>NC_064921.1:73900723-76400723 GCF_023897955.1 Schistocerca gregaria | reverse complement strand
GATTATTATTTGTATTGTATGTTGCCAGTGCGATGTATTTCATGAAATTTAAGATGTGTGGTTGGCATGGGGGAGTAACATGATAGTTTCAGAGGTAGTGGGTTATGCATGTTCCTTTTTGTACCGCTCGGTCTGGAGGAAATTTTCGTAATGATGGGTGTGAGAGTCGAAGTGTGAGATGTAGCAAAAGATCCACCATCCTATCCAGAAAGTGCACTGTAGCGTTAAATAATTACGAGACCATAAGATAGAGAATCACCAATGTAAAGCCATGCCCACTGGGCGGAATTTCTCATGTGTTATTGTTGTAGGTTATAGAATTTGTGTGTTTAGGTTATAGAATTTATCAGAATAAATAAGATAGTGGAAAGAAAAAGATTGGTGGCCTTTTTCTTCGAATAGTATGTTCTCATGATACCCAGAATTTATAATGTGTGCGCCATTCATATCCAGTACGATGGCCACGTGTTGATCAAAGCCGTTAAATAAGAAAGAAAATGTGGTATTGCCAGTGCATAGTGAACAGATTTGTGTAAATTACTAATAGGCAGATGTGCGTTTCCTTACCCGTTGTGTAATATTCAAACAGGAGAATAACTTGTAACTTAATGTTACTCGATAAATAAGAATGAGTCCACTCGCTTGGCAGCCCACTCATGTTGCAGGCCTGACTGCTTGATGCCACAGTATGAGCAAGGCATGTGAGTGCCTCTCAGTATCAGTATGACAATGCATCCTCTCTATGAGGCAAGCTTGCGTGGATAACAACATTCCTAAAATGGACTGGACCTGCACAGGGTCCCGACCAGAATGGACCCAATGGTACATTGATTTAATAGAAATAAAATTTAATAAAAAATTTAAAAAAATAAAAATCATTCATACACCAGTGTAAAATTTTCTTAAAAAAAAACAGTGGAACATTTGTGGGATGAGTTACAATGCTGACTTCCCTCCAAAGCATAGCATCCAACAACGCTACCTTCTCTGGTTTGAGCTATTATGCCTCCACACACATTTGAAAACCCACTGAAAGTGCCCCCAGGAGAGTTCTTGCTGCCATGAAGGTGAAGGGTAGACACAACCCAAATTAATGTTATCGCATCACAGCACAGCTCCAATCTACCTACATAGATTTGATGTGACATGCTTGACTCAGGACTTCGAACACAATATTGTTTTGTTGTGAGGGATATTGTCACTAGTTACCTTTATAGGGTAGTCGAGAAGGTGTAAAGTACCATTTGTTGCTTAAGGTTGGTTCTATGGAACAAGAAGGATATCTGACAGTGGTGGTAATCTGTCGAGGTAGCAAGGTGCATAAATTCTTAATTCCTACTAAACACATTGACTCACCACTAAACAGATGTATATGTTAGATATCTCCCACAATCATTCTTAATACATACAGAGTGATTCACGATGATATGCTAATATTTTAATATGTTACTCTATAAATAAAGCAAAAAGTTCATATAAACATAGGTCCGCAAATGTTTAGTTACGAAGTTATGGCTAATAAAAGATTTTGCTTGAAGTTTAGCAACTTCGTTAATATGAAGCCATCGCAACACTGTACGAGCTTAAGGTAAAGCATGATATCCATTTATTTTGTTGTTAATTATCCTGTGAATCCAATAAAACATTTCCGAGACGTGTACCTGCAGTAGTTTTCCAGAACATCCAATGAAGCAAAGAGGTAATTTCATAAAAATTTTAATTTATTAACTATTTAGCCCAATCTGTTTTATAAATTCCAGACAAGTGCACAAAGTTTTCAACAGACGTTGTAGAGAATTTAATTTTGGAACATGATGGTAATAACGTTAACTGAAACTGATGAATGTGTTAGATAATCTGCTTTTATTAATACCTTAGCACGCGTAAATTCATGTTCACTTTAATACATTGTTTTTATTATGTTCTTTCACTGAACAATACAGAAAAATAACTCGTTTCAAGGTTAGGAAATGACTGGAACAATACACTAACACTTGTAAACAATGACATAAACGTTTCTACATTCTTAATGGAAAGTAAACAAATTCACTTATATAATAATCTTTGCTTTTCTGGGTGTTCTGGTAAACTACTGCACATACACGTCTGGGACATGTTTTATTAGATTCACCAGACCAACAACAACAACAAAATGGAAATCGTGCTTTACGTTACCTCGTACAGTTTTGCGATGGCTTCATATTAGTGAAGTTGGCAAATTTCAAGCAAAATGTATACTTGGCCGTAACTCTGTAACTGAACATTTGGGGACCTATGTTTATATGAACATTTTTCTTTAGTTTTACTTGTAGAATAGCGTCTTAAAATATTTGCATATCTTCGTGAATCACGCTGTATATATCAGGCAAAACCCCTTTTCATTCTTATTCAGTTCTTTAAAATCATACCAAGAGACAAGAGCCACCTAGCGTCTTATTTAACCAGTATTAGTTGTGTTAACGTGGGTGCCTAACTCACAGACAAGTGCAACCATTGCCACTCGTTCTGTTGTCTACTAAAACAATTGGCTCATTGGCCTTGTTCACAGAAGACAAGTACAGTGTAGGTACTTGTTCTCACCAACAATTGAATACTGGTCACTAACTACAAGGGTCAACTATCCTTGTACAACACTAAGCATGAAAATACAACAACACTTATAAAACAATTGCTGCTTGTGTACCAGTAGTGTATCCTTGCCAGATTGTTACTGTCTTCTCTTGGATGAAATTTTACCACTCCATCAGTTGTTGCTGCAGTTAGGACTGTAACTGTTTCCCGGCAATGCCACTGGCCATGGCTTCGGCTTCGGCTTAGGCTTCAACTGGTTGATGCTGACTTCTTTATGGTGACTACTTGATAGTGACTACGTGTTACTGTTCGCACTGCCCTTTTATGTGCCTTACGAAGACATTTCTCGATCGTCTACATTGCCCAGTTTCCACTTCCCTAAGTATCCAAATTATTTTGTGGGGCTTCTGGAAAACGTCGTAGTCTGCCTCTGCATGTCAGTGACTTCTTTCTAGCAAACAGACTTCCTTGTCGAAACTTCGCTACGATGAGCAAGCGATGGCCCATCCATGGTTACACAGTGTTTACCCTCAGTGTGGCTGTTATTCCACTATATATTGCGGACGTCTGCATGTCACTTAGTAGACCATGTGGACGTGCATGCCCAGAGGTTTTTGGCTGAATATTTTCCCATAACAATATGACTGGTAATTAAAATTTTCTGTGGTCACCACATCTCCCCCCATAAGTGTAAGTGCACTAATGTGCACTACATAAATTTCTGTTATTACATGAAAGTTTTGACATGTTTTACTTTTACTACCCTAAAAGAAATGTATACATACTACACATCATCATCTATATGACTACATTATCATCCATATGTTTTTCACATATTCCTATTTCCTCATCACTCTTTCCTGGCCACAGACGCAATCTAGGCGTCTCTGTTGCGCTTACTACCGTTGTCTTAAGACAAACGAAATATCAACAGTTCCCTCCTCCATGCTCATGAAACAATTTCTTATGCAAATATTTACAATTATTAAATCTGGAACAACGCAAAATACTATAAGAGTTATGATTAAACTCATCTCCATATACGAGGTGTGTGAGAAAAATGCGACTACCAACACTGTGAGCGATCTGGCAACGCTGTGTTGTTCTACGTGTGTAGACTGATGCGTTCATCTCTTCCAGATGCTCAGTCCGAGTTTAAGCTCCGTATAGCCATCACGTGATTTCTGAGAGCAGTATTAGGGTAAGTTGCGTTTTGTTTTGTGTTACGTAAATGGAACAGCGGAATTTAGAGCAACGTTACGACATCAAGTTTTGTGTTAAACTTGGGGAATCCGTGGTAGTGACCCTTGAAAATTTAAAACACGTCTGTTGTGAAAATTATTTATCAAAAACAGAAGTTTTTCGTTGGCACAAATCGTTTTTGGAAGGCCGAGAACACATTGAACTTGCGCCTCGCTCACCGAGACCTTCAAATTCAAAAACCGACAAAAAGGTCGAATGTGTGCGTGCTCTTGTGAGATGACACCGATGTTTAACAATAAAGAGCATGGGTGATCTGTTAAACGCTTTCAACGTACATGAAATTTTCAGTGAAGTTTCGCACATTGCTACATCACATCGCCCCATGTCACACGGCCACTTCCATCACCGAATTTTTGTCTTCAAAAGGCATTCCTGACTGTCCACAGTCCACCTATTCACCTTTACTGTAAGGAGTGGTACTTTGGAGTTGGACTAGGCCTGTTTCTTTCTACCTTGGATGGGTGACGTAGCCACATACATCATCCTTAGTTCTTTCAGGCCCTGCACAGAGATAAACGCGTAAGTACTAAATCATTTGGGACATGGGCTCAGCTCGAGTCGGTTATTAAAACGTTGGTTATTCCGCGTCTTTCAGTCCCTTTATTTTCTTTGAATTCTTCCGTGGGTGCTGTTGTCAATAACTACTTACGCTTGTTGATTTCCCAATGCTACATTTCTCATTTTGAAAACAATGTGGAAGTCGTACATTCTGCTGTCTTGATAGATTTTTTAAATGTTTAAAGTATTATTCATATTGTAGTTGTTGTAATATTGATTTTCAAGAAGTCAAAATAATTGTTATATCCACTGAGTACCTCTATGCGTCATTTTGTAATGCTAATAAAATTCAGAGATTTTGCTTTGTTGAAAATTGAAAACTGGAATTATCTCAAATGTTCAAAGCACAGTAACTTACACTTCTGCTCACTTATTATGATGTTCCCTTGAGCTTAATTGTTCGTCACAGTTTATGTTAAATTTAGCCTCTGTGGCAAATAACTGTGTTGAAAATGATTATCTTTGTAATGCTCAGCGTCTCACCTCTCCCAGACCCATGTTCCCTGCCATTTCAGTGATAACAGAGCATAGTTCTAATAGTGTTCTGGTGTTAGAAACAAGGATTTTTGGTAATTAACGACGTGTCATAATTTATAGTCCACTTAAGGACTAATACTTTATTACCCAAAAATAGCTTCCCCCCCCCCTTTCTACTCCAATCATCAGGTTGACTCCTCACTCGGGCTCAGTACACCATAGTCAGATCATCAGTTAGAATAATTTATTTCGTCAACAATACGCTCATGACTTGTCTTTCTTTTATATGTAAACGACTGTCAGTGTGATTGGGTTTGGGGACTGAATGTGTGGTTTCGTAAATAATGTCATGGAAACAAATTTTCTACATTTGTTCATATTTTTTATAATATGTTCTTGGCTACAACGCACAATACCTTCTGGTAACAATTTGTTTGTATGAAAATACACACATCAAAAAAGTTTTGCATCATCCCAGTTCCAAGAGTTGCGGAACCTGTACAGAAAAGTGAAATAGAGATCATCATAAATACCATTTCCGCCCTTTTTATTGCTCATGAAAACCACACATTGCATGTTGTACCACCATACAGCGAGACCTTATGAGGTGGTGGTCCAGATTGCTGAACACACCCGTACCTCCAATACGCAGTAGCACGTCCTCTTGCATTGATGCATGCCTGCATTCGTCGTTGTATATTATCCACACGTTTACCAAGACACTTTTGGTTCAGATTGTCCCACTCCTCAATGGCGATTAGGCGTAGATCCCTCAGAGTGGTTAGTGGGTCACGTCGTCCATGTACAGCCCTTTTCAATTTATCCCAGGCATGTTCGATAGGGTTCATGTCTGGAGATCATGCTGGCCTCTCTTGTCGAGCGGTGTCGTTACCCTGAAGAAAGTCATTCACAAGATGTGCACGATGGGGGCGCGAGTTGTCGTCCATGAAGACGAATGCCTCGCCAATATGCTGCCGATATGGCTGCACTATCGGTCGGAGGATGGCGTTCACGTATCGTACAGCCGTTACGGCGCCTTCCATGACCACCAGCGGCGTACGTCAGCCCCACATAATGCCACCCCAAAACAGCAGCAAGGTTGAGAACCTTGTTGCACTCGTTAGACAGTGTGTCTAAGGCGTTTAGCCTGACCGAGTTGCCTCCAAACACGTCTCCGACGATTGTCTGGTTGTAGGCACATGCGACACTCATCGGTGAAGAGAAAGTGATGACGTTTATCTTCAGGAGTCCTGGGAACCAGGATGATGCAAAAGTTTTTTTGATGTGTGTACTATAGGAATAACGACTAGAACCTAATACAGAGATACCACTTCTTTTTACAGTCATAATGCCTAGTAGCATTAAAATCTCACATAACAAAATGAACAGTTGAGTATGTTTCTCGAGAATGGTTTCACAGTTATCATTCTCTGTTGTAACGGAATAAATCTTTACAATGTCAGTTGAAAGTAACTTCCATCAGTGCTACAAAAAAAGGATAAGGAAAGGAAATACGTAATACTAAAGCCTTTGATGACCAGCAGCAATACGTATACACACACGAATCCTCAGACACTCACACAGTACACATTTGCAGTTTACACACACACACACACACACACACACACACACACAGGCACTGAGTGGGGTTACGTAGTCGTTAGCACTCTGGACTCGCATTCCGCAATATGATGGTTCAGACCCGTGTCCGGCTGTCCTGATTTGGTTTTCTGTGACTTCCCTAAATCGCTAAGTGGGAAAAAATAATCTCTCTTTCTTTACAATACTCTATCACTACGATCGTATCGAAATACTTTGTTTTATTATGAAAATGTCTCTCCTTAATTCGGAATATCTGTATTAGCTGATCGTAATGTTAGCAGCGAAAGTTCAACCTCTGACTGTCTGCGAACACACACTGTTAACTGTGGAAAGAATGAACATAAACAAAAGTTATCTTTCCATTCCAAACGCATTTTTTAATGAAGAGTGATTTCAATTCTTTTCTTTTAACTAGTTTTCTTTCCATTCAGTCGGTAATTACGTAATTATTTTTCCTTCCCCGCTTTAACTATGTTAATAGCAAATTATAAGATCAACGTACTTTTCACCAACCAATGAAATGAATACTCTTTACTTTTCATTAGCTAAAACCATTTAATTACTTTCGGTGTAGGCTTTCTCCGTCTTTATCTATATTAACCCATAAATATTGGTAACTTTAGCTTTCCTAGTGAAACGTAAAATTTTTAAGCGTCTTTTTCTCTCTGTAAACTTTCGTTTTCCTAGGACGTAGTATCAAAATATTTCAATCAGAGACCAGTTATCTTGTCCACCCAAAATATCTCTGGAACAATAACAGCTATTGGAAAACGACTTTCACTGGTATCAATGTAGGGATGGGACCCATGAATGTAAGTAGGTTGCAAGTACTACTGTGAAATGAAGAGGTTGGCACAGGAGAGGAATTCATGGCGGGCGCATCAAACCAATCAGAAGACTGAACACTCAAAAAAATAAAAAAAAGAATTACCAGTTTTGTCTGAAATACCTCAAGTTCAGATAAGGAAAGCTACGTACGTTGCTGAAGAGTAAACCAAAATATGTGTATTAATTTTTCATTCCAGTATACAGGGTGTCCCAGCTATCTTGTCCACCCAAAATATCTCTGGAACAATAACAGCTATTGGAAAACGACTTTCACCGGTATCAATGTAGGGCTGGGGCCCATGAATTTACATTTTTGGAGACATTCTAAAACGAAAGCATATGTGTTTTTAACACACTTATGTTTTTTTTTTAAATGGACCTCCTATATTTTTTCTTAGGCAATCCATAGCATGACAAAGCACATAGACAATGGCGTTGATTGCATCGCAATATTCCCATTACATCCCGAGATATTAAGACGCGAAATTGACGCTTGAAACACGCGACATGCGCTGCTAGCGCACGTCCTGAGGCTCAGGCGTGAACCTCATGCTGCCCGTAATCGCGATGTGATTGACATGCGTAATCACACTTCCCTAATCTACATACCTGTACTGTACACTGTTGTAGGTGGACGAAATGCTGTTCAGGCAGAACGACTGTACAGAAGACGATTCCCTGACAAGCCATCGCCTTCGCGCCGGATGTTTGGTCGTCTCACATCTCGTCTACTTGAAACGGGAAGCTTAAATCCAAGACCTCGACATCATCCTAGAACACGCACAGATGAACGTGCTGAAGTTGCTGTGCTCGCTACCATAGCTGTGAATCCTCAAATCAGCACACGTCAAATTCAAAGTGAAGTTTGTGTGTCGAAATCAAGTGCACAGAGTATTCTTAAACGTCATAAATTTCATCCTTACCATGTTAATGTACACCAGGATCTTCATGGAAATGACTTCCGCAATAGGGTAACATTTTGTCGGTATGCTCAGCAAAAACGTCTGACTAATCCAAATATTTTTGCAGATGTTCTCTTTGCCGACGAGACATCATTCTCCATCAAAGAAATTGTCAATATAAGGAATATGCATTATTGGTCCGCAGACAATCCAAAATGGCTCCGTCAGGTAGAGCATCAACGTCCGTGGAAAGTTAATGTTTGGTGTGGGATTATTGGAGATACCATTATCGGACCTTTCTTTATAAATGGCATCCAAAATGGCAGACAATACTCCAGATTTATACGACACAATCTTCCTGTTCTCTTGGACACCGTACCTCTGAACCGGAAAATGGTCATGTGGTATCAGCATGACGGATGCCCTACACATAGCGCCTCACGAGTACGACGACTTCTGAAATGTAAGTTCCCTGGTAGGTGGATTGGACGAGGTGGCCCAGTTAGGTGGCCTGCCCGATCTCCGGACCTTACACCGCTGGATTATTTTCTTTGGGGAGCAGTGAAGGATGCTGTTTACCAACATGAACCAACAACACCAGAGGACATGAACAACGCATTATTGATGCTTGTACAGCTATCAAAGAGGAAACAGTAGCACGAAGTAGGCCATCCTTCATCCGCAGAGTGACCCTACGTATGCAAGTCAAGCCAGTGGGCATCACTTTGAGCATGAGATGTGAACGCTATGTTTAGTATGTAGTGCTGGTATCACAGTGGAAGTTTCTACAAAGGGCCATTTTACCCAGTGATGTTAAGAAACATTTGTTTGCAACAATTTGTCATTTAACGCATTAGACAAACATAACATTGATAATTATGTGATAATAAAACTAATTGGTTAAACATGTTTACATTCATCTTCATTGTCCCACGTGAACTTCCCAAATCAAAACATTTCTACCTAAACAACGGTAAAACTTTTAGTCCACTTGCTCGTTTCACTAAAACCATCAACATGAATTTTACTGTTACGAGTAAATGATTAACTGTCACTTGCGCTAGATCTACAGTAAAGTAAAGTTTTAACGTTGAACGGCATTACCTTTTTAGTAACGGATTAACGATAAGCGAAGTTAACTTTGTGACTAACGTTGCGGTACACATATATGTTACAGAACCGCATCACCCCTGGCCTATGGGATAAACACCTGCTGGAATGTACGACGTTAATGCAGGATGGCAGCAGACCGTATTATTCGTTTCGGACCTCTTGATAAGTATAGAAGTGTGATTACGCATGTCAATCACATCGCGATTACGGGCAGCATGGGGTTCACGCCTGAGCCTCAGGACGTGCGCTAGCAGCGCATGTCGGGTGTTTCAAGCGTCAACTTCGCGTCTTAATATTTCGGGATGTAATGGGAATATTGCGATGCAATCAACGCCATTGTCTATGTACTTTGTCATGCTATGGATTGCTGAAGAAAAAATATAGGAGGTCCATTTAAAAAACATAAGTTTGTGTTAAAAAACACATATGCTTTCGTTTTAGAATGTTTCCAAAAATGTAATTTCATGGGCCCCAGCCCTACATTGATACCGGTGAAAGGCTTTTTCCAGTAGCTGTTATTGTTCCAGAGATATTTGGGTGGACAAGATAGCTGGGACACCCTGTATACTGGAATGAAAAATCAATACAGACTATTTATTTTGGTTTACTCTTCAGCAACGTACGTAGATTTCCTTATCTGAACTTGATGTATTTCAGACAAAACTGGTAATTTTTTATTTTTTTTATTTTTTTGAGTCTTCGGTCTTCTGATTGGTTTGATGCGCCCGCCATGAATTCCTCTCCTGTGCCAACCTCTTCATTTCACAGTAGTACTTGCAACCTACGTCCTCAACTATACGCTGGATGTATTCCAACCACTGTCTTCCTCTACAGTTTTTGCCCTCCACAGCTCCCTCTAGTACTATGGAAGTCATTCCCTGATTCCTTAACACATGTTCTATCTTTTTGTCTCTTCTCCTTGTGAGAGTCTTCCACACACTCCTTTCCTCCCTGATTCTGCTCAGAACCTCCTCATTTCTTACCTTATAAGTCCACCTAATTTTCAACATTCGTCTGTAGCACTACATCTCAAATGTTACGATTGTCTTCTGTTCCGGTTTTCCCACAGTCCATGTTTCACCACCATACAGTGCTGTGCTCCAGACGTACGTTCTCAGAAACTTATTCCTCAAATTAAAGCCTATGTTTGATACTAGTAGGCTTCTCTTGGCCAGGAATGCCTTTTTTGCCAGTGTCAGTCTGCCTTTTATGTTCTCCTTACTCCGCCCATCCTTTTTTATTTTGCTGCCTAGGTAGCGGAGTTCTTCGTGCCCATGGTAAGATTTTCGCTGTTTTCATTGCTGCTCTTCTCATTAGTTTCGTCTTTCTTTAACTTACTCTCAGTCCATATTCTTTACTCATTAGACAGTTCATTCAATTCAGCAGATCAAGTAATTCTTTTTCACTTTCACTCAGAACAGCAATGTAATCAGCGAAACTTATAATTAATATGGTTTTGTGTCTAAAACTGACATGGTGAGACCGTGGCTGTGTACAATTAATGTAGGTAAATTATTAGAAAGAAAAAGACAGCAACCAGCCACTATTAATACTGCTATTTATTTAGGTAAATAGCACTGTAACCGGTTTCTAACTGGCAAGTTCATCATCAGACGGCTATTCATATGATTTGCAAGATACAGTTTACATAACCGTCAGTTTTCGATTTTTTTCTTCCACTGTAGCGAAATATTCTTGGTGTGTTGGTGCCGTCGAAAATTCCGCGCGATTATGTTGCGAAGTTGCAGGATTGTATTTTTCGAACATTCCAAAATATATCCAGCACTTATGTAATTTGTGCATCACCATGTTGTGCAAAGCACCACACACATACACACCAAATTTGCCACATGTGACAAATTCTAGATCGTTACTACAACAAACGTACACAGTATATAATACATACATTTTTACATGTACAGACCTTGTTGCCAGACCCATATGCAATCGGATGCCGAACAAGAGTAAGAGGGAACTTACACAGTGCCCGTAGCACAGCATAGAATGGAGTGTAATGTGAGCCCCAACAATACACCTCCCTCTATCTGAAAGTTGCACATTTCGTCATAAGAAAGTACGAGTGTGCTGCGTGAAAGGACTATATTTGGAGTTCTTTGATGTTTATAATATAGTTTCTTATTGTTTCAGTTAATGTAAGCAGATATTACGAATGCAATAAGCAAATAACCAGATCAGGTACATATTATATGCTGACAGGACTCAGAATTCCTGCTTGTTTTGTACTTAAATTGAAACGAATCTGGGTGTTACATTGCACTACTGTTGCTTCGGTAATATTCTGTACAAATATTAAATCTTTCATACAGTTTTTGATAGATTGGGTGGGAGAGGGCTAACCTTCGCTTTGATCTTGATTGAATGTTAATCAGACACATTCAGAGTCCTCAACTGCTTCCAAAGTCGCTGTGATAGTTCAAAACACCTAAAATTAATGGAATACTGACCTATTGGAGACACATTTACAGTTATAAACCGTCACATGTCTATCTGTGCCTAAAAGATAATCTGAATTTATTCATGGCTTCATTAAAGCTGTGTGGCAGTTAAGTCTCTTGCTCGAACTATGCGGAAGACCCTATTCACATACTGAATTAAGACAAATACTACAAGTGGCATTCATCTGTAGTTTTAAGTGTGTACTCGCACAACCACACCATCACCTACAAACAAAATCATGCTTTCTTCCTAACGTTTAATACCGCTCTTTGCCGTGCACTAAAGATACTATGTTATATCAATGCCATGATATTATTCGTTTTATTTCGATTACTGGTTGGAGAAAGAAATATATATATATATATATATATATATATATATATATATATATATATATATATATATATAATGTCCAGGAGGAATAGAGTTTGATTACGATAAAGTGGTTTGAACCTGACATTTAACCCGGATTGCCTTCTCGCAATCTGATTTTTCGATACAAATGCCTAAGGGACCAAACTGAATATTGAAAGGAAAACGGATGAAGGAAAGTGGGTTATGGTAATGGTTATCAAATCTGCGATTGAATATATTAGTAGCCTCCCGAAAACAACCAAGATACTGATTTAAAGAGCTGATTTTGGATAAAACTCCCACCACTAGTGACCGTAAAGAAACTATGGTGCAGTGGTTGCAGGCGAGAGACATTGCTGCGAATATGAGCATGACAAAACTGCTGTTATACTCGCTCGTGAAACAAAATAAGCCTGTGACGCCTAAATACGTTGTAGATGAAATTGCAAGCGAACAGGGTCACCTTATCACTGCCATTTTAATCCAATTGAATTGGTTTGGAGTGAAGTCAAGGCGTACATTAGAAGTAACAAGACTTCTACCATAACAGAAATGGAAAGACTGCTACGTGAAGGTCTTGTTACGGTAGACGCTGCCTCGTGGAGGAAAAAAGTAGAATATGTAGCTAAACTGATAAGAGAAGCACAGACTATAGATGGCATTATAAATGAAGACGAACACTTAATGATTTCTCTTAATGATGATGACGAAGAAAATGCTTTTGGCTCCGATTCCGATGACAGTGAAGGAGAACTGGATGGAATTGCGCCATTGACATCGTAAATTGGTGAGTGTAAATGTATATAAAATTAATTCTTTTTCTCTCTGCAATCGGATAGGCTATCTATGTTTTGCTTTATTTCTTTCTATGAGTGTGGATAGCGTGTTATTTGGTATGCTTAGATCTGCATTATTATACGGCGTTTTACATGCAGCTATTACTGTAACAATTTGGACGACTTTTCATAGATATTGTCATTAACTTCAGGTGTTTTTATTTCCCGGTTTAATATACTATCAAACGCTTGGTCTCCCTCGTCGTTCTCTCCATTGTTAGAAAAACGTACTTTGTTGCACTTACGTATAAACGTTGATTGTAGCTTACATTTACAGTACGTACTTCGGAGTTGTGAGCGTGTGCCGTGGCAGCTATTGCACCCTCGCAATCGCAGTGCAGCCAACCACACGCGAGCTGTCAAGTGACATGTTTCACCGGCCCGGGTATAGGGTCTAGCCGATATGGTGATCCAAGGAGAGGTGATGGCGGCCAGTGTCGTGCTGTTAGCAAAGGCACTGTGCTGCCGTAGCCCATTAACAACATACTTCGTCACACTATCCTTGTGGACACGTTCGCCGTAGGGTCCCACAGTCTGTTAGCACTGACAAATCTACGCAAACGCTTGAGTGAAGGCTCTCTGTCACTGCATTAACCATGATGAGATGTACTGCCCGAGATGTAATATTCTCATAATACTTTTGACACTGTGGACCACGGAATATTGAATTTCCTAAAGATTTCTGAAATGGAACGTCCCATGCATCTAGGACCAAGTACTATTCCGTGTTGAAAGTCTATTAATTCCTGTTGTCTGGCCATAATCACGTCGGAATCCTTTCACATGAATCACCTGAGTACAAATGACAGCTTCGCCAGTGCACTGCCCTTTTATACGTTCTGTATGCAATACTACCGCCATCTTTATATGTACGTATCACTACCCCATGACTTTTGTCACTTCACTATACTAGGGGAAATTATAAATTTTTCTACAGGCGTGTCACACTCTGCAGGTCTCAAACACACACACTACATCTCTGTTATCACTGGGATGTGAATGGAGGAGAAGGAGGAGGAGGTCGAGGTACACAATTCATTTAAAAAAAATTCTTCTGTGACCCACACCATAAATGCACATGATCTGTATGCCACTAGAAGAGCCCAATTAGTGTGGCAGCTGACAGCTGCAATCGGCCTCTGTCACCCAGTTCGGAGATCACCACAGCTACCGCCTTCAGTGTGTTAAACCATCCAGTAACCCTCAAAGGTAACCCTCAAAGCCAGATAACAAAAGTGGTTCAAATGGCTCTGAGGACTATAGGACTTAACATCTGAGGTCATCAGTCCCCTAGACTTAGAACTATGTAAACCTAACTAACCTAACGACATCACACACATCCATGCCAGAGGCAGGATTCGAACCTGGGACCGTAAGAGCCGCGTGGTTCCGGACTGAAGCGCCTAGAAACGCTCTGTCACAGCGGCCGGTGCCAGATAAAAGATGAGTGCTAACAAACCAGCTAGCAACAGAAGCAGAGCTCCAGCACTAAAATTCTGTATTAAACAATTTACACTGACATCCTTAGTTTAAACATTGACAGCCTACTATGGTCTTCGAAGTCAATACTTTACAACGATTAGATCTGCACTAACCAGGTACTTAGATGTAGTACCTACACACTATGATACCTCCATTGTAATAGATTGCTCTATTTTTCTATAAGCCTCTGTTTAAGAAACAAATACCTTACTCACCCAGCTATAATGTCTGCACATTTTTTTTTAAATCTCACATTTAAGTTAAGAGGATGGGGCTGTGGGAACACAAGACAGTTTTACAAGAAAATATTATTATTCATTAGATATTTTGATAAATTGTTAAAAATCGTACATTGGGTCCAATAATTCATCACATTTAAAAAAATTCACTGATTGTTCTTTTTTTGCTACACCAACAGCTATTCAATATTTTCCAAACAACTTTTTCTTAGACACCCTAAATCCAGGTGGTATCACAGTAAAACACATGGGTGCAACAACAAACTTAGATATTCCATCTGAAAATATCGTTTTTTTATTTTATATTTATGGGGTGATAACAGCAGACTTTGGCACTGAATTGACACATCAGTTTAAACACTGTCTTAAGTCATCTACTGTACACAATTCTCATGCAGATGACATATAACATCCCTGAATACAGCTTTGCCATATGGTTGCAATCGAGCCACTCTGTCAACCTATAATGAGCTGCCTAGGTCGCATAAATTCAGAACGTGTGAATGGCGAAACTAAATAGCGGAGTCATCCGATTTTACCTCGAGTACCTTGTACGTTTCTATGATGGTTTCAAATGAAAAATGTGGATGTCTTGAGGAGGAAGATATGGACATAGGAGCACTGATATATGGCATCTCATGACATATCTCTTCCTGCACAACCTCTAAGAACTACTCTTTAACACCATGTTTAATATCCTCGATTTAAACTACTGCATCACACTCAATGTCTGTTTGCATACCCACATGTAGCCCACCCAGTTAGCTGAGCGGTCTAACACACGGCTTTCTGGAGCGGGAAAGAGTGCCTGGTCCCCGGCATGAAACCGCCTGGTGGCCTTTAGGTCTGGTGAACCAGCCAGTCTTGGATGGTTTTTAGGCGGTTTTCCATCTGCCTCAGTGAATTCGGGCTGGTTCCACTTATTCCACCTCAGCTACACTACGTCGGCGATTGCTACACAAGTAAGTTCTCCACATACACATACACCACCATTACTCTACCACACAAACATAGGAGTTACAGTTGTCTGGTGTGAGACATTCCTTTGGAGGGAGGGGGAGGGGTCAACCGAGGGCCAAACCGCACAATAACCCTGGGTTCGGTGTGAGGCAGTGGAGGGGTGAAGTGGACTCTGGTAGTCGTCATGGGGTTGTGGACCACTGCGGCTGCAGTGGGGACGGAGCCTCACCATTGTTTCTAGGTCCCGGTTAACATAACATAACCATATTTCCATGTTTGGATCCACTGTCAGTCAAATTATATGCAGTGGCAATCAGTGACACACTGGGAGCACCTAGCTAAGACTAGACAGGTAGTGGTGGTGCGGTAAATGGTGTGTGGTGTGATCTGAAATACCTGGTAACCTCTCACCATACTGCTGTTGTTCGACAATCGATGGTATAGTAGTAGCTAGCTACTGATGCGTCAGAGGCTGTTGCATTGTGGGATAAAAGGAAAATCATATTTACGAAAACGCACAGAATAATAATAATGAGGCAAAGGTATTGGTTAATAGCACCTACATGTCAGTTTTTCTTTCTTTTTCTATTCCGTGTGGAGGCAGTGGTGGCAGATCTCTTTGGAAACAACTGCGCCCCTCCCAACAAATATCAGGTAATATATAAAAAAATATCAGCCTCGATTACGGTAATGAAACCAACCTGTACCTAGGTTTCAGCCCAAATAATTGAGACATGTTCAGAAGATATAACTGAATCTACAATTTGTCTATGAGGGTATGGCCTAGAAATAAAACTAAAACAGCCTCAATAGGCCCTCTTAGACAAATTATAGATTCAGGTATATCTTATGAAGAAGGCTCAATTATTTGATCTGAAACCTAGGTAAAGGTTGGTTTCATTACGGCAATCGAGGCTGATAGTTTCTTATATATTAGATTATCACGATTGCTGGGTGTGCTGCAATGTTGAAAATAAATAAATATCAGGTATTCCATCCATGTGCCATGGCTCAATGAGTGACAGTACAGTCAACAGGTGTAGTAGGTCCTGCTATAAAATATCAGCTACTGCCACATCAGTGGGCTATTGTGCAGTTTAAAACATAAAAAATCGTAAATATTTGTGAAATTACACAGACACATATGCAATGAATAATGAATGAGAAGAGTAGGTACATTTGAATGTGACAATCTTCTTACGTTTTTGCTTCTGCCTGGGGTCAATGCTGATCTCTTATGGTGCATCATGATGCTCTCACTATAGCGTATTGAACAGAAATCAGAAATCAGTATGATGATGAGTAACGCCAGAGGAGTGATAGAGTTCTTTTAGAATGGTGGGGGGGAATCCTTATTTTCCAGGTAAAAACACCAGCGTAATTGGGTACAACTACCCCAGGACACTGAATATTGACCTTGATCTCGATCTTAGATCTTAACCCTTGATCGGTCTCGGAGGAGCGTAACCCCACTACTGAAAGGGCAAGTAACGAGTAGGTTCTCAAAACCGATGATGAATGAAACATATTTAAATCACTGAGAAAAAGAATGAAAAGGATGATATGACATGTATTAAGGCATCGAGGAATAACTTCGATGGTACTGAAGGGACCTGTAGAGGTTAAAAATTGTAGAGGAAGTGATCGGAATATATCATACAAATAACTGAGGACGTATGGTGCAATTGTTACTCTGAGATGAAGAGGTTGGCGCAGCACAGGAATTCGTGGCAGGCCACATCAAACTAGTCATTAAACAAAACAAAACAAAAACATTATACGGGATGGTGAATGTTTTACAAAAACTAAAGTAACATCAGGTGTTTACCAATGAAGCGTAATAGATCTACAGAGCTCTAATCTAAAAATCTCAATATACATAAATGATAGGATCAACATTACAATGAGATTGTTCAACGACGAAGCTCTAGTCTGCTGGGAAGTATCGTCGTTGGATGATCGTAAGAAAATTCAGGAAGACTTGGGTCGAATTTCCACATCATCTCATGAATAACAGCTTTCTTTAAATACGGATACTTATTATGCCTTTAAGAAGGACCACGAAGGATTAAAATATTGGTGATGAATGTATAGAGCACATCATATAAATATATAGAGGTAATAATAAGAAACGTTATGAGACGGGACGATAACGTAAAATTAGTATTAGGAAAGGCGATTGTATGACTTATCTTTCCTGGAAGAATTCTGGGAAAATGGAATGCTTCTAAAAGGGGAAAAATGAAACGGTCAAATGGGATTATTGGACAGGAGACCCGCGGCAGGTTATTTGGCCGTATGGTGCAGGTCTTCCTAGTTGACGCCACTGCAGTGACTTGCGTGTCAATGGAAATGAGATGAAGCTTCACTGTACAGTCATATTAATGTGGTCACCTGTCAAAAGCCCAAATACGAGGCGTGTATTTTAAGTAAGGTCCGTTTTGTTGTAGGCACTAGCAGTTCGTGCGCATACCGCAACGAGCGTTTGCGCCGTGTACCGACATGCCTCGGAAACCATTGTGCTCAACTCCAGCTCTGTAGCTAACCTGTACAGTTCTGTTCTATGCTTTCAAAATGTTTAAGACTATCAACTCGCCCGCCTTGTGTGAGGTTCGCTCAGTGATACGGTTTTTGTGATCAAGGAACCTGTCTGCTGTAGAAATTCATCGACAGATTTGCAAAGTGTACGGTGATACTGTTATGAGTGAAAGCAAAGTGCGTAAGTGAGTACGAGAATTCAAAAATGGCTGTGACAACGTCCATGATGAGAACCGCTCCGGTCGCCCTCCTTTTATTACAGACGATTTGGTGGCTTCAGTTGAAGCGAGAATTCGTGAGAACAGACTCTTCGCAATAACCGGTCTCTCAAACGAATTTCCTGACGTGTCGAGATCAGTGCTTTACAACACTGCTTCTGAGCACTTAAAGTTTAGGAAACTGTGCTCCCGTTGGATCCTGGAACTCCTAACAGAGGACCACAAAACCAAAGATTTGAGTGTGCGATGAAGTTCTTGACCAGTTATTACGAAGAAGGTGACTGCTTCTTGAGTCAGATCGTAACTGGAGACGAAATATGGGTTTCTCATATCATGCCCGAATCGAAGCAACAGAGCTTCCAATGCAGGCACACACATTCGCCAGTAAAGGTGAAGGCCAAACAGACTCTGTGCCAGTTCAAAATCATGGATTCGGTGTTTGGGATAGGCATGGTGTTTTGTTTATCGACTTCATGCAACGAGGAACCACTATCAATGTAGAAGCACACTGCCAAACCCTGAGAAAGCTACGCAGAGCGATTCAAACCAAAAGATGCGGCATGCTGTCAAAGGGAATTGACCTCCATGACAATGTAAGACTGCAAGTCAGACTTGCGATTTACTGGACACTTTTGGCTAGAAAGTTTTGGACCATCCACCCTACAGTCCTGATCTTACTCCGAGCGATTACCATCTGTTTCTCCACCTCAGACAACACCTCAGTGGCCACTGTTACAGTGATGAACACGACATGAAAACGGCAGAGAACTCTTCGTTATCGGAGCAGGTGGCAAGTTTTTCTGAAGAAGGTACTTTAAAGTTAGTTGAGAGGTATGATTCGTTTTTCAACCAACTTGGCAACTATGTAGAAAAGTAGATTGAAGTATGTAGTTTCTGAAAATAAATTTACTTTTTTGAAATAACCTTTCATTGTGTACTTATGTTCAAACGGACCTTACTTAAAAAGCACACCTCGTAACTACCTGTTGCAGTGCGGTCCGCTGCGAGACGTGCAGACGAGTCAACGAGATTCTGGAAGGTACCGTTAGGTATGTGGTGTCATACCGATTTCGGTACCGTGATCAGCTGTGCTAGGTGCCTCGCTTGAAGATCCATGGTGCGAACTGTCTGATCCAGGCACCTATCAGATTCTCGACTGGGTTTAAATCCAGGGATTTTGGTTCCCAGGGCTTAGGGTAAACTTATCCTGGTACTCTTAGAACCATGCACCTGAACTTGCGAGATGTTTAACGCATTGCTTTGTCCTGCTCGTATATGACATCATGCTGAGAAAAACCAAACTGCATGTATGAGTGAACATAGTCCCCAAGGATAAGTGCTTACTTGTGTTGATTGATTGTGCCTTCCAGAATGACAAGATAACCCAGGAAGGGCTAGGAAGACATTACCCAGACCATAATGTTATTGCATGGTGTTTTCTTTCAGACGTTTCATGGAATACACGCTTACGGCCATTTGTCCGACAGAGCGTAAAATGTGAATCATCTGAAAAGGCCACCTGCTGCCACTCACTGGACGTCCTGTTGCGGTATTGGCGTGTGTGTGTGTGTGTGTGTGTGTGTGTGTCTATTTTCGACAGAGACCTTGTTGGCCGAAAGCTTATTTTGTGACAGTCTTTGTCATGCCTATCTGCGACACAGCATGTCCGCTATATTGTAATATTTTCATAATATTGTTGTATACAATTTGTAATTTATTTCATGCGTGGAGGTGCGTGAAACTGTGGTTCTTCCACTGATGCCAGTCGATTCTTGAAATCTGCGACTTCGGGTTGTTGAGGCTGTGAACTTAATGGCTTGAGACCAGCTGATCTGGTAAAAATTTAACTATCTAATTTATTATAGGATGTCTTCAAAATACCATGAGCTCGCGCTTGAAATGTTTATTTGTCAAAGCGATATTCGTGTGTGTAACTCGTCGTCAGTGACACCTGTTACAGAGGAACAAACAACTGCATGTATATCGATTTCACAACACGCCACTGACGATAGGTTTACATCCTACCGACTACTGGTTTGGCCAATAAACGTTTCAAGCGCAGCTCGTGGTATTATGAAGATGTCCTCTATTAAATATCTTAAGGCTGCGGAGCATCAAGCATTCAAATTTTTTAATTCTCGATTTATTGTATGTCACCCACAGTACTTACACTGAGTGCATAAATCGTTGAATCTTTCTCTGTACATTAAATCTGTAATTTTTTTCAATCAATGAGCAATAACTTTTTTCCATAGTCCTTCAAAGAAGAAGCTGCAGCACTGTATGAATCTCGGCTAAAATCGGAAGAATTGATGACGTCGAAAGCAAAGCAATAAAAACATGAAATGTTTTTACGGAAACGTTATTGTTTAATTAGAAAACATATTTACCGCATTACGTTATCTGTTGCTGCTTTTTTATACTCATTATCGATCTGTAAACAGTTCCTCTGGTTCAAAACCTATAAGCAAACCCTAATAATCAGATGCGCCCTACTATGGCTCAGGTCTACTACTCTGACTCCTATTAGCATCTTTGCATCAAAATTCGTTTAGATTTTTTAATACTAAAATTTTCAATATGTTGGATAGTTAATTTCTTCCGCTATTCTGCCAAGTTGCTTCTAAACATCGGTAAGAAAGACGGGGCAGTGGCGTACAGAAATTCCTGTTCGATTTTCAAATTTGCTCCGAACTAGCTTGCCGAGGCTGGTATAATATCAGATTCATCTTCTCGAAACGTAGCGCCGTGCCACGACGTGTCCGTCAGCAAGCGCTGCGAAGAGTACCGTGCGCGCTATCTGTACACAGCGCTTTCAACTACATCAAGATATACCGGTAGTGGCAAATCGTGCGAGTGCCGGTTTTTGATACAATGGGCAGGGTATGTGCAATACGTAGCGCGCTTGAAATGCAGTCACACATTTCACAGAGGCTGAAGCGATTTCAGTTTTGCTGCTTATATATTCATCACTGAAGTTAATATCCACTAAGCGTTGAAAATTTTCTCCTGTCTCTTCATGAAGTATGTTCGACGTATCATCGTAGCTCTAATAACTCTTTCTTGTACTTGGGACTCAGGAGGACGTTTTCCTGCGTTAGTATTTCGAATCACTAAAACATAACGATGGTAGGCAATGTAAACCTCGTAACTGTATTTTCTTAAATTTTACAGGAGAAGAAAAAACGGTTTCTTAAAAAAAGTAATATAAAGTGATACAGATAAAGCTGCTATATGCATAACTATGTAGCAGGAGCGTAGCTGCTGACAGATTAGAGAAATCCGTGCACTTTCAAATCTCTCTTCGATTATGGAAATACTAGTTAGTACTGGAATTACGCGATTTTCAAAGACAGGTGAAATTACGAGGTTTTCATTGCCTACTGTCTATGAAAATCTTTATGTACTTCAATGTTACATGAATATATCGTCAAAGACGACGAAGAGCAGTTCACACATATGTGTGACAAATTCAACAAATTTTGTCGTTATGCTCATGGAGAGACTAAAATAAAGTCGAAACGTATGTACTTTGATAAGTCAACATTCTGCAGTGTAACATTACTTATCCACGGTTCACAATGCATTATGCAGTAATGAGAAGATTACTGCAGTATATAGAAAGTATGCAGAAAGTATATAGACTTATGGCAACGAAAATACACAATTTTTGTTCTTCTGTTAGCAACAAGAAAATGTACGCTGCAGCGCCAATCTGCAGACTGCCACACTAGTAAGTTATTTTAGCAATAGATGCTATGAAAAAATACGAAGTGTTCACTTCAAATAGAGAGGAACTATCCGCTACGCAGCTTTACGATTTCTATTCTACCCATATATTACCGGTCCGCTATTTCCGTTTTTATGTGTTCGTGAAATAAACATAAGCCGTGCGCGGCTCATGTTCATTCCATTTATTGTTTGTCATCTTCTTTTACGGAATTGCTGCCTCGTTGCTTATTCCATTTGCTGGCGTCACTAACTTCTATCTTACTTGCCCGTGAGTGGCAGCAGTAGCGGTTATGGATCAATGCGCTGCCGTACCATCTCTGGAGCGACCGATAGTATTTCCGGGTCGTCGTGTGTATGGTAGTTAGGGATATCGGACCTGGAGTTGGAACGTGGCAGAAGTGAAGTCGGGACGTAGCAGCAGTCGCGGACGGAGTGCTAGGATAGGGTGACCAAATTATTTTCGATGAAAACCGGGACACATTCACCCGGGTGCCAATGGACACCTAATTCCACATGTACCCATGTTTCTTGGTTTTAAATATTAATGTTTTGTTGATACATTTTGTTAACTCGATTATTATAACTAATAAGAGGATACAAAAGATTGATATAATCTAGATTATCTGTATAATTAATGACATTTAATAAACGTATACAGTAATAAAGAAATGTCTTACGATTTTACAAAATTTTACAGCCATTCAACTTTTAATCAATTAATATTAACATGAGCTTTAATATTACTGAGCACTTGTAGATGGAATTGACTGTCCTTGGAGAAAAGGGTATTATCCACTGCCTCCAGCCTTCTTGATCATGTCTTTGTTCTTTGAGACACAGTGATAAAACTCGGCACAATCCATTTTGTAGTTGTACAGGATATTCACGAACGAAAATATTCTTTACACATTGGCATTATGGGCTGGGATTGCAATAAATACCTTGCAATTATTACTAACTCAGAGTAATGCTGAAAACAGTCACAGATTTTTTTAAAAAACTCTCCCACTTCTTATGACATTCCAATGTTTTTTTTTTTCATCATTCCACTTGTGAAGACTTTCTTCAAAAAAATTTGTCAGTATGCCGAACTGATCAAAGAGACTGGAATCATCGATTTCAATCTCTTTACTCTTCAAATAAGAAACTGTCTCTTCAACACTTTCCCATTTTGGCACTCTCTTCAGTAACATCCAACCAAACACCAGCGATGAGGGTAAATATGAGGCGCTCCACTTGCTGAGATATTCTACACAAGTGTCATAAAACTTGTTAACTTCTTCTCTAAAACTCCTTTCCACTGCTTCTGCTCTTTTAAGGACAGATTTAACATTAAAAGAAATGAACTTCTGTTCTCACCTCTTAGTAACAGTTTCCAGAGCATTTTTCAAAACATAATTCACCTCTCTTACACTTTTCGTGCTTCCCTCAATTTCCTTTATCCCATGCTGCAAAGTGCTAAGCTGACTGTGAATGAACCATAAGTAGGCTTCACTTAAAGGGTTACTGAGAAAGTTTGGGGGCTTTGTCTTCATTTAGGAAAAAATCTTAACGGTTCAAACAGGCTGATTACTCTTTCTAGTGCTGGAAACAGTGATAACCAGCGAGTTTTCGAGTGACACATTACATTCATATATTCAGCTCCCACATAATCACAGAACTCCTTAAGCCTCTCTGTTCTAACAGTGTATATGTAAAAGTGTGAGTATACCTTCATGACGATAGTTTCAACATCACAGCTTAAACTGTCAGCAGATGTCTGCGCACGCTATTGTGTAAAACATGTGCAGGGCACCCTATGCCTTCAATGTTTTCATGCAATGTTGCCTTTAATTTGGTAAATACGCTGCATTTGCCTTGTCTTTTTAAACCACCAAAGTTTGTGTTGGTGTTGTCTCCACAAAATGCCACACTTTTATTTTTCTCAAGATCAAACATTTCCATAGTATTCATACAAAATCTTGAAATTTCGTCAGATGTTTCATTAGGTAGGGAACTCACCTTCAAAAGTTTGGTCTGAATTCCCTGATTAATATCGAAAAACTGAACAACAAACGGAAATATTTTAGTGGCCTTATGATTGCTGGCATCAGTGGACATCCCGTAGAAAGAACACTTTTTGATGTATTCAAGGCTTTCCTTTACACTCTGGGGAGCAATAACTCCCTTCACTAAGGCTGTCATTTTAGTTCTTGCTGAACTAAACTTTTTTGTAATAGAAAAATCATCAAACATAATGCTGTTAAGCTTATTAGTGCAATCACTAGATCTATAAGTTTGGTGATGTTTTACCGTGTGGTAGGCTAGTGTAAGCTCGGCTGCTCGAACTTTCGTCTCTTCGCTTGACTGATGTTTCACAAAATAATTTTGTAGAGTTTTACTGCAGTTCGGTGCACTGTATCTGTTAATGAGTTTCTTTGTCCTGATGTGATCAACTATGTCGGAACGTCCACCATTACTTATACTAATAAAACAGTTACATACGGAACACTCTGCTTCGTAATCAAGACGACCTTTCTTAATGAAATTCTATTCCTTGGAATAACAGTCACTGAACTTGGAGGCACGTTTCGGCATTGCGTTTCACAGTACTGCAGCAATAATACCACTAATATGAGAAAAACTAATGCAGTTTGTCTGACAAAACATCAACTACTACACTGTTCTGACAATGAGTGTGTGAGTAAGTGGCGCGACAATCGGACGGTTTCATAGCTCTGTTACAATAATACAACTTACTACTTGTTGGCCAAAGTACCGCTCAAAGTAAATTATTGCCTGAGTGTATCAATACTGATACTATGATTACTAGTATGGGGCAATGGAGATTTAGACAAATAAGCTAAAATATATTAATTTCTTGTGTTGTATTTTCTTTAATATAGCGAAATCCCAAGAATTTGAGAAAGTTTCACGAAATGTATTTGAAAACTGAATTCCGGGACTTTTGAGCGTCCCGAAACAAATTTTCGTGACACCGGAACACAGGGATGAAAACCGGGACAATCCCGGTTTTCCGGGACGTTTGGTCACCCTACGCTAGGGAGGCCCGGACAGACAGTAGTCGCAGACCGCTCGCGACAGAGGATGAACTGTCCGACGGGCGGAGATGGCAGCGGGATCGACCGTTGGTCGGTCGTTCAGTTGGTCGGCTCTTTGGGCGACGTGTGTTTGGTCTTTTGACCGTTTCTGGGCCTCGTCACTGGGTAATCTTGCTGGACGTGGCTCGGTTCTTTCTTGTGCGGAGACGTCGTGGCCAATGGGTGAGAGTTACCTCTGCATGATTGGGTCCGAGCCAGTGTGCCCAGATCGCCGTGTCTCCTAGTTCCCGACGGACATCGAGTTAAGTCGGGTTGGAGCTGCTGTGAGCTCCGGATAGGCAAGACTCGCCCGGTCGTTGCTGACACACATCATTTGGGGCTCCAACGACCTTGGTTGGTTGTTGATCGGTCGTTTGGTCAGACGACGTGTGTTCCGTCACCGACCGTCCTTCAGTTGTGTGTGTGTGTGTGTGTGTCCGCCTATGATTTGTTCTAGTTGTTCATCAGTGACTCGTTGTACGAGTGTTCGAGTTTCTTGCAGCAGTGTTCGTGCAACACTGTGTACCCTGTGTCAGTTCGACTGGGCAATGCTTTAAGTGCTGTAATGCTGTCTGCGTACTATAGTAGCCAGTTGGTCGGCTCCGACAGAGCAGCGAGTGAGTGTTTTCTTACAGTGTTGATGCTGTCCCCCACAGCGTGTAGATCCACAGCCGTTGTCAAGTCAGTAGTTATTGTACCTTGGCATATTAACACACCAACATTTGAGGACGAGTGTTAACTGCTCTCTTAGCCTCGCTGGCATTTTGATTGTAGTGTTTTTTGGTCTAGTGACCGAAATCATTCAGTTGTTTGGTTCGTCTGCTGTCTGTCGGTTGGGTTGCCTTCCGATTTAGAGACTGTTGGTCAGGCTGCCTGTCCCTAAACGGGCGTTAGTGTTACAATTCCAGGCCGACCCTTGGAATCTTCTGAGCGCCATTCCGTGACTGTCACATAGTAACTTCCCTGTTTGAGTTTTAGTTGTTTCGTTGATGTGTGGCCTTCAGTCGAGTTTTAGTATATCCGGAATTCATGTTCCTGTCTTAACTTTTGGCATAGGGCTGTTATTCCTTATATGGTGCTGTCAGCCGAACTTTATACGGCCTTAAGCCATTAAATTATTGTGTTGATGTGTGGCCTCCAGCCGAGTTTTAATATCTCTTAAATTAATGTTCTTGTCTTGCCCTTAAGGCATAAGATTGAGATACTTTGTATGGGACTTCAGCCGAAATTTGCATAAAATTAAGATAAGGCCTTCTGCCTTTTTATTGAAACTCTTTTTATTGCTTAATGTGCGGCCTCCAGCCAAGTTCCATTAAAAGTAAATTTCTAAGGCCTTCAGCCTGTTTAGATTGAAGATTTAGAAAACATTTCTGCCTGAAACCTCCAGAAGAACCTTGTATTTCAATTTCTTGCTCAGGCCTTGTGTTTTGGATTTTGAGTGTGGTCTGCAGCCGATCTAAAGTTAATTAAGGGAGGTCGATTAAAGTTTTGAGTGTTTTGCATCCTTGTTGCAATATTGTGTGTTGATAAATAAAGTTTGTATGTTGAGTGCAACTGACAGTAAACTTTTTTTTGGATCCTTCCCACTACCTAATCCGCTCTGTCCTGTTAGCGCAGGCGTTTCAAAGCATGTCAAGTTATTGTCAGTTATGCGTTTACAGCCAGTAGTGCTCCTGAAACAAGCATATGAAGCTATTGTCACTTATGCGTTTAGAGCCAGCAGTGGAAGTTTGCTTCCAGATAGTAGTTCATAATTATGAAAGTCAGCTACAACCAGTAAAACGCTGTCGGTCAAAATTTAGCCTACAAAAACTGCTGTAAAAACAAAATTCGCAGACTATTGTCACAGAACCGATGTACAGGACTAATCTTTCTAGATGATACGGAATGACTGAAGACATGTAACGATTCGACGAGACACGCCATTTTTCCACACGCAAAAAATATACCACATAACGCCGTTTGGAGATTTTACAGAATGTATAATACTCGTAGTATCACACGCCTTACACTAGCCCTATGATCCCCAACCTTTCTTAGACCATAACCCCCGAGTGCAGTCAGACATTAGCTAGTACCCAGCGCTCCCCCTCCCCACCCCACGAACCTCCCCGTCCCTCACGTTATAGACTGGAAGATTTTTCTTGGAACACTTTTATTTTTAAAATGACGAAAGATGAATGGCATTTTGTGTTTGTGTGTGTAGGGTCTGGAGCGCAGGTTTTTGAATGATGAGGGAATTCATGTTATACCGAAAGTCCTACCCACAGGTAGACAAGAAAGCCAATTATACACAATGAGGGTAGACACTTGTTATAAATCTTACTTCCCATGCATTACTGCTCTCTATTGTGGCACTTGCTTGATCTGTGCACTGCAATCCCATTTAAAATCAACCAAGTTGAAAAATGTACACTATATTTACTGTTCGTAAATCACTTGATTCCTGCACTACTTACTTCTTAACTGGCACAAATTGGAAGACTTCAGGCTGTTGATGCTTCATGTCTGACCACGGCCACTAATAGTGTAGTAGTAATAATAATAATAATAATAATAATAATAATAATAATAATGTGTATCAGCCCTTATGTAGTTACTGCTGTGTCGTGCTGTCAATTAATTCATTTCTGTGTTTCGAAGCAATTTCTGGACTACTGCAGGTAGTATCTACAACTTGGAGAAGACGTTTTGTTGAGATATTTAGCAATTTTTACGTATGTGTCTCTCTTTTATCATCAGCGATGTATGGGACGAAGCACAGCATGTGTGTACAGTGGGTGGACTATGTGAAAAACCTGTAAACTTCACCGCATTAATGTTATTAATTGAAAAACAGTAATTATTGATAACTTACATAACTAATACTAGAGTCTTACGTAATTGTGATAATATAAGCAATCTTTTGAAAATGATTTAGTTTCGTGACTCTCATGCGATATTGTGGACGGATGCTGCAGTCACACTAAGTTTGATTCACAGGTGAAAGATCTTCATTTGTACTCAAGCGATGGAGAAACGAACCCACTCGACTCCCACACTGTGGAGACACTGTTCAGGACAAGATAACCAAGCTGATTATCTTTTATGAGGACTTCTTGGGAGTTGAATACATCCACTGGCAGCATTGCTTACATGCCCTAGGTGAGTGTTGGCCAACCAACTACTTACTGAGGAGAAGATGAAGAAAAATAATAGAAATAAATTCTGTTGATATCTAAGCAATCCAGCCTCATGAACCTATCTAAATTCAGTTCATACTGGAGTCTCATTCATACTACAGAATGGACACACTGTTTTTCACACATTTGCCAGAAGGAGAAATCTTGAGGAAAGCTTACATACACTGATTATCAGCTGCCTGAATGTATTGGATATGAATCATTTTACACATAACTATGCACATTTCAAAATAGCTTATCACTGCCAAAAGAGGCAAAAATTCCACAATACAACTGTTTCATGAACTGATATGTCTAGGAGATCGACTGCAGGGCACTTGCCTCAATAGGGAACACAAACACCCAGCACTCCTTGATAGTGTCCACTATTTCACACAAGAGACATACACTCCTGGAAATTGAAATAAGAACACCGTGAATTCATTGTCCCAGGAAGGGGAAACTTTATTGACACATTCCTGGGGTCAGATACATCACATGATCACACTGACAGAACCACAGGCACATAGACACAGGCAACAGAGCATGCACAATGTCGGCACTAGTACAGTGTATATCCACCTTTCGCAGCAATGCAGGCTGCTATTCTCCCATGGAGATGATCGTAGAGATGCTGGATGTAGTCCTGTGGAACGGCTTGCCATGCCATTTCCACCTGGAGCCTCAGTTGGACCAGCGTTCGTGCTGGACGTGCAGACCGCATGAGACGACGCTTCATCCAGTCCCAAACATGCTCAATGGGGGACAGATCCGGAGATCTTACTGGCCAGGGTAGTTGACTTACACCTTCTAGAGCACGTTGGGTGGCACGGGATACATGCGGACGTGCATTGTCCTGTTGGAACAGCAAGTTCCCTTGCCGGTCTAGGAATGGTAGAACTATGCACAGCGGACACACCAGGAATCGCGGTGTTGGCCGTCGAATGGCGCTAGCTGCGCAGCATTTGTGCACCGCCGCCGTCAGTGTCAGCCAGTTTGCCGTGGCATACGGAGCTCCATCGCAGTCTTTAACACTGGTAGCATGCCGCGACAGCGTGGGCATGCGGGAGGCCGGGTGGACGTACCGCCGAATTGCTCAACATGTGGGGCGTGAGGTCTCCATAGTACATCGATGTTGTCGCCAGTGGTCGGCGGAAGGTGCACGTGCCCTTCGACCTGAGACCGGACCGCAGCGACACACAGATGCACGCCAAGACCTTAGGATCCTACCCAGTGCAGTAGGGGACCACACCGCCACTTCCCAGCAAATTAGGGACACTGTTGCTCCTGGGGTATCGGCGAGGACCATTCGCAACCATCTCCATGAAGCTGGGCTACGGTCCCGCACACCGTTAGGTCATCTTCCGCTCACGCCCCAACATCGTGCAGCCCGCCTCCAGTGGTGTCGCGACAGGCGTGAATGGAGGGACGAATGGAGACGTGTCGTCTTCACCGATGAGAGTCGCTTCTGCCTTGGTGCCAATGATGATCGTATGCGTGTTTGGCGCTGTGCAGGTGAGCGCCACAATCAGGACTGCATACGACCGAGGCACACAGGGCCAACACCCGGCATCATGGTGTGGGGAGCGATCTCCTACACTGGCCGTACTCCTCTGGTGATCGTCGAGGGGACACTGAATAGTGCACAGTACATCCAAACCGTCATCGAACCCATCATTCTACCATTCCTAGACCGGCAAGGGAACTTGCTGTTCCAACAGGACAATGCACGTCCGCATGTGTCCCGTGCCACCCAACGTGCTCTAGAAGGTGTAAGTCAACTACCCTGGCCAGCAAGATCTCTGGATCTGTCCCCCATTGAGCATGTTTGGGACTGGATGAAGCGCCGTCTCACGCGGTCTGCACGTCCAGCACGAACGCTGGTCCAACTTAGGCTCCAGGTGGAAGTGGCATGGCAAGCCGTTCCACAGGACTACATCCAGCATCTCTACGATTGTCTCCATGGGAGAATAGCAGCCTCCATTGCTGCGAAAGGTGGATATACATTGTACTAGTGCCGACATTGTGCATGCTCTGTTGCCTGTGTCTATGTGCCTGTGGTTCTGTCAGTGTGATCATGTGATGTATCTGACCCCAGGAATGTGTCAATAAAGTTTCCCCTTCCTGGGACAATGAATTCACAGTGTTCTTATTTCAATTTCCAGGAGTGTATTTCCAAATCTCTCTCATGTATAAGGCTACATCTTTCATTCATAATTCTTAAAACAAGTGCTAGCAACAATTTTTGTCTCTTTCATCATACTAGTACAGAATACATTCTATTATTTCATCATACATTTTTTCATTCTCTTCCTCATCTGCAGATGAGCTTTAAAATGCATAGCTTAAAAGCTACAAGCACTTGTTCATCTGTGAAACACACGTCTTCTACTGCAAGCTCATTGCTTTTATGAATGACCTACATAATGCAGTAAAAAGTGGGAATCCGTTATTATGTTGCAGTGCAACAGCAGTGCTTCTAATCTGCTTGATATTACTTACAACCTCTTGTGAGCTATAATCACACCCTCTCTGAAAAACTCAGGGTGGTCACAAAGATGTACTGGCAGGCCTTGATGATGCATTCTTGTAGTGTTTGTAAATCAGAAATGAGAAAATCTGAAAAGGGAAATGCTAAGGCTCAATCTAAATATAATGGGGGTCAGTGAAGTGAAATTTAAATTAGACAAGGATTTTTGGTTATATAAGTATAGGGTAACATCAACATCAGCAGGAAATAGTATAATAGGAGTAGGATTCATTATAAATAGGAAGCTAGGACAGAGTGTGAGATAGTGCTAACACTTCAGTGTTAGGGTTGTTCTCATCAGAATTCACAGCAAACTATCAATGACAATGATAGTTCAGGTCTCATGCTGACATTGCAGGTCCAAGATGACCTGACAGAGGAAGTGTATGGGGATATTGGATTCGGTATGTAAAGGGGGATGAAAATCTAATAGTCATGGAGGGTTGGAATATGGCTGTAGAGGAAGAAGAAGAAGAAAGGGTTACAGAAAAATATGGGCTTCATACTTCGAATAAGAGAGGAATAACACTAACTGAATTCTGCAATAAACTCTGTTCAAGAATCACAAGAGGAGGAGGTATACTAGGAAAACGCTGGGAGATACCAGAAGATTTCAATTGGATTGCACCAGGGTCAAATGGAGATTCTGAAATCAGTTACTAGATTGTAAGGCATATCCAGGAGCAGATATAGCCTCAGATCACATTTTAGCAGTGGTGCAGAGTATGCTGATGTTAAGGGGATTAGTCATGAAGAACCAGTGCACAAAGAAGTTGGAAACGGAAGTTCTAAGGAATGAAGAGGTACATTTGAACTTTTCTGAGGCTGTAGATACTGTGATAAAGAATAACTCAATATGCAGTTCAGCTGAAAAGGAATGGACATATCTAAAAATGGCAGCCACAGATGTTGGAAAGAAAAAAATTAGATACTGTGAAGAAACCATGGGTGGCAGAAAAAATACTTCAGTTGTTCAGGGAATTTCAGGAATATAGAAATACAAGTCACATGGGAACAAAATAAATATGAAGTGCAGGGAAGCTAAGGCAAAATGGCTGCATGAAAAATGTGAAGAAATCAAAAAAGAAATAATTGTCAGAAAGATTGACTCAGCATATAGAAAAGTTGAAACAGCCTTTGGTGAAATTAAAAGCAAGAGTGGTAATATTAAGATTACATTGGGAATTCCACTGTTAAAAGCAGAGGAGGGAGTAGATAGACAGAAAGAGTAAATTGGAGGCTGCATTGAGGAGAAGGCTTGCCTGATGACATGATAGAAAAAGAAACAGGAGTTAATAAGGAGAGATGGGGGATCTAGTATTAGAATCACAATTTAAAAGAGCTTTGGAAAACTTAAGATTGCATAAGGCAAAAGAGATAGATAACATTCCATCAGAATTTCTGAAATCATTGGGGGAAGTGACAACAATACAAGTATTCACATTAGAGTGTAGAATGTATAGATCTGACATTATACCATCAGATTTTTGGAAAGAGATCATTCACACAATTCCAAAGATCACAAGAGCTGAAAAGTGCAAGAATTATGACACAGTCAGCTTAACAGCTCCTGCATCAAAGTTTCTGACAAGAATAATACACAGAAAAATAGAAAAGAAAAGTGAAGATGTGTTATATGGCGATCAGTTTGCCTTTAGGGAAGATAAAGGCACCAGAGAGTCAGTTCTGTAATTGCAGTTGATAATGGAAGCAAGACTAAAGAAAAATCAAGACACATTCATAGGATTTGTCTATCTGAAAAAAGTGTTTGTCAATGTCAAATGGTGCAAGATGTTCAAAATTCTGAGGAAATTAGGGATACTCTATAGGGAGAGATGGATAATACATAACTTGTACAAGAGCCAAGAGGAAATAATAAGAGTGGAAGACTAAGAACAAAGTCTTCAGATTGAAAAGGGTGTAAGATAGGGATGTAGTCTTTGCCCCTTCTCTTCAATCTATGCATTGAAGAAGCAATGAAGGAAATAAAAGAAAGGTACAGGAATAGAATTGAAATTAGAGGTGAAAGGACATAAATGATGGAATTCACTGATGACATTGCTGTCCTCAGTGAAAGTGAAGAATTACGTGATCTGCTGGATGAAATGAACAGTGTAATGAGTACAGTATTTGTTTTTAGAGTAAATTGAAGAAAAATGAAAGTAATGTGGAACATCAGAAATGAGAACCACAAGAAACTTAACACCATGATTGGTGATCATAAAGTAGACAAAGACAGCAAAATAACCCATGATGCATGAAGCAAGAGGACACAACAAGCAGACTATCACTGGTAAAATAGGAATTTCTGGCTAAGAGAAATCTATTAGTATCAAACATATGCCTTAATTTGAGGAAGAAATTTCTGAGAATGTTGGAGCACAGCATTGTGGGTACTGACACATGGACTGAGGGAAAACTGGAACAGAAGATTATTGAATCATTTGAGATGTGGCACTACAGAAGAATGTTGAAAGTTAGAAGGTAGAACGGTAAGGAATGAGGAGGTTCTCCAGAGAGTTTATGAGGAAAGGAATGTATGAAAACACTGATAATAAGAAGGAAAGGATGGTAGGATATCTGCTATAATGTCAGGGAATAACTTTCATGGTACAAGAGGGCGCTGTAAAGATTAAAAATTGTAGAGGAAGACAGAAATTGGAATACATACAGAAAATAATTGAGGCTGTAGTTTGCAGGTGCTACTCTAAGATTAAGAGGTTGGCATGCGAGAGTAATTTGTGGGATGAAACCAGTCAGAAAACTGGTGACCCAAAAAGATTTCAAGTGCCCACATTAAAAATCCGAGGGATTTAGATTGGGGAAATGAGCTGCCCAACTTGCTGGACATAGGTGACCAATCCATTGCCATTAACTTTATATGTGATATGTTCTTGGACGTTTTGGGGAAAATGGGCTGGTGTTCCATCAAGAATGAATCACATCCCCAGTCATTGTTAAGATAGTATCTCCTCTAGCAGCTGAAATCACCCGAGTCTCGGTCGAGCACACAGTTTTAATGTGCCAGGAAGTTAAATATCAGCGCACACTGCGCTGCAGAGTGATAATCTCATTCTGTAAACATCACCCAGGCTGTGGCTAAGCCATGTCTCTGCAGTATCCTTTCTTTCAGGAGTGCTAGTTCTGCATGCTTCGCAGGAGAGCTTCTGTAAAGTTTGGAAGGTAGGAGACGAGATACTGGCAGAAGTAAAGTTGTGAGTACCGGGCATGAGATGGTAGAGCACTTGCCCACGAAAGGCAAAGGTACCGAGTTCGAGTCTCAGCCGGGCACACAGTTTTAATCTGCAGTAAGTTTCATACTGAACTATCAGTTTAATAAGTCATGGCTGCAAAATAATGATGTGAATTCTTTACAGATGAATGGAAAAACTAGTAGAAGCTGACCTCAGGGAAGATCAGTTTGGATTCCATAGAAATAATGGAACACGTGAGGCAATACTGACCCTACAACTTATCTTAGAAGCTAGATTAAGGAAAGGCAATCCTACATTTCTAGCATCTGTAGACTTAGAGAAAGCTTTTGACAATGTTGACTGGAATACTCTCTTTCAAATTCTGAAGGTGGCAGGGTTAAACTACAGGGAGCGAAAGGCTATTTACAATTTTTACAAAAACCAGATGGCAATTATAAGAGTCGAGGGACACGAAAGAGAAGCAGTGTTTGGGAAGGGAGTGAGACAGGGTTGTAGCCTCTCCCCAATGTTATTCAATCTTTATATTGAGCAAGCAGTGAAGGAAACAAAAGAAAAATTTGGAGCAGGTATTAAAATCCATGGAGAAGAAAAAAAATTTTGAGATTCGCCGATGACATTGTAATTCCGTCAGAGACAGCAAAAGACTTGGTACAGCAGTTGAACGGAATGGATAGTTTCTTGAAAGGAGGATGCAAGATGAATATCAACAAAAGCAAAACGAGGATAATGGAATGTAGTCGAATTAACTCAGGTGATGCTGAAGGAATTAGATTAGGAAATGAGACACTTAAAGTAGTAAAGGAGTTTTGCTATTTGGGGAGCAAAATAACTGATGATGGTTGAAGTAGAGAGGATATAAAATGTAGACTGGAAATGGCAAAGAAAGCGTGTCTGAAGAAGAGAAATTTGTCAATATTGAGTATAGATTTAAGTGTCAGGAAGTCGTTTCTGAAAGTATTTGTATGGAGTGCAGCCATGTATGGATGTGAAACATGGACGATAAACCGTTTGGACTAGAAGAGAACAGAATCTTTTGAAATTTGGTGCTGAAGATTAGGTGGGTAGATCACATAACTAATGAGGAGGTATTGAATAGGATTGGGGAGAAGACCAGTTTGTGGCACAACTTGACTAGAAGAAGGGATCTTTTGGTAGGACATGTTCTGAGGCATCAAGGGATCACCAATTTAGCATCGGAGGGCACCATGGAGTGTAAAAATCGTAGAGGGAGGCCAAGAGATGAGATTCTATAGGATGTAGGTTGCAGTAGTTACTGGGAGAGGAAGAATTTTGCACAGGATAGAGTAGCATGGAGAGCTGTATCAAACCAGTCTCAGGACTGAAGGCCACAACAACAACAACAACATTATTTCATTGCATACATGATCAATTGGTGGTCTCCACGACAGCCTCTCATCCATGTCTACACCCAGAAACTCAGATAGCAAAAATGTTATTAGAAGGATATCTTTTTTCACAGTATTTCATTTAGAGGATGCACTTCACTTAAAGTGCATGTGATTTGTTTTGCATACATTAAGTTGTAGGAACATCAGTGCATAATAAGCCATGAAAGATGTTAATGACACACAGCCATCACCATCCATAGAGCCCAGATGACAGGATGATTGCATATTTGTTGCCAGACAGTCCTTCCAGCTCTTGCACAGACTGGATGCAAGACTAGGGAAACTGGACGAGTGTCCTGTGGGGTTTAATATGGCAATGTTGGAATTTTGCCACAACTGCATGACTTGATGTAGGTATCAAATGTGGAGACTGGCCTGGTGACAGTTTAGGTTGGTCAGCAGGTGCGTGATGTGACAGAGGTGTCTAGTTGGGGCGAATCAAGCTGGAATGATTTTTCTTCCCCTTTTGTTTTGACATCTGCCTACTTAAGTTCTTTTTTTCTTTAATTTTAACTAATTGCCATTAACATATGTGAATATAGTCTGCATTTCCATAAAAGAGAAAGGTTAGCCCTCAGTTTTAAATAATATAACACCAGATCTAATTTTGTGCTTAGGTTTAGGTATGTAATTGATTTGCTAATTTATTTTGACTATGCCTAGTTAGTACCTTTCGTTATAGGGTGAAATCAGTGACTGTTTCATAACTTAAATTCTATTGCTGATGCGTAAACAAATATAAATTCTGTAATAATTATAAATGTTTGGAAGACAAAGTACTAGTAATCTTAAAGTATCTATTTAGCTCTATTCAAAACATGTTAGCAAAGCCAGCCATTAATTGGTTCCAGAGTAATCAACAGTTTTGTCAAAAGTATTGTTTGTGTAACGATATTTGTTAATTTCATGATTTAAACAAATAATTCAGCTTAAGTCTTGCAGTAGAAACAACTGTTAAAAAGCATACTTTTTCAATGTATTCAGTTAATTTATTGAGTTAAGTTTTAATTGTAATTTCTGTAAATTAAACATTGAACAGTGTATAGTTTCAGGGCTTATTATTGTGATGATATATAAGGGCCCGATTTTTGGTCATGAGACAGTCAGTGCACAGCTGAGCTTCACATGAGGAACCTCTGTTGGTTAGAATGACAACAATGCATCAACTTAACAGTGAAATAAGTGTTACACCAATGGATCATGTGTTAAAGTAATGACAGTATCTGTTCCATACGTATCTGATTATTCCAAAAGAACTGTGAATTATGTGGTTATGTTTTTACTGCTCGTAGATGTTCAACAGGAAATTATTGCAACAGTATGTGGATGTTTGCCTGTAAACTATTAATGAGGCTTATGGAAAGTTAAAGAATAGTGCACTGGCTATATAAATGTGTATACGGGGGTTGTGAAAAAAGACAGTGAAATGCAAAGGTGCATCTGTCAGCTACGTCATTTACAGTAGACAGTACTGCACATCCACCCCTATTTTTTCAGCCAGTAAATCTACACCAAGGACAACAAATGAAGAAACAAAGTAGTTGAACCACTGAAGGGTGACAATAGGGGTCCCAAGTCGCAGTTTCATCCACCTGGAGCAGATAGGCTGCCTTGACATATTCGACAGACACCTTGATGCAGTTACCATTGGCCAATATTGCCACCATGCTTTCATTGTGTTCCAGTACTAGATATTGATCTGTCTAAAGCATTTATAATGGATCTTTGATGTACCATAACCTGAGAGCATGTACTTTGATCTTTGTGAACAAAACTAGAGGAGTCTGTGTGCTGGGATGCTGTGTGATGGATGAAAATTGGAAATGCAATTCCTGATTTCTTGTAGTAAGAATGGAGAATCTCTAGGTGGGTGGTCATGTTGTTGGGTGTGGGATGTTGAAGGTAGTATGAATGATGTGTTGTACGCAAACTTCACAACTGAAACACAAATATTGGGTTAGAATGCAGCATCTTGACCCAGCAACAATAGGGGCAAGACCAATAACCAAGAAAAACTGCAACACATCAGAGCCAGTTTTAAAGTTCAGTTCCAAAGCTACATAATTCCTTTAGTTGATGGGTGATAAATGATAGGGTGATGATGTGTGAAACCATATAAATTTTCCAGTTCACAGAATGAAGTGAACTCAAATTGATGGCCTTAATCCATTGTTATATTGGTTTGTCAGCCAAACTACAAGAACCAAGAGATTACAAAGGTCTATGCAACAGCTTGTGCCAATCGGTCCATGATGGCACTGCTTCTACCCAGCAGGTAAACCTAGCAGTCACCAAAAAAATATACTCAAAGCCTTGCATAAGGGTCAGAGGTCTGACCAAGTCAATATGGATGTGAAAAAAATGCTGTGTAGGCTCCTTGAATGAACCAATAGGTTTTTCGACATGGAATGCCATCTTAGGCATTTGACAAGACAAGCAAGTGTTTACCCACAAGCTGCAGTCACACTTGATGCCTGGCCACACAAATCTTTCAGTCATGATCCATATAGTGCAACTGGCTCCAGAAAGAGTGAGTACATGGATGGAATTGAGAACTTGTTTCTGAATATACAGCAGAACAAAGAGGCACAGTTGGTTTGTGAAGTATCACACAGCATTAGACATTTTGTCCTCGGAAAGTTCCGTAGATGTAATCCTATATTTTGTTCTTCATAAATTTTTGTAATACCATGTCAGTGTCTTGTGCCATTACTAGTCACCTGACGCCAGTGCTTCCAAAAATCACATTAATTCTGAAAAAATGATTGGCCACAATGTTATCTGCGCCACATACATGTGTAATGTCTGTAGTTAATTGGCCGACACATTCGAAATGTCAGAATTGTCTTGTTAAGAATGAGTTGCATGGGGTGATGAAAGCAAAGGAAATAGGTTTCTGATCAGTGAAAACTCTGATGTGGCAAGCTTCTGAAATGATTAATGACTTCATATACCACCAACACCATTTTGTTTGCAACTCCAACAGTTTGTGGGGGAAGAAAATGAGGAGTCGCCACATATCTCTGCTGTTGAAGAACCACTCCTACTGCTGTCTAGATAGCATCAACTAAAATAGCTAGGGGCATGGAAGGGACAGAATGCACTAAAAGAACGGCATAACGTAAACTGGACTTGATCCTGTTGAATGCCTATAACAACTCTGAAGTACAAGTGATGGGGCATTGTCCCCTTGAAGTTGTTCCTGACAGTGTGGCAATGAGGGGCACCTGTAAGGCTGCAGTGGAAAAAAATGGAAACTGTAGAAGTTTACCATACCCAGAAAATGGTGTAACTTTTGGAAAGTGTTTGAAAAGGCACAGACTGAAACATTTCAACAGGAGCTGAATGCTGGAAAGATTAATATGATGACACAAAAATTCCACTTATTTCTCTCTGAAAATACATTTGCTTTGTTGATCTGTAGCCCATACTTTGAAAGGTTATCAAAAATAATTTGTAGATGATTTGTGTTTTCTCAAACTCTCTGCTAGAATGTCACAAACAATAGGGGAGACCATGAGGCACTTCATCGATGAAATGCTGTCCTGTTTGAGTCATATTCTTTAGACAAAATGGCATTCTGATGTATTCCAAAGGGCCAAAAGATTTTATCACTATTTTTTTCGGTATATCTGTCAGTGCCACAAGAATCTGGTAATAGGCTTTCTGGAAGATGATGACACTGAGTAGCTGAGGACCTGCTAATGCATCTGTGAAGTCCTGGAGATGTGGAACAGGGTAATAGTCTGGAGTTGGCCATGCATTCAAATCATGACAGTCCCTGCATGGACACCTGAACTGTCTTTCTCCCTTACTAAATGGAGTGGCAGTACCCACAGGCTGTTGAAATACTGAATTTCTGCAATTAACTTTTCAGGCGTCAACCTGTGGGCTCTGAAAGCAACCAGTGATCCCAGAGTAGATGGAATGTGATGGCCAGTGTTGTGTACCACACAGTCAGCCAAGGTTACAAAAAGAGAGACTTCTTCATTTAATTTCCATAGCTCTATCTGAGCTTTCCTTAGAGCAGCAGTATGCACTGGCGTGGTTTGAAGTTCTTCTTTCAATGAACTTCTGTGTTGATAGAACTTAGTCGTTGCTGCACCTGAAACAGTAGTGTTATACAATTCATTATGTATGTCCGTAAACAGTCTGTGTTCATTCAGAGCTGAGCCTTCCGCATGGTCATCTCAATGTGAAAATGATGTAGGAAATCTGAATCAAGAATAGGTTCAATTACATCAGCATCTATCAAGGTCTATTGCAGTTGCTTCCTAAAACTCAAGCTCACCACACCATTACATTGTCTGAAAGTAGGTATCTTTCAGTTATTAGCTGCATTAGCCCAGGAGGTAACAGAAGATCACTTTACCAGCTCCATCAGAAGAACCCTGACACATGTTCTCGAATTGAATTAATAACTTTGTGACATGCAGGTGTACTAAACATCTAAGCAGTCTGGTGTATGAAAAATGTTTGCAGTGAATTGTCTATTTGATGTACCAGAGTGAGTCATATTTCTGAAGTTACCGTAGTTAGGAATTTGTCTTCTTGAGTTTGGCTGTCATGAGCTGACACAAGATCATATGAAATGGGAGATGTATTGTCTGGTGTGATGGTGGAGTGTTGGCACTTCACACTAGAATGACACATTGCTATTGGCTGAGTTCCATTCATCAAAAACAAAAGCACTTGCTGATGTCATTGGAAGAGCTGCATCAGCTGGCTTGCTGTGAGCTGCTGGGTCTCACTTTAGTTTGTTGGAATTGATGTTGGAGAACAGTCAAGTCATGTCGGAGCAAGCTAAGTTGTTCAGATAATGGTAGCTGCTCACTTCTAATGTTGTCTATCATAACTGCACTTGCAATGACATTTCCAGTTTGTTAGGCCCCACACACATTGTCATGTAACAAGATATTATACAACTGGTCTGCAATGATTAACTGGGAGTCCACGTTTGCAGTGTTATGTGAAATGACAGCACTTTTGATATATATTGTAGCATACCTGTTTTTGTGTTACCTCAGAAACTTAAGATTCATTCACCAGGCTTTAGATAATGCCAGAATTCAGACCATCAAGAAAGAAAATGATACATTAATACAAGAAAAGAAATCCTGTGTGTGTAAAAAACTATCAAATGGAAAAGCAAGAAGATCATGAAAATACAAGTGAATGATCGGACTTTAAAAACAACAACATTTCAAGTGTTCCCGTTGATATCTCGGTAAACTCAGTAAGCCAAAAACCAGAAGATAAATATAAATGGAAGGTGGTGACATACATCAAAAGGAAAAACAAAGTGACAGATACGCAACAGAAGGAAAATGACTTTTTAATAATTGGCGATTTGCTGCTGAAGAATATCACTGTCTCCAATTGCAAGATCAACATACAACCTGGAATTAGAATGCAACAACTCAGTAAACATTTTAAAAATGTGGTAAATGCAAGGCAAGCTACTACAGAACCAGATTCTGAAACCAAACATAATTATAAACGGGTGTTTATGCATGTTGGAACGAATTCATTACAGAGCAGCAGTGAGGAAGAAATGGCAAACGAAACAAGAAATATGTTTCTTTCTGCAAGAAATATCTATGTAGGATCTCAGCTGATACTTAGCGAAATCATAAACAGAAGGTCAGTGAGTGAAAAATATATCGCCAAAATACACTGTGCTCTTAAAGAGCAATGTGATCATCTTGGGGCAGATTTTATAGACCCAAACAAATTCCTGTGTGAAAACTCACTAGCAAAGGATGGCTTGCATTTAAATAGACTGGGGTCTCTAACATTCAGCGGGATGCTCGCAGATGTCTGCAAAATCATTAGAAGCAAGGGAAACTAATACTGCCTGAAGAGGGTGAAAAATCATACACTATAGCTGGAAAAGAAAAATATAAGCACCATACAAAAAAAGATGATGCTAAAAAATTTGCCTCAGAATACAGCTCACAACATGTAAACCAACAAAAGAAAAATTACGTAAAAGTACTTCATCAAAATATTCAATACTTTGGTAACAAAATATTAGAAGCAGAAGTACTCCTGACTGAAATAAGAACAGACATATTATGCATCAGTGAACACAGACTAACTGAAAGTAAAATAGGCAATGTTGCAATAAAGGACTATAAACTAGCTAGTTACTTCTGCAGATCTGAATATAAGGGTGGTGGCGTTTGTATATATATACAAACAAGTACTCTCCTAAAGAATGTAACAGTGAAGCTGCTACATTGCCCATAGCTAGAGAAAAAGACTTTGAAGTTACTGGTATAGTTACAGATGATTTTAGAGTGTTTTGTATGTACAGATTACCATGTGGCAATATTAGCATCTTTCTGAAAAAAAATTGCTAGCTTATTGAGGACGAATATGAGGAGCACCTTATTATATGTGGAGACTTCAACATTGACATGGGAAAAGACACAAAAATAAGACAGGATTTTGAAGAATTGTTAATAAAGCATAACATGAAAGTAACAAAAACTGCAACAACAAGAGTGACTTCGCAAAGTGAGACAGTTATTGACAACACAATTGACATCACCATAATGAACGCAAATAACAAGGCAATGGAATGCAATTAATGCTGAAAGAAAGGAAAAAGACGGTTCAAACAAAGAAGGTATTACGTCAATTAAAATAGACAACACAGTGGTCACAGATGGTATGAAAATAGCAAACATGCTGAATAATAACTATATCAGTATAGTAGAAAACTTAAAATTGGAAAGAAATAGTCAAAAAGAGAAGATGGTACCAGAAAGAACATGCAGTACTATGTTCTTAAGACCAGTCACAGAAGATGAACTACAGAAAAATATACAGAAACTGAAGTCCAAGAAATCAGCTGGTGATGATGAAATATCAAATCATGTAATAAAGCTGGTAAGTCAGCGGTTAATAACACCGATGCCGAACATAGCAAACTGCTCTTTCAGAGATGAATTTTTTTCAGAAAAACTGAAGATAACGAAGGTGGTGCCAGTGAACAAGAGAGGGAATAAGGACGACCCCAACAAATACAGACCAGTTTCACTTATATCAAGTTTCTCGAAAATCCTAGAAATGTTTATGTATGCCAGATTAGTTCATTATTTCGAAAAACAAATATGATGTGACTTACGTAACGAAAGCGCTGGCAGGTTGATAGACACACAAACAAACACAAACATACACAAAAAATTCAAGCTTTTGCAACCAACGGTTGCTTCATCAGGAAAGAGGGAAGGAAAAGGAAAGACGAAAGGATGTGGGTTTTTAAGGGAGAGGGTAAGGAGTCATTCCAATCCCGGGAGCGGAAAGACTTACCTTAGGGGGAAAAAAGTACAGGTATACACTCGCACACACATATCCATCTGCACATACACAGACATAAGGAGACATTTGTAAAGGCAAAGAGTTCGGGCAGAGATGTCAGTCAAGGTGGAAGTACAGAGGCAAAGATGTTGTTGAAAGACAGGTGAGGTATGAGCGGCGGCAACTTGAGATTAGCGGAGGTTGAGGCTAGGTGGATAATGAGAAGGGCAAGTTCCCATCTCCGGAGTTCTGACAGGTTGGTGTTAGTGGGAAGTATCCAGATAACCCGGACGGTGTAACACTGATGTGCTGGCCGTGCACTAAGGCATGTTTAGCAACAGGGTGATCCTCATTACCAACAAACACTGTCTGCCTGTGTCCATTCATGCGAATAGACAGTTTGTTGCTGGTCATTCACACATAGAAAGCTTCACAGTGTAGGCAGGTCAGTTGCTAAATCACGTGGGTGCTTTCCAACATGGCTCTGCCTTTGATCGTGTACACCTTCCGGGTTACAGGACTGGAGTAGGTGGTGGTGGAAGGGTGCATGGGACAGGTTTTACACCAGGGGTGGTTACAAGGGTAGGAGCCAGAGGGTAGGGAAGGTGGTTTGGGGATTTCATAGGGATGAACTAAGAGGTTACAAAGGTTAGGTGGAAGGCGGAAAGACACTCTTGGTGGAGTGGGGAGGATTACATGAAGGATGGATCTCATTTCAGGGCAGGATTTGAGAAAGTCGTATCTTTGTTGGAGAGCCACATTCAGAGTCTGATCCAATCCCAGAAAGTATCCTGTCACAAGTGGGGCACTTTTGGCGTTCTTCTGTGGGAGGTTCTGGGTTTGAGGGGATGAGGAAGTGGCTCTGGATATTTGCTTCTGTACCAGGTTGGGACGGTAGTTGCGAGATGTGAAAGCTGTTTTCAGGTTGTTGGTGTAATGGTTCAGGGATTCCGGACTGGAGCAGACTCATTTGCCACGAAGACCTAGGCTGTAAGGAAGGGGCCGTTTGATGTGGAATGGGTGGCAGCTGTCATAATGGAGGTACTGTTGCAGTTGATGGGTTTGATGTGGACGAACATGTGAAGCTGGCCATTGGACAGATGGAGGTCAACGTCAAGGAAAGTGGCATGGGATTTGGACCAGGTGAATCTGATGGAACCAAAGGAGTTGAGGTTGGAGAGGAAATTCTGGAGTTGTTCTTCACTGTGAGTCCAGATCATGAAGATGTCATCAATAAATCTGTACCAAACTTTGGGTTGGCAGGCCTGGGTAACCAAGAAGGCTTCCTCTAAGCAACCCATGAATAGGTTGGCGTATGAGGGGGCCATCCTGGTACCCATGGCTGTTCCCTTTAATTGTTGGTATGTCTGGCCTTCGAAAGTGAAGAAGTTATGGATCAGGATGAAGCTGGCTAAGGTAATGAGGAAAGAGGTTCTACCTAAAGCGGCAGGTGATCAGCGTGAAAGGAAGTGCTCCATCGCAGCGAGGCCCTGGACGTGCTGAATATTTGTGTATAAGGAAGTGGCATCAATGGTTACAAGGATGGTTTCCGGAGATAACATATTGGATAAGGATTCCAGGCATTCGAGAAACTGGTTGGTGTCTTTGATGAAGGATGGGAGACTGCATGTAACGGGTTGAAGGTGTTGATCTTCGTAGGCAGAGATACGTTCTGTGGGGGCTTGGTAACCAGCTACAATGGGGCGGCCGGGATGATTGGGTTTGTGTATTTTAGGAAGAAGGTAGGGGTGCGGGGTGTCGGTGTGGTCAGGAGGTTGATGGTTTTGTAGGGGGCCTAAGGTTCTGAGGATTCCTTGAAGCTCTGCCTGGACATCAGGAATGGGATTACCGTGGCAAACGTTGTATGCAGTGTTGTCTGAAAGCTGACGCAGTCCCTCAGCCACATACTCCTGATGATCCATTACCACGGTCGTGGAACCCTTGTCCGCCAGAAGAATGATGATGGATCAGTCAGCCTTCAGATCACGGATAGCCTGGGTTTCAGCAGTGGTGATGTTGGGAGTAGGATTAAGGTTTTTTAAGAAGGATTGAGAGGCTAGGCTGGAAGTCAGAAATTCCTGGAAGGTTTGGAGAGGGTGATTTTGAGGAAGAGGGGGTGGGTCTCGCTGTGACGGAGGACGGAACTGTTCCAGGCAGCGTTCAATTTGGATAGTGTCTTGGGGAGCTGGATCATTAGGAGTAGGATTAGGATCATTTTTCTTCATGGCAAAGTGATATTTCCAGCAGAGAGTACGAGTGTAGGACAGTAAATCTTTGACAAGGGCTGTTTGGTTGAATCTGGGAGTGGGGCTGAAGGTGAGGCCTTTGGATAGGACAGAGGTTTCGGACTGGGAGAGAGGTTTGGAGGAAAGGTTAACTACTGAATTGGGGTGTTGTGGTTCCAGATTGTGTTGACTAGAATTTTGAGGTTTTGGAGGGAGTGGAGCTGGAAGTGGGACTAGATGGTGAGTAGATGGGAGAGACTGGGTCTGTGTGCAATGAGAGGAGGTTGAGGTTTGCTGGAAAGGTTGTGAAGGGTGAGTGAGTTGCCTTTCCAGAGGTGAGAAACCAGGAGACTGGATAGTTTTTTGAGGTGGAGGGTGGCATGCTGTTCTAATTTGCGGTTGGCCTGTAGGAGGATGCTGTGAACAGCCGGTGTGGATGTGGGAGAGGAGAGATTGAGGACTTTTATTAAGGATAGGAGTTGATGATGGTGGTGGTGGTGGTTAGTGTTTAACGTCCCGTCAACAACGAGGTCATTAGAGATGGAGCGCAAGCTCGGGTTAGGAAAGGATTGGGAAGGAAATCGGCCGTGCCCTTTTCAAAGGAACCATCCTGGCATTTGCCTGAAACGATTTAGGGAAATCACGGAAAACCTAAATCAGGATGGCCGGAGACGGGATTGAACCGTCGTCCTCCCAAATGCGAGTCCAGTGTGCTAACCACTGCGCCACCTCGCTCGGTAGGAGTTGATGGGTGTGTTCATTGGCTTAGTTGATGTGTAGGTGAAGGATTAGGTGGGTGAGGGCAATGGATTGTTCAGTTTGGAACTGGTATAGGAACTGATGGAAAGAAGGGTTACAGCCAGAGATGGGAACTTTAAGTGTGAGGCCTTTGGGGTAATGCCAAATGTCAGACAAGCCTGAGAAAATAAAATATGGGAGCATAATCTGGCTAGGGCGAAGGCATTTTTGCGGAGGGAATGTAAATCAAACTTAATGGGGTCGTTGTGGGGGTGTTGTGAGGGTGACATGGTATTAGAAGGTGGAAAGTGTAACATGAGGCTGAAGTGAAAATGAAAATAAAGATATATGGGGAGAGATATAGGTGATCTAGAAAGTAACTGGAGATCTGGTGTGAAAAAAAGCGAAAAAGCGTCCGTTAAAGCTGGGCTATGTTGATCCTTTGGTGAACTTGGGTTGGTAAACAACGATGTGCACAAAGGTTAGGTGGTTGTGTTGCCGCCGAAACACGTTAAAGCTGCTATAAAATCCACCGTTTCCAGCTCACAAACAGTTCCTTTCACCTATTAAACCACCATTTCGTTTAGTTCTAATAACTTTTGCTTTATTTCCATTTTCGTTTTTCCCACATCACTGACCATTTTTAGCCGCTTCCAACAGGTTTTAACGTCATTATTTCTTCGTCAGACAATTGTTAGCCTCATTTTCATAATTTGCCACCACAAAACCACTCCTTTTAATACATATACACGCAGTTTTTTCGAAATTTTTCCGAATTTCTCCACCCTTTAACGTGTTTCTGCGGCAACACAACCACCTGGCAATGATAGAAAAAGGATCCCAATGCTCTGGTATCAGACTACTATAAATCCTGCCTAAAAACCTGCAAGATAGTGTACTTGACAATGACTTTCCATAGAAACTTAAAGACTATCTTTTTGAAAAAGAGTTTTATAGTGTTGCAGAATACTTATGCCATTAAATTTGTACATATTGTTATTCATTATCAGTGATGTAAAAATGCAAGCTAAAGGGGTAGAAAAATAAATGGTATGAATGTTACTACTTTGACATGTCCTGTATTACATATACATTTACTGTACACAATGTAATCTTACAGGACCAAATAAAATTCAATTCAATTGCCGGTAACCTCAATTGTCTAAACTTGTTGGATTCAATGATCTGTTGGTTTGCACACTTGATGAAGCACATTGCCCTTAATGTGCATGTATTTGCACATAGATGCCATGTAATGAACAAACAGTGTCCGACAATAACAGTAAAGTTTGAGTGTTTAAAGTACTTATGGTCAGAACAAATTGTCGGTTGTCATCACAAATACAACATTCTATAGAAAGAGTTCTAGAAGCTGGAACCATGGATCTGGCTGTTGTGATATGTATTGCAGAATCACAATTTATTTCAAAACATGGGAGATGCAATGCAATGTATTGGCAAATTCTCCGTGAACTGTAAATCATGTGAAGTTTCCGACGTCCAACATTTTCTTCCACTAGAGCAGGGCCCCCTCATCAAGCATTATTGCTACCTTGTCGTATCAAGTACCCAAAAAAGCCAAATTAAGAGACTTTTTATACATTTTCTATTTTTGGTACTTAGAAAAAACATTGACATATTCGTTATTGAAAAAATATTGAGCTTAAAACTTTTTCAATTTAGCCATCATTGTTAATGTTAAATTTTTGATTATTGGTCAAAATCTCTGTCTTCAAATCTGGGTGTTTAGTATAACAAATGCATTATCTTCCTCTTCATCTGTAGGCCTTTCTCATTTTAACGAACCACTTTTTAACCAATGGTCCATTTTTAACTATGCGAACTGTAGCTTCCCCAAAAAACAACACTTTACAAACACTACTGTTTAAATACAGAATACTGAATATGTAAACAATACATTCTGTGAAAGCACTGGAAATAAATTACTAATGGCTGATTGTCATATGAAATACGAGTTTCTGTGTAAAGTGACTGTCAGTTGTCTGCTGCAAAGAGGCAGCACACGTAGTCTAACGGCATACAGCAGAACTATTTGCATCTGCCTAATTCTAGTTTTGCACTAGTGTGCTAGTGTCAGTTGGCTCTAGGAAGACGCTAGATGCAGAAGTTAGCATTCACTGAAAGCTCTGCTCATGCAGGAAGCTGCCAAACCCAAAAACCCTTTATAATACAAAATATATTTAATATATTTTTTATTCTAATAGCACCTTGCGGACCTGTCTGGCATAACTTGTGCATCCCTGGGGTTCTGCAGACCACCTGTTGGGAACCACTGCACTAGAGGAACACCAAACAGCACAATCACTATCCTGATGAGCCAGTGTCCAGAGTAGCCAGTAGAGTGTCCCCACACTTAATAAGTTTTTTATTGGTCATGACCTTCCCCATTGTCATCACTTGTGGGACAATAAACCTGAACAATATTAATGCACACTCTTTATTAAATTGTCAAGTTAATACATGCAACACTATAAAGAATGTACTCACTAAGTGAAACATGAAACACACTGTCAGGAAAAGAATACAAACAAAGAAATATGGAGTTCAGAAAACAAAGATATTTTACACTTCCTTTTTTAGTCTTAGTCTTTGAGTGACTGTGTCATCACAAACTCTTAAATTTCTCAAAATTATGTTTTGATTTGTCTATGAAGTGTTGTGCCTCTGTACTCAGACTAATACTGTCTTCCCAGCTGATTCCATTAGCATCATCAGCATACAACATAATCTGAGTGTTGTTGTCTAGAACAACTAGGAAACCATTGACTTAATTGCTACAGTCATCACGGACACCTACTGCAGTGACTCTACCGCAGACAGACCAGCAACACGGGTTGCCGACTTGTCCCTTATCATCATGTGCTTTTCTGCATACAATGTATGATTTACAGTATAAATAAAATTACAATTACAATTAGAATGTCACTAACACTAACAACCTTATTTCCACCTTGGAAATTATGGAAAAAATTTGTAATATAACTTCTCTGTAGGGGTACGCACCTTGTTATCTTAGATGGAGAGTACTCAAGAGATGTAGAACTAATTTCAGGTGTTGTGCAGGAATGTTATTAGAATTATTGCGGTTCCTGTTGTATATTAGTGACCTTGCTGACAATATTAACAGTAACTTAAGAGTTTTTGCAGATGATGCAGTTATCTATAGTGAAGTGCTGTGTGAGAAAAGCTTCACAAATAGTCACTGAGGCCTTGATAAGATATCAAATTGGTGCAAATATTGAAAACATGCTTTAAATCTTCGTCAATGTAAAATATTGCACTTCACAAAATGAAATGGCATAGTATCCTATGACTACAATGTCAATGAGTCACAGTTGTAATCAGTTAAATCATACAAATACCTCAATGTAACAGTTTGTGGTGATACGAAATTAAATGATTACAAAGGGTAATGCAGGGGCAGGCTTTCATTCATGAATAGAATACAAGGGAAATGCTATCAGTATACAAACAATACAGCATAATAAACACGTCATATATAATAGCTACCTATACAGTAAGAATGTACTTAATTCATTAGACAATAAATTACAGGCTACTGGTATATTTTGTTATCTTTCAAAGTCATTTGACTGGGTAAATCACAATACAGGGTGGCCAGTCTAGTGGCTGGTTGGATTTCCCTGACTTTTCCAGCACTTTTCCACACTTTTATTATATTTTTCCTGGATAGTCTTTTCTGGGATGGAAACTGAATGTTGAGCTTGCTCTAAATATTCAGTATTTCTACTGCTTTTATATTTAATTGTTGGCTCTGAGCACTATGGGACTTAAAACTTCTGAGGTCATCAGTCACCTAGAACTTAAAACTACTCAAACCTAACTAACCTAAGGACATCACACACATCCATGCCCGAGGCAGGATTCGAACCTGCGAACGTAGCGGTCGCGCAGTTCCAGACTGTAGCGCCTAGAACCACTCGGCCACTCCGGCTGGCCTTTAATTGTTGGTTTTATATGATAGTGTTAACAGAAAATATGTAATGTACTGAAGTAAACCGACATTGCAGTGTACCACCAAATGCCAAAGTGAACTGCAATAGACAGGTAAAGTACAATGTATCAGACAAGAAATATTCCAGATGTGAAGTGCACATATATTAAATTGATCCCTAAAATATGATTAAATTAACCGACTTGACCATCAAAAATTGTGATAAAAATTGAAACTAATACATTAATTCATTGTCTGTCATCAGGTAATGATAAGTTTAACTAATGATCTACTACTTAAATAAAAAATATCGGCAAAATACTTACAAATTAAAACAAATCCAAAATTCACAGACTCTTTGGAAGACTTCTCGTGAATCGATATTTAATAAACTGATCTTCCCTTTGATGATTTGGATAGTATAGTTCCTTATATTTTACTGTTACACAAATGAATATTCAACAGAACAATACACAAGTTACATACTCTTCTCCATACACTGATTTAAAGAAAACTATTTTAAAATTATAATAAATTCTGTAGAAGTCTCAAACATACAAAACTATAAGGAAGAATGTTTTAAGTGACATTACTTTTTAAGAGCTTGCATTTATTCTTCAACAAGGGCCATATCCCTCTCAGTATCTGCTAATAATTTTAACTTTTTCATTGTAAGAAGTTTAATAAAATATGGCGTTTCAGTCTTCGATCACTATTCTTTATTTTCTGCCATTGAGCAGTCAGCATTATGTCTTTTCAATGTCCTATGACACATTCTGAAATCACAGAAAATCCCCATTCCAATGACACATTCCCATGAGGAAGTATGGGAATAAATCTTACCAAAGATCTTAGATTAGAAAATTCCTCTTCTTCAGATGAGCTTAAAAGTATGACCTAGTGATGATCCGGTCTACATTCCTTTCATTTGTACATGTACATTTCTTCTTTTATTCACAGTAATGAAATAAACTCCTTAAATTGATGGTTTCAATTACCAGCTTGTATTCCAGGAAGCCATTCTCTCTGAAGGCATAAGTGTAAATGAATGGTTGTTTCTTCTGATTTGAAAGACACTAAATTTATATCTAAAAATAGAATAGTCTTTGTCAAAGAAATTTCAGTGGAAACTCTCCATTAACTTCGGTAACAGCATCCTCACACAGGTTGAACAGTCATTTCATAAATGCAGCATTGCAAATCAGTGATGCCTTTAATAATATTTAAGTCACTTTTTGTTACAAAACCACAATCATTACTTTTTGTAGAAATAAAATTATCTTTCTTATTCATGTCAGTTGAATGAAAAGAAAATATGCTGTTCAAAGCACTTATTTTATGACACGTTCCATAAAAATGGACTCTTGGTGAGGCTGACCTGGAATTTTCATTCATGTAATCTCTTAATACCTTCTCCAAATTAAATTTCACATGGTCCTATTCCAAATCCCGTGCCACTTTCTTTGATGTTGATCTCGTCCTCACCACAGGCCAGCTACACACTTCTGCCACATTAAACCTACCAACAAACAACAGTACTTACATTTTGACAGTTGTCATCCTTTGCATGTCAAACATTTCCTCCCAAACAGCCTTGGCATTCAAGGCAAATGTATTTGTTTGGATGCAGACTCTTTACAGAAATTCACCACCATTCTCACCTCAGCCTTCATTGGGCATAATTACCCCTTCAGCCTAGTTCAAAAGCAGGTTTCCCAGGCCATCACATCCAATCCTGGTATTGCTGATCCCTCCAAAAAAGCAACTAGATAGTGCACCACTGGTCAGTCAGTATTACCCTAGCCTTGACTGTATTTATCAGCTATTTCAACAATGCCATGACTTCTTAAAATCATGCCCTGAAATGAGATCCATTCTGTCCAACATTTTGCAACCACACCTAGAATAGCTTTTTGTCACCCTCACCATCTCCACAATATTCTTGTCAGACCCTATGCTCCTTCCACACCCATCTCCCTGTGACCGTATCCACTCCAACACTTGCCCTATGGACCCTCCTACCACCACATATACCAGATCCATAACAGGCAAAACATGTACTATCAAAGGGAGAGGCACCTGTGAAATGGCACATGTCGTATACCAGCTCTCATGTAAACACTGTCCGGGTTTTTACATCAACATGACTACCACCAAATTATCAATTAGGATGAGTGGGCATAAACAGAGGGTGTGTACTGACAACATGCAGTATCCTGTTGCAGAGTGTGCTCTATAACATGACAATCATGACCTCAGTGCCTGTTTCACCACATGTGCCATCTGGATTCTTCCGCAAGACACCAGTTTCTCAGAGCTACGCATGTGGGAACTAGTGCTACAACATGTCCCTCCTTGGTTCTCTCCACCGACCTGGCCTTAATTTATGTTAATTTCTTCCATCTCAGCAATATTTCACAGTAACTACTCTTTTATTCACTCTGTTTTAATTATCTACATCTTTCATTGTCTTACCTGTCTATTTTTCACCACATTCCCCTCCCACCTATGTTACATACAATGCACATAGCTTTTAAATCTCATTAACTCATGCATGATGAAGCAGTAATCTCTGTCTTGCATATTACCCTGTCTTTCACCTTTAATCTCTCAGGTTTCCAAATCTCATCCAATGCAAATCCCCACAACTCAGTCTTCCATCTCATCATGTCTGGTAAGTCTCCCCTGATCCACAGTTCTGGGTGAGTTTCCCAAAATCTACCCCTTTTCCTAGACCTCTCCAGTCCTTTCCCTTCACCCCTCTTCCTTCCCTTCTTCTGCCTGAAGAAGAAGCCACTGGTTCCAAAAGCTTGCCTAATTATAACCTTCCTTTATGTGTGTGTTCTGCCACGATTTGGTGAGAAGATTTTTTATCTGTTCAATTAAATGACCTTAAATCTGTAACATTACTGGCTGCCAGTTTTGATCTGTTTTTAAATGATACAGATATTTCCATAAACAGAAAATTAAGCATAGTCTTGGAAAGATCAGTTGATGAAATTTTGGTGGACATCAATACATGGTTCTTAACCAATTCATTAAGTTACGAAAAATACATTATAAGCAGTTTATAGCTTGTAAAAAGTTTTCTACCAGTATATGCATAAAATATGATGATAAGCAGATAGAAGAAGTAGACAGTGTTAAATTCTTTGGAGTACAGCTAGATAATAAATTCTACGTGGATTAACATACTGCATAACTGCTAAAGTGTCTAAACAAATCTCTATTTGCAACAAGAATATTGTCAAATATAGGCATTATAAAAATTAAAAAGCCAACAAACAGTGCTTATTTTCATTCTATAATGTCATCAAGTCAAGCTGAAGTCTTCTGAGTTCAAAGTGTGTAATAAGAATTATTTGTGATGTGAACTCAAGAACATCCTACAGAGGACTGTTTAGGGAACTGCTTCCCACTACATTCATTAAGAATAATGAAATTTGTCATGCAAAACACATCCCTTTTTCAAGCCAACAAATCAGTTCATACAATAATCTTCACAAAGATTTAAAGTCATTTACTTTATTCCAGGAGGGTGATGATATTCAAGAATACACTATTTTCAAAACCTTTCCAGCAGCCATAAATAGTTTAACATCTAATAAGTATCAGTTCAGGAGGAGCCTAAAGGACTTATTGGTGGCCATCTCCTTATACTCCATTGATGAACTTCTCAGTAGAACCAACTGATGTACGCATAACACTAATAATATCTAACAATACAAGTATTACATACAATCTGACAACTGTACAAATTTAGTGCAGTAATGCAATCATTGTAAATAAGTGTTGTAAAACGATTTTTCTGTTTGATGATGCATGGCTGCAGTAGCTTAAGAATCATCATATGCACATCAGGGTACTGAACATTTACATGTTTTTTGACAAGCTTGATATTACCTTTTAAATGAAAATATTTTTAAAATTTTTTGACTTTACTCCATGTCCGTAAGGGCCATTTCACTTGGGATCTGTGGAAGACACATTAACATATTTTTTGTGTTTTCTTATATTCTGACATGCGCTACATCTGGAGGCTCTCCACACTTCCTCAGTATTGATATATTTATTTATTTCACTTTTGATCATTTTTCATTCTATTGATGTTAACAGTTTGTACAAATTGAATAATATATAAAGGGACATACAATAATAAAGAAAAACGTTACGTCACATAGACTTACATTCAAACATGCACTGAGTATAAGTTAAAATTTTAGATCTTCTTTTGCACAACCAGAAAATTCACCTATGGCACAAAAGCCCTCTTTTTAAGCCAGTTTTGTAGAACATTTCTGAGGGTTCTCAGTGACATAGTGTATGCTTCTGGCAGCACTGAAGTCAACAGTTTTACTCCAAGGTATATATAGCTATTGTGAGAATCACTTACTTTTGTAAAGGGTTGATCAATCTTTTCCTTGTGTATTGTGATGATGAAATGATTGCCTTGATGTGTAGTTTCCTTGGTTTTCTTTTGTGTAGAGTAGGCAACGAAGTATAAATAATGATGAGACTGTTATGAAACCCAGCATGTGATGAAGCAAGCTGGTATCTCTTTACTTCCTCTCTTGTTTTGCCCTCTGCTCCATAAATTCATTTTATTTTCATTTTCGCCTAATTATCATTAACACGCATGAGTATAATCTGCATTTCCATAAAAGAGAGAGGTTGGCCCTCAGTCTTAAGGAATATAGCACCAGCTCTAATTTTGTACTTAGTTTTGGGTATGTAATTAATTTCCTAATTTATTTTGACCCTTCCTGGTTAACATCTTTTGCTACATAGCATTATAGGGTGAAATCAGTAATTGTTTTCTGACTTAAATTCTATTGTTGACTTATAAACAAAAGTAAATTCAGTACTAATTCTAAACATTTGGAAGAAGAACTACTAGGATTCTTAAAGTATTTATTTGGCTCTATTCAAAAACATATTAACAAAGCCATCCCTTAATTAATTCCAAATTAATTACCAGGTTTATTAAAAGTGTTGTTGTATAACTATATCTGTTAATTTCTTTACTTAAACAAATAATTTGGCCTAACCTTACTGATAAAACAAACTGTTAAAAAGAAGGAATTTTTTGCTGTATTAAGTTAATTGAATGAGTTATGTTTTAATAGTAATTTCTGTAACTTAAACATTGAACAATGTATAGTTTCAGTGTCTATTATTGTGAGGATATATAAAGACAAATTTTTGGTCCCTAGGCAGTCAGTCCATGGCCAATTTCCAGATGTGAAACATGAATTGGTTAGATTAACAACAATACATCAACCTAAATGGAATAAGTGTAACACAGATAGGCTGCACGTTAGAACAATTAATGACAATGTCTGTTTAATTTATTTGAAAAATAGTGTCACACATACCATATTATTCTGCAAGAATAGTGAACTGTATGGTTAGGATTTTACTGCTCATGGATGTTCAGCAGCAAACTATTGTAACAGGCAACATGTTGCCTGCAACCTATTAATGAGACTTATCAACATTTACCAATAGTGAACTGGCCATATAATTGTGTAATGTTGGGTGGTTGTGAACAGTGAAAGTAAAGAACTGTGAAACGCAGTTATGAAACTGTCATTTAAAGCAGTCAGTGTTGAACTTCCATCCCCCATTTTTCAGTCAGTATCATAATGCAGTAAGTCGATACTGAGGACTATCAATGAAGAAATAAAGCAGGCAAATGTCACAAGCAGCCTACATTATAGATTGTTTTTGAAAACACACACTACACATCTGATCCTTTTTCTGCCACTCGGAAACATTTTTTTTTTTTTTTTTTTTTTTTTTTTTTGCCCCAGTGGAGTTACACCAAAGCAGTGTGCAGTATGTTATGTGAGTACAAAAAAAATGTGTAATAGGAGCTGGGCACAATGTTTTCACTCATACATGCTCTAAGTTTATGTAACAGGTATATGACTCTTGATGATATTGTGCATATGGAATCTGTGTGAAGGTTCCAAGTTCATTTGGAATACAAGTGTACGCCAAGAAGAGGAACCAACACAGGGTCATTGTTGGTACTATATAAACTAAAAATTAGATTTTTTTATTTTATTTTGGTTTACGGTTAATTCACTGTCTTTCAACCAGTTACCAGAAATTCTTAGATCAGCTTTGCTTTGTTCCTTTTGATCCTTTATGTCATTCCCAATTGCAATGAAAGTGATATTTTCAGCATATGGAACAGATTTACAAGGCATGATACTACATATGTAATTAATATAGATGGTAAACAATAAGGGTCCCAGTACAAAACCTTCATGAATGCCTTTTGAAACCTAGGAATCCAGAACTCACACCATTAAAGTATACCTAGTGCTTCTGCTTTCTGTTGTCAAGATATGATTCTATAAGGCTGAGTTCTATATCTTGACTGCCATAGCACCTCAGTTTATCTGTTAGAATCCAGTGACTCATATAGTGAAATACCTTGCTTAGGTCAGTAAGTAGGGCATCAACAGATTTTGCTTCAAAGGCACTGAGTATTGTTGAAACAACGTTTTCAGAACTTTTCAGTGTTTTCCCTGAATCCATACTGAGTCTCTGCCAGTGTTCCATAGTAGGTGAAATGTTTTTAAATTAATAAGACTATTTGGAAAGTATTGCTACGAGACAAATAGGCTGGAAGTTATCAACACATGTTTAGATAGATGGATAACTACTGTTATATTTAAGCAGGTTGTAAAATAACAATTCATAAAAATCTAATTTACTGGTACACAAAGTGACTGTATTATAATGTCCACTATCTTATGAGAACAAAATCTGACTGACCATACTTGTCTTCTCATTTTGAGTTGCCCTATTTTTTGTAGAACCACAAGTGATTGTATTGGTAGAATCTAACTCTGCTTTGGTAGCTCTCCAAGCAACCTTGCATTCATTTTGTGATTGCTGAATATAGTTTCTCTTTTCTCCACTTGAATGTAGATGTTGCAGGTTTGTTGTGTGATATGAATAACTTAGTTTTTTTATTGTTCCTTAATGCCTGACTTACATTTGTCATTTTTAATAAAAAGTTATTCATTTCATCAGGTGTGATATTGGTAGTATCACAAGTGGTTCTGTTAGTATTATCCTGCTCTGCTTTGAGCAACCTTGCACTCGTTTTGTGACTGCTGAATATAGTTGCCTTGATGTGTACTTCTATGATTATTTTTGCTTTGTTTCCCCTGATGTCTTTTTAATACTTTAGGGCAGCACTTATTAAGCATATTAGAAACTAGATTGACAAAGTTGTCAAAAGCTTCATCAACATTTGTAATTTGATACAGGAAGTTGGCCCAGTCTATCATACATAGCTGCAATATGGAAGCATTGATATGAGTATCATTAATGATTCTAACATACCTTTGAGATTTTTTGTCAGCAATTTTATGCATATCCATCATGATCTGATTGTTGTTGTTGTGGTCTTCAGTCTTGAGACAGGATTGATGCAGCTCTCCATGCTACTCTATCCTGTGCAACCTTCTGAATTTGATTAGTGTATTCATCTCTTGGTCTCCCTTTACGATTTTTACCCTCCACATTGCCCTCCTATGCTAAATTTGTGATCCCTTGATGCCTCAGAACATGCCCTACCAACAAATCCCTTCCTCTAGTCAAGTTGTGCCACAAACTCCTCTTCTCCCCAATTCTATTCAGTGCCTCCTCATTAGTTATGTGATCTACCCATCTAATCTTCAGCATTCTTCTGTAGCACCACTTTGAAAGCTTCTATTCTCTTCTTGCCCAAACTGTTTATCGTCCATGTTTCACTTCCATACATGGCTACACTCCATACAAATACTTTCAGAAACGACTTCCTGACACTTAAATCTATACTTGATGTTAACAAATTTCTCTTCTTCAGAAACGCTTTTCTTGCCATTGCCAGTCTACATTTTATATCCTCTCTACTTCAACCATCATCAGTTATTTTGCTCCCCAAATAGCAAAACTCCTTTACTACTTTAAGTGTCTCATTTCCTAATCTAATTCCCTCAGCATCACAAGACTTAATTCGACTACATTCCATTATCCTCATTTTGCTTTTGTAGATGTGCATCTTATATCCTTCTTTCAAGACACTGTCCATTCCATTCAACTGCTCTTCCAAGTCCTTTGCTGTCTCTGACAGAATTACAATGTCATCGGCGAACCTCAAAGTTTTTATTTCTTCTCCATGGATTTTAATACCTACTCCGAATTTTTCTTTTGTTTCCTTTACTGCTTGCTCAATATACAGATTGAATAACATCGGGGAGAGGCTACAAGCCTGTCTCACTCCCTTCCCAACCACTGTTTCCCTTTCATGTCCCTCAACTCTTATAACTGCCATCTGGTTTCTGTACAAATTGTAAATAGCCTTTTGCTCCCTGTATTTTACCCCTGCCACCTTTAGAATTTGAAAGAGACACTTAAAGTAGTAAAGGAGTTTTGCTATTTGGGGAGCAAAATAACTGATGATGGTAGAAGTAGAGAAGATATAAAATGTAGACTGGCAATAGCAAGGAAAGCGTTTCTGAAGAAGTGAAATTTGTTAACATCGAGTATAGATTTAAGTGTCAGGAAGACGTTTCTGAAAGTATGTGTATGGAGTGTAGCCATGTATGGAAGTGAAACATGGACGTTAAATAGTTTAGACAAGAAGAGAATAGAAGCTTTCCAAATGTGGTGCTACAGAAGAATGCTGAAGATTAGATGGGTAGATCACATAACTAATGAGGAGGTATAGAATAGAATTGGGGAGAAGAGGAGTTTGTGGGACAACTTGACTAGAGGAAGGGATTGGTTGGTAGGGCATGTTCTGAGGCATCAAGGGATCACAAATTTAGCATCGGAGGGCAGCATGGAGGGTAAAAATCGTAGAGGGAGACCAAGAGATGAATACATTACGCAGATTTAGAAGGATGTAGGTTCCAGTAGGTACTGGGAGATGAGAAACCTTGCACAGGATAGAGTAGCACGGAAAGCTGCATCAAACCAGTCTCAGGAATGAAGACAAAACAACAACATTTATAACCCTGTATTCACCTGACCAAAAGTCTTGTTCCTCCTGACACCGAACTTCACTAATTCCCACTATATCTAACTTTAACCTATCCATTTTCCTTTTTAAATTTTCTAACCTACCTGCTTGATTCAGGGATCTGACATTCCACGCTCCGATCCACAGAATGATCTGATAGGTACACAGTATTAAAAATCCCTGTTTCATACATATTTCTTTCTATATTTGTTATAATGTTATCAATATATGGTAACTCAGGCTTGTTGGCTTATTGTTTACACAAAAGATATTGTGTAACCTGAGGATATTAAGCAAGTGTAAGAGATTTGTTGTTGTAACCCTAAGGTCAATATTAATATCCCCAAAGATTAAAATTCTATGTTGTATTTTTGCAAGTGGGAGATTCTTCTATCTAGTACCTCTATGAAGACATCACCATTGCTGTACAGGCTCTACAATTAGTTTGGGACCTGACAATAATATAGCAACTGCCTCAAATACACTATCAGTTGACAAATTACAGATGTCAATATTAATGGATTTTATCCAACGATCATTGCCGATGTATACTGAAGTACCTCCATAGTTGTTCAGACTTCAATAGAAACTTGATATTAAATATAGCATGATGGCTCACACAAGTACAGTTGATTCTCATTTAACCAATGTTCATTAATACATAGAACAGAATTTTTGCTTTCTCCTAGTAGAACACTAAAGTCACCTGCCTTATTTTTTAAAGACTTGATGTAGATGTGCAACACTAACTTTGAGTTGTTACAAGATAGAGTTTGTCATGTCTGAATGTACACACATCAAAAAACGTTTTGAATCACCCCGGTTCCCAGAACTCCTGAAGATAGACGTTGACTGTTGATATTGTATCACAGGCACAGTCCCTTTAACTGTTCAGAGATGTCACTGAACCCACCCAAAGATGTAAATAACCATGCATGAGCAGCACCTATTAGATGGAGAGGGACTGCCAGCAGATCAGTTCCACTCATTCCACCAGGGAGGAGGTACACGGGGCTTGTCTTATCTGTAGTTCAACTGTGCCTAGACGGTCAATACCACAGTTTGATCATGTCCACATTGTTATTTTGTGCCAGGAAGGGCTCTCAGCAAGGGAAGTGTCCAGGTGTCTCAGAGTGAACCAAAGTGATGTTTTTCAGACATGGAGGAGATACAGAGAGACAGGAACTGTCGATGACATGCATCACTCAGGCCAGGGCTACTACTGCAGTGGATGACCGCTACCTATGGATTATGGCTCGGATGAGCCCTGACAGCAACGCCACCAAGTTGAATAATGCTTTTCTGCAGCCACAGGACATCATGTTATCACTCAAACTGTGCACAATGGGCTGCATGATGTGCAACTTAACTCCAGAAGTCCATGGCGAGGTCCATCTTTGCAACCATTACACCAAGCAGCACCATACAGATGGGCCCAACAACATGCTGAATGGGTGCTCAGGATTGGAATCACAATCTCTTCACCAATGAGTGTCACTTACGCCTTCAACCAGACAGTTGTCAGAGATGTGTCTGGAGGCAACCCAGTCAGGCTGAAGGCCCTAGACTCACTGTCCAGCGAGTGCAGAAGGTGGAGGTTCCCTGCTGTTTTGGGGTGGCATTATGTGGGGCCGATGTATATCGCTGGTGATCATAGAAGGCATAGTGCAACCATATCGACAGCATATTGGTGAGGCATTCACCTTCATGGATGACAATTCATGCCCCCATTGTGCACATCTTGTGAATGACTTCCTTCAGGATAATGACATCACTCAACTAAAGTGGCCAGCATATTCTCCAGACATGAACCCTATCAAACATGCCTGGGATAGATTGAAAAGGTTTGATTATGGATGATGTGACCCACCAATCACTCTGAGGGATCTACCCTGAATCACCGTTGAGAAGTGGGACAATCTGGACCAACAGTGCCTTGATGAACTTATGGATAGTAATCCACGACAAATACAGGCATGTATCATTGCAAGAGGACGTGCTACTGGGTATTAGAGATACCAGTGTGTACAACAATTTGGACCACCACCTCTGAAGGTCTCACTGTATGGTGGTACAACATACAATGTGTGGTTTTCATGAGCAATAAAAAGAGCGGAAATGATGTTTATGTTGATCTCTATTCCAATTTTCCGTACAGGTTGCGGAACTCGCAGAACTGGGGTGATGCAAAAGTTTTTTTTTATGTGCGTAGTTCACTTTGTAATTTGTCGGCACGATCAGTCTTCACATGTAAACTGAAAAAGAACTGTAGTGTGTTTGTTGATACAATTCTAGGTTTATTTTCTGTGCATTTAGTATGGGAGGCTTGTTTACTATTATACAAAGCATGTTATTTGTTACTAGATATTTATCTAGCCCATTTAAATGTAAACCGTTGCAAGTGTGAAATCTGCATCCCGTTCCATTTCCATTTATCTTACAAACATTTTGAAGTATTTACATATATTCTTGAACTGTTCATTTCCTGCAGTATTTCTTAATTAACTCAGGACCACCATGGCAGATCATAACAGTGCAGTGTTGAAAACTAGAGCATTGGTATATACCAGCAGACCCAAATATTTTTTTCAATTTCCAGGTGGTTATGGTTGTTTTGTTGTTATAAGCATCATTCAAGGCTTCGATGAGCACAATGAAATTGTTGGACGACAGCTTACCTATTTCTGATAGTTTTGTAAGTTTGTTAATTTTTGTAAATGACACATCAGCCTTGACAAATGCAGTTCACATATTTTAGACTTTCAATTATGCGGGAAGAAATTCCACAACTGTAGCTGTCAACCAAGGATGATTACTTTCCTCTGTAGTTCTGGTTTTAGGTTATTTTGGGACACATCTTCATTATCAAGGCGTGGGGTAACATTATTGAGTGTGGTATCACCAAACACTTCAGGATAACTTAAGGCCAGCACATTTGTTGACCACCTTCACATTTTATTTCTTATCTGTCTCTTTTTGGGAATGAATCAAACTATTATGCAGAAATTTTAGCGCACTCAGTTCTCTTTTTACTTCACAGCAGTTTCCCAATAAATTTGCACTATTTTCACACCTTTTTTTAGTTTCCCACTTTCTTGCCATTTATATTGCTTATTATCACCATTTCCTAATGGTTCTAGAGTACATTATTCACTTGCAGAGTCCTCATAATTTATCTGGTCCGACCTGCCAGAGATGATGGTCACGTGTGCTTTAGTGTGCTTGCTTGTGTGAATGAATGTGTGTGTTTCTCTGTCTTTCTCTAAGTAAGGTTGTGGCCAAAAGCTAATGTGCCTGCCAGTCTGCAACTTAACATGTCAGCATTACGGTAAGTAGCAATCTATTTTTTCCTTACATTGTTCATTATAGTTAGTGCTTCATAGAGGTTGTTGTGGATGAAAATTGCACTGTTTTCACACTTCTTTCAGTTTTCCACTTTCTGATGACTGTTTTGTGCATAACTTCTCTCCACTTACCTGAAGAAGTCATGATTTATTGATTGAATTTCATCTTATTTTCCTTCGACATCATTTCACGATTTTTGAATGTCAGTTTACTTATATCTACTTTTAGCACATTGATCATAAGTCATGAACTAGAAACACATTCATTTAGCTTTGATATTTCCCCTTTACATTTTATACACTCTTTCTTTTTACCAGCAAAATGTAGTCATTTTTGAGGAGCTGTACTACAATATTTCAAACTGATTGTCATCTTCCTCACCTCTTATCTATCTGCCTATCCATCATCTGTCTACTGGAATGAATAGTACACCTAATCTAACATAACATAGCATTTGGCACATAAACAGATGAACAATGCCTGAGGTCAAATCCCAAACCTCCCCATAGTGTATCATGGAGCAAAGATTGTTGATACATTCCTTTGATGCACAGATTAACACTTAAAATTGCGGGAGTCAACTGAACACTTTTTATTTTAAGATGCAAATTTCTTCGGTGTTTAAAATGGTCTACTCATGTGATTTTATTCCTTTTAAGTGTTACACAGGATATTTAATTTGCTTTAATTGTTTTGTTTGGTAACTACATTTTTTAAGATAATTATACATTTACTATTGGTCCCCAAGGATGGTCAAATGACAACTTCTTGCAGCATGCATTTTCCATAATTTATTTGGCACTTTTGTTAGCCAAAAATGATGAACTTCATACAGTGGTGCATGTAACAGCTTCTGTGCATCTGTTTCTTGTCACTAGCAGTTCAACTGGTAACTATTGGGTTGGGCCATAAGTTTGTAGTATTTTTCCATAAGTTAAATAAAAATATGAGATACTTGCCACATAGACATTATTTATCAATAATATATTCTCCTCCACTAATACAACAGTCTGTCAATGCTAACTGTAGAATGTGGATTCGAGATGAGGAACTCATTGAAACGTGTTCAAAGTGCATTTTCATCTGGTTCCTTGAAGAATGTTTGATAGAGAGCAGAAAGGTGAAAATATGAGGGTGCAAGATTAGGAGAATAAGGTGGGTGCAAAATGGCTTCCCAACCAAACTCCTGTACAGTGTTGTTAGTTGTCCAGCAGAATTCGGGCAGGTGTTATCATGGAGTTGCATCACTTCATGCTGTCTTCCTGCTCATTGTTCTCTAAGTGCATCTGTAACATGCCTCAGTTGTTGATAATAAAAGTCAGCAGTCATGGGTGTGGAAGCAATTCTTAGTACACCACTCCATCACTGTTATACCAGATGCAAAACAATATTTTTTTTCGTGAAGATCTTTGTATGGGGAGCTGCTGCTTTGTTTGGCCTCAACCATTCCTTTCTTTTCCTCATGTTAGCATAAAGGCATCATTTTTCATCACCAGTAATGACACATGATAGGAATGGTCAGTGTTGTTCACAAGCAATATGTCCACCTGATGATTTTTGTGATTTTGGCTTTGAGCATGTGCTACACACACAACTGATTTGAACCTTCCTCATTGTATGCAAATGTAACAGGATTGTGTAATGATCACATTTCATCATGTCTGTCAGTTCTCAAGTACACTGAAAAGGATCATTGTGGATTTATGCTTTTAACTGATCTTCATTGAACCCCAAATGTGGGGAGTCACTAATGTCAAAATTATTCTTCTTAAAATCAGGAAACCATTTTCTTCTTACGCTCTGTCCAATGGCATAATCCTCATACATAGTGCAAATATTTCTGGTTGCCTCCCCTGCTGTCACTCCTGTATTGACCTCAAACAGAAGAATATGTTGGAAATGTTCCAATGCTTCCACTTGGCATTCCATTTTCTAGTGTCCACACCTCCATACACTATATCCAAATGACAAAATGACAATATGTAAACTGAAATAGCAACAGTGAACTACAAATAAAAATGGTAATTGAAAAATTAACCCATAATAACTGGAATGTCAATCCGCAAAACAAAACTTCTATGGATTTATGCACCAACCTAATGTAGTAGATTAAAGAAGCTCTTCAGATACCTCTAATTTAGTCTGAAGCAGAAGAATTTCAAAGAGAGTACAATGCAAGTGACACAATGGGCAATGAATACAGTCCCATTGCACATTCAAGTAGTGATTCATCAGAAATCAATTACAATAATGGCTAACCACTGGTTTCTTCCAACGACAATGATGATGTAACTTGTGTAGATAGATCTGGTATTGATTTGTGACCTGTTAAAGTTGGTACTCAGCATAGAGGGAGAGGAAGTAAAATATTACACTTAGAATAACTGTAAAATACAAAATTTATTCTTATATTATTTATGTTTATTTTTTTGTCTAACCTACATTTCTAAAATTAATTTTTATATTTTTTACGTTGATGTTTTCCACAAATCCAAATTTTGTATGTCCTACAGTGAGAGCTGATATTGTCCACCCAGAGTGTTCATGAGTAAGGACAAGTGCTGGCATGAAGATCAAGACTGGAAGAGCAGAGAGGGCTGTGAGACGACGTCAGCCAAGAGTACACTCTCTAGAATGACACCAAGACAGGAACGGCATCTACTCGAAGAGAATATAAGCAACACACCACATCGCCATGACCACAGTAAAGGGTGGGCCATCATACAAATGCTACAGCAGGGACTTACGAACTATATTGTTTTGAATGCACTGAAATTGTGTATACCAAAGGACGCTGATTATTTGCAAGTCACCACTTACTTGCGACACATCTTTGTGAATGCGCAAAGTTAATTGTTGTCAATTCAACTTACTGTAACAAGTTCCATTAATAAGATGTGATTGAACTGTTGTCTAGCAATCCAAGAAGACAGCTTTCTCGGCACCTTATATTAGAGGAGTGGGCAGGATACAAAAAATTGAAGATGTGGATTGAAAAAGAAACCCCGCACCTCATGGCCATGGAATTTTCTTTTGTGCTTTGTTGGCGCCTTAATTCTCTCTTGTCTTTTCTTTGCAGGGGTGTTTACTTGCTTTAACAGTTTCTTATCATGTTTTTGCTAATCGGTGTTTTCAGGTGGGCGTTGCAGAAATTTTCTTTGCTTTTGTACTTATTCTTCTTGTTGGCCTTGTCTGCTTCTTGTATTTGTCTCTTCAGACATGCCCACCCCACCTATCCCACCCCATGCTGAGGTGCCACAGCTGCCAGCATTAGATTCAATGCAGCTAATGCAGATGTTTCAGTTTCAGAGCCAGCAAATATCCTCACTGCTAAACAGTACAGGAGCTCCTGGTGAATCAAACTACTAATGCAGCACAAGCAACACCCACTGCAGCTCCAAGTGCTATACCGCCTTTTCGCCAGTTTCATGAACAAGAAGAGGTATAGCTTGAGTGGTTGCAACAGTTTGAAGCCCGTGTCATTGCTCACAATGTACCAAGTAATGTGAAACTTCCCTATCTATTGTCCGTGGTAGGAAGTGTAGTGTTTAGACTCATCCAAAAACTGTTTTCTAACACCACGTTCGTATAATCAGGTTGTAGATTCACTAACTAACTATTATGACCAACAAGTGAATGTGGTAGCAGCTAGGTATCAGTTCTTTAATTGCAAACAGCAGTCAGAACAAATTTATCATGAATGGGTAACAGATTTTCAGGATATGACAAGGAAATGCCAATTCAGATGTGCTTGTGGTGCTTTATATTCAGGTGTTATGTTGGTTGATGTGATCATGTACAATGTAACTGATCTCAAATTCAGAAAACAGATTTTGAAACAGTCCGATCCATCATTTTAGCAAGTAGTGCAAATTCTATATCACCGACGGCCAATAAATTTGAGCAGCCAGCAATTTGTCGCATTGAGTCCCTTGTTTGTGAACCAGCCCATTCAGCAGTGGCAGCTTGCGCTCACCACACCAAGTAAACAACTCTCCACACCATATTAACAGCTCGCTAGACAGGCAGATACACAGGCAAACAGAATTAAGTCATGCCCTCAGTGTTATTCATGGCACAAATGCCAAGACTGCCTCTTCTGACAAGCAGAGTGTTACGCTTGTGGTAAGAAAGTCCATGTACAATCCACATGTTTGCAATGGAAGAAACTTAAGAATTTGGCCCACTCACAAAAATCTAGTCACAAGGCCCATGTCATTAATGCAGTATAGTCAAAGTCTGCAACAAGCATTAGCAAAACTAGCAAGCGAGCATTTTCTTCAGGGCTTTGCCAGTCCAATGAACTTTTTGTTCATTTGCTTCTATCTGTGAAATGTGGGAAATTTCATTTGGACACGGGTACCACTGTTACACTCCTGAACCATCAGACATATGGAATGTTAGGTTCCCCACGCCTGTCTGATACTAGCACACAACAGACAAGACATTTCTGTTCTCAGAAAATGTACTTTGCCTGCCACGTATTACTCGCATATGTGAACAGTAACTTTTACAGTGATACAGTCACACAATGTGAGAACATGTTTGGTCTCGATTCATTTTATTTGTTTGGCTTTAACATTTGGGAAACATGTTGTCAACATTTGCATTCCAGGCAAAAGAGTCTACCTAGCTTGCTGAAAGGATTCCCAGAACTCTTTTCTAAAGGTTTAGGCAAGGTTAACAGTTTTGTTGCAAAGACAATGCTCAGCCAAAATTTTGCCGAGAGAGAACTATCTCTATTACATTATGGGACAAAGGTGCTGCTGAACTCAAAGAATTGCATGAGAGTGGAGCTATTGCACTCATAGAAGCTAGTCGAAGGGTGAGTCCACTGGTTTTACCAACCAAACCTTCAGATCGCATTCGCCTCTGTGTTGACTTTAAGTCTGTCAACCCACAGACTGTGATTGATACTTACCCACTGCCACGCGCAGAGGATCTCATTGACAGATTAGTCACTGGTCACTACTTTTCAGCAATTTATTTGTACAATGTATATCTTCAAATAGCACTGGAAGAAGAATCTCAAAAAGTGCGTGTAGTGAATACTCATTTGGGCTTGTTTAAATATTTGCGTTTGCCTTTTGGCAGTGCTTCCACACCTGCCATTTTCCAATGGTATTTGGAACAGCTCAAGTGCCAAACTGTTCAAACTATTTGGATGATATTGTCATAGCAGTTCATACAACTAAAGATCATATTGCAAATTTGCATGCTTTGTTTCATATGTTATCTGATGCAGGACTAAAGTGTAGACTGGACAAGTGTGATTTTTTAAAACCTGAGTTTCAGTATCTTGGTCATGTCATGATCAGTTAAGGTGTACACCCTCTTCAGTCGCATTTATTAGCCACACAAGATTTTCCAGTTCCTCGCAATGTTCCAGAATTGCACTCAGTCTTTGGGAAAATGGAATATTATATATGGTTCATACTAAATGCTCAGTGATCAATGCTTAGTTCACTTAGATCCTGATGAACTAGTTACCTTGCAAGCTGATACTTCCTCTTATGGAATTGTTGCAGTGCTTTTGCACAGAATTGATGATACGGACAGGCCTATTTCTTTCACATCAGAAGTGTTGTCCAAAGCTCAGTGTAACTATTCACAAATTGAGAAAAAAGCTTTGGCTATTGTGTCTAGTGTCACCAAATTACACCATTATTTGTATGGCAGGAAATTCTACTTAGTCTCAGATCACAAGCCACTGCAGTCCTTGTTTCATCCAACAAAACTGGTTCCTGTATGAATTGCCCAAAAATTTCAGATGGGATTTGTTGTTGCCTCAATACCAGCACAAGCTTGTGTATTGTCAAACAGCTCAACATGGTAATGCGGACACCCTTCCACATCTTCTGATTGGCCCTGAAACAGACTTTTATGCTTCTCCTGAATCTTGTTCCCACATCAATGCTCAGGATTCTGAATTACTTGAATCTTTTCTGCTGAACTATAGGAAAATTGCACAGGCCAAGGAAGCTGATTCACATTTGAATATTTTGCTAACACACATTCACACATCTTGGTGTCGTTCCTTGCATATCATAACAAACCCAATAGTGGGCCGATACTTTGCATGTCGGCAAGTTCTTGCTATACATAAAGTTGTGATTCTTGTTCAAAATTACAGTGGACAGTCACATGTTTTGATCCATAAAGCTTTGCAAAAGGAGTGCTGCAGTTACTTCACCCAGGACACTGGGGAATTGTTCATACAAAACAGTTAGCATCTCAACACTGTACTTGGCAGGGTATCGACACACAAATAGAGCAGATGACATCAGAGCGTCACACATGTGCAGAAAACCAGCCTGCTTCACCACAAATATTCTCTGCTTGGCCTAAGTTACAATCAGCATGGGAACGTGTGCACATAGACTTAGCGGGACCTTTTTGGAACACTCGTTGGTTGACTGTGGTTGACTCTTATAGCAAGTTTCCTTTTGCTGTGCCAGTGAACTCAACAACATAACAATATCACACAGCACAATTCATGTGCGGTCCTCTATGTTTTGCCTCAAAGGTTTACCTGAAGTCAATGTGTTGGAACACTGTCCTCAGTTCACGTCAATTGAATTTGAAACAGTCTGTGAACGCAATGTCATACAGCATCTAGCTAGCGCACCATTTCATCCACAGTCAAACAGTGATGTGGAATGTTTTGTCACAACCTTCAAGCAGCAGATGGCCAAACTTCGCACCACACACACCAGCGATCAAGCATTGCAACTGATTGTCTCCTATTGTTCACATCCACGAGACGAAAGGAAGGCCACAAGCATCACTTAACGCCACATGATATTGTCTTTTACAGGGTGGACAGTGGGCATGAGGCGAGATCATCCGTCGACTTGGCGCTTACATGTATATCATTTCAGGTCCAGATGGATTGCAACAGCGATATCACAATCAACTTCACCACTGTCATGTGCACAGTGATCCTTCTGTCTATCTTCCCCCAGATACAGGGATCCTGAGGACACTTTTTCTATAGCAGCTGCCAGGGGGTGTCATCATGACACTGCAGGACGATCCCATGGGGACGGAGCCTTTGCCTCCTCCACCTCCTCTCCTCCTACTGATGGAGCTAGACCCGCCCACACCGCAGCAGCTGACACCTTCTACATATGGTTATTGGCCTCCAGAGGTGGACACATACCATTCTGGTTGTTTTCCGGGGGACGTTTCTGCCAGAGCATAGGCCGATGGTGGGGTATGACTGGAAGCTTGACATCCAATGCAACCACAGCTTCTGGTCTGGTGAAGCATCCATTCTCCTGCCTCCCCCACCATTTGTCTCACTCCCTACATGACAATGGTGCACAGCTTTGGGGGGGAGGAAAGTTCCAGCATAACGACAAGTGCCGGCACGAAGATCAATAACGGAAGAGCAGAGAGGGCTGTGATACAATGTCAGGCGATAGTAAACTCTCTAGGAAGACTCCAAGACAGGAGCAGCATCTACATGAAGAGAATCACCTAGCCGCGGCCACAGTGGAAGATGAGCCGTCATACAAATGCTTGCAATAAAATTATATATACGGAAGGATACTGATTATTTGCATGTCACCATTTGCTTGTGACACACCTTTGTGAATATGCAAAGTTAATTACTGTCAATTTCACTTGCTGTAATAAACCTCTTTAATAAGATGTGCTTGAATTGTTCTCTAGCAATGCGAGGAAATGGCTTCTTAGGCACCATATATTAGAGGAGTGGGCAGGATACAAAAAAGAGTTTGGTAGCGATGGAACAGCATGGACACACATTGCACCTACAAACTCTGCAGGAAGGAAGGGGCAGCAAAATGTTATTTGAAAGATTGCTGGACCTACAGGGCATGAAGCATATTGTTAGGGAAAATCTCCAGCTAGTGCACTTTGCATATTCTTCAGTGAAAATACATTGTGCCTGGTGTAAAAAGTGCCTTGAAACACTCATGATAATCTGTGGAATTTGAGTTTAAAGGAGTTGGAAGTATTTATTGTCATATTGTATGCTTGAGGGGCATGTGTTGCATGGAGTCTGTGTGAGAGATTCGTAGAGTCATGAGAGGAGTCCTGCCTTTATCACTCAAAAAATGGCAAGAAATAGATTGTTAGAAGTTATATGATTTCTTCACATTGACATCAGGGATACCAATTAGCAGTGTAAAGAAGCAAACATGTTTTATGTGGCATTTGACATCTGGTACTTATTTATAGACAAACCACTGCATGTTACAAACCATCTGATTTCTTAATGTGGATGAGCATTTATATCCGACAAAATGCCAATATCCTTTCACTGATTATGTGAGTGCCAAACTGATAAGTATGGGATAAAGTATTGTCGGCTCACAGATGCTAAAGTCAGGTATGTTCCAAATCGTTTCCCTCATTTGGAAAAAGATGAGAAAAGAGTTGCAGATAACTAGCATGGAAGAACAAATTACACTACATCTCACGGAATTACTTATTTGTGACAGGATAAAAGGTAGGCATTTCTATGATAATAGCATTTTTTCCTATTGTTGTGTGATGTAAAACACAAACACTGAATGTGTAAGCAATTTTATATACCCCTAACACAGTGTCACTTATTCTTACACTTACTACAATAAAATTTAGCAGATTCAAATAAGAAATGTGCAAACTTAATTACTGAACTTGAAGAGAAATATGAAAGACAAGAAATATGAAATGTCATTACACTTTGCAAAAAAGAGTGAGGGAGCAATAATAACACTAGCTGGCAACTAACCTCCACTGGGTGTTCTAGTGCTACGCTTGGAAGCTCCCAAGGTGATATTCAAGAGAAGCAGTATGCAACATCAGTACAAAACGTGACTCTGCACTCTACGTGCAGTCGTGTCACTGACATTAAACAATTACACTTACTACATTGCACCAATACTAGCCAATACTAACACATTCATCAGGTTCTCCCAGCCAACATCACAAAAAGACCTTGCTTTCTATTAAATCAGATAACTACTAACATGCATTACTAATATTGTGCATGTGAATGTGCACCTAGAAGAACATGCTGATCCAAATTCTTAATGGCAAATTTATAAGATTTTAGTATACAACAGGCTTGACAAGTCCATTCTTAATATGCACAGCTAAAATGACAGATGTATTGTGACCTCTCAATCACTGGTATTGTGAACAAATACAGAGTTTAATCTTAGGTTCTGACTGGACACTTTCTCTTTGACATTCCTTGGGGCTTCAGCTAAAGCTTGGAATTCTTGTTATTGTTGTTTCAGGTAATGAATATGAGCCTAGCAGATTTCCTTGTAATCTATTCCTTCCTTCTAATACCGGTAAATATTGTATTGTTGTAGCCCTTTGTTTTGCTTTTTAATCTTTATTCTTATTTACACAATAGGTCACATCTTCACAACAGCAATCTTATTGACATTGTTGATTGCAAGGAAAGAAAAAAACATAGTAATGAAAGAAGAATAATGACATCATAAATTAAGTTCACACAATTTATGAGAAGTCAGTGCTGCCTGAAAATGTGGGTACTATTAGAACACATCCATCATTTAAACAATTTTTCCAGTACTTTTTGCATTTACTATAGCTCATGCTACTAATCTTCCATCTGTGTATTTTTTCTATACATAGTAGCAATGAGTCCAGAGCACCACACACACACAAATGACATAAAAGACCAAGAATAACCAAAAAGGTATATACAAATACAATATAACTTCTTAATGTAATTGGATAGATGAAAAAAATCTTCTCACCAGGTGGCAGCAGGAAAACAAACACATAAAAGAAGATTATACTTATGCAAGTTTTCAGAGCCTGTGGTGCCTTCTTGCAGCAGAAGGGCTGAAGAGGGAGGAAGTGGGGTGCAGGGAAAGGACTGGAGAGGTCTAGCTTTTGGAGAAGTCACCCAAAGCTGCAGATCAGAGGAGACTTATTGGACAGGATGAGAGAGGGAAAGATTGATTGTTGAGGAATGCACTGCATGAGATTTGAAAACCTGAGAGCTTAAAGGTGGAAGACAGGGAAATATGCAAGACAGGGATTGCTGCTAAAACAGCATGCATGAGTTAATAAGAGTGAAAAGCTAATTGCATTGTATGTAACAGAGGTGGGACTCTAACAGCAAAAAACAGACAGGTAAAAATATGAAATAAATATAAAACTAAAATGGAGTGAAGAAATTAATGTAAATTATGGCCAGGTGGGTGGCAAGGACATCACAGGACTGCCTGCAATTGTGCCCTGAACTGAGATCCACTCTGTCTGAGATTTTGCACACCACACCTATAATAGCTTTTTGCCATCCTCCAAATCTCCACAATATCCTTTTCAGACCCCAGGCTTCTTCTGCATCCATCTCACTGCTATATGTCTACTACCTCTGTGACTGTGCCCAGTGCAAGACTTGCCCTATGCACCCTCCTACCACCACCTATACCAGCCCAGTAACTGGCAGAACATATGCTATCAAAGGGAGAGCCATCTGTGAAATGACATTTCATATACCAGCTGTTAAGCAAACGCCCTTTTAACTTTTAAATAAGCATGACTACCATCAAGTTATCAATTAGAATGAATGGGCATAGGCAACATGACAATCGTGACCACAGTACCTGTTTCACCACACGTACCATCTGGATTCTTCCCCCAGACACCGGTTTCTCAGAACTCTGCAGGTGGGAACTAGCACTACATGTCCTTCCTTGGTTCTTGCTACCCACCTGGCCTTAATTTATGTTAATTTCTGCAGTCTCAGTATTTCTTCACAGTAACTACTCCTTTCTTCACCCTGTTTTAGTTTTCTACATCTTTCATTTTCTGACATAGCCCCCCCCCCCCTTTTTTTTTTTTTTTTTGCCCCACCCACCTCAGTAATCTCCCTTTGATCCACAGTTCTGGGTGACTTTTACGAAATCTAGCCAACGGCTCTGATAGCATGCATATTTCCCTGTCACCAATTGCTGAATAGACTTTTTTTATCTATCCAATTACATTATAGTGCCAAAAATTATATTCATTATAACTTCTTAGTTAGTTATTCATCAGTACCAGGCATCATGAATTATACTGATATAAGAAAATGAATAGTTGTGTGTCATGTGATTTGTTTAAATGTGAAGGCTATGTTTCTTACCAGTCCAGTAATCAGATCTGAGTGAAAAGAAGTTCGATAATATGAACGGACGTTCCATGGAATAAGCTGAATAATCTAACATTCAACCTAGTGAACATCAATGAACACAGCAATGGAAAATCCAGGACAGGGCATAAACGTATTCTGGAAAATAAATATTTTATTTACCAGAATACTTTTTTTGTGTCTCATGAATGACTTTGTTCAGCTGTAAATTGGCTTTTTATAAGTGCCTGTTTGCTTCAAAATCTTTTCTCTCATTCAGTGACACTCTTCTCGTATATAGAGTGCTTCACAATTAATGTTACACTTCTAGAGGTTGTAGACAAAACTTAGTAAATAAAGTTTTACATAGGAACCGCTGTCCAGAAAAGTCATCCAACAGTGTTACAGGCATAAAAGTTATAGGCACCATTGCCTGTAAATATGTGTATTTGCACAGTGATTCCATGATGATCTTTCAAACTTTCTGGGATGATGGAGAAGGAGAAAAGTATGAATCTGAGGGAAGGGTTCCTGTACTGTAAAATAACAAGTTAAAAGTTATAAGCAAAAACCATTCTGATACCTGCGACAGTGGAATACATGCACTAGGCTATTCAGAACATATCTGCAGGGTGTTTCACAATTCATGTTACACTTTACACTTGTAGAATGTTCTCTATAAGAAATGAGCTCTAACTCGAAGCTAAAAATACAAATTCTTGCTTTCTAGAATTTTTGCAAATTCCCAGCATTTTTAATGAGAATGATCATCACAGGAATTCAAGGTGCCTTTGGCTCTGATGTGTGATATAGTTTGCAATAGTGCATTCACTGTGCTTCCCTGGTATTCATGTTTCTTGGTTATTTATTGCTTCTTGCGTCAAAATTAAAAAAAGTGATTAACATATGTATCCATCTACTAATTTTTATACTTCACAATGTTTAGCTGCTGGGGTGTTTATGATACCCTATCTGGTTGAAAGTATCCAGACACCCCAATGTAATGCGGAATTGACCACTGGATGTCATGAAAGGCACATCAAACAGTAACAAGGAAATGAATATTATGTTGGCAGTGGAGAAGCAGTAACAGGAGAGCTCATTGGCTTCAAACAGGAACTAGTCACAGGATGATACCTGAGAAGCAAACCCATCAGTGACATTTCAGCACTTCTAAAGCTGTCCAACTTCACTGTTGATGTAATTGTGAAGTGGAAATGCAAACAAACATGGCTAAACCAAAACCAGGCAGACCTCATGGACTGACAGACAGTGACCGTTGAGCATCACAGAGATTGTCTGTAAAAAAATCCTATGAAATAATTAGAAAGAATCACTTGAGAATCCCAAAGTGCTACCAGAAGTCCAGCTGGCAAAGTGGCTGTACATAGGGAGTTCAAAGGAAAAGGGTACAATGGTCAGGGATACTGTGTAGTGTGCACAATAGAGGAATAGTTTGGAGATGATAAATGTTTCTATTAGCATGACAATGCATCCTGTCATAGAGCAGCAACTGTGAAAAAATCGTTTGTGGACAATAACATTCTTATCAAGGACTGGCCTACCCAGTGTCCCGACCTGAAACCAATGGAACAGCTTTGGGGTATTTATTTATTTACACGCCTAGTTCCATAGGACCAAATTTAGGAGCAAATCTTCAAGTTCATGGAAACGTGTTAGTACATGAAATTACAACATGAAGTGATAATAGATAAAATAAAATATTTATGAACCCAAAAAAAGTCGAGCCATAAGTTTAAGTAAATGCAGTCAACAATATAACATAAGAATCAGCTTGATTTTCTAAGGAACTCCTTGACAGAATAGGAGTGACCCATGAGGAAGCTTCAGTTTCAATATAAAAGTGCTTGGATTACTGCTAAGAGTTTTGAATACTTGTGGTAGCTTATTGAAAATGGATTTATACCTTTCTGCCCAAGAGTTACAGAAGTGTGATCCAAATGCAGGTTGGATCTCTGCCTGACATTAATATAGGGAAAGCTGCTAATTCTTGGGAATAAGTTGATGTTATTAACAATAAATGACATTAACGAATATATATATACATTGAGAGGCCAATGTCAGAATACCTCAATTAGTGAACAGAGGTCAACAAAAGGTTTGCAACCTTACACCACTTATTGCCCAAAATGCCCATTTCTGAGCCAGAAATATCATTTGCGAATGGGAAGAGTTACCCCAAAATACAATACCATATGATATAAGTGAATGAAAATAATCAAAGTAGATTAATTTTTGTGTCTAGTGATCACTTACTTCAGATACCCTTCAAATAGCAAAAATGGCAGCATTAATCCTTGGAACGAGATCCTGAATGTGGGCTTTCCATGACAGTTTACTATTTATCTGAACAACTAGAAATTTGAACTGTTCAGTTTCACTGATCATATGCCCATTCTGTAAAGCTAAAAAACTTGGTTTTGTTGAATTGTGTGTTAGCAACTGCTAAAACTAAGTCTTACTGGGATTTAGCATTATTTTATTTTCTACAATCCATGAACTTATGTCATGAACTGCACTATTTGAAACAGAGCCAGTGTTGCATGCTACATACTTTGCTACCAAGCTAGTGTCATCAACAAACCGAAATATTTTAGAATTACTTTGTTCAAGAAACCAGTGTCAAATATGACTACCTAGTCTAGTCTTAGCTCTTGAGGAAGAATGGGCTGCCATTCTCTGACTTACAGATACCTCACTGAAAGTGTCCCCAGCAAAGTTCAATCTATCATCAAGGTGAGGGGTGGACGTACCTCATATTAATGTCCTCTAACAGTGTATTTAAGACTTACTTTCTGATAAAAGTTCCCTATAGTGGCTGGATGATCAGCATGCCTCACTGGTAAACAAAGGATCCATATTTTACCTGCAACACTGCTAGGAAGATTTTCTTGATAGCAACTTCAAAGCTACTTGAAGAAGCAGCTGTCATTAATGGCTAGAAAAGCATAAAAAATGGTCAGACAGCTCACCAGTATTGACTAGGATTAAATGCCATGGTGTTTCATTTGAATTTCTTTGCTTTTTCTTTAACTAACATTTGTTATTACAGCTGTGTCATTACCACCATGAGATATAACATTAAGGAAACATCTCATTGATGTCACAAAGCTTTCACAACTTCAACCACCACAAAACAGAAGAGAGGAAGGTTAGGGTTACTGTCTCAATCACATCACAGTTATGCAGTTCCAATTGTACAAACAAGAGCAAGGAATCAGCTGTAACCCTATTATGTGAATCTCCCTTAAACCAACCCAAAGTAAATTAGGGAACTACAGAGAACTTCAAGCAGAATAGAGGGATATGAATTTGTGTATCAATCCAGAATATAAGTCCAGTGTCTAAATCACTGCATCACCTTGCTAAGCTATGAAACTGAAGTACTAAACAAAAGTCAGCTGCAACACTTTTAAAATAGGAATACATACTCAATAAAATAACAACCTTATCAAATGTTACTTTTCTGGCCGCTTCTGCAGAAAAGCAAAGTGTGTCAATACATTTTAACATGAGGCTTAACAGGCACTCTAGAAAGTATATCCACACCACAATATGATTCCTTTTCAGATTGTATTAACAAGTAATATTGGGGTATGAAACTGGCATCAGACACTAAAAACACAAATGCCTAGACTTAATTCATATTTGACACATCAGGGTGGAAAGGAAGAAACTACTGTTTCATTTTTCATTTTCATTATAAAACACATTTATTAATCAGCTCCGTGTGCTTCAATACTATTTGTACATGAAAATCAATTGCTGCAGTACAGAAAATTAATAAATTTCATTTGTAATATATGTCAGTTAGTCACTTTCTGAGGTAATATCTTATTAGAACATTAGACATGGAAGTATTTCATGGCTGTTCTTATTCTCAGTAGCATACTAAAATTCTTTGCTTAGAAAAACAGCAAAGTCTGGCAAGTTATTGCACAGTAATAGTAATTTTCTCATCTTATAACCACTAATTTGTAATGATTCTATTTAAAATTTCAAGATACAATTTTAAGAAATAATAAATTATTATAGCTAATCGATCAGCTGACAACCACATTCAACTTATGTACCAGTTTACAAAATATCTCACTGTACAATATGTTCTGTTATACGTAGGCAATAACATATGAAATAATCACTTTGGTGTAATTTTGTTTATCTGCACATATTTTGCACATGATGACAACTGGTAACCTTTTAAGTAGATCATTCGAGCCAGCTATTTCCGTAACGACAAAACCTTTCACCTTCACTTTATCATTTGGTATAGTGAACACATTTCTTTGCTATGACACTTATGCTTTAACAAGGAACACCAAATCACTGACAAGTACAAAAATTTAATACACCTCCTTTACACTCAGTGCAAATAATCAGCAAACATATATGTAAGAAATCTATTTTTTATGGAATGTACCTGAGACCAGTCTACCACATTATTCACATAAATTCTATCAAATATATTTTACACGGGGTTTGACAATAATAAATAAAATACTGCTTTTAGTCTTCACTGTTGACAACATTGTGGACGGGTTCATTCAAAAAATAAGTAGGAAGCTGCCTGTTTAGTCATTGACATATGACTTTTACAGAGAACATTGCACCTTAGCATGGACTATGAGAAGTACTCAAAGATCCAGCAGCAAAATACTGACCAACATTGGCCGTCTGTTATTCAGTCCTAGAATCAAAGGTTTTCTTTAATATCAGTCAATATCTCGAGCATGATTTGTGTGCCCATTCATACTGATGGTATGTATAACTCCTGGTCCATCTTGCATTGTGTCTGGAGATGTTGGAGTTGCAGCTTGCAAAGCCTGATTTAGGCCTGAGGGAGGAACATAAAACCACCATGCCAAGAAGAAAAACAGTAGGGATGCTGCCTTTCCTATGAAAGCCAGTGCAAGCATGTATCTGTAAAAGGAAAACAACGTTATAGTATTAGTAACTTAACTTTTTTGTTTACTGAAAAAACAAGATTGCAGTTCTGTCTAGGGAAAACATTATAAATTAGAACTATTCCCAGTAATTACTGTATAGTTAAATTAAATTAACACTGATGATAAAAACTCAAAAAGTTACATACAAGTGCTTATTTCATTTACACAACCATTACATGAACCTAAAGTTTTGACTTCACAATTTTTTTTATTTAGCAATGGCTGAAACAATTCTTATCACAAAGAGTTGTTTTTAAGAGGCAACCACATCTGCACAAGACCATTTTGAAAAACGAAGAACGTCGTAGAACAGTTGCTTAATGTACAATCTTTTAATTGAATACAGAACCAATTTAGAAACATTTGCAGTTCCATTATCTAGTACAAAAAATAACATCACTTAATCATCTGAGGTCATACTAACTCCAGTGTTGTCATGGAACCAAAGATTCCACGTCAACAAAGTAAAAGGAACAAAATTTCCGTAAAAGCCATTCTCTTATGGTGCATGACCAGGAGTAAAAACAGGAAAACTGTAATAGCAAATACTAGCTTTTACTTTTTTGACATCGAATCTTTGGTTCAATGACAACATTAACATTGGGGCGAGAATCACCTCAGATGATTAAGTGATTTTATTTTCTTTCTTTCTTTTTTCCCACCACCAGATGATGGTACTGTAACTGTTTCTCATTTTTGAAAATTCTGATCAGTTCTCAATGTAGTTTCCTTGCGAATAGCATTACAGTCATTCATGGTACTTAGGGCTCCACATATTCTGAATAGACATTGCATTGAAGGGTGCCAAATTTATAAATCTTTTGTATCTATACATATTTTTAAACTCAGATCTACTGTTAGCAGCTGACACTCCAACTACAGCAACAAAGTTTTGTATTATTTTTACTGTTTGACATCAGATGTAGAATTAATTAACATCTGAATTCCATGTTCATGAACAGCACCTGTTCCTCACTCCTGTATCCACTAAAAACCACACAGTGTGCAAGAAAGTCATATCATAAACAAAGCTCCAAGATTTGATGGAACGTCTGTCACATTCAGTACAGAATTTACAGCTGAATTAGCTCCTATTTTAACCACAATATACCATAGATCCCTCGAACAGAAAACTACGACCAGTGACTAAAGAAAGCACAGGTCAAACCCGTCTACAAGAAGGGTAGCACAAGTGATCCACAAAACTACCTACAATATCCTTGAAATTCATTTGGTGTAGAATCTTAGAATATATTCTGAGCTCAAATGTAACAAGGTGTCAAAAGAAAAAAACAATCAGAAATCCTCAGTCATGTAGAACCCAAATCACATTTTTCTCACATGACATTCTGAAAGTCATGGATCAAGGTTCTCAGGTAGAGGCAGTATTTCTTGACCTCTGAAAAGCATTTTACTCAGTACCTCACATACACCTGTTATTGAGAATAATTTTATGAGGTACCAATCAAAATTTGTGACTGGATTTAGGATTTCTTTCTAGGGGAACACATCATGTTATCTTGGATGGAGAATCATCAACAGATACAGAAGTAATTTCTTGGAGCCTCAGGAAGTGTGTTGGGACTCTTCCTGTAAATGCTCATCAACAATCTTGCAGACAATATTAATAGTAACCTCATAGTTTTGTAGATGATGCAGTTACCTATTATGAAGTACTGCCTGAATAAAGCTGTACAAATATCCAGATGGATCTTGATAAGATTTCTTTTTGAGATGCATGGGAAAAAATTGGGAGATATGAGAAGTGACAATTGTGGTGTTGCAGTCACTGATCTTGTGGCAGAATTCTCTTTGTATACAAAATGTAATGAAGGTCAGAATACAAATAATAAACAAAAATGAGTAAGAAAAACCACTCACTTGCAGATGATGCAGAAGTGTCACACAGACACACGTAACAGGTAAGAGATTCTATCATTATGTTGCCCTCTTACCAATTTTGCTCCCTAGGGTCATTTCCCTTTGGGTGATCCAGGTCTAAGATCTGTCCCATACACACATCCACCAGAGTATACATTGTTCTAGGAGGTAGGAATCAGCTACATTCTGCCCTCATTGTATGCTTATGACAACTAGCCACCTGCCTATTACCAAAAATGACCTCTGCCAAACTGTGAATCACTACAAACTTGACCATCCAGTTTTCAAAGAAGCCACACCACATGAAACTATTGACTTCAACAAATGCTACAGTACCACAACATTTAGTTCCTTCACTAACTAAATCTCTCATGAAATGCACAATGATAACTGTCCCTCCACCATGCTCTCTGTTCCAACAATTTACTGACACTCTTTTGCTTCCAGCCTTTCCTCTCATGTTATTTTCCACCCAGTTCCTTCTTTGCCCCAACATTTTACTCCCTCAGTTCCACATTTCCCACATCTCTATTCCTATCCCTGTCATCCCTTCTCATACCACCCAAGGGAAGAAGGTTCAGTTCTCCATTCGTAATAATCGATCATAATATTATTGCACCTAGGAATGAGGGTGCTTCAGTTGGGTTATCACAAATTTTTACCATGATATTTCATGAGGTCACACTGAAACATTTGTTAGTGTATGCACTTCTTTCATGATCATTCACAGTGCCATGCATTTTCCTTAGTCACTGCTGTACTTGTTTACTGTGATAATGGCCACAGGAGACCAAGTATAATACTATGATGGTGGGGTAGCACTATTTACTAAGGTATAAACAACATGCCTATTATCTAATCATAGGGATTTTCTCTTCACTTTTGCATAGAAATGAAATTATAGCAAAATAGTGTTCCTGTTCACACAAGTTTCATGGTCGTTAAGAGATGCTTCTTAAGTTGTGGACCGCATGAGGCTAATAAAATTTAAAAGAGATACAGGGCATATCATAGTTTACTATAGGCAATACTGTTAAGTAGTTAGAGATTCCAAATTTAAATTTTATCAGTGATACATCAGCACAAACAATAACACTGTCAAATTCTTAAGTTTTGAGATGTACACTCTTAGTTGCAAAATGAAAGTGAGTGAAGTCTACTGACTTGACCTACTGTGCTTGGGACAGTACTATTCTGTATCACTTAGCAGTTTGATAAAGTATATTTAGAATTTCTTTTCCAGTTCATCCTATTCCTTCCTATGACACATAAGTCTTGAATCTGCATTAATATTATTTTATTTCTACACCTATTGAAATTCCCACCTGCACCTATTATGCTTCTGCTGTTACCATTTTTTAATGTATTCCCACCAGGTTCTCTCTTTCATCTTTTCTCATTTTATCCTATTTCATCTTCTTCTTCTTCTTCTTCTTCCTCTTCTACCCACACACCCTCTCCTCTTACTCCACTGAACCTCTCTTCTAGTCCTTTCTAATCTCCTTCTAAAGACTCATTGTCTTGTTACCCCAACTCCTCTCTACCTGACACATTTATCATTATGTTTCCTACAACCCAATTTACTCTCTCCAGTTCCTTCTAACCAGCACTCCAACAGTGGACATCCTTCTACATTCTCTTATATATGGGGATTGTTCCCTATTTCCCATCCTTCTTACAGCCTTCCTGCTGGAAATACTGGTCTTCTAAATCCATTGCCTGGTCCTATTCCACCTACAGCCCTCTGATACTCTGTGCCATCCTATCTTTCCCCATTGCCAAGTTCTCTCGCAGTTCACCATTTTCCCTTGACCCCCAAGTCATATAAATTTTTCAGCAACATGCACATAATGTACATACATCATGACTGCATGTGAGACTTGCTCTCCCTCATGTTGGGCAATGTTATTAAGTTACAGACTTACGAATAAATAGTTGCAGTTTGCAGTTCTAGTCAACACTTGACATTTCATCTTTAATGTGATGGGACATCCACTATTTCTGCCACAACATACTACTGCCATGCTTTTTCTCTTGCCTTTAAAACTTGTCAGCACATCTGTTTCAATTTTACGACTATATTACAATAATGCAAATGCAACTGGTACTTACCTTCCCATGTAAGTATTGTCATACACCTGACAAGCACCTCTTTCGTGACAACTCTCAAACCACTGGAGGCAAGTTTCATCAATTAAGGCACCAAATACCATTGGTGCAGGTATGGTACCAATAAGTCGTACCTTTATCCACTGTATTCCGAGGGCAAAAGAACGCTGATCATCCTGCACACACCTAAAGAGAGAGAACATCAGTCATCAAATGGGTAATTTTGTTCTAATTTATATTAACTAAAATAATTTCAGCCATTGTTTCTCCTTATTATCTAATAGCATCTTTTTTGAATTTTTAAATATGTTTGAGGGGACTTCAAAAAGTAAGTTACATGTTATCAGTTGCAAGTTGCTCCTGTCAGAGCACAAAAAAGGTGTACATTCCTTTTTAAAAGACTCTGACGGAAAAGTGAGGAACCAGCTGCCTCAGTCACCAACCCACCACCCGTAACAAAAATTTTGGTATGTGAACATATGCATGCTCTTTTAACACATAACACTCTAAATCCTTTTACCCAATCTCTCTCTGTAATGAAGCCTACATACTCAACATCTCCCTCTCACTGCCATTGTCTATTTAGGTCTCTCTCTCTCCTTTTTCTGCCATTGATTTACAGTATATCCCACAGCCACTGTCTCCTCACTCAATTACACTGTCTCCTTTAGCCTTTCTTTCATGTCTCTATCCTATCTTGGCAGCTCAGGAGTTCTAGTACCACTTTGGTCATATTTGTATAGGCATGAAGCGCCCTTTATACAGCGACAGTGTGTCATAAAGTTTTATTGGTGAAAAAACATGTTTCTGTCACCTCAAAAACTCTACAATTACTCTATAACTCTTGCCATGCTCCACTACACCAGTTAAAACTATATTTATGCTTCTGACCAGGTATTATGTGCATATTTTACATGCAAAAGTACAGTAAGATTGACTATCTGGACCTTGGTAACAGATTATATTTGGTATCCAAAAGTCCAAGTTTTTTAAAATTTGTCTTGATTACAGATAAAGATTTTTCAAAAATGGAAAGAATGGCATTTCTAAATGAATAAAGAATATAGTTAAAATTTGAGCCATTTTCCATGGTTAATTATTTTGATAATTGCAGCTCATGGAGCAAAAAGCTAAAAACCAATTTCTGCAGTTTTCTTTAGCATAGCATGGTAAGTTTGAATCTCTGAATCATGGTAATGGATAATGATATCAAAAAACTTTTGAAGTTTCCCAAGAATATCATCTTAAGAACATACAGTAAAAATTTTGATAATCCTCCATGGAAACTATAGAAATGGTCATCTCCACAACTGGTACTTTTTGTACCCAACAATCATAATTTCTTCAGATTTTCTCAGGAGTTACCCATGAACAAATGGTGTTTTTATAAGCTGCTTAAGTCCACCTTACATGATTAATGCAAACAAACCAACTGATTTGCACAATTTGCTGATCTGGAGGAAATATGTAGTGTTCAAATTTTGACCCTGTGCTGCATGATAGCTGCAAGATTACCATTCTTCCGATAGGTATACAAATGGTCACTACATCACAGGGTGTCCAAAACAGTTGACCCCTTATCTCCATGATCAGTAGAAACTGAGATGTAACCCCCTGAAAAATTGGATTTTCGCATGCGGCTTTTTGGAATATATTGGTAGCATGTTTTGGTCAATCAATAGATCAATCTTTTTATTCATCCATTAACAATATACAATGTATGGATGTAGTCAATTACAATATAGTTTCTTGTCTTTAATTTGTTTCAAAAACTTGGATCATAAATACAAATATTTTATATCAGTATACATAAATAATATTACTTTTCCATATTCAGATATTCTTCAATGTTATAAAAACTATTTGTTAGTAAAAACTGTTTATGATCTACCTTGAATTTATGAAATTCTTTAATTTTCTTTATTGTTGAAGGCAATGCACTAAAAAGTATTTTGGGCTGTTAGTTTACACTCTTTTGGTAGAGTTCTCCTTTGTGGATGTGTCTGTGAAAATCATCCCTGTTCCTTGTTTCATAGTTATGAACTTGATTATTTAATGTTGAAAATTCCTGGTGAGTTTGCAGAAAGCATACACATTCATAGATGTATAAGCTAGAAAGAGCCATTATTTTAAATTCTTTAAATATTTCCCTGCATGACACTCTGCAAGGAACCCCTTTCATTATTCTAATAGCCCTATTCTGAAGTTTGAAAGCTGTATTTCCCCAGACGATCACACCATATGTAAGCAAACTGTTCATGTAAGCATAATAGGCACACAGCAATGATTCAGTGTTGCAGCATTCCCGAAGCATTCTTAGCACATAGCAGCATGGTTGGTTGGTTGGTTGGTTACGGGGAAGAGACCAAACAGCGAGGTCATAGGTCTCATCGGATTAGGGAAGGATGGGGAAAGAAGTCGGCCGTGCCATTTCAAGGAACCACCCCGGCATTTGCCTGCAGTGATTTAGGGAAATCACGGAAAACCTAAATCAGGATGGCCGGACGCGGGATTGAACCGTCGTCCTCCCGAATGCGACTCCAGTGTGCTAACCATTGCGCTACCTCGCTCGGTAGCAGCATGGTGTACACAGAGTGATTAAGGCAGGTGACATAAATTTTAGTGAATGCTGCACTACAGTTCAGAGTGACATTGATACATGACACTATTTTTTAACATAGTCACCAAGTGATGGTAAACAATGATTTGAACACTCTACCAATCATTCAGTTCCTCAATGAAAGAAATCTACTTCTCAATAATGGAGTCATTTGAGAACTGTTGTGTGTCCTTGTCAGTGTAAAATCTTTTTTCCTCCAGATGTTCTTTCGGCCTGCTGGAAATACTGTCGGAACATTTTCATCTGTGGTTGATATCAATGGCCTTCATTTCCCAATCAGCATCATCCATATCTGTGCAATGTTGGTCAAATTGTTTGACCTGTTTCGCTATGGCTGGGCCCACCATTGCATTTGGTCCATATACTCCTAGAATTTCACAATGAATCTGTGTAAAACATTTTTCCCACAAGAATCATTCTATCTGCATACTTCATCTTTGGAGTATGTTTCCAGTTGCCATATACTATGATGCAATGGTTATCCATATCACAGCAGAGATGTGCCTGCAGGAAACCTGGATCATTTCTAAGATTGATGTCTGAAATACTCCTCTGTGATATAGACAAGAGGGAGATTGAGTCCATAATTAAATCACTAAAGACTAAGAACTCTCATGGTTATGATGAAGTTTCTAACAGAATATTAAAGTACTGTGCTGCACATGTTAGACCTGTATTAGCCATATTTGTAATTTTTCCTTTAGGAATGGTCAGTTTCCTAAAGTACTCAGTGGTAAAGCCGCTTTACAAAAAAGGGAGTAATCTCTATGCCACCAATGTTTGCAAAAGTTATTGAAGAGGCTATGTATGTAAGGATAATTGATCATTTTATATCACACGATTTGCTATCAAATGTGCAGTTTGGCTTTAGAAGTTGTTTAACTATTGAAATGCTATGTTCTCTTTTCTCTGTGAGGTACTGGATGGGTTAAAAAAAAGGTTTTGAACACTTGGCATATTTTTTGATTTAACTAAGGCATTTGATTGTGTTTATCACAAAATATTGCTCCAGAAGTTGGACCATTACGGAATACGGGGAGTAGCTCACGATTGGTTCACCTCTTACTTTAGCAACAGGCTGAAAAAGATCATTATTCACAATGTTGATAACAGCTGTGATGTGGGGTCTGAGTGGGGTACTCTGGAGTGGGGGGTGCTCCAGGGATCAGTGTTGGGGCCACTCCTGTTCCTTATTTATCTAAATGATATGCCCTCTAGTATTAGGGGTAACTCTAAAATATTTCTGTTTGCTGATGACACTAGCTTGGCAGTAAAGGATGTTGTGTCCAACATTGGCTCGGTTTCAAATAGTGCAGTACATGACCTCAGTTCATGGCTTGTAGGAAATAAACTAATGCTAAATCACAGTAAGACTCAGTTTTTACAGTTTCTAACACACAATTCAACAAAACCTGACGTTTTAATGTCACAGAATGAGCATATGATTAGTGAAACTGAACATTTCAAGTCTCTAGGTGTTCAGATAGATAGTAAGCTGTCGTGGTGAGTCCACATTCAGGATCTTGTACAAAGACTTAATACTGCCATTTTTACAATTCGAAAGGCTTCAGAAGTGAGTCGTTTGACACAAAAATTAGTCTACTTTGTTTATTTTCATTCGCTATTGTCATATGGTATTATATTTTGACATAACTCTTCCCATTCTAAAAGGATATTTTTGGCTCAAAAACGGGTGCTAGTTCACGAACCTCTTGTCAACCTCTGTTCACGAGTCTGGATATTTTAACACTGGCCTCTCAATACGTATATTCCTTATTGTTGTTTCATGTTACCAATATTAGTTCATTCCCACGAATAAGCAGTTTTCAGTCGGTTAATACTCAGCAGAAATCAAACCTGCATTTGGATCAGACTTCCTTAACTCTTGTGCAATAAGGTGTTCAGTATACTGCTCCATCAATTTTCAATAAGCTGCCACTTGAATTCAAAAATCTTAGCAGTAATCCACATGTTTTCAAATCAAAACTGAAGAGTTTCCTCATGGGTCACTCCTTCTATTCCTTAAAAAAGTAAGCTGATTTTTATTGTATTGCTGATAACGTTTACTTAAACTTATGGACTTACTTTGTTAAAGTTAATGAACATTTATTTTTATCTGTTATTACATGTATGTTGTAATTTCATGTACTGACACATTCCAAGACCTTGGAGATTTGCTCCTCAATTTGGTCCTACAGAACTTGACGAGTAAATAAATAAATAAATACTTTTTCCTGTTAATGTGTCACTCTTGTTGCACAGTGGTCTCAGAAAAGCACAACATGGGTACCTATTTTCTGAAGTCTCTATTTATTTGATGTTTCTTATACTCATTGAAATTGATTAATTATTTTCTGTGAGGCTATATTTTAGTATTTCACTCTAAGGCAGCATAAATGAAGAGTGATAAAATGTCTGCAGCAGGAACAACCAAAATTCTGTTCCTAAGTGCTGTTCAATATAGTAACAATGTTCCAGCAACTTATTTCATCACTCACATCACATGGACATCCTCAACTCTTCAAAACTAGGTACCCCTCATCCTGGAGTCTGCGTGACCTTCCCCACCCCACACCTCTCTCCTATGTACAGAAGCAACAATTAGTTCTGAAAGCTAGATAGTGTGCTGTTTTTACTTTTATATGTATCTGTGAGTGATTCTACACATATTGCCTGGACAGCAATTTTGTCTTATAATTTATTACTATTTTCAACTGAATTACCCTTTGATATGCGTTCACCTGGTCTTACAATTATTTCTTCCATTTTTGTCTTCTTCATTCTCAGTTTTTTCTTGCATTTACTAACTTTTTATACCTGTCTGTACCTCTCATATACTACTTGAATATAGTTTTCATCTTTTACCTACTACTTACCACCACATTATTATTAGCATAATGGATTTTGATCCTCATCTATTACGTGTTGTAGCTTCATTTTTCCTTCCTTCGGAGACACATACATCTGCTTCTTTCTTTTTCCATTCTCCAGAAAAAGAATAATTTTAAGTGGCTAAAAGTTAGAGGGGCAACAGATCCTACTTTTTTTTGTAACATTATTACACACAGTCGACTTCATCAAACATTATTGTTACTCAATCTTGACTGTCACTTTGAACCAACTCAGTTTCCTGGGCTATGAGGTTTGCATTGGCTTTTATCTCTGATCTTATAGAAGATGTCCATGTGGGTGTTATTATGCAACATACACAAAGACGAAACTTTGTTGTCACCTCAGTTAAGTACAGTGAACATCATCAGCTACAAACAAGTCAGTGAACATCATCAGCTACAAATGCCACAAAAGTTCCATATTTTATTATGTTACACTATAGTAATAGTTTTTTACCTAAAGATAATGTAAAATTATTAAATCTTTTACCCGTACAGCAAATTTCATGATTTGGTTTATATATGACGTGTGTGATGGAGAACTGCAGTGATAACACAGTTTGGTCCCCTTCCCAGAATCAGCCAATCAACCAGTGATAAACATTGAAAGGTTTTGCTGCATTTGAATTCACTGAAAAATGTGTGCCAAGAGTATGAATAAAAGAAACAACTTGTATGGCTATGTGTTTTCCAGAAATAATCAGCTCTTGAATTCACTACTTAAACTTCATTTATGCCTTTTAAAGTGAGAGCGGTTATAAACTGAAAATCATATCCTGCACCTGAAAGTGGACTTAAGTCTAGAAGATTGATGTTCACCTATTCAATCGATCTACTAATTTCTAAAGTCTATAACTCAACACTCCAAACACTCTTCTCTTTTTTTGTGCCATCCTCTTCATTTCTTCTTAATTTTGACTACTGTTATTTCTAATATATTTAATACCACTTCTTTCTGGGCCTCCCCTTGTTTTTGTTTCCCAAAACTTTTCTGTGCAACATATTTGTTAAAATCTGATTGTTTCTAAGTATATAACTAAAAAGTTTTGTTCTCTTCTTATGAATGATTCCTATACCCCCAGGTTTCTTCCAAAATATCTTCATTGGATTTTCTTTCTCTCCATATAATCCTTTTTAGACTTTTCCAAACAAAACCACATTTCCATTGCTTCTAAGTGCTTTCTGTGTGTCCTCAACACTGTCCATCTTTCACAGATGCACAGTAAATTCCAAATTAATGTCTTGAAAATTGTTTCCTGCTTTTCTACACTAAATGATTTAATTATTAACAGCTGTCTTCCACTATTAAAAATGTATTTTGCTGTTGCTGCTCCTTTTCCACACAGTCTGTTTTATATTTTATAAATAAGATGCCTCAGTGTCAAAATGTAATGATTTTTTTCTGTATTATTTCTTTCAGTTTTGAACTCAGTTGTTCTCCTCAGCTTTAATTTGCTTACTGTCACAATTTTTGTTTTTGCTATTAATTTTAGATGTTTTGCTTTGAAGATCTTTACAGCTGTTTCAATGAAAACATTAAACAAACAAGATGAAAAACTGCAAACTTCTCTTATCCCTTTTCTAATTTCAGACTTATGTAATTCTCCATTCGTCTCTATTCTTACACTTTCATATTTGTGTTTTTTACTATTTTTCTTCTATCTTTCAAATCCAAGTGTGTATCTTTCAAGGTCCTGAAGAGTTTCTTCCAACTTATGCCATCTAATGACTATTCAAACCAATAAACGCCCTGTAAGTATCCCACTTTAATTCTAACCATTTCTCTCACAAGCTCTGAGTGCAGAGACAACTTCTCTTGTTATTAAGCCAAATTTCTCTTAAGATTCTAGTTCTTTCATTTTTCAATGCTATATTTCAGTATTTTTGCCTAATGTGAAAATTAGGGTTATCATTCTGCAAATGGAGCCATTTGTTGCATTAATGAATGTGTGTTGTTTTTCTTTCTACAAAAACAATTGGAAGAAATCTAGTTGTAAGAGCAGATGATAATTTTGAACTGTTCAGCTTTCAATTTTCTCAACAATTCTGCCAGAGCTCAGGTAGCACCTGGCCTGTATAACTTTCCTTGGCCTTTCAGTGCTGCTTCGAATCCCATTTTCAAAATTTGAGGACTTACTTCATTTGAAATGATAATTAAATCAAGATCCTAAGCTGTTGACAGGCATTGATACACGTCAACAGGGACAGTTGAAAATGTGTGCCCTGACCAGGACTCAAACCCAGGATCTCCTGCTTACATGGCAGATGCTCTATCCATCTGAGCCGCCGAGGGCACAGAGGATAGTGCGACTGCAGGGATTTATCTCTTGCACACTCCCTGTGAGAGCCACATTCCCAACTTAATGTCCACACACTACATTCGTAATGCCCCTGCCCATTACGCTCATTACTTGCAGCAGACAATCTTACCAAGTCCTGTAAGAGTTCGGGCAATGCGTGTGCATCCAGCACAGAAGAAGAAAGTCAATGGCCAGTTAGCCTTAACTATAACTTCAGACATGTCCGAAAGAACAGATACCATTTTCATATTACTTCATCTGTGTCACATAAAACAGGAAGAAAAATCTCTAAATCCTGAACTTATGAAAGCATTTTCAGAAGTGAAAGTAATGGCTACAAAAGACACAAATGTCAAATACCAAAAAACCCTCTCATTCTCATCACAAGTCCACATAAAATATTATCCACTGCAACATGCAGTCAATATTAGGAACAGCACACTGAACCTCTGTATTCCACAGCACCTTTAAGATATGGTATGACTTAGGAGAGGATTAGAATATATCATCTTGAGAACCTTCTGTGTATGATAGTGAAAGTTTTTTAGTTTCTTTGATATCCCTACAATAAGTTGCTTCAATCTACAGTTGTCTAAACCACAAAGACAGGTGCAGTTGCAGTATGTGTACAACACCACACTCTATCACTGATCTTCACCATTCATTCCACTCTACTTCAGTTTTCACCATTTGTACATTTGCCATGCATCGATATAATATTATCTTTTTTCTACAAGATCTACTCTGTACCTCTGATTTTGTAAGGCTAATGTAATAAAGAAAAGAGATGAACAAAACCTAAATCATTACCAATAGATGAGAGCTGGATCTTAATGCATAGTACTCTTCTTAACTACATTTTCCAAAAATGTATATCCTGCATTGCAATTATAATTCAAGTTCTGTAGACTTTCTTTGTGAAAATTACTTTTAGCAGATAGTTAAAGAACCAAAATGGGAGGCCACTTCTTGGATGTCTTAGTAACTAACAGACCTGAACTTTTCAAATCAGTTAACATTGAGGATCATTAGGTTGTGATAACATCATCAATAATTATGTGTACTTCAAACAATGTGAAAAAAGTACAGAAAAATATTTTTGTTGTATGGAGGATACAAATTTAGGACACCAACATCAAGTATTCACCTTTGTGAATGAAGATGAGGAGCACAAATGGATAAAACTCAAAAGCATTGCACAATAATCCTTAGAAAAGTATGTACCCAGCAAGATTGTGAGAGATGGAAAAGACCCATCACAATTCAATACCCATATTAGAAAGTTCCAGTAAAAGCAAAGAGAGCTTCAACTCTGATTTAAATGAACTCAAAGTTGAGTAGACCAGAAAAAGGTGAATGAAGCCAACATGAGCATAAGGAGGAAGAAGCATTCATTGACTGGGAAAGTAAAATTTTATCTAACAATATGACTAAAAATCCTAAGGAAAATTTGTGTAAAGTCACTAAGCAGACCAAAATCATCTGATCAGTCACTGATTAACTGAAACAAATGATAACACAGGAGGCCCAAACACTTAATTCGGTCTTCCAAAATTGTCTTAATCATCACATGAATGTCGAAACTGGAGTACCCCAAGGGACTGTGCTCGGGTACATTCTGTTTACTGTTTATATTCATGGTCAAATGAGTAATGTTGGAGGTTCTGTGAGGCTTGGCAGTTGACCCTGGATGTAATTAAATGTAATATAATGCACATAAATAGGCAAAAGGTCCACAAGGATTTAATTATACTATCAAACCAAATCACTGGGAACAGTAACTACAATAAAACACCAAAGTGTGACAATCTAAAGTGACCTAAAGTGGACTGATCACATGAAACAAATTTTAGGAAAATCAGAAGTCAGGCTGAGTTTCACTGCAAAAATCATAAGCAAATGTGAGTCACCTATAAAAGATGTGGCTTAAAATATCATATGTTTGACTGATACTTGAATATTCTTCATCAGTCTGGGACCCTTACCAAGTAGGATTAATAGAGGAAATATAGAAAATCAAATTAAGACTGGAGCATTTCATCATGGGATGGTTTATTAAGTGCTATAGTGTTACAGAGATTCTCACTCAACAAACTTCAATGTCAGACATTTCATAAGATTTATTGCGCATCATGAAGATGTTTACTGTTGAAATTTTGAGACCATTTGCAAAGGCAAAGAGTTTATTTATTTTTTAGAAAGATATTGGTTAGTAATTCCTACCCACTACCTTTTACACATTACAATAATAGAAATTCTGTTCTGAAATAGGAGGAGTTGTCAAGAAGAAATCTTTTATTTTCAACTTTTACTTTGCTGTGTGTCAGACATTTTAAGTAACTGGGTAAGTGACAAAAAGTTTTGGTTGTGGCACATTTTTGAGCATTGAACACTGAGCTGAGTAGTTGTTGTAGCGGTTTCAAATTGTGCTTTCTCCAGTTTAAATTTTCATCATTATGGACACTTAAGAATTTTGAGATTTCCACTGTATTTATTGTTTCCTCGCCAAGTGTTAGAGGTGTTGTACCCCAACAGTTTCATAACTCAATATGTTGTAACATATGGAGGGTGAGATTATTTGCAGAAAACCAGTCAGTCATTTTTTACCATTTCTTCTGTTGCTTATATGTGCTTGGCTTCATTACAACACTAGTGTCATCTGCAAAAAGAACTAATTCTGCTTGTTGCATATTAGTTGGAAGGTCATTTACATATACGAGGAAGAATAGTGGACCTAAAACTGGGTGTTGGGGAACTCCATAAATAATTTCTCCCCAGTAATAATAAAGTTCCTGGGCTACATTGTTTGAGTTACTAAGTACAATTTTTTTGCAGTTTTTTTGTTAGATATGACATCCAATGGCTGCTTGTACTGACAATGCCATAAAATGTCAGTTTATCTATAAGAATATTGTGATTCACAAAGTCAAATGTCTTAGACCACAGAAAATACCAACTGATTCTATTTTGTTATTTAGTACTTGTAAAATTTAGTGAGTGAACATGTAAATGATATTCTCAATAGAGTGATTCTTCTGAAATCAAAACTATGATTTACTGAGGATGTTACTGTTGCTCAGGTAAGATATTGCACAGTCCATTCACTAAATTTACCTCTGTATATGTTCAACTTCAACATGCAACCATCGACTCACAGATTGCAGCTGGCATCAGCACTAGCAGTGGAGGGTATATACAACATGTTGGAGGAAGGGGAGGGGAGGACGTGGAAAACAGAGCTGTCTTCGTCAAAATGTGGAAATGGAAGGATGTATTTAATGTCCAAAAGAGCGTAATCATTGGTTTTCAGACCAAGGGTAAAAGCATTTCTCCAAAATGTGGAAATGGAAGGATGTATTTAATGTCCAAAAGAGCATAATCATTGGCTTTCAGACCAAGGGTGAAAGCATTTTTGAAATGACTACGTTTGTAAACTGTTTGCATGCTGTCATGGTTAAAGTATACAGCGCATGGTAAAATGATGCTATCTAAAACTGAGTTGATGATTCTGTGGTGCACCATGGGCCATAGATGACAGGGGTGAATGACAGCTGTGGAGATGTGTGTGGGTGAATAGATGTGCAGATGTTGAGCAACTGATTGCCAAGGTGAAAAGGAGCTGCCAAAATTGTCTCCTCAACAACCATTCAGTGACCGTTGCTGCGTATGGGCTTCAGCGAACGTTGCTGCATACGGGCCTCTGCAGCAAGCACCTGGTTCACGCTCCCATGCTGACTGCTGTTCGTTGGCAATAGAAGCTGGAATTTGCAAGTCAGTATCACCACTGGATGTTCACTGAACTGTGCATTCGCTGAGTGGCAACAGGTGGTGTTTTCAGATGAATCACAGTTTATACTCCATCAGACAGATGACCATAGGTGTGTATGGCTTGAAACATTTGAAAGTGAACACCCTACATTTGTCATGGTCTGGGTGATCTTGTCATTCTGGAAGGCAAAACAGATCAACACAAGTATGATCTATCCTCGGGGACCATGTCCACCCCCACATGCAATTTTTTTGTCGTTGAAATGATGGCGTCTACCAGCAGAATAACATACAGATTCCAGTGAGCACATGTAGTTTGAGGAGCACAGAGTATTTCGCTGTACTCTCCTGGCCACCGAACTCCTGGGCTTTAAACTCAACTGAGAATCTGAGGGAGCAGCTCAATTGGGCTATTTGCAATATAGATCCTCAACCAAGGAATGTAGCACAACTGAGTACGATACTGGAGTCAGCAAGGCTCCACATTCCTGTCGGTACCTCCCAGAACCTCATTCCTCTCTTCCTGCCCATTTCACAGTGATCCACATTGCAAAAGTTGGTTATTCAGGCTTTTGACAAGTGGTCACATTAAAGTGACTGGACAGTGAATTTTAGAATACATAACCTTCTCAAAAATTTTGGAAAATTATGTTAGTGATGGAATAGGTTGGTTTATGTTATCGTCCCACCCGTCACCTCCCTTATAAAGGTGTTTAATAATGGTGTATTTCAATCCCTCTGGAAAAATGCCCTGTGTTGGTGATGGATTACATATTTCAGAAAAGACAGGACTTATCATGTATTAACAAGTCTTTAGTACTCTGCTAAAAACATCATAAAATCCATATGAGCTCTTATTTTTGAGAGAATGTGTATTTCTCTACATTTGAGAAGGACGATAGTAGCTTTTTCAATATACTGTGTTTTCTCTCTTGAATTGTTTATCTCTGCATTTCCTACTATATTTAAGAAATGATTATTAAATATGTCATACAGCAAGTACAAAGCTTGTGAAAATCATGACAGTTTTCCGTGCCAAACTATTCTATTCACTGATGTGAGAGAAGACTTCTCCCTTTGATGCAACATTTAATTCTAATCTGTTTGCTTATCATTTTATAAAACTGCATGAAACTTGCTAAATAAATTAATTATATTACTGTGCAGTGCATTTGCTTCTACATTTGTACCCTGCAAATGACATTACAGTATACAGTAGAGGGCACTTCTGGTACCACAGTTTTTCTCCCCTTCATTGTTCCATTCACAAATGGCACATAGGAGGAAAGTCATTGGTAAATCTCTGTGAGAGCTCTATTTTTTCTGATTTTCTCATTATGGCCATTTCACAAGACATATGTGAGAGGAAAAATATTGTCTGAATCTTGTTGTCTGTTTAAACTGGAGAAAGCACAATTTGAAACTGGTACAACAACTACTCAGCTCAGTGTTCAATGCTCAAAAATGTGGATCGTCAGTGCCACAACCAAAACTTTTTGTCACTTACCCAGTTACATAAAATGTCTGACACACAGCAAAGTAAAAGTTGAAAATGAACTGAAAAGATTTCTCCTTGACAACTCCCCCTATTTCAGAACAGAATTTCTATTACTGTAATGTGTAAAAGGTAGTGGGTAGGAATTACTAACCAATATCTTTCTAAAAAATAAATAAACTCTTTGCCTTTATAAATGTCTGCTTGTGTCTGTGTATGTGAGGATGGATATGTGTGTGTGTGTGTGTGTGTGTGTGTGCGAGTGTATACCTGTCCTTTTTTCCCCCTAAGGTAAGTCTTTCCGTTCCCGGGATTGGAATGACTCCTTACCCTCTCCCAAAAACCCACGTCCTTTCATCTTTCCCTCTCCTTCCCTGTTTCCTGACGAAGCAACCGTTGGTTGCGAAAGCTTGAATTTTGTGTGTATGTTTGTGTTTGTTTGTGTGTCTATCAACCTGCCAGCGCTTTCGTTTTGTAAGTCACCTCATCTTTGTTTTTAGATATGTTTTTCCCACGTGGAATGTTTCCCTCTATTATATAAATTAATGAATAACAATAAAAGTAAGTCATCAGTAAGTGATCAGCATGTAGGCATATTTACAAAATAATTTGTAGAATGAAATTCTCACTCTACAGTGGAGTGTGCACTGATATGAAACTTCCTGGCAGATTAAAACTGTGTGCCGAACAGAGACCCGAACTCAGGCCCCAAGTTCGAGTCTCAGTCCAGCACACAGTTTTAATCCACCAGGAAGTTTCAAAACAATTTGTGATATGAATATATGACTCATTCCACATCATTACAATTTATAGTGCAAATGATCTATGAAACATGAAACTAACTGACTAATTAACTAAGAGTAACTCAGTTGCTTATCAGCATAGCTGCTGCCCTATATTTAAATTAATATGAAAAGTAAAATGAGTAATTTGTACCTTAGTGTTGCAGAAAGAGCTGGCATTGTGCTGAGGAATGTGAAGAACATGGTGCAAAATGCAAGGACAACAAATGGCCAAAGGTAGGGGCATTCTGAGGCACACATGCGATTTTCTGCTTGAAAGTAGCCCTCCCCTGCTTCTGGCCACAGGTCTGTAAGATTGCGTCCTGCATCTGATATACAAGCGCAGTCCGTATAAACCTGAAACAAAACAGAAAGACTTTAAAAGCTTGCCATGGCCAAAATAACTATGGTAATTTCATTGGAAGTCACCTACATGTTTCACAATGTTTTACATTAATTAAGTGGAATATGCACAAGAACATAAGAAAGCTCCTTGACTCATTACCAAAAACGGAAGTAGGAGGAGTCAATGCTAAACGTTTTTAATACCCACTGTGTCATCACAGTCTATATGGAGTCATAACACAACAAACTGATGCTAAACCAAATCAATATGAATATGGTAACATAGTCCCACTGATACAATATAATACCCACACACATGGATGATGATGATCATTAGAGCTTTAGGGTGCTAAATATCGCAGTCATCAGTGCCCTTCCATAAAATATATAGAGATGAGTAAAGTGAAATCTATTAAAAATAACAAGAAATTTCAAAACCAAGCTGTATCAATACATAGGTATTTAAAAAAACAACATTGGCATTTCAAGATGTATAAAATACGAATCACAAAATTTAGATAAACACACAGCAGGGATATTGGAGCCCTATATGTGTATGCTTGAGTGCATGTGTGAATTCTGTATTAGTCGGCTCTGAAGGAGATTGTTCAAAAGCTTATCAACATTTTCGGTCTTGATTATGTGCCTATTGACCACTCGAAATCTCAGCTATAAGGTGAGTTATTATCTTTATTCCTGATATGAAACCAATATTTTATAATTTGCCAGAGTCTACATTTGGGACATTCATGTAACATCTATCTACTTCATATACCTTCTTCATGTGCAAGGTAAGCCTCAGTACTAGCTGATATGTAGTTTTATTTGAATTATATTTTCTAACTGACCAATTATCAAATACAAAATGGATGGAATGATGCAAACAAATATCTTTTTCCCTTGTTGTTTAACTTCTCTGAAGTCTCAAATGTCGTTCACATTTAGTGTGAGATATGTATCATTTTACACTACATCATAGCCACAGTGTAGTTAGGTGTGCAAAGTGCATGCAAATCCTTGTGGTATGAGTGTCATATTTAATGACTTTCTAAATTCACTATGGCCTGTAGTACTGCAACAACAAAATTTTTTCACTAACTGACAAAACTGCTTTAACTTCATAGTTAAAAATATAAAATTTCATCATTCAAAAATTTAATATACATGTTTTGCCATGATAACTTTGTGATGTTCAGCCCGCTTGTTCAGTTGTTTACAGCTTTGGATATGTCAACGAGCACTGTGACTTAAACATGGGAAATCTATTAACACAAAAAGTTGTGTGCAAGTTGAGAAAACAACAAGACAGGAAAAGTTAGCAATGTAAACTGCTGATTTTGTAGACCTGTTTTGTATGTTTCTGTACTGTTGTATATACTGTACTTAGAGGAGATGTGATGAAATTGTTTCATTGAGAAAGAAGCTTGAAATTTAATAAAGAACCAGTATCCATCCCACCAACACTCAGAGCCTACCTAAGTACTGTAGTACCAACTGTTTTCCAGAGCTGATAGTATGTCTAGTTGTATTGCTCATATCTGTAGCCACTGGGCAGTGAAATAGTACCTCAGTTTCTAAAACTGAGGAAATACTTAAATACATTGTTAGTATTGTGGTTTTAATGCCATTTTGTCTTCAATGACCCTCTTCCTGACAGTGTGATATCATGCACTCCACTGTGGCATGATGGAAGAAACACTAAGAAGTTTGACCTTAAAGAAGAGTGGTGCAGGAGGTGGAATGCTCAATAATAAAACACTAAGGTGTTCAAGATCCATCTGCCAGTCTACCAGAATGTAATCTGAAGGCAAGTGAGTGGACATCATTGAGGATAAGAACTGGTCACGCCAGGTGCAATCGTCTGATACACAAATGGGGTTTCCGAGACTCTCCACAGCCTGTGATTGTGGAGCCCAAGAACAAACCGTTCAGCCTATTGTCAGAGATTGCCCTCTGAGAAAATATGCAGGACCATTCAGTGATTTTATTAATGCTGCTCCCTCTTCTATCTATTGGCTTCATTCAGCAGATGTTGAATTCTGATTAAATGTATCTGTTTTAATAAATAGTCATAATTTTATAGTTCAAATGTATTTCTTTTAATTTTATTGAATTATTCACTTTAAGAATTTGAACATATTAATTCTGTGCCTAAATCCTTCAATGAATTATTGTAAACTGTATGTATTTCTCAGTATTTGTTGTTTTTGCCATATGATAAAGAAATAAATAAATGTTGCTCTGTGCCTGATGAAGGTGGGTGAAACTATTTATAATTTCTTAATAACTTAACACAATATCTGGCTATTCTTTGTCTTCTGAAAATTTTATGCTAATATTATGCTATAGCAATGCCCATTCCACATAATTTATATCTGCCTCAAACACATTATTGGTACTGATGTTATGTGCAGTTCTTCGTCTTTATTGTAGTTTCAGTACTATCTGACACTTTACAAGTCAATCTTGTAAATAAAATTCTCTGAGGATTGATTAGCAACCTGTTGCATCTTGGACTACAGTATATCCTGTGTTACGAGACAGAAATTAACACTTTTAACTTAAATTTTATATTGTGTATATAGACAGAAGCATAGACAGTATCTCTTTTCCCTGCAGAGAGCCTACGAAGGCAAAAAATAACTGCTCTATTATGCAACCGTTAACCTAAACTTCAAGAGCTGGTAGTAACTGCCTATCTAACACACCAAACATAGAAATTTTCTTACTCTGATGAAACTGCTGAGGTTCTACAGCTATCAAAAATAAAAAGCTACAGATATCAGTCTAAACGGCAAATACACTTATCGTGAATAGCATTTGCAACAGTTTGGAACATACCTAACTCAAATTGTCTGCTTATTTAACACACCTTTTCTTCAAAATCAAAGATATTAACTTAATTTCTAAGCTATTTTTTCAATGTGATTGACAGAAGGTATGCTATGAGATATCTAGCTTAATAATTTTGTGATAATGCGGGTCCACAGTCATAATATATTTCTTTAAAGTCAGTACCACAATTAGACTGTCATTTACTTACAGTGTTACATTTACACTTGCGCAATCATGATTTCGGTTTCAAAGTGCCATTACCAAGTGTTTTAAGTGTTTGAATTTCTTGGGATGGCAGGAGAATTGATTTAGAAATTGCATTAATTTAATGTTAATGTATTACTGGGACCATTTTATCATGTCACAGGAGAGTTAACTTAGAAATAGCATTAATTTCATGTTAATGTTTCATAAATTTATCGATTCTATAGAAGCTGTTGTCTGTCAGCGTGTTCTTTCAGTATTTTTTAACTTGAGCAATTCTGAAATATGCTTGAGTCTCTGAGGTAAAGCACAGAATACAGACTTGCTCTTTGCATTTTCTTATAATTTCTCTCTCTCTCTCTCTCTCTCTCTCTCTCTCTCTCTCTCTCTCTCTCTCTCTCTCTCTCTTTTTTTTCATACTTATGAAAATCTCTGTTTAATACAGCCAGGACCTCATGAAACTTACTCCATATATAATGGCTTGTACAGTCAAAATTTTGATAGACTGTTCACTTCGGTAAACACCTCTTACAATTGATACACCGTTTATCCAAAGTTTAAGGGTTCAGAGTGCTACACTTAGTTTCCTGTTTAATGGCTTTCCCATTTTTTCACACTTCTAAGAATTTTGTTTGAAGGCCTCCTGAAGCTTACAGTTTCCAAATTCCATTACTACGTCAGCTTGTTCCTTCATTCTTAAGTAGCTGAAACTCAGACGTACACTTTTTTTATCGTTCACTGCCAAACAATTATGGGAAAAAAAAATTTCCCACCTCATCTCTTGTTACTTTGGTTTTCTGCTTCAGATCTGCTTCATTTAGTCCTTTAATAAAAGAAAATGGTATCATCTTCAAAAATTAATGCATCTGCTGCAGATAACTGTTGCAGTAATTCATCCATAAAAACCAAGACATTTCTGCTTGTGTCTGTGTATGTGCGGATAGATATGTGTGTGTGTGCAAGTGTACACCTGTCCTTTTTTCCCCCTAAGGTAAGTCTTTCTGCTCCCGGGATTGGAATGACTCCTTACCCTCTCCCTTAAAACCCACATCCTTTCGTCTTTCCCTCTCCTTCCCTCTTTCCTGAAGAAGCAACTGTCGGTTGCGAAAGCTAGAAATTCTCTGTGTGTGTTTGCGTGTTTTATTTATTGTGCCTGTCTACCTGTGCTTTCCCACTTGGTAAGTCTTGGAATCTTAGTTTTTAATATATTTTTCCCATGTGGAAGTTTATTTCTATTTTATTTACATCAGAACTGTATGTTAGGTATAAATAATGAGGTACTGGTAGTGCATTTGCTAAGATACTTCCGGGAGGATGGAGGTTCATGTTCATACTGGTTTTCTTAAATCACTTCAGTCAAAAGCCAAGATGGTTCCTTTACAATGTTACAGCCAAACAACTGTTCCTGCCTCATTATACACATGTGTACACTTATATGTCTGTATATATGACATATATTTTCGCCAGAATTCAGCTGAGAAATCCCACATCATTCTAAAATGATCATTGCATGAACAATTACTAATTACTAATCTAAATAATTCATATACATGATGTTGGCACATACCTTAACATTGGAGAGGAGCACCTCACTGCGGCAGCCAGCGTAGCAAGGTGAGTAGTACATGACACCATCTGCACCACACACTGGGTCAAACTGGGCAGCACTGCACCCACACTGGGCATTGCAAGAACTATCCAACCCCAATGCTGTCACAGGACTGCTGCTGCTGGGGAAGCTCCTATCATTTTATTTTGAGAACATTAGGTGCAATGTTTATCCATTTAATTGCTTACAGTCAATAAAAAATTAATTGTACAGATATTTTCAGACTCTTAAAAACAAGTTTAATATTATTATTTACGAAAATAAATTATGGTACACACAATTGCTAATGTTACAAGCTTGTCTCCCAAAATTTTATAAATTGTGCTTCTTAAACAGCATATGTCTTTTATTAAACTGTGTTCATACAATGAGTATATCACTAATTTCTTTTGGCAGAATCCGCTTGTGTACAACATGGGACATTGATTTTAAATTTCTTTTTTAAGTTTAGAGGTAAACACTGATGAGACTGCTTCCATATCCAGAAGTTTTTGTTATAAATCATTTAGAGCAATGAGCCCTTATAACACTTCTTGCTACTATTCTGATTACTGTTTTCCACAGAAAAAAGTTTTTTATTAGTTCAAGCATTTTAAATATTTAGTGGGAAACACTTCCTAATGTTCTGCCAAATTATATTTATTTGATTGCAAACTGGCTTTTGGCTTCTTAGGCCATCTTCTGGTGACAACTAAATGTTGCAAACACAGATAAAATAATGATGTTAGAATTTTAAGCAAACTGAATATGGGTTTGCAGTATGTCTGTGGAGGATCATACATTATTATTTGAATAGCCTCTAGTGCAGTACAAAAAAATGTTGTTTTAAGTAGCAAATGGTGTAATCCCAAAACATTACTCTATATGTTGCAGGAGACTGAAAATAGCCAAAGTATGCCATCCATGCATTTTTTTTCTTTATTGCTTATCATTCTGCAGACTGAATAACATTGGGGATAGGCTACAACCCTTTCCAATAACCTCCTCGGATACCACCTCTCTTCCATGTACTTCCACAACTATAACTGGTATCCAGTTTTTGTACAATTTTTAGATAACTTTTTGCTCCTTGTTTTTATACCCTGATAGTTTCACATTTTCAAATAGTGTGTTCCACCCAATGTTGTCAAAAGCTTTCCCTAAATCTAAAAAGATGATAAAGAAGCTGAAGGGTCACCAATAATTCATTTTCACCTGCATTTCTCAATAAATCAAACTGATGTGTCCCTAGGTCACCTTCTACCAGTATTTCTATTTTTCTAAAAATAATTTGTGTTATTTTATAACCATGTCTTATTCAACTGATGGTCGAGTAGTACTCACACATGTGAGCACTTATTGTCTTTGATATTGGGATTATTGCATTCTTCTTGAAGTTGGAGAGTATTTCACCTGTCTCAATATATCTTGCATACCAGCTGGAATAGTCTTGTTATGGTTGGTCCTCATAAAGATCTTGTTAATTCTGAGGAATGCCATCTATTCCAGGTACTCTCTTTTCATTATATTTTCTTCAAGTTTCTATCCTTTTTATATTCCTCCTACATATTCCTTCCATCTTCCTGTCCTCTCACTGTGCCATCTAAACACTTGATGTTCTTACAGCTGTTTCTCTTTTCTCCTAATGAGTTTTTAATTTTCCTGTATGCAGCATCCATTTTCCCCATAGTTATGCATGCTTCTTTGACTTTTCACTTCACCTCTAACCATTCCCACTTTGCCATTTTGCTCTTTCTGTTTATCACAATTTTTAGACATCTGTATTATCTTTTTACTGCTTAATTTGCTGCAAAGTTATCTTTTCTCTTTTTATCAAAAAATCCATTGTCTTTTGTCTTTTCTAAGAAAAAAAGCAATGAAATGGTCATGTGGCATTGATGGTCAGGGGGCCCCACCTGGGGAAGTTTGACCACCAAGGTGCTAGTCTTTTCAGTTGACACCACACTGGGTGACTTGCATGTCTGTAATGATGAAATAATGATGAGGACAACACAATACCCAGTTCCCGAACAGAGAAAATTTCCGATGCAGCTGGGAATCAAACCTGAGCCTACTGCATGGCAATCAGATGCACTGATCACTCAGCTAAGTGGGCAGACCTCTTTTCTAAAGTTTGCTACTGAACCTTTCGCCTCATTGTTCCACTACTGCCTTCACTTTTTGATCACTCAAAGCTACTCATTCTAATCCTGTTGAGTTGCTTTCCTCCGTCTCAGCCAACAGTAGCATAATGCTCCCTTTTAAACTATATACAACTTGAGATTCTTTCAACTCATCCAGGTACCATCTTCTTAATTCCTTACCTTTCTATAATTTCTTCAGTTTTAATCTGTATTCTATAGCCAACACATTGTGGTCAGGATCCACATATGCCCTTGGAAATGCTTTACAGTTTTGAAAACTTCTGCCTATGTTTACATAATCTACCTTAAATTGTCCAGTGATCCCAAGTCTCTTTCATTTATACAACCATCAACTGTAACTCTTAAATCAAGTGTTAACAAAGTTTAAATTGTGTTCTGTTCAGATCTCACCAGGTGGGCTCCCTTTCATTCCTTTCCTCAGTTCACATTCTATTAATGTTCTCTCTTTTCTTTCTTTCACTACTGTTCAGTTCCAAGTGTGGGAATGATGATCCACAATTAAGTGTGAACAATATTAGCAATACACACTTCATTAATTTACCAAAAGGATACATGCAACACACAATGGAGGACACGCTTTTCAGAACATAACAAGAATACAATGGCAGGAAAAACAATACAGCAAAGGTATTCCATACCATCACTTTCTCCTATGTTTGCCACACTGTCCCCCACCACAACTATTACTGCTCCCCAGCCAAATATTTTACATGTCTAATAAAAATTTTAATTGTACTGAACAGATTATGTAATGTGGTGTGTTGTGCGGATGGTTATGTGTGTGTGTGTGTGTGAGTGTACACCTGTCCTTTTTTCCCCCTAAGGTAAGTCTTTCCGCTCCCAGAATTGGAATGACTCCTTACCCTCTCCCTTAAAACCCACATCCTTTCGTCTTTCCCTCTCCTTCCCTCTTTCCTGAAGAAGCAACCGTCGGTTGCGAAAGCTAGAAATTCTGTGTGTGTGTTTGTGTGTTTTATTTATTGTGCCTGCCTACCGGCGCTTTCCCGCTTGGTAAGTCTTGGAATCTTTGTTTTTAATATATTTTTCCCATGTGGAAGTTTCTTTTTATTTTATTTAGATTATGTAATTTATATTTTTTAATATACACATCAGCTAAAATTGTGTGATTTTGAGGAGATTTAGGTTAATTTACTCATAAGTTAAAATGTTAACATGGATGACGCTGATTCGGCTGTGATATAATAGTGGTGCTGATGGTGCTTGAAAATTATCAAGTTCACGGCAGATGTGGAACTGCAGGGAGTAACTATGATGTTTATGGAGGAGTAGGATGGAAGAGGAAGGGAACAGGAGGATGGTATAAGGTGGAGGATTGTTGAGTAGGATAAACAGAAAGGTGTTTCCTAAATGAATCTAACTATTGGGTAGTGGGATTTGGTTGAAGCTCTGCTGGGAGAATTTAGGACATGGAAAGTGAGATATGGATGTAATGGCACAGTAGGGTGCCTGGTTTGGTGATTAGTGGATAGGATATGGAATGCCAGTACTGGATTCTCTAGTTAATGTATTTGGTTCATAGTTGATTCAAGAAGAGAAGGATTTATAGGAAATGGATGAGTTGGTATAGGATGCAAGTTGTGGAAGATGAGGTGGAGTGCATGTCTTTCAAGGAGTTAGTAGGATTTACAGGATAATGGTACAAGGTTTTAGCTCAAAATATGGATAGTTTTATTTGGTTTTGGGACTTATGTTGGATTGTAAGGTGTGCATTCAATTTTAGTTTGCTGTCAATGGTTAGTCCTAAATACTTTGCTGTGTTAGTGAGACAAATGTGTTGGCCACAGGTGGAGAGATGGAAATCTAGATGACAAAAACACCAACTGGTGTGGCCAGAGATTGTGGCTAGACTTTTCTATGGATTTCTTTAAGTTTCTACACAGTACTGTCATGCAATGAGATGTCCACTGCCAGAGGGACAAAATGCACAAAGAAGGGAAGTGCCCTGTGAATGTGTGCTACATAAGTGTCGACATCCTAGTGGCAAACATAAGCCATCTCTTTGTGAGCTTGGTAAGTGGGCAAATATTATTTGTTCAGGCTATAGCATCTTCACCATCTAACATGACTAGAACCTGCCACTGCTTCTTCTGATGGGGGATAGTGTTACATCACTCCACCAGGAGATTCAAGAGGCAATGGATGATGCTTATGGGCACTCAATTGTGAGGTTATCAGCAAAAATGGCAATGGAGGGATATGTGGAAGGGCTGGAGTGGTGAAGCCAAAGATGATGACTTGGCTTTTCTGTGGTGTGGCCACAGATGATGGCTTGACCTTCGGTGGATTTTTTTTTAAGTTTCCATATATTGCACTGCTTGACCATGTGTTTAAGGTGACATTGGAGGGAGGCATGACAGTGTTGGAGGGTGTGGTGTGTAGTTAGGAAGGCAGTGTTGACAGTTTATATTAGGATGTAAAAGTGGGGGGATAAGAGCCTTGCAGCACACCAGCAGCAGGGTAAAGATGCGGGAGCAGGTGTGATTTATTTACTTATTTATCCAAATCCAAAGAACATTAAAATATAATATAATAAAAACAACAATGTAACAGTAATTACAGAGAATTTTGCATTTTATAAGTCCAATGTTCAGCAAGCAGAATGGCATGGTTATTTGCTGCAAACAAGTTTTCCATGTCACGAGGTTTGCTTGGGTTACTACAGACCAACAAGTGTTCAGAGTCCTGCATTATGCCACATTCACAACATTTATTATCACTCATATCCCACTTCTTCAGATTATTCTTGCACCTTGTCAACCCTGTTCTCAACCTGTTGATTGTAATGTGTGTAGGATGGTGGTGGAGGGATGACGCTATAATGAGAACATTGTTTGTTGCCTGAAAAGCATGCCAGAATGCCCTACCTAATCAAAAGCTTTTTGGATATCGAAAGAGAAAAATGTGGTGGAGAATCATTCATTTGGTTGATGGGAGGTAATGTGGGTAAGTAAAGAAAACATTTATCCTTGTCTTCCCTTTGCCCCCTGTGAGAGGGTGGAAAGGGGTTAGGGCTTGGCAATGGTACAAAAAACCCACTCTTCAGCCAGTAGTAGTCTCTCTAACTTAGATACTAAAATAAAATAAAAACTTGGAGAGATATGTACCATGAATTTAAAATTATTTTAAAGGTGATGTTAATGGAAGAAAGTAATATAATGCTATCTTCGTGCACTATTTGAAACCAGTGATAAAAATGCAGATGGACAGCACAGTTAAAAGCATTTGAAAAACACCTGAGGAACACTAAACACCTGAAAAACACTGAACATGATGGAAGATAAACTGACTATTAAAAACGGAGCACTGTAAGGGGGATGTGAGAAGGATTCAGAGTTGGTAGGATGAATATATGTTGGGGTAGAGTTCGTGGTCCAGCAGTGGGAGATGGTTGAAATTCTTTGAAATTCTTTTGGGAGAGGACCTGAAGGGGTGTGCAGGTGGAGGGCAGGGAGCACATTAAGACTGCTGGAGTCGAGTTGACAGATGGTAGAGGTTATTGGGAGGTGTTCAATATGAGTGAGGTGAATAATGGAGGTGGTTTTTTTCCCTTTATTTTCTTTCATCTGGGACGAGCTGGCAGCAGCATTTGCACTACTCTTCAGTCAAAAGACATTAATTATACAATAGAAGACATGTAAAATTACAAAGAAGAAAATTTGGCCTCCATAAATATAAAAAGGGGGAACATAATGGAAGGGAACAGACAAAATGGGGGCAGCTGTAAAATGGAGATAAAAACCTAAAAATAGTATTGCACACGAAAAACCTCACACTGGGGCAATTAAACAAACACAAGGCTAAGTATAGCTTGAGCATAAAAGTAGTGATGGGTGGCGTAGCACATAATGATCACTATGTACAAGTCCAGCACACAATTAAAATCACTGCTCTGGACGCACAGGAGAACAGCACCCAACACAACACTGACATAGCACATTGATGACAATGATCAAACACGGGATCTGCCAGGGGCATTGAGATGAGGGAGAAGGGAAGAAGGGGTGGAGAGGGGGGGGGAGGTGGGCAGGGGCACATCCAAGAGGGCTGGGGAGGGAAGGACGTGGGAGGGACACAGTGGAGGAGGGGGTGCAGGGACTCAGTGTAAAGGTTCCAGAGATGTTGGAGGAAAAGGAGGAGGTTGGGGAAGGGGATGAGATGCAGGAGTCGTGTGGGAGAAGGAAGGTGTATACGGAAGGCAAGGTGGAGCGCATAGCGTCCAAGGATTTGAAGGGCCTTGTAAAAATGGGAAGGGGGAGGGGGATGGAGATCCAAACAACACTGGCATAACAGAGGATAGGGCAGATGAGGAATTTGTAGGTGTGGAGGATGGTGCAAGCATGCAATCCCCATGCCCGCCAGACAGGAGTTTCAGGAGGCGGAGGTGGGAATGGGCTTTCTGTTGGAGGTGAAGTGGGAGTCAAGGGTGAGGCCAAGGTATCTCAGGGTTGGGGTGAACTGGACGGCACAACCATAAATGGTGACGTAGAAATTGTGGAGATGGAAGGAGTGGATGGTGCGGCCTATGATGATTGCCTGGGATTTGGAGAGGTTGAGATGAAGGAACCACTGGTTCCACAAAGTGGTGAACTGGTCGAGGTGGGTTTGGAGGGTGCGTTGGGTCCGTTGATGGGTAGGATAGAAAGCCAGGAAGGCAGTGTCATCAGCATATTGGAGAATAAAGGAGTTGATCATTGATGTAATAAACAGGTGGAAATTCACATTAGGTGCTAAGAATGGGAAGGTGAGTTGCAAGGTGCTGATGGATTCGTTGGGCGAGGATGCTTTCAAACCTTCTGCTGAAGGCTGACATGTGACTGATAGGTCATTAAGCAGCAGAAGTAAGTACCATCTTTGCATACACCTTGTACATTCTTTTTGGTGATAATAGTACTGGCAGCGTACAGTGTACAGTTTCAGCGGAGCGTGGTTCACAACTTGGCCACTTGGCGGCGCTCCAGGTCGCCAGATACCTCTGAGCCCCGCGCGAAATGAACGCCGGCTGGACGCCGGCCCGAGGAATTTAATAAACGCCCGACGTCGCGACACGAACCGCCGTAAAGATAGGAGGGGAGCTCCGCGGCGCTGATAGCGGATGCGTCGTCTTACCAGCAGGGAGCCGTCCAGTCTCGGCCTTGCTGGTGTAGTATGCGACGGCTGTGACTGCGCGAGCGTTTTATGGCCTTCGGTGTGAGTGGCCGGTGGGACCGCAACGAATACTACGCGCACAGGCCAGGGGAGATGATATGCGCGCGCACAACTCAGCGACTGACGGCGGAATTTCGCTCTAAAGCTCATTCGTGTTATTTCTGTGATTTTAAGTCCGAAGACTGTCTTGTGGCAGCTCTCCACGCTATTCATACCGCGCAAGCTTCTTCATCTCTGTACGACTACTTCATCTCTGTACGAACCTGCTTGCTGTTTGACACTTGGTCTCCAATTTTTACTCTCACACTCCCCTCCGTAACCAAAGGACGGAACAGTCTCAAAATGTTTCCTATCCATCCACCCCTTCTGTTAGAAAGATATGTCTTAAATTTCTCTTTTCTCCAATTTCTATCAGTACTTCGTTGTTAGTTCTCCAACATACTCACGCAATTTTCAACATTCTTGCGGACCACGACATTTTAAAAGCTTCTATTAGCTTCTTGTCTGGACTGTTTCTCACCCACGTTTAACTTCCGTACACAGCTACACTCCAGGCCTTAAGAAAAGACTTAAGTTTCCATTCGATTTCAACACATTTCCCTTTGTTGGAAATGCTGTTCTTGGTACTGCCAGTTTCCATTTGAAATCCTCTCTGCTTTGCCGTCGACGTTTACTTTGGTCCCCAAATACAAAAACTCCTTCTACAAGTTGGAGTGTCTCATTTCCTTATCTAATTCCCCCACTGACATCTGACTCAACTATACTACAATCTATCACCCTTGTTCTCGTTTTGTTCACGTTCATCTTATAGCCTCTTTCCAGGGCCCTATACATTCTGTTCAGCTACTCCTCCAAGTCCTTTCCAGTCTATGACAGAATTACAGTGTCACTGGCAAACCTAGACGGTCAGCACCGTTGAATTTTTAACAAATCATTTTTATTGCCTTGAAACACGTTTTGAACCTTAAAAATGAGGCAAAAAGTCTAATCCATGAAAAAAACTGTCCTATAGAATTCCGAGCTGCTCCTCTAGCGCTTCCGACGACCCAAAACGGCCTACCTGCACCAGCTGGACACCCCATCTAGTGTCTGGGTACAATTAGAAGCATTTCAAAATAATAATGCGTTAGCCTGGCGTCGCAACCGTCAGAATGTATACGAGGAAGATGTTCTTTCGCTTCGAATCTTGATTCGAAGCGAAAATGTACTCAGACAGAATAGGTACATCGTACCCAATGCGGCGTCGGAGCAGTATGTCATCAAAACTTACAAAGAGTAGATATGAGGCCGAGAGTAGTTCCGAAGTCAGTGCCTCCGCTAAGAAATCAAAAGACAGTGACCATGATTTTGGTGTGAATTAGAAATTCAGCTGTAAGATTAAAATTTTTCTTGTCGTTTTCTCTGTTATTTCTCAACATGTGACATGTAAAACGTGCAGTGCAGACATCATGTTCCAGGAACGAAGTCCTGGAGGCTTAGGCTTCCCAGTTATTATTGCTTGACCAAATTGCCCATAAGCTGTTATACCATGTAATAAGTTCATATGGAACGCATATGAAATCCCTGCAACACGCCTGCTTAGAGTAGACCTAAACGAAATTGTTTTGTGCGTTCAGGCAGTTGCCACGACCAATATTTCAATCTTTCTATGATAAACTAGTGGATATGATTTCGATGGCAACGACATAAGTTCGACAGGTCAGTCATGGGGTAGCAGATTATTGGTAAAGAGTATTCTAAAAGTAGTACTTTTTCGTTTGTTCATGTCTATAACACATTTCAAAAGTTCTCACGCGTTTTTCCCGGAATATGATTTTTCAGAACGTAAACTGCAAATTTACAACGAACCACATAGGGGATTTTCGATTACCAAATTTTAACAATATTTACTAACAAACAACTGTCCTTTATTGGTGAAAATAGAACGATTTTATTCAGACACAACTCAATTACACAAAAATCAATATTTCTAAAATCCCCTTCATAGTTCACTAGCTACACTTACGTAGATTACATAGATTTTTTTTTCCAGATTCAAGTTGGTACCAGTTACGGTGCGTGCCACATATCGCCTCAAATTCAAAATGCCTTGGCAGAATTGCTATAATATAACCATTTCGTAATATTTTGGGACAAAATTTTTTATAACATTTTTAAATATATACTGAATAACTACCCAAGCATTATTTCTGTATCACCTTTCCGTCCGCTCTCCCCAAGCCATGTGTCACTTCCTTCTCAACTATTGTTTCCTTTCCGTGTACTTCGATTCTTATAACTGTAATCCGATTTCTGGAAAAGTTGAGTACTCAAATGCAATATGCAGGTATGGACACGCAGACGTTTTCAACCTACACACCGCTGTTGATGTTTCTAGTTTACAATTAAAGCTGTCGCATAGCTAACCACTGAATACCCCGGTCAAACTTCGAATGAAGCTAAAGTTGATAAAACTGAATACTTGTAATAGTCCATGCATCCTATTCCGGAAAACATTTGTGGTACAAAAACATGCTCAACTGTATACATGTTGTGCAACAAATAGTTTCATGTGGTATGTTTGTTTGTTCTGTTCCTGCGTTTTTCTCGTGATGAACGGTACAACCGTACGCAGGTTTAGTCACTCCCTTAAGTGGGCACACTTGTTGAGCGTTGTAGGTGGCGTAGACTTTAAAATTTTGGTTTTTAAATATATAAATTACTTTTGAGGCATATCAGATCATAAGTACTAAATATTAAAGGAAACACAAAAAATTTGTTTAATAAAGTTTATGACCGAAAGAGCAACCAGCCACAAGTTGAATCAAACGATGCCCGGTTTCGGATTTCTTACATCTTCAGATTGTTGTTACAGCTTTCGTTGTTTTCTTGGTGGAGCCTCGATTTGTATTCGTTAAACGTTTGCTGCACTAGGATAGACAGGAACGAAAAAAGGAAGCAACAATCTGACAATGGATTTGTAAGAAATCCGAAATCGATCTGGTTTTAAGCTGTACTCGTGTCTGGTTGCTGTTTCTATTAAAATTTTATATCATCACAGACATGGTTCTCAAATCACTTGCCTCTCCCCCTCCCCTTTGCTGACGCCAATGGCAATTCAGAATCTTCCCACTGCGCCATCTCCTTCGGCGCCAACAAAGTTCACTTCTAGAGCCGATGCTACTCATAGCATCTCTTCCTTGAGCTTTCGTTGCGCCACGTCTAGGAAAAGAACGAACTGTTTGATCCACTGCTTATTTATACACACATCAAAAAAAGTTTTGCATCACCACGGTGTCGAAAGTTCCGAAACCTGTACAGAAAATTGAAGTAGAGGTCAACATAAACATCATTTCCGCCCTTTTTATTGCTCATGAAACCCCACATTGCATGATGTACCACCATACAGCGAGACCTTCAGACGTGGTTGTCCAGATTGCTGTACATACCGGTACCTCTAATACCCAGTAGCACGTCCTCTTGCGTTGATGCATGCCTTTATTCGTCGTGACATACTATCCACAAGTTCACAAGGTTCCAGCATCTCCCAGTCCTCAAAGGCGATTCGGCGTTGATCCCTCAGAGTGTTTGATCGGTCACGTCGTCCATAAACACCCCTTTTCAATCGATCCCAGGCATATTCGATAGGGTTCTTGTCTGGAGAACAAGCTGGACACTCTAGTCGAGCGATGTTATCCTGAAGGAAGTCATTCACAAGACATACACGATGGGGGCGTGAATTTTCGTCCATGAAGATGAATGCCTCGTCAATATGCTGCCGATATGGTTGCACTATCGGTAGGGGAACGACATTCACGTATCGTACAGACGTTACGGCGCCTACCATGGCCACCAGCGGTGTACGTCGGCCCCAAGACAGCAGGGAACCTCCCCCTTGCTGCACTCGCTGGACAGTGTGAGCGGACCATTCGGCATGTTGTTGGGCTCATCTGTACCGCTCTGCATGGTGTCGTGGTTGCAAAGATAGACCTCTCCATGGACGTCGGGAGTGAAGTTGCGCATCGTGAAGCTTATTGCGCACAGTTTGATTCGTAACACGACGTCCTGTGGCTGCGCGAAATGCATTATTCAACATAGTGCCGTTGTTGTCAGGGTTCCTCCGAGTCATAATCCGCAAGTAACGGTCATCCACTTCAGTAGTAGCCCTTGGGCGGCCTGAGCGAGGCATGTCATCGACAGTTCCTGTCTCTCTGTATCTCCTCCATGTCCGAACAACATCGCTTTGGTTCACTCCGAGACGCCTGGACACTTCCCTTGTTGAGAGCCCTTCCTGGCACAAAGTAACAGTGTGGACGAGATGGAACCACGGTATTGACCGTCTAGGCATGGTTGAACTACAGACAACACGAGCCGTGTACCTCCATCCTGGTGGAATGACTGGAATTGATCGGCTGCCGGACCCCTTCCGTCTAATAGGGGCTGCTCGTGCGTGGTTGTCTACATCTTTGGGCATGTTTAATGACATGTGTGAACAGTCAAAGGGACTGTAGCTGTGATACAATATCCACATTCAACGTCTCTCATGGAGAGTTCTGAGGACCGGGGTGGTGCAAAGCTTTTTTTTATGTGTGCATTTTCGAAAGTATGGATTCTCCGTTTTTTCTGTACACTGATGAACCAAAACAATATGACCACAGCCCATTGTGACTGTGAATGACGGCTGGTGGGGTGGAGAGTAAGGGCGAATAGCGGATCATTCCAGCGACGATGCGTATGGCAGGCAAACGGGTAAGTGCACTAGTGTCTTAGCACTCATATACAACCGCTCGCTCACCGATAGATCTGTACCTACAGATTGGAAAATTGCGCAGGTCGCACCAGTGTTCAAGAAGGGTAGTAGGAGTAATCCATTTAACTACAGACCTATATCATTGACGTCGGTTTGCAATAGGGTTTTGGAGCATATACTGTATTCAAACATTATGAACCACCTCGAAGGGAACGATCTATTGACACGTAATCAGCATGGCTTCAGAAAACATCGCTCTTGTGCAACGCAGCTAGCTCTTTATTCGCACGAAGTAATGGCCGCTATCGACAGGGGATCTCAAGTTGATTCCGTATTTCTAGATTTCCGGAAAGCTTTTGACACCGTTCCTCACAAGCGACTTCTAATCAAGCTGCGGGCCTATGGGGTATCGTCTCAGTTGTGCGGCTGGACTCGTGATTTCCTGTCAGGAAGGTCGCAGTTCGTAGTAATAGACGGCAAATCATCGAGTAAAACTGAAGTGATATCATGTGTTCCCCAGGGAAGCGTCCTGGGACCTCTACTGTTCCTGATCTATATAAATGACCTGGGTGACAATCTGAGCAGTTCTCTTAGACTGTTCGCAGATGATGCTGTAATTTACCGTCTAGTAAGGTCATCCGAAGACCAGTATCAGCTGCAAAGCGATTTAGAAAAGATTGCTGTATGGTGTGTCAGGTGGCAGTTGACGCTAAATAACGAAAAGTGTGAGATGATCCACATGAGTTCCAAAAGAACTCCGTTGGAATTCGATTACTCGATAAATAGTACAATTCTCAAGGCTGTCAATTCAACTAAGTACCTGGGTGTTAAAATTACGAACAACTTGAGTTGGAAGGACCACATAGATAATATTGTCGGGAAGGCGAGCCAAAGGTTGCGTTTCATTGTCAGGACACTTAGCAGATGCAACAAGTCCACTAAAGAGACAGCTTACACTACACTCGTTCGTCCTCTGTTAGAATATTGCTGCGCGGTGTGGGATCCTTACCAGGTGGGATTGACGGAGGACATCGTAAGGGTGCAAAAAAGGGCAGCTCGTTTTGTATTATCGCGTTATAGGGGAGAGAGTGTGACAGATATGATACACGAGTTGGGATGGAAGTCATTACAGCATAGACGTTTTTCGTCGCGGCGAGACCTTTTTACGAAATTTCAGTCACCAATTTTCTCTTCCGAATGCGAAAATATTTTGTTGAGCCCAACCTACATAGGTAGGAATGATCATCAAAATAAAATAAGAGAAATCAGAGCTCGAACAGAAAGGTTTAGGTGTTCGTTTTTCCCGCTCGCTGTTCGGGAGTGGAATAGTAGAGAGATAGTATGATTGTGGTTCGATGAACCCTCTGCCAAGCACTTAAATGTGAATTGCAGAGTAGTCATGTAGATGTAGATGTAAGTGACTTTGATAAAGGGCAGATCGTTATATAGGCCCGGCGCCTGGGAAGGAGCTTCTCGGAAACGGCGAAGCTAACCGGATATTTAAGTGTAAGTGTGGGGAACATGTATGGAAAGTGGCTGAAAGACGGTGAAACCATGAACAGGTGACAAGGTGTACGTCCACGCGTCACCACAGGACGTGTAGTTCAGAGGGGTTGCGACCTGTGGCAGATCTGACGACACAGTGCAATGCTGGCGCGAGCGTTTCGGAGCACGCCGTTAAGCGCACATTGTTAAACATGGGCCTCCGCAACAGACGGCCCTTACACATCACAGTCTAGCGCTTACAGTCACTACTAATACAGAATACGAAACTGTCAGAAGTGCAAGGCCAGTGTAACGACACTGAAAGAGAAGACATCCGCGCTCCAAGTGGCGTGGCAGTGACCTTTGAATATGAGAAGTATGGCGCGGAAATCTGTATTATTGCTTTTCTAAATACGAGTACTAGATGATAATATTTTCATTTATACTCTATGGGGTCCCATAAGGTTTCACACACATTATCATTACTCTATATGGGGACCTAGTTCTCTGACGGTAAAGTGTATTTATTTGTATAACCCAATATTGCAATTTCGATCGCCTAGCTGTCACAAGTGGAAATTATGTTCCCGACTACGACCTTCTTGTGCGAATTGCACTCTTTTAACTGCAACGTATATATAAGGCTCGTAATCTGCTTAATTTTTGCTCTCATCCGTAATATTCGGCTAGGTATATTATTCCATATTTCTTTTTGTTTCATGTTGTTGTTGTTGTGGTCTTCATTCCAGAGACTGGTGTGACGCAGCTCTCCATGCTACTCTATCCTGTGCAACCTTCTTCATCTCCCAGTACCTAGTGCAACCTACATCGTTCTGAATCTGCTTAGTGTATTCATCTCTTGGTCTCCCTCTACGATTTTTACCCTCCACGCTGCCCTCCAATAATAAACTGGTGATCCCTTGATGCCTCAGAATATGCCCTACCAACCGATCCCTTCTTGTAGTCAAGTTGTACCACAAATTTCTCTTCTCTACAATTCTATTCAATACCCCCTCATTAATTATGTGATCTACCCATCTAATAATCAGCATTCTTCTGTAGCATCACATTTCGAAAGCTTCTATTCTCTCCTTGTCTAAACTATTTATCGTCCACGTTTCACTTCCACTCCATACAAATACTTTCAGAAATGACTTCCTGACACTTAAATCTATACCCGATGTTTGTTTCATATGAAATAGAAACTGCTTTCGTCACATGGTATTCTGTCGACTCATGTCTACTGTTTTACTGGTTACGAATTCGTGTGTGAAATGCTCGGTTTAAATGGAATATCAGTACATTGCTCGTATCCTACGTAATTTTTGTTAACATCTGTTTTTCGCACTCTCTCGTTCAATAGAGGCCACCGAAATTTTCACTGACTTTTGCAAAGATATACTGTTCATAATAACTTGTGAAAACACTTGCGTAAGTACTATCGCATTTTTACACTGAAGCGCCAAAGGAAGTGGAACAGCCGCGCGGCTTGGGCGTCTTGACACGGTCCGCGCGGATCCTCCGTCGGAAGTTCGAGTCCTCCCTTGGGCATGGGTGTGTGTGTTGTCCATAGTGTAGGTTAGTTTAAGTTAGATGAAGTTGCGCATAAGCTTAGGGACCGATGACCTAAGCAATTTTGTCCCATAAGATCTTACCAAAAATTGACAAACTGGTACAGGCAAGAGTATTCAAATACAGAGATACGTAAACAGCTAGAACATGGCGCTGAGGTCGGCAGCGCCTATATAAAACAACGAGTATCTGGCGCAGTTGCTAGATCGGTTACTGCTGTTATAATGGCAGGTTATCAACATTTAAGTGAGTTTGAATGTGCAGTTGCAGTCGGCGCACGAGCGATGGGTCACACCATCTCCGAGGTAGTGATGAAGTGGGGATTTTCCCGTACGACTATTTCACAATTTATATTAAAAATGAAACTCCTCGAGCTGTACTTAAGATTTTATATTTATTTGGCTATTAGTTTCGACGTTGCGTAAACGCCATCTTCAGGCCCGTACACTTTGACGAAATCAATTGTCTGTGGCTGAGTACTAGAAGTCCGCGGTGAGACCAATATGTGCTCCACATGGGTGGCGGGCAGCATCGCGAAATCCGGGAAAACATCAAATCTCCGACATCGCTGCGGCCCGAAAAAGATCCTGCAAGAACGGCACCAGCGACGACTGAAGAAAACCGTTCAACGAGACAGAAGTGCGACCCCTCCGCGTATTGCTGCTGATTCCAATGCTGGGCCATCAACGAGTGTCAGCGTGCGAATCATTCAACGAAAAATCATCGATATGGGCTTTCGGAGCCGAAGGGCCACGCGTGTCCCCTTGATGACTGCGCGACACAAAGCTTTACGCCGCGCCTGACGGTGAGTGGAACCATGTGGCCTGGTCGGACGAGTCTCGCTTCAAGTTGTATTGAGCGGATGGACGTGTACGGGTATGGAGGCAGGCGGGCTGCTAGAATTGCTACCGGTAGGTTCGAACAACACGCACGCATCATCACAGACATGATTTGGGAACTCGAATGGGAATCTCTGGACATGAAGGCGACGTTATTTTCTAGGAACACTACCAAAAAAATTTAGAGAACCGGCATCAGAAGGTGACTGCAGAACGATTCTTCTGCCGCTAACGCACATTTCGAGTAAGGATCACGATGATAAGAGAAAGTAGAGCTTGTATGGAGGCATATAGACAGTTTTTTCCCCTTGCTCTATTTGCGATTGGTGCAGGACAGAAAATGATTGGCAGTGGCACAGAGTACACTCAGCCACGCACCGTATTGAGCTTGCGGAGTACGTATGAAGATGTAGATGTCAACTAGTGTCTGTCCTGCGTTAGCCAAGAAATAGCAGCAACTTGGTTCTGTTTGGACGCATTTGGTATTAATGGCGCCATAGTTAATGTTTACCATTTACCACAACAAGGTCGGCAAGACACGAATGTCACACTAATCTCTGGACTGCATGTCGGTGCTTATATACCCGCATCAGGGTTTCGCAACGTTTTACATACACCGCAGCAACGCCCCAGGGTTGCTATGACTCCCATATTTAAGGGTTCTCTCGTATTTTACCCAATTTTCTCCTGAATTTTCGACAGGTTTCCCATATTTTACGTGTTTTCCCGTATTTCAACCATATCACGTTTTTGGCGTGTTTCATATTATTTCCCCCCGTGTTTCACGAAGTTTTATTTATTTATTTATTTACGCTAACATTTTCGTATCACGCAAAGATTATCGTTCCCTCATCAACAATGAAAGTTGCATTAATTAAATATTACGGTAAATTAGAAAAGTACCGTAATGTTATGAAAATTCTTTTTAAGTACTATCTACATGATGAATTCTCGTTAATTTTCAACCTCTTTTGTAAAAGGAGCCAATATGTAAACGTTTCCGGAAGCACTCATTATTTGTGTGCACGTTTGTGTCCAATTGTCTGTAACGGTCTCGTAACGGTAAATCATGCCGATAATGCCGCGTGGGACTCCTTCGGTCATCGTTTCCTAAATCTCCCGTATTTTTAGTTTCAAAACCTAACAACCCTACAAAAGCCTCAAACGGAAACTTTTTAATCGCCCATTATACAATGTACTCACGTTCGCAGAACTCAAAAGAAAGCAGATTCAATTGATGGGCGATTTACAGTAGCGTTGACACTTCAATATCAACACATGATACCCAGTTCCAGATTTCATCCCTCTTAGTACATCTATCAAGGAAAAAAAATGCTTCTTACTACAATCTTCTATACAATTGCTAAGTCTGTCTCGTTTAATTTATTAACGAAATCTGCATAGCGAGAGTGGTCGGGTTGTGTGTTTTCTTACGTAGATTGCGGTGGAAATTGTCGGAAATTATCCCCGGCTTGGCCCGGAAAATATTGCTGTTTAATGCAGATTGCCTGGCACGCTGCGCGCCCCGGCTGCTACAATACCTGGAGAGGTCTGCTTTAATTCCGTATGCGACAATGGCGGCTCCTTTGGTTTATGACTTTAATTTAGTCTCGTGTTATTCTTAGGGCGCATCTGTCACTGGAACTTAGCAGCTCCGTACTGCGGGTTTAACAGACTCAATTTCGTCAGCGTCTTCTTACCCCGGCGAAGGAAACTTTTAATTACGCTATATAATTCTTCTCGGCTGATATGTGCGGTTGTTCGGTGCAAGGAAAACCACGCTTATGTTCCTGCAAATGTTAGACTTCGTTTGTTTATTCGCTACTGTCAAGTACAGCATCTTCTCTCTGTTTCCCTTTTCAGAAACCTTTCTTATTGCTCCGTTTCCCTCTGCAATTAACTAAAATGCAGCGTGGGCATAGCAAGTAGTATCAGTTTCGCGGTAGTATTGAACTGCGCATCTAACGCTTTTTCTGTATGCAGAATATCCGGGCAAGTTGTGATGCAATAACCATCAAGAGAGAAAAACAGGAAGCGAAGAAAACAATTCTGAATTGACATCTCAGTTTTTGGATGATGTTTAGTGTTTTCAGTACATCGTCAATCGTTTGCAGGCGTTCCTTAACTGATAAGCTGTCTAGAATAATTCCTGGGTGTTTTATTGTGCTCAATGAGACGAGTACCCACCATCATTATCATTCATCACGCACTGCTCAGAACTCTTCTTAAAGCAGAAGCAAAATTACATTTTTGCACGATGTTCTGAGTGGCTCTGATTGCACTGCCTGTGGGAAACTTGTAGCTTGTCTGGCAGCATACGTCCTAACTGCACTAGCTCGATGGCCCTGTCTCTTACCAGGTATGGTTTCTCGGTTTTTGTTTCCTATGGCTAGATGTCTTTTCTCGAACACTTGTGCCAAATTAAAACTTTGTACCACTCTAGACTCGAATCCCAATACTTGCTCTTACGTGGTAGTGACACCCAATCAGACCTCGTAGATGCTAATACTCCAACAACAGTTTTTTTCCTTTTTTTTTAATCTGCAAAGTTAGCGACCGAGTAATCTTCTGGTTCGAATCACTGCGGTAGACCACAACAATCTCCCTCCCGCAATTTAAATGTTTCTATATTATTCGGCTACGTAATGTGGAAAATCCGTATCACAGTACAGGGTACATTTCAGTTCTGTCACCAGACGTCGAAAAATCGGAACAAACAGGAAGTCACCAATTTACCAAAGGGACCTATGAAAGCGATGTAATTCATTGAATATCGAATCTGGCTTACTATGGTTCGTGGCCATTGCTGTTGTCATTGGATTTTCCATTCACCCTCAATTCACAGCGTTAATCCTCGTCTTCCTTGCCTCCTCATTTTCCTAATGGCAGTGGGGCTCTCCTGGGCACATACGTGTAACTGCAAATTGCAAGAAGTCAACAGCGTCTTTCCATTCCCTAAAAAATATATAAAGCTCTTCCATTTCGACCAGCAAATGAAACATGTACAAACGATTATATCTCCAGTCGTTGATTACAGCGCTGTTATCCCGAAAGCTTTTTCTCAATAAAGTTCAAGGCGTCTAGAACTGGTGATAAACGCTCGTGTGCAATAGATCGGTGCCCTTCGGTATTTTGATCATCTTTCACCATCTTATGCTTAGCTACCCTGTTCACGGACAGGTTTGCACACTCTCTGTCGTCTTTGACATCATCAACATATGCGGTGCCTCTTATCTCTATTCGACCTTCAGGCTCTTGTTTGGACAATATAGTGACTGCACTCTTTCCTGTCTGAACAACACCCTTTCTGTCCCACTCCATCAGACAGCCGTCTTCCCGAAGTCCTTTTCAGAACCAGAAACCTGACTTTGTAATGATTTTTTTTTGAGTCATCAATCTTCTGACTTGTTTGATGCGGCTAGCTACGAATTCCTCTCCTGTGCCAATCTCTTCATCTTAGAGTAGCACTTGCAACCTACGTCCTCTATTATTTGCTTGACGTATTCCAATCTCTGTCTTCCTCTACAGTTTTTGTCCTCTACAGCTCCCTCCGGTACCGTGGAAGTCATTCCCTGATACCTTAACAGATGTCCTATCATCCTGTCCCTCCTCCTTGTCAATGTTTTCCACATATTTCTTTCCTCTCCCTTTCGGCACAGAATCTCCTCAATCCTTACCTTATAAGTACACCTAATTTTCAACATTCGTCTTCAGCACCTCGTCTCCCCTGTTCCGGTTTTCCCACAATCCATAAAATGCTGTACTCCAAACGTAAATTGTCAGAAATTTCTTCTTCAAGGCCTATGTTTGGTACTGACAGACTTCTCTTGGCCAGGAATGCCCTTTTTGGCACTGCTAGTCTGCTTTTGATGTCCTTATTTCGTCCATCATGGGTTATTTTGCTGCCTAGGTAGAACGATTCCTTAACTTCATCTATTTCGTGACCATCAATCCTGTTGTTAAATTTCTCGCTTTTCTCATTGCTGCTACTTCACATTACTTCCGTCTTTCTTCGATTTACTCTCAGTCCAAATTCTGTACTCATGAGACTGTTCATTCCCTTCAGCAGATCATATAATTCTTCATCACTTTCACTGAGGATAGCAATGTCATTAGCGAATCGTATCATTGATATCCTTTCACTTTGAATTTTAATTCCACTCCTGAACTTTTCTTTTATTTCTATGATTGCTTCTTCGATGTATAGATTGTACAGTAGGGGCGAAAGACTGCAGCCCTGTCTTACCCCCATTTCAATCGGAGCACTGCGTTCCTGGTCATCCACTCTTATTATTCCCTCTTGGATCCTCTAAAGATTGTATACTACTAGTATACCCCTATTTGTCTCAGAATTTCGAATATCTTGCACCATTTTACATTGTCGAACGCTTTCCCAATTCGAAAAATCCTATGAACCTGTCTTGATTTTTCTTTAGCCTTGTTTCCATTATCAACCGCAACTTTAGAAATCCCTCTCTGGTGCCTTTACCTGTCCTAAATCCAAACTGATCTTCACATAACACATCCTCAATTTTCTTTTCCATTCTTCTTTATATTATTCTTGTAAGCAACTTGGATGCGTAAGCTGTTAACCTGATTGTTCTCGCACTTGTCACGTCTTGCTGTCCTGTTTGGACGCATTTGGTAATGATGTCGCCATAGTCTAAATTTCCGAGTTTACCACACGCACGTCGAAAACACAAGAATGCGACGCTAATCCCTTCTCTACATACCCACATCGGAGTCGCGCTACGTCGCATATACGCTGCAGCAATGCTCTCAAATGGAAACTTGTAATAACCACAACAGTAAAATAATAGTAACAGTGACAGCTGGAGATACAAGACAGATATATGGGTGTACAAGATCAAGAGTTTATGGCATAGGCGTATTCTGCGGAAAAGTAATTTAGACATATTGACCAGCAAGAACTGGGAAACAAGAGAGATTTGTTGGGAAAGGAGGATACTTCGCTGTCATGGGGTAAAGGGTTCGTACAGAACTGGGGTATACATTATTGGTGTTTTAGTAGATAAATCATTAGCTCGGGATCTTAGTCAGTTATCTGAATTAGTAAGGCATGTCATTACCAGAGAGCACCCGTGGTCTGGGGGAGCTGGCACGGTAGTAAGCAGGTTTCCCAGAGGACTTACCTGTCTGCTGCATAGAACGCAGTGATGCATGCATAAAACAGGTTGGAGTAGATGAGGAAGATGCAGATGAATACTGTGAAGGTATGCACAGTGGAACTAACCTGTCTGCAGAATAGGGTGCGGCGACGCTGGCATAGCATAGGTTGGGGCAGCTGAGGAAGAAGTACACAGACAGTAGGTAGGCATACCAGAGAACGGAACTGCACGCAGCAGTGGGGCGGTGATGCTGGGATGCTGGGGTGGGGGGGGGGGGGGGGTTGAGTTGGGTTGGGTTGGGTTGTTTGGGAAAGGAGACCAGACAGCGAGGTAATCAGTCTCATCGGATTAGGGAAGGGCGGGGAAGGAAGTCCGCCGTGCCCTTTCAAAGGAACCAACCCGGCATTTGCCTGGAGCGATTTAGGGAAATCACGGAAAATCTAAATCAGGATGGCCGGAGGCGGGATTGAACCGTCGTTCTCCCGAATGCGAGTCCAGTGTGCTAGCCACTGCGCCACCTCGCTCGGTGGTGATGCTGGAGTAACGCTGGATGGGGCAGCTGAGAAAAAACTAGGCAGGTAATAGGTAAGTATGTGCATTGGACTGACCTGTCTGCAGTATAGGGTGTAATGTAGGTTGGGGCAGGCGAGGAAGAAGCAGGTGAGAACTATGGAGGTATGCACAGTGGACTAAGCTGTCTGCATCAAAGAGCATTTTGGTGCAGCTGTTGAAAACGTAGACAGGTAGTAGGTAGGTACGTGCAGTGGACTGACCTGTCTGTGACACAGGGCACGGTGATGCAGGCATAAATCAGGCTGGGGTAGGTAAGAAAGAAGTGGGTGAGTTATATGGTCTGTAGCATAGGATGTGGTGATGCTGGCATAGCACAAGTTGGGGACTGAGGGAGAAGTAGATAGGTAATGGGTAGGCATGTACAGTGGACTCACCTGTCTGTGGTATGGGGCAAGGTGATGCAAGCATAAATCAGGTTGGGACAGCTATGGAAGAAGCAGTGAGTACTATGGAGGTACACACAGTGAACTTACCTTTTGAAGTTTGGGGCAGATGAGGAAGAGGTAGACAGGTAGTAGGTTGGTATGCCGGGGAGCTTGAACTGTCGGCTGCATAGGGTGCGGTGATGCTAGCATATCGCAGGTTGGGGCTTCTGAGGGTGAAGTATGTAGACAGTAAGATTGGTATGCCGGAGGACTGACCTGTCTGCAGCATAGGGCGCGGTGATGCCCGCGTAGCGCAGGTTGGGGCAGGTGAGGAAGAAGCAGGCGGTGAAGCCGGCGGCGACCAGCGTGGCTGCCACGCACAGCTTGATGATGCCGGCGCAGTGCAGGCTGAGCCGCTTCACTAGGTAGCCCCCCAGGAAGGTGCCGCCGCCGCCCGCCGGCACCGTGATCAGGCCTGCGGAAAGACATTTTCTCACTACAATCGCCGCACCTCAGGTCCAGTCTTCTCATACTTCTCTGTGAGGTACAGAAATTTTTATTCTTACATTTAATGAGACGTTACTCGACAAGTGCTTGAATCCTAGGGAGTGTGGCCATAGCTTGTTAGGCACCATAATCATTTGAGATGATCAGACTATACAAGTTCACTGCACATAGGCAGGTAGGTACGAGGGCTATCCAGAAAAGTAATTTACTATTGATCGCGAAATGAAAATCACAGTGAAAATCAGAAATGTTTCATTTGTAACAGTTAGCTACACCTTTCAGCTACTTCTCTACATAGTCGCCGTTCTGACTCAGACATTCGTCGTAGCGTTGTACCAACTTTCCAATACCCTCATCATAGAAGGCAGCCGCTAGTGCTTTCTGCCAATTCTCTACGCTGGCCTAAAGCTCGTTGTCTGTGCCAAAATGTTGTCTTCATAGCCAGCGGTTCGTTTGAGCAGAGATGAAACTTAGTGGGAGACAATTACAGGCTGTATTGTGGGTAACCAAACATTTCCAATTGAAACGATGCAGGAACATCTTCATTGCCCCTGCAGAATGACGCTGAGAATTGTCTTGAAGAAGAAATCGCACGACAAATGTAATGTTGGTTCCATAGCTTCAGGGGACAATTCTCACCAGGCCCTCGTACTTGGCGGGAGACACTATTTTCTATAAGACCTTTACGCGCTCACTAAGAGCTCAGGAATGAAAAGAGCGACATAATTCTACCTAGACTCATACTAGAGACACTGCCCAACACATCTTTGCAAAGCTTTATTGGCTTTTCATAGTCGTTTCCATTTCGTGACCGATCGTAGCTTACTTTCTGGACAGCCCTCGTATGTATGAAATTGCTACTCCAGAAATTGTATCAACATTTATTCGCTTGCAGCAACTAGAAACTTGTTGGACTACTTCAGTTAAGTGTACAATATTCAAGTATTCTTTGGAAACATGATTAGAAAAGGAGCCTGCGACTACTGAAAGGTAGTGTGACACGCTCACTGCTGTGGCCTTCTTCACCAGACATCACGGCGCCTAGAGTACCAGCAACCAAACTGACAGCCTGCAGCCGCGGGTTGCCCGCTTCGTAGGCACACCGAAGCACTACACAACCGACAGGCAATATTGAGGAACAGCCACAACAACAACACCACAGCAAAGACACCAGCGGCCACCAGGGGCCCCTACCGGCCCACATAAACATAATGAAGAGGTCGTTGCAGATCCCGGAACTATTTTCACACCTCAAACCGCGTGATGGAAAATAGTTCCGAAGTACTCATCCGCCGAAGCGCTATAGAGAGCGGCGCTCGGCCGCACATAGTCAGTTCATCAACCGCCAGCAGACTCGGATAGCTGTCGCCCCGGCAGCCCGGCTTGGATCTTCTCGCTGCTCTCTGGATTAGGCTTGGTATATCGGAGAAGCCTCTGGCGGAGCTAGTAACTCTGATAATAAAATTAAAGCAATTTGGAATATTATTGAAAGGGAAACAGGGCAACCAAGAGCACAGGAAGACTTTAGTGCCATAAAACTGAATGACAAGTGTACTAACAAACAATCTGAAATTGAAAATATTTTCAATAATCATTTTTTAAATGTTGTGGAGAAAATAGGATCTAGATCTTCACTAGAAGAGGAAAGGCTTCTAATAGAAGAGGCCATACCTGTGCAGTTTGAAACAACTGTATTTCCACGAACCTCTCCCTCTGAAATCAGTAAAATAATAAACTCACTGAAAAGTAAAAGCTCTTACGGAATTGATGGCATTTCCAGCAAGATTCTTAAAGCTTGTTCCCCACAGATAAGTAGAATTCTCAGCCAAGTATGCAATAGCTCTTTGGAGCAGGGTGTTTTCCCCGTAGACTGAAATACGCCATTGTAAAACCATTCCATAAAAAGGGGGATACGTCGGATGTCAACAACTATCGCCCAATCTCTCTTCTAACAGCTCTATCAAAAATATTTGAGAAAGTAATGTATTCAAGAGTAGCCTCCCATATTTGTAAAAATAAAGTACTAACAAAATGTCAGTTTGGTTTTCAGAAAGGCTTTTCAACAGAAAATGCTATACACGCTTTCACTGATCAAATATTAAATGGTCACTATGGTGGATGAGAAATACACTCAAAATGCAGGTCTGTGATTATTGCAACTGTTGTACGGGCAGTGTGGGGCCTTGCATTGTCATGTTGCAAAAGGACACCTGCTGACAGCAATCCACGTCTCTTTGATTTGATTGCAGGCTGCAGATAGTTTTTTAGGAGATCTGTGTATGACGCACTGGTGACAGTGGTCCCTCTACGCATGTAATGCTTCAAAATGACGCCTTTTTCGTCCCAAAAGAGAGCCAGCATAACCTTCCCTGCTGATGGTTCTGTTCGAAACTTCTTTGGTTTTGGTGATGAGGAATGGCGCCATTCCTTGTTCGGTCTCTTAGATTCCGGTTGGTGAAGTGAACCCAGGTTTCGTCCCCAACAACGATTCATGCAAGGAGATCATCACCTTCTCGTTCAAAGCGTCGAAGTAGTTCTTCACAAGCATCAACACGTCGTTCTCTCATTTCAGGATTCAGCTGCCGTGACACCCATCTTGCAGACACTTTGTGAAACTGGAACACATCATGCACAATGTGGTGTGCTGCCCCATGACTAATTTGTATACATGCTGTAATGTCATTCAGTGTCACTCGAAGGTTTTCCTTCACTATGGCTTCAACTGCTACAATGTTCTGTGGAGTCACAACCCGTTGTGCCTGACCTGGACGAGGAGCATCTTCCACTGAAGTCACACCATTCGCGATCTTCCTACTTCCTTCGTAGACTTGCTGCTGTCACAAACATGCATCATCGTACTGAACCTTCATTCGTCGATGAATTTCAGTAAGTTTCACACCTTCACCACGCAAAAACCGAATAACAGAAGGCTGTTGCAAGTCGCTGTCGCAAGTGGGGCCGCCATTTTTATACTGATACTGCGGCGGTATGTGTGCATCTGCACTATGCTACCACCTACAGGCCATTCTGCACGCTGTTTGTAACACGCTTACCAACTTACAGGAAACGGCGCAAAATTTCTATTTGTTATTACAAAATTAAGGTTTTCATTTGACTCACCCTCGTATATAAAATCAACTGTAATGACTGCGAAAAATTCTATGCAGACCAAATGAACAAGAATTTCAAAATCAGATACCGAGAACATACTAGAAACGGTGACACAAACCCATTACAGTCTTCAGCCACAAGCAAACAGAAAACCACAAAGTCAAGCTGATCGGAAATGCGATGGAAATTCCGTTGCAAACTGACTACAGCGTAATACCCAGAAGTCAATTAACACTAGCAGTTTGAAGTTATGTTGTTTGTTGCTATCTGAGAAGCAATAAAAGGAAATTCAATTGGAGAAAAGCGTGTATTTGTTTTCCAGACATGGCTGAAACGTGAGCATGATGTTTGTGATTTATTTGTGTAAAGTTTTCCAAACACCCACCTTTTCAAAGATCCAACATCTAACTCGGTATGATGTTCGACGAGCGAGGTGGCGCAATGGTTAGCACATTGGGCCCACATTCGGAAGGACGACGATTCAAACCCGCGTCCGGCCATCCTGATTTATGTTTACCGTTATGTTCCTAATTCGCTACAGGCAAATGCTGGGATGGTTCTTTTGAAAGGACACGGCAGACTTCTTTCCTCATCCTTCCATAATCCAATATCACTAGACCTCCCTGTTTGGACTCCTTCCGCAAATCTATCGAGTAACCAATACAGCCTGAAATTCCGGTGAGTTATATTTGAGGTGTAAACAATGGCAACTAAATGTTGCGATGCACCTTTACAAAGTTTTGAAGATAAAATTTAGTTAAGTCAATGCATTTCCACTGTTTTTACTAGATGGGCCAGTTAACCTAGTCGGTTTGGTTAAGGGACCACTTTTCGAATTAGTTAATTAGCTCAGATTTCACAACGCGTTGAAAAAAAACATGTGATCCAGACTTCCTATAAAATCTAAGATAATATTTACATCTAAGATAATTTACATAGAACCACTAACATATATTAAATCCCTTTCCGTAACCTCGGGCCTTCATTAACAGTCTGCAGTTTGGCACTGTGTCAGACACTTCCGGGAAATCTACGAACGTGCAGTTCATCTATGGCCCACAGGACATCGTGGGAGACAAGGACAAACTGTGTTTCACATGAACAGTGTTTCCTAATTCCGTGCTTATTTCTGGACAGAATATTTTCGTTAAAGGAAATGTTTTACATTCGAACATAATACCTAATCAACTTAGATAAATCCACGTAATGATGAAGATATAATCCTCCGAAACGCACACCGAAAAATATCCATATATACTATAAAAATGGATGCACGTGTGTATCAACGTATGCATGTATGTATGTGCCACATTTCTTCCTAAACCACGAGACCGATTTCAGCCAAACATGGTACACGTATCACGTACTGTCTGGAAATCATCGCTCTGGAGGTAAGAACCGCTTACGTATCAAATGAGTGGGAGCTGAGATACAAAAGTAGTGTAGCCCACGACGCATGAATATCCATGCGCTTGTCGTCCAGTATTTGAGACAGAGAGCACTTAGAGACTTGCAACAAGCTTTACACATAATTACAAACCTTTACAAAACTTTTTCTCGCTGATGATTCCGCACAAAATGATAAAGAAAGAAAATGTATGAATGCAGAGTCTCGCGGCGATAACATTGAATAAAATGTTCTCGGGTTTCCAACCGCGTCAATTGCTTAAAACTACACGAGCTTTCGATCAAGCATTCCTTGGCCATTGTCTAGTGGTATGACTTGACAATACTCGTACCACTTTGACAATGGCCAAGGAGTGCTTAGCCGAAAGCTCGTGTAGTTTTAAGCAATTGACGTGGTTGGAAAACTGAGAACATTTTATTCAAATAAGAAAACGTTTATCGCTTACTATATTTTCGCTTTTCATGCAGTAAAACTGCCGCATAAGGTTGACGTTTTAATTTATTTGTAACTCCATACCCAACACATTTTGCAGACAGTATAATCGAACATAATACCTAATTAACTTGGATAAATTCACCTAATGATGGAGATATAATCCTCCACATGTACCTATAAAAATATTATACGACACATAGTTTAGGAGATACGACGTCAAATACTGAGATGCGTGAAAAACTGCGGCATCAAGCATGACCTTTCAATTTATTACTTCCTTAGGACTACATCTATTCGGAACATATTTCGGAGACAGTATTAACATACTCCGCTGAACGTACTTAGAAAACCGTATCATTGTACGACTCATAGTTCAGGAGATATGATGCCATAAACACTACGCTGTGTGGAAATGAAGTTGCAGGGCGAAACTCGATAGAGCATCAGGTGAAATTTGCGAACAAACACGTGTGGAATATATATACAGAGTGTTACAAAAAGGTACGGCGAAACTTTCAGGAAACATTCCTCACACACAAATAAAGAAAAGATGTTATGTGGACATGTTTCCGGAAACGCCTAATTTCCATGTTAGAGCTCATTTTAGTTTCGTCAGTATGTACTGTACTTCCTCGATTCACCGCCAGTTGGCCCAATTGAAGGATGGTATTGTTCACTTCCGTGCTTGTGTTCACATGCGACTCATTGCTCTACAGTACTAGCATCAAGCACATCGGTACGTAGCATCAACAGGTTAGTGTTCATCACGAACGTGGTTTTGCAGCCAGTGCAATGTTTACAAATACGGAGTTGGCAGATGCCCATTTCATGTATGGATTAGTACGTTGCAATAGCCGTCGCGCGGTACGTTAATATCGAGACAGATTTCCAGAACGAAGGTGTCCCGACAGGAAGACGTTAGAAGCAATTGATCGGCGTCTTAGAGAGCACGGAACATTCCAGCCTATGACTCGCGACTGGGGAAGACCTAGAACGACGAGGACACCTGCAATGGACGAGGCAATTCTTTGTGCAGTTGACGATAACCCTAATGCCAGCGTCAGAGAAGTTGCTACTGTACAAGGTAACTTTGACCACGTCACTGTATGGAGAGTGCTACGGGAGAACCAGTTGTTTCCGTACCATGTACAACGTGTGCAGGCACTATCAGCAACTGATTGGCCTCGACGGGTCCAACAATGTGTCAATCCTCATTTCAGTGCAAATGTTCTCTTTACCGATGAAGCTTCATTCCAACGTGATCAAATTGTAAATTTTCACAATCAACATGTGTGGGCTGACGAGAATCCGCACGCAATTGTGCAATCACGTCATCAACACAGATTTTCTGTGAACGTTTGGGCAGACATCGTTGGTGATGTCTCGATTGGGCCCCATGTTCTACGCTCAATGCAGCACGTTACCATGATTTCATACGGGATACTCTACCTGTGCTGCTAGAACATGTGCCTTTACAAGTACGACACAACATATGGTTCATGCACGATGGAGCTCCTGCACATTTCAGTCGAAGTGTTGGTACTCTTCTCAACAACAGATTCGGTGAACGATGGATTGGTAGAGGAGGACCAATTCCATGGCCTCCACGCTCTTCTGACCTCAATCCTCTTGACTTTCATTTATGGGGGCATTTGAATGCTCTTGTCTACGCAACCCCGGTATCAAATGTAGAGACTCTTCGTGCTCGTATTGCGGACGGCTGTGATACAATACGCTATTCTCCAGGGCTGCATCAGCGCATCAGGGATTCTATGCGACGGAGGGTGGATGCATGTATCCTCGCTAACGGAGGACATTTTGAACATTTCCTGAAACAAAGTGTTTGAAGTCACGCTGGTACGTTCTGTTGCTGTGTGTTTCCATCCATGACTAATGTGATTTGAAGAGAAGTAATAAAATGAGCTCTAACATGGAAAGTAAGCGTTTCCGGACACATGTCCACATAACATAGTTTCTTTCTTTGTGTGTGAGGAATGTTTCCTGAAAGTTTGGCCGTAACTTTTTGTAATACCATATATATATAACTTTTGCGTATTTATGCAAAGCTACGAGTAAAAAGCTCGCTGTAAACCCCTGGAACGATACCAGCCAAATATGGTACACATATTAGAAAAAGTCTGGAAAGAAATACTATGGTAAGAATGGCCAGCCTAATCTACAAGTGAGGGAAAGGGAGACAAGGGGGGGGGGGGGGGGGGAGATGGTCACAGACAGGGGTCAGAAGGAGGTGGATAGAGAGAGGGGGCAACCAGAGGAGCGAGGAGTAGATAAGCAGAGAAAGGATAGGGGAAGTGATGAACAGAGAAAGCGGAAGAGCTCCGCAGGGCGAGATAAAGGAGGAGATGGACTGACAGAGGGGCAAGAGGAAACGGAGAGAGAAAGGATGAGGAGATGGGCGGAGAGAGGGGAGAGGAGGGGCTGGACAGAGAAAGAGAAGAGGATGAGCTGATCAGGGAGTGGGGGAGGAAGAGATGGACAGAGAGAGGGGGGAGACGGGATCAGATGGGGCAGGAAGAGAGAAACAGAGGGGGAAGGAGCAGTTGGACAGAGGGGGGAGGGGAGCCGACAGAGAGTGGGGAGAGGTGGACAGAGAGGGAGTGAAGGAAGCGATAGGCAAAGAGGGTGGGAGGAAGGAGGTAGACTGGCAAAAGATTGAAATAAATAGGTGTACATAACCAGGCTATGCTGGGTATTCAACTAGTTATATAACAAATGTAAAAAAGCTTCCAAAACAGAAGTCTTATTGCCCAGATGGCAGTTGATACCTATACTGATTAGTTATTTCAGCAATGTTTTCTTGACATCTTCAGAATACGTGAATTATAAATGAGCCGTGGTAAAATTTGCTGTTTTGAAGAGCGCGCCGCAGCGCGTTGTGTGAAGCAGTCGCCTCCCATTTCTGGTGGTGGCGCCGCTGTGGCAATCTCCCTCTGGTGGGAAGGGGGAAAAGTTGCCTGTTCATGTGCATTTAAGGGGCGCTATGAGCTCGGCAGTGGGCGCCACCATCTATGTCCGCCTTAACATCCCTATTCCCTTCGACTTCCTCTCCCACATTGCCCGTACCTTCTCCTCCTACGTGATCGCTGCCGACCTCAACATCCATACTCGCTCCGCCGCCCGGTTACGGCGGTGGCATCGGTTCCTCTCCTCCCTTCAAGGGGACCTCATCCCCATCCCCCAGCACACCCGTCCCGAATCCAACTCCACTCCCGATGTTATCCTTTCCTCCCCTAACCTCCTTGGCCACATAACGGTGGATGTCCTGGAGCCTATAGGTAGCGATCTCCCTGTTCTCCTCACCGTTTCAGACGATCGTCGCCCCCGCCCCGACCCTCATAATGACCCTCCCCCAAAGTACGTCCATGACTATTCCCGTGTCAACTGGAATGCCTACCGGGATACCCTCTCCACCCAGGTCGAGAGCCACCCCTTTCCCTACCGCCACCCTGACGATGTAACCCATGCCGCCTCCTTTATCCAGCAGGCCGTGGAGGCCCACCTCCCTACTGTCGCCATCCACCCCCTCCGTCCTACCTTACCCCCACAGGTCGTCCTCCTCCTCCGTGAATTCAGTTGTCTCTACCGTGCCTTCCTCCACACGCGTGACCTGGACACACTACGACGCCACCGGCAACTCTAGCGACACATTCGTAATTTGCTCGCGGCAAAATGCGTTTAAATGCTACCCTACCTATCAACTCGTCCAAGTTCTGGTCAGCCTTCCGTCGCCTTATCGGAACTAAACCCTCCCCCTACTGTCATCTCCTCCATAATGATCACCCATTCCCTGACACCCTTAGTAAGGCCAATCGCTTTGCCTCCTACCTCTCCGATGTATTTTCCATCCCCGACGATCCCCAGTTCGATTACTCCCTCTTCCCGGATGTCCGCGATCGAACTGACACCTCTGTGCCTCCCCTAGCGCCTGGTTTCCAGTACTTGGACAACATTGCACACACAGAACTCAATGCCCCTATCATATACAGGATCTCATTGCTACACTCCGCACCAAACGCAACACCGCTCCTGGTCACGATCGTGTCACCTACCGTCACCTTCGTGAACCTCCTGTCTCTTTCCTCTCCACCCTGGCCAGGCTCTACAATGTAGTCCTGTCCACCGGTTACTACCCCGACCTGTGGAAAACCTCACGTATCCTGATGTTCCTTAAACCTGGCAAACCGCCTTCCGCCATCTCTTCCTACCGTCCCATCAGCCTTACCTTGGTCTTCAGCAAGGTCTTGGAATCTATCCTCACCTGCCGCATCCACCAGCATCTCCGCCAGCACCGCCTCCTTCCCATCACCCAGTGTGGCTTTCGGCCATCCTTCTCTTCCGACGACTTTCTCATTCACCTCACTCATCTCCTTTCTGAACAGCTTAATTCCAGTCGCTCTGCAATCTTCCTCTGCCTGGACCTCGAACGTGCTTATGACCACGTATGGCATTCCAGTCTCCTCTTCAAGCTCCAAACCTTCACCCTTCCCATTAATTACGTCCATCTGATCGGCTCCTTTCTCTCCCGCAGTCCTTCCTACGTCACCATCCATAACACAGATTCCTACACCTTTTTTCCCTCCGCCGGTGTGCCCCAAGGCTCCATCCTCTCCCCCCTTCTGTACCTTTTGTATACGGCGGACATGCCGCCGCCGTCACCCCCTGTCCACCTTCTTCAGTTTGCCGATGACACCGCCTACCTTGCTCTTGCCCCCACCCTGCAGCGCTTCCAACACCTTATCCAATTCCATCTTGACCGGTTCACCACTTGGTGCAACCAGTGGTTGCTCAAGGTCAATCCCTCCAAAGCCCAGGCGATCATTGTAGGCAAAACCACCCCTTCCTTCCGCCTCCTTGATTTCTATCTCACCGTCTATGGCCGTCCTTATCGCCCTCACCCCCACCCTCAAGTACCTTGGCGTCACCCTCGACCGTCGACTCTCCTGGACCCCCCATCTCCAGACAATCCAAGCCAAGGCACACTCCCGTCTCCATCTCCTCAAGCTCCGTTCCGGTCGTACGTGGGCTCTGGACCCCTCCACCATACTCCACACCTATAAATCCCTCATCCGCCCTATCCTTTGTTACGCCCATCCGGCCTGGATCTCCGCCCCCGCTACCTTTTACAAATCCCTCCAAATCCTTGAACGCCATGCTCTCCGCCTCGCCTATCACATCCGTCTCCCCTCCCCCACGCGGATCCTGTATGATCTCATTCCTTTCCCCCACCTCCTCCTTTTCCTTGAGAGGATACGGATCCTCCCGCAAACTCGATTCTCCTCAACTGCTTGTCTCGCCCATCCTCTCCCGCCCCCACCCGCTGCCGCGCCTGTATTCCCATGTCCCACCCGGTCTTCATCTCTCTACCCTCCTTACCCTCTCCCAAAGTGGCTTCCGCCAGCTCGCCCTCCCTGATGATGTCCTCCTTCCCTCCATATATCCCTCCTACCATCTTTGATCCTCCTTTCCTCTTCCTGTCTCTGTTCCTTTGGGCACCCTCCCTCCCTCATTACTTTCTCACCACTCCTCCCCTGGGCTTCCCCTCCCCTGTCCCTCTACTCCTCCTCCCATCTCCTCAGCCATTGGCGTCTTCGTTCTCCCTTCTCCACCCCCCCTCCCCGCCCTTCTTCCCCTCTTGGCAGATCCCCGGACTCGCACACGCTATGTGGACTTTCGCGCGCCGGAGATCATCGCCATCAGTGTCTCGTGTGTGCCGTCGTGTTTAGTGTTCAGTGTTCACCGTCGCACTCAATCGTTCACCTGTGCCATCGCCGTCTTCAGTGTTTGTGAGTCGTGTCAACTGTTTCAAGTGTGGATTATCTTCGAGTGTGAACGGCTCCGTGTTTGTCTTTCTGTGTCAACTGCTTTCTTGCCCACTGTTCTGTAACCTATGTGTAATCTTTCTGTTTTTTTCTCTCATTGTGTATCCTATGGCTGAAGAGCAGCATAGAACGCTGCTGACAGCCTGCCTGTTGTACAGGTTTTAAAATTACAAAAAGGAAAAAAAAACTCAGCAGTGGGTCAGCCTGTCAGTCTCGGAGAGTGTGGTCAGTTGGTCAGTCGGGTCAGCGTGGGCCAGTCAGTGTTTGTCTGTCGTCCGTAGTGCTAGTATGTGTTAGGCCGCCAGTCTGCTCGAGTTTGTTTACGCAATAGGCATTGGCGGTTCGATCGATCGGTTGGTCGGTCGCACACTGGGACACGAGATGACTTGTCCGTCTTGAGCGTCGGCGCATGTGAGGTCGCCACGTGAGTCCAGTGGGCCGCGACGTATAGCGAGTGGTAGTGGCTTCGCGGCCGACACGAGAGCAACAGGAGTCAACCCAAGACGTCGGTCTGGCCGGGGAGAACGGCGACGCCGTGAGACGGGAGATCGGAGCGCCTTCCTGCGCGTCCGTTGAAGCGGCCAGCAGCGGACGGTTCGGGAGAGCGTTTTGGGGGTGCTGCGCCAAGTCTTCTCGTGAAATCGCAGTTACTTGAAGTTTAGTGATTGGTGATACTTGTTAAATTATACTTGTTTTCTTGGTCAGTTTTCCCCAGTTTACTCGTTTGTCTCTCGTCCGCATTTGTTAGGCAGTTAGTGTCGGTCTGTCTGTCGGTCTGCCATACGTTACTAGCTGCCTCTGTCATGTTTGTCGGATTCGATGTCAACGAATTTATTGCGTAAGGTGTAAAGGCCGAATTCCTGAAATACGTTTTTATTTTGCCTATCATCTTGCGAGGTGGTATATGTGTAATGTACAGCATGTTGGTACATTTTATGTAAAACTGCATTTCATGGATTTCATTTAAATGGTCATTTTAGTATATAAAATTGTCACCCTCCCGCCGTAAGAGTTCTCTTAAAAACAAGTTGCACTCTCGGTGGCAAATAATTTTTAATGTGAGTGTTGTACCATTTCCATCCCTCTTACGGGATGCGTAGTTTATGTGTTTGTGTGAGTTGTTAAAATTTTTAGCTAAAGTAATCTGGTGTGTTGCAGATTTGCATCAGTGTAGTCTTTGAGAGGTGTTTGTGAGCTGTCGTGACTACCCGAAAGCTCATACTATCAACAACAACAAAAAAAATGTTATTTCTGCCTCTGCATAAATTGTAACTTGATATTTACAGGGTGCTTTCTAATTATAATTTTAAATCTGTTTAAAAAAAAGGCGGCTTTGAGTAATAAAATTTCCATTTATTAAAAAAATTAATTTGTTTCATCAGTTACCAATTGGCAACTACTTCCTCGCTCACATAGTGTCAAATGTGTTAATGTTCTTAATGAATCGCTAGTAAGTAAAGTAAATTCTTTAAGAAAAGATTGTGAAAGTTAAATTCAGGGTTTCATAAAGCCACACCTGGCTCCGAACTGGGCAATAAAACTTTTAGTTTGGAAGCTTTTTGGCACTGATACAAGGTTATTTGGTAATCGTGATAGTGTTACGGAGATATTTAGCAAACTCAAGTGGCAGACTCTGCAGGAGAGGCGCTCTGCATCGCGGTGTAGCTTGCTGTCCAGGTTTCGAGACGGTGTGTTTCTGGATGAGGTATCGAATATATTGTTTGCCCCTACTTATACCTCCTGATGAGATCACGAATGTAAAATTAGAGAGATTCGAGCGCGCACGGAAGCTTTCCGGCAGTCGTTCTTCCCGCGAACCATACGCGATTGGAACAGGAAAGGGAGGTAATGACAGTGGCACGTAAAGTGCCCTCCGCCACACACCGTTGGGTGGCTTGCGGAGTATAAATGTAGATGTAGATGTAGATGGCTCTCCTCCTGAAAATGTCACGCAGTTACTTTACAATAAATGCTACTGGTTATAGCAATTAGTGTTTTCAGTCGATATTCATACTGGTCACGCCCGAAGATAACGTCGATTAACCACTTTTCGTATCTTAGCTGTCCACCGTGGACGAAGGACGCAATAAGTTTATAGAGGCGGCCCGGAACGGCGAGGGAAGAGACGAGATGAAAAGCGTGTGTCGCCTGCAAGTGTGGCGGGCCGCAGTGGCAGCGGCCGGAGATTGCGCAGCGTCTTGGTCGTAACTCAGGATGCGACGTCTGTTGCCGGCAATGCCGCGACCTCCCGGCGGACGCCGTCCGTTATGAGGGGGTGGGGGTGGAGCACAGGCGGCGGGCAGAGGCGCTGAAATTTGTCTTTATGAGTGGGAATTCCGTATGCTCGATACAGCGCACCAGTACCAAGGCTGAAGCCGTGGCAACGATATCACCGAGTTTATTTATACCCACTCTGGCACACATTAACTCATCCCTTCTCTCTCTCTCTCTCTCTCTCTCTCTCTCTCTCTCTCTCTCTCTCTCACACACACACACACACACACACACACTCAGATACTACACACACACACACACCAACACAAACACATGGCCGGGCCGGTGGCCGAGCGGTTCTAGGCGCTTCAGTCCGGAACCGCGCGAATGCTACGGTAGCAGCTTCGAATCCTGCCTCGGGCATGGACGTGTGTGATGTCCTTAGGTTAGTTAGGTTTAAGTAGTTCTAAGTTCTAGGGGACTGATAACCTCAGATTTTGAGTCCCATAGCGCTCAGAGCCATTTAAACAACACACATGTCCCCCCCCCCCCCCCCTTCTCTCTCTCTCTCGTCCATTTGAATGGGAATTATGAGAAATCCCCCATTTCTAAAAAACTAAACTTTTCAACAAACACTAGAAACTTTCCAGGTTTTAAAATGACGCTGAAATTTCGTCTTTCTTCTCATTTTTCGTTTAGATGAACGTAGAGGGAAGAATGCTAATCCACTGTAGACAGTCTTGATACGTTTTCTTGACGTTAAGTTAAAATTTAGGCAGTAAACATGTGGGCTTTCTCAATATTCTGTAACAAATAAACTTAAATCATTACTTAACTTGTACATTATTGTTAATACAGGCAAAAATCAAACAGATTACCTTTATTTTCCATTCTCTTTGGCACTATACTTCATACATGGTTCATTCTTTGACACATGTTGCCAACTGCAACATTGGAATGTCACGCTTTCGTATGAATCAGCTGCACAACGATTGAGATTTACGATATCCAGTTTTATGGCGCTATACGACAAGCTTGTTGATTCGAAAAAAAAAAAAAAAAAAAAAAAACGGATGGGGCCTGAAGATGGCAAAATGAGTTGCCGAAACAGGTTGCTTTCGAAATAAAGTAAAATATCTTAAAGTGTACGGCTGTTGGTAAAATATACTGAATTAAAAAAAAAAAACAGTTGTAAGTGGTTCTTGATAACCTGGATGCTGGCAGTCGACTGGAGTTGTCATACGAACTCTACTTGCGTTCTGTCTGGGACAGGTCTGGTGACGTTGCTACCCAAAAGGAGTACCTCAACGTCAAGCAGACAGTCCATAGAGATACGTGCCATATGTGAATGTGTTTTGCGCTGTTGAAAAGTACCACCGCAATAATTTCGCCTGACAGGTAACTGATGACGCAGAAGCCCGTGACACACCGCTCTGCAGTTACAGTTCCCTTACTCTCTACCAACCATGGCCTGAAATAATATCCACGGCTCGACACTCCATGAGGTAAGTACTAAAACCGATGTGCCTCTCAGAAACATTGGAAGAATTGGACCTCTCCCCAGGACACCACCATGCTTTCCGACGATGATCAACCAGGGTAGTGGAGAACCGCGATTTGGTAGCGAAAATGCGACGCCATTCGTCAGCACAGGACAAGTCCAAATGTAGCCATGTCAACGGCAGCCTGCGCATGCGATGGAATTCCCTTGTCCGACTCCAGCTTGTTATCGACCAACGATGTTGTAGGGAATCCACTAATTGTTCTAGGATGGCAAACGCAGATGTTAAGGGATTAAGATGTGTTGCGTGCATAATACAACAGTCGTCCGTAGTGGTGCTCACATGTGGTTGACCGGGTGGCCGCTGGGGCCGAGCGGTTCTAGGCGCTTCAGTCCGGAACCGCGCTGCTGCTACGATCGCAGGTTCGAATCCTGCCTCGGACATGGATGTGTGTGATGTCCTTATGTTAGTTAGATTTATGTAGTTCTAAGTCTAGGGGACTGATGACCTCACATGTTAAGTCCCATAGTGCTTAGAGCTATTTAAACCTATTTTTTTTTTTCGTGCCTCTATTATCGTGAACTTTCAGCCGTGTGAGTTTGCGCCATCCTTTTTGATACACCCTGTCCACAAAGTTACAGTGACGTCTGACCATACTTAGCTCGTGATCTAGTGGCTAGCGTTGCTGGCTCTGGATCACGGGGTCCAGGGGTTCGATTCCTGGCCTGGTTGGGGATTTTCTCTCCGCGGGGACTGGGTGTATGTGTTGTCCTCATCGTTTCATCGTTATCATTCGTGAATTGGACTGTGTAAAGATTAGGACTTTGTGCGGGCGCTGATGACCGCGCAACATCATCACGTCTGACCATGTCTTCTCGATGCTATACTTGTTTTGTCAGGCACTGTATATACTTCACATCACCATCATCTTGTCACAAATATTACATATTTTACTCTTTGGGGGACATGAACGACTGCTGCTGAAATTTTTAATGATGAGTAAAGACGCTCCAGTTGTACCTGACAAATCGTTTGTTTACAATGTTATTCCAAATTATGCTGCAATGTTCGTTCAGACATGTATGCCTGTGTTATTCCGAATTATGACGCAATGTTCCTTCGGATATGCATGCACGTCCAAAGGAACAGGTACTGCGACGACTACAGCCATTACGAAGTACATGAAATGTATCCGCAGTTGCGAATATGAACAACCGTCACCTGTACAATGGAATGAGGACAGTGAAAAATTTGTGCCGAACCTGGACTCGAACTCAGACTTCCCGCTTATCCCGAGATGTCACCTTACCATTTGGCTATCCGGACACCACTAATGCCCAGACGACATATGGAAGTTTGGGTCTGGGTAGTGAGTTGTGTTCGGATAGCCAAATAGTAGGGCGGCCGTTAGCGATAAGTGAGAATCCGTGTTCGAGTCTCGGTCCGGCACAAATTTTCAATGTCGTCATTCCAATGCAGAGCTGACGGTTTTTCATATTCGTAACTGGGAATAGTTTTCACGTAATCCTTTATTTGGATAAAACAGTAGACACAACTTGGGCCTCAGGACATAGATTCCATCTCCTGACATTTGATTCCGTACCAGAAAATCGTATTAGCCATTAAAAAAAAGTAAATTTATCAAATACCATGCGAGATCCCGTTTGGGCGAGGCATGAAAAGGTTCTCTGTCATCCAGTACCACATGGGCCATATAAGTGCCATATAATTGCCCAGCCAATCACATGTTTGGACGCCAGCAAGACCGCTCAACAGACTGATAGACTCCAAGAACATTTTGGTGCCACACACACATGGAATCTGATACGCTACTTGATAAATTTGCTAGATTTTTTACATGAGTAGTACGATTTTCACATATGATATCAAGCAACTGAAAATGGAAGTTACATCCTGAAACCCGTTCCTTGTGTACAATTTTAAGCAAGTAAAATATTTATCAAGTACAATCGGTGTGGATTTATTCATCATGAAAAAAATCACTAATTTTGTCTTTTTAATTTTTTAATCTTCAGATTGAAAATTACATAATTACATGGCTGAAGAGTGACAATTTGGGTGATTCTATTCCGACCCCAGCAAGGAAAATGTAAACGCCTTTAATTAATTTACAAAACACATGTAAGAGAGTGAGTCAACTGAAAACCTTAAATACTTTTTTTTTTTCTTACACGTGATTTATTGCACGAATGTGGACGATAAGTATATCTTTTTCGATGCAGTACTCCTGACGTTCAACGCACTTCCTCCAAGACATAGGAAGTGCATCAGTCCCTCTGGAAAAAAAATCTTTTGGGCTGTGTGTGCAGTCTCTAGTGCACTGCTTGTTGCACGTCTTCCTCGGAGCACAGTTGCTTTCCCCAATGGCGTGTCATGAACAGTGTACTGAGTCATGACTAATGTTTAGATGCACAGGAATTTCACTCACGATCGCAAGGCAGTTGGCCACCACAATAGCGTGCGCTGCCACAATGTCACAATGCAGTGCCAAGACACAAATGTATTAAAGACATTAGATGCCGCTGGGCACTGATTTGCGTCAATGGGGCAAGCTGAAAATTTGTACTGGGCCGGGATTAGAACGCAGGTCTCCAGCTTACTAGGCAGACGGACTGAACGCTATGCCATCCGGAAACAGTGGTCACCACAATTGCACGAACCACCCTAGCACGCCTCCCGTCAGGCCAAAATTCTCAACATGTACCACACACTACTTACACAGTGCCCCTTCTCATTAGCCCCATTACTCACGCCATCTCGCCAATTCCTGAAAGAACCAAGCGAGGTGGCACAGTGGTTAGAACACTGGACTCGCATTCGGTATAACGATGGTTCAAGCCCACGTCCGGCCATCCTGATTTAGGTTTTCTGTAATTTCCCTAAATCGCTTCAGGAAAATGCTGGGATGGATCCTTTGAAAGGGCACCGCTGATTTCCTTTCCTATCCTTCCCTAATCCGATGTGACCGATGACCTCACTGTTTGGCCCCCTCCCCTGAATAACCAACCCATAAGAGTTCGAGCTTCGTGTGCATCTGCACTGAAAGAATTATTGGCGATCATCAACTGAATTATACAGGATGTCCCACTCAAACCTCCCTGATTTCAAAGACCTTAGGAAAAAAACACAGTATATACGACAATGAAAAATGCAACATATTGTACAGCATCTCAAAGAATTTATTTATTTGTCACCGAACACCTCTCCATGTGGACCACTTGTAGCAACAAGAATGTCTAGTCTATATTCAATTTCTTGTCAAGTTGTTGGTAACATTTCCTCTGTTATTGTTGCAATCGTATTAGTGATACGATGTCGCAACATAGGAATATCATCCACTTGGGTCGCATACACGCGGCCCTTCACGAATCCCCACATGAAGAAGTCAAGCGGCGTAATGTCGGGTGAACGTGGTGGCCAGGCAATGGGTCTTCCCCGTCCGATCCAATGGTTGGGAAATTTCCTATCCGGGAACTTGCGAATAGCCGTTGACCAATGTGGCGGAGCTCCATTTTGTTGAATAAAATGTTGGTTTGCAAGTCTTGTATCCGAGGGTGCACAAACTGCCCCAACACGTCCAGATACACTGATTCATTCACTGTTTGTTCCGCAAAGAAGAACGGTCCAACAATCCTGTCGTGCATTATCCCACACCAGACGTTTAGTTTAGGGCTATCACGAACATGTTCAATGACAACGTGCGGATTTTGCGAACCCCAAATCCGAACATTATGCCTATTAACGCTTCCTGATAGATGAAAGGTTGCCTCGTATGAGAATAAGCATCTTTCCAGGAAGCTGACATCCATATCAATACGCCGCAGCATATCTGCAGCAAATTGTTTTCATGGTGGTTTGTCGTTCGGCGTCAGATGTTCAGACAACGAAGACGCTGGTGAACAACATGATGCAATGTTGATTGAGGTACATCAAGTTGCCTCGATGCTTGATGAATTGACACACGTGGGCTTCTGAGAAACATTTGTCTGATGTCCTCCACTGTCTCTTCTGAAACTCCGTAACGTGCACCACCAGAATGTTTCATAACACTTCCTGTTGCCAGGCACTTCCTATACCATTCCTTAATTGTTTTCACATCAGGTGGATCATACTCATACACACGACGATAATTTCTTCGCACAGTAATCGGCGATTTTATTTCTCCAAACCACACTACTGCTCACGCGCACTGCTGCGGAGTCGCCATTTTTACTTCATGCGACCTTACTGCACTCTGGCGACGACACTTGGTACTTCTGACGCGGGAATATAAATTCTTTGAGATGCTGTACAGAGTGGTGCATTTTTCACTGTCATATGTACTGTGGTTTTTCTCTCCTGGGTCCTTGAAATCAGGGAGGTTTGAGTGGGAACCCCTATATTGTGGTGTCTGTTCTTTCGGACATTTGCAAAAGAACAGACACCATATACGCAGTGCAGTGTGCCTGGCCTGCGTGGGAGGCTTCGCGGCGTTCCTATGCCTTCGACTCCATTTCTATTCCTATTGCAGTCATAAACTCGCCTCACCTTCACTCCTCAGAAAGCGTATGAATGAACGCCGTTCTTCATTGGTGCTTGCTGCAATTGTGGCAGCCGTAGTCGACAGGTATTGTGGCAGAGTTTGGCTTGCCTGCAGTATGAGAGATGGCGGGAGCCCCCTCTCATCTTTCTATCTTACTCTGAGTAATTCGATTTTCCTCTCTGATTGCATGCGGTGAAAAGTTGCTATTCCTTCACACGCAGACTTCCCCCGCAGTGTCTCTTGTCACCCGAGTGGTCCGGTGACAGGCGAGTTCTGCTGAGCTTGAAAGGGTTATGCCACCGGGTGTGAAGGATTCGATGCTTTCCAGATGCAGACATTGTCATAAGAGCGGCGGCGACACGCCCACAGGGTCCTGACGGAGCAGCTGAGCTAGAGATTCCGTTACTTCTCAGAAACTTAGTGAAAACACTTTCTGGCAGGCTACCAGCGAGGCGTGGGAATGACTTGTGTTCCCAGGCAGTCTTGGCGCGCAAATTACCGCGTTTTCTGGAAAATCGTAACTGTGATTGGCTTGCTCAGGTCATAGCTCTGCGACGTAGAAAAATCGCCACAGAAATTGGCGCCAAGAATCTCCATTGGTGGAAAGGTAGTGCTTCAGCATTGAGTGGAATTTTCCGCCGCCTTTCGAGTTGCTGATTGGAACGTTAAACCATGGCCACTGTTGTGGGAGCGGGAATGTTCTGTGCTCGGTTTGTACGGGTGCTCTTGAGAGGGTCGGCTCTCGCTTTTCGGTCGGAGTAGGTTACAAGACTGAGCTCTCGCTGCTCTGGACAGCCTGCCTTCCGTTGGCTGTCTAATATACTTTTGTTTAATTGCAACTGTTTGACGAAGTTGCTGAAGTTTCAACTTCAACGTAACTTTCCGAGTAAAGTTGGCAATTGAGCGTTTTGCGTACAAGCGGCCTATGTTGTCTGTCTCGAGCAGTTTTGGCTAAAGTTGACTGTATCAGAGTTACTGTGTGACTTCGCTCGTTAAAATTAATCACTGTACCGTCAGTGATTGTGTGGCGGGCCTTCTTCGTCTCCCTCAGAGGCGCATTTGTATTGATAGGAAGTCTTTAGTCTGTAACAACCAGACCAACGATGATTTGTTTCAGGCTATACTCGCGACATTATCACCACCACGACGGGTCGTCGAAGCAACCAGCCATCGCTTCCGGTACGCCAGATTGTGTCCTTCCAGTTAAGAAGACAGCTTGGTAATGCATGTCCGCAGCATCGGCAGATTCGGGAATTTGCACTGTGATAATCAGAGCTCAGCAGAGCGCGCATGTTCCCGTCTTTTCCTACGTGGTTCTGTCTTGGATGTTCATTGTCTGAGTTCTCACTACTGTAGCAACAATTAATGTTGGGTTGGCTGGGTGTTTCTCTTAAGGTTTGAGTTGCAAGGGATTGGCTCCACATACCACTTCGTCTTAAATGTTACAATCTACACTCCTGGAAATTGAAATAAGAACACCGTGAATTCATTGTCCCAGGAAGGGGAAACTTTATTGACACATTCCTGGGGTCAGATACATCACATGATGACACTGACAGAACCACAGGCACATAGACACAGGCAACAGAGCATACACAATGTCGGCACTAGTACAGTGTATATCCACCTTTCGCAGCAATGCAGGCTGCTATTCTCGCATGGAGACGATCGTAGAGATGCTGGATGTAGTCCTGTGGAAAGGCTTGCCATGCCATTTCCACCTGGCGCCTCAGTTGGAGCAGCGTTCATGCTGGACGTGCAGACCGCGTGAGACGACGCTTCATCCAGTCCCAAACATTCTCAATGGGGGACAGATCCGGAGATCTTGCTGGCCAGGGTAGTTGACTTACACCTTCTACAGCACGTTGGGTGGCACGGGATACATGCGGACGTGCATTGTCCTGTTGGAACAGCAAGTTCCCTTGCAGGTCTAGGAATGGTAGAACGATGGGTGCGATGACGGTTTGGATGTACCGTGCACTATTCAGTGTCCCCTCGACGATCACCAGAGGTGTACGGCCAGTGTAGGAGATCGCTCCCCACACCATGATGCCGGGTGTTGGCCCTGTGTGCCTCGGTCGTATGCAGTCCTGATTGTGGCGCTCACCTGCACGGCGCCAAACACGCATACGACCATCATTGGCACCAAGGCAGAAGCGACTCTCATCGCTGAAGACGACACGTCTCCATTCGTCCCTCCATTCACGCCTGTCGCGACACCACTGGAGGCGGGCTGCACGATGTTGGGGCGTGAGCGGAAGACGGCCTAACGGTGTGCGGGACCGTAGCCCAGCTTCATGGAGACGGTTGCGAATTGTCCTCGCCGATACCCCAGGAGCAACAGTGTCCCTAATTTGCTGGGAAGTGGCGGTGCGGTCCCCTACGGCACTGCGTAGGAGCCTACGGTCTTGGCGTGCATCCGTGCGTCGTTGCGGTCCGGTCCCAGGTCCACGGGCACGTGCACCTTCCGCCGACCACTGGCGACAACATTGATGTACTGTGGAGAGCTCACGCCCCACGTGTTGAGCAATTCGGCGGTACGTCCACCCGGCCTCCCGCATGCCCACTATACGCCCTCGCTCAAAGTCCGTCAACTGCACATACGGTTCACGTCCACGCTGTCGCGGCATGCTACCAGTGTTAAAGACTGCGATGGAGCTCCGTATGCCACGGCAAACTGGCTGACACTGACGGCGGCGTACACAAATGCTGCGCAGCTAGCGCCATTCGACGGCCAACACCGCGGTTCCTGGTGTGTTCGCTGTGCCGTGCGTGTGATCATTGCTTGTACAGCCCTCTCGCAGTGTCCGGAGCAAGTATGGTGGGTCTGACACACCGGTTCTTTTTTCCAGTTACAGGAGTGTAGTTTATGGGCAACTTCACCTTGACAGCATTTATTTGAGTATCCAGTTTGATGTATTGTAAATGTTTCATGTGTTTTGTTTATGATTTTGAGTGTAGTCATAATAAATCAAATTCTTGTTTTGTACAGAACTTTCATTCTGTTAATCAAGTTAGAAGCTTGATCTGTGTTCTACTATGGTGCTTTTAGTGTCTCCGCATACCGCAGCACGAGACATAGCTTTGCAGACGATAAGTAAAACCGTTTCAGAGAGAAGAGCGGCCAATGTGACGATCTGGCTTTAAGTCGATTCGATAACAAATGACAATAACGGACGGATTTCTCAAGTTTTTACTACATATGAATACTTTTCACATCTCCCATGCGACTCGTCTGCTAGTCCTCCTTTCATGCAGAATCTTAAGGTCCTAGCTCATGTCCAAGACACCAAAGAAGGGTAAAAAATCATTAAGCGATACCTAAAACTTGAATTGTACTACTTCTTACTGGCTATTACATCAACTTAGAAGCGTCAAATGGGTTCTACTATGGTGCTTCTAGTGTCTCCGCATACCGCAGCACGCGACATAGCTTTGCAGACGATAAATGTAATCGTTTCAGACAGAAGATCGCCGAATGTCTCACTACGCTACTGAAACTTTCCTTTATTTAATTAATATCTATCAAATTACTGCAGGTGCCAAACTCTTTTCTACTCCACTTGCAGGATCGATTACAGTCAGTTCGCGTTTCTTCTTAATCCATGTGCAACAGCAAAAGTCGGAGCATCATTTACATATGAAGATTCTAGAAGAATTTAGTGTTAAATACACTGCTAGCCCCGGCAAGTCGCAAGTATGCTGTCACTTAGGTTTCTTTAAAGCAGTGATACGTCACAGGACAGAACTTTTATTACGCTGTTAGTGTTTTCATTTTACTCGCCTCGCGCAACCGGGGAACCGGTCGACCGGTGGAGAGGCCAAGCCACTGGAAGGGTAGAAGATGAAGATACTGACCCATGAGCATGGCGGCCCAGGTGGCGTTGACGCTGAACTGGTTCTCGATGAGCTTGGGCAGGAAGGCGGCGAAGCCTGCGATGAGCAGCCCCTCGCTGGCGCCGGCCAGGTTCAGGAAGAAGAAGGTGGGGTTGGCCACGAGGTGGCGCAGCGCGCGCGGCATCTCCCGCACCTTGCTGAACGCCTCCACGCGGCAGTTGCCGTGCGCCTCCGACACCTTCTGCGCGCGCAGCGCCGCCGAGCCTGTGCAAAAAAGGACTTGCAAATAAACGTCAGCGGGCGGGCGATTCTGCGGCAGAGCCGCCCTATATTAAAAGATATTTTTCAGTAATGGATTACACATTGGGCGAATATCAAGCTGGTTTCAGGACATCAAGATCCTGTGCAGAGCAGATCCCTAACCTGAAATCTGTTATACCATACGCCAAATCAAGATCAAAAACGTTTGTCGTGACCTTTGTCGACTTTCAAAAAGCGTATGACTCAATTGATGGAGAAACAATAAAGAACACCCTTGCCGAATTTGGTCTAGATATGAAAACAATCAATCTGATAAGCGCCACTTTAAATAACACAGTGTCAAAGGTCTAGTTCAGAGGCGACCTATCAGAACCACTTGAAATCTGTACAGGTGTGAGACAAGGTGACCTGCTCTCTCCATTGCTTTTCAACTTTGTCCTGGAAAAGATAGAGAGTGGAAAACAGCCTTATCGCCAGGTTATGGGATTCAAATTGGACACAAGAGTAATGTCCTCAGTGGAAACTGTTTGGCTTTTGCTGATCATCTGGCACTCATTGCAAATAATATTGACGAAGCTAAGGTTCAAGTGTCCAGCCTACATTCAATTTCTGCTAAGACTGGCCTAAAAATACCACTTAACGAAACTGAACTCATCACAAACATCAAACACGGTCCTCCTCATACTGAAATACAAATCAAGCAGTCGAAGAAATTTAAATATCTTGGAGAAATAATTACACCTGATGGTTCAGAAAATGCAGCTGTAGAAAGTAGGTGTTCTAAACTAGAAGGTACTTTTCATCTGTGCAAGACTTATACAGAAGCAAAAGCCTACCTTTAGACCTAAAACTTTGTCATTATAACACGGTAATTAGACCGTCAGCTTTGTATACATCAGAATATTTAAACATGACGAAGAAAGGACCACTACGAAAACCTGAAATAAAAGACCGGAAAATTTTGAGAAAAACCCTTGGCCCTATCAAAGAAAACGGAGAATACCGCCGAAGACACAACTGTGAATTATACGAACATACATAAGATATTGTTACCAGCATGAGGAAGCGGAGAATGATGTTTTTTGGTCATCTGGAAAGAGTGATCCCGCAAAGACTTACTCATCGCATACATTCATCAATTTCAAAAACAAAATCGTATTCAAAATGGGCACGCCAAGTTAAAAAGGATTTACAGGAAGCTGAAATTTCATTTGAGGACATTCAGGATCGAGAAGTTTTCAGAGAAAAAGCCAAAATTACTAAAAACATTATTTCGCTTACTACGCCAGTTCCACGTCTTGCCTGCAAATGGTCAAAACAGAGAAAAGAAGCACAGTCAGCCAAAATGAAAATCTACTGGCAAAAGGAGGAAACACAATCAAGGAAGAGATAAAAATCTTCGTGGTACACAGCAGGCCGAAACGATAGCAACAACAACAAAAAAGACTCAGGTCGCATTTCCAAAAATGGTTCAAATGGCTCTGAGCACTATGGGACTTAACTACTGCGGTCATCAGTCCCCTAGAACTTAGAACTACTTAAACCTAACTTACCTAAGGACATCACACACATCCATGCCCGAGGCAGGATTCGAACCTGCGACCGTAGCAGTCGCGCGGTTCCGGACTGCGCGCCTAGAACCGCTAGACCACCGCGGCCGGCGTCGCATTTCCAACACGAATTTAAATAATGACAGCTAAAATTTTTGAAACTATTGAAATCTTGTGAAGTTTTTCAAACAGTTAGCAGCTAGTCTTAATGCTGCACCCTGAAATGTCCGTTAGCTCCATGCAGGAGAGGCCTTGGGACGTGGCTGCTACGGTAGAGTTATAAAACTACCGTCGCTTACCGTAGACTACAATACCGCAGACTAGCAGACTACGGTACTTTTCCTAGTAGTTTTAGTCAGCTAAGATAGTATCCGCCTTCCCTGCATGCTGGTTGTTGCATACCTACTGGACGTTACCTTATAACATAATCGCTTTCTTTAGGTATGCACTCAGTGTCTTATTACATTCCTGTAAAAACCGGAAGCACTGAAACGTGTACAAAATGACTCATGATATATAAAGAAACCGAGTCACCTACGCAACATTCTTCTTCTACATACTTATCCTCCTGTATGTTACTTGAACAAACAGCATTTATAGCAAAACTGAAACTGCCAATGTTTAATTCAGGGTCTACTCAAAAATTGTTGATTTCTAACGTGAAACTGGGGGATGCTGTAGTAAAAATAAAGAAGATAATATAATTTATCATACAGCACTAGAAAACGCAAGTTTCTTAACAAAAAGGTAAAATAAAAAAAGAATCGCAAAACAAAAATATATCAAACATCGCTTCAATACTTTGTAGAACTGATATAAAACATGTTTCTATTACTCATAAAAAGACTTCCTCATTTATCAGTAATAACAGAAAACTCTTCCCTTTAATCATGATGAAGAAAGTTGCGTACAAAATAACAACAATAATTATATACATTTGTTAATGTTTGTGCACATAACTGTACCTGCATAAAAGTAATTGTTTTAGTTACATAAAAGCGCAGAAGTTAAGCGAGAAACTGATTTTGTGCGCTTCTAATCGTGTGTCAAACAAGCCACAAAAGAACAAAGAGGAGTTGTCGGCTCACATTTTCTCTCTTACACATTCATAGCTCTGTTCGTTAACTCCACATGATTTTTACGTTTCACTGGTTAAAACGAAAGGGAGTCCACACAGTTGCCGAGACCTTACTATCGAATCCCTGTCTCTATTAACTTCTATTATGCTCCAAGGTGTCATTAATCGACGGTTAATATTAATGTTACGATAGTGTTGAAGACAGTCTTTTTCTTTCTGGCGAGAGCAGTTCTAATCCGTCACAGGAACGGCAGTTCTAATCCGTTGTAGGAAACGCATATCTGTAAATCAATACGCTACAGAAGTCGCACCACCTAGAGACAGTTTCACGAATGATTACAGAGAGTAAGCAAGCGAAACATGTCCCGTACCTTTCGTTATGTATTTCCTTACCTGCCGGCGCATTTACGGCAAAATGTGTGTTACTAGCAAGCTTATTTTTGTAAGTTTTATTTTCTTGTGAATAACTATATCATACCGGGTGTCTGAAAACAGCACAATATCAATTAAGTGTGCAATTTATTAGTGGTAACACCGGTTCCCGTCAGATCACCGAAGTTAAGCGCTGGCGGGCTGGGATAGTACTTGGACGGGTGACCATTCGGTCTGCCGAGCGCTGTTGGCAAGCGTGGTGCACTCAGTCCTTGTGAGGCAAACTGAGGAGCTACTTGGTTGACAAGTAGCGGCTCCGGTCTCGTGAACTGACATACGGTCGGGAGAGCGGTGTGCTGACCACATGGATGTCCGCATCCAGTGACAACTGTGGTCTGAGGATGACACGGCGGCCTTCATGGCCTCTTAGAGAGGAGTTTAGTTTTTATTTCAATTTATTAGGCACTAATTTGGAACATGAGCTTAAAATGGAAGGGTATGAACTAAGTGCCCCGAAACTCGACTTCAACATCAATCAAGAACGAAAACAGTGCAAATCGTGGCAAGGGCCTACATGTAATTTCAACTGATCAGTGAACAATGTGATCGACCTCACATTTTGTGACACTTTAGCACAACAAAACGTACTAAAAATAATGCCTGTTGGAGAGATTATCAATGTAGTGCATACTTAAATTGATCCTGGAATCTCTGTCTGGCCATGATGTAATCTAACTGAAACCTTCCCGTATCTCCCACCCTTTTCCAAGCATACCTCCTCCTCTTGTTATTCCTGAACAGAGTGCTCGCTGCTAGTAGCGAAATTAATTATAGAACTCAAATTAGTCTTTCTGCTCTCACATTCCTAGTACCCAGCCCATATTCTCCGGTAACCCTTTCTTCTGCTCCTTTTCCAACAACAGCATTCCAATCCCCATGATTATTAGATTTTCATTTCCCGTTACGTACTGCATTACTCGTTCAGTATCCTCATATACTTTCTCTATCTCTTCATCTTCAGCTTGTGACGTTGGCATGTATACTTAAACAATCGTATATCGATGTTGGTTTGCTGTCAGCGCCTGCAAGAACAACCCTGTCACTCAGCTGTTCACAGTAACTCACTCTCTGCCCCACCTTCCTATTTATAACGAATCCTACTTCCGTTTTACCATTTTGTGCTGCTGTTGACATTACCCTATACTCAGAAATCCTTGTCTTCTTTTCATTTCCCTTCACTGACCCCCACTACATGCAGAATGATCCTTTGCATTTGCGTTTTCAGATTTTCTAGCTGCCCTACCACGTTCAAGCTCTGACATTCCACGCCCCGACTCGTAGAACATTATCCTTTCGTTGATTATTCAATCTTTTTCTCATGGTAACCTCCCCCTTGGCAGTCCCCTCCCGGAGATCCGAATGGGGGACTATTCCGGAATCTTTTGCCAATGGAGAGATCATCATGACACTTTTTCAATTACAGGCCACATGTCATGTGCACACACATTATGTGCCTTTACTGCAGCACTTTCCATGGACAAGAGAGAGCCCTAAACCTCTGTCCGCTCCTCCGCCCTCTTAGGTAAGGGCCTTTGGCAGAATGAGTGTGACTTCTTACGCTGGTAGTCTTCGGCCGCCAAAATTTACACGATGGTGGCGTTCGAAACCAGGACCGAGGACGTTTTCATGACTTCAAAGATGCAATCCCGAGACCACGAGTGCAGCTTAGACCACAATGTAGTAATGATGAAGAGCAGGCTGAAGTTTAAGACATTAGTCAGGAAGAATTAGTACACAAATGAAGTGAGACACAGTAGTACTTAGGGATGATGAGATGCGCTTGAAGTTCTCTAGGGCTATAGGTACTGCAATAAGGAATAACTCCTCAGTAGGCAGGACGGTTGAAGAGGAATGAACACCTCTAAAACGGAGAGAATAACATAGGTACAAAGAGGTAACTACGAAGTAACTATGGGTAACAGAAGAAACATTTGAGCCGATCGATGAAAAAAGGAAGTCCAGAAACGTTCATGGAAAGGCGCTGAGGAATGAAATAAATAGGAAGTGCAGGAAAGCTAAGACGAAATGGATGTATGAAAAATGGGAAGAAATGGAAAAAGAAATGATTGTCGGAAGTACTGACTCAGGACATAGGAGAGTCAAAACAACCTTCGGTGAAATGAAAAGCAAGGGTAGTCTTGTCTGATGACGTCACAGAAGAAGAAACAGGAGTCGATTTAGAAGAGATAGGGGATCCAGTATCAGAAAAGTGCGTATCTTAAGAGCTAGGAGCACTTGTTCAATAAAGGAAATGTGTTTCACAGTAGCGAAAATGAACGGCTGCTCACAGGTCCTCAGTTATGCATTTTAGAGCCCATGTTTACTAATCATTTTTGCTTTGCTACTATCTCTGAAAGTTTCCTAACCTACAGTCTTTGCAACAACAGTACCAGTACATGCATTCGACCGCCAGAGGTATCAGGAATGTTTTCACTTATATCTTTCGACTCGCTCGTTTGAGGTATATGGACCCCCACGTCAAAATGATACATGTATCTTTCTCCACCATCCTAGAAAGTCTGTAACATCATCACGTAATCACCTTGTATGTACTACATTTACAGGCGCCGGCGTCTGTAACTTCGACGGTCTGTAGCGTCGTTGGATGACGTTACCGGACATGAGTTCCTATTCAGAATATTATGCAATCACTCCTCTCTACAAGTCCTACAAATCTGTAACGGGAATTTCAAAACATCTTGTTTAAGCGAAACGCTATGCCAGTCGAAGCAATCAGTGATTTCACTTCCTGATTACGTGGCGGAGACAGCTATCGAAAAATCGAGTGTTTTGTTCGACATGCCGAGGCATGCAAACCAAGAACATTTTATTGAAGCATTCCACCACGAAAGACTCCGGGAACAAATGCCATGTTCTTAACAGTTTCCAAGGAAACTAATGAAAACACTGGGGAAGTCTACCGTCAACTGCAACGCGTTTTGCAGCTCTTGTGGGTAGCTGCCGTGTTGCTGATTTGAGCTCATTCGTACGATCCTTTGCTTGAACGTACGCATGTAAAATACGAGAGAGAAGTTCCATGCAGAAAGAATGTCCTGGCTGTTGTATCTGTCGAAATGTCCATAATTGAAGCAGCATTGTCGTGAAGGCATATGCACTCATGCTCATGAATTAAGGATAATGCCGATACATGGTGAAGCAACGTACTGGTGGGCGGTTTGCGAGTTTAAATCACCTCGGGGTATGACCATGCGGTGCATTTGAGCTGCGCTCGTCGCACGGTGGCAGCAGTCCACATACGCAGAGGTGTAATGGTGCATGTCAGAGAACGGTGCAGCGAGTAAGTGTGCAGACGTTTTCAGAAGTGCTAACGGTGACTGTGTGTCGGAAATGGGTCAAAGAACACATATTGATGACGTTATGAGGGGTAGAATACCTGGGCGACTGGAGGCTGGTCAAAGACAGCAGGTCGTAGCACGGGCCCTCCTAGTGCCACAAAGTGTGATCTCAAGATTATGGCAACGATTCCAGCAGACAGGAAACGTATACAGGTGCTACAGTACGGGACGTCCACAGTATAAAACACCACAAGAAGACCGATATCTCACCATCAGTGCCCACAGACGGCCACAGAGTACTGCGGGTAGCCTTGTTCAGGGCATTTCCACAGCCACTGGAACAGTTGACTCCAGACACACAGTCTACAGACGACTGAACAGACGTGGTTTATTCGCCCGGAGACCTGCAAGTTGCATTTCACTGACCCCTGGTCACAGGAGAGCTCGTAAAGCCTGGCGTCAAGAACACAGTACATGTTCATTGGAACAGTGGTCCCAGGTTATGTTCACGGACGAGACCAGGTATAGTCTAAACAGTGATTCTCGCCGGGTTTTCATCTGCAGTGAACCAGGAACCAGATACCAACCCCTCAATGTCCTTGAAAGGGACCTGTATGGAGGTTGTGGTTTGATGGTGTAGGTGTGGGATTATGCATGTCTTTGACGGAGGAACTGCAACATGTCAGGTGTATCGTGACGTCATTTTGCACCAGTATGTCCGCCTTCACAGGGGTGCAGTGGGTCCCACCTTCCCCCTGATGGATAATAACGCACGGCCCCACCGAGCTGCCATAGTGGAGAAGTACCTTGAAACAGAAGATATCAGGCGAATGGAGTGGCCTGTCTGTTCTCCAGACCTAAACCCCATCGAGCACGTCTAGGATGCTCTTGGTCGACGTATCGCTGCACGTCTTCAAACCCCTACGACACTTCAGGAACTCCGATAGGCACTGGTGCAAGAGTGGGAGGCTATACCCCAGCAGCTGCTCGACCACCTGATCCAGAGTACGCCAAACCGTTGTGTGGCCTGTGTACGTGTGCCTGGTGATCATATCCCATATTGTTGTCGGGGTACATGCGCAGGAAACAGTGGCGTTTTGTAGCACATTTGTTCCGGGACTGCTTTCTCAACTTAGCACCAATACCGTGGACTTATATGTGTGTGTCGTATGTGTTCCCTACGTGCCTATGCTGTTAGCGTCAGTTTTGTGTAGTGGCACGTTGTGTGGCACCACATTCTGCAATTAGCCTTAATTTATGAGCATGAGTGTAGGACCCCTATTAAAGCTGGAAGCTGCGGGTCCGCTAAGTCTACGTGTATGAGGGGAAAAAACGCGTTGTTTCAGAAAAACGAATTATGGTCACTACGTTGCCTAATGTTGCTTTGGTTGTATTTGCATTTCAGTGCTGGTGAGGGAGGACATATGACTGACGCCCCTGGATGTCGGAAAAGGGCATATATTCATTTGAAGCTTTTTTGTCCGCAGCTCGTGGTCTATTCCCTGCGGGGTCAGGGATTTTCTCTGCCTCGTGATGACTGGGTGTTGTATGTCTTTTATCATCATTGACTCGCAAGTCTCCGAAGTGGCGTCAACTAAAAAGGACGTGCAATACGGCGGCCGAACTTCCCCACATGGGGCCTCCCAGCCAACAATGCCATACGATCATTTCTTTTTCTTTTTTTTCAGGATTACAAATCCTTTAGAGCATGTACCTTTCCACCTGACTCACCCTGTTTAAGGGTCTATCAAAAAGTTTCCGTTTGAAGGCCGTAGAGTGCAGAATCGGTATGCCAATCAGGAAAAATCGCACAGAGCGTTGAAGCAATCATCCAATGAGGCGCCGTGTTGAAGATGCCCATTTGGTAAAACACCGTGTACTGTTGCATGAAAAAGTCCATAACTGCTTACTGCACATCTTAGCCCGACAGGAATCGCGACCCTTCAAGATCCTTTATAAGCGACCGTAGCCGTGATAATCGTATAGTCGCGTGGGAAGAGATAAAGTCTATGTGGCCATTGTTCGAGTGTCTCCCACTTGGCGTAACTTCGTTACGATATTTGCGGTATGGGGATGTGCATTGTCATGAAGCAGCAGCAACCCTTGTCGCACATTCCACAGCGGTTGTTTTCGACGCACATGCTGCCCCACACACACTCTTCATTCACTGATGGATGTCTACCGCCGTTTTTCCGTCGGCAGCCAAAAGAAGAATAACAGCACGTTGTTCCTGTTTCGAATGCATCTGGTAATAACGTTGTCATAGTTTACGTTTCCGAAATTACGGCACGCACGTCAGAAAGATATGAATGACACACTAATTCCTTGCCCAAATACGGAGTCGCTCTACGTTGCAACGCCCTCGCACGGGAACAAAATATTCATAATATTTTTGGTTATTTATCAATAATGTTAGTATGACCCAGAAAATTAAAAGACACGTAAACCAAAAATTTCTGAAAACATAAGAAAATCCTGCTAGTTATTAACAGAAACATTCAGCAGAAGTGTTACCGAATAACGCTCTTCAATGTGGACTTACAGCATATAAACTTTCAGAACATAAACACTTATTTTTGTTACAAAACGTCTCATCACATTATGTTAATGGATTTTATGAGTTATTTTCATGCTTGCTATTTTTTTCAGAGTTAGTTGGCGCATTTAAACTTCAATAAAGCTGTTTATTAAAACTAGGTATTTGTGTTTTTTGGGTGAGACCCAACTCGCTTCAGACAACCTCTTAAAACAACCTTCCAAAACAAGTTCCCAAAGCAAGCTCAAAGTGCTTCATAAAAGTGTACAATTGAACTAAAAATTTTCCTCGTCTTTCCAGTGTGACACAACATTGTACAACAATGGAAGCTAGATTGCTGCATTCGTAATTCTATGACAATAACTCCATCTGTGTTTGACACCATGAATTTCGAGAAGGCCCCGGTTCCTGGAGAGGAGAACATTTGTATCTTGCAATTTCTCAGTTTTTTCGTCTCTTCTATCGCAGAGAATGTCATCTTGCCGCCGCCTCCCCAAGGTCCAGGTGTCGTGACCATCTGTCAGTTGTGGGGTAAGAAACCTGTCAGTATACCAGCTCACACAGCAGCGACCACAGTTATTCTGAACGTTTACGGGACAATCAAATGAAAAACGAACATACACCACAACGAAACCATAGAATGGTCCCATTCAAAAGTAATCACCACATGCGTTAAGACATTTATCCCACTGAGAGACGAGACGAGGAATTCCAGTTTCTAGAACGCGGTCGGCCGCTGACAGGTCCACAATCGCACCCACTCTTCCACCTCCTCGTCCGACTGAAGCCGATGTCAACGGTGAAAGATCTGAGCCGTACGGAGCACTCTGCACCATTTCTCAGCCAAATCGTTGAAATATAGCCTTTGTCCGATAAGCAGTCTGTGTGCACGCGTTATTGTACGACAGGACGATTCCGTCCGACAGTATTCCTGGACACTGTGACTTCATGGCACGCTGAAGTTCCTGCAAAGTGTCTTGGTACCGCTGCGCACTGATTGTGATTCCACTCTCGAGGAACTCATCCAGAGGGGCCCTGCAGTCGAAGAAGAAGGTTATCATCTAATTTCGTAATGCCACAATTTCGATCCCAAAAAAGTGGCAAAGCCAACAGTGGAAACAGCCCACCTCTCCCTTGCCAAAGAAATCCAAAGCTGTTCACACGCGTTCCGGTAAGGTCATGATGGTATTCTTCGACTGCAGGCGCCCTCCGCTCGTAGAGTTCTTCGAGAGTGGAACCAAAATCAATGTGTAGCGGTATGATGACACTATGCAGAAACTGCGACGCACCATAAAGTCAAAACGCCCAGGAAACGTTGTCGGACGGAATCATTCGGTGATGATGACCGCCCAGACACTGTCAGTAAGGCGAAGCGATATGGTTGAGGAACACTGCGACATCCTCCACACAGCCCGGATCCTTCACCGATTGATCTTCACATCTTTGGTGACCTGAAGAAAGACATGCATGGACGTAGGTTTCGGTCGGGAGAGATGGTGCGGTTGTGGATCCGTCACAGACCGACCGCGTTCTACGAAACAGCAATTGATCGTCTCTTCTCCCACTGGGAGACACATCTTAATGCGTATTGTGATTACTTCTGAATGGATCAGTTCCATGGTTCCGTTCTGGTGGGTGTTTGGTTTTCATTTGACTGCCCCTCATATAACTAATCAGGACTCGCAATGTGGTATACACGCCACAGTGGTTCCAGTCTCGTAGTGTCCGAAACGTTCACTGTCTTTATTAGAGGTATTCAAATTGGCTCCTTACTGAGAAGTGCCTTTCGTGCGTGTTGTTCAACGGGTAAGACCGACTTACCCGGTAAGGCCGGCGGGAAGGCGAGCAGCGGTACGGCGAGGGCGAGGCAGACGAAGGCGGCCAGCACGAAGCCGATCCACCAGGCGCCCACCCACACATTGCTGTCCTGCGTCAGGCCCATCCTGCAACAACAGCAACACGGCAACCATGACAGCAGCGCTGCTAGTCTCCAGTTACCTCCTGCTGCGCCGCCAACGTGCCAGTAGACTGAGGTGTGATACAAAATGTCACATTAACAATACACACAACACAACAAAGAAAAACTTAGTTGGTGGCAATTGAATAGTCTCGTGCTTGTGCCAGTGGAAGTCACAATAACGGAAGTTTTTTAAGTATACAAAGACAATCCCAGAAAAAATTGTGCTATTTCTTCAGAGGCGTAGAAAAACTGTTAAGGTTAGGTTCTCATTCAAAATGAGCGAAAATTCGATTTTTTAATTCCATTTCTTGAAGGGTATATGTTTCTAGAATGTTGGGATGAAAAGGCATTTTTCATCCGTGTGCTACAAAAATTTCTACAGCTCATTGTTCGAAGCAATCGCGGCCTCTGTGGCAGGCTCTCAGCTGGAAACGCCCACCTCAGAAAACTTGTTCTGCCTTAACGCGCGTTCACAAAATGATTTATAATCCAGTATTAAAGCAAACACATTCGTCGAAAAAGATGACGAACAACGTGTGCAAGCTGCCGAACGCAGCGTGTGCAGCTCAGCCGGGTCGGCTTTTCTCTCCCAGAAGAACGAGAGAATTGCTCTCCAGGTACAATTCGAGTTACAAAATGTTCAAATGTGTGTGAAATATTATGGGACTTAACTGATAAGGTCATCAGTCCCTAAGTTTACACACTACTTAACCTAAATTACATTCGAGTTAGAGGAAGGGTTGACATACGGTCCTGGAGTTGCAGACTAGACGTAAGTAAAAATACTTTTTTGGGTAGAATTTTGGTCGAAACTGGTCAAAAAATCCTTTTGGTCCAGCACAATGGATTGGCCATTTTGGACTTTTGATTTTGCAAATCTAATTTCAGATTTGTGTTCAGTGATGTCAATAATATCTAATGACTCGTAGTTTTTATGCAAATTGAACTACAATAAATACAAAAAGTTTTTCCTGAACTTTAAACTGGTGTTTTTCGAGATTGCAGCATAAAATAAAAACTTTTCAAGCTATTAACTTCTAATTTTGACCACCGAAAAGTAAACACTTTTCTTGGGAGCCTACGCCTGTAGTATATGAAAGTTGTTGTTTATAACTATTTTTTAAAGCCATAAAGAGTGAAACAAACTCCCAAAAATCGAACTGAAAGTTGGAGTTAGCACCATATCGTTAAATTTAAGGTTATTTCATTGTGGTTAGGTATAAGCTCCCATAAATGTAATGCAGTATCAACTGGTGTTATCCATATTTTATTTCAGATAATTCCTGAGAGAATACACTGCACTCAATCTGCGTACTTCAAACTCACAGGCCCTTGATCAAATCATAATTACGAGCGCCATTTTGTTTTTTGTATTGAGAATCTAAAATAAAGATAAAAATATGCTCAATCATAATTCCCAAACATAGCCTTTGTATGTCCGTTAACTGTCTCAAAAATATTTCTGACGTTCGCCTATTTTTTGCTCATTTGAATCAGAACTTGTCCTTAATACAGTTCTGTGATAATAGGTTTTCCCGGCCACAAGAGTCTTGAAAAGTTCTCGGGTATACAGCAGGGTGTCATTGTCCAAAAGTTCCGCTATTTCGGCAAGCCATCTTGATGAGTGATATCTGCTGGATGGCGCCTTTATATCCTCTCCCCCTCACTTCCGCCGTGTCCAGTCAGTAGCGGACCTGATGCAGTCGTGAAGAAAGACGTCGGGCGTCGATCCAGGGTCCTCGGTAGCACAGCGGCCGGCGCTGGATGCGGATCTCTGTTGACTTGGCGACAATGCTTCTTCGTCGAATCCTAGAAGGTCTTGGATTGTTGCGTATTTCTGCTACGGCGGGCTTTGTCAGCGTGGCGTTTACGCTCAGTGCAACCTGCACCGTCCGAATAATCTGGAATATATATAATTTTCCACATTGCTGGTGGGCGGAACACGCAGTTGACGTAATGTTTCCTGAGTATTTTTCTGATTTTTGCTGACGTGTTCCCAACATATGCAATAATCGATGTGGCAATCACTTTATCTTCGTCTTATCTCTTTTATTCTCGAGGAAGATTAGAGATCCGACTGCTTGGTTGATTAATAAGTAAGGGCAGCAGCTATCAACTAAGCAGGGCCTTGGACCCCTTGAGCGTGACTAAGTCACAGTGGCAATCTACGTGGAGGTCCGCTCCTGTCCTGACAACTGAAATGGACGAAGAAGCACTGTCGCCACGCCAGCAGAAATCAGCGCAAGCGGCGCTCATGGAGACCGTGGGTCAACTCCCGAAGTTGCTCTTCCCCCACCACCGCACCAGTTCCGCGCCAAGAGCGCAGCGGCTGGAGACAGCGGGAGGTGAGAGGGAGTGAGGCGGGAAGTCAGGTATAACTCGCTTGTCAGTTATCAGAAACACTTGAAGAAGGCAAGATGTCGGCGTGGCGAAATATCGTGCAGAATACCCGAGAACTTTTCAACTTTTGTGAGTGGCGCTTCCTCCAGTCCCTAATTAACACGCACACACTTCGCTCGCATTCTGAGTCTAGCCTTGGCAGCCAATGAAAATGGAGCTCCGTTGAAAACTACCACCAAGTGCGAAGTTCTCCCTGTTATTTGTTTTTTTAACGCAAAAAACCTTCAAAGGACTGAAATCAGTTGAGGTAGTATATGGTCGGAGGTGCCTGGATGTCACAAACGTTCGCGAGTAGTATGGATAGTTTACAGCCGGTCGTATCGAAACTCACGATGAAGAAAGGAAGCAGACAACCAATTTCCAGTGGTACAGCTGCGAAAGTTGAGAAAACCATGCGTAAAGATCGGAGGAGCACTCTGGTTGCTCTCTGCATTTTGGTTCCTGAGCTTACACGAAACACTATCCACAGGATTTTAACGGAAATGTTGGAACATCAGGAGGCGTGTGTAAGATGGATACCGCGTGTGCTGACCACAAATGGCAATTACTTGATTCTGCCTCGAATCTCTGTGCCGCTATGCGGTAGAAGAGGACAACTCCTTGGATTCGATTGTCACGGGTGACGAAACCTGCACATGTCGCTCTACACCTGAGACAAAACAACAGTCATGCGAGTAGCGGCATCCCTGCTCGCCCAAACCGCGAAAGTCATGTTAAAGTCAAGGCAACTGTGTTTTGAGACTGCAAGGGGGTACTGCAGGTCTACATTTTGCTGGGACATCATCAAACGCTGACGGGTAACGTGAAACATTGAAAAAACTCACGACGACAGTTCAGAACCTGAGAACAGAAATGTTGAGCATGAACATAAGTATGCTGCCGAAAAGTGCCCGCCCCTACACTTCGCCTGTCAAATCGTCGATCTCCTGCTAAACTTCGGCTGAAACGTCATCACCCACACACCATGTAGTCCGGACCTGGCACCGAACGACTACTACGTTCTCTAAGTTGAAAGAGCATTTGTCGGACGGCGGTTCTGCTCCGACGACGAGGTGAAAGATGAGATTCTATGCTTCCCGAACGACGTGGCGGCTAGCTGGTATATAATAGAACCCAGTATGCTGTCCTCGGCGGCGAGTATTCATCAGAGACGAAGGTATCGTCAGGAGTCCCCAGGATGTGATAGAACCTCTGTTGTTTTGTATATACATAAATAATTTGCCAGACAGGCTGGGCAGCAATCTGCAGTTGTTTGCTGAGGATTCTGTGGTGTAAGGTAAGGTGTCGAAGTTGAGTGACTGTAGGAATGTACAGGACAACTTAGACAAATTTCCAGTACGTGTGATGGATGGTATGTAGCCCTAAATGTGGAAAAATGTAAGTTAATGCGGGTACTAGGACGAACAGACCTCTAATGTTCGGATAAAGTATTAATGTCCCGTTTGACAGAGTCAAGTCGTTTAAATATATGGGCCTAACGTTGCAAAGCGACATGAAATGGAACGAGCATGTTAGAACCTAGTAGCGAAGGCGTATGCTCGACTTCGGTTTATTGGGAGAATTTTATGAAAGAGTGGTTCACCTGCAAAGGAGACCGTAAATACTGACGCTGGTGTCATCTATTCGTGAGTACTTCTCGCGCGTTTGGCGTCCGTAACAGGTCGTATTGAAGGAATACATCGAAGCATTTCAGATGCGGGCTGTTAGATTTGTTACCGGTCGGTTCGAACAATACGTAAGTGGATGACTCAGGAATCCCTGGAGGGATTTTCGAGAAACGCTATCGAGAAAATTTAGAGAACCTGCCTTTGAAGCTGAGTGCCAAACGCTTCTACTGCCGTCAACATAAATTGCGCGTAAAGACCATGAAGATAAAGATATGAGAATTTAGAGTTCATGCGGAGGCATATAGGCAGTCGTTTCTTCCTCGCTCTTTTTGCGAGTGGAGCAGGAAAGGAAATGACTAGTGGTTGCAAAGTATACCCCCCGCCATGCACCGTACTGTGGCTTGCGGAGTATCTGTGTAGATGCAGATGTGGACGAAAGTGATGTTGAACTGCCACAGCGTGTACAAAAATGCAGCGACAGAAATATAAATCATTCTTCCAACCTTTAAAATGATGTAACTATTATAAAAAAATAAACGGTTGTTTGTAAATCTAAAAATGTAGGGCGCTTGTAGAGTGGATGGTGAGGATACGCTTAAAGCTGCCATTTCCGACAGGTGATAACAGCTGGCGATTCTATCGTGTGCTGCACTCGCTAACTGGTGTGGCAGGAAGGTAGCTGCGTATGCGGCTAATACACTTGTGTTTATTGTTTCTCAGCTTTTAAACCAGTAAATACAAGGTAAGCTCTAAAGCGGACGGCTTCTTAATGGTGCACAGATATTTTCAAGTGTTTACGAGCGTATGAATAAAGAAGGACAGGTGTTTAGCATAATGGCTACTTTGTGGTGTATGTTGGCATCCGCAGTTTCCGAGCTTCGGACATAATTGTGTTAGTCGTGGAGTGTGACATTTCACCCCCATCCTCGGGAGAGATGCCACCGTTTTGTTGAGGTAAAATAATGAATTTTGTTCCTCACTAAGACTTATTTTCGTGAGCAATGCCCCGAAAGACTTAATTTTTATAAGAAGTGCCTGGTTCGTATGTAATAAGATCAAACAGGTCAGTGGTCTGAAGGATCACTACAAACGGCTATGAAGCAAGTAAGGAATGTTGAATGAATGAATTGTTTTAGAGCTTCCAAGGAATATGGTGTCCCATACAGAACACTCAAACCCGGTCTGGTGAGGAACAATGAAAACATGCATGGAATGGACTCACAAAATAAGCAGTATTATATTGATTATAATGTGATCCCCTATTAAGGAGGAAAATAGGTATAGTTTTTAGCCGTAAAATTGTACTGGATTAAAAGTTAACGATTCAAAGGCAAATATTTGAAAATAATTAAAGCAGTCTAGATCGCCAGCACATTGGTGCAAAAGTGACCAATTCGATTATTACACGATCATTCTCAGACTTAGCTGTAATATAATACAGGATATAAATTAGAGGACTACACTAAAAGAACTTAAAATTGGCTATAAAATTACGAAACGTAGATGTACCCATTCTGAAGAACAATGGCTGTACATGGAGCAGGTGCCACTGAATGACACTAACCAACTGCTGGAGAGAGCAGTACAGCTATTTCTTAAACTCGAAATTTGTGGTAAGGTCTTATGGGACCAAACTGCTGAGGTTATCGGTCCCTAGGCTTACACACTACTTAGCCCAGCTTAAACTAACACACACATCCATGCCCGAGGGAGGACTCGAACCTCCGACGGAGGAGGCGCGTGAACCGTAACAGGACGCCCCTGACCGCGCGGCTACTCCGCGCGGCATATTTCTTCATTAGTAGAAGATTCTATTTCCGAAATGCAATGTCCCGTGCGTCTAGCCACAACTACCATTCCTTGTTCAAAGTCTGTTAATTCCCGTCAAGCGACCAAGTACAAATGACAACTCCATCAATGCACTGCCCTTTTATACCTTGTGTACGGGATACTACTGCTATCTGTATATGTGCGTATAGCTATCCCACAAATTTCGTCACCTCAGTGCATACTGACCTCTGTTTATGTCGTATGTGATACACAGACACGAGCAAGACAATACGGTGAAGGTTCCAGTGGACAGAGTGTCTCAGGGCAGCCTTCAGTTCGCTTTGCTGCATCTTTCAGTAGTTATGTAACTCACTTTATGCAAACGAAACATGTATAACTAAGGCATAATGCGGCTGGTGGCACGACGGAAGCAGGATGAACGTGTAATTCTTCGAAAAATCAGGAAGACCACCATGTCGTTATCTTTAGATCTGCAGACGACAACACATTTACCGTCTCCAGGATATCACGCATTCAAGTCAACATACAACTTTTTCATGCCTATTTGGTAATAGTAATGAATTAAATACGAGGTCTGTTCAAAAAATCCCGGAACATTCGTAATTTCGCACCAATTGGAGCGAAATGCGGTTTTGCATCCCTGCACACGCCTGGGTTTAATGTGTAACTGCCGGAAGTTTTATTGTTGTGTGTCTGTTAGTTATTGTTGAGTGCTGTAGTGAATAGAATGTTGTACCGCACAGTTTGCGAATTTTGAGAAGGCACAGCTTGAGGAGCAACGCATCTACACTAAATTTTGCGTGAAACTCAAAGAAACCTCTACAGGAACACATCAAATAGTGTAGGAAGCCTACGGTGATGAGTGCCTAAGCCGTACTCGGTGTTAACGAATGCCTCACACGGTTTAAAAATGGCCGAATGGAAGTTAAAGATGACCCCCGTTCAGGACGCCCTTCGACTTGTACCGACGACGATCGTGTCGGGAACGTAAACATTGCGTGCCAAATGAAGACTGACCGTGCGACAGATTACAGAAGTTCATAACCCTTCAGCTGGATCATGTCACGAAATCCTGACAAAGCATCTTGGAATGCATCGTGTTGCCGCCAAGTTAGTTTTCGAAAACCAGAAAACCAGAAAAAACCTTCGCCTTTCAGTCTGTCAAAAGCTTTTGGAGCGCGCAAATGAGAATCAGTAATGTTCCTTACGAAAATCACAACTGGTGATGAGACGTCGGTTTACGGTTATGATGTTGAGACCACGGTTCAATCGTTGGGAAGTTTCTCCAGGACCAAAAAAGCTCGTCAGGTCTGGTCAAACGTCAAAGTCATGCTGGTACTTTTTTTTTTACTTTGGAGGATTAGTTCATCATGAACTCGTGCCACAGTGACAAATTGATGGTACTATCGTGATGTGTTGCGACGCCTGCGAGAAAATGTGAGAAGGATGCGGCCTGAGATGTGGCGACACAACTCATGGCTCTTGCATCACGATAACGCACCCGCACATTCATCCTTGTTGGTGCGTGACAGAAAACGTAATCACTGTGTTGCCTCATCCTCCATACTCTCCAGACCTGGCATCTGCGGACTTTTTTTTAATTTCCAAAGTTGAAAACCCCATTGAAAGAAAGATTTGCAACAATAGACGAGACAAAAGAAAATTCGCAGACGGCGCTTCGCTCCATCCTACAAGGGGCGTACCAAAACTTTCCGGAAGTGGAAAGGGTGTTGGGGAGCGGTGTATCAATTGTGGGGGAGAGTATTTCTAAGGAGGTCATGCGCAATAAGTAAAAGAAAAGCGTAGAATCATTTTGTGAACAAAGTTCCAGAATTTTCTGAACAGGCGTCGTATACTAATGTGCAAAACGTAAGAAGGAAAGTAAATTTCTCATGATGTGTAACTGCCAAATAACATAGCTCGATGAAGCTTGTGTCATTTATAGGAAGAACTGACACAGAAGAGTACAGAAAGTTACTGAAAAAATACGCAGTGAGATGAAAGTCTTCCCACGTCTCGCCATATGATGGTACATAATACACCATCGTTTTGTTGGTCCAGGTGTTATGGTGTGGGAAGGTATAATGTTTCATGGACGTACTTACCTCTAATTCTTTCAATACGGTACAGGTGCTCCAGCTTCATTGTTCGATGCCGTCATTCACTGACACCCATTAACACAAATTCAGGGCCGAATGAACTCATGGAAAGACGCATATGGGGAAGGAGTACTGTGTTACAATAATGTTGACTCGTGAATGTACCGTATTAAAAGATTTGGAAGTAAGTACGCTCGTGCAGTATTGTACTTCCCCCCACCGTAATACCTGGACCAACAAAACAAATTATGTTCGACAATACTTATGGGTGCATTACGCACCCTCATATGGCAATAGGCGGGAATACTTTCGTCTCACTACGTAAATCAGTCACTACCATACTGTGTCAGTTCTTTCTATGTATGATCCATGTTTAATCGAACTGTTACTTGGCAGTTACACACCATGCGAAACTTTCGTCCGTAAATTTTGCACTCCTTTGTAATTGTTGCTTTCTGTGTATCAGAGTACCGTATTCAAAATAAATGCCCTTAACTATTTTATGCTGATACCAAAATTTTTTGTATCACGTACAATTTCTTCTTAATGGAATAAGTTTATTTTACTTTCAGTTACAGGAATTTTATAGGATAGCAAGCTGGGTGCACGAAAATGTGCCGCTTTTTGAGTGAGCGGGATAGCTGGTCAAAGGAAAAGCATTAGAATTTAAAGATTAGGCTAAATCGGATATTTTTGTGCTTCGAACAAGAAACATTTTTAATGACCCGCTTACACATTACAATTATTGTTCCACCACTACAAAAGTTCCCTTCATCACCCATTATTAGTCCTATATTTCACTTGTTAATGAAGGAATACAAGTTGGAATACAAGTTCAAGACTACAATACGTTGAGAAATATGTGCACAGACTGACTCCATATCTGTTAATTTCCAGCGAATAAAGAGCATTACAAGTATACTGCCAAAACCTGGATGTAAAAGTCTATTCCTTACACTCACATATTGACATGTTGCCGACTTCTCTGAAAATATGACATTCAAATGAAGACGCAGGAAACGCTTCCAACTGCACATTAAGAAGATGGAGACGAGATGCCAGGAAAGATGAAAATGAAAGTATGATGGCTACTGTTGTTGGATGTTGAAGAGGTACAGTAAGGATAAAGGTTCTGCTAGAAAATGAAAAAAAAGAGTGTTTAAAAATTAAATGTTGCTAAGGAAAGTATTTGTACGAGGGCGTGGCTGAAAAGTAATGCCTCCGAATTGTTTTTCCGTTCTCACTATAGATGGAAGTGTTACATGTGATGCATATTACACGACCGACTTTCCCGATTTCCTGACACAAAGCAGCAACCCTCTGTTGCTAGAGGCCTTCGAACAGTATCGTGTAACATGGCGGTTTGTAACTATGTCGATGCGTGAGAAACGGCGTGCCGTAATTAGGTTTCTAACAGCAGAAAACGAAACGTGCATAAGAGTTCGTCCAACCATGGAGCAGCCTGTCCTTGAGCCTTGGATTCACTGTCGTCGATAATGCTCCATGAAACTTCGTCCCAGCCGATTTTCACTTAAAGGACACCTTCGTAGAAGCAGATGTGAGGTTGTGGCTCTGTCAACAAAATCAAACATTCTACAATGAAAGTATCAAAAAACTGTTCTCGTCGCCAGGAAGGAATAAATAAGCAGAGGTGAAGAATGAAGAAGGTAGAACGTTAATAAAGTTTGTTTTATTTAAGAGTTTTCACATAAAAAATTCAGAGTATTATTAGTATATACCTAAAAAATTAAACAATAATTTTAAAAATATGGAAGTTGACTGAAATTTTATTTCAATATGTGTGCTTCAGTTACTTATATCTTTGAAATACGATTTACGGTGCGAAATCATAAAGTGATAGGACAAAATAAAGGTAACTTTCAGAATCAGCACTACAAATTACTTCTAGATCATATGGTTTTGAGAAATCACCGTACAAAAAATTTAAAAATGCAGCCTTGCGTTATTATTATTAACGATCTCCTGTAATATTTAAAAAAGACGAAAACTGTAATACTGACACAGTCCTGCAACTTTTAACCACAAATCAGTTATTATTTCGAATACCCGCAGATAAACCGTAACATATCCGCATCGCCGCAGGCTTTTATCTGCGAAGTCAATAATACTGCAGGCAAATGTTGAGTCCTGTTAGCTATTGGGGACGCTGTAGAGATGGAAGGCAGGCGCTCAGACAAGACAGACTGCCCGCCCGATGCTATCGCGAAGCATATGAGGCTAATACACTTGTAATATCCGCCCCCGCGCTGATTCATAGCGTTTACACACTTGACGCTCCCGGCGCGCCGGCCCCTCGCCGCAGTGACGCAGTCGCGCGGGACAAAAGACGGTCGCGGCGGCAGTAATCAAGAGCAACAGATCTCCAGAGGGGTCGCCCTCCACCCATGCCACGCAGGGGGAGCTCCATATTCCGGCCGCAATAATGGAGCCGCCCAGAGACGCCGGCCCACAGCAACAGAGGGGCCCCCGTGGGCCAGCAAAGTGCGTTTGTCCCCTCGCACCCCCGCCCCCTCACGACGTGACGCAGGGAAGCGCTGTGCGTGAAACCTTATCTACTGGCGCCTCCCGCCGACGTCAATAAACCCCAGTTAGCAAACAGTTCCACAATCTGCGGCGGCCTGATTTACACTCCTTCATCCCTCCATCCAACCTCTCTCTCTCACTCTCTCTCTCTCTCTCTCTCTCTCTCTCTCTCTCTCTCTCTCTCTCTCTCTGCCCCCCCCCCTCGCCTGCCCCCCCCCCCTCATAGCCTACTCTCCCTTTTTAGAAAGTCACAACTCTTACTAAAAAAAAAAAAGGGAGGCCACGACGTTCGGATCACCGATTTACTCCATATTTTGCATACTTTCAAAATGGTTCAAATGGCTCTGAACACTATGGGACTAAACTTCTGAGGTCATCAGTCCCCTAGAACTTAGAACTACCTAAACCTAACTAACCTGAGGACATCACACACATCCGCGCCCGAGGCAGTATTCGAACCTGCGACCGTAGCGGTCGAGCGGTTCCAGACTGTAGCGCCTAGAACCGCTCGGCTACCTCGGCCGGCTGCATACTTTCAGTTGTCCATTACGATAACATATGTGCAATCAACAATGAAATTCGACAACAGCCGTGTAATTGAGATGTTATTTTGTTTTGTTTCATTTTATTTTGATTATCAGTTTCGCCATTCCACTATGCAAACCGGCCGACTGGGAACAGGAGAAGTACCACAGGACATTTTAATTCCACTGCCCTGAATATAGGGTTGATGGCTTCCATTACAAAATATACACGTGAAACATTCCCTTTGAAAAATTATGAATGATTATGCTGGTAAACTTCTACGTTTTTTGATACAGAAACAACTAAGTAAAACACAACGTACTTGTACAGTTTTCTCTTTACTTATTCTGATCATCACTAAACTGACACACAATATTCTTGGCGCAACGCAATCTGACTTTCAATAATCCCTATAAAAGAATGGCCCTGACTGACAGTAAGCTATACCTTTCATGAAACACTTACCTCACAAAAACCTTCGTTACTCGAACTACTGCAGTGCAGCGAGTGCCAATACTGCCAGCTAAATAAAAGCTTCAAACTACTGAAGGCGCTAACTACCGACAGGCATAGTTAGCAAATGAAAGATTTTGATAGATAACAAACAATGTATTTACTTTAATAGCGTTCAAAAGTCATAATATACAGGGTGTTACAAAAAGGTACGGCCAAACTTTCAGGAAACATTCCTCACACACAAAGAAAGAAAATATGTTACGGGGACATGTGTCCGGAAACGCTTAATTTCCATGTTAGAGCTCATTTTATTACTTCTCTACAAATCACATTAATCATGGAATGGAAACACACAGCAACAGAACGTACCAGCGTGACTTCAAACACTTTGTTACAGGAAATGTTCAAAATGTCCTCCGTTAGCGAGGATACATGCACCCACCCTCCGTCACATGGAATCCCTGATGCGCTGATGCAGCCCTGGAGAATGGCGTATTGTATCACAGCCGTCCACAATACGAGCACGAAGAGTCTCTACATTTGGTACCGGTGAAGCCTAGACAAGAGCTTTCAAATTCCCCCATAAATGAAAGTCAAGAGGGTTGATTTCAGGAGAGCGTGGAGGCCATGGAATTGGTCCGCCTCTACCAACCCATCGGTCACCGAATCTGTTGTTGAGAAGCGTACGAACACTTCGACTGAAAAGTGCTGGAGCTCCATCGTGCATGAACCACATGTTATGTCGTACTTGTAAAGGCACATGTTCTAACAGCACAGGTAGAGTATCCCGTATGAAATCATGATAACGTGCTCCATTGAGTGTAGGTGGACGAAACTAAAATGACCTCTAACATGGAAATTAAGCGTTTCCGGATACATGTCCACATAACGTATTTTCTTTATCCGTGTGTGAGGAACGTTTTCTGAAAGTTTGGCCGTACCTTTTTTATAATTTTGTGACATCCAATTAAATTTCCTTTTTCTGACGGGCGCACGTCCAGGTCGTCAGCTCAAAACTATGGTATCTGTCTCCCCGCATTCACCACTGCTGGCGGCTCACCTGCAACTACGCAACGCAACGCGCTGCTCACATCCAACAGCACTGTCAGTGATTTTCATGCAGAGCGCTACGTGGTGTTACTGACATAAAAACCTAAACAGCCTACTTACACACGTTTGAATTCCACAGAGGGAAACACAGTGACGTGCAAAAGCACCCTCAGGCATCTCTCAAAAATAAACGATATTGTCGTATAGTGCCTTATATTCCTGAATATCGTGAATTCAAAACCATATTCGAAGTGCTTCATTCGAAGAATTGATTGCAATAAGTTTATCGGTGGATCGCTGCATCGAGTCCCACTCACATTCTTTTCTTTTCTGTTAATTTATAATTTTTTCAACACTAGTCATATTATTTCATACATGTGACATTTGAAAGATGATATTATATAAAAACATGTGTATATGCTTGAACTTTTATTGAATTTCGAATGATGTTTGGTTCTTTGCTAACTTTTATTATCATAACAAAGATTATAAACTGCCGGAAAAAAATTAGTACACTTCTGAAGACGACATCGATTTTGATATGATGACGGCATATGTCACCTGATGGATAGTAGATGTACTGTTAAAGGTTTCAAGTCGTCCGGCAACAGGCATCGTAGTGGCTTAGCTACTAGACCGCCATTTGTGTGTACCGTTTAATAGAGGACGCTCACCGCCAGAAAGCTCAGGGTGGTGTAGTCGTATGAAGCAAGTAGGAAACCATGCCACGAAGACGCACTCGTGCTTACTACAGCCAACCGCGCGAGTTTGAAAGAGTGACTCCTTGTGGTCTTCCGAATAGCGGGATGGTCCTTTCGGAGAACTGCCACACATGTTGGACGTGCAGCGTCGGTTGTACAACGATGCTGGTATTAGATGTGTCGTGAACATTCTCACACCCACAGACGAAATTCTGGACGTAACGCAGCACAGACACCCGCCAGGATCGTCGCGTTGCAAGGGCAGCACAGCACAGTTCAGGGGACATTGTACGTGAAATTCGTTTAAATTTGACATTTTCTCTTTTCTAGTCCATAATGTACTTTGGAATAACCTGAACATTTTGGTAAATAATACATTAAAATCAGACAATTGTGAGACCTTCAAATAATATTTAGAATGTTAACGTGTGACTGTCAAATTTCGCGGGTACGCATGCTCTTCCACAGTTGAGCAGCAGTCACATCTTGGGAACTACACAGTCTAGAAGGCTGTGAATTGCTTTTTTTGTACTTACTGCTACGACTCAGAAGTTGGAATTACGAATAAAAAAATCAGTTCACTGTTTCTGATACTAGTTTTCGTTGACAGTATGATGGAAGACAATAAAATGTGCTGGAAGACTAACGGACAAAGTAATTGATGTATTACAGAAATATTATGGGAAGGCCATTCAAGATAACTGTGACAATTTAGAGAGGATGAAAAGATCTGTGTGGAGCATTTTCTTTAATCGAATATCAACCGATGAAGAGCCATGTCATGGTTTGTATTCACCTCCACCAAACACATGTGTAAATATAGGCAAGCTGAATTTTCTGGCACGGTGCATGAATTTAAATGTAAACATTCTCTTCTTTTGGCAGTAATGCACGCAATCAAACCTATTTACAGAGATTTGGCAAATCCTGAGATGCTAAAGAAGTTTTTACATGGGAAGACCAAGAATGTAAATCTCTCGGCACCAGCACAAAAGACAACTTTTACATGAGCAGTTAACTGTTTGGTAGCTCGTCCCCGACTTACTCTCAATCCACCTCTTCTACCTATGCCAACCACAATTTGCGCGCACTACTAAGTTCCCTTCCAGAGGGGAACCACACCACCTTTTTCGTACAAAATAACTAAAAGCCCTTAGTGAGGATCAGTCTTTACATAACAGAAAATAAATACTTTAAACGAAACATGTCATTTGCACATATTGGTATTTCTATAAAAAATTATTAAAACAAAATTACGAGTATATACATTAAGTTCTGTTCCCTCCAAATGAGACAAAGAATTTAAACGACAGATATACTACATTGCATAGACTCAAAACATGACATCAAAGTTTTTAGAAAGGAAATAGCGAACCACTCTCATGGTATAGATTCAATACAGCAATATTTACAGAACCTCAACGATATAACACGAAACAAAACAAAAGGCAACATAAATCAGTAGAGCATTAGAGCTATGGTGTTACTATAGGGGTGAAACTCGAATAACCATTAATGGAAACTGCGCTGGGGTAGGCCACTCTCCATTTCGCTATATGTTGTAGCAATTAAACTAATGATTAATAACTTCAACCATGAACGGGCTGAAGATGGCATCCAAAAAAAGTGACAAATATCTACGCAAATGTTTAGGAGTTATAACTATTATAACTAAAAATTCTGACGACTTTGTAAAATTAAAGAACAGAATCCATCGTCATTGCAGTGCCAAAAAAAAGTCCATTTATTAATATAGGGCGGAGCAAATAAGTGTCCAGGATGAATGGATTTCATTGGACGTGAATGTATGCATGTAACCAAACTCCGTGATGTGCACACCGCTTGTACGGCCGCCACATGATCCACATGGGTTCAGAGCATAGTGCGGTCTGTGTCAGTGTGAGTGGGGCTGCTGTCTTCACATTTTCCGCAGGTCTGCTTCAATTACACATTTCCGAAAAGCAGTCAACAACAGTTCTGTTACTCTGTGCAGTTTTAACATTTATGTGTTTAACTGGGGAAGCGTGACTTTCGATTTCGCTTTTACCGCAAGTAACAATCACGTTACACACTTAACACCGCGCCTTTTTGTTGTCTGCTTCAGCGGCCTCCAACCACCGTTTAAATCTGTCAATTTGTAGCCAAGAGTCTTGGAAAGTTTTAGTATGTTTTTTCCAGATCCAACTCACTGCACCCGGATTTCGATTTCTGTGCACTCGAAGGACTGCAGTTTGACATTCTTAAATGACTAGAAAATAAACCTCTCAGAAACGATTTTTATTTAATAAGATCAAGATTCACACATAAGACTCCAAGTCCACGCGGCAACCAACGGTTAGTAACTTCAGGTGGCACTTAACTGAGCAAATTGAACCACTTCAAACAATACCATATAACAATGTACTCATTACAGTCTAACGCGCCGCTTGACGTGGCTTCCCGTCTACTTGCATTCTGCGATGCATTGTTTATTCGGAAATTCGAAAATGCTTCACACGTTTCACCAATTCATAAATAATGATGAATTTAAGTCGTGTATACGAAACGAAATTTGAACTAACAATAGGTAATATAACAGATGTTGACCGCTGGTTGAACAAATGACAGTCAGTGGGTGTCGTATAATTACTTCCGTGAGCTGTTTTACCTTATTTTCGCGGTATGTGACTATCTATAACAGTGCATGTGTGTTACTGTTGCGTAAGCAAACCGGTTGCCCCCAGAGTGCTGACTGCTGGTTGTACAAATGACAGTTTGCCGGCGTCGTGTACTTAACTTCCGTAAAATGTTTTATCTTTGGTGTCGTATGTACCATAACCATTACTACACTGTGTTCGAGGCAGCAATTACACGTCCCGTACACATCCAGCTTTTTGAAAAAAAAAATTTCTCTGTCCCTTCCTGAGAAATATTTGTCCAAATGTCCCACAATATGGGAGAAATTACATAGGTTGGCAATACTGCTACCAACGCGCGTTTACGGAAACAAAGGAGTTACGCGCATGCGCATACGGTACCAACTGCCGCAAGCAAACACAGAAAACATTTTGAGTTTCCATTTTTATAGAAGCATACCGCCAATAAATATCGCAATTACTTCGTAAATCATTACATTTGAAGAGCACAAGGTAAAAATGAATATAGTCATTTTTTCCCCATTTTTAGGTTAGGGAAGGAATTTGTAGCTCAAATACGGCCGAATTTGTAGGGGGATGTACACGGCAAGAATGCTGGCAGTTACTAAGTTATTTGCCATTTTATTTTTGTTGTGTGCGGTAAAACCGATGAATGTCATCTGTGTTCACGGCACATATGATGAGTCATTTCATAAGGTTGGCCAAACCTGCTTGATCAGGAGTTAAATGTGTTGTCTTCATTCTTTTGTTTACTTTGTGTTTGTGGTTAGAAAGTTGCCGAAGTTTATAGCTTGTGTTCTTGGTAGTAGTTTCTGTGAAAATGAGTGAATTAAGTGAGTCAAGTGTGGATGAAGGTTGTGAAAACGTCAGTAAACCTAGCACAAAGAAGAGAAAATCCCATGGAAGGGTAAGAAATGTGATGAAAAACTTAAAAGTGTGTACCCACGAAACTGGGCCCAATTACAGATGGAAAGACTACAGTGTTTTGATAGAGTTTGTGAAGGGGAAAGAAAAAGATTAATTTCTCATTTTAATAGTTTAGAATCTAATGATGCCCAGTCCATATACTTGGCTGAGCTTATCAATGTTTATGACATCAAAAATCGCAGACCAAGAAAGCCTGAAAATGAATCACGTTTTAATGATAAGAGCTACACCTACAAAGTAAGAATAAAGGATGGTAATAATTTTATTGACACCCCTGTGTGTCATAAAGCATTTTTGTCTATTTTTGGTGTAACTTGGAGAAGGGTTCAAACTATTCAAACGAGTCTGATAGAAACAGGTGAACCCCCAACTGAGGAAAGTAGAACCACAAACATTGTAGTACCTCAGAAGAAGTTAAGTAAAGTGTCATTGATGAGATTGCATCGTTTAAGGGCCGTACAAGCCATTATAGTTTTGATAAAACTAAAAAAAAATACTTGACAGACACTTTAAATTTGAAAATAATGTACACATTGTACAAGACTGGTAGGCCTAGTGGTAATATTGTGTCCTATGAATATTATAGACAGATATTCGTATCTACATTTAACATAGCTTTCGGCTATCCCAGAAGCGACACCTGCAGTGCATGTGACAGGTACCAAGCAGAAATGAAAGCTCTAAACCTCCATCTGGAACAGAATAATTATGACAAGGAAAAAGCAAATATTTTAAGAAGCACCATGTCAAAACAATGTGAGAATAAACTACACTTGAGGAAAGCTAACATGTTTTATGACACGAAGAGAAAATGTACGAAAATTTCAAGGAAAAGGGGGGATACTGAGGCACTCACCATTGATTTTCAAAAAAAAATTAAGCTTACCTAATTTCACCACAAATGACGTTAACTACCGCCGTCAATTGTCATTGTATTGGTTCAATGACCATAGCCTATCTACGGGAAATGGAACTTTTTTTGCTTACCCAGGAACAGAAGGAGGTAAAGGTGCAAAAGAAGTAGTATCGATGTTGCACTATTGTATCTTCACCATCTTACAGTCCAATGTCAAAAACTTTTATATATTTTATGATTCTTGTAGCGGACAGAACAAGAACTACACCATGTTTCGCTACTATCATTAAGTGGTACAAATCCTAAAAAAACTAGACTGCACAACAATGATATTCCCTATTCGAGGCCATTCTTACCAAGAATGCCATAGAGATATGGCTGTGATAAACGGCACATTTCCCGCAGAGATACCAGAACATTGGATAACTGAAATAAAGAATGCCAGAGTAAAGTCTTCGCCTTTCACTGTGATTGAAGCTGACAAAAACCTGTTTAGAAATTGGACTTTTTTCTTTTTTATACGAAGCCCACACCTACTACAGTGGTACAAGTTTATATGCCAACTAGCTCTGCAGATGATGAAGAAATTGAAGAAATGTATGATGAAATAAAAGAAATTATTCAGATAGTGAAGGGAGACGAAAATTTAATAGTCATGTGTGACTGGAATTCGAGTGTAGGAAAAGGGAGAGAAGGAAACATAGTAGGTGAGTATGGATTGGGGCTAAGAAATAAAAGAGGAAGCCGCCTAGTAGAATTTTGCACAGAGCACAACTTAATCATAGCTAACACTTGGTTTAAGAATCATGAAAGAAGGTTGTATGCGTGGAAGAACCCTGGAGATACTAAAAGGTATCAGATAGATTATATAATGGTAAGACAGATATTTAGGAACCAGGTTTTAAGTTGTAAGACATTTCCAGGGGCAGATGTGGACTCTGACCACAATCTATTGGTTATGACCTGTAGATTAAAACTGAAGAAACTGCAAAAATGTGGGAAATTAAGGAGATGGGACCTGGATAAACTGAAAGAACCAGAGGTTGTACAGAGTTTCAGGGAGAGCATAAGGGAACAATTGACAGGAATAGGGGAAAGAAATACAGTAGAAGAAGAATGGGTAGCTCTGAGGGATGAAGTAGTGAAGGCAGCAGAGGATAAAGTAGGTAAAAAGACGAGGGCTGCTAGAAATCCTTGGGTAACAGAAGAAATATTGAATTTAATTGATGAAAGGAGAAAATATAAAAATGCAGTAAATGAAGCAGGCAAAAAGGAATACAAACGTCTCAAAAATGAGATCGACAGGAAGTGCAAAATGACTAAACAGGGATGGCTAGAGGACAAATGTAAGGATGTAGAAGCTTATCTCACTAGGGGTAAGATAGATACTGCCCACAGGAAAATTAGAGAGACCTTTGGAGAGAAGAGAACCATGTGTATGAATATCAAGAGCTCAGATGGCAGCCCAGTTCTAAGCAAAGAAGGGAAGGCAGAAAGGTGGAAGGAGTATATAGAAGGTTTATACAAGGGCGATGTACTTGAGGACAATATTATGGAAATGGAAGAAGATGTAGATGAAGACGAAATGGGAGATACGATACTGCGTGAAGAGTTTGACAGAGCACTGAAAGACCTGAGTCGAAACAAGGCCCCCGGAGTAGACAACATTCCATTAGAAATACTGACGGCCTTGGGAGAACCAGTCCTGACAAAACTCTACCAGCTGGTGAGCAAGATGTATGAGACAGGCCAAATACCCTCAGACTTCAAGAAGAATATAATAATTCCAATCCCAAAAAAAGCAGGTGCTGACAGATGTGAAAATTACCGAACTATCAGTTTAATAAGCCACGGCTGCAAAATACTAACGCGAATTCTTTACAGACGAATGGAAAAACTGGTAGATGCAGACCTCGGGGAGGATCAGTTTGGATTCCGTCGAAATGTTGGAACACGTGAGGCAATACTGACCTTACGACTTATCTTAGAAGAAAGATTAAGAAAAGGCAAACCTACGTTTCTAGCATTTGTAGACTTAGAGAAAGCTTTTGACAATGTTGACTGGAATACTCTCTTTCAAATTCTAAAGGTGGCAGGGGTAAAATACAGGGAGCGAAAGGCTATTTACAATTTGTACAGAAACCAGGTGGCAGTTATTAAAGTCGAGGGGCATGAAAGGGAAGCAGTGGTTGGGAAAGGAGTGAGACAGGGTTGTAGCCTCTCCCCGATGTTATTCAATCTGTATATTGAGCAAGCAGTAAAGGAAACAAAAGAAAAATTTGGAGGAGAAGTAAAAACTTTGAGGTTCGCCGATGACATTGTAATTCTGTCAGAGACGGCAAAGGATTTGGAAGAGCAGTTGAACGGAATGGACAGTGTCTTGAAAAGAGGATATAAGATGAACATCAACAAAAGCAAAACTAGGATAATGGAATGTAGTCACATTAAGTCGGGTTATGCTGAGGGAATTAGATTAGGAAATGAGACACTTAAAGTAGTGAAGGAGTTTTGCTATTTAGGAAGTAAAATAACTGATGATGGTCGAAGTAGGGAGGATATAAAATGTAGACTGGCAATGGCAAGGAAAGCGTTTCTGAAGAAGAGAAATTTGTTAACATCGAATATAGATTTATGTATCAGGAAGTCGTTTCTGAAAGTATTTGTTTGGAGTGTAGCTATGTATGGAAGTGAAACATGGACGATAACTAGTTTGGACAAGAAGAGAATAGAAGCTTTTGAAATGTGGTGCTACAGAAGAATGCTGAAGATTAAGTGGGTAGATCACATAACTAATGAGGAGGTATTGAATAGGATTGGAGAGAAGAGAAGTTTGTGGCACAACTTGACTAGAAGAAGGGATCGGTTGGTAGGACATGTTTTGAGGCATCAAGGGATCACAAATTTAGCATTGGAGGGCAGCGTGGAGGGTAAAAATCGTAGAGGGAGACCGAGAGATGAGTACACTAAGCAGATTCAGAAGGATGTGGGTTGCAGTAGGTACTGGGAGATGAAGCAGCTTGCACAGGATAGAGTAGCATGGAGAGCTGCATCAAACCAGTCTCAGGACTGAAGACAACAACAGATCACAAGAAATGCCCATTTGCTACATGACCAACAGTTGAACACGGATCATCTTACACTGGGTACTTTCTTATGTCAACGATCCTAACACAACACCAACTTACCAAGCTCTCAAGAGAGACAGAAAACCCTGGTGATAATACGTCCTTCTCTTTACCACCAGTTCTGCGTGAAGGTAAGAGAAAATGACTACGCACTTTACCTTTGCTTTCACATGTCAATAATCTATAGACCTATAATGAGTTATAGAATAATACCTCATAACAACAGTGTAACTTGAAAGTAATAAAGACTTATCAGTACAGGAAATATTTTTGCCGTTATTGCAACAGATATATAGTTAGGTTATTAGTCAAATTCATAATACTCTATGTAAGTAGGTAGGTTACTGTTTTATGACAAAAACCACCAGCAAGTTCCCTTCTTTTGGTCCAAAAGTTTGCTTATTTCCAGATCTGATTAAACTAAAACCTGGAAAGTACCAAGACCTGCACCACCTGAAGCAGTTTTGCAGTCCATCTGGTCAAAAGTACTTTGAAGAACTTCCTTATTGACAAAACATAAGTTGTAACTAACAGTATTAAAATAAAATCTAAGTGGGCCTAATGTGTTAAAATCTAGAATATTATAAATCTTATAAAATAAACAGTAAACAGAATCTGTTTACAGGTTACAAGATATACTGAAGAAGCACAGAGCCGGCCGGTGTGGCCGAGCGGTTCTAGGCGCTTCAGTCTGGAACCGCGCGGTCGCTACGGTCGCAGGTGCGAATCCTGCTTCGGGCATGGATGTTTGTGATGTCCTTAGGTTAGTTAGGTTAAGTCGTTCTAAGTTCTAGGGAACTGATGACCTCAGCCGTTAAGTCCCATAGTGCTCAGAGCCATTTGAACCATTTTTGAAGAAGCACAGAAAGATAGTGGACTTTCATCGTTTTTACCAAGTTTTTTTATGACTACCATCACTTTTACCCTGTTTTTTGTGTACCTATTTAAGTTCTTAATTAATAAAGTACCTTAAAATTGAAAATGTTTATTGTATTACATTTATTACCTAAACAAATCGCTATAGAACAATAAAAATGTTGTCGTGATAATTATACGGTGAACGTTTATGGTACACGAGATACTAGGTCAGAAAATTCGTCGTCCTGAAAAGTTACAAAAAAGTGACTATCATCATTTTTTCCTTGTGCTCTTCATTTTATATTATTACATGTTTAACCCAGATACCCTGTATCTGTGTCCGAGACAGGGAAACGGGAGGCCACTTTCGACGTGGTGTGTGAAGAGAGATGAAGCCAGGCGACCACAGATCAAAAGCGCCTGCCGGCCAGACTAGTTGTTTCGGCTCAGCCCCGAGGCTCACGCACGTGCGTGTGTCGGCGACAAAGAGCGGCGGCGCTGCACGTGGCAGGACACGTGGGCCTCGGTAATGAGCCTGTCACCGCAGGCAGCGGGCAGCTCATCATACGCCCACCGGCACAGAGACAAACAGAGACTGCGCTGCCCTGTCACTGCGCTCCACTGGACTGCCGCCGTCGCAATTGGCTCTCATTCAGCAGGCAGCAGTTACGATGAGACAGCGGCCAACCAGGTTCCAGTATGTTACCACTGCATTTATTGTCGAACAGGTTGTGCGGAACTTGCATGTACATTCCCGAAGAAAAAAAATAAAGCTGAAGAGCCCAGTAGAGGAGGAGGAAATAAAGTAAAACTTCACGGTTTGAGAAGACCTGACGAAACTACGATCGTCCGGGCTCAGCTATGAGTTCTTTGAGTGCTCTTGGGTTTGGCTGATCGGAATTACAACTTATGAAACATTAGTTCACTTTATTATATGAATGATAAAAAGATATACTAACTTTACACAATCCATTGCCACAGAAATATATCGAACATTTATAACAATCTTTGTACAATGATACATGACTTGATGCAATTACAAACTCTTCTCTTGAAGTACAAAATCTACAAAGTGTTCCATCTGAGACTTGAATAGCACTGATGTTTGTTCTACCTAGAGGATGTTACCTGCTTCATCTGATGTCTCGAATTGGGTTATAGCGAGTCTATGCTCAGCTCTATATTGACCTCCGTGCGATGGCGCTGCGGTGGTGAGGGATGCGTCTTCAGGAGTGCCTCCCATTCGTCATTACAGACTGCAGTGAGACCGCTAATGTTTCTGGTACCGATGTGTGTTACCGACTTTAGTGAGGCACTGTAGTTTTTGGACGATACCACAATATGATTATAAAGTCAAATTAAGTCCATTTAGAAACATGACGTTGCTTTCTCTGTAACCTGACTACAAGCACTGATTCTTTTGGGAAAGGTGTGGTGTTATAAAGGCGTTGTGTCCTCTCCTGACCCTCACCTATTGTAACAGGTTCTTGATATCCTGGATATTGACACTTGGACGGAGTTCATGACAGAGTTGGCCTTATATATGTTCTATTGGGGGATATTTCTGGCCATGGAGTACCTACCTCATCACCATGTCAGCAGTTCTTAGAGACATATGTCATGTGTGGATAAGAGTTGTCCTGTTGAAAAATGGCACCACGATACTACCGCATGAGAGGTAACACAGGGTGTATACGTTGACGAGGAAAAAAAATTCCCGGATTTTTCCCGGATTTCCCAGTAAAAGATACACTTTTTCCGCCCACATCTCGTGGTCGTGCGGTAGCGTTCTCGCTTCCCACGCCCGGGTTCCCGGTTTCGATTCTCGGCGGGGTCAGGGATTTTCTCTGCCTCGTGATGGCTGGGTGTTGTGTGCTGTCCTTAGCTTAGTTAGGTTTTAGTAGTTCTAAGTTCTAGGGGACTGATGACCATAGATGTTAAGTCCCATAGTGCTCAGAGCCATTTGAACCATTTTAACACTTTCTCCCGGATGAAAAAACACTTTTTCCGTGTTAAGTAACAGTATAATTTTCCACGGAACTGTAAAACTTACCAATCCTTTCAATGCTTGTGGTTTTGTACACCGGCATAGAATTTCCCGGCACTTTAGAAAACGGGAGTCAGGGGAAAACACGTTTTGGAAAGACGTCTGACGTGCAGTAACATGTACACTGCATATTTTCGTATTACGAAAGTATAAATTCGAATTCCACCAAACACCGCATGTTACTTTCCGAAAGATTGAAATCGAGATTGCGATGCGCTTTTGTAAGCCAGTCGAAGCTCATGTCAAGCCATCTCGCTAGCTGATGTCAGCGGATATTGGGACACGTGATATAGTCAGCCAACAGCAACATCACTGTTAAGTCGCGCGAACACACAAATAGGAAAAGGTAATGGTTTAAATTAATGTACATAGTGTTGCTACAAGAAAAGAAAAGCTTTCACGTATAATATAAAGTTTATGTAATATAAATTTGGCGCCCCCCCCCCCCTCCCCCTTTCCCTGAAACTGCCACCGGGGGCGGAGAGCCCGGTTTGCCCCCGCCTCCTAGTTTCGGGCCTGTTGCGCATACGTCAATCTGCCTCCTTAGGCGCACCAGTAAAATTTTTCCGGATAGCATCTGACTGCTTGCTGAAATTGCTTGTACAGCTAACTGCCACACGTCTGTAGCCAGAAGCGGGAGAAGGTACTACTCATGCGCAACTCAACTGCACGCATAAGCTCGCTCGCAACCGGTCAAACGAATCTATTGTAAACAGTTGTGACGTCACGCTCATCGGAGGCGATTTGTTGTTATGAAACACTGCACAGTCTTCCTAAAGGCTCCGACGCATTTTGCTGTTGGCAGACACTTGTATGAGCATTGGTGCATTTCCTTTGCAACTTATTAAGTTTTATTTTCGCTTTTTTTCTCTCGTTCCTGTTTTATTGCTGCAGTATTATTCTGCAGTAGCGAGATACAGTAATATTCTTTGTTAGAGTATTGGTTCTTACTAGTCAAAATTACAAAAATGTAACTAAAAACCGAAACAAGGAAAAATTCCCGGAATTCTATAAAATTCCTTGGTTTTTCCCGGTTTTCTCCCGAATGAAAAAATTCCCGGGTTTTTTCCGAATCTCCCGGATCGTACACACCCTGTTAACACATGAGGGCGCAAGGTGTCTGTAACGTACCGTTGCGGCGCCAGAGTTCCCCAGCCACTGCCAACAGTCACCTGAAGTCATACCCGACTGCCCCCATACTCTTATGCCAGAAGTAACACCGTTGTGCTTCTCGAAAACAGAGGAAGAATGGGAACTCTTCCTCGCCGCCTTACTCGCTAATGATGGACATCATAGGCAGCGGAGAACCGCGTTTAATCTCTAAACACAATGTGACGCCAACAATAAGCAGTCTATGATTTGAGTCACGGTGCCCCTCTAAACACAGCTGTTTGTGCTGTTGACGGTAGCCTACACATGGTGGGATGGTCATTTCCTATTCAGGCTGCTGCTAACCTCCGCCCAATGGCGCAGGATCTCACAGAATGTTGCAGGGAGTCGATTACTTGTTCTGAGAAGACGGGCGCAGATGTAAAGGGGTCACGATGTGCCGGGTACACAGTGCGGCAGTCCTCCCCGGCGGAGGTCAGTCGTGCTCGACCAGAACACTAAAATTTTTGAAAACATAGTCAGCGATCTTAAAAGTAGTTAAAATTAAAATTTAAAACAGTCTTGATCGCAATCTTGTTAAGACTTTTTTTTTTTTGGTGTGTGAGTGACTTGTTTCCACTCTATGCAAGAGTCATCTTCAGACTCCAGAGCGGTGGATCGACAATGCTAGATGAGTTCCGTTGCATAGAGTCAAAACCGGCCACAATCCAATATTTTTTTTAAAAAATTATTTTAACACGATTGCGATCAAGACTGTTTCAAATTTTAATTTTGACCAGAACACTGACGATGTGCATGCTTGCCATCGCGTTCCCATTCAGTCCAACATCGGGCCAGTGTCACATCTGAGTGCCTCATGAATCTGGGTATTACATGATGCGACCAGCCGGCCATATGGAGACCCACAATGGGGTAAGGTGCTGATAAAGCTGTCCTTCACAGCGATCAACATCTGACGTTGTTCACGCGCCTGGTAGTAATAGTAAACACACAGAACACTACTGCACTCTGGTGTCTGATCTACCTGTCCAGGGAATTTAAACTCTAGTCATTTACAAACCCACCGATGGTGTTAAATATACGAAGTTACATTGATATATTGACCTCCGATCATGTCTTCCCGGTGATTCACTTTTTTGTCAGGTATGGTATTTCTGTATTGCTCCAATCTTTAAGACGAGGGGTAGTCATAAAGTTTTAATTATCACCTCAAGGAAATCAAGTCACATAACAATTTTTTTGTTTATTGGCAGGTATATGTCTGTAATTCTCGTGCACATTGAATCCCACAGCCACGGTGTAGTAACAGGCCGGTAGAGAAACCATAACGAAATGGCGCAGACTTCTAATCCAAAGTTCACAACTAAGTCATCCACCATCGCATTGAAATCTGAATATTTTGAAAAGTAATCATCACCAAGTTTCATGATTGCATGCCTAATTACGATATGTTTAGTTACCAAGTAGATTAATTAAAAGATGAGGCCTATCATAAATTAAAGCCGGCCGAAATGGCCGAGCGGTTCAAGGCGCTACAGTCTGGAACCGCGCGACCGCTACGGTCGCAGGTTCAAATCCTGCCTCGGGCATGGATGTCCTTAGGTTAGTTAGGTTTAAGTAGTTCTAAGCTCTAGGAGACTGACGACCTCAGAAGTTAATTTCCATAGTGCTCAGAGCCATTTGAACCATAAATTAAACTGGTACCCTTGTGACGGAAAATATTTCAGTAGGCAAAGTGGAGACTTCATTATATATTGGTGACCAGTTTTAGAAATCCAGTAGGTTCGGGCAGGTCATGGGAACAAACGGCTAATGTGATGAACTTAGCAATTTATATCCGTTTTCTGATGCTTATAGGCGGCGGAGGAATACCAGCTGGAGAGAAAAATATTGTTTAGCAATCCTACAACGACACCCCCCGGAGAGGAATAAGGCACCCTGTGACCAGAATTTCTCCTTGTTATGACTTATGGATTACTACAAACCAGTGGAGGAAGTGGCGAACAACGACTATTCAACTTGGTTTGTAGAATTTATGAGCCACGAGTCATATCAACAGATTTCCGTAAATATGTTATCCACATAATACACAAGATAGCAAGGGAAGATAGCTGACTGAACTATCGCACAACCAGCTTAAAAGCTTGTGTTAAGTAGCTGACAATGATAGCTTGCAGAAGAAAGGAAAAGAAAATTGAGGATATGTTAGATGACGATCAGTTTGGTTTCAGGAGAGGTATTTCTGATGATGTAGTTGAAAATGACAACAGGACTTAAAAAATATCAAGACACGCTCATGGCGTATGTCGACCTAGAAAAAGCGTTCGACGATGTAAATCATAGGGTTATTGAAAAGAGGAAGTTTCAAAGTTTTTGGAGGGCGGGGGTGGTTTCAGAAGCGGCCGGTAGTGTTCGCGCGGCAATAGGGCCATCATTCCGTTTCACTATTAGTTGTGAGTGAGATGGCAACTGTGGAACACATGATTTTCTGCGTTCTTGAGTTCGCGAAAAGTAATTCACAAATTGCAGTGAAGAGGGCATTTCGTACCAAAAGCATTAGACGGTGGTTTAAGCAAATTAAACAGAGTGGGAGATATAAACTGACTGGGAGTGTGTGCACAGGAAAAAGCACAGGCCGACAGCGTGTGTCAGAGGATGATATCCGACGGATTCAAGAAAGTTTTGTGTGCAGTCCTGGTAAGTCTACCAATAGAGCCAACCGAGAACTTGGAATACCCCAACCATCTATGTGCAAAGTTCTGAGACGGCGTTTGCTGTACAAGTCCTACCGATTACAACTTGTGCTGGCTCTCAACCCCAATGACAAAAAGAAGCGTCTCGCATTTTGTGGTTATGTCCCAGAAAAGATGGAGGATGACGCATCTTTAGGGCGTGTAATTTTTAGCGATGAAGCGACCTTCCATCTTAGTGGAAAAGTCAACAGGCAATATTCGCATATGGGGTTTGGACAATCTACTTTCACCGTTGCAACACGAAAGTGTGCTGTATCCCCTACAAAGGTTTATGAACCATTCTTCTTTGCGGAAAGAACTGTAATGGCAATCACATACTGGACGTGTTGGAACAATGTCTGTTCCCTCAAGTTATGGAAGGTTCCCAGGACTTCATTTTCCAACAGGTTCGAGCTCCGCCCCATTGGAACCGTGATGAATGAGGATTTTTGAATGACTCTCAGCGATGGATCGGTCGCAAGGACTTGAGGACCTGGCTCTGCACTTCTGGCCACCGAGATCTCCTGCTCTCACACCCTGCGACTATTTATCATGGGGTTATATGAAGAAAGCTGTTTACGTACCGCTTCTACCAACCACTCAGAACGATCTGCGGAACTGGATCACTGCTGCCGTGCCGTCAGTAACAGCAGATACGCTTTCGCGTGTGTGAGACGACCTTGGCTATCGCGTCCGTGTTTGCCGTGCAGCCAACGGTGACCACATTGGACATTTATTACATTTCTAATTATTAAAAACTAATTACAAATTATTATAAATTAATAAATTGATATCAAATATTATAAAGAACAGTTAAATTTCATCTTATCATTGGTATAAAGCTTGTTCATTTCGGCTTTGAACTTGAATAAACACGAAGTTTTGAAAATGCGTCCATCATTTAGAATAACCCTGTGGTCTACGATTTTTTAAAATTCTCTTAAAAACAGGCGTACGCTATGGGGAAATAAGAGTAGTACAAAATGTGTACAAGAGTCAAGGCGCAAAAGAAAGAATGAATGACTAAGAACAAAGTGCTAAGAGTAGATTGGGTATAATATAAGGATTCTTGCGCCCCTAATGTTCACTCTGCACATCGAAGAAGCAATGTAGGAAATAAAAGAAAAGTTTAGGAGTGGGGTTAAAACAGAGTGATAGGGTATAAGTCGTAAGATTCTATGGTGACACTGCTATCCACAGCGAAAGTGAGGAAGAATTGCAGGAACTCTTGAATGGAACAGTCTAACGTGTACAGAAAATGGAGTGAGAATAAACCGAAGAAGAACGAAAGTAAGGGCAAGTAGCAAACATGAGGTTAGCGATTAATTTAATATGAAAATTAGTGACTACGAAGTAGACGAAGAGAAGCAATTCTGCTACCTTGGAGCAAAATAACCCATAAGAGACGAAACAAGTAGGACATAAAAGAAGGCTACCACACAGGAAGAGGGCATTCCTAGCGAACCAGTATCAACCATCGGCCTTAATTTGTGGAAGAAATTTTTGAGAATGTACGTTTTGGGCACAGAATTGTATGGAAGTGAATCGAGGATTGTGGCAAAATCCAGAAAAGAAGAAAATCGAAGTTTTCTGATGTGGTGCTATAAAAAAAGTTATTTTATATCAGTTTCCTTCCGGTCACAGATTCGTCGAGGAGAGGAACATGTGGAAAACATCGACAAGAAAAATAGACAAGCGTTTCCAGATACGACAAAAGTCATAAGCTTTGCAATTATTTGCATTTTCAAAGTGACTAGTGATATTCTTTAATAACATCTTAAAACAAACAGTGGTTCCTTATAAATTACCTGTAATAAGAAAAAGCTAGAGCATGGAACATTGTAGCGCATGTACGTTATAGTGTTGTCAAACCTGTTTTAGAGCTAACTCTGCCTTCTTTTTCATACCATTTAGCTACCAAATGAATGATTTAATTGGGTCCCGGAAATACGGATTTTTTTTCAATTTGGTTTTTCGTCCGGCTTTCTTTTACTTGAGTATAGGAAAAGTATTAAAGTCGATGTTGACTAAGGAAAATTATTTGCATTGAAGTCGATGTTGACTAAGGAAAAGTATTTGCACTGAACTAAGATTTCAAAACACGCTTTAATATCCCATGAAAATGCTACTACACTCCTGGAAATGGAAAAAAGAACACATTGACACCGGTGTGTCAGACCCACCATACTTGCTCCGGACACTGCGAGAGGGCTGTACAAGCAATGATCACACGCACGGCACAGCGGACACACCAGGAAGCGCGGTGTTGGCCGTCGAATGGCGCTAGCTGCGCAGCATTTGTGCACCGCCGCCGTCAGTGTCAGCCAGTTTGCCGTGGCATACGGAGCTCCATCGCAGTCTTTAACACTGGTAGCATGCCGCGACAGCGTGGACGTGAACCGTATGTGCAGTTGACGGACTTTGAGCGAGGGCGTATAGTGGGCATGCGGGAGGCCGGGTGGACGTACCGCCGAATTGCTCAACACGTGGGGCGTGAGGTCTCCACAGTACATCGATGTTGTCGCCAGTGGTCGGCGGAAGGTGCACGTGCCCGTCGACCTGGGACCGGACCGCAGCGACGCACGGATGCACGCCAAGACCGTAGGATCCTACGCAGTGCCTTAGGGGACCGCACCGCCACTTCCCAGCAACTTAGGGATACTGTTGCACCTGGGGTATCGGCGAGGACCATTCGCAACCGTCTCCATGAAGCTGGGCTACGGTCCCGCACACCGTTAGGCCGTCTTCCGCTCACGCCCCAACATCGTGCAGCCCGCCTCCAGTGGTGTCGCGACAGGCGTGAATGGAGGGACGAATGGAGACGTGTCGTCTTCAGCGATGAGAGTCGCTTCTGCCTTGGTCGCCAATGATGGTCGTATGCGTGTTTGGCGCCGTGCAGGTGAGCGCCGCAATCAGGACTGCTTACGACCGAGGCACACAGGGCCAACACCCGGCATCATGGTGTGGGGAGCGATCTCCTACACTGGCCGTACACCTCTGGTGATCGTCGAGGGGACACTGAATAGTGCACGGTACATCCATACCGTCATCGAACCCATCGTTCTACCATTCCTAGACCGGCAAGGGAACTTGCTGTTCCAACAGGACAATGCACGTCCGCATGTATCCCGTGCCACCCAACGTGCTCTAGAAGGTGTAAGTCAACTACCCTGGCCAGCAAGATCTCCGGATCTGTCCCCCATTGAGCATGTTTGGGACTTGATGAAGCGTCGTCTCACGCTGTCTGCAAGTCCAGCACGAACGCTGGTCCAACTGAGGCGCCAGGTGGAAATGGCATGGCAAGCCGTTCCACAGGACTACATCCAGCATCTCTACGATCGTCTCCATGGGAGAATAGCAGCCTGCATTGCTGCGAAAGGTGGATATACACTGTACTAGTGCCGACATTGTGCATGCTCTGTTGCCTGTGTCTATGTGCCTGTGGTTCTGTCATTGTGATCATGTGATGTATCTGACACTAGGAATGTGTCAATAAAGTTTCCCCTTCCTGGGACAATCAATTCACGGTGTTCTTATTTCAATTTCCAGGAGTGTAGATTGCATTGAAAAGCACAACAAAGCAAACTAAAGGAACGTTGGTGTGTGTTCCTGGATCGTCAGAATACATACACAAGAACAAGATGTAACTACGAAATCCAAACAGTTGGAAGAGTAACTGGAAACGCTGTTGCAGCATAACTGACACCAGCCAAGTATCGTAACTTCACAATGTTGAAGGAAGCTTTGCTAAGTAAAGAAGAATTTGATTGATGCAGGGATGAATCACAAATCGGACGATTCATAGTTCCAATAAACAAAGTGCCAGCGACTGAACTGAGGAGACAAACAGCGAACTTCTATAGAGCGCAGTAGTATGCTGAGGTGTCGACTTCCGTACAACGCACCAATGATTCGGCTTAAGCTATACTAAGTATAGTTTCATGGATACAAATTAATGTTTAAATTAACATGTATAGCACCCACTTTGAATCTTTAGAAACGCATGTCTATTGTTTGTGTATTATCAGTGATGCGATATCAAATAATGCTAAACATTCACAGTAATTGTTCGTGTTGCTGCAGTGTCCCGCAGATTCCAAATTAAGAAAATAAATATAAATTTATGCTACTCTGTTACACTGTATAATTATTGTAGAAATAATACTGCACATAATACACCTTATTTTATTTCAGTTTCCTTCTGCCTTCTTCGTAGAAACAATTAGCTTCTTTCGTTTTGGAGAATTAGAAGCACTGGCACTTTCGCGTTGATTCAGTCAAGAACAAAAGCAGAAGCAGAAAGTGGACAGTCGGCTACCAGCCATTAAAATCGTCGGCCGTGCTTGCCGTTATCATGGTTATATCATAATACAGATAAAGTGTTGGCGTTTCTCAAATCCATATCCATCTTCTGTACAAAATTAATCTACTGCTTTGAGTGGAGGAATAATGAAAGAACAATTAGATTAGAATACTCAATCAAGGCGGAGGACACGTCGACGAGCAATGAGCCAGAATTCCGGAGTCGTAGTCAAAATTTAAAAGAACATAAAATTAATAGTTACGAAATTTCAGCTAGACGATTGGCTATAGTGATGTTCAGACTGTTAAATCCCGCTCAACGAAACAGCCACCACCTTAATCCGATTGTTGTATTTCAGGTAAATTTTTTGCGATGTTCGGGTGATATGTCGAGCAAGCCGGGCGGAGAATTGTGGAGGTCTTTCATGTTAAATATTTTTGTTCCCTATACTCGGACTACGAAGTTTCGAAATGGAGGCTACTGCTGGAAGTACGTGTTTAAATATAAATGATTATTTAATACCTTAATCATATAGCCACAACTGTTTTTTTTGTAAATTAATGCTCATACTGAAAATCAATGAAATAATTGTATTTCACATTGGTCCGCACTCCGAATTTTCTAATTAAAAATCCATTTTCTTTTCGTGAAAAGAAAAATTTAACCACTACTGATCTAGTAGCGTATTACATTGCTTTATGCAATCAGTTCAAGATTTCGTGAATTTCAATTAAAAAGTGTAAAATTTAGTCCAGAGTGGTGCAAATAGGGCAATAATCGAAAGATACAGCACCATTATGCGAACACGAACGTCTTATCGAATGGTGATACAACGAATAATGGTAATGTTACATGAAACAAATAGAGTGACTTTCAGTAGTGTAAAAACATGTAGAACTAAAATGTTACAATATCGGACTATGACGGCGTAGATCTGACGAAACCAGTCATAGTAATATAAAGAATTGTTAGCGATCTTGGCTAACGTGATTCTTCAAGAATAACTTTCAGAGTGTCCTCACACTGACGCAACATTGAACATATATAACATTTCATGATGCTGAAAAGTCCCCTTCCAAATAAATTTCAGGTAATTTTTGGCATACTGGGAGGTCTCTGGACAGAAATGAATGGACGTTCCACTTCAGAGCTTTACAATGTGAGGCAAATTATTTTAAATTGTGCAAACTGAGGGCAAAACAGCTGGAAGAAGCGAATATAACTACTTTTCAAAGTTAAACGAATGTCTAAATAGTTGTTTTCTTTTGTTGCGAAGACAAGAAAGAATCCATCGGGTCGTTCTTAAAAATAATTTGAAGAATTATTCTACAGTTCAAAACAAGGAAAATTGGGTGATATTTTTCAGATTATATCAGCCGAGCTATCATACTCAGCAGAAATGATTCACACAGCTTCAGGTAAGTTGGACGTTTCACAGGTTTAAGTTAGGAATATTCATCACTCTTGTTTTTAATTTAATACTATTTTTTCCGTCTGTTCCCTAAGAATCATGTTGCCGGAGTTTTGCCGTATATTATTTCATTCCGCTCAAAAATTGAATTGCATTCGAAACAATATTGTTTTGAGGTCGTCTCTTTTTACGTCTGAAGTGCTACTTTTCACATCGGTGCAGGTTATTTGGACCAGTTGGCTGGGCCAGTGTTGTCCAAGTCAAAATGCGTCGGTGAAGCTGTTGTCCCGTATTATCCCAGAGTCGACGTGCAAATAACGCAAAAAAGGTATCACTATATCCTACTTCAGTGTTATGGAAACGATTTGGGTTCCGCTCCGCTTGAAACGAAATCCAGTGAGATTCCAGCAAACGCGGAAAAATAGATAGTTCAGGTGTATTCTTATGGTGTACACAATTTAGTCTCTGTGGTCGTGTCAGCTGTATGAATGCTTCCGCTAATACTGTAGGTTTAAGTGTTTTCATTTACAGCCTTCATTTACAGCCCGTTGTCTGACAAAAGTCTCTGTCACTTACTGCTGTTATACGAATGGCTTCACTCCGGGTTTGACTTTCGTCTTTCCGGAATCATTACTAGGGGCTTACCAGCTTGTTTTTTTTTAAGAGACAAATAAAGTACTTCATTTCCAGGAGTAGTGAAATAAAAATTTGTAAAAATTAAATATTAATAAAATTAATGTATTTCTTTATTTAAAAATAAAGTTTACATACTTCTAGCATTAAATATGGATTTTTTTGTCTGTTTTAAAAGATTACATTATAAAGTAATGTTTAAATAAATGAACAATTACTTTTTTATTTAAAGTTATTGAAGTTCTGCATTCATCGCCGATAATTCTATTTCGGTAAATGTTGAGGTGACGTGAACAGCAAGCATATAACATACAACTTCATAAATTGTTTGGTGACTCACTCGCTTGCTTTTTAAGCATATACTGCCACCCGTCCGAAGTATTTATTTTGCGAGAATTATTTGTCATCATTCGTCAGTTTTTACACTGACTTTCTTTAAACAGTACAATGTCGTAATATGAATCTGTCCTTGCAGATGTTGTATACCGCATTGAATAATTTCTCTAAAGCACCTTTTTTATCCAGCCATATGATTTCCTCCATTCCGACGCCAATGAGCGTTCCACTATTCTGTTGCGGACACAAAGTTCACTACTAAGACAACCTCTTCGTACGTCATGGACGAAAAACTAAACTAAAAGCTATTTATTGGCAGTCAATAAAACGCAAATATCGGAATGGCAGTAACAGTGACGACTGGTGACAACAGTGTGCAGTCAACAATAATAACTTAACAATGGCAAAACGATCGAATGCGCCAGGCTGCGTCGACTGTTAACAATCGGTCGCTCCAAAAGACTGGTTTTACTCGAAAGAAATGAATGAATAATAATCCTTGAGAGATGTAAAATTACAATCGGTTACTCCAAAGGATTGGTTTCACTAAAAACCACAGCCAACTGAATCTGTTGTTACGATTACTATAATTCATGCTAGTCCCCTAAAGAAAAGGGAAAAACCTCAGATATTTCAACAATAAACGTTATCTGACATAAATATAAAATGTATTTTCCTCTAATTACTCATAATTATGTTTACAAATTAATCAACAACATTTATATCGGACTAACTTGGCGATTTCGGCTGAAGTGATATGCAATAACATGACTGAATCATACAAAATCGCCGAATGATGCGAATATATCTGCACGTTAATGTGACCAATTTTTCCAGTTGACACTGAAGCAAAAGTACGATCAATTACGACGAAATATAATGCTTTTCCGGCAGTGGATGGCCGACAAAAGCAAAAAAATGCCTCCACCGTGACAGTGTTTCACCACTGCCGTGACCAGGATTCGAACCTGGGTTATTGCGGCCACAACGCAATGTCCTAACCACTAGACGATCACGGCTAACCGGAGGACGGACGTTAACGGCCTTCGCAGCGGCACACACTGTACTAACCCAGCGCCATCTGCCAGTGTTATTTCGCCCTAGACGTTGGCGCCATCTGTGAACTCTACAACGAACTTAGTTCACAGCTGAAGGAATCTCCGCGCACGTGGTTCCCGCAGTAAATATCGGCTCACAGTCGGTTCCATACATTGCCTGATATCGAAAAACCAGAAAAACAACAGAGGCCACACGCTGCAGGAGTTTTAAATCCTCTAATGGGGCGGGGCTGTATGGACGTACTACCTCCCTGTCTCTATTCTGCACAAATTTAAAATCTGCTGTTGGTGAGCATTAATATTTCCTGAAATAATCGTGAAAAAGATAGGTTAATGAGCAGTGTATATTACAATTGGTTACTCATATTAATCTTCTTCCTGTGGAAATACAGATATAAAAACACTCCACGTGTGACTTGCCAAGAGCACTCAAAGATGTAAGCACTACCTTTTTAAAATATTGTAGTACGAGCATGAACATTGTTACCAGTTTATATACCTTTCGTTGTTCCTTTGTCGGTGACTTGATTATTACGATGTTCTTGAACATACGAGTATACGATCCTTCTTCGTGCCTAAATAAACTTTGATTTGAACTGCCAAAGGCTTTTCGATAGTTTTACTTTTGAAACATACTTCAACATTACAGCAACAACATCAAAACCTTTTCATCACGAATCTTCTTGTATTACACACATGGTAAAAAGCAAAAAACCAAAATACGTACTATAACCCTATAAGGATATGAAAAACACTCAAGGCAATAATAAATGTTTTATGAAGCTAGTGCTTACGCAATTGGTTTGTTATTGATAAATATTTGCGAAGTGTTAATGAAAAGGCTACTACAAATGATTCATTCGTTTTCAGATCTCTGTGTTCGCTTTACATGTACAAATATGACTGATGCATGAATAGATCGTAAATTCATGAAGTACGCATTTTGCGCACCACAATGTTCTATGAATGCCCTGTGGTCACATGACATACCAAGCGGTAGTGAAGTTCGTGCCATACAGTATGAACAGGGTAGCACTGATACGTTCTCTGAGCTGTTCCATTGTTTTTGGTCGTGGAGGGAACATAAACAAGGTCCTTAATAAAGGTGACGGTCATAATCGTACGGTTTTAGTTATTGCACGAGCTGGAGACGGTACGGTTTGAAATGTAACCGCCGCGCAAAATCTTCCATACAGTTTGTTGCCCTTATTCAAAGTTCGTACCTTGTGCAGATCGTTGATTCTTTTCACCCTCTCCATGGTTTCATCTGCCAAACTTGCTCGACCGGTACCTTTCTGTTATCAGAGACAATCGGTGTCTCTAAGCTGTTGATACCAAAGCACTACACTCTGTTTAAAAGGCGGTTCTTCTCCGTAATTCCTTCTGAATAAGAACTGCACTGCCATAACAGTCAAAACATCTTGCATATTCCAAGATACGATAACTATTTTCTCGCTTTGTCGCCATTTGCCAAGGCACTGCACTCGTAACGCTAACTGGTGGTCACAATGCAAACTCGGTGAGTTTATGATTCTATTCATGCATCAATTAGACTTGTACATATAATATAGAACTCTGAAAACAAACGAATCATTTATAGCAGTCCTGTAGCGGTGTATCTGTTGTGGCCAGAATATCAAAAAAAATCTGTAAAAAGAAAATGAGTGCTTCGGAACAAGACCTGCACACAACGCTTATAGTTGAAGATCTACGAAGATCTGTGATTGGACAATTACTGGAGCAACGCTGGATGCCTAATGACAGTTAAGGGAACGATAAAGTGATGCATACATTCCAAGAGAGCCATGAGTGATAACAATGTCTGCACCACAACACATTAAGTTCAAGAATGATACTCCAATCCACTCAGTTTCGTAGGTAGAGTGTGTAAAGTCCAGAAATAACTTTCTGAAATAACTACATCTAAAACTTTGAAACTACATTTAAAACTTTCAGCAAATCGAATTATTAAGGTGAAATACCCAATAATTAAATTAATATTTCATTATGTCTCTTACAACACTTAAAATTTCTTCCTTCATTTATTTTTTATTTTATTAAGTAAAACAACCATAGGAAATTTGATCTAAACGCACTTCACTGATAAACGAACAGTTAGTATTCGAGAGGAAAAAATGAATACATCAACAAAGTCGATCAATTTTTCAATATTCCTTATTTTCACCAGCTCTTTAAACATCGAACTGCCATTTCTTTAACGATAAAGTAACATTGTATTAGACTATTATTACTAACGCAATTAGTCAGTTACTCGTTAACATGAACCCCAAGGCGTTCTTATGCCCACTGATGTCATACTTAACCCACTTCCTATACTTCATAGAAAAAATCAAAATTTAAATCTACATTACGAGTTGTACACTCCATACCTTTTACGGATGGAATTAAAAAATTTACGACGCCCTCCCAGTTCTTATCATTCAATATCACTACTTTCTTTGTATGAATCTGTCTACTTCTAACAACTTATTGAATCTCTGGATTGGTAGAACTCAGAGCTAAATGTTTTCTTTGAACATCGAAATACCCAACATGAAATAAAAAAATCTTATGTAGCTGGGTGGCACTTCCAAAAATTTGTTAGCCCGTAATTCCGCTCCATAGTACATCACCAAGTCTCTTCCAATACCGGAATCAGGTTTCCAAAAGAGCAGACTGACAGCAAATGTTTCATATTGACTGCATGAACCAGCGTCTTTTCAAATATTATATACCGAATTTCGATTACGACTGTATCAGTACAAATGCAGAACGGAATTCGTTTGTCTTCGTAATGAAAGAGCAAAAAGTTTCAATTGTCTCCCTGCTTACAGGACACCACGAATGTGACCGATTGCTACTATCATCGAACCTATTCTTACGAAAAATATCGTATTCAATTCGAAATGAATGCTTGGCTGTTGTTATTCCGAACATTTGTTTTGACTACTCTGGCCCCCATCCAATTCAACTCGTTGAGTCGCAGAAGACAATAGCATACGTTCCCGCGTGGTGTATTGTTCGAAAAGCATTGTCAGCATGTTTTATAACACGTAAAAGCCACAGTAAGGCAGTCGCTCAGAGAAAACAACCACGCTGAATTTTGATATTTCGAATTTTCATTTCTAGAAGATGCAATGAAAATAGAAACGATTTGTTATTGACAATTGTTAATCTGAAAAGTCCTGTGTAAACCATTGACAGTTGGGCACATGATTCATATTCAAGTACGGAACGAGTGAAATTATTGTTAACTAAAATAACAACTGCAAAAATGTACTGATTAATTAAAATGTAACGGAATAACGTGACCATTTTGAGCACAAACTCCGCTCGTACTTGGCATGGTTTCTGACTCAAGTCCTACCCACAATATACTATCTCTCTCTACAGTGTACTTGATAAAGCACCTGGTAACGTTGCATAATGTGAAAAACAGTAAAGAAATGTTGCTTAAGAGTTGAACTTCACATTTTTCAAACCGAACTAGTAATTTAAGCTGCACTTCAGATTTACAATTAGAAAACATGCCTTTAGTGACAGTAGTACCGCAGGAAAACACATCAATGTAGAAGTCGGCGAGGTTAGCGCAGAACAATTTGCATTTCCGAATGTAGATTCTAGACAACGTATTTCATAGTCCTCAAGAGTCATGCTGATTCCTTGGAAACTGCTCTTCTTCGTGAAATATCATAATATTCGTAGTCTGGATGTGCTCTAGGGTCCTGAACACGACGGTCATATTGGTATGTAATTCTATGTGTTCTTTTACCCTTTTGTGAACAGGATTAGCCTACTTTCTTTTCTTGATATGCGGGAATGTATGCTGTGCGAGAGATTCTAAGCAAACATGATGTATGAAATTCGTTGCTTTTAAAAAACCTTTGGCACATGAAAAGCGGAGAGCCTATTTGAACCCACAGCACAATCAAGAATTTTCAGAATTACTGAAATGGACAGAGTGTTATTTTGCTGTTTCAGGCTATAATGACAACATCCCAAAGTTTCTCTTTCATAAACGGACAATGATGCGCAATAAATTGAAAAAGGACACAGTCACAAAAATGATATTGTTGTTGTGTAATTTAAAATTATCCTGTAAAGAATACTACACAATGAGCTCCGTGAAAAATAATGTCCTTGACAAGAAGGGGTTTAAATAAGGAATGTTAGTATTTGACTAGAGACTATCATTATTCCTTTATGAGTCTAGCTGAAATGACAAAAGTTATGAATAAATTTTGATTTTCAGTCGCAGAAGAATAGACACATATTTATTTTTTTCTAATGGAGAACTTTTAGTTTATTCTAAAATAAGATTATCTTAAGAAGAAGACTGAGCAGTTAATGAGGCTGAGCACTTAGTTACTATAATAATTGAAAAATTATAGTACTCTAAAATTTTTGAAAGTCTTCTGTAACTGGAGCACAGCGGTCGGCATAGAACGTTAAAAATCAAATAAAAACAGTCTCGCTCCGAAGGCCATCATCAACATCCAAAATGTCGGGGAAAAGCCTGAAGATGGTATGAGGAAAGGATCGAAACCGGTTGTTACAGAGTAAAAAATCTGAAAACGCGGTCGAGACTGCTTTTATTTCATTTTTAGAATTATATACCTGTTTCCAGGAAAATTAAAGAGACCTTTGGAGAGAAGATAACCACGTGTATGAATATCAAGAGCTCAGATGGCAACCCAGTTCTAAGCAAAGAAGAGAAGGCAGAAAGGTGGCAGGAGTATATAGAAGCTTTATACAAGGGTGATGTACTTGAGGACAATATTATGGAAGAGGATGTAGATGAAGACGAAATGGGTGATGCGATACTGCGTGAAGAGTTTGACAGAGCACTGAAAGACCTGAGTCGAAACAAGGCCCCCGGAGTAGACAACATTCCATTAGAACTACTGACGGCCTTGGGAGAGCCAGTCATGACAAAACTCTACCAGCTGGTGAGCAAGATGTATGAGACAGGCGAAATACCCTCAGACTTCAAGAAGAATATAATAATTCCAATCCCAAAGAAAGCAGGTGCTGACAGATGTGAAAATTACCGAACTATCAGTTTAATAAGTCACAGCTGCAAAATACTAACGCGAATTCTTTACAGACGAATGGAAAAACTGGTAGATGCAGACCTCGGGGAGGATCAGTTTGGATTCCGTCGAAATGTTGGAACACGTGTGGCAATACTGACCTTACGAGTTATCTTAGAAGCTAGATTAAGAAAAGGCAAACCTACGTTCCTAGCATTTGTAGACTTAGAGAAAGCTTTTGACAATGTTGACTGGAATACTCTTTTTCAAATTCTAAAGGTGGCAGGGGTAAAATACAGGGAGCGAAAGGCTATTTACAATTTGTACAGAAACCAAATGGCAGTCATAAGAGTCGAGGGGCATGAAAGGGAAGCAGTGGTTGGGAAAGGAGTGAGACAGGGTTGTAGCCTCTCCCCGATGTTATTCAATCTGTATATTGAGCAAGCAGTAAAGGAAACAAAAGAAAAATTTGGAGTAGGTATTAAAATTCATGGAGACGAAGTAAAAACTTTGAGGTTCGCCGATGACATTGTAATTCTATCAGAGACGGCAAAGGACTTGGAAGAGCAGTTGAACGGAATGGACAGTGTCTTGAAAGGAGGATATAAGATGAACATCAACAAAAGCAAAACGAGGATAATGGAATGTAGTCCAATTAAATCGGGTGATGCTGAGGGAATTAGATTAGGAAATGAGACACTTAAAGTAGTAAAGGAGTTTTGCTATTTAGGAAGTAAAATAACTGATGATGGTCGAAGTAGAGAGGATATAAAATGTAGACTGGCAATGGCAAGGAAAGCGTTTCTGAAGAAGAGAAATTTGTTAACATCGAATATAGATTTAAGTGTCAGGAAGTCATTTCTGAAAATATTTGTTTGGAGTGTAGCCATGTATGGAAGTGCAACATGGACGATAACTAGTTTGGACAAGAAGAGAATAGAAGCTTTCGAAATGTGGTGCTACAGAAGAATACTGAAGATAAGGTGGATAGATCACGTAACTAATGAGGAGGTATTGAATAGGATTGGGGAGAAGAGAAGTTTGTGGCACAACTTGACTAGAAGAAGGGATCGGTTGGTAGGACATGTTTTGAGGCATCAAGGGATCACAAATTTAGCATTGGAGGGCAGTGTGGAGGGTAAAAATCGTAGAGGGAGACCGAGAGATGAGTACACTAAGCAGATTCAGAAGGATGTAGGTTGCAGTAGGTACTGGGAGATGAAGAAGCTTGCACAGGAAAGAGTAACATGGAGAGCTGCATCAAACCAGTCTCAGGACTGAAGACCACAACAACAACATACCTGTTTCCTTTTTTTTTTTTTAATGATTGGCGACTCCATGGGGTGTTCTGTGCACCACCACCAAATAGTAGATAGAACTGGAAGGAGAATCAGCATTGGCCGTATTTTTTGTTTTATTATCCGCAAAATCGATTTTCAGTCACTTAGTGACCATCCTCAGTGCTGTAATACACATTTAAAATTGGGAGGCAATGGTATCAACGAGCTTAGAGTGATCAGTTTATGTGATCAGTTTATGTGATCAGTTTATGTGATCGCTCTAAGTTTGTTGATACCAGTGCCTACCAGTTTTAAATGTATATTACAGCACTGTGGATGGTCACTAAGTGACCGAAAATCGATTTTGCGGATAATAAAACAAAAAATACGGCCAATGCTGATTCTCCTTCCAATTCTATCCTTTTTTTAATGCACGCCTAAGGTTGATCTCACAAAAAACTGAGAGTAATTAGTTATTAATAAACGACTTACGACACCCAATCTACTTTATTTCTATTTAAAATAGGTAGACCGGCTTTTAGGGCAAAATGTCCGAGTAAATAAAACGGCGAGCCTGGTTTGTCTGTTTCTGGATCTAGCAAAACAGTCTGAGGCACAACATTGTACGGAAGTAAATCAATGAAACTCTATGTAACCGTACCTTCCGAAACGGAGAGGAGGGGGAAAGAAGCAAATATATTATCATCTGCCTGCTACAGGTTCGCCCCAACGTCTTCATCTCGACAAAGGGTAACGCCAGTGCCAATCTACACTATACGAGCACTTTGTGTGAATATGTAATCATCGCGACATGTCTGGTTTTCGCTAAAGCACTGTAGCAGAGAAGAGAGACACTCAGTTCTTCGTGCTAGCAAATATCTGCACAGCTATCAAATCTTTGGCTCTTCCCGACAGGCGGATGTCCGCGAGCGGCCTGAGAGTATTATCTGGCGAGAACATCACATTAGGAACCGCGGGTAGGTGAGGGGAGGGACGGAGAGGGGAGGGGAGGGGAGGGGAGGGAAGAGGAGGGTGGGAGAGGGGAGGGGAAGGGACGGCATATCGGGCGGCTATCACATTAGCGCGCAGCGTCTCCTGGGGGATTCGCGGCCACTTCCCGGCTCACAAAGCTCGCGCCGGACTCGGCTGCGAGGCCAGAGCGCTGTTTGCACAGCCGAGTCCCCCCAGGGGGCAATATCGCCGCCGCCCCGGCCTGTTTAACTTCCTGCCGCGGACCGATTCGTAAACACCGTCTTATTTGCATCCGCTCGTACGACTTGCCGGCGACTCGTTGCTCGAAATTGGATAACGTCCTTAGCTGTCCGGCGAGGCGGCCTCTCCCGCGGTGGACTGTGGGCAAATACGGTCCTCAGAGGCGGCCAACTGCTGTGCTACACGGAGAGTAGGGAAGCGAAATCGTGTGCCGTCGTCTGTCCAACTGGGGATTTGATCTCCTTATTCGAAAATGCCGTGTGGCTATGATTTGAGTGCGGCTTCTCACGGAAGTCCAGCGTGCGCCGTAATTATCGTATGACATCGATAGTTATGCGTTAATGCGGTACCGATTTTCACTGGAAAAAGCAGTTCCAACTGTGGCCACTAGGTGCAAGTCTAGCGCTGTTCACTACTTATATGACTATGATATCCACGCTGTCATTTGACAAACAATGACGTGAATGAGGATTATAGCTATCGAGAAGAGAGAATGAATGGCTCTGAGCACTATGGGTCTTAACTTCTAAGATCATCAGTCCTCTGGAACTTAGAACTACTTAAACCTAACTAACCTAAGGACATCGCACACATCCATGCCCGAGGTAGGATTCGAACCTGAGACGGTAGCGGTCGCACGATTCCAGACTGTAGCGCCTAGAACCGGTCGGCCACCTCGGCCGGCGAAAAGAGAGACCGTGCGTCGTTAGTGTGACTGTTTTATGTGCATGACAGCAGTTAAAGTATATATGTGGTGTTCGTTGTTTCGGACACACCCAAAGGAATAAATGGCGTTTAACTGCTACTGGGCATTGATTTACATCGCCGGCCGCGGTGGTCTCGCGGTTCTAGGCGCGTAGTCTGCAACCGTGCGACTGCTACGGTCGCAGGTTCGAATCCTGCCTCGGGCTTGGATGTGTGCGATGTCCTTAGGTTAGTTAGGTTTAAGTAGTTCTAAGTTCTAGGGGACTAATGACCACAGCAGTTGAGTCCGATAGTGCTCAGAGCCATTTGAACCATTTTTTTTATTTACATCCATGAGGAAAGTTGAAAAATTGTACCAGACGGATATTCGAACCGGAGTTCCCGCTCACTAGGCAGAAGCTCTGACCACAAAACCATCATGACACAGCGGTCATCGCAACTACACGGACTATCCAAGCACGCCTCCCGTCAGACCCAAATTCTCAACTTTTTCACACACTATTGCCAATTATTCTCATTACTCGCGGCGTTTCGTCGATTCCCGTAAGAGTTCGAGTGTGGTGTGCATCAGCACTGAAGGCATCATTGGGCAGCACCGAAAGGATCATTGGGCATGGTGGTCCATTGATCGTAACCGGGCCAGATATCTCACGAAATAAGCGTCAAACGAAAAAACTACAAAGAACCAAACTTGTCTACCTTGAAGGGGGAAACCACACGGATATCAACTGCGTTTTTTTTTAAAATAGGAACCCCCATTTTTTTTATTACATATTCGTGTAGTACGTAAATAAATATGGATGTTTTAGTTGGACCACTTTTTTCGCTTTGTGATAGATGGCGCTGTAATAGTCACAAACTTATGGCTCACAATTTTAGACGAACAGTTGGTAACTAACAGGTAGGTTTTTTAAATTAAAATACAGAACGAACGTACGTTTGAACATTTTATTTCTGTTGTTCCAATGTGATACATGTACCTTTTTGAACTTATTTCTGACAACGCATGCTGTTACAGCGTGATTAATTGTAAATACCACATTAATGCAATAAATGCTCAAAACGATGGCCGTCAACCTCAATGCATTTGGCAATACGTGTAACGACATTCCTCGCAACAGAGAGTAGTTCGCCTTCCGTAATGTTCGCACATGCACTAACAGTACGCCGACGCATGTTGTCAGGCGTTGTCGGTGGATCACGATAGCAAATAGCCTTCAACTTTCGCCACAGAAAGAAATCCGGGGACGTCAGATCCGTGCAGGCCGTAGTATGATGCTTCGACGACCAATCCATCTGTCATGAAATGTGCTATTCAATACCGCTTCAACGGCACGCGAACTATGTGCCGGACATCCATCATGTTGGAAGTACATCGCCATTCTGTCATGCAGTGACACATCTTGCAGTAACATCGGTAGAACATTACGTAGGAAATCAGCATACATTGCACCATTTAGATTGCCGTCGATAAAATATGGGCCAATTATCCTTCCTCCCATAAAGCCGCACCATACATTAACCCGCCAAGGTCGCTGATCTTCCACTTGTCGCAGCTATCGTGGATTTTCCGTTGCCCAATAGTGCATATTATGTCGGTTTACGTTAGCGCTGTTGATGAATGACGGTTCGCTGCTAAATAGAACGCGTGCAAAAAATCTGTCATCGTCCCGTAATTTCTCTTGTGCCCAGTGGCAGAACTGTACACGACGTTCAAAGTCGTAGCCATGCTATTCCTGGTGCATAGAAATATGGTAGGGGTGCAATCGATGTTGATGTAGTATTCTCAACACCGACGTTTTTATATTCCCGATTCTCGCGCAATTTGTCTGCTACTGATGTGCGAATTAGCCGCGACAGCAGCTAATACACCTACTTGGGCATCATCATTTGTTGCAGGACGTGGCTGACGTTTCACATGTGGCTGAATACTTCCTGTTTCCTTAAGTAACACAACTATCCGGTGGACGCTCCTGACACTTGGATGATGTCCAGGATACCGAGCAGCATACATAGCACACGCCCGTTGCGCATTTTGATCACAATAGGCATACATCAACACGATATTGACCTTTTCCGCAATTTGTAAACGGTCCATTTTAACAGGGGTAACATATCACTAAGCAAATACGTGATATCACGTACTCATACGTTTGTGACTATTAGAGCGCCATCTATCACAAAGCGAAAAATAGGTCCAACTAAAACATTCATATTTCTTTACGTACTACACGAATACGTAATAAAAATAGGGGTTCCTATTTTTAAAAAAACGCAGTTGATATCCGTTTGACCTATGGCAGCGTCATCTTGCGGGCCAACCATAGCGCCATCTATCACAAAGCGAAAAAAGTGGTCCAACTAAAACATTCACATTTCTTTATGTACTACATTTCTTTACCCTTCAAGCTAGACGAGTTTTGTTCTTTGTAGTTTTTTCGTTTCATGCTTATTTCATGAGATATTTGGCCCGGTCACAATCAATAGACCACCCTGTACAAAAGAACGCATTTGCCACGGACACGTTCGGTCTGTACTTGTTCTGCAGTCCAGTACACGGGAACACGTTACTCAGATTCCACAAGAACTGCTGCGAGCAGTGTTGCTCACGGAAGTTTACGAATGCAGCACCTCGTCGACTTCTCATACTGAAGAAATAGTCTACACAGTGGTTCATTATAAAATCAACATTATGCCTTTCTCGCTTGTTTGACTTCTGCCCACATCCCTTTCCTAATCCTTTACATACGGAAACATTTCTATACGCCTTTTTTGCATTCACAGCGCCAGATTTTCACCTGGTGGCGAAAATTGGAACTAATTTTTTTTCAGCGTAAATCGTTTCCGCATTAACGCTCGAGAATATCTACCAACTTGCCTGACGTACGATAATCACAGCCCACACTGGAAGTGTGTGAGTAGCTGCACTTTAATTATAACCACCCCTTAGTTTTTGTTTATTGGAAACTTTTTTCGGTAAATAATTAATCTAGGAATAAATATGAATTGCTAAAACAGTTACTTCTATCAGACTTGCTCATTTCATAAAAACCGATATCTTAGTAAATTTCTGTGAATAATGGAATATCATGTTTTCTGTAAAGGGTGAGCCAGGTGAGAGACCGCCACAAAATTTATCCTGACAGATCAAATACATCGAGGCATAGTTTTCGCTAAGTTATAGCAAGCAATATAAAAAAGTTTTCTGTCGTATGCTATAATTTTTAATTTTCGTAGCTGCCGACCTATACCGCAATGAAAGGGGGTAATTTTCTTCGAGAGTGTTTGGCGGATAAGTGCTGGCAGTCAAGGTGAAAACGTGCCTTTAAATACCGGATATATGAGAGGGGAAGGATGGTTGCTTAGTAGTGCAGCAGAAGAGACCAGAACGATTAGGGTAGTACAATAAGAATGGAAGAATGAAGTGACAGTATAAAAAAAGGAGTCTTTCCTCGCTACTGTTCTAGCTAGACATCGAAGACGCAATGACAGAAATAAAACAACGGTTCAAGAATGGAATTAAATCAATGATAATGTTGGCCCATGACTTTCCAACCTTCAATAACAATAAAAAAAGAATAACATCTTTTGAAAGAAATGAACGGTCTAAAGTGTACAGAATATGGAAAGAGAGTAAAATGAAGACAGATTATAACGAATATCAGAAATTAGATTCGTGATAGAAGTAACATTAAAATTGGTGACCACTAAGTAGATAACAGCTCGAAAGCAAAATAACACATGACGAACAAAGCGAGGACGACATAAAAAGTAGACTCCACGGTTCCAGGATTTGGATTATGGAGCTTCCTCTACTTCGTCCTTGTATTTAGTAAACGACTGAGTAAAGTGTTCCTTGGTCAGTGGATAGGACGTGGCACTCCAAATTCACCATCCTCTTATCTCGCCTCGAAGTCCTGACCTTACGACAATCATAAAATCATGCGTCACAAAGAAGCAGTTCGTGAATAACAATGGTCTGCAGGCTAGTGTGCCTCAAGCCTTACAGCAAGCGACACTGCAGCTGCTAAGGCGGGTGAATAGCACGACATGGAGGTGTATGAAGCTGTACAGGGATACTGGTAATTGCACACAAGGACGTTTTGGACAAATATTTTATTAAAGTTACGATGAAATAACTGGACGTGTAAAGGGACGAACTGGCCACCTCCTACAGCAACCAAGCATACCGCACCTCGTACAGCAACCAAGCAAACCGGGTGCGTCGACCTTGTGTTCAGTGATCGATGTAGCCACGTTGTCATGGTCCCCCACGACAATGCCTTTTATATCTCAGGGATCAGTGACGGGGGGTCTGCGTCATGTAACTTTGGTGGTCACGCATTGTTAATCAGGATGGAGTGTGATCACGCCAACAGGCGCCGGATTTTGTGTGTGCCTAAGCAAAATCTAGCGCCGTACGCAACCCTGTTGCTGTTTCAACATTCTCTGCATCCTGCTTCGCTGGGTGGTAACGTGTTTGCCTACCGTACAGCGGGCCCGGTTTCGGTTTCCTGCCGGGTTGGGAATTTTCTCTGCTCGTGGACTGGGTGTTGTGCTGCCATCATCATCACCTCATCATCACAGACACGCAAGTCGCCCACTGTGGCGTCACATGAAATAAGACTTGCACTCGGAGGGCGAACTTGTCTAGATGGGGCCTCCCGGCCATCATTGCCACACGATCATTTCATTTTCCATTCTCTGCAGACCATTTCCTGCTCTCTGTGCTACAAGCGACAAAATTCATATCAAATAAACGTCTTCGAAAGATTTATTTCATGTTAACCCTAACCTTAACAAATTCACGACATTAAAAAAATGTTCAAATGTGTGTGAAAATCTTATGGGACTTAACTGCTAAGGTCATCAGTCCCGAAGCTTACACACTACTTAACCTAAATTCTCCTAAGGTCAGATACACACACACCCACGCCCGAGGGAGGACTTGAACCTTCGCCGGGACCATCCGCACGGTCGACGACTGCAGCGCCTTCGACCGCTCGGCTAATCCTGCGCGGTACACAACGTTAAAGCCAGCACAAATGTTTCGTATATCGTATACGGCACACCAACACACGATCTAAATCATTTAGTTCCACGATCGTCACTTAGATGATGTATATTATTGTCTTTCCATTGTATGTAAATGGGTCTTTATAAACGGACGATTATACAAGGCATGTATGGAACGTAAGTACTATTCTTGAAATAGAAGAAAAAGAGGGGAGGAAAATACCTCATGAAACACTTTTTCAAACCAAAATTTATTTTTACAAGAAAGGGCATTTCTTAAACTATTTTTCTACATAGCTTCCTCCATAATTCAGACATCTGTCATAGCGGAAAATCAACTTTTCTACGTCCTCTTCATAGAAAGATGCCGCCAGTGGAGACAGCCACTGCTGAACACCGTTTCTTGCTCCGCCAACGCTGCCTACAGGAAAATTAAAGAGACCTTTGGAGAAAAGAGAACCACTTGCATAAATATCAGGATCTCAGACGGAAACCCAGTTCTAAGCAAAGAAGGGAAAGCAGAAAGGTGGAAGGAGTATATAGAGGGTCTACACAGGGGCGATGTTCTTGAGGACAATATTATTGGAAATGGAAGAGGAGGTAGATGAAGATGAAATGCGAGATATGATACTGCGTGAAGAGTTTGACAGAGCACTGAAAGACCTAAGTCGAAACAAGGCCCTGGGAGTAGACAACATTCCATTAGAACTGACAGCCTTGGGAGAGGCAGTCCTGACAAAACTCTACCATCTGGTGAGCAAGATGTATGAGACAGGCGAAAATCCCTCGGACTTCAAGAAGAATATAATAATTTCAATTCCAAAGAAAGCACGTGTTGACAGATGTGAAAATTACCGAATTACCAGTTTAATAAGTCACAGCTGCAAAATACTAACGCGAATTCCTTACAGACGAATGGAAAAACTGGTAGAAGGCGACCTCGGGGAAGATCAGTTTGGATTCCACAGAAATGTTGGAGCACATGAGGCAATATTGACCCTAAGACTTATCTTACAAAACAGATTAAGGAAAGGCAAACTTACATTTCTAGCATTTGTAGACTTAGAGGAAGCTTTTGACAATGTTGACTGGAATACTCTCTTTCAAATTCTGAAGGCGGCAGGGTTAAAATACAGGGAGTGAAAGGCTATTTACAATTTGTACAGGGAGTGAGACAGGGTTGTAGCCTCTGACCGATGCTATTCAATCTGTATATTGAGCAAGCAGTAAAGGACACAAAAGAAACGTTCGGAGTAGGTATTAAAATCCACGGAGAAGAAAAAAAATTTGAGGTTCGCCGATGACATTGTAATTCGGTTAGAGACAGCAAAGGACTTGGAAGAGCAGTTGAACGGAATGGACAGTGTCTAGAAAGGAGGGTATAGGATGAACATCAACGAAAGCAAAGCAAGGATAATGAAATGTAGCCCAATTAAGTCGGGTGGTGCTGAGGGAATTAGATTAGTAAATGAAACACTTAAAGTAGTAATGGAGTTTTGCTATTTGGGGAGCAAAATAACTTATAATGGTCGAAGTAGAGAGGATATAAAATGTAGACTGGCAATGGCAAGGAAAGCGTTTCTGAAGAAGACAAATTTGTTAACATCGAGTATATATTTAAGTGTCAGGAAGTCGTTTCTGAAAGTATTTGTATGGAGTGTAGCCATGTATGGGAGTGGAAACATGGACGGTAAATAGTTTAGACAAGAAGAAAATAGCAGCTTTCGAAATGTGGTGCTACAGAAGAATGCTGAAGATTAGGTGGGTAGATCACGTAAGTAATGAGGAGGTATTGAATAGAATTAGGGAGAAGAGGTGTTTGTAGCACAACTTGACCAGAAGAAGGGATCGGTTGGTAGGACATTTTCTGAGGCATCAAGGAATCACCAATTTACTACTGGAGGGCAGCGCGGAGGGTAAGAATCGTAGATGGAGACCAAGAGATGAATACACTAAGCAGATTCAGAAGGATGTAGACTGCAGTGGGTACTGGACATGAAGAAGCTTGCACAGTATCGCGGAGAGCTGCATCAAACCAGTCTCAGGACTGAAGACAACAACAACAACAACGCTGTCAAAGCGCTTTCCACTATGCACACGTTTCTAGTTCAAGAACAAGTGGTAGTTAAGAAGGTGCGAGTTCGGGAGTTGGTTGGTTGGTTGGTTGGTTGGGGAAGGAGACCAGACAGCGTAGTTACCGGTCTCATCGGAGTAGGAAAGGATGGGGAAGGAAGTCGGCCGTGACCTTTCAGAGGAACCATCCCGGCATTTGCCTGGAGTGATTTAGGGAAATCACGGAAAACCCAAATCAGGACGGCAGGACGCGGGATTGAACCGTCGTCCGCCCGAATGCGAGTCCAGTATCTAACCACTGCGCCACCTCGCTCGGTGAGTTCGGGAGTACGGCGGGTAATGGAGCTGTTCTTCGAACCGAATTGCTGAATAAGGTTTTGAGTGACACAAACAGAATGGGGACGTGCCTTGTCACGAAGCAGCACAATGATTCCACTGAGCATTCCACTCCTTTTGTTTTGAAACGCGCGGCGAAATTTTCTGTGTTTCACAGTTCATTACAGCATTAACGATTTCACCTCTGGAAAGGGACTCAAAATGCAAATGCACTGTCTGTCCCACCATAACACAGTACACAGGTTTTTTTGTGTGCTGAGAATGTTGTTCAATTTTTTTGTGGTGGTGGGGGGTGTATCGTGAGTGCCTCCACTCTATCGACTGTTATTTTGATCCTGGAGTGACATGACAGACCCAGTTTCGTCACCAGTCACAACTCTGTTTAAGAATTCCTCTCCCTCATCACTGCATCGGGTAAGAAATGTCACAGCACTGCCAAGCCGCTTCGTTTTGCGGACACCAGTAAGAATTTTTGTGACCAAACGGTATACAATTCACGAAAATTAAAGCCATTTCTGACAGAATCATGCAAAACAGTTCTTGAAATTTGTGGAAACTCATCACAAAGCACTGTTATTGTGAATCGTTCTGTTTTGACGAATTTTCTTGTTCACTTTCTCATCCAAACCATCACTGACACTAGCAGACTGCCCACTCCGTGCTTCATCAGGAACATCGGTTCGTCCATCCATGATCTGTCTCACCCACTTTCTCGCCATTGCATCAGACATTACATTTTCACTGTAAATCTCTACAAAAATGTAGACTTTCACGGCCGGAAATATCATGTCCATTATAATTATCCGGGCTGTTATGCTGTGGTCGGTTGATGAATTTTGTCTCAATTCCCAACGTTTCGTCTCCGACTGCGGGAGACATCTTCAAGGGGGTCCGTAGGTCGATAGAAGGTCCAACGCACCCACTGGCTCGCTACTGAGTATTCATCAACCGACCACGGCATAACAGCCCGGATAATTATAATGGACATGAAATCTCTACAAGTTGACGACGAATTTTAGTTCGCTTAACATTCTTTGCATTCAAGAAGAGCCTTACAGCCGGCGGTCCCACAGATTGTCTTAATCATTCTTTATGATCACTAACAAATATAAACACTACGCCTGTAATGGCGTCATAGGATAGACAATGAACCAGAGAGACGAGTGCGAATTTGCGGAATTGCGACACTAGTGCTGCGGTGGCGGGAGAACGAAACGGTACTTACTTTCCTGACACGCCTCGTACCAACGTCCGCCTCCGTAACAAACAATAAGTGATCAGCGTGTGTGACTGATATGCGGAGAATCCGGGTTGAGTTGGCGGTATTGCCAGGTATTTGTCCTTGGTGGCAGGACTGGAACAGCGTGCGGTCGGCATGCTGATGCCACATGAGAAGCTGCTTGAGTGGGAAGCAGCAACACCAAGCTCTGGGAAATACACGGTTGCGAGAGCGGTGTGTTGACCCCACGTCCCTCCATACCGCATCCGAATGACGTCATTACACCACCGGCGGAAGGTGGACGGTGCTGGTTATTCTACAGTTTGAAGTACTCGGTTGTTGCATTAAACAGATGTGTTTCGAATGATACTACAAAATAGGAAAAAAGCGAGCCAAGAGAAAATATAAAAGAAAGTAAAATCCCCTCCCATCTACAGAGTGTTTCACAATTCATATTTCACACTACTAGAAGTTGTAGAGGGGACTTAGTAGATCAAGTTTTACGTAGAAACCCATAACCGGAAACGGTTCATTTCCATGTTACGAGGGTCACTCCAAAGGAAATGCACACTATTTTTGTTAAAATACAGTTTTCATTCTGCATGTGTGAAAGTTATAAAGTGTGTAGATACATCCTTCCCGCTTATATTCAAACTTAGTTCAACCTGTTCCAGTGAGTGGCGCCTTCACAGCATGTCTTCAAGATGGCTGCTACACTTGACGTTCGTCAGAAGCAACGTGCTGTCATAGAATTCCTGTGCTGCGAAAACGAGACGGTAGGAAACATCCACAAGAGGTTGAAAAAGGTGTATGGAGATGCTGCTGTCGATCGCAGTACAGTTTGTAGTGGGCAAGCACGTTACGTGATGAAAGCGGACACGGCAATATTGAGGATTGTCCTCGCAGCGGCAGGCCTCGTACTGCACACACTCCAGACAATGTGCAGAGAGTTAACGAAGTGGTGACTGCTGACAGACGCATCACAGTGAACGAATTGTCACGCTACGTTTGGATAGGTGAAGGAAGTGTTTGCAGAATAGTGGAAGTGTTGGCGTTAAAAAAAGGTTTGTGCCAGGTGGGTTCCCACGTTGTTGACAGTGGCTCACAAAGAAACAAGAAAAACGGTATGCAGCGAACTTATGGAACAGTACGAGAATGGTGGAGATGAATTTCTTGGAAGAACTGTGACAGGTGGTGAAACATGGCTCCATCATTTTTCTCCAGAGATGAAGAGGCAATCAATGGAGTGGCTCCAACAGGTTAGTCCAGAATTTTACCGTGCGGGTATACAGGCGCTGGTTCCCAGATGGCATAAGGCAGTTCAGAGGGGTGAAATTATGTGGAGAAATGAAAATATTGTTCCCAAAGGTTGTATCTACACACTGTAAAACTTTCAAACATGTAGAATAAAAGATGGATTATTTTAAAAATTAGTGTGCATTTCTTTTGGAGTGACCCTCGTACAATGGAAACAAGAGCTATTCAATTGCGTGCTATGTGTTTCTTATGCAGTTCGCCTGCTACCCACATCCACGAATGGTACGATGACGCGATGTCCTCTGTTTCCCCGTTTTCATGTTCTTGGTGAGGCGTCAGTAGACATTACGGTGACTGGTACTACAGTAGCAGGACGCCTGAGAACACGTTGCGGAGTACACCGATACGCTGTTAATCTTGGGTGAATCTCGCCGTAATGGAAGAGAAGCTCAATGCCTGTGACACCAGTTCTTTCCATATCGTGTGACTCCATCTCATCTCATGTTTGCCAAAGTAGAACAACAGCTGCCGGAAAACGGGAAACTGACATGAGATATACCTAACTGTGGTGCTCCAAGGAGGCAGCGCATTGTCGTATTGGAAGAGGAAGTGCGTCATGAAGTCGAAGAGAACTCGTCGCTGAGTACTCGAGCCATTACACATGACTTGCATGTCTCTCACACGTCTCTCTCACGTGTTCTGCACGAATAGCAACTCCATCCACATCACCCTCAGAAGATACACGCCATGACCCCGGCTGATTTTGTACCATGTGTCTGAGCCGTGCTCCGGCTCATGTTTGTGCCGTTGGCAGGTTGGCGTCATGTATTATGACTGTGACCTCTCGTTTTCTTAGTCCGTTCACTTGCGCCACTACGTTTGCTCGCTTTGTCTGACCGTCAGTGGCAGTAGCAGCGCTTATACTATCTTTGGAGCGACCACTAGTATTTACGGGTCATCGTGTGTAAGAGTTTAGTTGATTTGGGACGGAGCAGCAGTGAGGTCCGCATAGCGGCAATACTCGCCGGGACAGCTGGCGATATATGCGCTGCCCGATGGAAGGACGTGGTCACGAGAGTTCACGACCACGTCGAGGTCCGGATTCAGCGAGTTTAAGTTGAATGGATTGTTATGTTCGAGCACTGTAACTTTCACTTGCGTGTGTGTCCGTTCGTCGAAGTGACCTCATGTCATCGAACTGTCAGTTGGCTGTTTTTTACTCCGACGTTTCCCTTGCCTGACTTGATTGGCAACGACCGAGGGTTGATCGTTCGGTCGGTCGTCTCAGTGGATCACGTGTATCTGGTCTTTCGACCGTTTCTGTGTTCTTAGCGTTCATGTCTACGGGCAATTCGTCTGCCTTATTCCATCGTTGTACTGGACATCGAATGTTAGGCAGGTTTTGCGAGAGTGTTGGTCTTGCGTTTCAACTGTGGCTGGTTTGAGTTTCCATCCTGTTAAGTGAGTATAACACTGGGCTGCCTGTCTCACCTTATGTTTGAGGGACTTTTCCAGGTCGATCTTTGTATCACTCCCTTCTTTATTTGGTCTGATTGTGTCAATTGTTTAAAAATAATATTTTGTTTAAATTTTCCTATTTCTCGTGGCCTTCAGCCGACAAATAATTCGAATTCTTCTTAATAAGGCCTTCAGTGGTCAGTGTAGCTTGCCTTACAGTCAATTTTTAAATATGATTGTTTTAAAAAATGATTTTGGTATTTTCAACGTATAATTGTATTGTAATTCAGGCCTTCAGCCGTTAATTGTTCTAAAGAACTGCTTGTGGCCTTCAACCGACAAATAATTTGAATTCTTTTTTAATAAGGCCTTCAGCCGTTGGTGTAGCTTGTCTTACAAACAACTTTTTTTATCATTCTTTTAAAAACTAGTTTGGTATTTTCAACGTGTAGTTGTCTCCCTCACTCGTAATTCAGGCCTACAGCCGCTAATTGTTTCGAAGTATTGGTTGTGGCCTTCAGCCGACAAATAATTTTGAATTCTTTCGTAATAATGCCTTTAGCCGTTAGTGTAGCTTGTGTTACAGTCAAATTTTTTAAAATGATTGTTTAAAAAAATTATTTCCTTAAATAAAGTGTAGGTGTTTATTGTGCAACCAACGATAACTGACATAGGCCCCGTCCATACCTTTTCCTGCCTTCCCTAAATACCACGTTTCAGTGTCAATTTTTGTGCTTGGTTTTTACACCGTTGTGTGGATTTTCTTCAGTTTCCAAGGCGAATTTTGTTCACCGGCGAGGCATATTTCAACATGGAAGGTGTTTTGAATGCTTCAAATAGCCACATATGGGATCAAGAAAAACCCAAAGCCATGTGCTCACAGCATACCTTCAACATCAATATCTGCTTCTACGCACCAAAGGAAGGATTCCCTGCCAGCATGAGGCGGAACATGATGATTCTGTTTCCTTACCATAATACTTTTACCGCAGTCATTCGCCCACTATCGCATCACATGAAGCCCTGGGTGCTACGCCAGCGCCTCTGTGGACAACAGCATCCTGTAGGTAGAGGGAGGAGCTTAAAGCTGCATTTCACTGTGGATCCACGCTTTCCCACTAGCTGTGCACTAGGTCAAAATTGGGTGGACCGATGGCTGACGTTCGTCGTAGACCGTAAGGATGAAATCATCAGGAGAGTTGGGAAAGGCAGTACATTTTGAAGTTGGCGTCCGAAACCATCTCAACGTAGTGTCCGGGGATAGTTGGGTCGGTCGAGGTGGACCACATGCCTGGCCAAAGAGATCCCCATATTTAACCCCTTTGGAATTTTTCTTGTGAGATTACATGTAGAGTATTGTTTGCGAGACTCCTGTCCAGTCGGAGGAAGATCTGGTTAGTCACTTCTGCTGCAGCACAAGTGACAGTTACAAGGTGTGCGCCGAACTTAGTGGTCGTCGTATCGAACAGCTGTCGTAATATCACAGTAAATAGGAGTGAAATCTGTACATCTTGTTTTCCTTCTGACATGGAAACGAAACGTTTCCAGACATTGGCTCTTGATGTACATGTCGTTTCAAAAAGGACTTTGCAACTTTAAAAACTCATATAAATTTATTGAAAGAACATATAGAGCTAGATTTAGGTTTTTTTGTAGGGAAACACATCAAGTTTTTTACCTTAAACTAAACGTGCCTGAAGATGGCGTTGAGGCAACGTCGAAACTAGTAGCCAAATAAATATGAAATCTTAAGTGAGGAGTTTCATTTTTAATGAAAATTATACCAGCTGATGTCGCACCATCATCCAATCTAAATATCGATGTACGAAGATTAAACTAAACATGTTGTATGTGCTTTCCGTCGGTTAGTCTGCACACATCCCATCGGAAGTCAATTTATTCCCAAACTCGCTGTAGCATTACAGGTGTATCTTCCTCATTGGCGGCGTAAATTCTTGGTCTTAAGTTCAGGTAGAGAAGCCTGCACAGGAGGTACAAACATGATATCCTTGATGAATCCTGATTTTAAAAAAAATTGAGTGGTGTCGGGTCTAGGGAACGTGGGGGCCATGCAATTGGTACATCACGGCCAATCCATTGCCCTGGAAAGCGGTCACTTAGAAAACCCCGGACGTCAGCAAGGTAGTGAGGTGGTACACCATCTTGCATGAAGTAAATAATTCGTTCTTGGTCATGCTCAGCAATCTGTGGTATCAAAAATTGTTATAACATATCCAGGTGCACTATCCCTTTGATGGCTCTCTCATGGAAAAAAGGAGCCGTACACTTTGTTCTTGCTCAGTGCACAAAGATCGTTCAGCTAAGGGCTATCACAAGCATATTGCAATGTTTGGTGTGGATTTTCACTGCCCCAAATCCTACAGTTATGTATGTTAACCTTGCCACTTAAATGAAAAGTAGACTCGTCAGAAAAGATGATTTTGTCCTAGAAATGTTCATCCTCATGTAATCGATTTAACACATCCGCACAGAAGTTATTGTGAGGAATTTTATCAGCGTCTTTTATTGGTTTTACGATCGTCAATCTGTACTGTTTCGAATGCAAACGGTTTCTCAACACACGCCAAAGAGTCGTATGGGGGACTTGTAGTTCGCGAGATGTACGCCGGGTCGATTTCGTAAGGCTGTTGACAAAACGTTGTCTCACTCGCTCAACAACGTCGTCAGATGTACTTGGACGAGCTGATGATTTCCCATGTCTTACCTAGCACCCTGTTTTCACTAAACATTTCTGCCACTTGGGATAATTCCTGGTTTTTTTTTTTAATTTTGTAAATGACAAGTGCCTCCTCGGCTTCATCTAATCTAATGAACTACCATCGACCGAAACAAGACAATTACTCACTCTGTCTTCTGTTGACAATCGTCTCCTACTAGTTCCTGAACTTTTGCTCACTGAGTCGCCGACTGTACCCCATCTCTAACATGCGAACTGTACGAGGCCTTTTAATGTGCTAGAGAACCTATGCCCATAATGCGCTGGAAAAGTTGACCGAACAGGTAATCAGATGGTGCTCTGCGACCTGGACGTTTTCCTCCCGTGAGGACACAGCCTTCTGTTAGTTAGATCATAGCAGATAATCGTCTTTACCGTAACAGTTACATTACCATTACAGACAAACGTGAAGTAATTTTTGTAAGTAGGTAAGACACCACCCAGAACTGCAAGTACTTTCCTGTAAAATAATATTACCTCGAATGAAACTAGAGAACCACACAAATCGAGCCACACAACTGACTGCAGTCTTTCTATTATTGCTCGTTCTAATGTGTACCTCTAGTACTGTGTTACAGAACAACACAGAATATCACTGTGGACCCTGTTGGCTGAGAGCCTATGCAGTTACTGTATTTATATCTGCAACAAAAACGCCTTTCGGCCCTTCCTGTGAAAAAGTTTTCAGATTTCATAAATGTGCGTTTCCAAACCCATGTTTACTACAGTTGTTTATCTGGTTTCATTGGACACAGTCACCTCTCAAAATTTTCGACACTTTTTTTAACACCCTGATCGACAATGGTCATGATCGCCCTTACTTGTGTCATGGCTTCGCTTACTTCTTGCCTTTCGGATCTTTCATCTCTAAAATGTGAGTCTGCTATTTTTATATCACCACCGTATCTTCATAACGGGAGCCAGCACTGAATAGAAAGCTGAGCATCTGTGGGATTTAGTCGCTTGAAAGCCTCCTCGTAATTGGAAAGAGTGCTGCAATCTTCTTCCGGTAGCGGAAAAAGTGTTTTAGAATCTCAATTATACAGTTTAAACAAAAATGACTCGAGCGGGCTCCGCAGATTGCCATTTTATAGCGGAGAAAATATAATAGGCCAGCCGCCACGTTCATTAGTCATATCTGCGATGAGAGCCGAGCGCGCTACGAGTGTCTCGCAGCGATAAGGCGGAAGGCGGCGCCGGCCAAGAATGGTCGCCCCTGGCAGGGGGGGGGGGGGGGGGGGGTAGGCTACTGGGAGGGGGGAGCGTGAGGTTTGGCTTGAATGTTGTGGAGGGGTAGGAGAAGGCAGCAGGAAGGGCGCACTTCTGTGAAGAAGGCATCTAAAACTCAGCAAGCTGAACACTGCCACCACACACAATATTTTTGTTATTCTGCAGTATCCTTTTCGTAATGTTTTTGTTATCATTATTACTCATATTTATAGTAATGTCCTGATGGACCGACTTTCTGACTACAAACATTACTGTCAGCTGTTGTAATGGTTCAAATGGCTCTGAGCACTATGGGACTCAACTGCTGTGGTCATCAGTCCCCTAGAACTTAGAACTACTTAAACCTAACTAACCTAAGGACATCACACACATCCATGCCCGAGGCAGGATTCGAACCTGCGACCGTAGCAATCGCACGGTTCCGGACTGCACGCCTAGAACCGCGAGACCACCGCGGCCGGCTCAGCTGTTGTACACCTGTTTTTTTGTTTACTTATGTATGAAGTGGTAGTTTAACTAATAATGTCGTCAATTGTAATAACTCTTACTTTGTCAAAAATGTTTCGCTTCATTCCAAAGCAACACTCATGTTAAAAATTAAGGTTTCACTTTTCTAATTCAATTTAGTGCATAATGTACCTACACCGGGTGAACCAGACATGTTGCGACAAACTGTAACATGCTGTAGAGCGTGTCTTGACTAACAAATCTAGGCAAGAAACCCATGTCTGGATACGTCATTCGACGACAATACAGAGAGTTAAAGTTATAGGCGCCAGCGCCTGTCATTAGGCCACCCCTTCGGCAGCAAAGTGGGCTTCGCACGCTGGCGGATCGTAGGCGGAATGTCTTGCAGTGTTGTTTCTTATTCCGTGATCGCGAGTGTCTACCACCATCGCCAGTGGAGAAGATGGAGCTAGCTGCTATGTGAACAAACTTTGTCACTTATGAACACAATGCTGTTTTGCTTTGATGGATGACAGTTTCAAAGACTGCACGTAGAAACTGTTTCTTTCTCTCCTGTACACCAAAAAAACACTGGAGAATTTAGAGGGTTCCATGGGGAAAATAAAGTGCAGATGGAAGCAAGTGTTCTAAAAGGCCATCCACAAGGATAACAGAGCATCGCATTCATAGGAGACAAGGCCTTTCTATGCAGCAGCTAGCACCATGTTCTCCACTGGCGATCATGGCAATCAGACGTGATCACTGAATAACAAACAAGATTGCGAGATGTTCTGCCTATTGTCCGTAAGCATACAAAGTCGCGTTTACTGCCAAAGAGGCATGTGCTAGCTCCTATAACTTCGTCGCTCGGTTTGTTCCTCAAGACACTCTCTACAACCCCCCGAAGTCTGCCGCAACATTTTTGGTATACCTTGCATTCACAGCCTGGCAAAAAAAGTGAAGCACCCAGAAGACATGGTTGGAAGCCAGTGTCTTGCACTCATACACGCCCTCAGTGGTCCAGTGCGGACTGCAATGGTAACTGACGATGTTGGATCAACATGTGAACACGTAGGCGTGGTCTGCTGAGGAGCTAACAGTGTACGATGGACGCTGTGCTCCGAAACACTTGTGCGTGCACCAGTACTGTGCTCTTTCGGCAGAGGTGCCACTCATCACCAAATACACTGCTTTACAGAGCAGACAAGCCTCCGAACCCCACGTTCTGTGAAGAGTCGTGGACGGCCAATTATCTAAGGTCTAGTGGTAGTTTCATCGTATTTCTACTTCTTTCCGTTGATGCCACAACAGTAGCACGTGAACATTCGACCAGCTTCACCGTTTTCGATATACACAGGCTCTGCGTAATAATAATCTGCCCTTTGTCAAAGCCGCTTAACTCAATGGATTTGGCCATTTGCGGCCCGTATCATCACCAGGGTGATCCCTTGTTGCGTGTCTGCTCCGCTTACATACATCTGTTAGCACGTCACGTGCCCGCAACGCTCTCAGACGGCATCCAAAGTCACGGTGGGCAGTAGTCATAATGTTTTGACTTATAAGTGTAGAGATAAGTATGGTTGTTAATTGAACGATATGCTTTTTTAGCCGTTGAAAACTATGGGGAAGATGAGCGTAACGATAAAACACAGTTGGCGTTAAAGCTTTCTGAAAAATATCCGAGAAATATGCTATGATGTATAAAGGCAAGGCCACCGGATTCGGCAGTTGTGGCGTAAACACCACGAAGTGGGGATCTCGTATCACGCCTCATCATCGTAGCATATCTTTCGACTGTTTATTTGGTTCCACAAAAGCTGTTTACTTAACATGAATATTACACAGTTTTAATCTGTCAGAAACTTTCTTATCAGCGCTCACTCCACTGCAGAGGAACGCCCGGGTTCCCGGGTTCGATTCCCAGCGGGGTCAGGGATTTTCTCTGCCTCGTGATGACTGGGTGTTGTGTGATGTCCTTAGGTTCGTTAGGCTCAAGTAGTTCTAAGTTCTAGGGGACTGATGACCGTAGATGTTAAGTCCCATAGTGCTCAGAGCCATTTTGAACCACTGCAGAGTGAAAATCTCATTCTGGAAACATATGAAATAGCTTTCCAGAGTCCCTTCTGATAACCTCGACATGAGCATACAGCTTCATTTACAATGTCGTTGCTGACCCTGTATCTATGGTGTATAAACTGCAGCATCGCCAAGTCACAAACAGTGTAGTGACGTCGAAACAGGGAACATTTCACATTGTGAGGCTTACAGTGCCATATTTCACCCGGTGGCTGAAAGCGGAACTATAATTTTTTTAGCATACTTCGCGAGCGCACCGATTACTGGACATGCCTACGATGCTTCAGCGATCTGCGATGAGTACGGTCCGTACAACAGCACTCGGAACGCGGTCAGTTTAATTATAACCACAAGATATTTTGAAATGTTCCCGCTACTTTAGGAAGCATTCCAATTGCTATCGATGTAATAAGAGGGTTCTTCACACGTTCAAGATTACATCGAACAGTAATGTCTGCAGTTACAGAATTAGTCACACACATATTTGTGTGCTCCACCACCAGATAAACATCCGGAAAAGCTAAAGGAATTGTATTTATAAAGTCAGTTCTCTGTTTCTGTATGTGTTGCTGGTAAAGGCAATACTTAAAAATTCCTTGGGATGTAGATTACTCCGCTAGGAAAGGAAATCCTAGGTCTTACTGCAGCTGGTCCTCCTACAAGCGTATGACAGAATAATAATCTGCAGAATTTTTATTTGAATCATCGTCGTTTATTTACGGATAATACAAAATCATTTCCACTTCCAAAATGTTCAATCACAACGAGCCACGTGCATTCAACTGTTTTTAAAAACTTGACTCCAAAACTCATCTTCCCCCTCCTCCAACCTATCTCTTCCCAAGAACAAACAACTGACAATCATTAATATCTTTGGAAATAGAAAAATAATTTACAATTAATATCAATATTTATGTCACACCACAAAACGCGTAATTAAAATCTGCACGTAATATAAAAGTTATTTTCATTAAACCGGGAGTTGAACATATAGCTATAAAACGTTTGGTTAAATAATATTACAGAAGTTATGTGCATAAAACTGACAATGGACAATGGGCTTGGCAAAACAACTTTGGATAAAGTACATTAGTGGCAACACTCCCATGAACCGACGGATAATACAATAACAAGGACAATGCCCTGGTATAGGCACAGTTTCGGTACCACTGGAACTATTGGAGCAGGTGGCTGTAATTCGTTGCAAAATTATTTAAATAATTATAAAATGGGTCTCTTCAGAGGGTTTATGGTTAAAGGAAGGAATGAGACGGGCGAGAGAGCAGGAAGGAAAGGGGATGGAAATGGGAAAGTGGTTCCGTTTCAATACCCTGCAGAGCCTTTACCAACATCCGTTAGTGGAAAACTCTTCTACAGCCAGCAGGTGGATTGTATGTGATATTTGGAAAAGTAATGGAAAGGATACAAATGGGAAAGTACTTCCGTTTCAGTATGAAAGTTCAACTTTTTGTACACCGCCAAGGATCTGTATAGCTCAGTATTTCACATAAATTTCAACTCGATTCCACCACCCGTTTCTGAGAGAAAGGGGTCTGAAGAGATCCACAGATAGACGGACTACAAAGTGATCCTGCATTTACAGGAAAACAGTGTACAGTAGTAGTTGCTCTACTCTTTTAATAATATGCTAATATCCCGGAAAAATCCTAAGGAAATGCAGTCCGAAAACAAAGGAAGTAGGTTACAGTACACTTGTTCACCCACTGCTTGAATACTGCTCACCGGTGTGAGATCCGTTCCAGATAAGGTTGACAGAAGAGATAGAGAAGATCCAACGGAGAGCAGCGCGCTTCGTTACAGGGTCATTTAGTAATCGCGAAAGCGTTACGGAGGAGATGATAGATAAACTCCTGTGCAAGACTGCAAGAGAGACGCTAGGTAGCTCGGTACGGGCTTTTGTTGAAGTTTCGAGAACATACCTTCACCAGGCAAAATACTCTCAGACTTCAAGAAGGATATAATAATTCCAATCCCGAAGAAAGCAGGTGTTGACAGATGTGAAAATTAACGAACAATCAGTTTAATAAGCCACAGCTGCAAAATACTAACACGAATTCTTTACAGGCGAATGGAAAAACTAGTAGAAGCCGACCTCGGGGAAGATCAGTTTGGATTCCGTAGAAACACTGGAACACGTGAGGCAATACTGACCTTACCAATTACCTTAGAAGAAAGATTAAGGAAAGGGAAACCTACGTTTCTAGCATTTGTAGACTCAGAGAAAGCTTTTTACAATGTTGACTGGAATACTCTCTTTCAAATTCTGAAGGCGGCAGGGATAAAATACAGGGAGCGAAAGGCTATTTACAATTTGTACAGGGAGTGAGACAGGGTTGTAGCCTCTGCCCGATGCTATTCAATCTGTATATTGAGCAAGAAGTAAAGGACACAAAAGAAACGTTCGGAGTAGGTATTAAAATCCATGGAGAAGAAGAAAAATTTGAGGTTCGCCGATGACATTGTAATTCGGTTAGAGACAGCAAAGGACTTGGAAGAGCAGTTGCACGGAATGGACAGTGTCTTGAAAGGAGGATATAAGATGAACATCAACAAAAGCAAAACGAGGGTAATGGAATGTAGTCGAATTAAGTCGGGTGATGCTGAGGGAATTAGATTAGGAAATGAGACACTTAAAGCAGTACAGGAGTTTTGCTATTTGGGGAGAAAAATAACTGATGATGGTCGAAGTAGAGAGGATATAAAATGTAGATTGGCAATGGCAAGGAAAGCGTTTCTGAAGAAGAGAAATTTGTTAACATCGAGTATAGATTTAAGTGTCAGGAAGTCATTTCTGAAAGTATTTGTATGGAGTGTAGCCATGTATCGAAGTGAAACATGGACGATAAATAGTTTGGACAAGAAGAGAATAGAAGCTTTCGAAATGTGGTGCTACAGAAGAATGCTGAAGATGAGATGGGTAGATCACATAACTAATGAGGAGGTATTGAATAGGATTGGGGAGAAGAGGAGCTTGTGGCACAAATTGACCAGAAGAAGGGATCGGTTGGAATGACATGTTCTGAGGCATCAAGGGATCACGAATTTAGCATTGGTGGGCAGTGTGGAGGGTAAAAATCGTAGAGGGAGTCCAAGAGATGAATACACTAAGCAGATTCAGAAGGATGTAGATTGCAGTAGGTACTGGGAGATGAAGAAGCTTGCACAGGATAGAGTAGCATGGAGAGCTGCATCAAACCAGTCTCAGGACTGAAGACCACAACAACAACAAGAACAACAACCTTCACCGAGGTGTCAAGCAGTATATTGCTCCCTTCTACGTATATCTCGCGAAGAGACCATGAGGATAAAAACAGAGAGATTAGAGCTCACACAGGCATACCGACAATCATTCTTTCCACGAACAATACGAGACTGGAATTGAAGGGAAAACCGATACAGGTACTCAGGGTACCATCCGCCACAGGGTCGCCCGCGGGGGGGAGGGGGGGGGGAGCAGTTGCCCCGAGTGAGTATTCATTCAGTTTACGAATATAAAAAACACCTGTAGCTTTACGACTCAGTTATGTATGATTTAAAATACCCGTAAAATTACCACTAAAATAACCGGAAAATATCGGTAAAATGACGTAAAAATGATATCAAACATATGCAAACGGAATTACAGGATGAACTAGAGCAATGAAAAATTTAAAGGAAATCGAATTAAAATTAAAAAATGATGATAAATTTAAAAATTGTGTGTTTTTCTTTAAGAAATCTCGTTCGTTGAAGATGTGCAAAATTGTTATATATCTGTCTTACAGCTATTGCCTACGAAGTATCTTTATTTTTATTTCTATACCCTCACGTGGTAGAAATTAACAACAGCAAGTGAGGCAACAATGGGAATAATCAGATGAACCAGCAGTTTATTGTTAACTTTTACAAATGCATTCTTGAGCAACATTTAAGCGTTTTTCCTGAAGGCACGCCCATTGTTCGTTTGTACGTTCCTTACATATTAAAAGAATCACTTGTGCCATAAAGGGACGTTAAACACAAACGTAAAAAAATGATATCTTCCTTGAAAAATAATCTACGGTACACTATCTATATGACGAAAAATACAAAATTAGGGATAGATATCTATAGCCGGAATATTCGAGATTTTAGTAACTGTAAACAATGCATATCTGATAATGAAAGACCGTTTACACGTTAACAAACTCTGGGCATTGCTAATAACCTATAATAAAACAAAGCGAATCTGCCGATCGACAAACTACTACATGTGTACGTGGTCTCATTAAGATTGGTACCCATGGTGAGAGTTCCATCTCGAAAATGTTGACTTATAGGGTACTAAAACGTCACCCTCTCTGTTGCCACCTCACTAGGTACAAACCTCTTCATCAACCTCAACTGACAACACAATACAGTTGCACAACAAAACACACTCGACAAAATTTTATTCTTTCAAATTTCAAATAGTGGTTAACAATTGTCAGACGCTAATTTAAATGAGCGTATTGTATTATGTTCCTTTTCGTTTGCTGAAGAAGTGTTCGAGGGTACTGTGTGGCCACTAATATCGCTACTTGTCTGTAGAAGTAGATTTTTAATAGCAGAAAAACAAGTAGTTCAGAGAGAAAAAGCTCAGGACAGGACCAAACGAAAATGGCAGCAAAATGTACAGTCTGCTAATGTAAAAACAGGTTTTACTATAGTTATAATGTTGAGTTTTTTATGTTTATAGCTCTGGCATTGTACTAAAAGTGCATCAGTATTTCTAAATTGCATACAAGGGGGAAAAGATCTGGCTTACCATGAAACGACAAATTCTCTTCAGAGAACAACAGTAATTCAGTAAGCATATTAGAATGCGTAGGCCTATTCCAAAATAGAGCTGTATCACATGAAATAATCGTTCTTAGTACACTACGCAGCTGAAGAACACTATTGTTAAGTGCATAAAAGAAGCTTTCACAGTAATGTAAGTGAATTTGACCAGGTTTACACAGTTGAGTGTAGTGAACCGTTTTTTTCCCGGACTGTTCATTTAAATCCAACTGGGTTCACTGCAGTGTTTTTAAGCGCTTAAACAATTATTAATGGTTTATATATACAGAGTGAGTCACCTAACATTACATCAAATACTGACGAATTGATTCCACTGACCTAAGGTGAAGAGAGGGGCTAGTGTAACTGGTTAATACAAACCATAAAAAAATGCACGGAAGTATGTTTTTAACACAAACCTACGTTTTTTAAAAATGGAACCACGTTAGTTTTGTTAGCACATCTGAACATATAAACAAATACGTAATCAGTGCCGTTTGTTTCATTGTAAAATGTTAATTACATCAGGAGATATTGTAACCTAAAGTTGACGCTTGAGTACCACTCCTCCGCTGTTCGATAGTGTGTATCGGAGTGCACCGAATTACGTAGGGATCCAAAGGGAACGGTGATGCACCTTAGGTACAGAAGAGACTGGAACAGCACATTACGTCCACATGCTAACACCTTTTTATTGGTCTTTTTCACTGAAGCACAAGTACATTACCATCAGGAGTGAGGTACACGTACACACGTGGTTTCCGTTTTCAATTACGGAGTGGAATAGAGTGTGTCCCGACATGTCAGGCCAATAGATGTTCAATGTGGTGGCCATCATTTGATGCACACAATTACAATCTCTGGTGTAATGAATGCCATACACGCCGCAGTACATCAGGTGTAATGTCGCCGCACGCTGCCACAATACGTTGTTTCATATCCTCTGGGGTTGTAGGCGCATCACGGTACACATTCTCCTTTAACGTACCCCACAGAAAGAAGTCCAGAGGTGTAAGATCAGGAGAACAGGCTGGCCATTTTATGCATCCTCCACGTCCTATGAAACGCCAGTCGAACATCCTTTCAAGGTCAGCCTAGTGTTAATTGCGGAATGTGCAGGTGCACCATCATGCTGATACCACATACGTCGACGCGTTTCCAGTGGGCCATTTCCGAGTAACGTTGGCAGATCATTCTGTAGAAACGCGATGTATGTTGCAGCTGTTTGGGCCCCTGCAATGAAGTGTGGACCAATGACGTGGTCGCCAATGATTCCGCACCATACAATTACAGTCCACGGTCGCTGTCGCTCTACCTGCCTGAGCCAGCGCGGATTGTCCACGGATCAGTAATGCATGTTCCGTAGATTCACTGCCCCGTGGTTTGTGAAACCCGCTTCATCGGTAAACAGGTACAACTGCAACGCGTTCCCTGTTAATGCCCATTGACAGAATTGCACTCGATGATTAAAGTTATCACCTTGTAATTGCTAATGCAGAAACACATGAAACGGGTGAAAGCGGTGACGATGCAGTATGCGCATGACACTACTTTGACTCAGTACACCGGCTCTCGCAATGTCCCGTGTACTCATGTGTGGGTTCATGGCAACAGCAGCTATCACACCAACTGCACCCGCTTCTCCTGTGACTGGCCTGTTGCGGACCCGTTTGCGTGCTGCGACCATACCTGTTGCATACAGTTGGCGGTAGATGTTTTGCAATGTGCGGCACGTTGGATGCTCTCTGTCCGGGTACCGTTCTGCATGCACCCTGCAGGCTTCAGCTGCATTTCGTCGACACTCGCCATAGATGAGTATCATCTCTGCCTTTTCAGAGTTCTAATACACCATGGTCACAGTTCCTAGAACACTACACTATCACAGACGTCTGGTAACACGGTGTACTACAGTTGGTCTGCGTGCGGAGACGAATGCAGAAGAACAGTAGCAGCAAGCGCTACATGCGGACACTGCGACAGCTAGACCAAACCACAACAGTGCACAACAGCCACACTCGTAAACACAGTCGTCATCGTAAACATGTCCCTGCAGATGCTGCTCGCCGACCGTGGCCCGTGTTTGTTACAACACGCAACTGAACGTCGGAGGTTTCAAGCGTCAACTTTAGGTTACAGATGTAATTAACATTTTACAATGCAACAAACGGCACTGATTGCGAATTTGTTTATATGTTCAGATGTGCAAAACTAACGTGGTTCCATTTAAAAAAAAACGTAGGTTTGTGTTAAAAAACACACTTCCGTGCATTTTGGTATGGTTTGTATTAAACAATTACACTAGCCCTTCTCCTCAAGTTTGGTCTGTGGAATCGGTTCGTCAGTATTTGATGTGGTTTACGAAATATATCCAGCGGTAACGTTAGGTGACTCACCCTGTATATGTGTGTGTGTGTGTGGTGAAAATTTTTTACCCGTACTCAGACAAAAACCTGTGGGCGCCCCTGCCGCACACCGTCAGGTGGCTTGCGGAGTATTGCATGTAGATGTAGGCATATTTCTTAATTTGTGGAGTATACTCAAGTGCTTATGTCAGTGTAAATTTTAGATGGCTAAACACTTCGCGCGCGCTTTTGTGTGTGTGTGGGGGGGGGGGGGGGGGGTGAGGTATGAGGGCTACGTGAGTCGGTGCCACCTCTAGCACGCGCAAGGTCGCTCCTTGCGGCCTACAACGAGGAGTCGGTAAGTCCTCGACGGAGACGCTGTTGAACCGTGCTGGGCACAGTGACCCTCTTAAGGCGTCCCGTGAATGGGAAGCAATCTCAGAGACACAAGGGACCCGCCAGCTGCTCATAATTCCGGCATTCTCGGCCGCGCGGTAAGGGCAAACGACTCGGCCTCCTAAATAATAATAAGCCGCGGCCGTTATTCTGCATCTGCCCATTCTACCTCCCCCCCCCCCCCCTCCCCCTGTTGTGGGGCTGAAAAAGAGGAGCCGAGAGAGAGGCGTGCAGGGCTGGGTGGCGACGGGGGTCGTCGACAGCGACGAGATGAAACACGCAAGGAAGCTAAACAGGAATACATAATATGGCGGCAATGGTGCGGCGACTGGCGGGTCCAGACAAAGGCGAGCGTGCTGAATAATTCAGCGCCGGCGCCAGACGCCTGGAATTGCTCTCGTGCATCAGTGTGTCCACGAGCTGCTGAGGTGCTCACCCAACCAGCGGAATTAAAGTTTTTCTTCTCCGCGAGCGGGCTGGGTTAGCTGCGCGCGGGGGGTTTGTGTTTACTACTCTGAGCACGCGGAGAGGTCCGGATATCCCGTCCCCGCCGCCGCGTCTCTCTCATAACACGCTTCGTCCTGGAACAACAATACGCGCCACTTGCTGGAAATCCATCTCTTAACAGAAGAAAGCCTCGTCAGGCGTCCCCAGCCAGTCGATCTAGAAGCCGACCGGTCTGGCTTAACCCATTACTGGCCAAAACTCTATCGGATCATTTTTTTGCCAACTTTTATACATAAATACGTTACATGGAGTGATTAATTGAATAAAAAGCTGTTCTGAAAATTTTCAGTTTATTAGAACAAAAACTACAGACCGTCCCATTTTTGGGACACTGGCCAAATGCGCTATCCAAATCACAACCTTATTCTCCATGCATAATATTGTAACAAACAACACAAACAATAAATAAAGAATGTTTTAAATTTATTGAATGTCTATTCAGTATGAAATGAAGCAAAACACTTGTCGTGTGCGCCAACGGTGCACCTATCAAAATTTTTGTTGTTTTTTTCTTGCAGTAAGCACATCTCTTCTGTGTTTTACTCTCTTCTGTGTTTTACTTGGCACAGTGAAATGATTTCCTGGATCTAGTCGTACATCTGTGCTCACCCGTCCTCCCATCAATTTGCTTCTTTGTGGTCCTCAGTGTTTTGGTACTGATCCTGTTTTCTTTGATAGGTAAAACCACTGTTCTCGGTCGGACATCCGAAAGTGAGAGCTGCTCTCTAAAGTACCGGCTACATCTTGTACAACAGACTCATTGTTCAATACATTTTCGTCAATGTCTTCTTCATCTGTTATTACATCTGTATCGGGTGAAATAATCGTAAATTCTGCATCATCTTCATCGTCACTCTCTTGATGGTTCGCTAGTTCTGCTAGAATTTCTTCAAGTGTAAGTCCACTCGGCCTGTTTTTATCCTATTGGACTCTTAAAATTCGAATAGAACATGAAAAAATGCAATCTTTCTCTGTATAATACGTGTATACAAGAATAGGGCACATCAACAATAAATGATAGTGTAACATGCCATTGTCCCATTATTGGGACGTATAAAATATATCGATATTGCACTTAGTTGAAAAAATCTGAAGTATACTTAATCTTTCATGGACATCCATATGTTGATAACAGACACACCCAGACAACTAAATCACAGCTCACTGTCGTCCAGGAACTACCAGCAGACATACAGTGCTACCATGTGCGAGTACAAACAATCGGCAAGTTTATAATTTTCCTGACGTGAAGTACTTAAAAAAAGTTATTTATTTTACATTTGCAGGCATTGTAGAAGTTAGTTGAACCTACAGGTGCAACAATAAAGGCTAAAAGCTCCATTGCTTACATACAAATAAGTAAAATATACGCGTCCCAAAAAAGGGACAATGGCCAGCAATGGGTTAAGTCCTGCACATGTTGAAAGGTGGCTAGACTGAGTCACAGCGCCAGAATTGCGCCAAAGATTATTATTCCGCCGCCTCCACTGGCGCAGGTAATTCAGAGGATGTCGAGAGCAGTTGTTCTGTTGGTCGAGAGAGTAGACGATCTGAATGTTGACTGAAATGTACTGTTAGGTTGGTGTAACGTATAGATGGAAGAAGGTGCAATTGTCAGAATATATTTGAGAAAGGAGATGGGCTTTTGATTTATAATTCAGAGGATGTCGAGAGCAGTTGTTCTGTTGGTCGAGAGAGTAGACGATCTGAATGTTGACTGAAATGTACTGTTAGGTTGGTGTAACGTATAGATGGAAGAAGGTGCAATTGTCAGAATATATTTGAGAAAGGAGATGGGCTTTTGATTTATGATGCTGGTGTAATGGAATATTTGCGTCAAAATATAATGAGGTAAAAAGGTATTACAGTTTTCTTTAATAACAATCCCTCTTGTGCTCACAGGTACAGTCAACAAAGCATATGGCTCGTGTTCATTTATTAGACTTGTAATTCTGGTTTCTATGCGCAATTATAATATTTTTGGTTTTTCAATTAGTTTATCGTAAATGGTGTTTAAAATATTTTGTCGTATTGAGAAACAACCGAGCCAGCTACATGTACGATGAGTCACACTACCACACACAGAACAGTTACACTTGTGCTTTGTTGTTTCGTAGCTTTTATAGTTGCAGGGGACTTAATTAATCAATTGTGTTAATGGAAATTCCTTGCCATGATTTATTTTTATTTTATGCAGTCATATTGCGTGCTATTAATAGTCAGGGCCAACCGGTTACGAGACGTCGTAACCGGTCACACAGCTAGTAAAATTATTGCAGTTATTCATTAATATTAGTTTTTATTAACCCCCCATGTAATGTTCAGTATTTATTGATGCCGTTTTTTGTCAAACCTGCAATATATTGAAGCGACCTCACATCGTCAATAATATTTACATAAATCGTGAGCTGACATCCGGGTATTACAAGATTAAAACGTCGAAAACTCGCTTCACTTACTAAATGGCGTAACAGCTTTGAAAAATAACGTAGCTGTATTATAACACAGAAGGGTCACAAAAGACTGCAAACAAGTACTCGTTACTCAACCACAGTTCAGGGTGTAAAAAATAGTTAATCAGCTGCTTCACTTTGCTAGATTCTATATAGCATCTATATAGCTTGCGAGCAACAGAAAACAGCGAAAAGGAGGAAATGGGTCCGAGAAGGGTTGGAAAAAAAAAAAAAGGAGCGACTGGTAGGGACGAGAAAAACCGACCGGTTAAAACCGATACCGGTATTTTAATTCTGAATATTTTTCGGTACTTGTTTGATCTCGATTATAACAGGTATCTTTTATTTTTTGCTGATAACCTGTAATAAAACCTATATACCAATTTGCCACAGCAATAGTGTTACAATTTTAGGTTTTTAAATTAAAAAAAAAACTTTTCTAGAAACGAGTTTGATAGGAAGTTCTGTGGTTTCTGAACGATTAGTATCATCATTGAATGATACTGTTTCTGATTAAATGAGTCTACCTACAGATCGACGCTTTACAGAACGAGTATTATGAACAGACTGGAGAATAAGCATTACCCAACGCATTAATTCATTACTGAAATTTTAACTATTGTCATATAACTGTTCCTGTTAAATGTCATAATTTGTATGTTATCTAACATTTTCATTTCAGTTTTTTGAAAGAGCATTTTTTCTTCGGCTAGTAAAATATCAATTTCATTCAAATTCCTGTTAAAAAGTAAAGATATATATCTGTCGAAAACATGTGTTTTTCATGGGAAATAATAACAGAAAACCAGCGTATTTTGCACAAAAACTTGTTATTTTCTGTCATTTCTATGAAATAATACCACAGAAATGATCTTATTGAAACAGTAATAATTTAAAAACGTACCAATTCATTCATAGTTCGGAATAAAATTGGAAAATAGTCGAGCTGCTGCCTATGTCTATATAACGTATATTTATCTGCTTGGAAACTTACCATGAAAAATAGAGTTCTCCAACCTCAATTTTCGTCCTTTAGGTCTGGCTATTCGTTCTTCATGTTGTGGTCTTCAGTCCTGAGACTGGTTTGATGCAGCTCACTATGTTACTCTATCCTGTTCAAGCTTCTTCATCTCCCAGTACCTACTGCAACCTACATCCCTCTGAATCTGCTTAGTGTATTCATCTCTTGGCCTCCCTCTACGATTTTTACGCTCCACGCTGCCCTCCAATACTAAATTGGTGATCCCTTGATGCCTCAGGACATGTCCTACCAATCGATCCCTTCTTTTAGTCAAGTTGTGCCACAAACTTCTCTTCTCTCCAATCCTATTCAATACCTCCTCATCAGTTATGAGATCTACCCATCTAATATTCATCATTCTTCTGCACCACCACATTTCAAAAGCTTCTATTCTCTTCTCGTCCAAATTATTTATCGTCCATGTTTCACTTCGATACATGGCTACACTCCATACAAATACTTTCAGAAACGACTTCCTGACACTTAAACCTATACTCGTTGTTAACAAATTTCTCTTATTCAGAAACGCTTTCCTTGCCATTGCCAGTCTACATTTTATATCCTCTCTACTTCCATCATCATCAGTTATTTTGCTCCCCAACTAGCAAAACTCCTGTACTACTTTAAGTGTCTCATTTCTGAATCTAATTCCCTCAGTATCACTCGACTTAATTCGACTACATTCCGTTATCTTCGTTTTGCTTTTGTTGATGTTCATTATATATCCTCCTTTCAAGACACTATCCATTCCGTTCAACTGCTCTTCTAAGTCCTTTGCTGTCTCTGACAGAATTACAATGTCATCAGTGAACCTCAAAGTTTTTATTTCTTCTCCATGGATTCTAATACTTACACTGATTCTTCTTTTGTTTCCTTCACTGCTTGCTCAATATACAGATTGAATAACATCGGGGAGAGGCTACAACCCTGTCTCACTCCCTTCCCAACCACTGCTTCCCTTTCATGTCCCTAGACTCTTATAACTGCCATCTGGTTTCTGTACAAATTGTAAATACCCTTTCGCTCCCTGTATTTTACCCCTGCCACCTTCAGAATTTGAGTATTCCAGTCAACATTGTCAAAAGCTTTCTCTACGTCTACAAATGCTATAAACGTAGATTTGCTTTTTCCTTAATCTATTTCCTAAGATAAGTCGTAGGGTCAGTATTGCCTCACGTGTTCCAATATTTCTACGGAATCCAAACTGATCTTTCCCGAGGTCAGCTTCTACTAGTTTTTCCATTCGTCTGTGAAGAATTCGCGTTAGTATTTTGCAGCCGTGACTTATTAAACTGATAGTTCGGTAATTTTCACATCTGTGAACACCTGCTTTCTTGGGGATTGGAATTATTATATCCTTCTTGAAGTCTGAGGGTATTTCGCCTGTCTCACACATCTTGCTCACTAGATAGTAGAGTTTTGTCAGGACTGGTTCTCCCAAAGCTGTCAGTAGTTCTAATGGAATGTTGTCAGTAGTTGTAATGGAATGTTGTCTACTCCCGGGGCCTTGTTTCGACTCAGGTCTTTCAGTGTTCTGTCAAACTCTTTACGCAGTATCATATCTCCCATTTCATCTTCATCTTCATCTACATCCTCTTCCATTTCCATAATATTGTCCTCAAGTACATCGCCCTTGTATAAACCCTCTATACACTCCTTCCACCTTTTTGCTTTCTCTTCTTTGCTTAGAACTGGGTTTCCATCTGAGCTCTTGATATTCATACAAGTCGCTCTCATTTCTCCAAAGGTCTCTTTAATATTCATGTAGGCAGTATCTATCTTACCCCTAATGAGATTAGCCTCTACACCCTTACATTTGTCCTCTAGCTATCCCTGCTTAAGCATTTTGCACTTCCTGTCGATCTCATTTTTCAGACGTTTGTATCCCTTTTTGCTTGTTTCATTTACTGCATTTCGATATTTTCTCCTTTCATCAATTAAATTCAATATTTCTTCTGTTACCCAAGGATTTCTATTACCCCTCGTCGTTTAACCTACTTGATCCTCTGCTGCCTTCACTACTTTATACCAAAAGTCACCCATTCTTCTTCTACTGTATTTCTTTCCCCCATTCCTATCAATTGTTCCCTTATGCTCTCCTTGAAACTCTGTACAACCTCTGGTTTATTAAGTTTATCCAGGTCCCATCTCCTTAAATTCCCACCTTTTTGCACTTTTTCAGTTTTAATCTACAGTTCATAACCAATAGATCGTAGTCAGAGTCCACATCTGACCCTGGAAATGTCTAAGAATTTAAAACCTGGTTCCCAAATCTCTGTCTTACCTTTATATAATCTATCTAAAACCTGTCAGTATCTTCAGGCTTCTTCCATGTATACAACCTTCTTTCCTGACTCTTGAACCAAGTGTTAGCTATGATTAAGTTGTGCTCTGTGCAAAATTCTACCAGGCGGCTTCCTCTTGCGTTTCTTACCCCCAATCCATATTTACCTTCTACGTTTCCTTCTCTCCCTTTTCCTACTGACGAATTCCAGTCACCCATGACTATTAAATTTTCGTCTCCCTTCACTATCCGAATAATTTATTTTATTTTATCATACATTTCTTCAATTTCTTCGTCATCTGCAGAGCTAGTTGGCATATAAACTTGTACTACTGTAGTAGGCGTGGGCTTCGTGTCTATCTTGGCCACAATAATGTGTTCACTATGCTGTTTGTAGAAGCTTACCCGCACTCCTATTTTTTATTCATTATTAAACCTACTCCTGCATTACCCCTATTTGATTTTGTATTTATAACCCTGTATTCACTTGACCAAAAGTCTTGTTCCTCCTGCCATCGAACTTCACTAATTCCCACTATATCTAACTTTAACCTATCCATTTCCCTTTTTAAATTTTCTAACATACCTGCCCGTTTAAGGGATCTGACATTCCACGCTCCGATCCGTAGAACACACAGTTTTCTTTCTCCTGGCAACGACATCCTCTTGAGTAGTCCCCGCCCGGAGATCCGAATGGGGGACTATTTTACCTCCGAAATATTTTACCCAAGTGGACGCCCTCATCATTTAACCATACAGTAAAGAAGCTGCATGCCCTCGGGGAAAACTACGGCTGTAGTTTCCCCTTGCTTTCAGCCGTTCGCAGTACCAGCACAGCAAGGCCGTTTTGGTTAGTGTTACAAGGCCAGATCAGTCAGTCATCCAGACTGTTGCCCCTGCAACTACTGAAAAGGCTGCTACCCCTCTTCAGGAACCACACGTTTGTCTGGCCTCTCAACAGATACCCCTGTTTATGTATATGGTTACACAGTCCAGAATGGTGAAATATCTTTACACTCAGTTCATATTGTACATAACACAAACTAAATACAATACAGATCAACACAAAAGTATTCTCCACCATAGTAACTATTATATGGTGTCATAAATCAACTTGAATAATTTAACAATGTCTTTTCAGAAGTGCCAATAACTTATTACTACATAAATATTAGAAATATATGAAGTGAGAGGGAATATCCCAGATTAAGAATCACTAACGCACAACTTTCATTAAAAGATTTACGTCCGCTTTCTTAATAGCATTGAAAGGTAAGGCTCTGAAGTACTGTGGCATTACTTTGCTGTTGGTCAAAATGTATATTAATAAGGAACAATAGGGCAATTTTTAAACATATTCATTGCTTAAGTTGTGATTACTAAATATATGAAAGAAATCATGTTTTGAACTACTCAACCGAATTCTATATGTCCATTAAATGTGATATGATAGTTATCAAACTGTTCAAAATATTCCTCATCTCTAAAACATGGTAGAAGGAAATAAACAACTAAGTAAGAGGCCTAAAATAACTATCTTTAGCATGTTTTGCCTGATGCAAGAATCAACATTCAATATCAACGAATGAACAAAAGTTTTGTAAAGGTCTGATGTTTGAAATTATGCATAATGTTTGTTGGAAGTCGCTAAGTGCTCTCATTCTCAAATATTGAATGACTGTAGTCTAACTGGCACATCACGAGCTACCCCGCCTCAAGACATAAACACAGCGTCCAACTGTAATACTTGTCTTATTTTATTAAACTTTTAACACAATATTATGACAGTCGTTTAAATTTGGTCAGTAAATGTATGCAAAGGCTGAATATCAGATCTCTGATGCTGTCGGAAGCCGCCAGACAGGCTGCCTACATCTGGAACCATGAACCGTCTTAGCCACTTAGTAATATACGTCCTGGGTGGGCGGGTGGTTGGTTGGTTTGTTTGGAGATCAAAGGGACTAAACTGCACGGTTCTCACTCTCTTTCTGGGTGGTCAGGGAGGATTCCCCTAGACGACTCATGATGTTGTTAGTATAGTAAGACTGATCGTAGCTCCATCATGGATTTTTTCTTGAATTCTGTTTTTTGAATAAGAAGTAGTTATGAGTAAAGATATAGTCAGTTATCATTACAAGAAAGGCAGCAGTGAATTTTGAGTAAGCTCATTATTGAAGTCCCCCAGGGACTGACACCTAGTATTCATAATGCCAAAATAGTGGAATTACCCTCGATTACAACAAGATTTTTGAAAAGTAGTATAAAAATTTATTATCCGCACAGGAATACTGCTGAATTTTTTGTAGTATTCTACCCCTCATGACTTTTCGAGAAAAATAATGATTGGTGGAGAGACTAAGTTTTCTTTTATTTACCTATTTTGTTTGATATTTTGATTGTATTTATCTCGAAACGTATAATGTAAATATGTGAGGGAATATTACAATTTTCAAGTCTTTGCTCGATGTCTGTGTTTATTGCTGAAATCAAAGCAATAAAAAACTGAAAATCTTTTCTTTCAGAAACCTATTCTTTTGAGCTGTTTTAGCAGGTTAAACTGGAAATAAAAAAGAGCGTACAGCCGAAAACCGATTGTTTCGAGGATAACCGCAATTCCAAGCAACTAATCATACATTAATTTACTGGCATATCAGAACCATGATCCAGAAAGATGTCATAAATTACTTTTCAACGAGTTTTGCATTGTACAAGTTATTAATGTTGATACGAAATAAAATAAACAAAATACGTTCGGGAGAGAAGCAGTCGCAGTCGACAAGATATTTGAAGTAACGTTTGAAATTTCTGGTGACAGGTAGGTTATTCGAATGCTCGAAATTTAGTTCTGTAATATCAGCAAACGTAACTAGGAAAATTCTATGTAAACGCTTGAAGCAGTCATATACGCCTGACAAGGATACATTTGTTTTGTCTCTAGGCAAATAATGTAAATAATTTTTTACGTTTTCTAATAATTTGATGAAACTAACATAGATTTCGGTTACCTCTAACTAGTCATTGCAGATATATGACGTATTTTTCATTTTTCCAAAGTGTTATGTAATTCACTAACCTATACTATGTTTTCAAATTAATAAAGTACGATGTGTCATAGAGAATTCTCCACTGATCATCCTGAAGTGATGCATACAATGATTGCCCTCTTAGGTCTATTAAATTTTTTTTGTGGTAAAAAGTACTTGAAAAAACTGAATCGAAGCAATGATATGCACAAAGGCGAAATGAAAACATAAATTGTGCACACGAACATCGTGTGCCTGATTCATGACGCTCTGTCAACATTTGAATGGAGAACGTCAAACCGTCAATACTTCACCTCATACGTCACTAAGAAGGTGTGAAGGCCTTTTTTTTTTTAAAAAAAAAAAAAAAAAGCGACTTTCTGGCCGCAGTCGACTACTCGTGGCAAGTAAGTCTACTAGAACGCCCTAACGTTTTATGCTTGTGCTGACAAAGGGACGTTATGGACTGGCCCCATCGATTTCCCTCATACGTATATGACTTGAAGCTCAGTGGCCAGTTACCAACTTCCTAAAGAATTCAACTCTGTATGTCCATAACACAATATATATATATATATATATATATATATATGCTTTTCCGGCCATTGGTTCCCTACCTCCATTTCATCAGTTGTGGACCCACTATCACCTATTTCAGTTTGACCCAAAAGATTTGAGACACCTTGTATTCGAGGGCAAGAAACGTGACATCAACCAACTCAAAGAAGTTCACTTCACTTTTTAAGATGGCGTCAGTGTTGAGAGGTATTGAAACTTGGGTAACATCACATTTGCGGACTAGGGTGTCAAATGACACGGCGTGGAATTAATAGTTATTCGGTCAGGAAATTTAGTTTATTTATCATTCCACTTAAAGTTGCACATGTCCACATGAAAATCTCGACACATAAAACACCGAACTTTTTTCGTAGTCTACCGACCGTACACATCGAAAACAGTGTGACACAGTTAATGTCTAAGAATCTGAGAACAATAATATAAAGCTGTTTTCTTTCTAAGCATCTAGAACTTTAGATTAGTCAACATTACGTTGGTGTGATTTCTGTTTTTAGATTATTAGTCAAATTTAGTCTATTGAACGTTTCTTGAGAACATGTATTTGTGCGAAGATTTTTGCTAATAGAATCTGATAACAGAAGTTAAAACATTTGGATATATTTAAACTGGAATCTCCCTGTTACGTTACAACATTTATTATATATCGACGTAAGAAACCGAAAAATATAAATGGTAACGCAAGTTCTAATTTCAATTGGAATAGTCAGCTGAAATTATTAGTAAATACACTACTTGGCCATTAAAATTGCTACACCAAGAAGAAATGCAGATGATAAACGGGTATTCATTGGACAAATATATTATACTAGAACTGACATGTGATTACATTTTCACGCAATTTGGGTGGATAGATCCTGAGAAATCAGTACCCAGAACGACAACCTCTGGCCGTAATAACGTCCTTGATACGCCTGGGCATTGAGTCAAACAGAGCTTGGATGACGTGTACATGTACAGCTGCCCATGCAGCTTCAACACGATACCACAGTTCATCAAGAGTAGTGACTGGCGTATTGTGACTAGCCAGTTGCTCGGCCACCATTGACCAGACGTTTTCAGTTAGTGAGAGATCTGGAGAATGTGATGGCCAGGGCAGCAGTCGAACATTTTCTGTATCCAGAAAGGCCCGTACAGGACGTGCAACATGCGGCCGTGCATTATCCCGCTGAAATGTAGGGTTTCGCAAGGATCGAATGAAGGGTAGAGCCACGGGTCGTAACACATCTGAAATGTAACGTCCACTGTTCAAAGTGCCGTCAATACGTACAAGAGGTAACCGAGACATGTAACCAATGGCACCCCATACCATCACGGTGGGTGATACGCCAGTATAGCGATGACAAATACACGCTTCCAATGTGCGTTCACCGCGTAGACGCCAAACACGGATGCGACCATCATGATGCTGTAAACAGAAGCTGGATTCATCCGAAAAAATGAGGTTTTTCCATTCGTGCACCCAGGTTCGTCGTTGAGTACACCATCGCAGGCGCTCCTGTCTGTGATGCAGCGTCAAGGGTAACCCGCAGCCACGGTCTCCGAGCTGATAGTCCATGTTGCTGCAAACGTCGTCGAACTGTCGAACTGTTCGCGCAGATGGTTGATGTCTTGCAAACGTCCCCATCTGTTGACTCAGGGATCGAGACGTGGCTGCACGATCCGTCACAGCCATGCGCATAAGATGCCTGTCATCTCGACTGCTAGTGACACGAGGCCGTTGGGATCTAGAACGGCGTTCCGTATTACCCTCCTGAACCCACCGATTCCATATTCTGCTAACAGTCATTGGATCTCGGCCAACGCGAGTAGCAATGTCGCGATACGATAAACCGCAATCGCGATAGGCTGCTATTCGACCTTTATCAAAGTCTGAAACATGATGGTACGCATTTCTCCTCCTTACAGGAGGCATCACAACAACGTTTCAGCAGGCAACGCCGGTCAACTGCTGTTTGTATATGAGAAAGCGGTTGGAAACTTTCCTCATATCAGCACGTTATAGGTGTCGCCACCGGCGCCAACCTTGTGTGACTGCTCTGAAAAGCTAATCATTTTCATATCACATCATCTTCTTCCTGTCGGTTAAATTTCGCGTCTGTAGCACGTCATCATCGTGGTGTAGCAATTTTAATGGCAAGTAGTGTATGTAGTTTTGTTGCTGATGAATTTTTGTTGACTAGTTAAGTTCATCTGTGCATGAAGTGAATATGTCGATGCATAAGCAAAAAATGTATTTACGGCAAAATTACGCTCAGGATATAGAAACGTTCGTAAACATGCAGAGTAATGGATTATGTACTTTATAAACGAAAAAAGGCCAAATCTGGCCTTGATTGCGGTGTTAATCGCATACTTCACTAGTTGGGAAGAAGGTTCCTTCAGACGAAGTTTTATTACACGGTTAAATGGGCACCGTTTTTTACTCACACCTTGAAGGATTTTTATCTATAGTACTAATTAGCGAAAAACATTCTTCTTCCCTCAGGAGGCTTGTAATGTCACGCTTTCCACCATAATTTCGCTATTAACGAAGAACCTTCAGTCATGCCGAATGAAGACTAAATGCTTAACTATAAAACGGAGGCACGCTCCATACGAAATGACCGTTCCTCTGACAGCGATGAAGTTAGGAGATCTTCTTCTCAGCAAATAAACTAAAGATTTACCTACACGGCGCACAAGCATATCCACAACATTTGGTGAATTATATAGTTTACGCAAACAAGACAATGCGGCAATGTTAATAAAGACAATGCGGCAACCTAAGTTTCCAGTTCCCTTGCGGGTTCGTTGATAGCAAGGAAGCCCCGCTATCTCCTTCCGCTACCAAATGAGTCTTCGTTTCATTGTTCTACCAAAGTGGTGGCCAGGGGAGGATGATTGCAAGGGAATTTCGAGATAGCAACTCCGTTCGGATATCCCCGGGGTGCCGTTCCCGACTTCCCCGCAACTGAATGAAATTGCCCCCCGGCCGCGTACGGCTCTATGCGGAGCTGGTACACCAAGCTACGCGGTTGGCCCACCTCACGTTACACAGCGAATGGGGGATACAAGGAAATTTCTTGTTACAGCAGAACAATAATGGCATTTCCTTGTTGAATAAAACTGAAAGTGATGGGCCATAAAATACAGGACGATTCCCATACAAAAAATTACAATGGGTCACAATTTTCCTCCGAAAACTAGTAAAAACGGGAAAGTTCTTTAATGATTTCAGTAGATAACTCGTAGAAACGTGTTTTTTTAACCCTTTCGTGGGGAAACACTTCCCATTGAACGTATTTCTTCACAGCGTTTAACGGAATATATGTTCCCACTTCTGTACGCTCCTGGCATCTAGTGACACTCCGATGCACCAGCTGTAGTTTCTGTATGTGATGATGTATAGCCTCCACAGGGGTGCCGACTTATAAAAAATATTGGGGGGGGGGCCATAATGGGGGTCTTGCTCCTGGAAATTTTCTAAATTTTAGATGAAAAATAGTAAGTTATAAAGTTTTTTAAAGTATTTTAGAGTCATATGATAGCATTAGAACCCCAAAAACAGAACTCTTGATAACTCGACACTCCAGAAACTCGACAAGCCTGACACTTTTTGGCTTTGAAAAAAGAAACAAAACATAAACGCGCACAGTATTTTCGTAAAAAGGTAATGCAATTTACAGTTAAGAATTATGCTTATAGGCTATTACAGAGCAGTGAATATATAGTCTGAAATTATAGTTAAATAAATCCTAAACTATCATTAAAAGAATAAAACATAAAATATTGCTGCCGCACAGTAATAGCACTTTGATTAATAAGTGAAATAGCTAATTTAAGCTTACTTTGAATAAGGCTCAGGACTCATTAAATAAAAATTAAAAAATCTCAAAGTTAATGCTTTAATAAAGTTAATACAGTACGCCTAATACTTTCAGTCAAAAAGTATGTAAATAGCTGGTTTTAATTGGCTCTTACACCCTAAAAATTTTTAAATATTTGAAAATAACTAATACAATACTACAGTAATATAGTAATACAGTACTAAACTAGTACTAACATTTCGAAACTGAAAATTTAACATTATGTTTGTATTTTATTATCTGTTTTACAAAGATTTTTAATATTGCTCTAAATGCCATTATTAGGGCTAGAGTGTTCTTATAAAGCTGCAAATGTCGACCGTCTGACTGGATTACTGAATATGGAGTCGTTGATGACTGGTCGGATATCCGATTCATCCAAAACATCTCGGTGGGCATGAAGAACAGCCAAGTTGTTCAATCGCTTCTGTCCCATTGATGATCGGAGATTTGATTTCAGACATCTACGGGCGCTGAATGACCATTCTGCTGTTGCTGTCGTGATTGGAGCTGCTTGGAGAAACTTAATGCACTGCAATACTTCACATAACATTTCTCCAACTGCAGGCTCTTGTGTAATGTACTTTCTTACAACACGCATGCTTTTTAAGACCAGTTGTTTTTTATTAGCGATATCGACTAACATGTTCAAGTGCAAGCGCAGTCTCTCAATGTCTAGGACATTTTTGAAAAACTCAGTTGATTTTTTCCAAATTTGTTTCACCTCTGTTTACTAAAAGCAAGCATTCTCGTTCAACTGCAATGACCTGTGTGAGTCCAGTTGAAGCAAATCGCTCAGTAATGCAAAATTGCACCGTTTCACAAACTTCAATGTAAATAGCTTTGTAGTATTCATTTGGGGTTTTCAAAGCGTGCGGTGAGCTGGCTTTGTTGTTTTCGTACTTCTTTGGTATATTTCGATTCCGAGGAAGCGAAGGATCATCAACTTGTGAAGGTTTTTCTTTTAAACACAATTCCCAAAAATGTTCAAAACTACCACGCCTTCCATTCAGTATACAAATCAAGCCCCCCATATATTTTTTCCAGATCAGCAATACTTATATGAGGGCATTGAATTTTTTCATTGACATCCTCTACTGGGTTCATTGGATGGCAATAAAGACGTAAAAAGAAACAAGTCTTGAATTGTAACATTTACTCAAGGTAGTCTGCACATTTGCAACCTGCCTCTGTTTTGTCCTCTGCAGAAAATGTTTCAAAAAAACTCCAGAAGTCCTTCGAAGTTTTTCACTATTCTCAAAATACTAGAAGCTCGCATAGCATATCAAGTCGGGCAAAACGGTCATAGACCAGCTTGGTCGTTGGCGCTCTCACAGCTTATGGTTCTGAAAAGTTCCATCCTTTTGTTGGATTCCCTTACGGTGTTTATTAAGTCCTTGGTTAAAGCCATAATATCCCTTATAGATGTAAGATGGGGGAGACTGTCTACAACAGCCAAGTCTAAACCGTGAGCAGTGCAGTGCACATAACGTGCTTTTGGTTGTATATCCATAACTAACTTTTTTAGTCCTTTGAACTTACTTCTCATATTCTAGGCGTCATCGTAGCACTGTCCTCTCAAGTTATCCATTGACAAACCAAGACGAACAAAAACGTGTTTTAAAATACTAAACAGAGTTTGTGATTCAGTGTAGGGGGTCTCGTATAAGCCAATAAAATCTTCGTTGATGATTAAGGAATCATCGACAGTACGAATACAAAATGACACTTCTTCGTGAATCGAAGGGTCATTTGTTTCGACAACCATAACAGAAAAATGTTCAGTCTTCTTGATTGAAGCCAATACCTTTCTCAACACAGACTTTCCTAGTAGATCAATGATGTCGTTTTGAATATCGTGGGACGCCCATTTATACCGCGAACGCTCTAACCAATCTTTAAACTCGGGTATGTCATTCTTTCGGAGTTATAACAATTGAAAAAAAAATGAGTTTACATCTTCGTGCCATCTAGTGGCTAGTCCTTGTTGGCATATAAATTGCACGACAGTGAAAATTGTCTCAAGAGATAAACGGCCTTTCTTTATATCACTATCTAATTGTTCATTCAACTGGGAGGCCACACTTCGGTTAGTGATAGAATTTCGGAACATCTTTATGCGTCAACGTATTTTCATGGAGACAGAATTTTTCCAAAGGCTTTTTCCAGTTAGAAAACTCTACGGATGTAAATGCATTTTTTTGAAGAAAATTGTAATAGATTTTTAGCATCTGCATCTTTGCAGGTTTTGCAAAAAACTTTTTCAGCAGATGCTTCATATTCTAGCGATGTATATTTGATCAACGAAGACTTCTGAAATGATCTTCCCTTACCGGATTATCCAGGTTCGGCTGTGAACGGTTCTCGTCTGAAGACGACGAAGCAACTGATGACAGGCGGCCGTGGTGGCGCCAGTCTGTACCTGAAGGTTCGCGCACCGGGAAAAATTCTAAGTGTGTCCGCAGCACCGTAACACTATCATGAATCACACCACTAATTTTCAGTTAACCTGCTTACTACCATAATAATTATTTGTTTTAACGCATTACTGAATGTATTTGAAAAGGAAACTATCGTCAAACAAGGAAAATAAAAAATTTCAACATAATTTTTGTGGTTTTACAATGGATAATATAACTAATAATTTTCTTAAATTATTGGGAGACTCTGCCCCCCCCCCCCCCACCTTCTCCCCCCAACGAATTTTTGAGGGGGTTCGGGCCGCCTCAGGCCCCTGGAGTTAGCGCCTGTGACCCTTCAGGACTGTGGGAAGAATATATAGCACCAAACAACGGTGTTTTAACGGTTGTTGGGAAGCATGGTTATCGCCAACGCAGTTTCTGGAGGAGTTTGGGAAGTATATTTACCACAAAATTAATCTGTCATTTGTGGTCCTTGGTTACCACCAGCTTACGGTATCAGAAAACTTTTGGAATACGTTTTACCACCTCTATCTATGCCTGACATCTTGTGTTAGTACACTGCACCAGGCGTATGAAAACTGCTACAACAATCAGTTTCTGTTTGTCGTGGGGTCACTACTGTTGTCGGAAGACATTGCTTTGCATCTGGAGTCTACATTATTGTGACCTGTATCAGCTCATGTCTTTATTGCGTGATAAAGTTTCAAGAATTGTTTTCACACTGTGTTAAGTAAATATTAATGTCGGTAACACATATTTTTTTAAAACAAAGTAAAAGTAAACAGTGTTAATTATTTTTACGAGTGATCACAAGACATTAACAGAACATAAAAGGGAAGTAGAAAATCCATTTACCACCAACTTTAATGCCTCACAAAGGTGCCATGGTGATATGTGTACAACCATTGTTTTTGGTCCTAAATCACGAAAATAAAATTATCAAAAAATAAATATAGTCAGTTGATCACATTTCTAATAGGATAGAAAAAAATTATCTACGATAAGTTGCTACAAATAATGCCCCCTTGAAAGGGTTAATGATCTCAGTAGCTTTGGGAGAATCAGACGTGTCACTCGTTGTTGGAAGGTTGGATGTTGTTTCTTCGCATGATGTCCTTTGCCCAGTACAACACAGCGCTTGCTCAGCTCGTGTTAGTTCGTTCAGAGTCTCGTCGCGGGAGATTTCTGAAGTTTGCGAGTGTGTAGTTCGGGTCGTGTGACAACAACGAGCAAATTTGTGATTAGTTCGCAGCCTTTCGCTGGCAGAAACATGTAGTACACACTTCGAGAGCGGGTTGGAAAGCAACACAACGGGCATTACTGAGAGAATTCAGTGTGCGCGATGTTACAACAAAGGCAGTAATTTAATCTATTGTAAGGGAGCTGGAGAAACTGGTGTACTACGAAAATGGTAAACAGACACAGCCACTGAGTGCAGAGGTTAATGATAAGACGCTTGGAGAACTCTCCAAGGATATCGCTGCGTCGACTGACCCAGGAGACGGGCATTTCATAAGAGACGAGAGTTGCCAAGAACTCGCCAGTGCGACGATACAGAGCGCACATGATGCAAACATTGCAAAACAGATCGATGGTTTCAGCAATTTCTTATTCAACGTCAGGTGCGCTGACGATGGCGACATGTCTGATCGCCGACATATTGTGCCCGTTGGACACTATGAACCGGCAGTATACCCGTGGACTGTTCGAACCACATTTTCTTTAATTTGTACCAATATATAAAGAAATGTGTATATAAAAAAAATTCAGTAAGATATAAGTTACGTTAGGTCAACATTAGACAGTATGGTCAGTAGAAGTCAGAAAACCTTGTAAGAGTGTTGCAGGTAGGGTGTACTGAGAAATAACTCGTAAGTAAAAACCTGGTAAGTTGCGCCGTTTCCGATTTAATTTTAAGTGAAATTAGGCAATCTGATGGTAAATTCCAACGGCTCATCAGAGTAAAGCATTCAAGATACAAGGTCTACGCACAGCGGCCATATTGGCACGTGACGTCACAAACTGTTGGCCATCTTATCTGTAGTCGGCAGTCCTGTTGGCGTGTATGTTGTGTTGAAAGTGTGTGCCACGTGAAACTGATATATATATATATATATTTCATACAATATTCGCCTACAGTTCTTCGAAGTATGGGATACAACTGTTGCGTTCGCTTTTGCCAGGAAAATTATAAATCCCAAAAAGGCACGAAAGTGCACACGTTTCCATTTCCCAAATGTGTGAAAATGAGAAATCTCTGGATAGCAGCTATTCCCAGACAGGAATTTGTGTCTACACATCATTCAAGGGTAGGTAAATGTCGAAACAATTTATAGCGTGTTATTTGTGTCCATTGCACCACATTTTCCGACTGTTTTTAAAAGTAGATATGTATCATGTACCAGAATAATTTGTTTCTTAATTCTGGACCATTGCTGCGAGGTTAATACGAAGTAACTATTGTCACACAGAATAGTTATATTAATTAGTGTGGCTCGAAAATGTTTAGTATTCCTTATCATTCCTACCAGATTATTGAGTTTCCGGTACTTTTATTTGGAAGAGCAACAGAATGATTTTGTTCAGTTTTACATATACGGCTATTCGGAAATAATTTCAATTTGAGTAAACTACCTTAGAAAACTGCTTTAATGAATTCAGTCTTCGACAGATTAAGCAGTATAGAAAGCAGGATTTCGATATAAGTGCATTGTGATTAAATTAACAGCACTCTGTGACACGAATTTCAGTCAAGGATATAGGAGAAACAATCTTTTCGTGTTTAAGGCTCTAAAGTTCTGGAGAAACAGGGAAATAAAATATTTTTTCGTGTTTCTTGATTTATTAAACATTATGTCAGGAGGTGCTCCATTTCGTCGAATTATTTGAGTTTCGTGTGAGGTCAGCCAATTTTGATGTGGAGAGGAAAAATCACCAAAATAACCAGGGAACAAATTCTTAAATTCTGTAGGAGCTCCAGCTGCTTTATTTAAAACCGAAAACGTCGCCGGCCGCGGTGCTCTAGCGGTTCTAGACGCTCAGTCCGGAGCCGCGCGACTGCTACGATCGCAGGTTCGAATCCTGCCTCGGGCATGGATGTGTGTGATGTCCTTAGGCTAGTTCGGTTTAAGTAGTTCTAATTTCTAGGGGGCTGATGACCATAGATGTTAAGTCCCATAGTGCTCAGAGCCACTTGAACCATTTTTGAACCGAAAACGTCTGCTTGTTATTGTATATTGACGATATTTTACTGCAAGAAAACGTAGTTCTTAAGGTAAAAGACAGAACTTAAAATTACAGTTTGTATTCAAGCCTAGAAACGCGTATTGAAGGCAAATCGTCAAAATAATTTTACATCTTGGAATAACATAAGGCAGTTTTGTTCAGTCACTTCACGCAACGATATAAATTTCCATACTTCCATTACAAGGACACATAGAAGAGGAAAGTACGAGAATCCCTATGCGGTCTCAGCTCTAAAACTCGTAAAGTTCGTATAGCTGCAGAGCGCTTAACAGGAGCGTTCCGATACAGTCCTGGCCATCAGTATGTGACGTCACAAGTGTGCGCGCAGGCCTGTAGTCTAGGTGATGTTGATCAGAGGCGACGTCGCCAAACGCATGCTTCGTTTGGTTTCCCAAAACCGAACAAGAGAGCGATGCAAACGGTAGTAGGGATCGAACCCGAGCCACAGGCTGAGCGTACATTACGTTATTTTGGTAGTGGAGAAAATATCCGCCACAGAATCTAAAGTTATTAAAGGTAGCAAAAGTTAGGCGCCTCGCCCTGTGCGGTGGATGAACGGAATGATTAACCGCTCGCTACTCGCCTCGTTAGCGGACACCGATACGGAGCTGGGGTGCCGTCACTGGACGCCCAGACCCCCTTGACTGATGCCTGATGTTGACATCGTCGTCGGCGCTCCGCTGGGACGTGAGCATCAGAGGCCAGCTGCAGAGTGACGGGGGCAGGGAGCCTGACAGAGTACAGGGCCGTGACTCAACGGGGGCTGTCGCCCCAGAAGAGGCAATATTGAACTTGATCAGATGCTGCGCCCACCGTTCCTTCCCACGCGCTGTGGTGACGCATTAAATATATGCGGCGTGATGCAGTAATTTCCGCGGTCACGGTGAATCAGTCTCCATTTGATAGTATTATCATTAGAGTATATAAAAATCAAAATAACCATCTGTATAGTTACTAGCAAGGGCGATTATGTTAAGAAGTTGAAAGCAATGGGTGGTTGTTATGTTAAGTGTGCAATGACAATTACACTGTTAAGCGCAGAGGAGAGAGTGGACAGGTGGATAGAGTAGCCGGCCGGGGTGGCCGAGCGGATCCAGGTGCTATAGTCTGGAACCGCGCGACCGCTACGGTCGCAGGTTCGATTCCTGCCTCGGGTATGCGTGTGTGTGACGTCCTTAGGTTAGATAGGTTTAAGTAGTTCTAAGTTCTAGGGGACTGATGCCCTCAGAAGTTAAGTCCCATACTGCTCAGAGCCATTTTTTTTTTTTTTTTTTTTTTTTTTTGATAGAGTACATCGAAGGCCTTTATGTTGGTGAGGATTACATGACTGAGGAAAAAATGGGAGTACGTATAGAAGATGGTGGGGCTTCCAGTATTAAAACCGGAGATTAATAGAACTTCGGAAGACTTCCGATCAAATACGCTAGAAGGGACAGATAAAATTAATTCGAAATTACTGAAATCCTCAGGGTAACTGGTGACCAAGAGTCTGGTGAGGAATTGTCTGATTACATGGCTGAGGAAAAAAATGAGAGTCAATACGGAAGATGGTCGGGGTTCCAGTATAACCAGAGATTAATAGAATTTCAGAAGACTTCCGATCAAACATGGTAGAAGGGATAGATAACATTACTTCGAAATTTCTGAGATCTCCAGGGTAACTGGTGACCAATTGACTGCTGGGGACTTGTCTGATTACATGACTGAGGAAATAATGGGAGTCAATATGGAAGATGAAGGGGGTTCCAGTACTACAACCAGAGATTAACTTCAGAATTCCGATCAAATACGGTAGAAGGGATAGAAGTGAAATAAAACACACGCTCTGCGGTTAACAACTGCAGCTGTAAATCGGAGCTTGCTCCAACTAAGGTTGACAAACTTCGAAAGTCAAAAATGGGAAGGTCTTTTAGGAAAAAAAATTCCACCGTCCTGCTCAAAAAGGCAGGAAAAGGCTACATCGGTTTCGGTGGGTAGTCAACTAGAAGACAGGAACGAATCGGAGCGTTTGAAACCATCAAAAAGCACATTAAAACACAAAAAGAAGATTAAACATGAGCAAATAAATTATATAGCAACACACAACATAAACTCACTACTTCAGACTGGAAAACTCAAGGAGCTCACATATGAACAAAATGAACAAAAAATTTTAATAACAGGGATCCAAGAAATGAGAAACACCACAGAGGAACCATTCGAATCACAAGGATACAGAATTTATAATGGGAAACCAGGACCGAGGGCAATGAAACAATGTCCCCAGTTTGGAACACGGTTTTTAGTAAACATAAAAATAATAGACTCAGTAACGGATTTCCAAGCAGTATCACCAAGAATTGCAACTCTAAGCTTTAAAACAATGAATAAAACCTATACAATAATAAATGCTCATGCCCCAACAAATGAAAAAAATTGTCTAACAAAAACAAAGGAAGAGGTAGATAAATTTTGGGGCCTTCTAGAACAAACTGTGAACAGAGTAAATAAAAAGAATGTAAAAATCTTATGGGGAGATTTCAATGCTCAGTTGGGAAACGAAAGGAAATATAAAGATATAATTGGAAAACGGAGTCCACATAAATTTACAAGCAAAAGCGGTCAAAGACTTGTAGAACTCTGCCGAGAACACAACCTTATATCTAAATAAACATACTTTAAGAGGAAGCCAAGTAAACTTAAAACATGGAACATCCAGACTGGAGGAAGGGGGAGTGGCAGCTAGACCAAGTCTGTATGGACAAAAATTTTCATAAGGAGATCCACAATGGGAAAGTACTGAGAGGAGCAGACACAGGCTCAGACCATTATATAGTAAAAATTAAAATCAAATTCACTCCGTTAAATAAGAGGACCGGAAAAACTAATAAAATAAAAATGAGGTTTTACCCACATCAGCTAATTAAAAATAATAAATAACAACAAATAACACAAACCATCAAATTTAACGATGATCTAGAACAACTAGTGCCTAATCTTAAAAAAGAAGCAGAGAATCTAGCTCCCTTGAACCCCCGAAGGAAACATGCATGGTGGACATCAGAATGTGACAAATTCCATGAAGATAGACACCAAGCATGGTCAAAGTTTCAAACACACAAAACTGAAGATAATGCCATTAACCTAAAAAATAAAAGAAAAAATTTACACAAAATATTAGAAGAATCAAGAGAGGATTCCATAAAGATATTATAAACTCTATAGAAGATAACTATCATAAAACCAACTCCAGGAACTACTATAAAATCTTTGGGAAACAACTACAACAATATGAGGTCCCTACACTAATACTGAAAGATGAAGATGGAAGAATGACACACAGTAACAAGGAAAATGCAAAAATCATGGCAAAAGCATTTAACAAACTTCTGAATTGCGAGGAACCCAAAGAACCCTTACAAAACAACATAAATACCCCAATAAAAACCAAACGTAACAAACTAGACCCTCCAACTTTCCAAGAAGTAGAAAAAATTCTTAAAGAACAAAAAAATTATAAGGCATGTGGAGAAGATCAGATTTTTGTTGAAATGTGGAAATATGCAAGTGACGCAGTCAAGACCTCCTTACACATGGCTCTAACAAAAATTTGGGTGACAGAAAGATTCTCTGAACATTGGACCACAGCTATCATTCACCCACTACACAAAAAGGGAGATAAGAGCAACCCAGACAACTACAAAGGAATCTCTCTCCTAGATTGCACATACAAAATTCTACCCAAGATCCTATATGAAAGAATGAAGGAACAATTAGAACAGGAGGTAGGGGAATATGAGGGAGGTTTCAGACCATGGAGAAGCTGTACAGAGCAGATAATTAGTTTAAAATTGATTATGGCATACTACAAGAAACGGAACGAACCTCTGGTAATAACATTTGTAGATTTTAAGAAGGCATATGACTGTCTCCACAGACCTTCAGTATTAGAAATTTTAAGAAATCTAGGACTCCATCCAAAACTAATTAAAATAATACAACTCACTCTAACCAACACCAAATCAACAGAGAAGTTTAGAGGAGAAATTTCGGAACCATTCCTCATAAAAACAGGCTTAAGACAAGGTGACTGCCTATCACCATTACTGTTCAACTGTGCACTGGAGTACATAATGAGAGAATGGTACAAAGATGATAAAAATTGGAAGTGCAAAAGATGATATTAACTTAAACTGCTTGGGATTCGCTGTTGATCTTGCTCTCCTAGCCAACACCGTTCAAGAAGCCAGGCAACAAGCGAAAATACTACAAGAAATAGCAGAGGAAGTAGGCCTTACAATACCATTTGAAAAAACGGAGATTATGCTAACTGATCCACCACTTGCAAACAAAATTAAATAGGAGAACAGGAAATTCGCTGTTGATCTTGCTCTCCTAGCCAACACCGTTCAAGAAGCCAGGCAACAAGCGAAAACACTACAAGAAATAGCAGAGGAAGTAGGCCTTACAATACCATTTGAAAAAACGGAGATCATGCTAACTGATCCACCACTTGCAAACAAAATTAAATAGGAGAACAGGAAATCAAAATTGTTGATAAATTTAAATATTTAGGCGAAATAATAACATGCAATCTAAATGAGAAGCCATCATGGAAGAATAGAATAAAAAAACTGAACTACGCAAATTACATTACCAAAGCTGCATACAACAAAAAAAGCCACTCTATAGATGCAAAATTAAAACACTATAAAACAGGTACACTACCAGAAATAATGTATGCAGCTAAAAATATCTGCAAAACAACTAATACAGCAGAAATTGACAGACTACTAAAAATAGAAAGAAGAATAATTAGGACAGGTATAAATAAACACTATAAAATAAATGGACATTGGAGAATAGCATCAAATGAAGCAATATATAAGAAAAAAGAACCAGTCATGAGCACGATCAGGAAGAAACGCATCTCATTCTTTGGACATCTGATGAGAACTCCAGAAAACAGAATTAGTAAAAAAATAATCCAAAAATTGTGGAATAGCAAGAGCGACATTAAATGAATCACAGAAATTAAGGAAGACATAAAACAACTCCAATGACCTAAAATACAAGACAGAGAAAACCAGAATAGTGCAAGATCCGCAAACCAGACTACAAATGAAAATCAATAAAAGGAGTACCGGAAGAGTGGTCTCAGATGAAGAAAAAAAGAAAATATCTGAAAGAATGAAGAAATATTGGGCAGACAGAGGAGCAAAACACGTTTCATATAAGAATTCATATAAGAATTGACAGAAATGAAAGAAAGGTCCCAGAGTGGGATTGCAGTTCAAGGTGAGAGGATATCATTGGTAAGATTCGCTGATGAGATTGCTGTCCTCAGTGAATGTGAAGAAGAATCACAGGATTTGTTGAAAGGCAAGATCAGTCTAATGAGAAAGATGAAAGTAATGGGAAGCAGCATAAACGAGATAAATGAGAAATTTAACAACAAAAATTGGGGACCGTGAAACAAAAGAACACGACGAATAAAGGAAGGAGGGCAAAAAGAGCAGGCTAGCACATGCAAGGAGGGGAATCGCGGCCAAGATAAGTCTACTGGTTTCAAACAGCGGCTTCATTCAGAGGTAGAAATTGCCGAGAATAAATGTTTGGACCACAATATTGTATGTTAACAAATGATGGACTTTGATAAAACCATAACAAAAGTGAATCGGAACGTTTGAGATGTGTTGGTAGACAAGAATGTTGAAAATTAGTGGACTGATAAGATAAGGAATAAAGAGGTTTTCTGCAGAATCGCCAAAGAAAGGAACATACGGAAAACGCTGACAAGACGAAGCGACAGGACGATGTGTTACGACTTCAGAAACTAGCTTCCATGGTACTAGAGGAGCTTGTAGAAGGTAAAAACTGTATGGGAGGGTAGGGTTTGGAATACATCCAACAAATATTTGGGGATGTGGGGTGCAAGTGCTCAGTCGCATGACTGATGCCTAAAAAAAAAAAAAAAAAAAAAAAAAAAAAAAAAAAAAAAAAAAAAAAAAAATTCTCTGTTGACATAGCAATGATAAGAAATCTAAAAACGTCGGCTTTCTGATACGAAGACACTAAATTTATGGATTTGAAACTCAATGCCTCGGATTAACTTACGACTCGCAAAGGCAAAGGAGATTTAGACTTACTTGGAAAGTAAAGATGCAGATCTGGTGGAAATAGCAGAAAACAACATTTTTTAAAAAATGTGTGTGAAATCTTACGGCACTTAACTGCTAAGGTTATCAGTCCCTAAGCTTACACACTACTTAACCTAAATTATCCTATGGACAAAAACACACACCCATGCGTGAGGGAGGGGCTCGAACCTCCGCCGGGACCAGCGGCACAGTCCATGACATTAAGCGCCTCAGACAGTTCGGCTAATCCCGTGCGGCACAACATTTTTCATTCAAAGCAGCACTACCATTTCCATAATTCGCTTGACGAAAATGTCTTCACTTTTGTGCTCGAAAAGAGAGATCAAAATGGCCCTGTCCATTTGAAGCAAGCACCAAGGAACTTCTTTTGTTTTTCATTTTTCATTCCGAACTCGTGAGAACAGGATGAAGTATTGTAGGATTTCGTCCTTTTCAGCCAAATACTCTCTATCAAATTCTGAAGATGGCAGGGGTCAAATACAGGGAGCGAAAGGCTATTTACAATTTGTGAAGAAACCAGATGGCAGTTATAAGGGTCGAGGGACATGAAAGAGAAACAGTGGTTGGGAAGGGAGTGAGACAGAGTTGTAGCCTATCAACGATATTATTCAGTCTACGGAGGTTGGAACTTTAACAGTGTGAACTATTTATTTAAAGCTCGTACAAAATAGATACATGTTTCAAAGTTTTACTGATCTTCAAAGTAGTCACCAGCATTGTGTATAGCCCGTTGCCAGCGATGTGGAAGTCGTAGGATACTCTTAGCAGTGCCAGTTGTCTTGACAGTTCGAGCGGCGCGGCCTATTGCCCGACGAATTTGCAGCAGTTCTGAAGAGAATGCCGTGAAGTGTTTCCTTCAGTTTAGAAATAGAGTTGAACTCATGAGAGCTTACGTCAGGGGAGTGCAGCAGGTGGTATAGCACTTAGCAGCCCCACCAGTCAAACAAATCAGTAACAGCTTGCACTGTACGTGCTTGAACATTCTCCTGCAAAATGATGGTCAGGTCCTGCAGAAAGTGCCAACACTTCTGTCTCTATGCTGTGAGAGTAGGCTGTTTAGGTTTTTTTATTGGTAACGCCGCGTAGCGCTCTATATGAAAATCACTGGCTGTTGTGTGTGCAGTCAGTGGCTGGTTAGCATTGTTGCTATCGTCGCAATTGTAGTGTTGGGCAGTTGGCTGTTAACAGCGCGTAGTGAGTTGGCTGTTAACAGCGCGTAGCGTTGCGCAGTTGGAGGTGAGCCGCCAGTAGTGGTAGATGTGGAGAAGTGAGATGGCGGATTTTTGAGAGCGGATGATCTGGACATGTGTCCATCAGAGACAGTACATTTGTAAGACTGGATGTCATGAACTGATATATATATATACTCCTGGAAATGGATAAAAGAACACATTGACACCGGTGTGTCAGACCCACCATACTTGCTCCGGACACTGCGAGAGGGCTGTACAAGCAATGATCACACGCACGGCACAGCGGGCACACCAGGAACCGCGGTGTTGGCCGTCGAATGGCGCTAGCTGCGCAGCATTTGTGCACCGCCGCCGTCAGTGTCAGCCAGTTTGCCGTGGCATACGGAGCTCCATCGCAGTCTTTAACACTGGTAGCATGCCGCGACAGCGTGGACGTGAACCGTATGTGCAGTTGACGGACTTTGAGCGAGGGCGTATAGTGGGCATGCGGGACGCCGGGTGGACGTACCGCCGAATTGCTCAACACGTGGGGCGTGAGGTCTCCACAGTACATTGATGTTGTCGCCAGTGGTCGGCGGAAGGTGCACGTGCCCGTCGACCTGGGACCGGACCACAGCGACGCACGGATGCACGCCAAGACCGTAGGATCCTACGCAGTGCCGTAGGGGACCGCACCGCCACTTCCCAGCAAATTAGGGACACTGTTGCTCCTGGTTATCAGCGAGGACCATTCGCAACCGTCTCCATGAAGCTGGGCTACGGTCCCGCACACCATTAGGCCGTCTTCCGCTCACGCCCCAACATCGTGCAGCCCGCCTCCAGTGGTGTCGCGACAGGCGTGAATGGAGGGACGAATGGAGACATGTCGTCTTTAGCGATGAGAGTCGCTTCTGGCTTGGTGCCAATGATGGTCGTATGCGTGTTTGGCACCTTGCAGGTGAGCGCCACAATCAGGACTGCATACGACCGAGGCACACAGGGCCAACACCCGACATTCATGGTGTGGGGAGCGATCTCCTACACTGGCCATACACCTCTGGTGATCGTTGAGGGGACACTGAATAGTGCACGGTACATCCAATCCGTCATCGAACCCATCGTTCTACCATTCCTAGACCGGCAAGGCAACTTGCTGTTCGTACAGGACAATGCACGTCCGTATGTATCCCGTGCCACCCAACGTGCTCTAGAAGGTTTATGTCAACTACCCTGGCCAGCAAGATCTCCGGATCTGTCCCCCATTGAGCATGTTTGGGACTGGATGAAGCGTCGTCTCACGCGGTCTGCACGTCCAGCACGAACGCTGGTCCAACTGAGGCGCCAGGTGGAAATGGCATGGCAAGCCGTTCCACAGGACTACATCCAGCATCTCTACGATCGTCTCCATGGGAGAATAGCAGCCTGCATTGCTGCGAAAGGTGGATATACACTGTACTAGTGCCGACATTGTGCATACTCTGTTGCCTGTGTCTATGTGCCTGTGGTTCTGTCAGTGTGATCATGTGATGTATCTGACCCCAGGAATGTGTCAATAAAGTTTCCCCTTCCTGGGACAATGAATTCACGGTGTTCTTATTTCAACTTCCAGGAGTGTATATATATAATGACTTTTGAACACTATTAAGGTAAATACATTGTTTGTTCTCTATCAAAATCTTTCATTTGCTAACTATGCCTATCATTAGTTGGTGCCTTCAGTAGTTTGAATCTTTTATTTAGCTGGCAGTAGTGGCGCTCGCTGTATTGCAGTAGTTCGAGTAACAAAGATTTTTGTGAGGTAAGTGATTTGTGAAACGAATAGGATAATCTAGTCAGGGCCATTCTCTTGTAGGGATTATTGAAAGTCAGACTGCGTTGCGCTAAAAAATATTGTGTGTCAGTTTAGTGTTGATCAGAATAAGTAAAGAGAGTAATGTCTGAGTACGTTCAGTATTGCTCAGCTGTTTATCAACAAAGTAATTTAGTAATTTTTCTAAGGGGACGTTACAGCTGTTCATTTTTGGAACACAACCTACGACCAGCTCCCAATTCAGCCGTCATACTGTGGGTGACCTTGGAGACATGTTGTCGCGCCTTATCGTGGAGCACTATCACTCTCTCCGTGGGCAGCCAAGGCTTTCGCCCTTGATGGACTTGCGTAAGCTACAAGCTACCGAATGCCTCACAGTACACGTAACTGTCAATGGGTTTTCTGTGCTCGAGGAATTCCGAAAGTGTCGACCCCGGACGTCGAGAAAGACGGTGAGGGTCACCTCACCTGCTGTGGGCACAGCTATGAATATTTTAGGGAGAGGCGATGACGCTAGATTCGCGCAGCTAGATGTCATGCTACGTTATTGCAAGGCAAATTTAAACCGATTTGGGTATCACGACGTTTTGTATCTTTCAATTTGAAAACTTCTTATAACGCGACCATGGAGCGGTGCTTACTATTCCGTAAACATCGAGCCATGCTTTCTGTTCCGTAAAACCGAGGATGTGACAGCAGAAGCATGTAAAGAAGAGGTACTCACTCTGCCGGGTTGACGGTGAGGACGTCGGTGTAGATCTTGAGCAGCTGTCCTCCCAACACGTAGCCCAGCGCTGGCCCGATGATGGCCGTCGTGTAGTAGATGCCTGCAACACCGCCGTACACACGTTTCACTCACAAACCTGCACATTATTATTGTTATCGTATGCATCAATTACAGTAATACACATTTAGCAAAACAAAGAGATACGTATGAAAATGAACATGTGAAATTATACACAGTACACAAGTTTTAAAACGACTCATAAAACACTCGGATGTTGATGGACTCGATCCAGCGGAGTGCCTCGTGGGATGCTTGATGGGGCTGCTCAATGCCACCAGGGAAGCGTCTGATTGGACATCCATTTACAATGTGGCTCATTGTTTGGGTGTCACCACAGCCACACATGCTGTCACTTGAAAAGCCCCACTTGTGCTTGTTGTATTTGCACCTACCCTCTTCAGTCCGATATCTGTTTAACTGCACCCACACATCCCTTGGTTGGTGGAAGCCTGGAACTGGAACTGTAGGAGTGTCTACAAGTTCGTGGTTTCGGGTTCTTGTAGCTTGCCACTCACGTTTCTACTTTGCGTCCTGGTCGAATCCTGTGGATAGCATTTGGACTCTCATTTCATATGCTGGTCTTCTAGATTTGAGGCGTTTCCTGGGCAGTGATAGCAAATCGTCATGAAGAGGGATCGAGTTGTTTTCAGAAACTTGCTGGCAGAGGTTGTAAAGAGCAGCCTTTCGACGGAGGTCTGGTGAACAAATGTTTGAAAGTAGACCGGACTGTACCACTAATTACTCTCATAACTGAGTTCAGTTGAACGTCTACTTTCACTACGTGGGGGCTTCGGAGCCAAACTGGTGCACAGTATTTTGCCGCAGAGTATAGGAGTGCAAGGGATGCTCCTCGGAGAACTGATGCGGTTGCTCCCCATGTACCGCCTGCCAGCTTTCTCACAAGGTTCACTCAAGTTTGCATCTTCTTGGCCAAGTTGGAAAGCTGTTTTTTGTATGTTAAAGTTCTGTCCAGAGTGACTACCAGGTATTCTGGGCTTTCGTTGTATCTGACTGTGCCAAGAGGGCCGAACTGTGGACTGATCTTTGCTGATGAAAGGCGATTAGAGAGGTGGAACAGGCTTACCTGGATTTTAGAAACATTTGGTCTCAGTCGCCATGACTCAAAATACTCATAAAGTTTAGTAAGGGTGTTCGTTAGGTGTTCTTCACATTCAGAAAGGTCTTCACTCTGATATGAAATTGCCAGGTCATCTGCATATTGAAATTTTCGGCAGGTGAGCTGTGAGGAGGTTGAATAATACTAGAGCAAGAACAGAGCTCTGAGGTAATCCGTCACTGAGTACATGCCATCTGCTTTTCTCTTCTTCTTGATGTATTTTAAACATGTTACTTAAGAGATTTCCTCGAGTTTTGCAAAGTATTGGTCTCAAAAACTTCAATAATAGGCCCTCGCGCCACACCGTGTCATAAGCTGCTGACAGTTCAATGAACACTACTCCAGTTTTAAGTTTCTTTTGGTATCCAGATTCTATGTGAGTTGTCAAGGAGAGCACTTGTTCACAGCAGCTTCTATAAGGTCTGAATCCAGCTTGTTCAGGTGCTATCATAGCATGGCCAGAATGGACAGTTTCTCGAAAAGAAGTTGTGTGACGAACATCTACAATGGGTAAAAGAAGCATAACTAAATCTAGTTGAGTCTGATAAGGTAATGGTGAGGGAATTAGATTAGGAAATGACGCGCTCTTAGTAATAAAAGGGCTTTGGTATTCGGCCGCGCTCCTGCAATGACTCCACTCACCAAGTTGTTTACTGCCACATACCTATCGTAGAACCTCTGTCTGTACAGTTCGGCAACCACAGGTGGAAACATCAAAGACTTAAAGTTTAGGTCACCCTGGAGGCGCTCTCACATAAGGCAGCTGCTCGCGACGAGCATGAAACCCGGGATAGAGTCCCAACTGCCACAACATATTCATTATAAAGATAAAAGCATGCATTCTCGATACGTGTTGTTGTTGTAAATGGAGGAAAATTCATGTGGTTGAATGCTGTGATTCAATTAAAAAGGAAATTTTGACCCGCTCTGGCATTGCACAGATACCACTCGTCATCTATGGCAAAACGACTTTTTTATGGTACCAGTAAGCCTATATAGTGATGTGCACAAACCTCCATCACTCCCTCGATTACTGAAACCGTATCAAAATCCGTAAAGTAGGACCTGAGATTAGTTTCCACATAAAAACGTGGCGGGGGAATTTAATCAATATATTGTATTATAGAAGTGTACACTGTGCATGCCGGTAAAAGTCAGAAACGATTCCCGTTACGATCAAGGCAGTTATACAATGTGTTAGCCCTGTATCTCCTATCCGTGAAGAAGGTTCCCGTTCTTACCTACAGAGCGTGTTTTTGAAGATAAAAGGGCTGGGATGTTTCGCCCTCTAGAACTTTCTGCAACATTCCAGAACATTCGAGAGAATTCGATAACATTCCACAACATTCGAGGGCTTTTCATAACGTTCCAGAATGTTCTACAATGATCTGGGATCTTTGGGATTGTTTGGGAATAGCCTGGAACATTCGGGAAGATTCCAGAATGTTCAGGAACATCCCAGATCATTGTGAAACATTCCACAACGCTATTGAATGATGTTGAATGTTCTGGATATTGTGGACAATTTGGCGTCATTTAGGTATGTTTTGGAATTCGTCAGAGGTCTTGATTTTGGTATTTGAACAAAGCCACAGGTAAAAAACTCATGCTAAATCCTTGAAACGATTTCAGTCAAATTTGGTACTAATACTGGAAATAAATACTGTAAGGGTAGGGTGGGTGTGATAATATGGAGAGAGAAGGGAGAATGATGAGACGGTCAGAAAGGGAGCAGGAAGGATAAGGTAGGCAGATATAGGAGGAGGAGGTGGAGGAGGAGGAGATAGACACAAATAGGCGAGGGGGAAATGGAAAGACAGAAGATGAGCAGAGACAGGGTAGAGGAGGAGATGGACACAGAACAGAAAGGAGAGGAAGTGAACAGGGAGGGCGAAGGAGGAGATAGAGAGAGGGGAAGAAGGAGATGGGTGGAAAAGGGGGAGAAGGAAGAGGAGGGGATGGACAGAGGGAGAGGTGGGAGGAGATGGACAAAGATTGGAGGTTTATTAGGTGGATGGAGAGAGGGGGATGGTGCAGATGGACAGACAGGTGATGGACACAGATAGGAGGCAAGGGTAGAGAGAGGAGGGTTGAGAGTTGCAAAAAGAGAGAGGCGATTGTTAGAGAAGGCTAAGGAGGAGATGGATGTAGAGAGGAGGAGATAGAGAGTCGGTACAGGAGGAGATGTTCAGAGAGAGGAGGAATGACGAGATGGACTAGTAGAAGACTTGAACTAATACATACCCGTGGCACGTCGGGTTTCTCAGCTAATTTGTAATATGTACAGAACCTGGTCAAGCTGCGCTGTTCTCTGGAGTTGCGACTGTTTTTCCCGCCTGATACCGCCTCGCCGCTAGCTGAACAGCTCATAACTCCCTTCATTGCCACGAGTTGTCACTCGAAACATCAATTCATTATAGAACACATAACAATACATAAAATGCACTCACGCCATTACTATAAATAATACGTACGTGCGCGACAGCATGCGCTACCTAATATGTCCCAAAACACTGCGCATGAAAACGGGATTTTTCCGGGGCTCATACCTAGAGTTATTTTGGTGACAGAAGGTAGGGTCAAGTGTTTTGGGTAGTTCTTTGGATAGGAACCATTTGCATAACCATCTTATAGTGCAGAATCAAACACGTCCTTCAGTTTAGATAAACCGGTTGGTTCTTTTAGCATTATATCATGTCAATGGCGCGCAGTAACGATCTTAAAGAAGCACTACATTAGTTCATGTGGGGTTCCTTAGAAAACCCGAGAAACGTGGTTTTTGGATACCAAAACCGAGTCGTGGATTTCAAGGCAGATATGCACAGCAAATAACTGTAATTTTTGTGATACATTCCTAAGATCCCGATCTCGAATAACCTTGAAAATTGTCTTGATATTTTCATTCGTTTCAAAGATACGGAGGTTTAAAGTTACCCTACCTGTACATGTAAAATACGCGAGGAGTATCTGGTGTGAGGCGAAAATGTAGTTTGTAAAGCGACGCAGCACGGAGAAATACGCTGTAACGTGTTTCCGTTATGATCATATCATCAGTAATGTTCTGGGAGCTCCAATTTGTAGTACTGAAGCACATGCGAAATTTTTGTGCGTAAAATCCTTTCTGAGGTGTAAAATTAGTTTTGCGTTATTTCAGTTTCACGTAAGTTCAAAAAATGGTTCAAATGGCTGCTCTTAGCACTATGGGACTCAACATCTTAGGTCATACGTCCACTAGAACTTAGAACTACTTAAACCTAACTAACCTAAGGACATCACACACACCCATGCCCGAGGCAGGATTCGAACCAGCGACTGTAGCAGCCCCGCGGTTCCGGACTGCAGCGCCAGAACCGCACGGCCACCGCGGCGGCTCACATAAGTAAACTATCAAAATTTTACTGAACCATGACGTTGTTTTCATACGCGTGATTTGCCCTGCTGTAACAGGGAAAAGAAAGGAACCAGTGGAAAAATGTTTCTATCGGAGCAGAAAAAAAGAGGAATATGCGGGGAAGAGATGGAAAAGTGATAAATACTAGTAGATAATAGACAGCTGGTGTGGTATAAAAAGAAGGAAAGGGATAATGGCTGTGCGAGAGAAGAGAGAGAGAGAGAGAGAGAGAGAGAGAGAGAGAGAGAGAGAGAGAGAGAGTCCCAATGGAATATAGTTGACAGAGACAGAACAGTGAGAGAAGAGAGCAAAGTAGGCAGTGCCAGTGAGTGAGAAATAAAGAGAAGGAGTAAGATGAAGTGGTAATTGATTGATAGCCAGTGGTAATAAGAGACAGAGCCTATGATAATGACAACGAGAAAGAGAGAGATAGTGACTCTGAGAAGAGACAGCAGCAGTGGCAAGGAATGAATGAGATAGTAGCAGTAAGCGAGAGCAAGAGGGAGAAAATGAAAGTGAGAGGAGACAGTAGTAGTAGGGCAGATCGAAACAGACTTTGGTTGTGTGAGGCAGGAGACAGTGACAGAGAGACACGAAGAGGTAAAGACAATGAGATGGGCTGAATGAGTGAGTTAGAATGAGCAAGCGGAAGTGGATTGGTATGAGCTACTTTCAGTGATGTACTAGTGGGTATGAGCGAGTTACAGTTAGGGGAGCTTATGGGAGTGAGATGTGTCTCATGTTAAAAAGAGCACGAATGCGTTGGCACGAAATTTTTTTTTTGGGAAAGTTTTTAAAGGTGCCGAAGAAGGTAGAATAATGCAGCTCCTACTCTACTTTTCACTTAGGATAGTTTAAAACAGAAGCGTATTAGCCTTTTTTGTGCTGGAAGACTATATACAAACCTTCCTCACGATTCAGTCTACTAGTGAAAGTCGTACCAGAATCCTTACAGTAGTTCCTGAGATTAGTTATAACATACAGATAAGAAAACGCGGTGGGGACTTCACTCTATAATGTTTGCAGATGGAAACGGTGTTACTGAGAAGTACACCTAGTAAGACTAGTATCACTGTAATAATTATATATAATTATGACTAGTTTCATGATCAATATTGTTATTATATCTTCATCGTTACTGAAACAGTGTTTCCTGAGTGGCGCGAAAAACTTGAAATTAAGAGGATGCCTGCAGATCCTGATCTTGGCAGATAAAATAAATGCATGAGCATTTTTACATTTTAAATACATCGCATGATACTGAATCTGTTATAGTCACCAAGTGCTCTTAGTGTCAAAGCAGCTACACATCCCCGTCACAGGGCTGAATAAGATTAGGCAACACTTACTGCAAATAATGGCAACACCAATTGGCAACAGTATACAATAATATATCTACAGAAACCTTACAAATACTTAATTCTAGTATGAAGATGGTTCATGCCAACATTTCAGAGCTCACTTGCGCTAGTCCGTCCTTAAATCTGCCGCAATCATCAATCCAGTGTACAATAACTGCGACCATTGTATAATGTCCAGTTTAGTTCTTGCTGGCGACAGTAGACACGATCCTCATGCTTTCCTGAGGTACTGTTGAAATTGTGCTGTAACGGTCTGAGTGGAACTGTACATCGAAGTACGTATGGATTTGCAAAAATTGTAAATTTGTGATAAGTTCCTATGGGACCAAACTGCTGAGGTCATCAGTCCCTATGCTTAGACACTACTTAATCTAAGGAGAACAGACACCCAAGTCCGAGGGAGGACTCGAACCTCCTACGGGGGCAGCCGATGGGTTTGCAGGATGGATATCCACTTGGGAACTACTTTGTGACATAAGGCAAATGAACAAAATAGCCCTTGCCCGTGGCGCCCTCTGGCGAGGCTAACTGCAACTACAGTGCGCCTGAGTTGTAGGCAGCTCCTTGTTCCGTATCTTCTGGAAGACACAGCAGAATCCTCTCTCGGTTCCTCGACTGTGTTACGTATTGTACTCCTAACGTCCTCCAGGCGTGGTTGGCTCGCGGTTGCCCTGAAACTAGATGAGCAGGCCGGAATAGGTCCCTGGACAGCCAGGCTACCTGCTGCAGGCGCCATCTCTGTCTGCTGCACGGCGGTAATTGAGAGCTGTCGTTAGGCGCCAGTGCCCTCTGGTGGGCCGTTCCCTCCCAGGCAAAGAGGCTTCCACAACGGAACGCGGTAATCACACGGGCTGCTCGCTGATGCCCATTTCCCCAATACATATTACCAGCTCTTCCTCATTTAATCATCATTTACCCCTAAATCAATACTCCGCAAGACACTACAGTGTGTGGCGAGATTGGTAAGCAATAAGAAAATTTCTCGTACTGGCCCTAAGATTGCGTCGTCACCAATGAAACTCTGGTGTCGTTACACTGGAATTTATTACCGCGTTAAAACCAGCAGACCCGAGCCAAATCATGGCAAAATCTTAAGTGCCTAACTTAACAACGACAATCTCACCCAAGATTGCAAAAGACCAAGATTGCAATGTCCCACTCCTATAATTCTGACCCCTATGTAAAACCTATAACCTAAGTATGTCCGAAAGAAGAGACACCACGCTTTCATATAGGTGACTCGCCTCGATGGGCAACGAATCCACCTCTTCAGTGCGCATGCAGAAATCCGTCCGACCTCCGGCTGCAATCTCTGAGCAGCGAGGATGGAGGACGTGGACCGCGACTGCAGATAGGTGGCGCTAGGTGGAAGTATCGGGAAACCGAGAGGCGTGCTGAGATATTCTGTGTACGTGTATTGCACACTATGTACAGCTGGTAAAGTGGTTAACGCCAAGTGCCTAGTAAGTAGGAGATCCCGGGTTCGAGTCCCTATCTGGCACACATTTTCACTCATCGCTGTCTAATTGTGTCAAGTCTCGATGCCCCTTCCCTTTCCTTTTCTTTCTTCCCCCCCCCCCCCCTCCCCCAACATCACTTTACATAAGAGTATGCAAATGTTGCAGTTCTCTGTGACATGTAGAACGGACACCTGAGAACATGTTCCCGAATCACTGAAGCGCCAAAGAAACTGCTAGATGCGTGTGTATTCAAACACAGAGATATGTAAAAAGGCACAATACGGCGCTGCGGTCGCAACATCTATATAAGACAACAAGCGTCTGGGCCAGTCGTTAGGTCGGTTACTGCTGCTACTATGGCAGATTATTAAGATTTAAGTGAGTCTGGACGTAGTGTTATAGTCCGCGCACGAGCCATGGAACACAGCATCACCGAGGTAGATTTTCCAGTACGATGATTTCACGGGTGTACCGTGAGTATCAGTAATCCCGTAAAACATCAAATCTTCGACATCACTTGCGGCCGGAAGAAGATCCTGCAAGAACGGTGCCAACGACGACCGAAGACCGAAGACGAACGTTCAGAATGACAGCACTGCAACCCTTCCGCAAATTGCCGAGGATTTCAATGCTGGGCCATTCAACGAAACATCATCGATATGGGCTTTCGGAGCCGAAGGCCCATTCGTGTACCCTTGATGGCTGTGCTACACAAAGCTTTACACCTCGTCTCCGTCCGCCAACACCAACATTAGACTGTTGATGACTGGAAACATATTTTCGGGTCGGACGAGTCTCGTTTCAAATCGTATTGAGTGGATGGACGTTTATGGGTATGGAGAGAACCTCATGAATCGATGGACCATATATGTCAGCAGGGGACTGTTGAAGCTGGTGGAGGCTCTGGAATGGTGTGGAGGGTGTGCAGTTGGAGTGATATGAGACCCCTGATATGTCTAGATATATTATCCACGTACGTTAGCATCCTGTCTGAGCACCTGTATCCATTCATGTCCATTGTGCATTCCGACTGCCTTGGGCAATTCGAGCAGGACAATGTGACACCTCACACGTCCAGAGATACTACAGAGTGGCTCCAAAAACACTTTTCTAAGTTTAAAAACATTCGCTGGCCACCAGACTCCCCAGACATGAACATTATTGAGAATATCTGGTATGCATTGCAAAGCGCTGTTCAGAAGAGATCTCCACCTCCTCGAACTCTTACGGATTTATGGACAACACTGCACGATTCATGACGTCAATTCCCTCCAGAATTAATTCGGACATTAGTCGAGTCCATGCCACGTCGTGTTGAGGCAGTTCTGCGTGCTCGCGGGAGCCCTACAGGATATTAGGCAGGTGTACCAGTTTCTTTGGTTCCTCAGTGTATAATGAGCTTGAGCAGCATCAGTTGTGTTCATTGCAAAGGACATGGAGATGCCGTGACCTCTCGTGTGAGACAGTGTTAGTAACACCTGGCAGATTTTGAAAGGTTCCTCATAGTTAGTCTCCATGTGGCTGGCTGGCCGAATAGTGCATTATCCAGAATTGGAGATTCGGAGTGCCTGATGTTGAACTGCATGGTAACGCTATGGCGGACGTAATCGTGGTCAAGGTTCCGGTCGACCACATCTGACCACCGCTGACCGCCATATCATGCACCAATCACATCGCAACCCACACAGGCGAACTGGCGAGAGAGTCCATTCTTCCACTGTTTTGGAGCGGCACAGCGGTGTTACTCCTGGCGTGTCGGTGTGGGAAGCCATCGGATACGCCTTCAGGTTACGACTGTTAGTAATTGACTGCACAACAGCATGTGGCCGGGCAACATGCGTCCTCATATATCACTTCTTATGTGTCAGTAGTGTGGTGCCATTTTTCAACAGAACAATGCTTTTACTTTGGTGTGGAGCCACAGTCATATAAAATTATGAATAAACTTCGTTAAACTTGTGTAGCGAAATTCAAAACCCGTGATTTGGTCATCTATTTTACTTTACAACGGTATCAAGTGAAGAAGTCATGCTAATTACCAGAAAATTAGCCTATTACATAAATATTCTCACATTTACTTTTGACAAAATTGGTTTATATAACTGAAGATACTCTGTGCCTCCCTTACACTCCGCACAAAACGCACCACCGTTCTTGGTCACGATCGTGTCACCTACCGTCACCTTTGTGAAGGTCCTGTCTCTTTCCTCTCCACCTTGGCCAGGCTATACAATGTAGTCCTGTCCACCGATTATTACCCTGACCTGTGGAAAATCTCCCTTATCCTGATGTTCCTTAAACCTGGCAAACCGCCGTCCGCCGTCTCCTCCTACCATCCCATCAGCGTTACCTCGGTCTTCAGCAAGGTCCTGGAATCTATCCTCACCCGATGCATCCACCAGCATCTCCGCCAGCACCGCCCCATTCCCGTTACCCAGTGTGGCTTTCGGCCACCCTTCTCTTCCGACGACCTTCTCCTTCACCTCACTCATCTCCTTTCCGACCAGCTTAATTCCCGTCGCTCCGCTATCTTCCTCTCCATGGACCTCAAACGAGCTTATGACTATGTATGGCATTCCGGTCTCCTCTTCAAGCTCCAAACCTTCGACCTTCCCATTAACTACGTCTGATCGGCTCCTTTCTCTCCCACCGTCCTTCTTACGTCACCATCCATAACTCGGATTCCTACACCTTTTTTCCCTCCGCCAGTGTGCCCCAAGGCTCCGTCCTCTCCCCCCTTCTGTACCTTTTGTATACGGCGGACATGCCGCCGCCGTCACCCCCCGTCCACCTTCTCCAGTTTTCTGATGACACCGCCTTCCTTGCCCTTGCCCCCACCCTGCAGAGTTCCCAACACCTTCTCCAATCCCATCTTGACCGTTTCACCGCTTGGTGCAACCAGTGGTTGCTCAAGGTCAATCACTCCAAAAGCCAGGCGATCATTGTAGGCAAAACCACCCGTTCCTTCCGCCTCCTTGATTTATATCTCATAGTCTATGGCCGTCCTATCGCCCTCACCCCACCCTCAAGTACCTTGGCGTCACCTTCGACCGTCGCCTCTCCTGGACCCCCACCTCTGGACAATCCAAGCCAAGGCACACTCCTGACTCTGTCTCCTCAAGCTCCTTTCGAGCCGTACATGGGGTCTGGACCCCTCCACCATCCTCCACACCTATAAGTACCTCATCCACCCTATCCTTTGTTATGCCCATCCGTCCTGGATCTCCGCTCCCCCCCCCCTACCTTTTACAAATCCCTTCAAATCCTTGAACGCCATGCTCTCTGCCTCGCCTATCTTATCCGTCTCCCCTCCCCCATGCGGATCCAGTACAATCTCATTCCGTTCCCCCACCTCCTCCTTTTCCTTGAAAGGATACGGATCCTGTACACCTCCCGCAAACTCGACCCTCCTCACCCACTTGTCTCGCCCATCCTCTCTCACCCCCGCCAACTGCCGCGCCTGGATTCCCACGTCCCACCCGGTCTCCATCTCTCCACCCTCCTTACCCTCTCCAAAGGTGGCTTCCGCCAGCTCCCCCTCCCTGATGATGTCCTCCTCCCCTGCATCTACCCCTCCTATCAACTTTGATCCTCCCCGCCCCCATTTCCTGTGTCCTCTCCTTTAGGCACCCTCCCTCCCTTCTCTTTCCTTTTCCCCCATCCCTTTCCTACACGCCTCTTCCCCTCCTCCTCTCCCCTGTCCATGGCATCTGCTCTCCCCTCTCCCTCTCCCACCCCCCCTTCCTTCTCTCTTGGCAGGTCCCCAGACTGGTACACGGTTGGTGAACATTCGCGCACTGGAGACGCCTCGTGTTTCTGTGCGTGCCGTTGTTTTGTGCTTAAGTGGTTCAGTGTTATTCGTTTTGTGCACCTACGTTCACGTGTGACAATGGACTTGCAACCAAACACTGCATGAGAGGGTGTGGAAAGTTTTTGTGATAAGCAGGTACATACTACTGAGTTCTTTATAAACTTGACTCGATTTTCTAAACAACGAAGTAACGTCAAGCCGTGTGTTTCATTTCGCTTTCTCCTCCCCTTCTGGGGAACCCCACCCCACATCCGTTTTTTCTTTTCCCTTATCACATTCCACCAAAGTTTAGAACCTGGAACTGGCAGCGTAGCCACAGAAATCGACCTCCAGCAGCTCCAATGTCAACACCAACAAGAGCATTACAATACCAAATCCAAACCGATCTCTGCTTTTCTTCACCACATCACGATCATAATTTTTAATCAATTATAAAATCCGCATTTTTATATTACACTTTAGTACTTTTAATTTCTGGTTGAAAGGCAGAACAGCAGTTTGAGTGATTTCTTTGTGCTAATCATAACATAGGAAATACTGCGACAGTATTGTTGCCGAGCAGTTGAAAGATACAGTCAATGATGGCTTTTTTTTGTTTCCCATTTACATTAAACTGTAACTTATACTTTCATTTCTAACTACATAAATAACAATTATGCTTTACATTCAGTTTTTTGTAGTATTCTCCTACAAGATTTTATACTCCGAGGCTACAGTAGGCAAATATGAGTGAGATCTTTAAAAAATGTTTATGGATTTACAATAGATATTATATACGTTGAATTTTTCAAATGTTTATCGACTGTGCTGCTGTGGTGTCACGGAAGTATTCCAACATTAGATACCTCCTGCAACAGAAATGGACACAGAAACAACTTCGCGATCCGTTCTGAAGTTCATCGGGTGAACTACATGATTTTTGCAAACTAGTAACAATCGTAGGTAAAGGTCAACAAACATTACTTCTGTATGGATATAGACTTTCCCGGGACAAACTACTGATAAAACTCTCGGGTTTCCAGCCATCTGGAAGCTGCATAGTAATCATCACCTTCTGACCAGAAAATTGTGAGCACATTCAACAAACATCAATTCTATTTGTAACAACTGATTTGTGCAAATCTTGGTTTTCTGCGGTCGCTGCTTTCAAGAGAAAATATCGTGCGAAAATTAAGGTCGTAAAGGGAGACTACAGCAGTTACATCCATTTTGATTCCAAAATTTCTGAAATTTTGTAGTGTACAACAAACTGATATGTTGGATTGTTTACATTAATGATAAAGCAGATCAATAAATTGGTTGTGAATTTAATATACAAGTTTCATTTGTTAATCTATTTTTAAACTAACCGAACTCTATCAACAGAGCACTAAACCTGCCTAAGATAGTCCATTGTTCTAACTTAGGACGCCGCGGGAAAAGTCTGGTATATTAAACGCTTCGGAATCGAAAGAATTTGAGAACTGGGTCAAGACATTAGAGGATAAAGCAGGGTAGAAATTATCGTACGGTCCGTTCGATTTTGGTTTTCCTAATCCCTGTTATTTAACTATTTATTTATCTGGGTGCTATTTTCAGTAAATAGCCAAGTAACCACGATAAGCCACGTTTAGTAGGATCTAAGGACCGAACCCCAGCTAAAGGCTGAGCAGTCTCGTGCGCTATCATCTGCGCTGACGCTAATTGTATCTGGCGAGCCGCTTCAATTTGAGTGCGCAGCGACCTGATTGGCTACCTCCAACGCTAATTAAGTCAATGGCGCAACGCATCGAATTTGTTTCTTCTCAATAAATAAATTCTCAACACAACCTGTCCTGCAACACACAAGCTACTCAGACTGCCTCTGACCATCCTGTATATGTGTCTATGTATGTATGTTCCACATCTCCTCCTAAACCAGTGGACCGACTTCAAACAGACTTGGTACAAGTATCACTTACAATCTGCAAAGAATAGCTGTGAGAGTAAAAACCACCTACCTACTACAGAGGTAGGGATGGAGTGGTTGTGAAAAAGCAGTGTAGCTCACGACGTGCAAATATTCGTACTTTATTCATCCAGTGTTTGATAACGAGAGCACTTTCACACAAAATTTCAAACCTTCCCGAAACTTTTTCTTACTGACAACCCCCATAATTCAGCTGTTCATGCAGTAAAACTGCCGTAAGAACCATGACGTTTTAATTTATTACTTTTTCACTACTAAATTATTCCCGACATATTTTGCAGACAGTATCCACACGGACCATTGGATGTAGCTGTAAAATTACACGAATATCATTGTACAACACATAGTTCAGGAGATATGAAGTCAAATACTGAGGTGCGCGAAATACTACCGCATCATACATGACGTTTTAATTTATTACTTCTTTGCTAATGACTTTATTGATAAAACAGTTTGCACACACTAGCCACGTATACTAACGGATGTACTTGCAAAATTGTATGACACATAGTTGAGGAGATACGCCGTCATAAACGCTGACATCCGTGAAAACGAAACAGGAGGTCGAAATTCACTAGAAATGTGTACAAATACATCTGAAATATACTACTGGCCATTAAAATTGCTACACCAAGAAGAAACGCAGATGATAAACGGGTATTCATTGGACAAATATGTTATACTAGAAATGACTTGTGATTACATTTTCACGCAATTTGGGTGCATAAATCCTGAGAGATCAGTACCCAGGACAACCACCTCTGAAGGTAATAACGGCCTTGATACGCCTGGTCATTGAGTCAAACAGAGCTTGGATGGCGTGTACAGGTACAGCTGCCATGGAAATTCAACACGATACCACAGTCCATCAAGAGTAGTGACTGGCGTATTGTGACGAGCCAGTTGCTCGGCCACCATGGACCAGACGTTTTCAGTTGGTGAGAGATCTGGAGAATGTGCACGCCAGGGCAGCAGTCCAACATTTTCAGTATCCAAAAAGGCCCGTACACGACATGCAACATGCGCTCGTGCATTATCGTGCTGGAATGTAGGGTTTGGCAGGGATCGAATGAAGAGTCGAGCCACGGGTCATAACACATCTGAAATGTAACGTCCACTGTTCAAAGTGCCATCAATGCGAACAAGAGGTGACCGAGACGTGTAACCAAGGGCTCCCCATACCATCACCCCGGGTGATACGCCAGTATGGCGATTACGAATATAGGCTTCTAATGTGCGTTCACCGCGATGTCGCCAAACACGGATGCGACCATCATGATGTAAACAGAACCTGGATTCATCCGAAAAAATGAGGTTTTTCCATTCGTGCACCCCGATTCGTCGCTGAGTACACCATCGCAGGCGCTCCTGTCTGTGATGCAACATTAAAGGTAATCGCAGCCATGGTCTCCGAGCTGATAGTCCCTGCTGCTGCAAACGTCGTCGACCTGTTCGTGCAGATAGTTATTGTCTTGCAAACGTCCCCATCTGTTGACTCAGGGATCGAGACGTGGCTGCACGGTCCGTTACAGCCAAGTGGATAAGATGCCTGCCATCTCGGCTGCTAGTGATACGAGGCCGTTGGAATCCAGCACGGCGTTCCGTATTACCATCCTGAACCCACCGATTCCATATTCTGCTAACAGTCATTGGATCTCGACCAACGCGAACAGCAATGTCGCGATACGATAAACCGCAATCGCCATTGGCTACAATACGACCTTTATGAAAGTCGGAAACGTGATGGTACGCATTTCTCCTCCTTTCACGAGGCATCACAACAACGTTTCACCAGGCAACGCCGGTCAACTGCTGTTTGTGTATGAGAAATCGGTTGGAAACTTTCCTCAAGTCAGCACGTTGCGGGTGTCGCCACCGGCGCCAACCTTGTGTAAATACTCTGAAAAGCTAATGTTTTGCATATCACAGTATCTTCTTCCTGTCGGTTAAATTTCGCATCTGTAGCACGAAATCTTCGTGGTTTAGCAGTTTTAATGGCCAGTAGTGTATGTTAAATGTACGTGAAACATATTTGATAATTGGGTATGCAAGCAAAGCCACGTGTAGAAAGCTCATCCTAATCCTTGGAACGATTTCAATCAAATTCAGTACATATGCAGTTATGACCTGGAAAAAAAATTCTGTGTATGGTAAGAACCACCAGCGTCCTGTTGGGGTTAGGGTGGTAGTGTGGAGAGGGCAGAGGTAGAGGAAAAACGGACTAAAAGAGAAGGGGGGAGATCAGCTGGTATTAGATGGGGCTGAGGAGGAGATGGACCGAAGGGGAAGCGGCAGACGGACAGAGAGAGGAGGGACAGGTGGACAGAAAAGGGGTGAAGAGCAGATACACAGGAGAGGTATAGGAGGAGATGGAGAGTATGGCAGTAGCAGATGGACAGAGAGAGGGGTGTGGAGGGGTGGACAGAGAGGGGGTGGGGGGAAGGAGGATATGGGCAGAGAGAAAGGGAAGGTAGAGAGTAAATACGTAGCCAGGGTAACGCCAGATGCTCAGCTAGTGATATAGCACAATCGTTCCATATACTAGTACTGCGACGGCACCCCTTGCCGAATGTTCCGCAGCCAATCACTACCACTCCACTGCCGGCTTGAAGTCCCCGCAACAACGAGGAGGCAGCGACCGAACTGATAACGGAGACGGATGGACTCCGCCGTAGCCATGTGTTCCAACTACTGCGATCGGTGACAGCGGGTCTTGGCAGCAGGCGGACGAATGGTCCCTCGCGGGAGGTCTACACACACACACACACACACACACACACACACAAGTACACGCCGCGCCGGCGCGGCGCGCGCCACAAATTGAGAGCTGCATCCGGCTGGCACGCCGCCCGGAGGCTATAAACCACAATACAGCCACTTAGCAGGTGTCACCGCCTCCTCTAAATACCGCGCCGTTCCCTCCCAGACAGCTGTTCTAATGGCCCGTAATACGCCGTGTATTTTATGCATATTACCGGAATAAACGGCCTAGGAAGGGCGTCTCCCTGCTGTAACTCTCGTTTTCTCTGTCGTCTCCCCTCCCCGCACCATTTCATCACCCGCCCCTTCTCTATCTAGCTCGCGTACGAGCGAGTGTAGCTTTCGCATCTTAAGAAGACCAGTATAGCCGTCTTCGAAGCTGAAGATTTGAATCTCCTCGTGAAACGCCATCAAAACAGCAGGATTACTGTTCGATGGTGTGGTTTGTTGTTTCTTTAGCGTCTACTGCGAGCGCAAAAATTGCCAAAATGACGCATTAAGCCTTTCTCAGACCGCCAGTAACACCACATCCGCGGTTACTTACTACCATTTAAAGTCATCCAGTTTTTTTTTTTTTTTTTTTTTTGCCGATCTCGATGTTTATGACGTTATGCCTTTGGAATTGTGTGTCGCGCAGTGATATAATTTTACAAGTACATTCAGTGGCACATGTGGATGCTGAAACTTTCTGGTAGTTTAGTGGCGGACCAGCATTGGAACCTGCGAACATTGCCTTTCGCTGGCAAGTGCTCTAGCTATCTGAGCGAGATTAACGCCCCTGTAGCTGCCAGTACCTCACCTCCTATATTCCAGATATGTGGGGGCGGGTTGGGAGTCTTGCTTGGATAGCTCAGTTGACGGAACACTTGCTTGCGAAGGGTAATATATTCGAGTCGCGGTTCGGCGCAGAGGATTAATTTGCAAGGGCATTTCAAATAAGCGCACTCTCCGCTGCAGAGAGAATACAGAGGGGTCCAAAAAATGTAGACAGTCTTTGATAGTCAATATTAATTATAAAAATGACATACTGTTCACTTCTCGCACGGGGGAAGGTTATTTTGTGTGTTCAAAGTGACCCACATTAGCAGCCACACAACATCGATGCCACTGAACTGTTGACCAAACTGCGGCTGTCAGTGTTGTCGGTATGATAGCCGCACAAGACGCCTCGATGGTTTCTCGCAACTCGTTCAATGTAACTGGACTTCTGTTGGTAAACTTCATTTCTAACCAAACCTAACCTAACCTAACCTAACCTAACCCAACCCAACCCAACCCAAACTAACATAACATAACCCAACTCAACCTAAGCCAACCCAACATAATCCAGCTCAGCCCAACCCAACCCAACCTAACCTAACCTTTGAATGTCCTCCCCCCCACCCCCCCCCCACAGACAGAAGTCAAGAGGTGTGAGGTCTGGAGACAGCAGTGGGTACTCAACAGCTCCTCTTCGACCCATCCATCGTCCAGGTAGATTTTCATCTAGGCTCTGACAACTCTGTGGTAGTGAGGTGGAACACCATCTTGCCACCTCTCGGATGGTGGGTATAATCGGCACGTTAACAGATTTGTCTACTTGAACGTGAGGATTTTTAGGAGCCCAGTAAACGCAGCTGTGGAAGTTTACAGTACCGTTCAGTTTGAATTGCACCTCGTCAGACCGGATAACCATTCCCGGAAACCGCTCATTCTCGTGAAGCATGCCTTCAAACCAATCGCAGTACTTCATGCTTCGGTCCTTGTCGTCTTCGTTCATAGAGCGCAGCTATCTTGGAATATACACTGCGCACTTTGCTGTCTTCAGATTCCGTTGTACGTTTTATCGGCTTACCCCGCTTTACGTGCATTCTGCTTCACAGAATTTTCAAGTGACTTAATAAAATGTTGCAGCACAGCACCGCCGGAAGCTGGACTTTTTGAAGTTTCTGGTAGGCCAGACTTTTTTCCTTATGCACATCCTGAACACTACTGTCGGCTTCTTCTGATTCGTTTTTATTTCTCTCTCTCTCTCTCTCTCTCTCTCTCTCTCTCTCTCTCTCTCTCTCTCACACACACACACACACACACACATTCTTTTTTTATTTGTACTTGTTTGGTGTGCTCGACTATCGGCGAGGCACGAAAACGTCCGTGAATGAGTTTCTTGGTTTTGAGTACAGTTACGAAAGAAATATAAAAACAACTATGAGAGTTACTGATTAATGGTGCTTAGTTGGCAGGCAGTCCTGAGTATTATTAGTAACTACGCTCCCGCCCCTAAACCTAGTTACAGAAATGCGAATCAGACGCATTACGTATTCCAGGATGTAGCAGCTGCGTCTTTGAGACGCCAGCTATGGTCACTTCCCAGTCCGCAGTAGGATCACATCGGTTCTTCTTCCTGCTGGTACTGTAACTGATGTTATCTATCACAGTTTGACAATGCACATGCCATTTATTTATTACATGCATGTAGAAAACTTGTTCTGAGTTAAAGCTGTCAAACAAGGTTTGAAGAAGAATAAAATGCCACTACCAGACGACAGTTATTGTAGAAAATACTTTTCTGACTATTTTGGCACAATGCGCTCTCCTCATACATAATACACTCCTGGAAATTGAAATAAGAAAACCGTGAATTCATTGTCCCAGGAAGGGGAAACTTTATTGACACATTCCTAGGGTCAGATACATCACATGATCACACTGACAGAACCATAGGCACATAGACACAGGCAACAGAGCATGCACAATGTCGGCACTAGTACAGTGTATATCCACCTTTCGCAGCAATGCAGGCTGCTATTCTCCCATGGAGACGATCGTAGAGATGCTGGATGTAGTCCTGTGGAACGGCTTGCCATGCCATTTCCACCTGGCGCCTCAGTTGGACCAGCGTTCGTGCTGGACGTGCAGACCGCGCGAGACGACGCTTCATCCAGTCCCAAACATGCTCAATGGAGGACAGATCCGGAGATCTTGCTGGCCAGGGTAGTTGACTTACACCTTCTAGAGCACGTTGGGTGGCACGGGATACATGCGGACGTGCATTGTCCTGTTGGAACACCAAGTTCCCTTGCCGGTCTAGGAATGATAGAACGATGGGTTCGATGACGGTTTGGATGTACCGTGCACTATTCACTGTCCCCTCGACGATCACCACACCATGATGCCGGGTGTTGCCCCTGTGTGCCTCGGTCGTATGCAGTCCTGATTGTGGCGCTCACCTGCACGGCGCCAAACACGCATACGACCATCATTGGCACCAAGGCAGAAGCGACTCTCATCGCTGAAGACGACAGGTCTCCATTCGTCCCTCCATTCACGCCTGTCGCGACACCACTGGAGGCGGGCTGCACGATGTTGGGGCGTGAGCGGAAGACGGCCTAACGGTGTGCGGGACCGTAGCCCAGCTTCATGGAGACGGTTGCGAATGGTCCTCGCCGATACCCCAGGAGCAACAGTGTCCCTAATTTGTTGGCAAGTGGCGGTGCGGTCCCCTACGGCACTGCGTAGGAGCCTACGGTCTTGGTGTGCATCCGTGCGTCGCTGCGGTCCAGTCCCAGGTCGACGGGCACGTGCACCTTCCGCCGACCACTGGCGACAACATCGATGTACTGTGGAGACCTCACGCCCCACGTGTTGAGCAATTCGGCGGTACGTCCACCCAGCCTCCCGCATGCCCACTATACGCCCTCGCTCAAAGTCCGTCAACTGCACATACGGTTCACGTCCACGCTGTCGCGGCATGCTACCAGTGTTAAAGACTGCGATGGAGCTCCGTATGCCACGGCAAACTGGCTGACACTGACGGCAGCGGTGCACAAATGCTGCGCAGCTAGCGCCATTCGACGGCCAACACCGCGGTTCCTGGTGTGTCCGCTGTGCCGTGCGTGTGATCATTGCTTTTACAGCCCTCTCGCAGTGTCCGGAGCAAGTATGGTGGGTCTGACACACCGGTGTCAATGTGTTCTTTTTTCCATTTCCAGGAGTGTACAAAAGCTTCGAGATGCATCTGCTGTCTGGCCGTCTATTAAACCTGAAAAGAACAAAATGTCGCAGAAGTTACCCTTTTTCCACATGCGGCTATTTTGGGTTGAGAAGTGAAAGGAATTATGTTCATAGTTCCATTAAATTGGTAACTTCAGCAGACAGCAGAATTGCGTTTTAAAAAATGTAGCAGCAAATGTAACAGAACTAGTGACGTCTTATCCACTGTGCACAACACTTACCATTATGCTACTACATATCGTGTAGCTGCAGCAGCTCCAGAAGTCAACAGTTCCTAAAGAACTTCCGCATTTCACAGTGCTGTGAGAAAATGCAAGTGGCCTGATCTAGACTTGTGAGAGACAGACATTTACAGTTTTTCTTTTGCATTGTATGACGTTTTCAACAAACAGATAAAGCAATAGAGTAGCTCAAATAGAAAGGAACACTTCCTATTTAAATTTCTGCATCCTACACTGTTGGCAGTTCTGTGAAGGTGGCAGTTACGTGATTTTATTTCGGTGATTCCAAAATAGAGTCGAATGAATGCACTGGGTAGCCAAGGCTACTAATTCATGGCTATTCGGTCAACCAAGTAAATGAATGTACTGAACATGCTGCAAACTGGCGGCCGGTGTGCCTGAGTGGTTCCATGTGCTACAGTCTGGAACCGCGTGACCGATACGGTCGCAGGTTCGAATCCTGCCTCGGGCATGGCTGTGTGTGATGTCCTTAGGTTAGTTAGGTTTAAGTAGTTCTAAGTTCTAGGGGACTGATGACCTCAGATGTTAAATCCCATAGTGCTCAGAGCCATTTGGGCCATGCTGCAAACCACTACAGGGAGCCTGTGTGTCAGAATTCTCATAGAGTGTGCCGCAACGGTGTTATGAAAGAAAGATGAGTCCCCGAGTAGAGGAGTTGGTGGTCTGTTGGATTGGTGATATAGGTTCCTATGATGATGGAGTGGGTTCGATTGTAACTTCTGCTGATGATTTTTAATAGGGAGAGACAGATTCTATTCTCTTACGGCTACGCCAAGTGAAGAAGGCATAATGGCATTGTGGTCTGAAATTCACATTCAACATTCTTTAGCAAGTAGTCGTTAGGTTGAACTACAATAAAGGCAGGAGTGGCGAAATGTGGGAACTCTATCACCAGTAACCTTTCTTATACTAGTTATTTATTTCTAGTGATGAAACAAACACTATGTAGGTTCACAAGACACTTAATCCATCTTTTATTTGAGCTTCTGTATGTCGATAAAACTGGTACTGAACTTGGAATGCAACTCAGACCGCCCTTAACGCGGAATTTGATCCCTTCGTGACAATACAGATCGACTACTATATGTTGTTTGTTCAAAACTGCAGATTGCTCAACATCTCCACATATTGCGCATGAATGGGTTCGAATCCTGGCCCGGCACTAAAGTTTTCATTCTGTATTTTCAAACTCTAGCATGAGAACACGTATATGCTGGTGGATAATAATTTTGATTTTCAATGCATTTTCATTCGTTGTCAGCACTAAAGCCGCGCGGGATTAACCGAGCGGTCTAGCCGCTGCAGTCTTGGACTGTGCTGCTGGTCCCGGCGGAGGTTCGAGTCCTCCCTCGGGCACGGATGTGTGTGTTTGTCCTTAGAATACTTTAGGTTAAGTAGTGTGTAAGCTTAGGGACTGATGACCTTAGCAGTTAAGTCCCATAAGATTTCACACATTTGAACACATTTTTGTCAGCAATAACGATATCTGACGTTTTTGACTCCCTGTGAGACACAGAACTATTTGAGAGATCACTGTAAGTTCAAGGATGTTATTCCGACCTGCTGGTGGAAAAAAATTCGTTAGCTGACGTCTCTTTGTGTGTAGTCAACAACGATGTATGTGGGGTTCGATTACCAGTCAGCACTGAACTCTTCGTCATATTATTTCTAGTTCAGACATGCCCACATGTCGCTGCTGGTGTAACAAACCAAAATTTTACATTCGTTTTCTCTAGAACATAACAGCGATAGGTGCCGGGATGGAGTCCTGGGAAGAATAAAATAAATGTTTCGTCTCGTCATTTCAGTTAAAACATCTAGCTACTGCTGAGAAAATCCGATATGTCACAGTTGATTGTGCTTCGATAACAATCCGATTAGGTTCTGGGTTCGAATGCCTGTTCAACAAAGCTTTACCTCACGGCATTTCAAGTAAGTTACTTGTGAAGAAGCAATATTTAACAGCTCTCGTAGTTCGTTAACAGGGACAATAGATGCTGGGTAGGAATTCGCGTCCGTTAAAAATGTTTACGTTATGTAATTTAAAGTTGGTATTTGCTAACTGATACTGTCCAAAATCGAGGTATATCACTCTCTTTATGCCTAGTCAGGAATGACTGTTAGTTTCCGCCAGTCACAAAATCTTAGTCTGCTTGACCTGGGTTTGAATCCATATGCAGGACGAGACGGTCCATCGTGTCATTTGAAGTTCATACATATTCTCAACTAGCTACTAGTGAATAACGTAATTTTTAATGTCATTTTGTGTTAAATAACAAGTATGGTATTTTACTTCGAAGAGGAAATGCCGGCCGCGGTGGTCTCGCGGCTCTAGGCGCGCAGTCCGGAACCGTGCGACTGCTGCGGTCGCAGGTTCGAATCCTGCCTCGGGCATGGATGTGTGTGATGTCCTTAGGTTAGTTAGGTTGAAGTAGTTCTAAGTTCTAGGGGACTGATGACCACAGCTGTTAAGTCCCATAGTGATCAGAGCCTAATCATCTTGAAGAGGCAATCATGACTACGACGAACTTACTACGTAGATTACCAATCTGAGGTAATAATGAGAGTGGTAACATTTGAGGTATGTCATGTATTGCAATAAATGTGAGCTTACAAGCCTCTGTGATAAGGTGTTCCCTGTTATTTGTAGTATCGTGGTATTACTTTATATCTTGAGTTATTGCGATACAGAGCAGACTTTTCTAGTGGTGACTTGTTGGAACCATTTTCAATAGTCAAACGTCTGTACCAAGGAGCGATTAGAGAACCGTCTAGACAGCTGGGTTATGTGGGTTGCATGCGAATCAGGCGAAATGCAATTCAGGTCCTTCGGATACTTTTGATCATAACTGTATATGTACAGACAAATAAAGGTTACAATTTCAGAAAAATTGGATAATTTATTCTAGAGAAAGTAGCTTCACAAATTGGGCAAGTCAATAACGTGTTGGTACATCTCTGGCTCCTATGAAACTAGTTATTGGTAGACTTGTTGGATGTCCTCCTGAGGGATATCGTGCTAAATTCTGTTCTTTTGGCGCATTAGATCGGAAAACGGCGAGATAGTTGTCCGTTATGCCCCAAACGTTCTCAGTCGGGGAGAGATATGACGACATTGCAGGCCAAGGTAGGGTTTGGCAAGCACAAACACATACAGCAGACAATCTCGCCGTGTGCGAGTGGGTATTACCTTCCTGAAATGTAATCCCATGATTTGCAATGAAGGGCAATAAACTATCTCGTAGAAGGGATCCTTCTGTGAAAAGAAATGACACCCCAGGACATGAGGGTTGTTGGGCTGTAAAGAAGGTGACAGGCAGGTTCCTATCTCACCAGTGTCCGGGGCGTTTCCAGACACATCTTCGGTTGTCGGCGGTATTGTGTTGAGTATGAGTCGGGATTTATATACTGGGCTCATTTTGGGCAGTACTGAAATAGTCGATAACTGTCTTCAAGTTTATTGGTTTTGCACTTAGATATAACCTGAGGACAACAGCGTGACAAAACTGATGGCGCATCACTGACATACAATGAAAAGATTGTAGGACCTAATAACCAAGCCTTGGAGGACACTTTATGCTACCTGATTCAGTTGAGACCTTATTGCACCGGTGGCGCGAAGTCAAGTATGAGTGAAACCACTGCAGTGCACTTCCAGAGAAATTTAGTCTGCTATGTTTGACAAGTACAGCATAAAGGTCGACAGTGTCAAAGGCTTTGTAACCTAAGAAGCAGATGATACCCGTCTCTTGTCCTTCCATATACACTCATGCTCATAAATTATGGACAATGCTAATACATGGCTAAACAACGCTCTCGTTGATGGTTTGCGGGTTTAAATCACCGCGGGGTATGACCATTCGGTGCATGTGACCTGCGGTCGCCTCACGGTGGCGCTGGCAGCAGTCCACATATGCAGAGTTCTGTTGGTGCATGTCAGAGTACGGTGCGGCGAGGAAGTGTGCAGACGCTAATGGTAACTGTGTGTTGAAAATGGCTCAAAGAACACGTATTGATGACGTTAAGAGGCGTAGAATGCTAGGACAACTCGAGGCTGGAGAAACACAGCAGGACGTAGCACGGGCCCTCCGTGTGCTAAAAAGTGTGGTCTCTAGATCATGGCATTCCAGCAGAGAGGAAACATGTCCAGGCGTTAGAGTACTGGACGTCCACAGTGTGCAACACCACAAGAAGACCGAGATGTCACCATCACTGCCCGCAGACGGCCAGGGTGTACTGCAGGAAGCCTTGCTCAGGACCTTACCGCAATCACTGGAACAGTTGTCTCTGTAGTGTCACCACCAGACACCACACTTGCGAGGTGGTAGCCTTTAGTATACGTCGGACCCGCGTGTCGCCACTATCGGTGACTGCAGACCGAGCGCCGCCACACGGCAGGTCTAGAGAGACTTCCTAGCACTCAGCCCAGTTTTACAGCCGACTTTGCTAGCGATGGTTCACTGACAAATTAAGCTCTCATTTGCCGAGACGATAGTTAGCATAGCCTTCAGCTACGTTATTTGCTACGACCTAGCAAGGCGCCATGATCAGTTTCTATTGATATTGTAAATCATGTAATGTCAAGAGCAACGTTCGTCATTAATGGATTAAAGTTAAGTATTCCACCAGCTACGTCCGTTTTTCACAATTCTAATTCCCTTGCCATGTTCCAGACCTCACGCCAGCCCGCGTGAGCTGAGACGCGTGCATTTCGGCCTCCTTTAGTTATACGGTTGGCTCTCCTGCCAACCACAACATTGGCGACGAGAGTACAAGTGTTCTTATCTAAATTGCCTTGATTTACTTGTGTAATGGCTTCGCCACAATCTCCAGATGTACTGTCCGAATTTTATCGCTTCCAGAATCTGCAGACGTAGGCCTTACTGGATGCCCTTGGACAGCTCGTCCAGGGTCAACGTGCGATGCAAAACGATGCGGCAGCACCGCTTCACCGCTAACGCAGCCACAACACGCTGTTGTACCCACTTTTCGACCTTTTGATGCTGCACTGGAAAGCTGGACGTAGTGGTCACGCCAATTTGGATTCCATCTCGCCGCCTACAGAATTCAAGGTAACGAGCGGCAGCCTTTTCTGCTTTCTTCAGTAGGCGTGACTACGTACCGTGTGATAGTCAACAGTAAACAGCCCTCGCGCCGGGCCGCGCCGCTGCCGCCAGGCTCTCAGCCACGTGTGCCGCGCAGGCCAGCAAATGCAGTGATCAAATCATGCCCGCGGTGTGCTACTAAACATAAGCGTGAGCATTGCCCGTCACGCCAAGCTCTTTGCTTTTACTGTAATAAAAAAGGACATGTTCAGAGTGTTTGCCAGAAAAACCTCAGATTGGAAGCTCAAACCCGTTCCAGGCCCTTTGCTTCGCGCCGGAATCGGAATCGAACCAAGGATACTCAGGCTCCCGAAACTTCGCCCATGGAAATTCATGTAGTTCGTTCCACTCCGCCCAGTGCCACTCTCTCTAACAGTGACTGTGTTCGTCCCAAAAATAGTGTGCGTCGACATCGCCGGAACTCCCGTCAAGTCGCAAGTGATTATGTACCAGTGTCAGTAACGTTGCACGAGACAGTCGCTCTTGTCGTCAGCAGAACAATAAACTTTTTGTAGACTTGGACGTTAACGGCATTCCAGCTCGATACCAGAGCTGCAGTTTCACATATCAATCAAGACACTTAAAAACTGCTGTGCACTCCTCCGTTGCGTGCCGCAAATGTTAGGTTAACTAGCTATTCAGGACAAAGGATCCATGTGTTAGGACAGTGCCGCCGTCTTGCAACATACAAAGGATAAACAAAACTTGTGTCATTTTACGTCCTTAATTCTTCTTCTGCAGTGAACTTCTTTGGTTTCGATTTATTTCAGTTGTTTAACTTGTCTATAGTAAATAAGGTCCTATCAGTGAACCAGACTGTGCCTTCAGACAGTGTTTCTCGTGTATGTGAAGAATTTGCAGACATTTTTGCACCGGGTTTAGGTTGCGCTACGATCTATAAAGCTCATTTGGAACTGAAAGTAAAAACGCAACCGAAATTTTTCAGAGCGCGTAATGTTCCCCACGCATTGCGTGATGAAGTCGCAAAAACATTACACGAATTGGAATCACAAGGTGTAATTGAACGTGTGCAGGCTTCTCTCTGGGCATCACCCTTAGTAATTTTGCCAAAACCTTCCGGAAAATTGACTTTGTGTAGACTTCAAGGCCACAGTGAATCCACAACTAGTGACTGCAACTTTTCCTTTACCCCTTCGGAAGATCTTTTTGACAAACTGAGCCCAGGTACATATTTTTCGAAGTTGGACCTAGCAGATGCGTACTTGCAAATACCGGTGGACGAAGAATCCCAGCGCGTTTTGGTAGTTAACACGCATCTTGGTTTGCTTCGATTCAAACGACTACCATTCGGGTGTGAATCCGCCCCTGCATTGTTTCAGCAGTATCTACAAACTGTTTGTGCGTCGGTCCCTACTGCAGCTAATTATCTGGACGATATTGTGATCCCCGGAAAGACGGAAGAAGAACATTTGTCCAATCTCAGAACATTATTTCAGGTCTTGCGACAAAATGGTCTTCGCTTAGGGAAGGACAAATGTGTGTTTCTTGCTCGTAACTTGCTATACTTGGGGCATGTACTCAATGCCCAATGCATACATCCCATTCCCACGCACCTTCGTGCCATACAAGACTTGCCGTCGCCGCAGAATTTGAAGCAGCTACAGAGTGTGCTGGGAAAAATAAACTATCCACCGCTATATGCCGCACGCCTCTTCCATTTCAGCTCCGCTTCGTCGCTTACGTCGTAAAGGTGTTCCGGTCGTCTGGACGACAGAATGCGAACGCGCCTTTCACCAGTTGAAACTGGCGTTGCTTTCCAATACTTGCCTTACCCCATTCGATCCTCAGAAGCCCCTTTTGTTGATGGTGGATGCATCGGATTTCGCGATCGGTGTTGTGCTTGCGCACAAAGATGGATCGCACGATCGCCCTATTGCCTTTGCGTCCAAATTGCTCTCGTCTGCGCAAAGAAATTATTCAGAAATCGAGAAAGAAGCGTTGGCTCTCGTATTTGGTGTTACAAAGTTTCATGATTTCTTGTATGGTCGTCACTTTACCATAATCACAGACCACAAACCATTGACATAGCTTTTTCATCCGACCAAGCCTGTACCTCCACGTACGGCGCAGAAATTCATTCGCTGGTCTATTTTCCTCTCGCAGTACCGCTACCATATCTTGTATCGGTCCACTGCTAAGCACGGAAACGCCGATGCGTTGTCCCGCTTGCCTGTTGCTGAGGATAGGGCATTCGATTCCTCCGAACTTGCTTGCATGTTCATAGATGCGGAAACCGATGACGTGGTCGAATCGTTTCCGATTGATTTTCGTCGCGTAGCTACAGCCACAGCTGCCGGCCCTGTCCTTGCTACCGTTCTGCGTTTTGTTGCTACGCAATGGCCCTTGTCACAGTCACGGATCGGGGACCCGTTGGTTCGCCGATTTTTTGCTCACAAGGAGAGACTTTTTGTACGACGTGGTGTTTTGCTGTTGCGTTCTGATAATAATCAGTCCAGGGTCGTGGTACGACGTTCGTTACAGTCCTCTGTCTTACAGCTTCTCCACCAAGGACATTGGGGTATAGTGAGAACGAAACAACTTGCTCGTCAGCACTGTACTTGGCTCGCAATCGATGCCGCTATTACGAATTTGTGCTCTTCTTGCAAGGTGTGTGCCGAACAACAATCAGCACCACCGCAGAAATTCTTTGCATGGACAAAAGCCACTTCCCATTGGCAACGCTTACACATAGATTTTGCTGGTACATTCTGGAATGTTCCATGGTTGGTTGTGGTAGATTTATTCAGTAATTTTCCTTTTGTTGTCCGGATGTCTTCCACGACGTCATCTGCCAGCATCCAAGCGTTATCTGCTATCTTTTGCATTGAAGGTATTCCACAGACACTTGTTTCCGACAATGGCCCACAATTCATGTCCGCAGAATTTCAGTCATTCTGCAAGACCAATGGTGTTCAACATCTGACGTCCGCGCCGTTTTCGCCACAGTCAAACGGTGCAGCTGAACGATTGGTCAGGACTTTCAAGTCACAGATGTTGAAGTTGAAAGAATCGCATTCTCAGGAGGACGCGTTATTGCTCTTTTTGTCCTCGTATCGCTCTCAGCCCCGAATGGTCGCTCGCCGGCTGAGTTGCTCCACGGTCGCTCTCATCGAACCTTGATGTCCTTGCTACATCCGCCGCATCAGGTGCCTGTGCAGCGGCAGACATCTCCTTTTGCTCCAGACGACGTTGTCTACGATCGCCACTATCGAGGTTCACGGCGTTGGCTCGAAGGGCGCATTCTTCGCTGCCTCGGACGCGCTATGTATCTGGTTTTGGGGCCCCTCTGGTGAGGTGCGTCGGCATCTCAATCAGCTGCGCCTCTGTCGTCGCACGGGATCTGCCGCTCGCCGTCTGCTTTCAGCGACGGTGCCGTCCGGTCAGCGCCCTGGGGACCCATCTACTGGCTCGCCTCAGCCCCAGGTGTTACCGACGCTGTCTTCCATTTTTCCCAATGGCGACGTGCCTCTGCCGCCGCCACCGCCGCCTGTTCTCCCACCGGCGACGCCCGCAGTGGACGCACCGCTGCAGCCGTCGGGCGCCTCCCTGGGTCACGCGCCGCCTATCGCTTCCCGGGCCCAATTGTCCTCCGACATGGAACTCTTGCCCGCTCCGGATCGTATGTTGTCTTCACCCGTCGGGTGCCCCGGCCCGATGGAGGTCGAGCCTTCGGCCCCTCCTGTCTCTCTATGGGCGCGTCTACATCTACATCTACATCCATACTCCGCATGCCACCTGACGGTGTGTGGCGGAGGGTACCCTGAGTACCTCTATCGGTTCTCCCTTCTATTCCAGTCTCGTATTGTACGTGGAAAGAAGGATTGTCGATATGCTTCTGTGTGGGCTCTAATCCCTCTGATTTTATCCTCATGGTCTCTTCGCGAGATATACGTAGGAGGGAGCAATATACTGCTTGACTCTTCGGTGAAGGTATTTTCTCAGAGCTTTAACAAAAGCCCGTACCGAGCTACTGAGCGTCTCTCCTGCAGAGTCTTCCATTGGAGTTTATCTATCACCTCCGTAACGCTTTCGCGATTACTAAATGATCCTGTAACGAAGCTCGTTGCTCTCCGTTGGATCTTCTCTATCTCTTCTATCAACCCTATCTGGTGCGGATCCCACACTGCTGAGCAGTATTCAAGCAGTGGGCGAACAAGCGTACTGTAACCTACTTCCTTTGTTGTCGGATTGCATTTCCTTAGGAACACCGCATGTTGGCTTGCACCCTGGAGCAGGTTTTCAGGCGTTTCCTAGCTCGCCGCGGTCCGAATGGCAGGGTGCGGGTGGCACAGCCTCGCCTGTTGTTAGGCTCCCCACCTCGTCGCATACGTCAAGATGCGGTCCTCCCCACGGCGGGCGGAAGCCTTATGCCACAACCGTACGCCGATTTACGGGGGACGAATGTGGTGTCACTGCCAGACACCACACTTGCTAGGTGGTAGCCTTTAAATCGGCCGCGGTCCGATAGTATACGTCGGACCCGCGTGTCGCCACTATCAGTGACTGCAGACCGAGCGTCGCCACACGGCAGGTCTAGAGAGACTTCCTAGCACTCAGCCCAGTTGTACAACCGACTTTGCTAGCGATGGTTCACTCACAAATTAAACTCTCATTTGCCGAGACGATAGTTAGCATAGCCTTCAGCTACGTTATTTGCTACGACCTAGCAATGCGCCATGATCAGTTTCTATTGATATTGTAAGTCATGTAATGTCAAGAGGATGTTCGTCATTAATGGATTAAAGTTAAGTATTCCACCAGCTACGCCCGTTTTTCACAATTCTCATTCCCTTGCCATGTTCCAGACCTCACGCCAGCCTGCGTGAGCTGAGACGCGTGCATTTCGGCCTCCTTTAGTTATACGGTTGGCTCTCCTGCCAACCACAACAGTCTCCGAAACACAATTCACAGACGACTGACTAGACATAGGTTATTCGCCCGGAGACCTGCAAGGTGCATTCCACTGACCTGCAAGTCACAGGAGAGCGTGGTGTCAAGAACACAGTACATGGTCATTGGAACAGTTGTCCCAGGTTATATTCACTGACGAGTCCAGGTATCAGCTGAACTGTGATTCTTGCCGGGTTTTCATATGGCGTGAAACAGGAACCAGATACCAACCCCATAATGTTCTTGAAATGGACCTTTATGGGGATCGTGGGTGATGGTGTGGGGTGGGATTATGATTGGTGCACGAACACCCCTGCATGTCTTTGATAGAGGAACTGTAACACGTTAGGTGTGTCGGGACGTCATTTTGCACCAGTATGTCCGCCTTTTCAGGGGTGGAGTGGGTCCCACCTTCCTCCCGATGGATGATAACGCACGGCCCCACCGAGCTGCCATCGTGGTGGAGTACCTTGAAACAGAAGATATCAGGCGAATGGAGGGGCCTGCCTGTTCTCCAGACCTAAACCCCATCGAGCACGTCTGGGATGCTCTCGGTCGACGTATCACTGCACACTTCAAACCCCTCAGACACTTCAGGAGCTCCGACAGACACTGGTGCAAGACTGGGAGGCTATACCACAGCAGCCGCTCGACCACCTGAACCAGAGTATGCCAACCCGTTGTACGACCTGTGTACGTGTGCCTGATGATCATATCACATACTGATGTCGGGGTACATGAGCAGAAAATAGTGGTGTTTTGTAGCACATGTGTTTCGGGACGGTTTTCTCAACTTATTACTAGTACCTTGGACATACAGATCAGTGTTGTGTGTGTTCCCTATATGCCTATGCTATTAGTGCCAGTTTTGTGCAGTGCCACATGGTGTGGCACCATATTCTGCAGTTATCCTTAATTTATAAGCATGAGTGTAGATATGAACGATGTTTGTCCACTAAGTAAGTTCCGATTGGTTGCGAAATGGAAACCACAGTGAAAATCAGAAACGTTTTATTTGCATCAGTTAGGTGCACCTTCACCCTACTTCTCTACATAGTCGCCGCTCCAACTTCGAGTTTTGTCGTAGTGTTGTAGCAACTTTCCAATATCCTCGTCATAGAAAGGAGCCGTATGTGCTTTCGGCCAGTTATCTGCACTGATCTGCAGCTCGTTGTCGGTGGAAAACGTTTGTCTTCATAGCCAGCGGTTCTTGTGAGCAGAGATGAGACTCAGGAGGAGCCAATAACGGACTGTATTGTGGGTGATCAAACACTTCTCACCGGAAACGCTGCAGGAGCGTCTTCATTGCCCCTGCAGTGTGCGGCCGAGAATTGGCATGAAGAAGGAACTGCTCGACAGTTGTGTTATGTGGGCTGCAAGACAGGCGAAATTTCTAACCAGGCCCTCATACTTGGCGAGAGACGCTATTCCCTACTCACATTTACGTGCTCACTGTTCAGTCAAAACTGAAAAGTGCGACGCGACATGATCGACGGGCATATTAGAGACGCTGACCGACACAACTGTCAGAAAATGAACATGTGGCCTCAGTAGCCAGTATCTGCGGACATGTGTGCGTGAGATGCGTTCGCGTCAGTGTGTGCGTGTGTGTTATCTCCGACACAGGCCCTGTTGGCCGAAAGCTCGTCTTCTGACAATATTTTTGTTGTGACATCTGCGACACAGCATCTCCGCTATATTGTGAGTAGCAACTAACGTTTGCATAGTTCTACCACATCAGTATTTACTTCATTTGCAAATAATTGTAGCTATTAGGAGTAGTGTATTTTTAGGTTGGTTAGTATCTCCAAGTACGTGCGGGACGAACACTACTGGCCATTAAAATTGCTACACCAAGAAGAAATGCAGATGATAAACGGGTATTCATTGCACAAATATATTGTACTACAACTGACATGTGATTACATTTTCACACAATTGGGATGCATAAATCCTGAGAGATCAGTACCCAGAACAACCACCTCTGGCCGTAATAACGGCCTTGATACGCCTGGGCATTGAGTCAAACAGAGCTGGCGTGTACAGGTACAGCTGCCACGCAGATTCAACACGATACCACAGTTCATCAAGAGTAGTGACTGGCGTATTGTGACGAGCCAGTTGCTCGGCCACCATTGACCAGACGTTTTCAGTTGGTGAGATATCTGGAGAATGTGCAGGCCAGGGCAGCAGTCGACCATTTTCAGTATCCAAAAAGGCCCGTAGACGACCTGCAACATGCGCTCGTGCATTATCCTGCTGGAATGTAGGGTTTGGCAAGGATCGAATGAAGAGTCGAGCCACGGGTCGTAACACATCTGAAATGTAACGTCCACGGTTCAAAGTTCCGTCAATGCGAACAAGAGGTGACCGAGACGTGTAACCAATGGCACCCCATACCATCATGCCGGGTGATACGCCAGTATGACGATGACGAATACACGCTTCCAATGTGCGTTCACCGCGATGTCACCGAACACGCATGCGACCATCATGATGCTGTAAAGAGAAGCTGTCTTCATCAGAAAAAATGACGTTTTGCCATTCGTGCGCCCATGATCGTCGTTGACTTCACCATCGCAGTCGCTCCTGTCTGTGATGCAGCGTCATGAGTAACCGATCTCGAGCTGATAGTCCATGCTGTTGCAAACGTCGTCGAACTGTTCGTGCAGATGGTTGTTGTCTTGCAAACGTCCCCATCTGTTGACTCAGGGATCGGGACGTGGCTGCACGATCCGTTACAGCCATGCGGATAAGATGCCTGTCATCTCGACTGCCGAGGCCGTTGGGATCCAGCACGGCGTTCCGTATTACCCTCCTGCACCCACCGATTCCATATTCTGCTAACAGTCATTGGATCTCGACCAACGCGAGCAACAATGTCGCGATACGATAAACTCCAATCGCCGTAGGCTACAATCTGTCCTTTATCAAAGTCGGAAACGTGATGGTATGCATTTCTCCTCCTGACAGGAGACATCACAACAACGATTCATCAGGCAACGCCGGTCAACTGCTGTTTGTGTATGAGAAATCGGTTGGAAACTTTCTTCATGTCAGCACGTTGTAGGTGTCGTCACCTGCGCCAGCCTTGTGTGAATACGCTGAAAAGCTAATCATAACATGTTCTTCCTGTCGGTTAAATTTCGCGTCTGTAGCACATCTTCGTGGTGTAGCAATTTTAATGGCCAGTAGTGTAATTTATTATCAATTTATTATCGTTGCGTATTTCACTTCAAAAATATCGGACGCAGCAACTCGTCGCCACAAACGTGATGGGATAATTACAGCACCGTTACCGCTGGTGTGTGTCACAGAACTGCTCGAACCGTGGCGCGACGAGAGAGCTGGGTGTGCAGTAAGCCCTCCGTCGTGGGTGAGATCCTCAGTGCCGAGGGCGCTAATCCGCGTAGTAAACCTCCTCCATTACCAGCCAGTCGCGTGCGTAGCGGAAGGACTGAATGGCGGCGTGCCAGGGAGGGAGATAATACCCATGGAGAAGGGGTGGGAAAGGGCGTGGACGGGGAGGGAGGGGGGAGTGCCAGCGATCACACGAGGAGCGAGTTAAGTCGCGCCGGCCGCAGGATTCCTTTCAGCGCTGGCGCCATCAATAACGGCCGACAGCACGCCATCTGTCAATAGCAGCACAGCGGCGGCCCGCGAGGGGTAAGGAACGCGCAGTCATTGTCGCTGGGCAACGCGTGGTGCGTCTGCTTCCCACGGCGTCCGTGTATGCGGGTTGGAATAATCCGCCTATTATACTGACTAACGGACAGTCTCGTGTTTACAGTCCTATTCAACGGGCACTGTCTGCGTTTGAATTCAGTTCCAGGTAAAACTGCAGCAGACGTCTGAAACAGATTAAAAGAAATCTGTTACGTATTACATACAGGCGATAGGCACAATCACGTGAACACCTGTACTCACTTGGGAATGGTTTACTATTAAGGTGTTGGACCCCTATCTGCCCTTAATACCGCTGCGATTCTTCTTGGAATATTGGCATATAATGACAGTATAGTCTCCAGTGAACTGAAGAAACTGCAAAAAGGCGGGAATTTGAGAAGATGGGACCTGGATAAACTGAAAGAACCAGAGGTTGTAGAGAGCTTCAGGGAGAGCATTAGGGAACGATTGACAAGAATGGGGGAAGGAAATACAGTAGAAGAAGAATGGGTAGCTTTGAGAGATGAAATAGTGATGGTAGCAGAGGATCAAGTTGGTAAAAAGACGAGGGCTAGTAGAAATCATTGGGTGACAGAAGAGATATTGAGTTTAATTGATGAAAGGAGAAAATATAAAAATGCAGAAAATGAAGCAGGCAAAAAGGAATACAAACGTCTCAAAAATGATAACGACAGGAAGTGCAAAATGGCTAAGCAGGGATGGCTAGAGGACAAATGTAAGGATGTAGAGGCGCATATCACTAGGGGTAAGATAGATACCGCCTACAGGAAAATTAAAGAGACCTTTGGAGAAAAGAGAACCACTTGCGTGAATATCAAGAGCTCAGATGGAAGCCCAGTTCTAAGCAAAGAAGGGAAAGCAGAAAGGTGTCTCCAGTGAAATATTATACCACTCTTCGATCAGAACCTCTTCTAACTGATGAAGTGACGAGGGAGTCGGAAATCTGCTCCGAAGTGTGCGCCCCAATACCGACCACAAGGGTTCGCTACAAGTCCAGGGACTGTGCTGGCCAGGGAAGACACTGCAGTTCAGTTGCATACTCCTTGTTTCAAGATTATACTCTTCTGGCTGTCTGAATGGGTGCATTATCGTCGTGAAATATTTCTCATTGTTGGTGAACGACACTTGAATCATGGGGCGCACCTGATCTAAAATGTCCACATAATTGATGGCTGTAACACGGCCTTTGAGAGTAACGACGAGACCAGCAGAATGCCGTGATATGGCTGCCCACACCGCCACACTTCCACCTCCATGCTTAACCGTTGGAATCAAGCAATCAGGTTTGTATACGCTTCTTTTGGGGTTCGCCACACCTAAGCCCAGCCCGATGTTGGAAATAACGAAAACGTTGACTCGTCCAACCGTGTGACGTGATTCCACTAATCAGCCGTCTAGGATTTATGCTCCTGACACCATGTTTTACGCTTCTTTGCGTTGGCTATCGTCACTGATGGTTTCAGTATAGCAGCTCGTCCATGAATATTCGCTTTATGAAGTTATCGGCGGACAGTGTCGATAGATATGGGAGTCTCTGAGAAGGCTATTGAGCTCTGCAGTCACTTTAGCCGCCATAGGTTTGTGTTCTTTTGGCGCAATTCGTGTTAGCGTACGACGATCTCAGTCATTTAGTTTTGATTTGCGCCCACTATTACGTTTGCACGATGATGTCTTTCCATATTTTGTGTAGGCTGTCACGACTCTTGAAGCACTCGCTCTTGAAACATTGAATAAATTCGCTGCCTTGGGTACTGGTGCTCCAGCTAATTTCCCCCCCCCCCCCCCCCCCCCCAGTCTGCCCTCTTTGTAATTCTCTTAGGTCTTTCATTGCACGTCGACCTCGGCCTCTGAACGCAGATACTAAGTGTTCACTACTCGTAAACAACCTGCAGTGATGCCTAGTCGGTACTGAACACGCACGGTCCAGCGCGACACATCGTGCCTTACTTGCGTTGTTGACTGTCAAACACAACCATCCTATTGCTACCACTGTTCACATTATTTTGGGTATCCCCTCTATGTCGTTGTTGTGGTCTTCAGACCTGAGACTGGTTTGATGCAGCTCTCCATGCTACTCTATCTTGTGCAAGCTGCTTCATCTCCTAGTACCTACTGCAACCTACATCCTTCTGAATCTGCTTAGTGTGGTCATCTCTTGGTCTCCCTCTACGATTTTTACCCTCCACGCTGCCCTCTAATACGAAATTGGTGATCCCTTGATGCCTCAGAACTTGTCCTACCACCCGTACCCTTCTTCTGGTCAAGTTGTGCCACAAACTTCTCTTTTCTCCAATCCTATTCAATACTTCCTCATTAGTTATGTGATCTACCCATCTAATCTTCAGCATTCTTCTGTAGCACCACATTTCGAAATCTTCTATTCTCTTCTTGTCCAAACTAGTTATCGTCCATGTTTCACTTCCATACATGGCTACACTCCATACAAATACTTTCAGAAATGACTTCCTGACACTTAAATCTATACTCGATGTTAACAAGTTTCTCTTCTTCAGAAACGCTTTCCTTGCCATTGTCAGTCTACATTTTATATCCTCTCTGCTTCGACCAGCATCAGTTATTTTGCTCCCCAAGTAGCAAACTTCCTTTACTACTTTAATTGTCTCATTTCCTAATCTAATTCCCTCAGCATCACCCGACTTTATTCGACTACATTCCATTATCCTCATTTTGCTTTTGTTGATGTTCATCTTATATCCTCCTTTCAAGACACTATCCATTCCGTTCAACTGCTCTTCTACGTCCTTTGCTGTCTCTGACGAAATTACAATGTCATCAGCGAACCTCAAAGTTTTTATTTCTTCTCTATGGATTCTAAGACTTACACTGATTTTTCTTTTGTTTCCTTCACTGCTTGCTCAATATACAGATTGAATAACATCGGGGAGAGACTGCAATCCTGTCTCACTCCCTTCCCAACCACTGCTTCCCTTTCATGTCCATCGACTCTTATAACTGCCATCTGGTTTCTGTACAAATTGTAAATAGCCTTTCGCTCCCTGTATTTTACCCCTGCTACCTTCAGAATTTGAAAGAGAGTATTCCAATCAACATTGTCAAAAGCTTTCTCTAAGTCTACAAATGCTAGAAACGTAGGTTTGCCCTTCCTTAATCTAGCTTTTAAGATAAGTCATAGGGCAGTATTGCCTCACATGTTCCAACATTTCTACGGAATCCAAACTGATCTTCCCCGAGGTCGGCTTCTACTAGTTTTTCCATTCGTCTGTAAAGAATTCGCGTTAGTATTTTGCACCTGTGACTTATTAAACGGATAGTTCGGTAATTTTCACATCTGTCAACACCTGCTTTCTTTGGGATTTGAATTATTATATTCTTCTTGAAGTCTGAGGGTATTTCGCCTGTCTCATACATCTTGCTCACCAGATGGTAGAGTTTTGTCAGGACTGGCTCTCCCAAGGCCGTCAGTAGCTCCAATGGAATGTTGTCTACTCCAGTGGCCTTGTTTCGACTCAGGTCTTTCAGTACTCTGTCAAACTCTTCACGCAGTATCGTATCTCCCATTTCATCTTCATCTACATCCTCTTCCATTTCCATAATATTGTCCTCAAGTACATCGCCCTTGTATAGACCCTCTATATACTCCTTCCACCTTTCTGATTTCCCTTCTTTTCTTAGAGCTGGGTTTCCATCTGAGCTCTTGATGTTCATACATCTCTTATCTCCAAAGGTGTCTTTAATTTTCCTGTAGGCAGTATCTATCTTACCCCTAGTGAGATAAGCCTCTACATCCCTACATTTGTCCTCTAGCCATCCCTGCTTAGCCATTTTGCACTTCCTGTCGATCTCATTTTTGAGACGTTTGTATTCCTTTTTGCCTGCTTCATTTACTGTATTTTTATATTTTCTCCTTTCATCAATTAAATTCAATATTTCTTCTGTTACCCAAGGATTTCTACTAGCCTTCATCTTTTTACCTACTTGATCCTCTGCTGCCTTCACTACTTCATCCCTCAAAGCTACCCATTCTTCATCTACCGTATTTCTTTCCCCCATTCCTGTCAATTGCTCTCTTATGCTCTCCCTGAAACTCTGTACAACCTCTGGTTCTTTTAGTTGATCCAGGTCCCATCTCCTTAAATTCCCACCTTTTTGCAGTTTCTTTAGTTTTAATCTACAGGTCGTAACCAACAGATTGTGATCAGACTCCACATCTGCCCCTGGAAATGTCTTACAATTTAAAACCTGGGTCCTAAATCTCTGTCTTACCATTATATAATCTATCTGAAACCTGTCAGTATCTCCAGGCATCCCCTCTATATGATACTTATGTGTAAACGGTACCGGGTGATTCAAAAAGAGAGAACCGATTTCATTCCATAGACGAATTATAAAACTTAGAAACACATTGCTCATATCTCTGGCTAGAGGAAGATTTTTTTTGTAGCGACATGGCGTAGTAGTAGTAATAGTAGTAGTATGGTATTCTGCCTTACGACTGGTCTTGTTAAGGGTTAAGCCTCTTCCACTTCTGTCTGTCCATAGTCAGGCTTTTCATTTCTGAAAATTTGCCTCCTTTGATATTGTCCAGCATTTGAAATCTTCTTTTTCCTCTTCCCCTTCTTCCCTCCCCCGTTCCTTCATTCCTTCCCTCTTAAACAGTCCCTCTTCAAACAATGTCCAATCCAGTTCCGCTTTCTCTTTATGAAGATAGGACTGATGACCTTAGCAGTCCCATAAGATTTCTCTCTCTCACACACACACACACACACACACACACACACACACACACACACACACACACATCTTTATGATGACTTTCAGCATGTTTCTTTCTTCTCCAACTCTTCTTAATACTTATTCATTCCTTACTTGGTCTTCTCATTTCACTTTTTCCATTCTTCTCCATATCCGCATCTCTAGTGCCTCCAATCTTGTTTCGTCTTCCTTCCTCAATGTCCAGGTCTCAGCACCATACAGTGCAACGCTCCAGATGTAACATTTGGCAAGTCTTTTCCTCAGATCTTTGTTTAGTGGTTCGCAAAGTAATTTCTGTTTCCTCTTGAATCCTTCTTTTGCCATTGCAATTCTTTTCCTAATTTCTGTTGAGCAATACATATCGTCCATTATTACACTTCCCAAGTAACTGAAGTTATTCACTTGCTCTATTTCTTCTCCCCCTATTTTCATATGGCATTTTCTCCCCTTTCCTCCTATTACCATGTTTTCGTGTTCTTCTTGTTAATCTTCATCCCATATTCTTCTAATTTTCTGTACAGATCATCTAACATTTGTTCCATCTCTCTTGCACTCTCTGCCATCCGTACCATGTCGTCTGCAAATCTTATACACTCCACTCTCCGACCCCCTTTACAAACTCCTCTCCTTCCATCAAAACTTTCGCTAATAATTTCCTCCAGATATATATTGAACAGTGTTGGTGATAAACAACAACCTTGTCTTACACCTTCTTCACACATCACACCTCCTATCTTATTCTTGTTATCTGTTTCAAATATAAATTTCTAATTAGCCGTCCATCCCTCCAGTCAACTCGATGTTTCCTCAGGATTTCCATCAGTTTGTCCCATCTGACACAGTCAAACGCCTTCTCAAGATCAATGAACACAACATACACCTTCCTTTTCTTCTCCATGTACATCTCCCCTATCACTCTCAGTAGCCCAATGGCATCTCTAGTTCCCACTCCTCCGTTTGTGGCGACTACATCACAAAAGAAATCATTTTGTGTTGGAATTTGCGCGGAGTCAATCCATTGTTCAAGTGCAAAGTGCAATCCACCGACAATTCAGCAAGAAACGCCTCTGCACACGCAGTTTTCTAGCACACAAATTTCTTGGACGCTGACTGCACATGCAAAGGGAAGAGACTGGCCGGCCACGCATGTCTGATGAAAATGCAGAGCGTATCCGAGATGCGTTCACACGGAGCCCTCGGAAGTGCACAAGACGGGCGGGCCAGGAACTTCAACTTCCTCAAACAACTGTATGGCGCGTTCTGAAACGACGCCTGCATCTTAAGCCTTACTAGTTGCTGTTACTGCAGTAATTGCGTCCCGGATACCATAAAAGAAGGTTAGAATTTTGCATTTGAACTCTCCACGAAATGGCAGAGGACATTTTTTTCCCAACTATTAATCTTTTCGGTCGAATTGACGTTTCATCTATCGGGTAAAGTAAACCGCCACAACTTAAGAATTTGGGGGTCACAAAATCCTGACGTCATCCACAAAACATGAAAGAGACTGACCAAAACTGAATGTGTCACGTGCCGCTTCTGCTCACAAGGTTTATGAACCTTTCTATTTTGCAGAGGAAACTGTGACAGGAACGCCATGCCTGGACACGCTGCGAAATTAGTTATTTTCTCAACTTCACGAAAATTCTGATGATTTCATTTTTAAGGATGGCAGCGTCCCGCCTCAACAGCACGTGGAGATGTGCCGTTACCTTAACAACACCATCCCACTGCGTTGGTTTGGAAAAATTGGACAACAAGATATTGTTCATTGATTTTCGCCACCCAGGTCACCAGACCCACATCTTAGGATTTTTTTCTGTGGGGGTGCATAGAGTCTTTGTCCCACCTAAGGCATCTACTTTTCAAGAGCTGAGAAATCGTATACTTGAAGCTGAAGATTCAATAAACAGAGACCTGTTGATTCCACATTCCTGACCGATACCATATACATTTATTAAACAACTTCCTTGAGTATTCACTCAGAAGGCTCGGGTCATATCTGGCGAACTTCACTTGTACGCTTACAGACCCTGACAATTTCCCAGTTTTCATATGTGTACCCTTCTTCTGTGCCTTTTTCGTAATTAATTTCTCTACCCTCTCACCCTCCTAGTTCTCCCCTATCTCTTCCCGCTTCATTTTCTTGTACTTCATCCTTTCTCCTGTTAGCAGGTCTTTAAAATGCTTCTCCCACTCTACCACACTCATAATCGCCAGGTTAGCTTTTTCCTTTACTTCTTTCCTCAGTCTTGCAGCAACTGTCCACGCTGCTGCCACTTTTGTGACCCCCATATAGCGATCGACTTCCTCGCATTTATCCTCCCAGATTTCATGTTCATGTAGCAGAGGTTCTTTTTTTTACGTCTGTTGTCTAACATAAAAGGCTCTATCATGTTTGTCCCTTGCCCCAACGAATTATCATAAGACATTTTTTTTAGGTTTACTTTTTCTTCAGTGCTAATTTATAACGAAATTGGACAGACTCTTCTATTAAGCTATCTAAGTTGTATTTCATAATATCCAGTGCCATCGTGGGAATATCTTGCCTCTTTAATTTGTCATTGGCCCTTGGATGTTACTATCATCTTTGCACCTAACAGGAAGCGATCTGAGCCACATTCTGCAGACTCTCTAACATCCTTAGTTCTTATGTTGGAATTTTTGTTTTCAATAATATAGACTATTATTGACCTAATATTTCTAGAAGGACTTTCCCATTTGTATTTGTAGATCAGCTTGTGACGAAAGAAACCATTTAAAATCTCCAAGGAAACTGTCTCACACATATCCACTAACTTTTCCCCATTGTCATTTAATGTGTCACTCCACGTGTTTCATTGCACTACTATCAGTGGCCACCCTCAACTTTTTCCTCCCTAAATGGCTCTGAGCACTATGGGACTTAACATCTCAGGTCATCAGTCCCCTAGGACCTAGAACTAATTAAACCTAACTAACCTAAGGACATCACACACATCCATGCCGAAGGCAGGATTCGAAGCTGCGACCGTAGCGGTCGCGCGGTTCCAGACTGAAGCGCCTAGAACCGCTCGGTCACACCGGCCGGCCTGAACTTTTCCAGTAAAATTATTGCTTTGCGGGCGCTTATGCTCTCTAACTCACTTGTTAATTGTCCATGGAACTCATCTTTGAGTTTGCTGTCAGTGCTATTTGTGCTGCATAAGCCCACATAACATCGTGGCCCTATTTTGAGCTATCTGCGGTAATTGCTCCGATGATTAATTCGACAATCGATTGTGTCCGATGTGTCTTTCGCGGCAAGTTCAGAAATTTATGGGAGTCCCATGTTATCTGGCCGATTAGTCATGTTAACGGTAGTGAAATAAATGACATCCAGATTTGCTGAAGCTCTTAATGACTCGAGCGAACAATTCATAGTTCCACTGCCCAGTAGCTCAGAAAAAATAAATAAATAAATAAATAAATAAAAGGCAGGTTGTTCAACGAGTTATCGCATCTCCTTAACAGTATTCTCTGAAATTAACATGTAAGTGTTACGTAAACGATATACTACCCTGGCCGGCCTTGGTAATTATATCTCCAAGATATCTCAGAATTGCAAAACGTAGAAACACTGTGTCTTCTCGTAGTAGCTGTCTTGCTTCTTAAAAGGGTTATGAATGACCTGTCAAAGGTTCATGTGATTTTTTCATTGTCTTCGCCCTCTCTACATGCTCAAGATGGGCTATTGCTAAGCACTTATAGTTTCTTCCATTTGCTCACATGTAGCAAAGGCATATTCACCAACCGCAAATTGCCGTTGCAACCACATATATTTTTGCACAATAGCCACAAGAGATTAGGAAAATGTTTTACGAAACAACGCCAGTTCACAAAAACAATAATGCAGACGTGCTGACCAAAATCGAAAACTATAGATATAAGGTACATTTAAGACTTTTATCGCTCGTTGTTTATGCAGCATGCGGCAGAAACAATTACCTGTTTTAAGTTGCGAGGCATTGTTGAACGAGGCTATTAGCTGACAAAAGTGGTGTTCGCGAATCTTCGGCAAACTCTGCTGTCCCCGTTTCTCCGTGTCTGCATTTCGCCTGTGTTCGTAGTAAGTACCCTCTCCCATGCATTTCAAGCTGTACACACTTCGTGGTGTAATGAATACATCAAAGTAACAATAAAATATTAAATAAAGTTCTGAAATAGCTTTATTACCGACTTATGATGCATAATGTCATTTGCGGTGGGCATTACATCGTGGGGCAGTTCAGGATTTTGGAGTGTTGTGTTTGTCTGCATACCGACAGATGTTGCTTTGTACACCCGCTCCACACTGCTGTAGCGGTTCCTGAACCAATGTAGGAACGGCGCCAACCATTTCACCTGCGGAAAGTACAGGAGCTGACACCTCTAGACTACACTAAACGTCGGAATTTCTATCAGTGGTTATTCGAGCGCCATGCTGCACATCCAACGTTCGGTTGTTGAGTACTTTTTATGGACGAGAGGCTGTTTACCCGTGCGTGTATCGTGAACGCTCGTAACATGCCCATGTGATAGTATTAGAACCCTCTCATAACTACAGCACGAGCACATGACATAGATTTACAGTGAACATTTGGGGTGATACAGTGGACAATCAGTTACTCGGACCTCATGTTATTCCACAGCGCCTAACTGGCAAGAGTGCATCGACAGTTTTTGGAACACGAATTGGGACGTCTGCTTCATGAAGCCCACTCGCTACACGAAACAACTTAAGCACTAGGCACGACGGTTCCCCAGCACATTTCAGTCGGGAGGCAAGACATTATCTCATTGTTGGGATATCGCAATATGTGGATAGGTCGTGTAGGACCGGACCAGTTGCTTGGCCCGCCGGATCTTAACCCCAGGACACTTTTGGGGCCGTCTCAAGAAGCTCGTGTATGGAGTTGCAATTGAGTATGTATCACAACTACAGCACGAATTGAAAACGGCTGAGCAACTGTGCAGAATCAGACGAACGTTCAGAGAGCGGTAAGACTTCGCGACCGTCACTATCTTCGTCTACATGGACATCATTTTCATGTTCTTGGGTAGAAGTAGATCATGTGGATGGTTTGAATTTGGAGTCTCTTCGTGTCGTCACTTTTTGAGAAGAATTAATTTTGATTGTTTGTGTTGCACCTGTGACCCCCTACTCTACTGCACAATTTTGAAATAAAGCAGTTTCGGACAAACCGTTATTTAACAATTTACGCTTATTTTCATGCATACGTTACACCCACGAAGTGTGTACAGTTACTTTTGAATCATCCTGTATATTAAAAAAAAATATGGGTTGCTGCAGTAAATATTTTACTCGTGAAGTACGACTTGGACCCCTGTACGCAGAAGCCGACTGTGATCTGTACATTGCTCTTCTACCTGTTGGCTGTTGCCCTGCTTCCTCCTCTAATATACGGGGCGATTCACGAAGATATTCAAATATTTTAATATGTTACTCTACAAGTAAAACTAAAGAAAAAAGTTCATATAAACATAGGTCCGCAAAATAAATAAAACATTTTGCCTGAAATTTAGCAACTTCGCTAATATGAAGCCATCGCAAAACTGTACGAGGTTAAAGTGAAGCACAATTTCCATTTATTTTGTTGTTATTGATGTGGTGAATCTAATAAAACATGTTCTAGACGTTTATCTGCAGTAGCTTTCCAGAACATCCAGAGAAGCAAAGACGTAATTTCGTAAAAATTTTAATTTATTAACCACTTGGCCCAATTTGTTTTTTAAATTCCAGACAATTGCACAAGGTTTTCAACAGAAGGTGTAGAGAATTTAATTTTGGAAAAATGATGGAATAACGTCAACTGAAGCTATATGAATCTGTCAGATAATCTGCTTATATTAATACCATAGTACACGTGAATTCATGTTAAACCGGAAAACACAGTCTGTGTTTAGGAAGTTGTATAGTGTACATACAATTTCACAATACATTCTCAATAAATGTTCGGAAACGACTATAGCAACTCACTTATGGCTGCCAACAATGACGTAAATGCTTCTACATTCCTAATGGAAAGTAAATAAATTTACGTGTATAATAACCTTTGCTTCTCTGGATGTTCTGGAAAACTACTGCCCATAAACGCCTGGGACATGTTTTATTAGATTCACCAGACCAATAACAGTAACATAAATCGTGCTTTACTTTAACCTCGTACAGTTTTGCGATGGCTTCATATTAGCGATGTTGCTAAATTTCAGGATGAATCTTTTACTAGTCGTAACTCAGTAACTAAACATTTGCGAACCTATGTTTATATGAATTTCTTCGTTAGTTTTACTGGTAAAATAACATATTAAAATATTTGCATATCTTCGTGAATAATCCTGTATATGCAACGGGTCTAAATCCTCCATTTCTCCACCGACATGGAAAGGTGAAGTCATAATCCCGGCCACAGTGTTGTACTAATTACTTTAAAATGCTCCCCGACTTGTTTGCCAAAGTTCGTTGACGTACATTTCTGCCGAGTTTGCAGAATTGCAAAATCTGAATGTCAATAACCAATCCACACGAACAAGAAAGAATGAAATACTACCTTTTTGACTGCTAGGATTACTTGTTAGTGAGACAGATTTGCTCTGAAATCGGACTGATACAGCAGCATACATCCATACGTTTCCTAAACGGAACTGTATACTTCTACCAATAAATGCCGCTTGCATTTCGTGTTCCAGCTCACGTGCAAATGAGTTATTTCACTACATTTGCGCCATTTCGGTTAGAAACGCAATGTCGTTGGCAGACTAACGCGTCTGGAGTGCTGCACATTTCAGCATGTACGGCTGTCTTATACATACGTGGTTGCGGCGGAAAATCATGCAAGATTCTTGAAATGTAGAAGAAACTGCAAAAAATTGTGAATAGCGCAGGTCCGGCCCGTAGCATCACGTTCCGCAATTCCCCAACAGATGTCGCAGCACGCAGCGGCAGCTACGGGAAGCTTTATCTGTTGGCAAGGCAGCGTTCCCCCGTCCTCCGGTTAGCCGTGATCGTCTAGTGGTTAGGACATTGCGTTGTGGCCGCAATAACCCAGGTTCGAATCCTGGTCACGGCAGTGGTGAAACACTGTCACGGTGGAGGACATTTTTAATATTCTACTTCGAATAGTCCTCTTGTGGAAATGCCATGTTCTCTCGTGATTTCGAACTCTACGTGTTACACGTAATCTACATACAAGACCGCTACGTTTGACATCTTGCAGTCCCCGTAATCACATATCTTTTTACGTACAACAAATAGAACACCTCGATCGTGCAGAACCTCACATAGACAAATATCTAGGTGAATTTCGGAGTACTTGATAATGCAGCTAACAAATCTAAATTCTATTCTGCGAATGAGACAACTGAGAAATAAAGATACAACAGTTACATTTGCAGATTACAAGGCGGTGCATGATGAAATCCTTCATCAATAATATGAAAAAAATTCGCTTTAGATCCAAAACCACAAACCTTAGATTAACTAATCGTTAATGTGTCTTAGATAAATTCCCTGAAAACTTTGCTATAATAACAAGAGTCAGTTAGGGATGTGATTTTCAGCTGCGCCCTGAAAGACCTAGAGAGAGATGAAAATTCCGCACGAAAGGCATCGAAGTGGTATACAAAAAAGATATCATCTAGCTTTCGCTAATGACATTGCCTTGATAACAGTCACACCGGAAAGTGCCAAAATCCAGACAGGAAACCTAAATATGCAAGCGGGAAAAATTAGTTCACAAATTTTCCCCAAAAACGTTAACATTTGTCCACAGAGAATACTCATAAATGAAAACAAAAGCCCGAAAGCAATCTCATACAGATATTTAGGTGAGTAGCTAAGCGCAAATAACAATAACAAGGACAGTCTAGGGATAAGAACAAATAAGAACCGAGCGAGGTGGCGCAGTGGTTAGCACACTGGACCCGCATTCGGAAGGACGACGGTTCAATCCCGCATCCGGACATCCGGATTTAGGTTTTCCGTGATTTCCCTAAATCGCTAGAGGCAAATGCTGGGATGGTTCCTTTGAAAGGGCACGGCCGACTTCCTTCCCCATCTCTCCCTACTCCTATGAGACTGATAACCTAGTTGTTTGGTCCCTTCCCCCCAAAACAACCAACCAACAAATAAGATGAACATTGCGTTCCGGACTACCAGAACCGTATACTAGATGAAAGCTTTATTGCGGGACACCAAAAATAAACAGGAGACGTGAGGCTCTGTGCAGTGTCGAAACACTAAAACTAGTTCGGAAAGATTTGGTGAACAAAATTAAGAGAACAGCGGCAAGGATACCACAAACAGACAGAAAACGTCACGACCTAACAAAGAAATCTATGAAGATGTAGTGAACATAACAGACACAAAGCGCAAAAGAAGAATATCGTTCTTCGGCGTTGGCTTGGCTACAATGGATGATGATAGACTTACGAAGCAAATTAGCTAAGAGGATAACTAGAGTGATTTACACAAAATGACATCAAAGAAGCAAACAACATAATGGGCAGACCTAACAGGAACTTATGTAGTACCAAAAATTCAGAAAGCGGTGTTCTGCGACGAACAAGAGAGAAAAAGAAAACGGCCGCATAACAGCCAATAGCTGCGGAAGCTGACATCAGAACGTTTGAAAGAGATGTACGGGAAGAAGAATTCCTGCAGCTAGAATTGAAATATTGATTTAACTTGTTCTGCAAAAGGGCTTTCCAATAAAATAAAATTTCAGCAGATAAAATAGGTTGACTAGTTTCTGGAAATAAAACATAAGATAGGTAAATTTAACTTTTTTTTTTTACTTAGCAATTAACAAACCTTTTGAGTTTTGGCAACGCTTCGGCCCGTAAAAGAACAAATTATCAGCAGTATAAACTGAGCTGCTGAATAGAGAAAATTAAAAATGCATTTTGCCTACTTTGCCACTTTACGATTTCTTTTGATTCAACAAACATTACTCTCAGGTGTTGCTCTGGTTTACACTAAACACCGTATCACTTGTTATAACTGACTGAAATTGTCACGACTAACGCAAACAGATGCACTATCGCGGTACGTTAAATTTTTACTCAATCTCTGAAATACCCATGTTGACGCACAAACAGGTAGGCCGCTCGCATCGCTCACCGTAGCTAGCAGGAACCTTGGTTTCGTCGATTAACGACTTGGTGTACCATCACAAAACGAAATGAGGTTCACTCAGCTGTTAATTGAATTGGAATGAACACACAAAGATGGTAGCGAACAGACAGTTGTAAGCATGTTACATTCCTTAAACCTTATGTGAGCAGCGTGGAATACCAAATGCCTCATAGTTTATTTATTAATCGAGAGCACAGAACCATACTGAATCACAGCATAATGGAATTTCAAATCGCAGCTTTAACAAAATTTTCTTCTAAAAGTGAAGAAAGTCTCGTATTTGGTCTTTCCTTCTGTGTCACAACTGAATTTCCTTTTCCTCCTCTCGGGTGCTTCGAAATGTTTAAAATTTATTGTAAACGTAGTTCCCCGATTTACTTAGAGCTGAAGAAAACAAAAGATTTCCGTAGATGCAAACTATTGCAAGAATTTGACCATATTGTCGCAGAGGGCAAAGAACAGCAAAGCTATTGGACAATGTCCTTGACGAAATTAATGACGATTCTCGCCACTGCGTAATTATGTGAAGCGATTCGCAGTGCCATCTCTGTATCGTTACGAATGCAACAGACGGTCGAGGAACAAACAGCAAATTCGGCTCGTAACGACGCCTGTTAACTTGCACGCTGTCACCAATCCGGAAATTAATGTTTTAATCAGAAATCTTCCAGCAGACCGCAGCCGGCACTACCGCGATTTTAATTTCCTGTCCCCGCCAATCGCGGCCGGAATTCGAAAACACAGCGCGGCAATTCAAACACCTGCTGCGTTATCTCCCACCGGCAATCGACAAACAACTGCCACAGTCGATGTGACGCATATCGATAGGACTGACGATTTAATGCTAGCTCGTACCTCTAGAGGGATAAAACGGTCAACGGTACAAGCGCGGGGTTGCATGCAGAATGCACACTGTTCTAGGTAGCAGAGGTCGTTCTTGTTAAATTTGTGGCCTCTTACTTACCGTGTTAAGACTGACTGAACTTACATACTTACCGGAGTTTACGGCCAATGCTCGGACAACACTTCCCTAAAGAGGTACGAAGTACATCTGAAGATTTTGGAGCACTGGTAAGTAAAAAACATCATGGTCTTTAACAAAGCCACCGTTACCTGAGAGCGTAGCGTTGAAGCTACATAAACGCGAAGTCGTTGGTTTGATTTTCGGTAGCAGTAACATTTTTTTTTACTTTTATTCGAATTCTGTGTTTTAGTTTCAAACGTACATATCCTGCATTTATGAAGAAAATCGAAAAGGGCCCGTCCATATGTCCACTTGAAAGAGGATGCACGTTTGCTTTCATGCTACCCTTGCACACGAGTTGATCATCGAAGATCAAAAGGAGAAGTAATTAAGATCATACAAGGAGAGGTGTAGTCCTAATATTTCATGGGTTGACAAAATTACAGGAGTTAAACAGTCTACAAACCATGGAATGCAAAGGAGTAAGTTGTAGCTATACTTTAAAACTCATATCCGTTTTATGGACACTGCCGATCGTCCTGTTCACTATCCCAGAATATACTATGATTATTGTTGAGTAAATGTTAAGTCCCATAGTGCTCAGAGTCATAAGAACCATTTTTATTGTTGAGTAAGCAATGGAATGTCACAACATTGGTTAACATGTCAGAATTATGTGTTTGTTTTTATCAATATTATCCAGAAGAATGTTGTGTACACACAAAGTAGTTATCTGAACTGATATGTTTGTGTACCTGTTATTCCCCGTAGTACTGTGACGTCAACAGTGTACTTGAAACAGCGGTAAGGTACATACTGTACTTCGCTTCCTTATTGACAGCTGACCGTTTGCACATTGTTTATTGACTCCAAGAGTGTGGGTGTCGATAGCCAAACGTGCTGCAATTGTAACAGTCAGACAAGCAGGCTCGTCTATGCCCCAAATTTCTAACAATATGGCGTACCTATAGGAGATGTGTATTACACAGGCAGAAGACAATAGGTGGCAACAAGGAATTATCACGACGAGGAAGACCTGGTAAAATAGCTGGAACTGATGGCAAATTCATCAGAAATACTAGTAAAAGAAATAGGTTCAAAACAGCAGCACAAATTCGGGCAAAGAAATGAACAAGAAAAACTTGTCTGTTGCAACAGCGAAAAGGCTTGAAAGAATGTGCAACGGCGAGGAAACCCCTCCGAAGCTCGAATGGACTAGCACTCAGAGTAAGTGGACACTTGAAAAGTGGAAGAAAGTGTTATTCACAGATGAATGGAAAATCGTGATTTTTGGTACCAGAAGGGGAATATTTCTTCGTCAATCTGAAGGATGAGTGGCCCGACAGTGCATTATACCTACAAATAATCACGGTGGCGGTTCTTTTATAGTTTGAGGGCGTTTTCCAGGAGATCGAGTTGGCGATATTGTGAAAATAGAAGGCTATAATGACCAGAAGTACTATCACCGCGTACTTCAGCATCATGCGATATTATATGGATTGAGCTTAATAGCGATACGGTTCACATTACAACAGAATTATGACCCAAAACATCAGTCGTTGTTCCGCAATAAGTACGCTGCATCAAAGAAAAAAACAGGTGGTACTGAAAGACGAATGATGGGACCGTCCCAAAGACCTGACTATAATCCTATTGAAACGGTTTGGGATGACGTGGACAGACGTGTCCGGTAACTTCGCGTAACATTTAAGTGACATCTCTGGAATGTCGTTACGGATGTGTGGAATTATAAAGAGTCGCAATGAGTACAACAACTTATTGACTGCATACCTCGAGTTTGCGAGGCAATCATTATATCCCAGCAAGGGTGCTTTGATGAAAGTAAAATACACACATCAGAAAGTTTTGCACCTCGGTACCGAGTATTCCGGAACCTGTACAGATAACTGGAATAGAAATGAACATAAAGATCAATGCGGAACCGCGTTGCTGCTACGGTCGCAGGTTCGAATCCTGCCTCAGGCATGGATGTGTATGATGTCCTTAGGTTAGTTAGGTTTAAGTAGTTCTAAGTTCTAGGGGACTGATGACCTCAGGTGTTAAGCCCCATTTGAACCATTTGCAAAGATGGACCTCGCCATGGACGTCGGGAGTGAAGTTGGCGCATCAAGCAGCCTATTGCGCACAGTTTGAGTCGTAACACGACGTCCTGTGGCTACACGAAAAGCATTATTCAACATGGTGGAGTTGCTGTCAAGGTTCCTCCGAACCGTAATCTGTAGGTAGCTGTCATCCACTGCAGTAGTAGCCCTTGAGCGGCCTGAGCGAGCCATGTCATCGACAGTTCCTGTCTCTGAACTCCTCCATGTCCGAACAACATCGCTTTGTTTCACTCCGAGACGCCTGGACACTTCCCTTGTTAAGAGCCCTTCCTGGCACAAAGTAACAACGCGGACGCGATCGAACCGCGGTCTTGACCGTCTAGGCATGGTTGAACTACACACAACACGAGCCATGTACGTCTTTCCTCGTGAAATGACTGCCTCCGTCTAACAGCCGCCGCTCATGCATGGTTGTTTACATCTTTGGCCGGATTTAGTGACGTCTCTGATACAGGGTGTTTAAAAAATGACCGGTATATTTGAAACGGCAATAAAAACTAAACGAGCAGCGATAGAAATACACCGTTTGTTGCAATATGCTTGGGACAACAGTACATTTTCAGGCGGGCAAACTTTGGAAATTACAGTAGTTACAATTTTCAACAACAGATGGCGCTGCAAGTGATGTGAAAGATATAGAAGGCAACACAGTCTGTGGGTGCGCCATTCTGTACGTCGTCCTTCTGCTGTAAGCGTGTGCTGTTCACAACGTGCAAGTGTGCTGTGGACAACATGGTTTATTCCTTAGAACAGAGGATTTTTCTGGTGTTGGAATTCCACCACCTAGAACACAGTGTTGTTGCAACAAGACGAAGTTTTCAACGGAGGTTTAATGTAACCAATGGACCGAAAAGCGATACAATAAAGAATCTGTTTGAAAAATTTCAACGGACTGGGAACGTGACGGATGAACGTGCTGGAAAGGTAGGGCGGCCGCATACGGCAACCACAGAGGGCAACGCGCAGCTAGTGCAGCAGGTGATCCAACAGCGGCCTAGGGTTTCCGTTCGCCGTGTTGCAGCTGCAGTTCAAATGACGCCAACGTCCACGTATCGTCTCATGCGCCAGAGTTTACTCCTCTATCCATACAAAATTCAAACGCAGCAACCCCTCAGCGCCGCTACCATTGCTGTACGAGAGACATTTGCTAATGATATAGTGCACAGGATTGATGACGGCGATATGCATGTGGGCAGCATTTGGTTTACTGACGAAGCTTATTTTTACCTGGACGGCTTAGTCAATAAACAGAACTGGCGCATATAGGGAACCAAAAAACCCCATGTTGCAGTCCCATCGTCCCTGCATCATCAAAAAGTACTGGTCTGGGCCGCCATTTCTTACAAAGGAATCATTGGCCCATTTTTCAGATCTGAAACGATTACTGAATCACGCTATCTGGGCATTCTTCGTGAATTTGTGGCGGTACAAACTGCCTTAGACGACACTGCGAACACCTCGTGGTTTATGCAAGATGGTGCCCGGCCACATCGCACGGCCGACGTCTTTAATTTCCTGAATGAATATTTCGATGATCGTGTGATTGCTTTGGGCTATCCGAAACATACAGGAGGCGGCGTGGATTGGCCTCCCTATTCGCCAGACATGAACCCCTGTGACTTCTTTCTGTGAGGACACTTGAAAGACCAGGTGTACCGCCAGAATCCAGAAACAATTGAACAGCTGAAGCAGTACATCTCATCTGCATGTGAAGCCATTCCGCTAGACACGTTGTCAAAGGTTTCGGGTAATTTCATTCAGAGACTACGCCATATTATTGCTACGCATGGTGGATATGTGGAAAATATCTTACTATGGAGTTTCCCAGACCGCAGCGCCATCTGTTGTTGACAATTGTAACTACTGTAATTTCGAAATTTTGTCTGCCTGAAAATGTACTGTTGTCCCAAGCATATTGCAACAAACGGTGTATTTCTATCGCTGCTCGTTTAGTTTCTTTTGCCGTTTCAAATATACCGGTCATTTTTGAAACACCCTGTATCTACAATCAACGTCTATCTTCAGGAGTTCTGGGAACCGGGGTGATACAAAACTTTATTTTATGTCTGTACTTGAAATATCGGATAACAGTCGTCGTTTGTTGAAGTTAGTGAGTGGTATTGTATCAAGACACTCAAACCATTATGTTGCTTCAAATGAAACGATGTGTGTGTATTTCTTGCTATTCGTCTGAGGAGTAAGTTTTACTTGCATATCCGAGTATGCTCTTCTGTTTTCTGAGAAACGTGGGGAGAGATCGTCATCAAGAGGCATCGAGCGGTTGAGAACGTGAGAAATCTGGAGTGCGTTCTCACTCTGCGACGTAAGATTTTGCATGAGGCGCGATTATTGCATCGAGAGAAACGACACTGCAGATGTGAGCGACGCGAGTGAACTGAAGCATTCAGACGTCGTTACAGCCGTCTGCAGCCTCATGCTTGAGGCCCGCGACGAGTGTTATTTTGAGTGCAGGTCTTTAAAAAGAAGCGGGCGCCACGGAGACCACACCGTCGCGGCGTTCAAAAGACGATAAGGCGGGCAGAGGCGCGTGAATGGGCCGCATCTCCTTAACGTGTACAGTGCTGCCACCCACCGCTGCTTCCGCGCAGGCGCAACCGTGAACTTCGAAGGCATGACGGGAGATTCAGTTGCTTTGACCTTGAGCTCCTTTCCTGTGTCTCCGGCGATATAACCACATGTGCAGACTTGAGATGGGCAAACTGAAACACTTAACTGTTTCGAAACAAATGAAACAGTACAATGAAATGTTTCGATACGCTGTTTCGAAACAGTGAAACGGTTTGTGTTTTGTAATCTAATAAACCTACACATTTTATCATCTTGAATGTCTAAGAATGGCCATATAAACACAAATGAGGTGCGAGAGCGCTAATTATTTCGCAGAAAGTATGAAACTATCACTTGGGCCTCTTGGCAGTTTCGTATATCCTGCAGCAAATGCGTTGCTTTCGTGTTGTGTTACTTTCATACTTTTCAATTGACTGAGGACAGCCATAGCTGAAGACAGAAGAACCACCACGAACGGAACTGGAGGTGGGAGCAAACTGCAGAAACAACGGATATGCTACTGGGATTCCCACATTCCGTTAGTATGGGTGATATACCCATCCCGCTGCTTTCCATGCAGACGAAGGGAATCATTGTGGATAATAGGCACAGTGACTATAGACTCACAAATAACGCCAAATAATTGGAATAAATAACAAAATATAACAGCAAAAAAAAAATTGGCTTTCAAGGTGTTTCGAACCGTTACTATAAAGTCACCATGCTTCCCAGCCCTTCCCGTTCACCATTACAGTATCAGTGATGTGTCAAACAGATTGCTTGCAATTATACCTAGATCAAATGTGTATATGTCTAATAACTGTCACTCTACACCTTTTTTTTATTGAAAGTGTTGTAGTCTTACTTGCATTTCTTAATACGATTACTGTACATGGAAAGAGAAGCGTATGTTATAAAAAAGTGTAATTTAATAGAACGATTTTCACATATTTATTATTTTGAATGTGAATAGTATGCGTTGTTTTATTCTTTGGTTACCAGATTTATAAAGCAGATGTTACGCCATTTCGTAATAGGACAGTCAGCTAGAAACGAAGCTTTCTTTTCGGGTATCTTAAGCTTCATTCTATTCCTTGTCAAAAATATTTCGACACACTTGAAAGTGTTTCATGAAGTGTTATGTTGTATTTCAGTATCTGTGCCGAGCCGGATTCACGTACGACACAGAGCGGAATGAAACATCACTGTTTCGATACAATTAGTCCGTTCCAAGCGCAGGTGGACTGAAACAGCCTTATTTTGAAACAACGATACAATTTGTGTCTGGCTCGAGATCGAATCTGGTGCGGTTATCCGAGACAGGGGCGGAATGAAACACCATTGTTTCGAAACAGTGAACCACAGCCGTTCCGAAATACTGAAACAGTTCCACGTATCGATACACTGTATCGAAAAATAGAAACAGTGGCCAAGTCTAGTGCAGACAAGATGTAGAGAATATTGCACCAAAAAAATTAGGTAAATGCTTTCTAGTATTGGTTAAAAACAGTCTTGGTTGCAATTTTTATTCTGTTACTCGCTCCTGTGAACGGGAACGCGTTATGCAAATCTTGGTGTCACTCGTGTCCATCTAGAAAAGTTTTTACCGAGTTCAAAGAAGGCGCTTTGGCCTGATATATTCGACGATGCCCTTTGGCTACACTGACTAATGGATTCTTCTAAGAAACAGCAGATTAAGATAACCTGAAGATGCCTAAATAAGATGAAACGCGTGGTTGAAAAATAAAAAAATAAAATTGCAACCAAGACTGTTTTTAACCAATACTGTTAAGCACTGGTTTGCTGCATGCCTCTTACGGATTGGAAGAATTTCTAAATGCTTTCTGCTACATTTGAGGGCAAAGTACAGTTCAACACTGCGATGGTGTTTAGGTAGAAGAGACAAGCGCGGTGCGGCTATGAAACAACGGCAATGCTGCTGTCACAGACTAAGTACGCGTGCGCCACAGTGAAATGACTAATAGCTTTGGAACGTGAAGCCTTCTCAGTCGAATGCGGCCTCTTTGGATTCTGCAGACAAATAAGTGTGGCCTTCGTGTAAGAGCTGCTATTTTATTTTGCTGGCAAAAAAATAAATGTAATAACAGAGCAACGAATTGTTGTCAAGTTTCGCATGAAATTTGGAAAAACTGCTAATGAAGTCTATCTTGTACTAAATGATGTATATGGAGAAGATATTCATTACATTTTTGAGTGGTTTAGGCGTTTCTAAGATGTCCGAGAAAACGCTGAAGATGGCTCACAGATTGCTGAAATTGTAGAGATTGACAAAGAATGCATAAGGCAGATTTAGATAACCAATGAAACATGTGAAAACTGTGTGCGAAGCTGGTTCCGAAAATTCGCACTATCATCGAATGAAAAGACACTTTGAATACTACTAAACATGGTCGATCTAAATTTCTTGGAAAGAGTGACAACATGTGATGAATCTTTGTTTTTTCACTTATGATCCAGAAACGAAGCGTCAGTCCAGGCACTGGAAAGACCCAACTTCATACAGACCGAAAAGCGCTCGAATCAGCAAATAAAGTTCTGAGTGATCATGTTTTTTTTTTCGGTATTCATGGAATCGTGTATCTTCACTGGGTCCCGAAGGCCAAACAATTAATCAACATTACTAACTTGAAATTCTTGCTCAACTCTGTGAGGACATAAGGAAACAACGACACAAACTGAGGAAGAAAAACTTATACGTTCTGCTTCAAGACAACACACCACCACATATAGCTTTGCCCGTTAAGAGGTTGCCAACTAAGTACAGTACACTAGTTCAGACTATCCACCTTAGTCGCCTTACATAACACCTTGTGACTTATCTCTTCCTAAGATCAAACCTACATTAAAAGTAAAAAGATTTCTGTATGTTACAGCAATGAAACAGAAAAACGGCACATGTCATCAAGGAGCTCACAGAGGAAGACTTCTAGCACTGTTTCCCTCAATGGAAAATTCGCGTGTAGTGTTGGAGGGGTAAAGGAGGAGAATATATTGTAGGTGACAAGAACTAAAAGTGTGTGTTTTTTAAATAAAATGTTTTACAGCGACAGTCCCGTTATATTATAACCACACCTCGTATATTCCCTCAGGCTGTGAGTCCAGGGTTTGGTTCTTTGGGGGGAGGGAAAGGGGCAAATTTGTTACTGCTTGTGAAAGTATTCTTTATCCTCCCTCCCCAAGCCAGTTATACACGGTGTCCCAATCAAACGCCCCGACTTCAAAGACAGGAAAAAAACCATAGTAGATACAACAATGAAAAATGCACCACATTGCAGAGCATCTTAAAATATTTATTTATTTATCAGTGCACCTCTTCATGCGAACTGAGTCTACATTCAATTTCTTGCCAAGTTATTTGTAACATTTCCTCAGTTATTGTTGCAATCGCACTAGTTATACGATGTCGCAATATCGTCCACTTTGGTCGCATACACGCGGTCCTTCACGAATCCCCACATGAAGAAATCAAGTAGCGTAATGTCGGGTGAACGTGGTAGCCAGGCAGTGGGTCCTCCGCATCCGATCCCACGATTGGGGAATTTCCTCCAGGAACTTGCGAACAGCCGTTGACCAATGCCGCGTAGCTCCATCTTGTTGAAAAAAATGTTGGGTAGCAAGTCTTGTAGCTGAGGGTACACAAACTGCTTCAACATGTCCAGATACACTTCTCCTTTCACTGTTTGTTCCGCAAAGAAGAACGGTCCAACAATCCTGTCGTGCTTTAGCCCGCATCAGACATTAGTTTAGGGGTGTCACGAACATGTTCAGTCACAACTTGCGGATTTTGTGAACCCCAAATCCGAACATTATTCCGTAGATATCCGAACTTCATGAGCATGTGTGAATTGCTGTCACATGTGTGAAGAGCTTACATGTTCACGAAGTTCGGATATCTACGGAATACGAGTATTGGTGCCTTGTCTTACACGTGCACGAGTGGTTCCTGGTGTCATTCATGCGGCAAGCCTGAAGATGACGTGACTGCAACGTCGAAACTGGTTGCTTAAATAAACAATATCAAAATAACAGATGTTGGTACAGTACTATTACGTTTAGTTTTCCTGTGTATCTTACAGACAGAAAAAAATTGGAGAACGGCTAATGTAGTTGTATGTGAATCTGAAGTATGGCTGCTGATAAAATATCAATAAAGTGCTATTTCGATACCGGTGGGGTAAGGGTATCGATATGCGTCGTCTATATCCATTGAGCGACATATCGACACGTCTACATCGAAGTGAGAACATCGAGTACCGTTATTTTAATTTTATTTCATATTTTTTCTCAATTTTCGATAAATATTTGAAGTTTTTCTTTTGAATTTGCAATAGAACATAATTTTACTCACGCTGTGTGAAAGAGTGAGTCTTACTATTTATCCAGCTTTCATCACGTCCAGTCTTTCTCTTTGGCTGTGTGAAGTAAGCATAGATGGCACAAAGAAGAAGACCGATTGCACTTGAGGGTGGGTGTGAATAGAATAATAGGTTATCTGATGTGAAGAAATAGCACACCAGTTGGGTGAAAAAACAATTTTTAAGGCAACCAGTGTGCTATTTCTTCAAATCCTCATTCTTCAAAAAGAGTTGCTGAAACTGGTGAACAAAACTGTAAATAACAAGAAACTGGTGAACAAAAATCTAAATGACAAGATTGGTGTTTGCAGTGGGCGGAGACGTGTGAAGGGAAATGTTGATGTAATCGTTGCTCGGCACTACCAACAGAAAGTGCAATGTTGGGGAAGTCGACATAAAGTGTTCCAGACGAATCCGATATGTGGCGAAACCGAGCGAGGGGCCCATCGGACACCTTTTATTGTGCCACTTGCACTTACCATCGTTAGCAAAGTGGTTACCGCCAAGCGTGAACATGCATCGTTTTTCTTTCAGTTCTCGCTCTAAAGGGGATATGAAGCCTGCTAGCTTGTTGATGTACAGACTATCTAATTGTTGTGTACATAGTTCCGCATGGGCAGCGCATACACAACTTTCCCACTAGAGCGCGCCCCGCTAAGCACAACAGCACAGGCGCAGCACTCGTCCTTCTCCGCACTAAGAGATGGCGCTGCCTTAGAGACGGACCAAATTCTGCTTCCGCCGATGCTCGTATTAATATGTAACGCAGCCAACTGCTAGCGTAGAACCTTTTCTCCTCGTGGATCACACTCGCGCAGTGATACATGAACGCGCGAGGTATTATAACGAGTGTACAGATCTCCGATTAGTCAGTCTGCATGAGTCTGCATTTGTCTGCCTTAGACTGTACCAGTCTGCATTTGTCTGTACCAGTCTATAGTAAAGTTTCAGTCTGTGCCTAATAAGATTACCATATTTCTGTACATAGCCATGAAGATAAATGAATAGACACTTTGTCAAGTATCAGAGATATGTGAGAATAAAATTAACGTACCAAGACCAAAGGAACTTCAGATTGTCAATTGTAAACAGCATCCAGCATCAAGTTACGTAATGTCTATGCTTTTTATTATTTTAATAAATGTGTGTGAAAATTAATCAAGTTCTGTTTAATGTTGGTAACCGTCAATCTGCTACTCTAAGCGTGCAAGTGGCATTTCTATCGTCAAACCTAACTGCAGAAGATAAACACGCCACGATAAGACCACGAGACGTATTGTTGACACTCACCTACTTCGTTAGAGCGACAAGTCAAATAATCTGATGGTGTGTGTACTGAAGGTCTTACAGTACGCACACCACACTAATAATAAATGAATACTTAAATATACATCTCTTTATTTGACTGGTAAGTAGATATTTATTTTTTCGATAATTTTTTGATTGTCGATAGCCGACTATGATATTCTTTTTTTAATATGTCGCTGTATTGGATTCCGGATACTTTTAGCAATATCAACAATCCTAATCTGAAGTAACCTCCCCAAAGACAGTACCGAGGTATACAGTCTAGTGTGCTGAGAAAGCAGCGCGGCAGCTGCGTTTAGTGCGGGGAGAGCACAATGGGGAAAATGAGCGGAGATATCCGGGATGGGAAATGAGTCGGCCCGCTTCCCAGGCCCTCCCGACTGCTTTCTGCGGAAGCCGCAAGCCGCACGAAACGCCGCGGACGGCCAAGTCAAGCGCCGAGTGCTGAGGCGGTCTGTCGGTCTGTCGGTCACTGGGCCAGCGGCGGAGTCGCTGAATGCAGTCGTTAGCCAGACAGCCTCTTTGTGCCCGCGCGGCTAATACCGGCCATTGTTCACCACTTAGCGAGGCGCATCGGTTCTCGTCGCTCTCTGACAGCCACGCTACTACCTCCAAACGTTTCAGATGTCAGGGCAACATGCGTGGTCGCTCATGTTGCCCGCGGCAGGGATAGTGCTCTAGCCACTCTTCAATACAATGGTTCACTACTGAGTTACAGCAGAAAACCAACTACCAGAGTAAGTTTCCTTTAATTTACGTCAATAGACTGTTTGATAACAGATTACTGGTTTCGATCTTTAATGACCATCATCAGATCTGTTTCATAAAAAGAACGTGCTACTACTGACAACATGACTCGTGCATGTGATGTTATCTATATGTATTTGACGACGCTGGTGCTGATTCCGCATTTAACATTTGACGATGCCACTACGGCTGCAGTACATTAGCACGTTGTTTGTATGAAACAGATCTGATCATTAAAGATCGAAACCGGTAATCTGTTATCAAACAGTCTGTGACATTGACGTAAATTAAAGGAACTTGATCACATATACGGGTCACTGTTTTTCGAGACGATGTCGCAGCTTGTGACACCTACCAGAAGATAGGGTACTTTAGAGTTACGGCCGGCCGGAGTGGCCGAGTGGTTCTAAGCGCTACTGTCTGGAACCGCGCGACCGCTACGGTCGCAAGTTCGAATCCTGCCTCGGGAATGGATGTGTATGATGTCCTTAGGTTAGTTAGGTTTAAGTAGTTCTACGTTCTAGGGGACTGATGACTTCAGAGGTTAAGTCCCATAGTGCTCAGAGTCATTTTTGAACCATTTTTTAGAGTTACAGCAGCATATCCACCTACCAGTAGCCACGGTAAGCAGTCGGCACAAGGTCAGAAACGATGTGATTTGCCTATACGGTACGTGTGCCTCAACGTGGTATACACGATCGCTGCGAGCTGCAGCGGCAGTTCTTGGCTTATCTGATTCGCAAATCACGTTGTTTATGACATGGACGGGTGTAAAATTCCTTGGTTCTAGTAACATACACAAACAGCAACATCAATATCATCAATATACATTTTAATACACTCTTCTTTCCATGTTCTAGCTAAAAATGTTCGATTAACATACTCTTAGATCACGAGTCTAAGTTCAATGAAATGCTTGAGTGTGTACTCATCTCGTTGGTTTTGACGACTTTTCTCCACGGATGTATAAACTACTTCGCCGCAGAAATCCCAGAAGTCAATGTGAAAAGCAGATGGTATTAAACAATTTACATATACATATAGTTTCCATTTTGTGTTAATGTTTGTATTGGTCTTGAATATTCGTGCAATGCACAGCTCAAAGAAACTTACTTTACAGATCACGTATTCAAACTAATTGAAAACAACTGCCACTCTCGAGCTCTTAGGTTCACTGCTTATACAGTTCCTTAACAATCAAGTGCTTTGAAAGTTTTGTTCAACAAAGTCACATTAATTGAGTTACATAAAATTCGGCTGTTTCATAAGAAATTACAGTTACAATTTCGACGATAATAAATGACTGGTTACAACAAATGCGATTTCTTAAGTTGCATTTCAAATTTAGTATCGAAATTCTACTTGAGAAATGTGACTAACGATATTTGATACGAATTAATTAATATATCGTTAATTACAACATGAATTTTGATGCTAAGATATTTTAGAATACTTTACACAATGCGGAAATACATTTTGAGGTTCAAATTTTACATAATAATCTGGTTTTGACTAAATTATTGGAATAACAGTTTGTTTATCACAGAAAGTTCTAGAACTCTTAATTACACAATTAATTACAATGAATCTGATTCTAGTTTTTATAGAAATATAATCTCTTGAGAGTAAACGTAATTTTCAATGGATCTGTAATCCAGAAATCTACCCACAACACTAATTTTCACTTTTTATGAAATAATCGAATTTTGACCATTTATTTCTCATTTAATGACTGAAATGATTTTAACACTAACATTTCTACGTTATTATTGCCTGATAGTTACTCAAATGAAATGATTAGTTTTTCTGAAAATTTCGTAAAATTGATGATTACAATAAGATACTTTTCCACTAATTAAAGATTCCTGTTAATTGTATTCAAATGAGCTGAAGGTGACTAAATGTGTGTTACATTTTATATGTCTCGTGTACAATGTTACTTGATACAATACTGAGCACACAAACTTGTATTTTAACATTTCTATACTGTGAAATGTGTATCGTACAATACGTAAAATCGTGGTACCGAATATTTCATATAAGGGTCGCCATATTATGCCCTATCACACCATGAACAAGTTATATGGCTAAAAGGAAATTACAGTACCATTTCCAGTCAATAAGGACGTCGGTTATTGAACTTCCATTACAAATACTGTGATACAAATTTAGAATACTTCTCCATATAAGATAAAAAAATTCATCGTTCACACATTTTAGAAAAACGCTCAGGTGATTCCTACTTAATCGCTGTTCCTAATCAGAAGAAGAATCTTTATAATATGTGAAATGGAAAACAAAACAAAGAAGTGCAAAATATGTTACGGCAAATATTGCAAGCCGTCTCAAGATAAGACCACGCGAACGAACTCATTCCTCAGAAAGAGGACATTTGTATTTACATAACATCGAATATTATAGAATATACTTCTATTAAACTACAACAAAGATTCAGAACACATTAGAAAACGCGAGGGTAGGGGAAAAAATTGGAGCCAATGAGAAGTGAACCAGTAATGAGAAGTGAACCAGTAACACATCACCCATTACTTACAATTCTGTCTCTCTGCACGTAACAATACACCGACCACGAATGATATACGACTAAACTTTATATCTTAGCCCCTCCTGAAAGCTTTAATCGTAGACACGTTATCAACAGAGCCGGCCGGGGTGGCCGAGCGGTTCCTGGCGCTACAGTCTGGAACCGCGCGACGGCTACGGTCGCAGATTCGAATCCTGCCTTGGGCATGGATGTGTGTGATGTCATTAGGTTAGTTAGGTTTGAGTAGTTCTAAATTCTACCGGACTGATGACCTCAGAAGTTAAGTCCGATAGTGCTCAGAGCCATTTTTTTTTGTTGTCAACAGACACTTAATTATAACTGTACAAAGAGCAATGGGATTTTGATGGATCCTCAGTGTGCTATTGCCTTGAAAGGGCATATTTAAATAATACGCAACTTAAACAATTCTTTAACCACCAATACGACGTTTCCTGTCATCTTATTACAACAAATCATATAACTAACTACGGGTTTTAGAGAGGTGCTCAATTTGCTGGTGCATAGAAACGTTAATATACACTTAGCATCCAGAAAATTATGACCACATACCTAATAGCTGGTGCATCCAGCTTTGGCACAAATAACAGCGGCGACGCGTCGTCACATGTGGAATGAAGCAATGAGAGCTTGGTAGGTCGCTGAAGGGAATTGGCACCACATCTGCGCCCACAAGTCACTTTTTTTTGTGTCATCAGTCTACTGACTGGTTTGATGCGGCCCGCCACGAATTCCTTTCCTGTGCTAACCTCTTCATCTCAAAGTAGCACTTGCAACCTACGTCCTCAATTATTTGCTTGACGTATTCCAATCTCTGTCTTCCTCTACAGTTTTTGCCCTCTACAGCTCCCTTTAGTACCATGGAAGTCATTCCCTCATGTCTTAGCAGATGTCCTATCATCCTGTCCCTTCTCCTTATCAGTGTTTTCCACATATTCTTTTCGTCTCCGATTCTGCGTAGAACCTCCTCATTCCTTACCTTATCAGTCCACCTAATTTTCAACATTCGTCTATAGCACCACATCTCAAATTCTTCGATTCTCTTCTGTTCCAGTTTTCCCACAATCCATGTTTCACTACCATACAATGCTGTACTCCAGACGTACATCCTCAGAAATTTCTTAATTCCCGTAAATTCCGGGGAGGGAAGCGATGAGCTCTGACGCTACGTTCAATCATATCTCAGATGTATTCTTTTGGGTTCAGGTCCGGCAGTTGGGGAGGGGGGGGGGGCAGCACATCAATTGTAGCTGAACGCTATGTTCCACGAACCACTTCATCACAGTCCTGACCTTGTGACGCATTATCGTGCTGGAAAATGCCACCGCCGTCGGGAAACACGATCGTCATGAAAGAGTGCACGTGGTCTGCAACCAGTGGTACGATACTCCTTGGCTGTCATGATGCCTTGCACGATCTCCACTGGACGCATGGATGCCCATGTGAATGTTCTCCAGAGCATTGTGGAGCCGCCACCAGCTTGTCTCCAACTCGCCTTACACCTGTCATGGAGCGGTTTCCCCGGAAGACGACGGATTTCCGACCTCCTATCGCTGTGCTGAACTTCCTTATTCCTTACCTTATCAGTCCACCTCATTTTCAACATCCTTCTACAGCACCACAAATGTTTCGATCCATTTCTTTTCCGGTTTCCCCATCGCCCTTCATTCACGTCCATACAATGCTGTGTTCAAAATGTATTTTCTTAGAAATTTATTTCTCTAACTAAGGCCGATGTTTTTTTGGTTAGGAATGCGCCCATTGCTGTGGTAGTCTGCTCTTTATTTCCTGCATGCTTCATCTGCCATACTTTACTGGTATTCTGATTTCATACTGCTGCTAAATTCATCGCTAATCTCAGTTTTGCTACTCCCATTTATTTTCGTCTTTCTTTGCGTCAGTCTTAGTCCATAGTGTTTCCTCAATAGAATGACCATGTTACTGAACAGGTGCTAGAATTCTTGCTAATTTCACTGAGGATAGCGCAATTCCATCGGCGAATGGTGTGCGGAAAGGAAGACTGTCGGTAGCGTACCCCTCTGTAAGGCCCGAATTTCTCTAATTTTACCATCATGGCTACTACCAGAGATGTTTTTTGGAGGAAATACGTTTCTTCTTTTATATTCTCCCAACAACAATCACAAAAGCATTTTGAATAGCAGTTATCATTTTGGAGAAGCCGGTGGACGTCATTGATTGTCTAAATGCACGTGTTGCAAGCAGAGACGTAAGGTTTCCGTTACGTTGTTAACATCACGTATTTTCAAAATTGGTTAGACTTTCGTGGCTTATTGCTGGTGTATTGCCTGTCTCGCGATCTTGGGCCGACGTTTGCTTAGTGATTTTTCTGACGCTTCGCCAGCACGAGTGGCTGGCGTTGTCAAAGATTTTCAGCCTCCATTGCTGATGGAGTCCGCAACTGACGATGGAGGGTGAATGCCAGCAACTCGTTCCGGTGGAGAGTCACAAAAATGACTAAGTAAACGTCGGCGGAAGACCCATGGACACAAACGCTCATTCACAGCTTCACCATGTTTACGTGAAATGGGTAGTAACGAATGAGCTCTACAAAACTCGTATAACGTAATTCAATTCCCGCCACTCAGATTAGCATTTAACAGCCTTGCGCTATCGTCGCTAAACAGATAATCTGCACTTCGCCCTAATCCACCTGCTCCAATAAAAAAAATGAATACCCAGTAATCTTCATTTTGGTGCACTGCGGAATACTTACTCGGCAAATACATTAGCGAGAGTCTTGGCTAATAAACGAGCTAGTCCCGACCTTTATTACCGATCCAGGATTTTGGTCGCAGTACAAAGGGCCGAAACCACTGCATTACCGGAAGAAGGAATTTCACCGGTAGAGAGCGCGGTTGACATTAATTACTGGAAATTTTGTAATAACGTGATAAGCCCAGCAGGAGCGTTTTCGACTTTTTTCCGCCACCCCTCTGACGTTTTTTAATCTGTGTTTTGTCCTTGTCTCCCCCCTTTCCCTCCCCCCCCTCTCCTCCACTTCGTCATTGCACCACCTCTGCTACCTCGCCGCCCGCGTGCCCCACTGCCTACATGCTCTCTCACCCCCTCCCTCTCCCCCACTTTCCCCACGGCCCCTGACAATCTCTCCTCGATTTTGCGGCACAGGGTCCCCTCCCACATACACCACACACACACCGCATAACCCCCACGCCACACGTGTGAAGCGGGAGGAGAGCTATGCCCGAAATTAAAACCTCGCTTGTTATTAAAACAACGCATGTCGTTGCTGCTTCCGGGGTCCTGCCAATACCGACAGCTCCGCCACTGTGCTGTAGCGCCTTTGTACGAGGCAGTCACGGGGATGGGGGGACGGGGGGGGGGGCAGAATAGTGGGGTGGAGGGGGGACAGGCTCATGATGGTCCAGTGCTGCCCAACAGCGAAGCGGTCAGAGGTCACCCGCCTGTCGAAGTGGTTAGCCTGATTGAGGACCATCTTGACAGGGGGAGACGTACTTGCTTGACACATTTCCGCACTGTCGCCTTATGGATCAGACCAGCTTTGTCATTGGACAGTCTTTTCCTAGCAAACAGAACTTAGCACACCATCGTCAATAAATTCAGAAGTAGAAGGAATTTCAGGCGTACCCAGAGGCACTGTTGTTGTTTCCTAGGTTCTCGGGTGTACTGCAGGATGCATTCGGCGAACGATATTTCGGCGAACAAACCGTTCCGCCATCGTCAGGTGGTACTGCTGGGAGGGTTGTGCGCTCTCGGTACACACGGTGGAGAAAAACAGTGTTACCAAATTTTAACCCTGGATAGCTGCTGCCAGTAGGAACCAAATTACTAATGTTATGCAGGTCGACAACGCACCATTCTTAAACTACGGAAACTTGGCACCACACGCTCCGAATGGCCGCGGGGTTGCCCTGTTGCCGTTCGTCGGTTGACGGACAGAGCTATGGTTGTCGGTTCACACATACAGACATCCCTGGACCCGTCACTGCCCAAACGTGATAGGCACACGTTTCGAATAGGTGTTGCTGCTGTCTCCATCTCATGTCAGACACATTCACACGTAAGCATCGCTTAGGAGCACACACACGGCACCAGAAATTTAGTCATACCGTATTTGCGTGAAGAATAACGAGATACGGTTTTTGTTTATGGACTAGCCAACGGTAATGCGCATGATGAAGCTCGTTGGTTGTATGAGGAACGGTACCTATCACGATGCCACCCACACCCGCTAACATTTACAACAATACACCGGCGCCTTGGTGAAACAGGCTCATTAGCAGGATATCACGGTGATGCTGAGAGACCTCGAACACGACGGGATGCTGCACTTGAAGCGACTGTTCTCGAGCGCTTCGAGGAAGCATTTACGACAAGTACTCTAGCAGTTGGACATGATATGAGGGTCACTCATCGGTTAGTCTGGAGGTTTTGAGGGATGACGGCCAGTATCCGTTTAGTTTCCAACCTGTCCAAGACCTAAATCCTGTGGAGGACTATGAATACAGGCCTCCTCCACCAGACATCACGGCGCCTACAGGATCAGCAACCAAACTGACAGCCTGCAGCCGTTGGTTGCCCGCTTCGCAGGCACACCGAAGCACTACACAACCGACAGCCAATATTGATGAACGGCCACAACAGCAACAACAACAACAACAAGAACACAGCAAAGACACCAGCGGCTGCCAGGGGCCACTACCGGCCCACATAAATATAAGGAAGAGGTCGCTGCAGATCCCAGAACTATTTTCACACGTCAAACCACGTGATGGAAAATAGTTCCGTGGTACTCATCCACCGAAGCGCTATAAGGGCCGGCGCTCGGCAGCACATCGTCAGATCATCAACCGCCAGCAGAGATGGATAGCTGCCGTCTCGGCAGCCCGGCTTGGACCTTCTCGCTGATCTCTGGATTAGGCTTGGTATATCGGAGAAGACTCTGGCGGAGACTAGTAGGAAATTATTTCAGTTGTTTTCTATATTATTCCTGTATGTAGTTGTGATTCGAAGACGGATCACTGTTTTGTGTTGGAGTCAATCATGGAGAATTTGTTTTCGTTAACTGAACAGTCAAATAAATTGTTTTCGGACTTTGATCGTTAGTTTCTTCTGCTTACGCAGACATAGCACTAGGGTTTCACCGGTGGTTTCTGCGACGTGTTGCACGAGATGCCGACTTCCCCGCAATTGTGTTGTTTATCGACGAGTACACCTTCCATCGGGATGGCCTTTACAACACTCCAAACGTTCATTACTGGGCAAGGGGAAATCCTCACGTCACGTATATCCACGGACACCAGGAACGATTTTTGCTCAACATTTGGGCAGACATTATGGGTGACCATCTGATTGGGCCGGTCCGTCTATCTTCTCGACTTACCGGGGAAAATTACCTTCACCTTTTGCAAGAAACTGCCCGACCTGATTGGAGATGTTCCCCTGCACGTACGGCTACGCATGTGGTTGCAGCATAGTGGGACGCCCGCACATAACAGTCGTGCTGTGCGCGGATACTTAAATGACGACTGGGTAATTGGCAGAGGTGCTCACGGGGCATGGCCCCCGGGATCACCAGACCTCACGCCAGCGAAATTTTTTCCTGTGGGGACGCGAACCACCTAGAAACGAAGAGGGAGTAATGGGTCGTATTCAGCATGCCACCAATCACGTCAGGAAACAGCCAGGAGTCTTTGAAAGAGTTCGGCAAAACACCGTTCGACGTTACCAAGCTTGTGTCGCGTCAGAGAGTCGCCAGTTCGAGCACCTGCTTGAAGTAAACAATGTCCTAGCTACAAAAAAAGGCCCCGGGGCCGACACAGTTTGTAAACGACTTTCTGTAAGCGAATCAGCAACTGTTGACGGGTTTGTTCCCGATACGTCTAATCATGAAACTACACTCCTGCAAATGGAAAAAAGAACACCGTGAATTCATTGTCCCAGGAAGGGGAAACTTTATTGACACATTCCTGGGGTCAGATACATCACATGATCACACTGACAGAACCACAGGCACATAGACACAGGCAACAGAGCATGCACAATGTCGGCACTAGTACAGTGTATATCCACCTTTCGCAGCAATGCAGGCTGCTATTCTCCCATGGAGACGATCGTAGAGATGCTGGATGTAGTCCTGTGGAACGGCTTGCCATGCCATTTCCACCTGGCGCCTCAGTTGGACAGCGTTCGTGCTGGACGTGCAGACCGCGTGAGACGACGCTTCATCCAGTCCCAAACATGCTCAATGGGGGACAGATCCGGAAATCTTGCTGGCCAGGGTAGTTGACTTACACCTTCTAGAGCACGTTGGGTGGCACGGGATACATGCGGACGTGCATTGTCCTGTTGGAACAGCAAGTTCCCTTGCCGGTCTAGGAATGGTAGAACGATGGGTTCGATGACGGTTTGGATGTACCGTGCACTATTCAGTGTCCCCTCGACGATAACCACAGGTGTACGGCCAGTGTAGGAGATCGCTCCCCACACCATGATGCCGGGTGTTGGCCCTGTGTGCCTCGGTCTTATGCAGTCCTGATTGTGGCGCTCACCTGTACGGCGCCAAACACGCATACGACCATCATTGGCACCAAGGCAGAAGCGACTCTCATCGCTGAAGACGACACGTCTCCATTCGTCCCTCCATTCACGCCTGTCGCGACACCACTGGAGGCGGGCTGCACGCTGTTGGGGCGTGAGCGTAAGACGGCCTAACGGTGTGCGGGACCATAGCCCAGCTTCATGGAGACGGTTGCGAATGGTCCTCGCCGATACCCCAGGAGCAACAGTGTTTCTAATTTGCTGGGAAGCGGCGGTGGGGTCCCCTACGGCACTGCGTAGGATCCTACGGTCTTGGCGTACATCCGTGCGTCGCTGCGGTCCGGTCCCAGGTCGACGGGCACGTGCACCTTCCGCCGATCACTGGCGACAACATCGATGTACTGTGGAGACCTCACGCCCCACGTATTGAGCAATTCGGCGGTACGTCCACCCGGCCTCCCGCATGCCCACTATACGCCCTCGCTCAAAGTCCGTCAACTGCACATACGGTTCACGTCCACGCTGTCGCGGCATGCTACCAGTGTTAGAGACTGCGATGGAGCTCCGTATGCCACGGCAAGCTGGCTGACACTGACGGCGGCGGTGCACAAATGCTGCGCAGCTAGCGCCATTCGACGGCCAATACCGCGGTTCCTGGTGTGTCCGCTGTACCGTGCGTGTGATCATTGCTTGTACAGCCCTCTCGCAGTGTCCGGAGCAAGTATGGTGGGTCTGACACACCGGTGTGAATGTGTTCTTTTTTCCATTTCCAGGAGTGTACAATGGATGAGTCGGGAGCCGACGGATTCGCCCCCAGCCTCCCGAATGAAAGGCTGGCGCGCTACTACCGAGTGTGCGGGCCGCCTTGAATATATCGCGATCACCGGCACGCAAAGCATCCGCGGTCATAAAAATGTCCAGAGCATCCGGCAACAAGGCAGTCCCGCGGCCAATCGGAGCGCGTAGCGCCAAGTTTCCGTAGTTCAAAAATTGTGCGTTGTGGACCTACACAACATTAGTAATTTTGGTTCCTACTGGCATCAGCTATCCAGGGTTAAAATGTCGTCACGGTAGTTTTGTCCACCCTGTGTATACCTGCGGCCCAGAGTCTTGGTCTCGCAGGCTCCGCGTGTTGTTCATTGGTGGGGGGGACATGCGGCTGTGGTGGCGACGGGGTTGGAGGGGGGGGGGGGGGGAACCTCAGTTGTCCGCCGCCAGCGTCGCATCTCGCGTCCGGATGTTGCGATTTTATTTGACTGAGCGAAATACTGTCTCCCATGCGTTACTTGGCTGGAAACCCGTGTCCCTGTTTATTAAATTATCCGGCACACGCATTTCAATACCTTGTTTAGAAATGCAGTCCCAAAATTTGTTCGCGTGGGCCAAGAATTTCGTTTGCTGATAATGCATTGAATGTATTGAACGTCCATTCTCAGTGCAATGTCCTGGTACTGCCAGTTGCTGGGCAGCAGGAAGCGAGTGTGGCCCTCGTGTTCTTCGCAGCGATCTTCAATACTGCGGATTGTCTAACCAATAGATTTTCCGGCATTCACACGGGATTTGGTCCACCCCCAATTTTTTGCGATGCATATCGTCTTTGACCGACCCTAACAGGGCCCGGATTTTGGCTGGAAGGAGGAACACTGGCGTTATTTAGTGTTTTTGCAGTAGTCTGCCAATTTTGGATGCTAATTGCCAGGAAACAGTATGAGAGTGTGTAAGTAGGCTGTTTAGGTTTTTTTATTGGTAACGCCGCCGCCACTTAGCGCTCTGTATAAAAATCACTGGCTGTGCCGTGTGCAGTCTGTGGCTGGTTTGCATTGTTGTCTGCCATTGTAGTGTTGGGCAGCGGCAGCTGGATGCTAACAGCGCGTAGCGTTGCGCAGTTGGAGGTGAGCCGCCAGCAGTGGTGGACGTGGGGAGAGAGATGGCGGAGTTTTGAAATTTGTAAGAATTGGTGTCATGAACTGATATATATATTATGACTATAAAGGTAAATACATTGTTTGTTCTCTATTAAAATCTTTAATTTGCTAACTGTGCCTATCAGTAGTTAGTGACTTCCGTAGTTTGGATCTTTTAGTTAGCTGGCAGTAGTGGCGCTGCTGTATTGCAGTAGTTCGAGTAACGAAGATTTTTGTGAGGTAAGTGATTTGTGAAACATATAGGTTAATGTTAGTCAGGGCCATTCTCTTGTAGGGATTATTGAATGTCAGATTGCGTTGCGCTAAAAAATATTGTGTTTCAGTTTAAGCACAGTCGTGTATAATTTTTCTAAGAGGACGTTTCAAGTGATTTTCTTCTACTCCCAGGTTTTTATCTTCCATGCCATTTTGGGGCCGTCCGAATATGTTGGCTGGTGCATCCATTTTTGCGGAAAGACAGATTCCAGTTGTTGCAACTCTGCCTTCAGACTGCGTTCATCTGAAATTGTGTATGCCCTGCGTATGCGGGCTTCAGCACGCTATTCTTGTTGTTGTGGTCTGTAATCCGAAGATGAGTATGATGCTACTCAACCTTGTGCAAGCCTTTTCATCTCTGAGTAACTACTGCGACCGCCAGCCATTTGAATCTGCTTATTGTATTCATGCCTAGTTGTCCATCTACAGTTTCTACACCATACAGTTTTCTCCATTACCACACTAACTCTTTCTTGATGCTTCAGGATGTGTCCCATCAATCTTTTTCCCTTAATTCGATTCGGTACCTCCTCATAACTTATTCGATCTACCCATCCCCTCTTCACAAATCTTCTGTAGCGCTGCATTTCAAAAGCTTCTACTCTTTTCTTGTCTGAGCTGCTTGTTGTCCACATTTCACTGCTGTACGAGGCTACACTAGTAGCAAGGCTGATACTGTTCCTCACAAGCGACTATTAATCAAATTGGGTGCATATGGAGTATCGTCTCAGTTGTGTGACTGGATTAGTGATTTCCTCCCAGAGTGGTCACAATTCGTAGTGATAGACGGTAAATCATGGAGCAGAACAGAAGTGATATCTGGCGTTCCGCAAGGTAGAGTCACAGGCCCTCTGCTGTTCCTGATTCATATAAATGATCTAGGTGATAATCTCAGCAGCCTCCTTAGATTGTTTGCAGATGACGCTGTAATTTACCGTCTAGTAAAATCATCAGACGATCAATTCCAATTACAAAATGATCTAGAGAGAATTTCTGTATGGTGCTAAAAGTGGCAATTAGCAGTAAACAAAGTAAAGTGCGAGGTCGTCGACATGGATACTAAAAGAAATCCGATAAATTTTGGGTATACGATAAATCGCACAAATCTAAGGGCTGTCAATTCGACTAAATACCTAGGAATTACAATTGCGAGCAACTTAAATTGGAAAGACCACATAGATAATATTGCGGGGAAGGTGAAACAAAGACTGCGCTTTGTTGGCAGAACGCTTAGGAAGGGCAGCTCGTTTCGTGTTATCGCGCATTAGGGGTGAGAGTGTCACTGATATGATACGCGAGTTGGGGTGGCAGTCACTGAAACAAAGGTGGTTTTTTGCGGCGAGATCTACTGAAACAAAGGTGTTTTTTTTGCGGCTAGATCTATTTACTAAATTCCAATAACCAACTTTCTCTTCCGAATGCGTAAATATTTTGTTGACATCCACCTACGCGGGGAGAAAGAGAAATGATCAAATAAAATAAGAGAAATCAGAGCTCGAACGGAAACATTTGGGTGTTCCTTTTTCCCACGCGCCATTCGCGAGTAGAATAGTAGAGAAGTAGTACGAAAATGGTTCGATGAACCCTCTGCCAGGCACTTAAGTGTGAATTGCGGAGTAATCATGTAGGTGAAGATGTAGATGAATGAATTCGCAATCATCGGTCCAACATTCTCCTTATTTGCTCTTGTGGTTTATTTATTTAAGTCCCGAATATTTATCCCCTTCAAGCTGCCACCTCCCCCGTCTCCCCTCTCCTCTAACTCGATCATGTATAAATGGCGTGCCAGGCCGAATTCCTATGATTTAGGACATCAGATACGTTGACAGTATAGTGTATATGATGGTGCTGGCTACAACTTCCAACACTATCCACGAGATCATTTATATTTATATCATTTAACCTAGTCCTTGGTATTCGAGAGAGTGGGAAGAATGATTGTCGGTAAATTCCCTGTATTTATTTTCCCACTATCGCCACTTCGGAAGACTTGTGTAGGAACAAGTAATGTACACTGCGATGGCAAAATTCATTGGATACCTCCTAATACCGTGTCGGACCTCCTTTTGTCCGAAGTGGTGCAGCAGCTCAATGTAGCATGGGCGAAACAAGGCGTTGGAAGTCCCCTGCAGAAATATTGAGCCGTGCTGCGTCTATAGCTGTCCATAATTGCGGAAGTGTTACCAGGGCAGGACTTCGTGCACGAACGGACCTCGTAGTTATGCCCCATAAAAGTTCAACAGTACGAATGTCGGGTGATCTGGGTGGTCAAATGATTCGCTTGATTTGTCCAGAATGTTATTCAAACCAGTCGCGAATGTATCTCGCGAAGAGACCATGAGGATAAAATCAGAGATTAGATCCCACACAGAGGCAAACCGACAATCGTTCTTTCCACGAACAATACGAGACTGGAATAGAAGGGAGAACCGATAGAGGTACTCAAGGTACCCTCCGCCACACACCGTCAGGTGGCTTGCGGAGTATGGATGTAGATGTAGTTGTGATCCAGTGACATGGAGCATTGACATCCACAAAAACATTAAGCCAGTATCCGAACACAATTATTTCCAGTCAATGATCGATTCAGTTGGCCCAGAGGACCCAGCCCATTCCACGTCAACACAGTTCACACCATTACGGAGCCACCAGCAGCTTCCACAGCTGGGTCCATGACTTCGTGGTGTCTTCGCCACACTCGAGTCCTACCATCAGCTCTTATCAACTGAAATCTGGACTCGTGTGACCAGGCCATGGTTTTTCACTCGTCTAGCGTCCAGCTGATATGGTCAGCACCTCAGGAGAGGCGCTCAAAGCGATGTCGTGCTGTTGGCAAAGGCATTCGTGTCGGTCATCTGCTGCCATAGCCGATTAATGTCAAATTTCGCCGTCCCATATTGATCTCTGCAGTTATTTTACGCACTGTTGCTTGTCTATTAGCACTGACAACTCTATGCAAAATCTGCTGCTCACGGTCGTTAACTGAACTACGTCGGCCGCTGCGTTGTCTGTGGTGAGAGGAAATGATTGAAATATGGTAGTCTCGTCCCATTCTTGACACTGTGGATCTCAGAATATTCAGTTCCCTAACGATTTCCGAAATTTAATGTCACATGTTTCTAGCTCCAACTACCATTCCAATTTCAAAGTCTGCTGATTCCCGTCGTGCAGCCATAATCATGCCGGAAACCGCTTCACATGAATGACCTGAGTGCAAATGACAGCTCCGCCAATGCACTGCCTTCTATACCTTGTATGCGCGATACTACCGCCTTGTGTACATGTGCATATCGCTATCCTATGACTTCTGTTACCTCGGTGTGTTTCCCACAACATACTCCGTCAGATTTTTTAACAGTAAACCACTCCTTGGTGCACAACAATTGTCTTGTAGCGTCTGTCTCGGGAGTTCATTTAACTTACTGAGCCGATTAAACTATGCCTTGAAAAACGCATTGCTCTTTATAGGGTGTTTACTAATCTGGTAATGGCCCCAGACTAATGAAATATTGTTAAAAGTTAGTCGAACGAGTGTTTTGTATTTCGTGGATATGATTCCTATCAGCATGGCGTCTGATTTTCTTACTATTTGCTTTATGTACTCATTTCATTTTAGGTCGTTCCGGATGTTTCCTGTTAGGTGTTATATGACTGTTATTGTTCCTAGTAATTTGTCATCAATAGTGTAATGGATTAGTGGTGGGCCACTTTGCTTATTTAAATACAGAACGCTACATTTATTTGCACAGAGGTCCAATCCTCAGTCTTACTACAGATCTTCTGTAAATCTCACTACGGCCTACTTGGTTGCAACCCACCTATAGAGAACAGCATCATCTGCAACGCCAGCCAGTTGGTGTGGCCGAGCGGTTTAGGCGCTTCAGTCTGGAACCCCGCGCCGCTACGGTCGCAGGTTCGAATCCTGCCTCGGGCATGGATATGTGTGATGTCCTTAGGTTAGTTAGGTTTAAGTAGTTCTAAGTTCTAAGGGACTTATGACCTCAGAAGTTAAGTGCCATAGCGCTCAGAGCCATTTGAATCATCTGAACATGCGGTCGTGCATTATCCTGCTGGAATGTAGAGCCACGGGTCGTAACACATCTGAAATGTAACGTCCACTGTTCAAAGTGCCGTCTATGCGAACAAGAGATGACCGAGACGTGTAACCAATGGCACCCCATACCATCACGACGGGTGACACGCCAGTATGGCGATGACGAATACACGCTTCCGATGCGCGTTCACCGCGATGTCGCCTAACAGGGATGCGACCATCATGATGCTGTAAACAGAAAAATCTGAAAAATGACGTTTTATCATTCGTGCACCCAGGTTCGTCGTCGAGTACTCCATCGCAGGCGCTCCTGTGTGTGATGCAGCGTCAAGGGTAACCGCAGCCATGGTGTCCGAGCTGATAGTCCATGCTGATCCGTTACAGCCATGCTGATAAGATGTTTGTCATCTCGACTGCTAGTGATACGAGGCCGTTGGGATCCAGCACGCGTTCCCTATTACCCTCTTGAACCCACCGATTACATATTCTGCAGTCATTGGATCTCGACCAACGAGCGCAGCATTGTCGCGATACGATAAACCGCAATCGCAATAGGCTATAATCCGACCTTTACCAAAGTCGGAAATGTGATGGTAGGCATTTCTCCTTCTTACACGATGCATCACAACAACGTTTCACCAGGTAACGCCGGTCAACTGCTGTTTGTGTATGAGAAATCGGTTGGAAACGTTCCTCATGTCAGCACGTTGTACGTGTCGCCACCGGCGCCAACCTTGTGTGAATGCTCTGAAAAAAATGGTGCAAATGGCTCTCAGCACTATGGGACTTAACGTGTGAAGTCATCAGTCCCCTAGAACTTAGAACTACTTAAACCTAACTAACCTAAGGACATTACACATATCCATGCCCGAGGCAGGATTCGAACCTGCGACCGTAGCGCTAGCGCGGTTCCTTACTGTAGCGCCTAGAACCTCTCGGCCACCGAGGCTGGCGAATGCTCTGAAAAGCTAATCATTTGCGTATCACAGCATCTTCTTCCTGTCGGTTAAATTTCGCGTCTGTAGCACGTAATCTTCGTGGTGTAGCAATTTTAATGGCCAGTAGTGTATTTAAAAGCTCAGTCAATTGTTATTCAATTGGTCTGCAACAGTTACTCGCTCCTCGCCGGAGACAGCTGCTGGCAGTCGTAGAGCTGCAGTGTCACGTGCTGTGACGTGGACCCAGAAACAGATAGGACAGACGTCAAATGATATCCGACATAAATAACCTCCATCATGACTACCCTGTTGCAAGCCTACCTAGAAAACATGTTTTCAAACGGCTGTAGCACGGAAACGGTACGTCTCCGGACATAGGTTCCTGATCAGAATAGTATGTACTCATCCCCGCCCCTCTCCCCTCCCCACTACAAGTGCTAGAAGTTTGTACCGAGAATTTCCGAACACCCTGTATACTGTTTGTTGATTAGTCGCAAGTGACTTCTAACCCGTCCTGGTAAAATAAAAACTGTACTGTCGCAAAAGGCGACCGGTTACAGTTACTTCTGGGGACCTACAAACGCTTTTTTTTAAATTATATGAATGCGTGGTGTCTGTTTCGGACACATCCGGAAGAACACCACGCGGAATTCGCAGCTGCGATACATGTTATGTAAGCGGGAGGTGGTCCGCCCCCCGTAGCTAAGTGGTCAGAGCGACAGAATGTCAATTACAATGTGTAAGCGTACTCTCGTATCGCTGGGTCGGTTGGGGAGTATCTTTGCGGGCAGCAGCGTCTGTCGAGTCGTGTTGGGACACGGAACTGTTGTGTTGTGTGTAGCTCTACATGTGAATGGCATTGTTAGTGTGGTTGTTGAAGTGTTGCTATAAGTGATATTACAGTAAAGTGATAAAATAAGCAAATTATTCAGAGGAAAGTGCGTCAAGAAGTAATTTAAATATGAGTAGTGCTGCTGATAACGTATTTGCGTATCCTCTCGTTGCGTATCGTACCGTACTGTATCAATGATCCGCGCCATGTTCGGTCTCCAAGAATGAACTAATGTGGATCAGTAATACCACTTAACACAAAAGAGAGCAGTTAAGTGCCAGTGTCTTGTAACGAGCGTAAGGACGTGCGCTCTATCATCGCGTTTCCGCATTATCAACAATCAGCCGCGCCGCGACGGTTACGCGCACGCTCGGACAAGTGAGAACTGAAAACTGAAAAATTAACTTTACGAACAGTGTTGTATCATTACTGGTGTCCAGGAGGACTATTACCAGGTATCTGTATGTGTGATGAGCGTAAGAACTTTCGTTCGATCATTCGGCTTCCGCATCATCAACAATCACCCACGTCGTGTCGGTTACGTGTACGCTCGTCTGAGTGATATTGTGGACAGATAATCATCAAGATTGTTAATTGGGGTCGGCCGGTGTGGCCGTGCGGTTCTAGGCGCTTCAGTCTGGTACCGCGAGACAGCTCTGGTCGCAGGTTCGAATCCTGCCTCGGACATGGATGTGTGTGATGTCCCTAGGTTAGTTAGGTTTAATTAGTCCTAAGTTCTAGGGGACTGATGACCGCAGATGTTAAGTCCCATAGTGCTCAGAGCCATTTGAACCATTTGTTAATTGGGATAAACATTTACAACTTAGAATGTAAACAGTGCAAGCTGCGTTTTTCTTTTATCGTCTCGGAATACAGTTGTTCATACCAGGCGTAAGACAGTGTTGTGTTTTGACGTTTAGTGTGGTTCTCCTAACTCGCTTGCATATTTCGATAGATAACTGCAGGCAAACCAGTAGCAGTGTGTAGCATAACTGTACGACCGCCGCGGGATTATCAGGTACGTGGTGTGGACAGAGCGCACGGTCAAGAAACGGTCCGAAACGACAACCACTTTAAAGGGTCCTCCACCCCCATTACTACTCCCGGGCGTGTTACAAGTTCAGCGAGTGCAGCAAGGTGGAGGTTCCCTGCTGTTTTGGGGTGGCATTATCTGGGGTTGACGTATGTCGCTGGTAATGTTGCAAGGCGCCGTAACGGCTTAACGATACGTGAATGCCATCCTCCGCCCGATAGTGCAACCATATCGGCAGCATATCGGTGAGCCAATCGTCTTGATGGACGACAATTCCCGACCGCATCGCGCACATCTTGTGACTGATTTCCTTCAGGGTAACGACATCGTTCGACTAGAGTGGCCAGCCTGTTCTCCAGACATGAACCCTATCGCACATGTCTGGCATGGATTGAAAAGGGCTGTTTATGGACGACTTGACCTACCAACCACTCTGAGGGGTGGTACAATCTGGACCAACAGTGCCTTGATGAACTTGTGGATAGTACACCAGAGGACGTGCTACTGGGTATTAGAGGTACCGATATGTACAGCAATCTGGACCACCACCTCTGAAGATCTCGTTGTATATTGATACAACATGCAATGTGTGCTTTTCATGAGCCATGAAAAGGGCGGAAATATGTTGATCCAATTTTCTGTACGGGTTCCGGAACTTGCACCTGGCGAACGGTCTGCCCGACTGGGGGCCCTAGTCACACGACATTTATGTATTTATTTTAACGGAAGGTGGAGGGGGGAAAAAGGAAAGGAAAGGGGTGGAAGTACTGCTGTTGGCTGTTTCGGGACATAATTTATTTCCCTTTTCTTGGGGTTGGGGGGGGGGGAGAGGAGGGGCAGTGTGAATACCCCCACGAGGCCCCTTCCTTTCCCTCTGCGACTGTGCGTAGCGCCGGTACCTGTTATCAGCTCCACCCTGCGTCGTGAACCAGCACGGGGAAGTTACCCCGCCCCCATGGCACAAAACATTCCTTCTCGCCGACAGGAGGTGCCGAACAACAGGCAGCGCGCATCAATTCCCGGCCCTGCCGCCGTTTATCTCGCCGAGCAAGCAGCCACGCCGCCACAGGCAAGCAGTAGCTTCCCCGCTGTCACCTCAGGTCGTGGGAACCGCGCTGCGCTATCAGAAAATGAGATCTGGCCCGGCGGCGTTTTGTGCGCTGCGGCAATAGACACACCAGTAGCGCGCGGCCACGTGGCCCGCCGAGATAGCGCGCACGCTCCTCTCCAAGTACCTGCCACTCCGTCGTCGAGGGCGGCGCGAGCTGCGACCGGGGTGACGGGGCGACGCACACATGTCGCTGCCGACCGCGAGCTGGCTTTGTACCCTGATCAACTGTCTGTGTAATCACACCTCGCGACGTAACTCCTTCCCACTAGACCTTGCAGTCAGTGCCGAAATACAGGGTGTTTACTCACTAGGGGTAAGATAGAGACTGCCTACAGGAAAATTAAAGAGACCTTTGGAGATAAGAGAACCACTTGTATGAACATCAAGAGCTCAGATGGAAACCCAGTTCTAAGCAAAGAAGGGAAAGCAGAAAGGTGGAAGGAGTATATAGAGGGTCTATACAAGGGCGATGCACTTGAGGACAATATTATGGAAATGGAAGAGGATGTAGATGAAGATGAAATGGGATATACGATACTGCGTGAAGAGTTTGACAGAGCACTGAAAGACCTGAGTAGCAACAAATCTCCGGGTGTAGACAACATTCCATTAGAACTACTGCCAGCCTTGGGAGAGCCAGTCCTGACAAAACTCTACCATCTGGTGAGCAAGATGTATGAGACAGGCGAAATACCCTCAGACTTCAAGAAGAATATAATAATTCCAATCCCAAAGCAAGCAGGTGTTGACAGATGTGAAAATTGCCGAACTATCAGTTTCATGAGTCACAGCTGCAAAATACTAACGCGAATTCTTTACAGACGAATCGAAAAACTAGTAGAAACCGACCTCGGGAAAGATCAGTTTGGATTCCGTAGAAATACTGGAACACGGAAGGCAATACTGACCTTACGACTTATCTTAGAAGAAAGATTAAGGAAAGGCAAACCTACGTTTCTAGCATTTGTAGACATAGAGAAAGCTTTTGTCAATGTTAACTGGAATACTCTCTCTCAAATTCTAAAGGTGGCAGGGGTAAAATACAGGGAGCGAAAGGCTATTTACAATTTGTACAGAAACCAGATGGCAGTTATAAGAGTCGAGGGACATGAAAGGGAAGCAGTGGTTGGGAAGGGAGTGAGACAGGGTTGTAGCCTCTCCCCGATGTTTCGCCGATGACATTGTAATTCTGTCAGAGACAGAAAAGGACTTGGAAGAGCAGTTGAACGGAATGGATAGTGTCTTGAAAGGAGGATATAAGATGAACATCAACCAAACCAAAACGAGGATAATGGAATGTAGTCGACGCTGAGGGAATTAGATTAGGAAATGAGACACTTAAAGTAGTAAAGGAGTTTTGCTATTTGGGGAGCAAAATAACTGATGATGGTCAAAGTAGAGAGGATATAAAATGTAGACTGGCAATGGCAAGGAAAGCGTTTCTGAAGAAGAGAAATTTGTTAACATCGAGTATAGATTTAAGTCTCAGGAAGTCGTTTCTGAAAGTATTTGAATGGAATGTAGCCATGTATGGAAGTGAAACATGGACGGTAAATAGTTTGGACAAAAAGGGAATAGAAGCTTTCGAAATGTGGTGCTACAGAAGAATGCTGAAGATTAGATGGGTACATCACATAACTAATGAGGAGGTATTGAATAGAATAGGGGAGAAGAGGAGTTCGTGCCACAACTTGGCCAGAAGAAGGTACCGGTTGGTAGGACATGATCTGAGGCATCAGGGGATGACAAATTTGGCATTGGAGGGCAGTGTGGAGGGTAAAAATCGTAGAGGGAGGCCAAGAAATGGATACAGTAACCAGGTTCAGAAGGATGTAGGTTGCCGTAAGTACTGGGAGATGATGAAGTTTGCACAGGATAGAGTAGCATGGAGAGCTACATCAAACCAGTCTCAGGACTGAAGACCACAACAACAACAACAACAACAACATCAACAACACAATATTTATTTCATTAAACGTACAGTTATAAATGATATCTCAAATGAAACAGCAACTCACAAGGTAACCTCCCCATCGCACCACCCTCAGATTTGGTTATAAGTTGCCACAGTGGATAGGCCTAGAAAAACTGAACATAGATCAATCGAGAAAACAGGAAGAAGTTGTGTGGAACTATGAAAAAAGTAAGCAAAATATACAAACTGAGTAGTCCATGTGCAAGATAGGCACATCAAGGATAGTGCGATTTCAGCAGTTCCGTGGTCCTGTGGTTAGTGTGAGCAGCTGCGGATCGAGAGGTCCTTGCTTCAAGTCTTCCCTCGAGTGAAACGTTTAATTTCTTTATTTCCGCAAAGTTATGATCTGTCCGTTCGATCCTTGACGTCTCTGTTCACTGTAATAAGTTTAGTGTCTGTGTTTTGCGACCGCACCGCAAAACCGTGCGATTAGTAGACGAAAGGACGTGCCTCTCCAATGGGAACCGAAAACATTTGATCGCAAGGTTATAGGTCAACCGATTCCTCTACAGAAAAACACGTCTGATATATTCTATACGACACTGGTCTAGAGTTAACACTTACTTCTAACACTTAGTTACTAGAATTCTCATTTGTACACGTTCCCTAAATGTAATCATGTAACAAACAAAAAGTGGCAAAGGATAGCCCTAACCTTAATTTCCCATATTTCCCTTGATATATAGGCAGCCTGAAGTGGATCAGATTTTTTTGTTATAGGATGAAAAGTGGCGGTGGCACTTAGGGTTTTTTAGCTCAATTTTCCTAAGGGGCTTTGTAAGGGAAATTACTAAAAAAAGGGGTAAAAAAATAATAAAATAAAACCAAAAACAAAAAATACAAAAAAGGGGGTACAAAAGGAAAAAAAGGGGTAGCGTCTTTGCTTCATAATCAAAACGTCTTCCGTCCTGGGTTCGATCCCAGCCACTGCCTAAATTTTGATAAATAATCAGCATTGGCGGCCGAAGACTTCCGGCATAAGAAGTCTGCCTCATTCTGCCAACGGCCTTGTCAAAGAGGACGGAGGAGCGGATAGAGGTTCAGGGTACTCCCTTGTCCTAGGGGTGGGAAACTGCCCCTAAAGGCGGAAGAATCAGCAATGATCAACGACATGAGGATGCAGAAGGCAATGGAAACCACTGCATTAAAGACACGTAACGTGTATCCACAGGACATGTGGCCTGTAGTTGAAGAAGTGTCATGAAAATCTCTCCATTGGCAGAAGATTCCGGAATAGTCCCCCATTCGGATCTCCGGGAGGGGACTGCCAAGGGGGAGATTACCATGAGAAAAAGATTGAATAATCAACGAAAGAATAATGTTCTACGAGTCGGGGCGTGGAATGTCAGAGGCTTGAACGTGGTAGGAAAACTAGAAAATCTGAAAAGGAAAATGCAAAGGCTCAATCTAGATATAGTAGGGGTCAGTGAAGTGAAGTGGAAGGAAAACAAGGATTTCTGGTCAGATGAGTATCGGGTAATATCAACACCAGCAGAAAATGGTAGGATTCGTTATGAATAGGAAGGTAGGGCAGAGGGTCTGTTACTGTGAACAGTTCAGTGACCGGGGATGTTCTAATCAGAATCGACAGCAGACCAATACCGACAACGATAGTTCAGGTATACATGCCGACGTCGCAAGCTGAAGATGAACAGATAGAGAATGTGTATGAGGATACTGAAAGGGTAATGCAGTATGTAAAGGGGGACGAAAACCTAATAGTCATGGGCGACTGGAATGCAGTTGTAGGCGAAAGAGTAGAAGAAAAGGTTACACGAGAATATTGATCTGGGACAAGGAATGAAAAGGGAGGAAGACTAATTGAGTTCTGTAACAAGTTTCAGCTAGTAATAGCGAATACCCTGTTCAAGAATCACAAGAGGAGGAGGTATACTTGGAAAAGGCCGGGAGATACGGGAAGATTTCAATTAGATTACATCATGGTCAGACAGAGATTCCGAAATCAGATACTGGATTGTAAGGCGTGCCCAGGAGCAGACATAGACTCAGATCACAATATAGTAGTGATGAAGAGTAGGCTGAAGTTCAAGACATTAGTCAGGAAGAATCAATACGCTAAGAAGTGGGATACGGAAGTTCTAAGGAATGACGAGATACGTTTGAAGTTCTCTAACGCTATAGATACAGCAATAAGGAATAGTGCAGTAGGTAACACAGTTGAAGAGGAATGGACGTCTCTAAAAAGGGCCATCACAGAAGTTGGGAAGGAAAACATAGGTACAAAGAAGGTAGCTGCGAAGAAACCATGGGTAACAGAAGAAATACTTCAGTTGATTGATGAAAGGAGGAAGTGCAAACATGTTCCGGGAAAATCAGGAATACAGAAATACAAGTCGCTGAGGAATGAAATAAATAGGAAGTGCAGGGAAGCTAAGACGAAATTGCTGCAGGAAAAATGTGAAGACATCGAAAAAGATATGATTGTCGGAAGGACAGACTCAGCATACAGGAAAGTCAAAATAACCTTTGGTGACATTAAAAGCAACGGTGGTAACATTAAAGAGTGCAACGGGAATTCCACTGTTAAATGCAGAGGAGAGAGCAGATAGGTGGAAAGAATACATTGAAAGCCTCTATGAGGGTGAAGATTTGTCTGATGTGATAGAAGAAGAAACAGGAGTCGATTTAGAAGAGATATCGGATCCAGTATTAGAATCGGAATTTAAAAGAGCTTTGGAGGACTTACGGTCAAATAAGGCAGAAGGGATAGATAACATTCCATCAGAATTTCTAAAATCATTAGGGGAAGAGGCAACAAAACGACTATTCAAGTTGGTGTGTAGAATATATGAGTCTGGCGATATACCATCTGACTTTCGGAAAAGCATCATCCACACAATTCCGAAGACGGCAAGAGTTGACAAGTGCGAGAATTATCGCACAATCAGCTTGACAGCTCATGCATCGAAGCTGCTTACAAGAATAATATACAGAAGAATGGAAAAGAAAATTGAGAATGCGCTAGGTGACGATCAGTTTGGCTTTAGGAAACGTAAAGGCACGAGAGAGGTAATTCTGGCATTACGGCTAATAATGGAAGCAAGGCTAAAGAAAAATCAAGACACGTTCATAGGATTTGTCGACCTGGAAAAAGCGTTCGACAATATAAAATGGCGCAAGCTGTTCAAGATTCTGAAAAAAGTAGGGGTAAGCTATAGGGAGAGACGGGTCATATACAATATGTACAACAACCAAGAGGGAATAATAAGAGTGGACGATCAAGAACGAAGTGCTCGTATTAAGAAAGAAGTAAGACAAAGCTGTAGCCTTTCGCCCCTACTCTTCAATCTGTACATCGAGGAAGCAATGATGGAAATAAAAGAAAGGTTCAGGAGTGGAATTAAAGTACAAGGTGAAAGGATATCAATGATACGATTCGCTGATGACTTTGCTATCCTGAGTGAAAGCGAAGAAGAATTAAATGATCTGCTGAACGGAATGAACAGTCTAATGAGTACACAGTATGGTTTAAGAGTAAATCGGAGAAAGAAGGAAGGTAAGGAGAAATAGTAGAAATGAGAACAGCGAGAAACTTAAAATCAGGATTGATGGTCACGAAGTCAGTGAAGTTAAGGAATTCTGCTACCTAGGCAGTAAAATAACCAATGACGGACGGAGCAAGGAGGACATCAAAAGCAGACTCGCTATGGCAAAAAAGGCATTTCTGGCCAAGAGAAGTCTACCAATATCAAATACCGGCCTTAATTTGAGGAAGAAATTTCTGAGGATGTACATCTGGAGTACAGCATTGTATGGTAGTGAAACATGGACTGTGGGAAAATCGGAACAGAAGAGAATCGAAGCATTTGAGATGTGATGCTATAGACGAATGTTGAAAATTAGGTGGACTGATAAGGTAAGGAATGAGGAGGTTCTACGCAGAATCGGAGAGGAAAGGAATATGTGGAAAACACTGATAAGGAGAAGGGACAGGATGATAGGACATCTGCTAAGACATGAGGGAACGACTTCCATGGTACTAGAGGGGGCTGTAGAGGGCAAAAACTGTAGAGGAAGACAGAGATTGAAATACGTCAAGCAAATAATTGAGGACGTAGGTTGCAAGTGCTACTCTGAGATGAAGACGTTAGCACAGGAAAGGAATTCGTGGCGGGCCGCATCAAACCAGTCAGTAGACTGATGAAAAAAAAAAAAAAAAAAAAAAAAAAGAGGCACTGGTGACGGCATGTGCATCACATGACAGGAATATGTTGTCGACCCACCTAACTTGTACATTTGGCGAATGGGTAAAAAAAGATTCTTCTACCTTGCCCGATTTCGGTTTTCTTGTGGATGTGATAATCACTCCCAAGAAAGTAATCGCATCGGACAGACAATAATTGTCTGAAAATAAAAAGATAAAAAATTTCGTTTGACGGAAGACTTGAAACAAGGACTTCTCGTTCCGCAGCTGCGCACGCTAACCAGGGGACCACGGCGCTCCTAAGTTCATATTCTTCATAATCTTGTATATCTTGCAGATGAGCTACTCAGTTTGTATATTTTGCTTATTTTTGTCATAGTTGCACACAACTTCTTCCTGTTTTCTTGGGCGATCTGTGTTGAGTTTTCAAGACCTATCCACTGTGCCAACTTATAACAAAATGTGACGGGGGTGCGATGAGGAGGTTCCCTTGTCAGAGCTGTGTTTGGCACCAGTGCGCATGCATAGCGCGCACTGTTTCCGCCGCAATCCGCTAGACAGCGGTAGTAGCGAAGATGGCGACTAGTTAACAGAAAGCGGTTTGTGTTTTGCACTTTGCAAAGACCGAATCTGTAGTTACTGTGCAACGTGCATTCCGGCTGAAGTTCGGTTGTGATAAAAACATTCGTAGATGGTATCAAAATTTGAGGCTTGTCGTGAATTACAACTTCCCGTGTCGACTGTTTGGAAAGTTTTCAGAAAACGCGTACAACTACGTCCTTACCGTTTACAGTTATTACAGGCTCTAAAGCCGGCAGACCATGGATTACATGCCAACTTTGCAAACGGAACGTTTATTCATGACGATAATTTCCTGGATCGTGTTGTCTTCAGTGATGAATCGATCTGTCACCTCAGTGGACATGTTAACACTCACAATGTGTGCATCTGGAGCTCAGGAAATCCTCACGAGGTGGTACAAATGCAACGAGATTCCCCTAAAGTGACTGTTTTTTTGTGCCATATCCCAGCGGAAAGTTTATGGGCCTTTCTTTTTTGGTGAACATACTGTAACTGGCACTTCTTACCTTGATACACTAGAGCAATAGCTCTTCCCTCAAATGGAAGAAGATGAGCCAGAGAACTTCATTTTCCAGCAAGATGGTGCGCCAACTCACTGGCATAGCGAAGTACGTGATTGGTCGAACTTCACTGTACCCAAGTGCGGGATAGGCTGCAGGCGGCCCAGTGACAGGGCTTGCTTTGTATGGCCTCCACTTTCACCCGATCTAACGCCATGCGATTTTTTCCTTCGGGGCTTCATCAAGGATCGTGTGTACGTGCCTCCGCTACCAGCAGACCTCCCGGAATTAGGAAACCGGATTGAAGTAGCTGTTGCTGCAGTCACTGAAGATGCACTTAGCAACATTTGCGAAGAACTCGGCTATAGAATTGATGTGTGCCATGTGACAAATGGTGCTCACATTGGACATTTATAAGGTTCTTGGTAAAACTGTCTGAGTTGCTCTTTCATTTTACATATCATTTATAACTGTAAGTTTAATATAATAAATATTATAAAACGTTAAAACCCCGATATTCATTTATGAACACCCTGTACACTGCTGGAAAAAAATGTAACGCGATCAACGACTGTGTTCCGTGATACAAGGAAATAATATATGCATACTGATGGGCTGCAGCGTTAAGGTCAGGTTCTCAGTCAAAATAGTCGAAATTTTTTTTATAATTGCATTTTTTGAAAGGTGTATGTGTCTAGAATGTTGCGACAGTAAGGTATTTTAATCCGTGCGATATGAAGGTTTCTACAGGCCATTGTTCCCAACAGTGTCACGAGCGCCGTGGGACACTCTTAGCCGCATATGCCCGGCTCAGGTGGAAAACTTGTCATGCCGTGACGCACGTTCACAAAATAATTTATACTGCAGTATGCATGCAAACATATTCGCCGAAAAATCTGACGAACAACGTTTGAACGCTGCAGTAGGTAGCATTTCAGCCCAGCCACATCGGCTCTCCTCGCCGAGAAGAACGAGTGAATTGCTCTCCAGGAATAATTCCAGTTAGAGGAAGGTTGACATACGCTCCTGCAAATGCATACAACACATAAGGAACGAAATCACTTTAGTCACGCTTTTTCTAGGCTTGTATAAGATGACAAGTGTCTGACGCAGTTGTTAGATTAGTTATTGCTTGTACAATGGAAGGTTATCAAGATCTGACTGAGTTTCAACGTGGTTTATAGTCTGTGCAAGAACGATTGGACACAGCATCTCCGAGGTAGCGATGAAGCGGGGATTTTCCCGTACGACCATGTCACGAGTGTACCGTGAATATCAGGAATCCGGTAAAACGTCAAATCTCCGACTTTGCTGCGACCGGAAAAAGATGCTGCGGGAACTGCTCCAACGACGACTGAAAAGAATCGTCCAACGTGACAGAAGTGCAACCCTTCCGCAAATTGCTGCAGGTTTCAATGCTGGGCCGTCAACAAGTGTCAGCGTGCGAACCGTTCAATGACACATCATCGATATGGGCTTTCGGAGCCGAAGACCCACTCCTATACCCTTCACGATTGCACGACACACAGCTTTACCCCTCGCCTGGGCTCGTTAAAACCGACATTGACGGCTGGAAACGTGTTGCCTGGTCGGACGAGTGTCGTTTAAAATTCTATCGAGCAGATGGAGGTGTACAGGTATGGACACAACCTCATGAATCCATGAACAATGCATGTCAGCAGCCCGCATCTCGTGGTCGTGCGGTAGCGTTCTCGCTTCCCACACCCGGGTTCCCGGGTTCGATTCCCGGCGGGGTCAGGGATTTTCTCTGCCTCGTGATGGCTGGGTGTTGTGTGATGTCCTTAGGTTAGTTAGGTTTAAGTAGTTCTAAGTTCTAGGGGACTGATGCCCACAGATGTTAAGTCCCATAGTGCTCAGAGCCATTTGAACCATGTCAGCAGGGGACTGTTCAAGCTGGTGGAGGTTCTGTAATGGAGTGGGGCGTGACAGTTGGAGTGATGTGGGGCCCCTGATACGTCTAATTACGACTCTGACAGGTGTCACGTACGTAAGCATCCTGCCTGATCACCTGCATCCCTTCATGTCCATTGCGCATTCCGAGGGACTTGGGCAATTTCAGCTGGACAATGCGGCACCCCACAAGTCCAGAATTGCTGCTGAGTGGCTCCAGGAACACTCTTCTAGTCCGCCCCCGTTAGCTGAGTGGTCAGAGAGGCCGAATGCCGCGCCAAGGGGCCCGAGTTCGATTCCTGGTTGGGGCAGGAGATTTTCTCCGCTGAGGGACTAGCTGTTGTCCTCATCATCATTTCATCCCCATCTTCGACGCGCAAGTTACCCAATGTGGCATCGAATGCAATAAGTACTTGTCCTCGGCGGCCGAACTTCTCTGAATGGGGAACTCCCGGCCCACAGTTCCATATGCTAATTTCTATTTCTCCAGGAACACTCTTCTCGGTTTAAACACTTCCGCTGGCCACCAAACTCCCCAAACGTGAACTGTATTGAGCATATCTGGGATGGCTTCCAACGTGCTATTCGGAAGAGATCTACACCCCATCGTACACTTACAGATTTATGGACAGCCCAGCAAGATTCATGGTGTCAGTTCCCTCCAGAACTACTTCTGAGATTAGTCGAGTCCATGCCACGTCGCGTTGCGTCTCTTCTGCGAGGTCGCGGGGTGCCTACACGATGTTACGCATATGTACCAGCTTGTTTGGCTCTTCAGTGTATAACATGTAGTTTATGCAGATTGAACTAATAATACATTTAAAAGTTTTCCGTAAACTTGAGACAGATTTTTCTCGAGAGGCGATTTTCAAAACTGCATGCAGCACAAAATAAAAACGGTTCGACCTGTTAACTTCTACCTTGACCCCTAAAAGTAAACACTTTTCTTGGGAGCTTATGCGTATAATATATGAAATTTGTTAATATTAATTATGTTTTGTAAAGCCATAATGACTGAAAAAAACCCTGAAAATCTAACAACAAGGTCGAGTTAGCGCCATATCATTAAATTTAAGGTTTTTCCATTGTGGTTAGGTATAAGCACCCATAAATTTAATGTGGTTTCGACTGATGTTATCCATTTTTGATTTCAGATAACTACTGAGGGACTGCACAGCACGCTGTCTGCGTAGTTCAAACTCGCACATCCTTGATCAAATCGAAATTAAGAGCGCCATTTTGTTTGTGTATTGTAATTATAAAATAAAATTCGAAGCATCATCCATCATAGCCCCCAAACTGATCCTTTATATGCTTTTTCATTGTCTCGAGAAATGAAAATTCCACGCTTTGCCTTTTTTTTTTTTTTTTTTTTTTGCTCGTTTGAATGAGAACCAGACCTCAACGATTCATTTGTCACGGTCATCGACGATCAGAAGCATCCACGAGCCCCGTGCATGCGCTCGCTGTTTGGACTCTGCAGCCAGTAACTTTGGTGAGTATAAAAGCGAACGGTATTTGCAACATTCAATCTGTGATCACGACGCCAAACACAAGGATAAGGAGAAGTGGGCTACAGAGCGGCGCGGCAACTGACGTCGTAGAAAAGCTGGACAGGACCAGTAATGATTTGTGATCTAGTTACCAAAGCGAACGAAGACTCAATGCAAATAATACAGCAAGAAACAGAGTCCAGCTGTGACAACAGCGAGAACGATGGAGTTGGAGCAGCGACTAGGCGGTTTCAGCGTAACGTCCCAAAACGAAGTGGTTCCTAGCTCGAGTGGAGCTGAGTCGCTGCCGTCATTTGCTTTAACACACACACACACACACACACACACACACACACACACACACACACGAGCGCCGGGCGCGCTACCCTCAGGTAGTCCAGCACCAATGCCAATTGCAGTGGGCAGAAAGCAAGGTTATGTCCATTAAAGTGCCTATATCTGGCAAAAGTTAATTGAAAATTTACTGGATGTCCAAAAACAAACGACAATTGTTAGTATGTTGTGCGGGAAGGCCAAGTGACCGGCTTTCAAGAAAAAAACAGATATCCGGAAACCCACGGCTTGACTGCTGCCAGCACGCTGTGATGTCGACGAGCGAAATCACCTGAACATCGCATATCCCAATCGATGATGGATTGGTAGCGGTGGACTGATTTCATAGCTAGCACGGTCACCAGATCTGACACCTCTTTTTTCTGTGGGGTAGTATGAAGAGATCGGTGTATGGCACACCTGTAACTTCAATTGGGGACCTTATTTCTCGAGTCCAAGGAGCGGTTGAAGTACCTCAAAGATAACCGCACGTATTGGCAGGCAGTTCGAAGCCCGTTTGTAATGTAGACAGCTCATGTTGGGTTTATCGACGTATTGTGTAGCGCACACTCATCTTAGACTTTGACGCTCTCCAGCGCCCAAGCCGGATATGGGTTCCTTCTTGAAAACCGATCAGTGTTTCCTCCCGCAAAATATACGAAGACTTCTACATTTTTTTTTTGGACACCCTGTATATTTTCTTCATCTAATGTTTACGCAAGAGTCAACGTGCATACAAGAAGAATAGGAGATACGAAAGTAATTGCTAAATTACTATCCTGTAACAGTTAATTTTCGTAGATAGTAAGATAACCTAAACGTGCCGCCATTAAAAGCTAGATATCTTATAACAAAATATGTATGCCTCTGATGAACTAGTGTATAATTGTGTCATGTTTGCATTGTTGATCGTGGTAAAACAGAAGGGAGACGGTGCCGGTACAGAAATAACTCCTCTGGAATAGCACGGGGGGTTGCCCGAGGTTAACATCCCCATCCGATGGACAGATCAGCATTAAAATCATGAGACACTGAAGAGTGCTTTGATACGAAAGCGAGGCCTCTGGAGTCTGGTGATTAGGAGATGTATGCCACCACCCTTCTAATGATCTTGTTGTCGACGCTATGTTACACCCTAATCTTCCTCCCTTTCTGCCGCTACCCGTCCCTCCGCGCCGGCAGTGAAAATGTTTTCACTTTTAACCCCCCCCCCCCTCCCCCCCCCCCAAATTGTAAACGGCTACCCAAGACTCAATCGTCAATTCACGAGCGTCTTAGAAACCTCAACAGCCAAAACAGCTGCCAAAGCCAATGTTTTTTCACTCGTGAAGTGTCATAATATATGCTCAAGCACAGTTATTTTTTCGGTTCCTCCGCCGAGGGCGGTGATGCAGTAATTCCGGCAATGGTCTCAAAATCTCATTGACCGTCTTTCTTTCACATCAGTCCTTTGACTCGTTTGATGAGACCCACCATAACTTGCCTCCTTGTGCCAGTCCGAGTAGCGCTTGCAGCCAAAGCCTTCAATTACAGTTTCAGATTATTTACACTACAATCTCTGCATTTGTTTAGTTTTCACTCGCTACACTGCCCTCAAATACCAACCATGATGTCTCATACCTTTCTTCTCGTCAATGTTTCCCACATGTTCCTCATCTCTTCCGTGGATAACGTCGTTTTTGCGGCAGTCTCTTATAGCAGCACATCTCAAACATTTCCATACTTCTTTTCCGGTTTTATCACTGTCCGTGATCCACCATTATACACACATAGAACAAAAACTGCGTCACCTCGGATCCGAGAGTTCCGGAACCTGTACAGAAAACTGGGACAGAGATCAACATAAAGATCATTTCCACCCTTTTTATTGCTCATGAAAACCTCACATTGCATGTTGTATCACAATACAGCGAGATCTTCAGAGGTGGTGGTCCAGATTGCTGTACACATCGTTACCTCTAATACCCAGTAGCACGTCCTCTTGCATCGATGCATGCCTGTATTCGTCGTCGCACACTATTCACAAATTCATCGAGGCGCTGTTGGTCCAGATTGTCCCACTTCTCAATGGCGATCCGTCAGAGTGGTTGGTGGGTCACGTCGTCCATAAAGAGCCCTTTTCAATCTGTCCCAGGCATTTTCGATAGGGTTCATGTCTGGAGAACGTGCTGGCCACTCAAGTCGAGCGATGACGTTATCCTGAAGGAAGTCATTCACAAGATGTGAACTATGGGGACGCGAATTGTCGTCCATGAAGACGAATGCCTCGCCAGTATGCTGCCGATATGGTTGCACTATCGGTCGGAGGATGCCATTCACGTACCGTAAAGCCGTTACGGCTCCTTCCATGACCATCAGCGGCGTACGTCGGCCCCACATAATGTCACCCCAAAACACAAGGGAACCTCCACCTTGCTGCACTCGCTGGACAGTGTGTCTAAGGCGTCCAGCCGGAGCAGGTGGCCTCCAAACAAGTCTCCGACGATTGTCTGGTTGAAGGCATATGCGACACTCACCGGTTAAAAGAACGTGATGCCAATCCTGAGCGGTCTATTCAGCGTGTTGCTGGGCCCATCTGTACCGCGCTGCATGCGGCCGTGGTTGCAAAGGAGGATCTCGCCATGGACATACAGCCTATTGCGCACAGTTTGAGCCGAAACACGACGTCCTGTGGCTGGACGAAAAGCATTATTCAACATGGTGACGTTGCTGTCAGAGTAGGTAGCGGTCATCCACTGCAGTAGTAGCCATTAGGCGGCCTGAGAGAGACATGTCCTCGACAGTTCCTGTCTCTCTGTATCTCCTGCAAGTAGAAACAACATCACTTTGGTTCACTCCGAGACGCCTGGACACTTCCCTTGTTGAGAGCCCTTCCTAGCACCAAGTAACAATGCGGACGCGATCGAACCGCGGTACTGACCGTCTAGGTGTTGTTGAACTACAGACAACACGAGCCGTGTACCTCCTTCCTGGTGGAATGACTGGAACCCCTTCCGTCTAATAGGCGCTGCTCCTGTATGGTTCTTTACATCTTTGGGCTGGTTTCGTGACATCTCTGAACAGTCAAAGGGACTGTGTCTGTGATACTATATCTACAATCAACGTCAATCTTCAGGAGTTCTGGGAACCGGTGTGATGCAAAACTTTTCTTCGCTGTGCTTCAAAAGTACATTCCCAGAAATGTCTTCTCAAATTAACACCGATACTTGACACAAGTGGACTTCTTTCGTCCAGGAATGCCCTTTCTGTATGGCTAGTCTGCTTGGTATTTCCTTCGACCATCAAGTGTTGCGGTAGCAGAATTCCTTCACATCGGCTGTTTCGTGGTCCCCAGTATAAGGTTAAACTCATCGCTGACCTCATTTTTGTTCCTCTTCATTATCTTGGGATTATTTGGTTTTCTTTCAATTCGTATTGTTTGTTCACTTAACAGGCCCTGTAATTCTTCTTGCGTATATCTTTCAGATGCTCGATACCTTCACAGAGGACAGCAATGTCATCAGCGAATCTTATCGTTCTTTCGCCCTGAATTTTAATCCCATACCTGAAGCTATATTTTATTTACATCATTTCGTCTTCGATATACCGACTAAACAGCAGGGAAGAAAGGCTGCATCCCTGTCTTATACCCTGTCACAACGAGCATTTGGCACCTGGGTTTTCACTCTAATTCTTCCCCAGTGGTTGTTGTACACATTGCACATTATCCATCTTTCCCTACACCTTATTTCTATGTTTCTCAGAATCTGGAACATTTTTTGGCTCATTTTACAGTTTGTTAGGTCGTCAAATCCTGTGAAGATGTCTTTACTTTCCTTACGTCTCGCATCGCCGGCCGCCTTGACCGAGCGGTTCTAGGTGCTTCAGTCTGTATTTTTGAAAATAGACAATTCCAAAAGAACTATTGACGGATTTTTAAAGCTACATTTATGACAATTGGTAATTGACCTACATGCTAGAAACAAAAAAAAAGTTTTTCATTGATTCTGGAAATTCAATCCTTAATGGAGTGCAATAGCTGATGAAAATTTTTAAGAAAATATTTCGTTAGTTAAAAATATTTTAAAACTAAATTTCTGAAAACTGGTATTTCGCATGTTCCTGAGATATAAAGAAATATTTGTTAGGGGATGAAAGTTGCTACGGAAATATCTCCAGAAGAACGCGAAAGGCATGATTAACACAAACTTTAGATTCCAATTTCTAGGCCAGCTAGGGTGGCCGAGCGGTTCTAGGCGTTACAGTCTGGAGCAGCCCGACCGCTACGGTCGCAGGTTCGAATCCTGCCTCGGGCATGGATGTGTGTGATGTCCTTAGGTTAGTTTGGTTTAAGTAGTTCTAAGTTCTGGGGGACTGATGACCTGAGATGTTAAGTCCCATAGTGTTCAGAGCCATATGAACCGTCTCGCGTCGATAATTAAGCATAACACCGTAACTGTCTCTCTGACCTTTACCGTTTTTATCTCGTGGCCTGAGGGATCATCAATATTTTCTTTTCCATTCTTCTGTAACGGCAACTAATTCTCCCGCAACTGATACGTGCTATTACTGTCATCCTTTTTCCTCTGGTATATTTTCGTTCTCATAAAACTGTCTGGAACATTGTTTTGAAGAAACTAATGTAGTATAATACTCTCTTCAGTCAAGGGTATCTTTTTTATGGGCTTCATCACTCGACCTTTGTACAAAACGAGAAGTTCGCCATTATGTTTTATATTTTTTCCCCTGTTCTCTCCTTTTTATAACGCTCTCATTTCTCGCGGCCCCAAATCTGGGCGCTCAGAACGTCGCTCATTACCCCGTGGCGCGACAACAGCAAACGCCCGGCGGGAGCAAATCCCGTGATAATCCGCGGGCATTTTTTAACTTCCTTGGGCAATTTCGTTTGCGTAAGCGAGCCCGGGGGTCGCGCGGGGATAATCCCTTTATTGTTCCGGTGGGAAATTTCTCCGTCGCCGCAGGCGTCACTTTTAATTATGCACCCGGGGAGGCGCCCCCTAGCCGCTGCCGGCTGCCGTATTTTATTTCATTCCCGTGCCCCTCATTTTCACCCCTCCCCTCACCCCCCCCCCCCCCCCCCCGGGCTACACAACTCTTTCACGGCTTACCGCCCTGTTGCTCTCCTGCGAACACGAGCGCCCCCGGTGACTGCTTGCGGTAAACACCGGCAGAAGTTGGCGGTGCTCCGAGAGGCGTGGGGTATCCCGTTACCGGACACCACGTGCAGGCACCCGCTGCATGACTGCCGTAGAAATTTGCTGAATTTAATTACTGATAAAGGCAAATGTATGCACATATAGCTCTCCTATAGTTCCACTGAAGCGCTGACTTTCTCTTCACTCTGCGATCAGACATTATCATCTAAAAAGACTTACAAATTATTGGGTTATTTCATAAAACTCTTTAAAATACTTTCAACATTTCGCGGCCCTGCCAGCAACTGTATAAATATTAATTTTAATTTTGAAAACCAACAGCTTCAGTTGCAAAATTTACCCAACATTCTTGAGAATAAAAGGAACTACCGTTTGTCCATAGTGGACATCGTCAAGCTAAAACTTCAAATCCATAAATTATCGTCAGACTGTAAAAACGTATCTGAAACTGCCTCGATACCACTTCGCGACCGCGATGCGGCAGCCACGAGTGCTGTACTGGAACTGACCGTAGCGTCATGAGGCCCGCCTAGGCGGACACAATACCTTGCGCCTTCGCTTAAACTGTGTAATGGGTACTTGTTGGGACAAGACGCGAACCAAACTCCTGACCTTGAATTTACTAGTAAAGTGAAATAAAATAAAAGAAAGGTACAGCTGAAGAAAAGGGCGTATATGTTATCCTGTGCAGAACGTACTTAGATCGACTGTCTTAACATTTATGAATTATTTGTTGGTCATGATATGAGGAAGACATCACGTTCTCACAACGTATGGCCTGTCTAGGATTATTTTGTGCTTAACCACGAAGTTTAATCACCTAAAAACCACTTAGGAGTGGGAAGGATAATATAAAGCCACCATTGTCATTATTATGACCTTTTTTTTTAGATTTAAAGCCGCCCGAGGTGGCCGGGCGGTTCTAGGCGCTTCAGTCTGGAACCGCGCGACCTCTACGGTCGCAGGTCCCAATCCTGCCTCGGGAATGGATGTGTGTGATGTCCTTAGGTTAGTTAGGTTTAAGTAGTTCTAAGCTCTAGGGGACTGATGACCTCAGAAGTTAAGTCCCATAGTGCTCAGAGCCATTTGAGATGTAAATGTTAAGCATTTGCTCAACTATGGTCACAATGTTTGAACAACCTACTGACTTAGCACACAAAATGGTCATGAACGAACTTATGAACAAGTCTACATCTAATCTGCAACATCCGGCAATACGGGCCATTTCTAGTTTTAGCTTGATGAAGTCCACTATGAACAAACGGTAGTTACTTTTATTCTGAAGAAGGATGGGTTATCCCGACGGAAACATAGGTGAATCTAGGTAAATTTTGCAACTGAGGCTGTGGGTTTTTAAAATTAAAATTATTCTTTAAAATACAGTTCCATTTTCCACCTTCGCTTTATTACGACCACGGTCGCTTATTTTATGCGATCAGTCGATTTCGGCGATGCTTGTTTTTTCAAGGGCTTACTCCTAATCTCGTAATTTACACAATTTTTTATCGTTACTGTTATTTCATTCCCTCTCGCCATGGGCTGCCAACGATGCAAAATTTCGCTCTTCAGCCAAAAGCTTTAAAATATAAACAGAGATGAAACAAGTAGGATTAAAAGACGAAAGGTTATAGAGGTTTTTTCAAGGTACACAAAAGGACAAATTTTGTTGGCGTTTTCATAAAAGAATGAAACTTTTTATTTTATTTGTCGTGTAAATAAGATAGGATGAAAATTGAAAATATATTTTTTAAAAACACTTTGCAGAAATGGTGACGTACTGCTAAAAACGGTACTGGACTCTCACTAAAAACTTGAAGGACATGTACTCGGAAAAAAATTGATTTATGGAGTGGAAAATGTGTTTTACGAGGCGTTTCTTTTTTTAACGTAAGTACCGTTTCTAAATAAAGCAAGTAGACCTTTCTTGGCAATTTTATTTTTGCATGAAATTCTGTACTTTACTCTTCTTTTCTACATAATTCCCACCAATTTAAGGCACGTATCGCACAACCAGCTCTTAAATCCCATCTCCATAGAAACATGGCGCCTGATGGGGCAACAGTTGTGTAAGAAACAATTCTTGAGTACGTTTATTACGTAATGTCGAAAGCGTAAAGCGTCTGTTCTCTCTCGCTTTTTCATCAACATTCTGCACCGAATTGTCAGTGATGTCTGAAGGTGGTCCACTTCGTTTATCATCATGCACATTCGTTAGGCCATCTTCGAAAGCTGTCACATGGTTCAAATGGCTCTGAGCACTATGGGACTCAACTGCTGTGGTCATCAGTCCCCTAGAACTTAGAACTACTTAAACCTAACTAACCTAAGGAGATCACACACATCCATGCCCGAGGCAGGATTCGAACCTGCGACCGTAGCAGTCGCACGGTTCCGGACTGCGCGCCTAGAACCGCGAGACCACCGCGGCCGGCAAAGCTCTCACATACTTCATGGCTCATAACGTTTTCTCCATGCACTCCACCGATCTGACGACGAACATCAGCCGCTTTTACGCCTTTAGCACCAAGAAAACGAATCACAGGACCGATTTCACAGTCGGTGGGCTTCTCTATCGGAGCAGGCATTTCAGGCGCTCACACGCAAACGTAAATACACCGAATATTAGTTCGAATTGTGTAGAAAAGTAGATGAAAGCATAGGCTTCCACGTAAAAATTGCTAAAAAGCTCTACTTGTTTTATTTCTATCTTAAAATGGTTACGTACTTAAAAACCACATCTCGTATAGGATGGAAGAGTGTTATCGTTGCTGTTGTGGTCTTCAATTCGAAGATTCGTCTGATGCAGCTCTCCACACTATTCTATCATGTGCAAGCCTCCTCATCTACAGCAACTTCTGAATCTGCTTCATTATACGTCCCTTGGTATCTCTCTACGATTTTTAGCCCCCACACTTCTCTCCAAAACTAAATTGGTGATCCATTGATGTCTCAGGATGTGTCCTACCAACTGATTCCTTCTTATAGTCAGATTCCTTCTTATAGTCAGATTACGCGGCAAATTTCTTTTCTCTCCAGTTATATTCAGTAGCTCCTCATTAGTTACGTGATCTGCCCACCTAGCCTTCAGCATCTCACATGCTGCAACATTGTCGCGAATGAAACACTGACCCGAATATAGAATAAATTTCTTTTACTTTACGTCTATGGTCAGAAACTTTTTGACAACAGATTACAGTTTCGGTCTATAATGACCATCTTCAGATCTGCAACAAAATATGGGAAAACAGAAATACACTAGCAGATTGTCTACAGCTAAAAAAAAAAAAAGACCGCAGTGAAAAGTACTGCTAACATACATATACATTTGTGCGCTTTAAGTATGAAGAGGCTTACCTGTTCTATAAAAACATGTCCTAATGTACTGCAGCCATAGTGGCATCGTCAAACGTTAAATGCAAAATCAGCGCGAGCATCGTCCAATGTATATAAATAACAGCAGATGCAAGAGTCATCTTGTCAGCTGCACTACTGTTCAAAACAAACTGCCATACAGCAGGCACAAGACGTTTGTGTTGTAATTTCACCAGTGGCCGCGCGGTTTAGGGCGCCATGTCACGGATTGCGCGGCCTCTCCCACCGGAGGTTCGTCCTCCCTCGCGTACGTGTGTGTGTGTGTGTGTGTGTGTGTGTGTTGTTCTTAGCATTAGTTAGTTTAAGCTGGTGTAAATAGTGTGTAAGTCTAGGGAGCAGTAACCTCAGCAGTTTGTGCACCTTAGGAATTAACACATATTTATATCAATAAAACACTATTTTCAATAATCTGCGATTTTTCCATCCCCTGCAACTCGAAAACTATTAGACCTGGAGAAAAAATGAATGTGTCTCTAAAAGCCGCTGTTTTCAATTAAGTCAAAAAAGTGGCCTTTAAACGCTCGTCCCCCTCGCTCAGACGCCATCGCTGGAGATTTTTACTATGTTACTCATGACACTCCGGCCTGCCAGTGTACACAAATCATCGACTGCACGATCTTTTTACTTAATTCTCCTTCGCTGCGTTGGACTAACTATTCAACGTCTGAGCCAGTCTTTACTTTGATTCGGATTACCGGTTTCCCCTCGTGGCACAGGTTAAAAAATGGTTCAAATGGCTCTGAGCACTATGGGACTTAACATCTGAGGTCATCAGTCCCCTAGAACTTAGAACTACTTAAACCTAACTAGCCTAAGGACATCACACACATTCAAGCCCGAGGCAGGATTCGAACCTGCGACCGTAGGGGTCGCGCGGTTCCAAACTGAAGCGGCTAGAACCGGTCGGCCACAGCACGATATACAACTAAATCGAACATGCATGCACAACGCATAAGAAGTCTCTCAGTAATTCAAATACCTTTTAATCGTTTCCAAAAGTCCTCTGAACTTCAATTCAACTCAAAAACACGGCGAACATAGGCAGCGCGAGAGAGGTTTGGCAGAAAAATGGCGCCTAAGCTAATCAGCCAATCACGGGCAACTTCACCTATGGCCACTATCTCCCTATACATGCTCTCTACCTCCACCTCCCAGTCAAGTGCCACCGCACAGGCGACTTGGCTAGGGAAGGGGGATGTTTGTACCTGCCGCAAACGTCACTGCGTACCAGAGTGTGTAGACGAGCATGTGTGCTGTAAGGAGGCAGCGACTCACCCAGGTAGACGGAGGACATCTTCTTGGAGACGTTCTCGTCGATGAAGGTGACGCCGAGCGTGTAGAGCGGCGAGGCGCCGGCGCCGTGCAGCAGCTGGCCCAGCAGGAACAGCCACACGTACGACGACAGGTGCTCCGACTCAGCCGACTGCTCGCGGCACGAGCCCTGCAAGCGAACGGCGCGTCCCGTGTAGTACACACACACACACTGGAATGTAACTGCGTCTGTCAAACAGTATTGTAGAACACGATACACAAACCTACAATGCAATCCTATTTTAAAAAAGCGTCGAAAACTCTGAGAGGTGGTAGTATTCATCGAAACAAGTAACTTAAGTCCAATAAACATGGGTCCAGAAACGCACGATTTACGAGATAAACGTGTTTACAGGAAGGGCTGCGCGATGCTTGGTTGCTGATACTAGCACAGTGATTACACTGGCGCTCCGTCAGACGAGTCAGCAGGGTATTATTATGTCTTACTTACACTACATAATGTCACGTAGAGGGAGGTGTAAGCCGTCTAAGGCGCTGCAGTCATGGACTGTGCGGCTGGTCCCTGCGCAGGTTCGAGTCCTCCCTCGTGAATGGGTGTGTGTCCTTATGATAATTTAGGTTAAGTAGTGTGTAAGCTTAGGGACTGATGACCGTAGAAGTTAAGTCCCATAAGATTTCAAACACATTTGAACATTTTTAGAAGGTGTAAGCAAATGAATGACGAACACTAACTTCACCTATCGAAGGTTTATTCAGCACTTGCACATACAAGAGCGCGGAGCGAACTACCTCCGGCCAGAACACATACGGTATACAGGGTGGTCCATTGATAGTGACCGGGCCAAATATCTCACGAAATAAGCATCAAACGAAAAAACTACAAAGAACGAAACCCGTCTAGCTTGAAGAGGGAAACCAGATAGCGCTATGGTTGGCCCCTACATGACACTGCCATAGGTGAAACGAATATCAACTGCGTTTTTTGAAATAGGAACCCCCATTTTTTATTACATATTGTATTTGCTTCGTGATACATTACGCGTGTTAGATCAAAATGCCCAACGGGCGTGTGCTATGTATGCTGCTCGGTATCCTGGACGACATCATCCAAGTGTCCGGACCGTTCGCCGGATAGTTACGTTATTCAAGGAAACCGGAAGAGTTCGGCCACATGTGAAACGTCATTGACGACCTGAACAAATGATGATGCCCAAGTGGGTGTTTTAGATGCTGTCGCGGCTAATCCGCACATCAGTAGCAGACAAATTGCGCGAGAATCGGGAATCTCGAAAACGTCGGTGTTGAGAATGCTACATCAACATCGATTGCACCCGTACCACATTTCTATGCACCAGGAATTGCATGGCGACGACTTTGAACGTCGTGTACAGTTCTGCCACTGGGCACAAGAGAAATTACGGGACGATGACAGATTTTTTGCACGCGTTTTATTTAGCGACGAAGCGTCATTCACCAACAGCGGTAACGTGAACCGGCATAATATGCACTACTGGGCAACGGAAAATGCACGATGGCTGCGACAAGTGGAACATCAGCGACTTTGGCGGGTTAATTGTATGGTGCGGCTTTATGGGAGGAAGGATAGCAATCTAAATGGTGCTACGTATGCTGATTTCCTATGTAATGTTCCACAAATGTTATTACAAGATGTTTTACTGCACGACAGAATGGCGATGTACTTCCAACATGATGGGTGTTCGGCACATAGCTCGCGTGCGGTTGAAGCGGTATTCAATAGCATATTTCAAGAAAGGTGGATTGGTTGTCGAAGCACCATAACATGGCCCGCACGTTCACCGGATCTGACGTCCCCGGATTTCTTTCTGTGGGGAAAGTTGAAGGATATTTGCTATCGTGATCCACCGACAACGCCTGACAACATGCGTCAGTGCATTGTCAATGCATGTGTGAACATTACGGAAGGCGAACTACTCGCTGTTGAGAGGAATGTCGTTACACGTATTGCCAAATGCATTGAGGTTGACGGACATCATTTTGAGCATTTATTTCATTAATGTAGTATTAACAGGTAATCACGCTGTAACAGCATGCGTTCTCAGAAATGATAAGTTCACAAAGGTAGATGTATCACATTGGAACAACCGAAATAAAATGTTCAAACTTACCTAAGTTCTATATTTTAATTTAAAAAACCTATCTGTTACCAACTGTTCGTCTAAAATTGTGAGCCATACGTTTGTGACTATTTCAGCGCCATCTGTCACAAAGCGAAAAAAGTTGTCCAACTAAAACATTCATATTTCTTTACGTACTACACGAATATGTAATAAAAGATGCGGTTTCTATTTTAAAAAACGCAGTTGATATCCGTTTGACCCCTGGCAGCGCCATCTAGCGGGCCAACCATAGCGCCATCTGGTTTCCCCCTTCAAGCTAGACAAGTTTCGTTCTTTGTAGTTTTTTAGTTTGACGCTTATTTCGTGAGATATTTGACCCGGTCACGATCGATGGACCACCCTGTATATACAGCTACAGAACATTCCAGTACAATCATTCTTGCCATTTGTGAATAGGCCTACATCTAGAATCGACTCGAACCGAATATAGAAATTAAAATGTTTCAGTTCAGGTGAGTTTTCAACTTACGACCCACCATGCAACAATCTGGTATCATAACCACTACGCGCCGGCGACATTGCTCCCTCCTTAAGAGAACAGCGTCTCGGTGTTACGTCCTCCTAGTCCGGGAACGAATCATCGGTCCCGCATACGCCGACTCCCGACGACTGATGTTCGCCCTGGCGGTGATATTCCTTAGAACTTCCCTTACCGCTACGTTCTCCGGTACCTTTCCTCTTGTTGCCCGTCGCTGGAGCTTCAAAGGACGTGGACCGTATCTCTGATCTTTCGTCGTCTTGTGCCGGGGTCGAAATCTTCAACTTCATAAGTAAAATCAGACAACTGTCTTAGAACCTTATAAGGTCCAAAGTAGTGCCTGAGGAGCTTCTCAGAGAGACCAACCTTCCGAACAGGAGTCAGGATCCAGACGAGGCCACCAGGCTGGTAGACAACAGGACGGTGGTTCGCGCCGTACCTTCGGCGATCGTTTTCTTGAGCCTGCAGCGTGCGGAGTCGAGCTAACTGCCGAGCTTTCTCAGCTCTGGTTAACACCTGGCCGATGTAGTCGTCGTCCATGTCATCAGGATGTAATGGAAACAGAGTGTCCATCGTCATAATCGCCTCGCGCCCATGCACCAGGAAAAAGGGCGTAAATCCTGTGGGGTCTTGTTTGGCGGTGTTGTAGGCAAACGCCACGAAAGATAGCACCTCATCCCAGTTGCTTTGCTCAACATTGACGAACATTGATAGCATGTCGGCCAAGGTCTTATTAAGACGTTCAGTAAGCCTGTTTGTTTGCGGATATTTGGCAGTCGTTTTGTGATGAGTAATGTTGCACAGATGGTTTATCTCTGTCACAAGATCCGATTGAAACACTTTCCCTCGATCCGTAACTAACGACCTTGGGACACCGTGTTTTAATACAATATCTTCTACGATGAATTTGGCTACCTCGAATGTTTCAGTTGTTTTCACGGCTTTTGTAATGGCATAGCGCGTCAGATAATCAGTGGACACAATAATCCATCTATTGCCACTAGCAGACGTTGGAAATCGTCCGAGGAGGTCAATCCCAACACGCTGGAAAGGCGTTTCGGCTAGTGGAATTGGTATTAAGTAGTTTACAGTCAGTTGGTTGGTTCGTCGTGTTGTAGGCTACGTTAGGTTTTGTCGTATTTGTGTGCCTTACTGTGCAGTACAGTCAACTCAGGGTACGTATCATGGTGTTTTACCTTCTTCGAAACGTGGATTCACTTAAGTGTTTATTGTTATTGCGCTGTTTCTACGTACAAATTCCACTCTTCCACCACTTGTCAGTAGTGGACGACTACCACTCGACAAGTGAAATGGCGTATACGATATTCTGCTATTGTTTAGCAAATGGGAGTAGCCTGCGCCGGCCGCGGTGGTCTCGCGGTTCTAGGCGCGCAGTGCGGAACCGCGCGACTGCTACAGTCGCAGGTTCGAATCCTGCCTCGGGCATGGATGTGTGTGATGTCCTTAGGTTAGTTATGTTTAAGTAGTTCTAAATTCTAGGGGACTGATGACCACAGATGTTAAGTCCTATAGTGCTCAGAGCCATTTTTTTGAGTAGGCTGCGAGCCCCTGCACGGAAAAATATTCACAGCGCAAAGTGGCCTCTGACAAGCTGTTTGTCAAACTTTTCCATCGCCTGAGGAACACGGGTAGCCTTGCACCTCGGAAGCCTGACAGTGGAAGAACCCGCAATCCTGACATGGAGGAGCGTGTGCCACGTTCGATGGAAGAAACTCTTGGGGCCAGTGTGCGTCAATTAACAGTGGCAAAAGACGTGTCTCCTCTTTCGTCCGGGGTTATTTCACGAAAACTGCAGTTCTCCTATCATCTATAGCGCGTTCAGGCCCTAAGGCCACAGTATCATCACGGCAGGCGGTGCTTCTATCAATGGCTGTTGCGGAAGTGTGCCGCAGATCCACTGTCACATTTACCGATGAGGCAGGATTCACAAGAGATGGTGGATTTCCATAACCAGCACCTATGGGTAGATGTAAATTCCCGAGCAATTCAGGAAAGAGGGCACTCTCAAATGACGCATTTTGACGCTACTGAGGCGATCCAGGCCTCTGTGATGACCACACTGAACGAACTTCTCGTCAAACCCTTCTAGGGCGCGTACAGTGCGCCTCGGAAAATCGCTGAAATAAACTTGTAGATTCGCGAGTACTTAGGCGACAAAGCTAGAGATACTTTTTTGTCTGGCCTCATCGACGTGATGCGTGTAACTGATTTTTGGGCCACTGCAAATATTTTCATCTCAGAATTCAATTTACTATGGAGGTCAAAAGTGTTGGGCGGCTTCCGTTTTTGGACGGCATGGTTTACAAGAAACATGATGGTGATTTGAAACTGGTGTTCAGCTGACTCATACCGTCCACCGTGCCTACCGCAGCGGGGTTCTTACGACACCGGTACGCATAGCATACGCTATTTCCGACGCGGGCAGTTTAACCCAGAAACTTTGCGCGTTTGACAGTTGTGATTAAGGAAAATGGGTATTTGGGGAATCAGATTCGTCGGGCTATGGAGTTTCGACAATCCCCGAGAAGCATGTAGAGGAGCGTAAATCTGTGGACTTTATTCCTTATGTTGGGTGTATATCCTTTAAGTTTGGAAAAAAATTTTAAGCAATTTAAGATAGTGTTCCGTCCACAATCAAAGATTAGGTCACTATCGGTTGTGTCAAAGATGATATGGGGATTGGGAAACCTGCATACACAAATTTCTGTGTCTGAGTGGGAAGGCTTACATCGGCCATTCGATTCGCACAGTTCAGGAGGAATGCGTGAAATATCTTCGGCGCTCGGGGCACAACAACATGAAAAATCGGCAGTGCGAAACATTGCATAAACGAGGGACGGGATGAAAGCTGACGAGATTCTGATAGCTACCAGTTCTGGCTTCTGGAACAGTACTTATAAAGAGGCTATTGAAATAGGCTGGCTGAAAATTTAATTAATAAAGACAAGGGTTTTCCTGTGACCAGGACACTGAATTCTGTTCTATGAGTTGTATGGCCGTGGTTCAAGAAATTTTCGGTTCCCTTCATAGAGAGTTGCGGTGTACATGGTACAAATTTTAGTTCATTGCTAAATCCTACATTAATATCGTACACTGAAGAGCCAAAGAAACTGCTACACTTGCCTGATTTCGTGTAGGGCGCCCGCGAGCATGCAGAAGTGCCACGACACGACGTGGTATGGACTCGACTAATGTCTGGAGTAGTGCTGGAGGGAACTGACACCATGAATCCGGCAGGGCTGTCCATAAATCCGTAAGGAGGTTGAGATCTCTTCTGAACAGCATGTAGAAAGGCATCCCAGATATGCTCAATAATGTTCGTGTGAGGAGAGTTTGGTGGCCAGCGAAAGTGTTTCAACTCAGAAGAGTGTTCCTGGAGCCACTCTATAGCAACTGTGGAAGGGCCTCCAGCAGCTTGAACAGTGCCCTGCTGTAATACAGGATTCATGGATTCATGGGGTTGTCTCAATACCCGTACACATCCATCCGCTCGATACAATCTGAAACGAGACTCGTCCGATCGGGCAACATGTTTCCCGTCATGAACAGTCCATTGTCGGTGTTGACGAGCCTAGGCAAGGGGTAAAGCTTTGTGTCGTGGTGTCATAAGAGTACACGAGGCGGCCTTTGGCTCCAAAAGCTCATATCGATGATGTTTCGTGAATGGATAGTACGCTGACACTTGTTGATGCCCGAGCACTGAAATGTGCAGCAATTTGCGAAGGGGTTGCACATCTGTCACGTTGTACGATTCTCTTCATTCGCGCGTTCGTCCCGTTCTCGCACGACCTTTTTTCCCGGCGCAGCGATGTCAGAGTTGTGATGTATTACCGGATTCCTGATATTCACGACACACGTGTGAAATGGTCGTACGGGAAAATCTCACTTCATCGCTACCAGGGAGATCCTGTGTCCCATCGCTCGTGCGCCGTCTATAACACCACGTTGAAATTCACTTAAATTTTGATAATCTACGATTGTAGCATCAGTAACCGATCTAACAACTGCAACGGACACTTGCTGTCTTATATAGGCGTCGACGACCGCAGCGCTGTATTCCACTTGTTTACACATCACCGTATTTGAATACGCATGCCTATACCAGTTTCTTTGGCGCTTCAATGTACACTCCTGGAAATTGAAATAAGAACACCGTGAATTCATTGTCCCAGGAAGGGGAAACTTTATTGACACATTCCTGGGGTCAGATACATCACATGATCACACTGACAGAACCACAGGCACGTATACCCAGGCAACAGAGCATGCACAAAGTCGGCACTAGTACAGTGTATATCCACCTTTCGCAGCAATGCAGGCTCCTATTCTCCCATGGAGACGATCGAAGAGATGCTGGATGTAGTCCTGTGGAACGGCTTGACATGCCATTTCCACCTGGCGCCTCAGTTGGACCAGCGTTCGTGCTGGACGTGCAGACCCCGTGAGACGACGCTTCATCCAGTCCCAAACATGCTCAATGGGGGACAGATCAGGAGATCTTGCTGGCCAGGGTACTTGACTTACACCTTCTAGAGCACGTTGGGTGGCACGGAATACATGCGGACGTGCATTGTCCTGTTGGAACAGCAAGTTCCCTTGCCGGTCTAGGAATGGTAAAACGATGGGTTCGATGACGGTTTGGATGTACCGTGCACTATTCAGTGTCCCCTCGACGATCACCAGAGGTGTACGGCCAGTGTAGGAGATCGCTCCCCACACCATGATGCCGGGTGTTGGCCCTGTGTGCCTCGGTCGTATGCAGTCCTGATTGTGGCGCTCACCTGCACGGCGCCAAACACGCATACGACCATCATTGGCACCAAGGCAGAAGCGACTCTCATCGCTGAAGATGACACGTCTCCATTCGTCCCTCCATTCACGCCTGTCGCGACACCACTGGAGGCGGGCTGCACGATGTTGGGGCGTGAGCGGAAGACGGCCTAACGGTGTGCGGGACCGTAGCCCAGCTTCACGGAGACGGTTGCGAATGGTCCTCGCCGATACCCCAGGAGCAACAGTGTCCCTAATTTGCTGGGAAGTGGCGGTCCGGTCCCCTACGGCACTGCGTAGGATCCTACGGTCTTGGCGTGCATCCGTGCGTCGCTGCGGTCCGGTCCCAGGTCGACGGGCACGTGCACCTTCCGCCGACCACTGGCGACAACATCGATGTACTGTGGAGACCTCACGCCCCACGTGTTGAGCAATTCGGCGGTACGTCCACCCGGCCTCCCGCATGCCCACTATACGCCCTCGCTCAAAGTCCGTCAACTGCACATACGGTTCACGTCCACGCTGTCGCGGCATGCTACCAGTGTTAAAGACTGCGATGGAGCTCCGTATGCCACGGCAAACTGGCTGACACTGACGGCGGCGGTGCACAAATGATGCGCAGCTAGCGCCATTCGACGGCCAACACCGCGGTTCCTGGTGTGTCCGCTGTGCCGTGCGTGTGATCATTGCTTGTACAGCGCTCTCGCAGTGTCCGGAGCAGGTACGGTGTGTCTGACACACCGGTGTCAATGTGTTCTTTTTTCCATTTCCAGGAGTGTAGTTTAGGAGTGGCAATGGGCCGAATGGGCTGAGGTGTGAATTGTAAATTGTATTGGCTAGGGAAGTGGAAAGGATAATGTGGAAAACACTGATAAGGAGAAGGGACAGGATGATAGGACATCTGCTAAGACATGAGGGAATGACTTCCATGGTACTTGAGGGAGCTGTAGAGGGCAAAAACTGTAGAGGAAGACAGAGATTGGTATACGTCAAGCAAATAATTGAGGACGTAGGTTGCAAGTGCTACTCTGAGATGAAGAGGTTAGCACAGGAAAGGAATTCGTGGCGGGCCGCATCAAACCAGTCAGTAGACTGATGATCGAAAAAAAAAAAGGGAGACGTATTGAGGTATTCTGTGCAGCTGCCGTAGTGCCAGTGCGACGCAGCGAATAGAGAATCTGCCTCAGAAAGAGGAAACTGGTACATACACTCCTGGAAATGGAAAAGAGAACACATTGACACTGGTGTGTCAGACCCACCATACTTGCTCCGGACACTGCGAGAGGATTGTACAAGCAATGATCACACGCACGGCACAGCGGACACACCAGGAACCGCGGTGTTGGCCGTCGAATGGCGCTAGCTGCGCAGCACTTGTGCACCGCCGCCGTCAGTGTCAGCCAGTTTGCCGTGGCATACGGAGCTCCATCGCAGTCTTTAACACTGGTAGCATGCCGCGACAGCGTGGACGTGAACCGTATGTGCAGTTGACGGACTTTGAGCGAGGGCGTATAGTGGGCATGCGGGAGGCCGGGTGGAAGTACCGCCGAATTGCTCAACACGTGGGGCGTGAGGTCTCCACAGTACATCGATGCTGTCGCCAGTGGTCGGCGGAAGTTGCACGTGCCCGTCGACCTGGGACCGGACCGCAGCGATGCTCGGATGCACGCCAAGACCGTTGGATCCTACGCAGTGCCGTAGGGGACCGCACCGCCACTTCCCAGCAAATTAGGGACACTCTTGCTCCTGTGGTATCGGCGAGGACCATTTCGCAACCGTCTCCATGAAGCTGGGCTACGGTCCCGCACACCGTTAGGCCGTCTTCCGCTCACGCCCCAACATCGTGCAGCCCGCCTCCAGTGGTGTCGCGACAGGTGTGAATGGAGGGACGAATGGAGACGTGTCGTCTTCAGCCATGAGAGTCGCTTCTGCCTTGGTGCCAATGATGGTCGTATGAGTGTTTGGCGCCGTGCAGGTGAGCGCCACAGTCAGGACTGCATACGACCGAGGCACACAGGGCCAACACCCGGCATCATGGTGTGGGGAACGATCTCCTACACTGGCCGTACACCTCTGGTGATCGTCGAGGGCACACTGAATAGTGCACGGTACATCCAAACCGTCATCAAACCCATCGTTCTACCATTCCTAGACCGGCAAGGGAACTTGCTGTTCCAACAGGACAATGCACGTCCGCATGTATCCCGTGCCACCCAACGTGCTCTAGAAGGTGTAAGTCAACTACCCTGGCCAGCAAGATCTCCGGATCTGTCCCCCATTGAGCATGTTTGGGACTGGATGAAGCGTCGTCTCACGCGGTCTGCACGTCCAGCACGAACGCTGGTCCAACTGAGGCGCCAGGTGGAAATGGCATGGCAAGCCGTTCCACAGGACTACATCCAGAATCTCTACGATCGTCTGCATGGGAGAATAGCAGCCTGCATTGCTGCGAAAGGTGGATATACACTGTACTAGTGCCGACATTGTGCATGCTCTGTTGCCTGTGTCTATGTGCCTGTGGTTCTGTCAGTGTGATCATGTGATGTATCTGACCCCAGGGATGTGTCAATAAAGTTTCCCCTTCCTGGGACAATGAATTCACGGTGTTCTTATTTCAATTTCCAGGAGTGTATTTCAGTTCAGAGATACTATTTTTTTCGAAAACATTCGCTCTACATGACGAACACACCTGTTCCGCCGACCTTTCCCTCGCACTCACCAGAGCGTCGGTGGCGTTGTGTGGCGCGCAGGTGTCTGCGCGGTGGGCGGCGCCCCGGTAGGGCCCGACGGCGAAGTGCGGCGCGGCGAAGAGCAGCGAGCCGAGCCCCATGAGCGCCACCCCGGCGCCGAGCCAGCGCGGCTTGGAGGCGCCGGCGCGGCCGCCCAGGTAGGTGACGGGCACGAGGCAGGCGAACGACGCGATGTCGTAGCCGCCCGCCACCAGGCCCGACTGCGACGACCGCAGCCCGAAGCGCCGCTCGATCGTCGTGATCACCACGTTCACGAACCCGTTCACCACCATGCCTGCGGGCACAACACACGGGGCCCCTGTGTAACAAGTGTCTCTCAATACATATGAAGAATTACCACCCAGTGTTACATCAGGCGTCTCCAACCAAAGCAACTACCAATGCGGCCCAACAAGTGAGCAGCTATCACACGATAATATACAGGGCGCGTTCTACAAGGTTAAATATATGTGGGAAAGTAATGTTATGTGTCTTCAACAGGTGGCAGCAGTAGCAAGGAAGTAACTGCAACATGGCGGACGTGCGTTTGAGCTTTGAAGCGCGGAAGAAGATAATTAAATGGTACTGGAAGTTTGAGAATGCAGCTGCGGTTCTAAGACAGTGGAGAAGTGAGTCTGGTACAGAACCACCTTCAAGGTTAACAATTACCCGTCTGTGAGACAAATTCGAAATTCATGGAACAGTGTGTGATGTGCATAAAGGTCGATCAGGGCGATCTCGTACAGCTACAAGTGATGATTCCACAACTGCGGTCTTGGAACTGTTTCAGCGTTCGCCTCGAACACCTTCAAGGCAAGCGGTACGTGAGAGTAATGTAACAGTAGTGTGGTACCCATTCTGAAGAAAGGAAATTTCGTGTGTACATTCCAAGGCTGGTGCAACAGCTAAGTGACGACGATCCAGATCGTAGGTTAGAATTTTGTGAATGGGTTCAGGAGATGGTGAGACGTGAACCGGGATTTATGGGTAGCATAATTTGGTCGGGTGAAGCCCAATTCAAACTCAATGGAACTGTCAATAGGCACAATTGTTTGTACTGGGTTGAAGACAATCCTCACATTCCAGTTGAAAAGGCTGTGAATTTGCCTGGTGTAAATGTGTGGTGTGGTTTATCAGTAAGGGGCCTCATTGGGCCTTTCCGCTTTGAAGGTACTGTTACTGGAGAAACGTACCTAACAATGCTTGCTGACTCCATTTTCCCTGCCATTCGTGCATTGTACGGTAATGATGAGTTTTATTTCCAACAAGATGGCGCCCCGTCGCACTATCTTACGGACGTACGAGCATACCTGGATCACAATGTGGAAGGCCAGTGGATAGGATGTAAGGGACCAATCGAGTTTCCTGCACGCTCTCCAGACCTCACGGCGCTGGATTTCTTCTCATGGGGCACAGTAAAAGATGAGGTGTACAAACGTAAACAGCGTAGGCTGGACACACTTTGGAATAAGATTCAGGCGGTGTGCGCAGAAATCTCATTGGACACTTTGATACGATGTACGGTATCAGTGGTGACTCGTACTCAGAAATGTATTGATGCTGAAGGCCACCAGTTTGAACATTAATCACATTTGCAAAGTACATTTATTTTTCCGACTGGATTTTAAGCTTTCCATTTCCAGAAATTTAACATTGTAGAAGGGGAGATAAATTTTCTATGTCGCTTCAAAGTATATAACGTGCCACAGCAATGCCTCTGCGACGTGCATTGCGTCGCCGCTGGCGGCGCAGTGTACCTGTCTATCGCAGTTTGAAGGCTATTGATATTGACCTTGCTGGTCAATTAATGTTTTATTATGGATTAGGGTACTGTCTTAGAGCCTCAATGTAATAAAAACCTCAAAGTCCTGCTCAGACACACAGCCGTATATATATAATCCGGACCCCGGTAATCCGAAAGTTCGGTTAATCAGAACTTGAAAAATGTTAGACTAAAAATATTACTGTTGAGTATGGAAAACTGTGCGGTAAACTGCCGTACATACACACTATTTTAATTTACAGAGTACAGTGAACATGTATAAGAAAAATTGGCAACAAAACATTGGGTTTAAACAATGTATAACAATGAAAGAAATTTTGTCAAACTTACTAAAATACATTGGACATTTTATCCACACTTTTTAGATGACAAAAACTCATTGTTTTTTGGTGTAATGAGGGCAGTCTGTTATATGACGCATAGTTGCGCCATCGTCTCATAAGCATCAAATCGGCAAATGTAACAGTGGGCTCCTGCTCCAAATAACGAAGTGCGAGGTCAAGGGCTTCTGCTGCGTCACTGTTCGGCACCGGCTCTCCTTTGTCGCTTTCAGGCTCATTGTCACTTCCGTCACAGCAATCCAATTCTTCCTGGTCTTAGGTCACAGCAGCAACTAAATTAGCATCAGTACGGATATCCACATATGCCCCATTATCTGCCATCTACGTCTACTTCCTCACATCCAGGGATCGTCTGTATCATTTGTAGTAGATTTTCTTCATTTTCAACTAGGTTGTCCTGAAATGCAAGAGATGTCCACAGTTTTCTCCATGATTTTCTCAGAGTATTTTCTGAAACATTCTGCCATGCCTCAGCGGCCCAGTAAACAACATCCTTCACATTGGTCTTTTATATTTTGCCCATTAAAGGAATGCTATCTTCTTGGATCAGCGTTATTAATAATTTCCTGTAAATCAGTTTTAATGTTTGCAGTACGCCCTGGTCCATCGGCTGTAGAAGTGGTGCAACATTCGGTGGCAAAAACTTCGCCACAATTTCTCCATCCTCAGTGCTGGGGTGAGATGGTGCGTTATCAATCAAAAGGATTGCATGGGGAGACAAATGATTTTCCTTAGAAAAACGTCGAACAGAGGGAACAAATTGGCCGTGAAACCATTCTTTGAACAGCTTAACATCCATCCATGCTTTTTTCTGGTTGCGATCTCGTGTTCCAGTTTTTAAAAGCTTTGGCCCCAGCATATTTGCCGAGCAGCATTAAAGGCTCCTTGTGATTACCAGCAGCATTGCTGAACGCTAATAAAGTCTCACGATCTTTGCACATTTTAAAACCAGGAGCATGGTCTTCTGCTTTTGATGCCAGGCTTTTACTTGGCAATGCCCTAAAATTAAGACCAGTCTCGTCAGCGTTATAAATTTGTTGGGGAGAATCCTTTCCCTCTATTATCATTTTTTAAAACTCACCCAAGTATTCCATCGCTGCATCACGGTCAGAAGAAAGTTTCTCTCCAGTAGTTGATAGCCAACGGATTCCATGACGTTTTTTATTTGCATCTGTCCAACCAACCCGTACACGCACTAAAAGACTTATCACCATTCATTAACTTGTTCAGATAAACAGCCTTCTCCTGAATCAGTGCTCCACTCAGAGGAGTCCCCTTTCTCTTTCCTGCTTAAACCGAAGAAAAGAGCTTCATCACCTTTATCGTACTGTTTCAAAGTCTGCCGAATTTCCAGTGTTTTTCCAGAAGACGTTGCATAGGACTGTTCCAGCTTCACTCGGTTCGTCTTCCAATCACAAATGGTTGCTTTACCAACACTCAGTTCCGTTGCCAGTTTAGGTACATTCTAACCATTACCTATCCGCTTCAAAGCATTCAGTTTTTCTTTGAGAGTTGACATTGTATGTTTCCATTTACTCATGACGAAAATACGTACACCATTACACCTGAACTAATGCAATACAATTGGTATGCGTGCCAGCGATCGATAACGAACATAAGCAAGCGCTTTGGGAGCCAACTGCCAGTGGACTGGCCTCAGACACTACAAAGGTCTCAACAATGCACAACAACAAGGGCAGGGAGTGAGAGGAGCCATTGTTCCTACACTTGTTCCCATTTGTTACCATGGTGTACCTACTTAACTGCCGGGTATACTTCAAATTAGTTCGGATTAATGAGACCTTTTGCTTATGTAAACTTATGATAACATCTTCTCGTCAACATGGATTCTTCGTTGTATGTAAACTTATTAATTGCCTTCGTATGCATAATTAAATGTTCAATGTTTAATTTGTTTATACATTTGCTTGACAACACTTGATATTGTGGAACATCATTACTTCACGCAGCACGTCATCGTTTTAACATTTTCTTGCGTCTGAAACTTTTAATTAAAAAATAAATGTTCTCCTCTTATCCCTTACTGTACCTGACTCCATACTGATCTCTCATACCGGGATGAATCTCGTCAACGGGTACACATCTCAAAAACGTATTGAAACATTACCTTCCCTCACTCTCTAGCAATAATAATACTTATTTGATTGGAATGTGGTTGAAACTGGTTTACCGAAAATATATATTCCTGGCTAATCAAACAGAGCAAATCATAACCACCACTCTCACGTGGTGATCTGCACGTCCGGACAGGTTTGTCAGTAAACGCAACATACGAAGTCCGGGTTTTTATATGAGACAGCGACGGCTAATCACACACCAATAACGCGCAGCGATCATATTTACGTGACGTCCTCCGGCACTGCGCTAACCAATAACGCTGTAACTGTCGAGATTGCAACCGGAGCGCGGCGCAGCAATGCTGCATGAAAACCGAAAAATTCACGAAACGTGGGATGAATAACGCGCGGAGATATGATGCCCGCCATAATAAGAACGGCCGAAATGCGGGCCCCGGTAATAATTCAGAGCGCAATCAGCGGCATGACATTTTAATATCGGCAAGCTAGCGCGCGCACACACACATGCGGCTGAAATCAAAATTCGACGTCAGCGTTTACCTGCGTGGACTGTTGGAGGCCTGTCCAGAGAAAGATGTCGCAACAGTGCGGGTTTCGGCACTAAACGAAATACGTTACAGTTAATGACGGATGTAAACAGAAAATTGGCTATTTTCGTTATTATTATGGCAGTTTACTGTAACATTGATTGGTGTCAGGTATAATTTTGTATCTGAATCGATTGTGAGCGAGCAGCGATGTTGTAAAGCTGCATCGCAGAAGTTACATTATTATCTTTGGCATGCGAGGAGGCGCAGTGGGCAGATAATGTTAAGCTTTGCTCGAGTGAGGAAGCAGTTTTAATGTTATGTTTCAAATGTAAACTCTCAATTTATCAATGTGTTTAATGAACATGATTATATCGAGATTGTAAAGGAAATTGATTTGTGAAAGAGGAAGTTCACCGGAACTAATAGTATTCCATGAGTGGCATGTCAGAGGTAAATATTACCGGGTGATCAAAAAGTCAGTATAAATTTGAAAACTTAATAAACCACTGAATAATGTAGATAGAGAGGTAAAAATTGACACACATGCTTGGAATGACAATTTAATTCCGCTGCCACTGTGAAAACGATGCCATTGTCATCTAGCGGAGGTAGGCGTGAAAGATCTCTTGCGCGCGTCGTTTGGTGATGGTCGTGTGCTCAACCGCCACTTTCGTCATGCTTGGCCTCCCAGGTCCCCAGATCTCAGTCCGTGCGATTATTGGCTTTGGGGTTACCTGAAGTCGCAAGTGTATTGTGATCGACCGACATTTCTAGGGGTGCTGAAAGACAACATCCGACGCCAATGCCTCACCATAACTCCGGACATGCTTTACAGTCCTGTTCACAACATTATTCCTCGACTACAGCATTAGTTTAGGAAAGATGGTGGACATACTGAGCATTTTTGAGCATCTTTGCTTTGTCTTACTATGTTATGCTAATTATTACTATTCTGATCAGATGAAGCGCCATCTGCCGGACATTTTTTGAAATTTTTTCTTTTTTTGGTTGTCATTCGAAGTATGTGTGTCAATTTGTACCTCTCTACATTATTCCGTGACTTATTCAATTTTCAAATTTATACTGACTTTTTGGTCAGCGGTATATTGATGATCCTTTTTTTATTATTGCGGCGCCATTGGGCTAACTTGGTTATTGTATTGAGAGTGCTAGAACTGAAAGTTGGGGAAGTGTATTGTTTGGATGTTAAGACGTTCATTATATTTAAAATCAGTGTTGAGCACTTTTTCACAGTATACAAAAAAACTTAGTGTTGTAATTTATACCCATTTTTCACCTACCTTTCTCTTACAGTTTTTAACCATGGTTTTTTCAAAAGTGGGAAAGGAATCAAATACTTCGATTTGCAACTGACAGAGAACTCATTGCACCTCACGAGTGTGTATGTGTAGATACATCTTTAGGATTGCGGCGCGCATGACAGAGCAGTACTGCAAGGCGTTATTCAGATTTGAAAAATAGAGCTAACGACTAAATATCTTGATGTGTTTTTTTTATTCAATCAGGGCCTACTTATGTCATTCAGAGGCCGTTAGATTTTCTATGTTATGTATCACTTTTAGTTCTGGGATCTATGATCAGTTTTGCAAAACTAATTATCGTAGGTTTTGCATCAAAGTTCATTCTTCAGGCAGTTTATAAGTTTATAATGTCCAAAACTCTTCCAGTCAGATTACTAACTTTTGCAGTATGAAAGACTTCCCTTCATATTACGACAATTAATTATTATTACTGTGCAGCTTTGCCTTCACAGCAGCTTACGACAGTAACAGCTTCATTACGATAGTTCATTTATCACTACAGCTCAGATCTTACTATCAGCAACAGTACGTCAGTCATATTTTTACTACTTATACAGAACTTTTAACATCTCATTCATTATAGTTGTTGGCAAGAATAATATACTGAAGAATGGAAAATCTGTTAGCTGAGGAACAGTTTGGCTTTAGGGAAGATAAATGCAACAGGGAGACAATTGCGACATTGCCTCTGATAATAGAAGCAAGATTTTAAAAATATCAAGGCTCGTTCACAGGAACCGTCGACCTAGAAAAAGAGTCGGATAGTGAAAAACGGTGTACGCGGTAGAAAGACAGGTAATAAGCAATATGTACAAAAACTCATGGGGAAGAATAAGAATGGAAGGGCATGAATGAAGGATGTAACACGGAGATGTAGTTGTTCGATCCTGCTGTTCAGTCTGAAGAAGCAATGAAGAACACAAAAGAAAGGCTCGGGAGTGGGATTAAAATGTAGGGTGGAACGGAATCAAAGATAAGATTCGCTGATCACATTGATGTCCTCACTGAACACGAAGAACAGTCGGAGGACCTGTTAAATAGAACGAGGAGTCTAATGAACACACAGTATGGATTGAGAATAAACCATAGACAGACGAAAGTACTGTGGAGTAGCAGAAATGAGATCAGCTATGAACTGAACATCAAAATTGGTGACTAATCCGTCCTGTAATTTCACATTTGAAGTTAAAAAATTTTAAATATTGTAATCACTAATGAAAACAAAAATATTTCTTCACTTGACATTTGTAGTATTCTTTTACATCTACATCTACATCCATACTCCGCAAGCCATCTGACGGTGTGTGGCGGAGGGTACCCTTAGTACCTCTATCGGTTCTCCCTTCTATTCCAGTCTCGTATTGTTCGTGGAAAGAAGGATTGTCGGTATGCTTCTGTGTGGGCTCTAATCTCTCTGATTTTATACTCATGGTCTCTTAGCGAGATATACCTAGGAGGGAGCAATATACTGCTTGACTCTTCGGTGAAGGTATGTTCTCGAAACTTTAACAGCAGTCCGTACCGAGCTACTGAGCGTCTCTCCTGCAGAGTCTTCCACTGGAGTTTATCTATCATCTCCGTAACGCTTTCGCGATTACTAAATGATCCTGTAACGAAGCGCGCTGCTCTCCGTTGGATCTTCTCTATCTCTTCTATCAACCCTATCTGGTACGGATCCCACACTGTTGAGCAGTATTCAAGCAGTGGGCGAACAAGCGGAATTTAGAGCAAGCTGTTTGGTAAAGCTGGTAAACTTGGGGAATCTGCAAATGTGACCTTTGAAAAGTAGAGCACAAGTTTTTCGCTGGCACGAATAATTTTTGGAAGGCCAAAAACATGTTGCAGATGAACCTCGCACAGGGAGACCTCCAACTCCAAAAACCGACGAAGACGTCGCGTGTTCTTGTGAGATCAGACTGATGTTTGACAATATGTATGATGGGTGAGCTGTTAAACTTGAACACTTTCCCCATACATCAAATTTTGACCGACGTTTTGCACATGCGAAAGGTCTGTGCCGAAATGGTCCTGAAAAACTTCACAACTGAGTAGGACAACCGAAAAAAAGTGTTGGTGATCTTCTTAAGAGGATGGCTAATGACCATGAATAGTTCAGGTGATGAACCTTGTACTTTTCAGTACGGGCCTAGAGAAGAAGCAGCAAAGTAAGAAGTGGCACAATGAGACATCTCGACCAAAAAAAGCTCGAGTGAGCAAATCAAAGATCAAAACAATGCCGATTTGCTTTTTTGACAGTAGGGATGCCAAGCATGAAGAATTTAATCCCCATTATAAACTGTTAACCAAGTCTTTTACTAAGATAACCTTGAAAGGCACAGGAAAAGGGTGAACCGAGGGAGACCAGCATCACAGACAAGTGGATGCTGCATCATTACAACGCTCCATGTCACAGAGCCCCTTCCATCATAGTATTTTTGACATCAATTGGCATTCCTGTTGTTCCACAGCCCCCTGTTCGCCTCATCTGAGTTCTTGTGGCTTTTTTCTCTTCCCGAAATTGAACAATGTCATTTTGGTATAGGCCACGCAGAATGCCATGGCCAGTAGGTGCGTAGACGGCAGGGTAAGTGTGGGAAGGGCGGTAGTGGTGGGGTCTGGGCAGGTCGGTGAAACGCCGAGCACTGGAGGACAAGTAACTTCCTAAACTGAAGCCTATGCCCACATTTGTTGTAAATATTAAGTGGGGCGCCTCCACGGCCACACTCGCGTGGGGATGATTCAAAACGATCTGTTTTCAACTGTGCTTTGATTAGTATCTAAAAAGAATTCCGCTGAAAATGCTGCGATTTACTTTCACCTGGCTTATTAACCATTTGTAGCTCTCAGAGAAGCGTCGTGCGTGGCGGATTTCGAGTAAAACTTACACATTTTTCTTGCTGCCATGTTAAAATTTGCTACTTTTTCCATAACACAGTTTACAAAGTCTCACCTCACTAACACGTGCTGGCCCAATTGCGAGAGAATTCCGAAACAGTGGTTTATCAACTTTATTAAGTGAGGATGGTTCAGATGGCTCTAAGCACTATGGGACTTAACATCTGAGGTCATTAGTCCCCTACACTTGCAACTACTTAAACCTAACTAAACCAATGACATCACACACATCCATGTTCGATGCAGGATTCGAAACTGCGACAGTAGCAGCAGCGCGGTTCTGGACTGATGCTCCTAGAATCGCTCGGTCACAGCGGCCGGTTATTAAGTGAGGAAAAGTAAACTCCGTAGTTTATGAAAAAGCACACCCTAAGAACAAAAAAACGTGTAATATCATCACTTATACTTTGTCAAAACCCACAGCATTTCTATTGCTACCAGCTGTCGATGGCCCTTAAAATTACATTTTTGCATCTAAAAAGTCTCTGGTTAGTGGAATACCACGGCAGACAATGAATTTGTATATAACAACATGGTGGAAAAATACTCTTCTCTTTGCGTGCCAAAATTTCATTTCGATATCTGCAACCGTTTATGAAGTATGAGGAATTTTGTGGGTATTTCACTCTAGCTTTATCACTGGCGCGGCGCCATCACAAATGAGTGCGATACATCAGATCAATTTTATCGAGATCGGTGACAGATAGATACTTCTACACAAGCCTAAAGAAAAAGTCAGTATGTTAGCTAAATTTCATATACAACAACATATTACGTAATATGTACTAAACTGAAAGTCATAGAGACCTCTATGTTTCATTGCAAACTTTCCGAATTTCGTGCAGCGTCCTATTTCCACATAAATACGCGGGTGGGTCAAATGAAAATCTTAAATTTGTAATAACAGATAGAAATTTCGCGCCGTTATCCTGTAAGTTGGTAAGCGTGCTACAAACAGCGTGCAGAATGGCCTGTAGGTGGCAGCATAGTGCAGATGCACACATACTGTCGCAGTATCAGTATAAAGATGGCCGCCCCACTTGCGACTTGCACCAGGGAAGAACAGCGTTCTGTTAATCGGTTTTTGCATAGTGAAGGTGTGAAACCTATCAAAATTCATCGACGAATGAAGGTTCAGTACGGTGATGCATGTTTGTCATAGCAGCAAGTCTACGAATGGAGTAGGAAGTTCACAAATGGTGTAACTTCAGTGGAAGATGCTCCTCGTCCAGGTCAGGCACAACGAGTTGTGACTCCACAGGACATTGCAGCAGTTGAAGCCACAGTGAAGGAAAACCGCCGAGTGACACTGAATGACATTGCAGCATGTTTACAGATTAGTCATGGGTCAGCACACCACATTGTGCATGATGTGCTCCAGTTTCACAAAGTATCTGCAAGATGGGTGCTACGGCAGCTGACTCCTGAAATGAGAGAACGACGTTTTGATGCTTGTGAAGAACTTCTCAGGCGCTTTGAACGAGAAGGTGATGGCTTCCTTGCAAGACTCTTTATTGGAGACGAAACCTGGGTTCACTTCCATCAACCGGAAATGAAGAGAGGAACCAAGGAATGGCGCCATTCCTCATCGCCAATAGCAAAGAAGTTTCAAACAGAACCATCAGCAGGGAAGGGACGAAAAAGGCGTCATTTTAGAGCATTACATGTCTAGAGGCACCACTGTCATCGGTGCATCATACGCAGATCTCCTAAAAAATCATCTGCTGCCTGCAATCAAATCAAAGCGGCGTGGATAGCTGTAATCAGGTGTCTTTTTGCAACATGACAATGCAAGACCCCACATTGCCCGTAGAACAGTTGCAACAATCATAGACCTGCATTTTGAGTGTCTTCCTCATCCACCATACTCTCCAGACCTTGCCCCAAGTGATTTCCATATGTTTGGACCACTCAAAGACGCAGTGGGAGGACAGAAGTTCCGTTCTGATGAAGAGGTACGGCACGCGGTGCTTGAGTGGTTGCGCAGACTACCAAAAGAATTTTTTTTCGAAAGGAATGTATCCACTTTGTAAGCGATGGAGGACTTGCATTGAGCCTGGGGGATACATCTTTGTATCACATCTGCACGATAAATAATATTTAAAAAAATATTTAATGTTTTCATTTGACTCACCCTCGTATCACAATAACTATGACCATTAACGAAATGATGGGCACATCATTATGAAGCTGACACATAAAGCTGCGAGTAAAGCAAAAATGAAATTTTTTTCATCGAATAGTTTCTATAAAATCGTTTGACAAAGACTACGGGGCTTGCGTCTCGATTCTGCCACCGCCGCCCGGCCGAAAGATAGAAAACACTTATCGGCCTCCCCTTCCGAATAAACGACTGAAATGGCCCAGCGCCTTGGCCAAAAACTGGTCACTGCGGATCAGCCACCGTATCCTGCACGGACTCTTCTCCGGAGAACATTCAAAAGTATCTACTCGAACAGTCCACGGGTATACTGCCGGTTCATAGTGTCCAACGGACACAATATTTCGGCGATCAGACATGTCGCCATCGTCAGGTGCGCTGACGAACTGAGCTCAGGGCGGCCGATTTAAATCCCCTCTCCCCGCGGGCCGCTCTCTTCGCCGTCCGCTCCCGCCGGCGGTCGCGAAGACGTGGGCATCGGAATCTGTCGTAGCGTCGATGTGCTTGCTACGTCCGCCCTGGTCGTCAGTTCGTACTTCTTACTGAGAGTCTTCTTAATTACATTCAATGCTGGGTCCCAAGCCTTGCTGAGATTGTAGCCGCAATCTCGGTTGATAAGATCTTCCCTGTTGCGAATTTCAATAGCCTTCCTTATAACGCTGTCTCAATATTTAGAGGTCTGAGCCAGGATCTTGGTACGCTCATAATCCATCTAGTTTTTCACGGACAAACAGTGCTCTACTACCGCCGACTTATTTGGATATTTCAGTCGAGTGTGGCTTTGGTGTTGTCGGCAACGTTTGTCCGATATAAGTCTTTCCACACTCACAGGGAATTTGGTATATGCCGGCTTTCCTCAAACCGAGGTCATCTTTCACGCTTCCAAGTAATGACCGTGTTTTATTGGGCGGACAAAAGACGGTTTTAACTCGGTGTTTCTTTAATATACGGCCGATTTTCCCCGATAGAGCGCCATTTTATGGAATAAAGGCAGTGGCTACCTCTTCTTCCGTGACTTCATCCGTCTCTACAGATTGTGTTGTGGTGGTGGGACGGAGAGCGCGTCTAATCTGCCGTTCCGAGTACCCGTTTTTTCGGAACACGGTGTTGAGGTGTTCCAATTCCTGGGGCAGATTCTCTGCGTCTGGAATGCTGCGCGCCCTGTGCACTAGTGTTTTTAGTACTCCATTCCTCTGCGAAGGCTGGTGGCAGCTGTCTGCATGCAGGTACAGGTCAGTGTGCGTTTTCTTCCTGAACACACCGTGGCTCAGGGTACCATCAGCTCTTCTCTTGACCATGACATCCAGGAATGGTAATCTACCTTCTGCTTCGGTTCCATAGTGAATTTGATGTTTGGATGTATGGAGTTTCGGTGTGTAAGGAAATCCAGGAGCTTGTCCCTACCATGGGGCCAGATAACGAACGTGTCATCGACATCACGGAAGAAACAAGTAGGTTTCCAATTGGATGACGCCAAGGCATTCTCCTCGAAGTACTCCATGTACAAATTCACGACCACCGGCGAGAGTGGGCTGCCCGTTACGACTCCATCCGTTTGCTCATAGTATTCCCCATTAAACAGAAAATACACTCCTGGAAATGGAAAAAAGAACACATTGACACCGGTGTGTCAGACCCACCATACTTGCCCCGGACAGTGCGAGAGGGCTGTACAAGCAATGATCACACGCACGGCACAGCGGACATACCAGGAACAGCGGTGTTGGCCGTCGAATGGCGCTAGCTGCGCAGCATTTCTGCACCGCCACCGACAGTGTCAGCCAGTTTGCCGTGTCATACGGAGCTCCATCGCAGTCTTTAACACTGGTAGCATGCCGCGACAGCGTGGACGTGAACCGCATGTGCAGTTGCCGGACTTCGAGCGAGGGCGTATAGTGGGCATGCGGGAGGCCGGGTGGACGTACCGCCGAATTGCTCAACACGTGGGGCGTGAGGTCTCCACAGTACATCGATGTTGTCGCCAGTGGTCGGCGGAATGTGCACGTGCCCGTCGACCTGGGACCGGACCGCAGCGACGCACGGATGCACGCCAAGACCGTAGGATCCTACGCAGTGCCGTAGGGGACCGCACCGCCACTTCCCAGCAAATTAGAGACACTGTTGCTCCTGGGGTATCGGCGAGGACCATTCGCAACCGTCTCCGTGAAGCTGGGCTGCGGTCCCGCACACCGTTAGGCCGTCTTCCGCTCACGCCCCAACATCGTGCAGCCCGCCTCCAGTGGTGTGGCGACAGGCGTGAATGGAGGGACGAATGGAGACGTGTCGTCTGCAGCTATGAGAGTCGCTTCTGCCTTGGTGCCAATGATGGTCGTATGCGTGTTTGGCGCCGTGCAGGTGAGCGCCACAATCAGGACTGCATACGACCGAGGCACGCAGGGCCAACACCCGGCATCATGGTGTGGAGAGCGATCTCCTACACTGGCCATACACCTCTGGTGATCGTCGAGGGGACACTGAATAGTGCACTGTACATCCAAACCGTCATCGAACCCATCGTTCTACCATTCCTAGACCGGCAAGGGAACTTGCTGTTCCAACAGGACAATGCACGTCAGCATGTATCCCGTGCCACCCAACGTGCTCTAGAAGGTGTAAGTCAACTACCCTGGCCAGCGAGATCTCCGGATCTGTCTCCCATTGAGCATGTTTGGGACTGGATGAAGCGTCGTCTCACGCGGTGTGCACGTCCAGCACGAACGCTGGTCCAACTCAGGCGCCAGGTGGAAATGGCATGGCAAGCCGTTCCACAGGACTTCATCCAGCATCTCTACGATCGTCTCCATGGGAGAATAGGAGCCTGCATTGCTGCCTGCGAAAGTTGGATATACACTGTACTAGTGCCGACATTGTGCATGCTCTGTTGCCTGTGTCTATGTGCCTGTGGTTCTGTCAGTGTGATCATGTGATGTATCTGACCCCAGGAATGTGTCAATAAAGTTTCCCCTTCCTGGGACAAAGAATTCACGGTGTTCTTATTTCAATTTCCAGGAGTGTACGTTGAGGTCAAGACATGCCTAAAGAGTTTGGTGGTCTTCTCGTCATCGCCCAATAAGCTCAACTGACTCTCGTAGAGGCACCCTGGTGAATAGTGAAACTATGTCGAAGCTCACTAGGATCTCAGTGTCTTTCAGTCTGAAGTTGTCAAGACGTTTCACGAAATTCAAAAGAATGCAATCGACATTTTGAAGGCCCTTCGAGCTGAAGCCTTTCAGCGCTGCTGCCAAGACTTGAAACAACGACTCCTCCGATATATTGTTTCCGAAGAGAACTACTTTGAAGGGAACAATATTGTTGTTTGAAAAAAAAATTAAATAAAACTGGTAGATAAAAAAAAATCAGTAAAATCAGTTCATAAATTTTGTTGCACACCTGGTGTGGTTCATTTTAAGGACAAAGGGGGCCACACGTCCACGTGCTCCTACCGAAGTGTCTGTGCCATCCCAGAGTAATTCCGAAGAGAGCAGAAGTAGACGCGCGCCATGCTCCTGCAGTTCGCGGAGCAGCCCCGCTACGTCTGTGCGCCTTGAGTGCCGTGGACTCGCAGAAAGGCGAGAAGCGGTCTGCCGCCCACCTGCTGGCAGAGGCGTCAATCATTGAGCGCCGCGTGGCCTGAATTTTGCACGCGGCTGCGCTCCCGAGTGCTGGGGTCGTGGCGCGCTAATGTTTCACGAGACCGCTCTGTCGACTCGCGGCTTTTAAAGCGCATTAAAGAACGATTCGCCAGATTCACGCCGCGCGACAACCGTTACCCGACGCAGAACAGCCGTAGCGCGCGACGGCAGCGCCACTGCGTCCGCTCCGGCAAACACAGTGCCGCAGCACGCTTCTCGGCTTGTTTACACTCATCCGCTGCTAGAAATTATGAGGTCAGTAAAACGAAAAACAACTCCAAGTCGCAAATTTTTACTTTTTATTCATTCGATTACTAGTTTCGGGCCGACACCCATTTTTAAATCAGCGTAACAAAGCCGAAAATCGCATTTCCGAAGATGTCGAAAATGTGCAGTTATCTGTATGCCATGTAAATGTTCTTTGGACATTTTCGACATCTTCGGAAATGCCATTTTCGGCTTTGTTACGATGTTTGGGAATTGGTCTCGACTCGAAACTGCTCATCGTATGAATAAATACCAAAAATTTGCAACTTGGATTGATTTTCCATTCTACTAATTAACAGACGTTGGTGACCCAAACTACTCCAGCATGCTGGAAGTTCGTAATTATGAGATCGCTTTACATTCAACTACGCTGTGACCGCTATTATTAGTGTTGATCTTAGGGCACACTGTATAAGCAGTGATGGTGAAGCTTTTGGCAATAAACCAGTAACCCCTCCAAACCAGAGTCTTTAAATAAACAAACAGTGAGAAAAAAAAGTACTCGTGTAGCTCTATATGGTTTAAAAAAGTAAATTTGTCGCCCCTGAAAAGAATCTAGTACAAAACACAAAGAGACAATCCCGTGGCAAGTACGTCAGTAAATAGTTTTTATTGAAAATCGAGAAACAATATACATTTATAACAATAACAACACTAACAAAGTACAAAGCCTGAAAATACGGTTTAAATTACAAAAATTATTATTTAGTAGGGTTTCTCTTCGGAGTTATTGCTGCTTGCAGTCGTCTGGGCATAGAGGTGACTAAGTTTGCTGTCACAGAGTACAGAATTTTGTCCCATTCTTCCTGAAGAGCTTGTTTCAAGTCTTCCTTATCAGAAATTTGTCTTTTTTCTTATGACCTCCTCGAGCACTTTGCAGTGGGACTAATATCTTGGCTCTCAGGGAGCGGGGGGGGGGGGGGGGGGGGGGGGGGTTGAGTTGCTTCGTTTTATTTTATACGAACCACATTCTCGTATTTCTAGCCGTATACTTCAGGCTGCTGTTCTGCTGAAAGATGTAATTCCCTTGGAGACTTACTTTTTCAGCGCTAACAATTAGATTTGTCTTTAACTCTAGATTACCAAAGCCCGCCAATCTGGTACTGTCACTCATGTAAGGTGCAAAACTGGCCATTTTGTACTTATTTTGTAGTGATATACCATTCGAGACTTCACATTTGTAATTAACTCGTGCAAAAACTATACATTATGACTTCTTTCGAATAAAATATGGGGAAGTAAAAATTACGAAAGTTTAGTAACAATGTAACTTTTCCCCCCTTAGGTGTTCAGGGGTTAAAATGTTGATATACATTTTGTGATCCATCGTACCGCCTACAAAATGCAGTTTTCCAACACCCGCTGCTCTAGTACATCCCCACACCATGAGAGAACGCCCACTGTACTTCGCCGTGTGCACAAGATTCTGCGGCAGTGTCTCCTTGTTTTTATTCGCCTCACCTTCCGCTTGCCATTCGAACCGAATATGTTATATTTACTTTCATCAGCAAACGTAACTATACTCCAGAAGTCTTACTTCTTGAATCTCTGTTCCAGGACAAAATCAACACACTTCTTCCGATTCTGTTCACTGACGCAAAAGTTGCAGCGACCTACGCGGCCATACGAGTACTTCTTGTAGATATTTTTGCCTGTGTTGGCACTTACCTTCTTGCTCCTCGACTCTAATGCCCCGGCCAATTCCGGAAGGCTGATTTAAGAATTTTTCTTAATTTGCCTTCGCGTCAATCAATAAGCGAGGATGTCCGGTCCGCGACTGGTTCCTCAGTGTTTTGGTCACGCAAAAGCGACCTATTATCTACGGAACCGTCCAGATAGGCCTACCGACTACTATAAGATCTCGTAAAAGGATTTATACTGATTATGCAATCGTATAATACGTTTTCTCTCAGTTAGGCTCGTCACACTGCCCTTACGTGCCGTGTCGCTAACTGAACTGTCCCGGCGCCGGTCAAAAGAGCAGGTGGCAGACTATGGTTGCGAACAGTTGCCGCTGCAGTACGCCGTGAAGTTTCGTCTCAGAGCGAGAATTTTAGCGTATTTAGATGATGCACTAATACTTTATGAAGTAGCTTTTGCATGAAATTTCCTATTTTGTTAACCTTGACATCGCTATGAATGTATTTTGTTCCTTGTTTTTCAGTAAACATCATTTACTGAGGCACTTTCCATTGGATTGGCTCTTCAGATTCTGTATGCTCGTGTGCCATGGATTTACGTTTTTAAAACACGTACATCTAGAAGAATACTTTTTGGACTCAGTGTAGTTTCTCTAGCATTTCAGTGTTTATGTCTTCATATCCCCTGAACGATAGTCCTAAAATGATAAAATTTTGCATGTACATTCAGTGATATACACTCCTGGAAATTGAAATAAGAACACCGTGAATTCATTGACCCAGGAAGGGGAAACTTTATTGACACATTCCTGGGGTCAGATACATCACATGATCACACTGACAGAACCACAGGTACATAGACACAGGCAACAGTGCATGCACAATGTCGGCACTAGTACAGTGTATATCTACCTTTCGCAGCAATGCAGGCTGCTATTCTCCCATGGAGACGATCGTAGAGATGCTGGATGTAGTCCTGTGGAACGGCTTGCCATGCCATTTCCACCTGGCGCCTCAGTTGGACCAGCGTTCGTACTGGACGTGCAGACCGCGTGAGACGACGCTTCATCCAGTCCCAAACATACTCAATGGGGGACAGATCCGGAGATCTTGCTGGCCAGGGTAGTTGACTTACACCTTCTAGAGCAAGTTGGGTGGCACGGGATACATGCGAACGTGCACTGTCCTGTTGGAACAGCAAGTTCACTTGCCGGTCTAGGAATGGTAGAACGATGGGTTCGATGACGGTTTGGATGTACCGTGCACTATTCAGTGTCCCCTCGACGATCACCAGAGGTGTACGGCCAGTGTAGGAGATCGCTCCCCACACCATGATGCCGGGTGTTGGCCCTGTGTGCCTCGGTCGTATGCAGTGCTGATTGTGGCGCTCACCTGCACGGCGCCAAACACGCATACGACCATCATTGGCACCAAGGCAGAAGCGACTCTCATCGCTGAAGACGATACGTCTCCATTCGTCCCTCCATTCACGCCTGTCGCGACACCACTGGAGGCGGGCTGCACGATGTTGGGGCGTCAGCGGAAGACGGCCTAACGGTGTGCGGGACCATAGCCCAGCTTCATGGAGACGGTTGCGAATGGTCCTCGCCGATACCCCAGGAGCAACAGTGTCCCTAATTTACTGGGAAGTGGCGGTGCGGTCCCCTACGGCACTGCGTAGGATCCTACGGTCTTGGCGTGCATCCGTGCGTCACTGCGGTCCGGTCCCAGGTCGACGGGCACGTGCACCTTCCGCCGACCACTGGCGACAACATCGATGTACTGTGGAGACCTCACGCCCCACGTGTTGAGCAATTCGGCGGTACGTCCACCAGGCCTCCCGCATGCCCACTATACGCCCTCGCTCAAAGTCCGTCAACTGCACATACGGTTCACGTCCACGCTGTCGCGGCATGCTACCAGTGTTAAAGACTGCGATGGAGCTCCGTATGCCACGGCAAACTGGCTGACACTGACGGCGGCGGTGCACAAATGCTGCGCAGCTAGCGCCATTCGACGGCCAACACCGCGGTTCCTGGTGTGTCCGCTGTGCCGTGCGTGTGATCATTGCTTGTACAGCCCTCTCGCAGTGTCCGAAGCAAGTACGGTGGGTCTGACACACCGGTGTCAATGTGTTCTTTTTTCCATTTCCAGGAGTGTATATAGATATGGGTGCAAAATATGTTGCGAACAGAGATAATAGTAAGGACCCGTAATAAATTAGAAAGTCATGTCTAAATGCTGAGGTTTTACTGCGTGAATAGCAGAAATTTGACTAACGATAAGCTTTATCCTTCCATAATTTTCTGTTGTGTGTCAGCAAGAAAAAGTTTCCAAGAGATTTGAAATTACCTATATATTTTGGTGGAAGCCACTAGCTGCTCTCATTCTAAAACATTGGATGAATATAGACTGCGTAATTTGCGCGCCATTCATTAGGCGGCCTCAAGATATGTACAGAGTATCTAACTGTAATACTTGACTCTGGTGTTCAGGCTTTAGCCTACGATTGTATCTCTTAGAGGGTAGATTATGACAGCATTTACAATTTTTAAATTTGATCGATGACTGAAAATCAAATTTTTGTTGCTCAAGCAAGTCGTTAGACACAGAATTCGTAACTGGTACTGGGCTACAATTTAGCCATTTAGTAATGAAGTTGTTCAAGCTAAACCAGATACGTTTAGCTCGTTATAACGGAAGATAGCTTGTGTATATATGTGTACAATGAAACGTGTTGTCTGTGTATGTATCTTATTCTTTGTTTTCTTGTCTATCTGTATGGCATTTTTTCTGCGCTAATATATAATCGGTAATAAACTGTAAGAACTTTATTTTGTATATTGCCCGTATTCGTGTAAATTTCTTTTACGATTGTATCTAATATATGATGCAAATACGCTGAAGCGCCAAAGAAACTCGTATAGGTATGCGTACTCAAATACAGAGATATGTAAGCAGGCATAATACGGCGCTGCGGTCGATAAAGTCTATACAAGAAAACAAGAGTCCGGCGCAATTCTTAGATCGGTTATTGCTGCTAAAATAGCAGGTTATCAAGATTTAAGTGAGTTTGAACGAGGTGTTATAGTCGGCCCACGTACGATGGGACACAGCGTCTCCGAGGTAGCGATGAAGTGGGCATTTTCCCGTACGACTATTTCACTAGTGTACAGTGACATCGCTGCGGTCGTGAAAAGACCCTGGAAGAACGGGACCAACGACGGCTGACGAGAATCGTTGAACGTGACAGAATCGCAACCCTTCCGGAATTTGCTTCAAATTTCAATGCTGGGCCATCAACGAAAGCGTGCGAACCATTCAACGAATTGTCATCGATGTGGGCCTTCGGAGCCGAAGATCCACTCGTGTACCCTTCACTACTGCACGACACAAGGCTTTACATCTCACCTAGACACGTCAACACCGACACTGTACTGTTGATGACAGGAAACATATTGCCTGGTCGGACGAGTCTCATTTCAAATTGTATCGAGCAGATGGACGCGTACGGGTATGGAGACAACTTCATGAATCCATGGACACTGCATGTCAGCAGGGTAATGTTCAAGCTGGTGGAGACTCTGTAATGGTGTGGGTCATGTGAAGTTGGAGTGATATGGGGGCCCTGATACGTCTAGTTGCGACTCTGACAGGTGACACGTACTTAAGCGTCCTGTCTGATCATCTGCATGTCCATTATGCGTTCCGACTGACTTGGGCAATTCCAGCAGGTCAATGCAACACTCGACACCCTCAGAATTGCTACAGAGTGGCTCCAGGAACACTCTTCTGAGTTTAAACACTTCCGCTGGCCACCAAAGTCCAGAGGCATGAACATTATTGAGTATATCTGGGATGCCTTGCAACGTACTGTTCAGAAGAGACCTGCACGCCCTCGTACTCTTACGAATTTGTGGACAGCGCTGCTGGATTCATGGTGTCAATTCCTTCCAGCACTACTTCGGACGTTAGTGGAGTCATGCCACGTCGTGTTGCCAGCGCTTCTGCGTGCTTGACGCACCCTACAGGGAGATATACCAGTTTCTTTGGCTCTTTAGTGTAAATCTACTCTGTATGGAATGTAGTGCACTAGTTCAGTTAGGCGCGTTAATAACAGCTGTAGGATTTTGCCATAGCGGGAGATTACTTTGTTAAAACAAGAGATTATCGGAAGCCTTCTTTGCTTGTGGGCACGGAAGCGAAATTGTGCGCGCTAATTTCGGTACTTTAAATCCGGTTGTGTGAGAATTTGAAATCGTGAGGTAATAAGACTCGGGAACTATTTTGAAAGACTTATTGTTGGGAAGTGTTTGGCTGTTTGTGGAACCGCGAATATGTGTAACCCATCGTCAGCGAAGAGGCGGACTGTTCCGTCGATAAAGGGGACCAACATTGGTAGCTTAGATTGCTGATCTGAACTGTGTGGGAGGAAGAAATCCTACTTAGTACAAGGACTCGATGAAAAACGTGGACTGTGATATAACTGCAGTCAAGGGCCATCGACAGTAAAAGGTGACCTTCAGAACGGTGTTTAGGAGTTAGGAAGAGGAAAGAAATGAATTATTACGAGCATGATAGCAGCAGACTAGCAGTAAAACGAAATTGTAACGTCCATTCCCATGTTTTGTTTGTGACGAAAGACTGAATAAACATGCACGTTCCCGAGAAACAAACTGGAAGCAGACGTGCACACATTGTAAGCTGATAAACAGTTTATCACTTGCATTTCGGACTTAAACCTCCCACGCTGATCTTCCGCGTTGCTACAGAACTCCGATGCGTGTCAGGAAGACCTTACTATGTGGCTAGTCAAAACCTAAATTTCATACAGCATTAATTACAATACAGAAGAACGAGTTCATCTTTACGGTCGACGACCATCTTTTATGGTACAGCACAAGACGGAGAGATTACAGCATGAGATAGCTGACTCCCAACGCAGACACAGCAGGAAGATACGTCTTTGCAATTTTTTCGCGTCTCTGGAGCCGGTAATGTCAACGAAAACGTAACATTTCAGCAAGTAAGGAGTTTTACGAAGTTTATCGAAATTAAGACTGTGACTGGTACAGCTAATGAACGTCTTTCGATTCAGAGTTCATTCAAATACCATATTGTCATTCCGTTAACAGACTGTAATATTTTGTGTAGTGGGCGAGTTGAAACCTAGGAGATTTAACTTCACTACGGCAGAAAGAAGGTTGTATACGTGGAAGAACCCTGGAGATACTAAAAGGTATCAGATAGATTATATAATGGTAAGACAGAGATTTAGGAACCAGGTTTTAAGTTGTAAGACATTTCCAGGGGCTGATGTGGACTCTGACCACAATCTATTGGTTATGACCTGTAGATTAAAACTGAAGAAACTGCAAAAATGTGAGAAATTAAGGAGATGGGACCTGGATAAACTGAAAGAACCAGAGGTTGTTCAGAGTTTCAGGGAGAGCATAAGGGAACAATTGACAGGAATAGGGGAAAGAAATACAGTAGAAGAAGAGTGGGTAGCTCTGAGGGATGTAGTAGTGAAGGCAGCAGAGGATAAAGTAGGTAAAAAGACGAGGGCTGCTAGAAATCCTTGGGTAACAGAAGAAATATTGAATTTAATTGATGAAAGGAGAAAATATAAAAATGCAGTAAATGAAGCAGGCAAAAAGGAATACAAACGTCTCAAAAATGAGATCGACAGGAAGTGCAAAATGGCTAAACAGGGATGGCTAGAGGACAAATGTAAGGATGTAGAAGCTTATCTCACTAGGGGTAAGATAGATACTGCCTACAGGAAAATTAAAGAGACCTTTGGAGAGAAGAGAACCACGTGTATGAATATCAAGAGCTCAGATGGCAGCCCAGTTCTAAGCAAAGAAGGGAAGGCAGAAAGGTGGAAGGAGTATATAGAAGGTTTATACAAGGGCGATGTACTTGAGGACAATATTATGGAAATAGAAGAGGATGTAGATGAAGACGAAATGGGAGATACGATACTGCGTGAAGAGTTTGACAGAGCACTGAAAGACCTGAGTCGAAACAAGGCCCCCGGAGTAGACAAAATTCCATTAGAACTACTGACGGCCTTGGGAGAGCCAGTCATGACAAAACTCTACCAGCTGGTGAGCAAGATGTATGAGACAGGCGAAATACCCTCAGACTTCAAGAAGAATATAATAATTCCAATCCCAAAGAAAGCAGGTGCTGACAGATGTGAAAATTACCGAACTATCAGTTTAATAAGCCAAGGCTGCAAAATACTAACGCGAATTCTTTACAGACGAATGGAAAAACTGGTAGATGCAGACCTCGGGGAGGATCAGTTTGGATTCCGTCGAAATGTTGGAACACGTGAGGCAATACTGACCTTACGACTTATCTTAGAAGAAAGATTAAGAAAAGGCAAACCTACGTTTCTAGCATTTGTAGACTTAGAGAAAGCTTTTGACAATGTTGACTGGAATACTCTTTTTCAAATTCTAAAGGTGGCAGGGGTAAAATACAGGGAGCGAAAGGCTATTTATAATTTGTACAGAAACCAGATGGCAGTAATAAGAGTCGAGGGGCATGAAAGGGAAGCAGTGGTTGGGAAAGGAGTGAGACAGGGTTGTAGCCTCTCCCCGATGTTATTCAATCTGTATATTGAGCAAGCAGTAAAGGAAACAAAAGAAAAATTTGGAGTAGGTATTAAAATTCATGGAGACGAAGTAAAAACTTTGAGGTTCGCCGATGACATTGTAATTCTGTCAGAGACGGCAAAGGACTTGGAAGAGCAGTTGAACGGAATGGACAATGTCTTGAAAGGAGGATATAAGATGAACATTAACAAAAGCAAAACGAGGATAATGGAATGTAGTCAAAATAAATCGGGTGATGCTGAGGGAATTAGATTAGGAAATGAAACACTTAAAGTAGTAAAGGAGTTTTGCTATTTAGGAAGTAAAATAACTGATGATGGTCGAAGTAGAGAGGATATAAAATGTAGACTGGCAATGGCAAAGAAAGCGTTTCTGAAGAAGAGAAATTTGTTAACATCGAATATAGATTTATGTATCAGGAAGTCGTTTCTGAAAGTATTTGTTTGGAGTGAAGCCATGTATGGAAGTGAAACATGGACGATTACTAGTTTGGACAAGAAGAGAATAGAAGCTTTCGAAATGTGGTGCTACAGAAGAATACTGAAGATAAGGTGGATAGATCACGTAACTAATGAGGAGGTATTGAATAGGATTGGGGAGAAGAGAAGTTTGTGGCACAACTTGACTAGAAGAAGGGATCGGTTGGTAGGACATGTTTTGAGGCATCAAGGGATCACAAATTTAGCATTGGAGGGCAGCGTGGAGGGTAAAAATCGTAGAGGGAGACCGAGAGATGAGTACACTAAGCAGATTCAGAAGGATGTAGGTTGCAGTAGGTACTGGGAGATGAAGCAGCTTGCACAGGATAGAGTAGCATGGAGAGCTGCATCAAACCAGTCTCAGGACTGAAGACAACAACAACAACAACACGGCAGAACATGCAACAGCAATATATACATAGTGTCACAGTTTAAACATTTGCTGAAATATCCTAGTGACACGTTACTTTAATAAATTAACCAACCACACGCAGTCATTTACTCTCTTCAAACACAATATAATTAATGGACAGATAGCGTTATGCAAAACAGTTTACTTATATTTAAAAGGGTATTGCTACTTGAGTTAATACAGAGTGGCAATTGTTCTACCTAATACCAAATTAACTAATGTCAAGTGTATTTAATACATATTATTTTACGACATTGTTGTTGCTGTTATTGTCCTCCTTGTTTTGTTCGACTGAGAAAAAAGATAGTGTGAATGATAAGTATGTACGTGTATTTGCCACATTTTCTTCCTGTGACAGTGTCAATAAGTAAAGAGTAATTCCTTCCAACAGTCCCTGCAACATTTTTTTAAAGCCCAGTTCTCCGCCGGCCGGAGTGGCAGTGCGGTTCTAGGCGCTACAGTCTAGAACCGGGCGACCGCTACGGTCGCAGGTTCGAATCCTGCCTCGGGCATGGATGTGTGTGATGTCCTTAGGTTAGTCCGGTTTAATTAGTTCTAAGTTCTTGGCGACTGATGACCTCAGAAGTTAAGTCGCATAGTGCTCAGAGCCATTTGAACCATTTTTTCCTTGCCGATTGTGCGGAGAACCTCCTCATTCCCTACCTTATCAACCCACCTAATTCTCAACATTCATCTGTAGTACTACATTTCAAATTGTTCTGTTCTCTACATCTACATCTAAGTGATTAGTCTGCTATTCACAATAAAGTGCCTGGCAGAGGGTTCAATGAACCACCTTCATGCTGTCTCTCTACCGTTCCACTCTAGAACGGCACGCGGAAAAAACGAGCACTTAAATTTTTCCGTGCGAGCCCTGCTTTCTCTTATTTTATCGTGATGATCATAGGTTGGTGCAGACAGAATGTTTTCGCAATCGGAGGAGATAACTGGTGATTGAAATTTCATGAGAAGATCCCGTGAAAACGAAAAACGCCTTTTTTTAATGATTGCCACTCCAATTCACGTATCATGTCTGTGACACTATCTCCCCTATTTCGCGATAATACAAAATAAGCCGTCCGTCTTTGTACTTTTTCGATGTCATCCGTCAGTCCCACCTGATGCGGATCCCACACCGCACAGCAGTACTCCAGAATAGGGCGAACAAGCGTAGTGTAAGCAGTCTCTTTGGTAGATCTGTTGTTCTGTGTTCTGCCAATGAATCGCAGTCTTTGCTTTGCTCTACCCACAATATTATCTATGTGATCGTTTCAATTTAGGTTATTTGTAATTGTAATCCCTAAGTATTTAGTTGAATTTACAGCCCTCAGATTTGTGTGACTTACCGCGTAATCGAAATTTAGCTGATTTCTTTTAGTACTCATGTGAATAACTTCGTAATTTTCTTTATTCAGGGTCAATTGCCACTTTTCGCACCATAGATATATCTTTTCTAAATCATTTTTCAAGTCGTTTTGATCATCTGGTGACTTTACAAGACGGTAAATGACAGAATCATCAGCAAACAATCTAAGACGGTTACTCAGATTCTCTCCTATGCCGAAAATTACTTCTGTTTTACTCGATGACTTTCCATCTATTACTACGAACTGTGACCTTTCTGACAGGAAATCACGAATCCAGTCGCACAATTGAGGCGATACTCCGTAGGCACGCAGTTTGATTATAAGACGCTTGTGAGGAACGGTGTGGAAAGCCTGCTGGAAATATAAAAATATGGAATCAATTTGGCATCCCCATTCGATAGCAATTATTACTTACTTTTCTACTGTTTTCCCACAGGGCATGCCTCTGCTCCAAATGTGCACAGAAACTTCTTCTTCGAATTATGTTTGATATTAGAAGACTTCTCTTAGGCAGGAATTCCCTTCCTGTCAGTGCTAGTCTGCTTTTTATGCCTTCCTTGCTCCGTCCTACTTGGATTATTTTGCTGCCTGGTTGGAGAATTACTGAACTTCATCTGTTTCGTAATCACCAGTTATGATGTTAAGTTTCTCGCTGTTCTCAGACCCACTATTTCTCGTTAATACTACAACCTCGGCGTGCTTCATCGTCTTCGTTTCTAACGGCGAGGCAACGCAGCACAGACCATTTTCCGACTGCAGGAGAGGTGCGAAGTAATCGAACATCATGCGCTTATCGAATCTCGCCGTGCCGGAACGAAATTACGGCATCTGAGGGAGACGGCCTCCTTTTCGGTGGTCGCTCGGGCGGAAAAGTTACGTCGGCTCTTGCAGAGCGACCCAATTTTCCAGGCGGAGGGAACCGAGGCTCATAAGCGCGTCGGATGGGAAAACTTACCGGATGGAGGCACAAGGCGAGTCGCTAAACGGCTTTTTCCTCTTTACTTTTTTTTTCCCCCTCCCTCTTCGTTACCGTTTGCCTTCAGGCCTCACGCCTGAGGCACCTCCGGCATCTTCAGGAGACGTTGACGCGAAAAAGCTTTCGCCGAAGTCACACCCTTTATATATCATCTCACCCCTTCCCCGGCTGGAGCGGCGGGGGTGCTTCCTTTGGACGGGGCTGTTTGTTTTCCCGTGCACAAACTAATTTTCCTCCGCGCTCCGTGCCAGGTGGTCGTTCGCGTATCACGGCCTCGTCGCTTCTTCGCCCCGAGTCACAGCCCTGCGCGAACCACCATCTCCTCCAGCTATCGTATTTTGTTTTAGGGTCGCCCAACTTCGTAAAATTACACCGCTTTCCCAGCGCGGAACGGCCGCCTCGCCGAAGCGAACAAAAAAAAAAAAAAATGCAGAAGACAGTGAAGAGCGTGGTGGCGTTGAGGGACGGAACAGGAAAGCTGGCGAGGATCATTTTTTCGCAAGGTTTAATGAAATTAGATTCTGCAGGAGGGTCGTGAAGCGCACTGCCTCTCCATTATACGCCGCCCCCTGGGCAGGAGGTGATAACAATAATAATGGAATCAAAAGAAGACCGACCCTCGCAGCGGTACTGGTATACCTGCGGTGGCCGTCCGCGTGTGTTGGCTTAATCCCGAGGCAGCAACCCGAGGGCTTCCGCAGATATTGGCAACGGTCCTCAGTGGGGGAGCTGTGAGCTCCCTTCGTTATTACGCTCCCACCCACTTGTAAAAGCCGCCAGCTCCTCCCCATTTATGGGACTGATTGGAACTTAATAAAAGGACGCAACAGCCCTAGAAGTGAAAGCGGTGCAGCTGTCCCTGTCAGTACGGCACCGGACCACATCGGCAGGGTTCCCTGTCCTGAAGACTTCCACAAACATACCGGGTGAGTCCAAAAGGACTTTACAACTTTGGAATAATACAGAAGTTTATTGAGATAACTTACATAAACGGTAGATGTGTCATTTTGTATCAATATCTACATCTACATACATACTCCGCAATCCACCATACGGTGCGTGGCGGAGGGTACCTCGTACTACGACTAGCATCTTCTCTCCCTGTTCCACTCCCAAACAGAATGAGTGAAAAAAGATTGCCTATATGCCTCTGTACGAGCCCTAATCTCTCTTATCTTTGTGGTCTTTCCGCGAAATGTAAGTTGGCGGCAGAGAAATTGTACTGCAGCCTCAAATGCTGGTTCTGTAAATTTCCTCAGTAGCGATTCACGAAAAGAACGCTTCCTTTCCTCTAGCGACTCCCACCCGAGTTCCTGAAGCATTCCCGTAACACTCGCGTGATGATCAAACCTACCAGTAACAAATCTAGCATCCCGCCTCTGAATTGCTTCTATGTCCTCCCTCAATCCGACCTCATAGAGATCCCAAACGCTCGAGCAATACTCAAGAATAGGTCGCATTAGTGTTTTATAAGCGGTCTCCTTTACAGATGAACCACATCTTCCCAGAATTCAACCAATGAACCGAAGACGACTATCCGCCTTCCCCACAACTGCCATTACATGCTTGTCCCACTTCATATCGCTCTGCAATGTTACGCCCAAATATTTAATCGACGTGACTGTGTCAAGCGCTGCACTACTAATCGAGTATTCAATTATTACGGGATTCTTTTTCCTATTCATCTGCATTAATTTACATTTATCTATAATTAGAGTTAGCTGTCATTCTTTACACCAATCGCAAATCCTGTCCAAGTCATCTTGTATCCACCTACAGTCACTCAACGACGACACCTTCCCGTACACCACAGCAGGACTATCATTTGTGATGTGGCAAATATCCCAATGGTAATCAATTTCTCCGTACACTCGTAGCAGAAAATCGGGCGTAACTTGTGCAACGGCAGCGTAAATTCGATTTTTCAGGTCGGTTAAATCGTTCGGTTGGGGAGAAACTTATACGCGATCTTTAGTGAAACCACAGAGAAAGGAATCCAGTGGAGTCAAGTCTGGGGGGCGAGATGGCCAAGCGATTGGGTCTGCACTGCCAATCCACGACCTGGGAAGCGATTATCCAGGAAACCTCGAAATTCCGTGGCAGTAAACCATCCCATCTCGGTCATCTTCAGCGATCTGTGGAATTAAGCATATCCAGATACACAATACCAGTGGCAGTTTCCTCCATGAAGAAGAAATGGCCGTACACTTTCAACTTGCTAAGGGCGCAACACACATTAACTTGGGCTGTCATGAACGTGTTGCAGAGTTGCAAGTGGATTTTCGATGTCCCATATTCTGCTGCCGTGGGAGTTCACCATGCCACTGATATGAAATATTGACTCACCGCCGACGATTATTGTGTTCAGAAATGTCTTTACGTCCTCTAACCCATGCAACATTTCCGCACAAAGTACCCCACAGGCAACTTTATCTGCATCACTAATGTGCTGCGCCATTGCTGATCTGTATGGTTTCAAGCCCAAACGTCTCCGCAGAACTCGGCAAACAATCTTTAATAGAATAGTAGTCTCGTGAGATACATTTCGTGTTGATTTTTGTGACTGCAGGCGAAGTCATCCAAACCGGTTCGACATAATCATTAATACGTGGGGGACCTTGTCATTTATCATGTCACAGTGAACAACCCTTCTCAATAATGTTCTTGGCATGCCGGTGTGGCCGAGCTGTTCTAGGCGCTACAGTCTGGAACCGCGCCACCGCTCCGGTCGCAGGTTCGAATCCTGCCTGGATGTGTGCGATGTCCTAGGTTAGTTAGGTTTAAGTAGTTCTAAGTTCTAGGGGACTGATGACGTCTGAAGTTAAGTCCCACTGTGCTCAGAGCCATTTTAATTTAATAAAGTTATTGTGCCAAAAATAAATTGTAGGCCGACTTGGAGGGTCTGTAGCTTATTCGTGACGAAATTTACGCCGAACAGTTGTTGCAGCGTTCGTTTTATGAAATGAAAACACACAGCGAGCATGCTCCGTACCAGTGGAAGTAGCCATTTTTAACTGTGTGCTACGCTGGCCCCCCTGCTGGCGGAAGGGGTACTGATGCACTACAATCAAACTTGAGGTTTGATTTTATCCATACTGGATGAGAGGTCGTGGTTGTGAATGTCAATGTTAAAAAATATATCGGCTCAATCACATGGTTATAGTGTAAAACACTAAGATTGACGAGTTTCGGAAGTCAAGCTTCCATCATCAGAATAATAAAAAGTAAAAGAACCTGTTAAAACTCGCTAAAATGGAACATGCACCAGGCACAACAAAATTGATAATAAAATTAAAATATCGTGGCTACTTCCCTTGTTGCAGCCGTGTCTTCCAAGGTGCGTCTCCAAGTAGTCGTCAAAATATAGAAAACTCTAAAATGGTGTCGCCTATGGTGTTCAACATCTAACCGCATGCCTCTCTCCTCTATCGTCGTAAACCGCCCGTGCGTCTTTGTTGATACCACACACTACGTAGCAAAACACGACACTGGAACGCGAGTGAGCTCACGCGCAAGTAAAAAGGAAGTCACAGAGATGTCCATACAAACAAATAACATATACATGTTCTAAGGACCTCATGAAATGATGGTATCCTGCCAATTGCTAAAAATGTAGTTACTAAAAGAAACCAGTGAAATGTTTGAAAAAGTTATTTGTATCACCAGTTAGCTGTTGATTCAGTTTGTTCTGATTATCCACTCTATGTGTCGTAATTTTCAGCTGTTCTAGTAGATCCAGCTCAAAAATGGTTCAAATGTATGTAAAATAACGAGATGCTGATCTATTCCCAACACGGGGTGTCCCGTTTCCCAAATATGCGTGGCTACAGCTGACTTTTCGAAATTATTAAGCCGGAAAGCATCGCTATGTTCATTGTAACGTACTTTAAAGGACCTACCAGTTTGGCCTACATAGCTTGCCTTGCACATGTTACACTGAATTTTATAGGCCTCAGCTCTCTCATATTTATCTCTTTCCTGCTGTAAATTATTTCTGAGTTTAAACCGCAGCGTATTATTGGTCTGAAAAGCGGTATATTTTTTCACATTAATCTTGAGGTTGTTCATTACAAAATGACAAATTTACCGGTACTGTATCTCAATAAATTTCTGTATCACTCCTAAATTGAGTGTTCCCGTATACAAGAGTGGACAAAGATATGGAAACACCAAAGGTAGAAAGTCTACTACAATGTAGGAAAACCGTTGGGATTTAAAACAGCTTCCAGTCGTCTCGGAATGAATAAGTGCGGTCCTATATCGTTTTCAAGGGAATATTATACCATTCTTCCTGCAGAACAGCGGCAAGGTCAGGTAATGATGATGGAGACAGCGTTCACGAACCCTTCTCTGCAAAGTAGATCACGAATGATAAATAATATTGAAACCTGGTGATTGTGGTGGCCATGGAAGAAGCGACAATTCATTCTGGTGCCCATAAAACCAGTCGTGGAGGATGTGAGATGTGTGAGCATGGATCCTGTCCTCTTGAAACACAGCATCACCGTAGGGGAACAAACACTGTACCGTGTTTGCATCACTGGTCAGTGGTTTTGGAATTCCAGCTCGCCCTCCAATTGTCTGGTTCTGGAGCCCTCTTCCTATTGTTTTGGTGCCGACAGGGTTGGCGAGTGGGACACTCAGTTCTGCAGAAACTTTTACAGCTCTCACCCTCTTATTTTTTCGTCACAATCCTCTTCAATGACCGTCCATCACAATCACCCGACACGCAATATTGTCTGCTTTGTGACTTAGCGGATGATTTTTTTTTTTTTTCCATCTACGCGGTATAAATTTTCAGTAAAGCTCTTCTTGAAACACCAAGCACTTCAACAACCTTATTTACGAAAGCATCCACCATAGGAGTACCAATAATTTACTCACGTTCGAATTCAATTGGCTCCGCCATAGAGTACTCCCAACTACAGAGAACACTGTCACGTATTGAGGACAATAGACATATGTCGTTGGGGTCAAATGCAACAGCAAAGCCTCCAGAATTGACTACCATATGTTTTTATGTTTAAGCATGCACGTCTCGCGGTCGGTGCATGGCGGAGAGTAGTTTGAACCCCCGCCAAACGTTCTCTGTCCTCCGTAAGTCCTACTTTATACAATATAGTTGCGTAACCTCGGCCGTTCAATATAAAATCTCAAATTAAAACACCTTCTGTCCTCTAAATTTCCAATTTTATTCCATTTCTGCTACCAGTTTCACCTTTACATTATGCTATTTTCAGACCCCTGAACGACGTGTAGGAAGAATCCCAACTCTTATAGAATCGAAATAGGGGCCAGCATAAGGTCTCTGGTATCCGTAGACTTCTTCATAACACAGCGATCACTTCGATCATCGCTTGGTCTGCAAATGATGTTCGACGATAAAATTTTTGAAAACATAGCGATCTTAAAATTTGTTAAAATTAAAATTAGAAACAGTCTTGATCGCAATTTTGTTTTATTTATTGGAGTGAGAAACCGATTTCGACTCTTTCTTAGAGTTATCTTCAGACTCCAAAGCGGTGGATGGACACTGCCAGATGAGTTTCGTCGACCGTCAACGCTCGTGTGTTAGAAGGGATCGCAGTGTTGTGAACCACTTTACAGTCTTCTTGTGACCATCGCTGCCTGCAATCATGAACGCTAGCTTCATTCCTCACAAGTCTTTCTTCAATATCGAAAAAGGAACTTCCTGCTTCTCGTAGTCCTATTACACGACATCGTTCAAACTCAGTGGATTGTTGATAATGGCCTCTTTATCGCCTTACAGGCGTTCTTGACTAACATCGACTCTCCACGTCCAGCCTCAAAGGTAGCTAACGCTCATGACCGTTACAGCGTGCATTTAAAGCAAACCTGATGTACACCTTCATAGTGGCGTTACCAGCGTTATGCCACTGACGCGAAATCTGGATAGACGTCATCTTGCAGATTTTTTTTTTTTCGCCAGCCTATTTGGCTAACAAAATAACTGACGGGGCAAAGGGAAAACGATTTAATGTGTCAACTGTCCATAGTAAAATAAGCGTTTCTGAAAAAGAGAGACTTTTATAATGGAATATACACTGGCAAACCAAAACATTATGACCACTGCCCACCGCACCGTTTGGTGGCGTTGTGGACACGTGACGTGGTGACAAAAGTATGAAAGAGGAGCAAACGCGGACGGGTTATCACCATAGCGAATGCATGGGCTGCAAATGGGGAATTCCATTGAGATAAGAAACTTTGATAAAGGGCAGATTATTATTACACTGAACCTGTGAACGAGTATCTCGAAAACGGCGAAGCTGGTCGAATGTTCACCCGCTACTGTCGTGAGCACCTACGGAGAGAGGTAGAGGGACAGTGAAACTACAAGTAAGCTCTAACTTCTTGGACGTCTACGACTTTTCACAGAGCTGGGGGTTTGGAGGCTTGTCTGCTCTGTAAAGTAGTATAGAAGGTGATATGTTGGTACGTGCACAAGTGTTTTCGAGCACACCGTTCACCATACATTGTTGAACATGGATCTCCGCAGTAAACCACCCCTACGTGTTCACATGTTGACCCAGCGACATCGTGAATTACGGAATTCGACCGCCGATTAATGGAAACGTGTCGGCTCTTCTAGTGAATCACATTTTTGCTGCACTAGGTCAATGGTAGTCTCCACAAAAGCTGTCATTGATATGAAAGGCAGCTCGAAACGTGCTGCACACGTCACAGACGCAGACTGGTGAGAGCAGCATTGTGCTATGGGAGACATTCTCCTGCCATTGCATAGGACCTGTGGTAGTAATCGAAGACACGCCGACCGCTAAGAACCACCTGCTTCCCTTCATGCTTGATGCCTTCCCCGATGGCGACGTCATCTTTCAGCAGTATAACTGTCCGTGTTTCGAAGCCAGAAGCGTACTGCAGTGGTCTGAGCAGCATTATAATGAACTCGCGTCGAAATCTAGACGACCAAATTCGCAGAATGTAAATCCTATGGAACCGATCTAGATCGCTATCGGGCGGCATCAACACGTACACGATATCAGCATCTCGTTATTTATGCAAATTACATGACCTGTGCTTAGACTACTAATGTCACATACCTCCCCAAACCAACCAACAAACTGTAGGGTCCCTGATATACGGAATTAGTAATGTTCCAAGGACGGAGAGACAAGTAAATTAAGCAGACTGTCGTATTGTTTTAGCTCATCAGTGTATGCATTTAGATGGTTTTTCAGAGGATGACGTGTTACGTGGGCGATAGTTCACCGAAGAGGAGAATCGAAACTTTTGAAATGTGTTGCTGCAGAAGAATACTGAAGATTAAAGAGTCAGATAGAATTGCTAAACAAGAGGCACTGGGGAGAAGAGTAACGTATGGCGCAACTTGACACAAAGCAGGGCTCGATTAACAGGAGACGCCCTAAAGCGTTAAAGATTTGTCAGTCTGACAGTCGGAGAAAGTGTGAGGAGTAAAAATAGTATAGAAAAGAGTAGGCATGTTCAAGTGGAGGTAGGATGCAGTAGCTACACAGTGATGAAAAGATACCTGCGTAGCACAGACTAGCTAGGGAGCTGCATCAAACCAATCTGCGGACTCAACACCACAACAAATGGTTCAAATGGCTCTGAGCACTATGGCACTCAACTTCTGAGGTCATCAGTCCCCTAGAACTTAGAACTACTTAAACCTAACTAACCTAAGGACATCACACACATCCACGCCCGAGGCAAGATTCGAACCTGCGACCGCAGCGGTCGTGCGGTTTCAGACTGTAGCGCCTAGAACCGCTCGGCCACCTCGGCCGGCCAACACCAGTACAACAGAGATAACAAAAATTTCACTCCGCAGCGGAGTTACCGCTGATATGAAACTTCATGGCAGATTAAAACTGTGTCCCGGTCCGAGACTCCAATTGGGGACCTTTGCTTTTCACACGCAAGTGCTCCCCCCACTCAACCATCCAAGCACGACTCACGACCCGTCCTCACACCTGTACTTCTACATGTACCTCATTCCAGAACTGGCAAAATGAATGGAAGTTCTCCAGCGAAACATGCAAGTTTCGTAGGATATTTTGCGATGTTTGGAAGATAAGAGTTGAGGTACTGGCGGAAGTAAGGCTGTGAGGACGAGTAGCTAGGTCGGTGGAGCACTTGTCCGCGAAAGGTAAAGGTCCCGAATCCAGATCTCGGTCGGGGACACATTTTTAATCTGCAGGGACGTTTCAACCGCAACGAGTGGAACATAAAAACTATGTAATAATAAATACACTACTGGCCATTAAAATTGCTTAACCGCTAAGTTGACGTGCTACAGACGCGAAATTTAACCGACAGGAAGAAGATGCTGTGATATGCAAATGATTAGCTTTTCAGAGCATTCACACAAGGTTGGCGCCGGTGGCGACACCTACAACGTGCTGACTCGAGGAAAGTTACCAACCGATTTCTCATACACAAACAGCAGTTGACTGTCGTTGCCTGGTGAAACGTTGTTCTGATGCCTCGTGTATGCAGGAGAAATGCGTACCATCACGTTTCCGACTTTGATAAAGGTCGGTTTGTAGCCTATCGCGATTGCGGTTTATCGTATCGCGACATTGTTGGTCGCGTTGGTCGAGACCCAATGACTGTTAGCAGAATATGGAATCGGTGGGTTCAGGAGGGTAATACGGAACGCCGTGCTGGATCCCAGCGGCCTCGTATCACTAGCAGTCGAGATGACAGGCATCTTATCCGCATGGCTGTAACGGATCGTGCAGCCACCTCTCGATCCCTGAGTCAACAAATGGGGACGTTTGCAAGATAACAACCATCTGCACGAACACTTCGACGACGTTTCCAGCACCATGGATTATCAGCTCGGAGACCATGGCTGCGGTTACCCTTGACGCTGCATCACAGACAGGAGCGGCTGCGATGGTGTACACAACGACGAACCTGGGTGCACGAATGGCAAAACGTCATTTTTTCGGACGAATTCAGATTCTGTTTACAGCATCATGATGGTCGCATCCGTGTTTGGCGACATCGCGGTAAACGCACGTTGGAAGCGTGTATTCGTCATCGCCATACTGGCGTATCACCCGTCGTGATGGTATGGGGTGCCATTGGTCTCGGTCACCTCTTGTTCGCATTGGCACTTCGAACAGTGGACGTTTCATTTTAGATGTGTTACGACCGTGGCTCTACCCTTCATTCGATCCCTGCGAAACCTTACATTTCAGCAGGATAATGCTCGACCGCATGTTGCAGGTCCTCTACGGTCCTTCCTGGATACAGAAAATGTTCGATGCTGCCCTGGCCAGCACATTCTCCAGATCTCTCACCAATTGAAAACGTCTGGTCAATGGTGGCCGAGCAGCTGGCTCGTCACAATACGCCAGTCACTACTCTTCATGAACTGTGGTATCGTGTTGAAGCTGCATGGGCAGCTCTACCTGTACACGCCATTCAAGCTCTGTTTCACTCAATGCCCAGGCGTATTACGGCCATTATTACGGCCAGAGGTGGTTGTTCTGGGTACTGATTTGTTAGGATCTACGCATCCAAATTGCGTGAAAATGCAATCCCATGTCAGTTCTAGTATAATATATTTGTCCAATGAATACCCGTTTATCATCTGCATTTCTTCTTGGTGTAGCAGCTTTAATGGCCAGTAGTGTAAACGAGCGTGAATAATCAGCAGTGTACAGCAGACTGTACACAAGTGTCGACAGGCACAGGTGTCGCTGCAGGGTGGGTACTAGTCGGCAGCCGTGGGGGCAACGCCCCCTCTGCCGTTTGAAGCGGGGCTCGCCTGGCCAGGCGTGTAAATTGGCCTCTGCCGCCTCTCGCCCGCCGCGTCGCGCTCTGGCCGATGTTGCCAATCCAGTGAGCATTTCGTAACTCTTTATAGCGCCTCTCCAGAGACTTCATTAGATCGATACCCACAGCGCCGCCCGTGCTTCCTCGCTCAGACCGAAACGGCTGTCAGATGAGAACAAATGTGTCCTTTTTAGGGTTTCACGTATCAATTGGTAAAATCGGAACCCTTACACGATCACTTTGTTGACCATGTCTGTCCGACTGTCCGACGGTTCAGGACCTTTTTTTCACGCACACATAGACGTAGGTCCCTGGGCGGTGTAAAAAAATTTAATCTTCTAAGTCAATGCAATCAAAAGACACGGCCACTTATGTCACATTTCTTGACACTTGCAAACTCAGGCTACTTCCCGTTGATCTACAATAATGAAATATGGCAAGACGCAAGATTTCATAGTACAAGTAATGGAAAAAATTCGAAAACCATTACTTAATAATTATATCACATTAAAACATATTTCTTTTGCCATTTGTTATCCGGCAGACTATGCGTCCATGTGTTAAGACCCCTTTTTCTGAGGAACGGGTTGATGTATAAAGTTCAAGTTCAAAGTTATGACACATGTTAAGGTCTATGGTCCCTAGACCGTAAAAAAAAGTAAGCTTCTAAGTCATTGTAATCATAAGATACGGTCATTTATTACACATATTTTAATACTCGCAAACTAAGTGATTTGAGTTGTTTCGTAACACCTACGATATCTACCTTTATGTCACTCATGCTGACAACTGTTCTGGTATAGAAGTCTGGCATATTTACTTCGTCTTCTTTCGTGAAGGAATTACGGAAAACTGTATTTAGTAACTCTGCATAAGTGACACCGTCATCGGTAACATTTCCATTGCTATCGCGCACTGACGGTATCGACTGTTTTTTGTCACTGGTGTACTTTACGTACGAGCAGAATCTCTTTGGGTTTTCTACCATATTTTGAGACAATGTTTCATAATATGGTAGACAACCCAAAGAGACAGAGGGTGACGGACCGATAGGCGCACTTGCGTAAACAACTTAAATCATCGCTTCCACAGAATGAACAGATACAAAAAAACTCTGACCATCAGTCTTACGCACTTAAAGACGCTCTACTTTTGTAATTGTAAGGACTGCGCGAGGTACATGTGGTCTTGCTTAACTTGCTGACAGATATCGCCGCGGAAACCTCGAAGGTGGCACGGAACCACTGGCCGTAACACGTCAGAAATTTAACTGTTTGCTGTCCAAACCAACAGCTGCGCGTACCTGAGGTGTTCATGTTGTATTGCCAATGGCACGCCACGCCAACACACCTGGTGCTGTGCCCGTATGACTATGATGAATGCATTCTAGCGATATTCGTTTTACTCGAAACCTTCTCACATACATAAAACGCCGAAACAAAAATCACAACGCCGTGAAGGAGTTATCCGAGACAAACGAAAGTTGGTAGGCGTGTTTCTACATCTAAAAATGCGAAATTTGAAGAGTGGCCATTGTGAGGATGCATATCAGGTTTGCTTTAAATGCACGCTGGTCGTGAGCATTAGTTACATTTGAGACGTGGTGAGTTGATGTTACTGAAGAATGCCTTTAAGGCGACAAAAGGCGCCATTGTGAACATCTCACTGAGTTTGAACGAGGTCGTGTAACACGGCTTCGAGAAGCTGGATGTTTCTCTGCGAAACTGCAGAAAGACTTGGCAGGAATGTACTCACTGTACATGATTGCTGGCAGCGGTGGTCACAAGAATGTACGGTCAATTTCTTGGTGAACAAAGTTTATTAGTCTCGCTGCGTATTCATCGTTGTCCCAAGGTGCAGGAGATCGATAAGGAGGAGGCCATTTTGGTCAAAGAAGAAGTTTAGCATATTATTTACCGTTCACGGACTTCGAGGTTTTGGTTGGCGGCGAAGCACAGGGGATTTTGACGCTCCCACTCGACTTAGAAGTGAGGACAACATATCTTGTCTGCAGCGACCACTTGTGGCAGGAACTCACTGGCTTCCTTGGCGTAGCGCTGCAGATGTTCAAGAGATTGTCTCAATCGATATGATTCTCGTGCTGTTTGAAGACCGTAAGGCTCACATTGGGTGCACACACTGCGAAATTTCAATACGTCTTAATGATGAGGTGAATACTTCCGAAGCTCGATCCTATCTCTGCAGCAATGGCTGCTACCGTACCTCGCCGGTGTTGAATGATGTGGGCACCCAGCGGCTGGTCAATGGCGTCGGTACGGCGTTTCACACTGTGCATCATCGGCCAACAATATCAGTGCTTTTCTGAAGGCTTGTACCACGCCTTGACCCTTTCAACGCACATGCACTGCTCTCTGCACACACATGCCATTCTTCGATGAATTTCGGTTCCCCGCACTTCCTTCGCTGTCAGGAAGTGCTCTTTGCTCTTCTTTAACAAGCCTCTAATGCACTATCTTCAGCACGATTGAGTACAGTGTAAGGTCGACACGTGACCGCGCTCGGTTTATCGTCACGTAAATGTGCAACCCATATCTCTATGGCGACGATTTTCGACCTCAGCACTCTTATAGGCATCGCACCTTTTCAGCAGGCAATGACATTACGGTACTTTCAGCAGTTTTCGTTTTACAGCTTCTGGTTCGTTTCTTTTAGAATTTTTGCGTCTGCTCTGAAATGCTAATGAGCCGTGCACGCCTCGCGTTTACTCCATTTATTGTTTGTCATATTCTATTACGCTACTGCCGCCTCGTTTAGTTATTCGATTTTCTGGCGTCACTAACTTCCCGCCTTACTTGCTCGTGAGCGCAGCAGCAGCGCGTATCGATAAGTGCACTGTCGTACCATCTCTGGAGCGACCGATAGTGGTCGTGTGCCTGGAGTCAGTTCGCGACGGACCAGCAGTGCAGGCGCGACGCAGCAGAGGGAGACTGGAGCGGTACGACCGTTAGTTGGTCGTTCGGTTGGTCGTCTCATCGGCCGACGTATACTTGATTGTTTCACCGTTTCCGCTGGCGGCCTCTATGCGGTGTCGGGGAGTGTGGTGCTGTTCCCATTGCTACGAGGTTTGTGGCTCACCGATCCTGGACATGAAAGTTGAGTTTTGAGTTAATCTACCAGCAAGTCACGACTAGAGTGAAATTTTCATTCTACAGCGGAGTGTGCGCTGATAAGAAACTTCCTGGCAGATTAAAACTGTGTCCCAGACCGAGACTCGACTTTGCCTTTCGCGGGCAAGTGCTCTACCGACTGAGCTACCCAAGCACGACTCACACCCCCGTCCTCAGCTTTAATTCCGCCAGTACGTCTCCTACCTGCCAAACTTCACAGAAGCTCTCCTGCGAACCTTGCAGAACTAGCACTCCTAGAAGAAAGCATGTTGCGGAGAGATGGCTTAGCCACAGCCGGGGGGATGTTTCTAGAATGAAATTTTCACTCTACAGCGGAATGTGCGTTGATAAGAAACTTCCTGGCAGATTAAAACTGTGTGCCGGATCCAGACTCGAACTCAGGACCTTTGCCTTTCGCGGGCAAGTGCTCTACCAACCGAGCTACCCAAGCACGACTCACGTTACGTCCTCACAGCTTTAATTCCGCCAGTACCTCGTCTCATACCTTCCAAACTTCAGAGAAGCTCTCCTACGAACCTTTTAGAGCACTTGCCCGCGAAAGGCAAACGTCCCGAGTTCGAGTCTCGGTCCGGCACACAGTTTTAATCTGCCAGGATGTTTCAAGTCACGACTGTTCACATTGTGACGTCTGGAGTTCGTAGTCGACTGTTGGGATATTCCCGTAAGCATCAAAATGCGTTTTCAAGTTGGCTCCGGCGGAGTTTCACTGTACTTGGTTATTTGAATTGAAGTGCACCAACGGAATCTTATGCCTTGTGGCCGTTAACGTCCCGGTTACCTTTCCTGGCCGTTGGCGTAAATTCAGGCGCTGTATTTTCATCATTGTGTTGTCGCTGTCCAGCACGGTGTGTAGTTTGACAGCTCAATGTATACTTGGTTGTGGGCGCCAATACCGCCTACGTTGTTCCATTGAACTCCCTGCTGTGTGCTGGTCTGGTGAAACGGAGGTTAGTTTGTCGGTGGGTGCGTTGACTGTCTGTTGGTTGGGTTGTCGTCGGATAGATGACGGTTGAGCCGACTGCCTGTCTCACCTAAACGAGCGTTAGTGTTTCAATTCCAGGTCGACCCTCGGAACTTCTGAGCGCCCATGAGTGTACTGCCTTTGCTTGTTTGTTCTTGGTTCAAATAGCTCTGAGCACTATGGGACTTAACATCTGTGGTCATCAGTCCCCTAGAACTTAGAACTACTTAAACCAAACTAACCTAAGGACGTCACACACATCCATGCCCGAGGTAGAATTCGAGCCTGCGACCGTAGCGGTCACGCGGCTCCAGACTGAAGCGCCTAGAACCGCACGGCCACCACGGCTGGCTTGTTCTTGGTGTTTGTACTTGTATGGCTTGTACCCGATTTTTAGATTAACGTTGGTTTGCCTTTAAGGTGTCTGATGGTTTTGGCCTTCAGCCTAATTTAAGAACTGTTTTACGCAAAGCCTTTCGAATTTTTAAAATTAATGTTATTAAGTGTTGGGCCCTCAGCCGATTTTGAATTTAAGTTGTTTGCTCTTAAAGTGTCAGATTCTTTGGGCCTTCAGCTTAATTAAGGAAATGTTTTAAGATAAGGCTTTACCTTTTAAATTTCTGATTTTGGTTGAGCTTTAAGTTATTGGCTTTCAACCGTTTTTAAATTAAAGTGGTCTTGCCCTTAAGGCATGAGATTGTACGGCGCATTCAGCCGCTAATTAAGTTCCAAAACTAAAGCTGTATTTTCTTTTTTTAAAAAAAATTTCTTGGCTCTTGTAATGTTTAATAAATAAAGCTGTATGTTCGAATGTAACCGACAGCCGCTTATTTGGGCCCCTCTCCGCAAGTTATACTACCTGTCCTGTCCTGCGGGTTTAGCAGGGCGTCTCAACTAATCCTCTATACAGGGTGTTAGAAAAAGGTACGGCCAAACTTTCAGGAAACATTCCTCACACACAAAGAAAGAAAATATGTTATGTGGGCATGTGTCCGGAAACGCTTAATTTCCATGTTATAGCTCATTTTAGTTTCGTCAGTGTGTATTGTACTTCCTCGATTCACCGCCAGTTGGCCCAATTGAAGGCAGGTAATGTTGACTTCGGGGCTTGTGTTGACATGCGACTCATTGCTCTACAGTACCAGCATCAAGCACATCAGTACGTAGCATCAACAGGCTAGTGTTCATCACGAACGTGGTTTTGCAGTCAGCGCAATGTTTACAAATGCGGAGTTGGCAGATGCCCATTTGATGTATGGATTAGCACGGGGCAATAGCCGTGGCGCGGTACGTTTGTATCGAGACAGATTTCCAGAACGAAGGTGTGTCCCGACAGGAAGACGTTCGAAGCAATTGATCGGCGTCTTAGGGAGCACGGAACATTCCAGCCTCTGACTCGCGAGTGGGGAAGACCTAGAACGACGAGGACACCTGCAATGGACGAGGCAATTCTTCGTGCAGTTGACGATAACGCTAATGTCAGCGTCAGAGAAGTTGCTTCTGTACAAGGTAACGTTGACCACGTTACTGTATGGAGAGTGCTACGGGAGAACCAGTTGTGTCCGTACCACGTACAGCGTGTGAAGGCACTATCAGCTGCTGATTGGCCTCCACGGGTACACTTCTGCGAATGGTTCATCCAACAATGTGTCAATCCTCATTTCAGTGCAAATGTTCTCTTTACGGATGAGACTTCATTCCAACGTGATCAAATTGTAAATTCTCACAATCAACATGTGTGGGCTGACGAGAATCCGCATACAATTGTGCAATCACGTCATCAACACAGATATTCTGTGGACGTTTGGGCAGGCATTGTTGGTGATGTCTTGATTGGGCCTCATGTTCTTCCACCTACGCTCAATGGAGCACGTTATCATGATTTCATACGGGATACTCTACCTGTGCTGCTAGAACACGTGCCTTTACAAGTACGACACAACATGTGGTTCATGCACGATGGAGCTCCTGCACATTTGAGTCGAAGTGTTCGTACACTTCTTAACAACAGATTCTGTGACCGACGGATTGGTAGAAGCGGACCAACTTTATGGCCTCCACGCTCTCCTGGCCTCAACCCTCTTGACTTTCATTTAAGGGGGCATTTGAAATCTCTTGTCTACGCAACCCAGGTACCAAATGTAGAGACTCTTCGTGCTCGTATTGTGGTCGGCTGTGATACAATTCGCCATTCTCCAGGGCTGCATCAGCGCATCACGGATTCCATGCTACAGAGGGTGGATGCATGTATCTTCGCTAACGGAGGACATTTTGAACATTTCCTGTAAAAGTGTTTGAAGTCAAGCTGGTACGCTCTGTTGCTGTGTGTTTCCATTGCATGATAAATGTGATTTGAAGAGAAGTAATAAAGTGAGCTCTAACAAGGAAAGTAAGCGTTTCCGGACACATGTCCACATAACATATTTTCCTTCTTTGTGTGTGAGGAATGTTTCCTGAAAGTTTGGCCGTACCTTTTTGTGACACCCTGTATATCTAAGCAAGTGTACAAATGCCTGCCAGTTTGGTCGTTTGTTTAATGCCTCCTTCGTGGTGTTGCACTTTTCAAGGCCAGAAGTGTGGTAACTGGATGGAGTGTGGCGAATAGTGGAATACGTCACGAGGAAACGTGACAGAAAGACGTCAGAAATACAGATGCAGAGAACAGTTCCCAGTCCCTGGAGAGATGACGGCAGAGCGTTAGAGAGGGGAGGCTTTCTGTGGCCCCACGTGGGGTTAGCAACTCGACGCCAGTGGACGGCGTCAGGACGTATCGGCTACTCGTGGCGGCGAGCCCAGATTGATGAATCGACGCCCTCGGCCTGCCTGGAGAGTGGGTGGTGGGGGCTGATGGGGCGGGGAGTGTGGGAGGGTTAGCGGCAGCGCGTGTCGCTGAACCCATCACGGAAGCCGACACGTGGGCTGCAAGGTTTCCCATAAATTCCACACTTCATCCTTAATAATCAAATACATTTCCATTGTTCACACTTGCAAAAGCACCGGCACCCGGTGAACATTTCCCTCCAGATAAGATAATACCCTCGCTGTAAATAGTATGGCTATTCCCTACTCCCCATATTCCATTGACTCGTTCCTCCCCCATGCCCCCCCCTTTTTCTTGTTCATCATATAATGGAACCAGCCAATGGCTCACTTTTTATTAGGTATTGGGCTACTCGTTCATTCCATAAATTTACTATATGATGCAGATAAGTGTAAAAATTGTTATCTCGCATTTCGTAAAGCTTTAAGCACACGTATTAAACAATTTTGTGCACTTTTATACAGAATATGTGTTGAAACATGAATGTAACATAACTAATATTAATTTTATCATTAGGTTGGTGCAGAAGTTCGTACTGTTTTTGTCTGGCATCATTGTATTCCGGCTGCTATCGTTTTATTTACCGATTGTAATTTTTTATTTGTAGTTCCCTGTTGCTGTCTGAGTTTACATAATGTCATTTTGTCATTTGGAGATAGCTGAGTGGAGCTGTGGACACCAGAAAATGGAGCGGCAAGTGTCGAAATCGGAACGTTTCCGTCATATTCTTCTGTTTCAGTTCAGTAAAGGGGTGAGAACAGTGGAGGCAAGCAGAAACATTTCCGCCATGTACTCGGATAAAGTCATTGGACAGAGGAAGGCAAGAAAATGGTTTTATCGTTTTAAGGGGGATAGTTTTGACATTAGTGTGTCTGCACGTTCAGGAAGATCGTCGGGATTTGATGAAGATCGTTGAAATGCATTAATCCACAATGATTCACGCCACTGTACTCGAGAACTGGCAAATATGATAAATCGTGATCTGTCCACCATCGTTCAACACTTACATGCACTGGGAACGGTTCAAAAATCGGTACTGCATGCTGTAAGACAAAATCACAAAAATCAGCGGGTTGCCATATGTGTATCTCTGCTTGATCATCATCAATTGGCTCGTGTGCGACACCGACCATTCCCATTCTGTATCGTTACTGATGACGGAAATAGTGTCTTTCTGCTAACATTGTAAGCTTATTTGTCCGTCGCTGACACAGAAGACCCCAAACCTTCTTTCCTTCCTTTCTGGGCAAGCTGTGCAATGATTAGACTACATGTAACGCTTACTGGGCCAGGGTAAATGCTAGTAATTTAACATTCCCCACAACTGACAAATATTACAAAAAAAATATATATTAATTTCTTTGTCGACCCACACAGTCCTGAGAATGGCGCACAACTGACAAATCTTACAAAAAAAAAATGAATTTCTTTGTCGACCCACACACTCCTGAGAATGGCACGTTAACAATTTGCATTTACGCGCCCCTATTACCGGCAGCTGCGTTGATAAATACTCCGCACCTCGCAAGGCTAACTACCAGATCGAGAATATTAGGTAAGTTGTTGGAAGTGGTTAAGCGTTGGTGAAAATCTCGCTTCTGAGCACACAAAGAGCTCTAACCGCAGAAGTCTTGCACGGAACACGCGTCGGTGCAGTGCTGCGATACAGACCGTGTATCTCCCTTCGAAGACGATGGCCAAGACGCCAAGTCTGTACCGCTCGATGGCTGAAGGTCAAGTCCACTCTCTCCACAAGTCTCCCGTCTCCTATGCGTACGAAAACGTGGCGGAAGAATACTGTTGCGTACAATGTCGCACGCTCTATCATCGCCGAAATCCGTCCAACGGCATTTCTGAGATCTATCCAATGATCGAGTAGGTCATATCGCCCCTACGCAAACGATATTTCCGTCTTCGCCACGTGTTGCCCAGCACAGGTGGCTCCGGATGCCGGCTATCCCCGAAAGCGCCGTATTGTCCCTCGTTTCCGGCGAGCGCTACCTGCCGACCACGGCGGCCCGGCGAGCTACGCCCATCTGCAGACAAGTCTCAACTTCCGACACTTTTCACCGACGCTTTAAGTTAGTGACTTAATCATGCAGACATGCAGGGAATACTGCTCTAGAGTGCCTCATATTTATCATAATTCAATAGAGTCATGATCTGATGCTCTTGCCAGTCCCTTTATTATTAATACTAATTGGTAAGCTAACGTGTAAGTGCCCATGTCCTGGCACCTTACAACATAAAGAAAAAAAAGGAAAAGGTTGAGATCACAAAAAGCAGCAACTCCCTCTACTTTAAAGACCAGCGCGCGTCCACAAAAGATAACATTATGCATCTCATGGAACAGCCGCAGTGTGGTGTACTACGAATTATTTTCTCCACATGTAACATCACTGCTGACATTTATTGTCAACAAGTGAGACGTTTTTGAGACGCAGTCCAAGGACAACAACCAGGAAGACTTTCTGAACCGATGCTACTCCACGATAACGCCCGCCCGCGTTCTGCTAGACTCACAGAAGGCACTGTACTGGAGTTGGGTTGAGAAGTCATTCCGCATCCACCTTATACACCTGATCTTCCACTCTGAGGTTTTTATCTGTTCCGGTCTCTATCGAACAACTTTTCAGGAACCTCCATTCCAGGTGAAAATGCTCTCCGAACATCGCTCGACGAGTTCTTCGCCTCAAAAGCACTTGATATCTACAGTCGTGGAACACGAACTTATGCACCAATTTAATATTTTTCAAAAAACTTAATTATTTGTCATATACTGGACTGTATTTCAAAATTTCCAAAATTTGGTTATCCAGATATAATTATACCTGAAGTCGAAGTCATTGACAATGGTATAGTTCATTATGAACTTTCAAAATAACTCAAGAAAAAATTATCGATAAGTAACTCATTCGTTATGTAAAAGATTATTATCTTTGTTGTTTTTCACTAGTAGCTGCAAGTTGCTGTAGGTTTTCGTGTATCCATCCTTGTGACCGGACTGCCAAGTGTTGGCAGTTGATGGTTGGAATGCTGACGTAACAGCTACAGATAGTCTGTGTAAACCAGTTATGTTGGCTACTGACGCATCGTATATATGAATCGTGATGACCCCTTCACCATCAACTAAGGGCGCATTGGAGCGCCAAAACTGGTAGCTACACGATAACTAAGATGCCAAGGACGGCTGTAGGCGCATTTTTCTCACAGTTGTTGTTGGTGGTTGGCGGGAAGTTGCTTCACGTTGGGGGAAGTTGCTGCACTGTGTGTGTGTGGAATGTTGTATTATGAGTTTCAGAGGTATCTGAATGTTAAACTTGTGCTGTGTCAGAAGGATAAGAAGTAAATACCCTATGTGAAAGATAAAGTGTTTGCAACACGTTATTTCGCGTACATATTTTGAACTAGAATTTTAAATTACGCCTGAAGGCAGGAGACGTCGAAATGCATCAAATGCTCATTCTTTAGGCGGGCTATACGAGATTGGAATAATAGAGAATTGTGAAGGTGGTTCGATGAACCCTCTGTCAGGCACTTAAATGTGATTTGCAGAGTATCCATGTAGATGAAGATGTAGAAGACGATAAGGCAAGTAATGGAAACTACCAAATTTATTTCCTGTCACAACCTTTATTTTCTGAATAAATCAACCTTTGCTCATATTTGTTCTCAGTGGCATAACATCTGACGCAAATATATACAAATAAAGAATTTAAGAGTTTTGTTATAAAATCATATTTTGACGAAGCAATAGATACGAAAAAAATATTGGTTTCAATTACATTCACCAGTTATTTTGTTCATATTGTAAGTAGGCTGTTTAGGTTCTTTTTATTGGTAACGCCGCCGCCACGTAGCGCTCTGTATGAAATTCACTGGCTGTGCCTGTGCAGTCTGTGGCTGGTTGGCATTGTTGTAATACTCGCCATTGTAGTGTTGGGCAGCGGCAGCTGGATGCTAACAGCGCAGTTGGAGGTGAGCCGCCTGCAGTGGTGGACGTGGGGAGAGAGATGGCGGAGTTTTGAAATTTGTAAGAACTGGTGTCATGAACTGATATATATATATTATGACTATAAAGGTAAATACATTGTTTGTTCTCTATTAAAATCTTTCATTTGCTAACTGTGCCTATCAGTAGTTAGTGACTTCCGTAGTTTGAATCTTTTAGTTAGCTGGCAGTAGTGGCGCTCCCTGTATTGCAGTAGTTCGAGTAACGAAGATTTTTGGTGAGGTAAGTGATTTGTGAAAGGTATAGGTTAATGTTAGTCAGGGCCATTCTTTTGTAGGGATTTTTGAAAGTCAGATTGCGTTGCGCTAAAAAAAAAAAAAAAAAAAAAAATGTGTCTCAGTTTAAGCACAGTCATGTACAATTTTTGAAGGGGACGTTTCATATGCATATGAAACACAGGGATTCCTAGGTATTTAGTCGAATTGACAGCCCTTAGATTTGTGCGATTTATCGTATACCCAAAATTTATCGGATTTCTTTTAGTATCCATGTCGACGACCTCGCACTTTTCTTTGTTTACTGCTAATTGCCACTTTTAGCACCATACAGAAATTCTCTCTAGATCATTTTGTAATTGGAATTGATCGTCTGATGATTCTACTAGACGGTAAATTACAGTGTCATCTGCAAACAATCTAAGGAGGCTGCTGAGATTATCACCTAGATCATTTATATGAATCAGGAACAGCAGAGGGCCTATGACTCTACCTTGCGGAACGCCAGATATCACTTCTGTTCTGCTCCATGATTTACCGTCTATCACTACGAACTGTGACCACTCTGAGAGGAAATCACTAATCCAGTCACACAACTGAGACGATACTCCATATGCACCCAATTTGATTAATAGTCGCTTGTGAGGAACAGTATCAGCCTTGCTACTAGTGTAGCCTCGTACAGCAGTGAAATGTGGACAACAAGCAGCTCAGACAAGAAAGGAGTAGAAGCTTTTGAAATGCAGCGCTACAGAAGATTTGTGAAGAGGGGATGGGTAGATCGAATAAGTTATGAGGAGGTACCGAATCGAATTAAGGGAAAAAGATTGATGGGACACATCCTGAAGCATCAAGAAAGAGTTAGTGTGGTAATGGAGAAAACTGTGTGGTGTAGAAACTGTAGATGGAGAACTAGGCATGAATACAATAAGCAGATTCAAATGGCTGGCGGTCGCAGTAGTTACTCAGAGATGAAAAGGCTTGCACAAGGTTGAGTAGCATCATACTGATCTTCGGATTACAGACCACAACAACAAGAATAGCGTGCTGAAGCCCGCATACGCAGGGCATACACAATTTCAGATGAACGCAGTCTGAAGGCAGAGTTGCAACAACTGGAATCTGTCTTTCCGCAAAAATGGATGCACCAGCCAACATATTCGGACGGCCTTTCAACGCAAGAGCCCCAAAATGGCATGGAAGATAAAAACCTGGGAGTAGAAGAAAATAAGAAGACCACTTGAAACGTCCCCTTAGAAAAATTATACACGACTGTGCTTAAACTGAAACACAATATTTTTTAGCGCAACGCAATCTGACTTTCTATAATCCCTACAAGAGAATGGCCCTGACTAACATTAACCTATATGTTTCACAAATCACTTACCTCACAAAAATCTTCGTTACTCGAACTACTACAATACAGCGAGCGCCACTACCGCCAGCGAACTAAAAGATTCAAACTACGGAAGTCACTAACTACTGATAGGCACAGCTAGCAAATGAAAAATTTTAATAGAGAACAAACAATGTATTTACCTTTATAGTCATAATATATATATCAGTTCATGACACCAGTTCTTACAAATTTCAAAACTCCGCCATCTCTCTCCCCACGTCCACCACTGCTGGCGGCTCACCTCCAACTGCGCAACGCTACGCGATGTTAACATCCAGCTGCCCGACACTACAATGGCGAGTATTACAACAATGCCAACCAGCCACAGACTGCACATGGCACAGCCAGTGATTTTCATACAGAGCGCTACGTGGCGGCGGCGTTACCAATAAAAAAAACCTAAACAGCCTACTTACAATATACCGCAGTAGTCTGGGCCAGCATTATGTTGTGTACTTTTTTGCCTTTTATATTAATCTGCTTTTAATCTCTGAGTATAACGTAGTAAAAGGTTAATTTGTTCATATCTTCTACAAGTGTTGCATATGCTTTTGTTTTCTGTCCAGGTATATAGTCGTAAAATGGTCAGATATCTGTGATAAAACTATCTTTGTACACTTATAAGCACTGGTTGACGATGTGTGGACTATCTGTTTAGTCTTAAGTTATCTGAGGTTGGCTTACAATGGCGAAAGCCCATTCACAACGAAATATAAAATAAATATTGTTGTGAAACATTAATATAGGGTGTTTCACTTTTTAATTTTTCGTTCTACTTGTTGATGCTCAGAAATCACATCTGGACTCGCTAGAAACACCACGCAGTCAATTTTACCCGTGATTCGTAGCGACAGCCCTCAGGTGGCCAGACGAGGGAATCGGATGTGCTGCATTTCTTTCACGGCTGTCGGATTCCGGAGTCTGCGAGTGCTATCGCTGTCGGCGATCCAACGCAGGTTTTCCCCCAACGATGCGAACGTGCCGCCAATGCATTAAACATGAACTCCGTACGCCGTGCTTGCGTGTCCGACCAACTATCGATACTCGACGGGTGCTACGATACCGGCTGTCAAATCAGCTTTATTTTCGATTCGCCCTAAAGCCAGTGCGCCCCACAGCCACGCTGTTTCAAATTTTCATGCGACTAAACACCTGGTCTGCCAACTGCTTTTTTCCGCTCGCAGGGTGCAACCAATTACCAAATCAGCGAGCAGGATTTAAACAGAAATATTTACTGTGCTGTAGCGCAGTTTCCTGTATTTTAAAACCGAATCCACAATGGATTCGTTTTTGTTATTCAACAGGCGCGTTCTGTCCTACGGTAAATCGATTGTCAGATAATGACACTCGGTTTGTTTTGCTAAACGACTTCTGGACTCAGTCTTCCCTCTGTGTGGGTCAGTACGCCATAATGAATCCTCTTGGCACATTAAAAACTTGTAGGACATATTAAAATCTTGTAGTGTCACAAAATGTGTTTTGCTAAACGACTTCTGGACTCCTACAGCCTACTTCCCTCTGTGTGGATCAGCTCGAGTTGACCGACTCTTTGTTAAGGAATATTGTTGACAGGAGGGAAGGCGTGTTCCAACTTTGGCGACACTAGTTGCATGAGTTTTGAGGTTATGTGTGTTCGTAGAGTGTAGACGAACTGAAATATGAAATGGGGAACGGAGAATAATCTTCGCTTTTTGGATATAAATGCTTTGCACAGGTGTTTGTGGGATTTCAGTGATGCCGATTACAAAAATAAGCAACATCTTGCTGCTCATGAGACCATCATGTGCGATCATAACATAGATGGTTTGACAGAAACTGAGCTGGAGGGAAAAATTTATTGGGTTAGGAGCAAATATACAACTGAATTAAGAAAAATGCAAGCGAGTACTTCTAGATGCGGCAATGCTCTCGCCTACAAGACTAAAATCCCATCGTTCGAGTTGGAGGACTCTTTGTAAAGGAATAATGTTGACAGGAGGGAAGGCTACACAAATCAAGAAGCTGCATTCTTAATCAATATCCATCTATTTAAACGTCGCAGCGATTTTGCAGTATTGCCACTGTACAGATCTATCTTCAAGAGAGTATTTTGCACACCATTCTCTTCTTAATGCGCCCTGCTTCGAATAATTATTGCTGTTAATGAAAGAGCATCATCACCAACTACAACCGCATCTTATAACATGCCGAGTGTTCTCGATTGTAATGAACGCAACATGATACGTTAATTTCAGTTCTGGCGACAGTACTTCGTGCATTACAGTCTCTTTACTCCTTATCGCATAATTAACTCTGCTTGGAAGAAACGTGAACTGTTCTGGCGACTTTCTAAGGTAACTGAAAGAACTTCTTGGGTCTTCCATTATAAATTATTTTAGCAAGGATGCTGAGCAACCGAGATGACATCTGTTCTTCATCCAGTCACGAATCGATTCACATTCCTTATTTTTTTCTTATGCAACGATTGCACTCAACTAGATTTAACTCCATCACAACTCGTGCGATGTGCAGCTGCCAAAACTTTCATTTCAGACGCGACTCAGAGACCCTCAAAACGACGAAACTGAAGTGTATACTGATGGCGCCGTCTCTGCAGTCAAACACGAAACCATTTGCGTGCAACTCAATCCACCCAACTAGTAGCTAATCCCTGTGTCGTCGTGTAAACTAGCCTTTATGTTCCATTCCCATCGAACCAGGATGCTCCCAAGCGATGTCCGTCTTGTGTAAATAACAGACGGTCGGCGGAGCTAGCCGTTATAGGAGGGGTTCCCAAACTTTTCCTCTAATAGACCACTTTCAGAACCCAGTACTTTAATAAAGCGCCTTGTTTATTTTGAAGGTTAATAAATGTTTTTTAAAAAAATGAGAAAAACTTGTTTTATTCAGTGATTAGTTCTATCTTCAATCATAAACATAATAAAACAGAAATCATAACGAATTTTTTAAAAAATTAGTAGCGTAAAAAAGTGGAAAAAAGCCAGGTTATTAACAGTTTTTCACAGAACACTTACTTCTCTTTCCGTGAAACACGAGTGTTTCGCAGAAACAGTTTGGGAAATCCTCCAGCATAGGAAGGCATGTTGCAAGTCTACGATCAAAAGGGAAAGACTTTTACTGACAGCGCAAACATTGACTATTATTATTTAGTACCTAAAATAAGACAAATGATACTTTTGATTTGTATCCATGATGTTGCTATTTGGTTTGCTTGGTGAGAGGCCTTTATATTAATATAAAATATAATATATTACTATTACAACTAGAGTTGCAATTTCATTTCCTAGATGCGAATATTACACTTCGAAAATACACACTGAAATTCAAAGAAACGTAAAGGAGAGATGGCGCAGGGTAAAGTATCTGATGCGCAGTGACCAATTTTCGTCCAGTGCGTTGGACGAGTTCATTCATTAGTTCGGAAGGGGAGGTACATAGAGTTTGCCGTAATACGTTGTGTGTATGAAATTTTACTAATGTATTTAATATTTCTTTTACACTTGGGTGAAGGTCTCTGCCTGTCAGCAATCTCGAGAAAATTTATGTGACGTAGCAGACTCATTTTCAATCGCGCCGCGCCAGCGATAAACCAGAGTGTAATATCCACAACATTCCTCATATTTCACGCACTGTTTGAGATGTCAAAATGAGAATTCGACAAATGATATCACGGGAACAGTAGAGTGTTTTGCTATATTGTTATTATGCGAAATTTCGTCTACCGTGTTATTAGATTAACTAAAGACTTTTTCGATGAAATAATGCAATTTTGAAGGGCCATCGATAACTAGTGAAACGAGAAATGCTATGAGTTTTAGAACAACGTAAGTGAACCCATTACACGTTTATTTGTACCAAGAATGACCTTGTTCATAAGATAGTGCCCTTAGTTTCCCTCAGATCCTTACTTAATAAAGTTAATACACCACTATTTCGGAATTCTCTCGCAGTTGCGTGTGGACAACATGTTAGTGAGGAGAGATTGTGTACACACGACTGTATTTCAGTAAAAGGGGCAAATTTCAACATGGTAGCAAGAAACAAAATGTAAGTTTTACTTAAAATTCGCCAGCATGACGCTTCACTGAGAGTTACAAATGGTCAACAAGCCAGACGAAAATAAATCGGTGCATTTTCGGCGGAATTCTTTTTAGATACAAACCAAAGCAGAGGTGACAGATCTTTCTGAATGGTCACCAGGAAAGCGTGGGTGCGGAGGGGTTCCTATTAATATTTACAAAAAATCTGAACGAAGGCTCCAGCTTGGGACAGCACCTCCCCTCCAGCTCTCGGCGTTTTCTCTGCAAGACCTGCCCACAACCGCCGTCTTCACATCTGATTGCCACGATATTCTGCGTGATCATACACTCTGCCTCGTCATGACTGGGTGTTGTATGATGTCCTTAGTTAGGTTTAAGTAATTCTAAGTTCTAGGGGACTGATGACCATAGATGTTAAGTCCCATCGTGCTCAGAGCCATTTGAACTAATCCTGTCATACAACTATGGCCACCATTCAGTATTCTAAATGGTTTGAGGCAAGAAGATCCATACTGTTCAAATTGACCTTGGAAAAGTAAGCCGTGACACTGGTCGAATCATAGAAACTGAGATGGTGCGAGCAGACAAAATACTGGCATTTGCTGTCTGTTAGGTGATTCCTGGCGACACCCTGGAGCAAGTATGCTCTGAGACTTCACGAATTTTCCACAACAAAAAACAAAATTGGGTGGGTGGAGAATGATGTTAAAACAAAATATCTCGTTGTATTACCCCGTCGGCCTCTCCCTCCTTCCACCATAGTGGACCGCATACCTCTGAACCAGTTCAAGAATTCTAGTACCTAATAAAGGTAAGAGAAGAACGAAGTGCATCAATGTATAATAAACGCTAACTGCATGTCCTCTAATCTGATTAATTTATTCAAGCCACGTCTGACACTGCTGAAAAAAAAGATTCAGCTATTCATGACACTAGTACGGCCGGTACTTTTACATTCTCGTCAACCCTGGGAGAAATCCGCATCAACTAACGAAACAATCTGTCTTCGGCAGGAAAGTCCTTCGAAAGATCTATGGGTCTGCCTACAATACTATGAAAGGCAAAGGGGAACAAAGAACGAAAGAAGACCTGTGCGAGTAGTTTAGATAGTCACACTTTGACCGAAAATTAGGACAGAAGAGGCTACTGTGGTTTGGTCACACCTTTAGAGCTGATGTATCAATCCCTACCGAGTCATCCATTAGCAACCTGCTGGAAAACGCCCCAGAGAAAGTTCAAAGACGCGATGAAACAATCAAGAACCGAGTACCAGAATTTTTAATGCTCTTTTGCAAGACTTCTGTTTAGGAAAACAATTTCAGTGAAAAAAATATCTAGCGGGAGGGTCTGACAAACAAAATACTATGTAACAGGTTGAAAATAGAAATTTTGATTGGATTTTGATGTAGTCGATATTTTTAATTTGTTGCCATACAACAACAGGTCAAAAATATTGTTTAATTAATAATTGTTCAGTTATAGAGACAGGAAACATAACTGTACTGTCATTAACCAACATTTTACATACTTCAAAAATGTTTCTAGATGTCATCAGAGTGCGAGATACAATTTACTCTTTCAGCTCCCTTTGCGTGTGTTTACGTACACTCGACTTTCAGCAAAGATTATCCATTTCGAACTGTTTCTGCCAACATAATGGAATCGCAGTTCTAAGCAAAGAAGGGAAAGCAGAAAAGGTGGAAGGAGTATATATAGGGTCTATACAAGGGCGACGTTCTTGAGGACAGTATTATAGGAATGGAAGAGGACGTAGATGAAGATGAAACGGGAGATACGATACTGCGCGAAGAGTTTGATAGAGCACTGAAAGACCTAAGTCGAAACAAGGCCCCGGGAGTAGACAACATTCCATTACAACTACTAACAGCCTTGGAAGAACCAGTCCTAACAAAACCCTACCATCTAGTGAGCAAGATGTATGACACAGGCGAAATACCCTCAGACTTCAAGAAGGATATAATAATTCCAATCACAAAGAAGGCTGGGATTGACAAATGTGAAAATTATCAAACTATCAGTTTAATAAGCCACGGCTGCAAAATACTAACACGAATTCTTTACCGACGAATGGAAAAACTGGTAGAAGCCGACGTCGGGGAGGATCAGTTTGGATTCCGCAGAAATGTTGGAACACGTGAGGCAATACTGAATCTACGACTTATCTTAGAAAATAGATTAAGGAAAGGCAAACCTACGTTTCTAGAATTTGTAGACTTAGAGAAAGCATTTGACAATGTTGACTGGAATACTCTCTTTCAAATTCTGAAGGTGGCAGGGGTAAAATACAGGGAGCGAAAGGCTATTTACAATTTGTACAGAAACCAGATGGCAGTTATAAGAGTCGAGGGGCATGAAAGGGAAGCAGTGGTTGGGAAGGGAGTGAGACAGGGTTGTAGCCTGTCCCCAATGTTATTCAATCTGTGTACTAAGAAAGCAGTAAAGGAAACAAAAGAAAAATTCAGAGTAGGAATTAAAATCCATGGAGAAGAAATAAAAACTTTGAGGTTCGCCGATGACATTGTAATTCTGTCAGAGACAGCAAAGGACCTGGAAGAGCAGCTGAACGGAATGGAAAGTGTCTTGAAAGGAGGATATAAGATGAACATCAACAAAAGCAAAACGAGGATAATGGAGTGTAGTCGAATTATGTAGGGTGATGATGCGGGAATTAGACTAGGAAATGAGACACTTAACAGTAGTAAATGAGTTTTGCTATTTGGGGCGCAAAATAACTGATGATTGTCGGAGTAGAGAGGATGTAACATGTAGACTGGCTATAGCAAGAGAAGCGTTTCTGAAGAAGAGAAATTTGCTAACATCGAGTATACATTTAAATGTCAGGAAGCCTTTTCTGAAAGTATTATTATGGAATGTAGCTATGTACGGAAGTGAAACATGGACGATAAATATTTTAAACAAGAAGATAATAGAAGCTTTCGAAATGTGGTGCTACAGAAGAATGCTGTAGATTATATGGGTAAATCACATAACTAATGAGGAGGTATTGAACAGAATTGGGGAGAAGAGAAATTTGTGGCACAACTTGCCTAGAAGAAGGGATCGCTTGGTATGACATGTTCTTAGGCATCAAGCGACCACCATTTTGGTATTGGAGGGCAGCGTGGAGGGTAAAAATCGTAGAGGGAGACCAAGAGATAAATACACTAAACAGATTCAGAGGGATGTAGGGTGCAGTAGGTGCTGGGAGATGAAGAAGCTTGCACAGGATAGAGTAGCATGGAGAGCTGCATCTAACCAGTCTCTGGACTGAAGACCACAACAACAATGACGCTCGATGCAGCCACATCGTGTGTGTTACCAGACGTCAACATTATGCATATGGCTCACGTTCAGGAAAAAAAAAAAACACACCTTGAACCACTAGAGATAGGTCGTTCATATTCAAAGGCCATGTACATTAGTATGTTCCGCAGAAGTGACTAGCACTTGAATAATGTTGGTATCGCTGCGCAACACGACCTAATGTGCCTGCGGCTCTCTTTGTCGCTACAAACCGAAGCTAATGCATTGGTGTGTCTAGAGCCGATTTGCAGGATGCCTCGCAGACGTATGCGTGAACTATACCCTCAAATTAGTGAGTTTGAAAGAGGGCGCATTATTGACATGAGAGAATGTGATGCATCCATGTGGGAAACTGCTACTCGGGTGGGTCGAAGTGTTCCCGCAGTGCAAGGCGTGTGTGCAGAATGGTTCACGGAACGCCGTAAAACATGACGAGATGGGTCAGGTCGATCCACCCAGACCACCCCCCACGAGAAGATCGACACCTCATCCAAATGGAACTGGAGGACAGATACGCGTCCTCCTCGGCTCTGGCGCAAAATGCAACAGAGTAACACATCGTACACGATCAGGGGTGACAGACCGTCGCTATTTGTTACGGGATGGGTTACGTGCGAATCGTCTACTGCTCCGCGCTACCCTGATGAATGTGCAGAAATATGCTAGACGGCAGTGGTGTATGGAACGACAGCACTGGGGACAGGAATGGTATCAGATAGGGTTTCCGGACGAATCCAGGTTCTGTCTGTTTGAAAATGATCGCCGCATTCTGGTTCGCTGCAGACAGGGGGAGCGGCAACACAGCGACTATTCGCTCAAGACATACAGCGCCAACTGGAGGCCTTATGGTGTGATGTACTATTGGGTTCAAAAAATGGTTCAAATGGGTCTGAGCACTGTGAGAGTTAACGTTTGAGGTCATCAGTCCCCTAGACTTAGAACTACTTAAATCTAACTAACCTAAGGACATCACACACATCCATGCCCGAGGCAGGATTCCAACCTGCGACCGTAGCAGCAGCGCGGTTCCAGGCTGAATGCCTAGAACCGCTCGGCCACAGCGGCCGGCCATGGCGGATCCTGTATCTACTAGGCAACAGAACACTTGCTGAACCGAAGGGACTGAAATGTTAACCATTTCTGCAGAACATACTAACGCACACGTCCTGTGAACATGAACGTCCTACGTCTAATCGTTCAGCGTGTTCTGTTTTTTTTTTTTTTTTTCTGAATATGTGCGTCCTTGTGGTTTCCCTAATGTCATGCGTAAATGTACGATTTGTTTTACAATGGCAACACTATGTAATAGGTTAAACAGTTGGAGCCGACAGTGGTGGAACATTTAGCCAGCGACTGGCAATGAGGGACTCAGGAACTACCATCTGCATTGGATGTCTAGGCGCTACAGTGTGGAACCGCGTGACCGCAACGGTCGCAGGTTCGAATCCTGCCTCGAGCATGGATGTGTGTGATGTCCTTAGGTTAGTTAGGTTTAAGTAGTTCTAACTTCTAGGGGACTGATGACTTCAGAAGTTAAGTCCCCTAGTGCTCACAGCCATTTGTATTGTGCATTTTTTAAGCGGTCTTTTATAATTTTTTGTGATGTGCATTTTTTATTTTCCTTCTGTAATGTGGCTTTTACTTTTGCTTTCTGTTGTAGGCCTCATATGCACGTTAACACAAAACATGATGGCATGATGATGATGAACCGTGCGGAGTGATGATGATGATGATGATGATGATGATGATGATGATGATGATGAGCCGTGTGGAGTGGCCGCGCGATTTGAGGCGTCATGTCACGGACTGCGCGACCCGTCCCGCCGGAGGTTCGAGTCCTCCCTCGGACATGGCTGTGTGTAAGTCTAGGGACCGATAACCTAAGCAGTTTGGTCCCTTAGGAATTCACACACATTTGAAATTTTTTTATGATATTCATCATCATCATCATCATCATCATCATCATCATCATCATCATACAGAAAGACGTCTCCAGCAGTAACGCCAGTTGTTCGTCAGTATTTAAGCAGCAATAAGATCAAAATTCTGATTTGAGACAAATATTTATCGACGATATTCTCTATAGTGGTCTAAATCTACACATCATCTGTAGTCTACAAACCACTGCGAAGTGAATGTATGGAGTCATATACCAGGCGACTTCTGGTTGCAGTCTCGACTGGCGTTAAATGAACGTGCACCCCGTGAACTAACAGTTAACAACCTGGTCCCATCCAGCATTTTAACCCTTCGGTGCGCGCCACCGGCAGATGGCCTCTAGATTTAGTTTTCTGTTAGTATCACAGGTAGCGTTACAGTTGCGTCCACGCACAGATACGTATTTGTTGTTCTCTCTTACTACATCTGCGCTATTCATGCTTTCAGCAGTTTAGTCGCTATAGTTGAAACGTGAGTGTTGCGTTTGCGGTGTGTTTGCCGCTACGCGCCTTGTGATGTAAGTATTTTCTATACTTGTGTTTTTCTTTCGCCTCATGGCAATCTTTCTTTTATATTAGTATATAATGAATATTCGAATCGAATCAAGGTTCCCAAATGCAATTTTCATTACTTTTTACAGTCTTGGCTCAAATGGCTCTGAGCACTATGGGACTTAACTTCTGAGGTCATCAGTCCCCTAGAACTTAGACCTACTTAAACCTAACTAAGGACATCACACACATCCATGGCCGAGGCAGGGTTCGAACCTGCGACCGTAGCGGTCGCGCGGTTCCAGACTGTAGCGCTTAGAACCGCTCGGCCGCCCCGGCCGGCTTTACACTCTTGGATATTGATTTGCCACAGTATATTGCTTTTACAAAAACATGTGTTTCATTAGGTCTTATAAAAGCGTGGAAATGGAGAAGAAGAAGGCATTTGACAGGCACCGTCTAATTGTACGTCCTGAAGACTATGAGAAAGTACTGCGAGAATTGTCAGAGGAAGAATTACAAGAATTGTCAGATTCATGTGAATCTGAGTCGGAAGAGGAAGTTACTGAAGAAGAAAACCACAGCAGTGACTCCGAACAGAGGAAACAGATAACCACCTGGTTGAAGAGGGGAGACAACAAACAGAGGATTACCGATTTTACGTAGGAAAAAATAAAGAAACTATTTGCATAAGTTAACCGCTTCCTTGTTCTCCTAAAACTAAGTCCAAGAACATCCTAAAAGTTTTGCCAGGTCCAAAAGCAAGTGCTGAAATTACGGAAAAAGAAATTGATGCATTTTACGTATTTATTACTGATGGGATGATTATTTTTCCTTAGGTTAAAAATGTAAAACTAATTGTGGTGCAAAGGCCGCAACGCCCCAACTCATGGAAGTTTGATAGTCGCGCCCACCAATGGGTTAAAAATATCCATTCCTGACTGTTAGTACGTCACTGGATTTCGTCAGAACTGTCGTGCTCTAACGGCGTACAAATTTAACTTTCAACTTCCATCTGCGTAATAGACTGCTGCGGCGTTGATAGGGGTCCTAGTCTATAAGCCCTACCGCGCGTAATCCGATTTGGAAGGAAATGATCGGTGGCGATGACCTCGCAAACTCGATAAATGATACACACTTCACGGTCGCCGACCCGCGACCCTGTACTCCGGGCGCGCTAGGCCATGCCGCCTAATCCCGCAGTCGATAGCGGCGTTATTTCCAATCTCCGTAATCCAATTAACCGCGCGTTACAGTATTTCTCCGGAATGGCGATACCGCAGGGGTATAGCGGCGAACACTGCTTTAGCTCAGGGAGTACCATCCATCCTGCCTATTTAACAGTTTGGTGGCGACGCAGCCACTCCGACATACTAATTATAGCTCCCAGTGAGTGCTTTTACTATATGTTGGAACAATTAAAAAAAAAAAAAACTGAAAAAAGCAGACGAAGGACGCATCAGCCATGTCCAGGTGGTGAAGACTCGTAATCGTTGTGATGATGAACTAGATAACACCCACATTCCTGTATCCATGTTTTTCAAAATACCTACTACACTGACGGAAATAAAGTGTTACACTTTAGCTCAAATTTATCGCGAATCTCTCACCAGAGCAGAATCCCATGCGACTGGGAAAAAACGCAGGAAAACTGCTGTATCAAATAAGGATAAAAGAATGGACCTGTAAAATTACAGACCAATATCCTTGACATCGGTTTGCTCCAGAATCCTTGAACATACGAGGGTGAGTCAAATGAAAACCTTAAAATTTTTTTTAAATATTATTTATTGTGCAGAAGTGGTACAAAGCTGCATCGCTTTTCAACATAATCTCTCCCACGCTCAATGCAAGTCCTCCAGCCCTTACAAAGTGCATAAATTCCTTTGGAAAAAAATTCTTTTGGTATTCCGCGCAGCCACTCATGCACCGCGTGGCGTGGCTCTTCTTTCCTCCCGTTGCGCCTCTGAGTGGTCCAAACGTATGGAAATCACTTGGGGCAAGGTATGGTGAGTATGGTGGATGAGGAAGACACTCAAAATTCAGGTCTGTGATTGTTGCAATTATTGTACGGGCAGTGTGGGGCCTTGCATTGTCATGTTGCAAAAGGACACCTGCTGACAGCAATCCACGCCGCTTCGATTTGATTGCAGGCCGCTGATGACTTTTTTAGGACATATGTGTATGATTCACTGGTGACAGTTGTCCCTCTAAGCATGTAATGCTCCTAAATTACGTTTTTTTCGTCCCAAAAGAGAGCATAATCTTCCCTGCTGGTAGTTCTTTGGTTTTGGCGATGAGGAATGGCGCCATTCCTTGCTCGCTCTCTTCGTTTCCGGTCGATGGAAGTGAACCCAGGTTCCATCCCAAGTAACGATTCTTGCAAGGGACACTTCTCGTTCAAAGCGCCGAAGGAGTTCTTCACAAGCATCAACACGTTGTTCTCTCATTTCAGGAGTCAGCTGCCGCCGCACCCATCTTGCAGACACTTTCTGAAACTGGATAACAGCATGCACAATGTGGTGTGCTGACCCATGACTAATCTGTAAACATACTGCAATGTCATTCAGTGTCACTCGGCGGTTTTCCTTCACTATGGCTTCAACTACTGCAATGTTCTGTGGAGTCACAACTCGTTGTGCCTGTCCTGGACGAGCAGCATCTTCCACTGAAGTCACACCAATTGCGAACTTCCTACTTCATTCGTAGACTTGCAGCTGTGACAAACATGTATCGCCGTACTGAACCTTCAATCATCCGTGAATTTCAGTAGGTTTCACACCTCCCCTCCACTACACAAAAACCGAATAACAGAACGCAGTTCTTCCCTGGTTCAAGTCGCAAGTGGGGCGGCCATCTTTAGACTAATACTGCGACGGTATGTGTGCATCTGCACTATGCTGCCACATACAGGCCATTCTGCACGCTGTTTGTAGCACGCTTACCAACTTACAGAATAAGGGCGACAAATTTCGATTTGTTAATACTAATTTAAGGTTTTTATTTGACTCAACCTCGCACTCTCAGTTCGAATACACAGTGAAGAGCCAAAGAAACTGGTACACCTGTAGAGCCTCCGCGAGCAAGCTGAAGAGCCGCCACACGGCCTGGCACGGACTCGACTAATGTCTGAAATAGTACCGGAGAGAATTGACACCATGAATCGTGCAGGGCTGTCCATAAATCCGTAAGACTACGTGGGGTGCGGATTTCTTCTGAACAGTAAGTTGAAAGGCATCCCAGATACGGTCATTAATGTTTATGACTGGAGAGTCTGATGATCAACGGAAGTGTTTGAACTCAGAAGAGCATTCCTGAACCCACTCTGTAGCAATTCTGGACGTGTGGGATGTCGCATTGTCATGCTGGAATTGTCCAAGGCCGTCGGAATGCTCAATGGACACGACGGGATGCAGGTGATCAGACAGGATGCTTACATACGTGTCACCTGTCAGTGTCGTATCTAGGCGTATGGAGGGTCCCATATCACTCCAACAGCACACGCCCCACACCATTACAGAGCCTCCACCAGCTTCAAAAGTCCACAGCTGACATGCAGGGTCCATGGATTCATGAGGTTGTCTCCATACCCGTAGACGTCCATGAGGTAGATGCTTTGTGTCGTGCAGTCATCAAGGGTACACGAGTGGGCTTTGGCTCCGAAAGACCTTATCGATGATGTTTCGTTGAATGATTCGCACGCTGACACTTGCTGATGGCCTAGCATGGAAATCTGCAGCAGTTTGCGGAAGGGTTACACTTCTGTCACGTTGGTCGATTCTCGTCAGTCGTCTTTGCTCCCGTTCTTGCAGGATCTTTTTCCGGCCGAAGCGATGTCGGAGATTTGATGTTTTACCGCATTCCTGATATTCACGGTACACTCGTGAAACGGTCGTACGGGAAAATTGTCACTTCATCGCTACCTTGGAGATACAGTGCTCCATCGCTCGTGCGGCGAACATAAAACCACGCTGAAACGTACTTAAATCTTGATAACCTACCATTGTAGCAGCAGTAACCGATCTAACAACTGCGCCAGACACTTGTTGCCCAATATAGGCGTTGCCGACCTGTTTACATATATCTACATTTGAATACGCATGCCAGTTTCAGTGCAATAAATTTCCTTGAGACCGAAAAGTTTCTGTCCACCAATCACCACCGATTTAGAAAGCAACCCTCGTGCGAAACTCAGCTTGTCCTTTTCTTGGATAACATACTGCGAACTAAGAATGTAGGGTATCGGGCCGATTTCCAAAAATCATTTGAAACGGAGCCCCACTGCAGACTGTTAACGAATGTACGAACATGCAGAGTGGCTGGAAGATTTCTTTAGTAACAGAACACAGTATGTAATCTACGACGGAGAGTATTATCAGAGGCAAGAGTATCGCCAGATCTGCCTCAGGAATGTGTGGTAGGACCGCTATTCTTTTCTACGTGTACATGAATGATGTACCGACAGAGTGGGCAGTAATCTGCGATTGCTGCTGCTGATGCTATCTATGGTGCGGCGGAAGATGTTCAAGTTGAGTGACTACAGGAGGATACAAGATGACTTGGACAAAATTTCTGGTTGGTTTGATGAATGTCAGTGCTAAATGCAGAAAAATGTAATTTTATACGGATGAGTAGAAAAAACAAATCCGTAATATTACAATACAATATATTAATAGTCACGTCGTTTAAATATCTGAGCGTAGCACTGCAAAGCAAAGCGGCGAGGAACAAGCAAGTGAGGACTGTGGTAGGGAAGACGAATGGTCGACTTCAAAAATGGTTCAAATGGCTCTGAGCACTATGGGACTCAACTTCTGAGGTCGTAAGTCCCCTAGAACTGAGAACTACTTAAACCTAACTAACCTAAGGGCACCACACACATCCATGCTCGAGGCAGGATTCGAACCTGCGACCGTAGCAGTAGCGCGGTTCCAGACTGTAGCCCCTAGAACCGCTCGTCCACTTCGGCCGGCTGGTCGACTTCGGTTTATTGGGACGTCTTTGGGAAAGTGTGGCTCGTCTGTAAAAGGAGGCCATATATAGAATAGTACGGGTCGAGTGTTTGCGATCCGCACCAGGTCTGACGAAAGGTAGACATCGAAGCAGTTCAGAGGTGGGTGACTTGATTTGTTACCGTTAGGTGTGAGCAGCACGCAAGCATTACGGAAATGCTTCGGGAACTCAACTGGGAGTTCCTGAAGTGAAGGCGACGATATTTTCGAGAAACACTTGAGCCGTGCGCGGCTCGTGTTCATGCCGTTTCTTGCTTGACAGCTTGTCTTTACGGAACTGTCGCCTCGTTTCTTATTCGATTTTCTGGCGTAACTAAGTTGCTGGCTTGACTGCCAGTGAGTGGCAGCATCAGCGCATATTGATAAAAGCACTGTCGTATTATCTTTGAAGCGACCGCCTGTATTTCCGGCTCGTCGTCTGTCGGGAGTTCAGTTGGGACGGAGCACCAGGGAGGCGCGGGCAGCCAGTACTCGCCGACCGCTGGGGGCACACATGTACTGTCCGACGGGAGACTGGAGCGAGAACAACCATTGGTTGGTCGTTCGTGTAATCGGGCGACTTGTATTTGGTCTTTTGTCCGTTTCTGGGCCTCGTCAGTTGGTCATCTTTGCCGGACGTGGGTGGGTTCCTTCCTTGTGCAGAGATGTCGTGGCCAATGGTCAAGTGTTACCTCTGCATGGTTGGATCCGAGCCAGTGTGCCCCGGTCGTCGTGTGTCCGAGTTGCGAATGGACATCGAGTTCAGTTGTGACGGAACGCCAGTGAGGTACGGTCAGCCTGTACTCGCCGACCGCTGGCGGCACACATGTACTGTCCGACGGAAGGAGGCTGGAGCGGGAACAACCATTGCTTGGTCGTTCGGTCGGTCGTCTCATCGGGCGACTTGTATTTGGTCTTTTGTCCGTTTCTGGGCCTCGTCAGTTGGTCATCTTTGCCGGACGTGGGTGGGTTCCTTCCTTGTGCAGAGATGTCGTGGCCAATGGTCAAGTGTTACCTCTGCATGGTTGGATCCGAGCCAGTGTGGCCCGGTCGTCGTGTGTCCGAGTTGCGAACGGACATCGAGTTCAGTTGTGACGGAACGCCAGTGAAGTACGGTCAGCCTGTACTCGCCGACCGCTGGTGACACACGTGTTCAGTCCGACGGAAGGAGGCTGGAGCGGGTCGGCGGTCGTCTCATCGGACGACGCGTATTTGGCCGCCGACCGCTTATGGAAACCCTGTGTGTGTGTGTGTGTCGACGTGTGATTGGTCCTTGTTGTTCCACAGTGACTAGTTAGGATTGTCGGAGTTGTTGGTGCAAGTGTCTACTTGGAACTGTGTGTAGCTTGAGTGATTTCCACTGACGAGTTATGAATGCTGTCGGTCGGTTGGATAAGGTTTCTGTGTTTTTGCAACTAACAGTAATTGTTCTTGGTCCCTTTCCACAACTATAACCTGATCCGCTCTGTCCTGCGAAACCATATTTTAAAACTATTGAGAAAATTTAGAGAGCCAGGATTTGAAGCTGACTGCAGAACTATTCTACTACCACCAACATTCATTTCGCGTAAGGACCTCCAAGATAAGATACGAGAGATTAGGTCTCATGTGGAGGCCTACAGATAGTCGTTTTTTCCTTCCTCTATTTGTGAGTGGAACAGGAAAGGAAATGACTAGTACTGATACAGGGTACTCTTGCGAAGTAAGTATGTAGGTGTAGATGTAAATGGACATCTTGCGAGACCGTTACTGATACTCCAAAGGCCAGTTTTATTCCAGTCTCCCTACAGTGTTATGTTCTGTTGTACTTCTGTGCATTATTGCATAGTTTGTCATATCTGGTTTGGTGCTGTCATCATCCACATACTCATCTGTTGTGGAAATACACAAAAAACACGATAAATATTTTTGACGGAGCTCACTCGAAAGTTACAATTTTGAACTTTGCAAAACATACTGCTTATGAGGACAGATACCACGAAATCAACTATGCGAGCTATATACTTGGATGTGCCGAAAAGTAGTGCCACAGAATTTTTTATGTGAAAACTCTTCAAGTTTCCTTTTTTTTAAAATTGAATAAACTTTATTAACATTGTAAGTCTCTGTTCTTCATATTTGCTGCCCTCAGCCGCAAGAAGGCGCCATACTGTAGCGTCCAACATGGCGGTATGTAGCGTAACTATGTCGACGAGTGAGAAACAGTGCTGCATTCGACCTTCGAATTCAAAGAATTCGTCCACATGACAACTCATGACTGCTGCGACATCTGCAACAATCCGACGCCTTGGCTTCTCATCGGTCATAGAGTACCAACTTGGCACCGTCCAATTTTCATCTCTTCCCAAAATTTATTTTTTGAACGCCTTCGAGGACATCGCTTTGATAGTGATGAAGCGCTCGCTGTGAGCAGAGGTGAAATTGTCAAACATTCTACAGACGCAATATCAACAAACTGCTCTCTCTCTGGGAGAAACGTGTTCATTTCCACGGTGACTACGTTCAGAAATGAATATGTAGATATGAAGAATAAAGTTTCAGTGTCTTAAACGCTAGTTTTCTTTATAAAATGAGTTTTCACGTAAAAAAAATTCGCAGTCATTACTTCTCAGCACGCCCTGAAATTAACGAATTGAAGGTAGTAGAGATCCTTCGAATAGAAGTATACACTGATGGTGGCACAAATGTGCTGAAATATATTTTAGCGGCTTTTTGCATACTAGACGGTCCTGAATTCTCGCAGTTGTCGCGGATGCGGACAGCGGATGTAGTGCAGCTTTCCGCTTGTGAAGTTCATCTCCAGAGATACTGTACGTTCTGGAGGAGCCTCTTTCATCTTTCTGGAAACATGTTTCCTGTTAGCGGAAGAACTTTCACACGCCAGCAGAATACGCGCTGATTGCAGCTCGCTGCGTGAGAGTAATTCCTCCCCCGGACACGGATCGCCAGCTTTCTCTCGCAGCATCAGGAATGGGCTTGACGTACACAGTTCGTCGTAACTTCGCATCTTTCTGTCTTGCTGCCCGCGATTCGTGTGCTTCAGATAATACTTGAGAATGCTCTTTCTAAAGATACCCATCGTTTCTACACACTTCGTCATTTCATACAAATCCATATAGATGCTTATAACTGAGCTTCCGGACGATTACTGCTGTGTATAGCTCCACAATAACAAGAAACATCCACTACGAAATGGTAGACAGGTTTCCGTAACGTCTTCTCATAAGGAGCTTTTGTGTAGCTTGATGTACGACTAGGCTGAGAATGGCAACTACAGGTTTCCTCTGTATATCTCCTGGCCTTTTCCCGTATCTGGGTGGTGACGGTAAGTTAATTTTTCAGTTCTGGCAATGTTATTGGGCGATGGTGGCCGGATGCCCCTCTTTCCCCATCCCACCCGGCCGGTGACGGAATTTGTGTACTTCCAGCTGCCAGTGTCAAGTGTTACCCCATGTGAAAGTGTGCGTATCGTGCGTGTAACTGACGGAGTACGTGCATACCAGCCCGGTATTCACTTAGTCAAATGCGGAAAACCAACTAAAAACCGGGTTCAGACTAGCCGGCCTACCGTCTTCCCGAATACCGGAAGCAGCACGCTAACGTGCGAGATTAAAGTTATCGTCGGACCTTATTCCTTTCTCAAAATTTTCTTAGTACATCTAGTGAAAAAAATTATGTAGCACGTGCCCTAGCTAGAATTCATTGTGTGATTTACCTAATCGTTAGCCGGCCAGGATGGCCGAGCGATTCTAGGCGCTACAGTCTGGAACCGCGCGACCGCTACGGTTACAGGTTCGAATCCTGCCTCGGGCATGGATGTGTGTGATGTCCTTAGGTTAGTTAGGTTTAAGTAGTTCTAAGTTCTAGGGGACTTATGACCACAGTTGTTAAGTCCCATAGTGCTCAGAGCCATTTGAACCTAATCGTTCAAATAACAAGACAGCCAAAAACAGTCCACTATAAAATTTCTATAGTTATTGCGCATCAGAGAGGTAATTTCATCCAAAACTAATCAAGAAGTATTCATCATTTGTCTACTGAAGATATTGATGCTATGCTCCATTTTACCAAAGGCCTACACTATAAATTTCTTCGTTCCATATTCGAATGCTAGGGGCATTTGCAGTTTTACCCCTTTAATCCTTCACTCGATCCATTATGAGATTAACCACACTGGTTCCCACGAATTTACAATGAATCATAATGCGGCAATAATACGAAAATGTATAGCAATTAGCACGTATGATGATAATGCTGCTAACACTTGAATGCTGCTAAAAGCTGCGTATGAAAACAAGTGGTGCTCAAACCTGCTTACGTCATTTGTAAATAATAGATATTTGCATTATATTACCTGTGGAAACGGCGGCTGATCTTTATTAATTTCATAAAGCGTTAGCCTATCACTTGGCGTTTGGTGACAGGATTATTTGAATCAGTGTTGTGTTAATAAACTGTAAAACACTATGTAATAAAAATGTATCCTAAAACCCCTCAAAAACATAAGTTTTTCATATTACGTGCATTGTGCTGCCACCTACTGCCAGGTACTCCATATCAACGAGCTCAATAGTCATTAGACAACGTAGTCAGGTGACTGGGTGTCACTTGTGTCACGCGAGATTTCCATTCCACTAAACATCCCTAGGTCCACTGTTTCCGATTTGACAGTGATGTGGGAACGTGAAGGGATACGTACAGCACAAAAGCGTACAGGCCGACCTCATCTGTTGACTGGCAGAGACCGCCGACAGTTGAGGAGCGTCGTAATGTGTAATAGGCAGACATCTATCTAGACCATCACACAGGAATTCCAAACTGCATCGGGATCCACTGCAAGTACTATGACAGTTAGGCGGGAGGTGATAAAACTTGGATTTCATGCTCATAAGCCATACAACACGCCGGTAAATGCCAAACGACGCTTGTATGGAAATCTCGCGTAGAGACGTATGACACAAGTGACACCCAATCACCTGATCACGTTCGAAGTCCTTCAGTTCCGCGGAGCGCCCCATTCTGTTCTCTGCGATGTCTAATGAGTACTGAAGTCGCTCAGATGGATTATGTGGCAGAGGTGGCAGCACAATGCTCCTAATACGAAAAACGTATGCTTTTTGGGGTGACCGGATAGTTTTGATCACACAGTGTATGTGTGTACGTCTGTTCCACATCTCCTAAATCACTGGATCGATTTCAACCAAACGTTGTACGTATATCCCTTATTGTCAGGCAATTATCGCTCAGGGCGTAATAACCATCTACCTATCAAGTTCGGGAGATACGATGTCGAACAATGAGATACGTGGGAAACTGCCGTATCTTGCATAGCGTTTGAATTTAGTACTTCTTTGCTATTAATTCTATTCGCAAGAAATTTTGCAGACATTATCCGTATATGCCGCTGAATGCTTCTACAAAGGTATATCATTATATGACATATAAATCAGATGATATATTATCGTAAACACTGCCATACACGAAAAATTGTTGCACCATGCATGACGTCTAAATTATTTCTTTGCTCTTAACTTTATTCGCAACACATTTCGTTGACAGTATCTACATGTGTCGCAGAATGTACGTACATAAATACATCGTTGTACGACACATAGTTCAAGAGAAATGGCGCCATAGTCCGGAGATATGCGAAAACACGCCGCATCATGCATGAAGTTTTAATACATTTATTCTTTACTACAGTGTTGTCAACTCAAGGAACTCCCTGGTACAGGGTAGCGCTTTCTACGGGTTTCAACTGCTAAGCGCAAACGGTTGCAGACGAAAACAATAGCCATCTACATAGCTATACAGAGGCGTTGCCATAGAGACGTTTACAATATCGCGTTGTAAACAAGCGAAGCAGGTGCGCTCGGCATATGGAAACTGTCCGAGATACTATGGATACTGTATCTACACATTTGTACATTATGCATAATTTTTGTACGACTGTTACATCATTTCAAAGCACTATTCATTTTTTGTTTCCAATAGAAAATTGGCAAAATGAATATGTCGGCAATGCCAGATTTGTCAGATAGTGTTAATATATGGCAAATATCTGCTTTGTCTTAAGGTGGTTGCAATGGCGCGTCTGTGGTATCAGAACAAAGCCGTGTTATGCAACCGTTGCTCTCGATGTAATATGCTCTGTAAAATATCTTCTTGGCTTTGTAATTTCACGTAAATAGCAACCCAATAAACGCCATGACACAACAGCAAACAGTAATTCACATTCGAGGTGTATTTATACCTTTTTTACTGCAATCAGTGTCTCGCTAAGAACTCAGGATGTTAGCTCGTTGGATGCTGGCCACATACTATCTTGTTCTACCTGGCGTCAGATCACTTTTCACATTCCCGCCTAAGTCTTTTCGTTGCAGAGGGACTTCCCTCCAGCTTTTACATCATATACAATCCTACAGTCCATAAGCGTGAACTAGTTACACATACAAGGTTATTCAGCTGCTCCTATCTTTGGGTTTTATGCAACCCGCAACGCCTTCAATTACTCAAGATTTTCATGTTGTCTCATTCGCTACATCCAAACTACTAGTCTCACTGAAAAAATGGACAGCACCATTTTATAGGAAATGTAATTTTGTGCTGGGATACGTTTTCAATACAGGCCGCAGTTTTCTAATTTCTCGAGAAAAAAGCACAAAAATGAATTCCCATCGTTGTATTCACGACATCCAGTTTTATGGCGCTATACGATAATTTCGTTGATTTTGAACATGCGTACGGGGCCTGAAGATGGCAAAATGAATTAGCGAAACAGGTTGCTTTCAGAATAAATAAAATATCTTACAGGGTATGGCTGTTGGTAAATTTTATTTACATCGAAAAATGATGAATTTCATGTGGAACTTATTGCATTTGTCGATAAACTACAACCAGAACCACAAAAGCGAGAAGTAAAGTATTGCAAAGTAGTCGAGTTTTCCGTACCTTTAACAAGCAATATAGTAAAGCAAGAAGCTCAAGAACTGTTGACAGAAATGTCAAAACTTTGTAAAATATACCGATGTGACCTCGATGAAGGTAGTTTAATTTCTGAAATTTTTCATTTTAGTGAATATCTGAAGTGGTCCCTCAAAGAAAAGGGTGCCAAATATTTCACCATTTGCTTTATATGAATTGATAGTTGAAAATGATCTTGGTGGTGGTTTTCGAAGTGTGATCATTGCTTACCAAATTTCACTCTCAATATCAAATCCGAATTGTGCAGCTGAGAGAGAATTCGCCAGACTACACCTTATCAAGAACAAATAACGTGCTATAATGCAAGAGAACGCATTTCCGCTCTCGCCTTGTTATCAACTGAACATGAGGTGAACAATTCTCTCGTCTTCCATGATGTGATAGAGGATTTCGTTAGGGCAAAAGCGACGAAAAGAAATTTTTGAGATTTTCATTTTTTTTTGTTACATTTATATAATAGGGTAATTTTGCGTGTTTGATTAAATTCGATAGGAAAGTTCCATTAGGTATAACATCATCTAACAAGTGTCATGGTTGATGACATAGAAGTAAGTATTTCCTTACCTTTCTTGTTGTAATTTCACAGAAATGTATTGTGCTTGTATGAAGTAAGCAGGGCCCATAAACTTTTCCTAGCGCCGGACCTCCACATGGATTAACCTGGCTCTGTGTATCCCAGCACAAAATTTATCAACACTAAATTTCGTACAAAATAGGTCCTGAAAATTAATCTGGTGAGAAGCCTTTTAGAGCACACGCTTTCAGTTTTCCTATGCAACACACCAAATGATTTTTGTGAGTGTGCTTGATACAAGAAGAAATTTTGGCTCAAATGGTTCAAATGGCTCTGAGCACTATGGGACTTAACATCTGAGGTTATCAGTACCCTAGAATTTAGAACTACTTAAACCTAACTAACTTAACGACATCACACACATCCATGCTCGAGGTAGGATTCGAACCTGCGACAGTAGCAGTCGCGCGCTTCCGGACTGAAGCCCCTAGAACCGCTCGGGCACCGCGGCCGGCACGAAATTTTAACGTTATTTGGCTCGCCCAGTTTTATTAGTTTTTCAGTATTCTAGCAGCTATAGTATCTTCTATTTCAGTGTCATTTATTTGTTACAAAATGTAAAGAGAAATCTCTGCGAAGTTATGCAATTTTTTCTGTAGGACTAATAGTTTGTGGCAGAGAACGAGAGAATATGATAATCGCGCGCGTGGATTTTGAAGTTGTTGTGGGTTGCATAACACCTACTGGTAGGGGCAGCTGAATCGACCACTTTTTTCGCTTTGTGATAGATGGCGCTGTAACAGTCACAAATATATAGCTCACAATTTTAGACGAACGGTTGGTAACAGGTAGGATTTTTAAATTAAAATACAGAACTTAGGTACGTTTGAACATTTTATTTCGGTTGTTCCAATGTGATAGATCTACCTTTGTGAACTTATCATTTCTGAGAACACATGCTGTTACAGCGTGATTACCTGTAAATACCACATTAATGAAATAAATGCTCAAAATGATGTCCGTCTATCTCAATGCATTTGGCAATACGTGTAACGACATTCCTCTCAACAGCGAGTAGTTCGCCTTCCGTAATGTTCGCACATGCATTGACAATGCGCTGACACAAGCTGTCAGGCGTTGTCGGTGGATCACGATAGCAAATATCCTTCAACTTTCCCCACAGAAAGAAATCCGGGGACGTCAGATTCGGTGAACGTGCGGGCTATGGTATGGTGCTAAGTGAAACATCTTGTAGTAAGATCGGTAGAACATTACGTACGAAATCAGCATACATTGCACCATTTAGATTGCCATCGATATAGTGGGGGTCCAATTATCCTTCCTCACATAATGCCACACCATATATTAAACCACAAAGGTCGCTGATGTTCCACTTGTAGCAACCATCGTGGATTTTCTGTTGCCCAATTGTGCATATTAAGTCGGTTTACGTTACCGCTGTTGGCGGATGATGCTTCGTCGCTAAATAGAACGCGTGCAAAATATCTGTCATCGTCCCGTAATTTCTCTTGTGCCCTGTGGCAGAACTGTACACGACGTTCAAAGTTGTCGCCATGCAATTCCTGGTGCATAGAAATATGGTACGGGTGCAATCGATGTTGATGTAGCATTCTCAACACCGACGTTTTCGAGATTCCCGATTCTCGCGCAATTTGTCTTCTACTGATGTGCGCATTAGCCGCGACAGCAGCTACAACACGTACTTGGGCATCATCATTTGTTGCAGGCACTTCCTGTTTCCTTAAATAACGTAATTATCCGGCTAACGGTCCGGACACTTGGATGATGTAGTCCAGGATAGCGAGCAGCATACATAGCACACGCCTGTTGGGCATTTTGACCACAATAGCCACACGATATCTACCTTCTCCGCAATTGGTAAACGGTCCATTTTAACACGGGTAATGTATCACGAAGCAAATACGGTCCGCACTCGCGGCATGTTACGTGATACCACATACGTTTGTGAGTATTACAGCGCCATCTATCTCAAAGCGAAAAAAGTGGTCCAACCAAAACATTCATATTTCCTTACGTACTACACGAATATGCAATAAAAATGGGGGTTCCTATTTAAAAAACGCAGTTGATATCCGTTTCACCTATAGCAGCGCCATCTAGTGGGCCAACCATAGCGGCATCTGGTTTCCCCGTTCAAGGTAGACGAGTTTCATTCTTTGTAGTTTTTTTGTTTGATGCTTATTTCGTGAGATACTTGGCCCGCTCACTATCAATGGACGACCCTGTACCGAAAGAACATAGCTCTACAGGAGGATATTTGCAAAAATATTTCTGGTTACTTAAAGTTACAGAATAAAAGCAACTATTTCCGTACGAGTTAAGTCAAAGAATATAAATAACAGAGATATTAATGTATCTATGGGAAACATAGATGTTTTTTGTAAAAGTATCGTACCAGACATAAGTGTTGCACGGCAATGTATCGGAAGATTTGGTGTGAGCCACTCCCTTGCCTGTGCTGTCCACCCCGCCCTGCCGTCTGAACCTGGCGTGTGGAGACAGGCGCAAACAGCACGCTGTACGGCGATATGCGCCATAAAACGCCGGGATGCTCGCGTCCCGTGTCCACGGCCGGGAGGTAAATGCGTCCGCGATTCGGCGTCTGAGTCTGCTGTCGCTCCCCGCTTCAATACGCGGGCCCAGCGCCGTATAATGCAGCAGGCCTCCCGCAGAGATCGAGGACGCTGCCGACCGACTTGCCTTTATGTGGCCATCGTTGTCGAGAGAGCACCGCGAAAGAAAGAGGGCAAAAAAGAAGTCTTTCGCTCAGAGATGGTGCTCGAGAATCCTTCACATAAACAGCAGGACTGCTAGAGAAGCAGAGGGAATGACAGGGAAGGGAGGAGGGTGAAGGGGGGAGAGGGGAGGGTGGATGAAAAGTGGGAGGAAAGAAAAAAAAATCCCGCTACTCTTATTCGGCCGAACTGACTCTTCCCGGCATTTGTCTGGTAGGCGTACGAGAGCGCCTAAAACGTACAAATAAAAGAAATAATAAAATAAAATGGAAACGAGGATGAGACGAAGAGTTGTACTCCACTTTCTAGGGATTTTTATTTCGGATAACGAATACTTAAACCGATATCTGGAATGTTGCGCTCGCAGTTAAAGACCTTTCAAATGGTACGAACTTCAGTGCCGATATTAAAATTTGCCCATTTTGTATCAACTCGTGATGGAGTGCGCTTCCTTCCACTCGCCTCCAACAGAATATAGGGAGAGACGGCAGCGCAGGGCAGTCCAGTGTAGTTTTTTTTTGGACAACGTGGTTGTGGAGATGAAGCAGCGATTAGTATGATTAATCAGTTATTCAAAAACAGTCTTAATCGCATTTCTTATTATTATTGCACCGCCAACCGGTTTCAACCCGACGTAGGGGTCATCTTCTGGGCGTTTTCGCCATTGGTCGACTGCTGGTGGTGTCACTCCCGTCTACATAACGGCAGCTGAGATCTCCATGTTGAGTACCAATAGATTTGTAAGTAGGCTGTTTAGGTTTATATGTTGGTGACGCCACGTAGCGCTCTGTATGAAAATCACTGGCAGAGCTGTGTGCAGTCTGTGGCTGATTGACATTGTTGGAAAATTTGCCATTGTAGTGTTGGGCAGTTGGATGTGCACAGCGCATAGCGTTGCGCAGTTGGAGGTGAGCCGCCAGGAGTGGTGGATGTGGGGAGAGAGAGAGATGGCAGAATTTTAAGAGCGGACGATCTGGACGTGTGTCCGCCAGAAAGAGTAAATTTGTAATACTGGATATCATGAACTGTTATATTATTACTTTTGAACACTATTAAGGTAAATACATTGTTTGTTCTCTATCAAAATCTTTCATTTACTAAATATGCCTTATCAGTAGTTAGTGCCTTCAGTAGCTGGTAGTAGTGGCGCTCGCTATATTGCAGTAGTTCGAGTAACGAAGATTTTTGTGAGGTAAGTGATTTGTGAAAGGTATAGGCTAGGGCCATTCTTTTGTAGGGATTTTTGAAAGTCAGATTGCGTTGCGCTAAAAATATTGTCTGTCGGTTTAGTATTGATCAGAATAAGTAAAGAGCTAAATGTCTGAGTACGTTCAGTTCTGCTCAGCTGTTTAAAAATCAAATAGCGTAAGAGGTTTATCTGCACAGTAATTCACTATTTTTTCTAAAGGAAGGTTGCAGATTAACAGCTAGTGGTAATTTGTGTGGAGCATCATTTGGCTTTCAAGTGTTTGCAGAAACAACTGAAAACATGTGACTGTTGTAGCCGCTAGATTGAAGGTGGTCTTCGTGCCAGCCCAACTACACTTCTTTCGGCGAAAGGAATTCTGCTACCAGGACAGCAAATTAACCCATGACGGACGGAGGAAGGAGAACATAAAAAGTAGACTGACAATGGCAAAAAGGACTTCCTGCCAACGGAAGTCTACTAGTATCAAACCATAGACGTCAGGGAGAAATTTCTGAGAATGTACGTTTGGGGCACAGCATTGTATGTTAGCGAAACGTTGACTGTGGGAAAACCGGGACAGAAGAGAATCGAAGAATTTGAGATGTGGTGCTACAGACGAATGTTGAAAAATAGGTGGGCTGATAAGATAAGGAATGAGGAGGTTTTGTGCAAAATCGGAGAGGAAAGGAATATATGGATAACACTGGTAAGGGGAAAGGACAGGATGGCAAGACATCTGTTAAGACGTGAGGGTACTGGAGGGAATTCTTAGGGCAAAAACTGTCGAGGATGACAGAGTTTGGACTACATCCAGCAAATAACTGAGGACGTAGGTTGCAAGTGCTACTCTGAGATGACAAGGTTGTCACAGGATAAGAATTCGTGGCGGGCAGCATCAAATCAGTCCGAAGACTGATGACCCAAAAGACAAAATAGCAGGCATAAATGCTTGAAACGCTGTTGCCCGTTTTCAACTGCGAAGCCCAGTTACTTTCGTAACTGAAAACAATTGTAGTCTTTAGAGCTGGTGCTACAATGAGGGTTTGTCAAAGATAGGTTTACAAAATGGAGTTACATTCGTTATGGTAGATATTCGAAGCAACAAAGATAATTTCACTGAGCTTTGATGGCTCTTCTGTCACCATACTGACTAGAGGCAATGGATAAGATAGCTGTCAATAGTTAGGCGAATATCCTGCAGCTTCTATGAATTTCTATGTGCTACCAGGTTCGGCATGACATTGATGCCATCTTCAGGTCTCACTCTTCATAGTCGTAAAATCCCTGTACACGGAAAGAGCCATATAACTGGATCCGTCAATCAATCGTTCTGCAACAGCTCTTGGTGGCCAAGCGACAGACTAGAAGCGCCAAGAGGAATCGGCAGCGGACTAGGAGATGCCGTCTCACTGATCCGAAGCCAACGGCATTATCGGCAGATCACAAGAAGATAGGGGAAGGAAGCTTACGCTTTGTAACGGTTCCTCAATTTTCAGCCGGTTACGCTGTGTCACGCGCTCAATAACCGCTGTGATTACACTAATGTACTTTCATCTTAGTAATTAAAAAGTATTTACATTAGCTGACTTCACATTCTCCACGCCCCCCCCCCTCCCCCTTTCTCTCACTCTCCCGAGCTGCTACTGTACTCTATTTGGATATTTTGTACGTATGCAGGTAGTGCCTGCGAAACAGTAACCAAGAACCCGTAACTACCGGCTACACAGAGCCTGACGATCTACATCCACGCTGAAAACCACTCTGAAGTAGTTGGAAGAGTGTACTTTCCGTTGTATTACGTATTACAAACATCAGAGTTTTGCGTCACCCCGCTTCCCAGAACTCCTGAAGATACACGTTGACTGTGGATATTGTATCACAGACACAACCTCTTGACTGTTCAGAGATGTCACTAAACCCGCCCCAACATGTAACCAACCATTCATGAGCAACGCCTGTTAGACGGAGAGGGCCCGACAGCCGATCAGTTCCAGTCATTCCACCAGGAAGGAGGTACACGGCTCGTGTTTCTGTAGTTCAACAATGCCTAGACGGTCGGTACCGCAGTTCGATTGCGTCCGCATTGTTACTTGGTGCTAGGAAGGGCTCTCAACAAGGGAGGTGTCCTGGCGTCTCAGAGTGAACCAAAGTGATGTTGTTTGCACTTGCAGGAGATACAGAGAGACAGGAACTGTCGAGGACATGCCTCGTTCAGGCCGCCCAATGGCTACTACTGCAGTGGATGACCTCTACCTACGGATTATGGCTCGGACGAACCATGAAAGCAACGTCACCATGCTGAATAATGCTTTTCGTCCACCCACAGGGCATCGTGTTTCGACTCAAACTGTGCGCAATAGGCTGTATGATGCGCAACTTCACTCCCGATGTCCATGGCGAGATCCTCCTTTGCAACCACGGCCGCATGCAGTGCGGTACAGATGGGCCCAGCAACACGCTGAATAGACCGTTTAGGATTGGCATCATGTTCTTTTCACTGGTGAGTGTCGCATATGCATTCAACCAGACAATCGTCGGAGACGTGTTTGGAGGCCACCTGCTCCGGCTGGACGCCTTAGACACACTGTCCAGCGAGAGCAGCAAGGTGGAGGTTCCCTTGTGTTTTGGGGTGACATTATGTGGGGCCGACGTACGCCGCTGGTGCTCATGGAAGGAGCCGTAACGGCCTTACGGTACGTGAATGGCATCCTCCGACCGATAGTGCAACCATATCGGCAGCATACTGGCGAGGCATTCGTCTTCATGGGCGACAATTCGCGTCCCCATCGTTCACATCTTGGTAATGACTTCCTTCAGGATAACGACATCGCTCGACTAGAGTGGCCAGCATGTTCTCCAGACATGAACCCGATCGGACATGCCTGGGATAGACTGAAAAGGGACGACGCGACTTACCAAACAGTCTGAGGGATCTACGCCAATCGCCGTTGAGAAGTGGGACAATCTGGACCAACAGTGTCTTGATGAACTTGTGGATAGTATGCAACGGCGAATACAGGCATGCATCAATGAAAGAGGACGTGCTACTGGGTATTAAAGGTACCACCACCTCTGAAGGTCTCGCTGTATGGTGGTACAACGTGCAATGTATGGTTTTCATGAGCAATAAAAGGTCGGAAACGATGTTTATGTTGATCTCTATTCCAGTCTTCTGTACAGATTTTGAACTCACGGAACCGATGTGATGCAACACTTTTTTATGTATGTAATATTTCTTCGTAAACCATTCGCGAATGATTAGATTTAAAGATTTCAATTCGGTTGGTGTCATTTAAAAAGGGATTGTCCAAAATTCCACACATAAGGGAGTGAAACAGGGAACGAAAGGCTTTTTGAAAGTTGTCACTATTAGGGGAATTTTGAAGCTAGAACTGCGAAAACTAGTATTTGGTTGCTCAGACAGAAAATAAAAAAAATACGTGCTTCAGTATTTTTGCAAATTCAACGACTAAGGGGATAAAAATGTTTTTGAAAATAAATAATTACGAAAGAACTACAAACGAATTTTAAGGCTACATTTGACCTCTAGGCTAGAAACAAAAGAAAAGTTTTTCAATGATTCTGGAAATTCAGCCCTTAAGGGAGAGCAATAGTTGAAAAATTTTAAGAAAATATTTTGTTAGTTAAAAAATTTTTAAAACTAAGTTCCTGGAAACTGGTATTTCACTTGTCGCTGAGATATAAAGAAATATTTGTTGGGGATGAAAGTTGCTATCGAAATATCTCCATAAGAACGCGAAAGGAATGATTAACACAAACTTTGGAAACCAGCTACTAGAATCGCTTTTTGGTCAGAAATACATTGGGAAAAGACCTTGCTTACATCGCGTTAAATAGCCTGAAAAGCCTAGAAGCTGTTGCAAATTGTGAAGAACATGAAGATTCAATTTAAAAAAAAAATCTGCAGGTCATACAGTCTACGCGAGCGATACAGCGGGCGCTAAGCTGGTAACGTATAAAAGGCTCAAACTGCCACGAATGAAAATATAGTACCGAACACAATCAACACATGGCACGCGGTTTAACAGCCACTGACTGTTACCACATGAAAGCCTGTATGTTCCGCGTGCTTAGTCCTCGGGGTTAGAGAAAATGGCGGAGGCAGCAGAAGTTTGTAGCAGTTGAAATTGAAAGAAAAGACGAATTAAGGCGTGGGGAGGTATCCCTATTTTGAGAAAATGTCTACAAGTACAGCACAGCAAGAAAATGCAGCTACCTGCCGTGGATGTTACAAGCCACATCTTGAATAAAAGATGAAATATTTGATTGAAATGATGCAGTACCTGACAAATAATGACCACATACTGTTTTACAAAAGCAGAATGAACTTTTACTGTCTTTTGCTGGGTACTGAATTGTCGCAGTTAGAGCTTTTCTTCACATTCCCACTTTCAGTTAAGTTTTTCATACTTCTTCAATGTTTCCAATTTCCTTTGGATGCTACATTCCTATTGTAGTTAACTTTAACATAAAACGCATTAATAGAGCAGTTATGATAATTAATTACGTAATATACATGAAACTCATTTTCCTCAGATTTCTTGATTTTGGCCCTTAACCCATTTCATTTCAAGTCTTCAACTGTCGCATCTCGCCTGGCCACCACAGTCAGAGAGGTCGCAGTTCGAAGTAATTGACGGAAAGTCATCGAGTGAAACAAAAGTGATCTCTGGCACTGCGCAAGATAGTGTTACAAGTCCTCTGCTATTCCTTTTCTATGCACACGATTTAGGAGACAATCTGAGCAGCCTATGGTGCTATCGTTTATCGTCTAGTAAAGTCATCAGAAGATGAAAACAAATTGGAAAACGATTTAGAAAACATGTCTGTATGATGCGAAAATTGGCAGTTGACCCTAAATAACGAAAATTGTGATGTCACCCATACGAGTGCTAAAGGGAATCCGTTCAAGTTCGGTTTTACAATAAATCAGTCAAATCTAAAGGCCGTAAATTCAACTACATACCTAGAATTATGAACAACTTGAATTGGAAAAAACACACAGAAAATATTATGGGCGGGGCGAACAAAAGTCTGCGTTTCATCGGCAGAACACTCAGAAAATGCTACAAATTTACTAAAGACACTGCCTACACTACGCTTGTCTCTCCAATTTTGGAGTACTGCTGCGTAGTGTGTGATCCTCACCAGACAGGATTAAAGAAGAACATCGAGGAACTTCAGAGAGGAGCACCACGTTTTGTATTATCGAGAAATAGGGAAGACAGTCAGTCAGTCAGTAAAGATTTGGGGTGGACATTACTAAAAGGAAAAGGTGTTTTTCGTTGCGGCGTAATCTTCTCACCAAATTTCAGCCATCACGTTTCGTGGAGATCGAAATTATAAAACAGCCTGACAACATCAACAGAGAAGATGGCTACAAACTCCCGGCGCCCTGGCTGCCGGCCATCCCAGTGAAACGGGCCGCGAACGGTCACGGGACAGAAGTTACATACACCGGACACGGACGTATGTGCACAAACAGCAACAGAACAACTCTGAGTCCACTTCCGCGCACACCAGGAGGAAACCTTGCCGACCAGAAGCCGAATGCTGATTGGCGGACAGCTACCAATCATTGACGACATGGACATCCACGAATAGCCTCTTTCTTTCCATCTTCCCTTACGTCATGACTAGCCAATCATATTAGAGGGCCAATTAAAAGTTTTACAGCAGTGACGTCAGACATCAAATGGTTCAAATGGCTCTGAGCACGATGCGACTTAACTTCTGAGGTCATCAGTCGCCTAGAACGTAGAACTAATTAAACCTAGCTAACCTAAGGACATCACACACATCCATACCCGAGGCAGGATTCGAACCTGCGACCGTAGCGGTCGCTCGGTTCCAGACTGCAGCGAGTAGAACCGCACGGCCACTCCGGCCAACCGTCAGACATCGATAGTCTGTAATAAATAGAAGCACCTACTCCCATGCAAAACCAGTCGTGCCCTGAGGAAGGTCGTTGCAATTCGGCCGAAACGTCGGTTTACTTTAATATTGTTGTTAGTTTCTAGCAATGACGCGGCATAATATCCAGAAGAATTTTAATCCCTATCACGTTTCTCCTCCAAAAGCGAAAATATTTTGTCGATCCGACATAGGGAGAAACGATCATCATGATGAAATAAGGAAAATCAGAGCTTGCACGAAAAGATAAAGATGTTCGTTCTTTGCGCGCGCTGTGCGAGACTGGAATAATATAGCATTATTGCGAAGGTGGTTCGATGAACCCTCTGCCAGGGACCAGCCGAGGTGACCGAGCGGTTCTAGGCCCTACAGTCTGGAACCGCGCTACCGATACGGTCGCAGGTTCGCGTCCTGCCTCGGGTATGGATGTGTGTGCTGTCCTTAGGTTGGTTAGGTTTAAGTAGTTCTAAGATCTAGGGGACTGATGACTTCAGATGTTAAGTCGCATAGTGCTCAGAGCCAGTCGGACCTCTACCAGGCGCTTAAGCGTGATTTGCTGAGTATCCATGCCGATGTAGATGGTGATTTAGATCTCCAGATTACCTACCCTTTGTGGTTGCTTTGGAGAGAGGAATACAATATTGCCATCCACGTCCACCATCGATACCAGAACTCGCCCATATTTTGCCGGAAAAACGGTGCAGCAACTGTATTAATCGTTTCTAGACGACTGGGAGCTGTTTCGAATGCCAACAGGTTTCCTACACCGTATTAGCCATGATAAAGTTTTTGGTGCTCCGATATTTTCCGTATTTTTTTATGTACCTTCAAACGCCTGCCAGTCCAGGTCTTCTCCGTGGCGGTCTACCATTGTTCCAACACACTTCTTATCATTCATGTTGCCTTCTATCGCTACCGTCTCGGGCGTCGTCCAATGTGTTCGTCCATCGGCTACAAATGGCAAACGCCCTCTTTCGATAACATCATGATTAATGGTCACGAAGTAGATGACGTTAAGGGATTGTGCTACCTAGGCTGTAAAATAACCAATGATGGACTCAGCAAGGAGGACATCAAAAGGAGTCTAGCAATGTCAAAAAGGGCATTCCTGGCCAAGACAAGTCTACTAATATCAAATATCGGCCCTAATTTGACGAAGACATTTCTGAGAATGTAAGTCTGGAGTTCAGCATCGTATGGTGGTGAAATAAGGACAGTGGGAAAACCGCAATGGAAGAGAATCAAAGGATTTGAGATGTGGTGCTACAGACGAATGTTGAAAATTAGGTGGACTGATAAGCTGAGGGATGAGGAGGTTCTGCGCAGAATCGGAGAGGAAAAAAAATGGCTCTGAGCACTATGCGACTTCTGAGGTCATCGGTCGCCTAGAACTAATTAAACGCAACTAACCTAAGGACATCACACACATCCAAGCCTGAGGCAGTATTCGAACCTGCGACCGTAGTGGTTGCTCGCCTCCAGACTGTAGCGCCTAGAACCGTACGGCCACTCCGGCCGGCGGAGAGGAAAGGAAGATGTGGAAAACACTGATAAGGAGAAGGGACAGGATGATAGAACATCTGTTAACCCTTTCAGGGGAAGTGGTTCCGTTTCAAACCACCTACAATTTTCTCATTTTGTGGCAAAAGGGCAGTGGCTACGTTTGGGATACCATTCAGCAGCCTAGTTGGTGCTGCCCTCTGCCCTCAGTGAAACCACTTCCAAATCTGTAAATATTAGCAAGTAATGAGACGCCAGTTTTGTACGCTGTGAGCGAACGTCTTTGTTCTCAAATTGTGACTGTATTATTCTGTATTAGGTAACTTTTATGCATGTATTAAGTGCAGCATACTGTTCTGTTTACATTAATACTATATGTACTGTAATAATAACCAAAACAACGCATTTATTTCCGTGAATGTTGTGGTGGTTCCATTTGAAACCACCCAGTATGTGTTCAGTTTATGCATATTTCATTTAATTTTTACATTTTTCTGTCTAACTGTATGAAAATTAATACAATAAAAATAAGGAAAAATTGAAAATTAATTTTTTTATTTTGCCCCTGAAAGGGTTAAAACATAAGGGAATGACTTCCATGGTACTAGAGGGAGTTATAGAGGGGAAACATTGTTGAAAAAGACAGAGAGTGGAATACATCCAGCAAATAATTGAGGACGCATGTTGCAAGCGCTTCTCTGAGATGAAGAGGTTGGCACAGGAGAGGAATTCGTGGCGGGCCGTATCAAACCAGTCAGAAGACTGATGACCAGAAAAAGAGCTGATGATAGGGTTCGAGTGTGGCGCACACCCGACGAAGCAGTAAATGCAGAAGTGTCAACAAGCGGCCGTGAGGTGCCGCCAGGTTACGAGCGTAGACTCGAGAGGCCGGCAAGTAGCGACGGGCGAGTGTGAGCGTTGTCCAGCAGGCTGGGGCCTGATCGATTGGCCTGCCGGCATGTATATTTACCACCCCACGGCGCAGCACGCCACACGACAGCACGTGGCACCGTCTCTGCCTTCCCGTGCGCCAGGCGCGGCCGTAGACGCAGGAGGGACGCCGACGGCGTCAGCCGGCACCTGCTGCCACGTCTCTTCGCATCGCCATTTACACGCGAACGGATGCACTAGTTAACGCTGTTTACACGTCAAACGTCCCCGGGAGGATGTCCGTTGTGCCTGTTAAGGACGGTCAAAGACAGTTTGCTAGCCTCGGAATGGACACCATTAGCCTGTTAAGCACATACGTTTCGCCTGCCTCTCTGTCTCTAGCTTTGTCACTCCATTCCCGTGCCGCTCAGTCGTTCACACAACCACACATACACACATTTCCAATCAACGCAACAGCAAGCGTCAGACGTCCTCGTCGTAAATTTAGCTTCCTGCCCACAACAGAGGGAGTTTCAGAAAAATCACCGGATTTCACAGGACTATATCTTTCACACGAAGAAGAAACAAAAACTTCAGGGGATTGGGGGCGGAGGGAGGGGGCGGGGGGGAGTTCATTTCAGCTTACGCCCCGAAACTAAAAATTGGGGCCCCCATTGTAAGTTGCCACATTATATGGTTTCCGGTAAGCAAATACACTCCTGGAAATTGAAATAAGAACACCGTGAATTCATTGTCCCAGGAAGGGGAAACTTTATTGACACATTCCTGGTGGCAGATACACCACATGATCACACTGACAGAACCACAGGCACATAGACACAGGCAACAGAGCATGCACAATGTCGGCACTAGTACAGTGTATATCCACCTTTCGCAGCAATGCAGGCTGCTATTCTCCCATGGAGACGATCGTAGACATGCTGGATGTAGTCCTGTGGAATGGCTTGCCATGCCATTTCCACCTGGCGCCTCAGTTAGACCAGCGTTCGTGCTGGACGTGCAGACCGCGTGAGACGACGCTTCATCCAGTCCCAAACATGCTCAATGGGGGACAGATCCGGAGATCTTGCTGGCCAGGGTAGTTGACTTACACCTTCTAGAGCACGTTGGGTGGTACGGGATACATGCGGACGTGCATTGTCCTGTTGAAACAGCAAGTTCCCTTGCCGGTCTAGGAATGGTAGAACGATGGGTTCGATGACGGTTTGGATGTACCGTGCACTATTCAGTGTACCCTCGACGATCACCAGAGGTGTACGGCCAGTGTAGGAGATCGCTCCCCACACCATGATGCCGGTTGTTGGCCCTGTGTGCCTCCGTCGTATGCAGTCCTGATTGTGACGCTCACCTGCACGGCGCCAAACACGCATACGTCCATCATAGGCACCAAGGCAGAAGCGACTCCCATCGCTGAAGACGACACGTCTCCATTCGTCCCTCCATCCACGCCTGTCGCGACACCACTGGAGGCGGGCTGCACGATGTTGGGGCGTGAGCGGAAGACGGCCTAACGGTGTGCGGGACCGTAGCCCAGCTTCATGGAGACGGTTGCGAATGGTCCTCGCCGATACCCCAGGAGCAACAGTGTCCCTAATTTGCTGGGAAGTGGCGGTGCGGTCCCCTACGGCACTGCGTAGGATCCTACGGTCTTGGCGTGCATCCGTGCGACGCTGCGGTCCGGTCCCAGGTCGACGGGCACGTGCACCTTCCGCCGACCACTGGCGACAACATCGATGTACTGTGGAGACCTCTCGCCCCACGTGTTGAGCAATTCGGCGGTACGTCCACCCGGCCTCCCGCATGCCCACTATACGCCCTCGCTCAAAGTCCGTCAACTGCACATACGGTTCACGTCCACGCTGTCGCGGCATGCTACCAGTGTTAAAGACTGCGAAGGAGCTCCGTATGCCACGGCAAACTGGCTGACACTGACGGCGGCGGTGCACAAATGATGCGCAGCTAGCGCCATTCGACGGCCAACAACGCGGTTCCTGGAGTGTCCGCTGTGCCGTCCGTGTGATCATTGCTTGTACAGCCCTCTCGCAGTGTCCGGAGCAAGTATGGTGGGTCTGACACACCGGTGTCAATGTGTTCTTTTTTCCATTTCCAGGAGTGTATATGGTTTCAGGAAGCAAAGGCAGTTGCACCCGCGGTACAAGAAACATCGGGAGAATGAGGACAGGAAAAAGTTAGTAGAGATTGGTGCTGCTGTAAAAAGAGCGATGCGCGAAGCTTTCAACCACTACAACCGTCATACCTTAGCAAAAGATCTTGCTGAAATCCCAAGGAAATTCTGGTCTTACGTGAAATCGGTAGGCTGGTCGAAGGCTTCCATCCAGTCACTCACTGATCATTCTGGCCTGGCAACGGAAGACAGCAAAACGAAAGCTGAAATTTTAAATTTAGCATTTGAGAAATCTTTCACGCAGGAGAATCGTACAAACATACCGCCGTTTGAGTCTCGTACAGATTCCCGTATGGAGGACATAGTGATAGACACCCCTGGGATTGTGAAGCAGCTGAATGGGTTGAAAATAAATAAATCGCCAGGTCCTGATGGGATTCCAATTCGGTTTTACTCTCTACTGCATTGGCTCATTACCTAGCTTGCATTTATAGCGAATCTCTTGCCCAACGTAAAGTCCCGAGCGACTGGAAAAAGAGCAGGTGACGCCTGCTTATAAGAAGAGTAGAAGGACGGATCCTCAAAATTACAAACCAATATCCTTAACATCGGTTTGTTGCAGGATTATCGAACATATTCTCAGTTCGAATATAATGAATTTCCTTGAGACAGAGAAGTTGCTGTCCATGCATCAGCACGGCTTTAGAAAGCATCGCTCCTGCGAAACGCAAGTCGCCCTTTTTTCCTATGATATCTTGCGAACCATGGATGAAGGATATCAGACGGATGACATATTCCATGACTTCCGGAAAGCGTTGGACTCGGTGCCCCACTGCAGACTCCTAACTAAGGTACGAGCATATGGGATTGGTTCCCAAGTATATGAGTGGCTCGATGACTTCTTAAGTAATAGAATCCATTCAAATGTCACATTGCCTTTTCTACAAATAACAACTTGAGAAAAAATGTCATCCATAATTTAAAGTCAGCTACTAGCCCTCTGCAGAATTCTGGTGTCTACAAGATATCATGTGACACTTGCGGTGCCTATTATATTGGTCAAACAGGACGTGCCTTTTCAATTCGCTGTAAAGAACATTTTCTGAGGAAAAACGGTTCGTGTGCTCCTAATTCTTTTTTTGCATATCACCTGTTAATTACAGGGCACTCTCCTAAATGGGTTGAGAAGTTGCAAATTTTGCATAGGGAAAAAAGGGGCGTGAACTTGATATTTTGGAGGAGCTGGAAATTTTCAAGCATTTACTTTCGAATAACGGACTTTTTCTCAACGAGCAGATGCAGTTGCGCGTGGATGTTATTTCAATGGTATAAATCCGCTGCTTGACGAGATATAACACTTTGAAGTACCAGCTATTTACTTCTTGCAGATTCAGAGATACCTTTTCTTTCTACTTTTTACGGCTCATATACGCAAATTAAAAAAAAACGTTCTTGGTTTTTATAACGTATCTATTATAGTAAGCAGTAATGTCATTCAATGGATTATTTCGTGTATGTCTTCTTTATGCATTTATTTTGGAATTTTCGTACTACAGCCAGTCATTCATTAGTTGTATTTTATATCATGCAGTATCCCGCTATTGTAATTACTTCATGTACACCGTTCAGGTGTTTGTTTATTTCCCTCTCTGCAGTTACGAGAGATGTTTACAAAATTGCTTGTTTCACCAATTAGCCACCAGATGGCGCTATTGTCTTGAAGTTGCCGTGGCGCACAAGTCACATGGTGTTTCAGTTTTGTGTTGACTGTAGAAGAGGACACATGGCAGCCGCTAGTGGCTTGCACCTCTGTTGCATCTCATTTTAATTCCGACTATCTGACGCTGTCAGGTATGACCGCAGCTTTCGAATTTTTTGGTACGTTACGCTGTAACATTTAGTTTTAAATTTGTCCGAAGAAGGTGTCCCTTGTGACACCAAAACCTAGGTCACAAATTAATTGTGTTAGCGACTGAGGACTGTGTTTTTCAAAATTTTGAAAAATATTGGCATTTTAAAGGGATGGAAATTTCAGCAACGATCCGTTAGTCAACTCTGAATATCTTCCGCAGTTTTAGATACTTAAATGTCAGGCCTGTTACACAGCAGGCAAAGGCGGTCCGCCAGCGGCGGCCTTTTCAAAATTCTGTGGCGGCAGTCGGCCCCTTTCAGCCATCCCGTGGTCTGCGCTCGCTCCAGACGTGCACTGGCAGCGCCGGAGTCGATCAATCAATCACCTGTCGAGACATCGCTCGTATGTCCCGCGCTGTCGATATCAGCGCCTGGCTTTTACATGCCCACCGGTGGAACCGAAACCGCTCTGCTGTGCCGGCTTTCCGACGCAATTTCCTTTCTGATGGCCTGAGCTACTTTTTTCCCTTTTGGTAAACGCCTGCTATGGTGCTGCATCCATGACTTAAATCGTGCGTCAGTTTTATCACATCTGCATATCTATTAATCCGCTTTCAGAAACCATGGCTAAACTTTCGCTCATCTGTTTGATCAGTTGCATTAACACAGTGTTTTTGCGCAATGCACACACTTCACAGTTAGTCAGCTGAAGAGCTTCCAGGTACACGACTGGCCATTAAAATTGCTACACCACGAAGATGACGTGCTACAGAAGCGAAATTTAACCGACAGGAAGAAGATGCTGCGATATGCAAATGATTAGCTCTTCAGAGTATCCCACACAAGGTTGGCGCCGGTGGCAACACCTACAGCGTGCCGACATAAGGAAAGTTTCCAACCGATTCCTCATACACAAACAGCAGTTGACCGGCGTTGTCTGGTGAAACGTTGTTGTGATGCCTCGTGTAACGAGGAGAAATGCGTACCATCACGTTTCCGACTTTGATCAAGGTTAGATTGTAGCCTATCGCTATTGCGGTTTATCGTATCGCGACACTGCTGCTCGCGTTGGTTGCGATCCAATGACTGTTAGCCGAATATGGGATCGGTGGGTTTAGGAGAGTAATACGGAACGCCGAGCTGGATCCCAACGGCCTCGTATGACTAGCAGTCGAGATGACAGGCATCTTATCCACATGATTGTAACGGATCGTGCAGCCACGTCTCGATCCTTGAGTGAACAGATGGGGACGTTTGCAAGACAACAACCATCTGCACGGCATTTGCAGCAGCATGGACTATCAGCTCGGATACCATGGCTGAGGTTATCCTTGACGCTGCATCACAGACAGGAGCGCCTGCGATGGTGTACTCAACGACGAACCTGGGTGCACGAATGGCAAAACGTCATTTTTTCGGAAAAATCCACGTTCTGTTTACAGCATCATGATGGTCGCATCCGTGTTTGACGACATCGCGGTGAACGCACATTGGAATCGTGTATTCGTCATTGCCATACTGGCATATGACCCGGCGTGATGGTATGGGTTGCCATTGGTTACACGTCTCGGTCACCTCTTGTTCGCACTGACGGCACTTTGAACAGTAGACGTTACATTTCAGATGTGTTACGACCCGTGGCTCTACCCTTCATTCGATCCCTGCGAAACCCTACATTTCAACAGGATAATGCACGACCGCACGTTGCAGGTCCTGTACGGGCCTTTCTGGATACAGATAATGTTCGACTGCTGCTCTGGCCAGCACATTCTCCAGATCGCTCACCAACTGAAAACGTCTGGTCAATGGTGGCGAGCAACTGGCTCGTCGCAATACGCCAGTCACTACCCTTGATGAACTGTGGTATCGTGTTGAAGCTGCATCCGCCGCTGTACCTGTACACGCCATCCAAGCTCTGTTTGACAATGCCCAGGCGTATCAAGGTTGTTACTACGTCCAGAGGTGGTTGTTCTAGGTACTGATTTCTCAGGATCTATGCACCCAAATTGCGTGAAAATGTAATCACATGTCAGTTCTAGTATAATATATTTGTCCAATGAATACCCGTTTATCATCTGCGTTTCTTCTTGGTGTAGCAATATTAATGGCCAGTAGTGTATGTCTGAGCAAATAACACGCCGTAAGATGCTGTGTTTATCAGTAACGCCCCCCGCCCTCCCTCAACCCTCAGACTACTGATTATTTTACAGATGAGTTAATGTGTCAATGAAACAGTCAAAACCGAAAGTTTGTTCGCATTCGTTCAGTGATCTCATTACGGAATACTGAATGAATGTAGTGTGGGTCATTTGTAGTCCGTTTTAGGGGTTCAAGCTAGTTTTTGACGCATTGAATGTTTATGACCAATCGTAGAACGACATACACTCATGCTCATAAATTAAGGATAATTGCAGAATATGGTGCCACACAATGTGGCACTACACAAAACTAGCACTAATAACATAGGCACATAGGGAACACACACGAAACAGATCTGTAAGTCCACGGTAATGGTGATAAGTTGAGAAAACCGTCCCGAAACACATGTGCTACAAAACGCCACTGTTTCCTGCGCATCTACCCCGACATCAGTATGGGATATGATCGCAATGCACACGTACATAGGCCGCACAACGTGTTGGCATCCTCTGGATCAGGTGGTCGGGCAGCTGCTGGGGTATAGCCTCCCATTCTTGCACCAGTGCCTGTCGAGGCTCCTGAAGTGTCATAGGGGTTTGAAGACGTGCAGCGATACGTCGACCGAGAGTATCCTAGACGTGCTCGATAGGGTTTAGGACTGGAGAACAGGCAGGCCACTCCATTCGCCAGAGATCTTCTGTTTCAAGGTACTCCTCCAGGACGGCAGCTCGGTGGGACCCACTGTACCCCTGAAAAGGCGGACATACTGGTGCAAAATGATGTCACGATACACCTGAAATGTTGCACTTCCTCTGTCAAAGACATGCAGGGGTGTACGTGCACCAATCATAATCCCACACCTACACCATCAAACCACGACCTCCATACAGGTCCCTTTTAAGGACATTGAGGGGTTGGTATCTGCTTCCTGGTTCACGCCACATGAGAATCCGGCGAGAACCACTGTTCACACTATACCTGGACTAGTGCGTGAACATAACCTGGGACCACTGATCCAATGACCATGTATTTTGACCTTGATACCAGGCGTTACGGACCCTCCTGTGACCAGGGGTCAGTTTAATGCACCTTGCAGGTTTCCGGGCGAATAAAGCCTGTTCAGTCGTCTGTAGACTGTGTGTCTGGAGACAACTGTTCAGTGGCTGCGGTAAGGACCTGAGCAAGGCTACCTGCAGTACTCCGTGGCCGTCTGCGGGCACTGATGGTGAGATATCGGCCTCCTTGTGGTGTTGTACACTGTGGACGTCCCGTACTGTAGCGCCTGGACACATTTCCTGTCTGCTGGAATCATTCCCATAACCTTGAAATCACACTTTGTGGCACTAGGAGGGCCCGTGCTACGACCTGCTGTGTTTGACCAGCCTCCAGTCGCCCCAGTGTTCTTGAACCGTTTTCAGTACACAGTCACCACTAGCACGCTTGAAAACGTCTGTACACTTACTCGCTGCACCGTACTCTGACATGCACCAACGCACCTCTGTATATGTGGACTGCTGCCAGCGCCTACGTGCGACGACCGCATACCCCGAGATGATTTAAATCCGCAAACTGCCCACCAGAGCGTTGTTTCACCATGTATCAGCATTATACTTAATTTATGAGCATGAGTGTAGTTTTGCAGGCACATTCAGTGTTATGTATCGATACTGTCTGCAAAATTTGTTGCGTATAGAGTCACAAGTCATGATGCAGTAAATTGAAACGTCTTGTCTGTTAGTTATTGAATAGTGAAAATGTAGTAAGCGATAAACTATAAACTTCGTTATTTACATTATCTTGTGTGTGTGTGTGTGGGAGGGGGGGTGGTGGAGCGGGAGAGAGGGGGAAGGATGGAGTTGTCAGCGGAAAAAAAACAGTTGTGAAAGGTTTGAAATTATCTATAAACGTCTTTGGAAGTCGCCAAGTGCGCTGATTTTCAAACACTGAATGTATATAATACGAGTAATTGCTGTGCGTTCCACTGACTCACGCTATGTACGAAGTTTCTGACTTAAATACCTGCCTTATTGTATTAAATCTTTAACGTAAGATCGTAACTGTTAATAAGCACGTGTCCTCGGAGTGTTTCGTGGCGGCATGTCTGAATAAAACCTTCTTGATTTTTCAGCCGCATCAGGTATATTATGGCAGCATTTAAAATTTTAAAATTGGTCAAAAAATAAAATTGTTCTTGCCGTTAGATAAGCAACCTGAAACTGGGTGGCCGTTTTAGCCGTTTAGGAACATAGATAACCTGGACGTGAATGCCGGGATGGTTCCTTCGATAAAAACGAGGCCGACCCGTTCACTAATACTCATCAAGATGAGCTAGGCCCTATCGCTAACATTTTCACTTTTTAATAAGTGTTGAGTTCTCCTCCTCCAACTGTTCTTTGGGGAGAAATATTATGAACTTCTTGATCAGAGTGAAGGGAAGATCCACTTGGATGAATGTATGGCTTGAAGGCGCAAAAAGACGATAAATCAGAAGTAGAACAAGACAGATATTTATAAATAAGCAATCACTTTTTTAAACAGTTACGAAAAAAACTAGAAACAGTACGACAGTAAGGAAGAGTACTGAATCTTTCTGACGCGCTGGTTGATATAATGACATGGTGAGCGACTTATTGAAACCCTATACGGTGATGCAGGTATCACACAATGGAGGCATTCATCAAAGTGGGCCCTCGTTTACCAGTAATCAACGAAAAAGAAATACCGAATTTCGTGCAATTCTCTAGTGGCTTAAATAACCATATTATGTAGAGTGATTGCGTCGTATAGTGGTTGAGATCAACATTTAAAACATGAATTCTTGTTGCACTACGGACAAAACAACGGAGACAAAGATTTAAACGAAAGAAGGGATTCGAGACAAAACCAAATTAAACCAAAATGAGGGTTGAAAATAACGATTGCAATAACATGGACGAAAAAATAAGATGATAAAATATAAAAATTAAATCGAAGGTAATACAAGAAATTATTTACGATCACATGGAGAATGATTCCAAAGACCGAAAGAAAGAAAAAATAAGAGACAATAAAAAAGTTGATGTGATGATGAAAATTATGGAGCAAAGGACTTGAAATAATTAACTGAATGAAACTAATGATCGAAGTGATTGCGATAAAGGTAATAATTTTTGCATTTCACTGGCTATTGATCTCTCTGGCTGTGAATTCTGTTATTTTAATAAATACAAGAACAAGCCATTACGTTATGTAATTTGATTTAAGATAATATGCGTTTCGAGCGTACAACCATCTTCTGTCAACTTTTGTAACTATGCTCTGACCATTTATTACGTTAATTGAAAGTGAGTGAAATGCCAAAACACGTAAAAGCTTAAATAAAAATGCATAACAAAGTGTTTGGTTGCTGTATTTATTGAAATAAAATAATTTAAAAAAAATTAAAAAGTAAAAAATTTGAAAGTAGATGAGAGGATTCGAACCCTCAGCCTTCTGCACGTGAGGTACGTATCCCAGCCACCTCGCAATTCTGCATACTATGATTACTTTAAGGTACTAGCGGAGCACGCAAAATTCCGCAATTCTTTTAGTCGATTGTTCGCAAACGAGGACGCACTTTGTTGAATTCCTCCACGGTATGATGTCTGTGACCCCAATCTAAATAAACGTATAGGTGGTTTCAGAAAGTCGTTTCCACAAGTGGGAACCTCTCGTGAGACTTTCAGCAGGACACTTAGTTATAGTGCACAAGAAGTAATGTATGAGAGCTCTTCATAAAAATAGCTTTAGATTGGCTATTAAAAAATAAATAAGTGCTTGCGTGGTATGAAACAAAAAAAGACTTTAAAGGTCATGTTGAGGTGGTCAGCTATCTTTTTCCTTCGTCATTGTGTAGGTAGCAAGGGACTCAATGGATGGAGCTGTTTATGACTCACCACAACTGAGTGCAGTCAAGTCTTCGAAGGAAGCACACGAGAGTTCAAGACATCTACGAAACGTGGCCCTAGTACGCCAATCTCGATAATTTTTGAGAGGTGCATATGGGCCCTGAAGAATGAAGATGACATACTGAATTGAAGCTGGTAGTGAAAATAAATTAAAATAACTTCTCAATTTGCGCGGCTGTTTGGCGAATTTATTTGTCAAAGACATATTGTCGGCAAAAGATTTGCTCCACGGGCCTAATGCAAAACACTGAAAGGTCAAACCGTGGAACTGTATGAGAATTTCAATTCGAAACGCAGGTCAGATCGGGAATGTTTGTAAAACACAGCACATACCTGAAGGTAATGTAATTTAAGCCCTAAAAGTGTAGAATAAGAAATGGAAAACCGATGAGTTGAAGGCTCGTTCGTTTTTCAAACACGTGACCCTAGCTACACAGTCATATGAATAAAAACTATAACAATTCCGAAAAGTCGGTTAATCCGTGGGAAGAACTACCTATATAAGTAAATTATCGGGGAATAATTGCCAGATTCCTATAACTGTAGGTTCTTCAGAACAACGACAGATATACGGGATTGATCAAACAAAGATACAAGCACTAACGGATGGAAATTACGGAATAACGACGAAACTAACGAAACAGAAGAAGAAATAATATAAGAAAACACAAACACATGCACATTCGTACTGGGAAATACGAAATACAATTGAGACTAAACAGAGTTCGCACACCACATGCCAACATTTCTAAGTTAAGGTTGAACAAAAAAGCTAGTAGTAAAATCGAAAAATTACGAAAAACTCTACCACTTCCCATTCCGAATTAAATATCTTGCATGATTATAAAGGCTTGAAGCTAGAAAATAAATGGTTTAAAACTTTGTCTAGGCTGAAACTTAGAGAGACTCAGTTACCACACTCACTATTGCGAACGAGCTATCGTGAACTACCTCTCTCTTCAAAACCCCAGGACCGAGTGTCCAGCACCCTGACGTAATGGAGGTCCTATAAAGGAACTGAAAATATTGTGATTTAATCGAAGAGGTGCTGAAAAATTGTTCCAGTGACACACCAGAGAAATATCTGGTAAACTTTTTATCTTTGAGAGACATAGGAACAATTTCGCCCTTCGTTTTTTTTTATTTCTTGTATGAACGACTACTTTTTGTTCTGATGGGCTGGTGGGATGTCGTACTGTCTAATTACTAGTGTGTGTGTGTGTGTGGTAAATGAATGAGTTAAAAGACGCAAGATGTGTTTTATATTATTTTCATCGCACAACAAGCCTTATTCCCATGCCTATGGAGTATTTATGTTAAGCAGAGAAGGCGAGTTTTAGATGGAACCGAAGATCTTCAGAACGGCGCTGCTCAACAATAGAGGTACGTGATTGTGCTCTCTACTTTCCTTTCGTGGCCGCTAAAATTACTTCCGATTCGTTTTGCCGAGACATTCAGAACCTGCAATCTTCTTTTTCTTATAAAAATACTAGTCCGATGCAAAAGAAATACTCTTAGATTTAAATAATTGCCATTCTTTTACCCAGGCCACGGGGAATGATAGAACGTACGTGCCTCTACTCTGAATGTACGTTCGCAATCTCCGAGTGTGTTACGACGAAATTATTTCACAATGAAAATTTCTCATCAGACCGCAACCACTCGCACGCGAATGTACGTACCCTCTGAATGTATCTAGTCAGTCACGCGCGTTGTTCAAAAGCTTTACTTTTAATATTCAGTGGATTACATTTCCGAAATTAATTTTTGTTTATGCTGCAAATCGTACTTCACGCGAAGTATTTATTACGTAAGTTTCAGGCTCAATTAAAAAAAAAAGATTCCGAATAATAGAAATAAAGAATAACAATCAAACAAAGCAAACCTAAATAAACAGAAAGAGGGAACGTTACAGTCCCCATACACAGGTACTGGATGCTTTCAGAGAACACCCTTACCGCACCTTTCCAATTTAAGTAAAATAGCTCTTCGACTAGAAGATACTCTAATCTTACGCTCAAGTCGGCTAAACTGCCAGTTTAGCCACCACCAGACATTACAAAAACTCAATATACATACCCATTCACGGACTCTACCATTATAAGATGGTAGGAATGGGAAAGAAGGACAGCGGTACAATATAAATACATTGTATTCAATTGTGAGGAAGGTGTAGGAAGCACAGTGCGTAATAAATCAATACATGGACATAAAATAGACATAGAGTTAGCATGAATTCAGCGAATGTGTGCAGCTGTGGCTCATTGGAACGTGCTCAGCTGCCGCTTACTTCCCCCGGCTTGTTTATTGAAAACACCGTAAGTACAATGTCCTAAGAGATGTGCGAAATAACGATAAATTTTATTTAAACACTATGAAGGGGTTAATATGCTTCACTATACTTTAATTAATTAATTAATTAATTTAAGATTTTTTAAAATAAAATTCTCTCCTTCTTATTTATTTTTGGAATTTTTAGTTACGATTTCGAGTGGTTTTATTTATGTTTTAGCTTCAGTCTTTTACAAGCTAAAGAATATAACTCTTCGGTTTTAAATACCACAGGGCAGCGAGGTATATGTCCCGCAGCGTCGATCTCGATGATACTCCTCGTCGGAACTGCTCCACCGGAAATCTCTAAAATGTTTATTTCGCAACGAAGATCGTTCGGCACAACTAGGTGTTATGTTGTATGATGCGTATGGATTGATGTATCTAACTTTTTTATCACGGAAAAGTTTATTGCTTCTGAGATATTCTCTCGAAGAATGTTGACCGTGAAAAGATGCAGGCTCGCACTACCATTCCACACTGCACCTCCGATCGATCTATGTCATGATATCTGAAGAATGTTTGTCAAATCTTTTATAAATTTAAAAATACACACCTTGAATACATGTTATTTTCTTGAATTTGTTTATTGTGCTATAGACTAACTAAACATTCACAATGGAGGTTAATAGCTTAGCACAACAATAGCAAAATCTCTCCAACATGATACACGTCCGATCTCACACAGACCCGTAATATACATCTTTGGTTACTTATTTCAGATAGAAGCGTCCGTAGCACGGAGCTTCCAATTCTCGCAGGCAGTTTATACTACTCTCGGCATTAATATTTCGCGGCAGCTGTGATTAAAGCATTCTTTAATTACCTCTTTGGTACCACACTTGGCGTGGACATCCGGTTCCCCTAACCATCGTAGAGGAATCGGATTCCGACCATTGTTAGCGATAGGCCTAGCACGGACATCACGGACGCATCCTTTGGCAGGATTAGTCCCCATTCTACGTCCAATACTTTCCCACCCTACCTGCCCACTTTAGGCTAAATTTTTCTGCCTGACAGATGTAGTACTGTCACCGTCAGAATGTGGTACGGGACTACAAGTCCCACCGCCACACCTCCAAAGTGAATTGCAGTGACGCAGTCACCGCCCTGTGGATAAATTTACTGCCTCACCAACACAGTTAGACCGCAATAGACCGGTGATGCTGTATTGTAACATGTCACAAAAAAAGTGATTAAAGCGTCTCCATAGTCAGAGATGCTCCCTGAGGATAGCTCACAAAGATAGCTAACTCCGTTCCACCCTGAGGTCAAAGCACAAACAGCAGCTACGCTGCTTACATTGCCCCCACACCTGGCACATGTTGCCAGTGTTTTACAGCAGCAGCAGCAGCAGTCAAAGTTTTTCCACCTTTTTACGATCCATTACAATGGTGACCCTTCACGTAGATGAACCATTGATGTCGCCAGAGTTGGGAGGCTTGTGCGCCAAACTTCGCACCTCTGCGTATCTTCAAATCGCCTACAAATTTAATCTTGTATTCTCCCCAACGTACTATATACTGATCAGCCAAAACATTATGACCACTGCCCACTGCAAGGCTGGATGCCTCCTGGTGGCGTTGCGGGCTAGTGACGCCCTAAGAAAAGTATGTTAGTCGAAAATTGACTGATAGGGGTTTACTCTAGCAAAAAGTTATGAGCTCCAAATGAAAGAATCCACCGACGTAATCGACATTGAAAAAGGACAGATTATTGTTACGCAGAGCGTGTGAACGAGTGTTTCGAAAACGGCGAGGCTGATCGAATGTTCACTTCCTAGTTTCGTGAGCACTTAAGGAAAGAGACAGAAGGACATTGGGACTACCAATTCGCGCTAAATGGTAGGACGCCCACACTCTTCACAGAACGTGGGTTTGGAGGCTCGTCTTGTAGGACAGACGGCGATCTGTGGCACCTCTGGCGAAAGAGCACAATGTCGGTGGACGCACAGGTGTTTCAGAGCACACGGTTCAGTGCACATTGTTGAATGAGGGGCTCCGCAGCTGACCACCCGTGCGAGTTCACATGTTTGCTCGACGACATCGTCAGCTGGGACTTTGGTGGGCTCGGGATCATCGAGATTCGACCGTCGATCAATGGAAACTTCTCGGCTCTTCGAGTGAATCACATTTTTGCTACACTGGGCCAGATGGTCTCTCCAAAAACGCCATCTTCCAGGAGAACGGCTACTCGAAACGTACGCAGACGCTGACTGGTGAGAGCAGTATTATGGTGTGACAAACATTCTCCTGCTCTTGCAAGGGGCCTGTGGTAGTAATCGAAGACACCACGTCAGTTACGGACCTGCATCCTTTCATGCTTGATGTTCTCCCTGACGACTATGTCATCTTTCAGCATTATAGCTGTCCATTGTGAGATAGTGGTACGATGGGCATAATAGTGAACTCACGTTAGTGTCTTGGCCACCAAATTTTCGCCTAATATGAATCCAATGGTTCCCAGCTGGATCGCTATCGAGAGTCATCACCGCGTACACAGATCAGCAGCCAGTTATTTACGGGCATTACATGATTTATGTGTAGACACTTGGCGCCACACAGCTCCACAAGACTACCAACGCACTGTAGGATCGGTGACAGGCGGAATCGGCGATATATTGCATTACAAAGATGGCCAAAGAAGCTACACTAAATGCCATTAAAATTGCTACACCACGAAGATGACGTGCTAAAGACGCGAAATTTAACTGACAGGAAGAAGATGCTGTGATATGCAAATGATTAGCTTTTCAGAGCATTCACACAAGGTTGACGCCGGTGGCGACACCTACAACGTGCTGACATGAGGCAAGTTTCCAACCGATTTCTCACACGCAAACAGCAGTTGACCGGCGTTGCCTGGTGAAGCGTTGTTGTGACGCCTCGTGTAAGGAGGAGAAATGCGTACCATCATGTTTCCGACTTTGATAAAGGTCTGATTGTAGCCTATCGCGATTGCGGTTTATCGTATCGCGACATTGCTGCTCGCGTTGGTCGAGATTCAATGACTGTTAGCAGAATATGCAATCGGTGGGTTCAGGAGGGTAATACGGAACGCCGCGCTGGATGCCAACGGCCTCGTATCACCAGTAGTCGAGATGACAGGAATCTTATCCGCATGGCTGTGACGGATCTTGCAGCCACGTCTCGATCCCTGAGTCAACAATGGGGACGTTTGCAAGACAACAACCATCTCGACGAACAGTTCGACGACGTTTGCAGCAGCATGGACTCTCAGCTCGGAGACCATCGCTGCAGTTACCCTTGACGCTTCATCACAGACAGAAGCGCGTGGCAGTTACCCTTGACGCTGCATCACAGACAGGAGCGCGTGCGATGGTGTACTCAACGACGAACCTGGGTGCACGAATGGCAAAACGTCATGTTTTCGGATGAATCCATATTCTGTTTACAGCAGCATGAAGGTCGCATCCGTGTTTGGCGACATCGCGATGAACGCACATTGGAAGCGTGTATTCGTCATCGCCATACTGGCGTATCACCCGGCGTGATGGTATGGGGTGCCATTCGTTACACGTCTCGGACACCGCATTGACGGCACTTTGAATAGTGGACGTTACATTTCAGATGTGTTACGACCCCGTGGCTCTACCCTTCATTCGATCCCTGCGAAACACTACATTTCAGCAGGATAATGCACGACCGCATGTTGCAGGTTCTGTACGGGCCTTTCTGGATACAGAACATGTTCGACTGGTGCCCTGGCCAGCACATTCTCCCGATTCCTCACCAACTGAAAACGTATGGTCAATGGTGGCCGAGCAACTGGCTCGTCACAATACGCCAGTCACTACTCTTGATGAACTGTGGTATTGTGTTGAAGCTCCATGGGCAGCTGTTCCTATACACGCCATTCAAGCTCTGTTTGAGTTAATGCCCAGGCGTATCAAGGCCATTATTACGGACAGGGGTGGTTGTTCTGGGTATTGATTTCTCTGGATCTATGCACCCAAATTGCGTGAAAATGTAAACACATGTCAGTTCTGTTGTTGTTGTTGTTGTTGTTGTTGTGGTCTTCACTACTGAGACTAGTTAGATCCAGCTCTCCATACTACTCTATCCTGTGCAAGCTTCTTCATTTTCCAGTACCTACAGCAACCTACATCCTTCTGAATCTGCTTACTGTATTCATTTCTTGGGCTCCCTCTACGATTGTTACCCTCCACACTGCCCTCCAATGGAAAATTTGTCATCCCCTGATGCCTCAGAACATGTCCTACCAACCGGTACCCTCTTCTGGCCAAGTTGTGGCACTAACTCCTCTTCTCCCCAATTCTATTCAATACCTCCTCATTAGTTATGTGATCTACCCATCTAATCTTCAGCATTCTTCTGTAGCACCACATTTCGAAAGCTTCTATTCCCTTCTTGTCCAAACTATGTATCGTCCATGTTTCACTCCCATACATGGCTACATTCCATTCAAATACTTTCAGAAACGACTTCCTGAGACTTGCTGTTGCCAGTCTACATTTTATATCCTCTCTACTTCGACCACCATCAGTAATTTTTCTCCCCAAATAGCAAAACTCCTGCACTACTTTAAGTGTCTCATTTCCTAATCTAATTCCCTCAGCATCACCCGACTTAATTCGACTACGTTGCATTATCCTCGTTTTGCTTTTGTTGATGTTTATCTTATATCCTCCTCTTTCTCCTAATAACGACATCCTGTAGTCCACGCCCGGAATATTTTACCCAAGAGGACGCCATCATCACTTATCCATACAGTAAAGCTGCATGCCGTAGGAAAAAATTACGGCCGTAGTTTCCCCTTGGTTTCAGCCGTTCGCAGTACCAGCACGGCTAGGCCGTTTTGGTTAACGTTGCAAGGCCAGGTGAGTCAATCATCCAGACTGTTGCCCCTGCAACTACTGAAAAGGCTGCTGCCCCTCTTCAGGAACCACACGTTTGTCTGGCCTCTCAACAGATACCCCTCCCTTGTGGTTGCACCTCCGGTACGGCCATCTTTGTTTGGCGACATCGCGGTGAACGCACACTGGAAGAGTGTATTCGTATCGCTGAGGCAAGCAAGCCTCCCCATCAACGGCAAGGTCCATGGTTCATGAGGCGGTCCAATGAATACCCGTTTATCATCTACATTTCTTCGTGGTGTAGCAATTTTAACGGCCAGTAGTGTATTGAGGAGGTGGTCGTAATGTTTTGGCTTGTCAGTGAATACGCACAATAAAAAACATTTAGCTGTTCGTTGCCCTCCGCCTGGTGTTCCAGTTTCAATGGCCGACAGTGCAGCAGCGGGAACCGGACGCGGCAGTCTTCGCCTCTGCCCGGTGCACGCCGCGGCATCTATTCTGCGGAGCAGACGGGCGCTCGTCGGCGGCGGCTCCCGCTGCGATAAATAAACGGAATCGCGCCGCAGTGTCGCCCACAAATCAGCGGCCGCGGACGCCCGGCATCCCCGCGCATCCCGTACGTGTGTGGCGCGTATATCTCCCACCCCGCCACTGCTGCGCTCCATGCGGGATCAGCTCTAGCTCTTCGCGCGCCCATCTTGTTACGCCCCTCGGAGAAACGAAACGGTGCGCGTTACAGTACCGCCGAGCGGTGGCAGTATCACGTATGAGATCATCACTTTTCCATGCCGACCCAGGCCTGAATACGTGCTGCCGCTCCCTTTGGAGATATTGTTGCATTTATTTATGGTATGGGGTGCCATTGGTTACACGTCTCGGTCCCCTCTTGTTCGCATTGACGGCACTTTGAACAGTGGACGTTACATTTCAGATGTGCTACGACCCGTGGCTATACCCTTCACTCGATCCCTGCGAAACCCTACATTTCAGCAGGATAATGCACGACCGCATTTATTGCATATTTAGCCCAGGCAGATTAGAACCTTAAGGCCCTCTCTTACATTTGACCAAGAACAACACACACAAAAAATATTACGTAAAAATCACAAAAATAATAATTTGCATTGTTAAGAAGTACAGGGTTGTAGCCTCTCCCCGATGTTATTCAATCTGTATATTGAGCAAGCAGTAAAGGAAACAAAAGAAAAATTCGTAGGTATTAAAGTCCATGGAGAAATAAAAACTTTGAGGTTCGCCCATGACATTGTAATTCTGTCAGAGACAGCAGACTACTTGGAAGATAATAATTTGCATTGTTAAGAAATACAGGGTTGTAGCCTCTCCCCGATGTTATTCAATCTGTATATTGAGCAAGCAGTAAAGGAAACAAAAGAAAAATTCGGAGTAGGTATTAAAGTCCATGGAGAAGAAATAAAAACTTTGAGGTTCGCCCATGACATTGTAATTCTGTCAGAGACAGCAGAGTACTTGGAAGAGCAGTTGAACGGAATGGAAAGTGTCTTGAAAGGAGGATATAAGATGAACATCAACAAAAGCAAAACGAGGATAATGGAATCTAGTCGAATTAAGTCAGGTGATGCTGAGGGAATTAGATTAGGAAATGAGACACTTGAAGTGGTAAAGCAGTTTTGCTATTTGTGGAGCAAAATAACTGATGAGGGTCGAAGTAGAGAGGATATAAAATGTAGACTGGCAATGGCAAGGAAAGCCTTTCTGAAGAAGAGAAATTTGTTAACATCGAGTATTGATTTAAGTGTCAAGAAGTCGTTTCTGAAAGTATTTTTATGGAGCGTAGCCATGTATGGAAGTGAAACATGGACTAGTTTGGACAACAAGAGAATAGAAGCTTTCAAAATGTGGTGCTACAGAAGAATGCTGAAGATTAGATGGATAGATCACATAACTAATGTGGAAGTATTGAATAGGATTGGGGAGAAGAGAAGTTTGTGGCACAACTTGACCAGAAGAAGGGATCGCTTGGTATGACATGTTCTTAGGCATCAAGCGACCACCAATTTCGTATTGGAGGGCAGCGTGGAGGGTAAAAATGGTAGAGGGAGACCAAGAGATGAATACACTAAACAGATTCAGAAGGATGTAGATTGAAGTAGGTACTGGGAGATGAAGATGCTTGCACAGGATAGAGTAGCATGGAGAGCTGCATCAAACCAGTCTCAGGACTGAAGACCACAACAACAACAATAAAAATAATAATTGCCACTAATAATGATGATAAAATAATGTTGGAAATACGAATGATAGTCAATTAGTTATTACATAACAAACTAAGTAACAATAAATTGCAGTATTAAAAAAAGTAACACGCTGAGGAAACGAAAGTCGCTGGATACCTCCTGATACTCGTGTCGGGCCTCCTTTCGCTCGGCGTAGTGCACCAACTGAACGTGGCATGGATTGAAAAAGTCGTTGGAAGGACCCTGCGGAAATGTTGAGCCATGCTACTGCTATAGGCGTCCATAATTGCGAAAGTGTTGTCGGTGCAGAATTTTGTGCACAAATTGACCTCTCGGTTACGTCCCATAAATGTTCGATGGGATTCATGTGGGACGATCTAGGATAGCCAAATCATTCACTCGAATTTTCGAGAATGTTTCTCAAACTAACAGCGAACAATTGTGGTCCAGTGATTTGGCGCAGTGTCATCCATAAAAATTCCATCGTTATTTCTGAACATCAAGTCCACGAATGACTGCAAAAGGTCTCCAAGTAGTCGAACATAACCGTTTCCAGTCAATGATCGGTTCAGATGGACCGGAGGACTCAGTCTATTCAACGTAAACACACCTCGCATAATTATGGAGCCGCCAGCACCACGTCGCACAGCATCTCATTGACAACTTGGGTCCATGACTTCGTGGGGTCTGCGCCACACTCAAACAGTACCATCAGCTCTTACCAACTGAGATCGTATGTGAGCAAGCTGTGGTTTTCCAGTCGTTTAGGGTCCAACCGATACGGCCACGAGCCCAGGAGAGGCGCTGCAGGCGATGTCGTGCTGTTACCAAAGACCCTCGCGTCAGTCGTCTGCTGCCATAGCCCATTAACAACAAATTTCGCCGTACGTCCCACACTGTTTTCTGTGGTTACTTCAGGCAGTGTTGCTTGTCTGTTAGCACTGACAACTCTACGCTCAAACGCTGCTGCTCTCGGTCGTTAAGTGAAGGCCATCGGCGACCGCGTTGACAACGGTGAGATGTAATGCCAGAAATCCGGTATAATCGGCACACTCTCGACACTGTGGATCTGAGCATACTGAATTCTTTTACGATTTCCGAAATGGACTGTTCCATGGCTCTAGGTCCAACTACCATTCCGCGTTCATTGTTTGTTAATGCCCATCCTGCGGCCATCATCACGTTACACGCCTTTTCACATGATTCCCCTGAGTATAAATGACAGCTCCGCTATTGCACTGCCATTTAACTTGGGTACGCGATTCTACCGCCATCTGTATATGTATATATTGCTGTCCCACGGCTTTTCCCACCTCAGTGTAATTTTCAATAATAATAATGAAATAATGGGGGCATCAGGAATGTTATGGATTACTTTAGCGCCATTGAAGCCTTGTTTGGTATTAGAAGAAGTGGAAGGGCAAATGAAAGAGGAAAGGGTCGAAATGAAAGTGATAACGGTTGCTAGGAAAGAAGATAATTTCAGTAGAGAACACTTTAGACAAGGGGAGGGAAAAGTGGTGAGGGAGGGAGCGTTGACGAGAGCAAGCTGGGTACGAAAAGATTTTTTTTCCAATATTTTGCGGAAGGTTGTTCCAAAGTCGGGTTCCTGGAACAGAAAACGATTTAGAGAAGTTGTTAGTGTTGTGTAGTCGTAAGAGGGGATTCTACTTTCTTGATGTTATAGAATAAGAATCCAAACTTATTTAAAATTTGACTCTATCTGGAAGTTGGGCGTACTCAATGACTGTACATACTGTCAGACGATTAGAGGTTAGATTTGGCGAACATGTTGCTCTAGAGTGGCGTGGCACTGCTGGTAAGTCAAATTTCGCCGCACACCTGACTTCAAGTGACCATAGTTTGCCTGTGATGTTCTCACGCACGAAGATGTTGCATCCATTTGATGGATTCCATGTGCGCCATGTAAATATCAGCATGGATTTGTTGGAGGGGGGAAAGTTCTTTCGCCGTCGAGCGTCTCCTGGTGGGACGCTGCTCAATGGGCAGGTGACCACGACACCTTCCCCTTTTTGGAAGACATTTGAAGATCAACCAAAAGAGGTGGACGCCAAAGACACATGGATTTGGCACAGACGACATATTTATAGCTGTCCAACACTACTTAAGAGTATGCGTGCACTCCAAATGAGGAAATCCACTGAGATAAGCGACCTTGACAAACGGCAGATTATTAGGCAGAGCCTGTGAACGAGTAACTCGAACACGACGAAGCCGGTCGAATGTTCACGTGCTACTGTCGTGAACACCTACGGAAAGAGGTAGAAGGACAGTGTGACTACCACAAGGTTGGACGTCCACGACTCTTCACAGAAAGTGGGGTTGGGAGGCTTGTCTGCCTTGTAAATTAGAATGGGTGGTGAGCTGTGGCATATCTGCCGAAAGAACACAATGCTGGTCCTCGCACAAGTTTTTCGGAGCACACCGTTCATCGTATATTGTTGAACACTTAGTTCCGCAGCAGACCACCCGTACGCGTTTACATGTTGACCCAACGACATGGTCAGTTACGATTGCTCTGGGCACGGGACCATCGGGATTCGACCGTCGACCGTGTCGGTTTTTGGGTGAATCAAATTTTTGCTACACTAGGTCGATGGTTGTCTCCACAAAAGGCGTCATCGAGGTAAACGGCGACTCGAAACGTGTAGTGTTCCACCGACGCAGGCTGGTGCAAGCAGCAGTATGCTATGGGAGACGTTCTCCTGCGCTTGCACGGGTCCTGTGTTAGTAACCTAAGGCACACTGACAGATGCGAACCACCTGCATCCCTTCATACTTGATGTCTTCCCCGACGCAGATGTCATCTTTTAGCAGTATAATTGTCCGTGCCTCGGAGCCAGAACCGTCCTACAGCGGTTTGAGGAGCGTTATAGTGAATTCATGTTGTCTCGGCCACTAAATTTGCCCGATGTAACTCCTACGGAACGCATCTGGGTTGCTTTACATAAGCCACACTTTAGAATACTGAACGTTTCGACTTGCCACCGATTATTTGTGGACTGACTAAACAAATAAGCCGTGGCTACCAAGTGCCTTAACCACCATGTCGCCACGATCAGATGCAACTATAATACGGACGAGCGGCGAACCTACGTCATTCTGAAACTATATGAATTCCAGGGAAGCGAATTCTTAACTGATGTACCGCTATAAACAGTTTCTTGTCTATGTAAGTCACATTTTCTTAACCCTGGTAACTGAGTGGTCAGCGCGACGGAATGTCATACCTAACAACCTGAGTTCGATTCCCGGCTGGGTCGGAGATTTTCTCCGCTCAGGGACTGGGTGTTGTGTTGTCCTTATCATATTTCATCCCCATCGACACGCAAGTCGCCGCAGTGGCGTCAACTCGAAAGACCTGCACCAGGCGAACGGTCTACCCGATGGGAGGCCCTAGCGACACGGCAATTCTATTTTCTTAACAATCTCTGGATTGCATAAGGCGACAAACTGAAAATTGCTTGTGCAGATAGTGTTCTGTTGCGAGCACTGTTACTCACACATTGGGCCTCGTCGCCACATCTCTTCGGTACAGAGTAGCGAGACACCACTTTGGCTTGTATAAATGCCGTTCTTAAGCAGCAGCAAATTGCGGATCTCTCGGAAACCCGTCGTTAATTCTATGGTCTGTAGTAATAAAATGATGAGGACCGTCATATTGGTGATTAAAGAACTATTTTAACTTGAGTGTCATGAAAGCAAGCCGTTCCAAAGGAAGGGAATATTGAGGACCCATCAAAAATTCATTATTTTCGGTACAATTTTGTTATAATTAAATGTCAGTAACAAATCTACAATCAAATCTTTCAGGAGACGGTACAGTGGAATTGTAATTAAATTAATTATGGTTGATAAAGTGCAATGAATAGAGACGCAGAGTAGTAACGTACCACATGATGTGTTGCTGGTTCGCGTCCCACTGGATCCAAATATTTTTTACTAACCTTTGCGTTTCCTAATACGTCCTGAACTTTCTTATTAGTTTAATAGAAGAATAATCTATAATATTCGAAGTTATGTAAATATAACTGTGCTCTTCCTGAGGAGTGAGTTTGTCCGACTGGCTTTATCTACATGACAGTTTACACTGCTTGCATAAGAGAGTATGCACTTTCTTGTTTCAAGCTTTGTATTTCACATGTGGTAAAGATTCTGCTGCTGAATAGGAACAGTGACCAAATAAGAACGACGTTATGCTTTTTAGTAAAAAGTGAGGCTGATGAAATAATTTTTATGTTATGCAGAGAACTATTGTAAATTCATATGATGCTGTTTGTAATGGAACTTTTACAAGCCGATTTCCTTATTGACTCGATATGGTAGTTTCATTTATGCCTTATACGATGTTCATGGATATTCAAATTTTTATTGATGTTATAACGGTACGGCCTCCTCCAGGACTCATATGAAATGTCCAATACCACCTTTTTTCATATGCATCCGGGTAGTTATCGGACAATTCAGTGCTCCCTAAGGCCTTGTATGTGTGTCTTTATATGTATCACTCTGTCATATTTGATAAAAAACATGATATTTATTGCGAAGGCACGTGGAATGTTCTGGAAGGACGTGCGTTGTCGTAATTGTCGGTGGATTGTTCTCATTGATAAAATTATGTACATATACTAAATTAAGTAAGTAATCAAGAAATTGAAGTAATAAGTCCTTAGCAATAAATAACTAGAAACTGCAGAGATGTAGCATGTCCAAATCGAAACTGTAATTAATTACGTAACTAAAATAATACGAGAGACATTATTGTAATTAAAGTTCAGAATGATTTTCGTATGGAAAACTAAAGATATTACTATAAAAGATTGTCACTGAATACTGAATATTATACCTAATTCGGCTGTAGCATCAGTTTCTTTACGTTTTGTAAATTTTAACTGTAACATCAAAATTGCACAAAATTAATAATGCATTATTTTGGAAGCTATTGTTAAAATTCTATGTAAAGCGATGCAGCAACAAGTCACTTTTGAAGTTACGTTTGGAAGTCAAAGGGATCAGTGAAGTCTGTCCGTGATTTGTTTACATGACAAGTGTGCAGCAGTTCGGATGTCAATTAATATGAATAAATTTTGTGAAGCATGAAAATTTCCCATTCATTCATCAATGGACCAGGCAGAAGAAATATTCAGCATGAATCGTTTCAATGTATTCTACAGTCAGAACAACCTGACTACCATATCAACAAGGGAAGAATGTGTATCTAACATGGGAATTTTACGCCGTCCATTTTGTAAAACAGTGTGTTTTGCGAACGAGTTACAGCCGACATCTGCCGCTGGAGCGCTCTGCGGTCGCTTATACTACGATGAGGCACGCGAGCCGTGGGCACAAATCGCATCATTCCTGACTGCCCAGCAGCACGTCAAACACGGAATACTCAACGCTGGCGTTCGAAGCACGGTACGTGCGCCGACAGCTTTATGCATTGGTCGCTCCGGAAAACGTCAAACGTCGCCAAGCAGAGCAATAAATCTCCGAGTAAAAATACGCGCTGTTGATGAAGCGAATGATGACCAACAGTGACATAAATCCTCTTTCATAACCTCCGAGTCAGTTAAATGAATGGAGTAATCCGGAAAGCGTGGTAACCGTGCGACGGGCCGGAGATGGCCAGTGCATACGTCTTCTTCTCCCCCCTCACTGACGCGGACAGATACCGAGGCAGTGATGCAGTGCCGGCGCATTACTGGCGCCACTTTAAATTCGCGCCGGTTGCCGGCGACTTTCCGGCCGCGTGTGTTTTCGGAGAAAGCCGGGAGACCAGTGAATGGAGTGGCAGGGGCAGGGGGGAGGTGGCACGAGTGGGAAAATATACAGCCAACCTTCTGGCGAAGGGCGCACGGATCACTGGCTTGACGACCGCCGCTGGAGCAAGCGACGCAGCTTAATGAGCTGGCTGCACGCGCTACTTCGTTTGCGCGAATTTCACACTTGTGTGCTCCGCCGCTTGCTCCGTGCTGCTACTTTCTCTCCCCTTTCCTCTTTAGTTTAATCTCATTCCTTTTCTCCCTCTCTTTCTCCCTTTCGCCCCAGTACATGCCGTGCTTCCCCAAGCGCAACCGAGAAAACCTTGCAGCTTTCACCTTGACTCATCTAGCAATGGGTAATTTTCATTCTGCTACCGTGAACGAGTAATATTGGACAATTGGAGGGGCAGCATACAAGGGACGTCAGAAACACATCAGATTAACCAAGTTACAGACAGGTAGTTGTTTACAAGACAGCTAACGCAGCAAAAACCAATCAGAGAAAGGGACTGAATAAAAAGTTCTCTGGTTTTCTGCCGCGTCAAGTGATTAAAATCACACAAGCTTTCGGCCAAACACTCCTTGGCCATTTTCAAATGGTATGTCTGCCAGTGGACTGCTGGTACGCCGTTATATACATTATCTGCCGGCTGTGACGTCACTGGTACTCGCGACATAGCCATATATGGACATACGTTGATCCGGCGTTCGATGTGCCCGTTTCAACCGCGTTATCGTTGGATCCTTGCCGCGCTGAGCTGCATGCCACCATCTCTATTTATAGATGATTTTTATTTCAATGACTTCTTTAATCACACACCTCCAGAAGCTGTTAGTGCTACCCCACGTCGGTCGGTGTGCCGTGCGGTTCTAGGCGCTTCAGTCTGGAACCGCGCGACTGCTACGGTCGCAGGTTCGAATCCTGCCTCGAGCATGGATGTGTGCGATGTCCTTAGGTTAGTTAGGTTTAAGTAGTTCTAAGTTCTAGGGGACTGATGGCCACAGATGTTAAGTCCCATTGTGCTCAGAGCCAGTTGAACCAGCGACCCACGACCGATGTTTTATCAAATTTTATCCGATACCCCTTTTCTAAGGCATACTCAAGTAGATTTCTCAGGGTAGCGTAGGCGATAACACCTCCCAGGCTCATTCCAGCCTTGGTCCACAGTACTTACCGTCTGTCCGACGTAAGATTGGCCACACTCGCAAGATGTATTGTAGATCCTAGGTGTTCTGGGACCCGCTACGCCTTATATGCGAAACTGGCAAATTTCAGTCGGAGATCTGAAGAGCGACTTGATCTTGTGTCTTTTCAGCAGGCACCTTATCTTGCCCGACACGGACGGCAAGAAATCAAGCTTCTTTTCCTTCTCTCTGCCAGAGGTATTATCGTGATTCGTGCTTGAGATCATTTAGCTGATTAACGTTTAGCTGTTGTTCTTGCAGACACTCCGCAGATGGCTCGGCTCAAGGGGCAGCTTATCAGTGTCTGATATTCTTGAACGATGCAGCAGTGTTTGTAATGCAGTGCGCTTCTGTGGTGGCTGACGACGGCTGATGCCGTGCATGTACAGGTCGCTGTGAATGAGTTTTCTAGACACGCAGTGGCCAAGACATCCACTTCGTTTGTGGTGGACGAGAACGTCGAGGAAGGTCAATGAACTGTCTTTTTCTGCCGCCATGGTGAACGGGATGCTGCTGTTCGTTGAGGTGTTCCAAGAACTTGTCAAGTTTCTCACGTCTGTGTGGGCAAATGACGAAGAAGAAACTAGGCTGCGTCCACACCAACTCTCTTCAGCATTTCAGTTCTGCCATTGTTTCCGTCATTAAAACATAAAACTGCATCACAGGCATCTATTTTTAAGTACTTCAAGTCACAGAATGTTGTTTTTGAGTATCTAATCTAAATTAAAAAGGCTTTCATTTGCATTCTGTGTCTTCCATGAAGACACTTCCAGAGTACCCCTGAACGTGGACTAGATTGGGTGCGTGTGTGTGTGTGTGTGTGTGTGTGTGTGTGTGTGTGTGTGTGTACAAATATCTTAACTCTAATGATATACTAATATTGTAAATGCGTAAGTAACTCCGTATGTTACGCTTTCACGACTAAACCGCTGAACCGATTTCCAAAAAGTTTGGTAGGAATAGCTTGAACGCTGAGAAAAAACATAAGCTTCCAAAGAAAAGTGTTTAGTACAACACACTTATTGATTTGAAGAATATAACATGAAATATGAAACAATAATTACTCTTTGAAAAAGCTAATTGCTCTTTGAATTTTGAACTTTATCATATTTGTGAAAATGCTTTTATTGTCTGATATGTTTTACAGATTATGATTCAACGTAATGAACACAATGTTTATACAGTCCACTATGTGTTTAATCGATACTTACACCAATATCAATCACAAATCCGTCACATTTTAACCCCTGAACGTCATGCGTCTGTTATAACTTCTATGTTGCTTTTAAAATTCGGTGTGTAGCTCGTCGACACGTGGTTAGCATTTCTCTTTCTCGATCAAGAATTCCCGGGTTCGATTCCCGCCCTCGTCCCTTTTTTTCTGCTCGCGTCTGGATGTGTGTGTCGTTATCATCATTTTATCGTCATCGACGTGCGAACCACCGGATCGGCGTCAAATAAAAAGACTTGTACGAAACTCTTGAACATCCCATCCCGGGTGACCCGGCCAATAAAGCCACACACACATTTCATTTCACTGAACTGATAAGCGAGTGCAGCTGTGGGTAACAGCTAGAATACAGCGCTTATACAGTCTTCAGCGTGTTTAATCCATGTCAGTCTATAATTCCATACTAATATTATAAAGACGAAATTAATTCTGTCTGTTACGTTTCCACGACTAAACCTCTGAGCCCATATTCATGAAATTCGGCGTGAGATAGGAAAGGCGAACTCGGAGGAAGTGTGTAGTACAAGATATTTGTTGACTGGAAGAATATTGCGCAAATTAAGGAAACGTATTTACGCCTTGAAAAAGTTACTTACTCTTTCACACTTGAACTTATAAACATATTTATAAAAATGCTATTATTGCTTGATATGCTTAACGTAACACGATCCAGCTTTATCAATACAATGCTTATTCAATTATCAACGTATTTAATCAATACTTCCATACTAATACCAGTATTATTAACTGCGAAAGTAGTAAAGATACCTTGAACCCTGTGGAAGAGCCTAGGCTACTTTAGAGAGTTTTATTTTTTCTGGTATTAACATTTTTAAATATGGTGTAAGTGTTCTTACATATGGTATACGTTGCGTGGATGCAGATGATGCTGGTGCCTTTTAATGTCTCTAGATTTTTCCGTGGCAGTGCAAATTCAATTTTATTGCGCGCGTGGTTTGTGTTACTGAGTGGCTACACAACCTCGCATTTCTGGAGAACTTCGGTGGAGATACAACAATAAAATCGGACGGTAACCTTGAGTACTATATTTCAAGCTATTACAATAAGCCTCGCAAACATTGAGTCTGAGAGAGCTCAAGCTGCGAAAGTTAGTCGAATCCAGCAAACCTCAGAGTAATCCCATGTCGTCCGGAACTTGCTGCAGAACGTCAGGCGGTCTTCAGAGCTACAGAGACAGCAGAACAATCATAAGCCCGTTGGATTTTACACGCTGAGCGTCACTCGTCTCTTACAGCTTCTAAGGCGCTTGACGACTCACAACGACGGCGTTAGTTAAAGGCTGTACGACAAGCAGAGAGTCGTACTTTACATATGGAACGTAGGACGCTTTTGTTGAGGGTGCATTTGATTATGATCTATTAAGTGATTATGTTAATCATAAACTATTCATCATATGGGATGGACCAAAAATGTAGGCACTGTAATGATTTAAAATGAAAGGAAGAAACGGTATGTTGCTCTGGTGGCAAACTCTCACATCCAGTGCTAGGTGAGCCAGAGCAAACCTACTTCTACACAAATAATGAATTGAGAACTTCTCAAAATATAATCAGAAAATATAATCCACTCTTTCAGATTCGACATACAGCAAAATAATAAAAATACATTCATTGTATACCTACATACCGGCACTGCATACATTTTTTACGCGTACGTCTCTACATCACTGCCAACGGCCTTACCGCAGGGGTAATACCGGTTCCCGTCAGATCACCGGAGTTAAGCGCTGTGGGGCTGGGTTAGCACTTGGATGGGTGACGATTCGGTCTGCCGAGAGCTGTTGGCAAGCGGGGCGCACTCAGCCCTTGTGAGGCAAACTGAGGAGCTACTTGATTGAGAAGTAGTGGCTCCGGTCTCGGAAACTGACATATGACTGGGAGAGCGGTGTGCTTACCACATTCCCCTCCATATCCGCATCCAGTGACGCCTGTGGCCTGAGGATGACAAGGCGGCCGGTCGGTACCGTTGGGCCTTCGTGGCCTGTTCGTGAGGAGTTCTCTACATTACTATATACACAGACATCTCGTAACATTACTAGCTTACGTACTCACCAACATTCATCATGACAAAACTACTGATATGCGAGTGAAGCACCGGGTAACGGCAAGCACCTGTATATTTTGTGTAAGAATCGTTGACGTATAGCTCCTTCCTTCATTTCCTATGTATGTTGTAGGGAGACACGTATGGCAAAGAATAATTTGATTATTATCATTACTAACATTTTACAATAGAAAAACTGCCGGCCGGAATGGCCGAGCGGTTCTAGGCGCTGCAGTCTGGGACCGCGCGACCGCTACGGTCGCAGGTTCGAATCCTGCCTCGGGCATGGATGTGTGTGATGTCCTTAAGTTAGTTAAGTTTAAGTAGTTCTAAGTTCTGGGGGACTGATGACCTCAGATGTTAAGTCCCATAGTGCTCAGAGCCATTTGAATTTGAATAGAAAAACTATCCAGTAACGATTTAAATATTGAAAAACTCCACCAGTTACATATAGTTTTATGCTTAGCACAACGCGTTTCGAGAATTTATTCTCATTTTTAAGTGCATTTGTTTGCATCACTTTAATAATATTTATCATATTAAAATGGTATTTCATAGGTAAGTGTGATGTAAAACCATGGTCAGAAATAAGTGAAGGCTTAACAGCCCTAATAAAATGAGGTTAAATAAATAAATATTATTTTTAATGTTAGTATGTGAGATTTTCTGCCCCTCCTGCACTGTAAGTTGTCTTTTTGAGATTATAATATAATTGAAAAACTGGACAATTTTGTTCAGTATAACTTCAAAAACACAATTACAGTGCAAAAGATGTAGAAAACCAAACAAAAAACATAAGAGAAATATATATATAAACGAATGCACTTGAAAATGAGAATATATTCTCGAAACGCGTTGTGACAAGCGAGAAAAAAATATGTAAATGGAGCAGTTTTTCATTATCTACATCATGGATGACACAGATGCAGGCTTTCCAAAAACATCGATTACGATAAACGAAATTAAAAGACATTATTCGGCTTCTGAGCATCAAGGGACCACGAAAACTCACGTTGCTACTTTTGCGACACACTGTACGTAGCAGATGCTGAACACAAAGATCAAACGAGTGACCAGACTGCGATAAAAACTCCTCAGTTTCGAGTACTGTACTGCAAAACAGACTGTGGACAGACAATTGTAACAAGATGGTCAGTAAAAAGTAAACAGGAAAATGCTGTTGCTATACGTGAAAAATAATAACAATAATAATTCGATCCACTATAAATTGTCATTTGTCATTCCGGTTACCTGCGCCCTTGACAATAACGCAGCTACGGACGCCGCGGAGTAAGGGTGCAGCCTAACTAGATTTCCAAAACTGAATAAGCAATCAACGCGGTTGTTAGCGCACGACCGCTCGCTGGCCTCAGAGAGTTAGGTCCCCCTCACGTTCTAACCGCATTACGCAGCCCAATGGGAGGCAGCCGAGTTTCCCATTTGCAAACTCACATATGAAGCTACGCGGAAGCTAATCTAATTGCGAACGGCGCAGGATTATGGTCCACTCAGCGTTTACCGCCGCAGCGAATGCATTAACACCTCGGTTTCAAATCTAGTGGCGCGTCGGCCGCCATTCAAAACATTGCTGTCTTCTCTTCGTTAAATGTTCTCTGAAGTGTGCCACACCTCGTCGTCCTCGATATGGAGTACTATATGGATTACAATGTGGTTCACGCTAATCGCAGGCACTCGCGATGGCCGCTTCTATGGAAGTTGTTAGCGCCTGACGGTTGTGATACACCAGCGCCCCTAGCGGCATGGAAGACACTCGTCACTTACCAACATATGTGCCATAATATCTTTGTTTTTCATTTTTCTTCTACTTAATTTACGAAATAATTATAACACTTCTGCGTGTCAGACATTTGAAAAACACCTAGAGACCTGAATAATCGTAAAAAAAATGAAAACAGACCCAAAACGCATGAATGAAATGCAATAAGCTGCACTGTTTTCAAGAAGAAATGCTTTGAAACTGCACTAAATTACAACCTATCCGACTAGAAGCAATGTAATATAGACACTGAATTTCATTCACAAGAAATATGTATTTCTGTCGCAAACTGTTCTTATGATTGGTACTTTCTTTTACTCACCACTAGTTTGCACGAACTGTAAAATTTGTTAATTGTTGCACTTCACTAGGCTTTGTAACTCTCTGATATTTGTTTGGTGTAATTACTATTTCTTCAAAAGACGACTGTGTTGAAAAATTATGATGGTCGGTTGCTCTGACGTTGCCACAATTTCGGAATTGGTTTCCTCTGAGTCAGAAATAGTTTTATTGTTACTGTTTCACAAATAGCTGTATGTTATGCTTTTATTGTTTTTTGTCGTTTTATTATTAACACTGTGTGGTGGTTATAGCTTCAGCTACATTTCCAGTGGCTTATCTGATGTGTTAAATAATCCAGGAACTGCATTCCATATAATATCCCTATTTTACGTATTGTTTGGCAGTGTAGTGAACAAAACTTAACGTTTTGGTACGTACAGAAACGTAAACTTTATTTATATGCGACGTTTTTCTGCAATTCATCATGTCTTCTGATGTTTACGATCGGATTCTTGTTCTTAAAAAATAAATATTATTCTTCAGTAAATTTCTGTAGGTTAAGAGAAATCGTAACTAAATAGTTCTCTAATGTGCTGTTTCATAGATCTTGTGGTTGGTTCTTAGGAAACTTACAGAATGACAAATTCGGTGTCTTCTTTTTGTTACTATGTACGTTCGTTTTTGTACAAATCATTTACACATCAATTTAAACGATATTATTCGCTTATTGCGCTGCTGCCATCGAGTACAATAAAAATGAACACGAGTGTGGCGAATGTGTATGTCTTACTATGCTTGATGTGGGTTTTCTTTCGATCTTCTCTCATGCCGACGTCACATACGGGAGCAGATGACTAGCGACGCAGTGAGAATTTACAGCGGTTTACTACACTGCGGAAGGATGTAAGTTGATATTCCGCAGTCTAAACAGTTTGTAGGTGCTAGTATAAATGCATTTTATTTCGCAAGTAGTGGTCAATCAAAAACTGTATTAATCTGTGCGGAGAGAATGTTAGCCATCTTTCACAGCGAACTTTTCGCTGCTCTACAGCAAATGGGGTTAGAAGAGTTAGCGATACTAACGTCGACTTCGATCACTCGATTTAATCGTTTTATCGGTATTTTTCTTTGCGATAAATAAATTTATTTCTAATTCGAACTGTTCATCGATGTCCCCAAAACCCCTGCACAGCTTCTTTTTGATATTCGTTTAGGCCTATTTTTCGTTGCAATAAAAAGTTACCTCTTCTTATGATACCCTGTTTAATTTAGCCTATTACTGAAAAGTGTATATATTCGAAACTTGAGCTATGCAGCTAGTTTTTTTTTTCTATACTAGCTACAGTTTAGTTGCGGTAATTTGTTTTTTAGTTCTTATTGTGGGTAATGATGTCTGTTGCAGCTGTCGAATTGGGCTTTTACTGTACTCCGTATTCTTTCGAAGAAATATTTCTCTTATTTGTACATGATTGATCGAAATATGTACATTTGGAACCATTTTTTCCTCGCTGAAGTAAATTCTCGTAATCAAAATTACGTATTCTGATTATGTTTTAAAATATCGCAAATTACATGCGGTTATAATGGCCATGTCATTTTCGTCTTTTGTCGCATGTTCATCACGTAATTTGTCAGGGCCGATGTCTAGTATGCATGAACTAACACATCTTGTGTGTTGATGTACGTGTTTATGAAATTTCGTAGAAAAATTGGTTGATTTAGATTCTGCTTGGTAGTGGTGTTCAGTGGTACGGGCAGTTATGTTTTTTGTCTGTTGTCATTTTTAGTAAGTAAAGTATTTTGGGAATTTATTTGGTATATGGCGATTTGGCTTGAATAGCTGTGACTAGATCGCCATTCCGTAGAACACTTCGTAATGTGTCTTTTACTTCGGGCTGCACACAGAATCGGGCATGAAAGCTCAAATTGTAATTCTGCACACTTATGTTGTTGCTATGGAATTACTCCCGACATTACTTGGTACATCGCTTTACACACACTACAGCGTTCCTCAGACGGAAAGGAGATGAGATGGCACTACAGCCTTACGCTGTACGTTACTTTGCAGCTGACGCCACCATCTTAGATGACCAAAACATTAGCAGACGATTGCTTCTTGTTCTTATTTTCCGTCGTGCGCACACAACAGTTGTTGTAAATAGTAAATATTAGAGTTCTTTTGTAATTCAGTACCAGGAACGCATTTTCAGACGATTTTCTAGTCTTTAAGTGGCTATCTGATGTAGTAATACGACGCAACGCCCCTCGTTAATGTTAACTCTCTTTCTGTTATACGTTTTGAATACAAAAGAATAGAAAATTGTGACACGAAGAGGCTGCTTTCACAGTCCAGCATTTTTCTTAACTGGCGAAACTAATGTTCGGCCCTCTTCTCGAAAATGCTGAGATCATATTTTGCATGTTCACAAGAGAGATTTTCCAGTTGCACTAATGGGAAATCTAATAACAGAAATAAAACCACTACACTGAAAGTAACCAGCGCAACTAAAATTTATGCATATTAAAGATAATATCGCCTGAAGGAGCTCACTTGTGAATGAAATGTGATTGCTTTACACTTTAGACTATAATAATTGATGGAATCTAGCATATTTTATCAAAACGCATCCACCAGAAGCTAAGGTTTGGCCGTACTAACATGGCGGACTTAAGCATCGAAATTGTGACGACATGACAGTCCCCCCTATTATACCCTCACGGTGTTACCAGCTACGCCATTTTAACTTTAAGAGGTGTCAATCAATATCGAACCCGTATAATGAATAATATTTACAGTGGAATACTATAGAATTCAGATACAATAATAGCTATGTCGAGCAGCAGAAATGCACTTTCTATAATTATACCTTTTTAGACAAATGTGTTTAACTTGTTTGTTAGTTTGACTACAGTGCTAGACTTATGCCACAGTTATATCTCACATACAACATACATCACTGTGTACCTTGCTAAAATGGTGCTTGGTACACAGAACTTTATGTTCTTGTGCATGTTTACTTAGTTTCTCATTCACTTGTTTGGGAATCTACAACTTTTATATTTTTTATTAGAAGCATAAACATTGCAGTACTTGTTCAACACCCTTATTAGACACGCCGCTCTCTCGCTATCAACTTCAGGTTGATATACACTGTTCGTCAACAGAGCAGAAGGATAGACGCATATTCACACTAGACGCAACATTGACAAAAAGTCACCGTTAACGAAGAGTGGAAGTGAGGTTTTGAAGTACCAACTGTAATACAACACGTCGGAGTCTAGTTTGAGAATAAGGAAACTAGCAATGATCAGGAAGGTTACAGATAATATCCGTCTACAACGAAGGCATTAGAAACATAGGGGAAGGAAATTTGCCTAAAGCGATTTAGGGAAATCGCGGAAAACCTAAATGTCGATGGCCGGACGGGGATCTGAACCGTTGTCCTAGAGAATGGTACATGTGATAACCACTTCGCCACCTCCCTAGCTGAAATTTATTAACGACCGAAGAAAACTTCATAGCGGATGTTCTTGACTGAGTTTGTATCGTAAACTGCTGTGAAGTGAAACAGTAGAAAAACTGTCGTCCAAACACCGGAGAATGGCGACATGCACTGATAAGCCAAAACATTACAGACACAGTCCACCGTGACGTTGGATGACGCCTGATAACGTTGGGATTATGTGACGCGGTAACAAAAGTATGCAAGCGGAGCACACACAGATGTGGTATCACCCTAGCGAAGATTTGGACTGCAAATGGGGAAATCCATAGAACTAAGCGACTTCGACAAACGCCAGATTATTATTACGCAGAGCCTGTGAACGAGTATCTCGAAAGAGGCGAAGCGGGTCGAATGTTCACGTCCTATTGTCGTGAGCATGTATGAAAAGATGTAGAAGAACAGTGAGTCAGTCACTAGGCGCTAAATGGTTGGACGTCCACTACTCTTCACAGAACTAGGGCTCGGCAAATCTGCCGAAAGAGCACAATACAGGTGCACGAACAACTATTTCCGAGCACGCCGTTTATCGGATATTGTTGAGCATGGAGGTCCGTAGCAGATTACTCTTACGTGTTCACTTGTTGAGCCAACGACATCGTCGATTACGATTGCAGTGGGCACGAGACCGTTGGGATTCGACAGTCGATCAATAGAAACTTGTCGGCTCTTCGGGTGAATCACATTTTTGGTACACTAGGTCGATGGTCGTCTTTACAAATGCCGTCACCGTGGTGAACGGACGCAGGTTGCTGGGAGGAGGGAGACATTCTCCTGCGCTCGTGTGGGACTTGTGCGGCTGCGATCCATTTGCATCCTTTCATGCTTGATGTCTTTCCCGACAGTGATACTTTCAGCAGTATAATTGTCCGTTTCTTGGAGCCAGAACCGTGCTACAGTGGTCTGAGGAGCATTGTAGTGCACTCACGTTGTTGTCTCGGTGACCAAATTCGTCTGATATAAATCCTATGGAACCCACCTGAGTCGTTGTCGGACGCCATCACCGCGCACACAAATCAGCGGGCCGTTGTTTACGCGAATTACATGAATTGTGCGTGGGCCTTAATGCCACATACCTCCAAAAAGCTACCAACAAACTGGCTGATCTCTGACATGCAGAATCAGTGATTATTTCGTTCCAAAGACGAACAAACAAGCTATTAAGCAGCTGTTTCTTCTTCTTTTTGTTGTTCTAGGCGCTTAGTCTGGAGCCGCGCGACTGCTACGGTCGCAGGTTCGAATCCTGCCTCGGGCATGGATGTTTGTGATGTCCTTAGGTTAGTTAGGTTTAAGTAGTTCTAAGTGGACTGATGACCATAGATGTAAAGTCCCATAGTGCTCAGAGCTTTCTTTTCGTTGTGCCCTTTTCTCTCATCAGCGCAGAGTCATCATTGTTATTTCTCGTATTTGGTAAAGTTTGTTGAAGGGATGGCCGGATGCCCTTCCTGTCGCCAACCCGTTACCCCCTGGGGCGGAATATGTGTACCCCAACTGTCTGCGTTTAGTGTTATTCAAGTGGGCCAAAGTTTTCAAAATGCTTCCGAATCGTATGACAGACGGGACGTAGATGATGCCAGCCTAGAGCTCACTACTGTGATGTGGGAAACCGCCTGAAAACCACATCTAGGCAGGCCGGCACACCTACCCACGTTGTTCACCCGCCGGGTGAATTCGATCCAGGGTCGGCGTACCTCGTCCCGAAAGCGGAGACTTAACACGCACGGCTGTCCGGGCTTGTATGCGACACGTCAGACAATATTTCGAATTTAAAACATAGAGCATTTTACTCTATACATTGCGTTTTCTCTCCTAAGTACCGGTAACGGTAAAACATTCGCGTATTTACCCTTTGGTACAGCTCATTTTTTCACGGCTAAAAAAAGATTATTTAACGAAACTTGTTTCAGCAAATTATGTTATTCTTTACGAAACGTATAGACTTTCCCCACGTGTTGTGAAACCTAAATCATTTTTCGTTTTCGGATGTCCGGTCTCTTTTGTGGACGAACACTCTTGGAAAAAGTATTCAAGTCGGTATGGAACATTTGCGATGTGTCACGAATACAAAATAAATAATAAAATAAAGAATATCGCGACGCATAAACACGAAATCCACTCCTATAACATTAGAGAGCTAGGTGAGAATAGACTGTGTTTCGGTGACAGTACACAACGGTATATCTGTATATCTGTCCGCCCCCCCCCCTCCCCTCCGCCGCTTCCTCACCCTCGCCACCTCCTCGAAGTAGATGCTGACGTTGTCGGGCCGTTCCTTCCTTGTGTGACGGTGTGCTGAAAAGCAATGCCTCAGAATATATTATTCTATTCTCAATATAGTTAGAGGTATTACATGTCGTGCATTTTACATGGTCGATTTTCCTGCTTCGCTGATGCCAGTTGCAATCTTTTGCCGCTAGAGGGCTCTGAATTGCATGGTGTAACACGGCGGTGTGTAACTTAATTATGTCGGTGCCTGAGAAACAGCGTGCTGTAATCGAGTTTTTAACCGCAGAAAACCTTCCTCCAGTTGAAATCCCTTAGAAAAATGGAAGCTGTGTATGGCGATAACTGCAACGACATCAGTAATGTGCGTCATTCGGTTGTTCGTGCTCATAATGAAGGACACTGTGGTACTAATATCAATGGGTGTTCCAGAGCTTGCAGTGGGCGACCACTTACGGCAACCGACGAGACTCATCGGAATCGGGGTAATGAACTCGTCAGAGAAAATCGCTAGATGAATGTGACTTATCACGAGAGTGTGTACAGGACATCACTGTAGACCTGCGGTATACGAAACTGTATGCATGGTGGGCGTCTCGAATGATCACTACTGACATGGAACAGAGGACACTGGACATATGCTAACAATTTATTTTGCGTTTTGGGCGTGAGAGTGATGGGTTTCATAACAACACTGTGACACGAGGTGACATCCGGGTTCACTGTTTTGAACTCGATAAGAAGAGGGCATCAACGGGTTCCCGTCACAAAGAATCACAGACCCCCCCAAAAAAGTTCAAGACCATGCCATTAGCAGCAAAGTCATGCTCACAGTCTTTTGTGATGTACGAGGTGTGGAATTCATGGCTACAGGCACCACCATGTACTCTGTAAGGCACTGCGAGACCCTCGGAAAACTGGAAGGACGAATTCGAAGACTTCTTCCACACAGAGCACCGTCTCCTTCAGCACGACAGTGCCAGGTAACACACGAGCGCTGCGTCATCTCCAACAATCAGATGCCTTGGGTTCGCTGTAATCGATCAAACTCCGTATTGTCCAGTCTTTGCTCCGTCCGATTTTCAGTTGTTTTCAAAACTTGAATTCCTTCGAGGACTTCACTTTGAAAGTCATGAAGCGGTGCAAGCATAGGTGAGGTTGTGGCTCTGTCAGCAAAGTGAAACATTCTACATTGTACATTGATGGTATCAACAAATCAGTCTCATCAACAAATCAGTCTCTCGTTACGAGAAATGTGTTCGTTGCCAGGGTGACTATGTTGAGACATGAAAATGTAGAATCGTAGTAAAGTTTGTTTTACTTTAAAAACTTTTGACATAAAAGCGCCGGAGGCATTACTTTTCAGGATGCCAAGTAGAGTAATAAGTGGCTGAAAGGATGACTCGATCTCAGTAGGAGTTTCAGGCCGCCTATCTAATGAGTTACAGGGCCGATAAAAATTGATTTTCAGTATTTCATGTAATTACTGACTGAATTAAAAATGTAAAGTGCTGTCATGATATTCTCATTAAGAGGTATAATCTTTCATTAACGGTTTAATACAATAAGTCAAGCAAAAATTTAGAAACAGTGTATATGTCGTGAGGCAGCATATTTCCCGACGCGCAAATTACTCAAACTTTGTTCATCCCGTATTTCACATTAAGAACACTTAGTGACTTCCAATGAACTTCAAACAAGCTTTCAAACCATTTTGAAACTTTTTCTCGCTGACACCCCTCACAAAATACTAAAATCAAATTGCTCTGAGCACTATGCGACTTAACTTCTGAGGTCATCAGTCGCTTAGAACTTAGAACTAATTAAACCTAACTAACCTAAGGACATCACACACATCCATGCCCGAGGCAGGATTCGAACGTGCGACCGGAGAGGTCGCTCGGTTCCAGACTGTAGCGCCTAGAACCGCACGGCCACTCCGGCCGGCTAATACTAAAATCGAAATGTTTATTGCTTACTACATTTTCGCTGAGTATCAGGACGTGACTTTATGTATTACTTCTTTACTGTTAACTCAATTCGGAACACAGTTTCCAAATATATCACTAAATGTACAAGAAAAATAATATCATGGTACGACACATAATTCAGGAGATAGGGCGCCCTAAACCTTTTCTATTTTATACGAGGGAGTTCGATTCTCTAAAGAACCGTTTTTTTTAGGGGGGCGGGTATTTTTCGTAAATTTTCCGTCCAACTCCGTTCCGACAAGTGTCAATCAACTTTTTAAATCCCGTGCAACTCTCCAAGCCGTCATTTGCAGTCTGTACACGCCTTCGATCACACGCCGTTCCAGTTCAACTACCTGGTATTCTCATTTTGTATTACACTTACGACCTTCTCTATTGATGCTACAGCTCTGGCTCGCGACTGCCTCTGTTTATTTCTGATTTTTGATCAGCCTACTGAACTGTGAGGCGCGATCAAAAGTTTCCGTTCAAAGGCCGCGCAGTCCGGAGTCGGTATGACAATCAGGCAATATCGCCGTGTGCACTGAAGCAATCATCCAACCGAAGACCGCCGGCCGGTGTGACCCAGCGGTGCTAGACGCTACAGTGTGGAACCGCGCGACCGCTACGGTTGCAGGTTCGAATCCTGCCTCGGGCATGGATGTGTGTGATGTCCTTAGGTTAGTTAGGTTTAAGTAGCTCTAAGTTCTAGAGGACTGATGACCTCAGCAGTTAAGTCCCATAGTGCTCAGAGCCAACCGAAGAGCAGTCGATTCAGGCTGCACTCCAGATATCTCCAGAAAAGACTTCCTGACAGTTAAATTAAAGTTAGATGTTAAGTAGGTTTAAAGAGCTCCTTTTCTTTTTTAAAAAAATAAACCACTTTCGTTAAACACCGTGTCCTGCTGGTGGAAAAAGTCAATAGCTGCTTTCTGCACATCATCGTCCCACATGAATCGTTGACCCTTCACGGCCTTCTTTAAGGAACCGAAGGCGGGGGAGATCAGTACTACAGGGTAGGATCAGTAGTATAGGGTAGGATCAGTAGTATAGGGTAGGATCTCGAGTGTCTCCCAACTGAGTTGGCTTAACTTCTTCTTTACCAATTTGTGATATTGGGACATGCGTTATCAAGAAGCAGAGGCACCTCTCGTGGTGGTGTGGTTTTCAACAGACATGCTGCCCCAAACTCTAATTCCGATGGACATCTACCAAGGAAATAATAAAAGCAGGTTGGTATTGTTTGGATGCGTTTCCACATTTTCTGCACGGACGTCGGAAAGATACTAGTGTCATTCTAATTCCTGTTCTTCATGTCGGTGCTTATATACCCGCTTCGGAGCCGCGTACCTTGCGTATATCCTGCAGGAGCGCCTTCGAACGTAAACTTTTTGATTGCCCCTTACGTCTCGACACTCTGCTTGTTGGATGGTATGCCTCCCAAGCCTCCACACTTTCTTCCATTACAAACTGCTGTCTCCTTGATGCTTGAGAATGTGTCCTATCAATCGTTCCGCTCTCTTAGTCAACTTGTGCTACAGATTTTTTTTGCGAAGTCGATTCAGGCTGCACTCCAGATAAGACTTCCCGACACTTAAATTTAAGTTAGATGTTAAACAGCTTTAAAGAGATCTTTTTTATTTTTATTTTTTAAAGAAACTAACGCTCAGAACACCATGAACGAGTACAGATAGGACGTTCATGTTCACCGGACAAGTACAGTAGGTACTCCAGAAATGACTAGCATTTCGGTCACCTCGATTCATGACGTGTCCTGTTCCTGTTGCCTAGTAGACACAGGGTCCGCCAAGGGCCCTGATAACTTGTTCCATGCGTGATGACATCGATGCATATAAGGCGCGAATGGCGTCCTGTGGTATAGCCAGCCATACTGCATTCACCTGTTGGCATTGGGTCACAGCGCTGCTCCTGTCGTTTCACCATATCCACATATTTTCGATTGGCGACAAGTTTGGTGATCTGGAAGCCGGGGCAAAAGGTTGGCATACTGTGACACTAAGAAGGTACTTGTACGTGCAGCAACATGAGTTCGTTCATTGTCGTGCTGAGAAATTGCGTCTAGGGTGACGTGCAGGAATGGTATGGCTACGGGTTGCAGGATGTCATTCACGTAGACTATACTGGCCACAGTGCTTTGGACACGCACCAACTGGGATTTGTGGTTCTACCCAATAGCAACACACACCATGAGGGCTTGAGTTGGCGCTAAACACGCCTTATGCGAATGCAGTCACTGTGATGCCACTTCCCCTGTCTGAGGCGAACCTAAATGCGGCCATCATTTTCATACAAACAGATCTGATGCCAGTCCTTTCGCCGGAGACGTCGTCCCATACATCACTGCCATCTAGCATTTTTCTGCGCATTCTTCAAAGTTAGGCGGGAAAGTGGACGGCGCGCATGGAATTCATGGTGTAATAAACAGTCATCCCTTGTAGTGTTCGATGTGTTACACTATTCCACTGTTGCGCCAGAGTCTAGGAGGACGCACATCTGTCCTGCACTGCCATTCGAATGAGGTGTCAATCTTCTCGGGAGGGGGGGGGGGGGGGGGAGGGCGGTCTGGGTGGTGCGACCTGACCATCTCCTAGTGTTCTACGGCATTCGCGGAACCATTCTGCACACACCCATTGCACTGCCGAAACTCTTCGTCCCACATGAGCAGCAATTTGCCGGATGGACGCATCACATTCTCTCATGCCAATAATGCGCCCTCTTTCAAACTCACTATTTTGACGCTACGATTCGCGCATACGTCTGCGAGCCATCCTGGACGCCTGCTCAGATCACGCTAATCCATTACTTTCGGTTTATAGCGGTATCGAGAGCCGGAGGCTGCGATATCGATGTGTCCTTAAACCCGCGGGCCTACATGGATGAAATGCTAATCATTTCTGCAGAACATGCTAATGCACATGTGCTGTGGATATGAACTTCCTATCTCTAGCCGTTCAAGGTGTTCTGTTTTTCCTGAACATGAGTGTCCTTTTCCGGTAATTGCCAGCGGGCATTTTTTTATGCTGTCTACTTCAGCCATCATCAGTTATTTATCAGCTGAAATAGAAAAACTCACGAACTACTTTTAGTGTCCCACATCCTAATATAATTCGCTCACCATCGGCTGATTTAAATAGCCTACACTTCATAACCTTGATTTAATTTTTTGTCTTATATTCTCTTTTCAAGACACTATCCATTACATTCATATGCTGCTCTTAGTCCTTCGCTGTTTTGGACAGAATTGCAATGTCATGGGTAAACTTCATAATTTTTAATTCTTCCTTCTGAATTTTAATAAACTTCCCAAATTGCTCCTTGGTATCGTTTACAGCTTGCTCGATCTACTCATTTAATTATGTCGGAATTAAGCTACAACCCTGTCTCACTCCCTTATGACATCCTGCTTCCCTTTCACGTTCAAATGGTTCTGAGCACTTATGGGACTTAATATCTGCGGATATCAGTGGTGGTGGTGCTTAGTGTTTAACGTCCCGTCGACAACGAGGTCATTACAGACGGAGCGCAAGCTCAGGTTAGGGAAGGATGGGGAAGGAAATGGGCCGTGCCCTTTCAAAGGAACCATCCCGGCATTTGCCTGAAACGATTTAGGGAAATCACGGAAAACCTAAATCAGGATGGCTGGACACGGGATTGAACCGTCGTCCTCCCGAATGCGAGTCCAGTGTGCTAACCATTGCGCCCCTCGCTCGGTGAGGACATCAGTCCCCTAGAACTTAGAACTACTTAAACCTAACTGACCTAAGGACACCACACACATCCACGCCCGAAGCAGGATTCGAACCTGCGACCGTAGCGGTCGCGCGGTTCCACGCTGAAGCGCCTACAACCGCTTGGCCAGACCGGCCGTCCCGTTTCACGTCCTTCGACTGTTGTAACTGGAGTCCGGTTCTACGGACTACACTCTTTGAAATTTTGGAGGTAAAAGAGACAAATTACAGGGAGCCAAGTTCGTGAAAACTTTCTTTAAATCCACAAATGACATAAACCTAGGTTTGCCTTCTTTTAACAAATCTTCTAGGTTAACTCGTATTGCCTAGAGTCTTACGACATTTCTCAGGAAAACCAAACATATCTCCCCGATGTCTGCTTTTACTAGTTCTTCCATTCTATTTTAATGCACAGTAGCTGGTGCAAATGCTCTTCGTAGGACGTCCTCGAATGTCGTTCTGTTCTGATGAGAAAAGCAATGCATATATTTTTTTAAAAATATTGTGTCACTGCTAAATTTTCCATACTAAGAGAAAGAACTGTCTTAACTCTGTGTTTATTGATTTGTAAATCATTGTGTTGACCTCACATCAAGTGCAACAGCCAAATTAGGGAATAACGCCAGAGGAAACGAGGCGCTATGAAAACTGAAAACACCCCGTGTTTATCCTAGCGTTACGTGTTACCGAATTATTTTACGTAACACTTTAACGAGCAGCCCGTCATCTCGTTACTCAATAAAATTAAGGTGCCTGTTCCTCTGTTGTTTTACGTAATGGCTAAACGAGCAGTGGCTCTCTGTGCTTGGGGCCCCTCGTTATCCAATGAAATTAGGTCACCGTTTCTTCTGAAAGAATTTTGTATTCGTAAATGATATTGACTTTTTATTATTGCTACTGCGTTTGCGTTTCTGTGCAGTGCCCTCCTTCAATGGTATTCCGGAACTGTTTCGATGGCTGACTTCTCAACATCGTTAGCCATGTGGATCTACAAACGTAGCGGTCAATGAACTTGTTTCGCTGCCTGACAAATGCGGGCCCAAGCACTCAGAAAATAGAAGCTCCTGTACACTATGTTTCTGCGAAGACGTTACAAAGGCAGGTCACGTATTTTGCAGAAACATGCGTCGTTGCAGATGCCTTTTCGAACCAAATGAAGCATTACCGACTTGGTTTTATGCCTCTTAAGTCTCCTGGATAACAGTCTTTACAAATGTTCTTCGTATGCTTACTTGATGTTTAAACAGTTACTAAATCAATCCATACAATACTGATGAATTAACTTTATCCGTCTCTTCAATTTATTGATTCCAAGCACACGATGATCAGCTTTCTTGTAATGTATTCATATTAATTTAATAACACAGGTCACTGCGATGGTCTCATAAACTTCACAAGTGCTAAAATTTAACATCATGGCAGCTCCGATTAACTACAGATGTACACAAACTGACTAATGGGCTGACTGACTTCATAATACTGAATAATAATAAACATAAGGATGTTCGTTGATGACCGGTTATCGACTGAATAAGACTTATAAGCGACACCTTCATAAAAGTTTGCATAGGAGAGATACTACAAAATATTAATGCACAACACTATAATATTTTGGCAATTAACACAAAGCATGAAAAATGAAACGTATTCGCCAAGAATATTTTGCTATGTGCAGAAGTTAATACGTTGTCTTTGAGGAAATAGTAAGGCTACTGATTCTCATAAAGGACTTTTCTGATAATAGCAATATGCTCAGCACAGTAATTCACAATTCCTAAAAGTGCTGTTTGCGTACTTGCTAAGCATAATGAGGGATACAATTTGCCCAAACGAGTATTAAAATTATTGATATTTCCAGGGAACTGAAGAATCAGACTTAGTGAAGTGCCACTAACTCCCAGATTCTTTAAGGAATCGAGTAAATGTGTGAAATATTAACCGCGAGCGAAGCAGCAGGCTATAAGCTAGTTTTAAATAAAAAAGCAAAAAAAAAAAAAAAATATTGTATCACCTCGGTTCCGAGAGTCCCGGAACCTGTACAGAAAATTGCAACAGAGATCAACATAAACATCATTTCCGCCCTTTTTATTGCTCATGGAAACAACACATTACATATAGCACCACCATACAACGAGACCTTCAGAGATGGTGGTCCGGAGTTTTTGTAAACACCGGTACCTCAAATACCCAGTAGCACGTCCTCTAGCATTGGTGCATACCTGTATTCGTCGTGGCGTACTATCCACAATTTCATCAAGGCACTGTTGGTCCAGATTGTCCGTTCCGCGACGGCGATTCGGCGTAGATCCCTCAGAGTGGTTGGTGGGTCACGTCGTCCATAAACAGCTCTTTTCAATCTATCCGAGGTACGTTCGATAGGGTTCATGTCTGGAGAACATGCTGGCCATTCTAGTCGAGCGATGTCGTTATCACGAAGGAAGTCATTCACAGGATGTGCACGACGGGGGCGTGAATTGTCGGCCATGAAGACGAACGCCTCGCCAATATGCTGCCGAAATGGTTGCACTGTCGGTTGGAGATTGGCATTTACGTATCGTACATCCGTTACGGCGTCTACCATAAACACCAGTGGCATACGTCGGCCCCACATAATGCCACCCTAAAACAGCAGGGCACCTCCACCTTTTTGCACTCGCTGGACAGTGCGTCTAAGGCGTTCAGCCTGACCGGGTTGCTTCCAAACACGTCGCCGACGATTGTCTGGTTGAAGGCATATGCGATACTCATTGGTAAAGAGAACGTGATGCCATTCCTGAGCGGTCCATTCGGCATGTTGTTGGGCTCATCTGGACCGCGATGCATGGTGTCGTGGTTGCAAAAGATGGACCTCGCCATTGACGTCGGGAGTGAAGTTGCGCTTCATGCGACCTATTGCGCACAATATGAGTCGTAACACGACGTCCTGTGGCTGGACGAAAAGCATTATTCAACATGGTGGCGTTGCTGTCAGGGTTCCTCCGAGCCATAATCCGTAGGTAGCTATCATCCACTGCAGTAGTAGCCATTGGGCGGCCTGAGCGAGGCATGCCATCGACAGTTCCTGTCTCTTGGTATCTCCTCCATGTCCGAACAACATCGCTTTGGTTCACTCTGAGACTCCTGGACACTTCCCTTGTTGAGAGCTTTTCCTGGCACAAACTAACAATGCGGACGCAATCGGACTGCAGTATTGACCGCCTAGGCATGGCTGGACTACAGACAAAACGAGCCGTGTGCCTCCTTCCTTGTGGAATGACTGGAACTGATCGGGTGTCGGACCCCCTCCGTCTAATAGGCGTTGCTCATGCATGGTTATTTACATCTTTACATATTTTGGCGGGTTTAGTGACATCCCTGAACAGTCAAAGGGACTGTGTACATGGTACAATATCCACAGGAGTTCTAAGAACCGGGGTGATGACAAACTTTTTTGATGTGTGTATTTTTCATTATTCAGTGTACGGAAAATTTGCTTCATTTTTTTTCTTTTCACATTACTATCATTTTTTATTTATTTCCGGAGCAGGGCAGAGAGAATCATTATAAGTCGCTATCTTTGATTGTTTTTAAGGCGACTATTCGTCGTGCTGTTGAGAGCGTATTTGTCACAGACTAAAAGATACTTGACATTCACATTCCGTTCTGTTCAATCAGTTAACAACATCCGCTAACAGGCACTGCCCCACAATGTTTGAAGTCCAATAAAATAGCGAATTCGCAATTTCTACGCCCATCTGTGGTGCCTACTGTCTAGCTCTGTTACTGATCGCAAAATCATCCCCCCCCCCCCCCCCCCCATGCCCTCACTCCTTCGAAATCAAAAAACTACTCATTTTCTCTCGGGCAACTGTCAACGCTGTTGCCAACGGCCATGCCACAGCTGTAACACTGATTCTCGCCAGTTGACGGTAGTTAAGCTCTGTATGGCTTGGCTAGCACTTGGATGGGTGACCGTTTGCTCTGCCGAGCGCTGTTGGCAAGCGGGGTGCACTCAGCCCTTGTGAGGCCAATCGGCGAGCTACTTGACTGACAAGTAGCAGCTCCGGTCACGAAAACTGGCATCGGTCGGGAGAGCGGTATGCTGACCTACCGCCCCTCCATATCCGCATCCAGTAACGCCTAAGTTGATGACGCGGCTGTCGATACGTACCGCTGAGTCTTCCGAGACCCGTTCGGACGGAGTTTTCAACTGTGACCGCGCCGGCCGCGGTGGTCTAGCGGTTCTAGGCGCCCAGTCCGGAACCGCGCGACTGCTACGTTTCATACAAGGCGTCATCCTATGCTAAAAAGTAAAGTGTTCCCACTAGTCTACTTTTACTAGTTTCCTACCACAGGACGTGTTTACTTGTCGAGAACGGAAGCACGAAATGTTGAGTGTCCTGTTCGAGCTGTAAGGCACGATAGAGTAACAGTGTCCGTATTAATAATTACCACTGTGTTCTACGGCCTCTCCGAATCGGATGGTAGCTTGAGTCAGTTTTGGATGATCATGTCCAATCAATGGCGTAGATACTGTTCGCGGTATAATATGGATTTCCAGGCTGATACTGCATCTTTTCATGCTGTTGAAATGCGAGTGTTCTGAAGAGGATAATACAGCTAGTCCGCAATCGCTAGACTAGAATGTCAGCGAGTAATTTTGGTCTATATGGAAATTACGGACTCCTAGCCTCCTCCAACATTTCTCAAGAATTTGCGACAACGTTTCGACAAAGTGAGGTGCAAAATCATACTGGTGACAATCAGGGTTTATATTCCTGACATCTCTGAAAGATTCGGTTGCTCTGGATGCGAAAGGTAGTCCTACACCGTAACGTTGACGTCACAGTTTCTTAAACCAAAATGATCACTTACCACGAACGAGTACTCATATCTCAGTAACACTGTGCTGAAAGTGTGTACACATCTTTGTATTTTACCGTTTGGATTAAACTTAAGGTGTAAGACTATTGTTTTCAGGCGAGCGGGCTAGCCGCGCGGTTTGACCGCAGTGTCACGGTCCGCGCGGCTCTTCCCGTCGGAGGTTCGAGTCCTCCTCGGGCATGGGTGCGTATGTTGTCCTTAGTGTAACTTAGTTTAAAATTAGATTAAGTAGTGCGTAAGTTACCGACCGATGACCTCAGCAGTTTGGTCCCATAAGGCCTTACCACAAATTTCCAGTTTACTATTGTTTTGAGACACAGCCTCCTGCCGAAAGACTAAATAAATGAGACAAATTACATCATAGGTACTTGCGGGCGCGGATTCCGAATTGGGTTCTGAAGAGGAAGGGTTGAGTTTGTTACCGTCTTCACCCCCACCCCACTTTGAAGTACATCTTGTCATCCGCCACTTGCAATGTGCACAACTGCTTAAGATTTTAATAATAATAAAATTTATACCATGTTTCAGTGTAATAGATAAAAACATTTAGTAACACCATAACATACAAAACGTGCTAATGTAAGACTTATTCATTTACATCAGTTCTTGATACGAATGGTTAGCAAATCTTTCAAGAAATTGCATTTCAGGGAAATAGCGCATTTGAAAGCTAAGAATTCAACTCAGCTTACACCATGGTGACTAAAAGTCATGGGATAGCGATATGCACGTATACAGATGGTTTAGCGTCGATTACACAGATTATAAAAGAACAGTGCACGGGCGGAGCACCGAAGTCTGGTGATTTAGGTGAAAAGAGTTTCGACGCGATTATGGCCGCACGGCGGGAATTAGCTGCTCTGAGCGCGGAATGGTAGTTGAAGCTAACGTATGAGATATTCCATTCCGGAAATCGTTGGGAATTCAATATTCTGAAATCCACACTGTCAAGAGTGTGCCGAGGATATCAAATTCCAGCCGTTACATCTCACCACGGACAACGAAGTGGCTGATGGCCTCCATTTAACGACCGAGAGCAGCGGGTTTGCGTATAGTTGTCAGTGCTAACGGACAAGCAACACTGATGAAATAACCACAGAAATCAATGTGGGACGTACGACGATCGTGTCTGTTTAGGACAGTGCGGCGAAATTGTGCTTTAATGGGCTATGGCAGCAGACAACAGAAGCGAGCGCCTTTGCTTAACAACACATCGCCTGCAGCGTCGGTTGGATCTTAGACGACTGGGAAACTGTGGCTTGGTGAGATGAGTTCTGATTTCAGTAGGTAAGAATTGAGGGTAGGGTTCGAGTGTGGCGCAAACCCCACGTAGCCATGGACCCAAGTTGTCAACAAGGCACTGTGCAAGCTGGTGGTGAAACCATAATGGTGTGGGCTGGGTTTAATGGAATGGTTTGGGTTCTCTGATCCATTGATTGGAAATGGTTATGTTCGGCTACTTGGAGATCATTTGTAGCTATTCATTTACTTCATGTTCCCATACAACGATGGAACTGTTATGGATGTCAAGGTGCCACCTCACAGGGCCGCAACTATTGGCGATTGGTTTCAAGAGCATTCTGGACGATTCGAGCGAACGGTTTGTCCACCGAGATCGCCAGACAAAAGTCCATGGAACATTTATGGGACATAAGCGAGAGATCAGTTCGCGCACAAAATTAGCGGCAACACTTTCGCAATTATAGATGGCTTTACAGGCAGCGAGGCGCGTTATTTCTGTAGGGGCTTCCAACGACTTGGTGGGTGTATGCCAAGTCGAGCTGCTGCACTACACTGGCCAAAAGAAGGGCCGACACGATACTGGACGGTATCCCATGACCTTTGTTACCTCAGTGTCCCAGGTGTGGAAAATGTAAGTTGGGTCGCCTATCTTAAGGTACATGAACATTTTTCCGGTCCAGTTTTATTTTTCTCACTCCATATAAAGACAACAAACTCTCATAACTTCGACAAAATTAAAATTTACTCAAAATAAAACTCAAAGTGTGGATTTACCATTACCGGTTTTAACTTATAACTACTCGTCGGCACACTACGGCTACCAGGGCGTGTAAATCAGGGGATGTTATTTCTTTCACTCATTTCCGCCTACGTTCGAGAAGTCAGATTTTCTTTTTTTTTTCTTTTTAATGGAAGATCCTTTCTGTCTTGCGTTACTCACCTTGGTTGCCGGTTCTACCTGCGGACTCTTGACCAATGCCTAATTTGTTTTACACGGCAGCTAATGGTCTGAGAATGTGCGCATTTCCCTGGCTAGACTCTTCTCTTCGTAGTATTGGGCACTAAGTCCATCCATGTGGGCAGGCCCTCTGCCTAGCAACCGAAAGCATCCTGCGTTAGACGTAGCTTACAGTTTCTAGCATTCCTTGGCATCTTCGAGGTTATTAGTTTTGGCGCCACTTTATTTTCTGAAGGTTAGCTGAGAAATTTGGAAATTGGCATGCGTAAGAATATAAATATTTACTGATTCTTCAGTTAAAACTCCCTGAGTGAGAGGCAGTGATCGATGTATAAAACTGTTTCCGGCATTTCGTCTCTATCTGCGGCAGACAACTTCCGAGGTACAACGGCTACTGCCACCAAAGCTTGAGGGGTACATCTACATCTACATCTACATACATATTCCGCTAGGCACCAAGCGGTGTGAGGCGGAGGGCACAATTCGAGCCAAAGTCATATCCCCCCCCCCCCCCTTTCCTGTTCCACTCACGGATCGCGCGAGGGTAAAGCCCCTGTCTGAACGCCTCAGTACGAGCTCTTATTTCCCTTATCTTTGAATGGTGATCATTGTGCGATTTGAAAGTTGGTGGTGATAATATATGCTTTACATCCTCGGTGAAGATCGGATTTCGGAATTTAGTGAGCAGCCCCTTCTGTTTGGTGCGCCGTCTATCTGCAAGTGTGTCCAACTTCAAACTTTCTATGAGACTTGTAACGCTCTCGCGATGGCTAAATTTACCAGTCACGGATCTTGCCGCTCTTCTTTGGACCTTCTCAATCTCTTAAATCAGACCCAAATGGTAAGGGTCCCATACAGAACAATACTCCAGACTGGACGAACTGACGTAAGTAAACTATTTCCTTTGTTGAAGGACTGAATCGCTTCAGGATTCTACCAATTAACCGCAATCTAGACTTCGTCTTACCCGTTACTTGTGTAATCTAACCATTCCATTTGAGATCATTTCGAATAGTCACACCCAGATACTTGACGGACGTTACCGCTTCCAAAGACTGGGCATTTATTTTGTACTCTTACATTAATGGGGATTTTCGCGTGTTATACGCAGTAGGTTACACTTACTAATATTGAGAGATAACAGCCAGTCATTACACCACGCATTTATGTTCTGCAAATCCTCATTGATTTGTTCACAACTTTCGGGTGATACTGCTTTCCTGTAGACTACAGCATCATCGGCAAACAGGCCGCTGTCAATATCATCAACCAGATCGTTTATGTAAATCGTAAAAAGCAAAGGACCTAATACGCTGCCCTGGGGCACACCTGAAGTTACGCTTGTTTCTGTTGAAGTCACCCCGTTCCGGACGACATACTGCTCCCTGTCTGTTAGAAAACTTTCTATCCAAACGCATATGTCATCGGATAGACCGTAAGCGCGAACTTTTTGTAGCAAGCGATAGTGCGGAATTGAGTCGAACGCCTTTCGAAAGTTGAGAAATATGGTATCAACCTGGGAGCCGGTATCTAGAGCCTGTTGTATATTATGCACTTAAAGGGCCAGCTGTGTCTCGCATGAGACATGGTTGAAATGGCTGTGAGCACTATGGGACGTAACATCTGAGATCATCAGTCCCCTAGAACTTTGAACAATTTAAACCTAACTAAGGACATCACACACATCCATGCCCAAGGCAGGATTCGAACCTGCGACCGTAGCGGTCGCGCTGTTCCAGACCGAAGCGCCTAGAACTCCTCGGCCACACCGGCCGGCTGTTTCCTAAAACCGTGCTGGTTTCTGCAGATGAGCTTCTCAGAGTCTAGAAAGGTCATTATGCCTGAACACAAAATATGTTCCATGATTCTACAACAAATCGATGTCAGTGAAATAGGCCGGTAATTATGTGCATCCGATTTTCTCCCCTTTTTATAGATTGCTATGACCTGGGCCTTCTTCCAGTCCCGTGGAACTTTGCGCTGTTCCAATGATATAGCATTTACAGAGCGAGTAGAGGGCACCACTATACTTCACGCGATGCCGACTTCGTGACTATCTCTGGATGGCGTCATCATTCTCGGTTAAAAGTAATGGCTTGTCATTCTGTTGGTGCAAACCCGACATCTATATTTTATCTACTTTCAAACCTTCTTCACTTCTATTAAAATTATTGTGGCATTTGTATTGCTTCTCTCTACATGCGTGCACGATAATGCGACGTCCTTGCTAGTCTCACCGAATTTTATTCCATGATTCCCATATCGAGAAACATGTTCTGTACGGCCGATTTTTCGGTGTTTCCCAAACATGTCAACATCAGCAGAGCGGAAGACAAAAGGAACTCTCGTTTGGGACATTCCGAAACATCGGCCTTAGCAGAACATGTTTTTCCAGACGGGAACACCAAAATAAAATTCACTGAGATGAGCGTCTTAACAAGGCTCTGAGCACTATGAGACTTAACATCTGAGGTCATCAGTCCCCTAGAACTTAGAACTACTTAAACTTAACTAACCTAAGGACATCACGCACATCCATGCCAAGGCAGGATTCGAACTTGCGACCGTAGCGATCACGCGATTCCAGACTGAAGTGCCTAGAACCGCACGGCCACACCGGCCGGCTCTTAACAAGGGCATGGCATTATCATGCACGCATGTATTGAGAAGCGACAGAAATTCACAAACGCCATAATAATTTTAATAGAAAAGCTGGTATGAAGTCAGATAAAATATGGATGACGACTTTGCGCCAATAGAATGACAATCCAGTATTTTTAATCGAGAATGATGATTCCTACCAGAGATACACAGTCGGCATTAAGTGATCTATACTGGTGCCCTCTGTGCGTTTAGGCCTAATTAACAGTAGCCGTTCCACTCGGAAGATGCCTCGCGCAGTTGGAAACGAAACGTCGAAACAGTTTTATGCATCGACCAAAGCCTCTCAGCCCGGAAGTTTCCATGAAGAAGACGCCGTCCGTGAAAGCCTACGTTGTGTCATCATTCACTGACTTTTTACTTTTACTTTTTTATTTTTATTTTTAGGGAAGTGTCATAGTTATAATGACAACTCTCCGGATCTGCGCCTGACTACGTTTTTGGCTGTCTAGCACACAAGTGCCTGGTTGCGCCCTCTTTCGAGCCTGGGACGAGAGGCTCGCGAGGAGCAGACGTCAGCGCTCACTCAACCCATCCGGGTAAACCTGTTGGGCCGCTAGAGTATCTCTCATTTCGGCCTTGGCAGGTCAACGAACTGCCACCGTCTCGAGCTCTGAAAGACGACTCCGGCCGCTAACGAAGTACGTCCCGCTTTTAAACACGCGCCGCCTACCAAACTAAGTCGCTCGGGGCTGGCGGAGATATTCAATACGTCGCTGCGCGGTTCGGGCTACCGTTCTCCCGGCGGAGGCTGCCGAAATTTGCTGAAAAGTACCTGGCCGCGCTTCCCGGAACTCCTAGGAGCGCCTGAAAGAGCTCCTCCGCCTTTCTTTTTTTTCCAGTCCCGTTTCTTTTCTCTCCCCGAGAGGTACCCGGGAGGTGGGTGACATCCCGACGAGATGACAATGGCCAGCCGCCACCAGCCAGGGGGCGGACGCCGAAAACAGCAGAATACCGAGGCCGGCGTGGTCTGGGCTAAAACCTAGCGCATCCGCCGCAGACTCCTGTATCGGAACCAGCCACTAGCGCAGTGTTTGCTTTATGCAGACATTTGCGTGCCGTAAAATATTCGGAAAGCTTGATAATAAAATGCGCCCAGTATATTTTCAGCAGCATATTTACGATGCCAAGGTACATTTCGAAGCCGTAGCTTCGTCATCAGGCTTCGTTTCTTTTGCAGGACTGGCAAAATAAATGAATATTTAACACTAGCTGCAGTACCCGGCATTACTCGGGATGTTTAATAGCTGCCACAGAAAGTGATTGGCCCTGTGCCTTGTTAAACTCATATAAAATACAAGCCACGTGGGAAGCTGGAGTCGCTTCAAATTGAAGGGCATATTTGAATCGTTGGGTGTCAACTGAATACGACAGATGAATAAATCTTCACCTGCGACATTCATAAAAATCAGGTTCTACGCTCCCGGTTCTGACTTTCGCAAATGTTCACCAATATCAAACGAAAAGTTTAGCAATAACAGTTACATAATTGATTATGCTTTGATTCTTTCTTAAATTGCAAGTTAAAGTAATGTATCTGCAATGCAGTATAACTTTTCGAGATGGTTGGCAGAACGTTTCCCCCATATTGAGTATATATAGCTTATGTCCCCCCAAATGTTCATTAGAGGATCGCGCAGAAAAAAACGGCTCTGAGCACTATGGGACTTAACATCTGAGGTCATCAGTCCCCTAGAACTTAGAACTACTTACACCTAACTAACCTAAGGACATCACGCACATCCACGCCCGAGGCAGGATTCGAAACTGCGACCGTAGCAGTCGCGCGGTTCCAAACTGAAGCGCCTAGAACCCCTCGTCCACCGCGGCCGGCTGCTCGCGTGGAAACTTGAAGTAAATCGGCCATGAATTTTTAGAGACTTTCTGTAACAACCTTTCCCCTTTCTTATATAAACAGTGATCTTCCTTATGCCTGAAGGTAATCCTATCAAATACCCTCAGCATCACCTGATTTAATTCGACTGCATTCCATTATCCTCGTTTTGCATTTGCTGATGTTCATCTTATATCCTCCTTCCAAAACATTGTCCATTCCGTTCAACTGCTCTTCCAGGTCCTGTGTTATCTCTGACAGAATACTAATGTCGTCGGCAAACCTCAACGTTTTTATTTCTTCTCCATGGATTTTAATTCCTACTCCAAATTTTTCTTTGGTTTCCTTTACTGCTTCTTCAGTGTAAAGACTGGATAAAATCGGGGATAGGCTACAATCCCGTCTCACTCCCTTCTCAACCAACGCTTCCCTTTCATGCCCCTCGACTCTTATAACTGCCATCTGGTTTCTGTACAAATTGTAAATACCCTTTCGCTCCCTGTACTTTACCCCTGCCACCTTCAGAATCTGAAAGAGTATTCCAGTCAACATTGTCAAAAGCTTTGTCTACAAATGCTAGAAACGTAGGTTTGCCTTTCCTTAACCTATCCTCTAAGATAAGTCGTAGAGTCAGTATTACCTCGTGTGTTCCAACATTTCTACGTAATCCAAACCGATGCAAAGGACGCACAGAAATACACAGGTACTTATTATGGAGGAATATAAAAGGCTACCAAATTTAAATATCTAGGTGATGTAATATAACCAAATGTTATGGACAAAGAAGGTAACTTAGCAAGGCCAAGGAAAATGGAAGTATCTTTTCAGTGAACAAAACGACTGTAATAAGAAGTCTATTTCCATATATGCAAAACTCTGGCACTACTACTGTGTCATTATATCACAATGCCTTTATGCCTGAGAATGTATTTAGTTAAATACATCCAAACAGTTAGGTGAAAATTAAAGGAAGGAAAGTACTGAAGACAAATCATATGATTTATCGACTTGGAAAATGTTTTCGACAATATCATTTGGTGCAAGATTTTCGAAATTGTGCGAAAAATAGTAGTAAGGTATAGAGAAAGGAGGGTAATACTCAACACGTGCAAGAACCAAGAGGAAACAATAAAAGTAGAAGACCAAGAATAAAGTGCTGGGATTAAAAAACGTGTAAGACAGGGAAGTAGCCTTCCGCCTCAACTGTTCATTCTATACATCGAAGAAGCAATGAGGAAAATAGGAGAAAGGTTCAAGAATGGAATTAAAATTAAGGCTGAAAGGATATCAATGATATTGCTATCCTCAAGGAAAGTGGAGATAGAGGATCTATTGAATGGAATGATCAGTCTAATGAGTACGGAATATGGATTGCGAGTAAGTCGAAGAAAGACGAATGTAATGAGAAGTAGCAGAGATGAGACCAGCAAGACCCTTAACATCAAAACTGGGTATCACGAAGTAGACTGAGTTAACGAATGCTGCTCGTTAGGCAGCAAAATAACAGGCGGAGGAATGTGGAAATAAAAAGTGGACTAGCACTGACACAAATGGCTACCTAGCCAAGTGAAGTCTGTTACGATCAAACATATGCCTTAACTGGAGGAAGACATTTCTCAGAATGTACGTTTGCAGCACAGCATTGTATGAAGCAGTGAAACATGGATTGTGGGAAAACCAGAACAGAAGAGAACCGAAGCATTTGAGAAGTGGTACTACAGAAGAATGGTGAAAATTAGGTGGATTGATAAGGTAAGGAACGAGGTAGTTCTCTGCAGAATCAGCAAGAAATATATGAAAAACGCTGACAAGAAGACGGGACAGGCAAAACGACAATGGTTACGAGTTCCGGGAACAACTTCCATGGTACTAGAGGGAGATGTAGAGGGTAAAAACTGTAGAGGAGGACAGAGATTGGAATACGTCAAGCAAATAATGGAGAAAGAGAGCAACTGGTGGTGGACCACATCAAACGATGCAGGAGACTGATGACAAAATGATAATAATAACAGTCTTAATAACAAAACGAAATTACGTGCATAACTCAGAAATCTGTCCATACTGCCCGCTTTTGCTTGGAGAAAATGGAACATCGGCATCTTTACGCAATTTTCAGACATTTGGTGTAGCCTATTATTGCAAATGTTTACCAACGTCTTTTTAAAGCAATGAATGTATGTGCTGTGATTAACAGTGATATAAAATTAAAATTGGGCACAAAGATTCAACATCCTTGTTTCTGTAGAAGTTGACAGTTTACATACTCAGTGGGAAAAATAAAACTTGCCCGGAAAATATTTGATGCGATTTATACGATTAGGCAATCTGACATTATCTGCACTGGGGGTGAATGAAATAAGCTGGGTTGCCTATCTTAAGGTGCACGAAATGTTTTCTGGCCGGTTTCACATTGACCACGCTCCAGTATACAGGGTGGTCCATTGGTCGAAACCGGGCCAAATATCTCACGAAATAAGCGTCAAACGAAAAAACTACAAAGAACGAAACTTGTCTAGCTTGAAGGGGGATACCAGACGCCGCTATGGCTGGCCCACTAGGTGGCGCTGCCATAGGTCAAACGGATATCAACTGCGTTTTTGTAAAAAGGACCCCCCATTATTTATTTCATATTCGTGTAGTACGTAAAGAAATATGAATGTTGTAGTTGGACAACTTTTTTCGCTTTGTGATGGATGGCGCCGTAATAGTCACAAACATATGGCTCACAATTTTAGACGAACAGCTGGTAACAGGTAGGCTTTTTAAATTAAAGTGCAGAACGTAGATACGTTTGAACATTTTATTTCGGTTGTTCCAATGTGATATATGTACCTTTATGAACTTATTTCTGACAACGCATGCTGTTACAGCATGATTAATTGTAAATACCACATTAATGCAATAAATGCTCAAAACGATGGCCGTCAACCTCAATGCATTTGGCAATACGTGTAACGACATCCCTCTCAACAACGAGTAGTTCGCCTTCCGTAATATTCGCACATGCATTGACAATGCGCTGACGCATGTTGTCAGGCGTTGTCGGTGGATCACGATAGCAAATATCCTTCAACTTTCCCCACAGAAAGAAATCAGGGGTCGTCAGATCCGGGTAACGACCAATCCACCTGTGATGAAATATGCTATTCAATACCGCTTCAACCGCACGCCAGCTATGTGCCGGACATCCACCATGTTGGAAGTACATCGCCATTCTGTCATGCAGTGAAACATCTTGTAGGAACATCGGTAGAACATTACGTAGGAAATCAACATACATTGCACCATTTAGTTTTCCATCGATAAAATGGGGGCCCATTATACTTCCTCCCATAATGCCGCACCATACATTAACCCTCCAAGGTCGCTGATGATCCACTTGTCGCAGCCATCGTGGATTTTCCGTTGCCCAGTAGTGCATATTATGCAGGTTTACGTTACCGCTGTTGGTGAATGACGCTTCGTCGCTAAATAGAACGCGTGCAAAAAATCTGTCAGCGTCCCATAATTTCTCTTGTGCCCAGTGGCAAAATTGTACACGACGTTCAAAGTCGTCGTCATGCAATTCCTTGTGAATAGAAATATGGTGCGGGTGCAATCGATGTTGATGTTGCATTCTCAACACCGACGTTTTTGAGATTCCCGATTCTAGCGCAATTTATCTGCTACTGATGTGCGGATTAGCCACGACAGCAGCTAAAGCACCTACTTGGGCATCATCATTTGTTGCAGGTCGTGGATTGATGTTTCACATGTGGCTGAAAACTTCCCGTTTCCTTAAATTACCTAACTATCCGGCGAACGGTTCAGACATCTGGATGATGTCGTCCAGGATACCGAGCAGCATACATAGCACACGCCCATTGGGCATTTTGATCACAATAGCCATACATCAACACGACATCGACCTTTTCCGCAAATGGTAAACAGTCCGTTTTAACATGGGTAATGTATCATGAAGCAAATACCGTCCGCACTGACGGAATGTTACGTGATACAACATACTTGTACTTTTGTGACTATTACAGCGCCATCTACCACACAGCGAAAATAGTGGTCCAACTAAAACATTCATATTTCTTTACGTACTATACGAATATGTAATAAAAAAATGGGGGTTCCTATTTTTGAAAAACGCAGTTGATATCAGTTTGACCTATGGCAGCGCCGTCTAGCAGGCCAACCGTTCCGCCATCTAACTTCCCCCTTGAAGCTAGACGAGAATCGTTCTTTGTAGCTTTTTCGTTTGATGCTTATTTCGTGTGATATTTGGCCGGTCACTATCAATGGACCGCCCTGTATATCATAGCCAGTTCTAGAAGGCAAAGTGCACACATGGAACTACGGTCGTAGGTGGTCCGCGATTGTGCAGGGCTAAAAAGGGATTGCGACCAGTGTTACTGAGCGGTGTTTGGGAGTACGAGGGGGACGGGCCAGAAAGGGAAACTGGCGCTGCCGGCGCCGCTGGAAAATCTCATTTTCCGTCTGGCGAGCTCTCAATTATGGCCCGAGAACAGCGCAGCCCGCCGAGGCATAATGTAATCACGCCGCTGTCAGAGCCACCTAGCGGCCGCCACGTGCAACAACAAACACCGCCGGCGCTGCGCCACCACTTAACTGCGACGTGCCGGCTCCGGCCGAAGCTACGTGGGGGGAAGCTGGGAGCGCCCCCCCCCCCCCCCTCGCGCTAGCGCGACAATAGCTTGCGCACCGTCTTGGCCACCCTCGCCAGCTCCAGGAAAGAAGTGTAATTGTTGTACCCCTGTGGCGCAGTTAATTAGATTGTCCTGGACAGGTCTCGAACTGGAGTTGACAGCCCAATGCACACGAGCGTTCTGAGGGTGGCACAAGACTGCATCGTCAAACACTCCATGATTCAGCCAAGATTCCTCTCAAGTCAACGTTCGCAGGGAGGGATAGTCGTAAAGATTTAGTTATCACCTTGGAAAAAGTAAAATCACATAACATTTTTTTTTATTTGTTTGCAGGTCCTGTGATATATAGAAATTCCCGCGCCACAGTAGTGCAGCACATCCCTACAGCGTTCTGCTTTAAATAACGTGGTATTATATCAAGGTTTTGCCGCCAACGTACCATTACGTTTGCGCTTCACACGCACACACACGCACGCACGCACGCACACACACACACACACACACACACACACACACACACAAGAGCGCACGACTCGCGCGCGCCCTTCACACACATATATAATCCACTGACCATTAAAATTGCTACACCACGAAGATGACGTGCTACAGACGCGAAATTTAATCGACAGGAAGAATATGCTGTGATATGCAAATGATTGGCTTTTCAGCACATTCACACAAGGTTGGCTGGTGGCGACACCTACAACGTGCTGACAAGAGGAACGTTTCCAACCGATTTCTCATACACAAACAGCAGTTGATCGGCGTTGCCTGGTGAAACGTTGTTGTGATGCCTCGTGTAAGGAGGAGAAATGCGTACAATCACGTTTCCGACTTTGATGAAGGTCGGATTGTACCCTTTCGCAATTGCGGTTTATCGTATCACGACATTGCTGCTCGCGTTGTCGAGATCCAATGACTGTTAGGAGAATATGGAATCGGTAGGTTCAGGAGGGTAATACGGAACGCCGTGCTCGATCCCAACGGCCTCGTATCGCTAGCAGTCGAGATGACAGGCATCTTATCCGCATGGCTGTAACGGATCGTGCAGCCACGTCTCGATCCCTGAGTCAACAGATGGGGACGTTTGCAAAACAACAACCATCTGCACGAACAGTTCGACGACGTTTGCATCAGCATGGACTATCAGCTTGGAAATCATGGCTGCGGTTACACTTTACGCTTCACCACAGACAGGAGCGCCTGCGATGGTGTACTCAACGACGAACCTGGGTGCACGAATGGCAAAACGTTATTTTTTTCGGATGAATCCAGGTTTTGTTTGCAGCATAATGATGGTCGCATCCGTGTTTGGCGACATCGCGGTGAACGCACATTGGAAGCCTGTATTCGTCATCGCCATACTGGCGTATTACCCGGCGTGATGGTATGGGATGCCATTGGTTACACGGCTCGATCACTTCTTTTTCTGATTGACGGCACTTTAAACAGTGGACGTTACATTTCATATATGTGGAACACCGTTCATTCGATCCCTGCGAAACTCTACATTTGAGTAGGATAATGCACGACCGCATGTTGCAGGTCCTGTACGGGTCTTTCTGGATACAGACAATGTTCGACTGCTGCTCTGGCAAGCACAGTCTCCATATCTCTCACCAATTGAAAACGTCTGGTAAATCGTGGCCGAGCAACTGGCTCGTCACAATACGTCAGTCACTACTCCTGATGAACTGTGGTATAGTGTTGAAGTTGTATGGGCAGCTGTACCTGTACACGCCATCCAAGCTCTGTTTGACTCAATGCCCAGGCGTATCAAGGCCGTTATTACGGCCAGAGGTGGTTCTTCTGGGCACTGATATCTCAGGATCTATGCACCCAAATTGCGTGAAAATGTAATCACATGTCAGTTGTAGTACAATATATTTGTCCAATGAATACCCATTTATCATCTGCAATTCTTCTTCGTGTAGCAATTTTAACGGCCAGTAGTGTATATGCTCCTGTCATAGCACAAAAAAGGCAAATATGACCTGGGCAGAATTGGACGCGAAAAACAAGGGAACTAGCTTCACGACATATCTGGCAGCTTCAAAGTAATTCAAACCAAAACAGCTTGACGTATCTGCGTTTTTAATCCACTCCTAGAAATAGTATCCCCCCATCTCATGGGAACTATTTTAGCTATTTCTTGTATGCTCCTCAGCCATACAATATTATACAATATACTCTTTACCATGGCTGGCGAATCTTCCGGATTTTGCGCACAGGATCAGAGGCTGTCGCCTACAAACTGCAAGATGCAGGTGTGCATCACCTTGCGTCTAAGAGAGCTCTCTGTGATGGGGAAGTAGAGCCAAATCGTTAAAAAGCGCGAATATGTCGAAATGTTTTGATTTGAATGTTTTTGAAGCTGCCAAATAAGTAGAAAAGCTCGTTCGTTTCTTTTGCATTCCTAGTTCTACCCATGACACATTGACCTTTATGGTGCTATGACAGGAGCATTTTCCATTGGTGCACTCAGCCCTTGTGAGGCCAATTGCGGAGCAATTTGACTGAGACGTAGCGGCGAAGACTGACAACTATCGGGAGAGCGGTGTGTTGACCAGACGCCCCTCCGTATCCGCATCCGGCGATGTCTAAGGGCTGAGGATGACACGGCGGCCGGTCGGTAGCGTTGGGCTTTCAAGGTCTGATCGGACGGTGTTTGATCTGTTCATATCTAATAAGGATAATAATAATAATAATATTAGTAATAATAATAATAATGTAAATATTAATTCCTTGCTAAGACGGCAGTGTTGCGCGGGCGCGCAGAGAGTGGCCAGTACAGTGGACGTGGCTCGGATAGTTGACATCTGCGTGGTCGACCTGACAGTGTAAAGTCAGAGGTCGCTCTGACTCGTACAGCGCCGGCCCAAGCGGCCGAGTGGGTCTGGGCGCTACAGGCTGGAACCGAGCGACCGCTACGGTCGCAGGTTCGAATCCTGCCTCGGGTAGGGATGTTTGTGATGTCCTTAGGTTAGTTAGGTTTAAGTAGTTGTAAGTTCTAGGGGACTGATGACCTCAGAAGTTAAGTCCCAAAGTGCTCAGACCCATTTGAACTTTTTTTTTTCCCTCGTACAGCGCTTGCCAGAAGTTTCCGCCTCGGTCTCTCCCCAACGTAATGTTGCTTGGGCGAGGTTTAGCTCTCCACACAGCTTATTCGTCTTGCTCGTAACATATCGGTAGAATCAGATTCATCTACTACATTTTTTTTTTTCCCCAGTCAGCAAACGATGCACGGCAGGGGAAGCATAGCGTAAGTAACTGTGCTCAACCCGCATGTTATTTTGAACACTATAGTGTCTTCTATTGGAGATAACATGTTCCTGGCGTCCTGACCTTTCAACTGATGCGCCTCCGTAGTGCAGCGGTAGCGTTACCGCTTCCCACGCAAGGGGGCCCCTGTTCGATTCCCAGCAGGGGACAGAGTGTTGCGTGTCTTTCATCATCATTGACATGCAAGTCGCCGAGGTGGCGTCAACTAAAAAGGCTTGCAATATGGCGGCCGAACACCGAAGGGCATATCCCGGCCAATAAATGTCATATGATCATTTCATTTCAACTGATTTACTCGTGCAGTTATAGGGGATCTACAGTTTGGCGTGGACCTCTAACCATGCTGTAAACACAGTCTGACACAACATTCGTGACACTCCGTTTTGTTTTTGTTACCCTCTGCGATAGTAGCGCTCCCGGTAGCCATCAAACTGTACTGTTCAGGTTGGTTGATTGCTTGGTTCATTTGGGGGAGGAACCAAACAGTGAGGTCATCGGTCGTATTTCAAAGGAGCCATCCCGGCACTGCCTGAAGCGATTTAGGGAATCACGGGAAACCTAAATCAGGATAGCCGGATGCGGGTTTGAACCGTCGTTCTACCGAAAGTGAGTCTAGTGTACTGGTCACTGCGCCACCTCGCTCTTTATGTCCAGTTCGGCGGGTTTTTATGAAAGCCAGTGCCAATCGAAATTGTTTATAACGATTTGTAGAAAACTTTAAACAAACGGGAGCGTCTATAGCGCAAGAAATTGCAGCAACAAGAAGAAGAACACATCACACTTGTCTTTTTTTAGGTTTTCTAAGGTAGTAGAAAGAAGTAAGAAACGGTACATTACAGGACAGTTTATTTACGATTCTCTTGTAACCTAATTTACTGAATAACGTCCTTTTCTCTTAAGAACAAGAAATAGCTTATGAGGAGCAGAAGAGCTAACCTTATGCAGAAATCGTATATGTGCTCAACAACATGAAGTTTTCTTCCCTACACTTCCACTAAAATCAATGACCGTGGAACGAAGGAAACGTCTATGGAATGCAATGTCTACATTACCTAACCTACCAAATAAACCACCACAACTGTAGCCGAAGGAGAAACCACACAGAGGTGATAATAAAATGCCAAAAGCAATAAAATTGTACCCCAACGCCGGCCGGGGAAGTTAAGTCCCATAGTGCTCAGAGCCATTTGAACCATTTTTTGTTCCCCAACACAGAAGAAAGCAATTCCACAATTGTTACATCCGCCTCACAAACGGCAATAATCTTCAACACCTTTGCTTTTGACGCAAAAGTAATTACATTCACAGAATTATTCGTGATTGAGAAGTCGAACGGAGTGCAACAATGATGCGAATCGTTAGACAACATTGTTACGTGACAAGGAACGACCTGCTATAGTTAGAACAGGCAACAATATATGCACCTCATACATGAAATATGTGTGTATTTTCTCTCGATTCTAGCGGATAAACTGCAGTTATAATCGTACTCGGAAGTATTTCCTCACGAAAAAGTTTTAGTAAGACATCACTGTTACAAGGTAATTCTGATTTCCACATTTATTTCGCAATCATTCAAGTCTTCTGTTATTACTCTAACTATTGCAGGCAAAAAATTAAAACAATATTTCGTATATTACATAGAAAAGGAATTAAAAACAAACGTTATCCTTACGACACGTGATTGTGTTTTCTCACCGCTTGGAGCGCTAGTGTCGCTCCTGCTCTCAAACGGTAACTTTTTCACAACAGACTGTTGCTTATTAGACTGTGGTATATCTGAAATAAACTACTGTTTTTCTTTCTCACAATATGACTGGTATGAAGAGGCCCGCCACGACTTTCTCTCCTTTATTCTTTATTATATAAGTTCATCTAATTTTCAACATCCCTCTACAGGACAAACTCAGACGCTTGTATTCTCGTCTTTTCCGCTTTTACCGCAGCCCGTGATTCACTGCCACACTATGCTGTGCTCCACAAATACGTTCCCGGAAATTTCTTCTTCAAATTATTAAGTCCTGTGTTTAGTACTAGTACACATCTTTTAGGGAAGAACAATCTGTTTGCTGTGCTGATCTGTTCCTTATGTTCTCCATGCTTTCTCCCTCATGAGAAAGTTTGCTTTCTATCAGAATTTCTTCTCTTCGTCGATAATGTGGTTCCAATTTTAATATTTCGATATTCTCATTTCTGCTACTTCTTATTGCTTTCATCTTTCTTTGATTTACTGTCAGTCTATGTTCTGTGTTCATAAGACTGTTGCTTCCATTCCAGACATCTTGTAATTACCCTTCACTTTCCTGAGAAGAGAAATATCATCAGCCAACCTTATCATTTACATCCCTTCACCTTGAATTTTAATCCCACAACTGAAACTATCTTTCATTCCTCCTTCGATGCACAGTACAGCTTGAATAGTAGGGAAGAATGACTGCAATCACGTCTCACAACGTTTTTAAACTAATATGTTTTGTTTTTGCCTTCCATTCTTATTGCTTCTCTTGCTTTTCACATTATTAAACATTACCCACTTTTCCTTACAGCTTTTAACTAATTCAAGGAACCACGAGAAATGGTCAAATAAGCGTTAAGGTGACAGGATTAAACCGACGTCTGAAACACGTCCCTTAGGATTCGAAGTATAACATTGTATGCAAATATGGTGGTTTTCATTATTCAGTAGTGTACCCACACTGAGGTGAAGAAAGTCATTGGATGCCTCCTAATATCGTGTCGGACATCATTTTACTTGGCGTAGTGCAGTAACTGGACGTGAGATGGACTCAAAAAGTCGCTGGAAGTCCGTCCCCTGCTCCTCCATAGCCGTCCAAAATCGCGAAAGTGTTACCTGCGCAGGATTTTGTGCCTGAACTGACATCTCAATTGTTTCCCATAAATGTTCGATGAGATTCATGTCGAGCGGTCTGAATGGCCAAATCATTTGCTTGAACTGTCCAGAAAGCTCTTCAGACGAATCGCGAATAGTTGTGGTCCGATGACATGGCACAGTATCATCCATGCAAATTCCATCGTTGTTTGGGAACATTAAGTCCATGAATGGCTGCAGATGTTCTCCAAGTAGCCGAACATAACCATTTCCGGTCAATTATCGGTTCAGTATGACTAGACGCCCAGTCCATACCATGCAACCACAGCCCAAACCACCAACTTGTACAGTGTCTTGCTGAGAACTTGGGTCCAGGGCTTCGTGAGGTCTGCGCCACACTGAATCCCACCATCAGTTCTTACCAACTGAAATCAGGAACCATCTGACAAGGCCACAATTTTCCGTTAGTCTGGGGTCCAAAGGACAGGGTCTCGAGAATAGGAGAGGCGTTGTAGGCGATGTTGCGTTATTAGCAAAGGATTAGTTCAAATGGCTCTGAGTACTGTGCGACTTAACTTCTGAGGTCATCAGTCGCCTAGAACTTAGAACTACTTAAACCTAACTAACCTAAGGACATCACACACATCCATGTCCGAGGCAGGATTCGAACCTGCGACCGTAGCGGTCGCCCAGTTCCAGACTGTAGCGCCTAGAACCGCACGGCCACTCCGGCCGCCGTTAGCAAACGAACTCGCGCTGATCGTCTGCTGCCATAGCCCATTAAAGCCAAATTTCGCTGCACTATCCTAACGTATACGTTCGTCGTACGTCCCATACTGATTTGTGCCGTTATTTCACGCTTATGTAAACGCTGCTGCTCTCGGTCGTTCCGCAAAGAACGTCGGTCACTGTGTTGTCCCTGGTGCGAGGTAATGCCTGCTCGGTAGACCCTGACACTGGGTATCTCGGAATACTGAATTCTCTAACAGTTTGCGAAATTGAATGTCTCATGGTTCTAGGTCCAACTACCACTCCGAGTTCAAAGTCTGTTAATTCTCGTCCTGCAGCCATATTCACGTCGGACAACTTTCCACATGAATCACCTTGAGTGCAAATGACATCTCCGCCAATGCATTGCTGTTCTATATCTTGTGTAAGTAATACTACCGACATCTGTATATAAGCATATCGCTATCCCATAACAACACTCCTGGAAATTGAAATAAGAACACCGTGAATTCATTGTCCCAGGAAGGGGAAACTTTATTGACACATTCCTGGGGTCAGATACATCACATGATCACACTGACAGAACCACAGGCACAATGTCGGCACTAGTACAGTGTATATCCACCTTTCGCAGCAATGCAGGCTGCTATTCTCCCATGGAGACGATCGTAGAGATGCTGGATGTAGTCCTGTGGAACGGCTTGCCATGCCATTTCCACCTGGCGACTCAGTTGGACCAGCGTTCGTGCTGGACGTGCAGACCGCGTGAGACGACGCTTCATCCAGTCCCAAACATGCTCAATGGGGGACAGATCCGGAGATCTTGCTGGCCAGGGTAGTTGACTTACACCTTCTAGAGCACGTTGGGTGGCACGGGATACATGCGGACGTGCATTGTCCTGTTGGAACACCAAGTTCCCTTGCCGGTCTAGGAATGGTAGAACGATAGGTTCGATGACGGTTTGGATGTACCGTGCACTATTCAGTGTCCCCTCGACGATCACCAGAGGTGTACGGCCAATGTAGGAGATCGCTCCCCACACCATGATGCCGGGTGTTGGCCCTGTGTGCCTCGGTCGTATGCAGTCCTGATTGTGGCGCTCACCTGCACGGCGCCAAACACGCATACGACCATCATTGGCACCAAGGCAGAAGCGACTCTCATCGCTGAAGACGACACGTCTCCATTCGTCCCTCCATTCACGCCTGTCGCGACACCACTGGAGGCGGGCTGCACGATGTTGGGGCGTGAGCGGAAGACGGCCTAACGGTGTGCGGGACCGTAGCCCAGCTTCATGGAGACGGTTGCGAATGGTCCTCGCCGATACCCCAGGAGCAACAGTGTCCCTAATTTGCTGGGAAGTGGCGGTGCGGTCCCCTACGGCACTGCGTAGGATCCTACGGTCTTGGCGTGCATCCGTGCGTCGCTGCGGTCCGGTCCCAGGTCGACGGGCACGTGCACCTTCCGCCGACCACTGGCGACAACATCGATGTACTGTGGAGACCTCACGCCCCACGTGTTGAGCAATTCGGCGGTACGTCCACCCGGCCTCCCACATGCCCACTATACGCCCTCGCTCAAAGTCCGTCAACTGCACATACGGTTCACGTCCACGTTGTCGCGGCATGCTACCAGTGTTAAAGACTGCGATGGAGCTCCGTATGCCACGGCAAACTGACTGACACTGACGGCGGCGGTGCACAAATGCTGCGCAGCTAGCGCCATTCGACGGCCAACATCGCGGTTCCTGGTGTGTCCGCTGTGCCGTGCGTGTGATCATTGCTTGTACAGCCCTCTCGCAGTGTCCGGAGCAAGTATGGTGGGTCTGACACACCGGTGTCAATGTATTCTTTTTTCCATTTCCAGGCGTGTATATGGTTCAAATGGCTCTGATCACTATGGGACTTAACTTCTGAGGTCATCATTCCTCTAGAACTTAGAACTACTTAAACCTAACTAACCTAAGGACATCAGAAACATCCATGCCCGGGGCAGGATTCGGGCCTGCGACCGTAGCGGTCGCGCGGTTCCAGACTGTAGCGCCTAGAACTTCTCGGTCACTCCGGCCGGCCCCGTGACTATATGACCTGACTGTGTGCCATATGGCAAAAACAGGAAGGAAAGGTATCGCAATTTCTTTATTTATTGCTTCATTAATACATCGCCGAAAGCAAGGGGCAGAGTATTTTCAGAATCACTGCTTCATTGGGCGCCCACCCGTAACAACACTGCACAGCTACCCTGAAGCCGTTTGTTCGGCAACGACCGTTCCCGCCACCGCGCCTCTCGCAGAAACACATTTCGGCCGGTGCTTTCTACAACACTAAATGCAAATATTTGACGTTGGGCGAAATCCCCTGTGGACAAATCGCGGCCGTGAATTCGGAAAAAAGTGGCCGCCCGTTCCATTCTTGCCGGGCCGCCGGCGGGCGCTGCACCCTGTCGGTAAACCACACACGGGCGGTGACAAATATTGCCTCTCCCTCTTTCCGGCTTTGTTTTGCTTCCTGCAGGCTACCTGCCGGCGTGGCAATCCTATTCCGCACCAATCGACTGCCGGCTCCCCGCCTTCCCGAAGCCGCCACGACCCCGACATCCACTCTCGCCTTTTTGCCTCCCCGTGTTTACTGGTCCCACTTTCGCGAGCCGGCGCGCACAAAAGATTAATTAAGCCTCGTTGCTTGTTATTTAAATTGAGTTAGACGTCTGAACCCCCTCGCGCGTGGCACAATACTCTCCCACTTGCCTCTTTTTTTCCCCCTCCCTGTCGGCTCTGCGTAGTGGCAGGTGCTTCTACCCGCAGCCGTGTCTGTTTAAGAGAAACCGATCGCTGACATTGGCCCGTTAGTTCGTTAGAAAGCCAGAGGCACCACTGCTGTAGCTTTACACAAAAATATAGCAGGGAACAAGTTTTATAAGAACCACGTTCCTGACATTTAGAAGCAACCTGTCGTCTCTATAAAGGCAGGCAGAAGCGACGATAGAACTGCAACTCTTTCCTAGAGTTAAATTAATTCAGTACCAGTGAAAGAAACAATAAAATTTCACAAGTAGTTCTTCACTTTTTAATTCTTTGACTGGTCCGGTGTATATCTCTTACTCGGCTTCCCAGACTTCTTCGGACTGTCGGAGTATAATTTCTGAGTTTATAAAGTAGCCTGTCACAGTCCATTGTGTCGCGAAGTTGACTCAGTTACCTTCCGTTGTCTTCAATTTCGTTCCTTGTATATGTACATCGTATTACGCAAGACACCTAATGGAGTGTGGCAACGGTATTTCTAGGACCACTAACCGATCCCCGCTTCTCTGTTCCACTCGCCAATCGCGCGTTGGAAAAACGATTGTCGATAGGCCTCTGTATTGACTGTACGAACTTCCTCCACGTATTCATTACGCGATATGTACACTAATGAGCCTGAACATTATGACCAGCGACCTACTATCGATATAAACCTGTCCAGGCGATAGCAGAGTCACCTGGCGTGGAATGACTGCTAGTCAGACACACGCACTGTGCATGTACCATCAGAGAGCTTGAGGTCCATGTGTAGAATGGGGAAGGCGAGCGATCTGCCTGAATTGACCGACTGAAGATTGTCATGGTCCGGAACGAGGATCTCGGAAACTGCATGACTTGTCGAGTTATCGAGGAGTGCTGTGGTGAGCGTCTTCAACACGTGGCGAAACCAAGGTGAAACCACGTCCACATGTCGTGAGGTTGGGCGGCCACCAATCATTACAGAAGTCGAACGTCGTAGGCTGGACAGACTGGAAAAACACGACAGCTGGCGAACTGTGGCGGAACTAACATCAGACTTTAATGCTGGGCAAAATTCAAGTGTGTCTGAACACACCGTGCACCGAACACTCCTGACAATGGGCCTCCGCAGCAGACGACCCGTTCATGTGCCAGTATCAACACCAAGACATCCGCAGCTACGATTGAAGTGGGCACGTGACTATCAGCACGGGGCGTTGGCGCAATGGCAGAGCGTTGCATGGTCTGATGAATCCCGATACACTCTTCATCATGGAAGAGCGCTAATCAGTCGTCTTCCAGGGGACAGCTGCTTGACACCTTTACTGCGGGACGGAGACAAGTTGGTGCCGGCTCCATTATGCTCTGAGGAACGCTCAAGAGGGGCATCCATGGCTCCACTGGAGCTCGTGCAAGGCACCACGACGCCCAAGGAGTACCGTACACTAGTTGCACCATCATGTTTCCCGACGGCAGAGGCGTTTTTCAGTAAGATAATTTGCCATGTCACAAGTCCAGGTGTGTGAAGGAGTGGTTTGAGGAACACAGTGGCGAGTTCCTACTGATGTGCTGGCCCCTCAGTTCACCAGAACTGAACGTGACGTCAAATCTCATCGTCCCCTTCCCCGGAGTTTACGGGAATTAGGTGACTTCGGTGTGCACATGTGGTGCCAACTCCCTCCAGCGACCTAAGGTCTCATTGCTTCCATGCCACGACGGACGCGTCGCCGCTTCTATCAGTGCCGAAAGTGGACATCCTGGCTACTATTTAGGTGGTCATAATGTCTGGCTGACAAGTGTATGTGCAGGGAAGTAATATGCTTTCCGACTCTTTCCGGAAATACGTCCCGAAATTTCAATTGTAAACCTAATGGGAGACGCGCCTCTCTTGTAACGTCTGCCAATGTAGTTTGTTGAGTATCTCTGTAAAACTCTCCCGCCAACTAAACTGTCCCGTGACGAAACACGGCGCTCCTCGTTGGGTCTTCTCTATCTGTTCTATCAGTCCTGTCTGGTAAGAATCCCACATTGATGAACAGTTCTCAAAAATCGATTGAACAAGCGTCTTATAAGCCACTTCCTTAGTGGAAGGGTTACATTTCCTTAAGGTTCTTTCTACGAATCTGTCTGGCATCCTATTTTCCTACTGTTTGTTTTATGTAGTCAGTTCATTTAAGGTCGTTCTGGCTAGTTAACCCTATATATTTTACGGTACATACTGTTTCCAGCACATTTGTCATCAGTAGTTTGCTCGTAAAATAGTGGCTTTCTTTTATTATATAAGTGTTAAATACGTTTAATTCACACCTGATGTCGCTGTTTCTTGATCTTTCTACTCTGGTGCAGCTTTTCCACAATTCTAAGAAATCTCATTTCAGCTGCCTGGATTTTACTTCCTTGTCATTTGTAAATGACTCATTTATTACCTTTGGAGACTAGTGCGATGACGGTAATTACTTTATAAAACTCCATTCGTCTTATTTTGTGTCTTTTATCTAAACTACCTGTTTATTGTTCTGTATATGTTTCCAAATTGTGCTACTTTCTTGCCTATATTTTTATCATATCATATGAAATTCTAGTTCCCAGACAATTAAAACAGCTGATCTGTTCCACTTATGTATCGCTCACTACGAGTTCCCATTCTATGAAAGCCGCTGTTTTAGTTTTCTTTGTGGATATCGTAGTCACATTGTAGTCTTCAGCTGTTTTGCTCGGAAGGTAAATTCCTTTTTGTACGTCATTCTTCTTCTCTGTTATAACTGTCACACTGCCTGCGCATAAAACGTAATTCAGTGCAGCTTGCTTGTCTATTGTAATACCTGCACGAGACTTGATTTACCTTTCAATCTTACCCAAAGGAACTTTCGTCACATTAAAAAACCTCCAACATCGCCTGTACAGCACCCGCTAAGTGTAATTTGAAACACGAACAACCATCTGACGACTATCCGTAACAGCGATATTTGGTCTTAATAAAGAGCATTATTAACAGAGTGTTATAGCTGCTTTTAATTATTTTATAATAATAAACCTGTATTAAAAGAATGTTCAGATTATTTCCATCCTGTTATATACTGAGTAGTCGAACTAAGGCTGGCCCGAAAAGTGTAGACAACTCAACAGGATAAGCAGAGAAACAGTAGTCGAGATTAAGTATGAATGCCTGTACTTTTGGAGAGTAATAACCGTAGTGAGTATGTGTCTTTTAATGTAGAAAATTGAGTCTTTATGTCACAACGAAAGTTGCTACGAAATAATTCCCTGCTTCATTAATAGATGCGCCGTTTTGTTTTGGGAGCTCTATCGGCGTGCTGCGTTACTGTGGCGCGAAGATTTTAGTACTTACCAGGGTAGCAGAAATGCACCAACAAATAAACAAAAAATTACTTATGTAGCTTTTTTCCGAGGTGTTAACTAAAACTTTATGACTATCTCTCGTACCGTAGTAGTTTGGATCTGAGCGCAATGGCCGTCAGTTGAGTCATAGACGGTAGGCCTCCACGCGCGCGCGACTCGTGCTGTAGTAACGTACGCTGTGACCTGGTAAAGCGCTTGCGTAAGAGTTCACTTGCCAATGTTTTGAAACCGAAAAATGGTACTCTGAGATAGTTGCTAATGTAACAGACAGGTTGTCTATTCTTTTTTAACAACATCTTTACAAATAAACAAATAATCAAAAATCAGAGAGATTCAAATAAGTAACCGTGTTTACCATTTGTATAGTTTATTAAGACCTTCGCTATTATTGATAGAGAGACACTTCTGAATGTAACGAGAAAAAGAGGATATCCACAGTTCCTAATAAACACTTTGAAGAGTCCACACAAACACACTACTGTAATCGCTATATATAAAAGGCAGTGGGACCGATTGAGTCACCTTCTCACTGACTCATCATCGTCCAGCACAAACCACTGACGACAGAAACTTCAAATCTGCAGATGGTGTTGATCTTCCACTGTAGTCGTCGTTTAGCAAGGGATTGTTCGAAATTCCACTCTCACGGGGGTGAAATACGGGATGAATGACTTTTCGAAAGTATGTCGCTATTAAGACAATTTTGCACCTACTCGCAACCAAGTAGAAGACCTAGCTACAGTTGAACCAGCACACTGGCACAGAGTTAAGAGTTCCCATGGCAATATTACAGGAAGAGTAAACCACGCTCAACAAATCAACAACAACGAAAGAATACTGTTAGTCACACCACGAGCGAGTGCATAAAGGACTAAATTAGCGCTCAATGGCCCTAAAAGTTTACATCGCTGCCCCAATTTCTGAAAATAAAAGGTATCCCCAGTAAGGAACCCTACCACCTACACTTGAGCGACCAACCTCCGCAGGAGGTTGAGCCGTGGCCATCGCACAACACGAAAAAAAAAAAGCTAGAACTACGAGAACTGATATTTGGTTTCTCAGTCAGAAATACGATAAGACGTGTTCGTGTCCAGCTTTTTTTGGGAATTCAACCATTAAGGTGTGAAATAGCGGGTGAAAGTCTTTTATGAAAATAAATCATTAATAAAGAACTACTAAAGCATTATTGAAGCTATCTCTCTGAAAATTGGTATTTGCCTCCTCGGTTAGAAATAAAAAAAATACGTGTTTCAATGTTTCTGGCAATTTAACCCCAAAGAGGTGAAATAGAGGATGGAAATTTTTAAGAAAATATTTCGTTACATTAAAAAAATTTTAAAGCTAAACCTATGAAAACTGGTTTTCGGTTGGATAGAAAGAAATATGTGTTACGGGATGAAAGTTGCTATGGAAATATCTCCATAAGAATGCAGAAGGCATGATTAACAAAAACCTTGGACTCCGAATACCAGAATCGCTTTTTGGTGGGAAGCACATTCGGAAAAGATCATGGCTCTATGATCTTAATTTGCGTGAAAAGTTTAGAAGGTTTTGCAATTTGCGAACAACATAAAAATTCCATTACAGAAAAACTAAAAAATCTACGCTCGCCATTCCCCCTAAAAGAGCCAAGCAGCAGGCTCTAAGATAGTTTTGTATATAAACGATATGCTAATACAGCCTATAAGCACAAAGAAAAGAGTTAGACGAGGGTACAGCATTGCACCCACACTTTGTAACATATATCATATGATGCAATCCGGAATTGTAAATAGAATTTTAACGGGGTATTAAAGATTAACAGGATTTCCCGCTTCAATTTTCTTTTACATGCAGGACGACGCCACATTGCTGGTGGAGAATGGAAGTGATCTACAAATAGGAATGCCTTTATGAAGTAAGATCTGTGAGAAGTAGTGTGTAAGGCTTTCAGAAGAGAGGATAAAATCAGTGGCTTTCAAAGGTAAACACCCTGTACGGATAATAATTGTGATTAATGGCAGAATAATAGAACAGGTCAATCATTTCAGGTATTGACTAGGACAAAGAGAAGAAATCAGCAAAGTTTTGGGTGTATGTGGGACAATAAACAGATGTTTCTGTCCTAGTTTACTTGGCAGCCCTAGTGCTGGTTAACGGAAAATACTCGTGGACATAAAAAACGCCAAGAAAGTCGCATTCAAGCAACAGAGATGAGAGCAGCACAGGACTGCAGAATTGACAGATTTCCATATCAGGAAAGTAGGGAAGAGCTGAATATACTCAAAATCCTCAACAGAATACGAGAAAATGGGAGAAACTGGAATGAACATCTCAGAAGAATGACCGACTAACATTATCTCTTCGGATAAAAAGATTTAGCCCAGTTGCGAGAAGAAGCCAAGAAAGACAAAGGAAGCGATGCGTTCCGTAATATACAAAACAAAGCAAAAAAGGCCATGTGCTTGAAGCGAAGAAGAAGAAGATGATGATGATAATGAGGGTCATCTTGATAATGATGAGTGTGTGAGAGAGAGACAGCAATTATATTGTAGTTGAGCTTTGTAAGGGATAGATCAAATCAATATTGCCACACTCCAAAACATATATGTTTTCTGTTGACATACAACGATATTTTTGCCTTCATTTTCCGTGGTAACACCAGTCCCCATCAGACCACCGAAGTTAAACGCTGACGGTCTTGTCTAGGATCGACACAGGTAACCGTCCGGTCTGCCGAGTGCTGTTGGCAAGCGGTGTGCACTCAGCCCGTGTGAGTCAAATTGAGGAGCTACTTGGGTAAGAGGAAGTGGCGTCTCCGGCCGGGAGAGCGGTGTGCTGAACTCACGCCCCTCCATATCCGCATCCAGTGACGCCTATAGTCAGAGGATGGCACGGCGGTCGGTCGGTGCCGTTAGGGTCTACCGAGACCTGTTAGGACGAAGATTAGAGTTTAGACTTACTCCATTTACGTTCCTGAAGCTGTCAATTCTTATTCTTTTATTATTAATTTCACATTTCCACTCATTATACAAAGGACTTGGAAGAGCAGTTGAACGGAATGGACAGTGTCTTGAAAGGGGCGCATAAGATGAACATCAACAAAAGCAAAACGAGGATAATGGAATGTAGTCGAATTAAGTCGGGTGATGCTGAGGAAATTAAATTAGGAAATGAGACACTTAAAGTAGTAAAGGAGTTTTGCTATTTGGGGAGCAAAATAACTGATGATGGTCGAAGTAGAGAGGATATAAAATGTAGACTGGCAATGGCAAGGAAAGCGTTTCTCAAGAAGAGAAATTTGTTAACATCGAGTATTGATTTAAGTGTCAGGAAGTCATTTCTGAAAGTATTTGTATGGAGTGTATCCATGTATGGAAGTGAAACATGGACGATAAATAGTTTGGACAAGAAGAGAATAGAAGCTTTCGAAATGTGGTGCTACAGAAGAACGCTGAATATTAGATGGGTAGATCACATAACTAATGAGGAGGTATTGAATAGAACTGGGGAGAAGAGGAGCTTGTGGCACAACTTGACTAGAATAAGGGATCAGTTGGTAGGACAATTTCTGAGGCATCAAAGGATCACCAATTTGGCATTGGAGGGCAGCGTGGAGAGTAAAAATCGTAGAGGGAGGCCAATAGATGAATACACTAAGCAGATTCAGAAGGATGTAAGGGGAGATGAAGAAACTTGCACAGGATAGAGTAGCATGGAGAGCTGCATCAAGCCAGTCTCAGGACTGAAGACCACAACAACAAAAATGCAAATTGTTACTCAAGTGATGTAACTGACATCAAACACGAGGCCCAGACAAAGTGAGCACCACAACCTAGATGACGATGCAAAGGAAGGAAGGTACATTGCATTAGGAATCACGCAGCAGCAGCAGCACGGAGGCGTGCCGGTGCTTAAGTCTGATGGAGGCATTTTATCGGGCATCGCATGTGAAATTCTTATGATAATGCAGATATACTTTATTTGGAGAATATTTTTTATGGTACACCTTCACATTTTCAGGCGAATTGTTATTTCCACTTTTCTGCACGATATTTCGATGGGCTATCCAGTCATCTTCTTGGTGTCGCGAGCTGTGTTATTATGTATCCTCGCTTCCTGCACTGCAGTCAGACTATGAAGCGTTGCTCGTGCGAGACAACTTGTAGTCGAACTCAACTCTCAGCGCCCGCTACGCCCTTCGGTGCTCACTAGGTTTTCAAAGCCTAAACTGCTAAGTCCTCATAAATTCAGAGCCAGATCCCAAAGCTTGCTAAAATTGAAACCTCTATTATGGTTCATTGAGTTTTCCGACATCTTCATTTCGACGGAATTCTAAATTATGGTGTTCTAGAAACTTACCTTTTTCACTACGACAATGGACGGAGGTATCAATTTAAGCTAAGCTTCAGGCCCAGCACCAGAGATGATGAACGCTAAGAGAATGCGCGTTTAACAGAATAACAGTCCGAGCTCCGAAAAACAAATGAGCATCAAAGGTCGTGGCGGTCAGGCACCGAGGGTTTAAGGACAACGTGACACCAGCAAAAACTTAGGCCGGAGCTGGGGTCTACATCCTTCTACCACTATCCTGATCTATAAATCCCTCAACCACCATACCCTAATTTATGCTAACAATGCCTGGATCTCCGCCTTCACTATATCCTCATGACCTTGTTGTCGGCTGGACGTTAATCTTTCTTCCTTATTTGTATTTCAAAGGGGAAATCGTTAATGAAACGCACTCCCGCCTCGCCTTCCGCATTCGTCTACCTTCCCTAACTGGCATCCTGTACTCACTCATCCACTTCCCATACCTTTTCTTTTCTTGGAGCACCTTCGCTCCAACACCTGTACTGCAAAACGCAGTCCCAGTATCTACCCACTACTCAATAATCCATGTAACCTGCTGCAACACTACATCCATGTCCCACGTGCCATGTGTTTACATTCCTTATCCATCTTGTTCTGCCGGAACTTCAGCCAACTTCCACTACCCAAAAATGAAATCCGAGATACAGCCCTCTTTCAAGCCTTAAGACACCAAACGCCATCTATTTTCCTCTTCCGCCCTTCTTCCTGCTCAATGATTTTTAATCACTATCGGTGGTTGCATAGGGCCCCGTATTCAAACTCATCATTCCACCTCTTTCAACATCTTGATCAATTCCGTGCACCAGCAGCATCACCAATCACACAATAGCAACATTAAAGTTATTATCGGTGATTATATTTTAACTATAATATAAAATCATCTAAAAAAATTAAAAGACATAAAAAGTGTCCACTAAGGCGTTTTAAAAAAAACCCTTTATTGAAATTTGTTTTTATGTATTTTAAAATTTCGTTTAAATGCGTATTATCTGTGGCTGAAAAGCTGTTTCACCCGCTGCCGGCCCGCCCCTTCGTGGGAAATAAAATAACACAGCAATATTTCACAGCCTTTTTGCAGAGTAGGCAGCGAGTGTATGTAATACAGCACCTCGCACCTCCTGAAGAAAGATACGTCTAAGACGGTCGACAAAATATGGCGAAGGGAAAATGGAAACAACAGCTCGGCTGAACACCTGAAAATACACCGTTAATATATCACGTTGAGAAAACCGGAGAGATCACGGATGATATTTTTCTTCCTTGCGTATCCCGTACCCGTAACGTATTTGTATCGTCTGAGTCTTGCTGAAAGCACGATGCACTGAGATACGGTGTGTTTAAAACCTTTTTCTTTGCATGAAGTCAATGTTTAATAAGATATCTCGGAGAGAGTCACCTCCTCTATGCCAACCAGCATGGATTCCGAAAACATCGATCATATGAAACTCAACTTTTCCTTTCCTCACATGATGCTCTTGAAAGCTTCGGATCAAGGCAGACAGGTGGCTACAGTACTTCTCGAGCTCCGAAAAGCATTGGACTCAGTACCAAATCAACGTTATTATCAGAAGTACGATCGTATGGGGTTTCAAGCGAAACTTGTGACTGGACTGAAGATTTTTTGGGAGGAAGCACGCAGCAACTTACGCTGGAATGTGAGTTGTTGACAGCAGTAGAAAGAAGGAAGAAAGATTAACGTCCCATAGACAGCAAGGTCATTATAGACAGAACAGATGTAGAAGTATCTTCGAGTGTCCCCCAGGGAAGTGAGTTGGGAGCCTTGCTGCTCATGTTGTACATTAATGACGTTGCGGACAGTATTAATAGCGACCTCAGAGTCTTCGCAGATGATGAAGATCGATAGATGAAGATCGATAATGAAGCACTGTCTGAAAAAAGCTGCACAGTTATTCAGTGAGATCTCGATAAGATTTCAAAGCGCTGCAGAAGTTTAGCACCTTGCTTTAAATATCCGTAATATAAAATTGTGCATTTCACTAAACGAAAACACTGCAGTATCTTACGACTATAATATCAATGAGTCGTAGTTGGAATCGGTCAACTCAAAGAAATAGGTAGATTTAACACTGTTTTGGGATATGAAGGAAGTGAACTGGCAGACTTGTAGACAGACGTAAACCATTCCGAGAAAAACTATTTACAAAGTTTCGAGAACTGGTTTTTACTGACGACTGTGATATACTACAACCCTCTCCATGTTGTTCGTGAGGTATCGTGAGGACACCTCTAAACTCAGTCCGAACAGGCCTCGGAAGGCCCACCGGAACCGACCGACCGTCGTGTCATTCTCAAGCCCATAGGCGTCAGTGGACGAGGATATGGAGGGGCACGTGTCACGGTCATTGTCAGTGTTTGTGACCGGAGTAGATATTCTGAATCAAGCAGCTTCTCAATCGGCCACACAAGGGCTGAGTGCACCCCGCTTGACAATTGTGCCCGGCAGACCCGCACGGGTACCCATCCAAACGCTTGCCAAGCCCGACAGCGCTTAAATTCGGTGATCTGACTGGAAACGGTATTAAAACGGCGGCCAGGCCAATAGCAATCGTGATGACAAGATTAGATTAATTACAACACGTATGGGGGCTTTTAAACATTCATTCTTCCCGAGATTCATATGTGAATGGAAGGGGAAAATCCCTAATGAATGGTACAATGAGACGTACCATCTGTCACTCATTTTACAGTGGCTGGTAGAGTGTTGATGTAGATACAGATATAATGCTTTAAAAAGGGACGGCGCTAGGCGGGAGCATGCAGACTGGCCAGCTCTAGCGTCGGAGAAGATGAGTATGTTTGGAGAGCTGTGCGTTAGTGAGACAAACAAGAGCGCAAACATGGTGATGTCGGGCCGTGCTGGCATAACCGGGCGGCCGGCCGGCGATAATGGGTGTCCCAAACCCTGCCCCTGTCCCGCTAATGCGCTTTTACGGCCGTCGGCAGTGGGGATTCTGCGCTGCTCCTAGCACCCTGCCTGCGGCAGCAAAGTTCCAATAGCGGATTCTGCTCGTACGGCCGCGCCATTGATGCACCACACTGTTCACTCCTATAAGTCTGACCACTTTCTATCGAGGCTCGTCAACTATGCTACCGTGGCGTTTCCGATCCTATTGTTTGTGTGACAAGTGTCATCAGCATGTTATGCCCTTAGAATTCTATCATCTGTGTGTAACATGCAGTGTCTTTTAGTTACGTATTATTCATATGTACACTCAATTCTTAGCTATGGCATTCTTTTTTGGGGAACAAATCCACAAAATATGAACACAATTTTCAAACTCCAGAAAAGAGCCATAAGAATAATAACCAGAAATAGTAGTCGAGCTCATTGTAAAGATCTGTTCAAAACACTGGGAATTTTAACTGCTCCATGTGAACACATTTACCAGTCAGTTGTACACATCAAAAGCAACATTGGCAATTACTGCACAAACAGCTCTGTCCATGACCATGCAACAAGAGATAGACTCAACTTACATTTACCAAGAAAAAATAAACATAAAACTCAAAACAGCATTTTCTACCAAGGAATAAAACTGTACAATAAATTACCAAAAGAGATTAAAGAAATTTCAAAAATACACTTATTTAAGAAGGCAGCTAAAAAGTACCTGTTATGCAATACATTTTATACATTGAAGGATTACTTAGATAAAGCAGAGTAGGGGTTTGATAAAAAAAATGTTATACAAACAAATAATAATAATAATGATGATTATAAAACATCCAATATTCCACATAACACCTTCACTTTATTATTTTTCTTCTTTTTTTCCTTTCTAGAGACACTCTCCCCTCAAGCTATGCATAGCACAATACTAACACCTCTTCCTCTTTCTGAGCTCAACATCTCACTCATTATGAAGGGATGCTGACTCAGTTTTTCAGGATAGCAAATGGGAACATGCAGTACAGAAAATGGCCCAAGGATCACCTGTGTGTGTGTGTGTGTGTGTGTGTGTGTGTGTGTGTGTGTGTGTATGTAGTGAGTGAAGTGTTATGAAACAATGTGTGTATAGTGTGTGCAGTGACTGATAGTGAAATATGAGTGAATAGTGTGGCATTACATTATTTAATGAGTTATTTGTAAATAAATTATTGTATACCAGGAGTAAAATCTAATGATTGTCTCTAAATATATGTGTATACGAATTAGCTTATTGTAAATTGATCTAAGCTTGTAAATACTTTGACATGTCCTATATCCTTGTAAAAAGAGATCTACGGATGAATAAAACTACTACTACTACTACTACTAGGTGCCGTGGTATTTCCGACCAACCAGTTTTGCATCGCAGTATTTCCGACCCGAGTCTTTCCACTGTTGAGTTTTCCTTTGACGGTCTGAAAACGGCTGAAAATTTGTGGTCGGAAACACCACGCTGACGTCACAGGTCGCGAAGATCACGGTCGAAAAGTCCACGACACTGTCTGTTAATATTATCATGCCTTTAACTCCTGCCAGAGATTCGTGTAGTCGCCCAACCGAGTTGTGTTATGGTTCGTGAGTGTTCGTCATCCCAGAAAGGTATGCATCCACCCCTTCGAACGACGCTGTTGTCGCCTTGGGAGTGCCCACAGCGTAATTATCATGAAGAAGTATCACAGTTGTCAGCTGAGGATGTTGAAATAAACACCCTGGTGAATGTTCACGGTAATCTGAATGAGTAGGCCCAAGTACGAAAATCAGCAAAACATCTTAGAACCACATCAGGCCTGAACTGTACCTTACAAACACAGAGGATTAAACGTCTCTTTGGGCTGTTGGTGCACTCGATGACTTGCATAATTAAAATAGAGGCAAAATCGCAATAGGTCGGACCACACTGCACGCCTACAGTTATCTGCTGTACAGTTTCATTGTTTTTTAGAGATCGGAAACGAAAGGAGTACGTATCTGATGTTCCGGCTGCGTACTTCACAAATCAAGACGCCGCTATTATATCAGTGTTAACGGGCTTCTTTCGTCCCCGCCGTAGTTCTGCGGATATGATAAATATGGGAGGTGTGGCGCCGTTTTCTCGTTCTCTCTTAAGCCGTCAGCATACGAGACGACTTAGCTAACGCTGAATGGGCGGTCTACGAGTTTTGTGACGTCACATCCTTCTGTCTCACGGCTAGCAACCCTTTCGTCACACGAAACACGAATTAAGTTCTGCGCTATTTCGGCGAAGTTTCGCGTAAAGTGGAACCAATAGGAGGCAAGAACGCTTCTTACATCACAAGCAGAAAGCTTGCGACCCGCACAAAGCAAGACACAGTATATTTGTCGTCTTTAGTAGCAGTGGTTTTGCGTTTTACGTTACACCTCACGAATATATGCTGTTTCTAGGCACCAGCATGTTGAATATCTCGAGAACGAATCAAATGACAGGTAACGTCATCTTGGTGGTTAAAGAATTTTCGTATTTTGTTATTATCGCGTTATAACTCGCCCGTTATCAGATGGTTCAAATGGCTCTGAGCACTATGGGACTTAACGACTGAGGTCATCAGTCCCCTAGAACTTAGAACTACTTAAACCTAACTGACCTAAGGACATCACACACATCCATGCCCGAGGCAGGATTCGAACCTTCGACCGTAGCGGCCGCCCGATTCCAGACTGAAGCGCCTAGAACCGCTCGGCCATAGCGGCCGGCCGTTATCAGAGTAAGCAGTTTTAACTCAATGGCAGATTGGGGACTCAAGATAAATTTCTTTTTATAATTTGTTGTAATTAAATATAAATTAATAACATTTCTGCGATCAAATCCTACAGCAGACAATAAGACAGAAAGCCAAAGTTGCGAAGCTACGGCCTACCAGTGTGTGTAGAGGCACCTTGTTGCGGAACAGCGCTTAGGTCATTGTAAGATTCGAGTAATGATGTGTATAAATTATTTTCACATTATTTTCCCAAAGATAGTGGGACACTTTTTACGAAATTCTTAGAAATAATTTCTGTAATACTTAAAGTTATATAAGGGCAGGGTGATTTTTGTCACCGTGTACAAACTGCAGGGATTGATCGATGAGAGGATACGGAATGAAAAAGTCCAATTAACTTAAGTCCGGAAATGCATGGTTTCCGTGCCAGAGATCATTTATTTAGTCATACTTTGTTACAGAATCTGCGGTCTAATAAGCACTGTTCCATGCAGCCACAGATACAGTACGCATGATTTGCTCTTAGAGGGTGCTACTGTTTCTCATACGTGGTGCCCTAGCGTCCTCTCTTGCCATAGTAATTGGTGCTGTTGTGTCCGATTCACTTCTTTCGCTGACTCACCTTCTAGTGGATGTGATACAGCGCTTTACACAATGGATCAGAATGCGAATCAAGAGCCTGCCAGCATGGTGTTTACTTACGGAAAGGCAAATAGCAACGAGCGGCGGGCAGCAAGGTAGTATCAGGAGGCCTATCACCGCCAACAACCACAGCATTCAATGTTTGCAATTGTGTTTCGTCGTTTCTCTGAGAAGGGTCGTTTCAGGAAGCAGGAAATCATGAAAGACTAACCCAAAATGTTCGGGCAACAGACTTTAAGGGAATTGTGATTAACACTGTGGAAGGCGACCGCCATGTCAGTATCATGCAGTTGGCCCGCCAGTACAGGGTAAGCCAGACGAGCGTGTGGAACATTCTCCATGGCAGTTGTGACTACTCTTTTCACTTACAGCGTGGGCATTGCTTACTAGCGGCAGACTTTCCACATCGGGAGCATTTTTGTCACTGTTTTTTTTTTTTACCGAGAGAACCACGATTCCGGGATTTGTGTCACACATCCTACTCACAGATGAGGCCACCTGTACACGGAGAGGTATCTTCAACTTTCATAACAATTATATGTGGGATACTATGCAGAACCGCATAGTATGGTGGCAGTGAATCATCAGCCTCGGTACAACCGGGATGTGTGGGCAGGGATAACTGGCGACCGTATTTTGGGACCAGTCTTCCTTACATGGCGCCTAACAGCCCGGAACGATTGGCGTTTCTTGTGGGTGACTTTGCCTCCCCTGCTGGAAGAAGTGCCATTGATGATTCTAAGGGTTACTTGGCTGCTACATGATGGTGCTCAAGCCTATATCGCCTTTAACATCCGGACACGGGATCTCAACCCGTGGGATTTCTGGTTATGGGGAAATCTCAAAAGTATCGTGTATATGCAGAGCCCATTCCAGACGTGGAGACACTGAAGCAGCTTATTCATGCTGCCGTCGACACTGTTCGGATGCGGCCTCGCCGACGAGAACGTGTGAGACAGAAATGCGCATACACGCATCCGTTGAGGCACTAGAAACCATTTTCAGCGAGTTAGGCCGCTTCTCATGTACATCTACATCTACATGGATACTCTGCAAATCACAATCAAGTGCCTGGCAGAGGGTTCATCGAAACAGCTTCACAATTCTCTATTATTCCAATCTCGTATAGCGCGCGGAAAGAAACAACACCTATATCTTTCCGTACGAGCTCTGATTTCCCTTATTTTATTTTGGTGATCGTTCCCCCCTATTAAGTCGGTGTCAACAAAATATTTTCGCATTCGCAGGAGAAAGTTGGTGATTGGAATTTCGTGAGAATATTCCGTCGCAACGAAAAACGCCTTTCTTTTAATGAGGTCCATCCCAAATCCTGTATCATTTCTGTGACACTCTTCCCATATTTTGCGATAATAGAAAACGTGCTGCCTTTCTTTGAACTTTTTCGATGTACTCCGTCAGTAAGGATCCCACACCCCGCAGCAGTATTCTAAAAGAGGACTGACAAGGGTAGTGTAGGCAGTCTCCTTAGTAGGTCTGTTACATTTTCTAAGTGCCCTGTCCTGCCAATAAAAAGCAGTCTATGGTTTGCCTTACGCACAACATTTTCTACATGTTCTTTCCAATTTAAGTTGTTCGTAATTGTAATACCTAGGTATTTAGTTGATTTTACGGCTTTTAGATTAGACTGATTTATCGTGTAACCGAAGTTTAACGAGTTCCTTTTAGCACTCATGTGGATGACCTCACACTTTTCGTTATTTAGGGTCAACTGCCACTTTTCGCACCATTCATATATTTTTTCTAAATCGTTTTGCAGTTTGTTTTGATTTTCTGTTGACTTTATTAGTCGATAAAAGACAGCGTGATCTGCAAATAACCGAAGACGGCTGCTCAGATTGTCTCCCAAATCGTTTATGTAGATAAGGAACAGCAAATGGCCTATAACACTACGTTGGGGAACGCCGGAAATCACTTCTGTTTTACTCGATGACTTTCCGTCAATTACTACGAACTGTGAACTCTCTGACAGGATATGACAAATCCAGCCACATAACTGAGACGATATTCCATAAGCACGCAATTCCACTACAAGCCGCTTGTGTGGTACAGTGTCAAAAGCCTTCCGGAAGTCCAGAAATACGGAATCGTTCTGAAATCCCTTGTCAATAGCACTCAGCACTTCATGTGAATAAAGAGCTAGTTGTGTTTCACAAGAACGATGTTTTCTAAACCCTTGTTGACTTTGTGTCAATAGACCATTGTCTTCGATGTAATTCATTATGTTCGAACACAATATATGTTCTGTAACCTGTAACAACTATGACTGAATAAATGGTTCCTAGCATGGAAACCATCCATTTCCGGACATGAGTTCATTAGACCTCTTTTGTTCCGTATCCTCTCGTCGATCAACCATTAGTATAGGCGGAAAAAAATTACCCTTTGTAAGTGCGTTCTCTGCCAGGACTGAGCTTGTTTGACTAGGTGAACTTTTATAACCCTCCTGACCTGCACAAAAAAGGACATCATACACATCCATGCCCAAGGCAGGATTCGAACCTGCGACCGTAGTGGTCCCGCGGTTCCAGACTGAAGCGCCTAGAACCGCTCAGCCACTCCGGCCGGCTGACCTGTCACTCCGGCCGGCTGACCTTTTTTTAATTGTTACATGTTCACGTATTTTTAAGTTCTTATTTATGTACACTGACAGAAGAAGATGAGTAGTATGTGGTCAAGGAAGGAAAATGGTGATTTTATAGAGCTAACGTAGGAATTTTACGAGCGTCTATTTTCGAGAACAAACCGTACTGTTTAGTAGCCAAATAAAGTTGGCAACTGCCGCTCGTGAGCACTGAGAGCGCAAAATCACGTTAACCAGCTCGTGGCGTGTGCCAATGGCGCCATGTCTCGTGACGATGGATGTGCTGGTTTCGTGCACGTCAATGTTAGCTGCCTCATCTCTTGGTCTGACGGCGGTAGTGAAGCATGTATGAGTGTAAAGCTAGTCGTGACGTACCGTTAATACGGAAGATGAGTACTCGATCTCGCTGCTGTAGCCGGCCGCGGTGGTCTCGCGGTTCTAGGCGCGCAGTCCGGAACCGTGCGACTGCTACGGTCGCAGGTTCGGATCCTGCCTCGGGCATGGATGTGTGTGATGTCCTTAGGTTAGTTAGGTTTAAGTAGTTCTAAGTTCTAGGGGACTGATGACCACAGCAGTTGAGTCCCATAGTGCTCAGAGCCATTTGAGAGCCGCTGCTGTAAAGTAGCAATGAGAAGGCGAAATGACGGGATCAGGTGGTCCTTAACGACGCTGTGTTTTGTGAGACCGTGGAGAGCATAATACGAAAATTAATCGATGCAAACATGTACAGCCGCAAGAGTGTTCCGTTAGAGGAGAAGTGTTATCTGGAATAAGTTTCACACTATAATCCACGCCCCAACGAAAAACATACCAATTTCAGCCAATGCCAAAAAATGGTTGTACTCTTTATTTATTCCAGCTCCATCACGACAAATCGTATGTGGTGTAGGTCACATCAGGGAGACTGTGATATCCTTGTGAGCCGCGCGGGATTAGCCGAGCGGTCTTAGGCGCTGCAGTCATGGACTGTGCGGCTGGTCCCGGCGGAGGTTCAAGTCGTACCTCGGGCATGGGCGTGTGTGTGTGTGTGTGTGTGTGTGTGTGTGTGTGTGTGTGTGTATTTGTCCTTAGGATAATTTAGGTTAAGTAGTGTGTAAGCTTAGGGGATGATGACCTTAGCAGTTAAGTCCCATAAGATTTCATACACAGTAACGAGTGGTGTCCACGGGCACATGGAGACGGCGATGACGGAGATGACGTCACAGGACTAGCTGGAGAGTGTGAAGCGGGAAGACAGAGCTCTTTTCTGACCTTTACTACCCCACTGCAAACGTGAATTGCACGTGGTCCCCTTTCGCACTGTTTGCTCGTTATCTATTTAAGATGGACCAGCATTCACAGGCGGCAGCAAATATGAATCAGGGTAGAATAGGATTCTGAAGAGGCACGACACTAGTCTTCGGTCCATATGAGTTACGATATTTTTAGGACCACTGTTCCTTCGCCGTGTTACATGGCAGGGAGAAGTACACCATTCCTTCTGCACACGTTGGGCACTCCCAGCTAATGTACGAACAAACCGGGAAACTACGTTCATGATGAGTTCATGGGCGCGTGTAAACACTGTAGTTGTCTTCTGTCATTCCGTTCACGTCTCCACTTTGAACTATCTTATTACCGTAGGCTGTTGGGGTATTAGAAAGATGGGCGCCTCATCTGCGTTGGGAGAAATTGCAATGGGAGTCTCAACAGGGCTCGATCAATAGGCCACTACAGTTGTTGCTTTATGTTAATAATCTGCCGTTTTATTTGAAGCAGAACCCAGAATTAGTCCTGTTTGCAGATGATGCAGTCATATTTATGAAGACCAGCTAAGAGGCGTCAACAGAGAAAATAGTAAATGAAGTTTTTGTGAAAGTTGCTGAATGGTTTCGCACAAAAGGGGTACGTTCAAACCTTGGGAAAAAAGCAGTTCACACAGTTTTGCACTTTCAAAAAATACCACCTACTATTAAGTTACTATACCGACAAGAAGTAATAAAAAGTGTAGAAAATATATACTGCATGTATTCTGATCGGGGAGTTATCTGCAGATTGTTATATTTGAAAAAAATACTTCAGATGCTACCGACGAGCACATGTGTGGTCACACGTACACGTCGAAAGTTGCATGCAAACATGATTGTAAAGAGTATTGTTAACAACATGCTGATTGATTGTGATCTACATGCTCGTTTAGGTTGCTTTTACAAACGATTTATATTTTCAACACTTTCAAAATATATGCCATAATTTTGAAAAAAAGAGGAGCGTTACCGATATGTAAAATACAATAACGAAAAAAAATCGCATCACGAAGAAAGATTTGAGATTCATTAACGACAGTTCGTAGGCGTGTTTCTACATTTGAAAGATGACGTCTTCAAATTTCACGCCATTCACAAAAGAGTGATGCCACTATGAGGATGCAAATCAGATTTGTTTTAAATATACTGTGTAACGGTCGTGAGCGTTAGTTACCTTTGATATTGGTCGTAGTGAGTTGAAGTTAGTCAAGAATACCGTTAAGGCTACAAAGACGCCATTATCAATACCTCAGTGAATTTGAACGATTTTGTGTAATAGCGCTACGAGAAGCTGGGTGTTCCTCTTGATATATTGCAGGAAGACTTGGCAGGGATGCAGCCACTATTCATGACTGCTAGACTGGTGGCCACGAGAGTGTACGGTCGCAAGAAGACGGGGCTCCGGACGGCCACGTGGCACTACCGAGAGGGAAGACCGTTGTGTTCGGCGTATGGCTCTGGCGCAACGTACTGCATCTGCAGCTGCAATTTGAGCAGCAGTTGGCACCACAGTGGCACAACGAACTGTTACAAATGGGTTACGGTGCCAGACGCCCTGTAGCGTGCATTCCACTGACCCAAAACCACCACCAATTGCTACTTCATCGGTGTCACGCGCAAGCTCATTAGAGGGCTTATTGTGTTTTCTGAAGCTGGTTTTACCTCGGCGTCTGTGATGGCCTTGTGCTGGTTAGGAGGAGGCCAGTTGAGTGCCTGCAAACAACCTGTCTGTGTGCTAGAGTTATGCTCAGGGCTGCGATTTCGTTTGACAGCAAGAGCACTCTCCAGGTTATCCCACGCACATTGACTGCAAAACTCTCCTTCAATCCTGTGATTCGACCTGTTCTGCTGTCATTTATGAACAGCATTCGAGGAGGTGTTTTCCAATACGATAACGCTCGCGCACATACCGCTGTTGTAACCCAACATGCTCTGCAGAGTGTCGACATGTTGCACTGGTCTGGCCGGACATCATCGAACGACAACTGCAGTGTCATACATACTGACCGACCAAGTGCAACACGCATGGAACTCCAGCCCACAAACTGACATCCGGCACCTGTACAACACAATGCATGTTACAGGCTATTAACGTACAAGCATTTCAAATTTACAATGGTTTATCTCGCGGTTACATTATACTGTATTTCCCAACTATCATTAGTCTATATTGTAGTATCGATAGCTACGACGCCAGGGCGTAGGTGCAAGTTCTTAAGTTGGCACTACGACAGACACCGACGACAGCGCCCTCTAGCCGGCGCTGTGGAGCTCTACGAGCTCCGCTCCAGATTCTACCCATTTCATGAAGAGCAGATGGCCTAGAAACATCACTTCAGAGGGTGTTGGCTTGCTATTGAGACTTTGTACTACTTACGACGGTAATACGGTTTCGCACCTACATGCTCCTCAATGAAAAGTTATGTATCCAGTTACTATTGTGATATAGGAAAACCATTTCCAAGAGCAATACCGAGAGGATTTCACCTTTTCCTGCTCCTACTCGCCGGCCGCTGTGGCCGAGCGGTTTTAGGCGCTACAGTCTGGAACCGCGCGACGGCAACCGTCGCAGGTTCGAATCCTGCCTCGGGCATGGATGTGTGTGATGTCCTTACGTTAGTTAGGTTTAAGTAGTTCTACGTTCTAGGGGACTGATGACCTCAGATCTTAAGTCCCATAGTGATCAGAGCCATTTGAACCATTTTTTGCTCCTACTCGCTTCCTACATTCGGCTTACCTTTCAGTTTACAGGAGCAGACCCTCGCGCCGCCTTCCAGGCGGGATACTATGTTTTGGTGTTGCGATTTTTTCCGTCACTGTATTACATTTAAGTATTTCATTACTACTGACACAGAATTACAATTTTACGTCGTTTTGCAGGTTCGAAGAAGACAGCAAAGTACTATTGAAACCAGTGATCAATTCAAAATAAATATTTTAATATGATCTTGTCTAGGAAGTATTTATTGAGATATTACAAAGGTAAAAAATTGTAGTTTCTTAGGTACACACACAGACGAAAAATTTAACTGGAAAAACCGTATGGTGCACCTGCTAAAATGTATAGGTTTGGCTACTTTTTCCAAAAGAATATTTGCCAACTTTGGAGACATATAACTTTGACTATCACCACGACAGGTCAAGGCAGTTCACAATGATACAAATAGCACTAAAGTAACAAATTAGATGGGGATGTTCCTTTTGCTGTACATCCCATCCCATATTTTTGTTCAGATTTTAGCGTGTATTTTTAGGCTGGAGGACAGTGCTGTAAGTATTTTCGAGCCCAGGTGAGTTATATGGACGACGTTTACTGCCCGCGTCCGCGTGGAAACAATGCGCGTGAAAATGCACAATTGAAACTAACTGCCAAAAAATTAAACGAAACGGAACAACAGAGTTGGGGCGACCTCTTCGTTGTGTTTGTGCAACACCGTAGGTATTCGGACAAGGGGATGGGCGCCGCGTTTCACCCCCGCCTCGTGTGGATTTGTCCTGATAAATGAAAACTGAATTCAAATGCGGATGCCGGCGGAGCGTCAAATTAAATTCCGGATCAGATGGCCAGGAAAACAAACGCGACGCCGCATTAATCGTTGCAGCACGGGACATTAGGTCGGTGGGCCGTTCCAGACCGAGTGCCACTGCTTTCGTCTGGACGTTCGCCTGTCTGAGCAGGCCTTAACAAAGCCGTCGGCACACGGGCCGTGCTGTCGAATGTCGACGTGGAGCGTGCCGGGGTCAACGTGCTGCTGAACGCTCAAAAAGGTTCAACTTGGGTCAAAAAGGTTCGACTTGTGCATACGAAACGTGGGACCCAACGCGCTCTAGCGGCAGTTGTCGGCTGTATCTGACTCGTAAATCACACTGTTTACGAAATCGCCGGGCATACACAGGGTGTTTCAAAAATGACCGGTATATTTGAAACGGCAATACAAACTAAACGACCAGCGATAGAAATACACCGTTTGTTGCAATATGCTTGGGACAACAGTACATTTTCAGGCAGACAAACTTTCGAAATGACAGTAGTTACAATTGTCAACAACAGATGGCGCTGCGGTCTGGGAAACTCTATAGTACGATATTTTCCACATATCCACCATGCGTAGCAATAATATGGCGTAGTCTCTGAATGAAATTACCCGAAACCTTTGACAACGTGTCTGCCGGAATGGCTTCACATGCAGATGAGATGTACTGCTTCAGCCGTTCAATTGTTTCTGGATTCTGGCGGTACACATGGGCTTTCAAGTGTCCCCACAGAAAGAAGTCACAGGGGTTCATGTCTGGCGAATAGGGATGCCAATCCACGCCGCCTCCTGTATGTTTCGGATAGCCCAAAGCAATCACACGATCATCGAAATATTCATTCAGGAAATTAAAGACGTCAGCCGTGCGATGTGGCCAGGCACCATCTTGCATAAACCACGAGGTGTTCGCAGTGTCGTCTAAGGCAGTTTGTACCGCCACAAATTCACGAAGAATGTCCAGATAGCGTGATGCAGTAATCGTTTCGGATCTGAAAAATGGGCCAATGATTCCTTTGGAAGAAATGGCGGCCCAGACCAGTACTTTTTGAGGATGCAGGGACGATGGGACTGCAACATGGGGCTTTTCGGTTCCCCATATGCGCCAGTTCTGTTTATTGACGAAGCCGTCCAGGTGAAAATAAGCTTCGTCAGTAAACCAAATGCTGCCCACATGCATATCGCTGTCATCAATCCTGTGCACTATATCTTTAGCGAATGTCTCTCGTGCAGCAATGGTAGTGGCGCTGAGGGGTTGCCGCGTTTGAATTTTGTATGGATAGAGGTGTAAACTCTGGCGCATGAGACGATACGTGGACGTTGGCGTCATTTGGACTGCAGCTGCAACACGGCGAACGGAAACCCGAGGCCGCTGTTGGATCACCTGCTGCACTAGCTGCGCGTTGCCCTCTGTAGTTGCCGTACGCGGTCGCCCTACCTTTCCAGCACGTTCATCCGTCACGTTCCCAGTCCGTTGAAATTTTTCAAACAGATCCTTTATTGTATCGCTTTTCGGTCCTTTGGTTACATTAAACCTCCGTTGAAAACTTCGTCTTGTTGCAACAACACTGTGTTCTAGGCGGTGGAATTCCAACACCAGAAAAATCCTCTGTTCTAAGGAATAAACCATGTTGTCCACAGCAAATATCTAATTGCAAGCAGTGCAAGTTGTTGATAGAGCCAATCGAACAAACTCACTCCTCAAAAAGAGTGCCCTTAAATTTACATAACATCGGATATTACATAAATCTTATTAAACTAATAAGAATGTATCAGAGATCATATTAAAAATGCGAAGGACAGAAAAAAAAATTGATTTGATGGGACGCGACCTGCCAACACTTCATAAATTTATCCACGATCCTGAGACGCTAAAGCGACCGCCAATATTAGGCGAACTTATCTAGCTTGTTGCCATGTCCGTAGCTATATTACTCATTGAAATTTAATTACAATAAACTGTACCAATAACAACATCCAGTTGCATTCAAATGGCATGCTCTCATAATACGTAATTCTTTTATATGTGACGTTTCTCGTCATTGTATTGCAACATATCGTTCGATTAACGGCGGGTTTTCGACAGCTCTTCAGTTTGCTACTTCTCAGAAACGGCATATATGCATACGGGCTTTAACTGACAATCGATATGGCGCCTCAAAACTCTGCACCGAAGGGAGATGGCGTGCATGTGACGTCATTGGTCAACGTTCAAACGCACGTTTAGGATATCTGACATGCTAGATATTGCTCTGAACGTTCGAAAAGACTCCCCGACGTGCTACTCCGAGCTATAACGTTCGTACGCAATGTCCGTGTGCCGACGGCAGGTGTCCCAAACCAACAACTGATGCATTGCCATTTCTTTGGCTTCTCCTTCTGCTGTTATTGCCCGAATTTTAATATTGGCAATCGTATGCTGCCTCTTGGTCTTATTGCGAAACATGTCGGGGTGGTGGCACCTCACTTACAGAGCGACGAACGGCCCTTCAGTATTGTCATTGACACTCACTTTATGCACAACTCCATTTTCATCCAGAGGCCTATTAATTGCTTCTTCCGCATTTGCTGCCGGCCGCTGTGGACGAGCGGTTCTAGGCACTTCAGTCCCGAACCGCACTGCTACTACGGTGGCAGGTTGGAATCCTGCCTCGGGCTTGGATTATGTGATGTCCTTAGATTAGTTAGGTTTAAGTAATTCTAAGTCTAGGGGACTGATGACCTCAGATGTTAAGTCCCATAGTGCTTACAGCCATTTGAGCGGTATTTGCTGGCGCACCTACTACACCATCTACTCATCTTCTTCAGTAGGGCTATTGACCTTGAACAGTTGTGTACCCATTTTCAGACCCTTCGTTTGTCTCATTTACTGTACCACTTCTATTGTCACTCGTCTTTAGGGCCCATGCCAATGTCCAATAGGCCCACCTCTGCAGCGACAGAATCTGAGAATCTGCATCTGAAAGTGCACATGCGTCACTCTTCCTGGGTTGCTTCGCTTTTCAGAAGCTGTAGCGTAGAGCGTTTTGAAAGCTGCCATGAACGAGACGTCTAGAGGGTATTATGTGTGTGTGTAAGGTGGTGGTTAGCAGACTACAGCTGTACGACTTTGCCTGGCTTTTTCTATGAAGTTAGTTATTTTTTGTGCATGTGACATGTCCATCCAGAATTAGAGGTATTGGGTCTTCGGGTGTAGGCTATGCTTCATTCAAGAAATACGCAGACCATTTCAGGAAAATAACAATCTGTGCCCTCCCACTTATCATTAGGCGGTTAAGTCATTGCTGAGTGTCGAGATCATTTCTTCTATCATTTCTTACGTAACTGAATCCACAACTAGACATCTCCATCCACGGCGATCTCCAGCTCTTCCTGCTATATGTCAAGAGGCAGGCTGGTAAATTTCTTCGCTTGATCCAATCGTCCACTTGTTGCTCTCTTCGTGGTCCTCTACCTTCGATAATGCCTTGCAAATTGATCTTCTCTAAATCATAGTCTTCTCTTCTCAAAATGTGCCCAAGGAAGTAGAAGTACCGAGTCGTTATAACTTAAGGTAGCTAATAACGGAGGTCCAGTGAGAGCTGTAATCATCGTACGGCAGCGAAACTAGGCAGATATCGAAATGCCTTAAAGTGGGAGAAATTTACGCTGGAAAAAACATTAGTTCCAATTTTGACCACCATATGCAAATTTGACGCTGTGAATGCAAGAAAGACGTGTGTAAACGTTTCCATACGTAATAGATTAGGAACGGTACGTGAGCAGAAAACGTCTAACAAGTGAGAAAGGCATAATGATGATTTAATTACTAACCGCCCCTTACACAATCTGTTCAGTATGAAGACCGCAGACATCGATGAGAAGCTCTATTCGTAAAACGACGTGTTCAACAGTTGCAACATTCCCGATGCAATCTGAGCAACGTATTCCTGTATACTGGCCTTCAGATAATGTAGAGACCGAACGTTTCCCTGGTAGACACGTACTTTTAGGCATCCCCAGATCCAAAAGTCACAAGGATTCAGATTAGGTAATCTTCCAGGTCATGCATCTCGAAAACTTCTGGAGATAACACTTTCATGGAACGTTGCATTTAGCAGATCTTTCACTGAGGGAACAACATGAGGTGTTGCCCCATCTTGCATGAAAACAGTGGTTTCCACACAATTTCGCTCTTCCAAACCAGAAATCAAACGCTGTACGAGTTCTCGATAAAGTCCAGACGTCACGGTACACCTGACACGCCCTCTCGGTGTATTCTCTTCAAAGAATAATGGACCGGAAATAATGGTGCTCGTCAAACAATACCGCACGGTAACATATAGCGAGCGCATCTGTTCTTCATGCACAACAAGCGATTTAACAGTACCCCAAATTTGATAGTTCAGTGTATTCACTGCACGCTCTAGAGTCAAGATGTGCCTCGTCACTCTATAGGATACTGCTCGGCCACACGTCAGCAATTTCGATCTGTGACAGAAACTGAAGAGCAAATACAGAACGTTGCTGAGGATGATGTGGTTTCCGTTGCTGCACCGTCTCGATCTGGTACGGATACCAGTGCAAAATACACTGCTGAGCTTCCCGTACTGTTGACCGTGGGATGGAGAATTATCGTGCTGCATGGTCAGAAACAGCAACAGCACCATGCCAATAACTTCAACCAAGACAGAACGCCTTTCTCTTCCAGTTGCAGCGCCAAGCACAAAAATGATTTCGAATTACATAGTAATCAACTTTGTACAGTTAACGACATCGCGCCTCTCCTCAGGCCTTTCCGTCGACTAGTCTCTCTCAAAGCAACACTGTAGTTGCTGCAGCTCACATAAAACAGTTTCACCAACGGCGTACGATCTCTCTTCTGCCGAGTGCCATACTGCTCATTCACTTCACTACTTGTCAAATAACAGCGTAGATGCCACACCGTCATACTAACAGTGTTCACTCCAGATTTGCACCTGGTGGCAAGAATTTGAACTAATTTTTCCGCATTAACGCAGAGGCATATCTAACAAGTTTCGCTGCCATACGATAATTACAGTCCACACTGGACCCTCGTGAGTAAATGCACTTTAATTATAACCACGATGTATCTGTGGTCGACACAGGAACATAACCTTCTCGTGATGCTAATTTCTTGTATAATGCAAGCATTTGTTTTTATTTCCGTGTGCCGGCCGGGGTGGCCATGCGGTTCTGGGCGCTACAGTCTGGAGCCGAGCTGCCGCTACGGTCACAGGTTCGAATCCTGCCTCGGGCATGGATGTGTGTGATGTCCTTAGGTTAGTTAGGTTTAAGTAGTTCTAAGTTCTAGAGGACTGATGACCTCAGAAGTGAAGTCTCATAGTGCTCAGAGGCATTTGAACATTTTTTTTTAAATTTCTGTCCAAGGTACACTTCTCGACGACATCAATCCTGCTCTTGTTATTAACTTTCAAGTTCTGTATCCCTCAGCAGTAGGCCTATAAGAACATAGCGCATCTTTGTTGTTTTGGATATTGCTCGGTTCTGTAAGTGTAGTGTAGTGAGTGTAAGTGTAGTGAGTTTAACCATTGCGGCTCTACCAAGGACGGTTCATTGTTTTATTTATTTATCATACCGCACCCAATGTAGTGAAATGCAAGTCGTGTGGGAGCACCAGCTTCAACTTTCACTTTGTCACTGGAAAATATCAGGAAAGGAGGGACAAAAATCCCTCTTGCATACATGCATATGTCTGACTACTACGAGGATCACCTTGGATACCTGTTTGAACAGAACGGACTGCCTTACCTGGTCCACCATGATGATGATGGTGTTCATTTATTCGTCTTCCGTATCAATGCCATCATGGTCATCGACGATTTGTGCAGACCGTTCCATTGCTGACTGTGCTGCTTGATCAGTGGGCCCCTGACAGAGCAGCTACTGGGGAAGCGGCGTGATGGAGCATGGGGCGTCTTAGTTCTCCGCAGCCGGGAGAGGAATCCGGAGGGCCAGCGGCAGCCTAAGAGCGGTGTGAGGCGGACGCCCCCGTGAATATATTGCGGGCATTACGGCGCCGGGGCTTAAGGGCCCGCCAGCTGCCGCTGCTGATGGAACAGATTACGTGTCAAAACTTGCCCTGCGGCTTCTCCGCACTTCCCCAGGAAGAGCCCAAACTATGATCGATAGCGGGACAGCACAGACTGCCCGCATCACCTCTGAAACCAGACCCACACCCACGCCAGATGCCCTGCAGGCCTGTCTCCTCGTGCCCCAGTTTAATAAAGGTACCGTACAGTGCGGACTGCATGTCCAGGCAAGAGCACTGTGAACGAGACCAGCTGACTCACGGGACACGGTTACTGACCTCGAGTGGAACACGCAGAGTTCATCAAACGAACAACGCATGTAGGACCATTAGACTCGCGTGGCCAGATCTACTACACATCCGTACTTCAGGAGTATCTGCTATGATTTCTTCATGCCTACATATTTGCTGTCTTCTGCCGCTATTGAGCTTCGAATTGTAGCGCCTGACACGGCAGCGTGTAATGTAATTATGTCGGCGCGTGAGAAACAGCGTGCTGTAATAGAGTTTCGTCCACACACGGAGTATCCTCCACTTCAGTATGACGATGCCAGACCACATACGAGTTCGCACAAATGAAACCGATGTCCCTAAACTAATTATTTGATTTTAGGTTGTGGGCTAAAAAGCATATTTCTACTCTCATGAGCCGGTCATGGTGGCCGAGCGGTTCTAGGCGCTTAAGTCCGGAACCGCGAGACTACTACGGTCACAGGTTCTAATCCTGCCTCGGGCATGGACGTGTGTGATGTCGTTAGGTTAGTTAGGTTTAAGTAGTTCTAAGTTCTAGGGGACTGATATATATTATGTCCCATAGTGCTGAGAGCTATTTGAACCATTTTCTGCTCTGGTGGATATCATCAGGTCCATAAGACAGCCGCTAAACTGTTACTTCAAATGATGTTAATGATTTGTTTCAAATAATTATTAAGTCCTTCTCTGAATATGGTCCCCTCCCTAAATTTTGAGAAAATCCATTATATTCAGTTCTGTATAACAAATAGTCATAACAATTTTTCTCTCCTCTTCCAGTATGAGAGCGTAAACTAAACAGAGCAATAATCGCCCTAAGGTGCGCACTTATTATACAAGGTGTCAGCAAATCTCCGTCCGAACCGGCCTCGGAACGCCCAACAGTACCGTCCTACAGCCGGGTCATCGTCAGCCGAGAGGCGTCATGGGATGTGGATGTGGAAGGTAATATGGTCAGCTCCTGGCAGCCGCCAGTTTTCGTAACTGGAGCCGCTACTTCTCCATCAAGTATGTCCTCAATTGGCCGCACAAATTGTCAACAGCACTCGGCAGACCTGAACGGTCACCCCTCCAAGTGCTAGCCAAGCCCCACAGCGCTTAACTTCGATGCTCTGACAGGAATCGGTGTTACTACTGCAGCAAGGCCGTTGACATGTGTTAACAGAAAGTATTCCACATTATGAGAACTGCTACTATAAAGCAAACCAAGGCAAAAATGTCCAGTAAACATGGGATCTAAAATGTATGTATTAAGAGCTACGAGCACTTGTTCATTTTCGCCACTGAACTACGGTATGGGCAGGGATTATTGGCAATAGACTAATAGGACCTTAAATACTACGGAGGCGTGCTGGAAATTAAAGTCTGTGAATTTTTTATATGGAAACTATTAAAGCTTATTAATTAGAATTATATATTAATACCTTCAGTCCCTGACGGGCGTTGACATATATCAACAGGGACAGATGAAAATGTGTACCCTGACGGGGACTCGAACCCGGGATCTCCTGCTTACATGGCAGACGCTCTATTCATCTTAGCCAGCGAGGGCACAGAGGATAGTGTGAGTGCAGAGACTATCTCGCGCACGCCTCCCGCGAGACCTTCATTCTCACCTTATATGTCCACACACTACATTCGTAGTGTTTCACCCCAACACTCGTGGAAGACATTCTTACCAAGTCCCGTAAGAGTTCGGGTAATATGTGTGCATCCGCACAGAAGATCATGGCCAGTATTGCCAGAACTATATACTTATATGGATACGGTGTCTGTTCAGACACCATTGATTACCTGCAGTCGTATAGAACGAAATTAGAATTATATATTAATACCTGCTGGAGATCACGGGTTCGAGTCCCGATCGGGGCACACATTAGCACCTGTCCATGTTGATATATATCAACGCCCGTCAGCAGCTCACGGTATTAATATGTTCGAAAGAACAGACACCATATCCATTTATTAAATGAAACAGACGTTATTAACATTCTACATCTTTGTTCTTCATGTTTGCACATTTGCAGCGCTCTGCCGCTAGACGGCTCAGAACTGTAGCGTTTAACATGGCAGTGTGTAATGTAACTATGTCGGTGCGTGAAAAACAGCGCACGAGCGCTGCGACATCTGCATCAATCCGACCCCCCGGAGGCTGTGGCTCCGTCAGCAAAGTGAAACACTCTACAATGACGGTATCAACTAACCGGTCTCTCGCTGGGAGAAATCTGTTCATGGATTTGCAGCAGTCTGCGCTCTTGATGGATGGCAACTTGTGTTAATCCTTTCGATACAGAAACAGCCAACGTTCCAAAATTCACTTTTTACTCATATGACGACTAGTTTATGTGTGTGTTCTGTCACTGTTCAAGGTTGAAATTGACTTCGTTATAAGTACATGTATAATCTTAACATGGTTTACAAGCTTTTTCGGAAAATATTGTTTTGTCTGCCTGGTGTGACGTCTACTGGAAAGCCCTATATAAATTAAACTAAACATACTTGAGACGTGTAAATGTGAAGTGCAAAGAAAGTGCAAAATGAGTGTACTTCTGTCGATAAAAATCGTAACTGATACAACAAATAAGTTTAAAAGCTACAACTCGTTAAAATTATATTTTTTGGGTTAAAAATGTTAATAAAATATGTATTTTAGTATCAAAGAGAAACAATACAATGTAAAGACATTCTTTTTAACCATGGAATGTTGAAAAGAGTTGGTACAAAGATCTAATACTACTTTGTCTCTGCTGTTGAAGAATTAAGTGGCTTGGCTGGTCTGACACACTAAGTATGTTACGTACGTAGGATTGCCGTCCTACGGGCCCGGGTTTGATTCCCGGCGGGATCGGAGATTTTCTCCCCTCAGGGACTGGGTGTTTTGTCTTCATCATCATTTCATCCCCATATGGCGCGCATGTAATGAAGGCGTGCACCAAGATGGCCGGATCTGCCCCGCAAGAGGCCTCCCGGCCAAACGCTCATTTCCATACCCTCAAGTTCACATAATAAATACTTTGAATACTGAAAATAATTTTCACGCTTTAATATTTGCAAAGCCCGTTTTATCAAAATTTTTACGGAATTGCATGGATAGATTTAACTGTAGAACGCAACAAAGCTTAGGTTTGCGTCACGACATCTTCGAGCTTCCAATTAAATTTATTTCTGTAAAGGAAATGCTTAACCTAAAATGAAGCCAGTGTGATACCAATGGAATTATTTATCGTGAGTGCAAATCGTTATGCTACGTAGATGGTTATATCGCCTCTATTCGCAGCAATTAATTTATTGGGCGATAAAAGTAATAGTTTCATGCCTCTTCTGATTAGTTTTGAGCTAGTAGCGCGTTTAGATAACGTGATTAAACCATTAAAAGTGAAACTGTACCCATTTTTACTAATATCTGTGCCTGTGTAGCAACCTTGATTATCGTTGCCGTATATGTAAGCCGCATTTACGAGCGTGCAGGATATACGGGACGGCAACAGTGTATTAAATATCCATTAATTCCCAACAATCCCGACCACATATTACATTAAAATCAAAACTTTTAATGCCACAGAAAAGAGAGAGACGACATACTGGATGATTTGAAAACTTGTTCAGGTAATCCCAAACTAGTCATCAATCACAGAAGAAGTGCATCTTGCAGCTTCGGCTGTTTCTATATCGACCTAGGAATGTGTTGAAACTTTCTGGCAAATTTAAACTGTGTGCCGGACCGAGACTCGAACTCGGGACCTTTGCCTTTCGCGGGCAAGTGCTCTACCGACTGCGCTACCCAAGCACGACTCACGCCCCGTCCTCACAGCTTTAATTCCGCCAGTACCTCGTCTCCCACCTTCCAAACTTCACAGAAGCTCTCCTGCGAACCTCGCAGATCTAGCACTCCTCTGAAAGAAAGGATATTGCGGAGACATGGCTTAGCCACAGCCTGGGGGATGTTTCTAGAATGAAATTTCCACTCTAAAGTCTCGGTGCGGCACACAGTTTTAATCTGTCAGGAAGTTTCATATCAGCGCACACTCCGCTGTAGAATGAAAATTTCGTTCTAGAAATGTATTCGTCGCCAGAGTGCCTATGTTGATAAATAAATATGTAGATATGGAAAATAAAGATGTAGGGTGTCAATAATGTTTGTTTTAATTAAAAAGCTTTGACAGTTACCACAAAAAATTCGGAAATATTAGTTTTCACCACGCACCAAACGGGTTAAACACCAGGTAATTTTCTCCGAAAATACAGGTATTTACTGGCGATGGATTGGTGTGAGATGTCGCGTGCCTTGGCCAGCTCGTTCCCTCTATCTTAGTCCGTAGGACTGTCGTTTGTGGGAACAGTTCAAATCTTTGGTGTATCAAGCCCCATTAATGATGTACAAACACTGCAGCAACGCATCACTGTCTGCCAAAGCTTTAGGTACCAATCTGGAGTTTTTCATACAGTGCAATTTTCTCAATAGTATTTCTGGAAAAGAACGTCGCCTTCCCACCACGGATTCTCATTTGAGTTCCCCAAGCATCTCCGTAACACTTGTTTTGCTCGAACCTACCGGTAACAAATTTAGCAGCCGGCCGCAGAATTGCTTCGACGTCTTCCTTTAAACCGACCTGGTACGGCCCCAAACACTCGAGCAGTACTCAAGAATAGGTCGCACCAGCGTCCTATATGGGGTTTCCTTTACAGGTGAACCACTCTTTGCTAAAATTCTCCCAGTAAATCGAAGTCGAACATTCGCCTTCCCTACCACAGGTCTCACATGCTCGTTTCATTTCGTATCGCTTTACAACGTTACGCCCAGATGTTTAAACGACTTGACTGGTTGAAGCAGGACACTAGTAATACTGTATCCGAACATTTTGCTACTCCTACTCACTGATATTTCTCGACATTTACAAATTGGTTCAAATGGCTCTGAGCACTATGCGACTTAACTTCTGAGGTCATCAGTTCCCTAGAACTTAGAACTACTTAAACCTAACTAACCTAAGGACATCACACACATCCATGCCCGAGGCAGGATTCGAACCTGCGACCGTCGCGATCGCTCGGTTCCAGACTGTAGTGCCTAGAACCGCACGTCCAGTCAGGCCGGCTCCACATTTACAGCTAGCTGCCATTCATCACACCAATTATAAACATCGTCTAAGTCGTCTTGTATCTTCCCACAGTCACTCCACTCCGACACCTTACCGTACCCATAGCAACATCAGCAAACAACCGCTGATTGATGCCCTCCCTGTCCGCCAAATCATTTATGTATACGGAGAACAGCAGCGGTCCTGTCACACTTCCCTGGGGCACTTCTGCCGATACACTTGTCTCTGACAACAACCGAGCGAGGTGGCGCAGTGGTTAGCACGCTGGTCTCGCATTCGGGAGGACGACGGTTCAATCCCGTCTCCGGCCATCCTGATTTAGGTTTTCCGTGATTTCCCTAAATCGCTTCAGGCAAATGCCGGGATGGTTCCTTTGAAAGGGCACGGCCGATTTCCTTCCCCATCCTTCCCTCACCCGAGCTTGCGCTCCGTCTCTAATGACCTCGTTGTCGACGGGACGTTAAACACTAATCTCCTAATCTCCTCTGATGAACACTCGCCGTCTGGAGAACATACTGGATTCTATTATTTGGGAAGTCTTCGAGCCACTTACATATCAGCTGACGTATTCCATATGCTCGTACCTTCGTTAACAGCCTGCAATGGTGCACCCTGTCAAATGCTTTTCGGAAATCTGAAATCATGAAATCTGCCGTTGCACTTCATCCATAGTTCGCAGTACATCACATGAGAAAAGAGCATGCTGGGTTTTGCTCGAGTAATGCTTTTTAAACCATGCTAATTCGTGGACATAAGCTTCTGAGTCTCAAGACAGTTTATTATATCGGAGAATATGTTCAAGGATATTTTAATGGACTGAGATCCGCCTCGATTGCGAACAAACACCTAGTGTTTACCTAGGTTTCGGTGTAGATAACTACACCTTCTTCAGAACAATAAACTCAAAAGTGTCTATAAAGACCTTTGTCAATAATTAAAAGCTCAGCATGGCTATATATTTATAAAAGAAAAAGATGACACATAAAAGTACATGTGAACAAAGTCAAAAGAATAACTTAACTTAATGGTGTACACTCCACCTCACATCAGCATGTGTTCGATGGGCCGTGTCCCGTCGCAAACTCAACCTAGGTAAACACTAGGTGTTTGTTCGCAATCGAGGCGGATCTCAGTCCATTAATATATTAACAAACGATTGCTGACGCGCTGCAATGTTGAAGGTTCTTCAAGGATATTGGTTGGTAATTTTGCTGGTCAGGTCTTTTACCAGCGCTTAAAACAGAGAAATGGAAGCGTTAAAAAAAAAAAAAAAAAGAGCAGAGAGGAGTAGTACCTTTCTTGACAGAAAAAGGTCTTCTGGAACGGAAATTCATCGAAGAATGGACAAATATACGGAGACCACTGAACTGTCCGTTGCAATTCTGACGCTCCCTCCGATCTCTGGAACAATGGCTTCCACCGGTCTGCACCAGAATGTTACAGAATCTTTGAAAAGGTTTGAGAACGTTCTAGAATGTTGCAGAATGTACTGGAATTTTCCAAGATGTTCAAGAAGTAGAATGTTGCAGGGTGTTCGATAACATTCTCGTACGTTCCCTTATCCAGTTGATGTGCGGATACGTTTCATCTCAGAATGGTATGTAATTTACAGACGATGGCGAGACGAGTGCTTCAGTATTCTTTTGAAAATTGTGTAGAGTGCATTACAGAAAAAAGGAAATTCAGTTGCTCAAGGCAGTGAACGGTACATTAAATGAACGTTTTAGGGTGGTAACTAGTATTAACATCTAACAGTAAGCTAAAGAAGAAAAAGGGGAAGAGATTTTGCCAATGGTGGATTGAAAGGAAGTAAACATAAAGGACAGCGAAGAAATGAATCAGATGAAGAGCGAGCAGCAAGTTTAGCTTCGTAACGGAAGAGAGTGGATGGATTGAGAGGAAAAAACAGATGAAGAACGGGATGACATTAGAGAAGAATAGCGACTAAGATACTCAGCAAGCAGAAATAGAGTAACCGCTGAAAAGACAAGATGGCGACGGGAATTGAGTAGAAAATATTTTCTATGTCCGTCCTTGTAGCAGGAGGTCTCTGGGACGACGGCCGTTTACTATCGTGATAACAAATAAAAACACCTGCAGCCGTCCTTATGACTTTAATTTATTTTGTCGCTACCAGTTTCAACGCTTCACTGCGTCATCAACAGGCTGTCTTTGATGCGGTACAGGTTGATATGATCTCCACGCATAACCCATCAGTTGCCAGCATTACTGGATACGCAGAAATGTGTCAGCACTCCAACGATCAACTGCCGTCACTTCACACAACGTTTTTCCACTGTTAAATCGTCCAATGTTTACTCTCCTTACACCAAGCGAGGCGTCGTTTCGCATTTACAGGCGTGATGTGTGGCTTATGAGCAGCCGCTCGACTACGAAATCCAAATATTCTCACCTCTCGCCTAACTGTCATAGTGCTTGCAGTGGATCCTGATGCAGTTTGGAATTCCTGTGTTTTGGTCTGGATAGATGTCTGCCTTTTACACATTACGACCCTCTTCAACTGTCGACGGTCTCTGTCAGTCAATAGACAAGGTCGGACTGTACGTTTTTATGCTGTTCGTGTCCCTTCACGTTTTCACTTCACTATCACATCGAAACAGTGACCCTAGAGATGTTTAGGAGTGTGGAAATCACGCGTATAGACGTATGACACAAGTGACACACAATCACCTGACGACATTCGAAGTCCGTGAGTTCCGCGGAGCGCCCCATTCTGCTCTCTCACCATGTCTAATGACTACTGAGGTCGCTGATATGCACTACTTGGCAGCACAATGCACCTAATATGAAAAACGTATGTTTTTTGGGGTGTCCGGATGTTTTTGACCACGTACCAGTTTCTCGCAGCCGTTGCTGCAGTCGAACGAAAATGTTATTTGGTATCATAATTACAACAGGGAGTGAAGTCGGAAACCTGTTCTCAGTTTATGCGTGTTCCGTGAAGCGGGAAATTGAAAATGATCCCATTTTCACACTTAGTTCATATCCAAACGGTACGTTTCCGGACAGGGTTCCTTGCCAAATCTTTATCTACTAACTCCCCTCTACAACCCCTAGAAGCATTAACAAGAATTCAGAAACACTCTTTATAAAGTAAAACTGCAATTTTTGAGAAAAATTCAATAGAGAAGAAGGAATCGCCGATGAGTACTAAGGAGTAGTACACGCTGAACCTCAATAGGGGCAACTGAAGGAAAGAATAAGGACTGTAGTTGCAAATGTCGTTGACGCGAAGGTCCTTAGGACCAGAGCACAAGCTTGGATAGGAGGTAGTGCTCTTTGAAAATTTCAAAAATCCATTTATTAACCCTTCTAATACCGTGGGGTCTGTAATGACCCCAGACCATAATTTTCTGTAAAATATACCTTATTTCCTATCCCCAAAAATTATGAAAAATTCGGACTTTTCCTGAATTAAGTAATGGATTTATAATATATCGCTATAACTTTTTGAAAATATTTAGTATTGCAGAAAATCAAGAAAGAACCACTGAATACCATTGGGGTCAAATGCGACCCCAGTGCTCTCTTGCCGTATTATTACCCAATAATGCTGCATTGAACCTGTAACTGTTGCTGTATTTCCTTTGTTTTATTCTTGTAAATATTGTTGTAACGTGTGATTATTGCCAATACTTTATAAGCCGACAGTTATTTGTTCCATACACGTGGAGACTACTATTGCGTGTGTGGCATTTAGTGGAAAATGTCTCGTCACCTTTCCGAAGACGAAGTGCTTGAAATATTATTGCAGGAAAATCCTCTATCTGGAGAATCAAGTAGTGATATGAGCGATCTAGTTTCTAATGTCTCATGCAGCGATGGAGAAATTGTCTTAGAAGAGAATATTCCTCAGTCAGACAGAAGTTCAGAAGACGTTTTGGACAGCGCAGATGTCCAGCCTGAACAGGAAGTAACACATATTTCTGGCTTGTGGCATTTCATGGTAGATGTCCATTTCGGCAATATATTCCTTCAAAACCAGGAAAATATGGATTGAAATTATGTGATAGTGCAACGTCTTACGTTCTCAATCTCCAAGTTTGCACTGGTCGACAAGAAAATGAATCTCTTGAAGTTGGTCAAGGCAAGAGAGTTGCTTTAGATATGGTGGAGGACTTAGGAAACAGTGGCACAAATGTATCAACCGACAAATTTTTAACTAGCCTTAGTTTGGCGAGAGAACGATGGACAAGCTGATTAGAACTTACTACACTACAAAGAGAGTGAGCAGAAGGTGGCCAATGGTATTATTTTACAACATGATTGATTTCAGTGCACTGAATGCATTTATCATATGGCTACATCTTACACTAGACTGGGAAGAAAGGACCAACTACAAGAGACAGGCATTTCTCATAGTATTAGGAAAGCAGCTCGTCGGAAGAAAGCCAGACCAAATTATTTCCGCAGTACTTCCATCAGCACTACAACCAAGAAAAAGGTCTGAGGATAAAAAATTCACCCTTAAATGCTCAAAATATGGATGTTCTGTTTGTAAAAACCACTCTGCAATTTATTGCTGTAAGTGTAATGCGTCATCAATGTCAATTCGGAATTTAATCAAAAATGTTTGTAGTTTCATGAGAATAGTTTGTAAATTTTACGGAAACAAATAATTTAAAAAATATGCATTTCAATTCAATGTAATGTCACTGACATCATGTTTTAGATTATGAAAAAAATAAGGAATGTGATTTTATCCTACCAATATTAAAACTATCCTTAATAAAAAAAATAAAGACCCCAATGGTACTCAGTGTATCAAAAAATACTCGATATTAGAAGGGTTAACCCTTTATTTATTGCTTAACACCTTCTCTCAGGTGTATACTTTTTTTTAATGTTCATCCCACGTTCGCCAGAAACTTCGTTATCGAGTTACAAGACGACTTGCGAAAAAGTGCCTCCGAAAACCATTCACAGCGGGGATAAAATAGTCGACATGCCATTTCAGCGACAACTTAAGAGCCATTACGGGAATTATGAATGTGCTCGAACTTGAGATCAGACCAGCCTGCTACAAGATCCGTACAAAAACGGACGAAAAGCGTATCGAGCGAGCAGAACAGTGGATGACAGAAGCTGTCAGAGGCCGCAGGACCACCATGGCCTCGAAAAAGATGGGGGAAGTCCTCCTTTTTGGATCTGGAAGGATAGCTATGTAATCCAGGGACCGCTGACTAGAAGAATGTTTTATTTAACTACAAAAAAGTAACACAAAACTTTAAACACATTATTTTCAAATTGGCGGGATACGAGACTTGAGAACGGTAAAGGCGATTTTGCTCGGAATTTGATGCCGGCATTCGAGGTTGAATTCTCTATCAGAGTACGTAGCCGTTTACCGATATCTTCAAAAGTCTATTTTCGTTACACACTTTTGTCCCGTTTTTGTGGGCGAAGGAAATGACATGTTTCAGCACGGCACCGTTTTGTTAGAACTCAATATTTTTCAATTATCCTATGTATGCTGACAAAAAGTATATTGAAATTGCTCATACAACATTATTTTGTTACAGATCCAATAGGAGGGCTTTGGGAATTTCCGCCGATGACCAATGTTTAGAGGGAACGTCCGATGTGGGCACAAAAATTATTTCTTAAAGACAAAAGTGTAATGAAGAAAACTAAATCAGAGAATTTAGCATTACTTTTTATTTTACTTGATAAAAAATCACGCAAATATCCGACTTTTCATGCGTCCAGAGAGGGCTACCCCCTGAAAGGAACCACTCAGGCGTCAGTCAACAAATGACTGACATCAACGGAGATGAACATCAGAGGACTGAGTAGCAATTGTTGTTCTCTATATACTGTCGCTGAAAATAGTTCAAAGCCTGCGCTCTGGAGAGCTCCGCTGCATGCGAGTTTTGTTTCTGGCATCACAAACTCCGACAACTTTTTTTTTTTACCGTGCACACTCGTTAGACTTTTCGTAATATACTTTCGAAACAACGCCTTCTACTTCAGTGATAAATAATTTGTACCATTTAATCAATTTCTCACTAGACGCAACTCATTGATACGTGATCCATCAGAAATACCTCTATTTCGACGCAATGGGATTTTAAAATTGCTCATTAATAACCACAAAAGCCTGCATTTACATACTTCCGAACTTGAGAACGCAGCACCGTCGTACGTTTTGTGGCGTCCGCCTCTACACTGAGCAATTCGTGTGTATAAACATGCTGTGGCGCTGTCAACGTGGCCTGCGGTAGAAAAAAGGGAGTTTGTTCCATAAAACTGCACCCTAATAGCTACATTCTTGTCTTGTATACAAGACTGTGACCTGTCGGTTCAGGCATTACCTGAAGATGCAACTTTCTGCGCACTGCCAGCTTTCCTCACAGGAGGCTCACAGCTAAGAGAACTTCCTTGACACTCATCCCCCCCATGAACAACTTCAGTTTCACAGCGACAGGGTGTCGATACGCCCATACACGACTTCATCGCAATGACGTCTAAGACCTTCTAGTGTGCTGACAACGTGAAGCGTAGCTATAGCCTTTCAAATTGTAAGTTACGCAGGAAGTGGTAAACTGATTACGTCTGACGAGCTTGTTTTAATCCGTTGTCGGAATTTTGAGTTAAACATCACATTCATTTCGTTTAATAGTGCTTGTTCATCTTTGACGGTTCGAAAGAATGCAGTGGTCGTGACTTGAACCGATGCTACCGAAGATATCTACACTACAATCGTAATAGCAATCAGAAAAGATAAGGCAAACATGTGGAAAGGCAGATCGCACATTAATAATAACTGCGTGCATCATCTGCCTTTATTCTTTGTAAACCAGTCATATTCTGGAAGCAGCAGTATGTGATATATACAGGGTGTTTCAAAAATGACCGGTATATTTGAAACGGCAATACAAACTAAACGAGCAGCGATAGAAATACACCGTTTGTTGCAATATGCTTGGGACAACAGTTCATTTTCAGGCAGACAAACTTTCGAAATTACAGTAGTTACAATTGTCAACAACAGATGGCGCTGCGGTCTGGGAAACTCTATAGTACGGTATTTTCCACATATCCACCATGCGCAGCAATAATATGGCGTAGTCTCTGAATGAAATTACCCGAAACCTTTGACAACGTGTCTGGCGGAATGGCTTCACATGCAGATGAGATGTACTGCTTCAGCTGTTCAATTCTTTCTGGATTCTGGCGGTACACCTGGTCTTTCAAGTGTCCCCACAGAAAGAAGTCACAGGGGTTCATGTCTGGCGAATAGGGAGGCCAATCCACGCCGCCTCCTGTATGTTTCGGATAGCCCAAAGCAATCACACGATCATCGAAATATTCATTCAGGAAATTAAAGACGTCGGACGTGCGATGTGGCCGGGCACCATCTTGCATAAACCACGAGGTGTTCGCAGTGTCGTCTAAGGCAGTTTGTACCGCCACAAATTCACGAAGAATGTCCAGATAGCGTGATGCAGTAATCGTTTCGGATCTGAAAAATGGGCCAATGATTCCTTTGGAAGAAATGGCGGCCCAGACCAGTACTTTTTGAGGATGCAGGGACGATGGGACTGCAACATGGGGCTTTTCGGTTCCCCATATGCGCCAGTTCTGTTTATTGACGAAGCCGTCCAGGTAAAAATAACCTTCGTCAGTAAACCAAATTCTGCCCACATGCATATCGCCGTCATCAATCCTGTGCACTATATCGTTAGCGAATGTCTCTCGTGCAGCAATGGTAGCGGCGCTGAGGGGTTGCCGCGTTTGAATTTTGTATGGATAGAGGTGAAAACTCTGGCGCATGAGACGATACGTGGACGTTGGCGTCATTTGGACCGCAGCAGCAACATGCCGAACGGAAACCCGAGGCCGCTGTTGGATCACTAGCTGCGCGTTGCCCTCTGTGGTTGCCGTACGCGGTCGCCCTACCTTTCCAACACGTTCATCCGTCACTTTCCCAGTCCGTTGAAATTTTTCAAACAGATCCTTTATTGTATCGCTTTTCGGTCCTTTGGTTACATTAAACCTCCGTTGAAAACTTCGTCTTGTTGCAACAACACTGTGTTCTAGGCGGTGGTATTCCAACACCAGAAAAATCCTCTGTTCTAGGGAATAAACCATGTTGTCCACAGCACACTTCCAAGTTGTGAACAGCACACGCTTACAGCAGAAAGACGACGTACAGAATGGCGCACCCACCGACTGCGTTGTCTTCTATATCTTTCACATCACTAGCAGCGCCATCTATTGTTGAAAATTGTAACTACTGTAATTTCGAAAGTTTGTCCGCCTGAAAATGTACTGTTGTCCCAAGCATATTGCAACAAACGCTGTATTTCTATCTCTGCTCGTTTAGTTTTTATTGCCGTTTCAAATATACCGGTTATTTTTGAAACACCATATATATATATATATATATATATATATATATATATATATATATATATATGAGAGAGAGAGAGAGAGAGAGAGAGAGAGAGAGAGAGAAAGAAAGAAACTTCCACATGGGAAAAATATATTAAAAACAAAGATTCCAAGACTTACCAAGCGGGAAAGCGCCGGCAGACAGGCACAATGAACAAAACACACAAACATTCTGTGTGTGTGTTTGTGTGCTTTGTTCATTGTGCCTGTCTTCCGGCGCTTTCCCGCTTGGTAAGTCTTGGAAATAATTTTACTGAACTCGCCGTTCTTTCCATAAAGCAAAGATAGGTTACGACCACTCGGTCTTTAGATGACAATTCCTTTGGGAACTATAACATTAAATTGTACGTAATAAAAGTAGGTTCTAATATCACATTTATAAGAGACACTTTGGTCCACTATGTACAATTGATCTAAATTGACCGACCCTTGCCATACCGATCTTTTTTACTTGTATTTTATTTTATCAGTTTTCTCCATGTGGTTGAAATTTTCGTCTTCGGTTTATGTTTTAGAAATATTATATGTGTGGTGCCTTTTCCTTCTGACATGATTCCGCGCGGTCGAATATACAAGATGAAAGTGAATCACCTATCTCAACCGCATGAGGACACCGTCACAAGTCAATGGCGAGAAGAGAAAATTCGTGTCGGACCGGGACTCGAAACCGGCTTCGCCACTTGACGCGAGAAACTGCCTCGACCGACTCGGCCATCCGTGCACGACTCCCACACGGTGCTAATTCTCAACTTGTCGCATACTACCTCCGTAGGTCCGCCGTCCCCAATGCTTGCCGTATTTTAGCTCCATTCCCGCGAGAGGTCGGACTTTTGAGTCCATCCACACTGAAAATATATCACGAATCGCAGCTCAACCCATTGGACTGGAGACTGCCAATCTAACGGCTTCCAAGAACAACAAAAAATTGATTTTCATTATTTAATATAATTACTGACCAAATTAAAAAATTTTAAATGCTGTCATGATCTGCTCTTTAAGAGGTACAATTTAATGTTAAAAAGTTAACACAGTATGAGAAGTGTTACAGTTAAGAACTTCTATATGCGTTCTTCTTCGTATTTTTCATGCCTTTATGTCTTATCGTCACGGTGTTGTCATGTTAATTATTGGATTTGTCACTGTTAGTGGTAGACGGTTGCCGGGCGCTTTTGCTGTCGCCACCCCTTAGAGTAGCACTTGCACCCTACGTCCTCAATTATTTGTTGGATATGTTCCATTCTCTATACTCCCCAACAGATTTTACCCTCTACGGCTCCACCTAGTCCCATGGAAGCTCTCCGGTATCTTAACATATACCCTGTCATCCTGTCGCTTTTTACTGTCAAGTGTTTTCAATATGTCCCTTTCCTCCATAGTTCCGTGGAGAATCTCCACATTTCTGATTTTACCAGTCCACCTACATTTAAAGATCCTTCTATATCTGTGGTTCCCAACCTGTGGGTACTAGCCCCTGAAGGGTAAAATGAAATTTTCTTAGGGGTAAAAACTAAACGATTCCATTTTATTCGAGTCATGAAACTAAATTATTTTCAAAAGAATACTGTTATTATGACAATTTTGTAAGACTGTAATATTGATTATAAATACTTCATCAATAATTACTTTTTCTCAGTCATCATCATCATCACCGTTTAAAACTGATTATGCCTTTCAGCGTTCAGTCTGAGCATAGCCCCCCACAATTCTTAAGCGAATCCAGGTACCTTCTCCTTGGTCTGCCCCGACTCCTCCTACCCTCTACTGCTGAACCCATGAGTCTCTTGGGTAACCTCGCTTCTCCCATGCGTGTAACATGCCCCCACCATCTAAGCCTGTTCGCCCTGACTGCTACATCTATAGAGTTCATTCCCAGTTTTCCTTTGATTTCCTCGTTGTGGACACCCTCCTGCCATTGTTCCCATCTACTAGTACCTACAATCATCCTAGCTACTTTCATATCCGTAACCTCAACCTTATTGATAACGTAACCTGAATCCACCCAGCTTTCGCTCCCATACAACAAAGTTGGTCGAAAGATTGAACGGTGCACAGATAACTTAGTCTTGGTACCGACTTCCTTCTTGCAGAAGAGAGTAGATCGTAGCTGAGCGCTCACTGCATTAGCTTTGCTACACCTCGCTTCCAGTTCTTTCACTATGTTGCAATGCAGTGAGAATATGCACCATAAGTACTTGAAACCGTCCACTTTTTCTAACTTTGTTCCTCCTATTTGGCACTCAATCCGTTTATATCCCTTTCCCACTGACATTACTTTCGTTTTGGAGATGCTAATCTTCATACCATAGCCGCGCGGTATTAGCCGAGCGGTCTGGGGCGCTGCAGTCATGGACTGTGCGGCTGGTCCCGGCGGAGGGGTCGAATCCTCCCTCGGGCATGGCTGTGTGTGTTTGTCCTTAGGATAATTTAGGTTAAGTAGTGTGTAACCTTAGGGACTGATGGCCTCAGCAGTTAAGTCCCATAAGATTTCACACACATTTGAACATTTTTAGTCCTTACATTTCTGATCTAGCTCTGAAATATTATTTTGCAAACTTTCAACCGAATCTCCCATCACAACTAAGTCCTCCGCATATGTGAGACTGCTTATTTTGAGTTCACATATCTTAATCTCACCCAGCCAGTCTATGTTTTCAACATATGGTCCATAAATAATATGAGCAACAGTGGAGACAGGTTGCAGCCTTGTCTTGCCCCTGAACAGTTCTGATCCACGAACTCGATATACCGTCAACTCTAACTGCTGCCTGACTATCTATGTAAATACCTTTAATTGCTTGCAAAAGTTTGCCTTCTATTCCATAATAGAACAGACAATAACTTCCTCCAAGGAACCCGGTCATATGCCTTTTTTAGATCTATAAAGCATAGATACAATTCCCTGTTCCACTCGTAACACTTCTCCATTATTTGCCGTAAGCTAAACATCTGGTCCTGACAACCTCTAAGAGGCCTAAACCCACACTGATTTTCATCCAATTTGTCCTCAACTAATACTCGCACTTTCCTTTCAACAATACCCGAGAAGATTCTACCCACAACGATGATTAAAGAGATACCTATGTAGTTGTTACAATCTATTCTGTTTCCATGTTTAAAGATTGGTGTGATTACTGCTTTCGTCTAGTCTGATGGAACCTGTCCCGACTCCCACGCCATTTCAGTTATCCTGTGTAGTCATTTAAGACCTGACATTACACTGTATTTGATGAGTTCCGACTTAATTTCATCCACCCCAGCCGCTTTATTGTAGTGCAATCTATTGATTTCTCAATTACTAGCTTTAATACAGTGGAGGTTACAGGTTCCTCACACAGTTCACCCATTACACACATATGATGTGCTTTGCCCCATACATCACTGATGATAAAAGTGAGACATATAAGCAACAAAAGATAAATACCTCAAGGAAATACCTTCTTCAAATTATAGATAGTACCTGCAATACTCAAGAAATTGCTTCACTACTCGCTTCGAAACGGATAAATGAATTAACTGACGCCACGACACTGCAGTAACTACGTAAGGGCTACTATAGTGCTGTACACAGTGTTATTATCATTATTATTATTATTATTATTATTATTATTATTATTATCATTATTATCCTCCCCCCCATGAACCATGGACCTTGCCGTTGGTGGGGAGGCTTGCGTGCCTCAGCGATACATATAGCCGTACCGTGGGTGCAACCACAACGGAGGGGTATCTGTTGAGAGGCCAGACAAACGTGTGGTTCCGGAAGAGGGGCAGCAGCCTTTTCAGTAGTTGCAGGGGCAACAGTCTGGATGATTGACTGATCTGGCCTTCTAACAATAATCAAAACGGCCTTGCTGTGCTGGTACTGCGAACGGCTGAAAGCAAGGGGAAACTGCGGCCGTAATTTTTTCCGAGGGCATGCAGCTTTACTGTATGATTAAATGATGATGGCGTCCTCTTGGGTAAAATATTCCGGAGGTAAAATAGTCCCCCATTCCGATCTCCGGGCGGGGACTACTCAAGAGGATGTCGTTATCAGGAGAAAGAAAACTGGTGTTCTACGGATCGGAGCGTGGAATGTCAGATCCCACAATCGGGCAGGTAGGTTAGAAAATTTAAAAAGGGAAATGAATAGGTTAAAGTTAGATATAATGGGAATTAGTGAAGTTCGGTGGCAGGAGGAACAATACTTCTGGTCAGGTGACCACAGGATTATAAACACAAAATCAAATAGGGGTAATGCAGGAGTAGGTTTAATAATGAATAAAAAAAATAGGAGTGCGGGTAAGCTACTACTAACAGCATAGTGAACGCATTATTGTGGCCAAGATAGACACAAAGACCATGCCTACAACAGTAGTACAAGTTTATATGCCAACTAGCTGTGCCGATGACGAAGGAATTGATGAAATGTATGATCAAATAAAAGAAATTATTCAGATAGTGAAGGGAGACGAAAATTTAATAGTCATGGGTGACTGGAATTCGGTAGTAGGAAAAGGGAGAGAAGGAAACATAGTAGATGAATATGGACTGGGGCAAAGAAATGAAAGAGGAATACGCCTGGTAGAATTTTGCACAGAGCATAACTTCATCATAGGTAACACTTGGTTCAAGAATCATAAAAGAAGGCTGTATACATGGCAGAAGCCTGGAGATACTGACAGGTTTCAGATAGATTATATAATGGTAAGACAGAGATTTAGGAACCAGGTTTTAAATTGTAAGACATTTCCAGGGGCAGATGTGGACTCTGACCACAATCTATTGGTTATGACCTGTAGATTAAAACTGAAGAAACTGCAAAAAGGTGGGAATTTAAGGAGATGGGACATGGATAAACTAAAAGAACCAGAGGTTGTACAGAGTTTCAGGGAGTGCATAAGGGAGCAATTGACAGGAATGGGGGAAAGAAATACAGTAGAAGAAGAATGGGTAGCTTTGAGGGATGAAGTAGTGAAGGCAGCGGAGGATCAAGTAGGTAAAAAGACGAGGGCTACTAGAAATCCTTGGGTAACAGAAGAAAAATTGAATTTAATTGATGAAAGGAGAAAATATAAAAATGCAGTAAATGAAGCAGGCAAAAAGGAATACAGACGTCTCACAAATGAGATCGACAGGAAGTGCAAAATGGCTAATGTTGGAACACGTGAGGCAATACTGACCCTACGACTTATCTTAGAAGCTAGATTAAGGAAGGGCAAACCTACGTTTCTAGCATTTGTAGACTTAGAGAAAGCTTTTGACAATGTTGACTGGAATACTCTCTTTCAAATTCTGAAGGTGGCAGGGGTAAAATAGAGGGAGCGAAAGGCTATTTACAATTTGTACACAAACCAGATGGCAGTTATAAGAGTTGAGGGATATGAAAGGGAAGCAGTGGTTGGGAAGGCAGTGAGACAGGGTTGTAGCCTCTCCTCGATGTTATTCAATCTGTATATTGAGCAAGCAGTGAAGGAAACAAAAGAAAAATTCAGAGTAGGTATTAAAATCCATGGAGAAGAAATAAAAACTTTGAGGTTCGCCGATGAGACAGCAAAGGACTTGGAAGAGCAGTTGAACGGAATGGACACTGTCTTGAAAGGAGGATATAAGATGAACATCAACAAAAACAAAACGAGGATAATGGAATGTAGTCGAATTAAGTTGGGTGATGCTGAGGAATTAGATTAGGAAATGATACACTTAAAGTAGTAAAGGAGTTTTGCTATTTGGGGAGCAAAATAACTGATGATGGTCGAAGTAGAGAGGATATAAAATGTAGACTGGCAATGGCAAGGAAAGCGTTTCTGAAAAAGAGAAATTTGTTAGCATCGAATATAGATTTATGTATCAGGAAGTCGTTTATGAAAGTATTTGTTTGGAGTGTAGCCATGTATGGAAGTGAAACGTGGACAATAAATAGTTTGGACAAGAAGAGAATAGAAGCTTTCGAAGTGTGGTGCTACAGAAGAATGCTGAAGATTAGATGGATAGATCACATAACTAATGAGGAAGTATTGAATAGGATTGGGGAGAAGAGAAGTTTGTGGCACAACTTGACCAGAAGAAGGGATCGGTTTGTAGGACATGTTCTGAGGCATCAAGGGATCACCAATTTAGTATTCTAGGGCAGCCTGGAGGGTAAAAATCGTAGAGGGAGACCAAGAGATGACTACACTACGCAGATTCAGGAGGATGTAGGTTGCTGTAGGCACTGGGAGATGAAGAAGCTTGCACAGGATAGAGTAGCATGGAGAGCTGCATCAAACCAGTCTCAGGACTGAAGACCACAACAACAATTATTATTATTAGAGTGATTAGACACAAAGCATTAACAGCCTGCAGTTGTCCATTTTCTGCCAATTCAGAAGTAAGGAATGCAACAGTGAAGTGATTTACGAACAGTAAGTATAGTGTACACATCTGAACTTATTTGATTTTAAATTAGGATGCATTGTGCAGGTCAAGCAAATGCCGCAACGCAGAGGAGTAACATAGAGCAAGCGTGCTGTAACAAGTTTCTAACCTCTCAGTGAATAGTTCGCTTTTTTTTCTCTGCAGGAGTTGTGGGTAACACACACACACGCACACGCACACGCAAACACACACACACACACACACACACATACATACACAAACTAAATATCATTTATCTTTCATCGTTTTTAAAATAAGAATGTTCCAAGAAAAATGTTCCATTCTACAGTTTAGTTAGGTGCTAAATTTGGTGATAATGTGGGAGAAGGAGGGGGAAAGGAGGGTGAAGGGGGGGGGGGGGGGGTACAAGCTAATGTCTGGTTGCACTCAAGGGTAATAGTCCAAGAAAGGTTGGGAACCACTGCTCTATAGCATCACATCTCAGACGTTTCGACTCACTTCTTTTCCGGTTTAGTGACCGTCGCTAGTCAAACGACGAAATAGTCTACAGAGTAGTGTCCAATGTGACTGAGATTTACACTTACCTTTTTCATAATTTCTCCGCGTATGGCGTTTCATAGCGCTCTGGTGATTACTGCCAGCTCTTTTTTGGCATCTACTTACTTGACTACATTATTTTCAAAATGCTATCTCTGAATTCGTTACCCGAATAAGACATGGCCATTACGGCGTCTACGATGTACCATACACTTTGATCCATCATAAGACCTGATGGAATGCGACATCGATGTAATTATCTTCGACGTATAGAAGAACAATGCTTAAACAGAAATAACAATTAATTCCTCCGAGGTAGAAGCTACAATGCTTACAACAAGCTTTATCCGCGAACAATATGTTTCGGTAAGTTGCTGATAGAGACATACTGATGTCTTTTGCTAGAGGGGTCGACCCCCAAGGCAAGGAACGCGTAATCCGTCACGCCAGTTTCTTTGCCTGCTCTGTATTGTGAGCCCGGAACTGAGATCAAGAATGAAAGCAGGGCGCAGAAGCAGTAGCGCCCAAGGAAAGCTTGATCCCCTGTTGAATGGCTGCTCCCGGTATCATCGGCTTACTCCAGAATAGCGCCAAGGTTCGCAGCTGGAAACGAACAACAGACAGGACGGCCGGGATCGTTTTCAAAGTCACGTAATCCCGAGTCAGAAGGGAGCGTGCGGGTCTTCACCCGGATAAGTATTAACGGTTCTGTACAGCGGGAGGGTGGCGCGCCAGTCCTGTAATGTCTGTCACGACTGTGGGACGTCATTTGGAAAACGGAAGAAATATGCTTCTTATATTAGTTTATTCGTCTACACTCCAATGTCTGACATACAAATATAACGACGTGGATGCGTGGTGTTATTGTGATAATGGAACATAGAGATTAAAAACCTGAGTACTAGAAAAATCTTTCAACGTACTATTGAATGCTTTACCGTCCATTTGAAACTGCTTTAGATATGGCAACCTCATTCGAGGGTTGGAACTTTAATAGTGGCAACTATTTATTGACAACCGATACAAAATAATTACATGTTTGCACCCGTTACTGTCCTTCAAAGAAGTCACCAGCGTTGTGTAGAATCCGTTCCCAGCGATGTGCAAGGCCTAGTATACCGTCAGCAAAGCCTGTTCTGTTGATGGTGCGAATGGAGCTGTCTACTGCCTGTCGAATCTCTGGAACAGTCCTGAAGCGAATACCAAGAAGTGGTTCTTTCATCTTCGGAATCAAATCAAAGTCACAAGGACTTAAGTCCGGGGAGTATGGCGGATGGTACAGTACTTCACAGTTCCACTGACTGAACAGAGCAGCCACAGCTTGCTCTGTATCAGGCCGTGCATTGTCATGCAGAATGATGGGTGGGTTGCGCAGAAAGTGTCGCCGCTTCTTTCGCAAAGCTGGTCGCACGTGATGCACCAAAAACGAACAGTAACACTGTGCATTTGATTCCGAAGATGAAGGAACCACTTCGACGTTGATGTTTTAAGCACCTTCTTGCTTCCCACTGTTGAAGAGGAATTCGGGGATGGCGACCGCATCTTTCAACACGATCGAGCACCTGTTCATAAGCTCAGCCTGTGGCGGAGTGGCTACACGACAGTAACATCCCTGTAATGGACTTGCCTGCACAGAGTCCTGACCTGAATCCTATAGGACCCCTTCGGGATGTTTTGGAACGCCGACTTCGTGCCAGGCCTCACCGACCGACATCGATACCTCTCCTCAGTGCAGCACTCCGTCAAGAAGGGGCTGCCATTCCCCAAGAAACCTTACAGTACCTGATTGAACTTATGCCTGCAAGAGTGGAAGCTGTCATTAAGGCTAAGGGTAGGCCAACACCACACTGAATTCCAGAATTACCGATGGAGGGCGTCACGAACTTGTAAGTCATTTTAAGCCAGGTGTCCGGATACTTTTGGTCACATAATGTGCCTTCGCATTTCCAGTTTCCTACAGTTTACCAGCAGTAGTCGGGAACGGGTACACTCACCAACCAGCACAGCCGACTATGGTGTTCCATGGTGGCGGCGTACACCCGAGTTTCAGGATTTTTAATTTTTAACAATGAAATTCGTCGAACAGCCGTGCAATTGAGATGTTATTTTATTATATTTTCTCTACCAGTTACGGCATGTCATTATGCCTTCTTCAGACCCCATATGCATCTCTCAAAATATTCGACATTGGCATACTGGGGTCATATGTTTCTGGATGTCGTGAATTTTAAAATGTGTCCCGAGAATTCACTACATCCAGAAACATATGGTCCCAATATCGATTATTTTTTAGAGATGCATAAGGGGCCTGAAGATGGCGTAATGAAATGCCGAAATTGGTAATAATAAATTGGAATAATAAGATGACATCCCAAGTGCACAGCTGTTCGGCGAATTTCGTTTTTAAATATCCTGACCAGCCGTTGTTCCACGTCCACAATAGATCAACAAAGAACGGGTTTCACGAGGCTGTACTCTATACAGTGGAACAGGACGCGACGTCGAATACCAAACTGCTGGCGTGTTGTGCATGAAAAGCAGCTACATCCACACCACCCCCTGAAGATACAGGCAATGCAGCCACAGGATTCTGCACCGTGTGTGGACGAGTACGACTTCTCCCGGCGAATGCTTTTCACGGATGAAGCCAAGTTCAACAGGGAATATGTTCTCAATTCCCAGAACACTCATGTGTGGAGGCTGGTGAAAACCAGCATGGGTTTCAGGAACGATGTCTGAACATGTGGACAGGGTTCTTGGATAGACGTGTGACTGGGCCATACCACTTCTCACGGGAGCCGCCTACTTGCGATTCCTTAACGGCGTGCTGCATGGGCTCTTTGAAGATATGCCACTGCATGTGCGTCAGAACATGTCGTTCCAGCTCGGCGGACCGCCTCCTCTTTCAGTTGCAGTCCGAGATAATCTCTGCCAACGATTTGGGTAACAGTGGATCGGTTGCGGTGGCCGTATTGCTTGGCTTTAACGTTCTCCCGACGTGAACCCGCTACAGTACTACCTGTGGTGGTCACATGAAATCTTTGGCTTACGAGACCGCTGTGGCGCCCTAGGAAGATCTTCTGGCGCGGGTTATGGCTGCGATGGATGTTGGAGGACCAGGGACTGGATGGTGATCGTGTCTACCGAAACGTATGTATGATACACTACCTAAATAAAAATTTTACGTGTCTAATCCTACCGTAAGTAATTTAAGTAAAAGAAACAAAATGACGGGCGTACTGTAATCACTATTGTGTGGTCATCTGTATGTACTCGCTGCAACAGAGACAGCTATATTTGGTTGCTACAGCAATGGCTAGCCAGTATCGATAGTTGCATTGCAGCGAGGCCCACCACAGATACCATGGCAGAGGACGGAACGCTGGGAAGCACGAGCCACAATATCGGCTCCAGTGGTCAGAATAAACTGCTTAAGCGGTCAGTCTTCGCTACTACCGTCAAGCAAAACTAAAGCACGAAGATCGACTTCTAGGCCACCAGACATCCGTTGCCTTCTCAGCGTTTCGTTTCTGCCATGGTATCTGTGGTGCGCCTCGCTGCAGTGCAACTATCGATACTGGCAAGCCATTGATGCAGCAACCAAATATAGCTGTCTCTCTTGCAGCGAGTACATACAGATGACCACACAATAGTGATTACAGTACGCCTGTCATTTTGTTTCTTTTACTTAAATTACTTACGGTAGGATTAGACACGTAAAATTTTTATTTAGGCAGTGTATCATACATTAGTGTTTCATGTACCAATATCCCAAGGATATTTGGGTCCATACAAGAGGTTGCGAAACGGCTGCAAACGTCTCGAGAGGCGACCTGGAGACACGATGTTTCCACACTTAATGGAAGAAACAAGTTAGAATTGTATGACATACATCAGGAGTGTTCAGTGTATCGTTTTTAGCGCGGTCATCGGGGACGGTGCACTCAACGACACTCGTTAAGGAGTTTGGACGGCATAACCCGCGAGTTGCCAGCATTGGCCAAGGGTACACTTAGAATCGTCGAACATTGAGTTGAAAGCATAATTCGTGTACTTGAGCCCAGCGTCCTTCAGTTGCTTGTTTACGGTCATCTGAGTTTCTTCTGTGTCACTATCTTGAGTCAAACATTTTGAGGTTTGACTATCGCGAATGTTGTATGCAGTATTGTAGAGCAATAGACGGTATACCATAACCAGGCATAATTCAGTATTGATAATGTTAACAAGGTGTACGTGTTTTGACAGATTTCGAAATACCTGCCCAATATTGGCTCCAATAGTGAGAATAAAGCACTTACGCAGTCAGTCCTCGCGTCTACCTTCGAGCAAAACTGAAGAATGGCTCTGAGCACTATGAGACTTAACATCTATGGTCATCAGTCCCCTAGAACTTAGAACTACTTAAACCTAACTAACCTAAGGACAACACACAACACCCAGTCATCACGAGGCAGAGAAAATCCCGGACCCCGCTGGGAATCGAACCCGGGAACCCGGGCGTGGGAAGCGAGAACGCTACCGCACGATCACGAGCTGCGGACGCAAAACTGAAGAAGATAAACTTCTAAGCCACCAGACATCCGCTGGCTTCTCAGCGTTTCGTGTCCATGGAGGATCCAATACGGTGTAACAATACATGTTGTGAGTTTAAGTCGTAGAGTTGTGACTGCTCGGAAACAATCATTATCAACAACAACACTAAGTTACAATGAGAATAAATATATCTCATCAGACTCACGAAGTAAAGAGCTAAACACACGGAAAATGTTTTTTAACTCACAAACAGACTCATTTTTCGCATATCATTGCAAAAACTGAAAAATGTGGAAGTAAATGTTACCAGTGCAGCACTTTGGGAGAAGTAGTAGCAGCAAGTGAATCGTAATATTAAATGAGAAGATAGCTAAAAAATTAGCAGTTCTATTTCAACCTTATATTTCCATTTCACAAAAAGTACAGTAATGTAAATAAGCCTTGTACACTGCAAATGAGAGGTAGTATAAAAATATTACCTGCGCTGCGCAGTACAGACAGTAAGTTTGGATCTGATTGTTACAAACCCAGCCTAATTGTAATTCCCTCTGATATTTCTTACGTTTTACAGCAAAATAAAGAGAAAGTCACTGATGGTGGTGCAACATAACCGAAACGTGAGTGGGTAAATACTGAACAACAAAAAATCGTGTTTTGCTCTTGAGTAAATAGTGAACAAGGAAAATGTGTGATTTTCTCTAGGCGAAATCCTCTAATTTTATTTAACCACATTTGACACTCAGTGCAAGTCAGTCTCATAAAGAGTCACTTGGGGTTTAAGGAGGATCATCCCTAGCTGTCCTGGGGCAACGTTGTATTGGAAAGAGTTTATCATTGTCTTTCATCCACCTGTTGCCAAATGGCAAATTTCTCGATCACTTCAAGGGCCTCGAGCGATGGTTGCTGAGCATAATGTTGAGTATGCGCTTTTGTGGTAGAGTATAGAATAAAAGGGAGATAAAACATTAAACCATGTGCCAGTACAATGTCTAACAGCACCAGAAGGACCGCCGAACTTCGTCCACCACCAACAATGTTCAAATGTGTGTGAAATCTTATGGGACTTAACTGCTAAGGTCATCAGTCCCTAAGCTTACACACTACTTAACCTAAATTAGGACAAACACACACACACACACACACACACACACACACACACACACACACACACACATGCCCGAGGGAGGACTCGAACCTCCGCCGGGACCAACAATGTCACAGGCCCTTACTCTGTGAGTCATGGCAGAGAGGAATGGAATTCAATCTACGATTTTGACACACACTATGGTGATAAAATATTTACGCCAAACACTGATGCCTAAAATGTTCTTCTTCTTCCAGAATTCGAACCAGCTGCCATCGGTACTCCCCTACAGTAGTGCACGTTAGCAAACTCTGGCTCTGGAGGCCATCTACACCATCTGTCATGTAAACTAAAAACAAAAAAGCTACTGAAACACTAATTTTTAACATCTTCAACTTTTATAGACCTCACGTCCTCAGTTGTGTACACTATTACGTTATACTGATAAATATTATTTTAGGACAGTAACAACTGAATAAAACACAACTTTCATTCCATACACGTTTCTATGTCAACTAAATGGTATAAACAAAAATGTGTACATATTCCAGGCCACTGAAGATGCCTTGTAAAGAATAAAGGCGAAATGCGTGTAGCACAAAATCTGTTTTTTATTCAGCTATGAAGTTGCGATTAGACGGTCCCAAAGAAATATATATCATTATACAGTAAAACTAATATTTAACTCTGTAACTTAGGTCCTGGTTCCTACTTTTGACATACCGTTCAATATGAACAGATCTTGCTGTTAGGGACTGTTGTTTACAGTCTACTTAAGGCATTGGAGGGACAGTCAAGTCACCGATGTTGTGTCCATTGAACCAGACGAAATTATTATTCTCTGGAGATCAAAAGAACTGTGAAATGTTTTAGAAAAGGTGAATGCAAGGTGCGGAAAAAGGAAATTGACACTAAACAATAATAAGGGTAAGGTCATCCACATGAGTGCTGGAAAAATTTCGTTAAATTTCGATTACGCAATTAATAAGACAAATTTAAATTAAACTAAATACCTAGGGATTACCGATACAAACAACTTTAATTTGAACAATCACACTGTAAATGTTGTGGGGAAGGCGAGCCAAAGAGTGCGTTTTGCTGAGAAACAATACGAAATTTCAATCATCAACTTTCTATCCCGAATGACAAAATACTTTGATGACTCCCACCTACAAAGAGAGGAAAAAATAATCGTAATAAAATAACAGAAATTAGAACTCGCACGGAAAGATCTAAGTGTTAGTTTTTCCACGTGCTATTCGAGAAATATTTTGAAGACTGATCTATGAATCCTCTGCCAAACCCTGAAAGTGTGGATTACATAATAATTTTGTAGCTGTAGCTGTAGTGTCATATTCAACTCTGTTTTCGGGAAGACAGCGGGCTTATATACCCGTCCTGCTAACCAGATTTAGAATTTCCGTATATAGCCTAAGGTGAATCGTTCCTTTGAGACAGTACGGCTGATTTTCTTTCCCATACTTACCCCAATCTGAGCTAATGATGGGTCTCTGATTACATAGCCGTCGACGGAACGTTAAACCCTAATCTTCTTTAAATGCATACGTTCAGCTCCGTTCAGTTGCCTGCTAAGTCGTATCTTCCGTCGACATCGAAATAAGAAGTTACCAGATGTCACGAGCCCGCAAAGTGGCCTCCGAGAGACACACGTTTCTCATTTAAATTCCGAGAAATAGGACACCGGCACATATTAACATTTCAGAAGCATGCTATTAAGAAACAGAATGAGAGAAAAAAAAATTATGCTGAGTGTAGAAGCAAATATCTCGTAGCGTCGTTACGTTCATTGTTTTGTAATGACCACTTAATGACCGGTGTCAAAGCGAGGAGGTCTGGTAAACATCCCAGTTAAGTAAAGGTCGTCGCATTTGATGTAAGGCGAATGCCCGAAAATGCCGTGTCGAGAGAAAGAGTTAACGTCCCTCTACAGCGACGTCATTGAAAAAATTATTAATGTATTCTTGCGTGTGAGAGACATTAACTCTATCATGCGGTCAAGTAATTAGTTAACCTACTCTCTTCGCTGCCAGCGTGTCGTATACGACACATGGAACTGGTGACTTTTTATCTGCAACACAGCTCATGTAACGTCAAAGATACACTCGCCAATAATTTGTTTACTTCTTCAATGTGTCGTTACCTAATGCAACAAGTTTATGCGCTCCGTGTCGTCGAGTAGATGTAACAGAAATATTAGAGGGATATACAGGCCGCTAGTGTCCTGGGGCTGAAGGAAAATTGGTTATAATTGAATTTACTGTTCGAATACAGTATGAAGAAAATAATTAAACCGGTGCAAGTATGTAGAACAGAAGAGTTAACGGCCGGACAACACGTTTTAAGGATCTCGCGTAGTTTACTTTCCGTATTATCTCCTACTTCTAAATATACAGAAGTCGGGCGATGTTCCCGTACTGCCACTTTATCCACACGAAGAATTCTGTCTTGCACTTTCAAACATTCCTCGAATGTTTTGAGTTCTCATGGACTCCAGGACTCGTGACCGAAGTGGAGAGGCGTGGTTAATACACTGAACTCTTCCGAGAAGAACTGAGTTCATTTTCCGGTCAGGGAAATTTGATTTAGGTTTTCAGCGGATTCTCCAAATATCTCAAATAAATGGTGGGATGACACAGTATGCGAAGCGAAGATGTGAGCCTTTGAAGCATCTCGCAAAGTCGAATGCCATAATCGACTTTATGGGACGCACCATAATTCTCTCATTTTGGACAGTCCGTAGCTGCCCGCATCGCATGGTTTCGAGCTTCAGCCTCATCAAAGTAAAACATCAAAATTTTTTGTTAATGTTTAAACCACCTCCCATATTCATTCGCATTAGGGCACTGACTTCGTGAGTAATGAAATTTATCGCTACCTAAAGCGACATATGAAAATGAGTGGTGGACCAATGCTCGAACAAGGATTACCCGCTTATCGAGTGCGTTTGTCACTTAGGCTATCCGATCACACTTCCCAGACCGATCAAAACTCCGGTATGTCATACTCTTATCAATTTCTCCCCGTAGGTGTACATCTATAGCTATTACAGTTAACGAAGGAAGAAGATTAGCTTTAAAGTCCCGTCGGCATCGAGGTATTAGAGACAGAGCACAAGCCCGGATTGTGTCAAGGGTGGGGAAGGAAATCGGCTGTGCCCTATCAAAGGAACCATCCCGGCAATTGCCTAGAGCGATGTAGGAAAATTACGGAAAATTTGAATGACCGAACGCGGGTTTGAACCGTCGTCCTCCCAAGTGCGAGTCCAGTGTGTTAACCACTGTACCACCTTGCTTATTTATGATCGTAAAGTTGAATTTCAGTAATATTTCAAGAAGGGTTTATTAACAAATTTGTCGCAGTTGCAGTACATTCGTCTGGCTGTTTGGCGACTAGTTCCGAACCAAATGGTTCATTCTCAAACCTGACCTACTGAGGCTACAAAAATAGTACATAGTTGTCAGTGAACAGTGATATAAGTGTGGGCACATCCTTTAATGAAAGGAATAAATTTCATATCTGAAACTGTAGTCTGTCATCAGATAAAATAAGTATTTGAATAACGTGAAGTTTCGGATCAGATAAGAATTTCCGGAAAATCATAGGTCCCTACGTTTGCTCAGGCTAATAAATGCTGTGAACATTACCATACTGAAGATGGGTGAGCAAATAGAAGCCTATAAAATTGAGGTCACTGAATACTGTTATTGAAATTTCCACTGTTTTTTGTTCTGCTGACTTGCAATACAACAACAGCATTCCTGTAACGCGTAAAAGACCTATTTGCCTCTACTAGAGGAGTTACATTATAGAAAATTATAAGTTACTGGCGTAAATAACTGCAGAGGGCATCCGAACTGGTGTCATAGTACTTAATTTGAGACAGAAAAACTATAGTTTGCTGATATCTTACGGCTGTACGCAGTGGAGCACCCGGCAACAATTCGCAATTATGTTGAAGTCACGACTGCCTGACATGTGCTCCATCTCCCTCACATCGAGGTGAAATGCCCTTGCAAGACACTAACAACATCACAAATACTTGTAAATATTTCAAATGCGAACGTATATCGTCTGCAAAGGTTTTCGCAAGTACTGTAATTAGTTCTCGTTAAACGTGATATTGAACCAGAGAAATTTACTCTTTCCTGCAACTTTCAGCTTTTAAATTAAATTACGTTTTGAAATAGTATCTCATCCACAGTATGACTGTCCAATTCACTTGAGAAGGGAAGGTAGTGTGCCTTCTACGTGATCAAGGAGAACAAAAAAATCTTTTAAATCACCGTATGCAGTCCATTCCTGACCATTGCATTTCATTGCCGCAAAGCACATTCTAAATCTGACGCACCATACCAGTCAAGGAATGAGGAAAAGTTGTTGTAAAAAAGCACTGAGGCTACTTACTAATAAAACAATGAAAACTCTTACTAGGTCACACCGTAGTTTGCTACATCTCTGTTAGTCAAAGAACGTCGCCTGGTAAACTAGGCTACTTTTTGTAGAACAGTGTGGAATGGACACGTAAAACGATCCGTGGCCTATCACCTTTTCCTTTTAACAGAGAGCGCAGTAGTTGCGCTAAATGCACGGTATATATTAAGGCGTTGATAATTCTGGGAGCTCACGTTGTGAACGCATCCGTAGGTTTTGTTCATAAAATTTGCAGCAATCTAGGACATATATTTCCGCTAGCCTTCCTCAGAAGTTGTGCGCTGTTTGGCATCATGGAAAATTATTTCACTAAAATGAATGGAATCGGCGGGGAAAAAAATTAAGGTTCGTTTATATGATCGTGAGCTGAATTTTCCATCATTGCCCACAAATCATTCCAGATGAATGCTTGGATGGCTGCTACTTAATACGCCATGTGCAGCATCTACCTCTTTTGTATATCCGACAGAACAGATATCACTCAGATACATTTACATTCTCGAACAAGCGGGGGACGGCTTCTTGGCGTATGTTTCAGGCGAATGCATAAATATCACCTAAACTCCTACGGGTATCAGGATTTGCGAGTAGAGAGTTTAATGAACGAGGAACACTGCTTCGCAGCGTGCGATAAATTCGGAATGTGACTCGATCAGGGATCGGACCAAGATGGCCGAAGTGGTTAAGGCAAAGTAGTAAATCCGGGTTCGAGTGTCGGTGCGGCACAAATATTAAGCTTTCGACATTGCATTACGGCTGGCCGTCACGGTTTCTCACCTATCTTTACCTTTTCCTTTCCTACATTTCATGTTTACACTACCACTTTGCCTGTCCATTATTTAGACGTACGTACTGAAGTAAATGTTTGAACTTAATTTTGTTGGATTGCATTACTGACACAGAACTCCAGCTGGATAAAAACAACCATATAAAATCCCAGTAATCAAACTAAGGTCGTCCGTGTAGAACACACACACAGAAAGCTCACGTACAGAGGCGGCATCGTGTAATTTGCTGATAAGACCCTGTAAACCATAGATGACAAATATCAAAGCACTCAACAGCATTCCTGAAAACCGGCCAGTTCAGTTAGCACAGTTGGCGTCCAGCCTAATTATACTGGGTGACTCTCCTAAGAGCTGTCAGGGGTGTTTTCTCCAGTATTTATTTTATTTTCGCAATGTGTAGATGGAGACATCTGAGACAAACACTGCTTATTGGGAGTTTCATGCAAAGCTCAGCGTAGACGGAAACCGAGCGAGGTGGCGCAATGGTTATCACACCGGTCCCGCATTCGAGAGGACGACGGTTCAAACCGGTGTCCAGCACCTGATTTAGGTTTTCCGTGATTTCCCTAAATCCCTTCAGGCAAACGCCGGGATGGTTCCTTCGGAAGGGCACGGTCGACTTCCTTCCCCATACTTCCCTAATCCGATGGGACCGATGACTTCGCAGTTTGGTCCTCCTCTCCCCCCAAACCAACAAACCAACCGTAGACGGAAAATGACGGTTTGATTGTCGTTACAAAGGAAACATTTTTGGATGTGGAATTTTGTGTGCTAATTTGATAGAACGGTGCGATATTTTGTGTAAGAAGCAGTACTCTAGCAGCGGCTGCATAGCCCTACTGCATCGCATAACTACACTGCGTGGAGCGGGCAGCGACACTTATACGGGAAAAGTTGGGCCAGTACGACGCGGCCAATAAATGTTTATCGTTTTGTCATATCCTTCAAGACACATCATTAAACAGAATATCGCACTATTACTCGATAAAGCTAACTTTAGATCCGAGCAAAGCCAAAACCCAGTTGAAAGAGGAACGCATGTTTTCTTGGCAATTAAAACACGGAAAGCAAATGCGGAAAATATTTTCGCGGGCAGCCGTGACCCTTGCTGTTACCATTATTAACCCCAGAACACTAAAGGGAGGGGAATGTTACAGTGTTACTAAACCATCGTAAATTTTACTAAAAATGGTTCAAATTGCTGTGTACACTATGGGACTTAACATCTGAGGTCATCAGTGGCCTGGATTTAACAACTACTTAAACCTAACTAACCTAAGGACATCACACACATCCATGCCCGAGGCACGATTCCCAACCTGAAACCGTAGCAGCAGTGCGGTTCCGGACTGAAGCGCCTAGAACCGCTCGGCCACACCGGCCGTTGTAAATTTTCTACTCCATATATTATTTAAAGTAGTTTACGCACTAGTTATTTGCTTTTATAAGGTCTTCAAAAGTATGTCACACACAAAAAAGTACAAAATGTCCTTTTTGACACCCTATATCTACAATACCAGACTGGGGATAAGCGCGATTGGTGCCAACTGCAATCGTAAATTTTACGGAGGTTTAGTAATCTAGGATTAAAATTACGGTCGACGAGAAGGAGAACAGAGTGACAGTGCTGACGGAAAAGATGGTGTGACGTGCAAGCAAAATGTTGAAATTGCGTCAGTTGACAGTGTCTAGATTACGGTAGAAGGGACACGGCGCTGAACGGAATATGATTCAGGTACAAGTTTCAGAGAAGCAGCTTCACAGAACAAATATCTCACTGACGATATGGGTAGAAGTGTTAATAGGCAGAAGTTTATGCGATATCATGAAAAATACAACGAAATATTAAATGTTCCAAAAAAATAGCTTTTCTCGCATGGAATTAGACTCAAGGCTAGCAAGGAAAGTCTGAGATAAACTGTTCTGTCTATGGGAATTCCTTTTAAAATGTGCTACAATATACGCGCCATGTCATTGAACTAGACCGTTTCAAAAAAAAGAAATACTGTATCAGACTTTTGCGAAAAAGTGGTCACTGGGTCATAGATATGAAACATACATCACACTTGTTTCCCTGTGAGTAAATGTCCAAGTGTTAGTGTCTGGCGGTATTGTACGAAACTGCTGCTCATTTTCTTTTATTTCACTCATTTACTGTAACTGGCTTTCGGAACACGCCCATAAAACCATTTCATCAGTGGAATGTACGATATTGTTTTGCGACAATGCAAAGGTTTGGGTTGGGTTCTTTGATGAAGGAGACCAAACAGCGAGGTCATCGGTCTCACTGGATTAGGGAAGGAAGTCGGCCCTTTCGAAGGAACCATCCAGGCGTTTGCCTGGAGCGATTTAGGGAAATCACGGAATACCTAAATCAGGATGACCGGACCCGAGATTGAACCGTCGTCCTCCCGAATGCGAGTCCAGTGTGCTAACCACTGCGCCACACTGCTCAGTGACAATTCTGACATTAGGACCAAGCCATAACCTGGTACGAAGTTACATATGCTTAGATTTGTCATGTGAAGCCATGCTGGCGATTTTTGTGTCAGTTATGACGGTACGAATATTAGAAGAACATAACACTCAGCCCCCGAGCGGAAAAGTCTCTGACCCAGCCTAGAAATGTTTAGTTGTTATGCTGCCTGGCAGTGCCATATAGACAGCGCTCCGCATCAGGCACAGCTACAGAAGGGATAGGATCCTCCTCCCCAAATATACATTATAGTACAAACGTTTATGTCTGATATATAATTTTCCAAATTTCACAGCTAATTTTCGGAGAAAAGTAAGAGCTCTGAAAATGGCGAGGAATTTTAGGAAATTACAGATGCATTTAGTAAAGGATTCCTTTCAGATGGTTGTGTGATGACCTTCCCCCACATGAAGGGCTCACTACCTGACCGGTAACATTTCAGCCATGTAAAGGCACACATTCCTATGCTCACAGTATCGACTATCAACAACAAATTCCGCACGGTTGGTAAGTACGCAGGTAAAACTGGAAAACTTCAGCATGTTGTGGAGCGGAAGACAGAAAGGGAAAGACCCTCTACTAAAAAGAAAAATTAACAGATAGACTGACTTCCCGAACTTAAGTGGGCATCACTGGAATAAACATTCCCGTCATTCGTACGCTAACGAATACAGACCTGTGTTCACAACTGCAGCGCTAAGTGAAACATTGCTAATGGTGAGTAGTTCCAAGAGTCTGCCACTACACAGTTCTTAAATTAATTTTATGACGCATGTTGTTCTCAAATTTTCAGACGAATACTTTTCAAATGCAATATTTTTATGAACTGCAATTTCTTGGATGTTATGCCAAAGCAATGTACTAAGTAGTGATGTAAAGAAATAATACATGTTCTGTACGTGGCTACAGTCCATGCAAATACTTTCAGAAAAGGCTTCCTAACAGTTAAATCTATATTCGATGTCAACAAACTTCTCTTATTCAGAAACGCTTTTCCTGCCATTGCCAGTCTACATTTTATATCCTCTCTACTTGGAAGAACAGTTGAACGGAATGGACGGAGTACTACTGGAACAAGCATTCCCCTCATACGCACGCTAACGTAGCCGTAATGTGCACACCTGTGTTCACAACTGCAGCGCTAAGTGAAACATTGCTAATAGTGAGTAGTTCCAAGAGTCTGTCACTACACGGTTCTTAAATTGTATGACGCAAGTTGTACTCAAATTTTCAGACCATTGCTTTTCAAATTCAGTATTTCTATGAACTGCAATTTCTTTGATGTTATATTTCATGTACGTAATTTTATTGTTATTGTTATTCAACTCATATGTGGCACGTTAAAGGTGCAGGAAGCCTCAATTATATTTGTGTGTGTGTGTGTGTGTGTGTGTGTGTGTGTGTGTGTGTGTGTGTGTGTGTGTGTGTGTGTGGCGGGAGGGGGGGGGGGGGCAGTAAGAAACTTTGGGCTCCTCTCACCCTCACCGAAGGACGGAACCGTGGATCCGCGTCTCAATCTCCACTTGTAAGAATACTACCACGACCTCCCTGCCCTCTCTCACACGCTCTTCGTGTTACTCGAGTGTAAGCATGGGGCTGCTGCCACACTGAACAAGTACTCAGTAATTTAGGGCCATTCAGTTCATGGGCTGGGTGCCGCATAGAAAACGCGATTAGCTTCTTCTGTTTGGACTGCCTCCACCTACACTCGACAAAAATCCGAATTACAAATAATATGTTTGTCCGCATGACCATAATCCGCAGCATCTGTTATGTATCAGTCGCTGATTTTCCCTGTCTTAAGGTTACTGCAAATTGAGAGCGCTTTTCGCCACATACGTTTCGTTTCCGGTCGTCATTGGTGGTAGTTCACTACAAAACATGCAAACATGAGGCAAAAACACCAATGAGTAACAGGGAAACGCGTCTGGTGAATAATACTCGTGTACTGCTGTAAGTCTACGTCGGAAAAGAAAGTAATAATTTACACAAGTTACGAACATCTGCCGAAGCAGCAGAGGAAATGCGCCTTGCGACCCTCAGTGGAGTCTCCCTGCTTGCAAGGCAGCGCGCACAGTGAACAGTAAGCGGCTTACCTTGCATGGCGCCGGCAGCAGAGCCAGAAGAGGACCCACTTGGCGGTGCGGAAGCGCTGCAGCAGGCGCGGCCGGAAGAAGCACCAGCCACAGCGCGCGTCCGACGAGCCGCCCCCGCCGTCGCCGCCGAGCTGCGAGCTTCCGCCCCCGCCGCCCCCGGGCTCGCCTCCCGTGCCGCCGCCGCCCCCGCTGCCCTGCAACGGCAAGAAGCACGTCGGCATCGCTTCCTCCCTACCCTGACATCGGCTCGTCAATCTCTGTAGCAGCTCTCTCTCCGACACAGTACAGTTCGCCAACAGTTCACGTCGTCTTCATCGTAGCATTTGCTGCCCGAAGTCGATCACAGCAGAAAAGAAGCGCTATAGTCTAAAAACGTTCTTTGCATCACCTCCTTGGAGTCGTAATTTTGCGCACTGTCACTTAACAATGGCAGATTCAAAATTTCTCAAATCTAGCTTAAAAAACTTCAAACCCTTCTCACAGTCAATAAAATAATTCACCCTATCTGCAACACTCCTGTCTCTAAACTTGAGCAAAGTCTTGTGCTATTGCCAACGCAAATACTTTTTCACGTGCAACAGAAAACTCCCAGGGGCAACAGTTCTCTAAATGACGTGCAGACGGTCTTAAAAAGTCCTACAGAATAATATTATCAGCAGTTATGCGGCAACACGTTAGCTCCTCGCTGTAATCCGCGGGTAAAACTCGCGACAGCCAAACTAATTTTCCGGTAGTAATTCTCCGAATCACATCAAGACCGCAACAAATCTTCTGTAGAAAAACATAACATTGTCACTGTTACGCGAGGAAGATTGTTCTGACCGCACTGCTATATCTGTCACAGCGCTGCTTTTTTAATAAGACGAGCGAATTCCTAACACAAAATTCTTCTTATCACCAACTGATACGCGTAGATCAATGGCCACGTATCATCCGTATAGACGCCAGTCTGTTTATGGCTCCCTCCTGCATCAGGTGGACCGGACACTGGATTTTGGCACAGGGTCCAAACAATGTGTATTCTCAGCAAACAGGATGCACACCTACGCCTCCTCTTCTGAGAACTGACGACTCTTCAGCCGGCTCCGGTGCGGGAATGTTTAATCGGCACTCCTGCGCGCGAGATGGAGCCGCCGGCGCACTGAACTCAGTCGATGCGGAAACAACTGACTGTCCTCCGTTTGTTTTCTCTCCGCCGCTGATAACGTCCACTTTCTCCGCGTCCACGATTTCCGACGCGCTGGCTCGCTGCGAGCACAGAACTCGTCCCTGGGAGCCCGCGGGAACGCGCGTTTGTGTGCGTGTGCCGAATTGGTTCACCCGCACGCTACACAGCACGTGGCCGAAATCCTGCGTGTATTGATTTCGCCAGAGGAGCAACAAGTCTCCCTCTTAGCGGGCCACGTGGCGTAGAACGCCCTCGCACGCGCAGCAGGCAGCCTGGTACGTCGTCCGTCACGTGTGCACTACGCAAACTACCGCTGAGGAAGACTGAAGACGATGCTTGTAGCTTCGTAGCTGTGCTCGTTCCCTATGACTTGTAGGTGCGTCCCTTGAAACCGGGGATTTGTCACTTAGAATGGCAGGCACTATTGCAGAACAGTTCACAAATCAGGCGGCAGGAGGACAACAGTTACGCGAGCCAGCTGTCTCTTGCGTTCCGTCACGCTGCATGTCGTTAGCATACCGTTCAGAGAGTGACGCGCAAGGCCACTGGAAGACGAGTGAAACGACGGCGCTACCTAGCCATTCTCTGCTCTACCTCCTCTCCATACTAGCACTCGTTTCGTAGTCTCTTTACCCAAACGAATCTCTTCTTTATCGCAGCTAAAATTTTCCTCCTCACTGATTTAATACCTCAATCACTGTCACAGAGAGGAATAGTTCTTTACGCTATCACCTGTCAATATTTTAACAAGACGCCCATACAATTCTTTTTTGTCTACAACGTCTCTGGAACACTTCACTGCAGCTTTACCATCACAGTAGCAAAGTATCTGTTGTGGTGGTTAGCCAACGACTCTCTCGTAAATATGTAGCGATAGTAACTACTTGAGAATCGATGAAATAACCAAACAAAAGTCTCAGATTTACTTAATTCTAGCACAGAATTCAAAAGCTAACAATGTTCGAGGTAATATTCGTCACCAAAATCATCAAACGACGGGAAATAAGTGTCATTCGCGTGGTAAACAGCACAAGCACTTGGCGTCGCTGCGACGAGAGTTATTTCCTGTAGCTCTATGTGTAATTAGACGATTACAGTAACAGCAGTGCCGTTAACGTATCGGATAAGTATACTTATTGCTAGCACAGAATTCAAGAGCTAACAATGTTCGAGGTAATTGTCACGCGACGGGAAATAAATATTTTCCGCCTGGTAAATATCACAAGCACTTCACGTGGCTGCGAGGTAAGGTACTGTCTACAGCTGTATGTTACACGATCACAATGGAAGCAGTGCCAGTAAAGTTTCGTATAGCTGTTCCTCCAGTAATAGCCGAATAACTGCACAGATAAACCAGCGATCGTCACAAGTGTCTGGTCCGCCTGAGTCTGGGAACAGACAACAGTTGTGCTGCGACCTGAAGCGCGAAGAGCTCCGAGCAGCAGGCGTGGTGTAGCCGCGCGGAGGACGCAGCCGTCGGACGCCAGCCGTGATCCCTGGCCGCCCGCAGGGTGTCGCTGTAGCGACTGCGGCGGCTCGCCCCCTCGCACGGCATTTATACCGCGCTGCTCCGCCCACCGGCGACGCCACGCACCTACCACCGAGGCGCGCATGCGTCGCCGGCGACGTCGGAAAACATCGCCACCAAACAGTGGAGGGCCCTCCTCAATCAACAGTAGCTTCCCCCTGCAGCGACACTGGTACGGCGATCAGTCGGAAAGTAATGCTTTCTATTTTATAATTTTTGTTTTACAAGAAACTGCTTAATGTATTTCTTTATCTCCCACTACAATTTTTACCTTCTCCCCCCCCCCCCCCCCCCCCCCACTCCCCTCCCAGTGCTTTCCTCAAACACTAAATTGGTGAGCCCTTGATGCCTCAGAGCGTGTCGTACCCTACGACCCCTTCAAGTATCCTTACATTTTTCTTGTCTCCCCAATTCTACACAGTGCCTCCTCATTAATTATGTGAACTGCCCACCAAAAAACAGATGGAAACTCAGTTCTAAGCAAAGAAGGGAAAGCAGAAAGTTGGAAGGACTATATAGAGGGTCTATTCAGGGACGATGTTCCTGAGGACAATATTATGGAAATCGAAGAGGATGTAGACGAAGATGAAACGGGAGATACAATACTGTGTGAAGAGTTTGATAGAGCACTGAAAGGCCTAAGTCGAAACAAGGCCCCGGGAGTAGACAACGTTCCATTAGAACTACTGACAGCCTTCGGAGAGCCAGTCCTGACAAAACTCTACCATCTGTTGAGCAAGATGTATGAGACGGGCGAAATACCGTCAGACTTCAAGAAGACTATAATAATTCCAATCCCAAAGAAAGCAGGTGTTGACATATGTGAAAATTACCGAACTATCAGTTTAATAGGCCACGGCTGCAAGATACTAACGCGAATTCTTTACAGACGAATGGAAAAACTCATAGAAGCCGACCACGGGGAAGATCAGTTTGCATTCCGTGGAATGACCCTACGACTTATCTTAGAAGAAAGATTAAGGAAAGGCAAACCTACGTTTCTAGCATTTGTAGACTTAGAGAAAGCTTTTAACAATGTTGACTGGAATACTCTCTTTCAAATTCTGAAGGTGGCAGAGGTCACATACAGGGGGCGAAAGGCTATTTACAATTTGTACAGAAACCAGATGGCTGTTATAAGAGTCGAAGGACATGAAAGGGAAGCAGCGGTTGGGAAGGGAGTGAGACAGGATTGTAGCCTCTCCCCGATGCTACTCAATCTGTGTATTGAGCAAGCAGTAAAGGAAACAAAAGGAAACTTCGGAGTAGGTATTAAAATCCATGGAGAAGAAATAAAAATGTTGAGGTTCGCCGATGACATCTTAATTCTGGCAGAGACAGCAAAGAACTTGGAAGAGCAGTTGTATGGAATGGACAGTTTCTTGAAAGGAGGGTATAAGGTGAACATCAACAAAAGCAAAACGAGGATAATGGAATGTAGTCGAATTAAGTCGTATGATGCTGAGGGAATTAGATTAGGAAATGAGACACTTAAAGTAGTAAAGGAGTTTTTCTATTTGGGGAGCAAAATAACTGATGACAGTTGAAGGAGAAAGGATATAAAATATAGGCTGGCAATGGCATGGAAAGCGTTTTTGAAGGAGAGAAATTTGTTATCATCGAGTATAGATATAAGTATCACGAAGTCGTTTCTGAAAGTATTTGTATGGAGTGTAACCATGTATGGAAGTGAAACTTGGACGATAATTTAGAAGCTTTCGAAATGTGGTGCTACAGAAGAATGCTGAAGATTAGATGGGTAGATCACATAACAAATGAGGAGGTATTGAATAGAATTGGGGAAAAGAGGAGTTAGTGGCACAACTTGACTAGAAGAAGGGACCGGTTGGTAGGACATGTTCTGAGGCATCAAGGGATCACCAATTTAGTACTGGAGGGCAGTGTGAAGGGTAAAAATCGTAGAGGGAGACCAAGAGATGAATATACTAAACAGATTCAGAAGGATATAGGCTGCAGTAGGTACTGGGAGATGAAGAAGCTTGCACAGAATAGAGTAGCATGGAGAGCTGCATCAAACCAGTCTCAGGACTGAAGACCACAACAACAACACCCATCAAATTTTCTACATTCTTCTCCAGCACCACATTTCTAAAGCCTCTATTCTCTTTTTGTCTAAACTGTTTATCCTCCACGTTCCATCACTATACATGGCTCTTGTTAGCACAGTCAATGTCTCTTTGGCACTAGAACGTACAGGTGAAGGGTTCTGGGCAATGAAGGGTCTACGCAAAGCGTTAGCGGCTGTGGAACGTGCAGGATACACAGTGAGTTGTTTTCGTTCAACTGACAAAATTGTAATTGAATGATTAATGTTAGACAAAATTTGATTAGTAAAGATGAATAATGAGGCGAAATGTTACACCTTCTGTCGCCCCACTTGTTGCAGACAATATTACTGCGAGGGGCTTGTCCAGATCGTCTTCGTCTACTGTATATAATGCCGTCACGTTGGAGCGCACAGGTTTGTGCAGAACAGTCCTGCTCGCCCACACCCACACCGCCGTTGGCAAACTGTCCTGTATTTGCAAAAAGCCTCTCGAGAGCCGAGATTTTCAGTGTGGTAATGGGAGTAATGGGAGGATTTTGTAGGAAATTTCGTCTACTTTAATTTTGTGTCGAGTGGTCATTTTCTAGAAACGCATAGTTTTCGGAATGTTGTTGTTGTTGTTGTTGTTGTGGTCTTCACTTCAAAGACTTGTTTGATGCAGCTCTCCATGCTGCTCTATTCTGTGCAATCCTCTTCATCTCTAACTACTGTAATCTACACCATTCTGAATCTGCTTAGTGTATTCATCTCTTGGTCTCCCTCTACGATTTTTACCCTTCACGCTTCCCTCCAGTACTAAATTGGTGATCCCTTGATGCCTCAGAACACGTCCTACCAACCGATCAATTCTTATAGTCAAGTTATGCCGCAAGTTTCTCTTCTCCCCAATTCTATTCAGTACCTCCCCATTAGTTACGTGATCTACCCATCTAATCTTCAGCATTCTTCTACAGCTCCTCATTTCAAAAGCTTCTATTCCCTTCTTGTCTGTACTGTTTATCGTCCGTGTTTCACTTCTGTACACGGCTACACTCCATGCAAATATGTTCAGAAAAGACATTCTAACATTTAAAACTATATTCGATGTTGACAAACTACTCTTCTTCAGAAACGCTTTTCTTTCCACTGCCAGTCTACATTTTATATCCTCTCTACTTCGACCACCTTCCGTTATATTGCTTCCAAAATGGCAAAACTCATTTACTGGATCAAGTGCCTCATTTCCTAATCTAATTCCCTCAGCACCACCTGATTTAATTCGTAATTCGACTACTTCCATTATCCTCATTTTACTTTTGTTGATGTTCATCTTTTATCCTCCTCTCAAAATTCCTATTCCAAATTTTTCTTATGTCTCTTTTACTGTTTGCTCAATATACAGATTGAATAACATCGTGGATAGGCTACAATCCTATCTCACTCCCTTCGCAACCACTGCTTCCCTTTCATTCCCCTCGACTCCTATGACTGCCATCCGGTTTCTGTACAAATTGCAAATAGCCTTTCGCTCCCTGTAGTTTACCTCTGCCAGCTTTAGAATTTGAAAGAAAGTATTCCAGTCAACATTGACAATTTCTCTATGTCTACAAAAGCTACAAACTTAGATTTGCCTTCCCTTAACCTATCTTCTTAGGGAAATCGTAGGGTAAGTATCGCCTCACGTGTTCCTACATTTTTCCAGAACCCAAACTGATCTTCCCCGAGTTCTGATTCTACCAGTTTTTCTATTCTTCTATTAAGAAATCTTGTTAGTATTTTGTAAAACTTACGTATTGAACTGATAGTTCGGTAATTTTCACGCCTTTCAGCAACTGCTTTATGTGAAATTGGAGTGATTACATTATTCTTGAAGTATAAGGGTATTTCGCTTGCCTCGTACATCTTGAACAACGGATGGAAGAACTTTGTCATGGCAGGCTCCCAAGGCCAACAGTAGTTCTGACGGAATATCGTCTACTCACTTGTTTCGACTTAGATGTTTCAGAGCTCTGTCAAATTCTTCGCACTGTGTCGTATCTCCAATCTCATCTTCATCTACGACCACTTCCCTTTCTATAATACTGCCGTCAAGTTCATCTCCCTTGCAAGAACCTTCCATCTTTCGGCTTTCCCTTTCTATGCTTAGGACTGCTTTTCCCTCTGAGCTCCTGATATTCTTGGCGCTACTTGTCTTTTCCTCAAAGTCCTCTTCAATTTTCATGTAGGTGGCATGGAACTATATGAAAATCGGATGGGGCAACACGGGCCTGTTATGGAGGACTACGGACGACAGTGAACCCAAGGCGTCGGGTTGTAGCAGTCTTTGCAAGTGCTCGTGTGTGGTCTGACATTTCCAAACTGAATCAGAGGGTGCTCCATGTGTTGACAAAGTTTTATGCGCTTAGAAACTGGATTACAGCACGCTGTTTGTCATGGACCGACGTAGTTACGTCACACACCATCATGTTACACACTCACAATACGGATTCCTCCAGCGGCAGAGAGCTGCAACTTGGGTCAGCGAAGCGTGAAAGTCGTTTGAGGGATACGTGTGAAATGTGACAGCTTAACCGATACTGAGAACGGAGTAAAAAAATTCGTAGGTGAGCTGTGGTAAAAACTGCTGTTTTGAAGAGCGCGACGCAGCGCGTAGTGTGAAGTAGTCGCTCTCCGTTTCTGGCGGTGCCGCCGCTGTGGCAATCGCAGGTTTGGTGTCTCCCTCTGGTGGAAAAGGGGAACGAGTGCCTGTTCACGTGCGTTTAAGGGGCGCTATGAGCTCGCCAGTCGGTCAGTCTAGGTCAGTCTTTCGTCCCCAGCTTGCTAGTCTGTCACTCGTCCGCATGTGTTAGGCAGTTAGTGTCTGTCGTTCGGAGTGCTATTATGTCTTTCGTTCGGATCAACCTTTAAAGCCGGCAAAATTAGAATCTTTCCACTCCGCCAGTAAGAGAACTCAGCGAGTGGTCGCCCGGTCGGGACTTTGTTCCTGCATCTGAGTCTGCGCGTTAGGCCACCAGTCTGCTCGTGTTTGCTCAGGCAATGGTCACTGGCGGTTGGATTGATCGGTTGGTCGGTCGCGCACTGAGACACAAGAAAGTTAAGTGATTGATGATATGTTGTTTCATTTACTCTTGTTAAATTCTACTCGTTTCCTTGGTGAGGTCACCAGCCGTTTTATTTTGGGGTCGTCCCACCATTCTTCTCCGTTTGCCCACCCGCAGGAAGGTGGTTCTTTATAATTTCGGTGGTCCGTTTCCCCTTGTGGAGTATGGGCGGGTTAGAGCAACCTGCGTTTCGGGTTGTTCGGTAATCTCCCTATCAATCTTCCATACGTTAGTAGCTGCCTCTGTCATATTTGTCTGATTCGGTGTGTTAACGAATTTATTGCTTGGAGTGTAACGGCCTAATTCCTGAAATATGTTTTGATCTTGCCTATCATCTTGAGAGGCGGTATCTGTGTACTGTAGAGCATGTTAACTTGTTTGGCCAACCTTGTATAATTTTATATAAGATTGTATTTCATGGGCTTTTATTTAAAAGGTCATTTTAGTATATAAAGTTGCCACCCTTTCACCGTAAGACTTTTCTTAGAAGTTAAAATCAAGTTGCACCTTCGGTAGCAAAATTAATATTTTAATTTTACTGTTTTGTACCATTTCCATCCCTCCTACAGGGTGCATATTTTGTGTGCTTGTGTGAATTGTTAAAACTTTTATTTTAAAGTAATCTGGTGTGTTGCAGATTTCCACCAGTGTAGTCTTTCAGAGGTTGTTGTGAGCGGTCGTAACTACGACCGTGACAGTAGCCTTTACGTTTCAATACTCACCCGTACATTACTAACTTAATGAAGGAGAAGAAAATAGGAGACATTATTTTCTGACTGGTCCTCGAATTATGTCTGGCGAGATGTCAGTTTGCTGTCTCTGAGGCATAAGAAGTAGAATTCCAACACAAGCCACCTCATCTTAGCAATCGTTTGGCAGTGCATCTAGTGTGAAATTCAGTGTTAGGCGATATAATTCTTGTGGGTTGAATCTCTAAACTTTAATCAATGTCACTTTTTTTTAACTGCGTCGTCCGGACACGGAGAAAGCCTTTCAACAGTAGCAGGAAGATTAGATCTCAGTCAGTCACGCGAAGATATTAATCCTGTGTTTAGTATGATAGCCCACACAGACCCTGATTCTACCATGTAGGTCTTCCTAGATGACTGTTATCTGTCGCCTGAGCTTCAAACACGGAAGTTTTCCAATACACCTTCATCACACTGGAGTAAATCTAATTGGATTCTGCGACTGTACTAACACTTCAAAAGATGAAACCAGTCACATTCTCTTTGCATGTGCAAAATGGGAGCGGAATAGCAACAATTACGTCTTCTGAAAGTAGTTTCCCACGAGAGTACTTCCTCTGAATTTTTACGAGCTTCCAAGAGAGCTTTTTAGGAATAACGCACCATAGAGGGTGCTATGATAACAATCACTTCATGTTAAAATCTATTTTATATGTAGACGCCGGCCTGGGTGGCCGAGCGGTTCTAGGCGCTACAGTCTGGAACCGCGCGACCGCTACGGTCGCAGGTTCGAATTCTGCCTCGGGCATGGATGTGTGTGATGTCCTTAGGTTAGTTAGGTTTAAGTAGTTCTAAGTTCTAGGGGACTGATGATCTTAGAGGTTAAGTCCCATGGTGGTCAGAGCCATTTGAACCATTTTTGAGCCATTTGCATCTCCATTGCTACCTACTGCTTTTTGTTTTAATTCTGGAATTCTATCTTTGTCGAATTAACCTGCAAAGATTTAAGCGTCGAATACCTTTACTAAACACGTATTTTTATACTTGCACGGTCACGTCACATTAATGTGACCATCGGCAATGTTCGACATTAACGTACAATAACCATTCACAGACGGCAGCACTAAGCGTGGGGGGGGGGGGGGGGGGGAGGGGGGACACAATGTGTGTTTAAGGAGCGCGGAGAACAGTGAAACCGTTGTCGTAACGCGGGAGCGGGGCGATTTATTTGACTTCCAAAACGGAATGGTCACTGGGTTTGAGGCCGAATGGTGGAAGCATGTCCGAAACGGCTAAGTTTTTGAACTGTTCCTGTGCAGCCCTGGTTAAAATATACCGTGTATGTCAAAATGACGCTATCCAAAGCTGACGCCAAAGCAACTGTGGTGCACCACAAGTCATAGATGACGAGTGAACAACGGCTGCGTGACGGCTGGGTGTTGTGTGTTGTCCTTAGGTTAGCTAGGTTTAAGTAGTTCTAAGTTCTAGGGGACTGATGACCATAGATGTTAAGTCCCATAGTGCTCAGAGCCATTTGAACCATTTGAACAACGGCTGCGGGGATGAGTATAGGGCGAAGAGACGTGCAACTGTTGAGCAACTGACAGCCCAGATGAACCGAGAGGCTACCAACAGTGTCTTCTTCTCAATGACTGCCTAGTGAAAGTTGGAGCCCTATGGGCCTCCGCACCAGGCGCTTGGTTCAAGCACCCACGCTGACTGCTGTTGATCGGTGGCGAAGGCTGGAATTTGCACGCCAGCACCTCAAGTGGACGTCACTGAGCGGCGCCAGTTGGCCTTTCCAGATAAGTCATGTTTCATGCTCCATCGGACAGACGGCGTTTGGTGGTACGGTGTGGAACGTCTCATCCTTGTGCCACCATGTCCACCCGTAGGTGCAGTTTGTTTTTCCGCGGCCAAGTTGCATCTCCCAGCAGGACACACAGCTTGCAGTGGACGTGCGTGGTTCGAAGAGCACCAGGATTGGTCTACCGTACTCCCCTGGCCACCAAACTCTTCGGATTTAAACCCAATCGCGAATCTGTGGGACCACCTAGATCGGACTGTTTGCGCCATGGATCTCAGCTGCGAATCCTCGCACAGTTGCCCACGTCACTGGAGGTGTTGCTCCCCACATACTTGTCGGTACCTTCCAGAACCCCAATCACTCGCAGTGGCTAGCACATTGGACTTGCAGTCGGGAGCACGGCGGTTCAATCCCGCGTCCGGCCATCCTGATTTACGTATCCCGTGATTTCCCTAAATCGTTCCAGGCAAATGATTCAAATGGCTCCGAGCACTATGGGACTTAACTTCTGAGGTCATCAGCGCCCTACAACTTAGAAATACTTAAACCTAACTAACCTTATGACATCGCAAACATCAATGCCCGAGACAGGATTCGAACCTGCGACCGCAGCGGTATCGCGGTTCCAGACTGTAGCGCCTAGAACTGCTCGGCCTCCTTGGCCGGCGCTCCAGGCAAATTCCGGGATGGTTCCTTTGAAAGGGCACAGTCGACTTCCTTCCCCGTCCTTCCCTAATCCGATGAGACCGATGACATCGCTGTCTGCTCTCCTTCCCCAAAACAACCCAACCCTCAATCACTCTCTTCCTACATGTCTCGCAGCAGTCCACACTGGAAAAATGTTTACTCGGAAATTTGGCAGGTGGTCGATTTAATGTGACTGGACAGTGTATATTTGTTCCACAACTTCTTAATCTTTAATATTCTTATATTGTTCCTCTACCTTTTCCTTTAAGTTAACCGATCTTATTGTTCAATATTTTACATACATAACAATTTACAGCAGGCATAAAAAGAGCTCATATTATGTCATCCATTTATATTTTATACTGTATGGCCCATCGCTATCTTTTAGCTAGTTAAATGGCTGTTCGATGACGTCGACCAAATAAATAAATTATAAAATGAACTTTCGAAGGTAGTCGCCAACTTCGTCAAATCACTTCCCGCGTAACAGCTGCAGGATGACACCCACTGTGGAGTGACGATGTTGTGACTATCTGGCAGTATCTCGAGTACCAGCTATAAGCAGAAAGCAGCTATTCATCTACATCTACATGATTACTCTGCAATTCGCATTTAAGTGGTTGGCAGAGGGTTCATCGAACCACAATCATACTATCTCCCTACCATTCCACTCCCGAACAGCGCGCGGGGAAAACGAACACCTAAACCTTTCTGTTCGAGCTGTGATTTCTCTTATTTTATTTTGATGATCATTCCTACCTATGTAGGTTGGGCTCAACAAAATATTTTCGCATTCGGAAGAGAAGGTTGGTGACTGAAATTTCGTAAATAGATCTCGCCGCGGCGAAAAACGTCTTTGCTTTAATGACTTCCATCCCAACTGGCGTATCATATCTCCAACACTCTCTCCCCTACTACGTGATAATACAAAGCGAGCTGCCATTTTTTGCACCCTTTCGATGTCCTCCGTCAATCCCACCTGGTAAGGATCCCACACCGCGCAGCAATATTCTAACAGAGGACGAACGAGTGTAGTGTAAGCTGTCTCTTTAGTGGACTTGTTGCATCTTCTAAGTGTCCTGCCAATTAAACGCAACCTTTGGCTCGCCTTCCCCACAACATTATCTATGTGGTCTTTCCAACTGAAGTTGTTCGTAATTTTTACACCCAGATACTTAGTTCAATTGACAGCCTTGACAACTGTACTATTTATCGAGTAATCGAATTCCTATCGATTTCTTTTGGAACTCATGTGGATCACCTCACACTTTTGGTTACTAAGCGCCAACTGCCACCTGCCACACCACACAGCAATCTTTTCTAAATAGCTTTGCAACTGATACTGATCTTCGGATGACCTTACTAGACGGTAAATTACAGCATCATCTGCGAACAACCTAAGAGAACTGCTCATATTGTCACCCAGGTCATTTATATAGATCAGGAACAGCAGAGGTCCCAGGACGCTTCCCTGGGGAAGACCTGATATCACGTCAGTTTTACTCGATGATTTGCCGTCTATTACTACGAACTGCGACCTTCCTGACAGGAAACCACGAATCCAGTCGCACAACTGAGACGATACCCCATAGGCCCGCAGCTTGATTAGAAGTCGCTTCTGAGAAACGGTGTCAAAAGCTTTTCGGAAATCTAGAAATACGGAATCAACTTGAGACCCTCTATCGATAGCGACCACTACTTCGTGCGAATAAAGAGCTAGCTGCGTTGCACAAGAACGATGTTTTCTGAAACCACGCTGATTACGTATCAATAGATTGTTTTCTTCGAGGTGATTCATAATGTTTAAATACAGTATAGCTCCAAAACCCTACTGCAAACTGACGTCAAGATATAGATCTGTAGCTCGATGGATTCTTAAACACTGGTGCGACCTGCGCAATTTTCCATTCTGTAGGTACAGATCTATCGGTGAGCGAGCGGTTGTATATGATTGCTAAGTAGGATGCTATTGTATCAGCGTAATCTGAAAGGAACCACCTAATCGGTATACAATCTGGACCTGAAAACTTGCCCGTATCAAGCGATTTGAGTTGCTTCGCAACCCCTAAGGTATCTACTTCTAAGAAACTCATGCTAGCAGCTGTTCGTGTTTCAAATTCTGGAATATTCCATTCGACTTCCATGGCGAAGGAATTTCGGAAAACTGCGTTCAATAACTCTACTTTAGCGGCACAGTCGTCGGTAACAGTACCATCGGCACTGCGCAGCGAAGGTATTGGCTGCGTCTTGCCGCTTGTGTACTTTACATACGACCAGAATTTCTTCGATTTTCTACAAAATTTCGAGACAATGTTTCGTTGTGGAACCTATTAAAGACATCTCGCATTGAAGTCCGTGCCAAATTTCGAGAGTCTGTAAATTTTAGTCAATCCTCGGGATTTCGCGTTCTTCAGAACTTCGCATGCTTTTTCCGTTGTCTCTTCAACAGCGTTCGGACCTGTTTTGTGTACCATGGGGGATCAGTTCCATCTCTTACCAATTTATGAGGTATTGCTGTTGCTACTATATCTTTGAATTTGAGCCACTTCTCGTCTACATTTGCATAGTCAGTTCGGAAGGAATGGAGATTTTTTCTTAGGAAGGCGTCTAGTGACACTTTATCCGCTTTTTTAAATAAAATTATTTTGCGTTTGTTTCTGGTGGATTTGGAGGAAACGGTATTGAGCCTAGCTACAACGACCTTGTGGTCACTAATCCCTGTATCAGACATGATGCTCTCGATCAGCTCTGGATTGTTTGTGGCTAAGAGGTCAAGTGTGTTTTCGCAACCATTTACAATTCGGGTGGGTTCGTGGACTAACTGCTCGAAATGATTTTCGGAGAAAGCATTTAGGACTATTTCGGAAGATGTTTTCTGCCTACCACCAGTTTTGAACAAGTATTTTTGCCAACGTATCGAGGGAAGGTTGAAGTCCCCACCAACTATAACCGTATGAGTGGGGTATTTATTTGTTGCGAGACTCAAATTTTCTCTGAACTGTTCAGCAACTATATCATCGGACGTAGAAGGAGCCAATTATTAACTTAGTTCGGCTGTTAAGTATAACCTCCACCCATACCAATTCGCACGGAGTATCTACTTCGACTTCACTACAAGATAAATCACTACTGACAGACACAAACACTCCACCACCAATTCTGCCTAATCTATCTTTCCTGAATACCGTCCGAGACTTCGTAAAAATATCTGCAGAACTTATTTCAGGCTTTAGCCAGCTTTCTGTACCTATAACGATTTCAGCTTCTGTGCTTTCTATTAGCGCTTGAAGCTAAGGGACATTCCCAGCACAACTACAACAATTTACAACCACAATTCCGACTGTTCCTTGATACAAGCACGTCCAGTATTTGCCATGCACCCTTTGAGATGGCAGCCCACCCCGTACTTTCCCGAGGCCTTCAAACAAACAAACAAAAAAAAAAAAAAAACCGCCCAGTGCACGCCACACAGCCTCCGCTACCCGTGTAGCCAGCTGAGTGTAGTGAACTCCTGACCTATTCAGCGGAACCCGAAACTTCACCACCCTATGGCGCAAGTAAAGGAATCTGCAGCCAACACGGTCGCAAAACCGTCTGAGCCTGTGATACAGACCCTCCACCCGGCTCTGCACAAAAGGTCCGCAGTCGGTTATTTCAACGATGCTGCAGATGGTGAGCTCTGCCTTCATCTCGTAAGCAAGACCGGCTGCCTTCACCAAATCAGATAGCCGCTGGAATCCAGAGAAGTTCCTCAGATCCAGAGCGACACACGTCATTAGTGCCGACATGTGCCACCACCTGCAGCTGGCTGCACCCTGTGCTCTTCATGCCATCCGGAAGGACTCATTCCACATCAGGAAGGGCCCCCTTTACGCGCCAACATTGGAGTTCCCAACTACCAATACGCCCTCCCTCTGCGATTCCCCTGACCTTGAAGGCTGAGAATCATCCTCTGAAACAGGGCAGTCAGCTGATTCTGGCTCAGCCAGAGACAGTACCTGAAACCTGTTTGTCAGAGGCACTGGGGAGGCTTTCTGATCAGCCTCCAGGGACGTCTTTCGCTGCCTGCCACGCCTTGGAACGACCTCCGAATCAACCACAGGGGAGGGCTCAGCCCCACTGCGGGCAGCAAACGGGGCAACTACAGCGGCAGACCGATCTGGGGACAGACGGGACGAGGTTGACATCCCTGTGTTACCCAAGTCCGGCTCCCCACAGTGGTGCCCATTGGCAACAGCCTCAAACTGTGTGACCGAAGTCAGTGCCGCCTGGAGCTGTGAGTGAAGGGATGCCAACTCAGACCTCATCCGAACACAGCAATCATATTTAATTCCTATAATAGCAGCAGCAGCAGCAATAGTAGTAGTAGTAGTAGTAGTAGTAGTAGCAGTAGTAGGATGTGGACTAGCAGCATTTCTTTTGGGTGGCTAAAATAAAACTGGCCCGGAAAATATTTCCTGCACCTTAAGACTGGCAACCCGACTAGCATTATCTGTCCTAGGTTTGAATGATGTGAGTTAAGCTGAAAGAAGTATTTCCCAGGCCAGTTTTATTTTGCCCAAGCTTTTATTTGTTTATTTCGAATGAATAGGTATGTTCCTGTTGGGCTGTGATGCCTGTGGATCTGCCTAAATCTGCATGTGCACCTGTTCTCCAAAAATTAAGGTACAGTGCGTAGCGGAGAGTGCATGACATACTACAATCATTTTCCCCTTACTGCTCCAATAACGGATGGTATGGGGCAAGAGAGGCAGTTAGTAACCTATCGTATGAGACCGACTTTATCTACAGGGAAGCATAGGATCTGGGTGCCTCGCCAGGGTAGCCGAGAGCGCTAACGCGCTGCTTCCTGAACTCGGGTAGGCGCGCCGGCCCCGGATCGAATCTGCCCGGCGAATTAACAATGAAGGCCGATGTGCCGGCCAGCCTGGATGTGGTTTTTAGGCGGTTTTCCACATCCCGCTAGGTGATTACCGAGCTGATCCCCATGATCCGCCTCAGTTACACGGCTCGCTGACATCTGAACACTTTCGCACTATTCCATTGATTAAACTCGACACAGACAGTTGGGGTACACTAATTCCGTCCCGGGGGGTACGGGGTGGAGGCAGGAAGGGCATCTGGCCACACCTTAAACATTAACATGCCAAATCCGATTAACGATGACTGACCCTGCGCAATTGCGGGACAAAGCTCAAGCGGTAGATACATAAATAGATAACATAGGGTCTGGGTTCAGTGGGGTTTGGCTTGTGGGTTGTACAAGTATGGGCTCAAGTTTCCAGACATTTTATTAAACATAAAATGTCGGTGCTGACCGGCCCAGGGGAGGCGTAAAGTTTTGTGTCATACAGTCATCAAGGGTACACGAGTGGGTCTTCGGCTCAGAAACCTCTTATCGACGATGTTTCGTTGAATGATTTTCACCATGGCATTTATTGGTAGTCCAGCAATGAAACCTGCAGCAATTTACGGGAGGGTTGCGCTTCTCACGTTGAACGATTCTCTTCAATCGTTTTTGGGCCCGTTCTTGGATATACTGTGTCGTGCGCCAACTATATCACCACGTCAAAACTCACTTAAATTTTGATAACCTGCCATTGTACCAGCAGTAACTGATTTAACAAGTGCGTCAGACGCTTGTTGTCTTATATAGGCGTTGCGACCGCAGCGACGTATTCTGCTTGTTAACATATCTCTGTATTTGAATATGCACCCCTGTACCAGCTTCTTTGGCGGTTGAGTGTATAATGTAACTGAACTTCATAGAATTGCTTCAGGACAATATAACAAGATTTAAATTAGACTTCGGTCCATTAAGGAAAATTGGGCCAACAGCAACACCAACTGACAATATATGGCTTCTGACCATAGATATTACAATGGCAAATGAAAATATCTTCGACAAATAACCATTAAAAATGTTCAAATGTGTGTGAAATCTTATGAGACTTGACTGCTAAGGTCATCAGTCCCTAAGCTTACACACTAGTTAACCTAAATTATGCTAAGGACAAACAGACACACCCATGCCCGAGGGAGGACTCGAACCTCTGCCAGGACCAGCCGCACAGTCCATGACTGCAGCGTCTTAGACAAATAACCATTCAGAACAAGCAAAAATCAGAAGGCAACATTCGGAGTTTATTAGGACTGAAGTACGAATACAGATCTGCGAACACTCGCATCATCAACTACTCACGAAAACAACGCTACTATCAATTCACTAAATTTCTGTCTACAGAAATTTTGCAAATATATATTTTTTTGCAATGACAGATAAAAACAATCACGCTCATAGCGTAACAATAACAAGATATTTTTCTGTACAACGTCACATACACAATGAATCATGTTCACAGCGTAATGATGATTAAACAGTGCCGCGCGGGATTAGCCGAGCGGTCTCAGGCGCTGCAGTCATGGTCTGTGCGGCTGGTCCTGGTGGAGGCTGGAGTCCTCCCTCGGACATGGGTGTGTGTGTTCGTCCTTAGGATAATTTAAGTTAAGTAGTATGTAAGCTTAGGGACTGATGACCTTGGCAGTTAAGTCCCATAAGATTTCACACACATTTGAACATTTCTGATCGGAGCTTGAACGGTAACCAAATGACCGCCGCCTGCTCGTGCTCAGAATCGCAAAGCACAGGTACATCGTCGACGCGTAAAATTTCTCTCGCAATTTTGTCGACATCGCATAAGTATATTATATTGCCCTAATGGACCACTAGGAGTGTACAAAATCTGAAATAAAGCCGTGATCGGAACGTCGTGGCCTCCTCTTGGGAGACGAGTTTAGCTAAATGCCCCAGTCTGGACCCGGAGCCTCGTCACAACTCGTGTGCACGGCTACCGGTGAGGCCCTCTTTGCTATCGCCGCATTTCCTGCTCTGTGCCCTCATCTCCAAGCTTAGCTAACGCAGGCAACGTCGGCTGCCGCCCTTGCATCGCAGGCTTCACGACTACTGCCCCGCGGCCACTGTACCCGGTTCCGCTGATAGCGGAGCAGCTGACTGCCTTCCTTCAGCCTCGCGTTGTCCAGCTCGGAGCTGCGCTAGCTGTCGCACAACGGCCGCCGACAGCGGCCTTTTAGATCCCCGAACACTGGCAGATCAGTCGACCGACTCGTCCGCAGAGCGAGTCTGCCCCGACCTGTTCGCCTGTGTGTAGGCGCTGGGTTCATGGTCAGGTCCCAGGTCGGAGTGCGTCTATTTGACTGGCGAACCTCTATCTGCCAGCCCCAGTCGCTACCTGCCAGCCCACACCCCCTCAGTGCAGGGAGGTAGGGTCAGCCAAGGAGCCGCCGTTGCCCGCACACAATCGGAAGAGTCGCAAGAGAGCCAGTAAGCGAGTTGGTAGACCGGTCGGATTGTAAGGAGCGGCTTCAGCTAGCACTGTCGCGGCTGGTTGGGTGGGCCACAAAGAAAGATGTGCCTCGAATTTCAAACTCAAGGCACATCATTTGGCCTCATGGCCTTTACGCAAGATATATGTTGGAATAAATAGTATAGCTCTTTGCATATCTTGTTTCCTGAAATTTTGTGAGTAAGGCTTGCTTAGCCAAAGTGAGTGGAAAACATCTACATCTACATCCATACTCCGCAAGCCACCTGACGGTGTGTGGCGCATGGTACCCTGAGTACCTGTATCGGTTCTCCCTTCTATTCCAGTCTCGTATTCTACGTGGAAAGAAGGATTGTCGGTATGCTTCTGTGTGGGCTCTAATCTCTCTGATTTTATCCTCATGGTCTCTTCGCGAGATATACGTAGGAGGAAGCAATATACTGCTTGACTCTTCGGTGAAGGTATGTTCTCGAAACTTTAACAAAAGCCCGTACCGAGCTACTGAGCGTCTCTCCTGCAGAGTCTTCCACTGGAGTTTATCTATCATCTGCGTAACGCTTTCGCGATTACTAAATGATCCTGTAACGAAGCGCGCTGCTCTCCGTTGGATCTTCTCTATCTCTTCTATCAACCCTATCTGGTGCGGATCCCACACTGATGAGCAGTATTCAAGCAGTGGGCGAACAAGCGTACTGTAACATCCATGTGCAATCTGCATCCAGAACACTTGGTCGAAAGTCAGTTTAACCTCCTACATGTGCACACCGTAAGTGAGTATGCAAATGATTGAAGTTGCAATTCTCACTCGCATATACAATGTCCAACGGAGTGCATTAGTATTGTTTGTCTTTACTGTTGATGTGTGACGTGGTAGGCAGGATAAGGGTCGATGTCAGATGTTGAGTGATCGCTGTGTCATCCAGATGTCACATACTAGTTTGGGACAGTGTTATCAGCATCTGACCGAGTATTAAAAGAGCCTCATTGTAGGTCTCTAGTCGAATCGTGCAATATCCAGATTTGTGGAACGTTTGGATGTGACAGTGGCACAATGCTGGACTGCATGAGAACATGAAAACAGGCATAAACGTTCCAGTCGACCACGTATCAACACCACAAGACTACCTATGACCACCAAGCACATCAAAATCCCTTCACACCAAGAACAAGTCATGGATTCCTTGAAACATCTGTGTCACCCTGCACCGCTCGTAGGAGATTAGCAGTAGCCGGACTGGGGAAACATCCCATACAAAGACTGCTGTTAACACCACAACGCAAATGGCTGCGTTTGAGGGGTTCTTTGACTGGAAAGCATGGAACGCTTCATACTGTATTCAGTGATGCATCACAGTGCTATCTCGAATGACTGTCGTGGCAGGTATTCAGGTGATCTGAGAAGAGACCTAACTTTTCCAGTGTTTTGGAGAGGCACAAAGGTGTTACTCCTGGCGTAATCGTGTGGGGAGCCATTAGACATAGCTTCAAGTCACGACATCCTGTGTCCTCGTGTGTTGCCTCTCATGCGACACTATTGTGGTGCCATCTTTCAGCACGACAATGCGCGTTTTCACATTGTACGTGTCTTTATGAACTGTCCGTGCGACGTTGAAATACTCTCGTACCACATAACAGCCTCACACCCGTTCCCTGCTCGGACGTCAACTCTGCCCCAGAGCCAGCATCCAGGATATCAAGCACCAGTCACAACTTCTGTCTGCCAGCTGGGGTCGGAACAGGTACAACGATATAACATCTTTCCAAATGGCTGTAAGCATTTAACATCTGAGGTCATCAGTCCCATAGACTTAGAACTACTTAAACCTAACTAACCTAAGAACATCACACACATCCAGGCCCGAGGCAGGATTCGAGCCTGCGACCGTAGCAGCAGCTCGGTTCCAGAATGAAGCCCCTAGAACCGCTCGACCACAGCAGCCAGCCAACACCCTTCCCGACTCTGATGTAAACAGTGCAATGTCATACTAATAACTGATCTCACACTGCCAAGGTCTTTATATATTGGACTCGAATATGAATCACTGAAGTAACATTACATACTCCCTCAAATCGAAAAGTTTCGTTTTCTCCACCCCTTCTGCTTGATTCATTTATTTTGCTAAGTGGTATACTAGAATATGCATGACTCTGCCCACACTGATAGATTTTACCATATGACTAAGCGACTTAACTAGGTTTCACAACATATCACCTGAACTCTACTAGGTTTCACAACATTTCACCTGAACTCTTTTTAACACTGACACATGAGCGCTATAGTCCTCTTCCGAATGTTTATGTAGCCCAATACGTCCCTACATTCTAGTGAATAATCACACTTGCATCCTATCACTAAACAGAACACGATCTGTACTTTAAGCTGTAGCAAAATGAAGCTCATTAACAATACGGGGACATACGTTTCGATCCCACGGTCTTTGAACCCATTAACTGCATTACCGACTGCGGCATCTATAAATAATAACTGCTCAATAAATGACAAGGTCATCAACTCACAACAGTGGACTTCCCCCAGTCTGCTAAATTTCATTTTTGAAATAAGATTAACAAGAATAACGCATGAACGATGATTGTGAAATACATGTTGTCTGTTTAGTCATCTGCAATAAAGAATAACAAAATAACCTACCAATTATTCAACAACAGCCGACGTTTAGCGTCTTGAAAATTATAACACGTCAGGGCCTTACGCTTACTTAAACAGGAGCAACGGTTTCACTTCTGTGTCTCACCACGTGAAGCGTTTGCAATATCCGTATGATGATGCTACCTCATTTACTCATCTGTCAACTTTAACTCATTTGTCAACTTTCCCCGGTCTCCCCCATGCATTCTTATTGACGTTTAAAAAACCTCGATGCGACGTAGATGACGCAGAGACAAACAATGTGAGACACATGGGGTCGCAAATGTCGGGAAATGTCCCAAAAGTGGATAATAAGTGTTGAACATGTGACGTCACCAGATGACGTACATCGCCGTACGTGCAGCGATTGGCCTTTCGATCCTGACCTCGCTGGTAGGGGACAGTGCTACACACAGCTCACTTAGGCTACTCTGCAAATTTATTGTCCTCCCTGCAACCAAGCAAAAGCTGTTATTATTTTGTGTTTCTTTCTTTTTGTCTCTTCTTTTTTGTTGTGCATAGATTTTATTTAGTAAAGATTACGTGGGTCATTACTGGTAGCGGAGCAGTTCGGAAGCTTATAGTACTTAGTCACGTAATCTGACAAGCCCTCCCCCTCGCAGAGGTCTTCAGTGTACTAGCGTACTCTTTCCACCTAACTTCTCTTTTCTCTACGTTTAAGAGTGCAATTCCCATCGCACTCTTATTGTTTCAGTTTCACTGAATGTAATTCTGACTTTTCTACATGAAAGCTTATTTTTATTTCTTCAAAATTTTTCCTCAGCCTGTTTCACCTTGGCTTCCCTGCACTTCTTCTATATTTTATTGCTAAGTGACTTATACTGATGTACTCCTGAATTTCTCTGAACATTTTTGTACTTCCTTCTTTCGTCGATGAAGTGAAGTGTTTCTTCTGTTGCTCAATGAGGATATTTGTCTGGAGTGTAGCGATGTATAGAAATGAAAACTAGCCTATAAATAACACAGACAAAAAAAAGAAAGCTTCTCAAATGTAGCGCTACATAAGAATGCCGAAGATTACATACGTAGCTCGGCTAACAAATCAAGGGGCACTGAATCGAACCGGGGAAAACGGATCGACTGATGGGTTACACACTGAGTCGTTAAGTAATCATCAGTTTTGTAATGAGAGGAAGTGTACGTGATGTGTTTGTGCAGGAGGGGGGAGTAAAAATTGTAGTGGGAATCCAAAGCTTCGCTATAGTAAGCAGGATGATAAAGGAAGCAAAAGTTGTGATACAAAGTTTAAGAGGCTTGCGGAGAACAGACTACCGTGGAAAAGGGCATCAAAACACTCTTCGAACTGAAGGCCGCAAGAAAAATAACAACTATTATAATATATGCATGTTGTTATGCTTAAGTGGAGAAGTGGAAGGGGTAGGCTGAAATTATGTGCCTACTCCTCTAAAAGTGCATCTAAAATATCGCCTAGCTAAGCATATGCGTCCAATACTGTAATCTACAGGGTGGTTATAATTTAACTTTCGCTACATGAGATGACCCTATGAAAAACGAGTGAGTGCAGGACAATGAAACTTTGTGGAAACTTTTGTAAGGACATGCGGAAGTGAAATGTCAAATAAATCAAAAAAAAGAAACACATTTTAATTTCCACAAACGTTTAAGGAAATGCAGAAAAGAAAAAGCGAATAAATCACAGGAAGGAACACATTTCAATTTCCACAAACGTTGATCAATGTGACGACCATGTGCTTCCGCGACAGCCTGGAACCGCTCTAAATTGCTCTACTGCGGCCTGAAACATCTCAGGCGGGATATTGGATACCTCTGTCTCTACACTCCATTTTCAACCTCCAACGTGTGTTAGTGTCCCAATGATATACCCTGTTCTTCAGGTAAACAAACAGCCAGAAATCACACCGGTTCAAATTTGATGATGTCGGTGACCACGCAGATTGGAATGGTCGGCTAATGCGTCGGTTTTATCCAATGTGTCACGGAGTATGAGAGTCCTCACGAGCAATGTGAGGTGGAGCTCTATCGAGCATGAAAATAGCTGATTCCAAAGTACCTCTTTTCTGTAGAGCAGGCATCACATGTTGGCAAAGCAGATCACAGTAACATGTTTGATAAATAAAAGTTCACCAAACAGCAGTGAAAATTGAGAAATTATTTTATTTTCCCTGCTGCAACTACGAGATGTAGTCATGTCTTCGAAGGAAGCACTTGAGAATTCAGGACATCCAGAAACAGATGGCCCCAGCACGCCAGTATCGATAATTTTTGAGAAATGCATATAGGGCCTGAGGATGGCATATTGAATTGCCGAAACTGGTTGCGAAAATAAAATAACTTCTCAGTTTGCATGGCTGTTTGACGAATTTCTTTGTTAAATATTTGACCTGTAGCTGTCCCAAGTCCACAATGGATCAACAGAGACACAGTATGTGTGCCGTTCACGCTGCATATCCTTGATCCTTGAGATCCAAGTTCCTACCTACGTCGCAGCGCCAGTACCGGCGCCTAACGGCAAGTCATGACACAAACATTGCTAAATAAAATACTGCAGCGCACAGTTTAATCATAACCACCCTGCACCGGTCACAAAGATCGACAGGACGCAGTGCGTAATATACCATATTCTTATTTGGGGTTCCCGCCACCCAGATTTACGATTTCCAGCGAATGCTGAGTGTGGTTCCATCAAAACGGCTGCGGCCAGTATCCTGCCCCAGTTTGTCCAACCGAGATACAACTCCACGAATAGTTCGGAAATTAACAATTTTCCTTCCCACTTTTCAAGATTACTGAGATGAAGCTTGCAAATTAATCTGCGGATAACGCACGAGCTCTGCAACTCTATAACGGATGTTTATTTGTAAAAAGTATCTGCTCAACGCGGGATTAGTCACTTCCTCATGGCGCCGGCCACGGTGGTCTCGCGGTTCTAGGCGCGCAGTCCGGAGCCGCGCGACTGCTACGGCCGCAGGTTCGAATCCTGCCTCGGGCATGGATGTGTGTGATGTCCTTAGGTTAGTTAGGTTTAAGTAGTTCTAGGGGACTGATGACCACAGATGTTAAGTCCCATAGTGCTCAGAGCCATTTGAACCATTTTTGAACTTCCTCATGAGAGAATCAAAGCAAGCGGTTTCATGGTTTTCGAATAATGCAAGGAAAGATTAATATATCCATACGGATAGAATCCATAAGAGGCTATTGAACCTGCCACGTGCTGTGGTGGATAGCTATAGCAGCTGTATTACTCTACTGCGGTGTATAATTCTTCTTTTTCTTAGCCGTTTGTTCCGCCTGGTGTCACGGTCTGCTGAGTGGGGCCTGACCGGATTCAGATTCACATCCCCCAGGTCATTGTGCAGGGTATTTATTTGTGCCGTAAACACCAAAATCGAAAAAAGCGCACTAGTTCTTCTGTAATGGAAAAAAGTCTTTCAAACCGTTTAGAACCATCAACACTATTCTGGGTCTGTCATGAAGAGAAGGGCTCTTCTCTGCATTTGTCATCGTGTCTTATGTCGTGGTAATTCATCAACGTCTCATGAGATAGAATCTGGTGTGCTTGGCAGTCAGACTAGACTGAATAGCGGGAAGAGCCCTCCACCACACACTTCACAGACATATGAGTCATCTCGATACGGATGAAAACACGCAGCAAAACGACTACTGTTTCTCCTTCAATGAGAAACGGTTGTGCTCCTGGAAATATTTAGCGCCTACATGCGAATGAAAACAACAAACTCTCCGCTGTTACTTGGCCAAAGTTACGTCCGACCTCGTGGCTAGCATCTTAGCGTCTTTCCCTCTGCCTGCCCCTCTCCGACGACTATGACTCTCCTGTCACGTGTTCGTCAGTGAACGTTATACACTGCCACTCACTCTATGACAAGCAGAATCGATTGTCTCTTACTGTGTTGCATAGTAAAATTTGTTCTTGTTACATTTTCGAATTAAAGAGAGGGAAAACGACTGCTTGTATAGTTACTGCCAGTTGTCAATCGTTTTATTTTATCTTCACAATTACTTTTGCTTCTGAGACTGTGGAGAAACGTGTTTAGAGCTTGAGAACTCCACCCAAAAAACCGGTCCAAAAGGACTGCCGTGTAATACTGACCGTCTGACTTCGAATGTCTGCCAACGACTCAACACTCTTCTACCACCCAAAGAAGATTATAATTTTTCGCGCTGTTGCTCTGTATATATTATTGATGTCCTCTATTAATCCAACAGAATACACACACACACACACACACACACACACACACACACACACACACACACACACACACAAATCTAAGCAGCATTCCAGTATACGAGAATGTCAAGTAAGCATCTTTCTTATATGCACCGCTTAGTATATCATCAATGAATCGAGACTTCCCACTTCCTGCGACTGAACTTCCATGATAAATTCGCTTTATATCACTGCTTATGGTTTCCCTCCAGCACTCGCATGACAATACTGGCTTCTGGCTCCATTTGTTGTTGTTATTGTTGTCATCGTCTTCAGTGCGAAGTCTGGTTTGATGTGGCTCTTCATGCTAGCCTCTCCAGTGCAGCACTCTGTATCTTCTATCAACCGATCGCTTCTTTTGGTCAAGTTGTGCCACAAATTTCTAAATTCCTCACTTTTGTTCAATACCTCTTCATTACTTATTCGATCTACCCATCTTCTTTTCATCATTCTTCAGTAGTTCCACATTTGAAAGCTTTTATTTTCTCGGTGTGTGAACTGCTTATCGTCCAGGTCTCACTGCAGTGCTAGGCTACACTCTATATAGAAACAAAAAGATTCCTAGCTCTTTAATTTGCAATCCATGTTGACAAATTTGACGCTTTTCTTGTTTCTGCCTTTCTGCATTTTACATCTTCTCTACTATGGTCCGTTATTTTGTTACCCAAAGACCATAATTCAGCGACTATTTTTTCTCACTTCCAAATCTAATTCTGTCAGCATCACCTGTTCCGGCGTAACGTCAAGCGGCGGCACGATGGTCAGGAACGTTACAGTAGAGAGGGATGTGAGACGTCAGTCATTAGTGCGCTAACGGACCCCTCTCCAGTACGACATCGAGACGGCAGCGGTCTCTAGACATAGAGAACATAAGCGCCGCTCCGTCTGGCCGCAGCCCAGTTGAAGTCTAGCCGATCTACGAATGCTATAGCAGTTAATTAGAAACTGTATTGCTAGACTTTCATTGGAATTGTATATACTGAAGATATCGCTTATGTTTCGTGTCACCCTTTGCTTGAGACATCTCACTGTAAATTTCTCAAAGTTAAGTATTGTCATTTATCTTACAGTAAATAAAATCTATTAAGACTATTTGTTTAAATTGTTGCCTAGCGATCCTAGAAAGCAGGCTTCCTGGGCACACTATATTAGACGAGTGGGTAGGACACAACACGACCCAATTAAATTCTACAGTCAATAGGTTGTTGTGTGCGTACTGTAAGACCTTCAGTACACACACCATCAGATTATTTGACTTGTTGCTCTAACGAAGTAGGTGAGTGTCAGCAATATGTCTCGTGGTCTTATCGTGGCGTGTTTATCTTTTGCCGTTAGGTCAGACGATAGAAATGCCACTTGCACGCTTAGAGTAGTAGATTGACGGTGACCAACTTTAAACAGAAGTTGATTAATTTTCACACACATTTATTAAAATAATAACAAGGAAAAAAATTAATTAACTTGGTTCAGGATGCTATTTACAATTGACAATATGAAGTTCCTTTGGTATTAGTGCATTAATCTTATTCTCTCATATATCTCTGATACTTGACAAAAGTGTCTATACATTTACCTTCATGGCTATGTACAGGAATATGGTAATCTTATTAGGCGCAGACTGAAACTTGACTATAGACTGGTACAGACTAACGCAGACTGGTGCAGACAAATGCAGACTGGCTAATCGGAGGTCTGTACACTCGTTATAATACCTCGAGCGTTCAGGTATCACTGCGCGAGTGTGATCCACGAGGAGAAAAGGTTCTACGTTAGCAGCAATCTCATTGGCTGCGTTACATATTAATACGTGGATCGGCGGAAGCAGGATTTGGTCCGTCTCTATGACAGCGCCATCTCGTAGTGCGGAGATGGACGAGCGCTGCGTCTGCGCTGCTGTGCTTAGTGGGGCGCGCTCTAGTGGGAAGTTGTGTACGCACCGACTACGTGGAACTATGTACACAACATAGTGAAACACCTGAAGTACATTATCTTTATTGAAATGAATAATTAAAGGTACTGCAGCAGTTACTTTTTTCCCTGGATAGCATAATGCTCTTGTGCAAGGGGCGTCCAGTAAGTAAGTTTGCTGGTTGGTGTGACCGAGTGGTTCTAGGCGCTGCAGTCTGGAACCGCGAGACCGCTACGGTCGCAGGTTCGAATCCTGCCTCGGGCATGGATGTGTGTGATGTCCTTAGGTTAGTTAGGTTTAAGTAGTTCTAAGTTCTAGGGTACTGTTGACCTCTGATGTTAAGTCCCATAGTGCTCAGAGCCATTTGAACCATTTTTAAGTAAGTTTCTCCATTTTATTTCTCTGCAAAATAACCTGTGCCCGGGTCATGTGAGGGCTGGCTAGTTCGACTGATACATACTGACAACGATCACACCGACTTACGATGCATACTGCAGTATCTTGCCAGCATGCTGCCAATTAGTTACCACCACAAATAGTGTTCGCTTGTGAGCTGCGCTCTATCATTTGTTTTTTCGCAGAAAAGCTACTATCTGAAGTCGCTATCCATCGGGAGTTAGCCTCTACCTATGGGCAAAGCGGTATGGTTCGACGCTGGCTCGGAAGAATCCACAGAGAAGTGTTCCCACTCCCTCCATATTCACCAGATCTTGCCCCAAGTGATTTTCTTATGTTCCCCCACTCAGAGGCCATATTGGAGGTAAGTATTTCAATAGTGACGATGAAATGAACTGTCGTGTGGCGAGGGCCTCCCATCGGGTAGACCGGTCGCCTGGTACAAGTCTTGTGAGTTGACGCCACTTCGGCGACTTGCGTGTCCATGGGGATGAAATGATGATGATGAGGAGGGCAACACAACACCCAGTCCCTGAGCGGAGAATATCTCCGACCCAGCCGGGAATCGAACCCGGGCCCTTCGGCATGACATTCCGCCGCGCTGTTCACTCAGCTACCGGAGCGGACAATAATGATGATAAGTCACATGGAACAGCTAGTTACCACTACAGGACCGGACCTTGTACAACACTGGTTTGGAGAAACTCTCGTCACATTACCAAAACTATTTGGAAAAATATGGCGACTATGTAGAAAAGTAACGGAAGCATTGTACAATGTCACTGAAAGTATTTCAACATGATAAGCTGTTTATTTATAAAATATTCCCATTACAGAACGTTGTGGGAGTTCAAGATAAGTATTGTCTTTGATGTCACACAAGACAGGGTACGCAGGCGTTAACACATTGTCACTTGATCTGTTGCCAAACAGGAGTGTGGTGATGTATTTTCATAAACTTTCCGATTACTGATTTTTTTCACTGCCTCGTGTGTCTTTGGTGCCACATTCCAGTGGTGGGCAAGCACGCCCGCTGTTTGCCGTTAATACTGGCTTCCCACCTGTACAGGTCTTCATCACTATGTGCACACTGATCTTATAAACTGCGTCCTCTCCGTACACACTTTACAGCCTGCACCAACTTCGCCAAAAATTCAGTTTCGGCACGCTGCTTCTGACTGGGCTCCATTATCAACTTACACAAAAAAAACACTCTGAAATACATGTACACAGGTAGTCATCCTAACTACACTACTGCCCATTACAATTCCAGCACCATGAAGGCGGCTTTGAAGCAACACCAAACTGACATAAAGTGTATTACACTTTGTGATCAAAAGTATCCGGACATCTGGCTGAAAATGACTTACAAGTTCGTGGCGCCCTCCCATCGATAATGCTATGGTGTTGGCTAACCCTTAACCTTGATGACAGCTTCCACTTTCGCAGGCATACGTTCAATCAGGAGCTGAAAGGTTTCTTGGGAAATGGAAGCCCATTCTTCACGGAGTGCTGCACTGAAGAGAGATATCGATGTCCCTTGGTGAGGCCTGGCAGGATGTCGGCGTTCCAAAACATCCTAAAGGTGTTCTATAGGATTCAGGTTAAGACTCTATGCAGGCCAGCCGATTACAGCGATGTCATCGTCGTTTGCCTATTGCACATTAAGACCCTCTTCAACGGTGGTCGGTATCTGTCAGTCAACTGATGAGGTCAGACTGTACGTTTTCGTGTAGCACATCCGTTCACGTTTCCACTTCACTATCACATCGGAAACAGTGGACCTAGCGATGTTTAGGAGTGTGGAAATCTCGCGTACAGACGTATGACACAAGTGACACCCAATCATCTGACCACGTTCGAAGTCCGTGAGTTCCGCGAAGCGTCCCATTCTACTCTCGCACGATGTCTAATGACTACTGAGGTCGCTGATATGCAGCACCTGGCAGTAGGTGCCAGCACAATGCACCTACTGTGAAAAACGTATGTTTTGAGGGGTGTCCGGATACTTTTGATCACATAACGTGTATGCTTCGATATGCAAATGATTAGCATTTCAGCTCAACCGCGCAAATTTGATACAAGTAACGCCACATACGTTACATGTAAAAAGCTTGAATGACGAGTTGCTGCAGCAAGAGAAATGTAGGAAGAGAGTCGATGTGGTTTTGGAGGATATTGACAGGGATTTGGAGCCGCGCCTACTCCAGTGTTGGGCCAGCTGCGCTCAGTTTCACGGTTGAAGATGCACGTGCGAATAATTCGATCGAGGTGGTCCCACAGATTCTCTATTGGGTTTAAATTCGGGGAGTCTGGTGGCCATCAGAGTAGAGAAAACCCATCCTGGTGCTATTCAAATCACGCACGTATGCTATGAACTGTATGTCACGTTGCAATGTCCTGCTGCTAGTTGGCATTGTGCTAAGATCAAACTTGATGTAGGGGTGGGCGTGGTGCCCAAGGATATATGCATACTTGTGTTGATCCACCGACGAAAACATTTCCCAGACCATAGCGCTCACTTCTGATTGCAGGATGTTTGCTTTCAGGCGTTTCAAGAAGTACACGCCAATGGCCGTCTGGTGGATGACGCATACGGTGGATCTTCAGTTACGGTACTGGCGCGCAAATTCCAGCCTTCGTCGACGGTGAACAGCAGTCGGCTTGGATGTTGAACCAGGCGCCTGCTGCGGAGGTCCATAGGGCTCCAACGTTCACTGAACTGCCGTTGAGAAGGCACAGTTGATAGTCCCCTGGTTTATCTGGTGAGCAGTTGGTCTTCTCTTCGCCCGTCCACATCTCCGTTCAGCCCTGCTATCTGTGGCCCTTGGTGCACCACAATTGCCTCGGTGCCAGTTTTGGATAGCGCCATTTGCCCATGCACGGTATACTTTAACCACAGTGCCACGCCAACACTTTACAAATTTAGCCGTTTCCGAAACGCGTCCAACCCTGACCCGAAAGCCAATGATCATGTCATTTCCGACGTCAGATAAATCGCCCCTTTTTCCGCACTACGACAATGAATGCACTGTTTTCAGCGTCCCCCGACAGACTTCATATACTGTCCACTGCTAGCGCTTTTACCTGCAGTTTGTGAGTGGTTACTTCTCATTGCCATAGAACAAAGGCGCTGGTCACATTAACGTGACTGAGCCGTGTATAAGGAAAGGTCCGCAGCTCGTGGTCTCGCGGTCGCGTTCTCGCTTCCCGAGCTCGGGGTCCCGGCGGGGTCAGGGCTTTTCACCTGCCTCGAGATAACTGGGTGGGTGTGTTGTCCTCATCATTTCATCATCATTCGTGAAAGTGGCGAGTTTGGACTGAGCAAAGGTTGGGAATTTGTACGGGCGCTGATAACCACAAACCAATCATCATCATCATCATCATCATCATCTATAAGAAAAGATTCAGAAATCGAATTTGAATATCGGTTTGTTTGAGAGAAAATCATGCTGTGCCTCGGGTAAGGAGAAACATCTGCTACCACGTGTCGAAATCAGACTACAGCATGATCGTAGCCTATCGAGGCTCCAGTTTATTGCTTCACGGTATTAGTGCTCGCGATGGTCAGGAACCCACGTCTGCCATGTGAATATGGAATCGATGGGTTCAGGACGGTCATACTCAACGCTATGCAGGACACCAGCGACCCTGCACAATTAGCACCCGAGAGGACAGATATACAGGGCGTCAAGGATGTAAGTCCAGATATTTTTACATGTGGTTTCTTAATAACCACACGTCAGTGTGTTGGCTGTTTTTCCTCTGGGCCAAAGAATCTTCCTAACAACAAGTCACAAACTTTACGATCTCATGTTTTCTGCATGGTGGTAACTTCACTACTAAGTGGACTACACCAGTCAGTATAAGATAACAGTTTTGCTTCCATACCTCCAAGAGTCCACACTCCAACATCTGACCTGCTGCCAAAAAACATGGGACTTGTAATAGTCGTAATTATTAGTCTGCAAATGATGTAAATACTGACGTAATGTTCTTCCGCACACTGTCCCAGTCACCAATAGAGATACCTGACTTGTACCTGTTACACACTGTATTGTTCAGTCGGCCAAGTCATCTACCTTGAATAATGAAGAGCGCTTGTTCCCAGTAAAACAAGTGTCCACGTTTTCCTTTGACATAGCAGCAGCGTGTGGCGCGCCTACAGTGATGCGGCCTGTCACAGCATTGGACAGAAGACTGGCGCTGCATCGTCTTCAGACGAATACCGGTTCTGCATGCAGCTTCACGGTCATTGTTATCTGTGTGTAAAGGTTCCAAGGAGAACGAACGTTGGCAGTCTGCATTCGTCATCATCATCATATGGGCCTAGCACCCAGCGTGATGGTATATGGTACCTTTCGATGCACAACACGATCACTTCTGGTTCGCGTGTCAAGTAATTTGGACAGCAGTAGTTAAATTTCTGACGTGTTAAGGATTGTCGATGTGCCCTATATTCGAGGTCATCGGACATCATCTTTCAACAAGATAACACAAGACAGCATGCTGCAGCTGATGTCCATACCTACCTCGATACGGAGTCTATCCATCTGTTGCCTTGGCCAGCCCATCCTCCACATCTCTCACCCATTGCACTGAAAACATCTGGTCATGGTTCGCCCAGAGACTGGCTCGGCACCATTCACAAGCTTCTTCGACTGATGAATTCTGCCACAGAGCACAACACAATCAACTACGGTTTTTGAATTTCCGAGGGGTTCTAGGCCTACAGTCTGGATCCCGCGACCGCTACGGTCGCAGCTTCGAATCCTGCCTCGGGCATGGATGTGAGTGATGTCCTTAGATTAGTTAGGTTTAAGTAGTTCTAACTTCTAGGGGACTGATGATCTTGATGACCTCAGAAGTCAAGTCCCATAGTGCTCAGAGCCATTTGAACCTCAACTCCGGTTACCACGGCAGGTAATTTGGACAGCAATCCTTAAATTTCTTACGTGTTAAGGACTGTGGCTGTGCCCTATCTTCGACGTCACCGGACATTATCTTTCAACAAGACAACCCAAGACAGCATGCTGCCGCTCATGTCCTGACCTACCTCGATACAGAGTCTGTTCAGCTGTTCCATTCAACAGTCTATTTACCAGATCTCTCACTCATTGCACTGAAAACACCTGGTCTTGGATCGTCGAGCGACTGGCTCGTCACTTCTCAACAGCTTCTACGACACGAATTCAGCCATCACGTATGCAATGACATGAGGATGAAATGACGTACCCTTATCTGTCACCCAGGCTCAGTTCGGCTCGATGTCTATCCGGGGGTAGAGCCTTTGTTGCTGCTGCCAGAGGTGGCAGTAGCAACTATTACTAGTCCGTATACCTACAACGAGTACAATTTCATTATTTTCTACGCTTCCTGTGTTGCATTTTTAATGTACAGCTCTATGTAAAGAGAAAAGCGTCATAGAATGACATACCTCGTGTTCCTTGTTACGTCCACAAGAGGCAGCAGCTTTTGGTACAAGGTTATGACCTTGTGTTGGCGACCAAAAATCACAAGGACGTTTGCTAACGTGTTATTTGAGGAATAAGTGCTCATCGGGTTTTAGAAGTTGTTAAATTGTTCTTTTGTTGCATAGTATGCCAGTGTTATTTGATTTATAATATTTTTGCACAGAAGGTGAGTAAACACTGACTTAGCTAACATGCTAAGCATATTTCTGGATATGTGGGTCCATGTTTTATGAATAGTTCACTTGTACACGGAATGCGGGTAAAGAGATATACCATGAAAGGGCGTAAAATGACATACCCTTGTCATTTTACTCCCAGCGCACGTTATGCTTCCTGTCTTTCCATTCGTTTCTGTTTATAGTAATATAAAATGCAGGTCATTATTATTATTATTATTATAAACGTTACAGGCCTTTTGATAGACCACGAGAAACATTCGTTACTACTTGTTTTTCCTGTTCTTCCAGTACGTTCTTCCAGTACTCCTTCATTCGTTCACTAAAGGCTCTCTTCCTTTCTTCAATCCACTTTGGCCTTTGGGTTTTATGTGCTGTTTTCTCTGACATCACTTCCCACTTGTACACCTTGTGTTTATAGATGCCTTTGTCCATGAAGTCCGCTGGGTCTGTCTGAGCTCTTTCCAGATCAATTTTGACTTGTGTCATCCATGGTGTAGTGGTCTTCAGTCCTTCGATGTACCTGAGTGAGTCTGGTCTGTAGGAGTCTGCTGATGTGTCCATAAAATTTTAGTCGCCTCTTTCTAATGTTCGTTGCAATGTTGGAGTACTTCTCTGTGGTGTCCCTGGAGTGAAGCCTGTATCCTTCGTCCGTGAGTTTTGGTCCAACAATTTTCCTAATGATTTTTCTTTCCTGCGTGAGAATGTTCTCAAAGTCGGCCTTTGTGTGCAACATCAGTGTCTCACTAGCTCACAGTACCTCAGGTTTGATTACAGTGTTGTAGTGACAAATTTTGGTACAGGTGGACGGACATTTCTTGTTGTAAATACCCTGTGTTATGTATAAGGATCACTTCATTTTCAATAACCTAGTGTTCTGGCCAATTTTCTCCTTTCCTGTCTGTTCGAACATTTCACCTACATACACTTCTGGAAATGGAAAAAAGAACACATTGACACCGGTGTGTCAGACCCACCATACTTGCTCCGGACATTGCGAGAGGGCTGTACAACCAATGATCACACGCACGGCACAGCGGACACACCAGGAACCGCGGTGTTGGCCGTCGAATGGCGCTAGCTGCGCAGCATTTGTTCACCGCCGCCGTCAGTGTCAGCCAGTTTGCCGTGGCATACGGAGCTCCATCGCAGTCTTTAACACTGGTAGCATGCCGCGACAGCGTGGACGTGAACCGTATGTGCAGTTGACGGACTTTGAGCGAGGGCGTATAGTGGGCACGCGGGAGGCTGGGTGGACGTACCACCGAATTGCTCAACACGTGGGGCGTGAGGTCTCCACAGTACATCGATGTTGTCGCCAGTGGTCGGCGGAAGGTGCACGTGCCCGTCGACCTGGAACCGGACCGCAGCGACGCACGGATGCACGCCAAGACCGTAGGATCTTACGCAGTGCCGTAGGAGACCGCACCGCCACTTCCCAGCAAATTACGGACACTGTTGCTCCTGGGGTATCGGCGAGGACCATTCGCAACCGTCTCCATGAAGCTGGGCTACGGTCCCGCACACCGTTAGGCCGTCTTCCGCTCACGCCCCAACATCGTGCAGCCCGCCTCCAGTGGTGTCGCGACAGGCGTGAATGGAGGGACGAATGGAGACGTGTCGTCTTCAGCGATGAGAGTCGCTTCTACCTTGGTACCAATGATGGTCGTATGCGTGTTTGGCGCCGTGCAGGTGAGCGCCATAATCAGGACTGCATACGACCGAGGCACACAGGGCTAACACCCGGCATCATGGTGTGGGGAGCGATCTTCTACACTGGCCGTACACCTCTGGTGATCGTCGAGGGGACACTGAATAGTGCACGGTACATCCAAACTGTCATCGTACCCATCGTTCTACCATTCCTAGACCGGCAAGGGAACTTGCTGTTCCAACAGGACAATGCACGTCCGCATGTATCCCGTGCCACCCAACGTGCTCTAGAAGGTGTAAGTCAACTACCCTGGCCAGCAATATCTCCGGATCTGTCCCCCATTGAGAATGTTTGGGACTGGATGAAGCGTCGTCTCACGCTGTCTGCACGTCCAGCACGAACGCTGGTCCAACTGAGGCGCCAGGTGGAAATGGCATGGCAAGCCGTTCCACAGGACTACATCCAGCATCTCTACGATCGTCTCCATGGGAGAATAGCAGCCTGCATTGCTGCGAAAGGTGGATATACACTGTACTAGTGCCGACACTGTGCATGCTCTGTTGCCTGTGTCTATGCACCTGTGGTTCTGTCAGTGTGATCATGTGATGTATCTGACCCCAGGAATGTGTCAATAAAGTTTCCCCTTCCTGGGACAATGAATTCACGGTGTTCTTATTTCAATTTCCAGGAGTGTACTTAAAAGTGTATGACCCTGTTGATATTGCCATACTTTGTGTTAAAATTTGGTATGTGTAATTTCGAACAGAAGAATTGAGTTTTCTGAAAGGAGATCCGTAGCCTTACTTTTTCTGCGCACTCTTTAGGTACTTCTATCTGTCTGATTGCTGTGGTTCCGTTATCGGTGAGTAGTGCCGGATCGTCTGCGAAGGCTACACAGCCGACCTCAAGCTTGTCCTTGGGTCGTCCAGGTCGCACTCGCTTCCAGTGGCCTTGTATTTGCAGCTCTTTCTGCCATTCTTTGATTATCTTATCCAGCACTAGGATGAAGAGGAGCGGTGACAGACCGTCACCTTGGCGAACGCCTGTCTTGATCTCTAAGGGTTCGGAGTTTTCCCCCTGGAACTTCACCTTAGATGTCGTGTCTGTCAGTGTCTGATCAGTCGCAGTGTCTTGCTATCCAAACCTTGTTCATGTAGAATGTTGAGCAATGACTGGCGGCCAGTAATAACGGCTGTAAATTTTAACAAAATCGGTAATCACCTGTCATATGATTCAGAGATCATGCAGAAGACTATTGACGCTGGAAATAACAAGCAAGTGTGCTGACAGCGAGCCTCAAAAACTGTTCGAGGTTCCTCAATCTGCTTCAACCCTTTGAGTAACACTATGAAAAGAATGTTTTCCGTCGTTTCGTTTCCCAAGGAGATTGAAACTACAAGACGCAGCGGAAATACACACACCAGTAGAGACAGCATCTCTCCAAGTTCGTGACACACTGCAGGTACTCAAAATGGGCTTTGTTTGTGATGTGGCAAGCGTCAATTCGTGGGTGCAAGGCGTCGACGCTCAGGAAGGTGCGAAGGCAACCCGTTTTGCGAATCTGTTAATTGGGTTGCCTATCTGCAGGTGGGAACTAATTCGATGTGACAATACGGAAACTAGGGTTAACAACAAAACTTGAAGAACTTAGAAGTGCAATCTATAATTGTAAGAATTGTGCTAACCATTAGTAGGCTCCCATTTATCAACTGGACATTGACACATAACAATAACATGGTAGACAATGGGTTAATAACCACAGCACAAGGCAAGAACAAGCAAGCAATACCAGTTGATAAACGTTTAGGTTGCAGGAAACTCTTCGAACGTATCTAAACATTGAGCTACCTGTATTACAGTACATTAAATACCTCCAACCCAGGATAATTGGACTTACAATGGATCGTGCAAGTAAACTGGCAAGTGAGTTAGTCAAGTGGAATTAAACTGGTAATCGATTCAGCAAGTAGACATTGAGGGCTGGTAAATTCCTATTTTATTCAACCAAACAAACAATAAGCATTTAACATACACCTAAACGCGATGAACCTCACATTTGTGAGGTTTAGATGTGACGTCTGCAAATAAAAGTGAGTAACAATAGAAGACATGAGAGTATGTTACTTTGGCCATCGACTCTCACGACATGACAGTGTGTCCGTCCGGCGGATTAGTGTCGAGATCCGGCATGCCGGCCAGCCTGTGGATGGTTATTAAGGTGGTTTTCCATCTATCTGGTTCTCTTATTCCGCCTCAGTTACACACTATGTTGACGATTGCTGTGCAAACACTGTCTCCACGTACGCGTACAGCATAATTACTCTACCACGCAAACATTTGGGGCTACACTCGTCTGGTATGAGACGATCCCGGGGGGTTAACTGAGGGCCGAACCACACAATAACCATAGGTTCGGTGTGGGGTGGCGGTGGGGTGTGTGGACTGCTATGGTCTGTTGAGGCGTTGTGAACCACTGAGTGCTACGGCGGGACGAAGCCTCCTCGTCTTTTCAAGGTCCCCGGTTTAATACATGCAATACACACTACACAAACTGGCATCTGAGTTGGCCAAGAGGAATGAAACTGACAATCGATTCAGCAAGCAGACATTGATGGCAGGTAAATACTTATTTTATTTAACCAAACAAACAATAACCATTTAACAGGCCCCCTATAACGCGATAAACAACACTTTTGTGAGGTTTAAATATGACGTTTGCAAATAAAAGTGAGTTTCTACAGAAGACGTAAAAGTATGTTCTTTTGCCCAAAGATCCTCACGACATGACAATGTGTCCTAATTATACATAGTAATAATCATACAATATACACTCCTGGAAATTGAAATAAGAACACCGTGAATTCATTGTCCCAGGAAGGGGAAACTTTATTGACACATTCCTGGGGTCAGATACATCACATGATCACACTGACAGAACCACAGGCACATAGACACAGGCAACAGAGCATGCACAATGTCGGCACTAGTACAGTGTATGTCCACCTTTCGCAGCAATGCAGGCTGCTATTCTCCCATGGAGACGATCGTAGAGATGCTGGATGTAGTCCTGTGGAACGGCTTGCCATGCCATTTCCACCTGGCGCCTCAGTTGGACCAGCGTTCGTGCTGGACGTGCAGACCGCGTGAGACGACGCTTCATCCAGTCCCAAACATGCTCAATGGGGGACAGATCCGGAGATCTTGCTGGCCAGGGTAGTTGACTTACACCTTCTAGAGCACGTTCGGTGGCACGGGATACATGCGGACGTGCATTGTCCTGTTGGAACAGCAAGTTCCCTTGCCGGTCTAGGAATGGTAGAACGATGGGTTCGATGACGGTTTGGATGTACCGTGCACTATTCAGTGTCCCCTCGACGATCACCAGAGGTGTACGGCCAGTGTAGGAGATCGCTCCCCACACCATGATGCCGGGTGTTGGCCCTGTGTGCCTCGGTCGTATGCAGTCCTGATTGTGGCGCTCACGTGCACGGCGCCAAACACGCATACGACCATCATTGGCACCAAGGCAGAAGCGACTCTCATCGCTGAAGACGACACGTCTCCATTCGTCCCTCCATTCACGCCTGTCGCGACACCACTGGAGGCGGACTGCACGATGTTGGGGCGTGAGCGGAAGACGGCCTAACGGTGTGCGGGACCGTAGCCCAGCTTCATGGAGACGGTTGCGAATGGTCCTCGCCGATACCCCAGGAGCAACAGTGTCCGTAATTTGCTGGGAAGTGGCGGTGCGGTCCCCTACGGCACTGCGTAGGATCCTACGGTCTTGGCGTGCATCCGTGCGTCGCTGCGGTCCGGTCCCAGGTCGACGGGCACGTGCACCTTCCGCCGACCACTGGCGACAACATCGATGTACTGTGGAGACCTCACGCCCCACGTGTTGAGCAATTCGGCGGTACGTCCACCCGGCCTCCCGCATGCCCACTATACGCCCTCGCTCAAAGTCCGTCAACTGCACATACGGTTCACGTCCACGCTGTCGCGGCATGCTACCAGTGTTAAAGACTGCGATGGAGCTCCGTGCGCCACGGCAAACTGGCTGACACTGACGGCGGCGGTGCACAAATGCTGCGCAGCTAGCGCCATTCGACGGCCAACACCGCGGTTCCTGGTGTGTCCGCTGTGCCGTGCGTGTGATCATTGCTTGTACAGCCCTCTCGCAGTGTCCGGAGCAAGTACTGTGGGTCTGACACACCGGTGTCAATGTGTTCTTTTTTCCATTTCCAGGAGTGTAGAATATAGTTTCCCTTCGTGAATAGTTTATGACGTTATCGTACAGAAAATAAATCCTATAATTCAAAAAATGTAACCACAGCATAATTTTTCCCTTATGATGTCAGTTTAGGTCACCTTCCCCTTCGTAAGCTGGGCGATCTACATGTCACGTTACTGCTACTTTCGTGTTGCTTTCGTAGCGGTCCTACGGTCCCTAGCTGCGTTTCGCTGCACAGGTTTTGTGCACCTTTCTTCGCCTGAAGCACATGCGAGACTGAGTGTTCCATACGAACAATGAACGGATGTGCCTTTTGCTGATAATGACTGGAGAGAAAGGCCTGTCCTACGAGACCGGTTACAAGAGCTCTTCAGTCGCTGGGAAGCAGTTCACAACGCTATTGTGCCGGGAGACACAATAACATAATTTGTGGGAGAATGTGCTGAGTGTGGAAGATATGAATGAAATGCGTTAAGTCTCCACGGCAAGTGTCAATATGGTTACGATCCTTCTGAGCGAAATAGCTCATAATATTGTAAACCAAACTGAAATACATCCCACGTTTCGACCGACCTGCAAACGTCTTCCTCAGCACGTCGGAAATGCTGGTTCCTGCTGTTGAGACTTACGTATACAACTTGCCCTATTTAACTTGACCATCCAAACAACTTTTAGTCCAGAAGCAACATAAAAAAATGTATCAAGTGAATGTTGTTTAATTACCAGGGGACGTTACCAGCATGAGGCCCCTTCTTGTATCGTTGTTCGTTACGAAGATATGAACAGCAGTATGTGCTTTTTTAAATGGCACCTTGTACTTTTTATTCGGTAATCCAAATCCTCGCCTCAAAATCTGTCAAGTAACTTATGCATGAAACGCGACGTTATTACAAACATAACACAAAACTGACTGACTCTCCTGAAACAGCAGATAGTACAGGTAAACAGTGAGTAAGATAACTCACGCACTTCCTGTAACTGACAGTAAACAAATGGAACGAGAAGGAAAATGTACACCGGCCATTCAGTCAACAGTATTCAGTTTCAGGTTTGTGTGAGTACAACGTACACCAAATAAGAGATGGCAGAAATGCTACGCAACTAGCGAGAATGTAAATTAGTTATATCTTACAGAGAAGGAGAAAGCGATGAAATATAACTCTCTTGAAATTTTAAGAAAATTGCTAGAAATATTTTTAATTGGCTACATGGCGTACATTCTAAAATAACAAAATGTGATGATCAGTTTCAGTTGACTAAGCAACCATCTTCAGATCACTCACGATAAAATAAATGTCAGCATGCAAAGTACTCAAAAAATGGGATTGTGGGTGCACTTAACATTTCTGTTATTTATTTATTTATTTAACTCCCAAATCAGTTTCAGCGACAAATATCGGCATCATCAGTAGGTTCTTTGATTATAAAACATGCAGAACTAGCATACTTACAAAACACTCTAAAACATTATTAAATGTGTGCTGTTTTGTTCCAACTATTGTTTCTGTGAAATTATTTTTGCAGTCGTCTTCTGAATGGTTTGATCCGACTCGCCGCCATTCCCTCTATGCCGACCTCTTCATCTCAGAGCAGCACTTAAAGACAACGTCCTTAATTAATTGAAGTAGTTGTTGCACACATTCCACTCTTTCTTCTCCTACAGATTTACGGCAACGTCATAGCTGTGACTGAATATCCGTGAGATTAACCTGCAAAGTCAGGGTGTATACGCGGACAAGGAAAAAAAATTCCCGGATTTTTCCCAGATTTCCCGGTTAAAAATACACTTTCTCCAGGATGAAAAACCACTTTTTTCTTGTTATTAAGTGACAATATATTTTCCCTCGGAACTGTAAAACTTATCAACCTGTGAATGGTTATGTTTTTATACACGGACGCAGAACCTCTCTTCACTTTAGAAAACGAAACTCAGCGAAGAAAACTCTTTTTGGAAAGATTTTTCATATGCATCAACATGTACGCTGCATATTTTCGTATTACGAATGTATAAATTCTAATTCCACCAAAAACCGCATGTTACTTTCCGAACCATTGTAATCGAGATGAGATGTGCGTTTTTTAAGCCAGTCATAGCTCACGTCACGTGATCCCGCCAGCCGATTACAGCGGATATTCAGACCACAGTACACGTGATGTAGTCAGCTAACAGCAACATCACTGTTAAGTAGCGCGGATACACATTTAATATACACATATAATATTGCTCCGTAAGGATAATAACCTGTAAGAGAAGCTTTCACATATAATGTTGATAATTTTTGCGCGTGTTACACTTTAAGACATATCACACAAATGTGCCAGTAAACTTTTTCACAGAGTCCAGTGACTTGTCCACAAAGTTTTCCACAAATAAATTAGCTACCGCAGAGGAGAGAGAGCTTCCCGTAGCACTACATCAATTTGATCATAATAACGACATGAATGTCTGATCTTCTAGGCTCGAAATACTTCTAAATGGCTCATCATCAAACGCTCTGTGATTTAAGAAATTCATCGTACATTCTCGCACATAGTTCAGCCTAACTAAAAGGAAATTTACTTTGAAAGTAACGCTTTTCAAACCACCATTCGCAATATTTTCCCGCGACCTGTTAGAAATAGGTTCGTTTCAATAGTTGTCAGAGAGCCCCCGGTATCAGGCGCCACCGCGGTTTAGCAGCTGCCATACGCAGGAAGCCCGTATGTTCATACGTGTAAAACATTAAAAGGTATTACATTATGTCATAAAAGAAAAGATACATCAGAGGGTACTCCAAGAGCATCGGAATTTCGTGAACAATACTAAAATGGCACGTTTAAAGTGTGTACTTAAAGAGCACAATAGTAAGTCCAGATTCCCAATGAAGTAGGCCTCGACCTGATATTAAGCTTTTCAGTGTTGGTTTCGGGATGTAAATTTTCTTGGAGTACCAGTACTGTACAAACTCATTTTTGATTCTTTATTATGGTATAATTCCATACGTGTTGTTGTTGTTGTTATTGTTGTTGTTGTTTTCAGTCCTGAGACTGGTTTGATGCAGCTCTCCATGCTACTCTATCCTGTGCAAGCTTCTTCATCTCCCAGTAATTAGTACAACCTACATCCTTCTGAATCTGCTTAGTGTATTCATCTCTTCGTCTCCCTCTATGATTTTTACCCTCCACGCTGCCCTCAAATACTAAATTGGTAATCCCTCGATGTCTCAGAACATGTCCTACCAACCGATTGCTTCTTCTAGTCAAGCTGTGCTACAAGCTCCTCTTCTCCCCAATTCTATTCAATACCCCCTCATTAGTCATGTGATCTACCCATCTAATCTTCAGCATTTTTCTGTAGCACCACATTTCGAAAGCTTCTATTCTCTTCTTGTCTAAGCTATTTACCGTCCACGTTTCACTTCCATACATGGCTACACTCCATACTAATACACTCCTGGAAATGGAAAAAAGAACACATTGACACCGGTGTGTCAGACCCACCATACTTGCTCCGGACACTGCGAGAGGGCTGTACAAGCAATGATCACACGCATGGCACAGCGGACACACCAGGAACCGCGGTGTTGGCCGTCGAATGGCGCTAGCTGCGCAGCGTTTGTGCACCGCCGCCGTCAGTGTCAGCCAGTTTGCCGTGGCATACGGAGCTCCATCGCAGTCTTTAACACTGGTAGCATGCCGCGACAGCGTGGACGTGAACCGTATGTGCAGTTGACGGACTTTGAGCGAGGGCGTATAGTGGGCATGCGGGAGGCCGGGTGGACGTACCGCCGAATTGCTCAACACGTGGGGCGTGAGGTCTCCACAGTACATCGATGTTGTCGCCAGTGGTCGGCGGAAGGTGCACGTGCCCGTCGACGTGGGACCGGGCCGCAGCGACGCACGGATGCACGCCAAGACCGTAGGATCCTACGTAGTTCCATAGGGGACCGCACCGCCACTTCCCAGCAAATTAGGGACACTGTTGCTCCTGTGATATCTTCTGCTCACGCCCCAACATCGTGCAGCCCGCCTCCAGTGGTGTCGCGACAGGCGTGAATGGAGGGACGAATGGAGACGTGTCGTCTTCAGCGATGAGAGTCGCTTCTGCCTTGGTGCCAATGATGGTCGTATGCGTGTTTGGCGCCGTGCACGTGAGCGCCACAATCAGGACTGCATACGACCGAGGCACACAGGGCCAACACCCGGCAGCATGGTGTGGGGAGCGATCTCCTACACTGGCCGTACACCTCTGGTGATCGTCGAGGGGACACTGAATAGTGCACGGTACATCCAAACCGTCATCGAACCCATCGTTCTACCATTCCTAGACCGGCAAGGGAACTTGCTGTTCCAACAGGACAAAGCACGAAATGTATCCCGTGCCACCCAACGTGCTCTAGAAGGTGTAAGTCAACTATCCTGGCCAGCAAGATCTCCGGATCTGTCCCCCATTGAGCATGTTTGGGACTGGATGAAGCGTCGTCTCACGCGGTCTGCACGTCCAGCACGAACGCTGGTCCAACTGAGGCGCCAGGTGGAAATGGTATGGCAAGCCGTTCCACAGGACTACATCCAGCATCTCTATGATCGTCTCCATGGGAGAATAGCAGCCTGCATTGCTGCGAAAGGTGTATATACACTGTACTAGTGCCGACATTGTGCATGCTCTGTTGCCTGTGTCTATGTGCCTGTGGTTCTGTCAGTGTGATTATGTGATGTATCTGACCCCAGGAATGTGTCAATAAAGTTTCCCCTTCCTGGGATAATGAATTCACGGTGTTCTTATTTCAATTTCCAGGAGTGTACTTTCAGAAACGACTTCCTGACACTTAAAACTATACTCGATGTTAACAATTTTTTCTTCTTCAGAAACGCTTTCCTTGCCATTGCAAGTCTACATTTTATATCCTCTCTCCTTCGACCATCATCAGTTATTTTGCTCCCCAAATAGCAAAACTCCTTTACTACTTTAAGTGTCTCATTTCCAAATCAATTCCCTCAGCATCATCCAACTTAATTCGACTACATTCCGTTATCCTCGTTTTGCTTTTGTTGATGTTCATCTTATACCTTCCTTTCAAGACACTGTCCATTCCGTTCAACTGCTCTTCCAAGTACTCTGCTGTCTCTGACAGAATTACAATGTCATCGGCGAACCGCAAAGTTTTTATTTCTTCTCCATGGATTTCAATATCTACTTCGAACTTTTCTTTTGTTTCCTTTATTGATTGCTCAATATACAGATTGAATAATATCGGGGATAGGCTACAACCCTGTCTCACTCCCTTCCCGACCACTGCTTCCCTTCCATACTCCTCGACTCTTATAACTGCCATCTGGTTTCTGTACAAATTGTAAATAGCCATTCGCTCTCTGAATTTTACCCCTGCCACCTTCAGAATTTGAAAGAGAGTATTCCAGTCAACATTGTCAAAAGCTTTCCTTAAGTCTACAAATGCAAGAAACGTAGGTTTGCCTTTCCTTAATCTTTCTTCTAAGATAAGTCGTAGGGTAAGTACTGCCTCACGTGTTCCAACATTTCTAGGGAATACAAACTGATCTTCCCCGAGGTTGGTTTCTATGTTTTCCCATTCGTCTGTACAGAATTCGCGTTAGTATTTTGCAGCTGTGACTTATTAAACTGATAGTTCGTTAATTTTCATATCTGTCAACACCTGCTTTCTTTGGGATTGGAATTATTATAGTCTTCTTGAAGTCTGAGGGTATTTCGCCTGTCTCATCCATCTTGCTCACCAGATGGTTTTGTCAGGACTGGCTCTCTCAAGGCTATCAGCAGTTCTAATGGAATGTTGTCTCCTCTGGGACTTGTTTTGACTCAGGTCTTTCAGTGCTCTGTCAAACTCTTCACGCAATATCATATCTCCCATTTCATCTTCATCTACATCCTCTTCCATTTCCATAATATTGTCCTAAAGTACATTGCCCTTATATAGACCCTCTATATACTCATCCCACCTTTCTGCTTTCCCTTCTTTTCGTAGAACTGGGTTTCCATCAAAGCTCTTGATATTCATGCAAGTGGTTCTCCTTTCTCCAAAGGTCTGTTTAATTTTTCTGTAGCAGTATCTATCTTACCCCTAGTGAGATAAACCTCTACATCCTTACATTTGTTCTCTAGCCATCTCTGCTTAGCCATTTTGCACTTCCTGTCGATATCATTTTTGAGACGTTTGTATTCCCTTTTGCCTGCTTCATTAACTGCATTTTTATATTTTCTCCTTTCATCAATTAAATTCAATATTTCTCATGTTACCCAAGGGTTTCTACTAGCCCTCGTCTTCTTACCTATTTGATCCTCCGCTGCCTTCACTATTTCATCCCTCAAAGCTACCCATTCTTCTTCTACTGTATTTCTTTTCCCCATTCCTGTCAATTGTTCCCTTATGCTCTCCCTGAAACTCTATACAACCTCTGGTTCTTTCAGTTTATCCATGTCCCATCTCCTTAAATTCCCACCTTCTTGCAGGTTCTTCAGTTTTAATCTACATGGTTCCAATAGACAACTCAATAAATTTGTGGAAAATATGAACCAGTGGCACACTAACATAAAGGTCAGCATTGGGTTGAGGGTGGGGGGGGGGGGGGAACATAAATTTCCTAGACAGGGGCTTAAAGATAGAAGACAGTAGTCATATATTTAAAATTTACCAAAAAGATTCCTTCACAGATACTTTTATCCTGGATTCCTCCCAACATCCTACAGCCTACAACATGTAGCATTCCATCACATGATCCACCGTCTCCTTTCTATTCTTATGTCCCAAGAAGACTTTGACATGGAATTAACACAATTGAAACAATAACTACAAATAATGAATTTGACCCCATACCATTGATAAAATTTTAGGTAAAAAGATGCAGAAGCAAGCCAGGTCCCTACCGTCCCCAATGAAAAACACAAACTAGAAAAGAAGTGGTGCAGATTACCTCTTATAGGGAAAACATCAAATAGCATAAGTAACACCTTGAAGGCAAAGGGCTTCTCTGTGTTTTTCTATGTCCCTCAGACAATAGGTACTTTTTTGTTCAATCCAAAAGACAAACAACCAGCTATCACAAAAAGTGGGGTTTATAAAACCACATGCCTGAGCGTCAGTCTTGCTACATTGGACAGACAGGGAAATCAATCTGTACCAGGCTTAAAGAACACCGCAGAAGCTGGAGACTGAAGAAGCCTGATTTTGCAGAACATTGCCTGAACAATAACCACAAATACACAATCGATGTACAAGTCCTATACATAGAGGAAAAGGGATCAAACTCGACCAATCAGAAATTTTAGAAGTCAAAAGACAGATGTGAATATTCCCACACCTATTATTAAACGAGGAAGCACAATTCAATTATCCACCTCTTTTAGATGAGATCACAGCCCCAGGATAGAGGCAAAACTTTGGGCCTCAGTCCATAAAAAGTTCTTGGCGGTGCATAAGTTTAGTTTGGTCATTGTCGTGTAATTGCTGATTATATAATAATGTATGCAGTTTGTTAAAAAATGGTCACTGATGTGACTTTACATAAAGCTATCGATCGGTACCTGAAGAAGTTGAGATGATTATCTTTGTGTTGTCATCATGTTCATCTGTGCATTATCATCTTTGGGAATCAGTAATGTACTTGAAAATGGGCTTACAACCCCAAACCTAGGTTGTGAAATAACATTAACAATAAAACTGTGAAACAAGGCCAAAACAGTGTTTTTTCGTTAATTTGCAATGTTTCACCAAGAACCCACAGTTGATTCAATTAAAATCCTGAGCTGAAAATCCTGAGTATCAAAATAGATAGACTAGTGAACACACGATTTTCGTAGCGAGACTGAATATTGTAACTCCCAAATCCTCCAAAAACAAAGAAAAAATATACACGTTCAGAAAAGAAGATAAAAATTCCCTTGACGCCTTCCACAGAGACAATCTCCATTTCTTCCAAATTAACAATTTACCGGTAATTGTAGACCAGATGTGACTTGAATTCAAAGAAATAGTGTCGACTGCAGTTGAGAGATTTATACCAAAGAAATTAACAAATGACGGAAGCGTGCCAAATTTAAGCGAACGCAAAACCTGCAAAATAGGCGATCTTTTACAGAAGCTCGAAATTTGGAGGAGCGCACTGCATTGCGAGATGCTTATAGTAGTTTCCAGAACGAAACTTTGTCTCGAAACCTGACAGAAAATCCAAACAAATTCTGGTGGTACTTAAAGTATGCCGGTAGCAAGACAAAATCAAAGTCTTCTGCGAGCGATAGCAATGTAAATACTATCGCTGACAGTACTACTAAAGCAGGGTTACTAAACACGGCCCTATGAAATTGCTTCACCAAAGAAGATGAAGTAAATGTTTCAGAATTCCAATCAAGAACAGCTGCCAACATGAGTAACTTAGAAGTAGATATCCTGGGAGTAGTGCAGCAACTTAAATCACCTGATAAAAGCAAGACGTCCGGTCCAGACTGTATTCTAGTTAGGTTTCTTTCAGAGAATGCTGATGCAATAGCTCCATACTTAACAATCATATACAACCACTCGCCAGACTAAAAATCCCTACCCAAAAGACTGGACAGTTGCACAGGTCACACCAATATTCAAAAAAGGTAGTAAGAGTAAACCACTAAATTACAGGCCCTATCATTAATGTCGATATGTAGCAGGATATTGAAACATATGTTGTATTCGAGCATTACGAATTGCCTCGAAGAAAACGGTCTATTGACACACAGTCAACACGGATTTAGAAAGCAGCGCTAAAAGTAATCCTTAAACTTCGGCTACACGATAAATCAAATCTAAAGGCCGTGAATTCAACTAAATACCTAGGAATTGCAATTACGAACAACTTAAACTAGAAAGAAGACATAAAATGTTGTGGGGAAGGCGAACGAGAGACTATTTTCTGGAAGCCCTGGAAATTAACGAACATCTAGCTCACAGTCCAGATTTAATCTTACATGACCAGACACAGCTTAATACTTTCCCTCCCCAAAACGTCACATAATCCTCTCTGTTTTTCATTACTTCCCACAACATATGTTCCTTCATATTCCCCCATTTCCCTGTATTCTTTGAGTTCTTTTTTTTTTTAATGAAATTGCATACGTAATCCATATAGTTTGTAGTTACAATTATTAAGTATTTCTTTTAAATGGTACTTGTATTACTTTCCATGTTCAGTACCTTTTGACGTTGCCTCATCAAGCAGTGTTTTTATTTTACTTTGTTTTCTTTATTTAGCGCATACTATTACACAGGCACTGTTTTGAGTATAGTGTTAATGTTTTTCCTGTTTTCTCCTTTTATATGTGTGTATTGTTTAACTTCTTACTTTTCAAATTGTAGTACCAGCACAATCCCAAAAATGACATTTACTGTATGTTCCCTCACAATCCTACACTTTCCTGCATTTATTCATTTCTGTTTATCTTATTGATATTGCTGAAGTTCTTCATATATTCTGTAGTTACATTCCTAATTTTTTTCTTTTAATTGGTTTGTGCATCACTCCCCATATTCTGTACCTCCCGAAGTGGCGTTGTCAAGTACCAATTTTATTTTATTTTACTGGCTTTGTTTATTAATATAAATGGTTATTTTGGCATGGTGTTTCAGTTCTGTGTTAAAGTTATTTCCTGTTTACTATCTTTACATTTACTTACTGTTCAACTTTTTACAGTTTACTTTGAATTGTCAGACGTGTTGTGTTATTTATTGTACGTTTCTGCTTCAGTCTTCTTTTCCAATGTCATTTACAAGCACTGTAACTTCTTTGGCGATAATACTCAGTAAATGTCTGAAGATGGCCTTTTAAACAGAAAACCGGTTAACACAATAAAAGTAATACTGTAGAACAAAAGCAAACAACCAATTTTTATTTATTATTTTCGATTTAATTTTTAAGGCTGTTAAGTATATCCCCTGGTAATAAATGTGGCTTTTAATGAAAAATGGTCGATCCTTATTTAAAAAAAAAATTGACAGTGATGGATCTGTTACGAAATGACCATTAGCCATAGTCACAAACGTCCAGTCAAAGATATGCTGCAAAGTGGATGGATGAAGGAAGTGTGTTACATCAAAGACAAGTAGATTCGACGCATCATTTGATTGCACTTTATGTTTTGAGATGTCCTGCGATAGTAATTTGACCAAGGTTCATATCTTTGGCGCCAAGAGTTCCTCTCAAGCAGCGTTACGTTTTGCAAAACCGTGTAATTGATAGTTCTTCGGGCAGTAAAAAAAAATTAATGCTGTTCTTCGCTCAAAGTTTGTAAGAAATACCACCAATGTTTTACTAGCCACGTTGTGATATACACTTGTCTTCATTGAACTTCTGATTAGGCATACAGGGAGTACACAAGATTATGGGAGTAAAATAGTGAAACCTCATGTTTTTCACATTCGCAATAATTCTCTATTATGAAATAGAGGCATTCTTAGGCATGTTGAAAACTGCTGTACATTCGAATTTGCACGATCATTTAGCCGTGAAAAAGATAGTTCTCTGTGGATCCCGCGATCTCTATGCAGGAGACTCTCTGCGGAGTGCGTGAGTACTAAATAAGTGCTGTTAAGTGTAGTATCCTAGATAACAATATGCCAAGTGTAGAGAATGAGCCATAGCACATTAAACAACGGAATACCCGTTTTACAAGTAATCTTTTAGTACACACAGTCACCTCAAGAAGTGAAGGTAATCCGTTAAGTTGATCAGAGGACAACGGTGCTTTACTACGCATGATTGTACTGGAGGTGGTAAACTGTTGCCTTCCATCGACCTACAGTTTAAAGTGAACTCAGAACCAAGGAGCAGCTCTGTCGTTCCTCATATTAAAGAAAATTGTGCCATAGGTGAAAGCAATGGTCAGAGACAGACAGAAAATCTGAGAGATGTAACCTCTGGATCAGTAGCCCAGCTCAGCACTGAACCACTGAGGTAACTGAAAGCAAGTATATAAGCTCAGAAAGCGCTGAAAGCAGTTGCAGATTGCAGAATTCAGACTCCACATTTAGTGAGTATCTACTTAGCGAGAGTCCCATGTCCTCCACTTAGGAAACAAGAGCCAAAAACTTAATCTCTTGGAAACGCTGGAAATCAATAAACATCTGGCCCAAAGTCCTGAATTAATATCAATTGTCCAAACGCAGCTCAGTAATCTCTATAGTCTAAACTTAAGTGATTGTTTCTCTACGACCCAGGATGGAATAGAAAAGATCATGGCGTAGAAGCAAAGTCAAGAATATGTAAGTTACCAGTCATTTGCAGATAAGAGTGCCTTTTTCTTTATTTCCAGCTTTGCTCTTTCAGATACGTGAAGTGAATGTATCAGCGCTGCAGTATGTACGGAGTAGGGAGAGAGCGGTAGGCTTGCACGCAGGCTAGCAGGGGCGGGTGCCATCTGGCGCTCTCAGAGCCAGTGCGATGAGGTGCCGACGCAGAAGTCGCTCGTGACGTCAGCAGAGAGATACGTTGTGAAAGTACACTTATTCTGGTGCGAATCAGCTAATTGTTGTTTATAAATATTTGCTAACAAAAGTTGCCTTTTGCCAGTCAGACATTAGTACGAGTCTACGAGCCATAAAAACTATCTTTCAGCAATTTTACAATCCCAGGAAACATTGATATCAATAAGTGAATAATTAACTTTGGCATAACCGAAGATGTACGATCTTATACGAACTGTGCCGATTGTTCGCAAATGTTACAGACTGTGTCCCATGGTTGGCATTCGTCGATAGGATGCCTTTCGATCTCATCATGCAGCAGACCATGCTCTCCTACCGTTAATACTTAGCTTATATTCAGTGTGCACAAGTTGATTTAACGGTGCTCCATAAATAAATGCACCATAATGGCACCCCGTGTAAAATGTATTTGCATTAAACCTCTTCCCAGTTCATCGCATAAAACATACGACAATACTATTGCACTTTCAGAATCCGAAGCGCTGCTACGGGTCTGCAAGGGCACAAAAAACTACGAGAGCATTTCCATACAGTAGGTAGGAAGTATTCCTACGAAGTGGTTCACTAAGTCAGGTCAAGGACGGGCTGGCTTAATTAGCGCAAAGGATGGCAAAACGTGGCCAGTTATACTTACTCCCCTTACAGAACCATCTACGGACTCAAGCCTGGTTGATGATCCAGTGCACCAACAGAGGGCTTTAACCTTTCGAGAAGAGTATGGAGTACCCTAAACCGTGTGAGGACAGGTGACGGAAGATGAAGGCATATGATGATAACATGGGTCCTCTCGAACTACTCTCGTGTCTGGACCAGGGGTGTACAAATTCTCCTTCCAGCCTTCCTGCCCCTAACTCCGCCGCAACCACTAAAGTAGCTAAGCCTGCCGCAACGGAAACACAAGAAGTACATGTATACTGAAACGCAGTGGTTGGAGCAGGCCAGTCATAACACTACATAAAAGCGTACAGAATACACTGCTACGTAGCGTAGCACTGCGGGAAGACGGGCGTGCAGGCAGGCAAGAAAAACTGCCTTAGCCTGCTTGGGTTGGGCAGCCTCCCATTTCTGCTGTTCACATGCGGCACGTTGCCTGCCTGGCTAGCTGGCATGCATAGGCAGGTTAAAAGTGGAATGTGTACTCCTCTTGTGTGGACTCAACAAATGGACGAACTTCCTGATCGAGTGGATGTGCACGGCTTGAGTGGAACTTGAGAACCTACGTAAACTCACGGACAATGTCACTGGCTGCCTTATAAACATGTGATATTGTGTAAAATTTTGTATTATGTAATGCTGAATGTGTCCTATTTTATGGTGTAATCTCTTTTCTAATGTGTAAGTTCCAAAAGAATAAATAAAATAGTCATCATATTTTTCCAGTTCTTCCCATACTGTCTGTTCCATTCTATTTCCTAATTTTTCCTGTAAGTATTTATTTTACTGTCATTGTTTATGTATCCCGTGTATCCTGTTTATAGTGTGTTCATCTTCCTTGCAGTAAGGGAAATTCCTTATACCACTGTTACGTAATTTAATTTATGAATTCTCTATTACATTTGTTAATTCTATCTTTTCACTCTGTTTCTGTATCACTTTCTATATATAATACCTCTTCAAGCACAACTGTTATCCTGTATGAATTTTATTTATTTAGTTCCTGCAGTCGCACTATCCTCTATGTCCTCGATGGCTCAGCTGGATAGAGTGAGTGCCACGTAAGCAGGAGATCCGGGTTCGAGTCCCGGTCGAGGCACACATTTTCAACTGTCCCCGTTGACGTATACTAACGCCTGTATGCAGCTAAGGATATTAATGTCATTATTACTCTTTTTGCATCACGCTCGATGTGCAAAACATATTCGCAGTGTTGTTCACCAACATTGCATCCTTTTTGACACCAGTCAGTTAAAGTCTGATCATGGCCTTGCAGGCTGAAAACAGGTAAACGAAATAGGTTGGTACTGTAGTAAATTCTCAATATTACGCCTTTCATTTATAATTCACATTTCCGAAAATTCTCCCTATGTACGTACGAGCCCACAGTTCTGCTCAGTTGTGACGCAGACCCGCCACCAGTAATGTCGTGAGTCAGCAATACTGGACCGCACTGGAGTGGACTCGGACTGATGGGGGTGAAGGTCGAGGAACAGCGGCTGCCTGCAGAAAGTAGCGCGCCGCGACTGGTTTGGCGGCGTGACGTCCCGTCTGCGCAGAACAGGTTCTGGACGGCTTACAAATAGGCACATGCTGGTCGGGAAAACGACGGCTCAAGGTACGCACACTCCAGGGAGCCTCGTTCACACCGTTTGCTTGCTTATGGTGGGTTTTAAATATGTACGAACGGACGAGTGTTTTGAGCGTAACCCAAATATGTCTGTCTGACAGCACTCACTTGCAAATAGCTGCTCAACCAAAGCTGTGCCTTACTGAAGAGCCCAAGATAAAAAATCATTTTAATCCAAGTTATAAGAGAGAGCAAATTGAAGACAATATAGAATAAAATAAGAATACAATGTACATGGAATGGCAATGGTAACAAAAGTATTTATGAAGAAGAGAAATTTGTTAACATCGAACATAGATTTAAGTGTTAGGAAGTCCTTCCTGAAGACGTCTGGAATGTAGCCTTGTTCGGAAGTAGAACGTGGACGACAAGCATAGGACGCATTCTGAGACATCGCGGGATAACCAATTTAGTATCTGGGGAAGTGTGTGTGTGTGTGTGTGTGTGTTGTGGAAGGGGTAAACACAGCAGATAAAGAGACGAGTACTGTAAGCACGTCCAAATGGATGTGGGTTGCAGTAGTTGTTCGGAGATGAAAAGGCTTGCACAGGATGCAGTAGCATGATGACTTACATGAGACCAGTCTTCAGAATTAAGACAACAACAATATAGAAAAAAGGGAAAAGCAAATAGATGAAAATGAGAGGGGAAGCATCAAACTGCCGCATGAAATTGACTGAGCTCTGAAAGACTTAAGTCGAAGCTAGGGCACTAGAATAGAGATATTTCCCCAGAATTACGTAGATCCTTGGGAGAGTCAGCAATGACAAAACTATTTTACCTGGTATGTAAGATACATGAGAGAGGCGAAATACTCTTTCACTTCAGAATACTGATACGAATTATTTAGAGAAGAATGGAAGAACTAGTAGAAGTCGAACTAGGGCAAGATTATACAGGTTTTTCGAGAAATGTAGGACCACTGATCCTATGATTTATCTTCGATGGTAGTCTGAAGAAAAGCAATCCGATGTTAATAGCATTTGTGGATTTAGAGAAAGCTTTAGATAACGTTGACTAGAATCCACTCTTTGAAATTCTGAGCGTAAAAGGGATAGAATACATAAAGCGAAAATTATTTTCAATTTGTACAGAAACTAGACGGCAGTTGAAGGAGATGAAAGAGAAGAAATGATTAAAAGCGAGTGATACAGGGTTGTAGGCTATCCCCAATGTCATTCAATTTGAACGTTGAGAAAGTCGTGACGGAAACCGACGAGAAATTCCGAAGAAAACTGAAGTTCAGGGAGAAGAAACTGAAACGTAAAGGTTTGCTAATGACATCATGAATCTCTCAACGACGCCAAATGACTTTGAAGATCAAGAGAACAGATCGTATAGTGCCTTGAACAGCGGGCATAAGGTGAACATCGACAAAAGTAAAACAAGGGCAAAGGAACGCAACCGAATTAAATCAGGCGATACCGACGATTTCGACGACGCAATGAAACACTGAAATTAGTATATGCGTTTTGCTGTTTCCTCAGTTGGATAACTGATGTTGGCCGATGTTGACAGCATATAAAATGCAGACTGGCAGTAACAAGAAAAGCCCTTCAGACAAACAGAAATATACTAACATGTTAAATGAATTCAAACGTTTGGAAGTCTTTTCAGAAACTGTTTGTATAGAGTGTAGCCTTACATCGAATTGAAACGTGGTTGACAAACAATATAACCAAGAGCAAAATACAAGGTTTTAAATTGTGATGCTACAGAAGAATGGCCGGCCTCTGTGGCCGAGAGGTTCTAGGAGCGCCAGTCCGTAATCGGGCTGCTGCTACGGTCAGGTTCGAATCCTGCCTCGGGCATTGATGTGAATGATATCCTTAGGTTAGTTAGATTTAAGTATTTCTAAGCCTAGGGGACTGATGACCTCAGATGTTAAGTCCCATAGTGCTTAGAGCTAACTGAACCGTTTGAACAGAAGAATGTAGAAGATTCGATGGGTAGCTCGAATAACTAATGAAGAGATGTGAAACTGAACTAGGAAGAAGAGACTGTAATAGAAGAACATGACCAAAATAAGAGATTGGTTGATAGGACACATTCTCAGGCAAAAAGGAACATCCAATTTCGCTATGGAGGGAATGCAGGAGGTAAACACTGTAGAGCGAGACCCAGATTTGAATACAGAAAGTAGGTTAAAGTTGATGTAAGTTACAATAGAAATTCAGTAATGAAGAGGCTTGCACAGGATAGAGTAGTGTGGAGAACTGCAGCGGATCAGTCTTCGGACTGACGACCACGACGTCAGCAGTCCAACCACGACAGCGTGTGCGGCAGATTGTTCTCAATCAAATAAGTTGTAACTGCAGTAAAACTCCACTAGGACTGACTCACTTGAATTATCTTTGCCGAGACATCTTTTACTAATGCAATATGGGTACACAAAACAAAACGAACATGTTTAACATGATACGTGAAGCAATCAAATAACATTTAAATAATAGAGCGAGGAAAGAAATACGGAAATGATGTAATATCAATGCTTATGTCCGGACACAGTTGCACAAATACTAGTCATAGTTTTGTAGTACAGAAGAGTGGCATGTGCAAAACGCAGAGACACTTTTATTTCAGAACTACTAAACTGTTTATCACGACAAAATCACAATGTTTACGTCACAAAGGAACTCCATAAAATCGCACTGAGAGAATGACTACGAGAAAACAGGTGAAGGTATAACACACACTAACAGGTACCGAGAAAGAATACAAAAAGTTTGATGATGAAAAAAATATTATTACTGTTATTATTATGGTTGTTGTTGTTGTTGTTATTGTTGTTGAATGTGGTTTGTGCTACGCTGACGTCCATGTAATCCCAGCTTCTTTTAAGATGTATCCAATACTCGAAACAGTATACAGAATGAAGAAAAAAAATTGGTAATAAATTCGGAGCAAAGAAGCGAGCACAGGGAAGTTGAAGTTTGCAGAATAAAAGGGCCGCTTTGGAGGACTGCCACGAAGCAGCAGCCACTCAGCGACTAAGATGCGAAAGTCAAACCCGCAGAAAACTGCTTGGAACAATTTTTGATTTGCGACAATCATCCGCAAAACACTAGGAATTTTAGAAGAGGTTTTGACCGAAACATTTCGTCGAGGATATCAACGTTGTAGCGAGCGATATTGGCATCTGGAATTTCGAGTATTTACTGTTGTTTTTGTTGTGATCTTCAGTCCGAATACTGGTCTGAGGCACGCTTTCCGTGCTTCTCTATACTGTGCAAGCCTCTTCATCTCCGATTAACTACTGCAGCTTACGTATTGCTGATTCAACTTACTGTATTCGTCTCTCTACGATTTTTACGCCCCCCCCCCTCCCCTAACTTACCTTCAATACTAAATTGGTGATCCCTTGACGTCTCAGAATGTGTTCTATCAACCGATCCCTTCTTTTGGTCCAGTTGTGCCACAAATTTCTTGTCTCCCCAGCACTGTTCAGTAATTCCTCATTAGCTGCGTGATCGGCCCATCTAATCTTCAGAATTCTTCTATAGTACCACATCTGGAAAGCTTCTATTTTCTTTTTTATCTAAACTGTTTATAGTCCTTGTTTCACTTCCATACGTGGCTACACTACAGAGAAATACCGTCAGAACGCTTAAATCTATAGACGATGTTAACAAATTTCTCTTCTTCAGAAATGCTTTTCTTGCCATAGCCAGTCCACATTTTATATCCTCCTTACTTCACCCATTATCAGTTATTTTGCTGGCCAAACAGCGATACCCATCTACCACTTTCAGTGTCTTGTTTCCTAATCTTGTTCCCTTAGCATCACCTGATTTAATTCGACTACCTTCCATTATCATTGTTTTGCTTTTGTTGACGTTGATCTTGTATCTTTATTTCAGGACACTGTCCATTCCGTTCAACTGCTCTTGCAAGTCCTTTGCTGTCTCTGACAGAATTACAATATTGTCGGCAAATCTCAATATTTTTCTCTCTTTTCTCTGAGTTTTAATTTCTACTCCAAATTTTTCTTTGGTTTCCTTTACTGCTTGTTCAATGTACACGTTGAATAACATTGGGGGTAGGCTACAACCCTGACTCACTCCCTTTTCCACCACTGCCTCCCTTTCAGGCCCCTCGACTCTTATAACTGACGTCTGGTTTCTGTAAAAGTTGAAAGCAAGTATTTTATCCCTGCAGAATTTCAAAGACAGTATTCCATTTAACACCGTCAAAAGCTTTCTCTAAGTCTACAGATACTATTAATGTAGATTTGTCTTTCCTTAAGTCATAGGGTCAATGTTCCTACATTTCTTCCAGTTTTTCCATTCTTCTGTAAGGAATTCGTGTTAGTATTTTGCAACCATGGCTTATTAAATTGATAGTTCGGTGATTTTTACACCTGTTGGCAACTGCTCTCGTTGGAATTGGAATTACTACAATCTTCTTGAAGTAGAGGGTATTTCACCTATCTCATACATCTTGCACACCAGATGGAAGAGTTTTGTCATTGCTGATTCTCCCAAGGCTATCAGTAGTTATGACGGAATATCGTCCACTCACGAGGCCTTATTTTGACTTACTTCTTTCAGGACTTAGCCAAATTCTTCTCGCAGTATCAATTTCCAATCTTATCTTTATCTACGTCCATTTCCCTTTCTATAATACTGCTTTCAGATTCCTTTCCCTTGTATGAACCCTCTGTATCAGCCTTCCACCTTTCAGCTTCCCCTTCATTGCTTAGGACTGGTTTACCATCTGAGGTCTTGATATTCACACAACTACATTTCTTTTTCCAAAGGCCTCTTTAGTTTTACTGTAGGCAGTACCTATCTTTCCCCTAGTGAAATATGCTATTAAATCCTTTGTCCTCTAGCCATTCGCGCTTAGCGATTTTGCACTTCCTGTCAATCACATTTTTAAACACTTCGCCCCTCCCAATGCCGTCGGTGGGGTGGCTTGCGTGCCTCAGTGATACAGATAACCGTACCGTATGAACAACCACAACGGAGGGGTATCTATTGAGAAACCAGACAAACTTGTGGTTCCTGAAAAGGGCCAACAGTCTGGATGACTGACAGATCTGCCCTTGTAACATCAACCAAAACGGCCTTGCTATGGCCGATACTGCCAACGGCTGAAAGCAAGGGGAAAGTACAGCCGTTATTTTTTCCGAGGACATGCAGCTCTACTGTATGGTTAAATGATGATGGCGTCCTATAGGGAAAAATACTCCGGAGGTAAAATAGGCCTACATTCGGATCTCCGGGCGGGGACCAGTCACGAAGATGTCGTCATTAAGAGAAACAAAACTGGCGTTGTACGAATCGGAACGTGGAATGTCAGATCCCTTAATCGGGTGGGTAGGTTAGAAAATTTAAAAAGATAAATGGAAAGGTTAAAGTTAGATATAGTGGAAATTAGTGAAGTTCGGTGGCAGGAGGAACATGATTTCTGGTCAGGTGAATGCAGGGCTATAAATACGAAGTCAAATAGAGGGAATGCAGGAGTGATTTAATAATGAATAAGAACAAGGTACGCTGAACAACATAGTGAACGTATCGTATCCAAGATAGATGGGAAGCCCATCTCTGCCACAGCAGTACAAGTTTATATGCCAGTTAGCTACGCAGATGAAGAGATTGAAGAAATGTATAACGATACAAAAGAAATTATTCAGATACTTAAAGACGAAAATTTAATTGAGATGGAGGGCTGGAATTCGATAGCAGGAAAAGGAAGAGAAGTAACAATAGTAGGTGAATACTGACTGGGGGCAAGGAATGTAAAAGGAAACCGCCTGGTATAATTTTGCACTGAGCATAATTTAATCTTCGCTGACAGTTTAAGAATCATAAAAGAAGGTTTTATACGTGGAAGAGGGTTGGAGACACTGGAAGGTTTCAGACTGGTTATATGACAGTTAGTCATGTATTTCGGAACAAGTTTTTAAATTGTAAGACATTTCCAGGGGCAGATGTGGACAATGACCATAATTTATTGGTTATGAACTGTGGATGAAAACTGATCAAATTGGGAAAAACTAGGAAATTAAGGAAATGGGACCCGGATAATTTGAAAGAACTAGATGTCTTCGAGAGCTTTACAGGGAACATTAGGCAACGGTTGACTAGAACAGGAGAAAGGAATGCAGGACAAGATGAATGGGTAGTTTTAAGAGATGAAATAGTGAAGGATCAAGTAGATTAAAAAGACAAGACGTAGTAGGAATCCTTTGATAACACAACAGCATTTACCGCAAATAATAATAATAACTGAAAAAGTAAGAGTGGTAAAAATTTAATTTCTGTTTAGTCTTAAATTAACACTTACTGGTCACCTTACTACAATAAAAGTTCATTCATGGTATCAGTACAGTAGGAAAATTTAAATTGTAGCTTTCATTACTGAAAGCATTGCACCTTATAGTACCACTTGTGAACTAACTTATGACAGTGCTGTTTCTGTAACGAAACATTTTATCTTACGAAATTACTAGCATTGCGATATTTCTACAGTAGCTGATTTAACAGTCAAGATACCCACAGTAAATAACAGAGGTGGATCGCTTATAACTTGGATAGGAATTTAGAGGTTGGTTGACCTGACTTTGATTGTTCATCTTTAACAATCATCTAGAGCTTTGTAATCAGGAATTGATCTTTTTAACGTAACTGGTATCAGCAAGGAGGAGTCATATTAAACGCACGTACTTTCGCGTGCTCGTCCCTGGTTGCCTGCCATTTTATGCGTGTAGCTGCTCTATGTTGCACTTCCGCCCTATGGGTATTTGGCACATTTTGCTCGCTTCACTGTCCTCTGCCTCTTCATGTACATCTACAATTACATACATATTCCGCAAGTCACCGTACGATGCGTTGCGGGGGCTCTCCGTACCGCTACTAATCATTTCCCTTCCTGTTCCAATCATAAATAGAGCGAGAGAAAAACGACTGATGCCCCCGTATAAGATTAGGGCTCATAATCTCTCGTATAGCCGGCCGCGGTGGTCTCGCGGTTCTAGGCGCTCAGTCCGGAACCGCGCGACTGCTACGGTCGCAGGTTCGAATCCTGCCTCGGGCATGGATGTGTGTGATGTCCTTAGGTTAGTTAGGTTTAAGTAGTTCTAAGTTCTAGGGGACTGATGACCGCAGATGTTAAGTCCTGTAGTGCTCAGAGCCATTTGAACCATTTCTCTCGTATATTATCTTCGTGGTCCTTACTCGAAATGCATGTTCGCGGCAGCAGAATCGTTCTGCACTCAGCTTCAAATGCCGCTTCTCTAAATGGTGTTCCTCGAAAAGAACGTCGCGTTCCCTCCAGAGATACCTATTTGAGTTCCCGAAGCATCTGCCGAGGCACGACTTTTATGCGCTCTCTGTATGAGACATCCGCTTAGTTAGGCAGCGTCGGTATTCGAATTACACACAGACCGACCGAACGAACAAAAAGGCCCCTGATACACCAAGGAACACGAAAAGGAAAAAAAGAAACTATACTATCTGACTGAATTTTCAGTTAACGACATGTTATGATAAAATCAAGTTGTCTTATACAGAAACGGGTACATTTTCCACTAATTTCATGCAAATTATTATAATTCTCAATTCTTCAATTAATTCGATTTCGTGTTTCAAATCTTTCTATCCTGTTGACTATTGACGTATAGAGGGTGGTTCTGGAGGAATGGTCAGTATACAAGGATATGACAGGAACGATCTTTCGAGGGAAAAAAATCTGATAGACATGGGCTCTAAAATACATACAGCTATGAGCACTTCTTCATCCTCGATACTGAAAAAGAAACTATTCTTCCGCAGACTCTTTGCTTTCCACATTTGAGGAGGTGGTAGTATGGACCAAAAGAAGAAAAATTATCCAGTAAACATGGTCACCGAAGTGCACACCTTAAGAGCTATGTGCACTTGTTAATTTTCGCTACTGTGAAACACATATGCTCTACTGATCAAGTGCTCAGAGCTCTTAAGATATGTATTTTAGAGCTCATGTTCAGCAGACAACATTTTCTTGTTTTGGTCCGTACTACCCCCACCCAAAATATGGTAAGAAAAGAGCTTGCAATAGAAGAGGTTTGTTTCACTAGTATCCTAGATGAAAAAAGTATACATTGTACAGCCCTTGTTCACTACACTTTTTGCCTCGAAAGATTGTTCCTGAGATATCGCTCATTACTGGTCATTCCTCTTGGGACACCTTGTATTGTAAGGCGATCGCTAGAGACCTTCGATCGTAATCTCATATAAATTAATAAATTAAAAAAAAGTTGATTTGTATATTGGCAACTGAAATAAGGAGACCCATTTGTGAGCGGGGAATATAAAAAACAGTAACAGTCGCCCCATTTGAGAGAAACAGACGGTGATATATACGCAGATTTGTGGAAATGATTGAGACTCGTAAATGAGATTCACCGCGCAGCCAGTGTCCCTAGGCAAACAGTCTTAGCATGTTATTGGAGGTGGCTGAATACGAGATCAAAAGACAGGGCTTCTGACTCGAACGTTAAAGCGACTGCTTTCGGGAACGTTTACCGAAACTAGCTTCACCAACATATTAAAAAAATTGCAAACTGTAGGTTCCCGGAGGGAGAGAAAATTTCAAGCTGGCTGGCAAATATAGAATGATTCAGCTATCCTTTCGCCTCTGATACTTCCTGAAGCGTTTATGACACAGCAATTCTGTTTTTTCCTAAATGAACAGTGAGTAAGTCCCCAGTGTCTGATGTATAGTCTGGCCCCATAGCTTGGTTAATTACAGAGACATCGGTGTCAACGTTACTTTTTCGAATGGCATTATAGTGATTTGTACTGCCAGTAACGTATTTCTGAGGCAGAGGTATTCAGCGGCGTTTCACTCTTCAAAACACGACTAGTTTCGGAGTCATTGCGATATTGAGAAGCTAGGATTTATCCGTTTCGTATATAGAAGCGATTGCTATCTTACGCGTAAGTTTCTGATTCCGTACCAAAATACCGAAATACGTCACAGAAGATAAGGAGGAAGTAAAGTGTTGCATCGCCACGACACTGGTTTGAAAGGGGCGCAGAGGAAATGTAGCTTTCATACTACATGTACTGGTTACTTTGAAAAAATAAATGTCTTTCACAGTGCTAGTTCTTCATGGAGTACACTGAAGAAACTCGTCGACAAAGTTGAATTTTACGCTCAAAGGTATACCAACAAACGGTGTCTAAGAAGAATGAAAATGTATCTCTAATGTCAGGCAGTGTTGCTTAATTAGGAGGCCGGTACACGTAGTTGTGGAGGTGCGACCAAAGTGTTCCCCGAATTGTTCTCGTGGCATGAGTAATGTTTCGCTATGGTCGGGCCATACCTGTTTCTGTCTCTGCCATAGCACAGTCAAATAGCGGTTCGTCATAATGAAATTGCGAAAGATTTTTCCTCGGTGGTTATATATCTTTCCTGGTGCGCTGTTACCGAATTTCATGTTTGCTTCACAACAAAAAACGCAAAAATCATCAAATCTGTCGCACTTTTTCACTTTTTCCCTTGCATCTAGAAAAGTATGCGTTTCTAGAAGATAACCACTCTGTGCAAAATTAAAGCAGACAAAGTTTCCTGCAAAAATGCTTTCATTATTCCCGTTACCACGCTGAAAATCCTGGTTCCCGAGAGACTTTTTCAGGTTCTCTCTTTGGAATCCAGGACGGATTGTCAAGGGCGGCGCGGGTGTAGGCGAGCAGCACTGTTCTGCAAGAAACTATGCCAACAATGTGAATGGTCGTGCGCGAACATCGACAACAATTTATATACAGAAGACAAAGACAACCTGGATAAGCGCCTTACAGTACTACCACCTGCAGCGGCTGAGGCGACAAAACGTGTTACATTATGAAGCATTAAGCATCTTTGCAAATCAAATGTTGCCTTTAATCGTTCAGTTACAATTTTTTCATTGAAGAATGGCAAGAACTTACTGTTCATCCTCCTTCTTCCACAGTGCCTAACGCTTTTCCTGGACCCTCCATCGCCCAGTACCCTTCAACTGGACGTTCTAATGCCAAAGAGATACTGTCTCGGCCATCAACAGCCAAACAGAAACGAGTAAAAGCACTGCGCACAAGAATGAGTACACGTGTTATATGGATTGTTTCGTTCAATTTACTCCATACTACCACCTTCTAAAAGTTGCCGTGGCGGTCTAGCGGTTAGAACACTCTGTTATGAGTCAAGAGGTTCCAGTTTCAATCACAGACACGGGCCCCCCCGTTACAGTCCCTCCACGATCGTCCCATGTCCACTCAACCTGATGCCAAAATGAGTTCGGGGGATCTTTTCTGAGGGTAAAAGGTTGCCGGGACGAGGAGACCGCCACCCTCCCCCTCCGAGCGTCGGGGCAAAACGAACTGCTCCGCTTTACCTGCAGTCACGCCGGTAGTCAAGTCACGGGCATACACCACAGACTTCACTTTTATCACTTCCTGAAATATACGAGGTGCACTCAAGTTCTAAGGCCTCCGATTTTTTTTTCTCCGGACTGGAAAGAGATAGAAACATGCGCCCTGTTTTAAAATGAGGCCGCGTTCATTGTCAATACGTCCCAGAGATGGCAGCACCGTACGGCAGATGGAATTTTACCGCCAGCGGCGAGAATGAGAACTGTTTTAAATACTTAAAATGGCGACGTTTTCCTTACTTGAACAGTGTGCAATCATTCGTTTTCTGAATTTGCGTGGTGTGAAACCAACTGAAATTCATCGACAGTTGAAGGAGACATGTGGTGATGGAGTTATGGATGTGTCGAAAGTGCGTTCGTGGGTGCGACAGTTTAATGAAGGCAGAACATCGTGTGACAACAAACCGAAACAACCTCTGGCTCGCACAAGCCGGTCTGACGACATGATCGAGAAAGTGGAGAGAAATGTTTTGGGGGATCGCCGAATGACTGTTGAAGAGATCGCCTCCAGAGTTGGCATTTCTGTGGGTTCTGTGCACACAATCCTGCATGACGACCTGAAAATGCGAAAAGTGTCATCCAGGTGGGTGCCACGAATGCTGACAGATGACCACACGGCTGCCCGTGTGGCATGTTGCCAAGCAATGTTGACGCACAACGACAGCATGAATGGGACTTTCTTTTCGTCGGTTGTGACAATGGATGAGACGTGGATGCCATTTTTCAATCCAGAAACAAAGCGCCGGTCAGCTCAATGGAAGCACACAGATTCACCGCCACCAAAAAATTTCGGGTAACCGCCAGTGCTGAAAAAATGATGGTGTCCATGTTCTGGGACAGCGAGGGCGTAATCCTTACCCATTGCGTTCCAAAGGGCACTACGGTAACAGGTGCATTCTACGAAAATGTTTTGAAGAACAAATTCCTTCCGGCACTGCAACAAAAACGCCCGGGAAGGGCTGCGCGTGTGCTGTTTCACCAAGACAACGCACCCGCACATCGAGCTAACGTTACGAAACAGTTCCTTCGTGATAACAACTTTGAAGTGATTCCTCATGCTCACTACTCACCTGACCTGGCTCCTAGTGACTTTTGGCTTTTTCCAACAATGAAAGACACTCTCCGTGGCCGCACATTCACCAGCCATGCTGTTATTGCCTCAGCGATTTTCCAGTGGTCAAAACAGACTCCTAAAGAAGCCTTCGCCGCTGCCATGGAATCATGGTGTGAGCGTTGTGAAAAATGTGTACGTCTGCAGGGCGATTACGTCGAGAAGTAACGCCAGTTTCATCGATTTCGGGTGAGTAGTTAATTAGAAAAAAAATCGGAGGCCTTAGAACTTGAATGCACCTCGTAAAGGGTAGTCAAGAAAAACGAAAGACCCGCCGCAACGAAACCATGGTACGGTTCCACTCAAAAACTATCACCTCATGGGTTAAGACACTCTTCCCACTGGTAAATCCATTGCTGTTTCGTAGTACGCGGTCGGCCGCTGACGGATCCAAAACAGCGCGCGCTCTTGCACTTCACTGGCCGACTGAAACTGACTTTCAGGGATATCTTCTTCCTTCAGGTCGCCAAAGATATAAAAACCACCCCGTGAAATATCCGGACTGTACAGAGGAAGTTGCAGCATTTCCCAATCACAACGCTGAAGTGTAGCCTTCGTCCGATTGGCATTGTGAGGGCGGGCGTTATCGCGCAACAGGATGATTCCCTTTGACAGCATTCCTCGGCGTTTTGACCTTTTCGCGCGTCGCAGTTTCTGCACAGTGTCTTTATAACGCTCTGTACTGATTGTCGTTCCACGCTCAAGGAACTCGACGAGCAGAGAACCCGAGCAGCTGAAGGGAGGCGTCATGTACTTACTGCAGATTGTGTGAAGACCCTTGGATTTCTTTGGCGGGGGAAATGTGGGCTTTGCGGTTTGCCCTCTGGTTGTCGGAATGATGTCGGACGGAATCATCCGGTTGCACGATAACGCCCTCCCCTAGACAGCCACTCGGACGAAGGCTACATTTGCACGATTTGGTTGGGAAATACTGCAACATCCTCCGTACAGTCCGCACCCTTCGCCGTGCGATTATCATATCATTGGTGACCTGAAGAAATAAGATATCTGAGGAAGTCGCTTTCAGTTGGACGAGGAAGTACAGTGGGTGCGGCTGTGGATCCGTCAGCAACTGGCCCCGTTCTAAGAAACAGGAATTGATGGTCTCGTCTCCCAGTGGAATAAATGTCTTAGTGCGTATGGTGATTACTATTGAATCGATCCATTCCATGATTCCGTTGTGGCCAGCGTTCGTTTTTCATTTGTCTGCCCCTCATGTTTCTATACAATATACGTTTTTTATATTACGTGCATTGTGCTGCCAACTGCTGCCAGGTACTCCATATCAGCGACCTCAGCAGTCATTAGACATCTCTAGAGAGAAGATTGGGGCGCTTCGTGCTACTCACGGACTTCGACCGTGGACAGGGCATTGGGTGTCACTTGCGTCATACGTGTGTACGCGATATGTCCTCACTCCTAAACATCCCGTGGTTCACTGTTTCCGATGATACTGAAGTTTAAATGTGAAGGGACACGTACAGCACGAAAGCGTACAGGCCGACCTCGTCTGTCGACTGACAGAGACCGCCGACAGTTGAAGATGGTCGTAATGTGTAGTACGCAGACATCTATCCAGACCATCCCACAGGAATTCCAAACTGCATCAGGATCCACTGAAAGTACTATGACAGTGAGGTGGGAGGTGAGAAAACTTGATTTCATGGTCGAGCGACTGCTCATAAGCCACAGATCACGCCGTTCAATGCCAAACGAAGCCTCGTTTGGCGTAAGGAGCGTAAACATTGGACGATGGAGCAGTGGGAAACAGTTGTGTGGAATGACGAATCACGGTACACAACGTGCTGATCCGATGACAGGGTGTGGGTATAGTGAATTCCGGGTGAACGTCATCTGCTAGCGTGTGTAGTGCCAACAGTAAAATTTGGAGGCGGTGGTGTTATGGGGTAGGTGTGTTTTTCATGTAGTATGCTTGCGCCCCTTTTTGTTTTGCGTGGCACTATCACAGCACAGGCCTATACTGATGTTTTAAGCCCCTTCTTGCTTCCTACTGCTGAACATCAATTCAGGGATGGCGATTGAATCTTTCAACACGATCAAGCACCTGTTCATAATGCACGGCCTGTGGCGGGGTGGTTACACGACAATAACATCCCTGTAATGGACTGGCCTGCACAGAGTCCTGACCTGAATCCTACAGAATACTTTCGGAATGTTTTGGAACGCCGACTTGGTGCCAGGTCTCACCAACCGACATCGATACCTCTCCTCAATGCAGCAATCCGTGAAAAATGGGCTGCCATTCCCTAAGAAACCTCCCAGCACCTGATTGAACGTATGCCCGCTAGAGTAGAGGCTGTCACCAAGGCTAAGGATTGGCCAATATATTGAATTCCAGCATTACCGATGGAGAGCGCCACGAACTTGTAAGTCATTTTGAGTCAGGTGTCCGCACACTTCTGATCACACAGTGTACATCTTGTATGCAAGTGAACGCGTTCCAGCCTCAGCTGTCTTAGCGAGACCGCTGGTCCCGCTGTTCTGCACAGTGGACTTGAGGATCGAGGCTGTAGCGAGCGAACACCACTGTGTGCAGACTGCAGTGGCAGGCGGCCGCATATCACCGTAATTGCGGTCCCAAGTCTGCGGGGTATTAGCGCTGCCAGCTGCTGCTGGTGGAGGATCTCCACACCGGAAGAGGAAGAACACCAGCGGCAGCGGCAGCACCAGCAAGAAATTGCTCTCATTTAGCCTACAATATTTGCGCGGCGGGGCTCGTAAGGCGACAGCCGCTGGCGCAGCTCCACAAAAAGGCCGGTGTTCCCGCAGGCTCTGGCTAATGAGTCACCCCCGGATCGCTGTATTAATAACAAAGTTAATTCTAATGAGCGGCCGCCACGTGGCGCCGCCAATTTTAAATGAAATTTGTAAAAGCCTCTCCTCCCTTTTCTTCTTCGGGCGAGGAGGAGGGGGCAACGGTGGAGGCGTCAAAACTTTTATGCCCGCTCCGGATGGTAAACGGCATCCCGGAACGGAAATTCGACTTCCTTTTCTGTAATTCTGTTCCACGTCAAAAATAAACCGGATGCAGAAAGACAAGGACACAATGCGCGTTCAGTCTCCAAATCAGGCGTCTATTGCGACAGCGAAATGCTGAAAATTTGCAGGCGACGGAATTCTTCGCTGTAACAGTGCAAATAATCACAGTGAACAAAAGACGCCACGCTAATTCTGTGTAACATCGCCTCTACCCTTGATAATGGCTTACATCTGCCGTGGAGGAGAGTCCACAATATCTCCAGGTATGCCGTACCCAGCTGCAGCCATTCAGTAATGATAGCTATTTCGCCACGGCTTTGCATACATGTATCTGACCCATCCACTACTTCCTCCATCACTCTCTTTTTTTCCCACTTCATCTTCCCCCCTCTATCCTTCTCGACCCGTCCAGTATGTTTGTGATTCTCCTACTCTATCCTCTCACTGCCCATCTACTCTGCAGTCTCAGCCCACCTCCTCCTCCCCTTCTCTCTATCTGTTTCATCCTATCTCTCTCTCTCTATTCATCTCCTCCTACTCCACTCTATATTCCGAGCCCCTAATCCCTCCTCTGTCTGCCTTCACGTTCCCATTCCACTTTTTACCCCCTTCTCTCTCTGTCCATTTCTTCCTCCCTCCCTGTTCACTTTGTCCTCCATCCACCTCTCTATGCACCTCATTTTCCCATCTCTATCTATCGATCTCCTCCAACCATCTTCCTTTTCCACTGGCAAACTACCACTCTACATTCTCCACTCTGTCCACTAACCCTTACCTACCATCTGCATCTGCCCCTCTCTGTCGTGGCCTGGCGCCTTCATCTCCCCCTTTCTGTTCATTTCACCCTCCGCATCTCTCTGACCATCTGCTCCTGCCCTATCTCCATACATTCCTTCCCCTATCATTGTCGACCACCTTTGTCTGTTCTTAGAGATCGTCCCCTTCCGCCCCACCCCCCTCACAGTTGCTTCCCATCGTTCTGTCCAGCCCGTATGAAAAACTGTTGTGTGCTCCTATGGTGTAGGCTCCACCCTAAAACAAGACTAAGGCAGGTCAATACTATTGCCACGCAATCCGCCTGCTGTGCAGGGCAGCCTACTATTCATAAGAGGCTGAAAAAAACACAGTTTTGCCTGTATCTCTGCTCCAATTCGAGCTAGGAGGATACGAACTCTGCAGTGCTGATACTTGTGAGGCCTGCTGTTCTGTGCCAAATTTGGCTGAAATTGATTCAGAGGTTTCGGAAGAGATTCCAGACCTACACAAATGAATGATCATATAAAGCTAAAAAGTTGCAAGTATGTTGATTGCTGTGTTTCAGCCATTGTTCCGAAACCGAGTGGGCCAACTGAGCTGTGATAGGGCTTGTCAAAGCAGGATCGTATGTGTCCAGCCCTGTGAACATGGCTGTTGACACCTTGGAACACGGAAGTATCCAAAACACACTCGTCAAGAAGATGCAGAATAAAGGGCAACACATGCTCACCGATGGAAGGATAGAGTTTAACGCTCTGTGGATAACGAGGTCATTAGAGACCGAGCACAAGCTAGGTGCCCTTTTCAAAGGCAGTATTGTGGAACTTGCCTAAGGCAAGTAAGGAAAATTACAGACTTAACTCTGGATAACCAGACAGGGATTTGAATCGTCGTCTCTCCGAATGCAAGTCCATTCGGCTAACCACTGTGCCACCTCCCTTGCTACTTGCTCGCTGAGATTGTGTTAAGTAACATCCTGGTTGGTGCTCATGGTAACCTTAAAGAGTGGGACCAAGCCGTCGTACGAGAAACAACCCCAAAAAATCATAGAACCATCTATGGTCTGACTATTCCTTCCACCTACTGCAGTTACACACCTAATCGGACCATCAGTGCTCTCGACGTCTTGCACGATTTGCTGACTCCTCGGACCAAACCACATGCCTCCAGTCAACAAATGTCCTGTTTACGTATTGATTGGCCTATTTGAAGACGTGCAAATGTATCTGAGCTGTTAGCAATGGCAGTTTACGAGGCACCTGACTCCGTAACATTCGCTCGGGAACTGGTTGAGTTGGACTTGCATGCACTTACAGCACCAACTGCTATCAAATTTGAAACCGATTGTCATTGATAAAGTGACACACTCGTCTCCAGTCCTTGTTGCTTAGGATCTTTTTTCGGCCGTTGTCCTCAAGCTCTGTTACATGGCGGTGAACGCTACACCATTCTTTGTTGACATGTGGGACAGTCCGACTTGATAACCCAGAAACTCGGAAACTTCATTCACTGTGTAGTTACTGCCACGTCCAAACACTACAGCGTTGTACCAGTCCTACAGCTCGCCAAAGCGACTTAGCAACAGCTGCAATGTGCTGCTCGCTGCTGATAACAGATCTGAGCCACCACGAGATGCCTCTCATGTAGGATCAGCGGCTGATTTTCCTGCCCAGTTCGCACAAGTGCAAAGGCCAGGTACGCTAGCCATCGTAAGTACCACAGGGAAATAGCAAGCAGGGCGGGAAAGAATGCCAGTGTGCACTCACTATGTTTGCCAAAGGGTCTCATCTGTAATATCCAGAAAGCTCTACCGGTGGCTATTGACCACATTGGGTATAACCAGCTACAAATAGTGGCACATGTCGGCACGAATGATCTCTGCCACTTGGGTACTGACTCTGTCCTCCTTCCTTAAACCATCGTCCTCCTGAGTGCAAGACCAGTGGGCTAACCATTGTGCCACCTCCCTTGCTACTTGATCGCTGAGACTGTGTTAAGAAATATCCTCTTGTGGTGGACACAAGGAACATCGCTTACTTTTTGCAGCGTCGTACATAGGGTCGATCGCTGTCCTCTGGTAGGAGAGAGGTTTAAACCAGAGGTTCAGACGAATCTGCGACGATACCAGATGCGAATTTCTCGATCTCCGCTATCAGCTGCGTGTCTACAATTTTGTAGACACGCAGGAAGCCGCTACTAGGGTAGCGGGAGTATGTGTGGCGTGCACATGGGACATTTTTGGGTTAACGAAGCCCCCACCCCCTTGGGATCAGAGACGAATTACATCAGCCACAACGTTCGCAGATAATGTTCGTCTTTGCATATTGAATATGAGAAGGTTAATATGATTTTATGAAACTGCAGGAGCATCAAAGGAAACGTCCCAGAATTAGTCTCCCTTATTGAAGGTTATAATGCCCAGGTAGTTTCCGGAACGGAAAGTTGGTTGAAACTGGTTGTGAACAGCAACGAAATCCTAAGTTCAGATTGGAATATTTATCGTAAGCATAGGTCAGTCACCAATATCTACCGAGGCTATCATGGATAAGGAATGTGAATTAATCTGGGTGAAGTTAAGTGTCAAAGGTCGGTCAAAAATGGTAATAGGATGCCTGGTGGTGGTGGTGGTTAGTGTTTAACGTCCCGTCGACAACGAGGTCATTAGAGACGGAGCGCAAGCTCGGGTTAGGGAAGGATTGGGAAGGAAATCGGCTGTGCCCTTTTCAAAGGAACAATCCCGGCATTTGCCTGAAACGATTTAGGGAAATCACGGAAAACCTAAATCAGGATGGGCGGAGACGGGATTGAACCGTCGTCCTCCCAAATGCGAGTCCAGTGTGCTAATCACTGCGCCACCTCGCTCGGTAATAGGATGCCTGGATCAGAAGTTGTAGTGATATAGCACTTCATACAGAATTTCCACAATATCGTTAGTAATTTTCCTGATCATGCTTTTGTAATAGGGGGTCGCTTCAACTCGCCAGTTATATGCAGGGAGAGCCATGCTATCAAAACTGGTGCCAGAGACACTTGTGCGACATTTTTCTGAATATCTTGTCCGAAAATTACTTTAAGCAGTTAACTAGAAAACCAGCTCTAAAAGGCAACGTTTTAGACCTACTAGCAATAAACAGATCTCAGCTTACCGGATCAGTTAACATTGAGGAAGGCATCAGTTATCATCAGGCTGTGATAGCAACTATGACCATGATTATTACAGGGAATGTCAAGAAACTTAGGAAAATATTTTTGCTTAGCAAGACTGACAGGATATAAATTGCAGAGTATCTGAATAATAACTATCAAATATTCAGAGATGAAGGCAGAGACGTGTAGGAAAAATGGAAAAAAAACTCAAAAGCATCGTTCAATATACCTTAAGCAAGTATGTTCCGAGCAAGATCTTAAGTAATGGCAAAGACGCGCCGTGTTTTCATAGCCTTGTTAGAAAACAGTTACGTAAACAAAAGCTGAAGGAAGCGGAAACGAGCGTAGGGGGAGCAATGACAGAAGCGGTCAAACACTCTGAAAGTAAAATTTTGTCAACCGATCTGAGTAATAACCTTAACAGGTTTTGGTCTTACGTAAAATTAGTAAGCGGTTCGAAACCCTCTATTCGTTCACTCAGTGACCATACAGGCATCGACATGGAAGATAACAGAGAGAAGGCAGAAAGGATGAATTCGTTGAATTGAAAGCCTTGAGAATTTTACTATTTATCGAGTAATCGAATTCCAACGGATTTCTTTTGGAACTCATGTGGATCACCTCACATTTTTCGTTATTTAGCGTCAACTACCACCTGCCACACAATACAGCAATCCTTTCTAAATCGCTTTGCAACTGATGCTGGTCTTCGCATGACCTTACTAGACGGTAAATTACAGCATCATCTGCGAACAACCTAAGAGAACTGCTCTGATTGTCACGCAGGTCATTTATATAGATCAGGAACAGCAGAGGTCCCAGGACGCTTCCCTGGGGAACACCTGATATCACTTCAGTTTTACTCGATGATTTGCCGTCTATTACTACGAACTGTGACCTTCCTGAAAGAAAATCACGATTCCAGTCGCACAACTGCGACGATACCCCATAGGCCCGCAACTTGATTAGAAGTTGCTTTTGAGAAACGGTGTCAACCAGTTCCTGAGTACTCTTCACCCTGGGACCCTTACCAGGTAGGAATGATAGAAGAGATAGAGAAGACCCAATGAAGATCGCCATGTTTGGTCACCTTGGTCACGGCATCGTTTGTCGGCCGAGGGATTCAAAACGAACTTCAGTGGCAGACGCTATAAGAGAGGTTGGACAACATGTTACTTCCTACAACAAATTTCTGACGATATGACCACGACGAGAAAATCATTCCTCTTAGGCGCCATTCGGGTGTGGAACATGGTAGGGGGGACCAGTTAGTGTTATCAGAAGTACCTTCCGCCAGGCACCGTTAGGTGAATAGTGCAGTATGATGTATATGTAAGTAAATTGACAGTAACTCTCTACAGTTCGACGAAACAAAAGCCCTCACCTACCACGATTGCTGACCTTTTTGCCTCTTGTCAGCACAGTTCCTTTGAAGCCGTTCGCACGTGGGCTATACTTACGAACGTCAGCGTTGAACGTGCCGAGTTCAACATGGTGCTGAACGCTCAGAAACGATGGGACTTGTACATACGGTTCGTGTGCCTCAACGTGATATACGTAATCGCAGCGCTCCCCAACGGCCGCTGTAGGCTCTACGAGTATCTTGCTCATAAATCAAATTGAGTACGAAATAGGTGCTGACATCTCCTCCATTGTCCATATGCTAGTCACGTTGTTGTCTGCAGTATGCATAAACAAAAACTTCACTATCTATGGACATGTTATAGGGCAAATGGTAAGTACCATGTCCAGTCTATAAGAACATCGGTGTATTAAAGTTCTATTACAAACAGAGTGACACAAATTAGAATAGTTCTCCACATAAGATGAAAATTAGTTTCATCATTCTCAGTTTTTAGTAAAACCCTAAGATCATTCTAACTTGATCACTGTTGCTAGTAGAGGAACCTTTCAACATGTGAAATATGAAACTTGAAACTAGAAAGTCCAAAACATCTCACTACAAGAGGTGCAAGCTGTCTTGTAGAAAAAGCCGATCGAACGACTCACTCTTCAGAAAAAGCGCACTTATATTTAAATAACATCGAATATTATAGAATATACTACAATTAAACCAATAAGAAAGTATCATAACATGTTAGGAAACGCGAAGGTTAGTAAATGAATCTTGGCATCCAGTGAGAAGCGAACCAGCAACACATCGCATGTTACCTTACAATTTTATGTCCCTTCTCATTACGCTGCAGCGATCATTAATGACTGACGACCATACCACGTATCTTGCAATCTCCTGAAGGTTTTAATAGTAGATATATTATAAACTGACATTTAATTATATCAAGCTGTACGAAGACCATGCATTTTTGGTGGATCCTCAAAGTCTTGAAATTGCGTACTTTTATAATACGCAAGTTACAATAATTTTTTAAGCACCAATTTGGAGTTTCCCATCTTTTTACTACAACAAATCGTACAATTAAAGACGGTTTTTCGAGAGGTACTCGATGGTGCATAGAAACGGCATATGTACATACTGATTTCAATATGGCTTCTCCCGACTCTGTACTGAAGAGAGAAGGCGTCATGTGACGTATCTGGTCTTCTTCCATCTCATTGGTCGATCTTCAAACTATAGTTCAGAATATCTGACTTGCTATATATTGCTCTGTACTTTCGGGAGGTTCCCGAACGTGCTTATTCCGTGCTGTGACGTCAGAAACTCGGCATCCTCAACCCTCAATTTTCCGTGTACCAACGTCTCAAATAGTATCATAGTCGCTGAGATGTAGCAATTGTGTATAATCGGTTACGTGCACTGTTACTTAAGAAGCGACCTAGTTCCTGAATAGTGAACTACGCTCGTGAGTTGCTACCTCATCGCTGTTCACACTCTCCCTCATCTTTCTCAATTTACGTCCGAGCGTGAAAGCCGACGGTTCCTAGGACCACAGAGGCCCGCAGCAGGCTCTTCAAGGCGCTGAATAATGCAGCCGGTTCGGGAACACTTAACGCTAGTTCTCCGAGGTCGCGCAACATTTTTACTGTTAATGGTGCCAAGAGCGCCCTGGGGTGAGCCGGTGGGTAGGCGGCCTGCATTACCGGCTGCGCCGCAACAGTGTACAGTATATGCAGAGGACCTCAGCTGCTCTGCTTATTAGTGTATATCGTTGCACATCTGCTTATATACACTGAGGTGATAAAAATCGTGGTATAGCGATATGCACATACAGAAATGGCTGTAGTATCGCGTACACAAGGTACAAAAGGGCAGTCCTTTGGCGGAGCTGCCTTTTGTACTCACGTCTTTTGTGTGATGATGTTGAGTTTGTGGGGCGCTCAACTGCGCGGTCATCAGCGCCCGCACAAGTGGTTCAAATGGCTGAGGCCGGCCGGAGTGGCCGTGCGGTTCTAGGCGCTACAGTCTGGAACCGCGTGACCGCTACGGTCGCAGATTCGAATCCTGCCTCGGGCATGGATGTGTGTGATGTCCTTGGATTAGTTAGGTTTAAGTAGTTCTAAGTTCTATGGGACTGATGACCTCAGATGTTAAGTCCCATAGTGCTCAGAGCCATTTGAACCATTTGAACATCTGACGTCATCAGTCCTCTAGAACTTATATTGTTAGAACTACTTAAACCTAACTAACCTAAGGACATCACATACATCCATGCCCGAGGCTGGATTCGAACCTGCGACCATAGCGGTCGCGCGGTTCCAGACTGAAGCGCCTAGAACAGCTCGGCCACACCGGCCTGCGCGCCCGTAAAAAGTCCCAATTTCTTCACAGTGCATTTTTTTACGCACTCCACTCCAGCCACTGTCACAAATGATTATGAAGATGAAATTGTGAGAAAATCCCCAAATCCGGCCGGGAATCGAACCCGGACCCCGTGATCCAGAGGCAGCAATGCTAGCAAGTAGACCACGAACCGTGGACTCACACGTCGTGTGAAAAGGTTTCCGACGTGATTATGGCCAAACGACAAGAATTAATAGACTTTGAATGGTACTTGGAGCTAGACGTGTAGGACATTCCATTTCGGAAATCTTCCGAGAACTAAATATTCCGAGATCTACAGTGTCAAGAGTGTGCCGAGACTACCAGATTTCAGGCATTACCTCTCACCACGGACAACGCAAAGACTGACGGCCTTCACGTAACGACTGAGAGCAGCGGCGTTTGCGTATAGTTCAAAAAATGGCTCTGACCACTAAAAAGAACATCTGAGGTCTACGGTCGCAGGTTCGAATCCTGCCTCGGGCATGGATGTGTGTGATATCCTTAGGTTAGTTAGGTTTAAGTAGTTCGAAGTTCTAGGGGACTGATGACCTCAGATGTTAAGTCCCATAGTGCTCAGAGCCATTTGAACCATTTGAACATCTGACGTCATCGGTCCTCTAGAACTTACATTGTTAGAACTACTTAAACCTAACTAACCTAAGGACATCACACACATCCATGCCCGAGGCAGGATTCGAACCTGCGACCGTAGCGGTCGCGCGGTTCCAGACTGAAGGGCCTAGAAGTGCTCGCTCACAGTGGCCAGCTGCGTATAGTTGTCAGTGTTAACAGACAAGTAAAACTACATGAAATAACCGCAGAAATCAATGTGGTATGTACGACAAACGTATCCGTTACGACAGTATGGCGAAATTTAGCGTTAATTGGCTTTGGCAGCAGACGACCGATGCGAGTTTTGGACCCTAGACCCTAGACCGCCGGAAAACCGTGACCTCGTCACGAAAGTCTCTGTTTCAGTAGGTAAGACTGATGGTAGGGTTATAGTGTGAAGCAGACCCCATGAAGCCATGGACCCAAGTTATCTACACGACATTGTGCATGCTGGTGGTGTCACAATAAAGATGGAGCCCGGAAATGGTTATGTTCGGCTACTTGTTACATTTGCAGCCATTCATGCACTTCATATTCCCAAACAATTATAGAACTGCAGACAACCTTTTAGGTAGGGCAACAACAGCTACGAGTATCATCTAGTGCATTAATAACCGCTTCCGCTGTATTCGGTACTGTATGAACATACGATTAAAACATTAGAGCAGAAAAGCTCTAGCGTTTCAGTCATATGTTCATCTCGAGATGTGGCTTTTAGTCCCACGACAACGGTAGTGATCCAATAATAAAGTACCGAATACAGTTGAAGCGGTTATGAATACCCAAGAATGAAGGAATTTTTATCGATGACAATATGCTGTCACCAGGCCACAATTGTTCGCGATATTTGTTTGACGAATATTCTGGACAAGTCAAGCGAATGATTTGGCCACCCATATCGTCCTATACCAATCCCACCGAGCATTTATGGGACATAGTCGAGAAGTCAGCTCGTGTACGAAATCCTGCACCGACATACTTTCGCAATTACGGGTGCCTATAGAGGCAGCATGGCTCAGTATTTCAGCAGAGGACTTGCAACGACTTGTTGAGTTCGTAACACGTCGAGTTGCTGCACTACGCCGACCAAAATGACGTCCGACGTAATATTAGGAAATATCCTACGACTTTTGTCACCTCAACGTGCACTGTCGAGCTATGTTGACCATTTGGTAAATGTGACGTCTGTACTGTCGGATCACTACACACGGCATATGATATGCTGCGTTGTCTACAGTACAAAGATTGCTTTGATCCACCTTATAATGGAAATAGTCAGTGACACATTTTTATTTTCTAGTATACAACATGATGCATACAATAAATTCACTGCCCGAGAAAGTAACACTTTTCGCACAATATTTTTTTCGATTTCCATTTACATCCAAACACACAATGAACAACCTTTAAAATTAAAACTTACTTGTAAATTAAAACTGTGAAACGGACCGAAACTCGAACTCGTGAGCTTTGCCTTTCGCCGATAAGTGTTTATTCTGGAGCCTTTTAAAATCATTGTAATACATTTTAAGTATTTGGTAAAACATGATATTTACTCATAGACAAAAGAAGGCACATACTGTAAACTCTAATCCAATGCTTCTAAATGAACTACATAGAGCAGTAGGCAGGACAAACTCCACCATACCTTAGAAAGAAATATAGACCCTTAGGTGTACAACTTATACGCAGTTTGCTCACTAACTTGACGTAAGATAAAAGCTGTCGTCAAATGGCAATTTGTTTTGCTCACCATACTGCTTTACTTCGCTTGCGCCTATTAGAACTGATATACTCTCGTTTCCTACGACTTCGGATCTAGCATACCCAGCTGTTTATTTGGAAAACTTACAGCTGAGACTGGATGCTGAACCAAGGAGAGACTTACATTTTGCAGATAAATAGATCAGTGCTAGAAGTGAATGAAGGGATAATTGGCAAAACAAAATGCTATGATCCGCTGAGAACTGCACTGTAAACGTTGTGATTTATAGCCTGGGCCTCACTAGCCAGCAAGACCGACGTTCGTGTGTGAAGGCAGCGATTCGTACGGACTAAAAAGGAAGCCGACAGTCTCTTTTACGCATGAACGGCAATATCGCAGAATTGATTAACCGCGTGAGCTGTTTTTGTACACGCCGAGCAAGGTAACACAGTGGTTATCGTACTGGATACCGGTTCAAATCCCGAACCAGCAATCCATATTTTGGTTTATCGCCTAAGGCCAGCACCGAGATGGTTTCTATGAAAAGGACCCGATAGATCTTCCACACGATCTGTTTACTTCGCATTCGATCGCTGCTCAAAGACGAGGGACTCTACAGGGTGTAAGCGATATCTGTTTACAACGAACCACAGAGGTGTGGGGAAGTCGAGACGAATAATTTGATACAAGATACTTGTTCTCTATGAAGTCCGGAAACATGCTGAAACCGGCTTACAAAGGCCACCTAAGCTACAGCGCATGCGCGAGGTTTTCAGTATCCTCTCTTTGGCGTCCCCAGGCTGTTTAGTGGGCTATTTCGTTAACACTATTACTTCAACTTTCCCGTGAAGCTAATGAAAGAAAAATGACGTTTGTAAGCGTTACGCAGGAAGTAATCACGTTTACAATTCGAACTAAACTCAACCCTTACAAGCACATTCCTTTAGCAATAAGAAGTCCAAACAAACAAAACGATTTCATTGTTAACTTTATGCCATTAAAATTCACAATATCTTGAGGTAAAAATTACAAAAACGTCAATTTTCATTTTGTTAGTGTAAGAACAAGGGGTTTTTAATGTTCAAGAGCGATTTTAGCCTGAAAAATAAATGAACTTGCTCAGCGCGCGTGCTCTGTAGCTTAAGCCGTCAGCACACGGGACGAGTTAGCTAACGCTGACGTGGCACTCTACGTGTTTTGTGACATCACTTCCTGCTATTTCACATTGAGGAGCCATTCCTTCACGTGAAACGCAGTATCTGCGATATTTCAGCAACGTGACACGTAAAGCAGAACTAATAAGAAGCAAGAATGCTCCCTACGTCACAAACAAAAAAAAAAAAAAAAAAAAAAAAAAAAAAAAAAAAAAAAAAAAAAAAAACAAGACGTTATACTTTATTTCTCGTGTTCAGTAGACGCCCATATTCGGCGGGTTTTTATGATAAACGTTACTCCCTATGAATATACAGGCTGTTCCTAAGCACCAGCGCATTGGATATCTCGAGAGCGGATCGTTATTGGTACGATTTGTTGTAATAAAATGACTGGAAACGTCACATGGTGGTCAAAGAATTTTCGTATTTAGTTATTTTCGCGTTATAACTTGCGTGCTACAAGAGTAAGCCGATTTGAGGCAACGACTCATTCAAGACTCATGAGTTCTTGTTAGGATTCGTTATGATCAAATTTCCAGTTAATAACATTTGGCACTAAAGCTTTTAAAAGTGTGTAACATAAAATACGAGTTCGCTTGTAAAAAGAGTTCTTGCTCGGTTTAGACGCCCCAGAACTGAGGGTACATCGATTCGTATCCTACTGCATAAATTTTTTTTCATCTTCTCGTTATGTTAATAGAAATGGTTTCTGTAATATTTGATGTTAGGTAAATACAATAAGTGCGCTCTTTGTTCGATTTGGTGAACTTTATAGGCTGGTGTCCTTACTGAGTGGACACGTATCTTTCATTCTCGTGCTATTACGCGTTCACGGAAATTCAAGTTTTTATTTTTGTATCCTCGGCGCGTATCCGCAGGTTAGCAAAGAGCGCTAATGCGCTGCTTCCTGGACTCGGGTAGGCGCACCGAACCCAGATCGAATCCGCCCGGCGGATTAACGACGTGGGCTGGTGTGCCGGACAGCCTGGATGTGGTTTTTAGGCGATTTTCCACATCCCACTAGTTGAATAACAGGCTGGTTCCCACACCCCGCCTCAGTTACACGACTCGCAGACATTTGAAACACGTTCGCACTATCTCATGGTTTCCACAAGATGCAGACAGCTGGGGGTACACTGATTCCGTCTCGGGGGGTATAGGGGGTGGCGGCAGGAAGGGCATCCGGTCACCCCTTTCAATTAACCATACCAAATCCGACGGTAACAATGCCGACCCTGCGAAAACTGCGGGACAAAGGCGCAAGCCAAAGACAGAAGATTTGTGTATCCTACGCGTATCTATTTTTGTTATGAAACTGTATGATTTGTGAGCGAAATGAAGCCGACTACTGCCACTTGAGAGCGCCAAATCACGCTAACCAGATCGTCCCACGTGCTGATGGCGCCGTGTTCTGTGATATTAGATATCCTGTACACATGCACATCGTTAGCTGCCTTGTCTCGTGTGCCAACGACACGTGGCTTTCGAAGGCCGATTTGAGGTTGCTTCCCGGCTGGACAGACCACAAGTGTCCCATATGAAACTGTTCGTCTCGACTTCACTTAACAACTGTGGTATGTTGTGAAAAGTTATCATTTACACCCTGCATATATGATTCGATTGCTCTGGAGTTTGATAATGCTTTACTGGTGTAAAATTCAGTAGCTGCCTATTTTGCACGATCTTGTAGCAGCCAGTAGTGACAACACAGCTAATATGCACTTATGTCCAGAAAAAACAGAACATCTTGAATGACTTCAGATAGGACGTTCGTATTCACAGGACATATACATTAGTATGTTGTGCAGGAATGACGAGCATTTCAGTCACCTCGGGTCAGCATGTGTCCTGTTGCCTAACAGATACAGGATCCGCCATGGGCCCTAACAACTTGTTCCATGCGTGATGGCATCGACACTTATAAGGAGCGAATGGCGTCATGTTTTATAGCCATCGATGCTGCATTGACCTGGTTCCAAATTTTATCTGTGGTGGTTGGCAATGGGTCACTGTGCTGCACTCATCGTCTCCCTATGTCGCATATACAGTATTTTCCATTGGTGACAAGTCTGTTGATCTCTGGGCCAGGGCAAATGCTGAGAACCTGCGACACCAAGAAGGCAGCAACATGTGGTCGAGCATTGTCTTAGTGAAAAATGTCGTTTGGGGTGTTGTGCAGAAAGGGTGTGGCTACGAGACAGGATGTCATGCACGTAGTACACACTGGTCACAGTGCCCTGGACACTCGCCAGATGTGATTTGTCATTGTACCAAACAGCGTCACACACATAAGGCCTTGAGCTGGCGCTGTATGTCTTGTGGGAAAGCAGTCACTGTGATGCCGCTCACCCTATCTGCGGCAAACCAAAATGCGGTCATCATTTTCAAACACATTCAAACGAACAAGACCTGGATTCATCTTAAAACACTATCTAAAGCCATTCCTCTCCCCAGCGACGTCGTTGCACACACAATTGCCGTCTAGTATGTTTCTGCCCATTCGTTAAAGGTAGGCAGAGATGTGGACGAAGCCCACGTAACCCATACCGTTATAAACAGCGATAGACTGTCATCTCTGATAGTGTATGATGTTGCGCCAGATCCGAGGAGGACGTATACCTGTCCTGCAATGCCATTTTGATGAGCTGCCGATCTTCTTGGGGGGGGGGGGGGGGGCTGGGTGTTGCGATCCTACCCACCTCTTGTTCTCAGGCCTTCCGTGAACCATTCTGCACACACCTGTTGCATTGCTGCCGAAACTCTTAGTCCTACACGATCAGCAATTTCCCCAACGGATGGACAACATTCTCTCATGCTAATGATGCGCCCTCTTTCAAACCCACTGATCTGACGGTACCGTTCGCGCTTGCTTCTGCGAGGCATCATGCGCGTCTGCTCAGGTCACACTGATCCATTACCTTCGGTTTGTACCGACGACGAGAGGCACATTTTACCGGTAGGTGGTGTTGTGCCGTGATTGTTGATATTGACCTTGAACCCGCTTGGCCGGCATTGTTCTAATGCTAATCATTTCTGCAGAACATACGAGGGTCACTCCAAAAGAAAGGCACACTATTTTCTTTAAAATACATCTTTTATTCTACATGTTTGAAAGTTTTACAGTGTATAGACACATGCCTTAGGAACAATACTTTCATTTCGCCACATAATTTCCTCTCAACCTTCTTACGCCATCTTGGAACCAGTGCCTGTAAGGTAAAATTCTGGACCAACCTGTTGGAGCCTCTGTTTGGCAGCGTGCACGAGGAAGCCATCATGTTCAAACTTTGTTCCACGAAGAGTGTCTTACAGTTTCCCAAAGAGATGATAGTCACATGCAGCCAGGTCAGGACTGTAAGGCGGGTGTTTCTGTTGTCTATCCGAGTTTTGTGATCGCTTCCATGGTTTTTAGACTGACATATTGTCGTGCAACATCAAAACATCCTGCTTTTGCCGATGTGGTCGAACAGGACTCAGTCGAGCTTGAAGTTTCTTCAGTGTCGTCACCTATACATCAGAATTTATGGTGGTTCCACTTGGCATGATGTCCACAAGCAAGAGTCTTTCGGAATCGAAAAACACCGTAGCCATAACTTTTCCAGCAGAAGATGTGGTTTCGATTTTTTTTTCTTGGGTGAATTTGCACGATGCCACTCCACTGATTGCCTCTTCGTCTCTGATGAAGAATGACGGAAACATGTTTCATCATCTGTCACAATTCTTCCAAGAAATTCATCTCCACCATTCTCGCACTGTTCCAAAAGTTCACTGCATACCATTTTTCTTGTTTCTTTGTGAGCCACTGTCAACATCCTGCGAACCCACATGGCACAAACCATTTTTAAACGCCAACACTTTCAGTATTCTGCAAACACTTCCTTCCCATATCCAAATGTAGCGTGACAATTCACTCACTGTGATGCGTCTGTCAGCAGTCACCAATTCGTTAACTCTCTGCACATTGTCTGGAGTGTGTGCAGTCCGAGACCTGCCGCTGCGAGGACAATCCTCTATACTGCCATGCCCGCTTTCATCGCGTAACCTGCTTCCCCATCGACTAAATGTACTGCGATCGACAGCAGCATCTCCGTAGATCTTTTTCAACCTCTTGTGGATGTTTACCACTGTCTCGTTTTCACAACACAGGAATTCTATGACAGCACGTTGCTTCTGACGAACGTCAAGTGTAGCAGCCATCTTGAAGACATGCTGTGACGGCACCACTCACGGGAACAGGTTGAAATATGTTTGAAAACAAGCGGGAACGATGTATCTACACACCGTAAAACTTTCACACACGCAGAATTAAAACTGTATTTTTACAAAAATAGTGTGCATTTGCTTTGGAGTGACCGTCGTACTAATGTAAATGTCCTGTAAACGTCCTATCTCTAGTAGTGCAAGGTCTTCCGTTTTCTTTACGAACGTGAGTGTATTTCTATTTTACAGCGAGAGTATTCGCTCCAGCAGAGCCCTAGCTCAACTAAGTAGAGTTTGACACAACTCAGAAACGTACGTCCTTATGTTACTACATTTTCCGCGTGGACCATTTACAACAGATGTTGTTGTTGTGGTCTTCAGTTCTGAGACTGGTTGAATGCAGCTCTCCATGCTACTCTATCTAATGCAAGCTTCTTCATCTCCCAGTACCTACTGCAACCTACATCCTTCTGTATCTGCTTAGTGCAGTCATCTCTAGGTCTCCCTCTACGATTTTTACCCTCCACGCTGCCCTACAATACTAAATTTATGATCCTTTGATGCCTCAGAACATGTCCTACCAACCGATCCCTTCTTCTGGTCAAGTTGTGCCACAAACTTCTCTTCTCCCCAATCCTATTCAATACTTCCACATTAGTTATGTGATCTACCCATCTAGTCTTCAGCATTCTTCTGTAGCACCACATTTCGAAAGCTTCTATTCTCTTCTTGTCCAAACTATTTATCGTCCATGTTTCACTTCCATACATGGCTACACTCCATACAAATACTTTCAGAAATGACTTCCTGACACTTAAATCTATACTCGATGTTAACAAATTTCTCTTCTTCAAGAACGCTTTCCTTGCCATTGCCAGTCTACATTTTATATCGTCTCTACTTCGACCATCATCAGTTATTTTGCTCCCCAAATAGCAAAACTTCTTTACTACCTTAAGTGTCTCATTTCCTAACCTAATTCCCTCAGCATCACCCGACTTAATTCGACTACATTCCATATCCTCGTTTTGCTTTTGTTGATGTTCATCTTATATCCTCCTTTCAAGACACTATCCATTCCGTTCAACTGCTCTTCCAAGTCCTTTGCTGTCTCTGACAGAATTAAGATGTCATCGGCGAACTTCAACATTTTTATTTCTTCTCCATGGATTTTAATACCTACTCCGAATTTTTCTTTTGTTTCCTTCACTGCTTGCTCAATATACAGATTGAATAACATCGGGGAGAGACTACAACCCTGTCTCACTCCCTTCCCAACCACTGCTTCCCTTTCGTGTCCCTCGACTCTTATAACTGCCATCTGGTTTCTGTACAAATTGTAAATAGCCTTTCGCTCCCTGTATTTTACCCCTGCTAACTTCAGAATTTGAAAGAGAGTATTCCACTCAACATTGTAGAAAGCTTTCTCTAAGTCTACAAATGCTAGAAACGTAGGTTTGCCCTTCCTTAATCTAGCTTCTAAGGTAAGTCGTAGGGACAGTATTGCCTCACGTGTTCCAACATTTCTACGGAATCCAAACTGATCTTCCCCGAGGTCGGCTACTACTAGTTTTTCCATTCGTCTGTAGAGAATTCGCGTTAGTTTTTTGCAGCTGTGAGTTATTAAACTGATAGTTCGGTAATTTTCACATCTGTCCGGTGATTCATCTGTCAACACCTGCTTTCTTTGGGATTGGAATTATTATATTCTTCTTGAAGTCGGAGGGTATTTCGCCTGTCTCATACATCTTGCTCACCAGATGGTAGAGTTTTGTCAGGACTGGCTCTCCCAAGGCCGTCAGTAGTTCCAATGGAATGTTGTCTACTCCGGGGGCCTTGTTTCGACTCAGGTCTTTCAGTGCTCTGTCAAACTCTTCACGCACTATCGTATTTCCCATTTCATCTCCATCTACATCCTCTTCCATTTCCATAATATTGTCCTCAAGCACATCGCCCTTGTATAGACCCTCTATATACTCCTTCCACCTTTCTGCTTTCCCTTCTTTGCTTAAAACTGGGTTTCCACCTGAGCTCTTGATGTTCATACAAGTGGTTCTCTTATCTCCAAAGGTATCTTTAATTTTCCTGTAGGCAGTATCTACCTTACCCCTAGTGAGATAAGCCTCTAAATCCTTACATTTGTCCTCTAGCCATCCCTGCTTAGCCATTTTGCAATTCCTGTAGATCTCATTTTTGAGACGTCTGTATTCCTTTTTGCCTGCTTCATTTGCTGCATTTTTATATTTTCTCCTTTCATCAATTAAATTCAATATTTCTTCTGTTAGCAAAGGATTTCTACTAGCCCTCGTCTTTTTACCTACTTGATCCTCTGCTGCCTTCACTACTTCATCCCTCAAAGCTACGCATTCTTCTTCCACCGTATTTCGTTCCCCCATTCCTGTCAATTGCTCCCTTTTGCTCTTCCTGAAACTCTGTACAACCTCTGGTTCTTTTAGTTTATCCATGTCCCATCTCCTTAAATTTCCACCTTTTTGCAGTTTCTTCAGTTTTAATCTACAGGTCATAACCAAGAGATTGTGGTCAGAGTCCACATCAGCCCCTGGAAATGTCTTACAATTTAAAACCTGGTTCCTAAATCTCTGCCTTACCATTATACAATCTATCTGAAACCTGTCAGATACGGTAAAGAAAGCAGTTGCGTCAGATATGCGACAAAATCAGCTGAGTTTTCCACGGGAGGGTCGCAGCTGGTACAGCTTACAAACGGAGGCTGTCCTTACCTTGTCAGTGAGGTCGATCTCCACGTAGTTTCTGTCGTCCGGTATCTTGGTGATGTACTCATCGTTGTCTGCGAACGCTTCGTTTATGTGTCCCGCTTCCCGGTTCATTATCTGCGCTGGCTAGTCTTCACGGCACTGCACAAAAACAGAAGACAACAAAACGTTAAAAATCTACCAAAAATCTGACGAAAGGTGAGGCATCAGACAAGTGTAATTATTATCATAATCCTGGCATCAAGGACTGTGATCTCACCTAAATGAATGTCAAGCACTATTAATTTCGTCTACAAAACCGCCTTCATGGTACTTTCGCATCAAATAAATCTCAAATACCCTGTGATCAAAAAGTCAGTATAAATTTGAAAACTGAATAAATCACGGAATAATGTAGATAGAGAGGTACAAATTGACACACATACTTGGAATGACATGGGGTTTTATTAGAACAAAAAAAAAGTTCAAAAAACGTCCGACAGATGGCGCTTCATCTGATCACAATAGCAATAATTAGCATAACAAAGTAAGGCAAAACAAAGATGATGTTCTTTACAGGAAATGCTCAACATGCCCACCATCACTCCTCAACAATAGCTGTAGTCGAGGAATAATGTTGTGAACAGCACTGTGAAGCGTATCCGGAGTTATGATGAGGCACTGGCGTCAGATGTTGTCTTTCAGCATCCCTAGAGATGTCGGTCGATCTCGATACACTTGTGCGACTTCAGGTAACCCCAAAGCCAATAATCAGACGGACTGAGGTCTGGGGACCTGGGAGGCCAAGCATGACGAAAGTGGCGGCTGAGCACACGATCATCACCAAACGACGCACGCAAGAGATCATTCACTCGTCTAGCAATACTTTTTTTGTTCTAATAAAACCCCATGTCATGCCAAGCATGCGTGTCAATTTTTACCTCTCTATCTACATTGTTCCGTGGTTTATTAAGTTTTCAAATTTAAACTGACTTTTTGATCACCCGGTACTTACCTGGATTCTAAAAAGTAGAAAACAAAGAAAGAACAAGCTGTATTAATAATAAAAAAAAGCACAGCCTGTTCGCAACTTGATTATCGCTTTCATTTTATTTTTAGGTCGAAGAAACAATGGAGAAGGTCAAAGAAAATTTCGGGAAACAAATAGGAGTGCAAGGTTATAAGACACCATTGCGAAGTTTCGCGATCACTATAACCATTTCAGTCATTTTAACGAAGGTTTGAAAGACATGTAGAACGGAACGGACCAGCTACGTAGATCTCAACTACGCACAAACAGAACAAATGCGAAAGTGATGAAGAGTATCAACGATGTGAAAAGTGACATATTGAACAGAACTGGCGAAAACGCCGTTCGAGAGGTCAAAGATGAAAAACTTCGCATGTTGGTTTATGAAAGAGAGACCATAGGGTAAGAATGACTCTTTCAACAAAAGAGTATTATCAGTCTCAAATACTGACGTAGAATCGAAGGGTGTATTTGGAGTCTAGAGTTGTATATAAGTAAAACACGAACTACGAAAAAACTGGAAGCATTTAAAATTTGATGCTACGATTTATGTTAGAAAATTAAGTTTGCAGATAATGTACAAAATGAAGTGCTGAAAAGAATAGACGCGCAGTGAGATCGAGTTAGTAACACAAGAGCTAAACCATATAATTAATTCTCGCTCTACTCGTAGATCGGAAATTTATCGAACCAACTTAAGCGTGTCGACTATCGACATCACAAGAATCTGTGCTAACACAAAAAGGTACAATGAGTCGCAGGTACTAAATCGAAGTGTTATGCTCACGTGCACGAAAGTATAAGCATACCAGCATCAACACAATAGATGCAATGAGAGGAACAGGGCCTCACTGCGCTATCCATAAGTGCAAACTGTCAGACAAGCGTAAAACGCATTGTGACGAAATTGGGTCAGGTAATTGTTAGACGGCACTGAATGCTATATGAATGTGCATTCAGACATCTCTTTAAAGACCAATGTTGGTCAAAACAAGACGAAGCATTACCTAAGCGCATGGACGTGACAACACATAAATTTCCAATCTGCAATGAAAATAGGTTAAAGGGACTAATGTGATCGATGACTCTACAGTAAATCTTTGTTCTGGCTTCTGAATATGCTAAACCGTTCAGGAACAATTTATCACTGGAATTGGTGTGCAGACTACAAAACTGTCGATGTACCCAAAGGTTCGAATATACTGCACAAGTTGGATAGCAACAGTTGTTCTGAAATGAAATGGCAACTACACAGTAGGAGAGGTGAAGGACATCATAAAACCTCTCAACTATGTAACACAAAGGAAGAAAAAGAACGAAACAAATGCTTATCAAATTAATTTAAAAAAATTGACTCCGTCGGAACAGGCACAACGGTACTGACCGACCGCCGTGTCATCCTCAGCTGTAGGGATCACTGGGTGCGGATATGGAGGGGCATGTGGTCAGAACTCTGCTCTCCCGACCGTTGTCAGTTTACGAGGCCGGTATCATGTGAACCACTCACTTACAATTATTAACGTATTCTTAAACTAAATTATCTACAAACATACCCCCCTACGTAAACAAAGACTGTTGTGAAGTCATTAAACTCATCGTCATGGCGAATTCCACCCCATAAAATCATGGACTGGCTTCTTTGCCCAAAAATTAAATTACATTGGACACTCAGTCACTTAGGTAAGCCAATGTTAATGTATGTAGTTTTAAATATTGTACACTGAAGGCTCTAAAATAAGGTGAAAAATTAAAACAGCTAATTTTTCACTCACGAACTGACAAATAAAAACTGTTACTCTGTCACTCGCCTACCTCAGTTGTCAAGCAGTTTAATGAATATTTTTTTTTTGGTATATAATGTTTTAAAAGCAAATCTAATTTTTCTTGAACTACCGCTGCAGGTATAAAATATGAACTGCAGTAATAAAATATGAAGAATTAATAAAAGAAAAGATTCACGTAATGAAATATCGAATCTGATTGCATGAGCTCGCATTTCGTGGTTTCTACAATAAAAAAAAAAGGTTCAAATGGCTCTGAGCACTATGGGACTTAACATCTTAGGTCATCAGTCCCCTAGAACTTAGAACTACTTAAACCTAACTAACCTAAGGAGAGCACACAACACCCAGCCATCACGAGGCAGAGGAAATCCTTGACCCCGCCGGGAATCGAACCCGGGAACCCGGGCGTGGGAAGCGAGAACGCTACCGCACTACCACGAGATGCGGGCTATCTACAATCACTTTTCTGTTGTTTAGCAAAGCAAAGCACTTTGATCTCCTTTTTCCTGTTAGTGAGGTTAGTTTAAGTTGAAGATAGCGTTCACTATTTTCCACCAGACTAAAAAAAAGCCATTGAGATACAGTGATGATGTTGATGATGCGGGAGTCCCGCACCGCTATACTAGGCAAGGTCCTAGTGGAGGTGGTTTGCCATTGCCTTTCTCCACCCGTAATGGTGATGTATGATGATGATGAAGGCGACACAACAACACCCAATTATCTCGAGGCAAGTGTAAATCCATGACCCCGTGCTCGAAAAGAGACAACGCTACCGAGAGACCACGAACTGTAGACATTGAGATACGGTACAATGGAAATGTCATACTAAAAACATGTAAATAATGATAATTTCAAATATTTAACAAGAAGATGGTCCCAATGGCTCTGAGCTCTATGGGACAACTTCTGAGGTCATCAGTCCCCTAGAACTTAGAACTACTTAAAGCTAACTAACCTAAGGACATCACACACGTCCATGCCCGAGGCAGGATTCGAACCTGCTACCGTACGCGGTCGCGCGGTACAAGACTGTAGCGCCTAGAACCGCTCGGTCACCCCGGCCGGCAACAAGAGGAGTACTAGAAGCTGTCATAACACAGAATTGATCTTGCGCCTATTATCCTTCAAGCGCGCATATTACGGTGTTGGCTGCTGTGGTGGTGAATGTAAGATCGTAGCACTTTCCCAACTTAAAACTGATCCCTTTCGGTTTACTGCGCGCTTTGGTTGAGTTTGGTCTACCCATTCAAAACCATCGTCCCGTTAGTAGTGCAAGAGCTAACCAACTGTACGAGTACCCCTAATAACTGCGTACCACTGGAGACAGGGGATGGAAGGGGCGTAGGGAATTCTGTGAACTCGAATCGTAGAAGAAGAGTGGCAGGAATGAGGATCAGCAGCAGTTGTAGGTAGACTGTCTGAGTCGCTAATCGCATCAGGTGGCACCTCACGGCAGCGGGATGGGGCAGTCACCAGTAATCATACCCAGATGGAGGATGTTAACGAGGGATTAAGTGCACCAAACGACCGACGCATAGAGCTGCTGGTAGATCACGTGTTCTCGTCATATTAAACTACAATACCAAAGTGTTGGTCACCCTTACGTTCGCCAGCCACTGTGGCCGAGCGGTTTTTACGCACTTCAGTTCGGAACCGAGCTGCTGCAACGGTCGCAGGTTCGAATCCTGCCTCGGGAATGGTTGTCTGTGATGTCCTTAGGTTAGTTAGGTTTAAGTAGTTCCAAGTCTAGGGAATTGATGATCTCTGATGCTAAGTCCTACAGTGCTTAGAGCCCATACGGTCAGGGAAATATTTTTTTGAACCTCCACAACAACCCTCCAATCGTCTCGCATCATATTTACCTGTGTCACAACTTGCATGGTACTTTAGAAACCTTTTTAATAAAATGAGTATACGATTTTCTTATCCATGACGATGAACTCGTAAAGATACAATATTTGATACAATATTTTTGTATCTGACTATATGGTTTTCCGAATTCTGTATAAAATATTAATTTATTTTCGAGAGATTATTGGTAGCTAGAAAGAAAAAAATTCTGTTTTTGTTAAAAATTAAGATCGAGTATTTTTATTCAGTTTGAAAACCAATACAAAATTCAAATAAAACTGAAGAAAAGGGTTGCTACCGACGACAATTGGACCAATTACTTATATATATATATATATATGACTTTGCTGACTGTGGCTCCATTAACCTCCTCAGAATCTATTGCACTTCGCTGTGCTGCAAAATCATCAATATTTTGTGCAGAAAATATCGACATACAACATCGATATTTTTAATTTTGTTATATTTTTTCACAAAAAATTGGATCAAATGGCTCTGAGAACTATGGGACTCAACATCTGAGGTAATCAGTCCCCTAGAACTTAGAGCTATTTAAACCTAACTAACCAAATACATCACACACATCCATACCCGGGGCAGGATTCGGACCTGCGATCGTAGCGGTCGCTCGGTTCCAGACTGTAGCGCCTGGAACAGCTCGGCCACACCGGCTGGCTATTTTTTTACAATTTTCGGTAAATATTTGAACTTCTCCTTTTGAAACGCTAGTACAACATAATTTTACTTTCACTGTGTGAAGGAGTCTTACTACTCTTTGAGCTTTCAACACGTCCAGTCTTTCTCTTTGACTATGTGAAGCAAGTATGTGTGGCACTAAAGAAGAAGTCGAATTGCACTAGTGAGTGGCGGTGTGAATGGAGCAACAGGATTTCCGCTGTGAGGAAACAGCATACCATATGCATCACGAAACAATTTTTAACGCAACTAGTATGCTATTTCTACACATCGGCATTCTTCAAAAACAGTCGCTGAAAATGATGAACAAAAATCTAAATGACAAGATTGGTGGCAGCCGGAGTGGCCGAGCGGTTCTAGGCGCTTCAGTCTGGAACCGCGTGACCGCTACGGTCGCAGGTTCGAATCGTGCCTCGGGCATGGATGTGTGTGATGTCCTTAGGTTAGTTAGGTTTATGTAGTTCTAAGTTCTAGGGGACTGATGACCTCAAAAAATGATGACCTCAGATATTAAGTCCTGTAGTGGTCAGAGCCATTTTGAACAAGATTGGCCTTTACGGTGGGCGGAAACGTGTTGAGGTAAATGCTGACGTAATCGGCGCTCTGCGCTACCTACAGACACTGCAACGTTTAGCTTCACCACGCAATTTTGACGCTACAACTGTTAAGTCGCTGGCGTTGGCAGAAATGAAAGACCAGAGAATTCCATAAGAAGTGTTCCGGACAAATCCGATGTGTGGCGAACTACGAACCCATCGGACACCTTTTATTGTGCCACTTACATGCATTTACCATTGTTAGCAAAGTGGTTAAGAGTTAACGTGCATGGTTATTATTTGAATTCTTGCTCTAAGGGGGATAGGCAGGCTGCCAGCTTGTTGATGTAAAGAATGTCTAATAATAGCTAAATACTTAAATATACAGCTCTTAAATTGGCAGTATATTTACAATGTGCAGCCTATATTTTTATAGACAGATAGATACCTTTTCTGTTTGTAATCAATATATCGATGTGTCGATTCTTTCCTTCTAGACTATTGCAGTATTTTAAAATATCGATATATCGGATGCACGATATTTTCGAAAATATCAATAGTCATAGTGTGAGACCTGAACTTTTCCCGACGAACTGAATGTTCAAATAACTTACGGGTTTGCTGCCGGGTGACGTCGTCGAACACCGCCGATATTTCGACAGGAGCACACCCTGCCATTCTCAAGGCACAAATGCAAGGAAGAAGAAATGTGCTAGCAAATTTAATACCTCGGTTCACAGAGAAGAAACAAGGAAGACACCACACACAGAACATGTGTCAACACAAACAAAGATAACCAACATCAGAAATATCGATTGCTCATCAAAAAACAGAGGGACAGAATTAGTGCTACCTTACCTATTGATTAATAGTAACCTCGGTATTTCTGATGTTGGTTATCTTTGGTTGTGTTGACACTTGTTCTGTGTGTGGTGTCTTCCTTGTTTCTCCTCTGTGAACCGAGGTATTAAATTTGCTAGCACATTTCTTCTTCCTTGCATTTGTGCCTTGAGAATGGCAGGGTGTGCTCCTGTCGAAATATCCGCGGTGTTGGACGACGTCACCCGGCAGCAAACCCGTAAGTTATTTGAACAATAGTCATAGTACTGACCATGAAATCCTTTGAGTACGAATAAAATCGAAGAGGATCTGCCCATAAGATCATCTTGTTAAGAGCCATTGGTAAGGAAACAGATCTGTTGGTTGGGGTGTCAGTGATTCAGCATGTCTTTGTGTGACGAATATCGGTGCTCTGCGCAGTCTGATTTACGGCAGCGCGGGCAGGAATGTTGCTGACCCACCGGAAGACCGACGCTGGCACAGTTAGCCATACGGGAGAACGACCGTTCGCCGCGTGCTACGGCTGGCCGGCCGCAGTCCGACGTAGGCATCGCAAACGCTCCGTCAGTTCCATCCCAGGTCCGACTTTCCTACTATGACTGTGACGTCACACATGGCAGATCGTCATAATGTCTTAATTGTTGTTGTTGTGGTCTTCAGTCCTGAGACTGGTTTGATGCAGCTCTCCATGCTACTCTATCCTGCGCAAGCTTCTTCATTTCCCAGTACCTACTGCAACCTACATCCTTCTGAATCTGCTTAGTGTATTCATCTCTTGGTATGCCTCTACAATTTTTACCCTCCACGCTGCCCTCCAATGCTAAATATTTGATCCCTTGATACCTCAGAACATGTCCTACCAACCGGTCCCTTCTTCTTGTCAAGTTGTGCCACAAACTCCTCCCCAATTCTATTCAATACCTCCTCATTAGTAATGTGATCTACCCATTTAATCTTCAGCATTCTTCTGTAGCACCACATTTCGAAAGCTTCTATTCTCTTCTTGTCCGAACTATTTATCGTCCACGCTTCACTTCCATACATGGCTAGACTCCATACAAATACTTTCAGAAACGACTTCCTGACACTAAAATCTATACTCGATGTTAACAAATTTTCTCTTCTTCAGAAACGCTTTTCTTGCCATTGTCAGTCTACGTTTTATATCCTCTCTACTTCGACCATCATCAGTCATTATGCTCCCCAAATAGCAAAACCCATCAACCGTCTGGATGATTGACTGATCTGGCCTTGTAACACTAACAAAATCGGCCTTGCTGTGCTGGTACTGCGAACGGCTTAAAGCACGGGGAAACTACAGCCGTAATTTTTCCCGAGGGCATGCAGCTTTACTGTATGATTAAATGATGATGGCGTCCTCTTGTGTAAAATATTCCCGAGGTAAAATAGTCCCCCATTCGGGTCTCCGGGCGGGGACTACTCAAGAGGATGTCGTTATCAGGAGAAAGAAAAGTGGCGTTCTACGGATCGGAGGGTGGAATGTCAGATCCCTTGTTCGGGTAGGCAGGTTAGAAAATTTGAAAAGGGAAATTGGATAGGTTATGGTAGGAATTAGTGATGTTCGGTGGCAGGAGCAACAAGACTTCTGGTCAGGTGAATACAGGGTTATAAATACAAAATCAAACAGAGGTGATGCAGGAGTAGGTTCAGTAATGAATAAAAAATAGGAGTGCGGGTAAGCTACTACAAACAGCATAGTGAACGCATTATTGTGGCCAAGATAGACACGAAGCCCACGCCTACTACAGTAGTACAAGTTTATATGCCAACTAGCTCAGCAGATGATGAAGAATAGTCTTAATTACCATTTCTAAACAGTCAAGTCCTTATCATGAAACATGGTGGAAATGTAAATCCTCTACAAATTCACTCCTCAATATGACATATTTTTCACAAAGACTTGGCAAAGATCTTGGTTGGAGAAGTGTATATTTTTGCTATTCACAAAATGTGGCACCTCGAACGTCATGTCTTCGTCATTCTGGAAATGTCTGTCACCCAGTGCTATCTTCATCTGAGGAAAGAGAAAGAACTAATTAGGTGCAATGTCAGCAGAATAAGGAAGGGGGATGGGGAAATCAAAACTGGATAGACCAGGAAAGCAGATTACGTGACTGTCTTCAATACAGAATGAACTGAGGCATTCTTGTGGATCAAGAACAATCTCCCTAGACAGAATTCCCCCATGTAATCAACAGATTCCGTTGCATGGGGCACCACACCATTCTACTTATTATTATTATTATTATTATTATTATTACTATCGGTATGCATGCGGCAACTTGCTACCTATTATGTTTCAAAACGTGATTTTCCGGTTCTACTGTGATAAAAAAGTAGTGTCGAGTGTTTTGGATAACCCTTGGGACTAGGGGCCATTTATATACTCAACAGAAGGATCGTCTTAGTGTCACTACAGGGTGAAAGTATGAATATTTCACACTTCCCTCTATTTAGGCAAAGGGAGAAAATTGGTTGATTTGTTCAAATGGCCCTGAGATCTATGGGACTCAACATCTGAGGTCATCAGTCCCCTAGAACTTAGAACTACTTAAAACTAACTATCCTAGGGACATCACGCACATCCAAGCCCGAGGCAAGATTCGAACCTGCGACCGTAGCAGCCGCGCGGTTCCGAACTGAAGGGCCTACAACCGCTCGGCCACAGCGACCGGAAAAATTGGTTGGTTTATTTTTTATTTTTTGTGGTCTATGGTAAGCTTGATGGGACTTTTGGAGGCATCATTGGTTCCTGGGCGGCGTTTTACTATGAAACTTCCTGGCAGATTAACACTGTGTGCCAGTCCGAGACTCGAGCTCAGGACCTTTGACTTTCGCGGGCAAGTGTTCTACCAATCTGCCACGAAGTTTCACACCACTGCACGCTATGCTGCAGAGTGAAAATCTCATTCTATAAACATCCCCCAGGCTCTGGCTAAGTCATGTCTCCATACTGGCAGAATTGAAGCTGTGAGACGGGTCGTGAGTCGTGCTTGGGTAGCTCAGATGGTAGAGCACTTGCCCGAGAAAGGCAAAGGTTCCGAGTTCATGTCTCGGTCTGGCACACAGTTTTAATGTGCCAGGAAGTTTCACATCAGCGCACACTCCGCCGCAGAGTGAAAATCTCATTCTGGCTTTTAACTATGTTTTCGCAGTGACCTGCGGACCAAAAACCAGCCGAGGATTCCATATTTCTAAGGTACCGATCTTGAGAAACATTCAAAATTTTCTTGATGTCTTCATCCAACATACAAAGGTTCAAAGTTACCGCTATGGGGTGAAATTTAAATAATACATAAGCGCAGGAAACTGCTCAAATTTTAACTGTATATTCTGTAGGCATTTATCTAGAAGAGCTTTCTCTCCGTTTTCAAAAATCCTTATCCGTTATCAAGGAACACTCCAAAAACTTGTTTTTCGGGTTCCAAAACCCAGCCGAGGATTCTGAGGCGGCTGTTATTTTTACAATAAATTTCTAAGACCTCAATCTCGAATAACTTTGAAAATATTCTTCATATCCTTACCTATTTCTGAGATACAGAGGTTCAATGTTACACTACTTCTACATGTAAAATGCGATATGAAGCAGAAGTTAGTTTATTATGTGACGTAGCATGGATAAATGTGCTGTAAAATGTCTGTTATCATCTGGGAACCCCATGTTGTAGTACTGAAGTACATCCACAATTTTTTGGCTTGTAAAATCGGTCAGAGGTGTAATATTAGCTTTCCTTATTTCAGTTGTACATAAGTAAACTAGCTAAATTCTGCAATTCTTTTCATATGAGTTGCATGCCTTGCTGCAGCAGGAAAAAGAAAGGAACCTGCGGAAAAAAGCTCCTATCAGAGCACGAAAAATGCGAATATGTTTGTGTTTATTTAAGAGACTCTGAGTGAAAAGTTGGGTATCAGCTGCCCCATTCTGCCTTCCTCAGCACCTTTAAAAATTTTCTTAAAATGCGAACACATTTGCGGTTTTTTATGCTGGGAGTGAAGAAGACAGCGGCAATGGCAAAGAAACGGAAAAGTAATAAATACTGGATGATAGACTGTGGTTGTGTTATAGAGAGAGCGAAGGGGACAATGATATAAAAAGGACACAATGGCCGAGGAGCATATTTGACAGTGATAGAACAGTGGTAGGAAAAGAGTGAAGGTGACAATGGCAGTGCGAGAGGGATAAAGAGAGGAGAAAGTGGAAGTGGGTGAGAACCAGTGATAATGAGAAACAGAGTATATGATAATGACAGTGAAAAGAGATAGCAGCAGTAGGAAGGAAGGAAGGAGATACTAGCAGTAACAGAGAGAAAGAGACAGCGACAGTGAGAGTGTAGTAGTGGGACAGAACGAAAGGGACTGTGCCTGTGACGCAGAGACAATGGCAGAGAGAGACACGATAATGAGAATGAGTTGGGCTGAATGAGTGAGTGAGACAGGGTAACTGGGAGTGGTTGGATACGAGTGACTTACAGCGATGGATTGGTGGGTGTGAGTGAGTTACAGTTAGGAGAGCTTGGGAAAGTTTGAGGTTAGTTGCATGTTAAAAAAGAACCGCGAATATGTTCGCATGCCAAAAGTTTTTGGAACGCTTTTAAAGGTGCTGAGAAAGGTAGAACGGGGCAGATGGTACCCCACTTTCAGTCAGACTTTTAAATAAACAAAAACATGTTCCCTTTCTTTGAGCTCCAATAGTAGCATCTTTCCGCTCGTTGTTATTAGCCTATGAAAGTTATTCGCTCTTGACGTCACAATGCAATACCAGGTAGTTCTATCTTGGCATTTAATTTTCCATTCCAGTTCATCACACCTTCTGTGATGTAGTGCACTTCTGGTCTTTCAAGTGGCCTTCTTCCTCGAGCATGTTCCGTGCAGACTTGACAGATTATCCTCTCTTCTGGAGCCCGAAGTATGTGTCCAATCCAACAAAGTCTCTAGCTTTAATTTTGGATCCATACTAATCATATACTTCTTTGCTAATTAATATTCTCCATTCCGCTATGTTATCATCTTGAATCCCGTCAAACATCTTCCTCAAAAATTGCCTTTCAAATATCCTTTATTTTGCTTCTTCTGATTTTCTTAGTGTTCATGTCTCACAAGCGTATATCACTACGATAACAACTTTATACAAGCAAAGCTTTGAATTTCTTGAAATAATTTAGCTTTCAATACGTCCAGTAACACTAAATAACAAGTATTGGCTTTTTGTATTTATTTCTCCTTTAACATTGTTGCCTGTAGTTAGCAAGGTTCCAAAGTAACTGAACTTTTTTTTGTTTCGATTTTCTCTGCATCTCTTTTAATGGTGTGATCTGCTATAGTCAATCACGTATTTGGTTCTACTTCTATTAATTTCTAGTGGTCTTCTAAGTAAGCCATTTACAATATTGTGTGAAAGAGTTCATTTCTTGTTCATTTTCTCCCAAATTTAAGTCTCCATCTTCATCTACATCTACATGGTACAGGGTACGTCTCATTATACCACTTTTCCGAGTTACATTCACGTATGGAGCCAGGAAGAGTGATTGTTTAAATGCCTCTGTGCCTGCTGTAATTATCCAGTCTTGTCGTCGCGATCCCTAAAGTGAGCTGTAGTATATTACAAGATTCACTATTTAAAGCCGGTTCTTGAAACTTTGCAAACAGGCTTTCTCGGGATGGTTTACGTCCATCCTCAAGCGTATGCTAATTCAGTTTCTTCGGCATCTCTGGGACACTCTCCCACGCGTCAAACAAATCTGTGACCATTCGTGCTGCCCATGTCTGCAAATGTACAATGTCCTATTCGGCAAGGGCCCACAAACTTGAGCAATGTTCTATAATGGGTCGCACGAGTAATTTGTAAGCAACCTACTTTGAAGACTGATTGCATTTTCCCAATATTCTACCAATAAACCGAAGTCTACCACTTGCTTTACCCACGACCGTGCCTATGTGATCATTCCATTTCGTATCCCTAAAAAGTATTACACTGGTATTTGTAGGAGTTGGCCGATTCTAACTGTGACTCGCTGATATTATAGAAATAGCTTTTTTGTTTTGTGAAGTGCACAAATTTACGTTTCTGAACACTGAAATCAAGTTGTCAATCCTTGTATCACTTTTAAATCGTACCAACATCTAATTGAATATTTATGTTTCAGACTGTACTTCGTTCTACATAGCTGCATCACCTGCAGAAGTCTAAGGTTACTATTAATATTTTCCGCAAGACCATTAACATACAACATGAACGGTAAGACTCTCAACACACTTTCCAGGGGCACACCCAAAGTTACTTCTACATCTGACGATGACGCTTCATACAAAATTACGTGCTGCGTCTTCCCTATAAAAAAAATCCTCAGTCCAGTCACAAATTTCGGTTGATATGCCGTATGATCGTACTTTTGACAACAAGCGTAGATATGGCACTGAGTCAAATCGTTTTCTGAAATCAGGAAGTACTGTATCTATCTGTTTGCCTTGATCCGAATCTTTCAGTATGTCACGTGAAAAAAAAAGGTGGGTTGTTTTGAATGACAGATGTGTTCGAAATCCATGCGACTGACATGGACGAGGACTTGTATGTGCAGCCATTCATTTGATTTTTTACTGTTTAATTTCAGTTGCCAGCAACTACTCGCAAATAACAAGATGGCTGGAATGTTTTCCTTGGAGCAAAGAAAGTGGATTTTCGAGTGTCATTCAAAATGTGAAAATATGAAAAAAGTGCAGAGACAATGGCGGACAGAGTTTGATGCTGCCCCAGCGTCACATGTAACAACAAAGAAATTATGCGATGAATATGAGAAGGAAGGAAGTGTGTATGACCTGAAGAAGAGACGGTGTGGTAGAAAGAAATCAGTAGCGGACGAAAGACGGGCCGATGTAGTGGTACAACCTTTCAAAAGATCCCCAAAGAAGTCCATACGACAAGGTGCGTGTGAATCAGGTGAAAGCGAATCAAGTGTTCACCGCATTTTAAAGCAAGCGAAGTGGAAACCCTACACACTCAGGTTGCTTCACGCGATGGATAACGACGATCCTACTCGAATTTTGGGAATGGATTTGCGACAGTGAACAGCTGCTGATGTCGATAATATTGTGGAGAGAACAAACCAAAGACAGCAGTTTCTTGGGAGAACACTTAGAAAATGTAACAGGTCTTTTACAGAGATCGTTTACACTACGATTGTCCGTCCCCTTCTGGAGAACTGCTGTGCGGTGTGGGGATTAGCATCAGTTAGCATTGACGGATAACATCAGAAAACTCCAAAGAAGGGCAGCTCGTTTTGTATTATCGCGAAATAGGGGAGATAGTGCCACAGGTGTTTTTCGTTGTGGCAGGGTCTTCTCATGACATTTCAGTCTCCAACTTTCTCCTCAAAGTGTGAAAATATTTTGTTGGCGTCGCCCTATAAAAGGAGAAATGATCATCATAATAAAATAAGAGGAATCGCTCGGACGGAAAGATTTAAGTGATCGTTTTCCCGGATGCTGTTTGAGACTGGAATGGTAGAGAAATAATTTGAAATAACTTTCTTGAGAATTGGAGAGTAATCATGTAGGTGTAAATGTAGATGCACATGTCATGGTTTGGTCTAATGAGGCGACGTCTAAATTCAGAGGAACCATAAATCGCCATACTGTGTGTACTGGGCACGAGATAATGTCACGGAAGAAAGAGCTGTTAATCTTTCTGGGCTTTCCGTATAATGGGGTATGTCTGGCAGAGGGGTTGTAGGGCCATTTTCTTTTTAAGGAACAGTGAGTAAGTGTAAAAGACCTTACCATGTTGCAGGAACGAACTGTACTAGGTGTTCAGCTGCCGTACCGAGATGAAGGGTGTTTCTTTCAACACGTTGGTGCACCATCACATTACCATCGTTACGTGCGGCAATATCTGTATGAAAATTTGTTGAGAGATGGATAATCCGACGAGGAAGTGCCGAGTTTCCACGTATATCTTCCGATCTAAGGCTCTTAGAGTTCTTTCTGTGCGGATCTGAGAAGGACACCGTCTACACCACAAAGCCATGACGTGAGAGAGACGATTGCGACATTCTGTGATTCCATTCCATTGGCAATCATCACACACGTGCGTCGATCTATTCTTCAGCGTCAGAAACGCTGTACTGCATACGATGGAGGACATATTGAACATCCTCAACGATGAACCAACATCAGTGATGTCCTGGCCATCTATGGGACTTAAAAATTTATAGTTTTTGTTATTTTTGTTCGAGTTATTGAAGCTCACTTGTAACAACGACACTAATAACTTATTATACGAGGGTGAGTCAAATGCAAACCTTAAATTTGTAATAACAAATCGAAATTTCACGCCCTTATTCTATAAGTTGGTAAGCGTGCTACAAACAGCGTGCAGAATGGCCTGTAGGTGGCAGCATAGTGCAGATGCACACATACTGTCGCAGTATCAGTATAAAGACAGCCGCCCCACTTGCGACTTGCACCAGGGAAGAACAGCGTTCTGTTATTCTCTTTATGCGTAGTGAAGGTGTGAAACCTACTGAAATTCATCGTCGAATGAAAGTTCAGTACGGTTTGTCACAGCAGCAAGTATACGAATGGAGTAGGAAGTTCGAAAATGGTGTGACTTCAGTGGAAGATGCTCCTCGTCCAGGCCAGGCACAACGAGTTGTGACTCCACAGGACATTGCACCAGTTGAAGCCACAGTGAAGGAAAACCGCCGAGTGACACTGAATGACATTGCAGCATGTTTACAGATTAGCCATGGGTCAGCACAACATGTTGTGAATGATGTGCTCCAGTTTCACAAAGTGTCTGCAAGATGTGCGCCACGGCAGCTGACTCCTGAAATGAGAGAACGACGTGTTGATGCTTGTGAAGAACTTCTTCGCCGCTTTGAACGAGAAGGCTTTCTTGCAAGGATCGTTACTGGGGATGAAACCTGGGTTCACTTCCACCAACGGGAAACGAAGAGAGCGAGCAAGGAATGGCGCCATTCCTCATCACCAAAACCAAAGAAGTTTCGAAAAGAACCATCAGCAGGGAAGGTTTTGCTGGCTCCCTTTTGGGACGAAAAAGGCGTAATTTTGGAGCATTACATGCATAGAGGGACCACTGTCACCAATGCATCATACACAGATCTAAAAAATCATCCACGGCCTGCAATCAAAGCAAAGCGACGTGGATTGCTGTCAGCATGTGTCCTTTTGCAACATGACAATGCAAGGTCCCAAACTGCCCGTACAACAGTTGCAACAATCACAGACCTGCATTTTGTGTGTCTTCCTCATCCACCATACTCACCACACCTTGTCCCAAGTGATTTCTATATGTTTGGACCACTCAAAGACGCAATGGGAGGAAAGAAGTTCCGTTCTGATGAAGAGGTACGCGACGCAGTGCGTGAGTGTTTGCGCCAACTACCAAAAGAATTTTTTTTCTAAAGGAATTTATGCACTTTGTAAGCGCTGGAGGACTTCCATTGAGCGTGGGGGAGATTATGTTGAAAAGTGATACAGCTTTGTACCACTTCAGCACAATAAATAATATTTTAAAAAAATGTTTAAGGTTTTCATTTGACCCACCGTCGGCGGCCGGAGTGGCCGTGCGGTTCTGGGCGCTACAGTCTGGAGCCGAACTGCCGCTACGGTCACAGGTTCGAATCCTGCCTCGGGCATATATGTGTGTGATGTCCTTAGGTTAGGAAGGTTTAAGTAGTTCTAAGTTCTAGGCGACTGATGACCTCAGTAGTAAAGTCGCATAGTGCTCAGAGCCATTTTTGTGACTCACCGTCGTAGTTCTATGAAATCAAAGTTACCATTCCATATATACTTCTACATATTTATTCTGCAACTGTATTTAAATTTTATTAACTCCATCTTTCAGTTGTTCGCATTAATTGTGTATTCTTCAATACTAGTTCTGTACTTAAGGTTTCGTCACAACCTGTAGGGATTACGGTCGCACAGTCGACAGAGGCCAAATACTACGTTTACGTGTATACCTCTGTCGAGGAGCGGCCATGTTTGGCAGTTTACTGAACGTATCATGCCGCACGCAGCAAGCTATACTTCCGCCAAACGGTCGGCAGAATGTTTACGATCAGAGTTCTTGGATGTTGTCTTGAACATCACACACGACAACCATACCGTATATTTCTTGACTTCAGCACAACTCGGTGAGGATTTGGTTTTAGGTTGTTACCAGTGCGAGTAGCCTATTTTATTCGTTAAGATGCTGCAGCTTCACCTTAATTTTCTATTTTGTTTTAACTGCAGCCAACCTGAAGATGTTCGAAGAAACGAAACCGCTCGTAACGCAATACCTGTGTAAAAGCTACTGCTGAGATGGTTCTCATTAATCATTAACATTAATACATGAAATTTATTCGCAGTTACGAATATGTACAACCGGACTGCCCGCTTATCGCGAGCGGCCGCCTTACAATCAGGCTATCCGAGCGCGACTCACAGCCAGACCCAGACTTGCATACGTCAACCACGTGTCTACAGCCTGGGCTCGTACATTGATTATGTATATTCCCCTACAGGGGAGGCCACTGAATTGAAAGTCGTTTGCCCAGTGTCGGCGGATAAATACGATACTGCAGTGCCTTCGCTATTTAGAGGTACTATGCAATGGAACATATGCACATTCACGACGAGGCGCTCTCTGTCTGTGAAAGAATTTTCCGAGATCGTGCTAAACTCTTATATTGACAAGACATGGGATACTTCCTAATTAAATTATGAATAATCCGCCTCGATTGCGAAAATTCCCGGTGTTTCCCCAGGTTTCAACGTGGATAACCACGTCTTCTTCAGAACAAAATAAAAAACAGTTTGCCTAAATGGGCATAGTCAATTTCTAAAATGAACACCCACAACGGCAGGTCCCCATAAAATTTTTAAGTAGTGTTATTGACTTGGTACGGATGTACCGTGTAATGTTAATAAATTTTATGGGGACCTGCCGCTGTGGGTGTTCATTTTAGAAATTGACTATGCCCATTTTGGCAAACTGTTTTTTATTTTGTTCTGAAGAAGGCGTGGTTATCCACGTTGAAACCTGGGTAAACACCGGGAATTTTCGCAATCGAGGGGGATTATTAATAATTTATTTAGATAATTACGATTGCTGACGCGCTGCAATGCTGAAAGTTCTTACATACTTTCTAATGTTGTGTCAGATCTTCTTTAGTCCGGTGTTGTGCATCAGCTCGAGGTGACATGGACTCGACAAGTCGTTCGAAGACCCATGAAGAATGGTGCATGGCTCTCTATATAGCCATGCACCAACGAAATCCGAGCAAGAATCGCCATGGCCAAAGCTGCTTTCAACAAGAAGAGGACTCTGCTGACAAGCAAGTTGAGTTTGTCACTGAGGAAAAAACTGATAAAGTGCTACATTTGGAGCATTGCACTGTATGGAGCAGAGACATGGACCATGAGGAAGAAGGAGAAAAAATACTTAGAGAGCTTTGAAATGTGGTGCTAGAGGAGAATGGAAAAGATCAAGTGGACAGATCGCATAAAAAATGTCGATGTACTGCGAAGAGTAGGAGAAAAGAGAAGTAGTCTGCGTACAATTCTTCAGAGAAAGGCCAACTGCATTGGACATGTACTTAGACACGAGGGACTCATACAAGATGTCATCGAAGGGAAACACAGAGGAAACGCAGGTCAAGGAAGAAGAAGAATTCAACATCTGGACGACATGAAAGATGGAATGAGATACAAAAGAGTGAAGGAAGAAGCTGAAGACAGGGAACAGTGGAATCAGAAATTCTCCGTACGAAGACATGGCCTGCCACTAGGCAGAATACTACATAATAATAGTCATGCATAATTGCGAAAGTGTTGTCGCTCATGGATTTTGTGCACGAGCTGATCTCTCGATTATGTCTCATAAACGTTGGATGTGATTCATGTAGGGCGATCTGGATGGCCAAAGCATTCGCTCGAATTCTCGTGAATGTTCTTCAAACCAATCGTGAGCAATTGTGGTACGGTGGAATGACGCACTGTCATCCATAAAAATTCCGTCGTTGTTCGGGAACATGAAGTAACTTAATGGCAGCAAATGGTCTCCAAGTAGCCGAGCATAACCATTTCCAGTCAATGAGCGGTTCAGCTGGACCAGAGATCACAGTCCATTCCGTGTAGATACAGCACACACTATTGTGGAGCCACCACCAGCTTGCACAGTGCCTTGTTGACAACTTGGCTCCATGGCTTCGTCGGGTCTGTGCCACACTCCAACCCTACCATCAGCTCTCACCAACTGTAATCGGCACTCATCTGACCAGGCCACGGTTTTCCAATCGTCTAGCGTACAATCGATACGGTCACGAGTCCAGGAGATGCGCTGCAGGCGATGCTGTGCTGTTAGCAAAGGCATTCAAGTCAGTCGTCTGCTGCCATAGCACATTAACACCATATTTAGTCGCTTTCAGACTTTGTTAATTCCCGTCGTGCGGCCATAATCACATAGGAAAACGTTTCACAGTACAAATGGCAGCTCCGCCAATACACTGCCCTTTTACTTGTTGTTCAAAAATGGTTCAAATGGCTCTGAGCACTATGGGACTTAACGTCTGAGGTCATCAGTCCCCTAGAACTTAGAACTACTTAAACCTAAGAATATCACACACATCCATGCCCGAGGCAGGATTCGAACCTGCGGCCGTAGTGGTCGCGCGGTTCCAGACTGTAGCGCCTAGAACCTCCCGGCCACTCAGGCCGGCTTACTTGTTGTGTACGCAATACTAATGCCATCTGTAATATGCACATACCGGTATCTTATGACTTTGTCACCTCGACGTATAAAGTATTTGCAGTATCCTTTTGGAATATACATTATGCAACCGTGCCAGTTTTATTCTGTAACCATACAAATACTGTAAGACAGAAAGGTCACATTCCATCTGAAAACTGGATCATGACACTCTGGTTTAATACAGGGACGTATTTATTGTTTGATTCACGTATATGCCAAAACGATACTACCTTCTGCCCTTGCGTTTTGTGAACTCCGTCATAAATATGAAATACTGTTTTATTAGCGGAATTTTTCCTCAGACTTCTTTACTGTGGTTTGCGTTCGGCGCCGTTTTGGCATTAAATTCAGCAGCGCTGTAGACCTGTGCATATGCTGTTACTCTTTCATTCCTACAGAATTAATTGCGAAACTTTTGCTTTGTTGCTAATATTGTGCGTTCGCAGCGCTTTTCTCGCATACAGCAGGAATGTGTAATATTTCTCCACCCAATAGGTGTACAGTGGAAGGAGTACTTGTTCAATATAGTACGGTTATAACTGGCGACAAAGAAGATTAAAATTCAGGGAGCCAATGAGATGGCGCTATGTCACAAAACGACAGAATGGATTTATTATGAAATGACTTTTCTGCTACGAGTTAGGGTTTTCTTTTTATTTATATTCTGCACGACGCGTTTTCGAAAAAGATTCCAACTTTCAAGCGAGTTTCCTGTGTGCTACGCCATCTTACAACGTGTGATGTGCTCCATTGTTCTGTTGTCTTTACTGTAATACACAAAACACTCGTAATTTTTAATACATTTGGAAAAACTTCTAATTGCGGTTTCTTTGTCTTCCATTTCTAGAAACAGTTACAAAGATGTTTTCACGTGTAGCCAACAGAGGTTAATTTATGGGTCGTCCACAGAGAAGATACTTCCACAGTATTACAGGAATGTATGTATGTATGTATGTTCCGTATCTCCAAACCAGTGGACCGATTTCAATCAAACCTGATCCGCATGTCACTTACTATCTGTAAAGATCCACTGTATGGGTGAGAACCACCTGCCTCTCAAACGGATACGAATGGGAGTAAAATAAAAGCGTAGCTAACAGCGCGTAAATATTCAAATTTTATTCATCCAGTATATGACAGTGAGAGCTCTTAGCGACTTCTGACTAACTTTAAATGTAATTTCAAACATTTTCTTAACTTTTTCACGCTTATACGCTTAACGTCAAATATTTAACATATTAACTCATTAATTTTATAAAGTAAGTCTAAAGCGGTTTTATACAGGGGACTTGGATTCTTCAAAGAATCGGACTTACTGGTCACTTATTATCTGGATAGAAGCACATTCCATAGGGATGGGAATCGAAATGGGGTGACACTGAAGCGTAAGTTAGAAACGCTTGGATGAATTTCAACCAAATTTGTTAGGTACATAACTTATTATTTGTATAAAGATACTGTGGGAGCATGAATCCTCACTACACTCAGTGTAGATGTGTGGATGAGAAGGAGTGACATAAAGATATTCGAAAACGACCTGTTGATATTTGTTTCCCTGCATTTAGTTGAGCAGGAGTACTTTTAAACGTATGAAGCGCAGTTCGTCTCTTATTTTTGTAGTTAATTATGTCAGCCAGGTCGCAAGAATGAGTTACTTACTATCTGGGAATGAATTCTGGGGGAGGGGGTAAAAAGCACTAATCGCCCGCCCTCTGGTGTGGGATGGGGGGGGGGGGGGAGGGGTAAGGAGATGGACACAGATGGATAGGAGATGGGTAGACGGAAAGGGGGGATGACATGGGCATTGGGAGGAGCAGGAAGCGATGGATTGATAGAGGAGCGAGGGAGAGATGATCAGAAAGAGGAGGAGATGGATAGGGAGAGAGCAGGGAGGAAGAGATCGATTTAGAGAAAGAGGATACATGGGGGAAGGAGGTGGTGAATTGTGAGAGGATGAGGTTGACAGGGTGAGAGAGGGGAGGACGAGATTGACGGAGACAGGGGGATAGAAAGGTACTCTTACGGAGTACTGCTGCGCGGTGTGGGATCGTTACCAGATAGGACTAACGGAGTACATCGAAAAAGCAGCACGTTTTTTAGTATCGCGAAACAGGGGAGAGAGTGTCACTGAAATGATACAGGATTTGGGATGGACATCATTAAAACAAAGGCGTTTTTCGTTGCGGAGGAATCTTCTCACGAAATTCCAATCACCAACTTTCTCCTTTGAATGCGAAAATATTTTGTTGACGGCGACCTACGTAGGCAGAACCGATGACCATGGTAAAATAAGGGAAATCAGAGCTCGCACGGAAAGATATAGGTGGTCGTTCTTTCCGCATACTATACGAGATAGGAATAATAGAGAATTGTGAAGGTGGTTCGATGAACCCTCTGCCAGGGACTTAAATGTGATTTGCAGAGGATCTATGTAGATGCAGAATTCTTACTTGCTTTCAATGAGCACAGCGACGTCATCACCCTTTCTCTCTAAATTTTAATGCCACTCCCGAACCTCTATTCTTTTTCACCTCTTGCTTCAGCGATGAACGCCCACAGCTCGTGGTCTTGCGGTAGCGTTCTCGCTTCCCTCGCTCGAAGTCGCGGGTTCGATTCCCGGCGGGGTCAGGGATTTTTCCTGTCTCGTGATGACTTTGTTGTGTCGTCTTCATCATCATCATTCATCCCCATTACGGTCGGAGGAAGGCAATGGCAAACCACCTCCACTAGGGCGTTGTCTAGTACAGCGATGCGGGTTCCCGCATCATCCCCTACGCTCCTCCGAATATGGGACCTCATCATCATCATCTTCGATGAACAGACTGAAAAGGAGGGACGAAAGACTACATCCATGTCTTACACCACTAGCAGTGTTCCATTCTTATCATTTCCTCCGTTTTTGTACATACTATAAGCTATCCGTCTTTTTCTATAGCTCACAACTATTTTACTGAGAATATTGGACATCTTACATCATTTAACAACGTCGAACACTTTTTTCTAGGTCGGCGAGCCTACGAACGTGTCATGATTTATCTGCAGTTATGCGTCCCTTAACGAGCGCAACGTCAGAACGGCCCTCGAACACCTTTGCCTTTTCTAGAGCCGAATTTATCGTCATCTACCAGAATTTTACTTTCGTTTTTCATTTCGTAGCTACGTCACTGAAATCAATTGATACCTACGCGTATCAAATGTATTTCTTCCGAGATCAATTTGAAACTCTTCTATCGATATTGGTTAAAACAGTCTTGGTTGCAACTTTAGTTTTTTTTTTATTTTTCAACGACGGGTTTCGCCTTATTTAGGCATCTTCAGTTTATCTTTTCAAGATGACACTAAGATCTGCATAACGCGTTCGCGTTCACAGGATCGAGTAACAGAATAAGATGGAGGCTCTACCTTATTCTGTTACTCGATCGTGTGAACGCGAACGCGTTATGAAGATCTTGGTGTCTCTCGCGTCCATCTTGAAAAGATAACCTGAAGATGCCTAAATAAGGCGAAACGCGTCGTTGAAAAATAAATAAAGAAAAATTGGAACGAAGACTGTTTTTAACCAATACTGTTAAGTACTGGTTTGCTGTATGCCACATATGGATTGGGAGAACTCTTCTATCGACATTGACCCTGGCATATTCCAAGTTTTCCGGTCATGGCGGTATGTAGCCAGCCTGCCAAACCGTTAACCACCCTCTCGCCACCACATCGCGCCCCGGACCATCTATCTCAATCTGGAAATCACGGTCGGCCCAATCTAGCGACTTGCCCTCGCATGGCTCGCACTGAGGCCCATATCTGCGGCCCCGCCCACCCGGTGGAAGTTAAATGCAGCGGCCACCCACGCGGGTCGTTCCCTTTCCGGTTCCAATCTTGGCCAGAGTGCCGCAGCTGGCTCGTGGAAGCTCTGTCCGGAGCGCTCCTTGATGAGGAAGTCGCCCGGCCTACGCCGCTCTGAGTAAGCAACACACACACACACACACACACACACACACACACACACACACACACTGCCTGCGGCTTAGAATGCGACGCACGCTCGGGGGCGCCTGACACGCGTGGGATGGTGGAGTAACACGCACATTAGTACCGTTTACGCAGCGCTGGATTTGTAAGAACCCGCCGACATAGCTGATAGCGCCTACGCACTTGTTTCCGTCTGAGTCACAAGCTGTGTGCAAATGCCGTGTGGCAGCCACCAGGTGTATCATGAGGATGATACAGACTCACTCTCGTTCTAAATAAATAAATTTATTTATTTACCTTTGTTCTGCCAAAGGACTTGTCAGAGAGGACGCAGGAGCGGCCAGTGATCCAGGGCACTCTCTTGCCCTTGGGATGATGAACTACCCTTAAAAGGAGGAAGAGCCAGCAGTGATCAACGGCATGAGGATACAAAAGGGAATGGAAAACACTGCATTAAAGACAGGTAAATGTTATTCAGAGGACACGTGGTCGGTCATTGAAATGTATCATGATGATCTATCTGTTGGCAAAAGATTCCCGATTAGTCCCTCATTCGGATCTCCGGCAGAGGACTGCCAAGGAGAAGCTGACCATGGGGAAAAGGTGGAATAACCACCGAAAGAGTACATCTACATCTACATACATAGTCAGCAATCCACAATACGGTGCGTGGCGGAGGGTACCTCGTACCACAACTAGCATCTTCTCTCCCTGTTCTACTCCCAAACAGAACGAGGGAAAAATGACTGCCTATATGCCTCTGTACAAGCCCTAATCCCTCTTATCTTATCTTTGTGGTCTTTCCGCGAAATATAAGTTGGCGACAGTAAAATTGTACTGCAGTCAGCCTCAAATGCTGGTTCTCTAAATTTCCTCTGTAGAGATTCACGAAAAGAACGCCTCCTTTCCTCTAGAGGCTCCCACCCGAGTTCCTGAAGCATTTCCGTGACACTCGCGTGATGATCAAACCTACCAGTAACAAATATAGCAGCCCGCCTCAGAATTGCTTCTATGTTCTTCCTCAATCCGACCTGATAGGGATCCCAAACGCTCGAGCAGTACTCAAGAATCGCTCGAGCAGTACTCAAGAATAGGTCGTATTAGTGTTTTATAAGCGGTCTCCTTCACCGATGAACCACATCTTCCCAAAATTCTACCAATGAACGGAAGACGACTATCCGCCTTCCCCACAACTACCATTAAATGCTTGTCCCACATCATATAGCTCTGCAATGATACGCCCAAATATTTAATCGACGTGACTGTGTCAAGCGCTACACTACTAATGGAGTATTCAAACATTACACGATTCTTTTTCCTATTCATCTGCATTAATCTACATTTATCTACACTCCTGGAAATGGAAAAAAGAACACATTGACACCGGTGTGTCAGACCCACCATACTTGCTCCGGACACTGCGAGAGGGCTGTACAAGCAATGATCACACGCACGGCACAGCGGACACACCAGGAACCGCGGTGTTGGCCGTCGAATGGCGCTAGCTGCGCAGCATTTGTGCACCGCCGCCGTCAGTGTCAGCCAGTTTGCTGTGGCATACGGAGCTCCATCGCAGTCTTTAACACTGGTAGCATGCCGCGACAGCGTGGACGTGAACCGTATGTGCAGTTGACGGACTTTGAGCGAGGGCGTATAGTGGGCATGCGGGAGGCCGGGTGGACGTACCGCCGAATTGCTCAACACGTGGGGCGTGAAGTCTCCACAGTACATCGATGTTGTCGCCAGTGGTCGGCGGAACGTGCACGTGCCCGTCGACCTGGGACCGGGCCGCAGCGACGCACGGATGCACGCCAAGACCGTAGGTTCCTACGCAGTGCCGTAGGGGACCGCACCGCCACTTCCCAGCAAATTAGGGACACTGGTGCTCCTGGGGTATCGGCGAGGACCATTCGCAACCGTCTCCATGAAGCTGGGCTACGGTTCCGCACACCGTTAGGCCGTCTTCCGCTCACTCCCCAACATCGTGCAGCCCGCCTCCAGTGGTGTCGCGACAGGCGTGAATGGAGGGACGAATGGAGACGTGTCGTCTTCAGCGATGAGAGTCGCTTCTGCCTTGGTACCAATGATGGTCGTATGTGTGTTTGGCGCCGTGCAGGTGAGCGCCACAATCAGGACTGCATACGACCGAGGCACACTGGGCCAACACCCGGCATCATGGTGTGGGGAGCGATCTCCTACACTGGCCGTACACCTCTGGCGATCGTCGAGGGGACACTGAATAGTGCACGGTACATCCAAACCGTCATCGAACCCATAGTTCTACCATTCCTAGACCGGCAAGGGAACTTGCTGTTCCAACAGGATAGTGCACGGTACATCCAAACCGTCATCGAACCCATAGTTCTACCATTCCTAGACCGGCAAGGGAACTTGCTGTTCCAACAGGACAATGCACTTCCGCATGTATCCCGTGCCACCCAACGTGCTCTAGAAGGTGTAAGTCAACTACCCTGGCCAGCAAGATCTCCGGATCTGTCCCCCATTGAGCATGTTTGGGACTGGATGAAGCGTCGTCTCACGCGGTCTGCACGTCCAGCACGAACGCTCGTCCAACTGAGGCGCCAGGTGGAAATGGCATGGCAAGCCGTTCCACAGGACTACATCCAGCATCTCTACGATCGTCTCCATGGGAGAATAGCAGCCTGCATTGCTGCGAAAGGTGGATATACACTGTACTAGTGCCGACATTGTGCATGCTCTGTTGCCTGTGTCTATGTGCCTGTGGTTCTGTCAGTGTGATCATGTGATGTATCTGACCCCAGGAATGTGTCAATAAAGTTTCCCCTTCCTGGGACAATGAATTCACGGTGTTCTTATTTCAATTTCCAGGAGTGTATATTTAGAGTTAGCTGCCATTCTTCACACCAATGAAAAATCCTGTCCTAGTCATCTTGTATCCTCCTACAGTCACTCAACGACGACACCTTCCCGTACACCACAGCATCATCAGCAAACAGCAAAAAGACCATTTATGTAGATAGAAAACAACAACGGACCTACCACCCTTCCCTGGGGAACTCCAGATGATACCCTCACCTCCGATGAACACTCATCAACGTGGACAACGTACTGGGATCTATTATGTAACGTTCTACAAGTCGGAGCATGGAACGTCAGATGTTTCAAGGTAGCAGGAAAGCTACACAATTTGAAAAGGAAAATGCAGAGGCCCGATCTAAATATAGAGGGGAGGGGGGGGGGGGGGAGTCAGAGAAGTGAAGCAAAAAGAAGATAAGGATCTCTGCTGAGAGAAATATACGGTAATGTCAAAATCAGCAGAAAATGGTATAAGGGAGTACGATTCCTTATTAATAGGAACGTAGGGCAGATAGTGAGTCACTGTGAACACTTTTGTTCAAAATGGTTCAAATGGCTCTGAGCACTATGGGACTCAACTGCTGTGGTCATTAGTCCCCTAGAACTTAGAACTACTTAAACCTAACTAACCTAAGGACATCACACACATCCATGCCCGAGGCAGGATTCGAACCTGCGACCGTAGCAGTCGCACGGTTCCGGACTGCGCGCCTAGAACCGCGAGACCACCGCGGCCGGCAACACTTTTGTGATAGGGTTGTTCTCATGAGATGCGACAGCAAATCAGCGACGTTAACGATAGTTCAGGTATACAAGCCAACGTCGCTAAAATGTTGGGTGCATATCTCCATTTTCTTGAAATTTCTTCGGAATATCTGCAAAGACAGTGTGTGACTTTGCTCAGTCAGAATACCTTTCATCATACAGTCACACCGCTCTAGCAGTTAGCTTACGTTCGCCGTAAACGAAAACGATATCCACTTTTCGACTATCGTACGCCTCTTGATAGTTTGAACAACTTCACGAGCATGTTGTCAGACCGCAACAACAGCATAACAGACTGAAGTGCTTCAAGCGCGCAGTTCAATACACGAATTGGACCTGACTCATGCGTTTGGTTGCATGTGATACAGTAGTGCACATGTTTGTTGGACCCCTTCTCCTGATGGCGGTACCGCGCTTTGCGACTCTATTTTTTGCTTTTTTCCTTTGCTGCTCTTTTTATTTATTTGCGTTTGGCATTAACCATTTAGCCAGAGAAGTGAGTAACTCCAGATTTGGTATGCACTGGCGTAAGTACAGTATAGACATTTGAAATTACATTAATTACGTTAAACTTCGTGGTACACTTTGTGCTATCACACACTCAACACATTCCACACATCACAGCTTCACACGCCGGATCCTATGTGTCTGACTTATAACAGTATATCCGTTATATTTTGATCAAGTTCGACACATGTTACGTCAAAGTACTCTTCGAAGGCCACGTGCAGCCCCACAGAAAACAATTACATAGTTCCATAAAAAAAAAACTATACTCCGATACATTTACTAATTCTGGATATATTCAGTTGCCTCAAACTGTTTATGGATGTATGTGTGTGCATGTTTCAGCACCGTTCTGGAACGACTGGAGTAATTTAAACCATACTTTGTACACATATGATTTTGTAACACGGGGCAATTACTGTGTTGGTAAGGCGTCCCTAGCACCCATTTTTTTAATGGTTGGGGGTGGGGAAGAGGTAACATATAACCATAACAGTGAAACGCCGTCGACTTACCTGCAGGAATTAGGCATGTGCCTGTTCCGTCCTCACAAAGGTTATGTCCACCGTTTCTTTGCGTCGTCAAAGAAATTACAGCATTTATAAACAACGTCAGAAAAGACGTAACTCACGTAGACAGAGGCACAAATACAGAAAACATCCGGCGCAAAACCTTCATTAAATATTAAATGACCGACAAAGCTCAATACTTCCCCCAACTTCTCTTTAAATATGTTTTCCATTACTTCCCACTCTGTCCTTTTCTATTTCCCCATTTTCCTGTACTTATTTATTTTTATTTTACTAAGATTGCGATGTTTTCTACATTTTGTGTTGTTACATTTGTCAGTTCTATCTTTTACTCTGTTTCTGAATCACTTCCCATATTTAACACATCTTCAAGCTATTCTTCAGTAATCTTGTCAAACACTAATTTTATTTTATTGGGATTGTTAATTTAATGCCAATTGCTATATAGGCAATATTTTTCAAGTTTTGTGTAAATGTTTTTCCTGGTTTGTTCCATTTATATTTATTTATTGTTCAACTTTTTACTTTTTTAACTGCATTACCATCGCAGTGTCACAAACGACATTTGATGACTGTTTGCGCCGCAGCCTAGAAGAGTACATCTTTTCCAATGTTGTTTACAAATACTGTAACTTTTTTGACGACGACAGTCACTAAAGTCTGATGATGGCCTTGTAAGTCGAAAATCGGTTAACTACATAAATTAATCCTGCAAAACAAACACTAATTGCGCTTTTCATTCTTTAAATAAATATAACTATGCTGAATGCTAGGAACTGCTGCCTGTCTTGTATTGTTATCACATTCTACCAAGCATGAAAGAAACATTCAGCTGATAACATCATAATTACTAATCAATAAATGCAGCAACATTTAACGTTACATATCCCACAACTTTTTGCATACAGAATGTAAAAATGCCAGAAGTTTCCCCTTCACTTTTGCGTTGTTAACAGAGAGCATATTCTCGTTTTCAGAACAGCCTTTCAGAACCTAATGATGTGCATGTCCAAATTTCTAATGGATCTTGTTTGAGATCTAGAAGGTGATCTTCCAAATAATAACTGACCTTCGGTGGTAAGGACGTTTCTGCTCCAATCCGCAAATTATTCTTTCCTTGTGCTACTTTAAAAGGTCCACTTCACAAATCAAATTTGATTTCTCTTTTTTTTCTTGTTATACAGGGTGTTACAAAAAGGTACGGCCAAACTTTCAGGAAACATTCCTCACACACAAATAAAGAAAAGATGTTATGTGGACATGTGTCCGGAAACGCTTAATTTCCATGTTAGAGCTCATTTTAGTATCGTCAGTATGTACTGTACTTCCTCGATTCACCGCCACTTGGCCCAATTGAAGGAAGGTAATGTTGAGTTCGGTGCTTGTGTTGATATGCGACTCATTACTCTACAGTACTAGCATCAAGAACATCAGTACGTAGCATCAACAGGTTAGTGTTCATCACGAACGTGGTTTTGCAGTCAGTGCAATGTTTACAAATGCGGAGTTGGCAGATGCCCATTTGATGTATGGATTAGCACTGGGCAATAGCCGTGGCGCGGTACGTTTGTATCGAGACAGATTTCCAGAATGAAGGTGTCCCGACAGGAAGACGTTCGAAACAGTTGATCGGCGTCTTAGGGAGCACGGAACATTCCAGCCTATGAATCGCGACTGGGGACGACCTAGAACGGCGAGGACACCTGCAATGGACGAGGCAATTCTTGGTGCAGTTGGCGATAACCCTAATGTCAGCGTCAGAGAAGTTGCTGCTGTACAAGGTAACGCTGACCACGTCACTGTATGGAGAGTGCTACGGGAGAACCAGTTCTTTCCATACCACGTACAGCGTATGCAGGCACTATCAGCAGCTGATTGGCCTCCACGGGTACACTTCTGTGAATGGTTCATCCAACAATGTGTCGATCCTCATTTCAGGGTAAATGTTCTCTTTACGGATGAGGCTTCATTCCAACGTGATAAAACTGGAAATTTTCACAATCAACATGTGTAGGCTGACGAGGATCCGCACGCAGTTGTGCAATCACGTCATCAACACAGATTTTCTGTGAACGTTTAGGCAGGCATCGTTGGTGATGTCTTGATTGGGTCCGATGTTCTTCCACCTATGCTCAATGGAGCACGTTATCATGATTTCATACGGGATACTCTACCTGTGCTGTTAGAACATGTGCCTTTAGAAGTATGACACAACATGTGGTTCATGCACGATGGAGCTCCTGCACTTTTCAGTCGAAGTGTTCCTACGCTTCTCAACAACAGATTCGGTGACCGATGGATTGGTAGAGGCGGACCAATTCCATGGCCTCCACGCTCTCCTGACCTCAACCCTCTTGACATTCATTTATGGGGGTATTTGAAAGCTCTTGTCCTCGCAACCCAGGTACCAAATGTAGAGACTCTTCGTGCTCGTATTGTGGACGGCTGTGATACAATACGCCATTCTCCAGGGCTGCATCAGCGCATCAGGGATTCCATGCGACGTAGGGTGGATGCACGTATCCTCGCTAACGGAGGACATTTTGAACATTTCCTGTAACAAAGTGTTTGAAGTCACGCTGGTACGTTCTGTTGCTGTGTGTTTCCATTCCATGATTTATGTGATTAGAAGAGAAGTCATAAAATGAGCTCTAACATGGAATGTAAGCGTTTCCGGACACATGTCCACATAATATATTTTCTTTCTTTGCGTGTGAGGAATGTTTCCTGAAAGTTTGGCCGTACCTTTTCGTAACACCCTGTATGTCAGCGTGTTGCTCATGCTCTCGGACGGCTGTTTCAACAGCTGCAAGCAAATCCTTGATGGTTTTCATTGCCTCCGAAATGCTTAAACATCCTGAAAGTTTAAATTTTTATATATATGATCGAGCAACGTTGGTATGGCTAATTTGTAAACACCTTTAGTTGGTAGTGGGCGTTAACTTTTTATTTCTGTTATGACATTACTCTTCAGATTTTCTCCACTAGTCTGTATTGGTTGAGTGTTTGATATTGTGATATTCAACATACCAGTTATTGGGGTTACTCTACTGATTTTCTAAGCAAATTTTAAGAGTGAGCACTTCTATAGCACGCCGAATGTCACAAGTCTCTACCATGTCTAGAATATCTAAGGCTGTTGGCATGTGTGCTAAAGCAGCATAGCAGTTAATGATATGATCAATCACTGGACGCAGCTGGAAAATTTTTTCGTATAAATGCTGAACTCTATGTAGTTAATGCTTCTTGTATTACGGGGTCGGCGGTAGAAAGTGCAAACGCTCAATTTATTTAAGATAAGTCTGATCACTTTGTGCGCAGTGTTTTGGAATACGCGTACATCACGACGCTTGCAAAAAGCAGTTCCACATGCACAGATAGAAAATACTTTGTTCTGTAATTTTGTTTGTTAATTTAAGCAAACGTATAACATGCAGCAACACAAGGAACGCTCTTACAGTTTAGTACTTTCATCTGCCGACCCCTTCAATTAGTTTGAGGTCTGATTCCTTTCTTAGCTCATCATTTGCAACAACAATTTGTTTTTAAACCGCATTATAACTATTGCCTTGATAGTCTAACGGGCAGAGCACTAGAACCCGGCCCTAAAGGCCCCGACTTGAATTCCAGTCCCTCGAGGACTACTCCGGTATCTTTCCCGGGGTTACAGATGGCGGTGGCGGAGAAAGGGCCCAGGACAACAGCCTAGTCAGGTGCTTGCATCACAGACTCTACCTTTTAACATTGCAATCATTTCACAGCAGTACTCATGTCACGCACTTTATAAATCTCTTCAGTAGATATTTTTCGCTACCAAATGGAGCATGTGGGTGACGCACGCTGTATGAATTTTTCTTCCAAATGCTACTTGTACTACCTTGGTCACTGTAGTGATGTCGTTATGACACATGTTCCGAAAAGGTTCGTTTAAATGACACAAGGATTATTGATGGTTGCAAGAAGTAAACTGGTGCTTTTTGTCCATAATCTGAAATCAATATTTCTTTCCGTGAGATCGGTATTAAAAGGTTCAAATGCTTTAGTATCGATTTTGAAACATCGATGTTTAAACTAATAAAATAGATATTTTGTAAAAATCGTTGATCGTCGAATATCCCCAACGAGCAGAACACGGCAAGTGGCATCACATGATTTCCTACGAACACATGTTGTAGAATTTTAGAATATGTCTTTTGCTCGAGTATCATGTCGTTTTTGGAAACACAGAATCTACTCTGTAGGAATCAAGATGGATTCCAGAAACAGCGATCGTGTGAGACCCAACTCTCTTTATTTGTTCATGAGACCCAGAAAATATTAGATACAGGCTCCCAGGTAGATGCTATTTTCCTTGACTTCCGGAAGGCGTTCGATACAGTTCCGCACTGTCGCCTGATAAACAAAGTAAGAGCCTACGGAATATCAGACCAGCTGTGTGGCTGGATTGAAGAGTTTTTAGCAAACAGAACACAGCATGTTGTTATCAATGGAGAGACGTCTACAGACGTTAAAGTAACCTCTGCCGTGCCACAGGGGAGTGTTATGGCACCATTGCTTTTCACAATATATATAAATGACCTAGTAGATCGTGTCGGAAGTTCCATGCGGCTTTCCTCGGATGATGCTGTAGTATACAGAGAAGTTGCAGCATTGGAAAATTGCAGCCAAATGCAGGAAGATCTGCAGCGGATAGGCACTTAGTGCAGGGAGTGGCAACTGACCCTTAACATAAACAAATGTAATGTATTGCGAATACATAGAAAGAAGGGTCCTTTATTGTATGATTATCTGATAACGAAATAAACACTGATAGCAGTTACTTCTGTAAAATATCTGGGAGTATGCGTGCTGAACGATTTGAAGTGGAATGATCATATAAAATTAATTGTTGGTGAGGCAGGTACCAGACTGAGATTCATTGGGAGAGTCCTTAGAAAAAGTAGTTCATCAACAAAGGAGGTGGCTTACAAAACACTCGTTCGACCTATACTTGAGTATTGCTCATCAGTGTGGGATCCATACCAGATCAGGTTGACGGAGGAGACAGAGAAGACCCAAAAAAGAGCGGCGCGTTTCGTCACAGGGTTATTTGGTAACCGTGATAGCGTTACGGAGATGTTTAGCAAACTCGAGTGGCAGACTCTGCAAGAGAGGCGCTCTGCATCGCGGTGTAGCTTGCTCGCCAGGTTTCGAGAGGGTGCGTTTCTAGATGAGGTATCGAATATACTGCTTCCCCCTATTTATACTTCTCGTGGAGATCACGAATGTAAAATTAGAGATTCGAGCGCGCACGGAGGCTTTCAGACAGTCGTTCTTCCCGCGAACCATACGCGACTGGAACAGAAAAGGGAGGTAATGGCAGTGGGACGGAAAGTGCCCTCCGCCACACACAGTTGGGTGGCTTGCGGAGTATAAATGCAGATGTAGATGTCACGGCTTATCCGTAGATACTCGACAGTTCGTCGACGTTATCGAGGAATTTTATGTGCCGTTTACCACGGTGTATCCTCAGGCGATTTGGTGGCTCAGAGATAGGCGTTGCGACTTATTAGTTTTTGCGCCCCGTGTTCATAACCCGACTATTGTTTTCATTTATTTTATCTTTACTGTTTTCATCTATCTACTCATGTCGGTAAGTGATTACTACGGGAATGTTTCTAATCATATTAGTGATTACAAGGACGTTATATTAATTGTAAAATTACAGCTGGATTTCAAAATCAGTGCCATACATTTATTACATAAATGTAAATGTGCGTGGCATGTTGAGGTGTTACACGATTTCTAAATACACATGCTCTGATACTTTATTCTAATATCAATTCTTATATTTTATTCATATGTTTATTCTTCAGAGAGATTTGATGCATTTCCTTGGATGACCCAATCGTAGAAACATTCGCAACACTTATCATCCGACCGAGCGAGGTGGCGCAGTGGTTAGCACACTGGACTCGCATTCGGGAGGACGACGGTTCAATCCCGTCTCCGGCCATCCTGATTTAGGTTTTCCGTGATTTCCCTAGATCACTTCAGGCAAATGCCGGGATGGTTCCTTTGAGAAGGGCACGGCCGATTTCCTTCCCAATCCTTCCCTAACCCGAGCTTCTGCTCCGTCTCTAATGACCCCGTTGTCGACGAGACGTTAAACACTAACCACCACCACCACCACTTATCATCCGAACACCACGAGCATTGCGCTATGGCAGGTCTGTCACAGTGTCATTTCTTACAACGACTCTCACTCGGGAAAGAAACGTCGTTAACATTGCTGAAGATTTCGCGCACTGGTAACAATTTCGCGGGAATCCATGCGTATCTGACCACTGTTCCGAAAACTGGCTGTTGCAGTTGACCTCGAATCAAGATACACTACAGGAATTTCACCGAAAAGAGTTTAAAATAATTTTGTCATTTTTTTAAAAATTCATTTATCTGGTATACAATTAGTGAACGAATGAAGACCAAGTTATATCAATGTACAGTGGAAAACATACCTGTACCGACGTAGAATCTTCCTACACGTCGCTCAGGGGCCTGAAGATGGCATAGTAAATCGCCGAAACTAGCAGCCAAATAAAACAATTTTGGAAACTAAACGGCTGAAAAGTGCAGCATAATTTGACATCCTGTATCCCTGTAGTAATCGTCTACAGACATAGGTATATAAGTGAAAACAAAAATAAAAGTAATAATCGGGTTTCGAACACAAGGTACAAAATTAAAAAGCCCCGACGCTAACTACTGTGCCACCATTTCATCTGAGCCCAGCACGCGGTAAAAGGCAAACAAAGTACCACGAAAATACGTGGAAATCTTTCACCGTCGTTTTCCAGATACGGTCGAGTGTGTATGGATGAGCCGAGATACGTGTTAGCTTATTTTGACCCCTTTTCATTTACGTAAAGTTTCTGGACAATCGGTTTATGGCATTTGCCGTGTTCTCCTCGTAAGTGGAATTGTGTACAAGGTGAGTGTGTGCCTCGCAACCCACTCCTTCGTGCCGTGGCGCTGTGTACACTCGAGAACCGAACCGCCGGTAGGCTATCCAGTCCTTCACGTGTCAGGCCGCAATCAATGTTTAAATGCAGCGGCGTTAAACCGGTCTGACCAGCCGTTGGTTTTAGCAGCTGACGAGACGAGCACAAGGTTTCTTAACTTTTAAGTACAGCGTCCTTGTGGCAGTAGGACTGCGGCTGGATACGGTACCAACTAAACCCACTCGATTCCTTTCCACGAGAGGACTGGCAAACTGATGCCAAAGTGAAGGCTCTGTTTGCTGCCAAGTCCGTAAGTGACATGAAGTATTAAGAACAAGAGAAAGAGAAGTAGAAAAATCGAACTGCACCGTTGCACACACGGCCTTGTCTGCTAGGCCACTTGAGACGTCGCGCAACATATAGGTTCGCACTGGTTCCTCGGACACCGTAACTGCGATACAACATAGCTTTCTTTACTGCCGCAACGAAGTTTTTTGTTTTCTGTTCAGTCTGCAGTCCAGAGTACAGTTGGCCTTTTGAGATCCGTCTCATTATACCAGTCGCGTTTATTTTCAAGCAATTACGAGGCTTCCCAATTGGGAAAAAATTGGAAAAGATTATTAGTTCCGGGATTTTCCTTTCAATCAAGGTAAACCTCCAGAAAGCTAGGTCGGAAACTAGGGAATGGAACTACTCTTTTTCTTCCATCCAGTTTCGTCCACCCAGTGAATACGTGACAATTTGAATTGCTTCTCATACGTTGTTCGTCTCTTTCTTCTTTCTTCCGGCTTCTTCTATCTCTTCTTTTACTCCTTCTGTCTTGTAATCCTTCTAAATCTAACAATTTCCTGGTGCTCCTTCTGCGTTTATGTCGTGCGTTTTTAAATCCTTGTAGCGACTCCAGAAGACATAAGTGCTTCTGAAGGTCCACCAGGTCTGTGTAGACTTGGACGGATATAACTCGCTGAGTCGCCACTCCACGTGACAAGTTTAATTAATGAAAATCTATCTCTAGCTCAGATACTACTTCCTGTATTTCCACAGATTAATCAGACCTGTCACCTTGGCCGCTCTGCATCAGATCTCTTAAACGAAAATATATGTTTCAGCTGAGGTGTGATTAAATTTCTAGGGGCGTTCAATGAATAACGTAACTCTTTTCCGAAATCGCTGTTTTTCAACTTAATCTCTGTTCATTGCAACAACCTTACGTCACGTTACTAGGCCTGATTCGATTCCAAATCGGTTTTTCAAAGAGTACTCTACTGGATTCGCTCCTTACTTAGCTTGCATTTATCGCGAATCTCTTACCCAACGTAAAGTCCCGAGCGACTGGAAAAACGTGCAGGTGACGCCTGTATATAAGAAGGGTAGAAGGACGGACCCTCAAAATTACAGACCAATATCCTTAACATCGATTTGTTGCAGGATTCTCGAACATATTCTCAGTTCGAATATAATGAATTTCCTTGAGACAGAAAAGTTGCTGTCCATGCATCAGCACGGCTTTAGAAAGCATCGCTCCTGCGAAATGCAACTCTCCCTTTTTTCCGTGATATCTTGCGAGCCATGGATGAAGGGTATCAGACGGATGCCACATTCCTTGACTTCCGGAAAGCGTTTGACTCGGTGCCCCACTGCAGACTCCTAAGGTACGAGCATATGGGATTGGTTCCTAAATATGTGAGTGGCTCGAAGACTTCTAAAGTAATAGAACCCAGTACGTTGTCCTCGATGGTGAGTGTTCATCGGAGGTGAGGGTATCATCTGGAGTGCCCCATGGAAGTGTGGTAGGTCCGCTGTTGTTTTCTATCTACATAAATGATCTTTTGGATAGGGTGGATAGCAATGTGCGGCAGTTTACTGATGATGCTGTGGTCTACGGGAAGGTGTCGTCGTTGAGTGACTGTAGGAGGATACAAGATGACTTTACAGGATTTGTGATTGTTGCAAAGAATGGCAGCTAACTCTAAATATAGATAAATGTAAATTAATGCAGATGAATAGGAAAAAGAATCGTGTAATGTTTGAATACTCCATTAGTAGTGTAGCGCTTGACGCAGTCACGTCGATTAACTATTTGGGCGTAACATCGCAGAGCGATATGAAGTGGGACAAGCATTTAATGGCAGTTGTGGGGAAGGCGGATAGTCGTCTTCGGTTCATTGGTAGAATTTTGGGAAGATGTGGTTCATCTGTAAAGGAGACCGCTTATAACACACTAATACGACCTATTCTTTAGTACTGCTCGAGCGTTTGGGATCCCTATCAGGTCGGATTGAGGGAGGATATAGAAGCAATTCAGAGGCGGGCTGCTAGATTTGTTACTGGTAGGTTTGATCATCACGCGAGTGTTACGGAAATGCTTCAGGAACTCGGGTGGGAGTCTCTGGAGGAAAGAAGGCGTTCTTTTCGTGAATCGCTACTGAGGTAATTTAGAGAACCAGCATTTGAGGCTGACTGCAGTACAATTTTACTGCCGCCAACTTATATTTCGCGGAAAGACCACAAAGATAAGATAAGAGAGATTAGGGATTGTACAGACGCGACGCATATAGGCAGTCATTTTTCCCTCGTTCTGTTTGGGAGTGGGACAGGGAGAGAAGATGCTAGTTGTGGTACGAAGTACCCTCCGCCACGCACCGAATGGTGGACTGCGGAGTATGTATGCAGATGTAGATGTAGGGCGTGTATGCCAACGTCTTGATACATCAATAACCTCCTCATCATCACCCACGTACTGCTTCCCGCGGACTGCACATTTCATTGGGCCAAATAGATGGAAGTCGAGATGTTCGAGATACGGGGTGAAGGTAACATGAGGAGTCCGTCTGGGGCGCGCAGATTTTCCTGAGGGCAGCACAACACGCTTCGGAGTTGATCGTTGCACCATGAGGGAGCACGTCAAAGATAACCCCTTGAGAGTCCCACAAGACCGTCAGAATGACTTACGGGCTGAGCGTGCGGCTTTGAACTTATTCTTCAGAGAAGACCTGCTATGGTGCCACTCCATGGATTGCCGTTTTGTTTCGCGTTCGAAATGATGAACCTATAGTTCGTCGCCTGTGACGATGTTAGGAAAAAAAATGTCACGATCAGCCTTGTAACGCGCAATTCCGCACTGGTGGTCATTCGTTGCTCTTTATGGTCTTCTGTTAGGCAGCGAGGGGCCCATCCGCCACACACCTTTGGGTACCCCAACCTATGATCGAGTGTGTGCACTACCAAAAGAGACGTCCGGCTATGCAGCGAAGTGATTCGTCCATCACCTCCAACGAGTGTATCCTGACGTTCCAACATTGCAGCAGTCACGGCTGTGTGCGGCCAGCTGGCACGCAGATGATCGGACAGGTTTGCTCTATGTCGTTGCGATGACGACAGAGGCGTCGCCCAACGACTCACCGTGCTTTTGTTCACTGCCAGGTCTCCGTAGACATTCTGCAAGCGCCTATGAATAATTGCGATGCTCTGTTTTTCCGCCAAACGAAATTCTGCTTGGAACACACCTGCGTTACAGATACCATTTTAAAGACACGGTATAGCGCCATCACGTGTAGGAACTTCATGAAACTATAGGGGCTATTCCAAGAATATTCAATGATGTCCCACAACAAATTCTGCGTTTTTTCCGATCGGACCTGATCGAGAAAAAAAGGTGCTGCATTACTTATTGAAAGCCCCTCGTCTTTAGAGACAAGGGGAAACGCTACAGAAGCAACTGAGACACTGCAAATTTAATTAAAATCTGTGTATTGCTCAAAAGTGAGATACCCTTCACAATGCAGAAATAACTATTAGTCCACGACTTCGGAATAAAAACGGCCACAGGTACCTGTCCACGGAGTATAACTGGCCGGCCGCTGTGGCCGAGTGGTTCTAGGCACTTCAACCTGGAACCGCGCGACCGCTACGTTCGCAGGTTCGAATCTGCCTCGGGAGAGGATGTCTGTGATGTTCTTAGGTTAATTAGATTTAAGTAGTCTAAGTTCTAGGGGACTGATGACCTCAGAAGTTAAGTCCCATAGTGCTTAGAACCATTTGAACCATTTTTACAATGAACAGCCAATACTACACGGATTTGCTTTTAAACAAGGTGTAGAGAGAGGGAGACATCATGGATCTAAGAGGAGATGTGTGATTCTCCAGCAGGACAACGCACGTCCTCATATTGCTCGACTAGCCCATGAAACCATTGACAAAATGGGCTGGGAAGTACTGCCTCATCCCCCTTACAGTCCTGATTTAGCACTTAGTGATTTTGAATTGTTTGGTGCATTGAAGGAGGCATTACCCGGGAGGAGATTCCAGAACAATGAGGACGTGGAAAAGTTTGTGGGAAATTGGTTCAAACGTCAAGATAAAGAGGTCTTTGCAGCCGGAATAAAAAAAGCTTGTAGCCCGTTGGAACAAGTGCATGAATGTTCAAGGGGATTATGCTCAAAAGCAGAAAAAGAATTGTTTTGTAAAAATAAACGCTTTTTTCTCCAGACCAATTTGTCTCTTTAATTAGTGAATGACCCTCGTCAATTATGTTTATGCGGTAGGTATATGTCACGTACGATCAAGCAAAGTCGTTCTGAAGACGAAACTGTTCACAGACGGAAACTGGCATAATGAATATTAGAAATAGAGACGCCTGAGGTCGGGCTGACGTCACTGTTTCATAAAGCGGTGACCGCGTTTCCGAATCTAGCCTTTAGCGTGCGTCTATGTTTGCAATTTGCCATTACATTAAATGACAGAACTGTCTACGCTTATGTGCAGTTGACGCACTAGCGTGGAAGGAAAAACTACTTGTTAACAGGATTTCATAAATCTTATGAGATGGTCATAGTCAAAATCCTCAAGTGATCATCACTAAACTTGCAGTGATAAAGGGAATAATTAACAGTGAAAAGTGTTGAAAGGAATAACGTGAGTTAAATGGAAAGAGAAAAACCATTGAAATTTACGTTCTTGGAAGATAGAAATTTTCTTCCGTCTTCCATGAATGTGTGGATCTACAAAACTAGAGGCCAAAGGGCAGAGTCACTTCCGGTGACTCTGCAGTACTTGTCTGTTCCACTGACAACAGTCACTGAAGGAAAGACGTTTTAGTGGTAAAGCGCTTGGCTGCAAGCCAAGAGGACGACGGATTGAATACCGGTCGAACCACGGAAATCTTTCACTCTGCCTATAACCGGGCCTTCACCTCTCTATGAAACGAAGATCCGCCACCAACCACACGTGGTTCGTAATCCATGTTAAAGTGTAGGTAGCTTTTCCCCGGCAGGCTGATGGAATAGGATGGGGAAGCCTAAATCGCCAATGTGGCGTCCAATTGAAAGACTTGCAATTGGCTACTGAGCCACTCGAAATAATTGTTGTTATTCAGACAATGCTTGCTTTTTCAGTAGGCGCCGAGGGATCATTGTTCTCTATTAAGTACCTTTAATTTAAAAAATAAGTCCCTTGAACTAACGTACGAAAACAAGTGAAATCACAATCACAGGTGAAGCAACTGCTGATCTTTAATCTTTTAGAAAGGAGGCAGCTCGGGAGCGGTTTGATGTATGTCTACAAATGACGGATTTTATTCCCCATAAAAACCCGAGGTAACTCGTAGAAACAGAATGACCAGTAAAGTCTCTGACTGCCCACGCGCGTAACATTTACGGCTGCTTTATCTCCTTTGCGAAAAGTTATCTCTTGCGACACATTTTACCAAGCGTTGGAGAGACATTCTGCCGAGCGTACGGAACTGGATGGCTAGGAAAAGAGTGAATAACTTCAATGATACATGAAAAAAGTATTATAAAATGTAATGTAGCCTCTATACTTGGCGAGACTATCTTTTGTGGAATACCGTATACGTATTATTACGGAACAAGCTTCCTAAGGCAAATTTCTGGCTCTGTGCAATGTGACTATAATATTCGATGTTTAAAATCAATTCCAAGACTGTGCCAGAGACACATTTTAAGTACTTAAGAGTACGAGGAGGTGGCAATCTCTTCTGCACAGCACGTTGCAAGGCATCCCAGATATGCTCAATAATGTTCATGTCTGGGGAGATTGGTGGTCAGTGGAAATGTTTACACTCGGAAGAGTGTTCTTGGAGCCACTCTATAGCAATTCTGGACGTGTGGGGTGTCGCATTGTCCTGCTGGAACTGCCCAAGTCCGTCGGAATGCACAATGGACATGAATGGTTGCCGGTGATCAGACAGGGTTACGTACGTTTCACATGTCAGAATCTTATCTAGACGTATCAGGGGTCCCATATCACTCCAACTGCACACGCTCCGCACCATTAAAGAGTCTCCACCAGCTTGAACAGGCCCCTGCTGACATGCAGGATCCATCGATTTATGAGGTTGTCTCCATGCCCGTACATGTCCGTCCGCTCGATACAATTTGAAACGAGACCCGTTCGACCAGGCAACATGTTTCCGGTCAGTAACAATCCAATGTTGGTGTTGACGGGCCCAGGCGAGGTGTAAAGCATTGTGTTGTGAGGTCATCAAGGATACACCAGTCTACCTTCGGCTCCGAAAGCCCATATCGGAGGTATTTCGTTCAATGATTCGCACGCCAACACTTGTTGATGCCCCAGAATTGAAACCTGCAGCAATTTGCTAAAGGGTTGCACTTCTGTCACGTTGAACGATTCACTCTTCAGTCGTCGTTGGTCCCGTTCTTGCAGGATCTTTTTTCGGCCGCAGCGATGTCGGAGATTTGATATTTTGCTGGATTCCTGATATTCACGGTACACTCGTGAAATGGTCGTACGAGAAATGCTGTGTCCCTTCGCTAGAGCGCTGTCTATAGCACCATGTTCAATCTCACTTAAATCTTGATAACCTGCCATTGTAGCAGCAGTAACCGTTCTAGTAGCTGCGCCAGAGACTTGTCGTCTTATACAGGCGTTCCAGACTGCAGCGCCGTGTTCTACATCATAAATCACTGTATATGAATATGCATGCCTATACCAGTTTCTTTGGCGCTTCAGTGTACTTACACTGATGGGAAAAAATGGCAACACTAAGAAGGTGTCGCCTGACATAAACGGAAGTTTCTAGGCGTGTTTCTACATATGAAAGGTGATGTCTATCCCAGTTTGGCGCCAATAGCGACAGAGTGGAGTTTGTAGCGCACTAAGAGCATGAAAATCAGATTTGCTTTAAATACACTCTAAAATGACCGTGAAAGTTAGTTTCGTTTGTGTTTGCACGTGGTGAGTTGATGTTAGCAAAGAATGCATTTAAGGAGCAAAGAGGCCATTATCAACACCTGAACCAGTTATGACGAGGCGGTGTAATAGGGCTACAAGAAGCTATATGGACCTTGTGCGATACTGCAGAAAGACTTGGTAACACTACACACTGAAAACACACATGCGTTGACCACCAAATGGAAGTGAAAGCGAAACATGCGATGTGACAAATGTGTATAAACAACGCCAGAAATCGGCCGGATGGAGTATGATGACAGATAAATACATCTCCAGGAACACATACATGTGTTAACAGCGCTGTAAATTGTAACACAGAAAGATACATTCACATTAGGGAGCTTGTGCTACAAAAGTTGCTTCTAATGTAAAAAGCAAGAGAAAAACACGATAAAATGTAATATATCAGCATATTATATCTATCGCAAAATACGTTTATTGTATGTACAAAAAGAAACATGTATTTCAGGCCACTGATGATGCTTCCCTAATATATGAAACGAAACGCGTATGGCAAGAACCAAACTGGCTTCATTTACTTGCATAGACGGTACATACCTCCATGAAAATTATATAGGTTTTAATAGTATTCATATTTCTTTTCTTATATATCGCTTATGATTAAATTTAAGAAATAGTGTGAATTTCTGACGCAGAAATATCTGATTAACTTCAATATTATTTTTTAAACATTTATTGTGGGTAAATCTGTGATAGTGTGAGCTCTCAAGTCTGCAAATACGTATTTGCGATCTGTATTTTCTCTATGCAATTAGGTACACTATTAAACATGTGTTTTAAACGGCTAAATAGAATAGAAACGCTGGATGGAAAATAAAAACATTATAGAATTCCTTACCTTTTCCGAGACTCTTAGTTTTAGTTCTACCTTATTCTACGAAAGTGAACTTACAAATTTAGAATACGTACAGGGTGCCCAGAAACAGTCTGAAAAGTTTGTGTGTTGCAAGCTAGGTTGTTCTGAGAAATAATTGTTAAGAATAAAAATCGATACGTTGCGACGTTTCCGAGTTCATTAGCATTGAAGATAGCCAGTGAGGGCGTTGCGGCCTGCCAGGGACGGAGTCGCCAAAAGGTGTTCTTCGTTTGATTTTTTAAGACCGAAACCGGAAAATTTGGACATGTGTGACGGTGTAGGGATCGAACCCGAGCCAAAGGTTGAGCAGTCTTGTGCGCCATCATCTACGCGGTGAGACCAATAGACACCAATTGTATTTCGCGAGCCCATGGAACTTGCGGGCGAACAGCCTCATTGGTTAACTTCAATGCTACGACGCAACGTATGGAATTTTTTCTTAAGAATTATTCCTCAGAACAGTCTACCCTGCAACAGCCTTACAATCTTTTCACACTGTTTATGACCAGCCCGTGTACAAATATATACACTTATACTAAATTTTATATTGGGGGCTGTCATGACCCTCTTAAGGCCCCTCCCCCCTCACGCTCGCCGCTGAACCGCGTCTGACTTACGGGGGTAGGTTCATGAAAATGACCGAAAATGTCACTTTCAATTTATTATTTATTTATTAGTAGGACGCATAGACAATAGGTTCCCAAAGTTTCAATGATGAAATCGCACCCAAACTGCCTGGAAATAATTAAACGTGTGATGCGACCTTCCTGCCACGCTCCTTTTTGAAGCAACACTACAATATTAACTCGGAGAACAACGATCGTGGTGGATTATTTTCAAGAAAACTTGTACGGGATAGATCTAGAAGGCTGCGATGAACAGCTTTCGGTTTTTTTTTAGATCTTCAGTGACAAAGTTCTGTATCTTCATGCTAAATTCACTCATATGCTAACGATGCCCTAAGAACACATTTTCATCCGCTATCGTTGTCAGTCTTGCAACTTACAATGGAGTTCTTGTATTTGATGGTGGGAACATAGGGATGATGAAGGTATTAGAGAGAATGGGCTGTAATACAGGAAAATTCACTCAAGACATCTTGAGAAAAAACAGATTTGAGCGCCTCTCTGCAGTTGAAAACTCAGTTGAAACCTCAGATTTAGGAAACATCGTTCTTGTGAAATACAATTAGCTCTTCAGTCACACGAAAAGTTGAGTGCTATTGAAAGGGATTTCAAATGGATTCCGTATTTCTAGCGGCTTGTATTGAAACCGCGTGATTATGGAATATCGTCTCAGTTGTGCGACTGGATTCGTGATTCCCTGTCAGAGAGGTCACAGTTCGTAGTAACTGACGGAAAATCATCGAGTAAAACAGAAGTGATGTGTGGTGTTCTCCAAGGCAGTGTTGTTGGCAGGAGACAATGTGAGCAGCTGTCTTAGTTTGTTTGGAGATGATGCTGTCGTTTATCTTCTAGAAAAGTCATCAGAAGATCAAAACAAATTGCAAAACGATTTAGAATAGTATTCAGCTAAATACCTAGCAAATTTCAATTACGAACAACTTAAATTGGAAGGAACACAGAGAAAATGTTGTGGGGGAGGGTAACCAAAAACTGCGTTTTATTGGAAGTACATGTAGAAAGTGTAACGGATCTACTAAAGAGACTGCTTACAGTACTCTTGTCCGCCCTCTTTTGGAGTACTATTGCGCTGTCTGGGATCCTTACCAGATAAAATTAACGGAGTACATCGAGAAAGTTCAAAAAAGAGCACCACATTTCCTATTATCGCGAAGCAGGGGAGGCAGTCACTGACATGACACAGGAGTTGAGGTGAACATCATTAAAATAAAGGCGTTTTTCGTTGAGGCGGAATCTTCTCGCCGAATTTGAATCACCAACTTTCTCCTCCGAATGCGAAAATATTTTGTCGACGCCGACGTACATTGGGAGAAACGATTATCACAATAAAATAAGGGAAATCATAGCTCTCACAGAAAGATATAGGTGTTCGTTTTTCCCGCGCGCTGTTTGAAAGTGGAATAATAGAGAATTATTGTGAAGGTGGTTCGGTGGACCATCTGCGAGACACTTAAATGTGATTTGCGGAGTATCCATATAGATGAAGAAAAGAGACAAGGCAGAAAACAAAAAACCGGAAGAGAAACCTTCAAGGCAAAGAGGATCATGAGAGCAAATCTGGGGCCTTTGGAAGAGATCACATCAGAAAAAATAATATTAGGTTGAACTTTTAAATTGTATTTTAAAGGTTATCTACCTTTTTCTCAGAATCTGTGAAGACGAGAATTATAAAATTTTGTACATTTATTTCTATAAATCCAATAAATGTGTCAAGAGTAAATTTTGAGTGCAAGCTGAGATACGGGACGAAGTGTTTGGAATTTTGCATGAATTTTATATTGTACTTACAGAATCATAATTTTAAAAATTATTAAAATTCTCCTGTTCGATTTGTTCAAAAAAATCTCATGTGAGAAGCTTACTAAATGTGAGGAGATTAAACAGACAATTTTTTGTAGGAATCACTTGAATAGTTTCTGAGAAAAAACTACGAACATGATTTTTTAAAATAAAATCTATACGTTACATAAAAAGGTTAAATGTATACAATCCGAGGAACTTAACAGTAAATGTGTTAATTTCACGTAAGGCACAATACAAAATTTCATTGCCGTATCTTAAAAGTTGTGGAATTGGTGCTTCCTTTAAGTAGTGTGTGTGAACGTCCCCCTCTTAATTAGCAACTTTCCGTTTGGATAATGGTATTCAGAACTTAAGTTCTCTTAAATAACCATGACGTCCCTCTACAGGTTGAAGTCTTCGTTCTAAGCGAAAACCTTGCAGAAGTGAATGCGCCCTTCTCAAAGTGACAACACAGCAGACAGTTCTACCCCCGCAGGCGGTGAAGCTAAATCAAAAGAAGACGCCAGCCGGCGAACACGCAGCCGTGGCGCGGCGGGAGCGCGTTGTTTCCGGATACACTAATTACGCTTTGTGGGCAGACGGCAGGCAGCGCCACCGCTAATTATGTCCTAATACCCGGCCTTGTCGTCCAGCCCTTAATTGGCAGCGATTCCCTTTTGCCCGCCGGCCCTAGGGCCAAACGGCGGTCCTCCCAACAGGCGGCGAATCACAAGGGCGCCACTGTGTGCTGGGCACACAGGTGGGGTCGTTACAAACTTTTCTCAAGGGGACCTTATTAAAGCAAGAGGCGCAGGGGCGGAGAACACAGCCGCGTAGGCTTTGCGGCTGCCTCGCCGACTGTCATCCGGCCAAATACTGCGCGACGCTACTACAGCACTGGACCCACGGATATGTCCCATGATATGAAGTTTGGTTTATTTCTGACAGAATCGTGTTTTATGCCACAACTATAACCGGTCTAACACTCCATTTGTTCACAAAACGCCAACACACACCATCTATGGATGACTGAATGTTACAACCGGTTACTATCGTGAAACACAAACTGATTGTGTCAAAAATCAACAACCCTTATAACAAATCAGTCACTTCGTTCCAGAAAAAGTTGTAAAGACCCAGAAATTGGAGCTAAAAATCACAAAAATGAACCAATAATTCTATGAAGGAAATCAAGTGGAATTAAGGTAAACTGCCTGGCTTTTGCAGACGATTTTGCAATACTTTCAGAAAATCTTCAGCAAGAAAAAGCAAATAGCACAGGTCTCAAACTTTCAGCTAAACAAAAAGGCAAACATAAAAAATGCACTAAAATCCATAGAAACACAAACAGTTAAATTGTAGTGATTTAGTAAATTTAACCCCCCCATGAACCATGGACCTTGCCGTTGGTGGGGAGGCTTGCGTGCCTCAGCGATACAGATACCCGTACCGTAGGTGCAACCACAACGGAGGGGTATCTGTTGAAGGGCCAGACAAACGTGTGCTCAGCGATACAGATGGCCGTACCGTAGGTGCAACCACAACGGAGGGGTATCTGTTGAGCGGCCAGACAAACGTGTGGTTCCTGAAAAGGGGCAGCAGCATTTTCAGTAGTTGCAGGGGCAACAGTCTGGATGACTGACTGATCTGGCCTTGCAACATTAACCAAAACGGCCTTGCTGTGCTGGTACTGCGAACGGCTGAAAGCAAGGGGAAACTACAGCCGTAATTTTTCCCGAGGGCATGCAGCTTTACTGTATGATTAAATCATGATGCCGTCCTCTTGGGTAAAATATTCCGGAGGTAAAATAGTCCCCCATTCGGATCTCCGGGCGGGGACTACTCAAGAGGACGTCGTTATCAGGAGAAAGAAAATTGGCGTTCTATGGATCGGAGCGTGGAATGTCAGATCCCTTAATCGGTCAGGTAGGTTAGAAAATTTAAAAAGGGAAATGGATAGGTTAAAGTTAGATATAGTGGGAATTAGTGCAGTTCGGTGGCAGGAGGAACAAGACTTCTGGTCAGGTGACTACAGGGTTATAAATACAAAATCAAATAGGGGTAGTGCAGGAGTAGGTTTAATAATGAATAAAAAAAATAGGAGTGCGGTTAAGCTACTACAAACAGCATAGTGAACGCAATATTGTGGCCAAGATAGACACAAAGCCCACGCTTACTACAGTAGTACAAGTTTATACGCCAACTAGCTCTGCAGATGATGAAGAAATTGACGAAATGTATGATGAGATAAAAGAAATTATTCAGATAGTGAAGGGAGACGAAAATGTAATAGTCACGGGTGACTGGAATTCGTCAGTAGGAAAAGGGAGAGAAGGAAACATAGTAGGTGAATATGGATTGGGGCTAAGAAATGAAAGAGGAAGCCGTCTGGTAGAATTTTGCACAGAGCATAACTTAATCATAGCTAATACTTGGTTCAAGAATCATAAAAGAATGTTCTATACATGGAAGAACCCTGGAGATACTAAAAGGTATCAGATAGATTATATAATGGTAAGACAGTGATTTAGGAATCAAGTTTTAAATTATAAGACATTTCCAAGGGCAAATGTGGACTCCGACCACAATCTATTGATTATGAATTGTAGATTAAAACTGAAGAAACTACAAAAAGGTGCTAAATTAAGGAGATGGGACCTGGATAGACTTAAAGAACCAGAGGTTGTAGAGTGTTTCAGGGAGAGCATAAGGGAACAATTGACAGGAATGGGGGAAAGAAATATAGTAGAAGAAGAATGGGTAGCTTTGAGGGATGAAGTAGTGAAGGCAGCAGACGATCAAGTAGGTAAAAAGACGAGGGCTAATAGAAATCCGTAAGTAACAGAAGAAATATTGAATTTAATTGATGAAAGGAGAAAATATAAAAACGCAGTAAACGAAGCAGGCAAAAAGGAATACAAACGTCTCAAAAATGAGATCGACAGGAAGTGCAAAATGGCTAAGTAGGGATGGCTAGAGGACAAATGTAAGGATGTAGAGGCTTATCTCACTAGGGGTAAGACAGATACTGCCTACAGGACAATTAAAGAGCCCTTTGGAGAGAAGAGAACCACTTGTATGAATATCAAGAGCTCAGATGGAAACCCAGTTCTAAGCAAAGAAGGGAAGGCGGAAAGGTGGAAGGAGTATATAGAGGGTTTATACATGGGCGACGTACTTGAGGACGATATTCTGGAAATGGAAGAGGATGTAGATGAAGACGAAATGGGAGATAAGATACGAAGAGTTTGACCGGGCACTGAAAGACCTGAGTCGAAACAAGGCCCCGGGAGTAGACAACATTCCATTAGAACTACTGACGGCCTTGGGAGAGCCAGACATGACAAAACTCTACCATCTGGTGAGTAAGAAGTATGAGACAGGCGAAATACCCTCAGACTTCAAGAAGAATATAATAATTCCAATCCCAAAGAAAGCAGGTGTTGACAGATGTGAAAATTACCGAACTATCAGTTTAATAAGTCACAGCTGCAAAATACTAACGCGAATTCTTTACAGACGAATGGAAAAATTGGTAGAAGCGGACCTTGGGGAAGATCAGTTTGGATTCCGTAGAAATGTTGGAACACGTGAGGCAATACTGTCCCTACGACTTACCTTACAAGCTAGATTAAAGAAGGGCAAACCTACGTTTCTAGCATTTGTAGACTTAGTGAAAGCTTTTGACAATGTTAACTGGAATACTCTCTTTCAAATTCTGAAGGTGGCAGGGGTAAAATACAGGGAGCGTAAGGCTATTTACAATTTGTACAGAAACCAGATGGCAGTTATAAGAGTCGAGGGGCATGAAAGGGAAGCAATGGTTGGGAAGGGAGTGAGACAGGGTTGTAGCCTCTCCACGATGTTATTCAATCTGTTTGTTGAACAAGCAGTAAAGGAAACAAAAGAAAAATTCGGAGTAGGTATTAAAAATCATGGAGAAGAAATAAAAAACTTTGAGGTTCGCCGATGACATTGTAATCCTGTCAGAGACAGCAAAGGACTTGAAAAAGAGCAGTTGGTTTAGACAGTGTCTTGAAAGGAGGATATACGATGAACATCAACAAAAGCAAAACGAGGATAATGGAATGTAGTCAAATTAAATCGGGTGATGCTGAGGGAATTAGATAAGGAAATGAGACACTTAAAGTAGTAAAGGAGTTTTGCTATTTAGGGAGTAAAATAACTGATGATGGTCGAAGTAGAGAGGATATAAAATGTAGACTGGCAATGGCAAGGAAATCGTTTCTGAAGAAGAGAAATTTGTTAACATCGAGTATAGATTTAAGTGTCAGGAAGTCGTTTCTGAAAGTATTTGTATGGAGTCTAGCCATGTATGGAAGTGAAGCGTGGACGATAAATAGTTCGGACAAGAAGAGAATAGAAGCTTTCGAAATGTGGTGCTACAGAAGAATGCTGAAGATTACATGGGTAGATCACATTACTAATGAGGAGGTATTGAATAGAATTGGGGAGAAGAGGAGTTTGTGGCACAACTTGACAAAAAGAAGGGACCGGTTAGTAGGACATGTTTTGAGGCATCGAGGGATCACCAATTTAGCATTGGAGGGCAGCGTGGAGGTTAAAAATCGTAGAGGGAGACCAAGAGATGAATACACTAAGCAGATTCAGGAGGATGTAGGTTGCTGTAGGCACTGGGAGATGAAGAAGCTTGCACAGGATAGAGTAGCATGGAGAGCTGCATCAAACCAGTCTCAGGACTGAAGACCACAACAACAACAGTAAATTTAAATATCTTGGTGAAACTATGCAGCAGAATGGACTAGAAAAATTTGCAGTAGATGTAAAAGTTAACAAAATGCAGAGAGCATAATTTTTTGCAAAGAATATCTGCAACAAGGAACGTATAGCTAGAATACCAAAACACTATACCACCGTGTTATGACCAGAATATTTACATGGATGAGAATACCTATCAATGGACTATAAGCTACAGAACGGATTAGAGCTACTTGCATGATGGGTAGTTAGAAAAATAGTGGATGCAATACAAACTTAAGATAGCTGTAAAATTAGAATTGGAAGGAAAATCAGCATTAAGCGTATATTGTTGTTTTATTGTCCGTAAAATGGATTTTCTGTCACTTAGTGACCAACCTCAGTGCTGTAATATACAATTAAAACTGGTAGGCACTGGTATCAAGCTATAACCACAATCTTGGAGCGATCACATTATGTGGTCGCTCGAGGCTTGTGGTTATAGCTTGATACCAGTGCCTACCAGTTTTAATTGTATATTACAGCACTGAGGATGGTCACTATGTGACAGAAAATCTATTTTGCGGACAATAAAACAACAAAATACACCCAATGCTGATTTTCTTTTCCATTCTATCCACTATTTGGTCGCGGTGCACAGAACACTCGATGGAGTCGCCAATCTGAAAAATTAGAAGTAATTAGGAGATATACAAAAATATATAGAAAATATCAGAAGTTATGGTTAAAAGAAGATTCATCTTTTTTGGATACTTTTATCGAATGAATGAGAACAGGCTTACGAAACAAATATTCCCGTATTTCTGGAAGAAGAAATCGATAGCATCAAAGAAATAGCATTAGTGAATCGGAAATAAGACTCCGACGTAATGTACTCACAGCTACACGACTGACACTTGTAAAGAACATGGCACAAGTTGCGTTCGTGGTCAAATACAACAGCGCTACTTGCAGGTAGGGTTGTGTATATATCGATATTTTTTCAGAAAATGTCGGTACATGGAATGGTGACATTCTCTCCACCAATATATCGATATCGAAATGGCAATATCCAGTGCTGATATGTTTAAGTTATAATATATTTTTTCGCAAATTTTCGTTAAATATCTGAAACTGTTCTTTTGAAATTATAGTAGAACAGAATTTTACATTCACTGTGTGAACGAGTCTTACTACTTTTTGAGCTTTCGTCACGTCCACACTTTCTTTTTCATTCTGCAAAGCAAGTAAATGTGGCACAAAAGAATAAGTCCGATTGCACTGGAGGATGGCGGTGTGAATGGAATAACAAGAAATCCGTTGTGAAAAAATAGCACACCAGCGTTAAAAAAACATTTTTATCGCAACTAATGTGCTATATCTTCACACCGCGTTCTTCCAAGACACTTGCTGAAACTGAAAACAGAAATCTAAATGACAAGATTGGTTTGCGGTGCGTGGAGACGTGTGAGGGAAATGGTGACGTAATCAGCGCTCGGCGCTACCAACAGAAACTCCAACGTTTAACTTCGCCACGCAGTTTTGACACTACGACTGCTAGTTTGCTGGCGTTGCCACAAATGAAAGAACAGGGAAGTTAACTTGAAGTATTCCAGACAAATCCGGTATTTGACGCAACCGAACGACGAACCCATGGTACATATTTTATTGTGCCATTTACATGCAGTTACAATTGTTAACAAAGTGGGTATCGCCAGGCCTGAACGTGCATCGTTTTCCTTTCAGTTCTTGCTCTAAGAGGGATAAACAGGCTGCTAGCTTGTTGATGCATAGAATCGTTAATAATAAATCAATACTTAAATGTATAGCTCTAAAACTGGAGATATATTTAGAACGTGGAGCCAATATTTTATTTTATTTATTTATTTGCCTGTACGTCGATCTGCTATATATCGATAACATTCTTCGATACATCGTGAGTACTAATTATATTTTCTTTAATATCGACATATCGGACTCCCGATATTTAAAAAAAAATCACAGCTCTACATGCAGGCTTGTCTACCATCTGCAGCTATGTTCCAGCACGGATTTCTCGCGGTGTTGCCACATTTTTTGTCCAACCTCTGCATGTGTCGCACGACAGATTATCAGAGATCCAGTGGGAATTTCCTGCATAATACTGCTACACTATGTGATCAAAAGTATCCGGACACGGATTAGAAGACGGGCACTAGAAGAGCCATGACTTGTGATCCATATCAATTACTTGCATGTTGCCAATTGCTTGGGACATTACCTTGTCATACGCAAGTTACGTATCGTCAATTCAGTTATTGTAATGCACTCCATTAAATGATTTGCTTACATGTTGCCTAGGTATCCGAGAAAACAGCTTCCTAGACATCCTGTGATAAACGAGTAGGCAGGATCCCACAGTAACAGTCATGTGTAGCAGCCATGGCTTTAAAACAAGAGTGTGTGGCTCCCATCCATAAAGATGAATCACACGAAAAATTAATTATTGGAGTAAGTTAACGAAATCTGTCTTCAATCCAAAGCCTGGTTCGAACACCAAAGTCCTTTACTGGAGATGTTCACATTGGAGCTATTATGTCCATGTCTCCCTCGAATTTCTGATCGGGCTTCCTTTCTCTGCGGTTTAACGCATTTTCCGAACCACGGAGACAGTTGACATTCTCCGAATAATCAAATCTTTGCTTGATGTGCAAGGACTTTTAAGTGACAGAAAATTAACCTAGGACCGACTGAGGGTTCAATGCCGCATTTCTTGGATTTGCACCCTCAAAATGAGCTTGTAAGCCGCCAAAGCCAATTATTACAGCAGCCTAGTTTCCCACTTTCGGTGTTGCGTGTAATTTTAGTCAATATTATCTTCAGAGTCTGCAACAGAACAAAGTTGGTTTAATAATTGCATACCCTGAAAACGGTGCCCAAAAGGAAAAGTGCAAACTTCAACCGGTTGGCCACCTGAGAGAAAGCTGTTTCGCTTTAAAATAATGAATTAGCCGATGACCTCACAGCCACTGAAGATGCCTTGTAACTAAGACGAAACGCGTCTAGGTGCACAAGATAAATAAAAAACTTATTGTGCAGCATGTTTCCTTCTGAACTGTTGTATATTAAGACTATGACATGATGTAGTTAAAAGCTACATCATGGGCAAGCCACGTTGTAATCCATAATCTCGTTAGATGCAGGAAATAAAGAAAGAAATTTAACTATTTATCAATGCAACTGACCATTTCCCTTCTTCTAATATAAATTTAAGGGTTACTAAGTCTCTACCGAACGTCTTTGTTTGGAATGTAGCCTTGCAGGGAAATGAAACGTGGACGACAAACACTTTGGACAAGAAGAGAAGCTTTTGAAACGTGGAACTACAGAAGCATCCCGAAGATTAGATGAGTGGATCAAATAGCTAATGCGAAGGTACTGAATAAAATCGAAGAGAAAAGAAATTTTTCTGGCACAACTCGATCAGGGATCGGTTGAGAGGACATATTGTGAGACATCAAAGGGTCATCAATTTGGTTGTGGAGGGAAGTGTGGGAGAGTAACAGTTTTAGAAGAAGACGAAGAGATGAATACAGCAAGTAGATTCAGAAGGATGTAAGCCGCAGTAGTTACTCGGAGATGACGACGCTTGCACAGGATAGAGTAGCGACGAGAGCTGGATCAAAGCAATTTTCGGACTGAAGACCACAACAACATTCCAGTTGCTCTTCCCCTACAGTTTTTGTCATCCGTGGTTCGCTCTAGTACCAGGGAACTAACAACCTAATATCTTAACACGTATCCTTCTTATGATGTCCCGTATTCTTTTCCTAGGCGATGCTACGGAAAATCAGAGCATTCACTGTGTTATAAGTCTGCCTCATTTTCAGCATTCTTCTGTAGCACCACACCTGAAACGCTTCGGGTCTCTTCCTTTCCAGTTTTCAGATAGTCCATGATTCAGTACCATACAATGCTATGCTCCAAACGCACATTCTCTAGCATTTTTTACTCAAATTAAGGCCTTCATTTTGTATTTGTAGCCTTCTTTTAGCACGTAACACCCGTTTCACCAGTGTTGGTGTGCTTTTTATGTCCTCCTTCCTTTGTTCGCCATGGACTTTTTGCCAAAACGTAGCAGAATTCCTCCGCTTCCTGTAATACTTCAGACCCAGTTACTGCAAATCTCATTTCCGCTACTCTCACTTCTTTTGTTTTTCTTTGCTTTACTTTCAAATCATTTTCTGTGCTCATCAGACTGTTCATTCCATTTAACATATCATGTTACTCTACCTCAGTATATTAATGTTATCAGCCAATCTTATCACTGATATTCTTTCTCTAAATTTTAATCTCACATCTGAACCTTTAGTTTTATTTGTGCCATAGCTTCTTCAACGTAGAGTTTGAACAGAATGGACGAAACAATGCATCCCTGTCTTACTCCATTTCTAATCCGAACTCTTGATCTTCCACTCTTATTGTTCTCGCTTGGATCCTGTACATACTATACACTACCCGCCTTTTCCTATAGCTTATTTTTATTTTCCTTACAATTTGAAATACCTTACACAATTTCATGTTGTCTAAAGCGTTCTCTGTGTCAATATATAATATTCATAGGTCTTGATTTTTCTTGCAATGCTTCCGGTATCAAGCATAAAGTCAGAAGTGCCTCTGTGTTGCTTTTACGTTTCCTAAACTGATCGCTATGCAACAGATTCTTCATTTTATATTTCAATCTTCTGTATATTATTCTTGTCGGCGACCTGGAGGCATGAGCTGGCTCGTCGTGTGCCAGTTCTTGCATTCATGTGCCAATGTTATCTTCGAAATTGCGTGGATGATATTCTGAAAGTTCGATGCTGTGTCTCCAGTCTTATAGATTCTACATACTAACTTGATTAATCGTTTGGTTGACACTTCTCTCAATGATTATAGAATTTGCGAATGAAAATTATCTATGCCCTTTGCCTTGTTTTACTGCAAATTTTGCAAAGCACTATCAAACTCTGACTCTTAGAGGCCTTCAGTGTACTTTTTCCAGCTACATGCTCTCTCCTTTGCGTTTAACAATGTGATTCCTTCTACACTATCACAATTGAGGCATTTGATTTCAATTTCACCGAAAGATCTTTGCTGAATCTGTACCATTTACTTTCAGATTCCTTCACATTTTTTCTTTAGCAGTTTCGCTTAGGTCCCCGCACGTCCTTCTTATTTCTTTCCTAAGTGACCTATATTGCAGTTTTCCTTTCTTCTCTTTTTTCACTGATCAACAGCAATTGCCCTTTTTATAGCTGTGCATTCCTCTTCAACTGTACTTCTTATTGAGGTATTAAAATCACAACCTCATCGAACTTCAAACGCCCCTCATCATTCCTCAATACCTCAGTATCCTAACTCTTTACACTTCGAATATTGCTAATGATTCTCTTAAATTGTAGCCTTCTCATCATCATTACTAAATATATGATCTGATTATGTATCAGTTCCTGGAGCCGTCTTACAAAACAATACATGATTTCGTATCTCTGTCTCACCATGCTGTAATCCGAACAACAGAGACAACAGAAGGAAAGTGTAAAAGTGGTCCCCCTTAACACTCTCTCCTCTCTCTCTCTCTCTCTCTCTCTCTCTCTCTCTCTCTCTGTCTGTGTGTGTGTGTGTGTGTGTGTGTGTGTGTGTGTGTGTGTGTGTGTGTGTGTATGAATTACGCGTCAACTGCATACAACATATACTTTATCTAAGTAGGGATTACATACACTTAGAAATCAATAGAATTGGCATGTTATGGTATAGCCTTACGACGAAGGTCATTGAGGTAGTAATTTGCAAGAACTTATGAAGAAAGTGACAGTAAACCTACACATACCTACCTGTAAAGTCATAAGAAGTGCTTCGGATTCTATCTAGCACTGTAGGTTCGTTATTTCAAATTGACATCTTCATAAGACAAACGAAGTTGCAAATACATCAAACACAATAAAACTATTTTCTTGTTGGGTTTTGACTGCTGCCACTGACACCCTCGGGTACCTGGGATATTCTCTTCAATTTTGTTTCCGGATACCCTGATCTTTGATATAAGCGTCTTTTGGGAAATTTGTTACAATTATCTCCAATATGAAAACAGAGTAAATCATTTGTGAATTAAGGCAAATGTCGTGTAAAAGTAGTGTCTCTTTAGGCGGATTCGGTGTTCAGTGTAATGATCGCTTCTTAAACAGGAAATAAAATTTGAAAAATGATTCTGCTGCAACTGTATCATAAACGGCTTCTGCTTCTGCTTGTATAAACACGTGTCCACTACATGGGCAACTGTATGGTCTCGTGGCCCTGAACGCCAGCACAGCGGCCTTGTCGGCCTAACAGGATGTATCGGAAACGGTGAGAAATCACAACCTTCGCTATTGTGCCCCGTCATTGTGAGCGAATCAAAGACTGCCCTTGAACAGGAGAGTCAATGAACGGTAATACTAGTCGAGAAATTGTGACCTCACTGAAATAACATGTATTAAAGACGTTGGCAGACAAATAAAAGAGCGAAAGTAAGTGTGGTGTGTGTGTGTGTGTGTGTGTGTGTGTGTGTGTGTGTGTGTGTTGGTGTTAAAGAAGGAGGGGAGGGGGGGGGGGGAAGAGATAGAGATAGAGAGAGAGAGAGAGAGAGAGAGAGAGAGAGAGAGAGAGAGAGAGAGAAAGAGCAAAAACAGACCTTACTGGAAAACCAACAAATATTTATTACTCTGTGTAGTTTCATGTTTTCCTTCACAGTGTTTTACCTTATACGTCTGCACCCCTACCAATCTCCCTAGTGCGGTTATATACCACGTTAAACAGCGCCTATACGTTATCAAATGGCTCCGAGGACTAAGGGACTTAAAATCTGAGGTCATCAGTCCCTTACAACTTAGAACTACGTAAACCTAACTAACATAAGGACATCACACACATCCATGCCCGAAGCAGGATTCGAACCTGCGACCATAGCGGTCGTTCGGTTCCAGACGGAACCGCCTAGAACCGCTCGACCTATACATTATCGGAAACTTCCTTTTTGCGCAAAGACCCAGGTTTTTTACCTAACTGCCTGTTTTATTTCTTCTATGAGCTGTGGTTCCGTTTCTGTTGTCTATGGAAACTTTTCAAAATGTCAAGAAGGTATCTATACTCTGCCCGGTTTGAAAGTCCTCTGATTTTAATCCGCTATTTTCAAAGCCTTTTTATTGCTTAAGGAATGATTTGTCTGAATCTTTAGGTCTGCTGTCCAGAGGCTTACATATGTTTCTCATTTGTTGCTTTTCATTAAATCTATAATAGGTCTAATTCCCTGAAGAGTTATTCACTGTCTGATATAATTATTTTCGTCCACTTCACCTATACTATCCGGTCCACAATCTCTGTCCTGGTAATTTTGCAAGGCATTTTCTTTTCAGATTAGTTTTCCCTTCTTAGCCCGCCATTTCTCATCGTTCAGATGGTTACACTTACTAAGTGACAGTTTTCCTTAATCCTGTATTGAAATGTTTGAGATACCACATCTTGAGTGATCCCCATCGTGTCAAGGCTGTACGTTCCATGAAAAGTAGCACACGTGTCGTCTGAAGCTGCTGGCGTCCCTCTTAGCTGGTTTCAGTTTCGCAAGCTCCCCAAGGTATTTAAATCTGTCGACTCTTTCAATATTGCGAAAACCTGCCTCAAGGTGGTTCGGTGCAGTTTTAAAAATTTATCTTCCCAACATCAGAACCTATGCATCATTCTGTTCTCAAGTGTAGCCAATAATAATGGGGTCAGCCGATGAGTAAGTGTATTTCGCCGTTGTATCTCTTTGGCTTGTCCTACATCTGAGGTTTGTCTTGAGATGTAATTACTAGTGATGTGTTTCCACACGAATTTCGTACGATTGGTCGTACAGTGAAGCATGTAAACGCAACCACGTGGATAGGTCGTAAAACTGAATATTAATTCCAGTTAACACCGAAGAAAATAACAAACAGTTCTCAGGCACTGTTTTTTCACTTCTACATCGAAATCTATACTCCGTAAGCTACTTTAAGGTGCGCGGTGGAGAGTACTTTTTGTAGTACTGCCACTTACCCCCTTAACCTGTTCCAGTCACGAATTGTATTACAGCGCCATCTATCACAGAGCGAAAAAAGTGATCCAACTAAAGCATTCATATTTCTTTACGTACTACACGAATATGTAATAAAAAATTTCTTGACAGAATTTTGTAAATAAATGAACAAAAAAACAAAACAACTCAGGATATTTATTCTAGTTCCATTTGTGTTGAATCTCACACTTGGAATTTTATGTCTCTACCATCGGTAAATTTTTAGAAAACTTTTTTTTATTACAAATTCTTATACAGACTTACATTTTTCCGTCTTTCATGCTCTAGAATTGCCCTGGCCCATAGTCTGTGTCTTCTTCAGAACACCCCAGTGCTTGCCGCCTCCTTTTCTTTCTTGCTTCTTTAGTCATTTGCTGAGCGGCTAACTCTGCTTCACGTACACGAAGCTCATCCAGTTCCCGCAGTCCTTTAACTGTGTTCTGTCCAAATCTTACCCCTAACTTCTCCAGAACCGTAAGTCTTTCATAGTTCCCACCATTAGAAGTTATTACAGTATCAGACACTGCTAAAGTTAGAGTCATAAGGCCAAGAAATACATTTTAGGCATACGGCACCACACAACATTAGTGAAGGACTCATTCACATTCTGGGTCTTCCATGTAAACACTTCTTTAGTAGCTCAAGATTTGCCAAGTCTCTGTAAATAAGTTTGATTGCTTCTATTACTGCCAAACGAAAAGAATGTTTGTGTGTAAATTCATGCAGGGTGACAGAAAATTCAGCTTGCCTATATTTACACCAAGTGTGTCCACTGCTAGCACACGTGTTTTCAAGTACTTCAGAAGAAAATGCAGGTCCCAAATATGTGTTACCTGGAAATTTGCGATTCTTGAAGTTACTTTACGCTTAGTCATTTAATTTACGTATAAAAAGCAGTAGAACTCAGCTTACTACAAAAATAGCCGATAATCACACTACTATCAACGAAAACTAGTATCAGAAACAAGGGACTGATTTGTTTTTTCGTAATGCCAACTTCTGATACGTAGCAGTAGGCACAAATCAAGGCAATTCACAGCCTTCTAGACTGTGTAGTTCACAAGATATGACTGCTCAACTGTGGCAGTATATGCCCAGCCGCGAAATTTGGCAAGTCATATCAACAATCAAAATATTATTTGAAGGCCTCACAACTGTCTGATTTTCATGTATAATATACGACAATGTTCATGAAAGCCCAAAGTACATTATGGAAAGAAAACAAAAAATGTCAAATTTCAACGAATTTCACGTACAATATCACCTTATCCGACGGACGAGGACCGTTGAGCATTGTGGAGAGTGTAAAAATCGCATGACATCAGCGGAAAGAATGACTCGCGAGTATCAAAGTGCTACTAGCCAGCGAGCTAATGACAGAGCGTATGGAGCTAAAAATAATAGGATACAGTGGTCGAGCAGCTCCTAAGGAAGGTAGGAAGCAAGACTGGGTTTAACGTCCTGTTGATATCGAGGTCGTTAGAGACGGAGGGCACGCCAGGATTGTCTCGAGGATGGGGAAGCAAATCGGACTTGTCCTTTCAAAGGAACCATCGCGGCAATTGCATGGAGAGATTTAGGGAAAACACAGAAAACCTAAATCTGGATGGCTGGAGTGGGTTTGAACCGTCGTCCTCCAGCATGCGAGGCCAGTGTGTTAACCACTGCGCCACCACCTTCGGTGGCGAGCAGCTCCTCATTGGCCACGCATTTCTGCAGTCAGTGCTAAGCAACGCTTGAGCTGGTGTATAGAGAGACGCCACTGGACACAGACCACTGAAATACTGGAATCGAGTGAATTTTTAGCGATGAATCACGCTTTACTGACTGGCAATCCGGTGGAAGGGTTTGGGTTTGACGAATGTCTGGAGAGCGTTACCTGCCATCATGTGTAGTGGACAACAGTGAAGGACGCATAATGTGATATTACAGTGTAGGGGTGTTTTTCATGGTTAGGGTATTGTCCCATTAGTGCTTAACAAAACGCTTAGTATGGAAGGATATGAACGTACTTTACACTACCGTACACTGCGTACAGTAGAGGAACAATTCAGAGGCGACGGTTTTTTGTATCACCAGAGTCTGTGAGCCACTGGTTTTTTTACAATAAGTTCCCAGAGATGGACTGACCCGTTCAGAGTTCCGCTCTGAACACAATGGCACATCTTTGATATGTGTCAGAACGTCGTCGACTTCGCTCCAGATCCCAACATCCAAAATCAAGACCTTCTTGAGGAAGACTAGGCTGCGATTCGTCCATAGGCTATCAGACTCCTCACTGAAAGTGTCCCCTACAAAGTTCAAGCCGTCACAAAGGTGTAATGTGGGCAAATGTACACTAATAAGTGTCGGGGAACTTTTGATCATATAGTGTATATTGTGAATAGTAATAATGCTATAACACTTCGGGGTATGCCCGATGTTACTTTTACGTTCGTAAATTACTTTCCGTGAAGAATAACCACGCCTACCGGCATGATGTCGTCAGGAAGATTTTCTTGTCGCGAAGCAAAGGCATGCGCGCTAAAGCTACACTACCTGATCAAAAGTATCCAGACACATGGCTGAAACTTACTTACAAGTTTGTAACGTCCTCCATCGGTAATGCTGGAATTCAGTATGGTGTCAGCCCACCCTTAGCCTTGATGACAGCTCCCGCTCTCGCAGGCATACGTTCAATCAGGTGCTGGAAGGTTTCTTGGGGAATGGCAGCCCATTCTTCTCGGAGTGCTGCACTGAGGGGAGGTATCGATGTCGGTCGGTGGGGCCTGGCACGAAGTTGGCGCTCCAAAACATCCCAAAGGTGTTCTGTAGATCAGGACTCTGTGCAGGCCAGTCCATTACAGGGATGTCATTGTCGTGTAACCATTCCACCACAGGCCGTGCAATATGAACAGGTGCTCGATCGTGTTGGAAGATGCAATCGCCATCCCCAAATTGCTCTTCAACAATGGGAAGCAAGAAGGTGCTTAAAACATCAGTGTAGGCCTGTGCTGTGATAGTGCCTCGCAAAACAACGAGGGGTGCAAGCCCCCTCAACAAAAACACGACCACACCATAACACCACCGCCTTCGAATTTTACTGTTGGCTCTACAAACGCTGGCAGATGACGTTCACCGGGCATTCGGAATACCCGTAGCTGCCATCGGATCGCCACATTGTGTACCGTGATTCTTCACTCCACACAACGTTTTTCCAGAGTTCAGTCGTCCAATGTTTACGCTCCCTTACTCCAAGCGAGGCGTCGTTTGGTATTTACCGGCGTGATGTGTGGCTTATGAACAGCCGCTCGACCATGAAATCCAAGTTTTCACACCTCCCGCCTAAATGTCATAGTACTCTCTATCACATCGAAAACTGTGGACCTAGGGATGTTTAGAAGTGTGGAAATCTCGCGTACAGACGTATGACACAAGTGACACCCAATCACTTGACCACGTTCGAAGTCCGTGAGTTCCGCGGAGCGCCCCATTCTGCTCTCTCACGGTGTAATGACTACTGAGGTCACTGATATGGAGTACCTGGTGGGATCACAATGCATGTAATATGAGAAACAGATGTTTTTGTGGGTGTCGGGATACTTTTGATCACATAGTATATGTGACATTTTTCCATTTTCTGATATATAGACAATAAATCTAATGTTTTGGAAATATATGAAAGGCAAACTCTCACTTTGTGGCAGAGGATAAAGTTTCGCTACATTTCAGATTACTCCCGACTGAAATTCCTGAAATTCGTGATTTGTCATGCCGTAGCACACTTCTGTCTACCTCGACCTCTCTTGCAAGACAGCAAAAATTCAAGAAGGGCTTTTCATTAGCATGCGAGTCCCTTTCCGTATCCGCACAGGATTCCATTCCGAAATTCAAACCAGTAGACCGACAAACTATTTGATGACACGGAACTGCTACTGCAACACACCATCATTAAGAGTCAACTTTCCGTGATTTCTGATGCTGAAACCTTCACGAAAGAACCTTCAAGAAGCTAACCAGTCGCCTATGGTGCCTTTTTTATGACACCCCATCACAGATCATACAGCTAAAAATAATATGGCGATTTTGAGGTCGTCTGAGGTAGTCAGAGCAGAGTTACGCTCGAGGCAGCACTTGAACCTCGGCTTGCCAGTTGTGGTGCCGGCAACTTCACGATTCACAGCGGGCAGCTACCGAGGTCAGAGAAAGTTAAACGGCTCTGCTGCTGCAGTGCACTTCAGTGCTACATACAAGTCGTCCACAAACGACGTGAAAGCGAAACTGAGCAACATTTACGGCCACAAACGATGCTTGTATCCTTTATAATTTCCAGAACTGAACGCTTGGCACAGTTTTAAACCTCGTAGCAAAGTATGCAAGCTCAAGGTTAGCCGCTCAAGGTTGTAGCAACAAGTCAAAATTGACCTGATTTTTTTTACCAAAAAATGGCGTTATCGCCTGCTTTTTCATAAAAACATTCTTCCCGTTGTAAAATGATAGTATACTTCCTATCTTTTCCTTTTACTACGGTATCAATCTTTATATAGTATTAGAGTGTTTACAGCCAAGACAGACAATGTTATACAGGTGTCTATCAATATAGAATTCGGGATACTGAGAAAAGCACAGAAAGATCGAAACCAACAGCAGTTGCTGTCACTTTAATATTCGCATATCCAACACCTTCGACCTACAGTGTCTGAAAAATATAAAAGTTACAACGTTGATGGGGCTACGGCGAATGCAGTCATATGATCAATTAGGAAGAAAGTAACGGTCTCATACTGCGTTTAAATTGTCTTCATTTTATTGTAACTTGATCGATTTCTAACATCATCATATGTGCCTGTCGACAACAAAAACATACAACGAACCAGTGCAATACACAATACAGTTACATTACACATTTTGTCGTCAGACTGATTAGCGGCTCTTGTATTAATATCAAGAGTATACATAAATTACAAATGTGTATAGTAGTAACAGATAAACCACAGCTGCCCAGAGATGTTCTGTAATTACGTATTCAAGAACGAGACGTTCATGGAGAACACACACTACTTAGAAAATGCATGGAACCCACAATTTGGAAGATACACGAATGAAATTCTGTATCATGTTCTACATGAAATCAACATTTTTACCGCTAAGTTCCTTTATTTAACTTTTTATGGAATAAAAATATTTCTATTTTCAATAAATAATATGTGCATCTTTCTCTCAGAAAGTAGTCAAGAGATTGCTACAATTCTTTTTTTTTTTCACTAAGTAATCTCTTTGCACACAGTAAGAGTCTCTCATGAGATATTTTGAGTATATCGAATAGGAGAGTTCTGAAAAATTTTTAGTTACAATTCTAGCCGCGCGGAGTGGCAGTGTGGTTTGAGGCGCTATGTCACGGACTGCGCGGCCCCTCCCGCGGGAGGTTCGAGTCCTCCCTCGGGCATGGGTGTGTGTGTTGTCCTTATCATAAGTTAGTTTAAGTAGTGTGTAAGTCTAGGGACCAATGACCTCAGCAGTTGGTCCCTTAGGAATTCACACACATTTGAACATTGTGAAGCTACAATTCTGCAAGTATAATATAAAATTCATGCAAAGTTCCACGTACTTTGCTCCATATGTCAGCTTGAATTCGGAATTTCAGAATTTACTCTTGAGACATTTATTGGAAATAAATGTGCAAAATTTCATCATTCTAGCCTTCATAGATCCAGATATAAAATTCCATCAACTTTAAAGAACACGATTTTCAGGAAATGCAATTTACAGTTCGACGTAACGTTTTCTCTCTCTCTCTCTCTCTCTCTCTCTCTCTCTCTCTCTCTCTCTCTCTCTTTTGTCACGTCTTCAGAAGGACACACATTAGTACTCAAGGTCCTCTTTTCGTTCAAGGCATGTCTTCTCGTTTCTTGTTTTCTGCCTACTTTCCTTTACCAGGTCTCCAACAAACTTTTCAGCTGCAGAGAGGCGCTGTACATCTATTTTTATGAAGATGCCTTTGAGTGGAATTTCCTATCTTAAAGCCCATTCTCTCTAGAACATTCACCTTTCGTACATTCCCATCATTAAATACCAGAGCTGCATCATAAGCTGCAATCTTGGTAACTTTAGCAAGTGAAAATACGGTTTTAGGGCATCGTTTCCACATAAGTGAACTTAGAGACTCATTTGGTTTCTGGGTTTTGCCATGAACACACTTTTTTATACATTCAGGATTCACAGCCCTCTATATGTATCCCGTGCATGTTTCTTGAAAGTAATTCACGGCATCTTTGTTCACCGAGCTTGTACTGAAGTGTCGCTTCAAAGATTGGTCGTGGCAGGAAGGTCAGGTCACACATTTAATTATTTTTCTGGCGCTTCGGGTGCGATTTCATCGTTGTAACTTTGGGAACTTATTATCCATGAGTTCTACTAACAAATAAAAAATAAACTGAAAATTGAATGTTTTTCATGCACTATGCACTATGTGTAATGCAATTTGTGCTACGCACTACACTGATTTCTTGCACGACGTCTGTTAGAAAAGTACCCAACCTTTGGCTGTACCGTAAGTAAATTCAGTTGTCTACATCGTTGCGCATCAACTCTATTAATTTTGTTATGTCGAACAGTAGAATAACTGGGCATTTGCAAGTGGGCCAAACGCAGACAGAAGTCATCTATATGCCGAAAAGTGTTACCTCCAGGTCCTGGCTCAAGATTCAGTCCGCCGGATACGTCCAATGTCGTCCACACCCTTGATCAGTACTCCTTGGCAGAGTTATTTATGTCAAGATGCTATAGATGTATGTATACGTAGCACCTGTATCACATTTCACAGTAGCTGAATGACTACACACTCCAGAGCAAACAGCCTGTTGCTGGCTGCACACCGCTGGTCGCCCAGTGTTGGTGTGATCTCGCCTACGCCTGCGTAGAAGTGATAAGGTAAGCCCTCAACCGATGGGGCGATTGGATCTTATACAACGAATTGCGATTCGGTTTACAGGTTAATTTTCGAGACATACAGGTCTGGAGAGGACAGGGAGCCTGATACAAATGACATAACGCAATGTGAAGGTAACTGTATAAAGTTGTTGTCATTGAAACGCTCAAAGGTCTGATTAGATGACCGCCGACGCGCTATATCTAACGCTGCTTGTCTCAGGCAAATCCAACACCTTCCATGAAAACCCTGACATGATAAGCAAATCCAGTAGTATGTCACATAGCTCCGAATAAATCGTGACATTAAATTAACCAAAGTAATACGAGTAACGGGTGAGCAAATGGAATACCACAGACTAACACAAGAATGTCTAAATGCATGTCATACCTTCCCACCGTGAGACAGACGCAGTTCCGAGGGGAGAAACGAGAACAGAAGCCGCGAGCAGAACCGTGTTAACCTGGAAGGCCCTACGATAAGGGACGGACACCCACGTCGCCAGCTAACCACTAGGACCACACCCCAGCTGCAAGTTTTAGCGTGAGACTTTTTCGCGTCTCTGTTACGTCAGGACTACCCCCCAGCCCATGTTAAAAGATAGAGCCCTCCAGAACAACATTTTAGATCTTGAGATAACGCTAAAAGGACCACACCAGCTGAAAGTTTTAGCGTGAGAATTTTTCGCGTCTCTGTTACGTTGCAAATTTTAAAAAGATTGCCCCACTGCGAAGAAAAGTATAACGTTTCTCATTGGATAGACAGAATTTTTGTAGGCGGAGCTTCAGATTAATATTGAGGCCCTGATTGGTCAGATGAAAACACAGCCAGATAGTTTTTTAAACCAACTTCGGTAAACTGTAGTAAGGAGAAGTTAGGTGGAGAGTTGCTTCGGAGACAGTGAGGTGAGCAGAGCTGTGCTGCCCGCTGCCCCCTGACGAACACCGACAAGGTAATGAACGCACGCGATGCCGCATAACAGCGCATAAAGCTTTACTCAGAAATGCAGAAGTCTCATCTGTTACACCCCCTTTTTGCGTAATACTAGTGTCGATCGTCAATTAAAGCTCATGGTGTTCACATTTGCCACTTGAAGTAAAAATCTGAAACGCGATGATTTTTCTGTTATATAGTTATTGAACAGCCACGTCAGCCACTGTAATTTACGACAAGTTAGATAAGTAATTAAAGATAATTGAGGGTCACTGTAGACCATTTTGATAGTTTTCTGTTTTGTGAAACTTAATTTAAACCTAGATTATAGATGTGATATGGCATAGGTCATCCTTCGATCCATTGTAGAACTTGGAAACCCATTCAGGGAATACTCGTTCACATTTTTGTTGAACGCAGTTGGTTTTTACCATCCTGTATTAAAACATTTCCTTTTATCAGTAGTGTAATTTATAAACAATTTTTTGTGAGTAGAAAAAAATTTCCAATGGTAAACTGAACTGCTTTCTCGACGTTATTTTACCAGCTAACTAAAAATAGGAAAGCCTTGAATCCCTTCCACTAAATTTAGTTAGTACTAAGATTCTTTTACAGGGAGTGCAGTGGAGCTGACGCTGAAATCATTAAGTATTTGGTTATATCATCGTTAGTCTCACTGAACTCTTCTGAATTCTACATGTCATGTGTGGTCTGGCGTCTCCTTACCAGCAACAGGTCCCAGGTTCAAACTAGTCAATTCGCTAAAAAACACGCTCAGAGCGTCGTTGCGCGAAAGTGGTAGGGAGACACGACTTAGAACAAACAGACACCACGCAGAATGTTAGAGCCTTCAGTTTCTCCATATTGCTATATCCGCAGGTAATGCTACGTAGTACACAATGTCCATATCTACAATATTATAAGAAAAAAATAGTCCTATTACTAATTATTAAAAGGGTGAGTCGCTCAGAAAGAGGTTCAAAATTTTTTAAAAAATCATGTGCTCAATAACATAAAATTGACAGGTTGCGAGCAATTTTAAATTGTTCTGGACTGCTCGATAATCGAATTTTTATTTAAAAACTGGCACCTTGTAAAAAAATTAAAAAAATGGTTTTAAGTATTTTCACATAATCAGAACTGTAATATAATTATTCGTCAATGTCAAAACTAATCATGTTTACACAGCCCGTAAACTCCCTTCTATCAAAATACTCAGAATGCATCCGTGAACAACTTCCGAAATTTTGTGGCTGGCTCTGAGCACTATGGGACTTAACTTCTGAGGTCGTCAGTCCCCTAGAACTTAGAACTACTTAAACCTAACTAACCTACGGACATCACACACATGCATGCCCGAGGCAGGATTGGAACCTGCGACCGTAGCGGTTGAGCGGTTCCAGACTGTGGCGCCTAGAACCGCTCGGCCACCCCATCCGTCCGAAATTTTGTGGAATGAGTTCGGGTTTTCTCTGTATTACACCAATATGACAGTGCTACAGAAAGCTGTTGAACAGTTGCCTGCAGGCCTGTTTTGTATACCCAGTTCAACCACCCGCAAACACTACTGCCTGACGAAGCAGCACACGCAACTACGGCGGTGTAACACGTGACAAAATCCAAACGTGACAGCTACCAGCTAATGAAATACGTCATAAATAATCCATCATAATGTGAGCAGTAGGACTGTGATGTCGCGCCCTACAACACAGGAGGGAAAAGTGACCTTTATTACCCGTTATTAAAGCTGTCATTGGACCAGAAAGGAGTTCAATATGCAGCAATAAAAATTTTTGATCATTTGAGCAATAACATAAAATGTCTAACAGGAAGCTAACCAAATTTCAAATCTAATTTAAAATTATTGATCTTGAACAACTCCTTCTATCCCACCGTCGAATTTCTACTTAAAAAATAAGCTAGTGAAAACAAGAAAAAAACACGTGTAATTTCATGAGTATGACTAAAAATGATAATGTGTTCATCAATGTTTAAACTAATCACGCACACATATCCTGTAAACCGACAAGTTCCACACCACTTGAGATAAAAGAATCGTTCAAGTGATCTATGGAACATGTAACTAACTAACTAATGGAAAAATGACAATGTGTTCATTAATGTTAACAATAATAATGCATACATATCCTATAAACCGACACGTTCCACATCATTTCGATAAAAGAATCGTTCGAATGATCTATGTAACATGTAGCTAACTAAGTAATGGAAATTTACCACTCAGATGAAGCGAAACCGCTCTTCTGATAACTCTGATGTTGCTCCTCTGAAATATAATTTCACTAGAATTGGTGTTGCTATCAAGGAATAGAAGCTACCAATACAGAGCCGCCAACAATCACCGTTCGTAAATGCACCTCCAAGCAGGCTAGTGAGGCATCGCGGAAGATCTTTGGCCACCGCCAGTCACAGTTTCCTCCCAGGCGATATAAGCCTTGCGAGCAGTAACAGGGACTGGTCGCTTGGGATTGAAGATTGATGATCTCGTTGATTAGATATCGACCCGGTTCTCCTGCAGCACGCAACGCGTGCAAGGATGAAGAACTTCCGCGTTATTTTTCGACTCAGAGATGTCGGATTAATAACAAGATCAAAACGTGATGGAGTGCCACGGTATTTGCATACGAAGCTAGTCATCCACTCGTGAGTTCTCTGATGACAGCTTATTTTGTCGTGAAACAGCCTGTTTGCATTTGCCCTGCAGTATCGACGCGTACTGAATTGTTCGCTCCATAGGTTGCACAACACTCGTTTTGAGGAGGTACTTCTGTACGTGGCACTCTTCCTGCCCTGCAATGTATATGGCGCCATCCACTCCACACGGTTGTTTCGCAGGTGACCAGTGAGCTTAAAGGTGCCCACATGTTGCCATAATTCTTGTTTCTAACTAGCCCAATGTATCCACTCTCCATGTATAGAACTAAAAACGTAAACCCACATCTATCTTGTGAAAATCATTCTTTTCTCCCAGTGAGACGTTCAACCTGGCAAAGAGCCAAATTCTGTTCAATTTACGATGTCTTGTACTATTTGCGGACCTTTCTTTTGTTAACGGGAAACGGTTGATGTAGTGTTTAATTTCTTGTCAGTTGACGTATTGTGAAGAGTTTCATCTACATCTACATCTACATGACTACTCTGCAGTTCACATTTAAGTGCTTGGCAGAGGGTTCATCGAACCACAATCATACTATGCCATTCCACTCCCGAACAGCGCGCGGAAAAAACGAACACCTAAACCTTTCTGTTCAAGCTCTGATTTCTCTTATTTTATTTTGATGATCATTCCTACCCATGTAGGTATGGCTCAACAAAATATTTTCGCATTCGGAAGAGAAAGTTGGTGACTGAAATTTCGTAAATAGATCTCGCCGCGACGAAAAACGTCTTTGCTTTAATGACTTCCATCCCAATTCGCGTATCATATCTGCCACACTCTCTCCCCTATTACATGATAATACAAAACGAGCTGCCCTTTTTTGCACACTTTCGATGTCCTCCGTCAATCCCACCTGGTAAGGAACCCACACCGCGCAGCAATATTCTAACAGAGGACGAACGAGTGTAGTGTAAGCTGTCTGTTTAGTGGACTTGTTGCATCTTCTAAGTGTCCTGCCAATGAAACGCAACCTTTGGCTCGCCTTCCCCACAATATTATCTATGTGGTCTTTACATCTGAAGTTGCTCGTAATTTTAACACCCAGGTACGTAGTTGATTTGACAGTCTTGAGAATTGTACTATTTGTCGGGTAATCGAATTCCAACGGATTTCTTTTGGAACTCATGTGGATTACCCTGCACTTTTCTTTATTTAGCGTCAACTACCACCTGCCACTCCATACAGCAATCTTTTCTAAATCGCGTTTCAACTGATACTGGTCTTCGGATGACCTTACTAGACGGTAAATTACAGCATCATCTGCGAACAACCTACGAGAACTGCTCATATTGTCACCCAGGTCATTTATATAGATCAGGAACAGCAGAGATTCCAGGACGCTTCCCTGGGGAACACCTGATATCACTTCAGTTTTACTCGATGATTTGCCGTCTATTACTACGAAATGTGACCTTCCTGAAAGAAAATCACGAATCCAGTCGCACAACTGAGACGATACCCCATAGGCCCGCAGCTTGATTAGAAGTCGCTTGTGAGGAACGGTGTCAAAAGCTTTCGGGAAATCTAATACAGAATCAACTTGAGATCCCCTATCGATAGCGGTCATTACTTCGTGCGAATAAAGACTTAGCTGCATTGCACAAGAACGATGTTTTCTGAAACCACGCTGATTACGTATCAATAAATCTTTTCCTTCTAAGTGATTCATAATATTCGAATACAGTATATGTTCCAAAACCCTACTGCAAACCGATGTCAATGATATAGGTCTGTAGTTCGATGGATTACTCCTACTACCCTTCTTAAACACTGGTGCGACCTGCGTAATTTTCCAATCTGTAGGTACAGATCTATCGGTGACCGAGCGGTTGTATATTATTGCTAAGTAGGGAGCTACTGTATCAGCGTAATCTGAAAGGAACCTAATCGGTATGCAATCTGGACCTGAAGACTTGCCCGTATCAAGCGATTTGAGTTGCTTCGCAACCCCTAAGGTATCTGCTTCTAAGAAAGTAGCAGCTGTTCGTGCTTCAAATTCTGGAATATTCCATTCGTCTTCAATGGTGAAGGAATTTCGGAAAACTGCGTTCAATAACTCCGCTTTAGCGGCAAAGTCGTCGGTAACAGTACCATCGGCACTGTGCAGCGAAGGTATTGACTGCGTCTTGCCGCTTGTGTACTTTACATACGACCAGAATTTCTTAGGATTTTCTACCAAATTTCGAGACAATGTTTCGTTGTGGAACCTATTAAAGGCATCTCGCATTGAAGTCCGTGCTAAATTTCGCGCGTCTGTAAATTTTATCCAATCTTCGGGATTTCGCGTTCTTCTGAACTTCGCATGCTTTTTCCGTTGCCTCTGCAACAGCGTTCAGACCTGATTTGTGTCCCACGTGGGATCAGTTCCATCTCTTACCAATTTATGAGGTATGAATCTCTTAATTGCTGTTGCTACTATATCTTTGAATTTGTGCCACATCTCGTCTACATTTGCATAGTCAGTTTGGAAGGAATGGAGATTGTCTCTTAGGAAGGCTTCTAGTGACACTTTATCCGCCTCTTTAAATAAAATTATTGTGCGTTTGTTTCTGGCGGATTTGGAAGAAACGATATTGAGCCTAGCTACAACGACCTTGTGATCACTGATCCCTGTATCAGTCATGATGCTCTCTATTAACTCTGGATTCTTTGTGGCTAAGAGGTCAAGTGTGTTTTCGCAACCATTTACAATTCGCGTGGGTTCGTGGACTAACTGCTCGAAATAATTTTCGGAGAAAGCATTTAGGACAACCTCGGAAGATGTTTTCTGCCTACCACCGGTTATGAACAAGTATTTTTGCCAACATATCGAGGGAAGGTTGAAGTCCCCACCAATTATAACCGTATGAGTGGGGTATTTATTTGTTACGAGACTCAAATTTTCTCTGAACTGTTCAGCAACTATATCATCGGAGTCTGGGGGTCGGTAGAAGGAGCCAATTATTAACTTAGTTCGGCTGTTAAGTATAACCTCCACCCACACCAATTCGCACGGAGTATCTACTTCGACTTCACTACAAGATAAACCACTACTGACAGACACAAACACTCCACCACCAATTCTGCCTAATCTATCTTTCCTGAACACCGTCTGAGACTTCGTAAAAATTTCTGCAGAACTTATTTCAGGCTTTAGCCAGCTTTATGTACCTATAACGATTTCAACTTCTGTTCTTTCTATTAGCGCTTGAAGCTCAGGATGTTTCCCAGCACAACTACAACAATTTACAACTACAATTCCGACTGTTCCTTGATCCAAGCACGTCCTGTATTTGCCAAGCACCCTTTGAGACTGCAGCCCACCCCGTACATTCCCGAGGCCTTCTACCCTAAAAAACCGCACAGTCCACGCCACACAGTCTCCGCTACCCGTGTAGCCGCCAGCTGAGTGTCGTGAACTCCTGACCTATTCAGTGGAACCCGAAACCTCACCACCCTATGCCGCAAGTAAAGGAATCTGCAGCCAACACGGTCGCAAAACCGTCTGAGCCTCTGATTCAGACCCTCCACCCAGCTCTGCACCAAAGGTCCACAGTCGGTTCTGACAACGATGCTGCAGATGGTGAGCTCTGCCTTCATCTCGTAAGCAAGACCGGCAGCCTTCACCAAATCAGATAGCCGCCGGAATCCAGAGAGAATTTCCTCAGATCCAAAGCGACACACGTCATTAGTGCCGACATGTGCCACCACCTGCAGCTGGCTGCACCCTGTGCTCTTCATGGCATCCGGAAGGACCCTTTCCACATCAGGAATGACTCCACCCGGAATGCACACGGAGTGCACACTGGATTTCTTCCCCTCCTTAGCCGCCATATCCCTAAGGGGCCCCATTACGCGCCTAACATTGGAGCTCCCAACTTCCAATAAGCCCACCCTCTGTGACTGCCCGGACCTTGAAGGCTGAGAATGATCCTCTGAAACACGGCAGGCAGCTGCATCTGGCTCAGCCAGAGACAGTGCCTGAAACCTGTTTGTCAGACGCACCGGGGAGGCTTTCTGATCAGCCTCTGGGGACGTCTTTCGCTGCCTGCCACGCCTTGGAACGACCTCCCAATCAACCACAGGCGAGGGCTCAGCCCCACTGCGGGCAGCAAACGGGGCAACCACAGCGGCAGACCGATCTGGGGACAGACGGGACGAGGTTGACATCCCCCTGATACCCGAGTCCGGCTCCCCACAGTGGTGCCCATTGGCAACAGCCTCAAGCTGCGCGACAGAAGTCAGCGCCGCTTGCAGCTGTGAACCAAGGGATGCCAACTCCGAACACAGGAATCGCAGTCCCTGTCCATTCTAATCGACGTTGGACAACAGTTACTGAAACACGAGTCCGTGCCTAGATAACGCAAGGGAAACACGCAAAGAATGTATTAACTAATCTGTACAAATGTCTAACGACTGCGCTACAATCTGTCTGAATTTACGATTACAGTAACTAAAAGTCGAGATTACACCTCCTATACGAAACTCACACGCAATTTAAGTAAGAATCTACGAAGTAAACACTAAAGCGCGATGCTACAGCTCTCAAATACTATAATACGCCCGAAATTTATGAATTAAACAATGCAAGTACCAAAAACACGCAAAGAAATTAAGAATTAAAGTACGTAACAAATGAGTGAGCTGGGGGTATACGACTTTCTTCTGGCAGCTGCTTATCCAACGGCGGCAGGGAGCAGTACTATCAGCTCTTATTTCAGTAATCAATAATTCTCGTTGCGTGCGGCTGATTAAATTAGTTAACTTTTTGATTGGTACTCAGATACAAAACATTTCCTTCTTCGCTGCACTTGATGAACCCGACTACGGCAGACACGTAAATTTTGCACAAAAAAAATGGAATTAATACTCTCGCTCGAGATACGGAAACTTTGAGTCATCCTGTTTTTTGGCGTGATTACTTTTGTTTGTGGCTGTTCATTTCGCCTGCTGATGACAAAAAACTAACTGAGTTCGAGACAGGGAAATTCTGAGCTGTCGTTCGAGACACGGAAATTCTGAGCTGTCTTGCTTTCTGACCTGACTACTTTCATTTGCAGCTGTTTATAAACGCCTACTGTTGAAAGTGGCATCACTGACGTTTGCTCTGATGTTGTCCTTATAGCTGAGCGTCCGCTCTTTTTGTTATGGCAGTTCGTAGTATTCTCAGTTCAATCAAAAATAAAAGTAGATAATTGCGAAAGTGTTGCCGGGGCACGATTTTGGGCACAAACTCACCTCTTGATTATGTGCCATAAATGTTCGGTGGGATTCATGATCTGGGAGGCCAAATCATTCGCTAGAACTGTGCAGTATGTTCTTCGAACCAACTGTGAACTATCGTGACCTGGTGACATGACATCGTTGTTTGGGAACATGAAGTCCATCAATGGCGGCAAATGATCTCCAAGCAGCCATACATAACCACTTCCAGTTAATGATTGGTTCACATGGATCAGAGGACCCAATCCCTTAACGTAAACAGAGGTTACACGATTATGGAATCACCAACAGTTTGGCCAGTGCCTTGTGGCTTCGTGGAGTGTGCGCGACACTCCAACCCTACCATCAGCTCTTACCAACCAAAATCAGAGCTCATCTCACCAGGCCACTGTTTTCCAGTCTTCTAGGATTCAACTGATACAGTCACGAGTTCTGCAGAGATGCTGCAGGTGCTATAATGCTGTTACCAAAGGTATTCTGCTTTATACCCAAACATCATATTTCGTCGCACTGTCCTAACGGATACATTTGTCATACGTCCCCTATTGATTTGTACTGTTATTTCACGCAGTGTTGCTTGTCTATTAGCACTGACAACTCAACGCAAACGCAGCTGCTCTCGGTCGTAAAGTGAAGGTCATGGGCCACTGTGTTGTCCATGGTGACAGGTAATGCCTGATATTTGGTATTCCCAGTACATTCTTGACACTGTGGACATCTGAATATTGAATTTCTAGAATGGAGTGTCCATTGCGTCTCGCTCAAACTACCATTCCGCACCCAGAGTCTGTTAATTCCCGTCGTGCGGTCGTAGTAACGTCGGAAACGTCACGTGAGTACAAATGCCATCTCCGCCAATGCGCTGCCCTTTTATACGTTGTGTACGTGACACTGTCGCCATCTGCATAAGTGCATATCGCTACGCCATGACTTTCGTCACCTCAGTGCAGAAGACTACTGTTACGCCTGCAGTCTCTTATGCCTACAGCCGAAAGCTGACAACAGAGCTGCCATCTGTCAGGGAACTTCTAAGCTGACTCGACTCTAGATGGACTCAAGTAAACAGCACGACAAGAATTCACAGGTTCTTCCAAATTTTCAAATGTGTGTGAATTCCTAAGGGACCAAACTGCTGAGGTCATCGGTGCCTACGCTTACACACTACTTAAACTAACTTAATCCAACTTATGCTAAGAACAACACATACATCCGTGCCCGAAGGAGGACTCGAACCTCCGGCGGGAGAGGCCGTGCAATTCGTAACAGGGCGCCTCTAACTGCGGGGCCAGGTTCTTCCAGAATGAGCGTCTCACGAGAAGATGGCAGGACTGTCGGATTGGCTCTGAGGAACAGCTGGTTGAAAGTAGCTGAAATATGGACTGAGTTTACAGTTAGACTGTCACCTCGGAACCGCTGGGAAAAGATTATCGAAAGATTAGTTGAGAATTCGCGTACCCATCCGTCCTTTGCCACAGACAGTTACAGACTTCCATTGTGTAGGTGTCACGACCAACTGAGATGTTTAGCGATATTCTGTGCTGTTCAGCAAAGCTTCCGTCTGTGGAGGTCAGATCAACGCCAGCATGTTCGTACGTGACTAGTTGAGAGGTGAAAAAAAGCACCGATTTTCGAGATCTGTACCTCTCCAACATCTGGAATCATGGTGTGGGAAGACAGTGAATCGGAAAGCAGGACTGATCCGATAATTGGCTGAATGCTTGCTAGTATGTAGCAAGTATAGCAAACCTCGTTGTTATACCCTTCGTGGCCGAGGTAACAAGTAGCGTAGTCCAGCATGATAACGCAAATACAGTTCACATCACAACCGCCTTGAAGAATAGTCGGATACTTTTCTGGCCTGTATTTGTCACCCATAGAGCACTGTGCGCTGCGATGGGAAGCAGCCTCCAGCTAACAATCAACTTGAGACCAAGACGCTTCTGTCCGCAAATCAGCACGGTTTTAGAAAGCATCGGACGTGCGAAACTCAGCTAACCCGTTTCTCACATGATATCCGGCGAATCACGGACGACGAGCAACAAGCAGATTCCATACTCCCAGATTTTCCGAAAACTGTCGACACGGTGCCCCACCGCAAACTACCAATGAAGGTACCAGCATACGGAGTACGTTCCCAGACATGAGAATGGCTCGATGACTTTTTAAGTAATAGAACCCACTGCGTTATCCTTGACAGTGAGTGTTCATCAAGAATGATCAACAACAGAGCTATTACAATTGCGTAGGCTTCCGCGGCCATAGTCAGTCGACATAAAAGTTTTCTGTGTATGGTAACGCGTCAAAATGTATAAAACTACTGCTGCTGGACAAAAACCAATGATTCGCCCATCCAGAAGATGGCCGCTGCAACCGTGGGCGAAACCTTGGTTTTTGTCCAGCAGCAGTAGTTTTATACATTTTGACGCGGTATCATACCCAGAAAACTTTTATGTCAACAGAGCTATTGCTAAGAGTGCTCCAGGGAAGTGTAACAGGATCGGTCTTGTTCTCGATATGCGTAAATGATCTCACGGACTGGGTGAGTAGCAGTCTGCAACTGTTTGATCGCGTCGTTGGGTGAACAGGAAGGTGTCGTCGATGAGTGAGTGTAGGAGGATACAAGATGACTTGGGCAAAAATTCTAGTTGGTTTGATGGACAGCTTGCTCCAATACAGAAAAATGTAAGTCAATGTAGATGAGTAGGAGAAACAGACACGTAATGTTCGGAACAGCATCACAACTGTGTTGTTTGACACTGTCGCCTCGATTAGATACCTACTCGATGTGTGTATCAATGTGAAATCGAACGAGGACGTAACTGCTGTAGTAGGTAAGACGTATGGTCGATTTCGGTACATTTGGAGAATTTTAGGAAAGTGTGGTTCATCCATAAAGGTGACCGCATATGGGACGCTAGTTTAACCCAGTCTTCAATACTGGTCGAGTGTTTGGGATCCGTACCACATCGGAATAAAGACAGACATCGAAGCAAAGTTTGAGGTGTGCTGCTAGATATGTTGCTGGCAAGGTTGATCAACACGTAAGTATTACGGAGATGATTCGTGAAGTGAAATGGGAATCCCCGGAGGGAGGACGACGTTATTTTCGCGGGACACTACCCAGAAAACTTAAAGAGTTTCGAAGTTGACTGCAGAGGGAGTCTACTGTCGCTAACGTTCATTCCGGGTAAGGAGTAAGAAGACGAGACAAATTAGGATTTGAATGGAGGCATAATGGCAGACGTTTTCTCCTCTCTCTGTTTGCGAATGGAACAAGACAGGAGAAAGACTAGCAGTGGTACAAGATACCCTCCGCCATTCACCATGCGGTGGCTTGGGGAGTATGTATGTAGATGCAGATGTAGGGTTTCAGGAAGTGACAGCTTGTGTTTGAGGCATGACGAGAAATTCCACAAAGTAACATTCAGAGGCTGATTGTTTCTGTGCCACTGTGAATTCAAGAGAGCATTCGTGAGCGCAAGGGTCACACTTCATACTGACACTGGCGAATAGAATGAAAGTTTAATCATTTAACACTCGCTCTGTGATGATCATCTCCACAAAGTCTGGTAAACATTGGAGATTTGTTTGATGGTGTAACACGTTCCGTTTCCGTCAGCGTGTACGGAAATTTTAAATCCAATGCGTTTTGGATGACAGAGATATGATTATCAAAGAGCGAGGCTGGGTGTGCTTTGTTTGCCACGTAAGTATTACGTAAGAGCTCCTCGGCGTTTCTTAACACGGCATAGCTTCCAGAGAAATGTCGCTGGTGTTTTATTTGTCATTAAGGCGTATGCCGAGACCCTCTTTACACTGGGTGACGTGACGGGCAGCAAACAACGCTAAGGCAGTTATCAGCGTGCCTAACTAGCCGCAGAGCCGCACTTCCCACTTGCGACACAGTACGGGAGACTCGGTGCCCACATACCCGCCGACAAACACCGCCGCAGCCCCGGGGCATACGCTCACTGCAACTCGTATGGGAACTTTCACGCGAGAAAACGCAGCCTTGTAGTTTAGTAGCGTCACAACATCGCGAATATACTAATCTGAAACGTAAAATGAACGCTTTGCAACAATAGTTTCAATCGGCACGTAAATGTTTTTTTTAAATTACCGTTACCAGTCAAAAACTTTGTTAACTATAGTATTATTTTGCGACATGTTTCGAGGGAATACCTCATCTTCAGGCTAAAGAGCATTACAAAAATAATTTCGCAATAAGATCTTACTGAAGTTACGTAATCTTTTCATAAATGCTGTGGTTATCCTGTGGAAGAAGAGAAAAGTTAGTAAGAGGCGATGTCACTTTGGAAGCTGGAGTGATGTTTGCATGAAAATGTTTTGTAACAGTCACTCATTTGTTCTCCTGATGTGGCACTCTCGTTGTGATGAGCTGAGGTGTTTCCATTTCCGTGGCTCTCTTGATCACTGCTCACAAATTTTCACTAACGTAACAGTAACTTGGAAACACGATCACAAAAACAAATCTGTAGTGCAGTGAACAAGATGGCGTTCAAAATATAGCTGGGTCCGATTTGATTATCGATGTGTCGATCTATGTGGTGTCAGATGTTTACATGTCTTCTGCACGTCTTATCTTATTACAGATGTAGGTGGACGAAATACTTTACAAATTGAGCACCTGTTACAATATTATTGTGCAAGTCATGACATACACTATTTGTTTTTCATATTTCTAAGTTATTGCTGGGGCTAGAGTCAAACGACTGCCTTGTTATGTATCTTTTATTCTAAGAGTACTGTGGTGAAATTGGAAAAGAAATGTGAATTTCTGAAGTCTGACATTTCACTCAGGGTCTCGTTATTACCCAAGTGGCCTTGGATGCATATTTCCATTTCTTCCAATATGTCCATTTCCCAGCTCTTTTCTAAATTATGCAGTACTTTGAGATAATTGTCTATTGTAACACTGTGTCTTGTTTCATATATATATTACGCTATTGCTGATTTATTCGGTTTGCCAAGTCTTAAACAGTCAATGTGTTCTTTAAAGTGGGTTTTAAAATTTCTTCCCGTTTGGCCAATGTAATATTTCTTGCAATGACTGCGTGTAATTTTATAAATTCCTGATGTGTTAAGTTTCTCTGTGTAGGATGTGAGATGCCATGTATCAGTTTCTTTTTTGAAGTTGTTGTAGGTGGCAAAGGTGATCCTGTTTTTTTTTCTGTTACATTAGTGATAATTCGTGATCAAGAGGGCCACGGAAATGGAAACACCTCAGGTCATCACAACGAGACTGCCACACCAGAAACATAAAGTGAGTGACTGTTACATAGCATTTTCATGCAAACATCGGTCCAGCTTTCAGAGTGACATCCCCTCTTACTAAGTTTTCTCTTCTTCCACAGGGTGACCACAGCATTTATGAAAACTCTATGTAACTTCAGTATGATCTTATTGTGAAATTGGTTTTGTAATGCCATTTAGCCTGATGATGAGGTATTCCCTCGAAAAAAAAAATAGTTAACAAAGTTTGTGACTGGGAGCGGTAATTTAAAAAACTTTTACGTACTTCTTGAGACAGTCACGGTCGAAAAATAGTCAAAATGGCTTCAGATAGTTTCAAACGGCCCTTGTGGACTCAAACTGCTAAATTGCATGCAGATTCACAGTGAAATTCTAGCGGTACATGACCCAAATGCAATGTCGCGTCCAGCCGTATTGAAATGATGTGAACAGTTTGACCAAGCCAGCACAGATGCGGGAATGCCGATACGGATGGAAGGCCTCCGACATCGACTACAGATGACAATTTAATTTCCAGGCAGCCTTCTCACAAGGGAAGATCCCCATTGCACCCTCCCCCCTCACCGCCACTACAACTACAACCACCACCACCGCAGATTTACTGGTAAGATGGCCCACAGAATAGCCCGTCAAAAACTGAACACAGATCAAGCATACGAAGAGGAAGAAGATGTGAAAAAAGAAGCAAAATAGTAACAGTGAACTGTTCTTGCTCAAGTTGTGCAACATCAAGCAAATTCAACAGACGGGCGTCCTGGTTGTGTGGTCACGCTGTAGGATTACGAAGCTGGAGATCCGTGTTCAAATCTCTCTCCTATCCTACTTTTTTTTTCGCACAAAATTATGAACTGTCAGACCGGCCATTGACGTGTATGTTCGCTGTATTCAAATTTGTCACTGTGTTATGATGTAACGCCAGTTTGCGACAGCGAAGTGTAAGGAAGGGACCTGCAGACGTACGTACCTCCTATTTGATCTACACAAGTAGCACACATTATGACTCTTTCGTTCCGTTTTGCAAGTTCTGACTCCTGAATTACTTTGTTGCAAGGTAGTTAACAATTGTTTATTTGTTGTTTTCATGTCCTTCAGAGGTCTATGTGGCATCTCACCTGCTCTCACTATTAATCACATTTGCTTGCGACGGTAATATATTCTCGCAAACTGACTCATTTTCTATAACCAATGTATAGTATGACAATTGCCAAGACTAGAGAAGGAGAACTGACAAGTCAATGACCGGACGGAAAATTCATAATTTTTCAACCATAAAAGAGGAACGAGAGAGGTGTGAATACGGATCTTCACGACGCCGTAGCTCTCCGAATTCGCTCGATGTTTCACATCTTGAGCTTGAACCGTTCACTGTTTCTATTTTGCTTTTTTTTTTTAACACTTCAGTAGAGGCTCTTCCCTGTTTTCATGCTTGATCCGTGTTCAGTTTTTGACGGGCTATCCACTGGGCTATTTTACCAACACATGTGAGGGGGGTGCGATGGGTAGCTTTTATTGTCAGCAAACTGAAAGTGTAAGTCCATTATTTGTGTGAGGTTCTTCTTTTTTAAAAAAAAAAAAAAAACTGGATCCCCCCCTTGGTGAGATTTAATGAGATATGGTGGTAACCTATCCCTTCCCCTCACGTGGGGTTTGTCCTATAATTTTAAAATAATTTAATTATTTGACGGGTTACTGTTTCTGCTTCATATCGCTAAAAACCACCTATTATGTTGTTGTTGTTGTTGTTGTTGTCTTCAGTCCTGAGACTGGTTTGATGCAGCTCTCCATGCTACTCTATCCTGTGCAAGCTGCTTCATCTCCCAGTACCTACTGCAACCTACATCCTTCTGAATCTGCTTAGTGTACTCATCTCTCGGTCTCCCTCTACGATTTTTACCCTCCACGCTGCCCTCCAATGCTAAATTTGGGATCCCTTGATGCCTCAAAACATGTCCTACCAACCGATCCCTTCTTCTAGTCAAGTTGTGCCACAAACTTCTCTTCTCCCCAATCCTATTCAATACCTCCTCATTAGTTACGTGATCTATCCACCTTATCTTCAGTATTCTTCTGTAGCACCACATTTCGAAAGCTTCTATTCTCTTCTTGTCCAAACTAGTTATCGTCCATGTTTCACTTCCATACATGGCTACACTCCAAACAAATACTTTCAGAAACGACTTCCTGATACATAAATCTATATTCGATGTTAACAAATTTCTCTTCTTCAGAAACGCTTTCCTTGCCATTGCCAGTCTACATTTTATATCCTCTCTACTTCGACCATCATCAGTTATTTTACTTCCTAAATAGCAAAACTCCTTAACTACTTTAAGTGTCTCATTTCCTAATCTAATTCCCTCAGCATCACCCGATTTAATTTGACTACATTCCATTACCCTCGTCTTGCTTTTGTTAATGTTCATCTTATATCCTCCTTTCAAGACACTGTCCATTCCGTTCAACTGCTCTTCCAAGTCTTTTGCTGTCTCTGACAGAATTACAATGTCATCGGCGAACCTCAAAGTTTTTACTTCGTCTCCATGAATTTTAATACCTACTCCAAATTTTTCTTTTGTTTCCTTTACTGCTTGCTCAATATACAGATTGAATAACATCGGGGAGAGGCTACAACCCTGTCTCACTCCTTTCCCAACCACTGCTTCCCTTTCATGCCCCTCGACTCTTATTACTGCCATCTGGTTTCTGTAAAAATTATAAATAGCCTTTCGCAAAATGTTATCCGTCATAATAATGGGTACTCTCTGAAAATTCTCTGCATTTGGCAGAGACAGTTAATGAAATTAAGCTCGTTATAATTCGTCTTAAACGTAATTATCATTTTCACTTGTAAATTCACAGAAAAAGGATGTAGTACCTATATTTACAAAAGTGTATTACATAATGACTTTAAGACGTGATTAATAACAATTGTGATTAAAAACAATTTATTTTAAACATGCTAAACCTGACTTGTATTCGGACGGGCAAAGAGACAGACGGATAAGAAGGCTCCGCGGAAATAGTATTAATCGTTTTAACGGATCCATAAAAAATTGACCTTCATTTGATATAAACTCATGTTCAGCAAGGAAAAAAAAATATCGAACATCTCGAATGACTAGGGATAGGACATTCATAGTCACAGGACATGTACAATAGAATGTTCTGGAGAAATGATCAGCATTTCAGCCACCTCGGTTCAGCATGTGTCCTGTTGCCTAATAGATACAGGATCCGCTATGGGCCCTGATAACGTTCCATGGGTGATGGCATCGACGCGTAAAGGCGCGAATGGCGTCCTGTGGTAGAACCATCCATGCTGCATTGACCTGGTTCCAAAGTTCTTCTGTGGTGGTTGGCAATGGTTCACTGAGCTGCACCCATCGTTTCACCGAATCCAACACACATTCAACTGGAGTCAAGTCTGGTGATCTCGCGGGCCAAGGGCAAAAGGCTGACATCCTGTGACACCGAGAAGGCACGTGTCCGTGCAGCAACATGTGGTCGTGCATTGTCTTACTGAAAAATGGCGTCTGAAGTACTGTGCAGAAAGGTCGTAGGGTGTCATTCACGTAGATCACACTGGTCACAGTACCATGGACACGCGCCAAATGTGATTTGTCATGGTACCAAATCGCGCCACACACATAAGGCCTAGAGTTGGCGCTGTTTGTCTTGGGGCAACGCAGTCACTGTGATGCCGCTTCCCCCGTCTGCGGTGAACCAAAAATGCGGGCATCATTTTCAAACAAACGGAACCTGGGTTAGTCCGAAGGCACTATCTGATGCCATTCCTGTCCTCAGTGATGTCGTTACATACCCCACTGGCTCTAGCATGTATCTGCACATTCGTCAAACGTAGGCGGAGAAGAGGACGACGTGCACATAAGGCATGCTGTAATAAACGGAGAGGGACTGTCACCCAATATAGTGTACTGTGTGTTACACTGTTCCACTGTTGTGCCAGAGCCGAGGAAGAAACAGAACTGTTGTGCAATGCCATTTGGATGAGGTGTCAATCTTCTCGGGAGGGGAGGGGGGTCTGGGTGGTGCAACCTGACCCATCTCGTTGACGGCCTTCTATTCAGCACACACACCTTGCACTGCCGAAACACTTCCTCCCACACGAGAAACAATTTCCCGGCTGGATGCACCACAGTCTCTAATGCCAAAAACGCACCGTCTTTCAAACTCACTGATCTGACGGTACGGATTGCGCATACGTCTGCGAGGTATGCTGCACGTCTGCTCGAGTCACAATGATCCATTAACCTTCGGATTATAGTGACAACGAAAGCCGCCGGCACATTTTACCGGTAGGCTGTGTTCCGCTGCGATATCGATGTCGACCTTGTACCCGCGGGCCCACGTGGTACAAATGCTACTTATTTCTTCAGAACACACTAACATACAAATCCTGTGAATATGAACGCCCTATCTCTAGTCGATCAAGATATTCTGTTTTTTTTTCTGAACATGAGAGTATCACATACATTAAATGTCATGAAACCTTTACTTACTTTGCAGATGAAAGACAACATTGTTCGTACCTTTATTTGAACCGTATGATTGCGTAGCTTTTCACTCTCTTGATGTATGTGATCACCAAGAGAACTCGCTTGTTGCTACCGGGTTTGTTTCGACTTGTCGGCATGCTGCTTAACATAGACACTGTAAAAATTCAGATACCATTTCATTTTGAACACTATAGCATCGGGTTTGTATACATTGCAGAATATCACGACTGACTCACTGACACGCATTGATTCCTATTGGCGCGGCAAGGTTATCTGACACTTTTGCGGCATTTGGTTCAAATTGGGGAATGCTGACATGCACTAGTGTAGAGCATTCAGTTTACAGAGGGGAAGGGTGGGGGGGAGCACTTTGTTATTTTCTACGCCCAGAATTAATTTTATTTAAAAATGTCCATTACAATAATGTATATTCTTTGAAATAAAAGTTGAACACAGATTTTCATTGCCTTCCCCCCCCCCCCCCCCCCTTTCCATTAAATGAGATTTGGTGAAATTTTGCCGGTCCCCTCATCCCTCCATTTTGAGCTCACTTAATTAATGAACATCCCCAAAGAACATCTAGTGACTATGTTGAGTAACAATGTCACGTATCTGCGTCACTATGATGTATAGTACAGCATTCAATGAAAGTTGCTTGGCCTGGCATTACAATGTGTAACTTAATTTTTCTAGCCCCTCCTAGTTCCGAGCTGTCCAGATATAATATAATAAAACTATGCCAGCGCTTTCAAACAAACAAACACACACACAACATAAGACCACTAGACATATGAGAGGCACAGTAATGAAAATGAAAGCTGCATCCACACTGTGGGTGCAGGTTTGATTTATACCGTTGTACGTATTTGGAGTCAGACTTCTGAGGCTATGAACCCAGTCCCCATCCAAGTTGTACTTTATTGTTTAGAGTGCCTGTTTCTGTAAATTGAAACATATAATTGCATAACAATGGAAACCATAAAAAGTTTTCGTTTTTACTTACTAAGATGACTTTTTCTTCGTTTTCCACATGTACTAACATATGTTGTTGTTGTTGTTGTTGTCTTCAGTCCTGAGACTGGTTTGATGCAGCTCTCCATGCTACTCTATCCTGTGCAAGCTTCTTCATCTCCCAGTACCTACTGCAACCTACATCCTTCCGAATCTGCTTAGTGTATTCATCTCTTGGTCTCCCTCTACGATTTTTACCCTCCACGCTGCCCTCCAATGCTAAATTTGTGATCCCTTGATGCCTCAGAACATGTCCTACCAACCGATCCCTTCTTCTAGTCAAGTTGTGCCACAAACTTCTCTTCTCCCCAATCCTATTCAATACCTCCTCATTAGTTATGTGATGTACCCATCTAATCTTCAGCATTCTTGTGTAGCACCACATTTCGAAGACTTCTATTCCCTTCTTGTCCAAACTATTTACCGTCCATGTTTCACTTCCATACATGGCTAAATTCCATTCAAATACTTTCAGAAACGACTTCCTGAGACTTAAATATATACTCGATGTTAACAAATTTCTCTTCTTCAGAAACGCTTTCCTTGCCATTGCCAGTCTACATTTTATATCCTCTCTACTTCGACCATCAGTTATTTTGCTCCCCAAATAGCAAAACTCCTTAACTACTTTAAGTGTCTCATTCCCTAATCTAATTCCCTGAGCATCATCCGATTTAACTTGACTACATTCCATTATCCTCGTTTTTCTTCTGTTGATGTTCATCTTATATCCTACATTCAAGACACTGTCCATCCGTTCAACTGCTCTTCCAAGTCCTTTGCCGTCTCTGACAGAATTACAATGTCATCGGCGCACCTCAATGTTTTTACTTCTTCTCCATGAATTTTAATACCTACCCAAATTTTTCTTTTGTTTCCTTTACTGCTTGCTCAAAATACAGATTGAATAACATCGGAGAGAGACTACAACTCTGTCTCACTCCCTTCCCAACCACTGCTTCCCTTTCGTGTCCCTCGACTCTAATAACTGCCATCTGGTTTCTGTACAAATTGTAAATAGCCTTTCGCTCCCTGTATTTTACCCCTGCCACCTTCAGAATTTGAAAGAGAGTATTCCACTCAACATTGTAAAAAGCTTTCTCTAAGTCTACAAATGCTAGAAACGTAGGTTTGCCCTTCCTTAATCTAGCTTCTAAGATAAGTCGTAGGGTGAGAATTGCCTCATGTGTTCCAACATTTCTACGGAATTCAAACTGATCCTCCACGAGGTCGGCTACTACTAGTTTTTCCATTCGTCTGTAGAGAATTCGCGTTAGTATTTTGCAGCTGTGAGTTATTAAACTGATAGTTCGGTAATTTTCACATCTGTCAACACCTGCTTTCTTTGGGATTGAAATTATTATATTCTTCTTGAAGTCGGAGGGTATTTCGCCTGTCTCATACATCTTGCTCACCAGATGGTAGAGTTTTGTCAGGACTGGCTCTCCCAAGGCCGTCAGTAGTTCCAATGGAATGTTGTCTACTCCGGGGGCCTTGTTTCGACTCAGGTCTTTCAGTGCTCTGTTAAACTCTTCACGCACTATCGTATCTCCCATTTCATCTCCATCTACATCCTCTTCCATTTCCATAATATTGTCCTCAAGCACATCGCCCTTGTATAGACCCTCTATATACTCCTTCCACCTTTCTGCTTTCCCTTCTTTGCTTAGAACTGGGTTTCCACCTGAGCTCTTGATGTTCATACAAGTGGTTCTCTTATCTCCAAAGGTATTTTTAATTTTCCTGTAGGCAGTATCTATCTTACCCCTAGTGAGATAAGTCTCTACAGCCTTACATTTGTCCTCTAGCCATCCCTGTTTAGCCATTTTGCACTTCCTGTCGATCTCATTTTTGAGACGTCTGTATTCCTTTTTGCCTGCTTCATTTACTGAATTTTTATATTTTCTCCTTTCATCAATTAAATTCAATATTTCTTCTGTTACCCAAAGATTTCTAGCAGCCCTCGTCTTTTTACCTACTTGATCCTCTGCTGCCTTCACTACTTCATCCCTCAGAGCTACCCATTTTTCTTGTACTGTGTTTCTTTCCCCCATTCCTGTTAATTGTTCCCTTATGCTCTCCTTGAAACTCTGTACAACCTCTGGTTCTTTCAGCTTATCCAGATCCCATGTCCTTAAATTCCCACCTTTTTGCAGTTTCTTCAGTTTTAACCCACAGGTCATAACCAATAGATTGTGGTCAGAGTCCACATCTGCCCCTGGAAATGTCCTACAATTTAAAACCTGATTCCTAAATCTCTGTCTTACCATTATATAACCTATCTGATACCTTTTAGTATCTCCAGGATTCTTCCATGTATACAACCTTCTTTTATGATTCTTGAATCAAGTGTTAGCTATGAGTAAGTTATGCTCTGTGCAAAATTCTACCAGACGGCTTCCTCTTTCATTTCTTAGCCCCAATCCATAATCACCTACTATGTTTCCTTCTCTCCCTTTTCCTACTGACGAATTCCAGTCACGCATGACTATTAAATTTTCGTCTCCCTTCACTACCTGAATAATTTCTTTTATCTCATCATACATTTCGTCAATTTCTTCATCATCTGCAAAGCTAGTTGGCATATAAACTTGTACTACTGTTGTGGGCATGGGCTTTGTGTCTATCTTGGCCACAATAATACGTTCACTATGCTGTTTGTAGTAGCTTACCCGCACTCCAATTTTTTTTATTCATTATTAAACCTACTCCTGCATTAGCCCTATTTGATTTTGTATTTATAGCCCTGTATTCACCTGACCAAAAGTCTTGTTCCTTCTGCCACCGAACTTCACTAATTCCCACTATATCTAACTTTAACCTACCTGCCCGATTAAGGGATCTGACATTCCACGCTCCGACCCGTAGAACGCCAGTTTTCTTTCTCCTGATAACGACATCCTCCTGAGTAGTCCCCGCCCGGAGATCCGAATGGGGACTATTTTACCTCCCGAATATTTTACCCAAGAGGACGCCATCATCATTTAATCATACAGTAAAGCAGCATGTCCTTGGGAAAAATTACGGCTGTAGTTTCCCCTTGCTTTCAGCCGTTCGCAGTACCAGCACAGCAAGGCCGTTTTGGTTAATGTTGCAAGGCCAGATCAGTCAATCATCCAAACTGTTGCCCCTGCAACTACTGAAAAGGCTGCTGCCCCTCTTCAGGAACCTCACGTTTGTCTGGCCTCTCAACAGATACCCCTCCGTTGTGATTGCACCTACGATACGGCCATATGTATCGCTGAGGCACGCAAGCCTCCCCACCAACGGCAAGGTCCATGGTTCTCTCCATATCATGACGGACCTGTAATACTTTGAAATCAATTATTAAATTACGAAATAAAATGATTGTACTAATGTAGACTTTACCGGGGTATATTGTTGACGAAAAGCCCCCGGTTTTCCAGCCGAACTGCAGTGTTGAAAGCTGCGACGTTTCAACCACTGTCATAGTCATCATCTTCCTGCTGGAAAATGAGTATGGCACTCGTCGAAACGTCGCAGCATTTCAACACTTCCGCACGGTTGGAAGCGTAGGGCTTTTTATAAATACAATTGCTTGTTCCAGTTGTTCAAAAGTTTGTAACTTTTTCCAAGTTCTGCAGACTTCCGGACAGCTAGCAAGAAAAACATTTCTGAAAAAGAGAAAATTGTTGACTTCTAATACAGGGTGTTTCAGAGTGAAGTTTTAAAAATTTGGAGACAGTTTCATTACACCAAAACAAGAAAAAAAATCCATTAAACACCGGCTCTAAGATGCATATCCTAAAAGCTATGAGCACTTCTTCTTCGATACCGCTTTGCTTTCCACATTTGGGAGGGGCAGTATGGACCAAAATAAGAAAAAAATGTCTAGTAAACATGGCCTCCAAAGCAGATACCTTACGACCTAGGAGCACTTGTTTAGTGGAAGAGATGTGTTTCATAGTAGCGAATATGAACAAGTCCTCATCGCTCTAAAGCTATTCTTTTTAGAGCTCATGTGTACGGGACATTTTTTTCGTGTTTCGTCCATATTATATCCTCCCAAAATACGGAAAGCAGATAAATTGTAGTAGAAGAGATGCATTTCACAGTATCGAGGTTCAAGATGTGCACACAGCTCTTAAGGTATGCATTTTAGGGCCCGTGTTTACTGGACTTCTTTTCGTGTTTTGTAAAAGGAGCCTGTCCCCACATTTTCAAAACGTCGTACTGTATAAATTTAAATGTTAAGAAGTATTTTCTGAAGGTGTACGTCTGGAGTGTAGCCCTGTATGGAAGTGAAACGTGGAGGATAGGCAATTCAGACAAAAAGAAGGTAGAAGCTTTTTAAATGTGATGTTATAGGATAATGCTGAAGATTAGATGAGTAAATCTAATAAAAATGGAGGAAGCACTGAATTCAATTATGGGGAAAAAAAATTTACGGCACAACTTGACTAAAAGAAGGGCTTGGTTCATACGATGCATCCTGAGACACCAAGGAATCGTTAATTTGGTCATGTGGAGTGGAGGGAGGGTGAAAACCGTAGGGAGAGACAAGGCTCGAATATTAACAAGCATTTTCAAATGGGTATAGGTAGCAGCAGTTATGTCGAGATGAAGAGGATAGACTAGTATGTGGAGCCGCATCAAACAAGTCTTCAGATTGAGGACCACAACAGCAGTAGGATACAAATTGCACACTAGAAAAAACTCGAGGAATAAATTTTACTGCTTGAAAGGTAGACATGAATAAGGAGATAGTTAAAAGATACTGAGAAAATCTACATTCAATGTTATGACGACGAACGAATAGTCGCAAATGGTGACTGGTGGCCAATGCTAAACAGAAATCTATACACCACAGCAGGTTTGGCAGTAACGTCGATAAGGTGCTGGCTACATGGTCTGGATCTGGTGGCCAATGCTAAACAGAAATCTATACACCACAGCAGGTTTGGCAGTAACGTCGATAAGGTGCTGGCTACATGGTCTGGATCTGCAACGACTAAAATAATTAGGAGTCGTTAGTAAAAAAAGAATATACATTGCACTTAACTGGTCGTACAGGATTCTTTTTGGCTGCATACATATAATTATAAACAGATAACTATTGAGGCCTAACCTAGGCCATACGCTGCTAAGCGTTTTGTTAGAGGTTGCTTCCTAACAGCTGAAGGCTGTGCTACTTTTACTGCTTGAGGTCCCGAGCAAGAGTGGGCGAGAGCTCGCTAGAAACTTGGTACAAGCCGCGGAGCGGCGCTGGTCGCAACTCGCGGGTCCAACTATACTAATACGGACCGCGGTCGATAACTGCAACTCCTAACAAGTGTGGCATCGAACGTTAATACCACATTAAATATGTTTTTGTTGATAAATTTATTTCCTTGTTTAAAACGCTGGAATGAACGCTACATCGCAGTCACTTGAGAAGAAGCACTACCTAATGTAGGCAAAGAATCTACTGTGGTTTTACTGATCCTGGAATTCGCTAGACATTATTTATAAAAGCCATGGAAAACTGAAACGTAAGTGGTCGAAAGCGGCAATCACCTCGTTCGTTCCGAGTACGAGTACAGTCTCTTTTGGTATTTCTGTCTTACAACAGGTGTTTGCTGGATTTCTTTCCTCTATCCTGTGCTTCTTCCTTAATTTCATTTTAAGTTCGTCTTTTTTAAATGCCATCCAGTATTCCTAGCCTTCTTCCTCTCTATCTCTCTATCCCCAGTGGCTCTTCGTTGCAGACATTTCCATCGCAATATACATTCCAACCAGGTGATCCCTTCATTTTTATCTCTCCCACCAGCTTTCTTTCATCTTGTTAGAAATTGCTGTTAGAATACTTGTTAGAAACACTTCTTCATTCGCCATTCTGTCGGTCCATTTCACTTTTAGCAATTTTCTCCACAATCACTATCCACGCATTTTTTCAGTTTCTTTTTGGCTGTCCGTTCTTCACTACAATACGATGATAAAACTATATAAAACAACTGACGAATGTTTTCTTTAATTCTATTGGTATTACTTTTTCTGTCAACAATCCTATCACATTTTCAAAAGCTATCCCCCCCCCCTCCCCCCGCCCGCCGGTATTCTACACCTTATTTCCTCCACACAGTTCCCTTCTCTGCCACTAAACTTCCTAGGCACATAAAACATTTTACCTTTCCGAAGTTAGACTCTCAAACGATATTTTGACAGAACTTCCACGTTTGCCTATTCTCATCACTTTGGTCTTTCCTATATCTATCTTCATTCCACACTCTTTTCCCCCTTTTACGATATTCTCTATCATCAGCCAACACAACATAAATGTAGAAAAGCACCGGTGACAAACACCACCTTTGTCTATCACGTCTTGCAATACCTGCCGCATCAGTTTCCTCATCATCAACCCTTACCACCACTTTCTGTTCTGTATGTCCCCTTCCAGTCCGTACCTGTGGGCAGGCCCTGTTCGACGCCGCCTCCCTTCCGCTCGCTTTTGTTTCGCGCATTTTTACCCTTGTCAGTTTTCTCTACTAACTGCGATAGGCACTGCATGCAAAGTTTGGCGACCCAAGCGGCAGCTCCTAATTGTGGTAAGTCTCATACAGGAATCTTAAGGCACCAGTAAAGCAGCAAAATTGCTTGTCAAAATCGACCTTGTCTACCAGCGGATTTGTCCAACGAGATCGTACACGTACAAACGAAATATGCCAGTTTAACCTCACCCTGAAGCAGCCACCCTTCGAATCATCAATGGCACTTCTTCCAGCAAGGGAGGCAAAGTCAACCGCTGTTCCGGACTGTTAGGCGCCATGTAAGGAAGACTGGTCCCAAAATACGGTCACCAATTATTCCGGCCCACATATGCTGTACCGATGCTGATGATTCGCTGTCCCCATACCATGAGGGTTCTGCATACTATCCCACAGATGACTGTTATGAAAATTGAAGATACCACTCCGTGTAAAGGTGGCCTCATCTGTGAATAGGATGGATGACACAGATCCTAAGTGATAAGGGTAGTAACAATTGTCATGAAGAATGTTCCACACGGTCGTCTGGCTTATCCTGTACTGGTGGGCCAAGTGCCTTGTACTGACACGGCGGTCGCCTTCCACAGTGTTAATCACATTTTCCTCCATGTCTGGTGTCCGAACATTTCGGGTAAGTACTTCATGATTTCCTGCTTTCTGAAACAACCTAGTCTCAAACAAACGGCGAAACACTGTTGTAAACGTTGAATGCTATGTTTGTTGCTGACGGGGATAGGTCTCCTGATACTACCTTGCTGCCCACCATCCACTGCATTTTGCCTTTCCGTAAGTAAAGACAATGTTGGCACGTTCTCGATTGGGAACCATTTTGTACAACGCTGTATCATTCCCAATGCAAGCTCAGTCAGCAAGAAAAGTGAATCGGACACAACATTACCAGTTACTATGGCAGGAGAGGGTGTTATGGCATGACGTATGAGGAACAATACCACCCTCTAGAAGGAAACCATGTAGACTCTAGCTGTGGCTGCATGCTACAGCGCATATGAGACCGCAGTCTCTGTAACGAAGTATGGTTGAATAAATGATCTCCAGCAAGGAAACAATGCGTTCCCGAAGTTGCGCATTCTCTCATCGATCAATCCCTACAGTTTGTACACGGTGGAAAAAATCACCCTGTACATGCGGAAATCAACGTAGTGGCGACACGGGGCCGCAGATGGAAAAAATCCAATGACATACGAGCACATTGTTATGACCCGGCGCCTGTGAATGAATGCCTCGCTGTTCGCTTTCTACCGTCTTGAGGGTGTGTGCAAGGTTGCTCTGCAAAGCAAGGTACGTCGTAAATGGAAATGTCGTGTGACTAGGGCTTCCCGTCGGGTAGTCCGTTCGCCGGGTGCAAGTCTTTCGAGTTGACGCCACTTCGGTGACTTGCCTGTCGATGAGGATGAAATGATGATGGTAAAGACAACAGAACACCCAGTCCCTGAGGGGAGAAAATCTGCGGCCCAGCCGGGAATCGAACCCGGGCCCTTAGGACTGAGATTCCGTCGCGCTGACCACTCAGCTACCAGGGGCGGGACAAGGTACGTGGTGATCTGTGGCAAATATCATGACGGAGTGTAATGCTGGTGGAGGTACAAGTGTTTCGGAGAACATCGTACAGCACACATTCTCGAATATGGGGCTCCATAACCTGCAATCCTTACGTGTTCCCATGTAACCAACGACATCGTTAATTACTATTGCAGGTCATCCAGAATCGACAGTGGGTCAATCGAAACGTACCAAATGGTCGGACGAATCACGTCTCATGTTACAGCAGATCAACAATCGTGTCCAGAAACAGTTTGTTCACGGCACTGGCTGCTCGCAATATGAACAGCGCCACGAACACAAGTCGGGAGTGGGGGTGGTGGGAGGAAACGACATTTACCCATAAAGGAATTTTCAAATCCACGCCCCGGAGAATCGGTGCTGTATTGTGATCCAAATATGGTTCAAATGGCTCTGAACACTATGGGACTTAACATCTGAGGTCATCAGTCCCCTAGACTTAGAACTACTTCATCCTAACTAACCTAAGGTCATCACACACCTCTATGCCCGAGGCAGGATTCGAACCTGCGACCGTAGCAGCAGCGCGGTTCCGGACTTAAGCGCCTAGAACCGCTCGGTCACACCTGCCGGCGATCCAAATATGGACCAACACACTATCATGCAGGTGATCATAAAGTTTCAGATCATTTACTTCCGTTTCCAGTTTGGTGTGTCATGCCCAAAAACCTTTCCATATTGTTGACTATAGGATGGTACTGCACGAGCACTCTCACTGCCTGGGGCACGTGCAGCATGGTCAGTTACAGCAACAGCCACATTGTTAATAACTTCCACCAATACAGGACGCCTTCCTCTTTCAGGTGCCATACCAAGCTAACCGTGTTTTCGAATTCCGTTATCGTCTCCTTTAAACCATTTAATGACATCCGGCCCGCCCTCAGATCTTTCAGACGGCGATATTCTCTCAGTGCAGCACTGTAATTGCTGCCTTTCACATTAAACAGTTTCTCTAACAGCGCACGGTCTCTCTTCTCAATAGCCATACTGTTCACTCACTTTATAGCTTGTCAAATGGCAGCATCGATGTCACACCGCCATACAAACATCTTACAGCGCCAGATTTTCACCTGGTGGACAAAATTGGAACTAATGTTTTTTTCCAGTGTAAATTCGCTCCACATTAACGCATTGGTATACCTACCCAGTTTCGCTGGCATACGATAATTACAGCCAGAAGTGGACGTCTTTCAGTAGTTACACTTCAATTATAACCACCTGGTATGTTGAGCCGTGCTGCGGCTCGCGTTGGAGCTGTTTGTAGGTTTTCTCCTTCTGTTGGAGGCCACATGGTATCGTTTAGTTGTCATGGTTGCGGTTGTCTGTCTTCTTCTAGTGTTGACTGGCGCCACTCGGTTTAGCAAGCGTGGCCTGTCCGCTAGTGGCAGCAGCGGCTGTTATCGATATGTGGTAACTGTTGTCCTATCTTTGGGGCGACGTCGTTTTTGCGGGTCGTGTGAGTGGGCCAGTTCGGTTGGGCACTCAGGAGGAGCCAGGTCCGCGTAGTGCAAGAACACTCCGGGATCGCTGGCGACACGCGTGGACTTGTGCACAACCTCGTCATAAACCGGATCCAGCAAGCTTTAATATGAGTGCATTTTAATCCAAGTAGAGAAACATCCACCACTGTGATACCTCGTGATTCTCCAGTGACTTGGGTTCGTGTTGCTGCTCGTAGTGTCGCCGAGGCGAAGAGCAGCGAGTGGAGTGCTTTCTACTCTGGTGGTAGTGGTTCCTTTCTAGTTCCGGACGCTCTAAACACAGTATTCAGGAGACGTAGTGCAGACCGCCGGTTCCGGCTTTGGCGTATTGTTCCATCGTTGCATTTGGTTTATCGAACGTCAGGCAGCTTCAGCAAGATTATCGTTAATCATTCGTTAGACTGCCACTAGTCTGAGTTACCATCTTGTGAAGTGAATGCAACTCTTGGCTGCATATTTCATCGCTCGCGAAAGTGTTTGCTGTCGGACTTTCTCATAGGTCGATTCGTGGAGCAACGTCTGTGGTCCCTTCGTTCTTGTAAGATGTGTGTCCTAAAAGGAGGTCTGATGGCCAGTAGTTCAGTGTTACACTGCTTCAGACTATGTTTTCTGCGGGTATAGTCTGCCTCAGTACCCTTTAAGGAACTAATATACTGGTACTTGTGTTTATTATTGTATTATTTATTACAATATCTTGTAAGCATACGTTAAAGGTTATATATGTCTAGCTAATAGTTGTGGTCGCCTTCTGGAATAAACCTAGCAGTGTAGTGTTCAGTGGATGTTAAGGGTTGTGTTACCAAGTTTACCATCATCTTATTTCACCCGCTTGGTGATCAGTTACTTGTTTTTTTAATTGACCTTTGCTATTGTGTTTGCTGTTATACAGCAGGTTTCGAAATTTTTATATTATTGCCGTTCCTGGCATGTAAGGTCTTCAGCCGTGATTGTGGTCATTTGCCTTAAAATTTTAATTTGGGATTTGTATTATAGCAGAAAGCGTTTACTGTCATTCCTGCCGTCTGATGCCTTCTGTTGTTTGTGGCGACTTACCTTTAATATTTCAATAGCTGTAAGTTGTAAATTGCAGCGAGTTCTTAACCAATTCTTAATTTACTGTCATTCTTGGCGTGTAAGACCTTCAGCCGTGATTGCGGTCACTTGCTTTCAAATTCTAATTCGATATTTGTATTTACGCAGTAAGCCTTTACAACCTTATTGATTACCATTCCTGGTGCCTGATGTCTTCTGCTGTGTTTGTGGTGACTTGCCTTTAATATTTCAAAGCCTGTAATTTCTAACTTGCAGCGAGTTTTAAACAATTTTAAATTTACTGCCATTCCTGGTGTGTAAGGCCTTCTACCAATATCACTGTGGCTTGCTTTTAAATCATTATCTGCTCTATCTATTTTTTATGGTGATTTACTAAATTGCAACTGACTGAAAACACTATTATTTACACAGTTGTTTATTTCTTCATTGACAACGTGTGGTATTTATATTTATTGTTGAGTCTGTAATTACTGGTTTACAATAAATTGTGTGTAACTGTAAAAGGCAACCAATAGTAACTGATTACGGACCCATCAATAATGGTAACTGAATCCTGCCTTCCTTTGACTACCAGGTTTTATATGTGTTGAGCTGGCCGGTGTGGCCGAGTGGTTCTAGGGGCTACAGTCTGGAACTGTGCGACCGCTACGGTCGCAGGTTCGAATCCTGCCTCGGGCATGGATGTGTGTGATGTCCTTAGGTTAGTTAGGTTTAAGTAGTTCTAAGTTCTAGGGGACTGATGACCTCAGATATTAAGTCCCATAGCGCTGAGAGCCATTTGAGCCATTTTGTATGTGTTGAGAGTTTCTGAGCCTCTAGACAATATATTTTCTCCTTCCACAAATGTGCTGGTTCATATGGCTATTCGAGACAATAGTGGAAAAAAAGAACGAGCTTTAAAAATACAGTGAGCGTGGAAATGGACTGTGTTTGTTACTAATTAAAGTACACCCTGTGAGCAAATTTTGGGCATGGTAACCCGTCTCACATCTTTGGTACCCCAAGCGGCGGCTTGAGACTTGAACGGGCTCTGCGTATAGAATTAAATAATTGGATTTAAAAAAAAAAGGAGGAACACCAACTGCGACATAATCGTGTACTTGTGTACAGTGATCCAATACTGTCAATTTTTTTTTTATTCCAGTCTCTGACCACAATATCAGTTCTTTAGATGATGACCGGTTTCAGCCCGTAATGACCATCCTCAGATCTAAAATATATAAATATATACACCTAGTGAGCAGTGTGTCTTTCAACATAAAACAGCAATATGTATCACAATATAATGTCACACAACCAGGGAAATGTATAGATAATATGGTATAACGTAACTTTTTCACACCATGTCCTAAAGCGATAAGGCCAATATGGCATGGTCAAAACATATAAATGTAATCAGCAGAGCATCGTCACATGGATCTAAAATAAGGTGTAGAATAAGCCACATCGTTCACATCTGGAATCTCTTCTTTCCTCGCTTCCTTTTCCCTTCTACATAACCTCCTAAAACTGTTTTTATCAGTCCATCATTCTTTCTTAATATATGCCCAATCCAATTTATTTTTCTTATGTTTATTACATCTACTAACTGTCTTTTCTCTCCCACTCTTCTCAGTACCTCTTCATTTTTTACTCTGTCCATCCAACTTATTCTTTCCATTCTCCGCCATGTCCAGATCTCAAAAGCCTCTAGCCTTTCTCTGTCTTTCTTCCCCATAGTCCATGTTTCAGCGCCATATCGAAGAACACTCCATACAAGACATTTTATGAGTGTCTTCCTGAGTTCTCTGTCCAGACCGCTGCAGAAAATTCTCCTTTTCTTATAAAACGCCTCTTTTGCCATTGCTATCCTTGTTTTAATTTCTGTGGTGCACTTCCAGTCGGTGTCTATCCTTCTTCCAAGATACTTAAAATTTTGCACCTGTTCTGGTGTTTCTCCATTGAGCACAATTTTTATTTCTTTATTTCCTCCTAGTGCCTATACCTTTGTTTTATTGGTGTTAATTTTCATTCCAATTTTTTCCAGTTAGTTTCAATGCTGTCCACCAAATTCTGTAATTCTTTTAACCCTGTGGCTAGAAGGACCATGTCATCAGTAAACCTCAAACACCCTACTCTTCGTCCTCCAATGTCTATATGACATCTAAAAAAGAGACAGATCAATGATCAGCGCCTTCTGTTGGGTCGGCCGCTAGGATGTTAGGAACATTGAACACTGAACGAGCCTAAATGAAGGCGTTCCAAAAAGGAATAGTTCCAAAAGATAACGAATTTGCCCATTTCTACTCTTGACAAGACTTCCCCCCCCCCCCCCCCCACCAAAAAAAAGGGAGGGATCATAACCAAAAGTTGAAATTCTACGCTTGTAAAGGTAGTGCAGAAGCGAAAAGGTTAGCGCCGGTATGAATGCAACGCGCGGTCCCCGCCCTAAATCTGTCGCCGTGAGCAGGGGACAGATCGTGCCGCACGTACTAGGAATATGAGCCCGGCCGGGCAGTGAACCTGCCGAGCATACAGTTCGCTGTCAGCGCCTGCCGGGGGCGGAGAGGGGCCGGCCCAAGTTTGCAAGAAAACGCGCGCGGAGGCGGTGGGGGTGGCGCCGCCGGGTGGCGCGCCGCGAGTCTGCGGAAAATAATAGCGGGCGCGTGCAGCTGCTGCCAACAGCGGCGCGCCAACTTCCCCGCCACAGCCGAGTGGGCGGTATATCACCGGCGCGAGCCGCAAGTGGTTCCGCGAGGGTGCATTAGTCAAAACGCGAGATTACTTATTTAACTCGCGGCGCCCCCTGCTTAAATATTAATTTCTTCTGCTCTCCGGCCCGCAGTAAGTCTTCGGCGGCCACCCTTCTTAATCAGCGGAGAACACGCGCTTCAGCGCCGTAACGCTAATGGCTGGCACGTGGTTTTCTGTAATAGATAAGAGGCTTGCAGTGTTGTGGCTAGTTTCAGTTTGTTACCTGCGTCTTTTCTAAGAGAGACGTACTTACTAGGGTTGTTCATAAAATATTGTTATATCGATATTTTTTCCTTAACACATTGATATACATCGGCGCTACTTCTCCCGGCAGTATATCGATGTATTACATTTGTTTTGTATTATATTTTTATTTAAAGTTGTTCGTTCGAAATTGTAGTAGAACATATTTTTCGTTTCACTGAGTGAAGTACTCTTACTACTTTTTGAGCTTCCATCACGTCCAATCTTTCTCTTTGACTGTGTGAAGCAAGGACAAGTGGCACAAATGTAGAAGTCCGCCGATTGCACGGGGGGGGGGGGGGGGGGGGGGAGGCGGTTTGAAGGGAAGAATGGAAAATTTTTGAAATTGGAGGTAAGTTCCTGTGGGACCAAACCGCTGAGGTCATCGGCCCCTAGTCTTACACACTACTTAAACTAACTTAAGCTAAGGACAACACACACACCCTTGCCCGAGGGTGGATTCAAACTCTGACGGGGGAGGCCGCGCGAACACTGCTACCCCACGCGGCTGTGAATGGAATAACAAGGTGTAAAACTTTGAACATAGCTGCTAAGGTTCAGTGACCGTGTCAGAATTATATTGGACCAAATAAGCCCTCGGCCACAAATATTAAGTCAAAATTGACCTGGTTTCGACGCTGCTATGAGCGTCGTCTTCAGAATTAGACTAACTGTTCTAAAACATATTAGGTATATAGTACATTAATAAAATTAAAGTTTGTACTGACTGGAAAAGATGCAGTACTTACAAGTCACAGATCTTTTTTAATATGTCTAATTCTGAAGACGACGCTCATAGTAGCGTCGAAACCAAGTCAATTTTGACTTAATATTTGTGACCGAGGGCTTATTTGTTCCAATATAAACAACAAGATGCCTGATACGCAGAAATAGCAAACCAGTTGCGCTAGAAAAAGTCGAATTCTTCAAAAATAATTGCAGAAAATTATGAACAAAAATCTAAAGGACAAGGCAGGTCGTTGAGGTGGGCGCAGACGTGTGAGGGGAAATGCTGACGTAATCGGCGGTCGGCGTTACCAACAGAAACTGCAACGTTTAGCTTCACCACGCAATTCTGACACTGCAACAGTACTGCTAGGTCGCTGGTGTTTGCAGAAATGAAAAAAACAGAAAGTCAACATGAAATGTTCCGGAAAAATCCGATATGTGACGAAACCGAACGACGGACGTATCAGACACCTTCTATTGTGCTACTTACATGCAGTTACCATTGTTAGCAAAGAGGCTATCGCCAAGCCGCCAAGCGCGAAGGTGCATTTTTATCCTTTCCGTTCTTGCTCTAAGAGATATATATAAGCTGCTAGCTTGCTGATGAACATAATATCTAACAATAAATCAATACCTAAATATACAGCTCAACAACCGGGTACCGTACCGATGACCCAGCAGTTAAGTCCGACCCCCCCCCCCCCCGCCCCTCCCCTTCCTCGACCTACCAACCAACCAAAAACCGGCAGTATATTTACAGTATACAGCCGATATGTTTATAGGAAGGTACGCCGATATTTTTCCTGCTGACATATCGATACGTTTCTTTTATATATTGATGCATCTGGTTCCCTATATTTTCAAAAATATCTACAGCTCTAGTACATACTGATCCCACACCTTTACTTGGCCCTTTTGCGATCGGTACAAGTCGGCTGCACAGGAATGTTTGCGCTCGATGGCAACCATAGCTACGCAACAGTATTGTGGCCTGTAACGATGAGTAGCAGTGATGAGTAGACTGTTGATCCATGTGCGCTGTTGTGCGCAGTGATTCTTAATAATATTTACAAAAAGGGGCGAAGAGGCTGTACCTGATCCTTATAGCGGCTCACTATCAACTACTGCAACGCCTCAATAGATTACATGTTCGCTTCATTTTTATGCCATGAACTGGTTGCTCTGGGAAAAGGAGGAGCCGATCGAAACCTTCCGTTGCCACCATCCTCCGTTCCAGAGGCCAAGCAAAAGCGTGCGATCTGTACATGCAGCGTCAACAGTCTCTTTGGCCGACGTTCAAAGTTTGGAAAAAAACTTCTTTAAGTCTACGTTGTTGATGTTAAAAGCTTCTGCTGCCGCCTTTTTTAATTAAATAATGCCTTTTACCTCGTAGCAACAAAAAAAACCTGAACTTATCGAATCAGTTAACGTGGAAGAAGGTATCAGTGACCGTAAGGCTGTGATAGCAACTGTGACTGCGGGTTCTGCAAGGAATCTTAAGAAACGGAGGAAGATGTTTTTGTTTAGCAGGAGTGACAAGATAAATTTCACAACACTTGAGTACTCAGCACCAAATATTCTGTGATGAGGACGAAGATGAACCACACAAATGGAAATAATTCAAAAGCATCGTTCTGTGTGCCTTACACTTGCATGTTCCGATTAAATTTCTGCATGTTCAGGTACATAGTAAATCGTCGTGAAAAACCCATGTTCGGGCCGGCCGGAGTGGCCGTGCGGTTCTAGGAGCTACAGTCTGGAGCCGAGTGATCGCTACGGTCGCAGGTTCGAATCCTGCCTCGGGCATGGATGTGTGTGATGTCCTTAGGTTAGTTAGGTTTAATTAGTTCTAAGTTCTAGGCGACTGATGACCTCAGAAGTTAAGTCCCATAGTGCTCAGAGCCACCAGCCAAACCCATGTTCAGGATCTTGTTCAAAGACTTAATGCTGCCAGTAGTAAGTGATAGTACGACATGAGAAATATTCTACCTTGCTTATTTTCATTCGCTTCAAAGTAAGGTATTACACTTTGGGTTAACTCTTTCCATTCCCAAAGAGTATTTTTGGCTAAGTAACGGGCTGTTCGGGCAATTAGCGCAAATTTAAGATACTCTTGTCGCCCCTATCCATGTTAGCCGTATCGCTAAAAAGCAAAAATTTTGGTCGTAGGCTCTCGTACTACATAACTCACGGTGCGCATATAATCCAGATTATATTTTTCTAGTATTTGACAATCAGACCACCTGGCGACTTCCAATCCAACTGAACTTTTTTTCTCGCTTCCAGCCCCACAAAACAACGAAAGGGAAACAGCTTATTGCTTATTAAATGTTTATTGTTCGTGCAGTAGAACTTCAGCATCACGCCTGACGTTTCAACTTATTATTTTTTTACTACCAACTATTCCCTAACCCGTTTTGCGGTTCTCATATGACTCTATTATATGGGGCCCATAACTACCGATTTAAGTAAATAAGCGTGAGTGTCATTATAACTGGCACTGTACTTCGAATAGAGACGTAAGATAATATTAAACATTTAGCAAAGATTTAATGTAACGTATCGTTTGTGACGAAACTACTGATAGTATTTCCGTTTAATTTAGCGTCCTGGGTATTTAACGCATTACCTAATTTGTAAAGTAATCACACGTTTGAAGCTAGTTTACATACAAAGTTCGATTCCACAAAGAATAGCTGATGGGGAGAGCGGGGGGATTACTGTGGTGAAAATCAGTGACAAAGTGAAGTTCTGACACAAATGGACGTGGGGGAAAAAAACAAACAGTACGTAGTAATTTACAAGAAATGTTCCGACAAATGCTCAGTTTAACTTATCGGAACCTAGGAATAGCAGAGTAGGCAATCCACGCGGATTTTGTCTTCATATTGTTCAGTTAGAATTCTGTTTAGTTCGTTTGGCTATCAAGAATATTTTTCTTTGAGATGCTTTCTTACACCTTTAAATCCGTTATTTTCCGGTCATCTCGTGTTATATAAAGCATAATTTCTGTTTCTTGATGTGAGATGGTACACACCGAACAGTTTTACTTCGATCCGAAACTGTTCTCAAGAGGGATTGTGCTTAGGAAGTGCGGACAGACTTCCTGCAAAGGGTGGGCCAAAGAATCGTGAAACATATTGTTCTTTATAATGAGAAAATTTTGTAAGGATTTACAGTAAAACTGACAGACCTGGCAGCCATATTCGTAAGGAGTCATTCTGTTCTTAAAGTCAATTCGTCGACTACAAGGATCTGGAAATGATTTTTAAAACTATTATACACTACACGACAAGGAAGATTTTTACATTTAAATTAGTTGTTATCATTGTCAATGACGATGATGATCAGTTGAATGTTAATTTTCAAAGTTTCATACATCCCATCAGTAAACTCGTGCGCAACGCCTATTTAAAGACGCCCTTAGATCAGTTATCACAAATTGTTAAAACACAAATTTATTATACATTAGATAATAACTTAAAAGACAGGAAAATTAGAGTACATAAAACTTTAAACGAAGAAGTTATTTTGATTAACAGTTGGCCCATTATCCTTAAATTGGTACAAAGGATGGTTCTATTTTATATCGCGGAAGTACTGGCGCCTACCAGATTTACAAAAGCCTTTCAAGAATGTTCTCGAAACTTAAAGTTTGTAATTGGAATGTTTCAGAAAATAACATACATTCCAGCAAAATTATTCACTTTTAGAGTCAAAAAATTAGGGCGGCAGAAGATTACTTATGTGGATTCGAAAATTCTATAATACTTACGACGACAATAAATTTGATTAAGAATAATTTTTGAAATACACAGTTTTTAGGAACGACCAATATCTTCCCGACGTTCGATTCCTCTAAGAATTGGACGCGCTTGCATAAAACAGCTTCAGTCGTTGAATCACTTCTGAAATAGTTTAATGTGTTAAATATTTGAAGTTGACAATGTAAAACCTATATGGCCGCAGAAGGAAAACCCCAATTGTGTTGGTTTTATCAGTGGTATATATGGACACTGACTGCGCAATAAGTGGCTAATAGAATTAGTAGTAAAGTGGTAATGCATTGAAACAGCCCGACTGATGCTGAACATTTACTGCATGAACAAATAACATTTAGTAAGCAGTGAACTGTTTAAGTTCGATTAGTTTGTGGAGCTGAAAGCAAGAAAATGTTTAGAAAAGTTTTGAGATAATGTTTTTTATAGTTTGTTGGAAGACCAGAGGTGCGCCTACCACACACTGAATGAGTATACTGTAGGTAATTTGCACTCCGCTTTTAGAAAATTTAGTTTTCCACTTATCACAACGTTTATGACATTATATATCTTGAAGTATGTGCCGTACTGTGATATAATTTTCCAAGTACGCTCAGTGTTGTATGAGGATACTGTCTGCAAGATGTCTAGGAAATACGAGTTAGTATTAAAGAAGCTTGACGTTTACGTTTTAATATATTAACTGGGACTATTGACATTTTTAAAAATGTCGGGAACACGATATGTGTTATTCGCCATCGATATATCGAAGAAGAATATCGATATACTGACGGAGAAACATCGACGTAGCAGCCTATAAAAGTATTGGCGGCACACTGTAAATTTACTGCCGCTTTCATACCTGTATATTTAAGTATTGATCTATTGTTAGGGATTCTGTGTATCAACAAGCTAGCAGCCTGCTTATCCCCCCTAGAGCAAGAATTGGAAGGAAACTGATGCACGTTGACGCTTGGCGACAATTACTTTGCTAACAATGGTAACTGCACGTGAGTGGCAAAATAAAAGGTGTCCGATAGGTCCGTCGTTCGTTTTCGTCACATCGGTTTGTCTGGAACACTTCTCGGCGTCTTCCCTGAATTTTCATTTCTCCCTACGCCAGTGACCTAGCAGCTGCAACGTCAAAATGGTGCAGTTAAAAGCTGCAGTTTCTGTTAGTAGTGCCGAGTACAGATTACGTCGTTATTTCACCAACACACGTCTCCGGCCACCGCATAGACTAATCTTGACATTCAGATTTTTGCTCACCATTTTCTGCAACTGTTTTTGGAGAATGTTGATAAGAAGAAATAGCACACTAGTTGCGTTAAAAATTGCTTCACATCGGAAATCTTGTTATTCCATTCACTCCACCATCCCCCAGTGCAATCAGACTTATTCATTGTGCCATCTATACTTGCTTCACACAGTCAAAGAGGAAGACTAGATATGATGAAAGCTCAAAAAGTACTGAGTGTCCTTCACGCAGTGTAAGTAAACTTATGTTCCACTATAATTTCAAAAGAACAATTTCAAACATTTAACAATAACTGTGAAAAAAATATCATGTAAAATAAAAATATCGGCACTCGATACTGCTATTTCGATGACTCAACATATCGACAACATGGAAGAGAAATATTGGCGATATTTATCGATGTTTTTTGACGGAATATCGATATTTCGATGTATAGGTATTTTATCAAGGGTCCTAGAGTGAACAGCGAAAGCATAAGAGGTAAACTTCGTTTCTTTTCATCATTGTTTTGGAGAGAGAAGGTTTCGGGAAGATTTGAAATTGTCTATAAGGGTTGTTGGAAATCGCAAAGGGCTCACATTCTCAAATATTGGAGAATATAGTCAGGGTAATGCGCTCGCCGTGAATTATGCGGCCTCAAGAGATATACACAGCTCCGAACTTTAACACTTAATTCTGTTAACATAGTATTGTACATCTTAATGAGCAGATTATGACAGTTTTTTAAATTTTTAAATTCGGCCAATGATCATGTGAAAGATGGGAAATCAAATAATTGTTGCCCTTTTGAAGTCCTTAGATAGGCAACTGCAGCTACGACTGGGGAGCCCGTTTTAGCCGCTAAGTAACTATAGAAAATCCGTTCTTTAGATAGGGAGGAATAACAGTTTCAAAAAAGGTATGTCAATCCTGAAACAAAGAATTATTAGCATGGTCCAGTTTTTGACAGTGCCTGTGGCTTTCACAAATTGTAAACTTTCAATACTTCTCTAGCCAAAACGTATTTCTAGATTTCCAAAAGGTTTTTGACACTGTACCGCATAAGCGGCTTGCAGTGAAACTGCGTGCTTATGAAATATCGTTATGTGACTGGATTCGTGACTTCCTGTTAGAGAAATCGCAGTTCGTAGTAACTGACGGAAAGACATCGAGTAAAACGGAAGTTATTTCTGGTGTTCCCCACGGTAGAGTTATAGGCCTTCTGCTGTTTCTTATCTATATAAACGATATAGGAGACAATCAGAGCAGCCGTCTTAGGTGATTTGCAGATGATGCAGAAGGATAAAACAGTCATTGCCTTCATGGAAAAATGTTTGCAGCTGCTTATGGAACCCTGATTGGACCCACACGAGCATCTCTTCGTCCGAAGCAAATGGACGACCACGAATGACTCTTCTGGGCCCGAAAAACATGGACATGGTATGGGGATGAATCGGAATTGTATGGAGGGTGTGTAAAGGTCCTTTGAGTGCAAGAATCCGTTACTAATTGGCTGAGAAACGACGCCACAACTAAAGCACACCAATACGTAGACAATATGAACAAACTGAACAGCGCTATCAAGACTAAATTCCCAGCAACGTTGACGAACGGCAGGATAAAGCCCGTTTCGACTACGCTACAGGAGTTTCGCTAGGAAACCCTTAAACATCCTCCATATAGTCCCGATGTCTACCCGTGCGATTTCCATATTTTTGCAGCTCTGAACTAAAACATTCGTAGCCGTCGATTTGCTTCTGACGAAGAGTTGTAAATAGAGTAGATATGACTCCGTAGTCAACTTCTAACATTTTCCGTGCAGCTGACCATCTTGTCTCACGATGGGATTAACGTATTACCAATTATGGCCATTACTTTTCAAATAATAAACAGTTTACTTACTTTTTACCCATCAGTAACGTTTTCATTTGACTGTCCCTTATACACTAAGTGATCAAAAGAATCCGGACACCTGACTGAAAATGGCTTACAAGTTCGTGGCGCCCTCCATCAGTAATGCTGGATTTCAGTATGTTGTCGGCTCACCCTTAGCCTTGATGACAGCTTCCACTCTCGCAGACATACTTTCAATTAGGTGCTGGAAGGTTTCTTGGGGTATGGCAACCCATTTTTCACGGAATGCTGGACTGAGGAGAGGTATCGATGTCGGTCGGTGAGGCCCGGCACCAAGTCGGCGTTCTAAAATATCCCAAGTGTGTTCTATAGGATTCAGGTAAGGACTGTGCATTACAGGCATGTTATTGTCGTGTAACCACTCCGACACAAGCCGTCCATTATGAGCAGGTGCTCGATCGTGTTGAAAGATGCAGTTGCCATCCCCGAATTCCTCTTAAAACATCAATGTAAGCCTGTGCTGTGATAGTGCCACGCCAAACAACAACGGGCGCAAGTTCCTTCCATGAAAAACACGACCAAACCATAACACCACCGCCTCCGAATTTTACTGTTGGCACTACACACGATGGCAGATGACGTTCACCAGGCATTCGCCATACCTACACCCTGCCATCGAATCACCACATTGTGTACCGTGTTTCGTCACTCCACTCAACGTTTTTCCACTGTTCAGTAGTCCAATGTTCCCGCTCCTTACACCAAGCGAGGCGTCGTATAGCATTTACTGGCGTGATGTGTGGCTTATGAACAGCCGCCCCATTCTGCTCTTTCTGCTCTTTCACGATGTCTACTGAGGTTGCTGATACAGAGTATCTAGCAGTAGGTGGCAGTGCAATGCACCTAATATGAAAAACATATGTTCTGGGGGTGTCCGGATACTTTTGATCACATACTTTATTTACATTTTTGTTACTAGCAGACCGTAAAATAAACGCTGAATAAAAAAATAGATATCTCATTGCTTGATGTACGCATTACGTATGGAATTAGAGAAATGAGGAAAAGAGAAAAATTATACTCGTTTTAGGAGTGACATTATAGCAAGTGGAACTTTATGCCTTATGGCATTCTACACTCGTCACATTTTGGGCAATGTCCAATTTTTTAAAGCACGCAATTGCTAATGTTGCTAACAAATTATAGGACGGAGTTTTTAAAAATAAGATCCGTTTCTCAATGAGAATAACGTGCTATCACGGTAATACGCTTGGGCGGTGTTTCCAGCATACTTAACGTGTGCAGTCACAATTTGCAGCAGTGTCGCCTTTTTGTTGAGCTTGTGAATTACAATCTGTAATTCCGGAGCTTGTGAATTACAATCTGTAATTCGGCTTTAGAGTGCAAGTAACTTGGCAGCAGCGGAAATGCATCATCAGATTTGTGAAGACGATAATTTTATGAGCGACAGAAAAGTTTGGAAGTGTGTGTGAATGTTAAAGGACGTTTGGAATTATCTGGCTGATGAACCACACACTGGCCGACCTACTCTGATTTCTGAATATTTGGCTCGTGATATGAACAACATAATACGAGACATCCGATGATTCACGATTGCATAGTTACCAGTGGAACTTCCACATGTTACAAGGTCTGTTTTGTACACTATTGTTAGGAGGAACAGAATTATTGAAAAATGTGTTGTCAGTGGTTTCCAATACTGCTTTCTGACGATGACAAAACAAACAGTTTGAACTGTGCTTTGACTTGATACAATCAAGAGTGAGATAAATTTCATCACATCCTTGTAGGAGATGGGACTTAAGTGTCTCTCTCACATAACTCGTACGTCCAAGAAAGTCAACGAAATTGTGACACGCGTCGTCCATTTTATAGTATAGACTAGAGGTTCCCAACAAAATTTTCTGAAGGACCCCCTCATCGAGCATGATTGGTACCTTGTCATATCACAGTATCAAGTACCTAAAAAAGCCAAATTAAGAGTCTATTTATACGTTTTCCATTTATGGTACTTAGAAAAAACATTGACATATTCATTATTGAATAAATATTGAATGGGCAAAACAAAAAAATCTGTTATCATACGAAATATACACTCCTGGAAATTGAAATAAGAACACAGTGAATTCATTGTCCCAGGAAGGGGAAACTTTATTGACACATTCCTGGGGTCAGATACATCACATGATCACACTGACAGAACCACAGGCACATAGACACAGGCAACAGAGCATGCACAATGTCGGCACTAGTACAGTGTATATCCACCTTTCGCAGCAATCCAGGCTGCTATTCTCCCATGGAGATGATCGTAGAGATGCTGGATGTAGTCCTGTGGAACGGCTTGCCATGCCATTTCCACCTGGCGCCTCAGTTGGACCAGCGTTCGTGCTGGACGTGCAGACCGCGTGAGACGACGCTTCATCCAGTACCAAACATGCTCAATGGGGGACAGATCCGGAGATCTTGCTGGCCAGGGTAGTTGACTTACACCTTCTAGAGCACGTTGGGTGGCACGAGATACATGCGGACGTGCATTGTCCTGTTGGAACAGCAAGTTCCCTTGCCGGTCTAGGAATGGTAGAACGATGGGTTCGATGACGGTTTGGATGTACCATGCACTATTCAGTGTCCCCTCGACGATCACTAGAGGTGTACGGCCAGTGTAGGAGATCGCTCCCCACACCATGATGCCGGGTGTTGGCCCTCTGTGCCTCGGTCGTATGCAGTCCTGATTGTGGCGCTCACCTGCACGGCACCAAACACGCATACGACCATCATTGGCACCAAGGCAGAAGCGACTCTCATCGCTGAAGACGACACGTCTCCATTCGTCCCTCCATTCACACCTGTCGCGACACCACTGGAGGCGGGCTGCACGATGTTGGGGCGTGAGCGGAAGACGGCGTAACGGTGTGCGGGACCGTAGACCAGCTTCATGGAGACGGTTGCGAATGGTCCTCGCCGATACCCCAGGAGCAACAGTGTCCCTAATACGCTGGGAAGTGGCGGCACGGTCCCCTAGGGCACTGCGTAGGATCCTACGGTCTTGGCGTGCATCCGTGCGTCGCTGCGGTCCGGTCCCAGGTCGACGGGCACGTGCACCTTCCGCCGACCACTGGCGACAACATCGATGTACTATGGAGACCTCACGCCCCACGTGTTGAGCAATTCGGCGGTACGTCCACCCGGCCTCCCGCATGCCCACTATACGCCCTCGCTCAAAGTCCGTCAGCTGCACATACGGTTCACGTCCACGCTGTCGCGGCATGCTACCAGTGTTAAAAGACTGCGATGGAGCTCCGTATGCCACGGCAAACTGGCTGACACTGACGGCGGCGGTGCACAAATGGTGCGCAGCTAGCGCCATTCGACGGCCAACACCGCGGTTCCTGGTGTGTCCGCTGTGCCGTGCGTGTGATCATTGCTTGTACAGCCCTCTCGCAGTGTCCGGAGCAAGTATGGTGGGTCTGACACACCGGTGTCAATGTGTTCTTTTTTCCATTTCCAGGAGTGTATATTTAATACACTCCTGGAAATGGAATGGAATGTATATTTAATACACTCCTGGAAATGGAAAAAAGAACACATTGACACCGGTGTGTCAGACCCACCATACTTGCTCCGGACACTGCGAGAGGGCTGTACAAGCAATGATCACACGCACGGCACAGCGGACACACCAGGAACCGCGGTGTTGGCCGTCGAATGGCGCTATCTGCGCAGCATTTGTGCACCGCCGCCGTCAGTGTCAGCCAGTTTGCCGTGGCATACGGAGCTCCATCGCAGTCTTTAACACTGGTAGCATGCCGCGACAGCGTGGACGTGAACAGTACTTGCAGTTGACGGACTTTGAGCGAGGGCGTATAGTGGGCATGTGGGAGGCCGGGTGGACGTACCGCCGAATTGCTCAACACGTGGGGCGAGAGGTCACCACAGTACATCGATGTTGTCGCCAGTGGTCGGCGAAAGGTGCAAGTGCCCGTCGACCTGGGACCGGACCGCAGCGACCCACGGATGCACGCCAAGACCGTAGGATCCTACGCAGTGCCGTAGGGGACCGCACCGCCACTTCCCAGCAAATTAGGGACACTATTGCTCCTGGGGTATCGGCGAGGACCATTCGCAACCGTCTCCATTAAGCTGGGCTACGGTCCCGCACACCGTTACGCCGTCTTCCGCTCACGCCCCAACATCGTGCAGCCCGCCTCCAGTGGTGTCGCGACACGCGTGAATGGAGGGACGAATGGAGATGTGTCGTCTTCAGCGATGAGAGTCGCTTCTGCCTTGGTGCCAATGATGGTCGTATGCGTGTTTGGTGCCGTGCAGGTGAGCGCCACAATCAGGACTGCATACGACCGAGGCACAGAGGGCCAACACCCGGCATCATGGTGTGGGGAGCGATCTCCTACACTGGCCGTACACCTCTAGTGATCGTCGAGGGGACACTGAATAGTGCATGGTACATCCAAACCGTCATCGAACCCATCGTTCTACCATTCCTAGACCGGCAAGGGAACTTGCTGTTCCAACAGGACAATGCACGTCCGCATGTATCTCGTGCCACCCAACGTGCTCTAGAAGGTGTAAGTCAACTACCCTGGCCAGCAAGATCTCCGGATCTGTCCCCCATTGAGCATGTTTGGTACTGGATGAAGCGTCGTCTCACGCGGTCTGCACGTCCAGCACGAACGCTGGTCCAACTGAGGCGCCAGGTGGAAATGGCATGGCAAGCCGTTCCACAGGACTACATCCAGCATCTCTACGATCATCTCCATGGGAGAATAGCAGCCTGGATTGCTGCGAAAGGTGGATATACACTGTACTAGTGCCGACATTGTGCATGCTCTGTTGCCTGTGTCTATGTGCCTGTGGTTCTGTCAGTGTGATCATGTGATGTATCTGACCCCAGGAATGTGTCAATAAAGTTTCCCCTTCCTGGGACAATGAATTCACTGTGTTCTTATTTCAATTTCCAGGAGTGTATTTTTTATTCTAATAGAGTCTTGCCGACCCCTCTGGCATAGCTCGCGGAGCCCTGGGGGTCCGCGGACCACCTGTTGGAAACCACTGGTATAGACCATGCACCCAACGATTTTCACTTGTTTCGGTGCATAAAGGAGTTGCGTGGTGGCCAGAGGTTCAACAACGAGGTAGTGAAAACTGCTGTCATCACAGGCAGCCGAGTTCATTGATGCCACGATTAAACACTTTTTGAATGGTGTGACAGTGTGACAAGTGTTTGAACAGTAGTGAAAAAGTAGATAAAAATATGTAGAATATGGACAAAAATGTATTTTAATTTTTTATTCTCACTATTAGAAAATTGACCTTACATTTAAAGCAATATCTCTCGTAAACTCCGGGATGATGATGGCATTGAAACAAGGGATGACACGCATAAAGCTGAAATACTAAATTCCTTTTTCCAAAGCTGTTTCACAGAGGAAGACCGCACTGCAGTTCCTTCTCTAAATCCTCGCACAAACGAAAAAATGGCTGACATCGAAATAAGTGTCAAAGGAATAGAAAAGCAACTGGAATCATTCAACAGAGGAAAGTCCACTGGACCTGACGGGATACCAATTCGATTCTACACAGAGTACGCGAAAGAACTTGCCCCCCTTCTAACAGCCGTGTAACGCAAGTCTCTAGAGGAACGGAAGGTTCCAAATGATTGGAAAAGAGCACATGTAGTCCCAGTCTTCAAACAGGGTCGTCGAGCAGATGCGCAAAACTATAGACCTATATCTCTGACGTCGATCTGTTGTAGAATTTTAGAACATGTTTTTTGCTCGAGTATCATGTCGTTTTTGGAAACCCAGAATCTACTCTGTAGGAATCAACATGGATTCCGGAAACAGCGATCGTGTGAGACCCATCTCGCTTTATTTGTTCATGAGACCCATAAAATATTAGATACAGGCTCCCAGGTAGATACCATTTTCCTTGACTTCCGGAAGGCGTTCGTTACAGTTCCGCACTGTCGCCTGATAAACAAAGTAAGAGCCTACGGAATATCAGACCAGCTGTGTGGCTGGATTGAAGAGTTTTTAGCAAACAGAACACAGCATGTTGTTATCAATGGAGAGACGTCTACAGACGTTAAAGTAACCTCTGCCGTGCCACAGGGGAGTGTTATGGGATCATTGCTTTTCACAATATATATAAATGACCTAGTAGATAGTGTCGGAAGTTCCATGCGGCTTTCCTCGGATAATGCTGTAGTATACAGAGAAGTTGCAGCATTGGAAAATTGTAGCGGAATGCAGGAAGAGCTGCAGCGGATAGGCACTTGGTGTAGGGAGTGGCAGCTGACCCTTAACATAGACAAAGGTAATGCATTGCTAATACATAGAAAGAAGGATCCTTTATTGTATGATTATATGATAGCGGAACAAACACTGGTAGCAGTTACTTCTGTTAAATATCTGGGAGTATGCGTGCGGAACGATTTGAACTGGAATGATCATATAAAATTAATTGTTGGTAAGGCGGGTACCAGGTTGAGATTCATTGGGAGAGTCCTTAGAAAATGTAGTCCATCAACAAAGGAGGTGGCTTACAAAACACTCATTCGACCTATACTTGAGTATTGCTCATCAGTGTGGGATCCGTACCAGATCGGGTTGACGGAGGAGATAGAGAAGATCCAAAAAAGAGCGGCGCGTTTCCGCACAGGGTTATTTGGTAACCGTGATAGCGTTACGGAGATGTTTAACAAACTCAAGTGGCAAACTCTGCAAGAGAGGCGCTCTGCATCGCGGTGTAGCTTGCTCGCCAGGTTTCGAGAGGGTGCGTTTCTGGATGAGGTATCGAATATATTGCTTCCCCCTACTTATACCTCCCGAGGAGATCACGAATGTAATATTAGAGAGATTAGAGCGCGCACGGAGGCTTTCAGACAGTCGTTCTTTCCGCGAACCATAGGAGACTGGAACAGGAAAGAGAAGTAATGACAGTGGCACTTAAAGTGCCCTCCGCCACACACCGTTGGGTGGCTTGCAGAGTATAAATGTAGATCGTCCAGTGTGACTTGGGACGGCATCGCGCAGACAGGAATATTTTGCGCCTGTAAGCCTAACGGCAAGTATTATACGGAGGTAGCCTGCGTTGCGCGTTGCAATGCAAGAGCACGCCACGCCTCGCCGGCGGCCGTCACGATTGGTGGCTGCATGCGTTATGACCGGAAGCCGTGGGGCCGTGAGAGCGTGGCGTGGCCGGCGCGCCTGTGGACGGTTCCCTCAGCTGTCACTGCGGGAGCGGCGCTGGTGTCGCTCACCCAAATACCCACACAGAGTATACACTGAAGAGCACGCAGAACTGCCGCAACACGACGTGGCATGGACTCGAATAATGTCTGAAGTAGTGCTGGAGGGAACTGACATAATAAATGGAGGGAACTGACATAATAAATCCAGCAGGGCTGTTCATAAATCTGTAAGAGTACGAGGGGGTTGGAGATCTCTTCTGAACAGTTTGTTGCAAGGCATCTCAGATATGCTGAATAATGTGTAGTAAATCTAGTGGGCAGCGCAAGAGTGTTCCTGGAGCCAATCTGTAGCAATTCTGAACGTGTGGGGTGACGTATTGTCCTGCTGGAATTGCGCACGTCTGTCGGAATGCGCAATGGACATGAATGGATGGAGGTGATCAGACAGGATGCTTACGTACGTGTCACCTGTCAGAGTTGTATCTAAACGTATCAGGGATCCCATGTCACTCCATATGCACACGCCCCACGCCATTACAGAGCCTCCGCCAGCTTGAACAGTCCCCTGCTGACGTGCAGGGTCTATTGATTCATGAGGCTGTCTCCATACCTGTACATTTCAACAATTTGAAACGAGACTCGTGCGACCAAGGAACATGTTTCCAATCATCTACAGTCCAATATTGGTGTTGATGGGACTGGCGAGACGTGAAGCTTTGTGTCATGCAGTCATCAAGGGTACACGAGTGGGCCTTCGGCTCCGAAAGCCCATATCGATGATGTTTCGTTGAATGGTTCGCACGCTGACACTTGTTGATGTCCCAGCACTGAAATCTGTAGCAATTTGCAGGAGGGTTGCATTTATGTCACGTTTAACGATTCTCTACAGTCGTCGTTGGTCCCTTTCTTGCAGGATCTCTCTGCGGCGACAGCATTGTTGGAGATTCGTGATATTCACGGTACATTGGTGAAATAGTCGTACGGGAAAACTCCATTTCTACCTCGGAGATGCTGTGTCCCACTGCTCGTGCGCCGACTATAACACCACGTTCAAACTCATTTAAATCTTGGTAACCTGCCATTGTAGCAGCAGTAACCGATCTAACCAAATGCGCCAGACACTTGTTGTCTTCTAAAGGCGTTGCCGACCGGAGCGCCGTATTCTCAACATCAAACCGGTCTAGTCATATGTTTTGGGGCAACGCTGCTTGTCTATATTTTACCGTAGTAGTGAAACTTCAATATTACACGTATTAGCCTTGTTTTATTTACATTTCTGCACACTTGAGTTTGGTAGCTGTGGTGCAGTTTTGTCTTTGCTGCGCATGGAAAGAGAAGTATGTGAAAGGAGGACCAGTTACTTTTCATAGGTATGTACAACAACGGTACAAAATGAGGTACTTCATATTTTTCAAAATATCGAGAAACGATATTATAAAGTCTTCTATTATGGAGGTAATTTCTGCAATTTTAGAGCCATGTGTTTACTTGTCAAGGGCTAGATAAATTTGCACGTCTGTTTCAATAAATTGCCCGTCAGCGTATATATATTGGTGCTCTATTCTTAAAATTTATTCATGACAATCTAATTTCCTCCAATTTATGCAGGCTGTCAAACCTTTTCAATTATTTCAGTATTTCTGCTCGAGACAGTTTCATATACAGTGCCATAGTAACGCAATTAATTAGAAAAGATTTGACAATCTGAATAAGTGCAATAAAAAAACTTTAAAAATATTGTTGGCTGTTACTTCTTATCCGTTACCGGAAAAACGTAAATAAAGTGCAACCTGCTCTGTGGTACAGTGGCGAAAAAGCATAATCCCAATGTTCTTCTCATCTTTAAGCCCAGTTCCTGTTATAAAATCGTTACATGACAGTAAAACGCGTCAACAAAATTTCACAGTGCTTTTGAAGGCTATCTACCTGTAGCAGCAAAGTAATGAGCCTCAAAATACGCTGAGCTGTATACGGGCTAAATGCGCCGTCCCAAGATAACGTGACACGAGCAGGAAATGATGCAGGCAGAATTCTCGTTCGATGCAACAGAATCTTCACTCCACAGATACTTATGTTAGCTACCCTTCGTCCACACACACTGGTGCCAACGTTGAAAATTAATAATTATATTTTGTTATTGTAAAACAATCACCCAATTTAATTTGACTGCATTCCATTATCCTCGTTTTGCTTTTGTTGATGTTCATCTTATATCCTCTTTTCAAGGCACTGTCCATTCCGTTCAACTGCTCTTCCAAGTCCTTTGCCGTCTCTGACAGAATTACAATGTCATCGGCGAACCTCAAATTTTTTACTTCTTCTCCATGAATTTTAATACCTACTCCAAATTTTTCTTTTGTTTCCTTTACTGCTTGCTCAATATACAGATTGAATAACATCGGGGAGAGGCTACAACCCTGTCTCACTCCTTTCCCAACCACTGCTTCCCTTTCATGTCCCTCGACTCTTATAACTGCCATCTGGTTTATGTACAAATTGTAAATAGCCTTTCGCTCCCTGTATTTTACCCCTGCCACTTTCACAATTTGAAAGAGAGTATTCCAGTCAACATTGTCAAAAGCTTTCTCTAAGTCTACAAATGCTAGAAGCGTAGATTTGCCTTTTCTTAATCTTTCTTCTAAGATAAGTCGTAAGGTCACTATTGCCTCACGTGTTCCAACATTTCTACGGAATCCAAACTGATCCTCCCCTAGGTCCGCATCTACCAGTTTTTCCATTCGTCTGTAAAGAATACGCGTTAGTATTTTGCAGCTGTGACTTATTAAACTGATAGTTCGGTAATTTTCACATCTGTCAGCACCTGCTTTCTTTGGGATTGGAATTATTATATTCTTCTTGAAGTCTGAGGGTATTTCACCTGTCTCATACATCTTGCTCACCAGCTGGTAGAGTTTTGTCAGGACTGGCTCTCCCAAGGCCGTCATTAGTTCTAATGGAATGTTGTCTACGCCGGGGGCCTTGTTTCGACTCAGGTCTTTCAGTGCTCTGTCAAACTCTTCACGCAGTATCTTACCTCCCATTTCGTCTTCATCTACATCCTCTTCCATTTCCATAATATTGTCCTCAAGCACATCGCCCTTGTATAAACCTTCTATATACTCCTTCCACCTTTCTGCCTTCCCTTCTTTGCTTAGAACTGGGTTGCCATCTGAGCTCTTGATATTCATACACGTGGTTCTCTTCTCTCCAAAGGTCTCTTTAATTTTCCTGTAGGCAGTATCTATCTTACCCCTAGTGAGATAAGCTTCTACAGCCTTACATTTGTCCTCTAGCCATCCCTGCTTAGCCATTTTGCACTTCCTGTCGATCTCATTTTTGAGACGTCTGTATTCCTTTTTGCCTGCTTCATTTACTGCATTTTTATATTTTCTCCTGTCATCAATTAAATTCAATATTTCTTCTGTTACCTAAGGATTTCTATTAGCCCTCGTCTCTTTACCTACTTGATCGTCTGCTGCCTTCACTACTTCATCCCTCAAAGCTACCCATTCTTCTTCTACTGTGTTTCTTTCCCCCATTGCTGTCAATTGTTCCCTTATGCTCTCCTTGAAACTCTGTACAACCTCTGGTTCTTTCAGCTTATCCACATCGCATGTCCTTAAGTTCCCACCTTTTTGCAGTTTCTTCAGTTTTAACCTACAGGTCATAACCAATAGATTGTGGTCAGAGTCCACATCTGCCCCTGGAAATGTCCTACAATTTTAGGAAGTAAAATAACTGATGATGGTCGAAGTAGAGAGGATATAAAATGTAGACTGGCAATGGGAAGAAAAGCGTTTCTGAAGAAGAGAAAGTTGTTAACATCGAATATAGATTTATGTATCAGGAAGTCGTTTCTGAAAGTATTTGTTTGGAGTGCAGCCGTGTATGGAAGTGAAACATGGACGATAAATAGCTTGGACAACAAGAGAATAGATGCTTTCGAAATGTGGTGCTACAGAAGAATGCTGAAGATAAGGTGGATAGATCACGTAACTAATGAGGAGGTATTGAATAGGATTGGGGAGAAGAGAAGTTTGTGGCACAACTTGACTAAAAGAAGGGATCGGTTGGTAGGACATGTTTTGAGGCATCAAGGGATCACAAATTTAGCACTGGAGGGCAACGTGGGGGGTAAAAATCGTAGAGGGAGACCAAGAGATGAATACACTATGCAGATTCAGAAGGATGTACGTTGCAGTAGGTACTGGGAGATGAAGAAGCTTGCACAGGATAGAGTAGCATGGAGAGCTGCGTCAAACCAGTCTCAGGACTGAAGACAACAACAACAACACCCATCAAATTTTCTACAGAGTACTTGACATCTTTTAACTCTGCGTACAAAGGGGCCCTACTGTAATTCGAAATTATACTTTAAAACAAGTAACTATCTGCTCATAGGAAGTTACAGACCTTCCTGTCTGTCATCCATGTCTCTAAGGTGAAAACATACATCATTAAAAATTTTCAGAAACCAACGAAAACAGTTACCAGAGTAATGCTTATTGTAACTTTTCAAGAACCGGATCACTTACTTTGTAATACACATAGAAAAATGACGAAATTCACTGTTTTCAGTCACAGCAAAAAGCATCTGCTCCTGACGTTTCGGAAAGCTAATCATAATGCAAGCCTCTGACAGGATTCTGAATCGTCACAAATTTCTCCGAATATCATGTGGATTAAGGTACATGGAAAAAACCTTGCTTGAAACACGCTTTATTGCACAATGAAACATATACACCAATGTATACATAACACCACACAGTTACAGAACACATATAAAATATGTATACTGGTACACTAATAATCAGTCTATCTTTAGATATGTGCTATTCACTCCCTGAGTAGGTAAGATTCCAAGAAGAGATTCAGCAGTTGTGTAGTCTTTGTCTACCATGCATCCGCAAAGACATTGTGTGTATTTTTTTCCTTATTTTTCTTCAGTCTTCTGAGTGGTTTGATGCAGACCGCCACGAACTCCTTTCTTGCGCCAACATTTTCGTCTCGGAGTAGCTCTTGTACCCAACGTCCTCAATTATTTGCTGGATGAATCTCCATCTCTGTCTTCCTATACATTTTCCACCCTAGTACCATGAAAGTTATTCCTAATGTCTTACCAAATGTCCTATCATCATGTGCCTTCTTGAGAGTGTGTTCCATATATTCCTCTGCTCGCCTATTCTCCGAGGAACTTCCCCATTACTTACCTTATCAGTCCACCTAATTTTCAACTTTCTTTCCGGTTTTCCCACAGTCCTTGTCTCACTGCCATACAATGCTGTGATCCAAACGTACATTCTCAGAAATTTCTTCCTCGAATTAAGACCCAGTATCTTTGATACTAACAGCCTTCTCTTGTCCAGGAAGGTCCTCTTTGCCAGTGCTGGTCTCCTTTTTATGTCCTCCTTGTTCCGTCCATCGTGGGCTATTTTGCTGCCTAGATAACAGGATTTCTTTTTGATCACAGAGTTTAAGTTTCTCGCTGTTTTCATTTCTGCTACATTTACTTCTCATTACTTTCGTCTTTCTTCGATTTACTCTCAATCCATATTATTTACTCTTTGGACTATTCATCCCATTCAACAGATGCTGTAATTCTTCTTCACTTTCAATGAGGATAGCAATATCATCAGCTAATCTTAAAATTCAATATCCTTTCTCCTTGAATTTTCATCCCACTCATTAACTTTTATTTTATTTACATTATTGCTTCGTCGACGCATAGACTGAACAATAGGGGCTAAAGACTACATCCCTGTCTTACACCCTTTTTAAACCGTGTACTTCGGTCTTGGTCTTCCACTCTTATTGTTCCCTCTTGGTTCTTGAACGAATGGTATATTTATTACCTGTCTTTCCCTCTAGCTTACCCCTATTTTTCCCAGGATTTCGAACATCTTGCAGCATTTTACACTATCGAACGCTTTTTCCACGTCGACAAATCCTTTGGCGTAGATTGATTTTTCTTCAGTCTTGCTACCATTAGCAACCATAGCGTCAGTACTGTCTCTCTGGTGCCTTTACATTCCCTAAAGCCAAACTGATCGTCACCTAATACGTCCTCAATTTTCTTTTCCATTCTTCTGTATATTATACTTCTCAGCAACTGGGATGCATCAGCTGTTAAGCTAATTGTACGATAATTCTCGCACTTTTCGGCTCTTGCAATCTTGAGAATTGTATAAATGATGTTTTTGTTGCCACTTCGCCTAATGTTTTTAGGGATTGCGATGGAATGTTATCTATCTCTTCTGCCTTATTTGATTTTAAGTCTTCCACAGCTCTTCTAAATTCTGATTCTAATACTGGATTCCCTATCTCTTCCCCGTCGACTCCTGCTTCTTCTACTGTCACGTTATCAAGTAAGTCCTTCCCCTCAAAGACGCTTTCAATGTACTCTTTCCACCCATCCGCTCTCTCCCCTGCATTTAAGAGTGAATTTACCATTCCAATTTTAATGTCACCGCCCTTGCTTTTAGTTTCACCGAAGGTTGTTTTGACTTTTCTATATGCTGAGTCATGCTGAGTCATTCCTTCCTACAGTAATTTTTTCCGGCTCCTCGTCGCCAGTCTTATTGCTTTTTTTTACTTGAAATCACTTCATTTGTTTGGCTATCGTGGTAGCCATTATTCCTCATAGTAGGATTCCACAAATGTATCTCTTGCTGGATAAGTTCCAAAAACTCAAGAACTTGTATGTTACTCCACTGTTCCTAAGATACTGTGATGTCAAATATATAGTTTGGAAGTGGAAGCGATATCAAACTCGGGTTTCGAAACGTCAACGAAAACGAGCAACGTCGGCGCCAATATTTGAAATACAGACAAGGAACGGACCCGTGCAAACATTGGGGTCAATACTGGTTCCAGTGCTATTTGATCGATCCACATGTTGAAGCAATACTGTAGGCCCAATGTTGGTACCAATGTGAGAATCCGGCCTTACGCAACATTCAGCTATCGCGTCTCTACTCTAACCTAATAAAAGTCCTAACACTCCTTGCTGATACCTAATGCGCGTGACCATCACATCTCAGAAAACACTGTTCAAAAAATACAATTACATCCATTATGGATTACGTTTTTGAGTGCTACGACTGTCATTTAAACGACAGAACATACAATACTGTATCAGTCACCATAATTTATTATATCCACTAGGCTTTTCGATGGTTAACCATTCTCACCAGGTTGAAGGCATCTTGTAAACGGTGATTTTAGTGGAAAACAATGGTGATTTTCTAAATTTCAGCATAACTTCTTGGCCGTCTCACATGCTTCTTCACAAAATAACCAGTCCCTCCCACTAAATCCAACCATGCAGAATCCATCTTCCACCTGATGGCTAACTATCGAAACGTGTATTGCATATATTAAATTATCGTGCCTGAGTCGCACAAATATACTTTCTTTTACGTGTTGTTCACAGAGACTGGCGATAATCGTCGCTAGAAATCAAATTCAAGTCTGCACAGCCCCTATTCGCGCGTATGATGTGTATACTCCCGTCTACATAAGTGATCAAGATGGAAACAACGTTCTAACAGACGTTCTGTAAAATGAAAAGAGTGCAGAGTCCAGAGGCGCTAACACTGAACACACTGTCCTCCGGCTTCCAGCCAAGTGAAATGATTAAAATGCTGCCAGCTTTCGACCAACCACTCCTTGGTCATTATCAGGTGGAATGACTGCTAATGGGCTGCTGGTACGCCTTTATATAATCTAGCTGCTCACTGTGACGTCACTGGTGTTCACGGCATCACCATATGTGGACATACTTTGGCTCCGCATTCCATGCATTACCTTCCAACGGCGCGATCGTTGGATCCCACGTTGCGCTGAGCAGCAGACCGCGTCTATATTAATGGTGTTGTCAGACATTTTTGAGGTTTCTGTAATTACACAATTCCAGAAGCCTGTAGTACAAGGCACGAAAGAGATTTCGTCATATTTGATCTGGTGACCGATTACTAGGGCATGCTCAGGTAAAAAAGATTTTTCGGGATAGTTTACACGCTAAAACCTTTCGAAAGCTCATTCCTGCGTTGTTCTACAGCAGTTTTAGTCAACCCGATCCCCACCGACTACTAGTGGGTGAACCAGCTTTCTTGGGCAGTAGGTGGTAGGGGTATTGAAAACATTTTCGTTAGGTATTCGGTAATCATTATTGTATACTTTAACTGATTTATGAATGCTGTAAAGTAAAGTTACTTCCGCACATGCCCGCCCCGTTAGCCGAGCGGCCTAACGCATGGCTTTCCGGAATGGGAAGAAGCACCTGGTCCCCGGCACGAATCCTCCCGGCGGAATTGTGAGCCGGCCAGTCTGTGGATGGTTTTTAGGCGGATTTCCATCTGCCTCGGCGAATGCGGGCTGGTTCCCCTTATTCTGCCTCAGCTACGCTATGCAAACATAGGGGTTACACTCATCTGGTGTGAGGCGTTCCCTGGGAGGTCCACCGGAGGCCGAACCGCACAATAATCCAGAAAGAGTGGTTCGGTGTGGGGTGGAGGTGTGGACTGCGGTAGTCGTTATGGGGTTGTGGACCACTGCGGCTGCGGCGGGGCCTCTCCGTCGTTTCTAGGTCCCCGGTTGACAAGCAATGCAATACAATACTTCCCAACATTATAAATCAGCATTACTGAGGAACGGGTGGGCGGTTCGAAAATTTTAATACTACCAAAGATAAGCAAGTGGACGGTAGGTAAGAAAAGCCGACTACTCCTGTTCTACACTGTGTACTGTTTGTTCGACGTAGGAATGGTTTCGTTCTCAAGGTATCTTCTCGACCCCAGGCCGGAATTTTAACTGGTGTCAGAAGTTGCCAGATTTTTGACGGTGTCCTGAAAACCTACACTCCTGGAAATGGAAAAAAGAACACATTGACACCGGTGTGTCAGACCCACCATACTTGCTCCGGACACTGCGAGAGGGCTGTACAAGCAATGATCAAACGCACGGCACAGCGGACACACCAAGAACCGCGGTGTTGGCCGTCGAATGGCGCTAGCTGCGCACCATTTGTGCACCGCCGCCGTCAGTGTCAGCCAGTTTGCCGTGGCATACGGAGCTCCATCGCAGTCTTTAACACTGGTAGCATGCCGCGACAGCGTGGACGTGAACCGTATGTGCAGTTGACGGACTTTGAGCGAGGGCGTATAGTGGGCATGCGGGAGGCCGGGTGGACGTACCGCCGAATTGCTCAACACGTGGGGCGTGAGGTCTCCACAGTACATCGATGTTGTCGCCAGTGGTCGGCGGAAGGTGCACGTGCCCGTCGACCTGGGACCGGACCGCAGCGACGCACGGATGCACGCTAAGACCGTAGGATCCTACACAGTGCCGTAGGGGACCGCACCGCCACTTCCCAGCAAATTAGGGACACTGTTGCTCCTGGGGTATCGGCGAGGACCATTCGCAACCGTCTCCATGAAGCTGGGCTACGGTCCCGCACACCGTTAGGCCGTCTTCCGCTCACGCCCCAACATCGTGCAGACCGCCTCCAGTGGTGTCGCGACAGGCGTGAATGGAGGGACGAATGGAGACGTGTCGTCTTCAGCGATGAGAGTCGCTTCTGCTTTGGTGCCAATGATGGTCGTATGCGTGTTTGGCGCCGTGCAGGTGAGCGCCACAATCAGGACTGCATACGACCGAGGCACACAGGGCCAACACGCGGCATCATGGTGTGGGGAGCGATCTCCTACACTGGCCGTACACCTCTGGTGATTGTCGAGGGGACACTGAATAGTGCACGGTACATCCAAACCGTCATCGTTGTTCTACCATTCCTAGACTGGGAAGGGAACATGCTGTTCCAACAGGACAATGCACGTCCGCATGTATCCCGTACCACCCAACGTGCTCTACAAGGTGTAAGTCAACTACCCTGGCCAGCAAGATATCCGGATCTGTCCCCCATTGAGAATGTTTGGGACTGGATGAAGCGTCGTCTCACGCGGTCGGCACGTCCAGCACGAACGCTGGTCCAACTGAGGCGCCAGGTGGAAATGGCATGGCAAGCCGTTCCACAGGACTACATCCAGCATCTCTACGATCGTCTCCATGGGAGAATAGCAGCCTGCATTGCTGCTAAAGGTGGATATACACTGTACTAGTGCCGACATTGTGCATGCTGTGTTGCCTGTGTCTATGTGCCTGTGGTTCTGTCAGTGTGATCATGTGATGTATCTGACCCCAGGAATGTGTCAATAAAGTTTCCCCTTCCTGGGACAATGAATTCACGGTGTTCTTATTTCAATTTCCAGGAGTATATATGACCTTGTATCTCTCCAGCAGAGGACTTATCTGACTCGACAGGGAGCTACAGACCGGCAAGAATGACGCTTGCTTTCACTTTCCCCGTTGTTGGTCATACTGCGATTCTTGCTTGAGACTGTTTCATGTATCTGACCCCATGAGCTGAGTCACCTCACGCAAGGTTTTTAGGAACAACGGCTTCTGTGATCACGACATAATGAAGTGATTTAAAGTGAAAATCGCAATAAGTAAGAAAAGAAACTTGCTTTTTTGCCGTTCTTTGGCTCCAGGCAAAATAAGCCGTCTGCTGAAGAGATACAAAATCAAATCGATCATCAGACCTCCATCAAAAATCGGGCAATTACTGAGACCATTTTGATGCGGCAGGTCTCAGAACACTGGGAGTTTCCGAGAAGTGCGGCCAAATCTTGCCTCAAAACAGTGTGAACAGCAGAACAATGCAGCTACGCTTCCCCGAAAAATCGGCATTATCTCAGCATGTCCTAGAAAAAGATCAGCAAATCAAATTTGACGACACCTCTGTCGAGGCTCGTACTAACGATTCTAAATGACGAAATCACCCTTAAGGGGGTAGAACAGGGTGACGCTCGATTTTGGAACCAGTATTCACGACTCCTTTTTCAATAAAATAACAAACAAATTACTAAACCGTCTTTATACGTTTATAATACGCCCTTAAGATTGTATTATCTAATTTTTAAGCAAAAAATTTGCATCCACACTACACTGTACGGCACCGAAGAAAAAGCTTAGATGTAGTTCAGGACGGCTGGTGGGAGCTCTGAACGCAACAGTTTTCAAGCCAGAGCAAAATAACAAAAATTGCTTTGAACTGATAATACTGTCTAGCGTAGTACGTAGGGATAGTAAAAATATGGTTTCTAACAAAATGGCAGCACTCTGAAATAAAAGTCAATTTTGAGACAAAAGAGTCTTTATAAAACTGTGCAGCAAAAACAAAATTAAAATACACCACAAAAATTCTACGTACTATAGTAGATAAAAACGCTAACTCACAATTTACAAAAAGGTATAATGTAAAATCATGTATAATTCATGAGTTGCAGCTCCCGCCAACTTGAAAAATGTTGGTTTGAAAAACAAATGTTTAAAGATTTAGTTTGGCGTTTTTCTCGCCGATGTCAAAACACTCTCATTTTGACGAAATTATATCGATTAACTGACTTCCGCTTTCCAATCGAACCATGTGTAGCACTACTGGGATTACTTTTCGAATCTCTTTTGTTGGTATCAACACGTTTGTCTGTCGGTTTCAAGCACTCGTGTTTTACTTCGTATAAAAAACAAGCGAAACGACAAGTTAAGCAGACGCGAGACGAGCACTGGTTTTCAAACTGTTTACCATAAACGCTTCATGTTACGAAGAGAAATCTTGTTGAGAATAGTATTTTAGTTTATAGTAATGCCTTTGTGATAGTATTCGAAACTATAGTATAACATCGGTTGCAGTCGAGTACTGGGATGCAGTAAATCGAGGTTTTAACATATTTGAACGCTTATGGAACACTTTATATGAATGGATCTTAAAAACAGACTATCTAAGGAACATTTTAAGTCCATAAGAAGTTAGGCTAAAAGAATTTCTACCCTGGTCTACCTCTTTATAAGGAAGGGAGGAAGATATCGAGGTCATTAGAGACGGAGTAGAAGCTCGGATTCTTTCGAGGATGGGGAAGGAAATCAGCCGTGCCTTTTCAGAGGAACCATCCTGGCATTTGGGTGGAGCGATTTAGGGAAATTACAGAAAACCTACACCTGAATGGCAGGACGCGGGTTTGAATCGGCGTCCTCCCAAATGCGAGTCCAATGTGCTAACCAGTGCGCTAGCTCTCGGCCTACCCTTTGATTCAACGATTGCGAGGTATATTTCCAACAGTGCAAACCCATCAATAACGACAACATAATATTAGTGTCACAGAGCTTCGCAATAGAGCTGTTTTATTCACTACAGCTCTGCTTCGCACGTCGACCGCGAAGAAGCGGTGGTCGAACTCGTGAAATATCCGACAAAGCCATATCGCTACTGCGTCAAAATGACCTGAAAATCACCTTCTAAAAATTCTTATGTACTAATCGTAATTAATACTTACGATATTCTAACAGATTTCTCCTGTCTTGATAATAGAGGACATGAGAATGCTCCCGCACCTAGAAAAGAAAATGCATAAATTTTAACTTCGCTTTCACCACTGAATTAAAACAAAGATTAATTCATCATCACAAATTCATTAGTAATTCCGCATGTAAAATATTGTATAATTCTCATCCGAGCAAGGCCGTTTTAAGGCCCAAGCAACACAAGCAGTCACTTCAGGCACAAAGCCGATAGGAGCGCCAAATTGAAAATTTGAGCAGAATTTCTACCTGGTGGTCATAATTGGTCGTAAAGTGCAACCACTCACGGTGGTCGATTGTGGGCTGCAATTATCATATAGCAGCGAAATTTTGTAGATTTGCTAATGCGTTAGTTAATGGGGAGCGGATTAACGTTGGAAAAATATGAGTTCATATTTTGATCATCAGGTGCAAATCTGGCGCTGTACATTGTTTGTATGACGATATAATATCCCCACTGTCATTTGAAAACCCATGACGTGAGTAAACCGCAAGACTTTCGAGAAGAGAGACACTGCGCTGTTAGTGAAACTGTTTTTATGTGAACGGCAGCAGTTGTGATGCTGCACTGAGAATCGCGGACCGAAAGGTCTGAGGAGAAGCCTGACGTCATTAAATGGAAGATAACAATGGAATTCGAAAATACTAGTGACTGACGAGGTTACTGTTGCTGAACTGACCATGCCGTACTCGCCACGGGTAGTGCTAATGCTCGTGCAGTATCACGAGAATTGCCCACCCCTAGGTTAACAATACGTACAGTTCTGTGGCAACAATGTTCTGAATTTGGTATTCGGTTTCTGGCACGGATCGAAATTGATGACATGCGGGCGGGCATTCTTATGAAGTGACGAAGCGCATTTTACACTAGAGAGTGTTGCGTACGAAGAGGCGTTGCACCCGCCGTATGTGACTGTGGATTCACGGGTAGTTGGATGTCCTGAGGGTTTCGTACCAAATTCTGTCCAACTAGTGCTTTCGATAGTCAGAACCCCAAGATGGTTGGAGGGGGCTGCCGTTATCGAGACCTCCTTGTACAGCACTTAATTCCAGCATTGGAAGTGCGGAGCTGTATAGAAACCACTCTTTTCAAACAAGATAGTTAATAATTAAATCACTTGTTTGATCTTTTCTGTCTACGCTCAGTTCATAATCCATTACATACGGAAACATTTCTACGCATCTATATTGCTTTCACAGCACCAGATTTGCACCTGGTGGCCAAAATTGGAACTAAATTTTTTCCCAGCGTAAGTCAGTTGCGCATCAACCCATTAGCACATCGCCTAAGTTTCGCTGCCATACGTTAATTAGACCCACAGTGGATTTCCATGATTAGCTGTACTTTAATTATAACCATCCAATCGATAAGGTGTGCCTCAATTAGTAGCAAATACAACCAATTTACAAGATTATTCTATTCCTTTTTATTAAAGTCTGGTTGTCGTTCCTTACGCTCTTGGTAATCTGGAGGCTAAGGCATGGATTCAGAAAATATCGTTCATGTGAAACACAACTAGCTCTTTATACTCATGAAGTAATGAGTGCTATCGACAGGGAATGTCAAATTGATTCCATATTTTTAATATCCAAATCGCTTTAGACAACGTTCCTCACATGCGACTTCTAATCAAACTGCGTGTCTGTGGAATATTGCCTCAGTTGTGCGACTGGATTCGTAATTTGCTGTCAGAAAGGTCACAGTTCGTAGTAATAGGCGGAAAGTCATCGAGTAAAACAGAAGTAATATACGGCGTTCCCCAAGGAAGTGTTATAGGCCCTCTATTGTTCCTGGTCTATATTAACGACATAAGAGACAATCTCAGTAGCCGTCTTAGATAGTTTGCAGATGATGCTGTCATTTACAGTCTTTTAAAGTCATCAGATGACCAAAACGAATTGCAAAATTATTTAGATAAGATGTCTGTATGGTGAGAAAAGTGGAAGTTGACCCTGAATAAAGAAAAGTGTGAAGTTATTCATTTGAGTACTAAAAGAAATATGCTAAAATACAATTACGCCATAAGTCACGCAAATCTGAAGGCTGTAAATTCAACTTAATACTTAGGGATTACAATTACAAATACCCTACACTGGAACGATCACATAGATAATGTTGTGGGTAGAGCCAACCAAAGATTGCGATTGACTGGCAGAACACGTTGAAGATGCAACAGGTCTACTAAAGAGACTGCTCACATCACGCATGTCCGCCCTATTCTGGAGTATTGCTGTGACGTGTGGGATCTGCATCAGATGGGACTGACAGATGACATCGAAAAAGTACAAAGAAGGGGAGCTCGTTTAGTATTATCACGAAGTAGGAGAGATAGTGTCGCAGACATGATACGTGAATTGGAGTGGCAATCATTAAAACAAAGGCGTTTTTCGTTGCGATGGGATCTTCTCTTGAAATTTCAATCACCAGTTTTCTCCTTCAATTGCGAAAACATTCTGTTGGTACCCACCTACATAATGAGAAATGATCATCACGATGAAATAAGAGAAATCAGTGCTCGCACAGAAAAATTTAAGTGTTCGTTTTTGCCCCACGCCGTTCGCGAGTAGAACGGTAGAGAGACATTGAACCCTCTGCCAAGCAATTTTTTGTGAATAGCAGAGTAATCAGGAAGATGTAGATGAGATGTAGAACTAATGTATGAGAGAGGGGCAGGAGGGCGGAGAATGACATGTCGTTTCTGTGTATATACGTGCTCGAACCGGCCTTGCGTTTGAGTTAAAAAAAACCTATAAGATACACGAAGCTTTTGTTTCAGAGTAAAGTTGAGTCTTATCGACATATTTAATATTTCAGCATTACCGATTTCTTTTTCTGTCCACTTACAGTATTCTTTTGAAAATGTACATTGAGGCCTAAGCCAAAACAATAGTAAAGACACACTTAAAATTGCGACATTTGTTCCTTTTACACAAATAGTCATTTATTAATATACAACTTAAGACGAAAAGAAGAAAGAAAGAAAACGACGCACCACGAAGAATCATCCGAATGGGACGGAAGTCGGTAGATGTGATGTACATACACAGAGAAACAACTGATTACAGTTTCAGCAAAATTGGATGATTTATTCAGCAGACGGAGCTTATCAAATTGAGGAAATTAATAACGCGTTGCTCCACATCCGGCCCTTATGCAAGCAGTTAGTCGGATTGCTATTAATTGATAGAGTAGTTGTATGTCCTCCTGACGACATCGTACCAAATTATGTGAAGTTGGCGCGTTAGTCAAAATCCCTAGATAGTTGGAGGGCCTTGCCCATGATGTTCCAAACGTTCGCAACCAGGGAGATATCCGGCGACCTTGCTAGCCAAGGTAGACTTTGGCAAGAAGTAATCTTCTGTTCTTCTTTTATCCATTTTGGTTACAGAACACCACAGGTGTTTTCCTCAGTTACACTAAAGAAAATACTGCAAACAGCCACAAGTTTTTTGAAATGATTTTATAATACCATTACAAGTTTCGAGCCTGAGCCCAACTCCATATGGTAGCGCTGACGTCTTTGCAAGTTTTACATTTGCGTCCTAATTATTTACAGGTTTTTTGTGATCACATAGTTTTACGCTTGTATATGATCTACACATTGTACTTAGTTCATGGAAACCGCTCCTTTACATAAAACAGAGGTTTGGTTTTCATTCACGATCCATGCTGATGAGTGAATCGAACTAAATACAAGATGGCAGATACATTTGCTTCCGTCGACTCCAGATCTGATGTGCCAGAGAACATGATATGTCTACAGAATTTTTTTACGGTTTTACTTTCACTTATTTAGGTCTGAAAGATGCAGGTAATGGGCAATGAAGAGTTTCCTCACTGTCAATTAATTATCATTTCTGTCATTTGTAATTACAGGAGTTGTAAAATTTTGGAGATGTATTTGGGTTTTTAATTCTAATGGTCTTTCAGGATGTAGTCAGGTTCACAGTGAATGTGGCTGTATATTTCTAATTCTTCTAACAAATTCCTGTATAGTCCTTTTTCGGAGAAATGTAGCCTCGCTAAGTTCTCTTCGATGCTTATCTCTGTTTTCCGTGTTGGGCCAAGTGAACAGCGAAAGTTGACTTACTTGTGGTTGTTGAGCCTGAGAGCATCCATGTGTTCACAGTATCGTACGTTGAAACGCCTACCAGTTTGGCCAATGTAAAATTTGGTACACACAGAATAATTTAGTTTATAAATGCCAGTCCTGTGGTGTACTTTATTTTTTAAACTTAAGCTGTGAACAATATTATTTTTCATTTTATTGTTTGTTGCTTGGTTGATATGAGGGAGGGGAGCAGACAGCGAGGTCATCGGTCCCATCGGATGACGGAGGATGGGGATGGAAATCGGCCGCGCCCTTTCAAAAGAACAATCCCGGCATTTGCCTAAAGCAAATTAGGGAAATCACCGAAAATCTAAATCAGAATGGCTGGACGCGGATTGGAACCGTCGTCCTCCCGAAAGCGAGTCCAGTGTGCTGAACACTGCGCCACCTCGCTCGGTTTATTGTTTTTGGAAAATCTAATTTCGACTTTTTTTGGCACGGAATAATTTTGCAGTCTGTTATGACACTATACAAATGAATGGTATGCAGACATATTTCAGTGTTTTGAGCAGCTATTTGTGCTCAAGTGCTGTTTGATTTGGACTTAGGTCTACGCTTGTTATTATATTTTATTTTAATTCTATTGTGAAGCTTAGTGACGGCGTCAGAGGTGTAATCCATATTGTGGGCTATTAGTTTGATTGTTTTTGGTTCTTATAGTTTGTCTTCAGTGTCCAAAGAATATTTTTCCGTTCTCTTGAGCATTGCCTTACAACATGGCATTTTGTGTTGCCCGGAGATGAATCCGTTGTAGCGGGTTTCTTGTTTATTTTATGTTTACTTTTACCGCTGTACTTACTAATTTTTAGATCCACGGAATTTATTCCATTATCAGTTACATGCTGTTACGTTTGGTGGAGTTAGATTGTTAATCAATTGAGATCAATGTGTCATCCACATAGCGTTTGTAATATATGATTTTTTTTTCGTTATTGTCATATTGGCATTGAAAAGGATGAGGGTCTGGATGTGTGTGATGTCCTTAGGTTAGTTAGGTTTACGTAGTTCTAAGTTCTAGGGGACTGCTGACCTCAGTTGTTAAGTCCCATAGCGCTCAGAGCCATTTGATCAATTTTTTAAGGATTGGTTCTAAACGATGTATGTAAATTTTAGCTGACAGGGTAGCTAGGCAACTGTTCACTGCAAGACCATCTTGCTGTTCATAAAATTTGTTTCAAAGATGAAGTAATCAAGTGGTAGCATGAATGTTAGAATTTCAACAGGCTCATAAATTTCAGGTAGACTGATATTTTTATGTTTAAACAAGTTATTTTTCATTACTGAGATTGTTTCTTTTACTGGTATATTTGTCTACAAGTTAACTCTATCAAGGGATGCGAATATGGCAGTGTTTGGTATGAGAATGATGCTTTCTCAAAGCTCATAGATATTGCTTGTACAAAATATATGTAAAGGTCTTCTTGAAAATCTCATTAAGATTTTTTCTGATTTTGTAAAAAGGGTTCTTTTGTGAACTCACAATAGGATATATCAGACAATGTTCTTTGTGAACCTGTGGTTGTGATCGATGTTTTAGGCTGAATGGTTGATTATTGTGCATTCAGATTTTTCAGTTGAGGTCGGGAGGAAGTACGACTCTTTGGACACTTTTTTAAGCTTAGCCTAAAATTTTAGGTTTGGATCGGAATTAATTTCTTTTATGTCGTTGTTTCAGAAAAATATAATCTATTGTTTATGTAATCTTTTTCATACATTATTACAACAGAGCTTCCTTTGTCTTTTGTAACTACAAGTGCTTTATCCTTCTTGAGTTTATTTATTTTTTTCTGGATCATTGACTCTTTGCAAAAATCGCTCTAAGTCCAAATTAAACATCACTTTAGAACAAATACCTCCTCAAAATATGTTTGCATACCATCGACTGAACGTGTTATATCAGACTGCAAAATTGTTCCGAGCCAAAAAATATCAAAATCAAATTTTCACAAACAATAAAATGAAAGACGAAATTGTTCGCAACATAATGAAGTGCACCAAAGGTGTTCTGTGTGCCCGAAATTATACATTGTACAAATTGGTAGGAGTTTCAACGTATGATACCCTGATGCACTCAGGCTCAACAACCCTAAGCAAGGCAACTTCCGGTGCTCACTTGGCCCAACAAGTAAACAGAGAGATAAGCATCGAAGAAAACTTATATATACTACATTTTGCCGAAAAAAGAGCAGTCCCTGAATTTGTTAGAGGAATTAGAAATATACAACCATATTCACAGTAAATCTAACTGCATCCTGAATGATCAACTAGAATTTTAAAAAACCACATGTACATCCAAATCTTCATAGCACTCCTATAATTTCAAATGATAAAAATAATATTTGACAGTGAGAAAAGTCTTCATTGGCCATTATCACCATCTTTCAAACCTAAGTAAATAAATGTACGACCATAAAAAATTATCTGTACTACGAAGAAGTATCTTTGCATTCATTCCAGATGTGTGCCATACCTGTAAAAGTATCATGTTCTTTGGCACATCAGATCAGCAGCCGTTGTAAACGACTTTATCCGCCATCTTGTATCTAGTTCAGTTCAAAAGAATACCAAACCTCTGTCAAAGTAGAATGCATAGAGCGTATATAATTGTAAAACTACGTAATTACAAAAATGTAAAACATATCGTAAACTATACAATCAGAAAACTTTGTTACATTCTAGGATGCAAACGTAAAACTTGCAAATAAGTTAACGCTACCGTCTGGGCTTAGGCTCGAAACTGGCAATGGTACAACCAAATCATTTAAAAAGGCTTGTGGTTTGGTGCACTATTTCCTATAGTGTAATTTTCTGTTTCTTTGCAGTTCCATGACTACAGTCCTGGTAGATGTTGAAATCCACGCTCGACATTCCCGTAGCACGCACCTAAAAGGGCCAAAATACAAATGGCGCAATTTTTTTCTGCTTTTTGAAATGCGCAATGTATGTTCTTTCGAAAGACCATACACCATGCAGATCCAGCAGCTTTGAAACACTATATGCAAACTGAGGGGAGTCACTGCTATCAGCTGCAACAGGACTTTAAACGGAATCAGCGGCGACGGACAAAAATGTATAACAGACTGGGATTCAAACCCGGAATCTCCTTCTGACGAGGCAAGTATGTTAACGGGAGTCGTACCGACCAAAATGATAAAATTTGACATTTTTACTTTTATGCAAATAATGAAAATATGGATGTTTATGCTTAATTCGTTGTTGGTTTTATTGAAATATTCGATTATTTACTATTTTAACTAAATATTTGAAAATAATCATGTAATGACATTTCCGAGAATTTTGTTTTCCATCATTTCGGATATTGGCATTTTTCCCTGGAACTATGTAGTCTAGAAGGCTGTGGTTTCTTTTGTTTTGCAGAGAACTATCCATTTCATAAGTTGCCTACACTGGCGGTACTTCGCAGTAAACTCTTTGAACTGTACATTTGTTAGTGTTTGACAACAACAGTTATCCACTAGCTGCGTTTTAGTTTCCGTGTTTCCTGTGATCCTGTGATAGTTTTCGTCATGACTGAACCAAAAGGAGTGTTTAAAAAATACGAAACAAAGGAAACAGATACTACAGAACAAGTATAGCAGCAGTAAAAAGATTGGTTAGCGCCGAAGGGCGATAATTTGGTTGTAAACAGTGACAGTCCTTCTACTCCTCCGAGTGATTCCAAGAAAAAAAACTGCAGGGTAATGATGTAAAATAGAACGCAGCTTCATACAGTGAAACAAACTGCAATATCATTATTAATCTCCACATACTTATTTCAGATTTGTGTGAAACAGTGTGTTGTCGTATATGTGGAGGGGGAATTGAAATTTCTGAAAAGCTATCTCAACGCAATGGTCTGGTATGCACTTTACAAATAATGTGTTTGAACTGTAAAAACGAAAATACTTTCAAAACTTCAGAAGTATGTGTAAAGAATGGACTTTGACACTAATCTAAGATACTTCTATGGGCCTAGATGCATAGGAAAAGGCCATTACGCTGGTAAGGTTCTTTGTGGCTTGCTGAACCTCCCTAGTCCTCTACAAAATCTATCAAATACCACTCCATAGTAGTGTCAAGGCGTGTGCTATGGAGTCAACGACTACAGTAGCAGGGCAGGCTGTAGCAGAATATTGTAGTTCTGACATAGCAATATCATTCGACGGATCGTGGCAACAAAGAGGTTTCCAGTCAAAGCATTCATGGCCATCTATTATTAGCATCGACAGTGGGAAAGTGTAGGATGTTAATGTGTTGACCATGTACTGACAGGGTTGTAGGCAAGCAGGCAAGTGTACTGAAAAGCAAACTAAGCATGAAATGAATTTTCAGAGAAACTATGAAGGAACTAGTGGAGGGATGGATGTTGCTTCTGCAGTAAAAATTTTCGAACGTTCCCAGCATGACCGTGCTGTTCGCTACATGAGTTTTCTTTGGGATGGAGACTCACGATCGTATAAGGCAGTCGTGGAGAGTAAACCCTATGGTGATTTGTCAATTACAAAACTAGAGTGCATTAATCATGTGCAAAAGAGGATGGGCACGAGACTACGTAGATTCAAACAGTAGTTGGGAAGTACCAAGTTATCTGATGGTCTAAGTATAAGACTTCGACTGACTGATAAACAAATTGATGAGATTACACAATATTATGGTATGGCTATTAGAAGTAACAGAGATAATTTAGATGGTATGAAGAGAGCTGTTTGGGTAATTTATTTTCACAAGCTGTCTACAGATGCTGAACCAATACACAACCTGTGTTCCACTGAATGGTGTGAATGCTTAAAGGCAAAAGAGGAGGGTAAAGTAACACTTTCTCGCACAAAATTATTATACCAAATGCTGTTATGCTAGCCATGAAACCTGTGTTTCAGGATATTGTCCAACCAGAGCTGTTCAAGAAATGTCTCAAGGGCAAAACACAAAATGCGAATGAATCATTTAACAATGTTGTGTGGTCAAGGATACCAAAAAATGTGTTTGTTGGAAGGTCAGTCTTTGAACTTGGTGTTTTGGATGCTGTTCTTACTTTCAATGATGGCTATTCTGGAAGACTACAGGGTTTGGAATATCTTGGAATTTATAAGGTTACAACACCACTAAAAGTGTGATGGACTTGGACCAACTGCGAATCATGAAGGCAGAGATTGCAGCAAACAATATGTCAAAAGAAGCCAGATCCAAGAGAAGGAGGGCAGCCCTGGGTGAGGAAGATGAAGGAGGAGATGATGACTACCATCCAGGAGGATTCTAACATATTTTTTATGTATCAGTTGGTTGTATATTAAAATTTTTTTCTCTAAACACAATTTTCAAACATGACAGTTTTCAATATAAAAGCCTCTTTTTCTCAGAAACTTCTGAAACTACAGGGTGATCAAAACGTCAGTATAAATTTGAAAACTGAATAAATCACGGAATAATGTAGATAGAGAGGTACAAATTGACACTCATGCTTGGAATGACATGGAGCTTTATTAGAACCCAAAAAATAAAAAAGTTCAAAAAATGTCCGACAGATGGCGCTTCGTTTGTTCAGAATAGCAATAATTAGCATAACAAAGTAAGACAAAGCAAAGATGATGTTCTTTACAGGAAATGCTCAATATGTCCACCATCATTCCTCAACAATAGCTGTAGTCGAGGAATTATGTTGTGAATAGCACTGTAAAGCAAGTCCGGAGTTATGGTGAGGCACTGGCGTCGGATGTTGTCTTTCAGCATCCCTGGTAATGTCGGTCGATCACGATACACTTGCGACTTCAGGTAACTCCAAAGCCAATAATCGCACGGAATGAGGTCTGGGGACCTGGGAGGCCAGGCATGACGGAAGTGGCGACTGAGCACACGATCATCACCAAACGACGCGCCATCTGTCGGACATTTTGAGAACTTCATTTTTTTGGTTCTAATAAAACCCCATGTCACTCCAAGCATGTGTGTCAATTTTTACCTCTCTATCTACATTATTCCGTGGTTTATAAAGTTTTCAAATTTATACTGACTTTTTGATCGCCCAGTACATCAGTGAATTATTTACCACATAACATAGGTAGTGCAATGATGTTGTAGCTCTACTTTACTAGTATCTACTATTTGTAATAGTTAAAATTCAAGAAATTAAAGTTGTGAAAATTTACACCAAAAAATTATATGTTTAAGGAAAAAATTCATAACTTTTTTCCTGTTAATATTTGAAAGTGATTGTGGAGCAATACAGTCACAAAACATGGGAGAACATGTGATAAAAACACATACGGCGGTACGACTCCCCTTAACCACTGGGTCATCCAGGATACAGCGTTATCGCAGCTGCACGGACTATCTCGGCACGCCTAACGCCCGATCTGCACTGCCGGATGACACAGTGTCTATCGCACCTGTCTGGTAAGCAGGAGATCCCGGGTTCGAATCCCGGCCCGGTACACATTCTGGTCAAATAAGTTTCTATGGCGAAGAACAAAGTGGCAAACCATCTCTCTGTGAAGAATCGGGAATTGCTAGACATGTGGTGGCCCTGGTGCTACAGGACCTGCGTGTAAGATCGAGGAGGAGGTGCATAAAGTGGAAAAAGTCGTCGATCAGTCCTCAACATATTGCACCAAATTTTGAACATGACAAGGATGACTATTCGCTTTGTACCGCAACTACTTACACAAATTCACAAAAGTAGCCGAAATGAGGCAGTGTAAAAAGATATCCATATGCTAGCCGGTGGGCGTTTTTAAGATACCGCTCTGTAACTGATACGGTTTAGATACGATGGCCGTTGCAGCATCCCTGAATATGGAAGTTAATAGGAATATAAAAAAAGGGAGGAAGGTTTATCTGTTTAGCAAGAGTAATTTCTGTTCCGACACTGACAATGTTGAGTGTTTATGGAAAAAGTTTAAGGCAACTGTAAAATGCGTTTTAGACAGGTACGCGCCGAGTAAAACTGTGAGGGACGGGAAAAACCCACCGCGGTTCAACAACAAACTTAGGAAACTACTGCGGAAGCAAAGTGAGCTTCACTCCAAGTTTAAACGCAGCCAAAACCTCTCAGACAAACAGAACCTAAACAATGTCGAAGTTAGCGTAAGGAGGGCTATGCGTGAAGCGTTCAGTGAATTCGAAAGTAAAATTCTATGTACCGACTTGACAGAAAATCCTAGGAAGTTCTGGTCTTACGTTAAATCAGTAAGTGGCTCGAAACAGCATATCCAGACACTCCGGGATAATGATGGCTTTGAAACAGAAGATGACACGCGTAAAGCTGAAATACTAAACACCTTTTTCCAAAGCTGTTTCACAGAGGAAGACCGCACTGCAGTTGCTTCTCTAAATCCACGCACAAACGAAAAAATGGCTGACATCGAAATAAGTGTCCAAGGGTAGAAAAGCAACTGCAATCACTCGACAGAGGAAAGTCCACTGGACCTGACGGAATACCAATTCGATTCTACATAGAGTACGCGAAAGAAGTTGCCCCCCTTCTAACAGCCGTGTACCGCAAGTCTCTAGAGGAACGGAAGGTTCCAAATGATTGGAAAAGAGCACAGGTAGTCCCAGTCTTCAAAAAGGGTCGTCGAGCAGATGCGTAAAACTATAGACCTATATCTCTGACGTCAATCTGTTGTAGAATTTTAGAACTTTTTTTTTGCTCGAGTATCATGTCGTTTTTGGAAACCCAGAATCTACTCTGTAGGAATCAACATGGATTCCGGAAACAGCGATCGTGTGAGACCCATCTCGCTTTATTTGTTCATGAGACCCAGAAAATATTAGATACAGGCTCCCAAGTAGATGCTATTTTCCTTGACTTCCGGAAGGCGTTCGATACAGTCCCGCACTGTCGCCTGATAAATAAGGTAAGAGCCTACGGAATATCAGACCAGCTGTGTGGCTGGATTGAAGAGTTTTTAGCAAACAGGACACAGCATGTTGTTATCAATGGAGAGACGTCTACAGACGTTAAAGTAACCTCTGGCGTGCCACAGGGGAGTGTTACGGGACCATTGCTTTTCACAATATATATAAATGACCTAGAAGATAGTGTCGGAAGTTCCATGCGGCTTTTCGCGGATGATGCTGTAGTATACAGAGAAGTTGCAGCATTAGAAAATTGTAGCGAAATGCAGGAAGATCTGCAGCGGATAGGCACTTGGTGTAGGGAGTGGAAACTGACCCTTAACATAGACAAATGTAATGTATTGCTAATACATAGAAAGAAGGATCCTTTATTGTATGATTATATGATAGCGGAACAAACACTGGTAGCAGTTACTTCTGTTAAATATCTGGGAGTATGGGTGCGGAACGATTTGAAGTGGAATGATCACATAAAATTAATTGTTGGTAAGGCGGGTACCAGGTTGAGATTCATTGGGAGAGTCCTTAGAAAATGTAGTCCATCAACAAAGGAGGTGGCTTACAAAACACTCGTTCGACCTATACTTGAGTACTGCTCATCAGTGTGGGATCCATACCAGATCGGGTTGACGGAGGAGACAGAGAAGACCCAAAAAAGAGCGGCGCGTTTCGTCACAGGGTTATTTGGTAACCGTGATAGCGTTACGGAGATGTTTAGCAAACTCGAGTGGCAGACTCTGCAAGAGAAGCGCTCTGCATCGCGGGGTAGCTTGCTCGCCAGGTTTCGAGAGGGTGCGTTTCTAGATGAGGTATCGAATATACTGCTTCCCCCTATTTATACTTCTCGTGGAGATCACGAATGTAAAATTAGAGATTCGAGCGCGCACGGAGGCTTTCAGACAGTCGTTCTTCCCGCGAACCATACGCGACTGGAACAGAAAAGGGAGATAATGACAGTGGCACGTAAAGTGCCCTCCGCCACACACCGTTGGGTGGCTTGCGGAGTATGAATGTAGATGTAGATGCAGATGTAGTAGAACACAGTGCTTCCCCTATACTGGGATTCTACACAGCGATATATTCAGATTATGATTCTTAGCAGTTTTGTCGGGACGTGCTTCATTTTCCAGTTTCGCGTTATTAAGCGCACTAAATGCCGTATATTATTCTTTTTGCCTGGGTATCTTTCCTTGCCTTACACGTTTCTGTCACTGTGCTGTTCGAGCACAAGCTGGATGCCCTGGTGTGAGCTTCGGTCGCGCAGTGCACGTCGCCAGCTGGGCTGTGACGTAACCTCAAGGTCAGAGGCTTCTGGGAAAACGCCAGCACACCTGCAGCGATAGTCCCCCAACGCGTTCTGGCGCTAGTGCAGCACCTCTCCAGTAGAGATTATAATTTTGTAAGTCGCGATACAGCGACATTTCGGTAAATTATCCGAATGATATCGATGCTGACGATACACCGATAGAGAAAAAAAAAAATCAAAATTTGATGTACTGCTGTTCTTCAGTTTTCGAAAAGAGTGATTCTTATTTGGAAAAAAGTGGTTCTTTGAGGCCTCCACACACGATCAAACAATTTGTCGAAATTTACTGTATTTCCGAAATATTTCATCGTGTTCGGTGCTGTCTGGCATGTTCGTCAAACATAGATCGTGTATGAGGTTATTGACACAAATTCTGACTGATGGAAAACTTGACAAGAAGGCGGACATTGTTTATGTCGATGTTTCACAGCATATAGGTAAAAAAAAGTTTTATTGCAGCTTATCTAACTGTATCGTGAGTTTCCACCAAAATTGAAACTAAAAACAAAATACCACTTCTAGCTACCAAAATGGTAGACGTTGAACGTCTTTCCCAGCCATACATTAGGTCCACGCGGGAAGAGGTTAAGAAGAAAATCAATATTCTACGCACAATATACCGGCTGGAGTGCAATAAAACCAAAGAATGGGAGTTCTCCGGTGCTTCCACGAGCGAGATAGGCTATATGAAGGGCTTATTTCTATAGTGGTACAATTCTATTTTTGTTCATTTTTAGATACGGAGTCCTTAAATTAAATGAGCGCTGAAAAATCTGCTGTTGAGATACCAGAAATATTCAAGCATATGGTCTCTTGCTAGAGATGAACCTTTCTTTCCGTTTGTTTGGATCATTAATTTCAGAAACATTATAGGCAGAAAAGTGGAGGTAATGGACTTGTACCACTATTGAAATAAGCCCTTCATACCTTCCCACGTTGTGATGAACTGTAATAGAGAACCAACTACATGGAAGCGATTACATTTTCGCTTACTTGTGTCCTTTTTTTAATGTGAAGGCGTAGTAACGCTAAACAAGATATTAAAGGATTCACTTTCCATTCGTAGAGAGTAAATGTAATCATCGCATTCTGAGTGTAATTTTCCCTTTAACAGGGTTGCAAGTGGATGTTTCTTCTCTCATTTTACACAATTCCCTGGACTAGCATATTGTTTTCTTCTTCTTCTTTTTCTTTAAACTCTGAGTCAATGTTAGAAATGCTTTATCTGCATTTGTACCCTTCCCCACAAGTGTCAAAATACAGAATACACATCTGTATCAAAAGTATGTTTAAACTGAAAAACTTTGTTGGTAAGTTTATGGGCTTGTTTCACAAATATCTAGCTAGATAGAGCGAATTTGACAAACGAGTTTGATGTTTACGAGAGCCTTTAAGATTTAAATTGAAAACTGTTATGATTTAAATTTGCTGTATGAGAGAGATGCCACTTGTGCCTTACAAACAAATTTCATCAATACTTATGAGTTTTTAAAAAATAAAACCATACTTAATATCATTGTTTTTACATTAAAATGATTGTAGAGCCCAAAGGACAGCGAGAGTTGGCGATATACCTGTGGGCTGTTCTGTTGACGAATATGCCAGAAGAAGCTAAGAAATTACAAAGTTATGACAAAGTGCTTACCTTTGAAGTTGAGACGCGGCAGTACTATTTCTTTTTCTGTCGATCATTATCGACTGCAACGTAAGTTCAGTAGAGACATAAATTATTGTTTACTAGGCTTGAAAATATGCAGTGGAAAATTTCCGAGTTCATCTGTGCAATCTAACAATCGAACTTGTGGCTTGATTACTGCGCAAGTTTGGAGGTAGTGAAGCAGCATAATTAAAAGGCGAACAGGGGTCGCCATGTTTGCTATTGTTCCGTAGAGCGAGGTCGGGCAGCGGCGATGCTCGTATACGCGTAAGCTCTCTGATGTAGAAGTGCCAACGTGGAATCTCGAAGATTCGAGAAATTGGCATATGGGTACACTTCTGGTGAAAAGGAAAGTAAGTCGCAGTTTGCGTGGAAGGATACGTCTTAGCCGCGCGGAGTGACCGCGTCGGTTGAGGCGCCACGTTACGGATTGCGCGGCCGCTCCCGCTGTAGGTTCGAGTCCTTCCTCGGGCATGTGTGTGTGTGTGTTTTGTGTTGTTCTTAGCATAAGTTAGTTTTAGTAGTGAGTAAGTCTAGGGACCGATGACCTCAGTAGTTTGGTCTCTTAGGAATTCACACATATTTAAACTTTTTTTTTGAGGATATGTCATGACTACAGATGAAAGTTTTCGTCCACGCCCTTGTAGTCGGTAGACAAAATAGTGCGCCAGTAATTGTACTGCTTAGACGATTAATTAAACATACATAATACACTCCTGGAAATGGAAAAAAGAACACATTGACACCGGTGTGTCAGAACCACCATACTTGCTCCGGACACTGCGAGAGGGCTGTACAAGCAATGATCACACGCACGGCACAGCGGACACACCAGGAACCGCGGTGTTGGCCGTCGAATGGCGCTAGCTGCGCACCATTTGTGCACCGCCGCCGTCAGTGTCAGCCAGTTTGCCGTGGCATACGGAGCTCCATCGCAGTCTTTAACACTGGTAGCATGCCGCGACAGCGTGGACGTGAAGCGTATGTGCAGTTGACGGACTTTGAGCGAGGGCGTATAGTGGGCATGCGGGAGGCCGGGTGGACGTACCGCCGAATTGCTCAACACGTGGGGCGTGAGGTCTCCACAGTACATCGATGTTGTCGCCAGTGGTCGGCGGAACGTGCACGTGCCCGTCGACCTAGGACCGGACCGCAGCGACGCACGGATGCACGCCAAGACCGTAGGATCCTACGCAGTGCCGTAGGGGACCGCACCGCCACTTCCCAGCAAATTAGGGACACTGTTGCTCCTGGGGTATCGGCGAGGACCATTCCCAACCGTCTCCATGAAGCTGGGCTACAGTCCCGCATACCGTTAGGCCCTCTTCCGCTCACACCCCAACATCGTGCAGCCCGCCTCCAGTGGTGTCGCGACAGGTGTGAATGGAGGGACGAATGGAGACGTGTCGTCTTCAGCGATGAGAGTCGCTTCTGCCTTGGTGCCAATGATGGTCGTATGCGTGTTTGGCGCCGTGCAGGTGAGCGGCACAATCAGGACTGCATACGACCGAGGCACACAGGGCCAACACCCGGCATCATGGTGTGGGGAGCGATCTCCTACACTGGCCGTACACCTCTGGTGATCGTCGAGGGGACACTGAATAGCGCACGGTACATCCAAACCGTCATCGAACCCATCGTTCTACCATTCCTAGTCCGGCAAGGGAACTTGCTGTTCCAACAAGACAATGCACATCCGCATGTATCCCGTGCCACCCAACGTGCTCTAGAAGGTGTAACTCAACTACCCTGGCCAGCAAGATCTCCGGATCTGTCCCCCATTGAGCATGTTTGGGACTGGATGAAGCGTCGTCTCACGCGGTCTGCACGTCCAGCACGAACGCTGGTCCAACTGAGGCGCCAGGTGGAAATGGCATGGCAAGCCGTTCCACAGGACTACATCCAGCATCTCTACGATCGTCTCCATGGGAGAATAGCAGCCTGCATTGCTGCGAAAGGTGGATATACACTGTACTAGTGCCGACATTGTGCATGCTCTGTTGCCTGTGTCTATGTGCCTGTGGTTCTGTCAGTGTGATCGTGTGATGTATCTGACCCCAGGAATGTGTCAATAAGTTTCCCCTTCCTGGGACAATGAATTCACGGTGTTCTTATTTCAATTTCCAGGAGTGTACAATTCTCGCGAACGATGATCCGAATATGTCACAGTCCGTCACAGTCGGTGCCAACAAAATTGTTTTGATTATGTACCTATGAAAATTGTTTCTGACGCCAAACCGGAGAAAAGGATTTGCCTCTAGCTGTCCCTTGTTTTGACGATACCGTGACGAAGATCGATGGAGCGCATTTCGATGATGCCGGTCGAACCTCAGGGGCGTAATAGGCTGCATTAGTAGTGTAATTGATATTAACAAGAGAAATATGTAAAACCGCGATGAAGTGAATTTTAAATTGTGAACTAACGTTTCATTTTTATTGTGACGGTACTTCCAGGCTTGGACGTCATTAGACATTGCTGAATCAAGTTTACGCCAACCATTGGGTCATTGTTCGCTTTTGCGATGTTACAGTGGTTGGACAGAAATATGGAAACACAAAAAACACAACATATTATCACGCCTAGCACGGTGTACGAAACTTGGTGGCACTCGAAACAGCTTCCAGCCGCCTTGGAATGGATAAGTGCAAGTCCTTTATGGTTTTTCAAGGGAATCTTACACTGTACTTCCTGAAAAATGGTGGCATGTCCAGGTAACGATGGGGCATCTACCTTGGGGGCCGAGGGAGATGCAACAGTTCATCCTCGTACTTCTGGATGATGTGAGCTGTGTTAACAAGGGCCTGTCGTCTCGGAAAACATTTAGGGACAAACGTTGTGCTTTGAAATGGACCTGATCAACCAAAATGGTCACAGAATCATCGCCATCTTGCAGAGTAGCCATTTCTTCTTGTCCGCAGCTCGTGGTAGTGCGGTAGCGTTCTCGCTTCCCACGCCCGGGTTCCCGGGTTCGATTTCCGGCGGGGTCAGGGATTTTCTCTGCCTCGTGATGACTGGGTGTTTTGTGATGTCCTTAGGTTAGTTAGGTTTAAGTAGTTCTAAGTACTAGGGGACTGATGACCTCAGAAGTTAAGTCCCATAGTGCTCAGAGCCATTTGAACCATTTTTATAGATTTTGATAAGTGAGGTTCGAATCCTGCCTCGGGCATGGATGTGTGTGATGTCCTTAGGTTAGTTAGGTTTAAGTAGTTCTAAGTACTAGGGGACTGATGACCATAGATGTTAAGTCCCATAGTGCTCAGAACCATTTCTTCTTCTTCCGTATCCGGATGCACCAATTATATCTTCCCTTCCCAGTAATTAGCAACGTAGGTTGATTTGTCACTGACTTTCAAAATATCATCTTTAGTGCATGTTATATACATATCTGGACAAATAAATAGGTGGTCCAAGTCCTGTATTGCTCCGCATTCACACCTATCGGTATCACTGTAGCCCCATTTAAATAGGTTTGATTTGCACCCAGTTACTCCAATGCTCAGCCGGATTAATGACCTCCAAGTTGTAAAAGGTAGTTGAAATCCTGCAGATGCCTCCACAAGTAGTTCCACTGTGGAGTCTGACACCATTTCTTCCCAGAGATAGCCGCCTTGCGACGGGCTTGGTTGCAAGCTCTTCAGTAAATGAAAATCCTGCGGGATTTCAGCCGGACACTGAAACCAAAGAGTCGCCATGGAGCCCGTTGAATACCACGATACGGTTGCCCAAACCATCACCGAACACCCTCCGTGTTTAGCTCGTGGGAAGTAAACTCAACCAAAAGTTGGAAACAATCTGAAGCAAGACTCATCCGACCAAGTTACTTTCTTCCATAGTCCAAGTATTGGGCTTTGACACTACGTTTCCCTGTTACGGGCATTCACATCACTAATGAATGAGTCTGGAATTCCAATTCATAGTGGAATTCCAAGCTTATGGAGCCCCGCTAGCGTTATTTTGGTGCTGACAGGGTTCCCGAATGCGATATTCAGTCCTGCAGAGACTTTTGTCACAATCCTCTTTAACGATTGTCTGCCACGCTCACTCAACACTCACTCTCATCAACTTTTTAACTTTGCGGATGATGTTTCTCTGCTTTCCCTGTATACGATAGTACTGGTGATATTTTTAACAATACCGGGAATCCGACATATCTATATTTAAAGAATAATCATTATCTGCCATCGATATATCGACAAAAAGAATCGATAATTCTACGAATGAAGAATCGTCGAAACGGTCGATAAAAACATTGGCTGCACTATGTAAATAAACTGCTGATTTTAGAGCTGTATATTTAAGTATTAATTTATTATTAGTTATTCTACACAGCAACAAGCTAGCAGCCTCCTTATCCCCGTTAGAGCAAGAACTGGAAGGGGAACGACGCAAGTTCGCGCTTGGCGATAACCACTTTGCTAACAATGGTAACGGCTTGTAAGTGGCACAATAAAATGTGTCCGATGGGTCCGTCGTTCGGTTTCGTCACATGTTGGATTTGCTAGCGACTTCGCTGTTTTTCCACTTCTGCAAATGCCGGCGATCTAGCAGCTGTACTGTGAAAATTGCTTGGTGAAGTAAAACGTTGCTTTTTCTGCTGGCAGTTCCGAGGGCCGATTACGTCAGCATTTATCTCACATGTCTCCGCCCACATGAAGACCAATCTTGTCACACTTCCTAATTTTCAGCAACTGTTTTTTAAGATTGCGAAGTGAAGAAATGACAGACTGGTCTGCTGTCTTTTCACACTGGAAAATTTGTTATTCCATTAACATTCACGTCCCTCAGTGCAACTGGACTTCATGTTCCAGCTGTACATGCTTCACACAGTCAAAGAAAAAGACTGGACATGATGAAAGCTCGAAATGTAGTAAGACTCCTTCACACAGTGTAAGGAAAATTATGCTCTATTTCAAAAATTTACCGAAAATTGCAAAAAAAAATAAAATAAAAATATCAGCACTCGATATTGCCTTTTCGGTATCGATATATCGGAGAAAATGTCGCCCATAAATATCGATATTTTTTTGGGAAACTTATTGTTAATTCGATATTTTATCAACTGCCCTAGTATGCGGTATAAATCTTCGATACGGTGCCAATTGAAACACCAAGTATCTCGGCTACCTTGTTTACGAAGCAGGAAGAATCATCTCACTACTCTAAGAATTTATTTTACCATCGGAATACCTGTGTATGTGCATCTTGATGGTCGAAGAAAGTGTGCAATAAGGAGGCAATGAAGGTACATAACCCAACTGATTATAAAGAATAGTTTTGCTGTTCTGCACAAATTTAAACAGGAATTGCACCACTGACGTCTGCCCACAGAAACATTTCTCAATCATTCCACTGTGTGGTACTATCGGCAGTATAATGCGTCCCTTGATATATTTATAAAGTGAAACACCTTATATCACTTAATAAACGGAGGTCTTCTGGTTCAGACTGTATACGTTAGATTCGTTTCAGAGTAAACTGCATACTGTGTTCCAACATTATGAAACAACTCCGACGAAAACGATCTATTGACAGATAACTAGCACGGATTGAGAATATGTCGGTCTTGGGAACCACAACTGGTTCTTCATTAACACGAGTTAATGCATGCTATCGACAGGGAACCTCAAGTTGACTCAATATTTCTGGATTACCGGAAGACTTTTGACACAGATCCTCACGCTTATCTTCTATTCAAACTGCGTGCTTATCGGATAGTGTCTCAGCTGTATGATTGAATTCATGATTTCCTGTCAGAAAGGTCACAGTTCGTAGTAATGGACGGGAAGTCGTAGAGTGAAACAGAAGTGATAACTAGAGTTCCCCAAGGAAGTGTTATAGGTCCTCTGCTATTCTTAGCCGGCCGAAGTGGCCGAACGGTTCTAGGCGCTACAGTCTGGAACCGCGCGACCGCTACGGTCGCAGGTTCGAAACCTGCCTCGGGCATGGCTGTGTGTGATGTCCTTGGATTAGTTAGGTTTAAGTAGTTCTAAGTTCTAGGGGACTGATGACCTAAGATGTTAAGTCCCATAGTGCTCAGAGCCTTTTTTTTTTTTTCTATTCTTAGTATACATAAACGATTGCGGAGACAATCCAATCAGTCCTCTTAGATTCTTTGCTAATGAAGTTGTCGTTTACCGTCTAGTAAACTCATTATTAGATCAAAACAAACAGAGAAGACCTGCATGGCTCGAAAAGTAGTAACTGAGCTTGGAGAATAAAATGTGTGAAATATTCCGCATGACTACTACAAAACTGCAAAATAAAATTCTGTTATACGATAAATCACACAAATTTAAAGATTCGTATTCAACTAAATACTTCATGATTACAAGTACGAACAATTTCAGTGTGACACGTCGCATAGAAAATGAAGGGAATACGAGCCCAAGACTATGTTTTATTTGCAGAACACTTAACAGGTGTAACAAATATACCAGGGTTGGATCTTAAATACTGGCAACTATTTATTCACAACCGATACAAAAGAGTTACATGTTTGCACCTGTTACTATACTTCAAAGTAGTCACCAGCGTTATGTAGAACCCGTTACCAGCGATGTGGAAGGCGTAGTGTACCGTTCGTTAGCAGAGCCTGTTCTGTTAATGGTGCGAATGGAGTGGTCTAAAATTATGGTGATTCTCGTGTACGACTGTGACGGTGTTATCCTAATGCATTACGTTCCCCCACGGCAGGCCGTCAGTGCACAGTATTACTGTTCGTTTTTGGAGCATCACCTGCGACCAGCTTCGCGAAAGAAGCGGCGACACTTTCTGCGCAACTCACCCATCATTTTGCACGGCAATACGCGGGCGCATACAGCGCAAGCTGTGGCTGCTCTGTTCGGTCGATGGGACTGGGAAGTACTGTACCATCCACCATATTCACCGGACTTAAAGTCATTGTGACTTTGATTTGATTCCGAAGATGAAGGGACCACTTTGTGGCATTAGCTTCAGAACTGTTCCAGAGATTCGACAGGCAGGAGACCTCTCCATTCGTACCATCAACAGAACAGGCTCAACTAACGGTACACTACGCCTTCTACATCGCTGGCAACGGGTTCTACACACCGCTGGTGACTACTCTGAAGGACAGTAACAGGTGCAAACATGTAACTCTTTTTGTACTGGTTGTGAATAAATACACTCCTGGAAATTGAAATAAGAACACCGTGAATTCATTGTCCCAGGAAGGGGAAACTTTATTGACACATTCCTGGGGTCAGATACATCACATGATCACACTGACAGAACCACAGGCACATAGACACAGGCAACAGAGCATGCACAATGTCGGCACTAGTACAGTGTATATCCACCTTTCGCAGCTACGCAGGCTGCTATTCTTCCATGGAGACGATCGTAGAGATGCTGGATGTAGTCCTGTGGAACGCCTTGCCATGCCATTTCCACCTGGCGCCTCAGTTGGACCAGCGTTCGTGCTGGACGTGCAGACCGCGTGAGACGACGCTTCATCCAGTCCCAAACATGCTCAATGGGGGACAGATCCGGAGAACTTGCTAGCCAGGGTAGTTGACTTACACCTTCCAGAGCACGTTGGGTGGCACGGGATACATGCGGACGTGCATTGTCCTGTTGGAACAGCAAGTTCCCTTGCCGGTCTAGGAATGGTAGAAAGATGGGTTCGATGACGGTTTGGATGTACCGTGCACTATTCAGTGTCCCCTCGACGATCACCAGAGGTGTACGGCCAGTGTAGGAGATCGCTCCCCACACCATGACGCCAGGTGTTGGCCCTGTGTGCCTCGGTCGTATGCAGTCCTGATTGTGGCGCTCACCTGCACGGCGCCAAGCACGCATACGACCATCATTGGCACCAAGGCAGAAGCGACTCTCATCGCTGAAGACGACACGTCTCCATTAGTCCCTCCATTCACGCCTGTCGCGACAACACTGGAGGCGGGCTGCACGATGTTGGGGCGTGAGCGGAAGACGGCCTAACGGTGTGCGGGACCGTAGTCCAGCTTCATGGAGACGGTTGCGAATGGTCCTCGCCGATACCCCAGGAGCAACAGTGTCCCTAATTTGCTGGGAAGTGGCGGTGCGGTTCCCTACGGCACTGTGTAGGATCCTACGGACTTGGCGTGCATCCGTCCGTCGCTGCGGTCCGGTCCCAGGTCGACGGGCACGTGCACCTTCCGCCAACCACTGGCGACAACATCGATGTACTGTGGAGACCTCACGCCCCACGTGTTGAGCAATTCGGCGGTACGTCCACCCGTCCTCCCGCATGCCCACTATACGCCCTCGCTCAAAGTCCGTCAACTGCACATACGGTTCACGTCCACGCTGTCGCGGCATGCTACCAGTGTTAAAGACTGCGATGGAGCTTCGTATGCCACGGAAAACTGTCTGACACTGACGGCGGCGGTGCACAAATGCTGCGCAGCTAGCGCCATTCGACGGCCAACACCGCGGTTCCTGGTGTGTCCGCTGTGCCGTGCGTGTGATCATTGCTTGTACAGCCCTCTCGCAGTGTCCGGAGTAAGTATGGTGGGTCTGACACACCGGTGTCAATGTGTTCTTTTTTCCATTTCCAGGTGTGTAGTTGCCACTATTTACGTTCCAACCCTCCTATTGAAGAGATTGCCCACACTACAGCTTCCTTAACACATGCCGCACAGCAGTATGTGCCGGAAGAGGAAAGACAAGCGTACCGTGGCCAGTCTCTCTAGTAGATTTGTTGCTCAAGGCGTTTTACTGTCAGGAAACTTAGGAAGACGCAATAATGAGACTGTCTTCACTGCGCTTGTTCGTCCTCTTTTGGAGTACTACTGTGCAATACGGTTTTCTTACCAGATAGGATTGAGAGAGGCCATTGAAAATTTTCAACAGAGGCTTGTTTTGCATTATTACGAAATAAGAAACAGGGGAGGGAGTATCACAGATATGATAAGGATAAGCGAACTGGGTGGCAGTCATTCAAACAATGGCGTTTTTCGTGGCGACGATATCTTTCCACGAAATTTGTGCTACTAATTTTCTTCTGCGAACGCGAAAATATTTTCTAGGGGACCACCTACGCAGAGAGGACTGACCATCGTGATATAATAAGAGAAATCAGAGCTCCCAAGGAAAGATGTAAGTGTTCATTTTTCTCACGTGTTGTTTGAGAGAGGAATGCTAGGGAAATAGTTGGAAAGTGGTTCTCTACATCCTCTGCCAAACACTGTAAATTGCGGAGTAAACAAGTGGATGCATATGCACAGTGTTTTGTGAAGTAGATTTCTAAGGACCCGTGGAGTCGTCGACAATTATGTTCTCAAATGAACCATGGTTCAAGTTGACGACCCACTGTGGATACGAAAATTTGTAGGAAAAAATGTTAAAAACGCGAAACAAACCACAACGAGACAATTACATTGAAAGACGAATCGTTATTTGGTTGGGAACCACAATCAGTAACAAGGAACACCGTAAAACATATTCGTAGCGGAGACGGTCACACGGGAAAACCGTTGTACGAATATCGTAGAGGTATGTGTACGATTAATGCGTGATCACAGATTTAATATTATGGACAATAGTATTCCATACTCACAGAACAGACGCATTCCTGTCCATGGAAAGTTATGATATTGCACAAATGGAGTAGCCTGTATCTTCCCTGACCTGAATCCCATGCATACGAATAAGCGTGGGACGTTCTCAGCGGGTGCGTTGGATGTTATCACCTTGGCCATTTCGGGGGAACGAAAGTGCATCGTGAGGGAAATATTACGAAGTGTGTACAGAACTTGAGAGAGTCTAAATATATGTAGATCGTGTAATACTGACCGTGATGAGCATATTATTTTGTGATTTGTTGGTACGCATGGGGCAATGGCGGTTTCTATGAGTGTGCAGATTTGTGGTTCCATCTCTTTCCTTCCTCCAGAGCGGCGATTATTTTCCGTATCACGTGAGTAAAGTTGACTTCTTTTCTAGAACCTGTAAGTTCGCATAGTTCTATGATGTCCCAATACACATGTTAATGGAAGGTGTAACACGGATACATCGTTGTTCCTCTGTAGTTGTCAAATGGTGTAATTAGTCTTCCCAGTAAGAGCTCATCGTCACATGTAAGATTCTAAATCATGAATTTAATTTAGTGTCCGCGCTTGACTCAACATGATAGGAGTAATAAAAAAAGAGACTCCTTGTTAGTATTCTGCAACAACTTTTATTTATTCACTAAATGGTTTTCAGCTTATTAGGTCATCACCAAGTGATAAACTTAGCCATAGGTTCATTTAGCAGACGCAAAAGCCTCACGCAGATGCTCGTGAGACAGAGATATTACATGACACAGAATTTAGAGATTAAAATTGTTTATTTGATCTTAAAATACATTTTTTTATAAATCTTAATGCTTACATTTACAACAAATAATTTTATTATAAAAGTGGTAATCGAATTATCGCACGTAACTTTGGAGGGAGAAAACGGATATTTTGTTTTTCATTTAAACATAGTCTTAACAGTCTATCATATGCTTTTTGATCTCTAGTATTTTCAGGAACGTCATCTTTCTTCCTTACTTATGTATGTACGAAGACTGTCACACTGCTCATCATATAGATAGTTTTCTACGAGCAGATGCTCGGTAACAGTTAAATATGCCTCTCCTGCTTCTCTCACTTTTGTCACAGGTTCATTTAGCAGACGCCTCACGAAGATGCTCGTCCAACTCCACTGGCAGACACTGCATGAGAGGCGTTGTGCATCACGTTGTGCTTTACTGTTATAATTCCCAAGGGTTACGTTCATAGAAGTGTTAACCAAAGAGCTTCCTCCTCATATATTTCAAGAAAAGACTATGAAAATTAAATATGTGAGCCGGCCGGAGTCGACGAGCGGTTCTAGGCGCTACAGTCTGAAACCGCGCGACCGCTACGGTCGCAGGTTCGAATCCTGCCTCGGGCATGCATGTTTGTCCTCAGGTTAGTCAGGTTTAAGTAGTTCTAAGTTCTAGGGGACTGATAACCACAGCAGTTAAGTCCCATAGTACTCAGAGCCATTTGAACCATTTGATTAAATATGTTTAATTAAATATTAACTTTTGAATATTGTCCTAGCTATGTTATTGGTATTAAAAAATGCAGGTTCGTATTTGCTGAATTTTTGCGAGAGTAAAATTTGCCAGTATATATAGTTGTGCGACGTAAATAGAAGTTCGTGGGCGTGTTTCTACATTTGAAAGATCAAGAATATTCAAATATAGCACCAGTCGTATAAGCGTAGCGATAGTAGCGCCAATATGAGAGAACGCAAATCAGGTTTGCTTTAAATACGCGCAGTAAAGGTCTTAGCTTTTGAGATTCGACGTGGTGAGCTGATGTTGGTCAAGAATGCCTTAAGGTGACAAAGACGCCATTATCAACACCTCACTGAGTACGAACGAGGTCGCGAGATGGGGCTGCGAGAAGCTGGACGTTCCTTCTGTGATATTGCAGAAAGGCTTGTCAGGAATCTAGCCACTGTACATGACTGCTGGTAGCCGTGGTCACGAGAATGTACGGCCGCAATAAGACCAGGCTCCAGCTGGTCAGGTGGCACTACCTAGAGGGAAGACCGCCGTGTAGTGTGTATGGCTTTGGCGCATCGTACTGCATCTGCAGCAGCAATTCGGGCAGTAGTTGGCGCTACAATGACACAACGAACTGTTACAAATCGGTTATTTCAAGGAAAAATCCAAGCCAGAGTAGCGTACATTCTACTGTACACAAACCACCGCCATTTGCGACTTCATTGGTGTCAAGCGAGAGCTCAATGTAGGGCAGGGTGGAGGTCTGTTATGTTTTCTTAAGAGAGCTGGTTGTGCCTCGTTGCCAGTGGTGGCCGTGTGCTGGTTACAAGGAGGCCATTTGAGGGCCTGCAATCAACCTTCATTCCAGACACACTCGATCTACTACTGGAGTTATGGACTGGGGGCGAGTTCGTATGACAACAGGAGCAGTCTCGTGGTTATACCACGAACCCTGACTGCAAATTTGTACGTCAACCTGGTGATTTGATCTGTTTTTCTGCCACTCATGAATAGCATTCCAAGGGGTGTTTTCCAACAGGATAACGCTCGACCACACACCGCTGTTCCCCAGTATGCTCTTCAGAGTGTCGACATCACCAGATATATCTTCAATCCAACGGGAGATCATCGGATGACAACTCCAGCGTCATACATGAACAGCATTAACCGTTCCTTTAGTGATCGAGCAAGTGCAACAGGCATGGAACTCCGTCCCACAAACTGACATCCGGCACCTATACAACGCAATGCACGCGCGTCTGGGTGCTCGCATTCAACATTCTGTCTGTTACCCCGTTTATTAATGTACCAGCACTTAACACTTGCAATGGCTTATCTCGCGCTTACATGAAACTGTGATCTTGCATTGTTAATCACATAAATATGTCATCTAGGCAAATTTATTCCCAAAATTCCGTTAGTCTATATTGATTATTTTTTGATGTTCCGAATTTTTCCCATCCTTGTATATCAAGTTTTCATAGTTAGACAAAATTTGACATTATCTTCCTGATAAAGTTAAAAGCCCCTCAAATACTGCCGACTTTCAATAACAGTACGAATACAACCAAAATATTATTCAAAATAAAGGTACTATTGTATCTCTGAAGCAAGCACCGTGGAGGGCTTTGTATAGACCAGTCAGGTATTCCTGTGGCAAGAGGGTTGTCTGAACGTGAAAGAAGCTGACGGCTGCAAAGACACATTCTATCCATCAGCGATCATCTGCTACTGGAAAAACAAAGTTTCATTTATGCATAAAAGAGGTACTAGAAAATAGCGAGAGTGAAATTATTTTTATTTCTGTTTTGAAAAGCCCTTTGACAGAGCACGTTAAATCAGTATTTCAATTCTTCCTGCATGCATTCCTCTTCCTCCCTGCCCACTTTCGTTTCTTATGTTCTGATATCTGTTACCGGAGCTTCTCCATGTTGCGAGGCCGTTTTCTTTTCCTTTCTTGTTCGTTCCTGAAGATAACTTTTTTTGAATTTTGTTCCTCAATAAATTCCTTGTCAAAGAGGGCGGAGGAGCGGATAGAGGTTCAGGGCACTATCTAGTCCTAGGGGTGGGAAATTGCCCCTAAAGGCGGAAGAATCAGCAATTATCAACGACATGAGGATGCAGAAGGCAATGGAAACCACTGCATTAAAGACACGTAACGTGTATCCACAGGGCATGTGACCTGTAGTTGAAGAAGTGTCATTCATGATGATCTCTCCATTGGCAAAAGATTCCGGAATAGTCCCATATTCGGATCTCCGGGAGGGGACTGCCAAGGGGGAGGTTGCCATGAGAAAAAGATTGAATAATCAACGAAAGGATAATGTTCTACGAGTCGGGGCGTAGAATGTCAGAAGCTTGAACGTGGTAGGGAAACTAGAAAATCTGAAAAGGGAAATGCAAAGGCTCAATCTAGATATAGTAGGGGTCAGTGAAGTGAAGTGGAAGGAAGACAAGGATTTCTGGTCAGATGAGTATCGGGTAATATCAACAGCAGCAGAAAATGGTATAACAGGTGTAGGATTCGTTATGAATAGGAAGGTAGGGCAGAGAGTGTGTTACTGTGAACAGTTCAGTGGCCGGGTTGTTCTAATCAGAATCGACAGCAGACCAACACCGACAACGATAGTTCAGGTATACATGCCGACGTCGCAAGCTGAAGATAAACAGATAGAGAAAGTGTATGGGGATATTGAAAGGGTAATGCAGTATGTAAAGGGGGACGAAAATCTAATAGTCATGGGCGACTGGAATGCAGTTGTAGGGGAAGGAGTAGAAGAAAAGGTTACAGGAAAATATGGGTTTGGGAAAGGAATGAAAGAGGAGAAAGACTAATTGAGTTCTGTAACAAGTTCCATCTAGTAATACCGAATACCCTGTTCAAGAATCACAAGAGGTGGAGGTATACTTGGAAAAGTCCGGCAGATACGGGAAGATTTCAATTAGATTACATCATGGTTAGACAGAGATTCCGAAATCGGATACTGGATTGTAAAACGTACCCAGGAGCAGATATAGACTCAGATCACAATATAGTAGTGATGAAGAGTAGGCTGAAGTTCAAGACATTAGTCAGGAAGAATCAATACGCTAAGAAGTGGGATACGGAAGTTCTAAGGAATGCCGAGATACGTTTGAAGTTCTCTAACGCTATAGATACAGCAATAAGGAATAGCGCAGTAGGCAGTTGAAGAGGAATGGACGTCTCTAAAAAAGGCCATCACAGAAGTTGGGAAGGAAAACATAGGTACAAAGAAGGTGGCTGCGAAGAAACCATGGGTAACAGAAGAAATACTTCAGTTGATTGATGAAAGGAGGAAGTACAAACATGTTCCGGGAAAAGCAGGAATACAGAAATACAAGTCGCTGAGGAATGAAATAAATAGGAAGTGCAGGAAAGCTAAGACGAAATGGCTGCAGGAAAAATGTGAAGACATCGAAAAAGATATGATTGTCGGAAGGACAGACTCAGCATACAGGAAAGTCAAAACAACCTTTGGTGACATTAAAAGCAAACGTGGTAACATTAAGAGTGCAACGGGAATTCCACTGTTAAATGCAGAAGAGAGAGCAGACAGGTGGAAAGAATACATTGAAAGCCTCTATGAGGGTGAAGATTTGTCTGATGTGATAGAAGAAGAAACAGGAGTCGATTTAGAAGAGATAGGGGATCCAGTCTTAGAATCGGAATTTAAAAGAGCTTTGGAGGACTTACGGTCAAATAAGGCAGGAGGGATAGATAACATTCCATCAGAATTTCTAAAATCATTAGGGGAAGTGGGAACAAAACGACTATTCACGTTGGTGTGTAGAATATATGAGTCTGGCGACATACCATCTGACTTTCGGAAAAGCATCATCCACACAATTCCGAAGACGGCAAGAGCTGACAAGTGCGAGAATTATCGCACAATCAGCTTAACAGCTCATGCATCGAAGCTGCTCCAAGAATAATATACAGAAGAATGGAAAAGAAAATTGAGAATGCGCTAGGTGACGATCAGTTTGGCTTTAGGAAAAGTAAAGGCACGAGAGAGGCAATTCTGACATTACGGCTAATAATGGAAGCAAGGCTAAAGAAAAATCAAGACACGTTCATAGGATTTGTCGACCTGGAAAAAGCGTTCGACAATATAAAATGGTGCAAGCTGTTCAAGATTCTGAAAAAAAAGTAGGGATAAGCTATAGGGAGAGACGGGTCATATACAATATGTACAACAACCAAGAGGGAATAATAAGAATGGCCGATCAAGAACGAAGTGCTCGTATTAAGAAGGGTGTAAGACAAGGATGTAGCCTTTCGCCCCTACTCTTCAATCTGTACATCGATGGAAGCAATGATGGAAATAAAAGAAAGGTTCAGGAGTGGAAATAAAATACAAGGTGAAAGGATATCAATGATACGATTCGCTGATGACATTGCTATCCTGAGTGAAAGTGAAGAAGAATTAAATGATCTGCTGAACGGAATGAACAGTCTAATGAGTACACAGTATGGTTTGAGGGTAAATCGGAGAAAGACGAAGGTAATGAGAAGTAGTAAAAATGAGTACAGCGAGAAACTTAACATCAGGATTGAGGGTCACGAAGTCAATGAAGTTAAGGAATTCTGCTACATAGGCAGTAAAATAACCAATGACGGACGGAGCAAGGAGGACATCAAAAGCAGACTCGCTATGGCAAAAAAGGCATTTCTGGCCAAGAGAAGTCTACTAATATCAAATACCGGCCTTAATTTGAGGAAGAAATTTCTGAGGATGTACGTCTGGAGTACAGCATTGTATGGTAGTGAAACATGGACTGGGGGAAAACCGGAACAGAAAAGAATCGAAGCATTTGAGATGTGGTGCTATGGACGAATGTTGAAAATTAGGTGGACTGATAAGGTAAGGAATGAGGAGGTTCTACGCAGAAACGGAGAGGAAAGGAATATGTGGAAAACACTGATAAGGAGAAGGGACAGGATGATAGGACATCTGCTAAGACATGAGGGAATGACTTCCATGATACTAGAGGGAACTGTAGAGGGCAAAAACTGTAGAGGAAGACAGAGATTGGACAACGTCAAGCAAATAATTGAGGACGTAGGTTGCAAGTGCTACTCTGAGATGAAGAGGTTAGCGCAGGAAAGGAATTCGTGGCGGGCCGCATCAAACCAGTCAGTAGACTGACGACAAAAAAAAAAATCCTGTTATGTGTGTCCATTGCCGCAGTGGTAACACTGGTTCCCGTCAGACCACCAAAGTGAAGCACTGTCTGACTTGGCTAACACTTGGATGGGTGACCGTCCGGTCTGCCGGGCGCTGTTGGCAAGCGGGGTGCACTCAGCCCTAGTGAGCCAAATTGAGGAGCAACTTGGCTGAGAAGTCGCTGCTCCGGTAACGAGAACTGATACCGGCCGCGAGAGCGGTGTGCTGACCACATGCCCCTTCATATCCGCATCAAGGGACTCCTGTAGGCTGAGAAGGACACGGCGGTCGGTCAGTACCGTTACGGTCTTCCGAAACCTGTTCGGACGGAGTTTAGTTTATATGTGTCCGTTACGTTGATCTGTGTCATCGTGGTACACGTTTCTGATATTCTGGAATGCAATGTTCATTTTAGTCGCTCTTCTCTCTAGAATGTCTTGGTCATTGTTTATGCTAAGCCACTCAGCTAAATATTTCAATGAGCAGACCTTTTTGATTTTGTTTCGATTTATGAGTAATTTCTGTAGACAATTTTTTACCTTTCTTTTGAAGTGTGTCTTTGGGAAAGAAATTTGTAAAGTTATTTCTTCTGCTTGCACAATTGGAATTCTGGTGTATTTATAAAGTTTTATACATAAAATCAGCATTTTAAGATCGGCACTATATCCAATTTTGGTTTAAGCATCATTAACTGTGCCATTTTAATGTAGACTGCAGCCAATCTTTCACCTCTTCTTACGACACCAAACATTTCTTTTCCCTTGGATTGTCTATTTGTAAATTAATTTCGGTATTCGTTTATCTGATATCCTTTAAATACGTTCATTCCATTTTTTTGACGCCCAGTTCACAACTCTTCCACTATTGTTTATCCGATCTATGAGTTTGAAACCAGCAGGTGGTCCTATCGAGTCCTGTCTCTGCAGCTTCAATCCATCTCCAGTGACTGGTTGTTAAAGTCTCTGACCGTAGGCTAGAATTGCTACTGCGATCACATCATAAAATTTTAGTTCGGTCTCTCTCGTAACATTTTTAGAGAGACTGCGATTTATAGTACCTACTTACTGTAGAAATTTTTGTAATTTGTATTCTTCATCATTGGATCTAATATATGAGATCTCACATCCCAGGTATTTTAAAGTTCATAGTGGTTCTAGCTATAATCAACTACTATCTCTGCTTTTAAATGCTCTTTACTACTGAATGCCATTCTAAGATTTCATCGATATAACTGCATGAATACAGACATTTATAACTGCAATAACTCACGTGATAGCAAGGTTTAGTAATTTTTTTCGACGTATTAAACCAAAAGTACAGAACATGAGTAATTTTGCGGAATTGTGTTACAGCCTGTAAATCTGATGGTGAGCCCAAGCGACTCAGTTCGGCTTGGTAGCTATCGGTGTAAGTCAGTATACTTGCCAACTAATTTAAAAAAAAAAATGGTTCAAATGGCTCTGAGCACTATGGGGCTTAACTTCTGAGGTCATCAGTCTCCTAGAACTTAGAACTACTAAGGACATCACACACGTCCATGCCCGAGGCGGTTCCAGACTGTAGCGCCTAGAACCACTCGGCCACCCCGGCCGGCCAACAAATTTAAACAAAAAGGGGAAGTAATCAAAATATTTTATCATAACGTAATACAACTTGCATTAAAAACGCAAATTTGAAGCAAGACCTTTTTTTTTTACATCAAATCAAATTTTGCGTAGTAGTCTCCGGCAACAACGAAGATGGAAGTCAAAGATAATTGATGGAATCACTGAAAATTATTGAAGAGGTTAAAAAAAAGGAGAATGGATGTTGTAGCAATAGATAACATGAATGAAGTTCTGGGATCAAATCTTGATTTTGAGTTTATGAAGTAGCCAAAAATATTTTGTGGCGAACTTGTAAAACAGTTTTTACTTCATCTCAATTTCTCCGAAATGTTCTGATTTTAATATGCTTGTGCCACTTCCTGTGACATGGAAAGGTCACTTTGTATGTACAAAAATGTTCTTTCTGATAAACGCATGAGCGTAAACGAAGATAATTTGAAGAAGGTTTTTGTGTACTGTTTTAGAATACAGTAGAAAAGATACAGAACTGAATTTTGATTCTACATTTTTTATCGTTTTACTGCCTCATTACGCATGTTTAATCATATGATACTGTATGAAAGCATGCATTCATTTGATAGTGCTCGAGAATCTAGGCTCTATCGGTGCATTTTAATACGTCGAATCTTCTGCAAGACCTAATACACGTATCTGTCTGTCCTATGTTCCAACAGGTGTCACATGAGTGGGGCTAAGAAAATTGTGGAGTGGCTGTATAAAAAAAGCTGCAGGACGTCAAGAGAGGAGCATTTCTCTTTTGTGATTCCCCTAAATAAACAGCAACGCATTGTGACATTTTCTTGTATCTGGTTGGATAAAAGGACGTTCCTATGTTGACACGCGATCTCGATCACTTTTCCGGGAAGCCTCACATAATTAAATCGAACTCGTTGCTCGAAATTGCATTTTACGAAAACGGGACACGTCACCCACCAGCATTTATTTGTGCAGTACCCCTTGGGTAACTGGGAGTCGAGAGCAATTGTTGTGCCGTGGTGAGCCCAAAACGGGCGGGAGACGGGGAGAAAAGGCTGGAAACTGAATGGGGAGGAAGTTCCAGGAATAGAGCAGTGTTGTGCCGGCAAGTGGCGGTAAGCACAAAGGGCGCGGCCGGCAGAGGCCGCTACAAAAGCCGCCGGTCGCTCGCCGATAACGGGCTCGCCGCCTAAACAATACCTGTCTGTCTGCGCCTGACGCTCAGATAACCATCACCAGCTTCCTTCCGCCTGCCTTCCGCCTCGCCGGCCACGCCGCCAACAATTACCTGTCTTTTTGATTTGCAGCTCCATCTATTGGCCGTGTTTGTAGTTAAAATTGTTGGATGTGAGGTCCATCAGTTATGCAAAACACCGTTTTTCTCAGCACTCAAACATGTTTCGGTACCACTGTGCCATCATCAGCGGGTTTTCGTTTTTATTTATTCTGCAATGTGAACATTTTTAGACAACACATCGTTTCCTTTTGAAAATACCTTTACATTTGGTGCGCATGAATTTTCTGAATCACTTTTGTGTTAATTACTACCGGTAGCTTGTCATCTGCAACCAAACGATGTTGATGAGAAACTCTTTTTCTGGGAGTTAACCTATCTTCTAGAATGTAATTTAGTTTTTCGCGATGTTTTCGCGCCTATTTTCATATTTACTTACGTTTTCGTATGGCACGCACTTCCATTCTCCGCATCATGCTTTCTCATCAACATCGTTTGGCTGCAGATCACAACCTGTAGTAATTAACACAAAAGTGATCCAGAAAATTCATTCACACCAAACGTAAAGGTATTTACAGAAAGAAACGATCTGTTGTTTGAACTAAAAATGCACATAATTGCCGGCCGGAGCAGTTCTAGGCGCTACAGTCTGAAATCGCACGACCGCTGCGGTCGCAGGTTCGAATTGTGCCTCGGGCATGGAAGTGTGTGATGTCCTTAGGTTAGTTAGGTTTAAGTAGTTCTAAGTTCTAGGGGACTTATGACCTCAGCAGTTGAGTCTTACAGTGCTCAGAGCCATTTGGACCATTTTTTGCACATAATTTTATTTGGTACTGGATGGCATCGTGGGGGGGGGGGGGGTAAAAATCGTAGAGGGAGACCAAGAGATGAATACACTAAGCAAATTCAGAAGGATGTAGGCTGCAGTAGGTACTGGAAGATGAAGAAGCTTGCACAGGATAGAGTAGCATGGAGAGCTGGGATCAAATCAGTCTGAGGACTGAAGACCACAACAGCAACAACAGCAAAATTTTGTAATTATTTAAAAAAATGTTCACATTGCAGAATAAATAAAAACTAAAACCCACTGATGATGGCACAGTGGTGCCGAAACATGTTTGGGTACTGAGATAAACAGTGTTTTGCATAACTGGCGGACTTCACATCTAACAAAAATTACCTGCTTCATTCCCGTTTTCTTCAACCACCGCCAGGATGCGCGCAGTCCACTCCGACTGTCACGTGACTGCTGCGAACTATTTTTCGGAACTACATTATCGGAAGAGCCAAAACCACGGGCATAACCAGCACATTATTGGGGGCGAAGATAGGGTCTAAGCGGGAGATACCCTGTGAAAAAAAGGTGAAATATTATGACATAAAACCACTTTTTGGAGCGTTATGGACAGCTCAGACCATACATTTCAATAGCACTTAAAACTGCTAAAGCCTGGATTAAAACGAATTGTGCGATTACTGAGTGTAAATACAGATATTTTTGCATGCTGTGTTAGTTTGGGTAATAAAACATGTTTAAGAACAAATAATACGCCAGAAAGAACAGACCTAAAATTCTATGCTTTTAAAGCATGGATAACGCTGGAAGCGTGTTATTTTCAAGCGCGCACACACTACGTCAACGAGGGCCAACGAACGACAGATATGGCTTCGGCCGAATGTTGGTTACTTATGCATTGGCGTTCGGCTTCTCATCAGCACCAAACGAAGGTTTGGGGCCAAGGGATTCAGCCACGTGCAATCACAGTTGGCAGTGACAACTTGTCGACGCTGCTCTCGTTATGTTATTACTATTATAAATTAGCGGTTTAATAACAGTTTCGTGCGCCGATATAATGAGGAAAGGGGAAGATTTAACAATCGTCGCAAGTGCAAAATTCATTTTACTTCAAGAAGCTCATCATCAGAAAAAGAAGTGGTGCAAAATACCGTTCGCTACGCACCGTACGGTAATTTGCAGAGTACGTGCGTACAGATGATGCAGAAACCAGCCGTCTAGGTGACAGTTGTATCCAATGCCACTCAGGGTCATCCTTTATAATCGCCCACTCTTCCATGCATCGCCTAACACGAGATTTACAGGGGGCGTCCCTTCTGATAGGATGAGCTTTGTCTTGTGTTCAGGCTGCGTGAACAAATATAATACCTTCCCAGTTGTGGTTCCTTGAACTGCCACCCTTTCGGATTCGAGTCCATGTGTTAACGCCTTGCTTGGCGGGAGCAAGACGAGGTTGGTAACGTCACTAGATAGAATTCCGTGGTGCAATGTGCACTCCGAGACAAAATAATAGTAGTATGTTCACGTGCTACTGAATGTTGCCCAAGTACTACATATATCCTTTAGTGTGCAATAAATACCAACTATGCCACGCATCAAGAAATTCAATAAAAGGAAATTTCGTGGTAAACAGCTCACAAACAAAGCAAGCCACACTGTTGGCAGTAACCCATGTATCAGTTCTTCAGGGAAGAAACTCCACATGTCACGCCTCCTGGTGATTCAAATTTTTGTGTTAACAATGACGCTGTTTGTAGTGGATTTGTTGTTGTTGATGTGGCCATCTTATCTTCTTTGATAAAGGAAGTGGCGAAACGTAAACAATGTGATGGTCTAGGCTGACTGGAAATAACTGACAACAAAGTAGCAGGAAGGGATTAGCGTCAAAATTAGTTGTTCTGTGTAGATCCTGCAATAAATTTACCTCTAAAATGACTTCGAACATTGTGAATAATTCATATGATGTGAATTTGAAGTTAGTGTATGCAATGCGTGCAATAGGAAAAGGAAAAAAAAAGCTGCTCAAACGTTGTGTGGTTTGATGGACCTTCCCCCTCCTCCCAGCAAGTACATAAAAATACTTTTAAGTGCCTTGACGGTTGTGTCTAAAGCATCTATGAAACGTGCAGTAGAAGAAACTGTAAATATTAGTGGAACCAGAGACATTGCTCTTGCTCTTGATAGCACATGCAACGTCGAGGACATCGTTCTTTCAATGGTGTTGTAAGTGCTACTTCTGTGGAGAATGGAAAAGATGGTGATGTTGAGTGCTTATCTGCCACACATGCCATGGTAACACTGAAAGACATATTGAACATCAGTGGTGATACTTTAGTAACAAAGCTGGAGAGTTGTGGACTTGTGAAAAAGAGGATGGGTGCTAGACTGAGGAAGCTACGAAAAGAAATGAAAGTTGCTAGCTGATAGAAAATCTCTGGCCGAGGCAGATTGGCAGAAACTGAAATAGACCTTCTTCAGAGTTATTATCGACTGGCCATTAGATGAACTGCACCTCTGAAAGATGTTACAGCAATGAGAAAAGCTGTATGGGCCACCTACTTTCATAAGTTGTCCACAGGTGACCACCCGGTTCACAGACTCTGCCCTATAGGAGCAGATTCTTGATGTGGTTACCAAAAAGCAAAAGAAAGTGGTCATATATACCATCATAAGCATTCTCTTCCTGAGCCTGTTAGGAATTAAATAAAACCAATTTTTAGAGACCTGTGCGACCCTGTTTTGCTTAGTAAATGTCTTCATTGGGGTACTCAGAATGCAAATGAAAGTTTCAACCATTGCATATGCGAAAGATTACCCAATGATGTTTTTGTAGGACTAAATACATTAAAAGTTGGAGTACTAGATGCTGTGATATATTTCAACGATGGAGTGATAGGAAGATTGGAAGTCCAGAGAAATTTAAGCATAAAATGTGGCTTTAATATGGAAGATCAATTGCTTGTGTATGACAGACAATGGGTACATGGAGCTGAAAGATTCGCTTTTCTAGTTACCAAAGAAGCAAGAAGTGCTAAAAGGAATGCCAAGAGGAAGCTTGAAGATGAAGAAATGTTGCTGGATGAAGACTATGCTTCACGAATGTTCTGAGGCACAGTTTAATTGGACCCATATCTTCATTCGCAATTTCCCGCAAGTTGTATTTTACAAGATTCAGGTACAAATATTTCCTAAAGTTTATAAAGCATTGCTCTAATTTTTTTCTGTAGCTTGCAATAGTCCATATTACGTAGCAGATATAAACTTTATTGCAGAATCAACTAAATTATAGAAAAATAACATTTTTATTAGGAAAAAAATTATAAAAATTAAAATGTAAGATATGATACTTTTTATCCTTGTAATATACATAATATGTGGAATTAAATAGGATTAGTACCTCAGCCATCATGTAATGCATATCTCGTAAAAATTTGGTCTCCTTCAAATAACACTGGATAGAACGGTACCTCAATATGAGGAATCATTTAGGAAAAAAAAATTGCATCAATTTCTTTGTAATTTTTTTAATAACCCTAAGCAGGTTCAAAAATATTCAAAATACTTCTAATGTATTTAGAAAGTGTGCTGCATTACCTGATATCAACAAAAAAAATCTGTAAAACATACACATTATAAACAGTGCCTGAAAGAAGTAGGTGTTGATTTTTACATAATACTGAGACGGAAAAGTACCCTGTATCCATAAAGCTCTTCTGAACATGTTTAGCACCTACAATGTTCTTCGGGTTTTTCTCCCCGTGTATGCGACCATTGCTAATAGAGTTAACGCAGCTATTTTGCTCGAGTACGTTTTCAGGATCAAAATCTGCCTGTTTGTTGTACCATATGTTTTCGACAACCGCCGCTGGAGTGCGCTGGGTTCGAGGGATGATGTCGGTGAGCAAGTGGTTCCTGAGCTCACGCCCTAACCCCGCTGGAAATTGCGTCCAATTGCGCATTGCCGTCTCTTGTGAGAACGGTTGAAGTCTGGCAAATAAACAGAGGCTATTCGAAAGAGGCAATTGGAAACTGGCGGTCTTCTCTGCTTCTGAACTTCGCAACTGTTCTTAAGTTTGCGGGAGGTAACTCTTAGCGCTAAATCCGCAACTCGGGCAAGTGTCTGCTCGCCACTCTGGAGCGACACACCTCTGTAGCGTCTGCGACGGCCACTTAATTCATCAGCACGGTGCCGGTATCGCTGTCCACGTCACGCACTGCACTGCGCTGTCGCCTGCCCTACTTGACCTGCGCAACCTCGCAGATGAGCTCACCGGCTGCCTAGACAGCATGCAGTGTAGGATTTTCGACACTTCACGGATGGGTTCAACAACCTGGAGTTAGTGTTTGTGGGAACAGTTGGAAAAAAACTGAACCGAACTTGGTTCACTATTGATTCAGAACGAGACGTCAGTTATTGTGGAGATGACATACTGCTAACGCAATATTTATAGGTGTGGTTGCCCAATATCTGGAGCAATTTTAACCAAACTTGGTACACACATGACTTAGAGCCACGCTACATCACTAGTGAGGGTAAAACATCCATGTTTATAGTTGTGGTAGTGAAATACAAGGAGTAATTTGTACCAAACTTGGGACGTACATTATTTAGTACAATCTGACTGTTACTGTGTGGGTAAAACACCCCTAATACGATATTTGTAGGTGTGGTAGCGTACTGCCCGGAGCAATTTCAATCAAATTCGACAGTTACTGTGGCGGTAAAACGCACCTAACATACTATTTATAGATGTGGTAGAGTAATATCAGGAGCAATGTTAAGCAAATTTAGTCCAAATATGACTTAAGCACAACGAGACAGTTGCTGTGGGGACGGAGCACTACTAACACACCGTTTGCAGGTGTGATAACGGAATGTCTACAGCAGTTTCGAACGAAATTGATTAATGTGATGCACCGCGGCAAGAACATTCTGATTTGTTGTTCTGCTCATTTTGGTCTGACGTAACACTCCACGCTACTGTGTCCAATAACATATTCACCTGCGCCTAGCCGCGCGGGATTAGCCGAGCGGTCTAGGCGCTGCAGTCATGGACTGTGCGACTGGTCCCGGTGGAGGTTCGAGCCCTCCCTCGGGTATGGGCGTGTGTGTTTGTCCTTAGGATAATTTAGGTTAAGTAGTGTGTAAGCTTAGGGACGGATGACCTTAGCAGTTAAGTCCCATAAGATTTCACACACATTTGAACGTTTCTGAACGTCTGCGCCTAACTACAAAAATGGTTCAAATAGCTCTGAGCACTATGGGACTTAACTTTTGAGGTCATCAGTCCCCTATAACTTAGAACTACTTAAACCTAACTAACCTAAGGACATCACACACATCCATGCCCGAGGCAGGATTCGAACCTGCGACCGTAGCGGTCTCGCGGTTCCAGACTGTAGCGCCTAGAACCGCTTGGTCACTTCGGCCGGCGCCTAACTACAGAAATCTGCAACCGTTTGAATCTGCTTACTGTACTGAAGCTTTGATCTCTCTTACAATTTCCACCCTCCACGTTTCCCTTTTATAAAAAACACGATTCTTTAATGCCTCACGATACACCCTAACATGTGATCCACTGTTTCAGTGAAGTTGTGCCATAAATGTCTTTTTTCCCCAGTTCGATTCAGTATATCCTCGTTCTAAAATCAGTCCTTCGATCTTTAACACGCTTCAGTAGCAGCTCATTTCAGAAGCCTTTACTCTCTTCTGTGCTGTATTATTTATCATCTGAGTATTACTTCTGGGCAAAGCTACACTCCTTATGAACACCTCAGAAAGGCTTTCTAATCCAATATCTGACGTCAAGATATTAATGTTTTTCGGAAACACTCTTACTACCACAGCCAACTGCATTTTGCAGTCTTTCTACTATTGTCGCTACGATCGGTTACTCTGCTACTATCTTTTGTGTCTCTTTTTCCTAGCCTAATGTGATTCGACTACATTCCATTAAGCTTGTCTTACATTTTTTGATGTTGACGTTACAACCTCTTTTCAACGACCATTCAACCCGCTATTCCCAGTCCTCTGCCGTCTGACAGGATTACGAACACGTGCTGAAAAGTAATGCCTCCAATTTTTTATGTGAAAACTCTTTTTTAATGACACAAGTGTTTTTTTTTGTCGACATATTTATTTCTCAACATAGTCATTCTGCCCACAAACACATTTCTCCCAACGAGACACCAGCTTATTGGTGTCGTCACTATAGAATGTTTGACTTTGTTGACAGAGTCAAAACAACACCTAAGCTTGGACCGCTTCATCGCTATCAGAGTGGAGCCCCCGAAGGTCCTCTTTTTAAGTTTTCGGAACCGGTGGGACTCGGATGGGACCAAGTCGGGACTGTATGGAGGATGGTCGATGACAGTGAACCCAAGGCGCCATATTCTTGTAGATGTCGCGGCGTTCGTTTGTCGTCTGGCATTGTCACGCTGGAGATGAGGGTGCTCCATGTGGGGGCGAATTCTTCGAATTCAAAACTCTATTACAGCTCGCTGTTTGTCATGTACCAATATGATTACACTATGTGATCAAAACTATACGGTCACCCCCAAAAACATACGTTTTCATATTAGGTGCATTGTGCTGCCACCTACTGACAGGTACTCCATATCAGCGAACTCAGTAGTCATTCGACGTCGTGAGAGAGCAGAATGGGGCGGTCCGCGGAACTCACGGACTTGGACCGTGGTCAGGTGATTGAGTGTCACTTGTGTCATACATTTGTACGCGAGATTTCCATACCACACAGCTGAGTGTAGTGGATCTTCCTCCTCAACATGCGGCAGAGTAGAATCCCATATGCGACAATCATGTGCATTCATGACACCGTGAACAGTAAAATTTGTCTCGTCCATCCAAAGAATACTTACCCCATTTACGTATGTGCCTAACAACGAAGGGCAACGTCACGGCGTTGTAACCTATCTCCGGCTTCAATAAATTTGCCGCACACTGTGAATTGTGTAGAGATACCAGTGTAAAATGTGCCGCAAAATCTTTTGAACTGTTGACCACGGCAGAGTCAATTCCTGTGACACACCTCCAGCACTGGATGCAGAATCTGAAATACATGTTGTATGGTAGGCTACAGCTGCAGCAACAATCAACAACTGCCATGCGAATCGGCCTCCTCCCACTCCACGCTGCACCACCTAAATCACCCGTTTCTTCAAATTTATTGATCATATTCTTTAGCCCTTTGTTGACATGGGGCCTCATCGTAATTCTTTCTGTCGGCGATATTCATGCAATGCTGCGCTGCTATTGCTGGCGTTTAAATAAAACAATTTTACTGGCAGTGCACAGTTTTCCTTCTCAACAGTCATTGCGTTTCTCATGAAAAACTTCAACCTTCATAATCGTTTACACCAACAGCCACTTCACAAATAAAATAAACACTTGCCGCCAAGCGAGAAACAGCATACTGACGTCAAAACTAGGAACATTTCACATTGCGACTGCTTACAGCGCCATATTTCAGCTGGTGGTAGAAATGGAACTACCATTTTTTTTTTTCAGCATATTCCACGAGCGCACCGATTAATAAACATACCTACGATGTTTCAATATCCTGCGTTGTGTACAGTTCGCAATACAGCATTCACACAGAAGCTTTTCTTTCTGAAGGATATTTGTTATATTTCAACTGAAAATACACTACTGGCCATTAAAATTGCTACACCACGAAGATGACGTGATGCAGACGGGAAGTTTAACCGACAGGAAAGGGATGCTGTGATATGGAAATGATTAGCTTTTCAGCACATTCACACAAGGTTCGCGTCGGTGGCGACACCTACAACGTGCTGACATGAGGAAAGTTTCAAAACCGATTTCTCACACACAAACAGCAGTTGACCGGCGTTGCCTGATGAAACTTCGTTGTGATGCCTCGTGTAAGGAGGAGAAATGCGTACCGTCACGTTTCCGACTTTGATAAAGGTCGGATTGTAGCCTATCGCGATTGCGGTGTATCGTATCGCGACATTGCTGCCCGCGTTGGTCGAGATCCAATGACTCCTAGCAGAAAATGGAATCGGTAGTTTCAGGAGGGTAATACGGAACGCCGTGCTGGATCCCAACGGCCTCATATCACTAGCAGTCGAGATGACATGCATCTTATCCGCATGGCTGTAACGGATCGTGCAGCCACGTCTCGATCGCCGAGTCAACAGATGGGGACGTTTGCAAGACAACCATCTGCACGAACAGTTCGCCGACGTCTGCAGCAGCATGGACTATCAGCTCGGAGACCATGGCTGCGGTTACCCATGACGCTGCAACACAGACAGGAGCATCTGGTGTACTCAACGACGAACCTGGGTGCACGAATGGCAAACGTGATTTTTTTGGATGAATCCAGGTTCTGTTTACAGCATCATGATGGTCGCATCCGTGTTTGGTGACATCGCGGTGAACGCACATTGGAAGTTCAAATGGCTCTGAGCACTATGGGACTTAACATCGATGGTCATCAGTCCCCTGGAACTTAGAACTACTTAAACCTAACTAACCTAAGGACATCACACAACACCCAGCCATCACGAGGCAGAGAAAATCCCTGACCCCGCCGGGAATCGAATCCAGGAACCCGGGCGTGGGAACACATTGGAAGTGTGTATTCGTCATCGCCATAGTGGTGTATCACCCGGCGTGATGGTATGGGGTGCCATTGGTCACACGTCTCGGTCACCTCTTGTTCGCTTTGACGGCACTTTGAACAGTGGACGTTGCATTTCAGATGTATTGCGACCCGTGGCTCTACCCTTCATTCGATCCCTGCGACACCCTACATTTCAGCAGGATAATGCACGACCGCATGTTGCAGGTCCTGTACGGGCCTTTTTGGATACAGAAAATGTTCGACTGCTGCCCTGGCCAGTACATTCTCCAGATCTCTCACCATTTGGAAACGTCTGGTCAATGGTGGCCGAGCAACTGGCTACAGACGCGAGTTCTTGATGAATTGCGGTATCGTGTTGAAGCTGCATGTGCAGCTGTACCTGTACACGCCATCCAAGCTCTGTTTGACGCCCAGGCGTATCAAGGCCGTTATTACGGCCAGAGGCGGTTGTTCTGTGTACTGATTTCTCAGGATCTATTCACCCAAATTGCGTGCAAATGTAATCACATGTCAGTTCTAGTATAATATATTTGTCCAATGAATACCCGTTTATGATCTGCATTTCTTCTTGGTGTAGCAATTTTAATGGCCAGTAGTGTATCAAGAATTCCGTAGCATACCGATCTTAAGTATATTTGTCTGTAATTCTGCTGCTCCATTCCTTTACCTTCCTTATATTTGGGAGTCATCTATGTTTTTTTTTCTTTTTTTCAATCCCTTGAGGTTTTATGCTGGGCGAGAGTCACCTGCGGTTTTTGTTCTTTTCAATCGCTTTGTATTTTATGCTGGGCGAGATATTCGTGGTAAGCTCAAGCTAAGTAATTATCTCACCGACTGAACTATCCATGCGCGACTTACGACCCAGGTTCGAGTGCCGGGTCCCGGTGTGGCACACAGTTTCAGGGCTCTATCTTGTGCCATCGGGAACGTAGCGGTGCAAACGGAAACTTTTAATGGAGGCAGTGCCTCCGCCAGAGTTCGGTCAGTTGCGAATGCGCAGGTAGGAGGCGGAGGCTTGCACCGCCGTAACGGAGCAGCTTGCAACTGTACGTGGTCGGGGCGACCCGGAGACCCACATAGCGGCGACTAGCTGGGCGCCGGCTGGACACGCGCCAAGCGTGACGCACGGAAGAAGGTGACAGCCGCAAGCGGCAAGGTAAGAGCTACCCGCGCTTCGGCGCAGTCTAGTGGAAGATCGTGAAGCCGAAAAATATTTCTTTATTGACTATTTGTTAAGCTGCCCAGTAGCTACAGTTAAGCAGACTGCCTGAAAGAAAAAAAAGTGAAGCACCTAGAAGTGGAGGAGGAAACACGATGAAACTTCTTCATAGACTGAGAGGATACGTGATGTTGTTTCGGTGATAGCAAAATAGAGGCAAATACACAAAGAACTCTGAACTACGAGCACACCTATCAGTATGAAGTTGCAACCCCTCTGCCTGGTTAAACGCACTGATTCAGTTTGGAAGGGTGTCATAAAAACGTTGCATCCTCTCCTGAGGCAAACTGGTCCACAGCCAAATGACCAAGATACTACAAATTCCAGAATGAGATTTTCACTCTGCAGCGGAGTGTGCGCTGATATGAAACTTCCTGGCAGATTAAAATTGTGTGCCGGACCGAGACTCGAAATCGGGACTTTTGCCCTTCGCGGGCAAGTGCTCTACCAACTGACCAACCCAATAACGACTTACGACCCGCCCTCACAGCTTTACTTCTGCCTGTACCTCGCCTCCTACCTTCCAAACTTTACAAAAGCCCGAGTTCGAGTCTCGGTCCGGCACACAGTTTTAATCTGCCAGGAAGTTTCATACTACAAATTACTGTCCTGAGAGAGCATATAGCGCTTTCATTGTTGAGTATCAATTTAATTTATACTCTTTTTCTACAGAGGCTATGCTATAGATATACAAGATACTATAACAAATCGAGAAAAGCAGTATCAAAAACATTTTATACAAACGCATATAATTTCACTAATGAGGAGGTATTGAATAGAATTGCGGAGATGAGGAGTTTGTGGCACGACTAGAAAAAGGGATCGGTATGTCTGAGACATCGAGGGATCACCAATTTAGCATTGGAGGGCATCATCGAGGGTAAAAATCGTAGAGGGAGACCAAGGGATTAATACACTAAGCAGATTCAGAAGGAGGTAGGCTGCACTAGGTACTGGGAGATGAAGAAACTTCCACAGGATAGAATAACATGGAAAGCTGCATAAAACCAGTCACTGGACTGAAGACCACAACAACAAACGTCTTCCGAGATTGTCCTAAATGCTTTCTCCGAAAATTATTTCGAGCAGTTAGTCCACGAACCCACGCGAATTGTAAATGGTTGCGAAAACACACTTGACCTCTTAGCCACAAACAATCCAGAGCTGATAGAGAGCATCATGACAGATACAGGGATTAGTGATCACAAGGTCGTTGTAGCTAGGTTCAATACCGTTTCTTCCAAATCCATCAGAAACAAACGCAAAATAATTTTATTTAAAAAAACGGATAAAGTGTCACTAGAAGCCTTCCTAAAAGACAATCTCCATTCCTTCCGAACTGACTATGCAAATGTAGACGAGATGTGGCTCAAATTCAAAGATATAGTAACAACAGCAATTGAGATATTCATACCTCATAAATTGGTAAGAGATGAAACGGATCCCCCGTGGTACACAAAAAAGGTCCGAACGCTGTTGCAGAGGCAACGGAAAAAGCATGCGAAGTTCAGAAGAACGCGAAATCCCGAAGATGGGCTAAAATTTACAGACGCGCGAAATTTGGCACGTACTTCGATGTGAGATGCCTTTAATAGGTTCCACAACGAAACATTGTCTCGAAATTTGGTAGAAAATCCGAAGAAATTCTGGTCGTATGTAAAGTACACAAGCGGCAAGACGCAGTCAATACCTTCGCTGCGCAGTGCCGATGGTACTGTTATCGACGACTGTGCCGCTAAAGCGGAGTTATTGAACGCAGTTTTCCGAAATTCCTTCACCAGGGAAGACGAATGGAATATTCCAGAATTTGAAACACGAACATCTGCTAGCATGAGTTTCTTAGAAGTAGATACCTTAGGAGTTGCGAAGCAACTCAAATCGCTTGATGCGGGCAAGTCTTCAGGTCCAGATTGTATACCGATTAGGTTCCTTTCAGATTACGGTGATACTATAGCTCCCTACTTAGCACTCATATACAACCGCTCGCTCACCGATAGATCTGTACCTACAGATTGGAAAATTGCGCAGGTCGCACCAGTGTTCAAGAAGGGTCGTAGGAGTAATCCATTTAACTACAGACCTATATAATTGACGTCGGTTTGCAGTAGGGTTTTGGAGCATATACTGTATTCAAACATTATGAATCACCTAGAAGGGAACGATCTATTGACACGTAATCAGCATGGCTTCAGAAAACATCTCTCTTGTGCAACGCAGCTAGCTCTTTATTCGAACGAAGTAATGGCCGCTATCGACAGGGGATCTCAAGTTGATTCCGTATTTCTAGATTTCCGGAAAGCTTTTGACACCGTTCCTCACAAGCGACTTCTAATCAAGCTGCGGAGCTATGGGGTCTCAGTTGTGCGACTGGTTTCGTGATTTCCTGTCAGGATTGTCGCAGTTCGTAGTAATAGACGGCAAATCATCGAGTAAAACTGAAGTGATATCAGGTGTTCCCCAGGGAAGCGTCCTGGGACCTCTGCTGACCTGGGTGACAATCTGAGCAGTTCTCTTAGATTGTTCGCAGATGATGCTGTAATTTACCGTCTAGTAAGGTCATCCGAAGACCAGTATCAGCTGCAAAGCGATTTAGAAAAGATTGCTGTATGGTGTGTCAGGTGGCAGTTGACGCTAAATATCGAAAAGTGTGAGATGATCCACATGAGTTCCAAAAGAAATCCGTTGGAATTCGATTACTCGATAAATAGTACAATTCTCAAGGCTGTCAATTCAACTAAGTACCTGGGTGTTAAAATTACGAACAACTTCAGTTGGAAGGAACACATAGATAATATTGTCGGGAAGGCGAGCCAAAGGTTGCGTTTCATTGTCAGGACACTTAGAAGATGCAACAAGTCCACTAAAGAGACAGCTTACACTACACTCGTTCGTCCTCTGTTAAAATATTGCTGCGCGGTGTGGGATCCTTACCAGGTGGGATTGACGGAGGACATCGAAAGGGTGCAAAAAAGGGCAGCTCGTTTTGTATTATCACGTTATAGGGGAGAGAGTGTGGCAGATATGATACACGAGTTGGGATGGAAGTCATTACAGCATAGACGTTTTTCGTCGCGGCGAGACCTTTTTACGAAATTTCAGTCACCAACTTTCTCTTCCGAATGCGAAAATATTTTGTTGAGCCCAACCTACATAGGTAGGAATGATCATCAAAATAAAATAAGAGAAATCAGAGCTCGAACAGAAAGGTTTAGGTGTTCATTTTTCCCGCTCGCTGTTCGGGAGTGGAATAGTAGAGAGATAGTATGATTGTGGTTCGATGAACCCTCTGCCAAGCACTTAAATGTGAATTGCAGAGTAGTCATGTAGATGTAGATGAACAAAAAACAATAATCAACAAATTATGCGAAGGGTAGCTCGTTATTTCTGTACTGATCGGGTGGTAACGCCTAAGGATCTAAACTGACAAATCATAAATAAAATGAAATAAAGTGGTTATGTTAGTTTCATGCAGGAAAGTACCTTATTTCATGAGCAACCCTGAATCAAATTGTACAAAAATTGCTCTTGATTCTTAATTATACTCTTCACTTTGATAACCTTATTTCCATATTTATAATCCCTCAAAATATGTGATGAAATGACCAAAAGCATGTAAAAAAAAAGCTATACACATCAAATGCGCATGAGGGAAACAGTCGTCTATTATTATGCAGGTGTGATAAATTTACTGAATATCCTAGGAGTTAGCTAGTTAGAAGACACATGTTTCAGTCAATAGCTCCTCGTACAGTAGTTTACTTGCGTGCCCACAGAGCTCCATGAGGCCAACGACTGCTGCTTGAATAAGCGGTCAGAACAATGAACGAAAGATATCAAAGAGGCTTCCACCAGCAGTACTTGTACTATCCCTTGAGTCCTATGATCCTTGATATGCTGGATATTGGCAGTGGGACGGTATGACGTCCGAGCTGATCTGATATATGTTCTATGAAGAACAGATATGGGGATATTTCAGGCTGCTGGAGTACCTCAGCATCTTCCACATAGTCCACTGAGACACGTGCCAAGTGTGGATGAGCATTGTCTTGTTGAAAAATGGCGCCACTATACTGCCGCACGAAAGGTAACATATGAGGACGTAGGTTGTCTCGTATGTACCATTGCAACATCGGAGTTCCCTCAGTCACTGCCAGCTCCGACCTGAAATCATACCCGATGGCTCCCCATAATGCTCGGAGTAACACTGTTACGTGTCACCAAAACATTGCAAAAAACGGGACGTCTCCCCAGGTCGCCCCCGTAATCCCCAACGAAGGCCATCCAAGGTAGGGTAGAACCGTGATTTATCTGAACGCAATGTGACCCCATTCGTCAGTCTAAGCTTTGTGATAACTGCTCCACTCAAACCCAGTCGTTTTTGTTGTGGGTTTAATGGAAGCCTGCACTGTAGACGGAACTTCCCTAGTCATGTCCATTATAATTACCCAGGCTGTTATGCCGTGGTCGGTTGATGAATTCTGTTTCAATTAGGGAATTGAGACAGAATTCATCAACCGACCACGGCATAACAGCCCGGATAATTGTAATGGACATGACATTTACGGCCGTGAAAGTCTACATTTTAGTAACTTCCCTAGTCGCCGCGCGGGGTAGCCGTGCGGACTGAGGCGCCTTGCCGCGGTTCGCGCGGCTCCCCCCATCGGAGGTTCGAGTCTTCTCTCGGGCATGGGTGTGTGTGTTGTCCTTAGCGTACGTTGGTTCAAGAAAGGTTAAGTAGTGTGTAAAAACCTAGGGATCGATGACCTCAGCAGTTTGGTGCCACAGGAATTTACCACAAATTCCCAAATTCTAATACTCCGGCTACCGATAGTCTGTGGCCAATCGTGCAGGATTACACAGAATATTGCAGGGATTCCATTACTTGTTACCAGACGGCAGTCACACATGTGTGAGGATTACGACAGGGTTGATGCGTAATATGAGCCCTCTTGTGGTGGTCAGACTGACTAGAATCTTTAGGTGAGCCCTCACGTAAGCGTGCAGTCCAACTTCAGAAAGTGCCCCGTCGGAATGCCCCGCAGATACAGAAACTGATCGAAAATGGAGAAATGGAGACCCACAATGAGGTCACTTCCAAACTCAGGTGCTTATAACGCTGTCTCCAGACGTCTCCAGGTCCTTATATAACCTACCACGCCTGGTAACAACACTAAACACGAACAATACTACTGCACTCTGGTGGTGATCTACTTGTGACAGAGAAATGCAAATATAATCTGTTACATACCCGTCGAAGGTGTATACGTGTACCAGCATCCACACATCAACATCCGACCATGTCTTCTGGGTGCTACAGTTCTTTTTTTTTTTTATCAGGCAAAGTACTTGTTTTCGGCTGGATATTATGGAATAACGTATGGAATAATCACAGTGATGAGATTGTATGTTCCAGTTGTTGTCTTTCCTTTTTTGTGAATCACACTGACGGAAGTAGCGAGTGATGAAGAGTTATATGGAAATCATAGTGCGTGGGATCATATAGGTGGACATCGGAACACACCATGCCCAAAAGGACATGCACATACAACTTTTCACCATCTTTTGAACTACCGTGTGGCTCAATGGTCATCACTTGCACGCCACTCCGACGACTTGCGTGTCCCTAACCTACCTCAAACCAACCGAGGAAAGGGGAGCTGCAGTTAAACGTAAATTCAGAACCACGTGTAGTTCCTGGCGACTCTTCACACCGTTCAGAGGTGAATCCCAGACTAAAGGCAGACTGAATTTTTGCGTGGTACGTCGGGTAGTCGGGCTCGCGATCTGTCTGCTTCCCGACACGCACTTTACCGATAGACCACCAGGCCCGACTTTCGAACTCTAATAAAGGCAGAATTACTGGCATGAGGGACGTGGGAACATCGAACCAAATGGGTAGTTGGCTGTAGTGCGTTGACTGCAGAACGAGGACACGGATTTTTCCAGAAGAACTCCACCACAATATGATCCTACTGTTATACAGTGATGTGCTTCGCTTCTGTTTTGCCACTTAGACCGGCACCAACGTCTCTGTATACGACCTAGTGAAAGGTCACGGGAAACAGCGATTCTTGACACCTCTGTCTTCTGAAGCCATAGTGTGGGGAGCTACGAGATATGACAATAATGGAGGCAGAATGCTCGCCAGTATATGTCAAGAAGGATAAACTCCGTTTCATACCCTTCCTGACCATAATTCGATATGGTGTATTCCAGCAGGATAAAGCAAGACCCTACCCCTTTGCAAATTAACTTTACGAAAGCCTTGAGGAGCGTGCGGATCCTTGACTGGTGTACCAAGTCCTCTTTCTTTTCACGCATAGAAGACACCTGGGATATAATGGGCAGACTTTCACTTTCATACTGACCTCCAGCCAGCAACTTTCATCAACAGACACAGCATCTGGTTTTGGCATGGCAAAAAAATTAGATAACATTCGGGGACTGTTTGCTTCCATGACGCAATGAGTTCTTTACCGGTTTCGGTCACTCACAACATCGTCAGTGGAATAAAAGGCAAGTACATTAGATGGACAACCATTTCATCTTCCCCTCAGACGTTTCGAAATTTCTCTGCGTTGCAATGATTGTACATGCCCATCTATTATGTATCTCGACCTTAAACACGAACAAAATGGTCTTACAATAACACTCGAGCACTGTAAAAGAACTAAAGTGAAGTCTGATACCAGTTGACTAGAGTACAGCACAGATTACATGTTTAGAAAGTCAACAACACAGATCACATATTTAGTAGCTACACATGTGATCTGTGTTGTTATCTAGTCATCTTGGATCAATCTTCACGATAGTTTCTGTGTCATGTGTTATTGCAAGACAATTTTCTTGCTATAACACATGCTATGCACAATAACAGGAAAAAATGACATACATAATAGATGGGCATTTACAAATATTGTAACGTTGAGGACTTCCGAAACGTCTAAGACGCAAATGAACTGCTTTTCCGTGTAATATGTTTGCCTTTTCTTCCAGTGATAATGAGTGACAGAAACCGATAGAGAATTAAAGTTTATTTTACAACTGATGGTCAGAAATGCAGTTCAAGTATCTGAGAACTGTACAAAGTCATCTCACAAAAATATTAAAAATATTGAATACAAAAGTGTATTTCACACATCGCACCGATGTCGATGATGGAAATCGTTTCCGAATGGAATGGAAGTTAAATCATTTAATACTCGTTATGTGGTGAAGATCCTCACAAATTTCGATAAATATCGGGGCAGCTGTTTTACGGTGTAACACTTTCCGTTCCCGTCAGTATAAATCTGGTTTATAAGAGTTTCGACTTCAAGGAAATACACTGTTTCTCCTTTTTCTTACCCTTTACCCGAATATGTTTCGACAACTATTCGTCTTCCACTTCACTCTCACCGTTACCACAAGTTTTCATACGGAAAACGAAATTTAGAAAAACTGTCAGTATAATGCAGTTACTGATACTAACATAATATCTCTTACTGAAAACTTGCAACTACAGGGGAGAATGAGATGAGAAAGGATACGAACAGCATTGTGCATCACTACTACCCAAAAACACACCAAAGCAATGCAGAATAACAGGAAAAAACGACAGGCAATCTAGCCTTTAGATACATACAAAAAACAATGTACGATACAATCATTTAAAATTAATGCAATTTCAGAAATAGAACAAGACCACTGAACATGACACAGAGGTCTCGAAACATGTTTGGATACAAAGATAAGGATAAAGGGAAAAAAATCGTGTTTTTAAAAAGGTACAATTGAGAAAGATGATATTAGTAGAGCCACATTATTACCCTACAGCGCGTAGCTCATGACGTAACATAAATTAATAAGTACTGACATAATCTGAGAAAGAAGGAAGGAAGGAAGGAAGGAAGATAGTGTTTAACGCTACGTCAACATCGATGTCATTGGAGATGGAGCGCAAGCTCGATTTAAATAATGATGGGGAATAAACTCCGCTTGTGCGATTTGGATAAATCATGCAAAACGTGAATCAGGTGGCCGGACGCGTATTTAAGCTGTCATCCTCGAGAATGCGATTTATCTTACGAGATATTAGGGAATTCGCGTTACCTCTGGTATTGGTCAGAGATCATGTAACGACACAGAGAAACTGATTGTGCCGGATATGAATCCTTGTCAATACTGACATGACTCGCTGGTCAATGAAGAATAATACAAAATTAATTACGGCCATTGCAAAAGTCCACTCGTTCTTAGTTTCTGGAGAAGTATAATTATCTTAATAAAACGGTATCTTTATGATTTACAGTAATAAAAGCTACTGTTAAAATCGGAAATCGTGTACCACTTTTTTATTGCATTCCTCCCAATTCAGAAAATATGAATCATTATAGGCCTATACAGTTATGGTCATTAATAACAGTTCAGAAACAATATTATATAATGAAATTATACCTTATCTCGAATGGCAGTTTAAATATGGCCAACGAAGAACGTGCTGCCTTATCCATTTAAATCCAAAGAGCATTTTTTTATTGTAACAATATTCAAGGGAATTGAATGCCTAATTAGCTATGTGTCTCAAGTTTTTTCGCAATACGAGCAATAAAACTCGATTACAGAAAGTCCAGTGTGTGGTACTTCGCTCGCCAAAGTACCTACGAGGACTGATCGGTTGTACGGAAGTAATTATTCAGTATTGTCATAACTAAATGAGATGATACAATGAAGGCTTTCACGACCGAATGTTTCAGCTGCTGAGAATTCTTCCGTGTTGTACGGCCGCGGTCCATGGAACTCTTCAATCCCTGACGTTTCATCCAAGGCTACGTTGGACATCTCCGGAGGTACTCCTGATTGTGCTAAGTCTTGCCGACTCAGAGTTCCATGGACCACCGCCATACAACCTGGAAGAATTCTCGGCAGCTAAACGAGATGAGTTACTAGAATTTCAAAAAGAAGTGAGCGAGAGGAGCAGTATTTCTGAAACGGCAAAGTTTGCAAACTATTTGCAAGCCTCTGTCGCGTAAGTGAATAACGAAAAGGATAGCAAATTGGAAGTTGCGGTATAGAAAATGGCCCAGAGATCAGCAGTGCGCGCGCGCGCGTGTGTGTGTGTGTGCGTGTATACGAGTAGTAAATCTAATGATTGTCTCTAACTAGAAGTCTGTAAATGTATGTGTATACGAATTAGGTTATTTTAAATTGGACTAAACTTGTAAATACTTTGACATGTCCTATGTCCTTGTAAAAAGAGATCTACGGATGAGTAAGGCTCCACTACTACGAGTTAAGACACCATTGTGAATAACTGACACTGATGTGGTAAACGCCGACTACAAGTTGCGGCAAGGCCAAGCTTCACGAGAGAATGGAACAGCTTATTTGGGAGAAACCAGACACCCTTTTACCACAGATGTTGCTATTTATGCGGTGGTTGGTCTTTAAATCCATGCTGATGACGCTGCATCTCCGAAGACCTGACTTTGCACGACAGAGTCCAAGCTGGCTTGCTGACTGGTGGCGGAGAGACTTTTAAGATGATTTCCATTTACTGTATCACACAGTGAACTTGTCATCGTAAAAAGTAAGGAAAAGAAAAAAAAACGCCCTGCAAGCTGTCTTAAGGTACGTTTATGCTGCAGCCCCGCCGCTCGCACATCGCTGGCGTAGTCCAGCGATGACGAAACAAGCACACAGGCAAGGCTACTACGTCCATTTCTCCACTCGACACCGGTGACCTCGCCGTCGCTCTGAAGTGGAGAAATAATTATGAAAAAGGAAAGAAAAATGACCTCCCAGATTTTAGCTAGCCTCCGCCCACTGACCTTACCTCAAACTGCCGGGAAGCCCAGCGCGATGATTTCGTAGCTTTGCTAATGACACAGGCGGCGGCTCTCAAAGGGCCATTTGTTAAGCCATGGAGTTGATCGCAGATCTCGCTGGGCAAAACATATATGGCACTGATCAGATCACGAAGCAATCGTGAACCTCACCTTTTCTCTGTACCGCCGATATTTCCCAAATGTGTGGGTTTTCCAATTTTCACCTCTTTTCTGTTATTTTATTATTTTAAGAAATACAGCAACCAGTCACTTTTTTATGTATTTTTACAGTATGCCAATATGCGTTTCGGACTTTCACCCATCTTCAATTGGCGTTATACACATTTAATCTCCATTTAGTAGCGGGTGATTATAAATAGTTTAAGTGCAGCTACCCACCGACGCCCAACGTGGCCTATAACTGTTGTATGGGAACGCAACTTGGTACATATTCTAATGCGTTAATGAAAAACTGATTAGTTCCAGTTTTGACCACCAGTTGCAAATATCGCGTTGTACACCGTTTGTATGACGGTATTGCATCCACAACGTCATTTGACAAGGTCTAACGTGAGGAACAGTAAATGTATCGAGAAGAGAGATCGCGCGCCGTTAGTAAAACTGTCTTGAGTGAACGGCAGCAATTACAGTGCTGCATTGAGAGAACATCGCCGACTGAAATGTCTGAGGAGATGTCCGATGTCATTAAATGGTTTAATGAAATCTGAAGACAGGGATGAGCTTCGTGTGGTACCTCGCAGATAAAGACGTCCTATCCCGGTGGAGGCTATTAACAAGGTTGTTGCTACTGTAAATGACCATGCAAAACGTGCACCAGGTAGTGCTAATGCCCGTGCAGTGTCACGAGAATTGTCCACCTTACGGTGAACAGAGAGGAAACTTTTGCGGTATTATATTGGTACACCTACAAGATCCAGACGATGCACCGACTGAATGAAGCCACGTGATTGGCAGCAAAGTGTTTGATTTGATCTTCGGTGTCTGGCACGGATTGAATTTGATGACAGGTGGCGGGGCAATAATCTATGAAGTGACGATGCTCATCTTACACTACATGGTACAGTGATTAAACGGATCTCCCGAATCTGGGGTACTTCAAAGCGTGAGTTGTGCACGAAGAGCCACTGCACTCTCCGTATGTGGCCGTGTGGTGTAGATGCACAAGCACGTTCATTCTCGGTCCGTTCTAAATTTGAAGAGAATACATCCAGAGGGTCTGTCAAGTGTACCGAGGCGTTGTACGTTATCGAGATCTCCTTGTGCAAAAGTGTGATTCCTGCTTTGAAAGAGCGCAGCCGTGTGGAAACCACTGTTACCATGCAAGCTGGAGAAACAACTAATGTCAGCCGGCCCGTGGCCGAGCGGTTCTAGGCGCTTCAGCCCAGAACCGCGCTGCTGCTGCTGTCGCAGCTTAGAATCGTGCCTCGGGCATGGATGTGTGTGATGTCCTTAGGTTAGTTAGGTGTAAGTAGTTCTAAGTCTAGCGGACTGATGACCTCAGATGTTAAGTCCCATAGTGCTTAGGGCCATTTGAACCATTTGAACAAATCGTATCGCTTGCCCAGTGAAAGATCTGCTTACTGCAGTTTTCCACGAACGTGTTATCTCTACAGGTTTTCCAGATGCATGGCCTGCAAGGTCGCTTTTGGCTCTAGGGATATCTAAAAGAATGCGTTTATCAGGGACACGTTCGGTCTCTACCTGATCTGAAGGTCAGTATATAGTAACACGCTGCTCGTATTCCACTGGAACTGCTGCAAGCAACTGCAGCATCTCGTAGACGTCTCCGGTGCTCGTAAATAATGAACTGTGTAAGCGGCGGTTAGTAATAAAATCATCATATCCCAAGTTTCGCTGCCATATGATAATAACAGCCCACACTGGACGTCTGTGAGTAGCTGCACTGTAATTATAACAACGTAGTATATCTTCACTGTAACCACACAGGAATGGAGACAGCCTTCTGGGACTCTAGAGGGGTCATAATGTTTGATTTCCTCCCTAATGGTGTAACGAACAACTCATAAGTGTATTGTGCTCTTTCTTAGTGAAATTCACTAATGAAGTCTCCACAGGCTGTCAGCCGATGATGCTGTGAATCAGCCACTAAACCTAGAATGTTTCACCAAGAATCTGAAGACTTACTCGCAGGTAACATAATGTATGAGCTCCTCTTGTTATGTTACTGCGAGCGACACAGATCGGTATCATGAACTTTTGCCCTGTTGATATTTGGCATCAAGGCAAAGGCAACCTACGCTGAAGAGACAAAGAAACTGATATACCTGCCTCATAATGTGTAGTGGTCCCCCCCCCCCCCCCCTCCGCCCCAAACACGCTGAAGTGCCGCAACACGACGTGGCATGGACTCGACTTACGTCTGGAGTAGTGCTGGAGGGAACTGACACCATGAATCTTGCAGGGCTGTCCGTAAATCCGTCAAAGCATGAGGGGGTGGAAATCTCTTCGGAACAGCACGTTGCAAGGCATCCCAGATATCCTCAGTAATGTTCGTCCCTGGGTGTTTGGTGGTCAGCGGAAGTATTTAAACTCAGAAGAGTGTTCCTGGAGTCACTCTGTAGCAAATCTGAACGTGAGAGGTGACGCATTGTTCTGATGGAATTGCTCAGTCCGTCGGAATGCGCAATGGACACGGATGGATGCAGGTGATCAGACCGGGTGCTAATGTACGTGTCACCAATGAGAACCGTATGTAGACGTATCAGGGGTTCCCATATCATTGCAACTTCGCACACCCCATACCACAACAGCTTGACCACTCTTCAGCTGACATGCAGGTTCAGTGGGTTCATGAGGTTGTCTCCATACCCGTACACATCCGCTCAATATAACTTAAAACGAGTCTTGTCTCACCAGGCAACATGTTTCCAGTCATGAACAGTCCAATGTCGGTGTTGACGGGCCAAGGCGAGGCGTAAAGCTTTGTGTCTTGCAGTCATCAAGGGTACACGAGTGGGCCTTCGGCTCCGAAAGCCCATATCGAACATGTTTCATTGACTGGTTCGCACGCTGACACTTGTTGACGGTCCAGCATTGAAATCTGCAGCAAATTGCGGAAGGGTTGCACTTCTGTCGCGTTGAACGATTCTCTTCAGTCGTCGTTGGTCCCGTGCGCCGACTATAGCACCAAATTCAAACAATTCAAACCCACTAAAATCTTGCTAACCTGTCATTGTAGCAGCAGTAAGCGATCTACCAATTGCTCCAGAAACTTGTTGTCTTATATAGGCTTTGCCGAGCGCAGCGCCGTCTTCTGCTTGCTTACCTATCGTTGTATTTGAATACGCATATCTATACATATTTCTTTGGCTCTTCAGTGTATATTGACAACCGTCGTCGAAATAAAAGATTGAATTACTGAACTTGTGGATATAGTAATAATTCACCCAGAAAAAAAGAATTTTAACTGTTGGGAGTTTAAAAAAGTAGAGTATTCAGAAGTAGCTTCATGTATTAGTAAAACTGAAGTACTAACAAAATGACAATTTTTTTTCAGAAAGGCTTTTCAACAGAAAATGATATATATATTTTCACTGACCAAATATTAAGTGCCCTGAACATCACCAAGTGGGATTTCCTGTGATCTCTCAAGGGCTTTTCATTGTGCAAATCATGGAATTCTTATAGATACGTTTAAGTATTGCGATATGAATGGGACAGTTCACAAATGGTTTGGTTCCTATTTAACTGGAAGGGGACAGAACGTTGAAATAAATAGTTCATATAACGCACAAAAAATCAGCAGATTCCTCAAACTGGGAAAGTATCAAGTATGGGACCTCACAAGGTTCAGTCTTGGGTCTCTTATTGTTCTTAATACATATATGACTTACCACCCTAAATTTTCGAAAATGTGAAGCTATTTTTTTGTTCTGATGATGGAAGTATAGTAATCACACCCAACGAACAAGAATCAGCTGAGGACATTGCAAATAATGTCTTTCAGGAAATTATAAGTGGTTCTCTGCAAATGAACACCTTTATTAATGTACATGCACCAAAAAATGGTGATAATAAAAAAGAAAGTGAAAGAAACAAAAAGAGTCTGGGAAGAACTTGAAACGGATATAGCCAAAATTCCAAAAGATGATGTGACAATTCTACTCGGTGACTTCAATGTACTAACTGGCAGAGAACACAGATACAAGAAGACAGTAGGAAACCGTCCAGCACAAAACTTTACCAATAGAAATGGCACACGACTCAAACCAAAAATTATGTTGATCTCACTTCGGAAACATCCAAAAAAACAAACAAAGACCTCAAGGAGGGGGCGCTACAGATATCTTGAGTTATCTTTACTTTTACCGTAATAAAAAATAACCAAGTCACATGCAAAGTTTAATTCTCGAATAAACACTTCATTCCCACTGAAAAATGCAACACTAGTACACTTAGCACTAAAACCCACACGGTCACACTCCGCGTATTTCTAATACCACTAAGCACAACACTGAAGTCCCTGGTAATAGCCAGTAATAGCTGTTGTTCACTTTTTTTTATCACTTCCAAGTTATCGCGACGATTGTAGCTTTCACACACTAGCCGGCAGCGACTCTGCTTCCCCTTACGTATATGTGGCTCGGTTGCTTCGAGAACATTCGCTGCCAGAATGTTCGCTTCCAGACTTTTATGGAGTGTGTACAAATTCCTACTGTGAAAACGACAAGCCAACATGTACGTCACAACATATAATATAAGGGCGAGTTTCCAGTGATGACGCCATCGGCAATCTATGTGTCTGGAACGTTAATTGTAGATTCCGTCCCTTTCTAGTGTATTCGATAGAGGGCCTATATAGTAACAATGCGGTTTTAAGAATCTTCTCGAAAGTCAGTATTACCGGAGGTATACGCATCAATAGTTTCCCGTACTTAACTCGTATTACCAGTTAGGTATGGGAAACTACTGTTACGGTATTAGAGTCTCGTAACAACATTTATTATTTTTACTGAGAAATTACTATGAATTACCAGTATTAATACTTCACAGTCAACTGACCACTCTCACTCTTGACTAATCTTCACTCTTGCACTTGCTACAACTAGGACTTTTTTCTTATTCATTCTTTAGTCTTAATATTTCTGCTTCTGAATGTAAACTAGCTTCCTATTTGGGGAATAGTCCGTATTTATAACGCTACGTATCGTAGTTTCTCTTTACAAGAAAACAGTAGAATATTCGCGACTTTTCTAGAACAAATAGACAGAATAACGAATCGAGATCAGTACAATGGCCGCGACTTTTCTAGTAGCTATCTATGTGCCAGACAGAAAGTTACAAAATACGATGACGCGGACTCGCGTGCTACATAGTTAGGTACGACTACTCGATAACTCGATTCAGTCGAGTCGACTGACGAAAGAACGAACGAATAGCGCGTGAGCTGAATGGCGGCGGCGACCCCGTATGTATCCACCACTGCTTCAGACACAAAACAGACGACTGGGAAATTATATCAGAGCAACCAAAAGATAATCAGTACAGACCAAAGTGGTCCGATGAGCGTAAACAAGCCTTTTCGGGAAGAATGAAAAGCTATTGGAAGAACAAGAAGAACCCAAAGAAATATTGATCGAGTTATTTGCTTAACGTCTTCCATTTCTGGAAAGATTTCGTTAATAACAATAACAATGAAAATACGAACAGATATGATGATAGTTCTTTTAACATATAATTTTCTCCTGACCCATTTTTATCAGCTGTTAGTAATGGGGGTGCTGAGAATTTCCGAAGTAACTATAAGAGAAGACTTAAGACGAAAGAGACAGAGAGAGAGCAGGAAATAAGAGGGAAATTCAGCAGAAGACAATATGAGGAACTAAGTCGATACAAAAGAAAAATAAAAGAAAGAGGAGATACAAAATACGCAGGAAAAGACGAGAGATACTTTAAATGCGAACATTTTAGATTGGGCTTCACCGTGAATGTTAGTAAAATCGACTGAACAACAAGTTTATCGTTACCAGACACTGTTATTTCCAAAACGCGTTTTAAAGGTTTAAACCTCCGTCATCAGGTAGATTTATTTGCATCGATATAATATGTGTGTTGTGTTACTTCTTTGGGGTAACCTGTGGCACTGTCTAGTAGAGAAACAAATCACTATTTCAGAACATGGCTCTGTGGAGGAATATGATAAAAACTGAACGTAAATGTTAATGTGCTACTACAAGACCTGAAATATAGAATTTACAGTGGTCACAGGTTCCTTTCTCTGTCGTAATACATCACATATAAACTGTCACACTTTCCAAGCAAGGATGATTTCTAGAAACTGAAAGGCGCTAAGAGCAAATAGCAAAAACAGAAATGTTATTTCAAAGTACAAAGAACTTATAGCAAAACAAAACCATTATTTCGGAGTAAGTCTTAAGGTACTGTGGAGATCTTTGGTTGACTATTTAATCTATCTATTCAATATTTCGAATGGTACATGAGAATCTTTCCCTGTTAAGTTTATATAGCTAAATAATGTACTCGTTTTACATAAATGATGGACGTTTAAACATTTGACGCGTGTTGTCGATGGACTTTTAAACCTTTCAAACGTGCTGTGGAAATAAAGTGACTGGTAACAGTAAACTTGTTGTTTCATTCAACGAGAGATGTCGACGAGCGGACTGATATGTTAGCCATGAAAAAAAGAGAGAAAAAAATGGACGCTACACCAATAATAGGAAAATCTTCTGTAATTTCTTGAAAATAACGCGATTCTGGATCGCAGGAAGGTAACAGTGTACCTTCAAGCGTGGCGGGAAGGAGTTAGAGCAAATTTTAGCGTTATGCATATAGTCCCAGGTAACGGGCGTATCAAATCCTGTTTTATAATCCTTTTCTTACTAACATCTTCATTCAGAAGAGAAATGTGTATTACAGTGTAGGTTTGTGCATTAAAATACATGGTGAAGTGGGATATGAACATGGATCCCTGATAGATTTGTCTGAGGTCTATGTCTCACCCCCGATCTGGTAAACAACAATAACCTATAAATACAAACGCACTGCCCATAACGGGTAATACGAGGGGAAGGGGGGGAGGGGTACTTAGTGTCCACCACCTAAAAACCTAAAAAAAAAAAAAAAAATTCGCTAAATTTGTTTAATTATTATAAATTTTGATAAATTTGTTTAACGTTTATTAATTACTCACTTCTAGCTACAGAACCTGAAAATACCTTTTAGCACAATCTTAGCAACACCAACCCGTTTTCCGTAATGTTTTCAGCGAATGAAGTAGTGGTTTATGACCACCATAAAATTTTTTTAAATGCAAATTTCGTTAATTGTCTTTGGTTTTCATTCACAACTTACGTTTTAAAGCTATATAGGCGTGTGAGAAGGGTCACGAACTTGAAAATATGAATATGACATATTTGTTGCGAAAAGTCACATTTTTGAGGCACGTTTTACTGGAAAAAGTGATATTGTTGTGGAATTTCATGTGAGAAATTATTAAAAACAATCAATATTTTTCCAAAATTTTAAAATATTACGTACCAGACTAGATTACGATATTTACAACAGATGGGCACAAAGTACTTCCTACTCCCTTAGTATTCGGAGGGTTAATTTGAAACAAGAACTCTTTTTGTATTGCGCAATTTATATATATATATATATATATATATATATATATATATATATATATATATATATATATGTTGTTGTTGTTCTCTTCAGTCCTGAGACTGGTTTGATGCAGCTCTCCATGCTACTCTATCCTGTGCAAGCTGCTTCATCTCCCAGTACCTACTGCAACCTACATCCTTCTGAATCTGCATAGTGTACTCATCTCTCGGTCTCCCTCTACGATTTTTGCCCTCCACGCTGCCCTCCAATGCTAAATTTGTGATCCCTTGATGCCTCAAAACATGTCCTACCAACCGATCCCTTCTTCTAGTCAAGTTGTGCCACAAACTTCTCTTCTCCCCAATCCTATTCAATACCTCCTCATTAGTTACGTGCTCTATCCACCTTATCTTCAGTATTCTTCTGTAGCACCACATTTCGAAAGCTTCTATTCTCTTCTTGTCCATACTAGTTATCGTCCATGTTTCACTTCCATACATGGCTACACTCCAAACAAATACTTTCAGAAACGACTTCTTGATACATAAATCGATATTCGATGTTAACAAATTTCTCTTCTTCAGAAACGCTTTCCTTGCCATTGCCAGTCTACATTTTATATCCTCTCTACTTCGACCATCATCAGTTATTTTACTTCCTAAATAGCAAAACTCCTTTACTACTTTAAGTGTCTCATTTCCTAATCTAATTCCCTCAGCATCACACGATTTAATTTGACTACATTCCATTATTCTCTTTTTGCTTTTGTTAATGTTCATCTTATATCCTCCTTTCAAGACACTGTCCATTCCATTCAACTGCTCTTCCAAGTCCTTTGCCGTCTCTGACAGAATTACAATGTCATCGGCGAACCTCAAAGTTTTTACTTCGTCTCCATGAATTTTAATACCTACTCCAAATTTTTCTTTTGTTTCCTTTACTGCTTGCTCAATATACAGATTGAATAACATCGGGGAGAGGCTACAACCCTGTCTCACTCCTTTCCCAACCACTGCTTCCCTTTCATGCCCCTCGACTCTTATGACTGCCATCTGGTTTCTGTACAAATTATAACTAGCCTTTCGCTCCCTGTATTTTACCCCTGCCACCTTTAGAATTTGAAAAAGAGTATTCCAGTCAGTATTGTCAAAAGCTTTCTCTAAGTCTACAAATGCTAGAAACGTAGGTTTCCCTTTCCTTAATCTTTCTTCTAAGATAAGTCGTAAGGTCAGTATTGCCTCACGTGTTCCAACATTTCGACGGAATCCAAACTGATCCTCCCCGAGGTCTGCATCTACCAGTTTTTCCATTCGTCTGTAAAGAATTCGCGTTAGTATTTTGCAGCCGTGGCTTATTAAACTGATAGTTCGGTAATTTTCACATCTGTCAGCACCTGCTTTCTTTGGGATTGGAATTATTATATTCTTCTTGAAGTCTGAGGGTATTTCGCCTGTCTCATACATCTTGCTCACCAGCTGATAGAGTTTTGTCATTACTGGTTGTTCCAAGGCCGTCAGTAGTTCTAATGGAATGTTGTCTACTCCGGGGGCCTTGTTTCGACTCAGGTCTTTCAGTGCTCTGTCAAACTCTTCACGCAGTATCGTATCTCCCATTTCGTCTTCATCTACATTCTCTTCCATTTCCATAATATTGTCCTCAAGTACATCGCCCTTGTATAAACCTTCTATATACTCCTTCCACCTTTCTGCCTTCCCTTCTTTGCTTAGAACTGGGCTGCCATCTGAGCTCTTGATATTCATACACGTGGTTCTCTTCTCTCCAAAGGTCTCTTTAATTTTCCTGTAGGCAATATCTATCTTACCCCTAGTGAGATAAGCTTCTACATCCTTACATTTGTCCTATAGCCATCCCTGTTTAGCCATTTTGCACTTCCTGTCGATCTCATTTTTGAGACGTTTGTATTCCTTTTTGCCTGCTTCATTTACTCCATTTTTATATTTTCTCCTTTCATCAATTAAATTCAATATTTCTTCTGTTACCCAAGGATTTCTAGCAGCCCTCGTCTTTGTACCTACTTTATCCTCTGCTGCCTTCACTACTACATCCCTCAGAGCTACCCATTCTTCTTCTACTGTATTTTTCCCCTATTCCTGTCAATTGTTCCCTTATGCTCTCCCTGAAACTCTGTACAACCTCTGGTTCTTTCAGTTTATCCAGGTCCCATCTCCTTAATTTCCCACATTTTTGCAGTTTTTCAGTTTTAATCTACAGGTCATAACCAATAGATTGTGGTCAGAGTCCACATCTGCCCCTGGAAATGTCTTACAACTTAAAACCTGGTTCCTAAATCTCTGTCTTACCATTATATAATCTATCTGATACCTTTTAGTATCTCCAGGGTTCTTCCACGTATACAACCTTCTTTCATGATTCTTAAACCAAGTGTTAGCTATGATTAAGTTGTGCTCTGTGCAAAATTCTACTAGGCGGCTTCCTCTTTCATTTCTTAGCCCCAATCCATATTCACCTACTATGTTTCCTTCTCTTCCTTTTCCTACACTCGAATTCCAGTCACCCATTACTATTAAATTTTCGTCTCCCTTCACTATCTGAATAATTTCTTTTATTTCATCGTACATTTCTTCAATTTCTTCATCATCTGCAGAGCTAGTTGGCATATAAACTTGTACTACTGTAGTAGGTGTGGGCTTCGTATCTATCTTGGCCACAACAATGCGTGCACTATGCTGTTTGTAGTAGCTTACCCGCATTCCTATTTTCCTATTCATTATTAAACCTACTCCTGCATTACCCCTATTTGATTTTGTATTTATAACCCTGTAGTGACCTGACCAGAAGTCTTGTTCCTCCTGCCACCGAACTTCACTAATTCCCACTATATCTAACTTTAGCCTATCCATTTCCCATTTTAAATTTTCTAACCTATCTGCCCGATTAAGGGATCTGACATTCCACGCTCCGATCCATAGAACGCCAGTTTTCTTTCTCCTGATAACGACATCCTCCTGAGTAGTCCCCGCCCGGAGATCCGAATGGGGGACTATTTTACCTCCGGAATATTTTACCCAAGAGGATGCCATCATCATTTAATCATACAGTAAAGCTGCATGTCCTCGGGAAAAATTACGCCTGTAGTTTCCCCTTGCTTTCAGCCGTTCGCAGTACCAGCACAGCAAGGCCGTTTTGGTTAATGTTGCAAGGCCAGATCAGTCAATCATCCAGACTGTTACCCTGCAACTACTGAAAAGGCTTCTGCCCCTCTTCAGGAACCACACGTTTGTCTGGCCTCTCCACAGATACCCCTCCGTTGTGGTTGCACCTACGGTACGGCCATCTGTATCGCTGAGGCACGCAAGCCTCCCCACCAACGGCAAGGTCCATGGTTCATGGGATATATATATATATATATATATATATATATATATATATATATATATATATATATATATATATATATGGTATTGCGCGCATATCTCCCACCAAAAGCGACAGTATTATACACTCCTGGAAATTGAAATAAGAACACCGTGAATTCATTGTCCCAGGAAGGGGAAACTTTATTGACACATTCCTGGGGTCAGATACATCACATGATCACACTGACAGAACCACAGGCACATAGACACAGGCAACAGAGCATGCACAATGTCGGCACTAGTACAGTGTATATCCACCTTTCGCAGCTATTCAGGCTGCTATTCTCCCATGGAGACGATCGTAGAGATGCTGGATGTAGTCCTGTGGAATGGCTTGCTATGCCATTTCCACCTGGCGCCTCAGTTGGACCAGCGTTCGTGCTGGACGTGCAGACCGCGTGAGACGACGCTTCATCCAGTCCCAAACATGCTCAATGGGGTACAGATCCGGAGATCTTGCTGGCCAGGGTAGTTGACTTACACCTTCTAGAGCACATTGGGTGGCACGGGACACATGCGGACGTGCATTGTCCTGTAGGAACAGCAAGTTCCTTTGCCGGTCTAGGAATGGTAGAACGATGGGTTCGATGACGGTTTGGATGTACCGTGTAGCGGAAGACGGCCTAACGGTGTGCGGGACCGTAGCCCAGCTTCATGGAGATGGTTGCGAATGGTCCTCGCCGATACCCCAGGAGCAACAGTGTCCCTAATTTGCTGGGAAGTGGCGGTGCGGTCCCCTACGGCACTGCGTAGGATCCTACGGTTTTGGCGTGCATCCGTGTGTCGCTGCGGTCCGGTCCCAGGTCGACGGACACGTGCACCTTCCGCCGACCACTGGCGACAACATCGATGTACTGTGGAGACCTCACGCCCCACGTGTTGAGCAATTCGGTGGGTACGTCCACCCGGCCTCGCGCATGCCCACTATACGCCCTCGCTCAAAGTCCGTCAACTGCACATACGGTTCACGTCCACGCTGTCGCGGCATGCTACCAGTGTTAAAGACTGCGATGGAGCTCCATATGCCACGGCAAACTAGCTGACACTGACGGCGGCGGTGCACAAATGCTGCGCAGTTAGCGCCATTCGACGGCCAACACCGCGGTTCCAGGTGTGTCCGCTGTGCCGTGCGTGTGATCATTGCTTGTACAGCCCTCTCGCAGTGTCCGGAGCAAGTATGGTGGGTCTGACACACCGGTGTCAATGTGTTCTTTTTTCCATTTCCAGGAGTGTAGTTTGTACAACTACCCTAATGTGATTGCGATCTCCTGTAGTTTCCAGAAGGAAATCGACTTCTCCTTCAATCGCCTGCACTAGTAAATGAATCAGAGAAACCCAAATCGGCAAGGCAAAAGACGTAAACCACGGTCGCTTCAGTTTACGGCGTATCGTCAAGTCGCGGCGCCAGTACGACTGTAATTAAGGTTAATACCTGTTTCTGGCACAGCACAGATATGATGAGAGCTCACACTGCCGTGGAAACCGACACGCAGCACAGCAGACGCGACGACAAAATTACAATGGAGGAAGCAGACAGCTGACGCAAGCGGCCAGCCTACTTCGTTGTGCTACCACGACCGGTTACTCATAGGAAAGCACGGTCCTCTTCATTACAAAGCTGGGAAGTTGCATGGCGACAATTCATCAAGTAGGTTTCCCAAGCACTAAATGTCCAAGTACGGCAATCATTAAGCAACCTCAGCTGAGAATGAATGCAGTATTTTATTGACAGTAGTTTTTCGTTCGCTGGCTGCGTAGATAGTGTCAGAAAAGAAATCCAAAGTCTCGACGACGTTCAGTCGGTCCTAAACTTGTTTATTCTTGATATACAGGACATAAAATCCCGTCTGAGGCCTGCGATCATTTTTGTGTTAATAATTGGCAACCAACGCTGTACAATCGCAATAAAGTCGTGACATGTTCAATTGACTCTTTTATTAGAACATGTTACGCGTTGCCGGCCGGGGTGGCCGAGCGGTTCTAGGCTCTAAAATCTGAAACCGCGCAACTGTTACGGTCGCAGGTTCTAATCCTGCCTCAGGTATGGATGTGTGTGATGTCCTTAGGTTGGTTAGGTTTAAGTAGTTCTAACTTCTAGTGGACTGATGACCTCAGGAGTTAAGTCCTATAATACTCAGAGCCATTTCTTTGTTACGTGTTTCGGGATTATACGCATCTTCAGACATTACAAACTTCTACTCCTTCCCACCTAGCCAGGCGTACAGACTTGACAACACAAAGAAACTGTCCAATAACATATGACTCTAACTGCGACACAAGCAGTCTTGAAGCAGTTCTTTGAGTTGTCAAGTCTGTACGCCTGGCTGGTTAGGAAGGAGTTGAAGTTTTTGATGTCTGAAGATGGGCATAATCCCGAAACGCGTAATATGTTCTAATAAAACAGTCAATTGAACGTCTCATGACTTCATTGTGATTGTACAGAATTGGTTGCAATTATTGTTTATTGTTATCGCTAATCGTCTGTCTCACTTCTGGTAACTATATGTACCAGGTGTCCCAGATACTTTGCGACAAACTTCGAGGGATTGTAGAGGGTGTATCGAGGTACAAATAGAGGATTGGAACCCGTGTTGGGAAACGTCATCCAACGACGCTACAGGCACTGGCTTCTGCTATTAAGCGACCCCTCCAGCAGCAAACGTGACTTTGTACGCTGTCGGACCTTCGGCGGAACGTCTCCCAATTTTGTTTGTTATTCAGTGATCGTGGCTAATTCTCTTGTCTCCTATGAAATTGATGTTCTCTTACCTCGGTGAAGATGGTTTCGGACATAGGTTTCCATCTGCAGTTCATTTTAAATCTCCAATGTTTCTCGGTACACAGGAGAAAAATAAACTGCAAAAGGCAACAAAGTAATGCACTCATAGGAGACAACGCCTGTCCACGGGACAGCTAGCTCCATCTCCTCCACTGGCGATCGTGGCAATCAGTCACGATCACTTGAATGACAAGCAACACGGCTACACATCCCGCCTTTAGTCCGTCAGCCGGCCGGTGTGGCCGAGCGGTTCTACGCGCTTCAGTCTGGAACCGCGCGACCGCTACGGTCGCGGGTTCGGATCCTGCCTTGGGCATGGATGTGTGTGATGTCCTTAGGTTAGTTAGGTTTAAGTAGTTCTAAGTTCTAGGGGACTGATGACCTCAGATGTTAAGTCCCATAGTGCTCAGAGCCATTTGAACCATTTTTGTTCGTCAGCGTGCAAAGTCACTTTTGCTGCCGAAAGAGTGGTCTAGTGCCAGCTGCAGTCACATATATAACACTGACACTCTACAGCGTCGTTCGGTGATGTTGTGCTCTAATACCTCAGGTATAAATGAAAACAGGAACTCTGTGCTACTAGTGACACGTTGCACCCGCATGTTTACAACGATAACAAGGAATGTTTAGCACTGGAAGACAGATTTAGCAAAAATTAGGATATCCCCTTAGCATTTGTGAACGTAGAGAAAGCCCTCTACACTATAGAATGAAATGACATGTTTTTAATCCTTAGAAGATTGGGCTACAGCTACAGAGATTTACTTGTAATTTATGACAACTACAAAACCCAGGTAGGAGTAAGGCTACATTGCTGCCTATGATCAATTTTATTCAGCTTGTGTACCGAAGAATCAGCAAAGGAAGTGAAAGAAACTTTTGGAAGAAGAATAAAACTGCTAAGGGAACAGGTGCCACTGTTAAGATTCACAGACAGATATGTTGGTCAACATAGTCAGCATGGAATACAGCATAAGGATTAAACAAAACATAGATGCAGTTGATGAAAGAGAATAACGACTTGCTAAATAGCGACCTGAGGAATGAGACAGGAGTGTTGAGGAAACTGAATAGGGAAATAAGAGATGCCAGATTCATTTAGGAGTATGCGCTACACTTTTCAAGTTCAATACACGAACATACTTGTATTTTCAATAAGTTGAACTACATTTATGATCGTATTTCTTTCTGTCACGCGTTTTAATCGTTGTTTAGTTTCATTCAAAGTAATTTACTGACCTACAAAAGGCAAAATCGTCATCTGATTTCATATGCAGAATTAAGAAACTATTCGGATCAAAACTTTGTGTATAAGAATTTCAGTTGATTGAATTTAGTAGTTACATATCCGCGAGGACATAAATTCGATATTGCATCGCAGTTTTTGTATAAAATAAGCAAAATCATCAAAACTATCAAACACAGTCGATGATACAAAATGTAAAGATTTCAAATCACCAACAAAATTTAACTCAGTTTTACAGACATCTTTGTGTGTGATATTAGTGTATCTTAGCACTGGAATGTCTGTAAATGTAGGCAACTAAAATAGTTAAATACTGCAGCTAGAATTTGCGTATTTCAAAGCCAGTCGTTAAAACTTAAAATTTTACTAAATTGTGTATAAAAAGGTTGTATAAAAAGGCAAAAAGATTACGAAAAGAGAAAGATACAGAGATTATTAAATATTTGACTGTTGAAGGTGGCACGTTATGTTGGGTCGGCGAGAGGTTCGTGTCGTAATACAATCTATTGAACGAAACATCCCTTCTTCTAGTCAAGTTGTGCCACAAATGTCCTGTTTCCCCAATTCTATTCAATACCTCCTCATTAGCTACTTATCTACCCCATCTAATATTCATCATTTTTCTGTCGAAAGCTTCTGTTCTCCTTTTTCTAAACTATTTATCGCTCACGTTTCACTTCCATACATAGTTACACTCCAAATACGTTCAGAGGAGACTTCCTGACACTTAAATCTATGTTCAGTGTTTACAAATTTCCCTTCTTCAGGAAAGCTTTTCTTACCTTTGCCACGCTACATTTTACATCCTCTCCGCTTCGGTCATCTTCATCTATTTTGCTACCCAATTAGCAAAACCTGTCTACTACTTTAAGTGCCTCATTTCCTAATCTAATTACCTGTTTTAATTCCACTACATTCCATTTTCTTTGTTTCATCTTACATCTTCCTTTCAAGACAATTTCCATTACGTTCAACCGCTCTTCCAAGTCGTTTGCGATCTCTTTCAGAATTTGCAATGTGATCGGCAAACCTCGATGTTTTTGTTTCTTTTCCCTCAATTTCAACAATCCGTACTCCAAATTTTTCTTTGGTTTCCTTTACTGCTTGTTGAATGCACAGACTGAATAACGTCGGAGATAAGCTACAAACTTGTCTCACTCCCTTCTCAACCACTGCTTCCCTTTCATATCCCTCGACTCTTATAATTGCTATCTGGTTTCTAAGCTACAGCCCTATCTCACTCCGTTCCCAACCACTGCTTCCCTTTCATGCAACTCGATTCTTATAATTGCTATCTGGTTTCTGTACAAGCTGTAAATAGCTTTTCGCTCCTTGTATTATTCACTAAGAAAAATTTTAAATCTTCTGCTAACCTCAAACTCGAAACTAGTTGCAGAATAATTAAAAATAAAAACTCTTAGCAGGTTTTGGTGGTTATTTACAACAAAATGTTTTTTATGAAAGCTGTGAGACAAGATCTTTAGAAGCTTTCTGCCACAAAATTATTTACAACCGTCTGTATGGCAATCTTCTTACGTGGCGTTAAATCAAATAAAAACAAATCTGTGTCACTGATATGAATAAAAATGCAATACATAACCAACAGTAAAACGAATTCGACAGTGACGCAGGATGATTTGTATTATCTTTGCAAGAAACAAGAAACAAAATTTAGAGAAGGCACGAAACAAGAGTGTACTCATTCTCATCTTATATTCAGTGCTTAAATTCAGGAAGCTATTGACGAAGTTCGCGAAACAACTGAGGAGGGATCAAAGTAAATCTATCTACTACTTTAAGTGACTTGTTTCCAAATATAATTCTTTTAGAAGCACCTGATTTAATTCGACTACATTCCTTTATCCTTGCTTTGGTTTTGTTGATGTTCATCTTACATCCTCTTTTAAAAACAATGTCCGTGTTCAACTACTCTTTTTAGTCCCTTGCTGCGATATGCAAATGATATTGCTATTGTCACGAAGACGATAGGAAATCTAGGGAAGGCCCTCAGCATAATGGTATTTCCTGTAACCAGAATGGTATGAGAATAAACAAGAGAAAATTAGAATGATGGTATGTAGTACTGAAGAATAAAATGACCCCTGAGAATGAGCACTGCAATAGAGGTTTGAGAAGTTACAAAAGAATTGATCTATTTTGGAGGCAGGAACTTAAGGGACGGAACGAGCCGGAAAGGAATCGTTGGCAGACTACTGCAGGCCAAAACTGCATTTAGATTGATAAAGACTATACTCACCAACAAGAATATCAGTGTGTAAATAAGGAAATGGCTCACGAAAGCATTTGGATGCAGTGTGGCACTATAATGGTCAATAGAAAAACAAGAGAGAAGACGGATAAGAGATTTGGTGCTCTGGAGGGATGGTGAAGATCAGGTGGAGAAATAGTTACCAATGAAGAAATGCTGAAAAATGCAGGAAATCATATCTCCCTGACGCTGTTATGTAGTCACGCCTCATACACATTTTGTACCCTGCGACACCGATGGTTGCTTGTCGATAATTCCGTTTATAAGTAGAAAAGGTCATATAAAACCATGTTACGTAACTAAAATTCCTTATTTCGTTCACAGTTATTTACATTTTATGTGGTTAGGATAATTTCGAAGTTTTAACATGAAAAACTGTAAATTTAATTTTACCAAGTTTTGCTAAATATGTATCAGTTAGTCGAAACAATATCTTTGAAAACGGTGTAAATCATTTAAAACTGTTTGTCTCAAATGTTATATTTGTCCTTCTTCTTGTTGGCACTTGGCGTGAAATGTCTAATGGAGTCAAGTCTTATTTAAGATGTTGTACAAAACAGACAGTCTAGCTGGCATTTGTTGCTCAAAGAAGCAAATGAACGTTAAATTTTGTCAACCTAAGTGTAGACATTTTATTTCGTTTTGTAGTTAGCGATTCATCAAGTATTCATAATCCTGGATCAGTATTTTTTTTCTTACAAGTAAGACCTGCGGATAATATCATACCCCGAAAAAAAAAAGACAATGAAGCCAACTTCAAGACAATCAGCTACGTCAAAGATCATACACTCCTGGAAATGGAAAAAAGAACACATTGACACCGGTGTGTCAGACCCACCATACTTGCTCCGGACACTGCGAGAGGGCTGTACAAGCAATGATCACACGCACGGCACAGCGGACACACCAGGAACCGCGGTGTTGGCCGTCGAATGGCGCTGGCTGCGCAGCATTTGTGCACCGCCGCCGTCAGTGTCAGCCAGTTTGCCGTGGCATACGGAGCTCCATCGCAGTCTTTAACACTGGTAGCATGCCGCGACAGCGTGGACGTGAACCGTATGTGCAGTTGACGGACTTTGAGCGAGGGCGTATAGTGGGCATGCGGGAGGCCGGGTGGACGTACCGCCGAATTGCTCAACACGTGGGGCGTGAGGTCTCCACAGTACATCGATGTTGTCGCCAGTGGTCGGCGGAAGGTGCACGTGCCCGTGGACCTGGGACCGGACCGCAGCGACGCACGGATGCACGCCAAGACCGTAGGATCCTACGCAGTGCCGTAGGGGACCGCACCGTCACTTCCCAGCATATTAGGGACACTGTTGCTCCTGGGGTATCGGCAAGGACCATTCACAACCGTCTCCATGAAGCTGGGCTACGGTCCCGCACACCGTTAGGCCGTCTTCCGCTCACGCCCCAACATCGTGCGGCCCGCCTCCAGTGGTGTCGCGACAGGCGTGAATGGAGGGACGAATGGAGACGTGTCGTCATCAGCGATGAGAGTCGCTTCTGCCTTGGTGCCAATGATGGTTGTATGCGTGTTTGGCGCCGTGCAGTTGAGCGCCACAATCAGGACTGCATACGACCGAGGCACACAGGGCCAACACCCGGCATCATGGTGCGGGGAGCGATCTCCTACACTGGCCGTACACCTCTGGTGATCGTCGAGGGGACACTGAATAGTGCACGGTACATCCAAACCGTCATCGTTCTACCATTCGTAGACCGGCAAGGGAACTTGCTGTTCCTACAGGACAATGCACGTCCGCATGTATCCCGTGCCACCCAACGTGCTCTACAAGGTGTAAGTCAACTACCCTGGCCAGCAAGATCTCCGGATCTGTCCCCCACTGAGCATGTTTGGGACTGGATGAAGCGTCGTCTCACGCGGTCTGCACGTCCAGCACGAACGCTGGTCCAACTGAGGCGCCAGGTGGAAATGGCATGGCAAGCCGTTCCACAGGACTACATCCAGCATCTCTACGATCGTCTCCATGGGAGAATAGCAGCCTGCATTGCTGCGAAAGGTGGATATACACTGTACTAGTGCCGACATTGTGCATGCTCTGTTGCCTGTGTCTATGTGCCTGTGGTTCTGTCAGTGTGATCGTGTGATGTATCTGACCCCAGGAATGTGTCAATAAAGTTTCCCCTTCCTGGGACAATGAATTCACGGTGTTCTTATTTCAGTTTCCAGGAGTGTATTTCATGGAACAATTTGAGGAACGTGCACTAAATTCGGCTCCACTCTGTCCATCTATTTTTTATCGTTATGTGGATGATACGTTTTTGGTTTGGGCGCATGGCGCAGGAGCCCTCTAGAATTTTCTGGAACATATGAATAGTGTGCACCCGAATATTCAGTTAACTGCCGAGATAGAGAGAGAGGGAAAACTGCCGTTTCTAGATGTACTGGTGCAAAGAAAAGCAGATGGGCGGCTTGGCCACTCTGTGTACCGCAAACCAACGCACACCGATCTATATCTCGACGCAAAGAGTTTCCATCATCCAGCTCAGAAGAAAGCCGTTCTAACTACATTGATATATAGAGCAAGAACTGTGTCTGACAAAGACAATTTAAATTCTGAAATTAATCACCTTAAATACGTGTTTCGTAGGAACGGCTATGGTTCACGGGATGTAAAGTCAGCGTTCTGCAAGAGAAAGAAACGTGAAAATAATGATTATTCGCATGATGAACAACCTAGCGTGTTTCTTCCTTTCTTCGGTTCTATTTCCAGTAAAATAGGCAGGATCCTTCGTAGACGAGGTTTAAGACCGATCTTTCGACCTCCAAGGAAAATCAAGGGGATGTTGCGTCCTGTGAAGGACTGCCTCGGTCTCAGGATTCCTGGTATTTACAAAATTCCTTGTGAATGTGGAAGTAGTTACATCGGTCAGTTAGTCCGGACAATTTCCGATCGCTGTACGGAACATGAACGTCGCATTAAAAATAGGGAGCTGGAAAAATCGGCAATTGCGGAGCATAGCCTCACAAGGAAACATTAAATTTTGTTCGATGAAACAAAAGTTCTGTCTCAGGCCTCCACATACTGGGACTCGGTAATTAAAGAGGCGATAGAAATTAGAATGTGCGACAACAATTTTAATCGCGACAATGGTTACAATCTTAGTGGTTCATGGATGCGAGCGCTCGATATGGAGAAGCGTCAGAGAGATTCGCCGCGGGTCTTCGATACTCCGGGAGCGATGGCGCCACCAGTGCAGGCGTCGACAACATCTGCGACACCGTGACGTATCCGCCGTCCAATCAGGAGCCGTCCAATCACAAGCCGTCCTGGGGCTACATAAGGTCCACCACAGCTGATGTTTAGCCAGTCAGTTTCCTGATGATGACGATGGTGGTGAATATCGTCGAAAGCTCGAGGTTTTACCAAGATTTGACGCGGCAAGAAGTCCAAGAATATTTTATTCAACAGTGCCGTCGCGAAAGACTTCGTTCACATATGCCAAGTAACTCGTTGGTTATTTAAGTACGTTGGATAGTAAAAGTTGCTGTTCTCATGACTTGTCTGAAGGCCGGCTTGAAGTGAAAGAAATCGCTCCAGCTATCACCAAAACGGCGTACAATCTGAAGACTACTGGCAGCCAACCACTTGGGTGACCTAAGAAGAGGTGACAAGACGTTATCATCAAGGTAATGGGGATTATTGGCCTCTATCCAGAAGACACAACAGATTGGATAAAGTTGTGTTCCAAGACCAAAAGAACTGAAGTGGATCCTCCTAAAGAGGGAAAACGCTAAGATGAAGAACAAGAATACAGTGGCAGAGTCTACGTGAAGGAGTATCTCACGCAGAACTGCACAGGAAACAATTTTCCATTTTTCTTCAGTGTTGTGCTTTTTTTCAAGATTTTCCAGAGATGTGCAGCACGATATAGTAATAACGTGGATATTGTATTTGAACTCATAGGATTAAAACATCCGGATTATTTATGTAATTATCAATTATGTAGAGGGCCTTTCGAATATTACGCAGTTTTTAAACTGAGTGGCAATTTTTTGTTATCAAGTTTACAGCAATGTGTTTATTACTTTTAGTACTGATTGTCATTCCGATTACTTGATCATTCGTTGTTTCTGTGTTCAGCATCTCAGTTGCCTTGGAGCGATTTACAAAATAGGAACGTGTTATCACTGTGAAAACCCATTAGACAACAGGCGAGTGGTATGCAGAGACTATTCGTAGACTTCCGGGGATCTTCGAACGTAATAATATTAGTATGAAATCAACTGCGGTTGATAAGGAAATTCGAAGAAACCTGGTCCGTTGCAACTATAAAATCTCCCGGACTAAACAGTACGGTTCGTATGGAACAAAACACTACAGTGGTGAAGTGTAGTGTGGCTGTGAGCTCTAACAAGTAACTTCAACATCGTTCTCAACAACTGGAAATTTCGACAGCCTCTTTGCAAAGAATTTTCAAGGAGGACCGTCACATGCACCCATACAAAATTCAGTTGACGCAATATCTTAAACCCATAGACCATTTGAACCGAAGAAATTTCGCCCCGTGGATTTTTCACGAAATATAAAGAGAACCACAATTTTGCAAAAAGAATTATCTTCAATGACGAGGCACATTTTCATCTGTCTAGGTTCAGTGACGTAATATCTTAAACCCACAGATCATTTGAAGCGGAGAAATTTCGCCGAGTGGATTCTAACAAAACAAGAAGAGAACAACAATTTTGCGAAAAGAATAATCTTCAATGACGAACATTTTAATCTGTGTGGGTTCCTTAACCGAGAAAATTGCGGTATTTAGGGTCAAGAAAACCTAGGGTGATGCAAGAGAGCGAACCACACACAGTTCGGTGTGACTTATAGGCAGGTGGTGTGATTGGCCCATTCTTTTTGAAGATATCGACGTGAATACATTAACAGTTAACGGTGAGCGTTATCTTGAAATGGTCAGAAACAACTTTTGGCTTCCTCTGGGGCCTGCCACATCTTGTGACCCTAATCTATGTGATTTCTATTTATGGATTAATGTGAAGTCCAAGGTCAACGACAACAAACCGAGGTCTACAACAACAAACCACAAACAGTTCTACAACTTAAGGAAGAAATTCAACGTGTCATCAATGACATGTCTGTAAAAAGGTCGCAGCGAACTTGATAGACCTAGTAACTGCCTGCCGAGACAGTGGAGGCGGACATAAGTCTGATACAGTTTTCTGCACTTATATGGGAGAGTATGTAGATAGAAATGAAAATGCATTTTTGACTTAATTATTGCATTTTTAAAAATTGCGTAATACACGAAATACTCTATACCACGGCGGGAAAAGTTTGGAAAATTTCTCAGCAGAGGACAATAGCGATGCTTATGACGCGCGATGTCTACCAACGTACAAACTGCGTGTCATCTACAAAGCAACCGTTACGATTTACGCAGTGCTTCCAAATCAACCGACCCCGACAATTTAAATGAACGTCTGCCTTTGTTTCGAGACAATGCGCGACCTCCAACTGATATGCGCACGCCTGCAACGGCTTGTGAGCTGCTACACATACAGCTTGAAATTCATGACTTCCTGTGTTTTCAGACTATTTACTAGTATTTTATGCAGAGCTCTAGAAGTATGCATTACTATGGGAATTCAAATCCGTTCATTGCCATGAATATTGGACCCATTAGCATGTATACTTTACCACAGTGGCATTCTAACTGATAAGCCAGATTAGAGGTAATCAGGTAAAACATACACTGGTCAAGTTATCCCCTTTACAGTCGATAACAGGCATGTAAGGAAACAACCCGAAAAATCCACAATGGCAGTGCACTAGTTAGCTGATAGGCAAGCGATGAAATCTGATGAGACACGGCCGGTTGATGACACTTCTTGTTATTGTGATTGTGTGCTGAAGGAACTCACTGAAATTATGTTGCCACTAATTATGTTATTAATGTCCGCCCCCGGTAGCTGAATGGTCGGCGTGACGGATTGTCGATCCTCTGGGTGTGGGTTCGATTCCCGGCTGGGTCGTGGAATTTTCCCCGCCCAGGGACTGGGTGTTGTGCTGCCCTCATTATCATCATCCTATGATCCTCATCGATTTCAGGTCGCCGAAGTGGCGTCAAATTGAAATACCGGCACCCGGCGAACGGTCTGCCCGAAGGGGGCCCCAGCCATACGATTAAATAAGAAAAATACATAAATCTTATTAATGGGGACAAGGGCTACCTTCTGAGCACGCCATGGGACCATACGCTGACCCACGTTTCCGCTGTATTGTATGGTGCCATTTGGCAACAAACCGTAAATTTACGTGTAATGTTAAGGAAACCACTTGTATACGCACCTTATTGCCGTCTGGTAATACATACGGTCCGGCTGCATCGGACTCGATTGCGTTTAGTGACATTATGCATGCAGAAATGAAAGAAAATCGATGGTATTTGCTGAAGGTCGGTGTACGTAAACGCGTGAGAAATCAGCTGAAAGAATGACTTATTTCTGCCACTTAGATCACATCTTGTTAGATTTTTAAGCTATTTAAAATTTGTGCTTAGTGATTGCACAGTTCTGCTTCCATGTCTCTGTAACTGAACGATTAATAATTAATCAGTATTTTCGGTTTGTTGCCAACTCCACAAATCAAAATTTCTATGTTCAGTTACGTAGTGTACAGCTCAACAAAAGTTGGGAATGTCAGCCGACCATTATGGCCGAGCGGTTCTAGGCGCTACAGTCCTTAGTATTGAGTAGCTCCTGCCCACACACAGATGATTTTTTTCACCCCGCGACCTGGATGAGACCATCAAGTTTATCTTGGGGAATGAGGTCCCTGTCCTCAAAGACAGCTTCAGTGAGGTCCTGAGATTGTCAGGTGGCTCTGGACGCTGTGCAATGGCCACCTTCAACAGGTCTCATACATGCTCAATTGCATTCATGTCTGGGAACTGTGCTGGTCACTTTATTCGGTTGATGTTGCATCTCTGAAGATACCGAGACCTTGGACTGTCATCGACTAATATGGAGTTGTCAACGAATTCACATCTGTAGGGTCATATAATCGTTTGTATGACCCCTTTGAGGTATTGGGGACTTGTAAAATTGCCGTACACGGAAATTAGAGGGATCTGGCGTCCCATCATCATTGCCGCCCAGAACGTTACACTTCCACCTTTAAATGAATGGACCTCCTGAACGTACCGGCGTCCCTGGGGTCGTCTGGCACTTCTCCAAATCCTAACACGTCTAGTGTCCGGTCACAAGCCAATCCAGATGTCGTCAGCGAAAACGACATTACTCAAATCTCCAACGGTCAAATCCTGATGTGCAAAAGTCCAGATCTTTCAATTGCGTCGGTTCCGTTGCTTCAGTGCAAAACTTTCCTTGGTCTTCGGGAATAAAGAACACCTTGATGTAATCTTATAGGCACTGGTGTGAGATACGAAACCCTATTGCCCGGGAGAGGTCACTTGCAATATTTCTGGCAGCTGACGTTGGGCGCCTGAGAGCCGACGGAGGAAACGATCCTACTTTCGTGTTGTCACATGAGGACTACCACTGCGAAGTCCATCGTTCACATTCCCGTCTCCCTGTACTTTCTCCACGTCTTAGACGTACCACTTCGAGTGACATGTAACCGGTCGCTAACATGTTACTGTGTGTGACCAGCCGAAAGTAAAACCAGTATCAAAGTGTTGTATTCCTCCAAGTGACATGCTGCTGCAGTGTTCAACACAAACTGAATGAAGCTCTTATTGATTCTGGGCTGATCGTGGGGTGCCGCTGCGGCAGCGGTATGTTTACATGACTGAGAAGCGCGGCCACAAAGCATGCCCAGTAGTAAACGCAGTCCAGTATATGAGATGTAACTGGATAATGCATAAAGTTCCTAGGTCAATGAGACCTGTACTATTGTAGACTATAATTAACGATAGTATTCCAAACTTTTGTTGAACAGTGCATTTTGTGTGTCAGAGTCTACCCATTCTCATCCTGCAGATGACTTTGACGATTAGTTACGGCAGCGATACCTCGTTTTCGTTTGCTTTTACCACCGGCGGCGTTCCTCGTATACTTTGTAGTGGGATCAGCATTCACGGCAGCAGGCGTCTCTGTCCTACACCAGTGTCTCACCTGGAGATAATGGCCAGTTATATCGACCTGACTTGAGGACTTGAAGACCGACTGCAAACGCGACAAGAGTGTCACAAGTTATTTCGCCGGGAAAGCTTAAGAAATTACTAACAAGGGAACCTCCCCATCGCACCCTCCTCAGATTTAGTTATAAGTTGGCACAGTGGATAGGCCTTGAAAAACTGAAGACAGATCAATCGAGAAAACAGGAAGAAGTTGTGTGGAACAATGAAAAAAAATAAGCAAAATCTACAAACTGAGTAGTCTATGCGCAAAAAAAAGCAACATCAAGGATAGTGTGAGCAGTTGCGGAGCGAGAGGTCCTTGGTTCAAGTATTCCCTCGAGTGAAAAGTCTGATTCTTTATTTTCAGACAATTATCAAAGTTCAGGCACTCGCACATAATCAGCTTCGCTCTCCAAAATTCCAGGACATTTTCAGATTTGCTTGGACATATGCAGGATTTGACGGTCTACACACGGAAAAATTTGAAAACGTTAAAAACATATGTTTTGACAGAGCACAGGGAAAACTGTGCGACTGTGAAACGGTTGCATTCATTTGTTGCAGTTCATGTGACAAACTCTTATGTTTTCATCACTTTTTTGGGAGTCATTATCACATCCACAAGAAAACTGAAAACGGTCAAGGTAGAAGAATCTTTTTACCCATTCGCCACGTGTATAAGTTAGGTGGGTCGACAATATATTCCTATCATGTGACACACAAGCCGTCACCAGCGTCGTGTAGAATATATCAGACGTGTTTTCCTGTGGAGGAATCGGTTGACCTATGACCTTGCGATCAAATGTTTTCGGTTCCCATTGGAGAGGCACGTCCTTTCGTCAACTAATCGCACGGTTTTGCGGTGCGGTCGCAAAACACAGACACTAAACTTATGACAGTGAACAGAGACGTCAATGAACGAGCGGACAGATCATAACTTTGCGAAAATAAATAAAGTAAACTTTTCACTCGAGGGAAGACTTGAACCGAGGACATCTCGTTCCGCAGCTGCTCTCGCTAACCACGCGACCACGACGCTCCTGAACTCATATACTCCTTTATGTTGCTCACGGCGCTCCCGAACTCATATACTCCTATTGTTGCTTACCTTGCGCATCGACTACTCAGTTTGTATATTTTGCTTATTTTTTCATAGTTCCACACTTCTTCGTATTTTCTCGATTGATCTGTGTTCAGTTTTTCAAGGCCTATCCACAGTGCCAACTTATAACTAAATCTGATGGGGGTGCGATGGGGAGGTTCCCTTGTAAGGCGAATTATTTATAGAAAAATGAAGAGAAGTAGGATCCGATAAAATTGCTATGTGATTGAAATTTCAGCTAGTCGAGTAGTGAGTACCAGGTGCCAGCTTGTTCACTTTATTGTCAGTTGTGTAGGTACATGCAGACCGTTGCCAAGTCTGCCTGTCTGCACGCCGACAACACTGCAATCTGTCAATTGCAAAGTAATTTTCATCGGAGTATAGAGCCCTAACTCACCGAAAATCAATTTTGGTTCGGAGGGAATGTTAAAACGCGAGGCACAACACTAATCATACGACCTGCGGTCTAGGTTGAAGAAAGCCAATTCTACTTTTATAGCATCCGTAGATTTAGAGAACGGTTTTGATAATGTTGACTAGAATTGGTCTTTGAAATGCCGAAAATACCGGGAACAAAACAGGGGTAGCCGTCCATTGTTTCCACCGTGAACATAAGTCAGACTGTAGTTATTTGAGAGGCAATAGCTAAGAGTAGAGAGTGACACAGTGTTGTAGCCTATTCCCCATGTTATTTAATCTATACGATGAGCAAGCGGTAAAGAAAAAACATAGAGAAATTTGGAAAGGGGTGAAATAAAAATGTTTACCGATGACATCGAACTCTATGGGACACATCGGGAGGGGGGGGGGGGGGGCGGGCTTGGATGACCGGCTCAATGGAATGGGTAATGTCTTGAAAAGAGGTTACAAGATGAAACAAGATAAAACGGGTGATGTCAAGGAAATCAGATTAGGAAATAGTAGATGGCTTTTTCTGCTTGGGTAGCAAAATAAGGGACAATGGTCGAAGTAGTTTTGTTCTTGTTGTTTCAGTTCAAGGGCTGGTTTGACGCATCTATCCACTCTAGTAGACTGAGAATGAAAACGTGGCCTAGGTGGGCTGTATTCTTTTTATATCAATGCAATTGGAAAATTTTAACCGTTGGTAATTTTCAAGCACATATAAACTTGCAGCTTCATTTCACATTGTAATACATCTCTGGTACATGCAGGCAGGTATATATCGTATTTCTGTGCGTATGTGGCTCAACAATAATACAACAGTGTACGTAATAATCCATGTAATCATGTTCACCATTGTTTTTGTCGCACATACGCACAGAAATACTATATGTACCTGTCCAAATGTACCGTCGATATACTATTACAATTTGGAATGAATCCGGAAGCTTATGATATGTGCTTGAAAATGACCCACGGTTGAAATTGGACAATTGCACGGATATAAAAAGAATACAGCCCATCTGGACTATGTTTTCATTCTCAAAAAATATACCTTCATAACTCTATTAGACTTACATCATACGCAAACTTCTTCATGTTAATAACTACTGCAACCTTCATCCATTTGAACCTGCTTACCGTATTCAAATCTTGATCTCCCTCAATACCCCCCGCCCCCCTCTTTCCTCACCCCATTTCCCACCATTATCACGACGTGTTCTGTCAACCGATCTTTTCTTTTCGTCAAGTTTGGCCATAACGCTCATTTCTCCCCAGTTCGACTGTGTAGGTCTTCACTCTTTATTCGGTTATGTCCATCTGATCTACAGCATTCTCCTGCAGTGCCACATTTCAAAAGCTTCTAATGTTATCTTGTGTGAACTGTTCTAGCGTACGTTTGCGCTACGTACATGGCAACACACCAGAAAAAATCTTCAACAAACTTCTTAACAGTAGTTTTTATTCTTTGTTAGAAAATTACTATTTATGAACGAAACACACACGACACTTTTGGTATATTCCTCAATATTTATTGTTTTACTAAGTGCTCTCCGGCTATTAGGACATCATCAAGTACACAGACAAATATATGTAGCTGTGGATTTTGTGAGAACAAAAATTTTAAACTAGGTGTATCCAAAGTGTCTCTCAACTGACTGTCGGAGATGACAATTATTGAAGTTCGATATAAGAAAAAAGCGATAGCAATTATTTCAATAAAACTGTACAGTAAAACTATTTAACGAACATAAAATGTATGGCACACTGAATTAATAAACCACATGATAAATTGCAATTGTGCAGACGATAAAAATAAACTGAGTACAATAAGACTTTGAGGGCATGTTTCAACGGCATGACTCAACAAGATAATATTTTTTTTAAACAAGTATAATATTACTAGTGAGACACACGTGAGGCTAAATTGGTAATTCAAACAACTGTAATTTTATATTACTATTATCTTTGTACCTGATGATGGAAAAGAGCTGAAAAGCGTTTAGTCAAACAATAAATATTATAGATTATTACACAAATGTAGAGTGTTTTTAATTTATAACGTATAAAGTAGTCTACCAAAAACCAACGGAACAATTAATTAACACTTATTTCTCTTCTTCAAAATCTCTTTCTTGCAACAGTTAGTCTGCATATTGTATCCTCTTTACTTCGACCTTCATCAGTTATTTTCCTACTACTTTTAGTGCCTCACTTCCTATTCTAACTCCCCGAACATCATCAGCAAACTTCAAACTTTTTATTTCTTCGCTCTGAACATTTAATCCTCTTTCCAGATTTCTCCATGGCTTTCTTTATTGCTTGCTGCTCAACGTATAGACTGAATAACATTGGGGATAGGCTACAACCCTGTCGCTCTCATTTCTCAACTGCTGCCTCCCTTTCATAAACTACGACTCTTAAAGTTGCAATATGGTTTTTATAGAAGTTGTAGATAACCTGTACCTCCCTGTATTTTACTCTTCCCATCCTCTGAATTTCAAACAGTATGTTCCAGTCAATATGTCGAAAGCCTTCTCTAAACTTGAAAATGCCATAAACCTAGGTTTGCGTTTCTTCAGACTACCTTCTAAGCTAAATAGTAGGGACAGTATCGCCTCGCGTTTCCCCACATTTCTCCCGAACACAGACTGACCTTTCACCAAGGTCGGTTTCAACCAATTTCTTCATTCTTCAGTGAGTAATTTGTCAGCATTTCAGCTCCATGACTTACTAAGTTGATAGATAGTCCGGTAATATTTACAAGTGACAGCACCTGCCTACGGAATTGGAATCATTATATCTTCCCTAAAGTCTGAGGGGATTTAGCCTGTGTCATATATCTTGCATACCGGCTAGAACAGCCTTCTCATGGCTCTCCGAAGGATATCGATGATTCTGAGGGTGTTTGTCTATTCCTAGAATCGTGTTTCCTTTACGTCTTTCAGTCCTTTGTCAAATATTTCTCGCAACATTATATCCTCCAGGTTTTTCTGTGTTGTCATCAGTCTTCTGGCTAGTGTGATGCGGCCCACCAAAAATTCCTCTCCTGTGCCAACCTCTTCATCTGAAGGTGTGCACACTCTAGACCAATGAAGGTCAACGAACAACAACCGACCACTTAGTTGTCCGAAATTTGCTAAGGGTGTACGACGGGCGACAAATTGGAGCCAACGAAACGGTTGGCCTTGGTTTCGGTTCGCAATGCCGGCGGTAACATCAAAGCGTTGGCGGTGAGTTGGGCTTCGGACCCACATCCTACTGCGGACGAAGTGTCGAATGTTTGCTGGTCCAGAAACGATTTGCTGTGCCTGTTGAACGGGTATGTATTTATTACGTCCAAAAATAATTGAGTAATGAGTGGAATATGGAGACGTATTCGAGCTGACGGGAATGCTTATGGGATCCTACTAACTACGACTGTAAAAATAAATTGGAAAGGGGTTTGGAGGGAAATAAGTGAGCTGTTAGCAAATATTGTGCAACATGTTAAAAAGGAAAGTGGAATCCTCATGGATATTTTTTTGCTGCATGTAGTGGTCCCCTAAAAGAGGTGTCATCTTTGGAAATTTTAGGGCCTACATAATGCAATAACAATTCGAAATCTGTAACTCTCGTTCGCATAAAATTATAAAATGGCCCATATTCCAATTCAGCTCTAAGGTCAGACATTAATTTTATACCACCACACTGCTCCTTACGTTTGAAAAGAGACATGGTCCACCAGCATCGTTTCTTCTTCTATTTCTTTTTCTGGTGATTAGCTTTTTGCAGAAGATAAACGCTGCACATGCGATGACTCCTAAATCATCTTCTTCTAATATCGGCCTGTTAAAATGTAAAGAAAACACTACTTCACAATAATGCCAAAATGGGAGCATCCTCAACAAGACATCAGAGCCGACTGTGACTCCACATGGCCCAATCCCATGGGCGCAACCCTTTGGTTCGGTGAGGACGGCAGGCCGAACGCCAATGCGTTGGCTGCCAAAGTTCGGCCGAAACCCTTGGCTGTCGTTCGTCTGCCTTCGCTGGGCTGGTGTGTACACGCCTTGAGAGCGAAAGCAGTACCCGACGTCCTCAAATATCTGTTGGATACATTACATTCTATTTTCTCGTACAGTTTTTAATCTATACCCTCTAGTACTATGGAAGTTATTCCTTGATGTTACAGCTATTCCGTCCCATCTGATCTTCATTTATTTCTTTTTTCCTCTTTCTATTAAAGGGAATATGAAATACAGGAGCCCTAAAGAAACAAAAGCGTGTTAGACCTGGAGAAACATGCTGCGATCAAAAATATAAATTTAGCTGTTAGGAACTCTTTCCAGGAAGTATCATCTTGGACTGTAGTCTTGCGAGGAAATGGACGGCAGACAATAAACACAACAAAGCAGAAGAGAATAGACGATTTTGAAACGTGGTCTCTATAGAAGTTCGCGGAAGATTAGATGGATGGTGGAAGAATAAAAATGTATGACAGAACTATTCTAAAAGAAGCGATCGGTTGATTGGACACATCCCATGGCAACAGGAAATAAAAAATAAAATGATCGTATGGCATTTATTAACTGGGATATCCCCTTCGGGTTCAGCAGCCGTGTTGCAAGTCTTTTTAGTTGACTCTACATCGGCGACTTGCGTGTCGACGGGCATGAAATGATGATACGGACAACACAACGCCCAGTCCTTGAGTGGAGAAAATCTCCGACCTACCCGGGAATCGAACTCGGGCCGTTAGGTATGATATTCCGTCGCGCTGACCACTCAGCAACCAGAGGAGGACATCTTACTACTTGAGAGAACTGTTAGGGGTTAACATAATAGACGGAGACCTAGTAATGAATAAAGCAGTCGTTTGGTTTCTAACGTCGGCGATATCGAGGGGAACACAGAAATTCTTGTCATATCTTAATTTGGGATTTAGACCGTAGTCTTAGCATATGTTTCTTTCTTGCATGTTAGTTGAATATACAGGGGCGTTAGCTGCTCCGTACCGACGAAACAGATTTTTTTATTTTTATTCATATGTTCTTATTGCTGTTGGTTTTACACGCTACTCCTTGGTAGGACGCTTGACTCAATCGAAATGCGCAAACTTATGCCGCCTCATATAAATTTGGATACGCCCTCCCGCCCTGCATGTACCCTTGTGAAACAATAAAATTGCTGGGCTACCTTCAGACATGCGGCATATATATCGCTTGATTCGACAGAAAGATTAAGTCAGAATTTTTATCCTCTGTTGAAGGAGATATCGACTGAGGCTATAGAGACAACTGTTAAGATTCTACGACGTTACTGCTTGGAAAACCCAACGCTTCAAACTTTTTATTTGTGGAAACAGCGAAAACACGAGAACTGTTTATTGCTATTGGAATACAAATAAAGAATTCACATGTATCGGAATACGAAATACGAGTTTCTTGTATTTTCTACTAGTAACGTTTCAAAAGTTGGAGAATCTATATATCGACCTGCCTAACCTCAGCTATATAACCCGCGAGTGGCGACGGAAATTTAGACAGTACATTTTGGTTAGGATCACGTCCTAAACAAGATGTCACCAGCAAGTAAACAGTACTATACGAACAGAAGTGGCAGGCTTACTTTCTTTGTCTTATATAACCTTCCTCAAACCGACTGATAACTATCTTCTCCGTGAGGTCACAGTTATATTCTGCGTTTACCCCGACATCATGATTCTGCAAAAAAATATCTCTCTGTTACTAAACGGGCAGAGAGAGACCTTCTTGAGCGTTCCGACGCGTCTCGTCTCTATTTGTGCTCTGAATATTTGGTAATAGCTCTTCCTGCTGCGCTAGAAAAGCGTTTGTAATGCGCTTGGGAAGTCTTATTATCTCTACTTCTTTCTTGTGAAACTTTCTTCCAAACTGCGTTAACAGACTGTTTCATAGTTTCTTGGTATAATATTTTATACATTATGAATGAAAAACACACGACGTTGGTGCAATATTTTACAATATTGATTATCTTACGAAGCGGTTTTCGGCTGTTACCCCGTCTTCATGTACAACGTTAGATACGTATGTATGGCTGTGAAATTTTTGTGAGATCTAAGATTTAAAGTAGTACAACTACAGGGTATCTCAGTTGGCTTTCAAACCTTACACGAAATAGAACATGTTGTAGTCAGCCTTTGGTTGAGAGAAACATTCTTGACATAAATGCACAGATAGAAAAATTTGCAATATCGTGAAGTACGTGTGAGAAAACTATGGCATTTTCTATACTCGGTCCTTTCAAAAAACTCCGGATCTTTCTGCACACTGTTTTTTTTATTATTATTTTTTTTTGTCCGTAGCTCGTGGTCTTGCGGTAGCATTCTTGCTTCCCGCGCACGGGGTCCCGGGTTCGATTCCCTGCGGGGTTAGGGATTTTCCCTGCCTCGAGATGACTGTGTGTTGTGTCGTCTTCATCATCATTCATCCCCATTACGGTCGGAGGAAGGCAATGGCAAACCACCTCCGCTAGGACCTTTCCTAGTCGCCGGTGCGGGTCTCCCGCATCGTACCCTACGCTCCTCGGAGTATGGAACCTCATCACCTTTTACTTATTGTGCATGGACTCCTTCGAAATACTCTCCTTCACAAGTGATACACCGTTCCCAATGCGGTACACTCTTTGCTGGATCGCGCGTAGAGCCGTCTTTTGTCTCGTCTGTTGTTGCAAATCTTCGTCCTTTCAATGGGGTTTTCAACTTTGGAAACAAAAAAAAGTCCGCAGGGACGAGCTCTGGAGAGTACGAAGGATGAGGCAGCACAGTGATACACTGATTTTGTTTTTTGTGCAATAGTCAGACACCAACAGGGATGAATGTGCAGGCCCGTTATCGCGATGCAAGTGCCATGAATTGTCTCGCCACATTTCAGGCCGCTCGTTACATTCTCACATTTTCTCGCAGGCGTCTTAACATGTTCCGATAGTAACATCGATTAACAATTTGTCCCTGAGGCACGAATTCATGATGAACTAATCTTTCAGAGTCAATGAAAACTATCAGCATGGCTTTGACGTTTGACCTGGCCTCCCGAGCTGTTTTTGTCTTGGAGAACCTTTCCCGACCCACTGCGAAGATTGAACCTTGGTCTCCACATCATAACCGTAGACCCACGTCTCATCAACAGTTGTTGATGTTGTTGTTGTTGTTGTTGTCTTCAGTCCTGGGTCTGGTTTGATGCATCTCTCCATGCTACTCTATCCTGTGCAAGCTTCTTCATCTCCCAGTACCTACTGCAACCTACATCCTTCTGAATCTGCATAGTGTATTCATCTCTTGGTCTCCCTCTACGATTTTTACCCTCCACGCTGCCCTCCAATGCTAAATTTGTGATCCCTTGATGCCTCAAAATATGTCCTATCAACCGATCCCTTCTTCTAGTCAAGTTGTGCCACGAACTTCTCTTCTCTCCAATCCTATTCAATACTCCCTCATTAGTTATGTGAACTACCCATCTAATCTTCAGCATTCTTCTGTAGCACCACATTTCGAAAGCTTCTATTCTCTTCTTGTCCAAACTATTTATCGTCCATGTTTCACTTCCATACATGGCTACACTCCATACAAATACATTCAGCAATGACTTCCTGACACTTAAATCTATACTCGATGTTAACAAATTTCTCTTCTTCAGAAACGCTTTCCTTGCCATTGCCAGTCTACATTTTATATCCTCTCTACTTCGACCATCAGTTATTTTGCTCCCCAAATAGCAAAACTCCTTTACTACTTAAATTGTCTCATTTCCTAATCTAATTCCCTCAGCATCACCCGACTTTATTCGACTACATTCCATTATCCTCGTTTTGCTTAGGTTAATGTTCATCTTATATCCTCCTTTCAAGACACTAACCATTCCGTTCAACTGCTCTTCCAAGTCCTTTGCCGTCTCTGACAGAATTACAATGTCATCGGCGAAACTCAAAGTTTTTACTTCTTCTCCATGAATTTTAATACCTACTACAAATTTTTCTTTTGTTCTCCATGGATTTTAATACCTGCTCCGACTTTTTCTTTTGTTTCCTTCATTGCTTGCTCAACATACAGATTGAATAACATCGTGGAGAGGCTACAACCCTGTCTCACTCCCTTCCCAACCACTGCTTCCCTTTCATGCCCCTCGACTCTTATAACTGCCATCTGGTTTCTGTACAAATTGTAAATAGCCTTTCGCTCCCTGTATTTTACCCCTGCCACCTTAAGAATTGGAAAGAGAGTATTCCAGTCAACATTGTCAAAAGCTTTCTCTAAGTCTACAAATGATAGAAACGTAGGTTTGCCTTTGCTTAATCTTTCTTCTAAGATAAGTCGTAAGGTTAGTATTGCCTCACGTGTTCCAACATTTCTACGGAATCCAAACGGATCCTCTCCTAGGTCCGCATCTACCAGTTTTTCCATTCGTCTGTAAAGAATTCGCGTTAGTATTTTGCAGCTGTGACTTATTAAACTGATAGTTCGGTAATCTTCACATCTGTCAGCACCTGCTTTCTTTGGGATTGGAATTATTGTATTCTTCTTGAAGTCTGAGGGTATTTCGCCAGTCTCATACATCTTGCTCATCAGCTGGTAGAGTTTTGTCATGACTGGCTCTCCCAAGGTCGTCAGTAGTTCTAATGGAACGTTGTCTACGCCGGGGGCCTTGTTTCGACTCAGGTCTTTCAGTGCCCGGTCAAACTCTTCACGCAGTATCTTATCTCCCATTTCGTCTTCATCTACATCCTCTTCCGTTTCCATAATATTGTCCTAAAGTACATCGCCCTTGTATAAACCTTCTATATACTCCTTCCACCTTTCTGCCTTCCCTTCTTTGCTTAGAACTGGGTTGCCATCTGAGCTCTTGATATTCATACACGTGGTTCTCTTCTCTCCAAGGTCTCTTTAATTCTCCTGTAGGTAGTATCTGTCTCACCCCTAGTGAGATAAGCTTCTATATCCTTACATTAGTCCTCTAGCCATCCCTGATTAGCCATTTTGCACTTCCTGTCGACCTCATTTTTGAGACGTCTGTATTCCTTTTTGCCTGCTTCATTTACTGCATTTTTATATTTTCTCCTTTCATCAATTAAATTCAATATTTCTTCTGTTACCCAAGGATTTCTAGCAGCCCTCGTCTTTTTACCTACTTTATCCTCTGCTGCCTTTACTACTGCTTCCCTCAGAGCTACCCATTCTTCTTCTACTGTGTTTCTTTCCCCCATTCCTGCCAATTGTTCCCTTATGTTCTCCTTGAAACTCTGTACAACCTCTGGTTCTTTCAGCTTATCCAGATCCCTTGTCCTTAAATTCCCACCTTTTTGCAGTTTCTTCAGTTTTAACCTACAGGTCATAACCAATAGATTGTGGTCAGAGTCCACATCTGCCCCTGGATATGTCTTGCAATTTAAAACCTGGTTCCTAAATCTCTGTCTTACCATTATATAATCTATCTGATACCTTTTAGTATCTCCAGGATTCTTCCATGAATACAACCTTCTTTTATGATTCTTGAACCAAGTGTTAGCTATGATTAAGTTTTACTCTGTGCAAAATTCTACCAGACGGCTTCCTCTTTCTTTTCTTAGCCCCAATCCATAATCACCTACTATGTTTCCTTCTCTCCCTTTTCCTACTGACGAATTCCAGTCGCCCATGACTATTAAATTTTCGTCTCCCTTCACTACCTGAATAATTTCTTTTATCTCATCATACATTCATCAATTTCTTCATCATCTGCAGAGCTAGTTGACATATAAACTTGTACAACCGTAGTAGGCATGGGCTTTGTGTCTATCTTGGCCACAATAATGCATTCACTATGCTGTTTGTAATAGCTTACCCGCACTCCTATTTTTTTTATTCATTATTAAACCTACTCCTGCATTACCCCTATTTGATTTTGTATTTATAACCCTGTATTCACCTGACCTAAAGTCTTGTTCCTCCTGCCACCGAACTTCACTAATTCCCACTATATCCAACTTTAACCTATCCATTTCCCTTTTTAAATTTTCTAATGTACCAGCCCGGTTAAGGGATCTGACATTCCACGTCCGATCCATAGAACGCCAGTTTTCTTTCTCCTGATAACGACGTCCTCCTGAGTAGTCCCCGCCCGGATATCCGAATGGTGGACTATTTTACCTCCCGAATATTTTACCCAAGAGGACGCCATCATCATTTAATCATACAGTAAAGCTGCATGTCCTCGGGAAAAATTACGGCTGTAGTTTCTCCTTGCTTTCAGCCGTTCGCAGTAGCAGCACAGCAAGGCCGTTTTGGTTAATGTTGCAAGGCCAGATCAGTCAATCATCCAGACTGTTGCCCCTGCAACTACTGAAAATGCTGCTGCCCCTCTTCAGGAACCACATGTTTGTCTGGCCTCTCAACAGATACCCCTCTGTTGTGGTTGCACATACGGTACGGCCATCTGTATCGCTGAGGCACACAAGCCTCCCCACCAACGGCAAGGTCCATGGTTCATGGGGGGCATCAACAGTTATGATTCTCTTAAAGGATCATTTGCGCGATTCAAAAGCTCTTCGCAGTCTTTTTGATCTTGACTCATAAGCTGTGGGACGAACTTGCCGGCAAGACGATGCATTCCAAGATGCTGTTTCAGGATTTCTTGTCATGATCCCACTAAAATGTTACATTTTTCTGCAATCTCTCGGACAGTCAGTCTTCGATAGGCGCGTACAATTTCGTTGACGTTCCTGACATGAGTGTCGTCGGTAAAAGTCGAAGGGCATCCGGAAAGAGGGTCACTTTTAACTTCCATCTGGCCCTTTTAAAAATGTCTGAACTGTTTGTAACACCGAGTACAACATAAACACTCTTCTCTGCAGGCTTGTTGCATCATTTAGTGTGTCTCTATATAAAGGTTTTCTTGAGTTTTATGCACAAACAATTTAATGTAGACGCGTTTCTCCTTCAACTCTGTCATCTCGAAATCCGTAAACTGGTGCGACATAACGTTCTACTCAATACAGCACGGAATAACAACTAACAGACATGGAACTTACGGCAGTTAAACATTAAACACAGGCGTGTGCAGGGATGCCAACAGTATTTCGTTCCAACATACCATTAGCGCGAAATTACGAACGTTCCGGGATATTTCTGAACAGACCTTGTACACTCATGCTCTTAAAATAAGAATAATTGCAGAATGTGATGCCACACAACGTGGCACTACACAAAACTGGCGCTAATAGCATAGGCACATAGGGAACACACACAACACAGATTTGTCAGTCCACGGTATTGGTGATAAGTTGAGAAAACCGTCCCGAAACATACGTGCTACAGAACGCCACTGTTTCCTGCGCATGTACCCCGACATCAATATGGGATATGATCACCATGTACACGTACACAGGCCGCGCAACTGGTTGGCATACTCAGATGGTCGAGCAGCTGCTACGATATAGCCTCCCATTCTTGCACCAGTGCCTGTCGGAGCTCCTGGAGTGTCCTAGGGGTTTGAAGACGTGCAGCGACACGTCGACTGATTGCTTCCCAGAGGTGCTCGATGGGGTTTAGGTCTGGAGAACAGGCAGGCCACTCCATTAGCCTGATATCTTCTGCTTAGAGGTACTCCTACACGATGGCAGCTCGGTGGAGCCGTACATTATCATCCATCAGGAGAAAGGTGGGACCCACTGCACCCCTGAAAAGGCGGATATAGTGGTGCACGTGCACCAATCATAATACCACCCCACACCATCGAACCATGACCTCCATACAACACATTTCCTTTCAAGGAAATTCAGGGGTTGGAAAGGAAATTCAGGGGTTGGTATCTGGTTCCTGGTTCACGCCAGATGAAAACCCGGCGAGAATCCCTGTTCAGACTATACCTGGACTCGTCCGTTAACATAACCTGGGACTACTGTTCAAATGACCATGTACTGTGTTCTTGACACCAGGCTGTACGGTCTCTCCTGTGATCCTATGACCAGGGGTCAGTGGAATGCACCTTGCAGGTCTCCGGGCGCATAAGCCATGTCTGTTCAGTCATCTGCAGGCTGTGTGTCTGGAGACAACTGTTCCAGTGGCTGCGGTAAGGTCCCGAGCAAGTCTACCTGCAGTACTCCGTGGTCGTCTGCCGGCATTGATGGCGAGATATCGGTCTTCTTGTGGTGTTGTACACTGTGGATGTCCCGTACTGTAGCGTCTGGACACGTTTTCTGAGTACTGGATTCGTTACGATAATCTTGAGATCACACTTTTTGGCACACAGAGGGCCCGTGCTATGACCTGCTGTGTTTGACCAGCCTCCAGTCGCCCTAGTATTCTACCCCTCTTAACGTCATCAATATGTGTTCTTTGAGCCATTTTCAACACATGGTCACCATTAGCACGCCTGAAAACATCTCTACACTTACTCGATGCACCGTACTCTGACATGCACCAACACACCTCTGAGTATGTGGACGGCTCCCAGCGCCACCGTGCGACGACACAGGTCAAATGTAACGCAAGGTCACACCCCGAGGTGATTTAAACCCGCAAGCCGCCCACCAGAGCGTTGTTCCACCATGTATCAGCATTATCCTTAATTTATAAGCATGAATGTACATAAATAGTGACCCTATAGCACAAGAGACTGATATCAAGTGCTATGGCACTATACTGTAATAATGTTATACACCTGAGACAACGTAGTCAGAACGTGTCAGAGCTTGAAAGATGTCTCATTGTGGGTCTCCATTTGACCGGCTGGTCGAATGGCGCAATATTGAGATTTGTGGAGCAATCGGATGTGGCAGTGGCCCGATGTTGTACTGCATAGGAACGTGAGGGCAGACACATTTGTTGTCAACGTTCCAGTCGACGACATCTCACCATCTCAAGGGAGAATTGTAGTCCTTCCTCGTCTGCACATGCCATCCAAGAACACATAATGGACTAACTGTAACATTCTCTGCCATCCCACACCATTCTAGCAGCATTTCTTGGCTGCCTTTTAACACCACAACACAAAGGTAGTTGGAGTGTTGCTGTTACCGGGAAGCATAGACTGTTGATGAATGGTCAGAGATTGAAGTGCTCTTGTGCTCTTGAAAATCAGTGAAGCTCACATAACACTAGGTACAGAAAGATGATTAAAACCTGAAGTTGATAGCACTGGTTTTTTTTTTGTGGGCTGGGGGGACAGGGTGGGGGGAGGAATTTATGTGCATATAGAAAACACGAAGTTTGCACCCACGGTGTAGGGGTACAGTCTATGCTTAGTAATCAAAACGTCCTCGGTCCCGGGTTCCAACCCTGCCACTGCTTAGGTTTAAAATAAAAAATCATCAACATTGGCGGCCAAAGACTAACACTATGAGAAGTTACCCTCATTCCGCCAAAGGCCTTGTCAAAGACGGCGAAGGAGCGAACAGAGGTTCAGGGCATTCTCTTGCTCCTGGGGTGGGAAACTGCCCCTAATACCAGAAGAATCACCAATGATCGACGGCTTAAGGACGCACAAAGCAATGGGAACCATTGCACTTAAGACACGTAAAATGTATCCACAGGACATGCTGCCTGTAATTGAAAAATTGTCATGATTATCTCTCCATTCAAGATATTCCGTAATAGTCCCCCATTCGTATATCCAGGAGGGGACTGCCAAGGGGGTGCTGACTATGAGAAAAAGACTGAATAGTCAATGAAAGGACAACGTTCTACGAGTCGGGGCGTGAACTGTTAGAAGTTTAAAGGTGGCAGGGAAGCTAGAAAATCGGAAAAGGGAAACGCAAGGCTCAGTCTAGATATCGTGGGGGTCAGTGGAGTGAAATGGAAGGAAAATTTGAGACAGAAATTGAAGCTGCATGCGATATGTTTCGGCAAGACTCAGTATCGGAGGCGGGGGTACATTTGTAACTGAATCCTTCTATCGCCCACCAGAGTCACTTCCTGAAGTAAGCGAAACTTTAGAGGAAACCTCAGTTCGCTTGTATATAAGTTCCCCAATCATACTTTAATTATCAATCAACTGGGAACATTACAGTTTTGTTACAGGGGGGCATGAGAAGATATCCTATAAAACATTACTAAATGCCTCTTCTGAAAGAGCAGATAGGTCGTAACTCCACTCACGACGGAAATATGATAGATGCAATGGCAACAAACAAACCAGATCTCTTTGAGGATGTCCACATCGAAACTGGTGTCAGCGACTATAGGCGGTTGTGGCAACAATAACTTCCATAGTACAAAGGCCACCTAAAACAAGTACAAAGATATATACGTTCAACAAACTAGATAAAAAGGGAGTAGTGTCGTATCTCAATGAGGAATTTGAAACTTTTAGCACAGGGCAGGAGCATTAAAGGAACTATGGATCATGTTTAAAATGATTGTTGTCTATGCACTGTAGAGATATGTACCCAGTGGGACAGTTCATAATGGAAGGGACGCTCCATGGTACACAATTACTGTTAAGAAACTTCTACAGAAGCAGAGACAATAGCATAAAACAGGGGCTGTAGACGGGGAGATGCTAGAAGAAACGCGTTTGGCTGTCCAGAGAGTAATGCGCGAAGCCTTCAATGACCACGTAGCAGAATATTGTAAAACGGAGAAGAGTAGCAGAGTGTTGTAAAATGGTCTTTCACAAAACCCACACATATTCTAGTGGCGCCAAAGTTAGCATTCTGTCACTCGTGGATGAGAGAGGAACTGAAACTGAGAGTAACAAACACAAAGCAGAAATGCTTAACTCTGCTTTCAAATATTTCTTTACGGCGGAAAATCCAGGAGAGCACCCCAATTTAATTCTCGTACCACTGAATACGTGTTAGTGTCAGTGGTAGCGGTGTTGAGAAACAGTTGAAATCATTCAAACTGAACAAAGCTCCAGGACCCGATGGAAACCCTACCAGAATTGCAGCTGAGTTAGCCCCTCTATTAACTATAATCCATCGTGTATCCCTCGAACAAAACACTGTGCCCAGTAAATAGTTAGAATAAGGTACAATTCACACCCATTTACAAGAAGGGTATATCATGAAGTACTATCCGAAAGAAGCTGCATAAATGTTCAGTCAAATCTTGATAATAATTCAAAGTGGTGCAACTTGCTTTCAACGTTCAGAAATGTAATATTGTGCACTTAACAAAACATAGCATCATATGACAGTGATATCAGTGTCACAACTGGAATCGGTTAACTCATACAAATACCTGGGTGTAATACTTTATAGGGTTATGAAATGGAATGAACACATAAGCTCGGTCCTGGGTAAAGCAGATGGTAGACTTTAGTTTATTGCTAGAATGTAGTCAATCTACAATGGAGATTGACAAATCACTCGTGCGACCCGTCCTAGAATATTGCTGTGTTGTATACAATCTGTACCAAACAGGACTAAAGGGAGATTTGAACGTATACAGAGGAGGGCAGCACGAATGGTCACTGGTTTGACGCGTGGGAGAATGCCACAGAGATGTTTCAACACAGACTCTTGAACATAGGCACAAACTACTTCGAGAAATCCTTTGCAGAAATTCAAGAACTTGCTTTATGCGAGGACTCTAAGAACGCATCCCCTACGGATCGCTCCCATAGGGATCGTAAAGACAAGATTAGAATAATTACAGCACAGACGGAGACAAAACAATCATTCTTCTCGCACACCATAAGTGAATGGAACTGAAGAGACTCCTAATAACTGGTAAAATTAGACGTACCCACTGCCATGCACTTCACAGTGGTTTGCACAGTATAGATGTAGACGCAGCTGTAGATAAAATGGTGTCACATTGTGTTCCGCGATGAATCGCGGTTCTGTACTAACTCCGGATGACCTTCGCCGCCGAGAATGCCAGCGACCTGGGAGGAGGTACCATTCTTCCAGTATTTCGGAGAGGCATAGCGGTATTACTGCTGGCATCATGTAGTGGGGGTCCATCTGATATGATTTCAGATCACGGTTGGTAGGGTTTAAAGTCACGCTGACCTCATAACGGTACAATTAGGTAACCTGTTCCCTTATGTGTTACCTCTCATCTGACAGTACAGAGTGTCTCACTAAAACCTCCCTGATTTCAAATACCCAGGAAAAAAACACGGTATATACGACAATGAAAAATGCACCACACTGCAGAGCATCTCAAAAAATTTATCAGCAATACACCTCTACATGTGAACCATTTGTAGCACGAAGAATATCGAGTCTGTATTCAATTTCTTGTCAAGTTCTTTGTAACATTTCCTCTGTTGTTGTTGCAATCGCATCAGTGATACAATGTCGCAACGTAGTAGTATTTACACTTTCCGTCGCATACATGCGATCCTTCACATATCCCCACACGAAGAAACCAAGCGGCGTAATGTCGGGTGAAGGTGGTGGCCAGGCAATGGGTCTTCCACGTCCGATCCGATTGGGAAATTTCCTATCCGGGAACTTGCGAACAGCCGTTGACCAATGCGGCGAAGCTCCATCTTGTCGAAAAACGATGTTGGGTTGCAAGTCTTGTATCTGAGGGTACACAAACTGCTCCAACAAGTCCAGATACGCTGACCCATTCACTGTATGTTCCGCAGAGGAGAACGGTCCAACAGTCCTGTTGTGCATTAGCCCGCACCAGACGTTTAGTTTAGGGCTACGTGAACATGTTCAATGACTACGTGCGGAGTTTGCGAACCCCAAATCCGAACATGATGCCTATTAACCGTTCTTGATAGATGAAAGGTTGCGTCATCTGAGAATAAACATCTTTACAGGAAGCTGGCTTTCATATCAATACGCTGCAGCATACCTGCAACAAATAGTTGTCGGCGTGGTTTGTCGTTTGGCGTCATATGTTGCCGACTTTGCACTTTGTAACATATACGAAGGCGCTCGTGAACTACACGATGCAGTGCTGATCGAGGTACATCATGTTGGCTAGATGCCTGACAAATTGGCTTACGTGGGCTGCTGAGAAACGTTTGTCTGATGTCCTCCACTGTCTCTTCTGAAACTCCGTAACTTGCACCGCTAGAATGTTTCAGAACACTTCCTGTTGCCAGAAACTTCCTATACCATTACTTAATTGTTTTCACATCAGCTGGATCACATTCACATACACGACGATAATTTCTTTGCACAGTAATCGGCGATTTCGTTTCTGCAAACCACACTATTGCTTGCGAGCGCAGCTGTGGAGTCGCCATTTTCACTTCATGCGACCATGCTGCACTCTGGCGACGATATTTGGCACTTCCGGCGCGGGAATACAAATTCTTTGAGATGCTCTACAATGTGGTGCACTTTTCACTGTCGTACCTACTGTCTCTCTCCTGGGTCCTTGAAATCAGGGTGGTTTGCGTGGGACACCCTGTATTATGGTGCCATTTTCCAATAGGACACGAGTCTTTATTAACGGTCTGCTTGATGTTTAGGTACTCCCCTGGCCAGAAAAATCTGCAGATCTGTCCTGATACAACATGTGTAGAACAATTCGAAAATCAACTCCGTGACAGTGCCAGTAATCGGGATATCGATTGCTGTTTACAACTGTGGCTCTGCTTGCCTTAGGAAAGGAAACAACGACTTTATGAAAATCTTCTCAATCGACTCAGTGCTCTCCTTCGGGCCAGAGGAGATGCCACGTCTCAACAATGAGCGAGCTCATACTGCGGAGTTCTTCTTAAATTTTACTCGATTTTGTGATCACTCAAATAACACCACGTACCCATTCATCACCGAAGCGAGGTGGCGCAGTGGTTAGCGCACTGTATTCAAATTTGGGAGGGCGATGGTTCAAACCCATGTCCAGTCATCCTGATATAGATTTTCTGTGATTTCCCTAAATCGTCTCAAGCTAATGAGGGGAATGGTTCCTTTGGAAGGGCACGGCCGACTTCCTTCCTAATCGGGGGGATCCGTTGACCTTGGTGTTTGGTGCCCTACTCCCCCCCTTCCCCCCCCCCCCTCCCCCAACCAACCAACCACCCATCCTCTCAATCCGTGCGTTTCATTTCGTTCCCTGATACACTTTTGGGTGCTTCACTTTTTCTGACGTAAATGTTTGCAGCTCCGTCTTAAGTTGTACCAAGAAGTATCTTTTCTTTTATTTCTTGATGGTAACTACTTTCGGAAGCTGTGTTCATTTCCAAATCATCCATGTTGTAAGACTGCCCCTGCAGTGACGTTCAAAGCGGCACCACGGCCGACTCAATTATACTAAATACACCACATAGGACGGACATTAGGGAACTCTTCAATTTTTTTGGCAGGTACTGTAATTAAATCCTCTCAAAATGGCGGCATCTGGCATGAGATTTCGAAGTGCTGTTTCTCAGTTGGTCAGGAATGTGTCTATTACAGTTTCCTCTCCCTCTAAATCTTTACTATTGGATTAACTTTCATTTACAGTTTAGGGAACCTCGAAATAAAGTAGAAAATCAAATGGTTGAAATGGCTCTGAGCAGTATGGGACTTAACATCTGAGGTCATCAGTCACCTAGAACTTCGAACTACTTAAACCTAACTAACCTAAGGACATCACACACATCCATGCCCGAGGCAGGATTCGAACCTGCGACCGTAGCGGTCGCGCGGTCCCAGACTGAAGCGCCTAGAACCGCTCGACAATATAGGCCGGCAGTCCCCTAGAACTTAGAACTACTTAAACCTAACCAACCTAAGGACATCACACACATCCATGCCCGAGACAGGATTCGAACCTGCGACCGTAGCAGGGGCGCGGTTCCGGACTAAAGCAACTAGAAATAAAGTAGATAACGCGGTTATGAGTTCTGGATTTCTCAATGATACACAAATAGTTTGTTTTAACTTGACACAGCTATATATTTCGAAAACGACGTATCATATACGAAAAATTTGTTCGAAGTGAAAAGTGTATGCTAGTAAAGGCGACATCTGTCTGTGTACATCTGGCTCCTCCTAGCCACACCTCCTGCATGGGCGGGGTCGACTTTGTGTTTTCAATTGGGAACCCCTCGTTTCTACTGCATATTCGGATTCTACGGCAATAAAATACGTATAGTGCATATAAACCATTTTTTTCCCATCCCTAGTAAATGGCAGTGTAATTGACGTATATTAAGTGTGCCTGTTTTTGACCGGCCACTGTAGTCTATCTGTTCTAGGCGCTTCAGTCTGAAACCGCGTGACCGCTACGGTCGCAGGTTCGAATCCTGCCTCGGGCATGGATGTGTGTGATGTCCTTACGCTAGTTAGGTTTAAGCAGCTCTAATGCTAGGGGACTGATGACCTCAGGTGTTAAGTCCAATAGTGTTTAGAGCCATTTGAACCATTTTTGAGCCTGTTTTTGCAATTAAATTTCATTCACTATGCAAATATAAACTTTTGTCTTCTAACGGTTGGCATTTCTGTTTGAAAATTACTTTAGTCATGCAAATTTGATTGTACAGTACAATATGACTAGCCGTTTCAATGTATGGTTCGGAAGAACGTTTAGCGTGTTCTGTGGGTAACGACGTGTACGCAATATTTTCTGTTCCCACTGCGGTGCTTGATATCAGTGAGATCCCTTGCGTCCCACCATTGTGGCGCTTGATCTGGGTGAGTATCCGTGGCAGGTACGCCTGTCACTACCACTTCACGGACATTGTATCTATGGTTTGCATTTCGCCGGTAGCCGCGTAGCGGCCAGCGCAAGAGTTCCATCGGTTGGGTGGAAACACGCACCGAAATCAGTCTTCGAAGGCGGGGTTCCAGGGTGGCCAGTGATATCTAGTATTCAGATGTTTCCAGAATAAGATTTTCACTCTGCAGCGGAGAGTGCGGTGATATGAAACTTCCTGGTAGATTAAAACCGTGTGCCGGACCGAGACTCGAACTCGGGACCTTCGCCTTTCGCGGGCAAGCGCTGTACCATCTGAGCTACCCAAGCACGACTCACGCCTCGTCCTCACAGCTTTACTTCTGCCAGTACCTCGTCTCCTACCTTCCAAACTTTACAGTAGCACTTCCTATGGATCTCATTTTTGCAACGTTTGTATTCCTTTTTACCTGCTTCATTTTTTGGCGTACAATCGGAATATGCAATAGAAATGGGGACACTACCAGCATCGACATGCGAGGTGGTTTAATGTTTTACCCGTGGCTCTTCCATACACCGTGTACAGTTCCTGGTCTGCGTTAGTGGGTCACATTTTAGCCTGATTAGTCGTGTAAGACCTGTGAGTTAGGGACGGCAGCTCTACTCGAGTCGGCGTCCTTCTCAACAGTGGCGCGGTCTGTCACAGAGAGCCACCTGTTGCTGGCGCTGCTGCAACACGTGGCCGGGCTGTCCCATTCTGGGCGTCTCTAGCAGGCGCTGTACGCACTGGGAAGCAATGACACACTGCACGTATTTTGGGGAAAGAGCTCCAGTCCCCGTACACGTATCTCTAGTCTTTAATGATCTTGATTGACAGTCCTCAACCACTATTACCATTATCTTACTGACGCTTAGGTTAGGACCGTCTGTAAGTAACTGTATACAGGCAATATTAGAGAACCTTCAACATCGCATCGCGTCAGAAATCGGTGGTTAATATATTAAAAAAACTAAAAACCCTCCTCGATTGCGAAAAAAGCACCTAGTGTTAAGTGTAAACCCAGGTTTCGACGTAGATAACTACACCTTCAAGAGAACAACAATAAAACCCACAAGTGCCTTAACACTAGGTTCTTTTTTCGCAATCGAGGCGGGTTTCTAGTTTTTTTTTTAATATGAAAGGCAGTATTTGTTTGGCAGACGCGTTTCACGTCATTTTATGACAGAATCATAAGTGACCCGATTTACACTGCGACCACGCAGATGTGCCGCAACATGATGTGGCATGGACTCGAACTAATATCTGAAGTAGTGCTGGAGGGAACTGACACCATGAAACTGTACGAGGGGGTTGAGACCTCTTCTGAACAGCACGTTGCAAGGAATCCCAGATATGCCCCATAATGTTCGTTTTTGTGGAGTTTGGTGGCTAACGGAAGTGTTTAAACTCAGCAGAGCGTTCCTATAACAATTCTGGACGTGAGGGGTGTCGCACTGTCCTGCTGGAATTGCCTAACTCCGTCGGAATGCACAATGGACATGAATGGATACAGGTGATCAGACGGGATGCTTACGAACCTGTCACCTGCCAGAGTCGTATCTAGACGTATCAGAGGGCTCATATCACTCCAACTGCACACGCCCCACACCATTACAGAGCCTCCACCAGCTTGAACAGTCCCCTGCTGACATGCGGAGTCTATGGATTCGTGCACTTGTCTTCATACCCGTACACGTCCATCCGCTCGATAGAATTCTAAATGAGACTCGTCCGACCAGGCGGCCTGTTTCCAGTCATCAACAGTCCAATGTCGGTGTTGACGGGCCCAGACGTGGTGTAAAGCTTTGTGTCGTGCACTCATCAAGGGTACACGAGTGGGCCTTCGGCTCCGAAAGCCCGTATCGAAGATGTTTCCTTCAACGGCTCGCACGCTGACACTTGTTAATGGCCCAGTATTGAAATCTGCAGCAATGTGCGGAAGGTCCAAATGGCTCTGAGCACAATAGGACTTAAAATCTGAGGTCATCAGTCCCCTAGAACTATTTAAACCTAACTAACCTAAGAACACCACACACGTAAACGCCCGAGGTAGGTTTCGAACCTGCAACCGTAGCGGTCGCGCGGTTTCAGACTGAAGCGCCTAGAACCGCTCGGCCACTCCAACGGCCGACTTCCTTCCCCATCCTTCCCTAATCCAATGAGACCGATGTCCTCGCAGTTTGGCCTCTTCCCCCAAACAATGCAACCCGACACCACTAACGGTATATAACCGTCACGGCTAATGTTGCCACCTGTCGTCTGTGAGCGGTTATTTCACTTTAACGCCGATCACAGGCGATGGTCACACTCATGTGATTGGTCCGTGTACAAAGAACATATCGGATGTTGAAAGTGCGAAATTATGCAGAACATTTAAATGTAGACACACAACTCCGAACATTGCAAGGGGCGACAGGTGCAAGAATTATCACACAATCAGCTTAACAGCTCATGCATCCAAGTTGCTGACAAGAATACTATATAGTAGAATGGAAAAGAAAGTTGATGATGTGTTAGATGTGGCTTCAGGAAAGGTAAAGGCGCCAGAGAGGGAATTCTAAATTTGCGGTCGATAATGGAAGCAAGACTGAAGAAATATCAAGACATGTTCACAGGATTTGTTGACTTGGAAAAAGCGTTCGACTATGTCAAGTTGTGCAAGATGTTCGAAATTCTGAGAAAAACAGGAGTAATCTATTAGCAAAAACGGGTAATATACAACATGTACGAGAACCAAGAGGGAATAATAAGACTGGGAGACCTAGAACGAAGTCCTCGGATAAAAAAGGGTGTAAGACACGGATTTCGTCTTTAGCCCCTACACAACGAAGAAGCAATGACGGAAATAAAAGAATAGTTCAAGAGTGGAATTAAAATTCAAGGTGAAAGTATATCAATAAGATTCGCTAATGACACTTCTATCCTGAATGAAAATGAAGAACAATTACAGAATCTGCTGAATGGAATGAACTGTTTATGATTACAATATATGGACTGAGAATAAGCCGGAAAAAGACGGAAGAAAGAAGAAGCAGCAAATATGAAAATAGTGAGAGGTTTAACATTAGGATTTGTGATAACGAAGTAGATGAGGTTAAGGAATTCTGCTACCTAGGCAGCAAAACCAATCTTGAAGGACGTAGCATGGAGGACATAAAAATTGGACCATATGAGATGTGGTGCTACAGAACAATGTTGAAAATTATGTGGGCTGATAAGGTAAGGAATGAGGAGGTTCTGCCCAGAATCGGCGAGAAGAAGGGCCAAGATGGTAGTGCACCTGTTAAGACATCAATGAATAACCTCCATGGTACTTGAGGAAGCTGTAGAGAGCAAGAGCTGTAGAGGAAGACAGAGATTGGAATACATCCAACAAGTAACTGAGGACGTAGGTTGCAAGGGCTATTCTGAGTGGAAGAGGTTGGCACAGACGTGGTGGTCCGCATCAAACCAGTCAGTAGACTGATCAGTCGGAAAAAAAAGCCTTCACCCCACAAATACGGATGATGATGATGATGATGATGCTTGGTTTGTGGGGCGCTCAACTGCGCGGTTATCAGCGCCCGTACAAAGTCCCAACCTTTGCTCAGTCCTATCTCGCCACTTTCATTGATGAGGACAACACAAATGCCCAGTCATAGAAAATACGGAGGAGCAAGACATGTAAATTATGAAGATAAATAATCACAATAAATGTCTCATCCCAATATAAGAAAACTATCATCCCAATATAAGAAAACTATGACATTGAAAAACTTCATTGCAAAATCTAAGCAACTGATAAATGACAGATATAACTCTCTACTAAACTTGGCTAAAGGGCTCTCTCTCTCTCTCACAAAAACGCACGCACGCACGCACGCACGCACGCACGCACGCACACACACACACACACACACACACACACACACACACACACACACACACACAGAGATATAACCTTTGACCATGAGCATAACAAAAACAAATGGCTCTGAGCACTATGGGACTTAACTTCTGAGGTCATCAGTCACCTAGAACTTAGAACTACTTAAACCTAACTAACCTAAGGACATCACAGACAGCCATGCCCGAGGCAGGATTTGAACCTGCGACCGCAGCGGTCGCGCGGTTCCAGACTGTAGCGCCTAGAACCGCTCGATCACTCCCGCCAGCAACAAAATACACCCCACACATGGGAAAGACTACATACCACTAATTAAGATAGTGGAAGAGTGTGCGAGCAATTTTAGCCCTGTGCTGAGTTTTTAGGCTGAAAACAGCTTCATCAACAGTACAAGCAAGAGCACATTTACCAATATCAACAGAGTATGATATAGAGCAAAAGGTGCCTAGATCAGAACTGTTTGTAACTTACATGAAAGGGTTACATACGAATGAAAATGTGTATGTATTTCAGGTCGCTGATTAAGTCTTAATGAAGCGATGTAACATATTGATTCAGGTTTTCCTAGAAAATGTCGGGGTGGCTTCTCTTGAAAAGCTTTATCTAATTTACATTCCCCACCCTCTCCCAATTCGAGGTTTTGCTACCTCTCTAATGATGTCATCGTCTGCTTGACTTTAACCCAAAATTTTGTTTCCTTTTCATAAAAATCGTTTTCTCATTCTCTTTGGTGACATTGAGCAGTGCTCAGGGGATGAGGTTCTGTCTTTTTTAAAACATGTGTGCTTCCGAACCACTCTTCTAGAAGCTGTAGAAAACGTTATGACTGAATGCGCTGAATTTTATTTTCAAATAACTTAGCAAATCGTGGTGTCAAAAACTGCGTGTTAAGTTTCATAAGAAATATCGTTCAGTGTGATCGTTGTGTTAATTTATGTAGATCAATAATAGTGTAGGAAGTTTTGGGCTTTTAGGCGGTCGTAGTTGATTTGATTGCAAGATACTTAGACTTGTCACCTGCAAGTCACCCTTAACGACCCATTGAAGACTTCGATGGCTCACACAGGTATGACTGGCAGGCGCCGAGTCGAAATATCGCGCAGCGAAATGAGCGACGACAGGCTGCAAGCCAGAAACTTCCTTCAGTATTCAGTTCACCGGAAAAATGTCACAAGTTGCACTGTCAACTGAATCTTTCGTCGGTTCTTGGTAGAAGAACATTATAATAAATAAAAAGCGCTAGTTTGCTTTTGTTCTAGAGTATTACTTTTATTGAGTTGACCGGTTTTCGGCTTACAATGCCATCTTCAGACAAATGTTTACAAACATTGTAACTTCTTTGGCGACAATAGTCAGTATACGTCTGAAGATGGCCTTGTAAGCCGAAAACCGGTCAACACAATAAAAGTAATACTCTAGAACAAAAGCAAACTAGCGCTTTTCATTTATTCTAAAATTAACAATAATATTCTTAGACACATGAAAGTAGATCTATCCATAGTTATGTCTAACTATAGTATTAACTGAATTACTGTGGAGACGATATTACAAGCGCTAAACCGTAATTACCTTATGTAAATACTGCACCGTCAGTGTCGCGGAACCGGGTTTTAGAAGGAACCTAATATTTTAGGGAACGAGGCTCGTAAGGAATTTGTATATAGCTACTCCCTCTTCCCACCCAGTCGAAACAAAAGATACACTATTGCTCGACAAATTAATACTGAGAACACGAAACTAATGCAAGACGCGTCTAGCAGGGAAACAACTGAATTACTGAAATTAAGTACGATCAATACGATCCAATCATTGCACGATTTTCTTTTTCTGCAACTTTATTGTGAATTCAGATGACAACTTCTCTTTATCTTCAAACTTCTGATAAATTGCTACACTAATGCCAATTAGACTGCTTCGGTCAAAGTCCACAGTTCACTGGTGGCAAGTTTTTGAGGATACTAATCAGTCGCCTCCGGGTGACTATATGCCTTTAGGTGAGGTGATAAAGTTAAAATGCTGTTTGTAATGTAGCTGTTCTGCGCTAAAATTTTCGCTAGTTCTTACGGAGTTCCCTGTCTTGATTACTCAGAATGTAAGTAATAAATGTACTGCGCATTTTTTATTGGTTGTAATTACACATATTCAGTTCTGTACAGCTCAAGTGTTAAAAAAACTCCTTACTTTCGAATTAAACACTGTGGTTACAATCTGAGTTCATTTTTCTTGTCTGTGGCGTACACAAGCATTTATACGTCTTCGTGGACGGACAAGTAAAAAAAGTAACTGTTTAAAAAATCGGAGAAATTCCCAGGAAAAAAGAAAATTACGTGTTACAGTTTGAGTTACTTGTGCAAGTTTCTTGATAATAACCAGTACGCTATAAAAATATCTTAACTGTCACTCGTCCTACAAGACCTATATAAAAATGAGGTTAAGTGTGATTCAGTTGTGTATATATGTTTATGATAACAACGTGTAAATACATCACAATAAATATTTCTCCCCACCGTGCCAATTGCGGAAATATCTAACGAATTGAGACAAAATGATTCAGTATAGATTTCGATTGGGGGAAGAAACGCAGTTGTATACAACAGGCTTCACGTTTATAACTAATTTTATGAACGTATACAACACACAATTAAGCACCAGGTCCTGGATCCCAAATGTCTCTGCAGCACTCCATGGGCCATCTTTGTCTTCGTTCTTAGTTCGGGGTCTTTTGGAAATCTAAACATGCAAAAGCCATTATTGCAATGGTTAGTACTGTTCACAGCTCAGCAGCCACCCACATTTACGACGAATTCTTCAACACATTTAATTAAAATTCTGTACCTCATTGTGACTCATTTGTAAACAACAATGAATGTCCTATACTTTCGGGAAAACATGGGGTACAGATCAGCTCAGGTTAATAGGAGGCTAAGCACTGTGGAGGCCCCCCGCGACGCAGCAGCAGAGAGTGGTCCCCCAAGAGTGGTGCGTCCATCGACAACAGTGGCTGGACAAAGGCATGGATGGCACCGCGCCGCCTTTTCACACGAGTCCCGATTCTGCGTAGAGCACCACAATGGAAGCATCCGTGAGTGAAGGCTTCGAGGAGAAACAGCGTTGCCAAGTTTCTTTCGTCATTGTCGTACATAAGATTCGAATTACTTGAGCTGAACTACCAACCACGTTTTCCTCCAAGTATAGGACATTGATACTTATTTACAAATGAGTCACGATGCGGGACAGAATTCTAATTAAACGTATTCAAGATCTCATAGTAAATATGGATGGCTACTCAGCTGTGAACTGCACTATCCATTGTAAAAATGATTTCCGCCTATTTAGATTTCCAAGTGATCCCAAACAAAGAAGAAGATGGTCCATAAATTTTCAGAGAGAACTGGGAACTAGGACGTGGAACTCAATTGCGTGTTGTAAGCATATTTTAATAAAAGTAGTTATAAACATGACATACATTAATTTGTATACAATTGCGTTCCTTTCTTCAGTCGGAAGCTATACTGAAGCAATTCGTTTCAAAATTGTTCGTTGTATGAGATATTTTCGCAACTGGAAAGATGGAGTGGAGTATTCGTTGTGATGTATTTATATGTCGTTATCATTCACATACATGCGCTAAGTGAATAGTTAATCCCATTTCTTATATATGGTAGTATGAGTGATTTTTATTGCGAATCTTCAAAGAGTGAAGTTTTGACCACAGCTCAACAACCAACAAATTTTCTGTCTTATTTTTATGCCAACGGTAAATACATTCAATAACAGCGTGAATTTGGAGAGAGTAGGGGAGATTGGTTACTCAAACCTCCGTGCTGGGCAAGAACTAATTTAATCTAATGAACAAAAAAGTAACAAAATTGTTTCGGGTAATAGGGCCTGTACGAAAATGCTTTTAGAACTGAGTTCATGCATTGTACAATTCAAGGGGCTTCATAGTGCCGTATTTATTAAAATACCTATTTATGATTGAAAAATAAAAACAGCTGTTGCAAGCGCATATATACAGGCAAAAATAATTAATCACAGGTAGTTACCGCAGAACACTCATTTCTGAAGATAATGGTACCAAGTTCTTAACTCGTCACATTTAATATTTAGCAACCATCACACAAATTCTGAGCCAGTATTCCTATGTCCGTGTAATATTAGATTTCAATTTTTCTGTTGTACGAAAAGGACATTCTAAATACCTCTACAGGGTGGTCATAAAATGTCTGAAACGCTTGTCGTGATGTAGGGCAGATTGAACTGAGACATAAATGTTAAGAAAAAAATTCGATGCGTTGCTCCGTTTCCAAGTTATTTAGCATAGCATTTAGCCAATCGTGGCGTCGCGCGCTCACACTCAAGCGGCCTGCCAGGGGCGGTGTTGCCCAACGAGTGGTTTGTCTCGTTAGCTGGAACTTGAATTTACGCGAACGACGATCTGATTGGCTAACTTCAATGCTAAATAACTTGGAAAAGGCGCAACGTATCGCTTTTTTTTTCTTAACATTTATGTCTCAGTTCAATCTGCCCTACAACATCGCGAGAAGCGTTTCAGACATTTTCTGACCACCCTGTATACACACATTAATTATTGCTAATTACACTCTCTAGATTCAATAGCAAATATTTTATGGGATATACAGGGTGATTCAAAAAGAATGCCACAACTTTAGGAATTTAAAACTCTGCAACGACAAAAGGCAGAGGTAAGCACTATCTGTCGGCGAATTAAGGGAGCTATAAAATTTCATTTAGTTGTACATTTGTTCGCTTGAGGCGCTATTGACTAGGCGTCAACGTCAGTTGATGCTAAGATGGCGACCGATCAACAGAAAGCTTTTTGTGTTATTGAGTACGGCAGAAGTGAATCGACGACAGTTGTTCAGCGTGCATTTCGAACGAAGTATGGTGTTAAACCTCCTGATAGGTGGTGTATTTAACGTTGATATAAACAGTTTACAGAGAATGGGTGTTTGTGCAAAGGGAAAAGTTCTGGACGGCCGAGAACGAGTGATGAAAATGTAGCACGCATCCAGCAAGCATTTGTTCGCAGCCCAGGAAAATCGACTCGCAGAGCTAGCAGAGAGCTGCAAATTCCACAATCAACTGTATGGAGAGTCCTACGAAAAAGCTTAGTTATGAAACCTTATCGTCTGAAATTGGTTCAAGCACTGTCTGCAGCTGATAAGACTAAAAGAATCGATTTCTGTGATTTTATCCTTGCTCAAATGGAGATGAATCTTTCGTTTCAAAGATTGTGTTTAGTGATGAAGCAACTTTCGACACTAACGGGAAAGTCAACCGTCACAATGTCTGTATATGGGGCACTGAGAATCCGCGGGAAACAACTCAGTATGAACATGACTCGCCTAAGGTGAACGTTTTCTGTGCCATTTCAGCCAATAAAGTTTTTGGTCCCTTTTTCTTCGAAGGTGCTACTGTAACTGGACTACACTATCTGGAGATGTTAGAGAACTGGCTGTTCCCTCAGCTCGAACAAGAAGCACAACAATTCATATTTCAGCAGGATGAAGCGCCACCACATTGGCACTTATCTGTCCGTAACTACCTGAACGTCAACTACCCGAGGCGATGGATCGGCCGCCAGGCAGCCCATGACAGAGCACTTCATCACTGGCCTCCAAGAAGCCCTGATCTTACCCCCTGCGATTTTTTCTTATGGGGGTATGTTAAGGATATGGTGTTTCGGCCACCTCTCCCAGACACCATTGATGATTTGAAATGAGAAATAACAGCAGCTATCCAAACTGTTACAGAGAGTGTCGAACGAGTTGGAGTATCGGGTTGATATTGCTCGAGTGTCTGGAGGGGGCCATATTGAACATCTCTGAACTTGTTTTTGAGTGAAAAAAAACCTTTTTAAATACTCTTTGTAATGATGTATAACAGAAGGTTATATTTGTTTCTTTCATTAAATACACACTTTTAATGTTGTGGTATTCTTTTTGAATCACCCTGTATTGTAAGAAGTTGCGTGAATAGGTTAACCACACACAAGTAAACACTGCCGAATCCTCAGGGTTGAGGAAATAATTCGGACGATTTAACCTAGTATATACACTGATCAGACAGAACATTAGCACCACCGACCTACTATCGATATAAACCTCTCCAGGCGATAGCAGCGTCACCTGGCGAGGAATGCCTCCTAGTCGGACACATAGTATGTCTACTATGAATGGGCGTGCTGTCCGTGTATAGAAGGTGGAAGGCGCACCACCTATCTGGGTTTTACCGAGGGCAGATTGCGATGATCCGTAGGCTCAGCACGAGCATTCGGGAACTGTACGTCTTGTCGGGTGTTCAAGGTGTGCTGCGCGGACATAAGGTGAAACCACGTCCAGACGTCGTGGTGATGGGTGGTCACTCCTCATTACAGATGTCGGACGTTGTAGGCTCGGCAGACTGCTTAAACAGGACAGGCGGCGAACTGTGGCGGAACTAACATCAGACTTTAATGCAGGGCAGAATACAAGTGCGCCTGAACATGCAGTGTACCCAATACTCGTAACGATGGGCCTCCGCAGCCGACGACTCACGCATGGAGTACCAATATTAACACTGCGACATCGGCAACTACGACTCGAATGAGCACGTGACCATCGGCACTGGAAGTTCGCGTAGTGACAGAGCATTGCATCATCTGATGAATCCTGTTATCTCCTTCGTCATGCCGATAGGAGGGCGCAAATCCGTCATCTTCCGGGGCAACAGCTCCTTTACACCTGTACTGCGGGACGGAGACAAGCTGGCGTCAGCAAAAGAACAGTCATGTGGGCACGAATGAGTCAAATGGAGCTCATGCAAGGTGCCATGATGGTCAAGGAGTACTGCATACTGGTTGCATACCACGTACACCACGACGATCATGTTTCCTGACAGCAGTGGTACCTGTCAACAAGGCAATGCGCCATGTCACAAGGCCAGGAGTGTGATGGAGTGGTTCTAGGAATATAGTGACGAGTTCCAATTATATGCTGGCCCCCCTCAACTCACCGGATCCGAACCCGGTCGAACACATCTGGAATGTGACTGAACGTGGCGCGAGAGCTCATCGCCCCCCCCCCCCCCCCCCCCTCCATGGAATTCACGGGAATTAGGTGACGTGTGTGCAGATGCGGAGCCAACTCACTCTACCGTCTTACCATGCCACGACGCATCGCCGCTGTTATCCTTGCCATAGGTGGACATACTGGCTATTAGGTCGTTGTTGTTGTTGTTGTGGTCTTCAGTCCTGAAACTGGTTTGATGCAGCTCTCCATGCTACTCTATCCTGTGCAAGCTTCTTCATCTCCCAGCACGTACTGCAGCCTACATCCTTCTGAATCTGCTTAGTGTATTCATCACTTGGCCTCCCTCTACGATTTTTACCCTCCACGCTGCCCTTCAATACTAAATTGGTGATCCCTCGATGTCTCAGAACATGTCATACCAAGCGATCCCTTCTTCTAGTCAAGTTATGCCACAAGCTCCTCTTCTCCCCAATTCTATTCAATACTTGCACATTAGTTATGTGATCTACCCATCTAATCTTCAGTATTCTTCTGTAGCACACCATTTCGAAAGCTTCTATTCTCTTCTTGTCTAAACTATTTATCGTCCACGTTTCACTTCCATTCATGGCTACACTCCATACAAATACTTTAAGAAACGACTTCCTGACGTTTAAATGTATACTCGATGTTAACTAATTTCTCATCTTCAGAAACGCTTTCCTTGCCATTGCCAGTCTACATTTTATATCCGCTCTACTTCGACCATCATGAGTTATTTTGCTCCCCAAATAGCAAAACTCCTTTACTACTTTAACTGTCTCATTTCCGTATCTAATTCCCTCAGCATCACCCGACTTAATTCGACTACATTCCATTGTCCTCGTTTTGCTTTTGTTGATGTTCATCTTATACCCTCCTTTCAAGATACTGTCCATTCCGTTCAACTGCTCTTCCAAGTCCTTTGCTGTCTCTGACAGAATTACAATGTCGTCGGCGAACCTCAAAGTTTTTAATTGTTCTCCATGGATTTTAATTCCTACTCCAAATTTTTCTTTTGTTTCCTTTACTGCTTGCTTAATATACAGATTGAATACCATCGGGGATAGGCTACAACCCTGTCTCACTCCCTTCCCAACTACTGCTTCCCTTTCATACCCCTCGACTCTTATGACTGCCATCTGCTTTCTGTACAAATTGTAAATAGCCTTTCGCTCCCTATATTTTACCCCTGCCACCTTCAGAATTTGAAAGAGAGTACTCCAATCAACATTGTCAGAAGCTTTCTCTAAGTCTGCAAATGCTAGAAACGTAGGTTTGCCTTTCCTTAATCTTTCTTCTAAGATAAGTCGTAGTGTGAGAATTGCCTCATGTGTTCCAACATTTCTACGGAATTCAAACTGATCTTCCCTGAGGTCGGCTTCTATCAGTTTTTCCAGTCGTCTGTAAAGAATTCGCATTAGTATTTTGCAGCTTTGACTTATTAAACTGATAGTTCGGTAATTTTCACATCTGTCAACACCTGCTTTCTTTGGGTTTGGAATTATTATATTCTTCTTGAAGTCTGAGGGTATTTCGCCTGTTTCATACATCTTGCTCACCAGATGGTAGAGTTTTGTCAGGACTGGCTCTCCCAAGGCTGTCAGTAGTTACGCAGTCATAATGTTCTGGCTGATCAGTGCAGGAGCTTTAGTTACACGGGCCGAGCTTCTAGCGCGACAGGGAGTACTCAACACGACCGCCTCTGGTTCGCATAGCCGGTAATTTGGTCAGCAGACGCTACATTTATAGCTTCTCAAGGGCGTTATCCTTGAACAAGATAACGCAAGACCGCATGTTGTCCATGCTGTCCTGAAATAACATATTTTAAAGCAGGTTGATCCTCACAGCTCGTTTTTGAAGATAGTCGTGGTTCTCCCCCAAGGCCTGCTGTCAGAATTTCTTTTTTCAACAACAACTTTCAGTCTATGAACCATCATCAGGTTCATAAAACATTCACACTGTACTATACGATATAAAATCAATGGCGTCAGACAATAAATTCATGGATTTTATTATTTGACTCCCTTAATTTTATGTCACCTACTGTGACGTAAATGCTTGATGAGCCTGATGATGATATGTGAACCGTAACTAGTCGTGGAATAGTGAAATTTTGACAGTAGCTCTTGGAGGTAAATCGCGACGTTATTCCCGTCTGACCTGTATCGTTAGGGAGGGTGTTCGACTGTTGCCCTGTAGAGCAAGTTCTCCCGGTCTTTCACGCACATAAAACATCTGACCATGGCTTTCACGTGAGGCAGTCAGCACTTATTGCGATTGATGAACTCTTGTAAGAGTTGAAGCAGCGTGTAATGACACACTCTTACCTGTCATCCAAGTTCAATTCTACTCCGTAACCGGCCAGGTTAGAGCCTCAGTTGCTACCAAAGGTACCGTCTAAAAATTTCAGACCGTGTATGACCCCAAATCATCTACGAATTTAATCACATATTCTTCTTAGCAGACTGTGGACGCTCAATGAGTAAAATTTTGTTATTTAATATCTTTCCTGGTGTTGCAATTTTAATGAGAAACAGACATTTGGTAACTAAAGCATGAAGATTTGAGTTCACTTAATTTGGCTGTTGACTGCAGTTTCACTCTAGTGCCTACTTTTTTTATTGGTCTAGGGTACCGACGGCCACACGAAATAACGTATGTCTTCTTTCTTTTCCCCGTTTTTCATTCTTTCCCTGTGTTATTCTTTCTTCTGTCCATGTTGAACCTGTCTGTTTCATTGTTTTCTCCTGGAAGCCCTTGAAACGTTTTACTTTTGCTCTGAATTGTTCTCCCTCCTATTTCTTCTTACGTTATTTTTATTTCTCTCAGGCCTGCTTTAAATTCTTTGATTCACGGCATTTACGTATTTTTTTGTTTCTATCAAAAGAGTTAAGAACTCTTTTTGTTATTCTTTTTTTCATCTAGCGTTTTTAGTTGTCCATCAAACACAATTCTTCTCTTCCTCATTGTGGGTAATATTCGTTCCGCACTTCCATAAGTTTCTTTATTACTTCTTAATTTCCATTTCCCATTGTCATATTCTGGTCCCAAGATTTTCCTGATTATTTTCCTTTCCTTCTTTTCTATCCACATACTTAGCTGAGTGGCAATATGTTGCCTCCCATGCAGAGGGCCCAGATTCGATCCCCGGTCGGGTCTGAAATTTTTCTCCACTCGTGGAGTGGAAGTTGTGCTATTTTCATCATCCTTCCATCATCATCACATACGTGCACGTTGCCCAATGTGGCGTCACCTGAAAAAAAGATTTGCAACCCGGCAGCCTAACTTACCCGGATGGGGTCTCCATGCCAACAATGCCTCACGATCACTTCATTCTTTTCCCTTCTTTTCTATTTCACTTATTTGTGTAACTGCACTTAACGAAAGGTAGTCTGAAGCACAAAGGCATTCTGGTCTAATCAGAGTGCTGTAGAGCCGGATATCTCCATTTGTGGATAAATAATTGAAAATCCTCTTCCATTACCCTTGCCTTTGCTAAGCGAGTTTCATTGTCCAAAGCATTCAGTTGTATTATTTCGCCTAGATAATTAAAGTTTGTAGCTTTTTTTATTCTTCCATAATCAGTTTTCATGTATTTCAGTTCTTCCTTGGCATTTGCCATAAACTCAGTTTTTTTTCAAGAGGTCTACAAAAGACTGCTTTTACAGATGTCTCCTGTAAGGGATTTATCTGCATTCTTGCATCTCCTATAGACTCAGCTAAGATGGCAAGATCGTCTGCAAATGTCAATCATATCTCAGATTATCCCCTTTCCTACCAATTATAATTTTTTTAAACTACTCCATCTTCTGCTCTTTTCCTCCTTTCCCCGACTGCCTTTTGCAGCACGCAGTTGAAAAGCAGTGGGGGCACTGCATCTCCTTAGCTTACACCAGTTTCGATCTCAGAATCCTTGGCTGTTTAACACAAAAATTTAATTTTGCATTTTGTATTTTTTAGGGTGTCTCTTTTTATGATTGCCACTGATTTGTTGTCAGCTCCGCACTTTTAAAATGGTGAATGATGTTTACCTGTCAATCGAATCACATGCTCTTCTGTAGTCTACAAATGTTGAACAAATGCTTCTGCCTAGGTTTATTTTTTAATTTACCGGTCCTGAGGTGAATCGAGGATTTGTTGAGTTACTTACTGAAATATCGCACTGTGTACAGAGCGGGAGAAAGCTTTTGGATTCCAGAACGAGTTAGTCTTCCGCCTGGGAACAAACTAGGTGAGCTTGTAGACGTTTACAGTCCCCAGATTCAAGGTCAAGACCGCAACTGCAGAGCTTGCGTGTTTAAAAACCGTGTTCGCGGTCGCGATAAGGTGAAACAGCGAGGGACAGGCGTTCGTTCCGTGAGCGGTCATCCCCTCCACCAGTCTGCCGTAACGCTCGCTGCACCCGGTGCAGCCGAGCGTCCGCAGCGACTCGGACGGCAACAGGTGCTGCATCCCGCGTATGGAGTGTTGGCTCCCCATAAAGTACACACGTTTTCACCTCTAAATGCGCGAAACAAGGTTTACATTGTGATATTCGCGAGGTGTACTTTTCAACCTATTTATTTACTCGATTCATTTAGCCGTACCTTACGTAACCGTACAGTATTGCAGGATACTGCTGAAACAACAATTTACAGAATTCACAGTTTACATAGTTTATATAACAAACGAGGAAAAATCTAAATGATCTTCATATATGTGTGGTGTCTGTCCAAAGGGAAAGACACCATTCTTGATCCCGCAGCTGCACATAAAAAAAAATGGTTCAAATGGCTCTGAACACTATGGGACTTAACATCTGAGATCATCAGTCCCCTAGAACTTAGAACTACTGAAACCTAACTAACCTAAGGACATCACACAAATCGATGCCCGAGGCAGGATTCAAATCTGCGACCGTAGCGGCCGCGCGGTTCCAGACTGAAGCGCTTAGAACCTCTCGGCCTCCCCGGCCGGCAGCTGCACATATACATGATGAAATGAACAGAAATTCTGTGCCGTGCGGGATTAGCCGAGCGGTCTCAGGCGCTGCAGTCATGGACTGTGCGGCTGATCCCGGCGGAGGTTCGAGACCTCCCTTGGGCATGGGTGCGTGTGTTTGTCCTTAGGATAATTTAGGTTCGGTAGTGTGTAAGCTTAGGGACTGATAACCTTAGCAGTTAAGTCCCATAAGATTCCACACACATTTGAACATTTTTTTTTCAGTGTTTCTGACATCGGGGACTGAAATAAATTCAATGGCGACAAGTTATATTTGTGCCGGACTAGGTCTCGAACCCGGATTTCGCTCTTTACGTGAGCAGTAGCCTTAATTGCTTCGGCTCTTCGAGAGAGCTTTCCATCTGACTGAAATTCCCAACTTGTCGCACACTTCTTACGTAGCGCCCCCTGTCTACTATCCTCAAAATGGCTCTGAGCACTATGGGACTCAACTGCTGTGGTCATTAGTCCCCTAGAACTTAGAACTACTTAAACCTAACTAACCTAAGGACATCACACACATCCATGCCCGAGGCAGGATTCGAACCTGCGACCGTAGCAGTCGCACGGCTCCGGACTGCGCGCCTAGAACCGCGAGACCACCGCGGCCGGCGTCTACTATCCTCCCTGGTCGCCGCATCACGCTGGGTTCCCGAAAGTGTTCAGCAGAGAGAGCGCATCCGCACTGAAATCGCAATTCATATATACACTGAAGCGCCAAAGAACCTGGTACAGGCATGAGTATGCAAATACTGAGATATGTTAACAGGCAGAATACGGCGCTGCGGTCGGCAACGCCTATACAAGACAACAAGTGTCTGGTGCAGTTGTTAGATTGATTATTGTTGCTACTATGGCAAGTTATCAAGATTTAAGTGACTTTGAACGTCTTGTTATAGTCGGCGCACGAGAGACGGGACACAGCATCTCCGAGGTAGCGATGAAGTGGGAACTTTCGCATACGACCATTTCACAAGTATACCGTGAATATCAGGAATCCGGTAAAACATCAAATCACCGACGTCGCTGAGGCCGGCAAAAGATCCTGCAAGAACGGGACCAACGACGACTGAAGAGAATATTTAACGTGACAGAAGTGCAACTCTTCCGCAATTTTCTCCACTTTCAGTCCATCAACAAGTGTCAGCGAGCGAACCATTCAACAGTGGACTGTTTATTGGTCGGGCGAGTCTCGTTTTAAATTGTATCGAGTGGATGGACGTGGACGGGTATGGAGACAACCTCATGAATCCATGGATCCTGCATGTTAGCAAGGGATTATTCAAGCTGGTGGAGGCTCTGTAATGGTCTGGGGCGTGTGCAGTTGGAGTGATATGGGACCCCTGATACGATACGACTGTCAGGTGACACTATGTAAGCATACTGTCTGATCACCTGCGTCCATTCATGTCCATTGGCATTCCAACGAGAAATTCCAGCAGGATAATACGACACCCCACCCGTCCAGGTTTGCTACAGAATGGCTCCAAAAACCCTCTTCTGAGTGTAGACTCTGCCGCTGGCCACCAAACTCCCCAGACATGAACATTATTGATCATGTCTGGGATGTCTTACAACGTGCTGTTCAGAAGAGATCTTCACCCCCTCGTACTCTTACGCATTTATGAACAGCCCTTCAGGATTCATGGTGTCCATTTCCTCCAGCAGTACTCCAGACATGAGTCGAGTCCATGCCACGTCGAGTTGCAGCACTTATGCGTGTCCGCGGGGCCCCTACACGATATTAGGCAGGTGTACCAGTTTCTTTGGCTCTGCAATGTAGTTATACGAGGGTTGGAACTTAAATAGTGGCAACTATTGTAGCCGATACAAAAGAGTTACATGTTTGCACCTGATACTGTCTTCAAAGTAGTCACCAGCGTTGTGTAGAACCCGTTGCCAGCGATGTGGAGGGCGTAGTATACCGTTAGCAGAGCCTGTTTTGTTGATGGTGGGAATGGAACGGTCTAAAGTTATGGTGATTCTCGTGTACGACTCTGACGGTGTTATGCTAAAGCATTACGTTCCTCCACGGCAGACCGTCAATGCACCGTATTACTGTTCGTGTTTGGAGCATCACCTGCGACCAGCTTGGCCAAAGAAGCGGCGACAGTTTTAGCGCAATACACCCATCATTTTGTACGACAATGTGCGAGCGCGTACAGGGCAAGCTGTGGCTGCTCTGTTAGGTCGATGGGACTGGGAAGTACTGCTCCATCCACCATACTCCCCGACCTTAGTCTCTGTGACTTTGATTTGATTCCAAGATTAAGGAACCACTTCGCGGCATTCGCTTCAGAACGGTTCCAGAGATTCGACAGGCAGTAGACCGCTCCATCAATAGAACAGGCTCTGCTAACGGTATACTACGCCTTCTACATCGCTGGCAACGGGTTCTACACAACGCTGGTGACTACTTTGAAAGACAGTAACGGGTGCAAAGATGTAACTTTTTGTATCACTTGTGAATAAATAGTTGCCACTATTTAAGTTCCAACTTTCGTATATGTGTCTAAAATATTTATATGTACGTATATAAATAGATATGGCCTGACCGCCATTAAGATCATTTCAGTGCAGATAGACTCTCTCCCATAAACTCGAGCGGGAATCCAGCGTGATGTAGCGAGCAATGAGTACAGTGAACAGGGGGCTCCACGCAAGTAGTGATCGACAAGTTGGGAGTTTGAGTCAACGGAAAGCGCACTCAAGACAATCGAAGCCGTTAAGGCAACGGCTCGTATAAAGTGGGAAATACGGATTCGAATCCCGGTCCGCTGGAAATTTTCACTTGTCGCCACTGAATTCATTTCATCACCTGATTGTGGCAGAAAGAAATGAGAAGTGGCAGAAATGAGAACAGCGAGAAACTTGACATCATGATTGATGGACACGAAATAGATGAAGTTAAGTAATTCTGCTACCTAGGCAGCAAAATAACCAATGGAGGAAGGAACAAGGAGGACATCAAAAGCAGACTAGCAATGGCAAAATGGGCATTCCTGGCCAAGAGAAGTCTATTAGTGTCAAACATAGATCTTAATTTGAGAAAGAAATTTCTGAGAATGTACGTTTAGAGCACAGCATTGTATGGTAGTGAAACATGGACTGTCGGAAAACCGGAGATGTGGTACTACAGGCGAATGTTGAAAATTAAGTGGACTGATAAGGCTCAAATGGCTCTGAGCACTATGGGACTTAACTACTCTGGTCATCAGTCCCCTAGAACTTAGAACTACTTAAACCTAACTAACCTAAGGACATCACACACATCCATGGCCGAGGCAGGATTCGAACCTGCGACCGTAGCAGTCGCGCGGTTCCGGACTGCGCGCCTAGAACCGCTAGACCACCGCGGCCGGCGACTGATAAGGTAAGGAATGAGAAGGTTCTCCGCAGGATCGGAGAGGAAAGGAATATGTGGAAAACACTGACAAAGAGAAGGGACAGGATGACAGGACATCTGTTAAGACACGAGAGAATAACTTCCATGATACTAGAAGGAGATAAAACCAATATAAAGTCTTAGGATTGGGTTGTTTGGGGCAGGAGACCAGACAGCGAGGTCATCGGTCTCATCGGATTAGGGAAAGAAGTCGGCCGTGCCCTTTAAAAGGAACCATCCTGGCATTTGCCTGAAGCGATTTAGGGAAATCACAGAAAACCTAAATCAGGATGGCGGATGGCCGGGCGCGGGATTGAACCGTCGTCCCGGATGCGTGTCCAGTGTGATAAAGTCTTAGGATTTATATCTGTCACTTATCCCTTCTCTCATCTCGGACAATGTTTGTGTATGTGAAAAACGCCGAGTATCATTCTGACGTGGCCGTGTGCCCGTGTTTTATGATATTCGTCTTCAAAATATCTGTAACTTGGAAGTAAATACCGAGAAAAAACTCTCTTCTTCCAGTAACACGCTACGTTTATTTACTCGGAAAATTTCGAGACCAAGAACTTCGCCTGAAAAAATTATAGCATTAAGCAGACATAAACAACCCATGTTTTCGCCTCAGATTAGGGTTTATGTTTCGAAACCCGCAGTGAATAGATGTCTATAAATTGTAATTAATTGGTTATGCCATACTCATGATGAACACTGTGTTACCGAGCGAGGTGGCGCAGTGGTTAGCACACTGGACTCGCATTCGGGAGGACGACGGTTCAATCCCCTCTCCAGCCATCCTGATTTAGGTTTTCCGTGATTTCCCTAAATCGTTTCAGGCAAATGCCGGGATGGTTCCTTTGAAAGGGCACGGCCGATTTCCTTCCAAATCCTTCTCTAACCCGAGCTTGCGCTCCGTCTCTAATGACCTCGTTGTCGACGGGACGTTAAACACTAACCACTGTGTGCGAAATAGAATAAGTGAAACGATTGTGCATTACTTAAGACGGAGAATTACATGAGGACTAACACTTTCTTCGCTCTTGCCATTTATTAATGTCGTGTTTAATCCTCCGTTTAACCGAGGAAATTTAAATGAAACAACGAAAAAAAAAAAAATCAAATGGCTCTGAACACTATGGGACTTAACTTCTGAGGTCATCAGTAGGGCTTAGAACTACTTAAACCTAACTAACCTAAGGACATCACACACATCCATGCCCGTGGCAGGATTCGAACCTGCTGCGACTTTAGCGCCTAGAACCGCTCGGTCACTCCGGCCGGCCGAAACAGCGAACAGATTAAAACATACAGCTCGAAGAACACTGTTTCAAGGAGTTGTCTTTTGGCTACACATAGTTGCACCGAGAGCTGACCAGGCAATTTAATGGTGTTTCCTGATGAAACATATCCTTCTTGATGAGAGAAAATCGCATCGTCTATTCCGAAATACGATCGATTTAAAGTGTAGGAAATTTAGGACAGTACAAGCGACTAAACTATCCTTTATCTGATTTAAAAGAACTGCCAACTGATGTGCATTTTGTAGATCATGCAGACCGATGTCGTGTTGATAGCCGGAGACGACGTATACGTACTTCGAGTACGTGGGCACTAGCGTTTTGAATGATGAACGAGTAAATCCACCTGCGTTGCAGTCCTTGCTTCTACATTTCAGTCCCTGACCAACGCCACAAACAAGAATCTAATGGAAAAAGCTCGGGTGGCCTTGGCTATTATGCGGCCGATACAGCGGTCAGGAGAGAACCATTGGGTTGAAACTCCAGCCTGTTACAAGCACGATTTAACCCTCGTTGGCGATACACTGTGCAAGAATTACAAAATGCGTGTCTGAATCAACTGGAGCAGTGAGATGGTTATCAATAATACCGCACAACTCGTTTTCTGAGAAATTTAGCTTGGAATAGAATAACAGTGAGGGACAGACACGGAAAGAGGCGATGCTGCTTGTTCGTTGCTACCCGCACGACCGATATGACAGCGTCAGCAACAGCTCAGCTACTTGATACCGGTACTAAATCTCTTCGAAAATTTCCTGTTAATCTTCAGTACAGAGTCCGCCCTGTAGGATCGTAATAGCCTTCGCGCTTCCCTGCTCCCACTTTCCGTTAGCTACATTGTTCCGTGTGTTACAGCACAACACTAGGACTGTTCACAACGATTACGTTAGTAGCTCCAATTGTCGACCGCAGAGCAATATGGCAAGGGCGAACAAAAGAGGAGCGAGCAAATCTCGTTCGTTTCTCTGGTTGGTTGTTGCTAAGCGGTAGGTCTCAAGTAAACAGCTAGCAGTCAGTCACTTTGTTTTTCTTATCCGGGAATAGGTGAAACGTTACAGCCCACAGCACTGTTAGTCATTGGAGGTTTGGGACCTCCGACAGCATGACATTCAAATCGCTGTATATCGTAAACAAATGAGAACTGAGCGACAACTTCGAAATGTAAGCTCCGCGAATCCTGTGGCAAAGAGTACGAATTATTCGGCCATACATTAAGGTTGTTTAATTTTCCATTCACACTGATTGCTTACATTCCTATCTGCGAACAGTTAGATTGATTTTATTTTCTCAGTCCCTACGTGTGTGAAACGTAGACGATCTCCCAAGAATTTTCTGAGTAGGTCTCCAGGAAGTACCAAGTAACTTTCTTCGTGTGTCCGCAATTTAAAATTTCTCAAAATTGCTGTAAAGAGGCTCCAGCGAAAGCTGATCTTTTCTTAGACCCGTTATATTACCAGCTACAGAGTCCACCTAATCAGTACTCCAGTACAGTACCTTATGTACAAGTGTTACGTAAGAAATATTTTCTAAAAGTACTACGATTTTTCAGTAGCGTGGTATTAAATGGAACTCAGTCATTGACTTACTTTCAGCTGGACCGCTGTACTTGTTCTGCTACGTTTCTCTAAACAATGGTACTCATAGGTATTTTCTATTACGTAACTGTCCCCAGTTGCGAGTCATTAATCGTGAAAACGGTTCCAACGTTTGAGCACCACAGCTGTAGATTTCTCTACATTAAGAGCTCATTGGCAGCCTACGCTTCAGACTGTTATGTGACGTCTTCGCTGTAGTATCACCATGGGATATTCGTCGGTTTCCTCCCGAGACGCTGGAATTGTGGTTGCTAGATATATAGTGGTATATTTTGGAAAATTTGGAAATTTGTGGTAAGTATCAATGGGACCAAACTGCTGAGGTCATCGGTCCCTAGGTTTACACACTACCTAATCTAACTTACGCTAAGGACAACACACACACCCATGCTCGAGGGAGGACTCGAACCTCCGACGAGGGAAGCCGCGCGAACCGTGGCAAGGCGCCTCAGACCGCACAACTGCCGCCGCAGCAATATTTTGAAGATCCTACCTTCAGCAAAATATGGTTTCCTCGTTCGCTCTGTTACACCATCATCAGTGGGGTTCTCTTTAGTTTTTTTTAATTTTTTTTTCATGTAGATGTCTCTCTTTTGCCGTGTGCATGCACCGTAATGACTCACATCATAAGTCAAGTTCCTGTCTTGTCATCATAATCACAACGTAAGGCATCATTCATAAAACAAAAACATTGGTAGATTCCTCCTCCTCTGTTGCCGCTGCCCGCTTCTGAAACAAGCTACCCTGCACTCCGCGCACAGCTCAGTACTTTGTTGCATTTAGCGAACACCTGAGGCACTTTCTTTTCTTTACCTCAGAACTGTACCTGGATCATGAAGACAAAATGATTGACAGTTTAGCACGGAAAGGGGGCGGTGGGATGTTGTCAGTTCGCGCATGCGCAATATGGCTCCAGTAGCAGCAGCTGTGCGGCTGCGTGCTAAGTACATTTATACTTTCCTCACAAACGAGCAGGATTTAGTTTTCTTTGTAGGATGCTAATAGTTTTATCACTTTTCTAGTCTGTTTCATAGTTTCACATATTCCGTAAAATAAACATACCGCACAGGGAAATAAAGCGTATAATAACAAATCACAACAATAATGTTATATAGCCGTAATTGTTGTCTGCAACTGACAGAGCGATATGACAACTATGCACAGGATATTGTTGCTATGATAGCTGTCCTGTAAACAACTGGTTGTCAGTCACTGTGTTATTGCGATCCAGGTATGGTAATTAAAAAATTACGACACATATCCAGTTTTCTGTCTGTCGAACACTAAAGCAAATTACTTTTGAATACATTATAGGAGTAACAATGATCAATGTGTTACAAATATTTACTATTAAAAACAGTCTTGGATTACGATTTATCTATTAAGGAGATCGGTTTCGCCCACTGCTGTGGTCATCTTCAGACCATTGAGTAGGAACCTCTTTCTGCTGGAGATTCTCCAGCAGAAAGAGGTTCCTACTCAAAGGTCACTGGTAGTGATTCTCCAGCATAGAGATGTTCCTACTCAATGGTCGAAACCGCTCTCCTTACTAAATAAATCGCGATCAAGACTGTTTTTAATAGTAAATATTTAAAACTAAAGCAAATGTTTCCATCTGCTGCCAGTTCCGTTTCTTCCTGTTTTCGTTTCTCACCCAGTGACGACACCTTCTTCTCCCGTTTTTTATTGCTTATTTTCTATCACGTTCCTTTCCTCTCCCTCACCTACCTCTTCTGCCAGTGACCTCAGTTTAATTCTACCTGAGTGTGAAATGCTTTAGTTGTTCTAATTCTCACGTACCACTATAAACTCTCACGCTTTTCTACTGTAGCTGTTACAGCTTTCCACTGTTTATAGTGTAAATACTTCCCCATACCAAATGGAAGTCTTTATAATATCTGGGTCGTTGAACATATAGAATGGCTGTTTGGTTCTAAGAAACAGCCCGATAGCTCTAATCTTGGTAAGATAAATAAATAAATGGTTCAAATGTCTCTGAGCACTATGGGACTCCACTTTGAGGTAATCAGTTTCCTAGAACTCAGAACTACTTAAACCTAACTAACCTAAGGACCTCACACAATCCATGCCCGAAGCAGGATTCGAACCTGCGACCGTAGCGGTCTCGCGGTTCCAGACTGTAGCGCCTAGAACCGCACGGCCACTCCGGCCGGCAATAAATAAATCATCAGTTTTGTTGTTTGTTCGTAAATGTGTATGAATCGTATTGGAACGTGCTCTGTTACACTATTTACAATATTTTAATGTGGCAATAAGTAAAATTAAGATAAACCCACAGATGATGGTGTAGCATAACCGAAACATCTATGGTCGAAGAGAGAAATCTACACAATATATCTGTTGTCCATGCGAAGGAGGGCGAAATAGCGAGCTTTCCTAAACAAAAATCACCTGAAGGAATACCTGTGTTTGCTGACCTTAGAAAAAATGCGGACTGTTGGCAGCGCTGGCGTCTCGGCACGGAGGTGAGGGATGCTTTTGAGGCACTGCACTGACACTACACAGATCACACACGCACACGCGGCACGGGTAGAGCACACGACACAACACAGCGCGCAAAACGCGCCACGACAAAGAACGCGCGGCAAGGCGACGCGGCACGAAGCTTGCAGCTGGCAGCGAGTCGCCGGCACCACTGAGGCGTGGGGACGCGCCAGCGCCCGGCGTGCCTGCCCTGGTTGGCCGTGACGTCACTGGCACGCAGTCACCGCCGGGGCACGCCGGTTTCTCTTTCACCGCCGCGTCGACGCCAGCCAGGTGAGTGTGCGAGCGGCTGCCGCTACCGAGAAGTCCTTATGCAGCTGACGTCACTGGAGAACCACGAACGCCCATCCGAGGAGACGCGTCACTGCCGGTAGCTGCTGCTGGTTGCTAATGCCGGTACGAGGTGACCCAGGAAAACCATCTTCTTTCACGAACACGAAGTGACAGTGCCTGTGTTATTAAGAAGAACTGTGCACTGGTACTTCGGACATACGTGTACAGTGTGTAAACTTTTAGATAGCACACCTCTCACCTAGTCCTGAATCGGTAGAAGTCGGTAAACGTCTGGAGGCTTCGGTAGGCACTAGAGATGGGCAAACTGAAACACGTAACTGTTTCGAAACAAATGAAACAGTACAATGAAATGTTTCGATACGCTGTTTCGAAACAGTGAAAACACTTTGTGTTTTGTAACCTAATAAACCTAGGCATTTTATCATCTTGAATGTCTACTGTATAAGTATGTCCATATAAACAAAAATGAGGTGCGAGAGCGATAATCATATCGCAGAAAGTATGAAACTATCACTTAGGCGTCTTTGCAGTTTCGTATTTCCTGCAAACAAATGCGCTGTTTTCGTCTCGTGTGACTTTCATACTTTTCAATTGGCTGAGGACAGCCATAGCTGAAGACAGAAGAACCACCACGAACGGAACTGGAGGTGGGAACAAACTGCAGAAACAACGGATATGCTACTGGGATTCCCACATTCCGTTAGTATGGGTAATATACCCATCCTGCTAATTTCCTTGCACACGAAGGGAATCATTGTGGATAATAGGCACAGTGACTATAGACTCACAAAAAACGCCAAATAATTCGAATAAATAACAAAATAAAACAGAAAAAAATTTTGTCTTTCAAGGTGTTCCGAAACGTTACTATAAATTTACCATGCTTCCCAGCCCTTCCCGTTCACCATTACACTATCATTGATATGTCAAACAGATTGCTTGCAATTATACCTACATTAAATTTACGTATATATCTAATAACTGTCACTCTACGCCTTTTTTATTCAAATTGTCGTAGGCTTACTTGCGTTTCTTAATATGATTACTGTACATGAACAGAGAAGCGTATGTTATAAAAAAAAGTGTAATTGAACTGAATGATTTTCACATATTTATTATTTTGAATGTGAATAGTATGCGTTGTTTTACTGTTTGGTTAGTGTTTATAAAGTAGATGTTACCCCCATTTCGAAATAGGACAGTCAGCTAGAAACGAAGCTTTATTTTCGGATATGCTTTTTGCTTCATGCTATTGCTTGTCAAAAAGATTTCGACACTCCTGAAAGTGTTTCAGGAAGTGTTACGTTGTGTTTCAGTACCTGTGCCGAGCCCGAATCTCGTCCGACACAGAGCGGAATGAACATCACTCTTTCGATACGATTAACCGGTCCAAGCACACGTGGACTGAAACAGCCTTATTTTGAAACAACGATACAGTTTCTGTGTCTGGCTCGAGATCGAATCTGGTCCGGTTATCCGAGACAGGGACGGAATGAAACACCACTGTTTCGAAACAGTGAACCATAGACGTTCCGAAACACTGAAACAGTTCCACGTATCGATACACTGTATCGATACATAGAAACAGTGGTCAAGTCTAGTAGGCACGCAGTTTCGACTGCTGCCAACATCACGTAGCTGACTTTGTTGTACAAGGTAGCCATTGTCGTCTGCTTCGTTATTGTTTTGCGCTGTACTGTTCTGCGTGTTTTTATTGTGCAGTTGTGCTAAACACTATCAAAATGAGTGAAGAGGCAGTTGCTGGCCCATCTCGGGAGTTGCCAGCAACCCTTACCGGTAGGCCTACGGTTAGAAAGAGACCATTATTACGTAGCGATGCTCGCAAAGTTATATTGCGTGTGACTGAATGCTGCGAAAGGACAAGGGAGCAGAAAAAATTGCTTCACCCCATTTACAGTGAGAGCTGCTACATACACAGGACAAAACATGCGTAGCATTGGAAGATCCAAATAGTTTTCCAAGAATCATCCTGGCGTATCACCACAAACGCCTGGCAATAAAAGGTGAGTTTCCATTTCAGAGATTTTGTTCGCGATCACTTTGAAGGAGCCCCCTATTTCTACCGAATTACCTTATATTTCATTTTGTCTTGCTGTCGTATTGCTTTGTATGGAAACACCACTGGTTACTGTATTATTTCGGAACACATTCATATTACACTACATTTCCAAATTCAAAAAAATACTTGCAGTGCAGAAGGCATTTTCTTATAAATCTTTCTCGCTTTTAACTTAGGAAAAGAAGTGGAAAATCGAAATAATGATCGATGATTTCAACCAGCATCTCATTCGCGACACGATAGCGGAATTTTATTCAGTGCGGAAGGTTGTGCCGAGCCTGCGAACACTGCTTCCAGTTCGGAGAACAACTCACCAAAGTGAGCGCTGCCAGATTAAAACTGTGTGCCCTACCGAGACTCGAACTCGGGACCTTTGCCTATCGCGGGCAAGTGCTCTACCATCTGAGCTACCGAAGCACGACTCACGCCCGGTTCTCACAGCCTCACTTCTGCCAGTACCTCGTCTTCTACCTTCCAAACTTTACAGAAGCTCTCCTGCGAAACTTTGCACAACTAGCACTCCTGAAAGAAAGGATATTGCGGAGACAAGGCTTAGCCACAGCCTTGGGGATGTTTCCAGAATGAGATTTTCACCCTGCAGCGGAGTGTGCGCTGATATGGAACTTCCTGGCAGATTAAAACTGTGTGCCCGACCGAGACTCGAACTTGGGACCTTTGCCTTTTGCGGGCTGGTACTGGCAGAAGTGAGGCTGTGAGTACCGGTCGTGAGTCGTGCTTCGGTAGCTCAGATGGTAGAGCACTTGCCCGTGAAAGGCAAAGGTCCCGAGTCCGAGTCTCGGTCGGGCACACAGTTTTAATCTGCCAGGAAGTTTCATATCAGCGCACACTCAGCTGCAGGGTGAAAATCTCATTCTGGATATATATCTGCTTTCGTGTAAGCATGACGCGCAATTTGTAGTGCCAGCACTGCAACTGGTAGGCGTGCCTTGTCCCCCGCTCCCTCCCCCATCGGCTCCTCTCCCCTCGCCAGCCAGTGCTTGCTTCCTCCTCTCCCCGCACCACTCCCCTCACACTTCTGCCGTCTTCCAGTTAACACACTGTACCACAGACACTGCTCTTTCGATTTATTCGCCAATACCAGGTTCTCGACTCTCAATAAATATGTTCTTCCTGGACAGGAATATACAGGATGTTTCCTTGGAGAGAGAGCAAAAATGTAACAGGACATGAGAACGCTCCACTGAACATTTTGAGGTAGGGAACGTGAGACCGGAGAAGCCAACTTAAGGAGATGTGGAAGTAAACTTTCAAAAAGATTTTGGGCTTGCAGCCGGTCGTCGTTAGCTTCCATCCACGATATTTCGACTGTCCAGTCATCCTCAGGTGAGCCATCGAAGACTAATGAAGACGCTTTTTTTTCCTTTATTGTGATTTCATTCCCCTGCCCCAAATGAGCAGGGGAGGGCTGTCAGCGGCACAATCTGCCGTTCTTCATCCAGGTGACATGGCAACTAAAATAAGAATAAAATGTTACATACATAAAACAGAGCAAAGGGAGAAAATGGAGGTAAAAATAGACTGACATGGAGACGTTCATGGCGGACAGTTAAAAAAGTCACCAGAAAGTTATAAAATACAGTTGGCGATTCTTAAAACACAGAGAAGACACTGAATGGACATGCACAGGTTAAAAGTTGGCCACAGTATTAAAAACACTCCAGAATAACACACTTAAAACCCACTTGTAGCACACACGACGAAGAATAAAACTGCCAGGTGGGACCTGGCGAGGGAAAGGTCAGAGAGGATGGGGAGAGCAAGGGGCAGCAAGGGAAGCGGCGGGCTGAAGAGAGGAGGGGCGTCAGTGGGTACACTAAGAGGCAGGAGACACGGGGGTGGGAGATGAAGAGGGAAGACAGGGCAGGAGGGAGTGCAAAGACACTGAAGGGGCACAAGAGAGGGAAGGGGAGTAGGAGGGGGAAGCCACTCAGGAGGAGAGAGGGGGAGGAGAGGGAGCCCTGAGGAGGAGGCAGGAAGATGGGGTTAGAGTTGGTAGGAAGGGTAGATGTCAGGGCGAAGCTCATCATCCGGGAGGGGTAGATGGTGGAAGTTGTGTTGGGAAAGGAGATGGAGGGTGTGGAGATGGAGAGAGGGTGGGGCACAACGGTAAGGCGCGGCAACTGGGTGGGGGTGGAGAGGAACGAAGACACCAGGGGGTGAGGGGGGATCAAGGCGGCGGACAATATATAGTGTGCGGATGTGTTTAGGGAAAAGGAGATGGTGGAGGAAGGGTATGAGGTAGTAGAGGATGCGCGTGGGGGACGGAAGGCGAGGCGGAGTGCATGGTATTCGAGGATTTGGAGGGCTTTGTAGAACCGGGGAGGGGCGGAAATCCAAGCTACGCTGGCATAACAGAGGATGGGGCGGATCAAGGATTTGTAGGTGTGAAGCATGGTGGAAGGATGCAGACCCCACGTCCGGCAGACGAAGACGCCCTCCGTTCCGCAATATATAGCGTGCAGCGAGTATTCTGCACATGGGTCAAAATCATATGGACAGACGAACCACACCGCCCGCCAGCAGCACCATCGCTGGTGGAACTGCAGAACTCAGCTGTCTTCGGCGTTGCCAATTGCCGCGGCCATCGGAGTACTCTGACGTCTTCGTATGGAGCAGATCTTAGAGATGACGGGGTTCCACGCATTATCTAGCTGGTAGCCATTGTCACGGTTGATAAGATTGTCTGTCACGCGAATTTCCACTGATGCTTTTATGACGGAGTCCCAAAAGGATGCGCTATAGCCTGGAACCGCACAGGTTCGAATCCTGCCTTGGGCATGGGTGTGTGTGATGTCCTTCGATTGGTTAGGTTTAAGTAGTTCTAAGTTCTAGGGGACTGATGACCTCAGAAGTTGAGTCCCATAGTTCTCAGAGCCATTTGAACCATTGAACCCAAAAGGATGTTGCTGTGGCCAAAATTGTTGTCTTGTCATACTCCATTGAGTGTCCAGTGGAAATGCAAAGCTGTGCAACTGCATACTTGCTAGGTTGCAAAAGGCGAGTACAGCGTTGATGCTCAGTGCAACGTTCTTTTACTGTTCGCAATGTTTGTCCTATATATGACATGCCACACTGACAATGTATTTAATAAATTCCCGCCTTCCGCAATACCAGATCGTCTTTCACTGATCCTAGCAGGTCGGAAATCTTCGATGGTGGACGGAAAATTACTTTCACTTCGAAACCGTGGAGGATTCACGCAATTTTGAAGGAAATGTTGCCAACAAAGGGAAGAAAAGCTAAAGATTTAGTAGGCGTGCGCTCTTCTTTCTCCACTCCCTGTTTCTTTGGCTTAATTGCAAGTGCCTTGCAAATTTGCCGGGTAGAATATCCATTCTCTTTGGAAACTCTCTTCAGATGGGCAAGCTCTTCAGGCAAACTATCTGAATCTGACACTACATGAGCTCTGCGTACAAGTGTTTTAAGTACACTCATTGTTTGCGATGGATGATGGCAGCTGGACGAATTTAAATACAAAGCAGTATGTGTGGGCTTTTGATAAACCGAATGCCCCAGAGAGCCATCACTCTTCCGTCTAACTGGCACATCCAAGTACGGGAGGCAACCATTTTTCTCTAATTCCTTGGTAAACCGAACTGAGTTCCCTCTGAGCAGCCACAGCGTACGGATGTCCGTGCCGGCACGTTCACAGGAGCTCAGTCCGTCAGTTCACCTGATGATGGCGACATGTTTGATCGCCGAAATATTGTGCCCGTTGGACACTATAGACCGTCAGTACACCCGTGGATATTTTGATTATCAAATACGCCGGGAGAAACTCAACAATCATATCTCAATGCTGTATTCCCTGGTCGCTGTCCTGTCCTGTTCCATGACCTGCGAGGTCACCTATCCTGAATACCCTTGATTATTTCCGATGGGGATATCTAAAGACATTTGTGTGTGAGACCCCAGTGGATACGGAGGTGTAATTAGTTGCCAGAATTGTAGCTGCCTGTGATGTGATTCGAAACACACCAGGGATATTTGCCAGGGTGCGTCAGAATCTTGTCAGCCGATGTCATGCTTGCATTGAGGTCGATGGCCGCCAATTTCAGCACTTTTTTTTTAAGGTACAGTACAAATGGTACGTTCATTGTGTCAGTGATCGTATGCGTAGTTAAAAGAGTACACGGTAATGTGATTTTATCTCCTCAAGCTGGCTTCTCCGACCCCAAGTTCCCTGCCTCAAATTTCTCAGTGGAGCATCTTCTATGTCCTGTTAAATTTTTGCACACTCTTGCGGAAACACCCTGTACGTAACATATAAAAGCAGGTCGTGACACCTGGACGACGACATATGTTGAGCTTCTTTCCAAAAGGAACAAAATCTAACACATTTAAAAAATGGCTTGTAGATGGCAGCCCGAACCTAATAGCTTGCTGGATCCAACAAGTAAATATTTTCTTGCAAAAACTACCAAATCTCATATACAGGCTGTCAAAACCATCGTTCTATACCAAAACACACCAAATCCGTTCGAACTTTCATGGGACGAATTACCAAATCCTCTTGCGCTGATCTGGCTGAGTGCTGTGACGTCACATACGCAGTCAGCCCATTTATTTCTTACTATGTTATTTCATGTAATGTTCTTGTGTTTTCTGTTGTGTTTGCTTACGGTGAACACTTAAAATGACTGATGAATATGTCGATGTGCCCTAATTCACAGATAAACCAAGGAAACGTAAAAGATCTGTAAATATGTAAAGGTGGAGTGTTTTGAAACACTGCAAATGCTCTGCAAGTGCAAAATCTCGAATCACTTGTAAATATAAACATAATTTTAAAATATGGCGTTTCAGTCTTTGATCGCTATTCTTTATTTTCAGTTACCGGTTTCGGGCTGGCTGTCCATCTTCAGATCATATATTGCAATTACAGAGTAATTGAAAATAAAGAATAGCGACCAAAGACTGAAACGCCATATTGTATTTAATGAACGATCGCGGAATTCCCATTAAGACAATCATGTCTACTTTTGATAAAGATAATTTTTGCAAGACATTATGCATATCAGAAGCTGACATGATACTTGAAAATAACAGATGTTATAACACTGCAGATGCTGTGGGACAGGGAAACTTTTTAATGGGGTAAATTGATGTGAACTATCGTAAAAGAAGATGGCCTGATCAAGGTAAGAAAGAATGTTCAAGTAAAAAGAGAACTATAGGGTACAGCATACAAGCTTCTCTTCAGGGAAAGGTCCCTGTTTGTAGATTTACATTACTGATTATTTTTAATGCTGGGAGAAGGAATGTTGAGCATGCAGCTGATGAGCTGATGAGAAAATGAGTAACGGGGCAGCAGTTCCTTGACCAAGAGGTAGCGAAGGACTTGGTGATGATATGAAGAAACTACAGCCTGAAACTGTGGCTCACGTAACATGTTTTAAATGAGAGAACTGTAATGATGGAGAAAAAAGATACCATTAAGAAAATAATTGCCTCCAGAATTAACCATATGTAAGATTATTTTGCGAGAAGAGTGTTGTTTGTCCTTGAAGTATAATTTGTACACTTTTAACATAATTTTTATGATAAAAGCATGAAGTTCAAAATGAAATTCCTAATAACTATACAACAATAATGAGGAATACCTTAATTTGTTCTAAAAGAGATATCAGTGAGTCCTATACCTACTGTATATCAACTATGGTTTGCATACGAGGATTATTACAGCTATAGGGAATCTTTCTGCCCTACTCAGAAAACTGCCCAGTCTGATTTGGTGCGTTTTTGGAAAGAAGTTCCACAGTTAGAAATTTGGGTCTGGCCGTGATTCGTGCACGGATAGCCGAAGCAGTTAAGGAGACTACTCGTCTAAAGCGGAAAATACGGGCTCGAGTCCCAATCTGGTACAAATTTTCATTGTCGTAATTCCAATATACAGCCGATGGTGCTTCAAATTCGCAGTTGTAGATAACATTTCCTAAGATGGATATCACTAATACTAAAACGAGGGTAAACGATTGTAGTCGAATTAACTTAGACAATGCTGAGAGAATTACATTAGAAAACGAGATAGTTAGTTTTCTTCTCAGAAGAACTAAGTTTAATCCGTAGTCGTTGTTCTTTTCTTTTCGTCGGACATAATATACAATGGTTATACCGCTGTGTCTGCTTTGTGATGTATAATTTAGCAGGCGACTCAAAAATTTCACGATGCTTCCTCGTTCACCTCGTGAACATTTCAATATTCTTCACTCGCTGCTTCTGCATCAATTGACAGCTCCGATAAGGAACAAGATGACACAGTAGCTTGCACCATGGAGGTATAAAACGAAACAGGAGGCACTGAACCCACAACCGTTATGACAAGAAGTTCAGAGGATCGCCATCTTGATCCAACCAAAACACCGCATACCGTTGTCTCTAGTTTTTGGGAAGATTTTGAGCTATAATGCTGACGTACGTAGTGTTTGGGTGCATAGTGCTGTCTCTAGTTTCTGGAAAGGTTTTGAGCTATAATGTTGACGTACCGTGTTTGGGTGCATAAATCGTTCTGATTGTGACGTGAAATCTGTGGGAATCTGTGGTAAGGTCTAATGGGACCAAACTACTTAGGTCATCGGCCCATAAGCCTACACACTACTTAATCTAACTTATCCTACGCTGTGGGCAACACACACACACACACACACACACACACACACCCATACCCGAGCGATGACTCGAACCTCCGACGGGAGGAACCGCACGGACTGTGGCAAGGCGCCCTAGACATTTCATGTGTTAGTTGCCTCGCTAATGTATTATTTTGCAACTTTTATTACGAGCAAATTTGTACTACTTGTTTACTTGTACTATAGAGTATTTTCTTTCATGCGAGTTCACATTTCCAATAGATGAAGTCCAGGAAGTTTTGTGGAAGAAGGCCGTGAAAAGAAGAAAAACTAAGTTCTCAGCATTTTCGAGAAGAAGACATCGATCGAGCATCGCTTTCAACAGTTCGTCTTAGGGAAAATCCTGTGCCATAGAATTTTTCTGCTCATCCGAATCTTTTGTAAAAAGTACGTTGGTTCATAGATTCCAAGTTCAAAAAATGGCTCTGAGCACTATGCGACTTAACATCTGTGGTCATCAGTCGCCTAGAACTTAGAACTAATTAAACTTAACTAACCTAAGGACATCACACACATCCATGCCCGAGGCAGGATTCGAACCTGCGACCGTAGCAGTCGCGCCTGAGCGCCTAGAACCGCGAGACCACCGCGGCCGGCTTCCAAGTTCATGTTAACTGTATAAAGCGTATGTACCACAGATATTCGAAAAGTGTTAAATGAATTAGTTTCTCAATATTTATTTTCTGATATCATAAAGTTAATAAAAATTTAATGGGTCTACAATATAAATAAGAGGCTGAATAGTTCTACGATTCCAATTATTGTTTCAATAAATATTGGTATTGGCAGAAGAATGTTTTACAGTAATATTACTTTACTTAAATCTGCTTATAGATACAACAAGCAAGATGTATCTTGTGTCCAGAAAAAATTGAATGCATATCTGAACTACAAATTCTCAGTTCCCTGAATTTTTAAGGCAGTAGTTTGTGAACGTCCTGCTTCAGTTGGTGTACTGTGCTGTATTTTTATTGTACTGTATTATTATTTTTTTCTTTATTGTTATTTTGAACACCTTGTACAAAGGTGGGCTGTCAGCAGCATAATACGCTGCTCTTCAGCCGCGAGTGATACAATATAAAACATAATGGAGGTACAGATGATACATTACAAATGGCGGGTAAAAAAACTGTGGACACTGAAAACAATATACACGAAGCCGTTCACGCTGGACAAGAAAAAACACTAGAAACCTGTTGACACGGCGCACAAAACACGGGCGACTGCGACAGCACAGGTGAACGGTGGTGACGTGACGGCGAAAGAACACTAAACACAAACACGAAGGCACACACACGAGACACTGATGGCGATGATCTCCGGCGCAGACACATTGAGTCGGAACAAAACGGGGGGGGAGGGGGGGAACAGTAGACACATGAACATAAAAACATGAAGCCGTTGACACGAAGCATAAACACTGAAGATGTCGATGGCACTGGTGCACAATGGAGTGTGACATTGAACACTGAAACTAAACATGACGACACACACGAGACACTAATGGCGATGATCTCCAGCGTGCGAATGTCCACGTAGTGTGTGTGAGTCCGGGGATCTGCCAAGTGGGGAAGAAGGGTGGGGGGGGGGAGAGGGGAGAACAAAGATGGCAATTGCTGAGGAGATGGGAGGAGGAGTAGAGGGACAGGGGAGGGGAAGCCTGGGGGAGGAGTGGGAGGGAGGGTGCCCAAAGGAGCAAACACGGGAAGAGGGAGGGAGGATCAAAGTTGGTAGGAGGGGTAGATGGAGGGGAGGAGGGCATCATCAGGGAGAGGGCGGAAGCCACCTTGGGAGAGGGTAAGGAGGGTGGAGAGATGGAGACCGGGTGGGACATGGGAATACAGGTGAGGCAGCAGGCGGGGGTGGGAGAGGATGGGGGAGACAAGCGGGTGAGGAGGATCGAGTTTTTGGGAGGTGTACAGGATCCTTATCCTCTCAAGGAAAAGGAGGAGGTGGGGGAAACGGAATGAGGTCGTACAGGATCTGTGTGGGGGAGGGGAGACGGCCTGTATTATGAAAGTTTACGGTTATTTATGTTCTGGTAAAAACAGATTACAGCTTGAGTTTTATATAAGTGCATTGATTTTGAAGTATTAAGGAACACCTACACGTCTTTTGAGTAAATGAATCTGAGTATCCAATCCGTTCGCTCCTCATATGCAGGGTGGTCCAGTGATAGTGACGGGGCCAAATATCTCACGAAATAAGCATCAAACGAAAAAACTACAAAGAACGAAACTCGTCTATCTTGGAGAGGGAAACCAGATGGGGCCATGGTTGGCCCACTCACTAGATGGGGCTGCCATAGGTCAAACGGATATCAACTGCGGGTTTTTAAATAGAAACCCCCATTTTTTATTACATATTCGTGTAGAACGCGATAAAATTGAATGTTTTAGGTGTATCACTTTTTTTGCTTCGTGATAAACGGAGCTGCAATAGTCACAAATGTATAAGTACATGCTATCACCTAACATTCCGCCAGTGCGGATGATATTTGCCTATTTGCTCCGTGATACATTACCCGTGTTAAAATGGACGGTTTACCAATTGCGGAAAAGGTCGATATAGTGTTGATGTATGGCTATTGTGGTCAAAATGCCCAACGGTCGTGTGCTATGTATGATGCTCGGTATACTGGACGACATCATCCAAGTGTCTGGAGCGTTCGTCGAATAGTTACTTTATTTAAGGAAACAGGATGTGTTCAGTCACATGTGGAACGTCAGTCACGACCTGCAACAAATGGTGATGCCCAAGTAGGTGTTTTAGCTGCTGTCGCGGCTAATCCGCACATCAGTAGCAGACAAATCGCGCGAGGATCGGGAATCTCAAAAACGTCGGTGTTGAGAATGCTACATCAACATCGACTGCACCCGTACCATATTTCTATGCACCAGGAATTGTACGGCGACGACTTTGAACGTCGTGTACAGTTCTGCCACTAGGCACAAGGGAAATTACGAAACGATGACAGATTTTTTGCACGCGTTCTATTTAGCGACGAAGCGTCATTCATCAACAGCGGTAACGTAAACCGGCATAATACGCACTATTGGGAAACGGAAAATCCACGATGGCTGCGACAAGCGGAACTTCAGCGACCTTGACTGGTTAATGTATGGTGCAGCATTATGGGAGGAAGGATAATTGACCCCATTTTATCGATGGCAATCTAAATGGTGCAATGTGTGCTGATTTCGTACGTAATGTTCTACCGATGTTACTACAAGATGTTTCACTGCATGGCAGAATGGCGATGTACTTCCAACATGATGGACGTCCGGCACATAGCTCGCGTGCGGTTGAAACGGTCTTGAATAGCATATTTCATGACAGGTTGGATTGGTCGTCGAAGCACCATACCATTGCCCGCACGTTCACCGGATCTGACGTCCCCGGATTTCTTTCTGTGGGAAAGGTTGAAGGAATTTGCTATCGTGATCCACCAACAACCCTTGCCACATGCGTCAGCGCATTGTTAATGCATGTGCGAACATTACGAAAGGCGAACTACTCGCTGTTGAGAGGAATGTCGTTACACGTATTGCAAAATGCATTGAGGTTGACGGACATCATTTTGAGCGTTTATTGCATTAATGTGGTATTTACAGGTAATCTCGCTGTAACAGCATGCGTTCTCAGAAATAATAAGCTCACAAAGGTCAACAATCGAAATAAAATGTTCAAACGTACCTACGTTCTGTATTTTAATTTAAAAAACTTACCTGTTACCAACTGTTCGTCTAAAATTGTGAGCCACATGTTTGTGACAATTACAGCGCCATCTGTCACAAAGAGAAAAAAGTAGTCCAACTCAAACATTTATTTTTTACGTACTACACGAATATGTAATAAAAAATGGGGGTTCCTATTTTAAAAAAAAAACAGTTGATATCCGTTTGACCTGTGGCAGCGCCATCTAGCGGGCCAACCCCTTCAAGCTAGACGAGTTTCGTTCTTTGTAGTTTTTTCGTTTGACGCTGATTTCTTGAGATATTTGGCCCGGTGACAATCACGCTGGGGTAACTTTTCGATTCAGCGACTGTATAAATTGCGTGCTTTTGAGGCGAAGAATTCGTCGAGCCATATTCGGTGCGCATTTTCATCGGGAAAGGAAGCTCTTTGAAGATTGTTCGATAGAGAGCGGAAAAGATGAAAATCTGAGGGCGCAAGAGCAAGTAAGCAAAGGAAGTGCGGAATGATTTTCTAAACCAACTCCTGTATAGTATTTCTGTGAGTCTAGCAATGCGCGGACGGGCGTTACCGTGGAGTAGCATGGCTTCATACAGCCTTCCTGGTCGTTATTCTTGGACTGCGTCTGCAAGACGTGCCGGTAGTCGACAATAAATGTCAGCAATGATGGTTACACATCATGGAAGCAATTCGTAGTGCACCACACCGGCGCTGTTCCACCAGATGCAAAACAGTATGTTTTGTGGATGCGCACAAGTCTTGTACAGGGATCTGATGCTTTGTTTGGGCTCATCCATTTCATTCTTTTCCGTAAGTTAGCATAAAGACACCATTTCTCGCCGCCACTAACGATAATGGATAGGAATGGACAGTGTTGATCTCGAGCTACTTGGTGACGAACAAGGAGAGATTCACATATAGCCACCAGCTGATATTTGTGATTTCGGGTACCCATAAACCTGATTCTTTAACCTTCCACGTTGAGAGCAAATGTTGCACCATGGTGAAATGATCACATTTTATCACGTTTGACAGTTCTTGAGTACACTGACTTGGAACATTGTGGATTAATGTTTTCAAACGATCTTCATCAAACCCCGAAGGTCTCCTTGAACATGGAGAGTCACTAATGTCCAAACGATTCTCCTTAAAACAAGAAAACCACTTTTTTACCGTGCTCTGTCCAATGGCGTTAACTCCATACACGGTGCAAATGTTTCTGGCTGCCTCTACTGCTGTCAGCCCTCTATTGAACTCACACACAAGAATGTCGGAAGTGTTCCTGCATGGGCAATAATAAAAGTAAGGTCTCCTATTTTTTTTTAATAAGCACAGAACTCTGTTTGCGTTGCAGCTGTCACATTATGAAGAGTGCTTCACGCGCTGTGTGTAAACATGCTCACGCCGCGCCCAGGCGCTCAGTCTTGGCTTGGCAGCCGTTGAGAATGGACCTCCCGTTGGATGTTACCGCCAAGTGCGAACTGCGCGCAGTTATTCGGTTTTTGAACGCAAAGGGCACTGCGCCGATTGAAATCCATCGCCAATTGACGGAAGTGTATGGTGAGTCGTGCATGGATTTCAAACTTGTTAGTAAGTGGTGTAGAGTGTTTGCAGCTGGTCGGACCGAAATTCACGACTAACAAAGGGGCGGGAGACGGTTAATTTCTTAGGAGACAGTGTTGAAGGTTGAGCAAAGCATGCGTGAAGATCGGCGGATCACCCTGGATGATCTCTGCACGTTGGTTCCTGAGGTTTCCCGAAGCACCGCTCACAGAATTTTAACGGAAACATTGAACTACCGGGAGGTGTGTGCAGGATGGGTGCCACGCATGCTGACTGAGGACCACATGCGGCAATGAGTTGATGCTTCCCGCGCATTTCTTCACCGCCTTGCACACGAACGGGACAACTTTCTGGACTGGTTAAAAGAACATTTGGCCGGAAAGCGATTCAGCTCCGACTAAGAGGTGAAGTAAGAGGTTCATAACTTTCTGAACAGCATGGCGGCGAGCTGGTATGACATGAGCATACAAAAACTGCAACAGCGTCCATAAAACATGCTTCTCACAGAAATGGTGATTATACCGATAAATAGCTAAATGTTCAAGCTGTAAACTGACGTAAACCACTGTAGAAATAAACAGGTTTATGTGTTTATAAAAAAAGTCGGAGAAATGGTTCAAATGGCTCTGAGCACTATGCGACTTAACTTCTAAGGTCATCAGTCGCCTAGAACTTAGAATTAATTAAACCTAACTAACCTAAGGACATCACACACATTCATACCCGAGGCAGGATTCGAACCTGTGACCGTACCGGTCGCTCGGGTCCAGACTGTAGCGCCTAGAACCGCACGGCCGCTCCGGAAAAATTGGAGATCTTAGTTTTGGAAGAGAAGTTGAACGTAATGGACAGTGTCTTGAAAGGAGGATATAAGATGAACATCAAGAAAAGCAAAACGAGGATAATGGAATGTACTCGAATTAAGTCGGGTGATGCTGAGGGAGTTATATTAGGAAATGAGACACTTAAAGTAGTAAAGGAGTTTAGCTATTTGGGGAGCAAAATAACTCATGATGGTCGAAGTAGGGAGGATATAAAATGTAGACTGGCAATAGCAAGGAAAGCGTTTCTGAAGAAGAGAAATTTGTTAACATCGAGTATAGATTTAAGTGTCAGGAAGTCATTTTTCAAAGTATTTGTATGGAGTGTAGCCATGTATGGAAGTGAAACATGGTCGATAAATAGTTTGGACAAAAAGAGAATAGAAGCTTTTGAAATGTGGTACTACAGAAGAATTCTGAAGATTAGATGAGTAGATAACATCACTAATGAGGAAGTATTAAAAGTGGCACAACTTGACTAGAAGAAGGGATCGGTTGGTAGGACATGTTTTGAGGCATCAATGGATCACCAATTTAGTATTGGAGGACAGCCTGGAGGGTAAAAATCGTAGAGGGACACGAAGAGATGAATACACTAAGCAGATTCAGAAGGATGTAGGTTGCGGTAGGTACTGGGAGATGAAGAAGCTTGCACGAGATAGAGTAGCATGGAGAGCTGCATCAAACCAGTCTCAGGACTGAAGACCACAACAACAACAGTTTTAGGATCACCCTCGTATTTCTCCACTCCATTTTCTAGCGTCCACTCACTATCTTCTAATGAAAAGATGACGATGTGTAAAGTCAAGTAACAACAGCGAACTAGGCAAAAAAAAGTACAAACGATAAATATAGTAAACCCACAGCAACCGGAATACTGAAATGAAAACAAAAGCAATACGAACTTATGCACCGACCTAATACAGTTCGCTCATTTCGTACAATAATTATCTTTGCTGTTGCTGGTAAATATTTCTGTCTGATTCACACTCTGAATGAATGCTCAAGATGTTGTTTGCTGTTGCGATCTTCATTGCGAAGGCTTGTTTGATGCAGCTATCAATGCTAATCTATCCTTTTCAAGCCTCGGCTATTGCAACCTACAAATATTTGAATCTGCTTACTGTTTTGTTTCAATGCCATGCTACGTCTCACGCTACAATTTTTACCTTGCAGTACCAAACTGGCTATTCCTTGATGTCACAGACTGTGTTCTATCAACCGATTCCTTCTTTTCGTAAAGTTGTGTAATAAATTTTTTTTCCGTCATTTCGTTTCAGTGCGGTTCTCTCAGTTGTTCGATCTACTCCGCTAACCTTTGTCTTCGAATGTCATAAGTGAAGTCTTTTCTCGGAACAAGATGTAAATAACCTTTCGCTTACTGTATTTTATCCCCGCTTAATTCAAACTTTTGAGGAGTGCTGCTCCGTCATAAGAGTCAAGAGATTTTTTAATTCATCGAATGAAATTCTTTAGACTGTGTTCCCAGACAAGTCGTAGGGTCAGTACTATCTCACTTCCAGAATTAGATTTTCACTCTGCAGCGGAGTGTGCGCTGATATGAAACTTCCTAGCAGATTAAAACTGTGTGAAAGACCAAGAGACTCGAACTCGGGACCGAGTTCGAGTCTCGGTCCGGCACACAGTTTTAATCTGCCAGGAAGTTTCACTATCTCACTTGTTCTTATATTTCTCCGGAACGCTAATATATCTTCCCCGAGGTCGGCTTGTAGCAGTTTTTCCACTCTTCTGTGAACAAATCGTGTCAGTTTTTGCATTCATGATTTCATAAGCTGAACGGGACGGAGTGGCCGAGCAGTTCTAGGCGCTACAGTCTGGAACCGCGCGACCGCTATGGTCGCAGGTTCGAATCCTGCCTCGGGCATGGATGTGTGTGATGTTCTTAGGTTAGTTAGGTTTAAGTAGTTCTAAGTTCTAGGGGACTGATGACCTCCGTTGTTAAGTCCCATAGTGCTCAGAGCTGTTTGAACGATTTTTGTTAACCTGCTGTTTGGGTAGCATTCACACTTGTTAACATCTGGATTCTTTGAAGCCGCAGTTATTACATTCCTCTTAAAGTCTGAGGGTAATTTGCCTGTCTCGCATAACTTGTACACCAGGTGATTGAGTAAAGTGTGAATCAGTCGGACTTCCATTTCGAGCCATGAACGTCAAATGACGTTTGCCAATCGGTGTGGATTTAGATGTAGATGTTGCAACTCCCGTCCGCAGGGATAAAATACCCGCTCGTTGCCACAGCCAGGACTTCCGGCTATTCGCAAGTGAGGCGGCGCGTCGGTGTTTCCGGATTCACAGAGCATCCTGCGTGTAGCCGCAAGCGCGACCCACATACCGCTGTACACAGCGCAGCGTCATTTCGTTGCTTTGTCAACACGTCCACTGAGCTCTGCTGATGACTCAGGCTCTTTGCAAATGCGGCAACCAGCACAATACCGAGGAAGTCTGTCACCTCGAGAACGTATTTTTTTCCCTCCATATGAGACTGTAGCTTCGGTTCGCATATTTATTTGTATAAAACGATTTACAGACTAATGTGTAACAAAATGTGAACACGCTGTAGTTTTTTCGTAATCATTTATGTTTTCTGTGGTTCCTTAGTAGCTTCTGGTATCCGAAGCTAAGTGCTGAAGGGTTTGGCTAGCACTTGGATGGATCGCCGTTCTGGTCTGCCGAGTACTGTTGGCAAGCCGGGTGCACTCAGCCCTTGTGAGGTCAGTTGAGAACCAGAAACTTCTTGACAAATTAAAACTGTGTGTCGCACCGAGACTCGAACTCGGGATCTTTGCCTTTCGTGGGTAAGTGCTCTACCATCTGAGCTACCCAGGCACGACTCAGACCCGTCCTCACAGCTTCAATTCTGCCACTACCTCGTCTCCTATCTTCCAGACTTCACAGAAACTCTTCTACGAACCGTGCAGAACTAGCACTCCTGGAAGAAAGGGTATTTCGGAGACATGGCTTAGCCACAGCCTAGGTGATGTTCCCACTTGAGAACCTACTTGACTAAGATGTAGCGGTACCGGTTACGAAAACTGACAACGACGGGAGAACGGTGTGCTGATCACATGCCGCCCCGGTGGTGCCTATGGGTGAGGATGACACGGCGGCCGGTCGGTACCCTTGGGCCTTCAAGGACTGTTCGGCTGGTGTTTTTTTGTTTGTCTTAGTTGCTTCTAGAGAAGAGTTGCCTATATTGTACCGGCTCCTACTCCATACCACCACTAAGACTCCGTGTCTAGCCGGCCTCTGTGACCGAGCGGTTCTAGGCGCTTCAGTACGGAACCGCGCTGCTACTGCGGTCGCAGGTTCGAATCCTGCCTCGGACATGGCTGTGTGTGTGAAGTTCTTAGGTTGGTTAGATTTAAGTAGTTCTAAGTATGGGACTGATGGCCTCAGATGTTAAGTCCCATAATGTTTGAACCATTCTTTTTTAACACCGTGTCTGCAGCTCATGGTCTAGCGACTAGTGTTGCTGCCGCTGGATCACAGTGTCCTGGGGTTTGATTCCCGGCTAGGTTGGAGATTTTCTCTTCCAGGGACTGGGTGTTTGTCTTGTCCTCAACGTTTCATCATCATTCGTGAAAGTGGCTAGATTGGATGGAGTGCAAATTGGGACTTTGTACGGGCGCTGATGACCGCGTGTTTGAGCCCACACAAACCAACATCATCATCACCACTACGCCCTAAACCTTCATATTTCAGAGCCTCAGATCGGTACCAAACGATATACGTCGTTCGAGTATAGACCGAAACACTGATTTAGTTCGTGCTAAATGCTGTCATCCAGTAGAACATGCGTAAACGGTAATTAAAATAACGCAGAACTACGAAGTACAGGAAAAGCGTATCTGTGAGTAATTGTTTCATAGATCGCATGTGGGTGAGGTGGTAGAGCGTGCAGTGGTCGTATCAAAGGTCTTTTTAAGTGTTTACGAATGAAGCTGTTGTATGGGAGAACATTTTCCTGACACGTAAAGGAGCTTTTCAGAGTTTGTAGCAATAAAATGAAATGTCGTATTGCTAGGGCCTCCCGTCGGGTATACCGGTCGCGTGATGCAAGTCTTCGGCGACTTGCATGTCGCTGGGGATGAGATGATGATGGTGACAACACAACACCTAGTCTCTGAGAGGAGAAAATCTCCGAGCCAGCCGGGAATCGAACCCGGGTCCCCTTGCATGGCATTCTGCCGCGCGGACCACTTTGTTTTTGGTATTTTGTTCGTTATAGTTTGTTGTGTTTGGTCGCAGCGGATGTCACATGACATCAGTTGAAGTTCATTGTTGATCCATTCACTCTCTGACCAAACACGCTGAGCTATCGTGCCGGCATGTTTTTTTTTCTGTTATGATTGTTTATTTGGATTGATTTGAGGGAAGAGACCAAACAGCTAGGTCATCGGTCTGACTGGATTAGCGAAGGATGGGGAAAGAAGTCGGCCGCGCCCTGTCAAAAGAACCATCCCGGCATTTGCCTGAAGAGATCTAGGGAGATCTCGGAAAGCCTAAATCAGGATGGCCGGAAGCGAGATTGAACCATCGTCCACCCGAATGCGAGTCTAGTGTGCTAACCACTGCGCGACCATGCTCGGTGATTGTTTATTCTGTCAAACTATGAATGTACTCTATAGATTTACTAATTTCAAAGAAACGAAGCGAAATCCGGATGCCAAGAGAAGATTTCTGTAAACTCCAATCAGCCCTTTTACGTATGATAAAGATGTTCCATATGACACTTTCATGCATAATACAGTAAAAATGTTTGTCGTTACTGGGATATGAAGCCGACCGTCGGCACGAGGATTTTATGCTTTACCAACTTCCCCACAATTAGTACTTGTATTAGGTGACTCACAGTTATTCTTTTCCTATGCTCCGAAAATCTGGCGCTACTTTTAACTAACGTTTACGCCCATTCTGCTGGACGACAGCACATAGTACGAACTAAATCGGAGTTTTGGTTGATACTCTGTTGACATACAACGTTTGGTACCAACCTGAATGTCTGAAATCGGGAGCTTTGGGTGCAAGAAAACTTGCTTGTCAGCTCCGAGTTCTGTGTGTTGAGGAACAAATCGTCTGAAGATAGCGTTGATTCTGTAGTAGTTTTCAAACAACTTTTCGTATGAAACGTGGCGAAGAGAATTACTGTTATATGGTAAATGGTAACATATTGTTTCATTTATGAGTTAATATACAGGAAGTAACCTTACTCCTCAGCCAGTCACGAAACTTCGAATGTCTCATCGTTTGTAGGAAAGCGACGAAAAGAAAATGGCTGATTTGCCTACAGAGTAGCACTGTAAGTTTCCGATACTGCAACGGTACGATTTAAGAAACTTGCAGGTATTGTGAGCCTTGAGTATGCGTTTAGTTTTACTGTTTCAACATAATGTTTACAAACGCTGTGGTGAATTTTCTAATGTGTTCCTTATTAAAAGTTACTAATTAAATAAAAACGTGGTATTACAGTATAGTTGCAGAAAGGCGTCAAGGGAAGTGGAGCACAGATGAATAGCATTTGGTTGCAACAGTATATCTAAATGAGGGATCATGGCTGGAATGAATGTGCACGCATATAAAATGTGCCTAAGTCAACAATTAAGAGGCATGCTGAAAGTAAAAATAAAAACGCAGACAGGGCTATAAAAATTTTTTGGCCCAAAGAAATTGTATTAGAAGGGATGTAAGCCGCCCACTGTATGTTTCTGTACGAAATTTAAACCAAATTTACCTCTCACTCTATAAAAAGTCTACGTATTACCAAAACTATGTACCCGTAAACTATTATCCTACTTAAACTCGTATGCTAACCTTTGACTAAACAGAACGTAATTTGAATTGAGCTGTAATTGGTCTGAGTGCAACATCTCTTTATATTAAATGCGCAACTGAAGTAAAACAATTATCCGGCCCTAATCAGAATTTCCACTTACCTCGGGGCTTGACTACATTGTTGCAGATTTCTCGAAAGCACAACGAACAGCAAGTTGGCAGCAGTTAAGCTAGGATTCTGTTACTAAATGCATGAATTTCAGACTGTAGACTCACAGAAAGTGTGCAGGAGTGGGGAAACCAGTGGGAAAAGTTATATTGTAACACCTGCAGATTGTGCTGAAGAAGGGAATTTTTGTTTGTTTGTTTCTAAATAAATATTTAAAGTGTTGTACACCACACGGTGAAATGTGGTAAAACCTTCTTTAAACACTGGAATGGGGAGAGTATTCTTCTGAAATGATATTCCAATACGACGGCTTTAGAATGAAGTATGTATTCAAAAAGATAAAGTAAAATTTCGCTTGATCTTCACACATAACATTGCTCTGAACAATACTAGGACGTCAAAAATTTAAAAAAAATATTTTTCAAAAATATGCTTATTTTGTAGCCCACATCTTCCTGAATAATTTAATGTATAAAACATATATATTTGAGGAGTTATTAGGTACGTAATTTGGTCTTAAGTATATGAAGGTGCAGCGACAAGCCCGTCTGCACAGCATTCTTCTGTCATACCTAAGTGTATTTCGCTCTGTAGAATTCGAATGTAATATTTGGGCCAAAGATAGTCATACGTAAAACAAAGGATTAACGATATTATCGATATCGATACTTTCTCTGCTGCTATCGACATTCATTGTTTTGATAGCTGGTTTTGTTTGTTCTATGTTTTGAAAGGCGTGCAATGTGGTGCTGTGATCTTCGACACAATTTTCATTTTGCTGTGTTGTTTTGTGTTCGTTTGTGGCATATTATCGCACAGGATGCCTAGAATTCGTTGCTTCGACCGTAAACAACGTCACCACGGCAACAAATACACAGTAAAGGGTATTACAACAAATGTTACACCAGTGGCTCAAGACTGCAACCTCTCAGAGCCAGTAAACAATTCACCACCGAGTGTTTCTAGAAGGAAACTTGTTTTTGGTGCTAATGAAAATGGAGGCGGTGAATCCGAAGGTTCGTGTAATATTATCGTTGATGTTAACATACTGTCACAATTAGTATTGGACAATGTTATGTGCAAGCATTGCTTTGGTGTTCAGTGTGTTTCTTTGGTGGAAGATAAGAGTGACAGGAAAGTCTTTGCTACGAACTTATCTGTGATGTGCAGCACATGCAACGTTGGTGCGTCTTGCATGACATCTAAAAACGCAAACAAAGGTTATGATGTGAATTTGAGGGTGGCATATGGCATGCGCTGTATTGGTAGGGGACAGAAGGCAGAAAGAACACTTTGTGCAGTGATGAATCTTCCTCCTCCTCCAGCAAAGTTTGAGAGATATTATTGCTTACTGATTGAGGGTGTAAAAGAAGTTGCAGAATCTTCAATGAAAAGTGCTGCAGAAGAATCTATTGTCGAAAATGATGGTGACAGGGACATTGTGGCTGCTTTTGATGGTACCTGGCAAAAAGGAATGTACACTTCATTGAATGGTGTTGTAACGGCAACATCTGTTGACATTGGTAAGGTACTAGATATTGAAGTGCTGAGTAAATTTTGTCATAGCTGTGTGAAAGGGATTGCACATCATGTATGTAATATGAACTATAAAGGCTCAAGTGGAGGTATGGAAGTGCAGGGAGTTGTAAGCTTGTTTACCAGGTCTGTTGCCTCCCGTGGCCTGCGTTATGTGAAGTACCTTGGTGATGGTGACAGTAAAGCTTTACTTGACGTTCAAAAGTGTTCACCATATGGAGCTGAGGCTATTAGGCAGAAGTTAGAATGTGTGGGACATGTACAGAAAAGACTTGGCACTAGACTTAGAAGGCTGGGACAAGATTTGTCAAGAAAAAATTTATCTGATGGGAAGGGAATAAAAGGGAGAGGGCGACTGACGGATGCAGAAATTGACACAAACTACAGACATATTATGGTGTGGAAATTAGAAGGAACACAGGGGACTTGAAAAATATGAAGTAAGCAGTTTGGGCCTTATACTTCCACAAAATGTCAACAGACAATAACCCTATCCACAACTTATGCTCAAAAGGAAGTGAATCATGGTGTGGCTACCAAAGGTCAATTGCTGGTGGTGAAGAATATCATCATAGGAACTCTCTACCAACTGCTGTAATGGAAGCCATCAAACCTATATTCAGGGACCTTCCAAATGAAAACTTACTGAAGAAATGCCTTCATGGTTGTACTCAAAACCCAAACGAAAGTTTTACCAATGTGTATGGGAAAGATTGCCAAAAACCGTTTTTGTGGGAAGAAATGCACTTGCTATTGGCGTTTATGATGCAGTTTCATGTTTTAATGACGTGTGCAAAGCAGGAAATAAGTATTAGAGAAAATGGGAATTAAGCCCGGCGTGAACTGTATCAAAGCTTTGTATGCGATAGACAGAGAGCGTGTAGTGAAAGCAGATAAATCATTTTTGGAGGTCATAAAATCAAGAAGAGTGCATCATAGGAATGTGAAGAGGAAGGAAACTGATATTAAAAACGAAAAAAAACCTTCTTATGGTGCTGGACAGTTCTAAAACTATGCCAAATACAAGCAGAAACTTTAACGGCCATTTTGCGCAAAACACAATTTTCTATAGTTGGGTACATGTAGCATCCAAAATAAATATCCTATTACTATCAAACTTGGTATGCTTATTAAACACAAACACTTTAATGCCAAACTCTAGAATTTTCCAAATCTATAAAAAATTGTGGTAAAAATTGGGATAATTAACTATAAAATTTGAGTTTTTTCTAAACATGTAGTTTAAAATGTAACAACTCGGTCATTTTTTCATAAATTAAATAAATTATAGAGTTTCATACTCCTTTAAGTATGATTTGTGTGCTAGTCTAACGGAATGTCCCGTTTGCTTGTCAGATTCTTTTGTTTTAGGGAGAAGAAACGACTAGACTCATACGTACCCATGTTAGAACCATACAACATGAAGACGAAAAAGGAGTTAAAAACAACTACACGTTAAGCCCAATCGACGGAAGGGAGGACAGCTGAAAACAGGGACAAAGGTGCATAAAATACGTCATAGAGACTACGGAGATACTGAACTAAAGATTAAATGCCCTTCTCCACATTGCTACGACGGGTAAAAAGTAGAAAGCGGTCGATATCCCCAGCGTCTTCGGCTAAAACGGCCGATATCTGAGAACTTAAGTGGTTAAAAAAGGGCATTCTGTTAGGAAATGGCGAACGGTCAAAGGTTGAGGACAGTGAGCACAAAATCAGCACTTAAGAAATGGTGACGACTAAAAGGATTGTGACCATTACGCAAACTAGCTAAAATGATCTCACGACGAGAGACCCGAGAGGAGGTTGGCCAAGCCGCTGGGAGAGGTTTAATTCCCCGAATCTTGTTCCCATGAAGGGAAGACCAGTGGCAAAGTGAGACCACCTTCTGAAGGACGGCAACACAGAGATCATCGGAGTGAATGTAACAACTAGCCAGGCCAGGTACGAGGACTGCAGCCTCGGCAGCAGTGTTAGCGGCCTCGTTTCCCGTCATAACGACGTGACCAGGAACCCACATAAACATCTCAGTGGCCGGCCACTGTGACCGAGCGGTTCTAGGCGCTTCAGTCCGCAAGCGCGCTGCTGCTTCCGTCGCAGGTTCGAATCCTGCCTCGGGCATGGATGTGTGTGATGTCCTTAGGTTAGTTAGGTTTACGTAGTTCTAAATCTCAGGGACTGATGACCCCAGATGTAAGTCCCATAGTGCGTAGAGTCATTTGAATCGTTTGAACCATCTCAGTGTCTCCATCTAGAGCGAGCAAGTGACAGCTTTCCTGGACCCGCTGCACTAAGGGAGAGGCAGTGTACAGCACATAAAGGCTCTGAACGGCACTGTGAAAGTCGGAGCAGGTGACACAATTGAAAAGCCTGCGTCGCCGGATGTACTGCGTGGCGTGATACAGGGCGAAGAGCTCCACTGTAAGTACCGAGCAGTATTCTGGGAGCCGATACTGACAATCGTCGGACCCAAAGATGAAGGCCCACCGGGCACTGTGTTTTTTAGCCATAGCTATTTGATAAATGGTGATCCCCCACCTCTTTGTGCTCATTGACCTCAACCTTTGACGGTTCGCCATTTCTTGACGGAATGCCCTTCTTCAACCAATTCTCATTTATGTTTGCCGTTTCAGCGAAAGACATGGGGGCGGTCGACTGCATTTTACTTTGTACCCATCGTAGCAATATGGCGAAGGACATTTAATCTTTAGTTCAGGACCTCCGTCGTCTCTATGGCGTATTTTATAGACCTATCTCCAAGTTTCTGTTTTTAGCTGTCTTTCCTTCCGTTGTTTGGGCTTAACGTGTAGTCGTTTTTAACTTCTTTTTCGTTTTCGTGTTCTACGGTTCTGACGTGGCCGCGCATGACCCCAGTTGTTTTTGCGCCCTAAAACAAAACAAACAAACAAACGGAACATTCCCTTCTTCAGCACAATCTGCAGGTGTTACAATATAACTTTTCAGCCCACATTTTGCCTCCCATGGCTCCTTCGGAACTGAAATTGTGGGGTAATCCGTTTCTTTCTGCAGTGTCGAGCGCAAATTCTCTTACGTCCGACGTGCGTAACCTGAACATCATCCTTTCGGATTTACGAATATGCTCTGTACGGTGGACATGTTTGCCGGCCGAAGTGGCCGTGCAGTTCTAGGTGCTACAGTCTGGAACCACGAGATCGCTAAGTTTGCAGGTTCGAATCCTGCCTCGGGCATGGATGTGTGTGATGTCTTTAAGTTAGTTAGGTTTAACTAGTTCTAAGTTCTAGGGGACTAATGACCTCAGAAGTTGAGCCCCATAGTGCTCAGAGCCATTTGAACCATTTGATTGGAAATGTCATTTTGATTTTTGTAAGTTATCCATGTGGACCTTAGAGAGAGTGAGCAAGTTATGTTAGTGTTAAACAATCTTTGGTCTTGTTGTGGCACAGTCTTTGCCTCTGCGGAGTCTGATACATTCTTGGTTGAACTATGGTAGATGATGGACATATTCAGTAGTGGTGTATTGACTTGTGATCTTATCTGTTAGATGAAGAAAGATATATTGTAAAGGACAGTGAGGACGAATATGATGTATAACTGGAAGGCGAAAAGAACATAAATTCTGAATAATGTTTCTATTTTTTTAAGAGAAGAAGTATGAGGTATGACTGCAGCACTGTGCAACTGGTAAACATGATTATTGTCAGCCAGTTAGCTTGCTCAGAGTTAAGAGAGACCACACGATTTCCGCTTGGTATGCATTAAGATGTCAACTGATTAGGCTGTTTGGCTTTTATAGAAATTCTCTGTTGTACCATTTTTAAAGCATTGTTCACTTTGTTAGGGGGGGTAGGGCGTCAAACGGGCCGACTTATAGCAGGAGAAGCTCCAAAGGACATTTTAATTTCCACTGTCTATACTTTTACAAATAAATTCATAAAAATTTGTCAGCATGAGCAAGAAGTATTCAGGATTCACACTGATAGCAGTGGACGTTGAAAACTATAACAAAAGCAATTTGTTTTATATGTGAAATTCGACCATTTTTTCCGTTACCATTGGCTGAATTAATTGCTTTAGGTACACTTTTCTTCGTAAGTAAGAGAGATTCTTCAGGACTTAGTTTTTAAGAATTTGCACAAATTTAGGAAACCAGATTCCTAATTTGTGTCACCTTCAAACATTCAGAAAATTAAATGCAGTGCTTTATTTTGCTGAGAATTTCAATTCTTTAAATGATATACCAAAAACAACATCCTAAAGTTGAGGATGACATTGGTCAAATAATTTTATAACCTATTGTGTAGGCTATAATAAATAAAATGGCAGAAGTTCTACAATTTAGGCAACTTTTCCCTATATTCTTGGAAATGTGGTCCATGTATGCAGCTGAATGAAAGGCTGTTTGTTTCGTTCCATACTTGTTTCGCTCCGTTTTGTTTATGAAGCAACTTCAGTGCCCTATAAACTTATAATAATTATGGATAATATTTTATTATATTACAGTTTTTATTTTTATCTTGCTGTGCTGTGAGGAACAACTTTGGTGGCACAAGTTTCGAAATGTTAAATTTGCAATTTGTTCTACTTACGATTACCTCAATAATCCATATGTGTTGACCTGGAGTTGTATTTAATCGACCTGCGTACAGCAGGATGTCGGATTTTCGATGTTTTTGAACATATTTCAGTTGAATATGTCCCTCTCACTGTCCACAGTGTATTAGTTGCGTGGGTTTACTGCATGAGGTGGGAAGCAGAGATGCAACGACAAACTTTCAGAGATGGTAGTATGCACCAAACCTATAGGAAACATGTCTGGTAAGCATGGGTTGTAAAATACGTACCTGAAGTTCTTTGAGCACTTCTTCATCTTCGGTACAGTGATACACATCTTGTGCTACAAGCTCTTTGCTTTCCATATTTCGGGTGGAGATAATATGGACAAACACAAGAAATCAGGACAAAGCACCTCTGAAAAGACGCACATGAGAAGAAGTACAGTGTGATAATAACGTTGACCGGTGGATGAACTGTATTCAAAGATCTGTAGGTCAGTACGCCCATGCAACATTTTGCACCCCTACACTGTAACACCTTGACCACCAAAACGATCGTATTTGACAATGTCCATGGGTTGAAACTTCTTTATTAAAATTCTTTTCTGCTTCTATTGCTGAATGAAATGAGAAGATGAATCTTCTACGTAAACTAATTCTGAAACAGCTGAGTAAAACTGAACGTACCGAGCCTACTTTCTCTTACCTTATTCTTATCATGTCAACACTGACCAACAATATTCTAGCGCAGCGCAATCTGACTGCTCAAATAAACGATAACCTGACTTCAAATAAATAATTCAAAAGAATGGCCCTGACTAAAATGAAATCCTAACAATAACCTACACATTTCAATAAGCAATTACAAAAATCCCCATTACGCGAACCACTGCAATACAGCGAGCGTCAATACTGCCAGCTAAATAAAAGATTCTAACTACTAAAAGCACTAACTACTAATAGGCATGTAGTTAGCAAAGGAAAGATTTTGTTGCAAACCAAATAATGCATTTTTTACCTTAATAATGTGACATCCAGTTCAGACACGAATATAAATCGTCATTGACATCTAGTATAAAGGTTTATAATCATGAATAATATTCGATCTCCAAGTCGAACATGTACAGATCGTTAGTCTACGCTAACACTTGAGACCTCTACCCTCCATCCATAGTAACTTCTCACATCTAACATCCATCACTGCTGGCTGTTTAACTCCAACTTCCCAACAATACTTCCATCACTGCTGGCGACTAACTTCCAACTGCCCAACACTACTGGCGATTAACTTCCAAAGAGTTCAAGCAGCCACAGAGTCTCTTACAAAGAAAGCGCATTCAGAAATCCAATGCAAAGCGCTACACAGCGCTGCCAAACAGGGTGTACTACGTGCTCCCACCTCTCGCTGTTGAGAGTACGTCCAGAATAGATGAACGTCATTTGGAAATAAACAAAGCTCATGAGAACATAAAAGTCACACTTGAAAAAGAAAAAGAAAATCAAATAAATTTTCTTGACATTACAATAAAAAAAGAAAATGGCAAACATACATTTAACATCTATAGGAAACCAACAGCCACAGACACAATAATACATTCCACATCCAACTACCCCCACAGCCAGAAACTTGTAGCACTATGACACATGTTACATAGATTAAACAGAATCCCACTCAACAAGAGAAACTCTGAACAAGAAATGAGTGCAATCATACAAATAGCTAGGAACAACAGGTGTGACTCACATTGGTACACAGGCTCAATCAAAACGTAAAAACACAAATACTAAATAAACACAACATTTCCGGAATACAAGAGAACTCACAAGCTGAAAACTTACAAACACGCTCAACAAACACACACAATGACAACACCACACAGAAAAGAACCAGATGGTACACCATGACCTACACACATAATCTAACACACAGAGTTGCAAATATCCTAAAGAGACAGGGCTTCAAAATACCATGTAAGCCTGGGAAAACCCTCCAATCACACCTAAGCCAGCCAGCTACCAAGAGGGACAAATTCCAACTATCAGGAGTATATAAACTTGAATGTCAAAGTTGTGATGCAGTATACATAGGCATGACATGCATGGATTTTGAAACACGATACAAAGAACATATCAGATGTTGGAAGTATGAAACAAACCATTCCACATTTGCAGAACATTTAAAACACTACAACCATCATCCTACAAACATGGAACAAGAAATGAAAATAATGAGAATAAGCAACCACGACAAACATCTTATACAAACGCCAGAAAACTTCCACATCCAGAAAGCCATAGCAGAAAACAAACATGTGATAAATGAACAAACACACATCAGCACAGGTTTCCTACTACACTTAATAAAGGAAATGATAACATAAACAAAAAAACCTCTTCCCCCCCCCCGTCACCATCTCCACACACACACACACACACACACACACACACACACACACACAAACAGAGGCCACCAAAAAAAGAATTATATATATACCACACCATATCACACACAAAAACACACACACAGCACAAAAAAATTATATCACACACACACACACAAACACACACACAAATACATACACGAACAGATCACAGATACTTAAATAATTTGGCAATAACGTTCGATCTTTGGCAAAAACATTTGACAGTCGGCAACAGAAACCAAAACATTACATTTAAACAAGTGTTCAGTTCATAGTGCTGTGGAATGAGGGAAAAAAATCGCAAACTGGCATTCATAAGAAGAAGAACAACACTAAATGCAACAGGAGCGTAATATGTAAGAAATTGTCCACGCAACCTGTAAGTACAGTTCAAAACATTACTACTTAATAGGAAATACCAACCACCAGCACTGTTTATAGCCTATAGGTACAGTAACAAAAATGTAAATTAAATAGCAAACATATGTACATATTCCAAGCCACTGATGATGTCTCGCAGCAAATAAAGGTGATACGCGTATGGCACTAAAATAGTGTTTTATTCAGTTGCTGTCAGACGGTCCATAAGTAAAAATTATCAATATACCTTAATATTACACGCAACTGAGGAAGACAGGACTACAAAAGTTGAAGATGCCAGCACAGTCAAACTTGATCGTTTTGGTTGTCCAGCTCTTATGTTGTAGGGAGGCATAATTCGGCATGGACCTACTGAGCCCTAAATCTTTGAACATTGTTCACTCAATGGTCAATGTTATTGTGACACTCTACTCCTTCCCCACGTGCTTCTTTCCAGGAGTGCATTAGGCCCTTACTTCGTTCTTATGGATGACAATGCGCGACTGAATCGAACACTCCAGGTGCCGGAGCTCTCGGGACAAGAGAATATTCGACAAATCGAGTGTCCTGCCCATTCCACCGACCTAAATCCCATCGGGCACGCTTGGGATGAATTGCGCAGACGTACTACAGCAGGTCCACATTGCCAACTGAGTCGGTGGAGGAATGGAACTCAGTACGCAGTTCGGTTAAAGAGGAATGGACATACTACAGTTACTCGAATCGTCATCAACAAAAACTGCAGACTGCTGCACTCCCTCTTGGCCAAATCATTTATGTACACTACTGGCCATTAAAATTGATACACCAAGAAGAAATTTAGATAATAAACGGACATTCATTGGACAAATTATTATACTAGAACTGACATGTGATTACATTTTCACGCAATTTGGGTGCATAGACCCTGAGAAATCAGTACCCATAACAACCAACTCTGGCCGTAATAACGGCCTTGATACGCCTGGCAATTGAGTCTAACAGAGCTTGGATGGCGAGAACAGGTACAGCTGCCCATGCAGCTTCAACACGATACCACAGTTCATCAAGAGTAATGACTGGTGTATTGTGTCGAGCCAGTTGCTCGCCACCATTGACCAGAGGTTATCAATTGGTAAGAGATCTGGAGAATATGCTGGCCAGGGCAACAGTCGAACATTTTATTTATCCAGAAAGGCCTGTACAGGATCTGCAACATGCGGTCGTGCATTATCCTGCTGAAAAAAATGGTTCAATGGCTCTGAGCACCATGGGACTTAACATCTTAGGTCATCAGTCCCCTAGAACTTAGAGCTACTTAAACTTAACTAACCTAAGGACATCACACACATCCATGCCTGAGGCAGGATTCGAACCTGCGACCGTAGCAGTCCCGCGGTTCCGGACTGCAGTGCCTAGAACCGCACGACCACCGTATCCTGCTGAAATGTAGGGTTTCTCAGGGATCGAATGAAGGGTAGAGCCACGGGTCGTAATGTCCACTGTTCAAAGTGCCGCCATTGTGAACAAGAGGTGACCGAAACGAGTAACCAATGACACCCCATACCATCACGCAGGATGATACGCCAGTATGGCGATGACCCATACACGCTTCCAATGTGCGTTCACGCGATGTCGCCAAACACGGATGCGACCATCATGATGCTGTAAACAGAACCTGAATTCAACCGAAAAAAATACCTTTTGCATTCATGCACCCAGGTTCGTCGTTCAGTACACCATCGCATGCGCTCCTGTCTGTGATGCAGCGTTAAGGGTAACCGCAGCCATGGTCTCCGAGCTGATAGGCCATGCTGCTGCAAACGTCGTCGAACTGTTCGTCCACATTGTTGTTGTCTTGCAAACGTCCCCATCTGTTGACTCAGGGATCGAGACGTAGCTGCACGATCCGTTACAGCCATGCGGATAAGATGCATGTCATCTCGACTGCTAGTGATATGAGGCCGTTGGGATCCAGCACGGCGTTCCGTATTACCCTCCTGAACCCACCGATTCCATATTCTATGGTACACATTTCTCCTCCTTACACGAGGCATCACAACAACGTTTCACCAGGCAACACCGGTCAACTGCTGTTTGTGTATGAGAAATCGGTTGGAAACCTTCGTCATGTCAGCACGTTGTAGGTGTCGCCAGGGGCGCCAACCTTGTGTGAATGCTCTGAAAAGCTAATCATTTGTATATCACAGCATCTTCTTCATGTCGATTAAATTTCGAGTCTGTAGCACGTCATTTTCGTGATGTAGCAATTTTAATGGTCAGTAGTGTAATTCTAGCGTGTCTGGTGTATCGGACCCATTAGCATCACTTTCTGCAGCAGAAGATGTAAGGTGTGCTATTTCCATCTAGAAGTAAGTTTTGAGGGAAACTTTCGTAGCCCGGATAATAAAACGTGCATCATCTGTGCTGTAAAGGTCTTGTAGTTGGAGTGGAGCATCGGGAATAGTGTGTTACGAAACTGAGCATCGATAATTTGGACGATCCCCACGCGGCACAAGGTGCGTTATTACAAGTAGTTTGAGCGCGACTGTAACATGGAGGGGTTGTTCTTCAAATTTGGCTTCCTTTATGGCGCTCGTAATTCCGAACACCTCTTGTTCAGTTCACGTTTTGAGTAGTCCTGAGATGGAGTGTTCCACGTTGCTGACCCCTTCTGAATCTTGCAGATGAAAGATTCGGTGCCGACTAGGCGCTTCAGCTTGGAACCGCGCTGCTGCTACGGTCGCAGGTTCGAATCCTGCCTCGGACATCGATGTGTGTGATGTCCTTAGATTAATTAGGTTTAAGTAGTTTCAGGTCTAGGGGACTGATGACTTCAGATGTTTAAGTCCCAAAGTGTATAGAGCCATTTGAATTCGGTGCCAAAACTATACATAGCGCTCACGTGGGCGAAAATAACCATGTATGGTAGTGCGGCAGGTAGCGCTTGGAAGGTCTGCTGGTAGCCTGGTGCTGCTAGAGCGGCCGAAAGCCGGTTTGTGTTCCACTGACAGCGTCGCCAGGCTGGCAGGTCTGCTGGCAGAACCTCCTGATGCTAGCAGAGCTGCCAAACTCAGGTAGGTGTCACATGCGGGAGGCTCCACTGCGTCCCCCATGCATCTGTCTGTGGTCTCTGCCAGAAGAGCTGCGTGGCATCCCAGTGCGGTAGGGCCCTAAAGGCTGCTGACCTACCACGGGCCTTCCGTCAGCATGGCGGGGCGCTGGCTCGGGAACCAGGGCAGAAGCCGCTGCCCATTCGTCAGCGTCGGCCTGGTACAGCAGAGAGAGAGAGAGAGAGAGAGAGAGAGAGGTGCTTGCCTCACTACATCATATACTGGAGTTCATAATTCATTCTTAATTTTCAAAATTGTTCCACTGGGCTCACCAGCCCACCAATCACCCTACAATACTTTCACTGTATACCTCTGCCAAATGATTATTAGTGCCTTTATATTTACATTAAAAAAAATAAAAAAGATCGGGACAGTTCGCGACAATATCACGGCAGCATGCTACAGACATCGGGCAGTTCTCCTGAAACTTCACGCAACAATCTATTGTAACGTATTACTATCTTTACGACGTTGCGCATCGGGCCATATACGTTTTCTCGCGTTTCTAGCCGCTTCTCTCACACAAATTGTGGTGTCACCGCCAGACACCACACTTGCTAGGTGGTAGCCTTTAAATCGGCCGCGGTCCGGTAGTAAACGTCGGACCCGCGTGTCGCCACTATCAGTGATTGCAGACCGAGCGCCGCCACACGGCAGGTCTAGAGAGACTTCCTAGCACTGGCCCCAGTTGTACAGCCGACTTTGCTAGCGATTGTTCACTGACTTCTACGCTCTCATTTGCCGAGACGATAGTTAGCATAGCCTTCAGCTACGTTATTTGCTACGACCTAGCAAGGCGCCAGTATCCGTACTATTGATATTGTGAATCACGTACCATAAAGAGCGACGTTCTTCATTAATGGATTAAAGTTAAGTATTCCACCAGCTACGTCCGTTTTTCTCAATTCTAATTCCCTTGTCAAGTTCCAGACCTCACGCCAGCCTGCGTGAGCTGAGACGCGTGCATTTAGGCCTCCTTTAGAGAAACATGGTTGGCTCTCCTGCCAACCACAACACAAATAATGATAAAAATTCAGGGTCACCACCAGCTCAAGCTCTTCCTAACCATTTAGAAAAAGGAGTCGGAAAATTATTAATTTAATTACTTTAATAATTTAATTATAAGTATGCAAATTTCTTAAGCAGCCAGATAAATAGCACTCCATGTCGTGCATGAAGCAACTTGATTAATTCAGGATTGGAAATCGGAGTAAGGGGTAAGGTCGACACCACAGAATTTATCTTTCACGTACATTATTTATTGTATATAAGTGTTTGGTTGCACATCCTAACTACACATAACTGGTGAATGTGACAGAGAATGTAACAGAGCACAATTTAACAACAGAAAGAAGAAAAACAGAAAACGGGGGTGGAAGGCAATGACACTATCATCTCCTTTGCATTCATACCATAAAAATATCTCAGTGAGATTCACATTACGATTCTACGCATGCACTATTCTGGACAGTGGTTTAACCAATGTACGAGGTTGTGCGATAATTAATCAGCATACAAACAGCGTCTGCTGCCGGTGGTCCATTCAGAATCAAACTGTTGTGGTGCTTTGTAGAAAGCGCACGAAAGAACAGGTATTCTTGCAGAAATTATAGCACATTAAACAAGCAAACTGTTAAAATAAAGCCCATTGCTGTGCCGTGGTGGACCAGAAGGGTCACTGATTACGAATCACGAGGCACAAAATCGATACACAAAGACAAAAGCAACTTCCACAAATAAAAGATTAAAATCATAAAAAATTATATTCGCTTTTGACACAGTATTACACTCACGTACGGTTGAAGTGATCCTAACGAGTTTCTTCTAAGCAGATTTACCGTTTGAAATTCTATTTCATCGTTGTTCAAAATGAACAAAGTAACTTCCACACTTCTAACTCAAACACCCAAAAATCGTCTATTTAAAGCAGTATAATTGTGGCACATTCGGAAAAATAACTCGCTTCACACGCTTCAGTTAACCTGAAGTTCTTAAGTGGTGGTGGTGGTGTTGGTGGTTAGTGTTCAACGTCCCGTCGACAACGAGGTCATTAGAGACGGAGCGCAAGCTCGGATGAGGGAAGGATTGGCAAGGAAATCGGCCGTGCCCTTTCAAAGGAACCATCCCGGCATTTGCCTGAAACGATTTAGGGAAATCACGGAAAACCTAAATCAGGATGGCCGGAGATGGGATTGAACCGTCGACCTCCGAATGCGAGTCCAGTGTAGTTCTTAAGTATTTCAACAGTTAAACATAACGAAGTCATAACTCAACCAGCTTCCTGTCACCTGAAAGCCCCCTTAAGAGCTACGATCCGTACCCTCCAAGCGTTCGCCGAAGAGTGCTGCTTTCTCTTTCGAGATTACCCAGCTCCCTGCGCAGCGGAAGCTACCAAAAGGGTACCCCTCCGTCACCAACCTCACACACAAAAACAGCCTTCGACTAAGATGGGTAAACCTCTCTTTTCAGGTATTGGAAACCTAAATTGGTCACCCTGTGCTCTGTTTCGAACGAGAAGCAACATCGTCTGCTCCCAGCAGACGATGACCAACACAGCGTTTCCCACAAAACAAAACCGAAACCCCACATTAAAACACACATATAATATTCAGGAGGCCTTATTTGAGTGCTCAGTCTTTCTGGAAGAGTTCATGAATTGAGCTTAAATCAGGTAGTAAAGTGAATAAGTTGTACCGAATTCGACAAGCGTCTTATGAAAAGACTTCACAGAGACGTTTCACTATATACTGGAAAAGTTTTAGGTTTCACAAGATAGCTTGTACGTCTCCACATAGACCTATATTACAACACTAACTGCATACAACCGACTGACTCATACATAAAACTTCATGTACGTCGGTGCAGGAGGGTCACATGATTTATTGGTATCATTTCTAAACCACCTACAGCGCTTCAGAGCGATTGGTATGCTCTTCTAAGGCGCTGAACTTACCATTTTCGCTGGTATTATAGACTACTGATTCAGCACCCCCACAGTCTTCTGACCGTTCATCTACATTTCCTTGCTTTTCTCTCTTCCAGTCTTTTTCTTCTTCCTGTTCTGCATACGCCAAATAAGGACCACAACATTCGGCTACTGTGTTTGGAGGGGATGCTGATGTTCGCCCAGCAGTTGCACTCCTCTGGCTGTTTTGTTCATACCTCTAATTTATCAAGATGGTACCTGTATTCTTTCTTGGTGGTTTGTCCTGGAACCTCACTTCCTTAATGTGAGTTGCTTGCGGATCCGCTTCAAAAGTCGTTTTTTTCTCTTAAATCTATGTTTAGATTTATTTGAAGAAAGTGGTCGTTAAAATAATTAGTCTGCACATCAGGAAGTTGTTTAAAAACTAACTTAAAGATCACTCAGCGTGCACCCATGCACACCCTTCCGCTGTTTTCACACGTCAAGTGTTGTCATTAGACTTGTAATCTCCTTTCTTCTTCCATCTATTGTCCACGTCAAACAATGCTCTGTCCAAGTAATTAATAAGCAAAGTTTTTTATGAACTTTTGAAAGGAGCGAAGATTATAATAAACTTTCAAGTTTACTTAGCTTGTCAAGTTGAGATGGCTCCAGCTCATCTTGTCTAGGGGTCTGATCCTTGAAGCTGAAAATCCAACGTCAGGTCCTCACGGTTGGTTTTAAATAAACAATTTGGAAGATTACTGTAGCAGAATCTTTTTTACGTAAATATGTTTTCCACTGATTTTCTAACATTTTAGTATATCTTACAGTATACAGATTTTTCACATTAACAAAGCCGAAATTACCTTGTTCGCACCTATTATACAAAAATACGTCCGATCACATCAGAGGCAAGCTTACGACTCTCACATTCTGCGGAAATAACAATATTCCAAAGTATTTACAATTTTTCTTAACAAATAAATTCCTACTAGTTTCGTTAAATTATTTATTTCGATTATTATTTCATAAATGAACCCAGAAATAAACATACTAAACAGTACTGGATTGCGTAATTAACAATAAAACTCTGAAGTGGGCAAATAATTCGTAATTTCAAATGTTTTAAAAAAATTATTTTTACTGTACATTCAGAACTAGTACGTATCGATTATAACATCGAAACTAAAATATTTTATAAAGTTATTCCTTCTTATAAATTTTAGCTTGGAATATAGCATTCTATGAACAAAATTAAATGAAAGTTTTCAGAATAGCTGAAATAATATTAACCTGTCCACAATTCGAAAAATAATACTGATATCGACAACCTCTGTTGAGGAAAAGTAATGCTAGAGGAGGATGTCCCGTTACAGATATATTTTACAATTGTTTTCCGAGTTGGCAGCTTTGTTAGACGATTCGCTTTGCGATGCTCTTATGTTTTCCCTTGTATATCTTTAGTCTTAGAGGGTTGTTTATAAACTTTCTTGTAGCTGTTGATATTTTGCCTTTCTTTAAAGTTATTATGCACCCAAAAACGTGTTTTGGGACTGGAGAAAGTACATTTTGCGGCAATCGGTTCCTTTCGCCAGGAGGTAGAGACTATACAAGTACAGCTTCAAATAGGGTACATGTTAGGTCGACTGAATTAAGTGCATCAAAGGAGGAATTCAAATATTTGGAGACCCAAGTGACATTTCTATGAGAACTGATCAAGACAGAATAGCCGAATGTGGATCCATAGTTGCCGTTCTGAATGCTTTGCGCAGGCTCCTAAAGCATATTCCTCGGTGTGCGCTCTGTGAAAAAGGTGGCATCAAAATAGATGAAGATTTTGAAGGCAGGTAGGTGTGGCCAGTAAGCTTCAAATGTTTTCTGATTTTTGTGGGGTAACTGGAACTGGGTATTCTCTGGATTGTGTAAAGGCAAAGTTTACAATCAAAATATTATATTAGCATATGGCATAAGATGTTCTGGGAAGGGTAGAAGAGCAGTTCAAATATTTTCTGCTTCATGGATTTGTTACCATTTCCAAGATTTGAGAAGTACACACAGCTACTTGTTGACAGCCTTAGTCATGTGAGTGCTGTGTCCATGTGTCTATGGCGAAGAGACTAATGTTCCTGAAGGTGACACTGATGTAGTTGCAGCTTTTAATGGAACATTGCAGATTCGTGGTCACTTATCACTGAATGGCGTTGTCACAACAACATGCATAGAAAATAATAGGTCATGGACACTGAATGTTGGACAAAAGACTAGAACGGCTGCAAAGGAAGCAACCAGTATTATGTTTGTGTTCTGAATTTTTCTGGCTACTCTAGTGGAATGCAATCAGAGAGAGTTCTGATAATCTTTCGAAGTTCAAAAGGGAAGTACGGTGTACGTTATGTCAAGTATCTCGGAGATGTTGAAAACTACTCCTCATGAAAATAAGATAAAATCTACAAACCTAGAGTATGTTGTGGGAAAGAGGCTGGGCGCTAATAGAGGATGTGAAAGGGAAAATGGTCGCTGATGGTAAACCTATAGGCGGTCGTGATCTTGTCAATAAGGAAGAGATGGACAAGTTTTTAGCTCTGTTATGGTATAATCATAAGAATGGAACAAAGTGATATCTTTTTCGATAAGAATTACATTTTCTGACATGTTTATTTCATACACAAAAATGTTATTATAGTTGAAGGTCTAAAGTTTTTTAATGTGTTTCAGGATACGATTTGGAGGAAAGTAGACTACAGACACTAACATAATGTCAACAGGAGGAAAAATATATGCTAATTAATTATAAAAAGTAAGCTTAATTTTGATTACTAGCTATAAATATTTCTAGAATAAAATCCTGCGACTGAAATGACATGACTGGTGTCTGCTTTTTATATAGACATGTTGTTAACGAGTACTTAAGGTTTCAAGCACTAAGTAAGATAGTTAGTCACTCATAGATTCCAAGTATTTACCGGCAAATGAAAAACGTCATTTATTGATCTTCACAAAAAATTATAATAAACAATGTGAGAGCTAATGTGGTGAAATGTATATAAAACTGTTCAGAAAGAAACACTGGCGTAGTCCTACAATTTTCATCCTACTAAGAGATCATGTTTTATAGTTAGAGCCCTGTAAAGTTTATGAACATTGTTAGTACTTTTGCGCACGTTCACGGGCAACTTACCATAAGCATTCACCTGACAAGTGTCTGATTTTGAAGTCTTTTCGTTTACCTCCCAGTTGCTTCAGATATTTTATCGCTACCGTCAACAATTATGACTTGGGATTCCTTTTTCGTCAGTGTGCCGGAAGCTGATTGTTCGACCTATTGGGATGCATTCTGTAGACATTTCCATATAGAGCTACACGTCTCTTGGATACATCCGTGAGTGTTTGGGTCATTTTTAGGGTTCAGTACCTCAACCGGTGAAAATGGAACCCTTTTAGGATCTCTTCATTGCTGTTCCGTCTGCCTGCTTCTCTGCGTGATAGGAACATGTTAAGGTATGAAGTTGAAACCCACGTCACATGCTAAGGTCTACAGTTCCTTGGGGGTTGAAAAAATTGAGCTTCAAAGTCAATGCAATCAAGAGATATGGCCATTTTTTGATACTCGCACACTCATTCGTCGGAACCTATAGGGACTTCCTGTTGATCTAGACTCATGAAAAATGGGTGAGAAGTAAGGTTTCGCGCTACAGTTGAAGGAAATAATCTGAAAATTGCTATTTTGTAATTATGCAACTTAAACCAGTACTTTTTGCCATTACAAAATTACTTTGTATTCGTGATCCTTTAAAAATCTCTGGAAATACTGCAGCGATTATAATCTGATTTTCAGTAATAAAAAAAATGTGTGTGAAATCTTATAGGACTCAACTGCTGAGGTTATCAGTCCCTAAGTTTACACACTACTGAACCTAAACTATCCTAAGGACAAACACACACCCATGCTCGAGGTAGGACTCGAACCTCCGCCGAGACGAGCCGCACAGTCCATGACTACAGCGCCTTAGACCGCTCGGCATTCAGTAATAGGTAGTGTGTTCACGAGGAAGAATTGTGTATACAACTTACAAATATTTGGTGCTAATTGGCTGAGATACGTCCCTTGCGGCTGTAAAAACGATACCTTTATCATCTAGCAGTGATGGGGTAAGGTCGCCCGGCTATTACGCCACACCGGCGCTACCAATGCCAAGTCCTTCACGAACTGCTCATTCTACACCTTTTAACATCTGCGGCATATACAGCAAGTGTAATGTTCTAAAGAAAGGTAATATGGTAATTCATGAAGGATTGTACTTCCATTGTTTGGGAAGGAGTTCCGATATCCCATAGTAATAGCCACTGAAAAATTCTACAGAACAATTCGACATTTACGTAACAACAATAGTCCCGTGGCCAGTTGCACAGTTTCTTCCCTGGAGACTGCCATCAAATATTACCAGTAATCACAGAAGGTGAGAGAAGACGAAGTCAACACATCTGCAATTGCCAGTAAGCATAACATGTTACTACATATGCGGAAACAAAATCGCAACACCAAGAACGAGCTGTGCGAAATAAACGAAAGTTGGTAGGCGTGATTCTACATTTGAAAAATGATGTCTACTCAGAACAGCGCTAGCAGCGCCGCTGTGAGGATGCAAATCAGGTTTGCATCAAATACACAGTGCATCGATCGTGGGCGTTAGTTACCTTTGAGACTGGACGTGGTGACAACCCGGAATGCCTCTAAGGCGACAAAGATGCCTTTAAGGCGACCTCACTGAGTTTGAACGAGGTCGTGTAATAGGGCTGCGAGAGCGCGGGTGTTCCTTCTGCGATACTGCGGAAAGGCTTAGGAATGTAGTCACTGCACATAGTTGCTCGCAGCGATGGTCAAGAAAATGTGCGGTCGTAAGAAAACCGGTATGCGGACGGCCACGTGCCACTACCGGGAGAGAAGACGGTCGTATTCAGCGTATGGCTCTGGTGCATCGTACTGCATCTGCAGCAACAATTAGAGCAGCAATTGGCGCCAGAGTGACACAACGAACTGTAACAAATCGGGTACTTCAAGGACGGCTCCGAGCTAGACGCCCTGTAGAGTGCATTCCACTAACCGCCAACCACCGCCATTTGAGACTTAAGTGGTGTGAAGTGAGAGCTCATTGGAGAGCAGGGTTGTTGTGTTTTCTGATGAAAGCTGGTTCTGTGTCGGTGGCAATAAGGCTGTGTGTTGGTTACACGAAGGCCACTTGAGAACCTGCAACCAGCCTGTCTGTGTGTTAGACACACTGGACCTACATCTGGAGTTATGGTCTGGGCTGCGATTTCGTATGACAGTAAGATCATTCCCGTGCTTATCCAGACACCTTGACTGCAAATTTGTGTGTCGGTCTGGTGATTCGACCTGTTGTGCTGTCATTCATTCATGAACAGCATTACAGGTGGCGCTTTCCAACAAGATAACGCTAGTCCACGCGCTGTTGTTATAACCCAACATGCTTGTTGACTTCACCTGCTCGATTACCGAATCAGTCTCCAATCGACAACATATGGGACAATATGGGCAATATTATGGAAATGGAAGAGGATGTAGATGAAGATAAAATGGCAGATATGATACTGTGTGAAGAGTTTGACAGAGCACTGGAAGACCTAAGTCGAAGCAAGGCCCCGGGAGTAGACAACATTCCATTAGAACTACTGACGGCCTTGGGAGAGCCAGTCCTGACAAAACTCTACCATCTGGTGAGCAAAATGTATGACACAGGCGAAATACCCTCAAACTTCAAGAATATAATAATTCAGCTCCCAAAGAAAGCAGCTATTGACAGCTGTGAAAATTACGGAACTATCAGTTTAATAAGCCACAGCCGCAAAATACTAACGCGAATTCTTTACAGACGAATGGAAAAACTGGTAGAAGCCGACCTCGGGGAAGATTGGTTTGGATTCCGTAGAAATCTTGGAACACGTGCTGCAATACTGACCCTACGGCTTATCTTAGAAGCTAGATTAAGAAAAGGCAAACCTACATTTCTAGCATTTGTAGACTTAGAGAAGCTTTTGATAATGTTGACTGGACTATTCTCTTTCAAATTCTGAAGGTGGCACCGGTAAAATACAAGGAGCGGAAGGCTATTTACAATTTGTATACAAACCAGATGGCAGTTATAAGAGTCGAGGGACATGACAGGGAAGCAGTGGTTGGGAAGGGAGTGAGACAGGGTTGTAGTCTCTCCCCGATGTTATTGAATCTGTATATTGAGCAAGCAGTGAAGGAAACAAAAGAAAAGTTCGGAGTAGGTATTAAAATCCATGGAGAAAAAATAAAAACTTTGAGGTTTGCCGATGACATTGTAATTCTGTCAGAGACAGTAAAGGACTTGGAAGAGCAGTTGAACGGAATGGACAGTGTCTTGAAAGAAGGATACAAGATGAATATCAACAAAAGCAAAACGAGAATAATGGAATGTAGTCAAGTTAACTCGGGTGATGCTGAGGGAATTAGATTAGGAAATGAGACACTTAAAGTAGTAAAGGAGTTTGCTATTTGGGGAGCAAAATAACTGATGACGGTCAAAGTAGAGAGGATATAAAATGTAGATTGGCAATGGGAAGCAAAGCGTTTCTGAAGAAGCGAAATTTGTTAACATCAAGTATAGATTTGTCAGGAAGTCGTTTCTGAAAGTATTTGTATGGAGTGTAGCCATGTATGGAAATGAAACATGGATGATAAATAGTTTGGACGAGAAGAGAATAGAAGCTTTTGAAATGTGGTGTTACAGAAGAATGGTGAAGATTAAATGGGTAGATCACATAACTAATGAGGAGGTACCGAATAGAATCGGGGAGAAGTTTGTGACACAACGTGACTAGAAGAAGGGACCGGTTGGTAGGACATGTCCTGAGGCATCAAGGGATCACTAATTTAGTATTGGAGGGCTGCGTGGAGGGTAAAAATCGTAGAGGGAGACCAAGAGATGAATACACTAAGCAGATTCAGAAGGATGCAGGCTGCAGTACGTTCTGGGAGATGAACAAGCTTGCACAGGATAGAGTAGCATGGAGAGCTGCATCAAACCAGTCTCAGCACTGAAGACCACAAAAACAACAACATGGGGCATTATCGGACGACAGCTCGAGCGTCATCCGCAAACATCATTGTTAGTCCATGTATAGGCTGACCGAGTGCAACTGGAGTGCAACTCCATCACACAAATTGACATCCGGAACCTATACAACACAATGCCTTCACGTTTGCGTGCTTGCATTGAACATACTGGCCATTTCACCGGCTATTAATCTACCAGCTCTTCACATTTGCAATGGCTTATCTCGCACTTACATTAGCCTGTGATCTTGCAACGCTAAACACTAAAGTATGCTGTTATCCAGACTAATGTAGTCCCTAAATTTCATTACTCTGCGTTCACTTTTTTTTTTTAGGTATTGCGACTTTCCTTCCGTTAGTGTATGATTCAAAAATTAATAAAGTAAATGAAAAATTACAATAGCGAATGAGAAATTATAGCAGAACTTAAACTTAAAATTAAAACTTCTTCGAAAGTCTTGAGGTTCCCAAGACCGATGTCGCTTGCCAGGAGCGTAGACAAGAGCTTTCAAATACCCCCATAAATGAATGTCAAGAGGGTTGAGGCCAGGAGAGCGTGGAGGCCATGGAATTGGTCCGCCTCTACCAATCCATCGGTCACCGAATCTGTTGTTGAGAAGCGTAGGAACACTTCGACTGAAATATGCAGGACCTCCATCGTGCATGAACCATATGTTGTGTCGTACTTGTTAAGGCACATGTTCTAGCAGCACAGGTAGAGTATCCCATATGAAATCATGATAACGTGCTCCATTGAGCGTAGGTGGAAGAACATGGGGCCCAAACAAGACATCACCAACAATGCCTGCCCAAACGTTCACAGAAAAAATCTGCGTTGATGACGTGATTGCACAATTGCGTGCGGGTTCTCGTCAGCCCACACATGTTGATTGTGAGAATTTACAATTTGATCACTTTGGAATGAAGCCTCATCCGTAAAGAGAACATTTGCACTGAAATGAGGATTGACACATTGTTGGATGAACCATTCGCAGAAGTGTTCCGGTGGAGGCCAGTCAGCTGCTGATAGTGCCTGCACACGCTGTACATGGTACGGAAACAACTGGTTCTCCCGTACCACTCTCCATACAGTGACGTGGTCAACGTTACCTTGTACAGGAGCAACTTCTCTGACGCTGACATTAGGGTTATCGTCAACTGCACGAACAATTGCCTCGTCCATTGCAGGTGCTAATCCATACATCAAATGGGCATGTGCCAACTCCGCATTTATAAACATTGCACTGACTGCAAAACCACGTTCGTGATGAACACTAACCTGTTGATGCTACGTACTCATGTGCTTGATGCTAGTACTGTAGACCAATGAGTCGCATATCAACACAAGCACTGAAGTCAAAATTACCTTCCTTCAATTGGGCGACTGGTGGTGAACCGAGGAAGTGCAATACATACTGACGAAACTAAACTGAGTTCTAACATGGAAATTAAGCGTTTCTGGACACATGTCCACATAACATCTTTTCTTTATTTGTGTGTGAGGAATGTTTCCTGAAAGTTTGGCTGTACCTTTTTGTAACACTCTGTATTTTGCTTATTTTTTTCATAGTTCCACACAACTTCTCCTGTTTTCTCGATTTATCTGTGTTCAGTTTTTCAAGGCCTATCCACTGTGCCAACTTACAACTAAATCTGAGTGGGGTGTGATGGGGAGGTAGCCTTATTAGAAAACACGCCTCGTGTAATGACTTCTGTCAACAATCAAAGATTTGAGGAGGTGTGTCTATCGTAAAGAGGGTCCTCGAAGAGAGATGTCAGCAGTCTGGGCGGCCTGCTAAGTTGGTGGGAAGTGTTGGGGAGCCGGACGGGCGATGCTGGCAGAAAGCACGTGCCGAGAGCTGCTGCCGGAGCCAACGGCGCAGCTGCGCGCGGCTGCACGCCGGATGCTGCGCAGCCGTACTCTCTGCCGGCAGACACTGCACAATGCCCGCTCAGCACTGGCGACGCCCTGTTCTCACGCCGGTCCCCAAACCCCTCACACGCACCACAGCTGGCGGTCCTCACCAAACGTGTAGCTTACCTTGCGCTTGACCTCGCTGTCCAACGCAGGGTTTGTCAAGCACGAAGGCGCGCAGTAGAATCTCTCACTCTGTTAAATGTAGGCCCCGGATGGCTTACAATGAAGAACAGCGTAATGGCATGTAGAATATGGCTGACGTGCAGCTGTGCTGTAAGGATGCCACGGGAGACAACCAAAGGGTCTTGCTATGAAATGAATGGCCGTGTTGGCGAGTGACAGTCAGGCTGGTATCTACCACGTCCAGGGCGCTTCCAGACACGTCTTGAGCCTGCAAAGTCATAAACTGGAGTAGAATTGCCTTTTGTAATGTTACAGCAGCCGGCCACGGTGGCCGAGCGGTTCTAGGCGCTTCAGTCTGCAACCGCGCGACCGCTACAATCGCAGGTTCGAATCCTGCCTACGGCATGGATGTTTGTGATGTCCTTAGTTTAGTTAGCTTTAAGTAGTCGTAAGTTCTATGGGACTGATGACCTCCGATGTTAAAAGTCCCACACTGCTCAGAGCCATTGGAACCTATTTTTTTTCCTCACATTACCAGGGTTGAAAGTTTAATAGTGGCAACTACACTACTGGCCATTAAAATTGCTACACCATGAAGATGACGTGCTAGATACGTGAAATTTAACCGACACGAAGAGAAGTTTCCAACCGACTTCTCATACACAAACAGCACTTGACCGGCGTTGCCTGGTGAAACGTTGTTGTGATGCCTCGTGTAAAGAGGAGAAATGCGTACCATCACGTTTCCGACTTTGATAAAGGTCGGATTGTAGCCTATCGCGATTGCGGTTTATCGTATCGCGACATTGCTGCTCGCGTTGCTCGACATCCAATGACTGTTAGCAGAATATGGAATCGGTGGTTTCAGGAGGGTAATACGGAACGCCGTGCTGGATCCCAACGGCCTCGTATCACTAGCAGTCAACATGACAGGCATCTTATCCGCATGGCTGTAACGGATCGTGCAGCCACGTCTCGATCGCCGAGTCAACAGATGGGGACGGTCGCAAGACAACAACCATCTGCACGAATAGTTCGACGACGTTTGCAGCAGCATGGACTATCAGTTCGGAGACTGTAGCTGCGGTTCCCCTTGACGCTGTATCACAGACAGGAGCGCCTGCGATGGTGTACTCAACGACGAACCTGGGTGCAGGAATGGTAAAACGTCATTTTTTCGGATGAATCCAGGTTCTGTTTACAGCATCATGATGGTCGCATCCGTGTTTGGCGACATCGCGGTGAACGCACCTTGGAAGCGTGTATTCGTCATCGCCATACTGGCGTACCGCCTGGCGTGATGGTATGGGGTGCCATTAGTTACACGTCCCGGCCACCTCTTGTTCACATTTACGGCACTTTGAATAGTGGACCTTACATTTCAGATGTGTTACGACCCGTAGCTCTACCCTTCATTCGATCCCTACGAAACCCTACATTTGAGCAGGATATTGCACGACCGCATGTTTCAGGTCCTGTACGGGCCTTTCTGGATACAGACTGCCGCCCTGGCCAGCACATTCTCCAGATCTCTCAGCAATTTGAAACGTCTGGTGAATGGTGGCCGAGCAACTGGCTCGTCACAATACGCCAGTCACTACTCTTGATGAACTGTGGTATCGTGTTGAAGCTGTATGGGCAGCTGTACCTGTACACGCCATCCAAGCTCTGTTTGACTCAATGCCCAGGCGTATCAAGGCCGTTATTACGGCCAGAGGTGGTTGTTCTGGGTACTGATTTCTCAGGATCTATGCACCCAAATTGCGTGAAAATGTAGTCACATGTCAGTTCTAGTATAATATATTTGTCCAATGAATTCGCGTTTATCATCTGCATTTCTTCTTGGTGTAGCAATTTTAATGGCCAGCAGTGTATTTATTTACACCTCGTACAAAATAGATACCTGTTTCAAATATTTACTGACCTTCAAAGTAGCCACCAGCATTGTGTATAACCAGTTACCAGCGATGTGGAAGTTGTAGGATACACTTAGCTTTGCCAGTTGTGTTGAAAGTTCGAGCGGCGCGGTCTATTGCTCGACGAATTTGTAGCAATTCTGAAGCGAAAGCCGTGAAGTTAAAAAGTGGTTTAAATGACTCTGAGCACTATGCGACTTAACTTCTGAGGTCATCAGTCGCCTAGAACTTAGAACTAATTAAAGGATATCACACACATCCATGCCCGAGGCAGGATTCGAACCTGCGACCGTAGCGGTCGCTCCGTTCCAGACTGTAGCGCCTAGAACAGTACGTCCACTCCTGCCGGCTGCCGTGAAGTGTTTCCTTCAGCATGTAAATCGAGTTGTACTCACGAGGGCTTAAGTCAGGGGAGTGCAGTAGTGGTATAGCACTCAACAGCCCCATCAGTCAGACAAATCAGTAACAGCTTGCACTGTACTTGCTTGAGCATTGTTCTGCAAAATGATGGTCAGGTCCTGCAGAAAGTGCCATCACTTCTGTCTCTATTCTGTTCATTTTTGGAACACAACCTACGACCAGTTTACAGACATAAGTGATGACACTTTCTGCAGGACCTGACCATCATTTTGCAGAACAATGCTCAAGCACGTACAGTGCAAGCTGTTACTGATATGTTAGACTGATGGGGCTGGTAAGTGCTGTACCACCTACTGCACTCCCCTGATTTAAACGCTCGTGAGTTCAACTCGATTTCTGTACTTAAGGATGCACTTCACGGCATTCGCTTCAGAACTGCAATAAATTCTTCGGGCAATAGACCGCGCCGCTCTAACTGACAACACAACTGGCACTGCTAAGAGTATCCTGCCACTTCCATATCGCTGGCAAATAGTTATCCACACTGCTGGTGACTACTTTGAAGGTCAGTAAAACTTTGAAATACGTATTTATTTTGTACCACCTGCAAATAAATAGTTACCACTATTAAAGTTACAACCCGTGTATATATGAAAATCTTAAATTTGTAATACAAATCGAAATTTCTCACCGATATCCTGTAAGTTGGTAAGCGTGCTACAAACAGCGTGTAGAATGGCCTGTAGGTGGCTCCATAGTGCAGATGCACGCATACCGTCGCAGTATCAGTATAAAGTTAGCAGCCCCACTTGCGACTTGCACTAGGGAAGAACAGCGTTCTTTTACTCGGTTTTTGCGCAGTGAAGGTGTGAAAGCTATTGAAATTCATCGACGAATGAAGGTTCAGTATGTTGATGCATGTTTGTCACAGCAGCAAGTCTACGAATGGAGTAGGAAGTTCGCAAATGGTGTGACTTCAGCGGAAGATGCTCCTCGTCCAGGTCAAGCACAACGAGTTGTGACTCCACAGAACAATGCAGCAGTTGAAGCCATAGTGAAGGAAAACCGCCGAGTGACACTGAATGACATTGCAGCATGTTTACAGATTAGTCATGGGTCAGCACACCACATTGTGCATGATGTACTCCAGTTTCACAAAGTGTCTGCAAGATGAGTGCCACGGCAGTTGACTCCTGAAATGTTGATACTTGCGAAGAACTTCTTCGGCGCTTTGAACGAGAAGGTGATGGATCCCTTGCAAGAATCATTACTGGGGACGAAACCTGGGTTCACTTCCACCAACCGAAAAGGAAGAGAGCGAGCAAGGAATGGGGCCATTCCTCATCACCAAAACCAAAGAAGTTTCGAACAGAACCATCAGCAGGGAAAGTTATGCTGACTCTCTTTTGGGAAGAAAAAGGTGTCATTTTGGAGCATTACATGCCTAGAGGGACCACTGTCACCAGTGCATCATACGCAGATCTCCTAAAATGTCATCTGCGGCCTGCAATCAAATCAGAGCGACGTGGATAGCTGTCAGCAGGCGTCCTTTTGCATCAAGGCAATGGAAGGCGCCACACTGCCCTTACAACAGTTTCAACAATGTGGGACCTGCATTTTGAGTGTCTTCCTCGTCCACCACACTCACCAGACCTTGCCTCAAGTGATTTCCATATGCTTGGACGACTCAAAGATGCAATGGGAGGAAAGAAGTTCCTTTCTGATGAAGAGGTACGCCACGCGGTGCATGAGTGGTTGCGCAGACTACAAAAAGAATTTTTTTCTAAAGGAATTTATGCACTTTGTAAGCGCTGGAGGACTTGAATTGAGCTTGGGGGAGATTATGTTGAAAAGTGATACAGCTTTGTACCACTTCTGCACAATAAAAAAGATTTAAAAAAATATTTAAGGTTTTCTTTTGACTCACCCTCGTATATATATTTCTCTCCTTCATACGTCCTTTGCGTTACCACAGACTACCTGTTACTGACCTCGTTTGTACTAAGACGGCAGTACATGCGACTTGCCTATTGCCTTCGACCGCCCTGAGTGGAATGTATGACCTCTAATACATGTTCACCAACCTCCAGTCTTCAACAGTTGTTGTCTCCTGCACAGAAAACAGCACGTAGGTCGTGAATCTGTTAGCTTGAAGCTGTAAGAAACTCTTAGAAATAATTAAATCTCCAATCAGTTTTTTTTTAATATGGGGTGCCACTCGCTCTTTATTAGCAGAATACAAGGCACTGCACAATTACGATCCACTTTATAGTCACAAACTATTTCTATTCTTCAATAATTTAATGAACTGCGTATTTTCCATAATTACTATCACACTATTCTCAGCGACATGTCCATATAACCATACATTGCTAATGAAGTCTGGATACTGACTGCTACAGAAACATGTCTGTCCTGCGAGGGTACCCAACTAGCTCTCACCTTTACAAACTAAACATTGCCAATTAAGTCTTAACTGATACCGCGGAAGACATGTCTGTCCTCCGACACTGACGAACTAGCTACGATCTTACAGCCGAACCACTTCGCCCGGCACCCACGACGTGCTTTGTCTGCGTTTTCGTTTAACCGTTGTTTATTATTCTGGTGGTTATTGATACTTGTAAGATAATGGAATGATCGCACACTATTGAGAGATGCTTTAATTTTATACGCAAGCAAATACGCTGTTTAGTTTATATAATATTAATAACAGAAGGTTATTATTTTGGCACGCAACTTCCGAACGCAGTAGCCAATAGCAGAGAAGGACCACAATTTGGGCGGTCTTTCTCAAGGTACTCGTACCGAGCAAACCATCTGTCATCGGTACATTACTCCACATTACATCATCTTGCCACTTTTGTCTTCTCAAATGCTCTAAGAAGAGCTTCTTGTACCTCAACATGATTGCTGCAAAGCCAGAAATATTACAATGTGTCCCGCTTCGGACTGAGCCCAGATGACCAGCTTATTGCCATAGCATATTGTGTAATTCCAGGGGTTTTCCTGGGTAATAAACATTGATCCTCCCAAAATCCGAGCAGCATATGTACAAAAGTAGTGGTTCGATAGTGAGACAATGACGTTTACTGGCAGCTGTAGACCACTAACGGCCATTTCCAGTACTCAGTGGATAATAGCACTGATTTCCCGTCTTTCCTGACTTGTAGATAACAGTTGTAAGTCATGCTTCTCGTACGTCCGCTGTCTAGTTCTTAGTTTCTAGTAATATCAGAAAGGAAACACTTCTTAATGTCCTGTTCCTTTTTAATATTATTATTATGATCTGCCAGACACCGAAAGAAAATTCAGTTAACTTTAGTTTTTGTTGATGGTAAGTGCTGATATGTCTTTAAAATTATGTTTTGTGTTCCGCAAGCTATTACTACGAGTCAGATTTCGTACCAAGCAAGATAATGATTTGTCGTTTCAGCACTGGCACTCATAACTTGTTCTCAGCCGTTGAATCATGAATATACATTATGCTGACCTCACTAGTGATATGCTAAACACATAAATACACTCATGATATACACTCATATATTAACATACGAAACTGCAAATTTTCTAAACAAAAAGGTGTTTACATAGCATACAAAACAACAAATATAGTTAAAATAGATTTTTAGGCCTCAGTAACCAAGCATCAGTTATATAGCAACTCAAATGCCAAAGTAGTACAGTGCATGTTGGAATGACAAGTAGAAAATTTAGATCATTATTCCCTGACGGAAAAAAGTCAAAACACCAAGAAGGAGTTGTGCGACCTAAACGTATTTCTACATCTGAAAGATTATGTATTTGTATATTCAAATTTCGCGCCAGTCGCGCTGTCTCAGTGGGACCACTGAGTCCCACTGATATCAACTTGGATCCACTCCTTTTCCTTATGTATATGGATGTCCTTCCACATAACTTTCATCAGGGAGAAATTGTAGTTTTTTCAGACGATACTAGCGCTATAACAAATCTTATTAAAGATAAAGCAACAAAAGAAATTTATGATGACGCTTATCAAAGAATTATTAAATGCTTCTTTGAAAATAAACTCTCCCTTAACTATATTCAGTTCTATAAAACAAGACGTCATACCAACAACTGATGTAGCACATGACCAGGGTAGAATGCTCCAAATTTCTGGATGTACTTATTGATGAAAACATGAACTAGAAAAGCATATTACTGGGCTACTCAAAGAATTCAGTTCAGCTACTTTTGCTCTTCGTATTAAGTTCATCTACTTTTGCTCTTCGTATAATTGCATGCGTTGAAACAAAAGAATCAACATCCTACCACATTTTGCACATTTTCACTCAATAGTGTTTATGGAATAATTTTCTGAGGTAACTCAACGCTCAAAAACATTGCACAAAAGCAATCATCTTGTACGTATCTCTTGAAGGCGTTAAACATTTTAACTGCACCTTCACAATATACGTATGTATGTATTCGCTAATGAAATTCGTCATATAAAATTAAACGCAATTTGGAAAGAATAAGAGTAAAACAAAAAAATGTCTCTATTATCCATTATTAAAACTATCAATGGACCAGAAAAGATTCCAACGATCAACAAAATTTTTTGATGATTTGGACAAGGATATAACAGTCAGAAGGGTAGCAGAGCAATTTATAAATCTAAACTAAGTATTTTCTTCTGGTCAACTTCTCATAAACGAATTTTCATTTAAAAACGGGAATTCTGTAAAAAGAGCTTACTTTTCACTGTAGTTCCATTAATAGGACAAAAAATGTTTTGCATTCAGTGTACTTGTTTAGTGAAGATGTGCTTTGTCCCACACAATGTAGTGTTGTTATCGCATTGTTTATGACAGAAGGAGAGGATGGGCTTCCATACTGGCACGAAAACTGACTCGTCTAGAATAGCAACACTCCCATTTCTGCCTATTAAACACTACCTCCAATCCTGTAGAGGCCAAAATGCAGTAAAGCAGTTCCCAGTTTCAAAAGTAAAGCGATAGAACCAGAAATATATTTCTGTTGAAAATGTACATAACTCTTACCAGGAATAAAACGTGAATACTTCGCAGGACACGCGGAAAATTGCACATGTAATCAATTTTTGCAGCTGACACATCTTCAGTGCTAATACAAGAAAATCATGAAACTACTATAGACTGCAGAATGCTTGAGCAGTGGGTCTTTTTTTTTACAATAAATATTGGGTAAGCTTTCTTTGTTTTTATTTTTATTTATTTTTTCTTCCCTAGCAATTTCATTTCTGACCCATGAATACACGTTTATGTAAAGTTCGACTTAAAGTTCAGAGATGATACCTCAGCGGTAATTTAATCACCATTTATCTGATAATCTCAAAATGCAGCTATCCGATACTGATAGGAGACTTGAACGCATAGATAAGAAACGAACTTTTACGAAGGACAATTAAAATGAGAGTTTACCTTTATAATGATATGCTGCATGTAAAATAAAATGTACGATCGAAAACTAGCGTCTATGGGCAACAATCGAGGAGAGGGATATCTAGCCAGAGCAAAATACAAAAAGAGGTGAAATCAGTCTTTAGGACAAAGTCAGCAAGGAAATCGTAATCTGTGCAACAAGTCAAAATCTACACTAGTGTATAAAGAAAAACAATGACAGAACCTTCTGGAATACAGAAAATGACCAAACGATCGCCTGGCCTAGCACTCCCGATATACTCCTTGTTCTCTTCAGCTGTTTGTTTCTTTCAGTTCTGGATATTATCTCAGATTGTGAGTGGCTCTCCAGCACGCAGGAAACTTGCAATACCTTCTCAATCAATTGTGTAATCGTTTTAACTAAAATCTCCTCCCGCGCAGCAAAATTTTATATCCATAAGTGAACAGGTAGTCCACTGGGGTGAAGTCAAAACCTTCGTATAGAACACTCGTTAATTTCGTTTTCAACACACCTCTTGAATCGCCAAAAAATCTTTTAAGCCATGGTTTGAGGTTAGAAAAGAAAACGTTCCTGGATACCAAACTGGTAATCAAGCAGAATGGAGACGTCTAGTGTACTTCAGCCTTCGCAGTGACCAATATATAAGCAGGCCACTGTCCTCATGAAAAGGCATTTTCTTGTGCGGTGATCTTAATCGCTTTTCAGTTCGCTACGAAAACCATCCCTCTGCGTTACACAGCAAGAGCTGGTTTTATTTTTTCCGCACTGTTGACCACCGCATATCTTATATTACAACTCATCGGCCGTCACTTTTCTCAACGAAATACCTAGGCATTACAGTTACACTATGTGATCAAAAGTATCCGGGCACCTGGTTGAAAATGACTTACAAGTTCGTGGCGCCCTCCATCGGTAATGATGGAATTGAATATGGTGTTGTCCCACCCTTAGCCTTGACGACAGCTTCCACTCTCGCAGGCATACGTTCAATCAGGTGCTGGAAGGTTTCTTGGGGAATGGCAGCCCATTCTTCACGGAGTGTTACACTGAGGAGAGGTATCGATGTCGGTCGGTGAGGCCTGGCATGAAGTCGGCGTTTCAAAATATCCCAAAGGTGTTCTATAGGATTCTGTGCAGGCCAGTCCATTACAGGGATATTATTGTTGTGTAACTACTCCGCCACAGGCCGTGCATTATGAACAGGTGCTCGATCGTGGTGAAAGATGCAATCGCCATGCCCGAATTGCTCTTCAATAGAGGGAAGCAAAAAGGTGCTTAAAGCATCAATGTAGGACTGTGCTGTGATAGAGAAACACGACCACACCATAACACCACCGCCTTCCGATTTTACAGTTGGAGCTACACACGCTGCCAGATGACGTTCACCGGGAATTCGCCATACCCACACCCTGCCATGGGGTAGCACATTGTGTACCGTGATTCGTCACTCCAGACAACGTTTGTTTCACTGTTCAGTCGTAGGCCGGCCGCAGTGGCCGAGCGGTTCTAGAAGCTTCAGTCCGGAACCGCGCTGCAGCTACGGTCGCAGGATCTCATCATGCCTCGGGCATGGATGTGTGTGATGTCCTTAGGTTAGTTAGGTTTAACGAGTTCTAAGTTCTAGGGGACTGATGACCTCAGATGTTAAGTCCCATAGTGCTCAGAGCCATTTGAACCATTTTGTTCAGTCGTCCAATGTTTACATTCCTTACACAAAGCGAGGCGTCGTTTGGCATGCCGCTCGACCATGAAATCCAAGTTTTCTCACCTCCCGCCTAACTGTCATGGTACCGGGTGATCAAAAAGTCAGTATAAATTTGAAAACCTTATAAACCACGGAACAATGTAGATAGAGAGGTAAACATTGACACACATGCTTGGAATGACATGGGGTTTTACTAGAACAAAAAAAAAAAAAAAAATACCACCCCATATTGCTAGACGCGTGAAACATCTGTTGCGCGCGTCGTTTGGTGATGATCGTGTGCTCAGCCGCCACTTTCGTCATGCTTAGCCTCCCAGGTCCCCAGACCTCAGTCCGTGCGATTATTGGCTTTGGGGTTTCCTGAAGTCGCAGGTGTATCGTGATCGACCGACATCTCTAGGGACGCTGAAAGACAACATCCGACGCCAATGCCTCACCGTAACTCCGGACATGCTTTACAGTGCTGTTCACAACGTTATTCCTCGACTACAGCTATTGTTGAGGAATGTTGAGGAATGATGGTGGACATATTGAGCATTTCCTGTAAAGAACATCATCTTTGCTCTGTCTACCTTTGTTATGATAATTATTGCTATTCTGATCAGATGAAGCGCCACCTGTCGGACATTTTTTGAACGTTTGTATCTTTTTTTTTTGGTTGTAATAAAACTCCATGTCATTCCAAGCATGTGTGTCAATTTGTACCTATCTATCTACATTATTCCGTGATTTATTCAGTTTTCAAATTTATACTGACTTTTTGATCACCCTATACTTGCAATGGATCCTGATGCAGTTTGGAATTCCTGAGTGATGGTCTGAATAGATGTTCCATAAAATTTCGAGCGTGCGGCCGCGTAAATTCAGCTTCTTCTTCCAATATCTCGGCTGAATACCGTCCAACCATCTTCAGAGTGAGCCTAGGTGACTAACGCTCCAGCACTTGCTCCGACTTTTTACACCCGAGGACCGAATCACTGCGCATGCGGACAAAGATACACAAGGCGCCAGAGACGTTGATAGGCGGGAAAGAGGTGTAACATATGCTGCGCAGTCGTTCCACACGGTGATATCGATGTGTCACGGAGACCTGCACCGTCGCGACGCTTTAGTATCTTTAGTAGATCTGTTACATTTTCTAAGTGTTCTGAAAATAAAACGCAGTCTTTGGCTTGCCTTACCAACTGCAAACCACATTTTCTGTGTGTTGTTTCCTATTTAAGTTGTTCGTACCCTATGAGATCAAAAGTGTCCAGACACCCCCAGAAACATATGTTTTTCATATTGGACATTGTGCTGCCACTTACTGCCAGATACTCCATATCAACGACCTCAGTAGTCATTAGACATCGTGAGAGACGAGAACGTGGTCAGATGATTGGGTGTCACTTACGTTATTCGTCTGTACGCGAGATTTCCACACTCCTTAACATCCCTAGGTCCACTTTGATACACATATAAATCCTTCCCCTTTTTACTTCGGTAAACATTGTCGCTACCACTGCCTTATGGTCACTGACAACATTTTCTATCTGCACATATTCAAAGAGGTCAGGTCTATTTCATGCTACTAGATGGCACATACTGACATCATGAGTGGGCCTCCAGACAATCTGTTCCAGGCGTTCCTTAGAGAAGGCATTTAATAAAGTTTCGCAAGACATTTTGACACACCCACAAGTTAGAAAATACTAATTTTAAATTTTGATCATTAAAGTTTCATCTAATGATGAAAGTATGATTGTAGAACTTCTGTACTGTTATGTGTCAGAAAGATATCCTGGGTGGATTTAAAAATCTTTAAAGTTTCCCTATCCAGTGATAGAGCCAGAGAGGACGTCATGGCAGGCTAGAATGCAGTATCTGGATTGGAATGACAACCCAGAAGAACAGCTGATATGGCATGCATCGTGAGCACACCATGGAGCTAACTGCCACACACCACTAAAGCTGGAGGACAAAGGCGCTGATGCAGCAGACTGACGTCACGGAGAAGGCAGCATAACGTCATTCTTTTGACTGCGCACAGTAAAGCAACAACGTCTAAGTCATATGCAAGAATAGTTTCCAGCGTATAGATGCTGCAGAAGTAACTGCGTGGAAAGCCTGGAGAGTGGATCTGGGACAGCGCGGTGCAGCGTAGAGTGCTGACAGGTTCAGAATACCAGAGAACAGTCATTCTTGTGAAACAATAACATCATATTTGTAGACCGGCCAGTAAAAATACTCTCACTTCTCAGATACAGCTAACCAGTCCCAAAGTGGGGTTTGTGGCACTCCATCTGCAGCCCACCTAGGCGACCAGGTCAAGGACGTAGTGCCATGCGTTGCTGCTGTCTCTCTTCTGCTTTCGTTGATGAGAAGATTTGGGAGCCTTCTACCACCAGGACCTCTGGAGGCCTAGCAGAGGTACCTGGTGAACTGCTCAACAACCAACAACTCGGGGGGCACAGTAGCTGCCACCTCTCAACCTGTCTCCATGAGCAGACACTGGCATCACTAGCTGTTCTCTTGGTGAGAGGCCATGATTCAACACTTCTCGACTACAGCCAATTGTACATAGCTGTTGGATGCCTTTCCAGGGCGAGTTCTACGACGTCAATGAGAGCAACCTGGTAACCTGCTGGCCACCAGAGACAGCATGAGCATCACCGGCCGAGCTGCGGCTAGCCGACTGTGATCATGCGGCGCTTAGCACACGCCTCCCACTCCAAAGCAGCTGATACTGCAAGGTGCGCTGGTGTTAGCGCGTACCAGCGCCCCTCTGCTTGGTGGGCTACCAGCCACCATGAAGCAAGACAATTGTGTAACTGTTGTGTATATAGTTCGGCGTAGTCAGCGCATACACTACTTTCCCACTAGAGCGCGCCCCGCTAAGCTCAACAGCGCAGCCGCAGCGCTCGCCCGTCTCCGCACTACGAGATGGCGCTGTCTTAGAGACGGACCAAATTCTGCTTCCGCCGATCCGCGTATTAATATGTAACGCAGCCAATGAGATTGCTGCTAACGTAGAACCTTTTCTCCTCGCGAATCACACTCGCGCAGTGATACCTGAACGCGCGAGGTATTATAACGAGTGTACACACCTCCGATTAGTTAGTCTGCATTAGTCTGTACCACTCTGCATTAGCCTGTACGAGTCTGCATTAGTCTATAGTCAAGTTTCAGTTTGCGCCTAATAAGCTTATCATATTCCTGTACATAGCCATAAAGATAAATGTGTAAACACTTTTGTCAAGTATCAGAGATATATGTGAGAATAAGATTAACGTACCAATACCAAAGGAACTTCAGATTGTCAGTTGTAAATAGTATCCAGAACCAAGTTAAGTAATTTCTATGTTTTTTATTATTTTAATAAATGTGTGTGAAAATTAATCAAGTTCTGTTTAAAGTTGGTCACCGTCAATCTGCTACTCTAAGCATGAAAGTGGCGTTTCTATTGTCTGACCTAACGGCAGAAGATAAACACGCCACGATAAGACCACGAGACATATTGCTGACACTCGCCTACTTCGTTAGAGCGACAAGTCAAATAATCTGATAGTGTGTGTACCGAAGGTATTACAGTACGCACACCACAGTAACAATGACTAATAAATATGTATTGAGATAAGACTGTGTCATTAGCGCCTTCGGATGTTGGACAGATCCTCACCAATGCGCTGTGCTCCACACCATTCTGGCAACACAGAGACCGCAACTCTGGACCTCTATAGCACTACTGAACGTAGGTTACCTCTGAAGTTCTGTTACATCTGGGGGTGAGTCTCTTAGATGAGTGAAGTGTCCGATTATATAAATTAGTGCCCATCCTTGATACTGGGTTTTGCCCAGATAATTTTGCAAGCAAATTTAATTTCTCTGTCAGTGGATTTGAATTTCTTATTTACTGTGACAAATACACGACCTCCTATCCTTTCTATAAACGTTTAAATCTTTCCCAGAAATATCACTGCTGTCGATTTAGGGTTTTAAGCTACTTTCTACATCTAGTGATGAATTGTAAATATTTAGGAACATTCAAACTCTGGCACTTATTTTGCAATGGTTCGACACAAGGATTTTCATTCTTTCGCCTGCTGGGGGCGTTTCTTTGGATCTTATAGTGACACATTCGCCTCCTTTACAGCTATCGTTGTCTGGACTGGATGGAGAGATACCTAATCTACAATATCATTGTGTGCACCCAAAGTCAGCTACCCGGATAACAGCCTCTTACGTGCAGTGCACAATTTACCCAGTTAGCGACACCCAACAGTTCACAACTATATGGCGCATACCTAGGAAGTTGCAGCCTGCTTGTCGTAGAACCTTCGGTGTCTCTGGTTGAATTCTTCCATTCGACTTAGAATCTGGGGACCACGATCGTTTCTGGATGTAAGCCACAAATCGTGAGCTTCGTTGAAACTCCGTGACCAAGCCTAGTTTTCCCAATCTTCTCTGCCAGTCGCTGTAACTTCCAAGTATGGCATCAGAGCCCAGATGACAGACATCGTGTATTCCAATGTGCGCCACAATCTGCATTTTGTTGTAGCCTGTTCCCTCAACGGTTGCCGAAGTAGTAGTAGTAATAGTAGTAGTAGTAGTAGTAGCAGCAGTAGCTGTAGTAGTAGCTTTATTCATCCGTAGATCTCTTTTCACAACGGTATAGGACATGTCAAAGTATTTAAAAAATTAGATCAATTTAAAATAAGCTAATTCGTATACACATACAGGGTGGTCCATTGACAATGACCGGCCAAATATCTCACAAAATAACCATCAAACGAAAAACTACAAAGAACGAAACTCGTCTAAAGTGCGCGTCATTTACGACGGAGGCTGAGTTTAGGTTCGTTCTGCGCATCTGAAGTCACAGAACACAGTCAGCCAATGAACAGAGAACGACGTTGCAGAGCTCGACTGCAGTGCAGGGCACGGACGAGTGTCTTCAGTTTTAGAAACGTTCAGTCATAAGTAAAGTAACTGAACAAAAGCAGTGTCTTGATAACAGACTTTCTATAAAAGAAAGTTTGCAAAAAGCATTCTTTATACCAACTGCTTCATATTCTATTAATTAATTAAACCAAACAAGCAATAAGCCTCCTAATTCAGGTGATACCAAGGAAATTCATTCTCACTAACCGCTTTTTCGCAATAAAGAACAGCGATAATTGTTTATTTCCTATTGTACTTCGACGAAACGTGAGTAATTCATATCATACCAACAGTGTTTGTCGCCGGCACGGTAGCTCAGCGTGTTCGGTAAGAGGGTTAGCTGCCCTCTGTAATAAAGAAACTGAGTGAATTGATCAACACCGAACTTCAATGGGCGTCAGGTGACGTCCGCCACGAACAATTGAAACGAACAATAAGAACAAAATGAGATAACAAAAAAAAAAAAAAAAAAAAAAATAAAAAGCTCAGCGTGTTCGGTCAGAGGGTTAACTGCCCTCTGTAATAAAAAAAAACTGAGTTAATCGATCAACAATGAACTTAAACGGATGTTTTACGACGTCCGCCCCGAGCAGATGCAACGAACAAAAGCGAACAAAATGAGAGAAAAAAAAAAGCTAAAGGCTCCGAGTTCAAATCTTATTCGGTGCTTAATATTTTCTTTATTTAAAAACATTATCGAAGTGTCTTACTTCATGCATTTTATTCGTTTGAATGTAATTTTTTGATATTTCTAGTGGCAGTTAAAATCGACCATGCGGAAAGTATACGCTGTGGACTTTTATCTCTGCAAACTCTTCAAAATTTCGTGCAATCGTTTACTACATTTAATGCTGCACAATAACTGAACATCGAGACAAAATTAAGTCATTTATGGGGGGAAGCTATCAGTCAAGAAGATGTGTAAAAATCGAATTTTTGGGCCAAATAGTTTTTGTGAAATCGAATGATAAGCGTGTCAAAACAGTCGGAACACCGTGTGTCTGCACAGGCGAGCAGTGCAGTGATGACAAAATCGCGCACAGCGCGGAATGCGGGGAGCACGTCTGTGTAGCAGCGAAAGGGTTAATGCGGCCGTTGTGGCTTTACTCCATAAACTGCGCGCTCCCCCATAAACATAAGTTTGCGAACTATACCATGGGGCTGCTTGTCTTGGCGCGTGCAGCTGGCAACGCAGCAATCTCCCGCGTCTGGGCAGCCATGCGCCAGCCGCCAAGATAAAAGAATTGAACTATAGCTGGAAGGGAGAAACTAGATGGCGCTATGGTTGGCACCCTAGATGGCGTTGCCATGGGTCAAACGGATATCAACTGCGTTTTTTAAAAATAGGAATCACCATTTCTTATTACATATTCGCGTAGTACGTAAAGAAATATCAATGTTTTAGTTGGACCACTTTTTTTGGCTTTGTGATAGATGGCGCTGTAATAGTTACAAACGTAAGTACGTGGTATCACGTTACATTCCGCCAGTGCGGACGGTATTTGCTTCGTGATACATTGCCCGTGTTAAAATGGACCGATTATCAGTTGCGGAAAAGGTGGATATCGTGTTGATGTAGTACGGCTATTGTGATGAAAATGCCCAACGGGCGTGTGTTATGTACGCTGCTCGGTATCCTGGACGACATCATCCAAGTGTCCGGACCGTTCACCGGATAGTTACGTTATTTAAGGAAACAGGAAGTGTTCAGCCACATGTGAAACGTCAACAACGACCTGCAACAAATGATGATGCCCAAGTAGGTGTTTCAGCTGCTGTCGCGGCTAATCCGCACATTAGTAGCACACAAATTGCACGATAATCGGGAATCTCCAAAATGTCGGTGTTGAGAATGCTACATCAACATCGATTGCACCCGTACCATATTTCTATGAACCAGGACTTGAACGTCGTGTACAAAATGTTTCATATGGCTCTGAGCACTATGGGACTCAACTTCTGAGGTCATCAGCCCTCTAGAACAAAGAACTACATAAACCTAACTAACCTAAGGACAACACACACACCCATGCCCGAGGCAGGATTCGAACCTATGACCGTAGCCGTCGCGCGGTTCCAGACTGTAGCGCCTAGAACCGCTCGCCCAGACAGGTTGTGTACAGTTCTGCCACTGGGCACAAGGGAAATTACGGAACGATGACAGATTTTTTGCACGCGTTCTATTTAGCGACGAAGCGTCATTCACCAACAGCGGTAACGCAAACCGGCAGGAAAATCCACGATGGCTGCGACAAGTGAAACATCAGCGACCTTGGCGGGTTAATGTATGGTGCGGCATTATGGGAGGAAGGATAATTGGCCCCCATTGTATCGAAGGCAATCTAAATGGTGCATTATGTGTATCCTACGTAATGTTCCACCGGTGTTACTACAAGATATCTCACTGCATGGTAGAATGGTGATGTGCTTCCAACATGATGGATGTCCGGCACATAGCTCGCGTGCGGTTGAAGCGGTACTGAATAGCATTTTTCATGACAAGTAGATTGGTCGTTGTAACACCATACCATGGCCCGCACGTTCACCGGATCTGACGTCCCCGGATTTCTTTCTGTGGGAAAGGTTGAAGGAATTTGCTATTGTGATCCACCAACAACCCCAGACAACATGCGTCAGCGCATTGTTAATGCATGTGCTAACATTACGGAAGGCGAACTACTCGCTGTTGAGAGGAATGTCGTTACACGTATTGCCAAATGTATTGAGGTGTACGGACAGCATTTTGAGCATTTATTGCATAAATGTGGTATTTACAGGTAATCACGCTGTAACAGCATGCTTTCTCAGAAATGAAGAGTTCACAAAGGTACATGTATCACGTTGGACAACCGAAATAAAATGTTCAAACGTACCTACGTTCTGTGTTTTAATTTAAAAAACCTACCTGTTACCAACTGTTTGTCTAAAATTGTGAGACATATGTTTGTCACTATTGCTGCACCATCTATAACAAAGCGAAAAAAGTGGCCCAACTAAAACATTCATATTTCTTTATGTACTACACGAATATGTAATAAAAATGGGGGTTCTTATTTAAAAAAGACGTAGTTGATATTAGTTTGACCTATGGCACCGCCATGTAGATGTCTAACGATAGCGCCATCTGGTTTCCCCCTTCGAGCTAGACTAGTTTCGTTCTTTGTAGTTTCTTCGTTTGACGCTTATTTCGTGAGATATTTGTCCCGGTCACGATCAATGGATCACCCTGTATCTCGGATATAAAGAAAGACATAGACGAATAAATATATTTATAAGCATGCAGATACCGCTTTTTTCGTGTAACAGTGGAGTACTTGTGGCCTGACGCGATCGATAGCAATCTGCCATTTTGACCTCCAATAACTCATGTGCTGTTGAAGTTAAATGCCTGGAATTTATACCAATTTAGGTTTACACTAGTAGCTTTCTAAAGACACATTGGTCGTGAAAATCGGTTGAAGCGTTTAGTTTTTGGAAATTCGTTGCTGCGTGCTACTTGTATAGTTTCCAGTCAGATACTAAACTTTAAACTAATAAAGATATTGAAAATCTGATTACACCATCAGAATCGTCGTGAAAAGAATAGTTATGTACATGTTTCTTTTTGAGGTATCATGATTCATCTGGCTACTATTAATTTCTATACGAACTGTGAAATGTCTGCCATGATGGTTTCACAAAGTCCGCTGTCTTTGGCACTCCTGGCATGTGTCCTTCATCAACACAGCGTCACCATGGAATTCCCAACCACGCGGCTGGACCATGCGCTGGGGCTACGCCTCTCGTCCGGCTAACGTTTGGCACTACTAAAACATCCCCGTAGAAAATATTTTGTATATGACTATGCTGAAAAACCTCTTACGTTACTTGATTTTGAAACAGCTGAGCAGAACTGAACGTACTCAGACATTTCTCTCTTTACTTATTCTGATCAACAATAAACTGGCACACAATATTTTTAGCACAACGCAATCCGACTTTCAATAATCCCTACAAAAGAATGGCCCTGACTAACAATAACCTACACCTTTCATGAATCACTTACCTCACAAAAATCTTCGTTACTCAAACTACTGCAATACAGCGTGCGCCAATACGGCCATCTTTAGAAAAGATTCTAACTACTGAAGGCACTAACTACTGATAGGCATAGCTAGCAACTGAAAGATTTTGATAGAGAACAAACAATGTATTTACCTTAATAATGTTCATGGTATGCAGTATTACAAATTTACTCTTTCTGGAGGACACACGTCCAGATCGTCCGCGCTCAAAATTCCGCCATCTCTCTCCCCACATCCACCACTGCTGGCGGCTCATCTCCAACTGCGGAACGCTATGCCCTGTTCACATGCAACCGCCCACCCCTACAATAGCGAATATTTCAACATTGCCAACCAGCCACAGACTGCACACAGCACAGTCAGTGATTTTCATATAGAGCGCTATGTGGCGTTACCAACATAAAAACCTAAATAGCCTACTTACAACACTAATAACTTTCTAAAGACATTTCTATCGAGAAAATCAGATGAAGTGTTTAGATTTTGGAAATTCGTTGCTGGGTGTTACTTGTATAATTTCCAGTCAGTTAGTAAACTTTAAACTAATAAAGATATTGAAGATCTGATTAAACCATCTGAATCGTCGTGCTAATAATAGTAATGTACATGTTTCTTTTTGTGGTATCATGATTCATCTGTCTACTATTAATTTCCATACTAACTGTAAAATGTCTGTCATGATGGTTTCACAAAGTCCGCCATCTTTGTTACTCCCAGTTTGTCTCCTTCATCAACACAGCATCACAATGAAATTCCCAGCCACGCGGCTGGACCATGCGCTGGGGGCACCCTTCTCGTCCGGATAACGTTCTTCACCACGTGTTTTCTGCCGGGCCCTGGCTGGCCGAGCGGCCCGTGCAGCCACGCTGACTCCGAACTTACAATATTTTCAGGGCGTCACAATTCTCCCCTTACCTCACAGTTGCCCTGGGTCCATAAACCCCTAACACTAAACCACAAAGTGCAATGAAGGACCATCTGTGCTTGCTCGTTACGAGGCTGATCGTGACAATTTTTTGTCGAACATTGACGCAGGCGATAATACATGAATTCATTACTTCACACCGGAAACAAAACAGCGGTCTATGAAGTGGCGCCATACCATCTCTCCTCTGAAGAAAAACTTCAGAGCCACATCCTCATTCGGTAAGGTCATGGCTACGATCTTCTGGGTCTGTAAAGGGGTTTCTCTCTTTGATGTCGTTCCTCTTGGTGCAACCATCAACACATATGTGTATTGTGCTACACTCAGGAAATCGAAGAAACGACTTCAGCATGTTCGTAGCCGCAAAAATGCAAACGAAAATTCCCTTCTCCATGACAACGCAAGGCCTGACAATTCTGCACACCCGAGAGCAGTTCACTAAGTTTCATTGGACCGTTGTTTCCTATCCAGTCTACAGGTCGGATCTCACAGCTTCCGGCTTCTATGTTTGCACCAATGAAGAATGCACTCAGCAAGAAGCAGTATTCGATGATGTGTTGCTTTTGACGTCGATCAGTAGAGTGGTACCATGAGGACATACAAACCTGCCAGTAAGGTGGCCATAAGACTGCCGCATCGAACGGAGAAATATGGTTTTGTAGCCTAAAGAGTGGGGAATAATATGGTGTATTGGAATCCTGATAAATCAACGCGCATTCAGAAAGAAATATTCCGTTAGTTTCTGAACGTCCCTCGTACATACAGAATTAAAGAATATTATCTGCCGCAAGGGTCGAGCCACTCAGCATAGCTATGGACGCTCTGTCTGTGGAAATATCATTTCAAAATATAATTTTATTTTTCCCATTTATTACACTTGTAGGTCGAAGCTTGTAAACTAATCTACACTACTGGCCATTAAAATTGCTACACCACGAAGATGACGTACTACAGACGCGAAATTTAACCAACAGGAAGAAGATGCTGTGATATGCAAATGATTAGCTTTTCAGAGCATTCACACAAGGTTGGCGCCGGTGGCGACACCTACAATGTGCTGACATGAGGAAAGTTTCCAACCGATTTCTCATACACAAACAGCAGTTGACCGTCGTTGTCTGGTGAAATGTTGTTGCGATGCCTCGTGTAAGGAGGAGAAATACGTACGTTTCCGACTTTGACAAAGGTCGGATTGTAGCCTATCGCGATTGCGGTTTATCGTATCGCGACATTGCTGCTCGCGTTGCTAGACATCCAATGACTGTTAGCAGAATATGGATCGGTAGGTTCAGGAGGGTAATACGGAACGCCGTTCTGGATCCCAACGGCCTCGTATCACTAACAGTCGAGATGACAGGCATCTTATCCGCATGGCTGTAACGAAGCGTGCAGCCGCGTCTCGACCCCTGAGTCAACAGATGGGGACGTTTGCAAGACAACAACCATCTGCACGAACAGTTTGACGACGTTTGCAGCAACATGGACTATCAGCTCGGAGACCATGGCTGCGGTTACCCTTGACGCTGCATAACAGACAGGAGGGCCTGCGATGGTGTACTCAACGACGAACCTGGGTGCAGGAATGGCAAAACGTCATTTTTTCAGATGAATCCAGGTTCTGTTTACAGCATCATGATGGTCGCATCCGTGTCTGGAGACATCGCGGTGAACGCACATTGGAAGCGTGTATTCATCATCGCCATACTGGATTATCACCAGGCGTGATGGTTGTTGTTGTGGTCTTCAGTCCTGAGACTGGTTTGATGCAGCTCTCCATGCTACTCCATCCTGTGCAAGTTTGTTCATCTCCCAGTACTTACTGCAACCTACATCCTTTTGAATCTGCTTAGCGTGTTCATCTCTTGGTCTCCCTCTACGATTTTTACCCTCCGCGCTGCCCTCCAATATTTAATTGGTGATGCCATGATGCCTCAGAACATGTCCTACCAACTGATCCCTTCTTCTGGTCAAGTTGTGCCACAAACTTCTCTTCTCCCCTATCCTATCCAATACTTCCTCATTAGTTATGTGATCTAGCCATCTAACCTTCAGCATTCTTCTGTAGCACCACATTTCGAAAGCTTCTATTCTCTTCTTGTTCAAACTAGTTATCGTCCATGTTTCACTTCCATACATGGTTACACTCCATACAAATACTTTCAGAAACGACTTCCTGACACTTAAATCTACACGCGATGTTAACAAATTTCTCTTCTTCAAAAACGCTTTCCTTGCCATTGCCAGTCTACATTTTATATCCTCTCTACTTCGACCATCATCAGTTATTTTACTTCCTAAATAGCCAAACTCCTTTACTACTTTAAGTGTCTCATTTCCTAATCTAATTCCCTCAGCATCACCCGATTTAATTTGACTACTTTCCATTATCCTCGTTTTGCTTTTGTTAATGTTCATCTTATATCCTCCTTTCAAGACACTGTCCATTCCGTTCAACTGCTCTTCCAAGTCCTTTGCCGTCTCTGACAGAATTACAATGTCATCGGCGAACCTCAAAATTTTTACTTCGTCTCCATGAATTTTAATACCTACTCCAAATTTTTCTTTTGTTTCCTTTACTGCTTGCTCAATATACAGATTGAATAACATCGGGGAGAGGCTACAACCCTGTCTCACTCCTTTCCCAACCACTGCTTCCCTTTCATGCCCCTCGACTCTTATTACTGCCATCTGGTTTCTGTACAAATTATAAATAGCCTTTCGCTCCCTGTATTTTACCCCTGCCACCTTTAGGATTTGAAAGAGAGTATTCCAGTCAACATTGTCAAAAGCTTTCTCTAAGTCTACAAATGCTAGAAACGTATGTTTGCCTTTTCTTAATCTTTCTTCTAAGGTAAGTCGTAAGGTCAGTATTGCCTCACGTGTTCCAACATTTCTACGGAATCCAAACTGATCCTCCCCGAGGTCCAGATCTACCAGTTTTTTTATTCGTCTGTAAAGAATTCGCGTTAGTATTTTTCAGCTGTGGCTTATTAAACTGATTGTTCGGTAATTTTCAAATCTGTCAACACCGGCTTTCTTTGGGATTGGAATTATTATGTTGTTATTGTTGTTGTCTTCAGTCCTGAGACTGGTTTGATGCAGCTCTCCATGCTACTCTATCCTGTGCAAACTTCTTCATCTCCCAGTACCTACTGCAACCTACACCCTTCTGAATCTGCTTAGTGTATTCATCTCTTGGTCTCCCTCTACGATTTTTACCCTCCACGCTGCCCTCCAATGCAAAATTTGCGATCCCTTGATGCCTCAAAACATGTCCTACCAACCGATCCCTTCTTCTAGTCAAGTTGTGCCACAAACTTCTCTTCTCTCCAATCATATTCAATACCTCTTCATTAGTTACGTGATCTATGCACCTTATCTTCAGCATTCTTCTGTAGCACCACATTTCGAAAGCTTCTATTCTCTTCTTGTTCAAACTAGTTATCGTCCATGTTTCACTTCCATACATGGTTACACTCCATACAAATACTTTCAGAAACGACTTCCTGACACTTAAATCTACACGCGATGTTAACAAATTTCTCTTCTTCAAAAACGCTTTCCTTGCCATTGCCAGTCTACATTTTATATCCTCTCTACTTCGACCATCATCAGTTATTTTACTTCCTAAATAGCCAAACTCCTTTACTACTTTAAGTGTCTCATTTCCTAATCTAATTCCCTCAGCATCACCCGATTTAATTTGACTACATTCCATTATCCTCGTTTTGCTTTTGTTAATGTTCATCTTATATCCTCCTTTCAAGACACTGTCCATTCCGTTCAACTGCTCTTCCAAGTCCTTTGCCGTCTCTGACAGAATTACAATGTCATCGGCGAACCTCAAAGTTTTTACTTCGTCTCCATGAATTTTAATACCTACTCCAAATTTTTCTTTTGTTTCCTTTACTGCTTGCTCAATATACAGATTGAATAACATCGGGGAGAGGCTACAACCCTGTCTCACTCCTTTCCCAACCACTGCTTCCCTTTCATGCCCCTCGACTCTTATTACTGCCATCTGGTTTCTATACAAATTATAAATAGCCTTTCGCTCCCTGTATTTTACTCCTGCCACCTTTAGAATTTGAAAAAGAGTATTCCAGTCAACATTGTCAAAAGCTTTCTCTAAGTCTACAAATGCTAGAAACGTAGGTTTGCCTTTTCTTAATCTTTCTTCTAAGATAAGTCGTAAGGTCAGTATTGCCTCACGTGTTCCAACATTTCGACGGAATCCAAACTGATCCTCCCCGAGGTCTGCATCTACCAGTTTTTCCATTCGTCTGTAAAGAATTCGCGTTAGTATTTTGCAGCTGTGACTTATTAAACTGATAGTTCGGTAATTTTCACATCTGTCAACTCCTGCTTTCTTTGGGATTGGAATTATTATATTCTTCTTGAAGTCTGAGGCTATTTCGCCTGTCTCATCTTGCTCACCAGCTGGTAGAGTTTTGTCATGACTGGCTCTCCCAAGACCGTCAGTAGTTCTAATGGAATGTTGTCTACTCCGGGGGCCTTGTTTCGACTCAGGTCTTTCAGTGCTCTGTCAAACTCTTCACGCAGTATCGTATCTCCCATTTCGTCTTCATCTACATCTTCTTCCATTTCCATAATATTGTCCTCACGTACATCGCCCTTGTATAAACCTTCTATATACTCCTTCCACCTTTCTGCCTTCCCTTCTTTGCTTAGAACTGGGTTTCCATCTGAGCTCTTGATGTTCATACACGTGGTTCTCTTCTCTTCAAAGGTCTCTTGAATTCTCCTGTAGCTAGTATCTGTCTTACCCCTAGTGAGATAAGCTTCTACATCCTTACATTAGTCCTCTAGCCATCCCTGCTTAGCCATTTTGCACTTCCTGTCGATCTCATTTTTGAGACGTTTGTATTCCTTTTTGCCTGCTTTATTTTCTGCATTTTTATATTTTCTCCTTTCATCAATTAAGTTCAATATTTCTTTCGTTACCTAAGGATTTCTAGCAGCCTCGTCTTTTTACCTCTCCTCTGCTGGCTTCACGACTTCATCCCTCAGAGCTACCCATTCTTCTTCTACTGTGTTTCTTTTTCCCATTCTTGTCAGTTGTTCCCTTATACTCTCCTTGAAACTCTATACAACCTCTGGTTCTTTCAGCTTATCCAGATCCCATGTCCTTAAATTCCCGCCTTTTTGCAGTTTCTTCAGTTTTAACCTACCGGCCGTAACCAATAGATTGTGGTCAGAGTCCACATCTGCCCCTGGAAATGTCCTACAATTTAAAACCTGGTTCCTAAATCTCTGTCTTACCATTATATAATCTATCTGATACCTTTTAGTATCTCCAGGAATCTTCCATGTATACAACCTTCTTTTATGATTCTTGGACCAAGTGTTAGCTATGATTAAATTATGCTCTGTGCAAAATTCTACCAGACGGCTTCCTCTTTCATTTCTTAGCCCCAATCCATAATCACCTACTATGTTACCTCCTCTCTCTTTTCCTACTGACGAATTCCAGTCACCCATGACTATTAAATTTTCGTCTCCCTTCACTACTTGAATAATTTCTTTTATCTCATCATACATTTCATCAATTTCTTCATTATCTGCAGAGCTAGTTGTCATATAAACTTGTACTACTGTAGTAGGCATGGGCTTTGTGTCTATCTTGGCCACAATAATGCGTTCACTATGCTGTTTGTAGTAGCTTACCTGCACTCCTATTTTTTATTCATTATTAAACCTACCCCTGCATTACCCCTATTTGATTTTGTATTTATAACCCTGTATTCACCTGACCAAAAGTCTTGTTCCTCCTGCCACCGAACTTCACTAATTCCCACTATATCTAACTTTAACCTATCCATTGCCCTTTTTAAATTTTCTAACCTACCTGCCCGATTAAGGGATCTGACATTCCACGCTCCGATCCGTAGAACGCCAGTTTTCTTTCTCCTGATAACGACGTCCTTTTGAGTAGTCCCCGCCCGGAGATCCGAATGGGGGACTATTTTACTTCCGGAATATTTTACCCAAGAGGACGCCATCATCATTTAATCACACAGTAAAGCTGTATGCCCTCTGGAAAAATTACGACTGTAGTTTCCCCTTGCTTTCAGCCGTTCGCTGTACCAGCACAGCAAGTCCGTTTTGGTTAGTGTTACAAGGCCAGATCAGTCAACTATCCAGACTGTTGCCCCTGCGACTACTGAAAAGGTTGCTGCCCCTTTTCAGGAACCACTCGTTTGTCTGGCCTCTCAACAGATAGCCCTCCGTTGTTATTGCACCTACGGTACGGCTATCTATATCGCTGAGGCACGCAAGCCTCCCCACCAACGGCAAGGTCCATGGTTCACGGATCTTGTTGATGTTATAGGTTGCCATTGGTTACACGTCTCGGTCACCTCTTGTTCACATTGACGGCACGTTGAAGAATGGACGTTACATTTCAGGTGTGTAACGACCCGTGGCTCTACACTTCATTCGATCCGTGCGAAAACCTACATTTGAGCAGGATAACGCACGACCGCATGTTGCAGGTCCAGTACGGGCCTTTCTGGATACAGAAAATGTTCAAGTGCATTCTCCAGATCTCTCACCAATTGAAAATGTCCGGTCAATGGTGGCCGAGCAACTGGCTCGTCACAATACGCCAGTCACTACTCCTGATGAACTGTGGTATCGTGTGGAAGCTGCATGGGCATCCAAGCTCTGTTTGACTCAATGCCCAGGCGTATCGGGCCGTTATTACGGCCAGAAGTGGTTGTTCTGGGTATTGATTTCTCCGGGCCTATGCACCCAAATTGCGTGAAAATGTTATCACGTGTCAGTCCTAGTATAATATATTTGTCCAATGAATACCCGTTTATCATCTGCATTTCTTCTTGGTGTATCAATTTTAATGGCCAGTAGTGTATGTTTAGGGAATGTCCGTTGCTGTGGTTTGGCCCAGCCGTCTATCCAGTGTGGTAGGTCTGCTTCCCGTGCCAGTGGCCTGGTGTTTGTGTTAGAGCTCAACACGGCGAGGAGCAGGTACGGCGCTCGTAAAGCGTCTCGCCTCCTGAGTTGCCATCTTTGTTATGGGCTCCCTTATCAGCCACGGATGCGGCCTACGTGCCACGGCAGCTCCGCACAATGCAAGGTCTGTTTTCTTGACTGAAGCAGCCCACTTGCCATGTCGTTTCGCTGCGCCGACTGCAACGTGTCGTGTACTGACGCAAATGACTACGGTCCCCTCCCAGAAAAAGCATTGCAGTTAACCTTCAAAACGGTGTAGAAACGAGCTTCAGGGAATTAAGGCCAAGAATTCATCGCTATAACGATTTGGGGCGCATGATACCAGTGTTTCGGGGAGCAACCATCAAACCATCGTAGCTACCATCCAACCATCGTAGTTATCCTGCCAGCTACAATTAACCCTTCGGTGGGCGCGGCTTTCATACTTCCATAAGCGGGCGCGTTGCGGCTTTTGCACCACAATTAGTTTTACATTTTTAACCTAAGGAAAAAAAATCATTCCATCAGTATTAAATAGGTAAAATGCATCAATTTCTTTTTCCGCAATTTCAGCACTTGCTTTTGGACCCGGCAAAACTTTTAGGATGTTCTTGGCCTTGGTTTCAGGAGAAGAAGGAAGCGGTTTATTTATCTAAATAGTTTCTTTATCTTTTCCTACGTAAAATCGGTAATGCTCTGTTTGTTGTCTCCCCTCTTCAACCAGGTGGTCATCTGTTTCCTCTGTTGATTGTTCGGAGTCACTGCTGTGATTTTCTTCTTCAGTAACTTTCTCTTCCGACTCAGATTCACATGAATCTGACAATTTTTGTATTTCTTCTTCTGACAATTCTCGCAGTACTTTTTCATAGTCTTCAGGACGTACAATTTGGTGGTGCCTGTACAAAGTAATATATTGTAGCAAATCACTCTCCAAGACTCTAAAAAGTAATGAAAATTGCACATGGGAAGTTTGATTCGAATCGAATATTCATTATATACTAAAAGAAAGATTGCCTTGAGGCGAAAGAAAAACACAAGTATAAAAAATACTTACATGAAAAGGTGCGTAGCGGCAAACACACCGCAAACGCAACACTCGCGTTTCAAACAACAATAGCGACCTAACTGCTGAAAGCATGAATAGTGAAAATGTAGTAAGTGGTGACATCCGTTGATAACAACAGACATGTATCTGGATGTGGATGCAACTGTAACACTATCTGTGATACTAACATAAAACTAAATCTTGCGGCTATCTGCCGCAGACACGACCACCGAAGGGATAAATATTAACTGTTTTTATTCCGTTGTAGCTTTAGTTGTATCTTTTTCATCTTTTTTTGTGCTGTAGTAATGCAACAGGCTTCATGGTGTAGGTTATCGACTTCTGGACTTCCTTGCTTCCCACGTCGTTTCTTACATATTTTTGGTAACGATTTTCTGCTAACTTCGTCAGCTTTATCTGCTCCTTCGTGCGGCATCCGGTGTTTTCGAAATAAAAGACATTCATTCGTCTTCTGGTCCTCTATTTTCGCTGTTGGCAGTTTGCCAGACATCACACGTGTTCCGTCAACAATTACGATAGAGTGGTTGAAGTATTTTCTTAATTATGAGTAACTCACCATTTTAGTAGACTAGTTGCGATCTCCAGTGTACCGATGCACGACGTTCTATCTGGAACGGAGTTTTTTTGGTTTTATGTGTTACGTGGCGTACATAGCTATTGTAAACAAGTGCACGAAGTAAATGCTAAATTTTTGACAATCACGGTGTAATTTCGGTCGTTTAAATTTCTGTTACGGGATGCTCACTTGTTTTGCACTTGAGAGGCAGTTATTAGTAGGAACGCCGGAAATAGGCGTATCAAAAGTGTTTGATAAACAGAACTTTGAACGTCTGGTGCAAAACCGTGTAATTTTATGTATCCGTATCACTATATCCTATATGTGTTTGTATCACTATATCCCATTCGTGTTCGACACGACAGTGGCGCGGCGTATATTCTAGTGAAGACATCTATGCGACGCTTTACAGCTGCAACTCCACGCAAACTTCCTAAAACTTTGAGACTGAGATGCGTATGTGCACGAATCAGCATGGTTTTAAAAGCATCGCTAGTGCGAAACTCAGTTTGCCCTTTTCTCACATGATATACTGAGAGGTATGGATGAAAGGAAACAGGCAGATTCCTTATTTCTAGATTTCCCGGACGCATTTATCGCGGCTGCTCATTTGCAGGCTGTTAACAAAGGTACGAACATATGGAATAATTCCATAGATCGTGAGTGGCTCGAATTCTTCTTGAAGAAAGCAACCCAGTATGTTGTTCTCGACGGCGAATGTACACTACTGGCCATTAAAATTGCTGCACCACGAAGATGACGTGCTACAGACGCGAAATTTAACCGACAGGAAGAAGATGCTGTGATATGCAAATGATTAGCTTTTCAGAGCATTCACACAAGGTTGGCGCCGTCGGTGCCATCTGCAACGTGCTCATATGAAGAAAGTTTCCAACTGATTTCTCATACACAAACAGCTGTTGACCGGCGTTGCCTGGTGAAACGTTGTTGTGATGCCTCGTGTAAGGAGGACTTTGATAAAGGTTGAATTGTAGCCTATAGGAATTGCGGTTTATCGTATCGAGACATTGCTGCTCACGATGGTTTAGATCCAATGACTATTAGCAGAATATGGAATCGGTGGGTTCAGGAGGGTAATACGGAACGCCGTGCTGGATCCCAACGGCCTCATATCACTAGCAGTCGAGATGACATGCATCTTATCCGCATGGCTGTAACGAATCGTGCAGCCACGTCTCGATCCCCGAGTCAACGGATACGGACGTTTGCAAGACAACAACCATCTGCACGAATAGTTCGACGACGTTTGCAGCAGCATGGACTATCAGCTCGGAGAGCATGGCTGCTGTTACCCTTGACGCTGCATCACAGACAGGAGCGCCTGCGATGGTGTACTCAAAGACGAACCTGGGTGCACGAATGTCAAAACGTCATTTTTTCGGACGAATCCAGGTTCTCTTGACAGCATCATGATGGTCGCATCCGTGTTTGGCGACATCGCTCTGAGCGCACATTGGAAGCGTGTATTCGTCATTGCCACACTGGCGTATCACCCCGTGTGATGGTATGGGGTGCCATTGGCTACACTTCTCGGTCATCTCTTGTTCTCATTGATGGCACTTTGAACAGTGGACTTTACATTTCAGGTGTTTTACGACCCATGGCTCTACCCTTCACTCGATCCCTGCGAAACCCTACATTTCAGCAGGATAATGCACGAACGCATGTTGCAGGCCCTGTACGGGCCATTCTGAATACAGAAAATGTTCGACTGCTGCCCTGTCTAGCACATTCTCCAGATCTCTCACCAACTGAAAACATCTGGTCAATGGTGGCCGAGCAACTGGCTCGTCACAATACGCCAGTCACTACTCCTGATGAACTGTGGTATCGTGTTGAAGCGGCATGGGCAACTGTACCTGTGCACGCCATCCAAGCTCTGTTTGACTCAATGCCCAGACGTATCAAGGCCGTTATTACGGCCAGAGGTGGTTGTTCTGGGTACTGATTTCTCAGGATCTATGAACCGAAATTGCGTGAAAATGTACTCACAGGTTAGTTCTAGTGTAATATATTTGTCCAATGAATATCCGTTTATCATCTGCATTTCTTCTTGGTATAGCAATTTTAATGGCCAGCAGTGTATATGTGATTCAAAAAGTGCTTGAAGTGAAGTGAAGCGCAGTCCCAGCAACGATAGTAGTTGTGTATCTTTGAGTATGGACTCTAAAAATAAGACAATCGATTTATTAAAAAAATGACTGTTAATCTGTATCTTGTGGAAAGAGGGCGCGCCGATAGGCCGTCGCTCAGAACGTATTGTTACATTTTATGAAAATTGATATTTTACTGATAAAACCGAGTAAAGTATGTGTTGTCAAACATTTATGTATACAAATTTTCTGGAAGCGAAGAATATAAATATCTTGTTTTTGGAAAAGGAAGTGAACTTCATTGTCGTTGCCGTCTATCAATCGACAGAATTGTAAGAGTACAAAGATCACTAAAATACAGGAAAAGAAATGCATTCTCTATAGTTGTCGTTCAATAAGTAACAATCTCTCATAATTTCTTAATTACAGTAACTGGATTATGTTCTTGCACAGTAGTATAGTGCTAAACCCCACCTACTAATTTTGATGTAGCAGGACGTGTAGTTTGAACGAAGTTTGTGTGCCACGAAAAGCAGATTGCTGTTCGATCTTATTTACTTACAACAGTGGTCACTTACGTATGAAAATCTACGAAAACTTGGGCTCAAAGCTATCCGCAATACGGCCAAGTAACTAAAAGAGTCGTATTTTAAACCTTAAAGAACAATAACTTCCTCCAAATTGTAATACGTCACCAACTGGTGCAGAAGCTGATCATTCAAGGAGGCAGCAACCAAAATTCAGGTACCAGTTACGACTTAAAGTAAAAATCTCAATCAAAAATCAGTCTCTCTCTCTCTGTCTCCAAGCACATATATAAATGTTCATATTATTAAGATAAAAGTTATTTTATAGCATTAATAAAAAATAGTAATTCAGACTGTTTTTCATTCATTTTTCTAGCATGAACCGCACGAGTGCTCTGTAACTAATCTCCTTAGCAGAAGGATTGCATTTTCGTAGTATCATACCAATGAACTAAAGTTCTGCCACGTGTTTACTTACGACTAAGCCCATGTGATCTTCCCATTTCGTATCCTTAATAAATTACTACTCCCAGATATTCTTGTAAGTTGGCCGAATCCAGTTGTGACTCACTGGTACTGTATTCATAAGTTTCTGCGTTTCTGAATTTTGTGACGTACACAATTGTACATTAAAAGCAAGTTGCCAATCTTTGCAACAGTTTGAAATCTTATCAATATCTAACTGAATACTTGTGCAGTCGTTGCATCGTCTTGCAAAAAGTCTCAGTTTACTATTAATATTCTCTGCAAGGTCATTAATAGACTGATGAGCCAAACAATTAAGAACGCCTGCTTAATAGCTTGTTTGTCCGTCTCCGGAAAGAAATACATCACTGACTCTGCCTATAAGGGATCCGACAGTTTATTAGAGGGTTTGTGGAAGTATGTGGCATTAGATGTCTACGCACAGGTTATGTAATTCGCGCAAATAACGGGCCGCTGATTTGCGTACTCGGAGATGGCGCCCGATAGCGAGCCAGATAAGTTCTATAGATTTTACATTAGGCAAATTTGTTCGCCAAGAGATCAAAGTGAGTTCACTATAACGCTCCTCAAACCACTGTAACACTCTTGTGGCTCCGAGTCTTGTTCAATTATGCTGCTGAAAGATGACATCGCCGTTGGGGAAGACATCAAGCAAAAAGGGACACCGTCAGCGTGTCTTAGATTACTGCCACAGATTCCATAACATAATACTACTCCTACCAGACTTCACAGCAAACATAAACATAGCCAAAGCCTTGCAGACAAACAAAAATTACACGAGGCGAAATGTAGTGTGAGGGGGGCTATGCGAGTGGCGTTCAACGAATTCGAAAGTAAAGTTCTATTTACTGATTTGGCAGAAAATCCTTAAGAAATTTTGGTCTTACGTCAAAGCGGTAGGTGGATCGAAACAAAATGACCAGACCCTCTGTGACCAAAATGGTATTGAAACATAGGATGACAGACTAAAGGCCGAAATACTAAATGACTTCTTCCAAAGCTGTTCCACAGGGGAAGACTGCACTGTAGTTCCTTCTCTAGATTGTCACACAGATGACAAAATGATAGATATCAAAATAGATGACAGAGGGATAGAAAAACAATTAAAATCGCTCAAAAGAGGAAGGCCACTGGACCTGATGGGATACCATTTCGATTTTACACAGAGTACGCGAAGGAACTTGCCCCCCTTCTTGCAGCGGTGTGCCATAGGTCTAGAAATCTACTCTGTAGGAATCAGCATGGGTTTCGAAAAAGACGATCGTGTAAAACCCAGCTCGCACTATTCGTCCACGAGACTCAAAGGGCGACAGACACGGGTTCCCAGGTAGATGCCGTGTTTCTTGACTTCCGCATGGCGTTTAATACAGCTCCCCACAGTCTTTTAATGAACAGGGTAAAAGCATATGGGCTATCAGACCAATTGTGTGATTGGATTGAAGAGTTCCTAGATAACAGAACTCAGCATGTTATTCTCGATGGAGAGAAGTCTTCCGAAGTAAGAGTGATTTCAGGTGTGCCGCAGGAGAGTGTCGTAGGACCGTTGCTATTCACAATATATATAAATGACCTTGTGGATGACATCGGAAGTTCATTGAGGCTTTTTGCGGGTGATGCTGTAGTATATCAAGAGGTTGTAACAATGGAAATTTATTCTGAAATGCAGGAGGATCTGCAACGAATTGATGCATGGTGCAGGGAATGGCAATTGAATCTCAATGTAGACAAGTGTAATGTGCTGCGAATACATAGAAAGAAAGATCCTTTATCATTTAGCTGCAATATAGCAGTTCAGCAACTGGAAGCAGTTATTCCATAAATTATCTGGGAGTAGGCTTTAGGAGTGATTTAAAATGGAATGACTGTTATAAAATTAATCGTCGGTAAAGCAGATGCCAGACTGAGATTCATTGGAAGAATCCCAAGGAAATGCAATCCTAAAACAAAGGAAGTAGGTTACAGTACACTTGGTCGCCCACTGCTGGAATACTGTTCACCGGCGTGGGATCCGTACCAGATGGGGTTGAAAGAAGAGATAGAGAAGATCCAACGGAGAGCAGCGCGCTTCGTTACAGATCATTTAGTAATCGCGAAAGCGTTATGGAGACGGTAAACTCCAGTGGAAGATTCTGCAAGAGAGACGCTCAGTAGGTCGCAAGGGGATTTTGTTGAAGTTTCGAGAACATACCTTCACCGAAGAGTCAAGCAGTATATTGCTCCCTCCTACGTATATCTCGCGAAGAGACCGTGAGGAGAGAGATTAGAGCCCACACAGAAACATACCGACAATCCTTCTTTCCACGAACAATACGAGACTGGAATAGAAGGGAAAACCGATAGAGGTACTCAGGGTACCCTGCGCCACACACCGTCAGGTGGCTTGTGGAGTGTCGTTGTAGAAGTAGATGTAGACTGCGTCCGTAGCGCGCTGCACGTTTCCAGCCGCCGTTCACATCGACGACGGCGTTAGTGTAGGCGACCGTCGCCCTAGTGGACCAAAAATGTGGTTCACCGGAGGAGCCGATACGTTTGCATTGATCGACCGTCGAATCCCGATTGTCTCGTGCCCACTGCAGTCACAATTAAGAATGTCAATGGGTCAACATGTGAACACGTAGGGGTGGTGTGCTGCGGAGCTTCATGTTCGACGATGCACGACGAACAGTGCGCTCCTAAACAATTGTGCGTGCACCAACATTGTGCTCTTTCGGCAGAGATGGCACAGATCACCGTGTATCCTACTTTTAGAGAGCACACAAGCCTCCGAACCCCACGTTCTGTGACGAATCGTGGATATCCAGCCTCTTTCTGTAGATGCTCACGACAGTAGCACGTGAACATTCCATCAGCTTCGCAGTTTTTGAGATACTCCCCCACAGGCTCTGCTTAACAATAATCAGCCCTTTGTCGAAGTCGCTGATCTCAATGTATTTTGACATTTGCAGCTCATATCCTCGCTAGGGCTATCCTCCGTCCGTGTCTGTTCCGCCCATTAGCTTTTGTTACCGCGTCACGTGCCCACGACACCACCAGGCGGCATACAACGTCACGGTGGGCAATGGTCATGTTTTGGCTTCTCAGCGTATGTTCCTCTAGTATTTAGTTTGTTGACTACTGTCGCTAATCAATGACGAGCTGTTTAGCCCACCAACAGCTTCTTTCCTACCGTATCCCTTTCGTCGCAAGTAGCCTCTTATATTCAAGGTCCAATAAAGTTTCACAAATATGACGTATTGGCACCGATCGTCTGCACTAAATAGAGCCATCGTTCCTCCACCCAAACCAGTCTACATCTACATCTACATTTATACTGCGCAAGCCACCCAACGGTGTGTGGCGGAGGGCACTTTACGTGCCACTGTCATTACCTCTGTTTCCTGTTCCAATCGCGTATGGTTCGCGGGAAAATTGACTGCCGGAAAGCCTCCGCGCGCGCTCGAATCTCTCTAATTTTACATTCGTGATCTCCTCGGGAGGTATAAGTAGGGGGAAGCAATATATTCGATACCTCATCCAGAAACGCACCCTCTCGAAACATGGATAGCAAGCTACACCGCGATGCAGAGCGTCTCTCTTGCAGAGTCTGCCACTTGAGTTTGGTAAACATCTCCGTAACGCTATCACGCTTACCAAATGACCCTGTGACGAAACGCTCCGCTCTTCTTTGGATCTTCTCTATCTCCGCTGTCAACCCGACCTGGTACGGATCCCAAACTTATGAGCAATACTCAAGTATAAGTCGAACGAGTGTTTTCTAAGCCTCCTCCTTTGTTGATGGACTACATTTTCTAAGGACTCTCCCAATGAATCTCAACCTGGCACCCGCCTTACCAACTATTAATTTTATATGATCATTCCACTTCAAATCGTTCCGTACGCATACTCCCAGATATTTTACAGAAGAAACTGCTACCAGTGTGTGTTCTGCTATCATATAATCATACAATAAAGCATCCTTCTTTCTATGTATTCGCAATACATTACATTTGTCTATGTTAAGGGTCAGTTGCCACTCCGTGCACCAAACGCCTATCCGCTGCAGATCTTCCTGCATTTGGCTGCAATTTTCCAATGCTGCAACTTCTCTGTATACTACAGCATCATCCGCGAAAAGCCACATGGAATTTCCGTCACTATCTACTAGGTCATTTATATATATTGAGAAAAGAATGGTCCCATAACACTTCCCTCTGGCACGCCAGATGTTACTTTACGTTCTGTAGACGTCTCTCCATTGAGAACAACATACTGTGTTCTGTTTGCTCTATCCAGCCACACAGCTGGTGTGATATTCCGTAGGCTCTTACTTTGTTTATCAGGCGACAGTGCGGAACTGTATCGAACGCCTACGGGTGTCAAGGAAAACGGCATCTACCTGGGAGCCTATATCTAATATTGTCTGACTTGGCTTGAGGAAGGCCTTGAAAATAAGGTCGAAACGTTTTCACAGTTGCAATTAAAGTATTTAGTACAGTGACGCAGTACTACACTAGAATTGTTGATATTTTTAAAACTATTGGGAAAAAAGTTATTGAATATAATATATCGACGGGAAAAATATAGACGAACTGGTCTATAAAAATATCGGCTGCACGTTGTAAATACACTGCCAGTTTCAGAGCTGTACAAAAAAATTGATTTATTATTAGACATTCTGTACATCAACAAGCTAGCAGCCTGCTTATCTCCCTCAGAGCAAGAATTGAAAGGAAAACGACGTACGTTCACGCTTGGCTATAATCACTTTGCTAACAATGGTAACTGCAGGTATATTGGGCAATAAAAGGTGTGCGATGGGCCTGTCGTTCGGGTTTGTCACATATTGGCTCCGACTGGAACACTTCATGTCGAGTTTCCTGTTTTTTTCATTTCTGCAAAGGCCAGCGACCTTGCAGTCGTAGTGTCAAAATTGCGTAATGAAGTTAAACTCTGCAGTTACTGCTAGTAACGCCGAGCGCCGACTACGTTACCATTTCCCCACACACGTTCCCACCCACCGCAAAGACCAAACCTGTCGTTTGTATTTTTGTTCCTCAGTTTCAGCAGTTGTTATTGAAGAGTTCCGATGTGAAGACACAGCACACTAGATGCGTCATAAACGGCTTTTTAACACAACTGGTGTGCTATTTCTGCACATCATGAATCGAGTTACTCCATTCACCCCTTCCCCCCCCCCCCCTTCCCAGGCCACAGTGCAATCGGATTTCTAGTTAGTGGCACCTACGGCGCCTATACTAGCTTCATACAGACAAAGAAAAAGACTGGACGTGATGAAAGCTCAAAAAGTAGTAAAACTCCTTCACACAGTGATAGTAAAACTGTGTTCTACACTACTGGCCATTAAAACTGCTACACCACGAAGATGACGTGCTACAGACGAGAAATATAAGCGACAGGAAGAAGATGCTGTGGTATGCAAATGATTAGCTTTTCAGAGCATTCACACAAGGTTGGCGCCGGTGGCGACACATACAACATGCTGACATGAGGAAAGTTTCCAACCGATTTCTCATACACATACAGCAGTTGACCGGCGTTGCCGGGTGAAACGTTGTTGTGATGCATCGTGTAAGGAGGAGAAATGCGTACCATCACCTTTCCGACTTTGATAAAGGCCGGATGGTAGCCTATCGAGATTGCGGTTTATCTTATCGCGACATTGCTACTCCCGTTGGTCAAGATCCAATGACTGTTAGCAGAATATGGAATCTGTGGGTTCAGGAGGGTAATACGGAACGCCGTGCTGGATCCCAACGGCCTCGTATCACTAGCAGTCGAGATGACAGGCATCTCATCCGCATGGTTGTAACGGATCGTGCAGCCACGTCTCGATTCCTGAGTCAACCGATGGGGAGGTTTGCAAGACAACAACCATCTGCACGAACAGTTCGACGACGTTTGCAACAGCATGGACTATCAGCTCGGAGACTGTAGCTGCGGTTACCCTTGACGCTGCATCACAGATAGGAGCGCCTGCGATAGTGTACTCAACGACGAACCTGGGTGCACGAAAGGCAAAACGTCATTTTTTCGGACGAATCCAGGTTCTGTTGACAGCATCATGATGGTCGCATCCGTGTTTGGCGACATCGCGGTGAACACACATTGGAAGCGTGTATTCGTCATCGCCATACTGGCGTATCACCCGGTGTGATGGTGTGGGGTACCATTGGTTACACGTCTCGGTCACCTCTTGTTCGCATTGACGGCACTTTGAACAGTGGTGTTTTACGACCCGTGGCTCTACCCTTCATTCGATCCCCACGAGACCCTAAATTTCAGCAGGATAATGCACGACTGCATGTTGCAGGTCACGTACGGGCCTTTCTGGATACAGAAAATATTCGACTGCCGCCCTGGCCAGCACATTCTCCAGATCTCTCACCAACTGAAAACGTCTGGTCAATGGTGGCCGAGGAACTGGCTCGTCACAATACGCCAGTCACTCTCTTGATGAACGGTGGTATCGTGTTGAAGCTGCACGGGCAGCTGCACATGTACATGCCATCTAAGCTCTGTTTGACTCAATGCCCAGGCGTATCAATGCCGTTATTACTGCCAGAGGTGGTTGTTCTGGGTACTGATTTCTCAGGATCTATGCACCCCTATAGCGTGAAAATGTTATCACATGTCAGTTCTAGTATAATATATTTGTCCAATGAATGCCCGTTTATCATCTGCATTGCTTCTTGGTGTGGCAATTTTAATGGCCAGTACTGTACTACAATTTCAGAAGAACAACTTAAAGTATTTGTCGAAGATGGACATTTCTGTATCGATATATCGGTGGAAAATTGCTGTCGATACAGATCGATTATTAGTGTGATCTGGATCGGCATCTCGCAATACCGATGTATCTATATTTCATTCTACCTCCTCGGTAGACCTATGCAACACACAGAAGAATTTTTTAGGTACTCATAGACTCACCTTATTTATCTGGCCAGAGTTGTTTCTGCAACAGAATAAATAATTCAGAACAGCCTTCACTGCGTAATGCAGGGTGACAATGCGCTGAGCGCCACGTGCCTTTCTTATTAGCGGGAAGAGAATGAGCGGGAAGTGGAGAAAACTTCGAGTCACCGTGCCGGAAGCGCGCTCCTTAGCGCGGTAATTTACCCGCGACCACTCAACGCGTCGGCCGCTCTCCCGCGTGCAGATCGCTCCAGCGAGGCGGCTCTACCGACCGGTCGCTGCCTTCCACAACAGAGACGCAAGAGGCGGCACAATGGGACCCTGGCAACCACGCCCCGACGGGACACCCCTTTTTTCTCCCACCCTTTTCCCTACGACAGCTGCGAGGTGCTGAGGGTCGGTCAGCTGCGGCCGTTATTAACTACAGAGAGCATTAGTCGCTAGATGGCTCGGCAACTTAGCGAAATACAGACTCAACCCAAACTCCGCCGTAAAAGTGGCGGAAGCAGTTCAGAGATATTTTCAGGGTACTTTGGTACGAGGGTCCCGTGGTCTCCGGTAGTTCGTTGCAGACTACATGTCGGCTGTAGTTTTAAACACGGCTGCTTAGTTAGCGACTGTTTACTAAAGGTAAAGCAATTACAGCCCTCGGTCACAGAATTTAACTCTTTTGCCCAGGTTTCGACTCTTCTATGAGTATACTATGAAAAGAAGACCCTTAGCTGCATAGGGGCGTTGATATAAGTCAACGAGGACAGTTGAAAATGTGTGCCCCAATCGGGACTCAAATCCAGCATCTCCTGCTTACATGGCAGAGGCTCTATCCATCTGAACCACCGAGGACACAGAGGATAGTACGACTGGAGGCAAGCCTTCAGTGAGACCCACATTTGCGACTTACTGTCCAACACTATATTCATAGTGCCCCAGCCCATCATTAGTCGCGGCTTTACCGCCGATTCCCGTAAGAGTTCGGGCACTGTTTGTCCTTACGCACAGGAGAAGATGGTCAAATGGCCGCTGAGCATATATATATATATATATATATATATATATATATATATATATATATATATATATATATATATATATATATAAGGCTCAGCTGCCATTTGACCCTACATTGACCCTACAGTCGTACTGTCCTTGGTGGCTCAGATGGATAGAGCGTCTGCCATGTAAGCAGGAGATCCCGGGTTCGAGTCCCGGTCGGGACACAGATTTTCAACTGTACCCGTTGACTTATATCAACGCCTGTATACAGCTAAGGGTATTCATTTCATAGTAATTTCATTCTAACAAGCTGCATGGTCACCAATGGTATCTGTTCTTTCGGACATGTCAGAAAGAACAGATACCATCTTCATATACAGGGTGTTTCAAAAATGACCGGTATATTTGAAACGGCAATACAAAGTAAACGAGCAGCGATAGAAATACACCGTTTGTTGCAATATGCTTGGGACAACTTTACATTTTCAGGCAGACAAACTTTCGAAATTACAGTAGTTACAATTGTCAACAACAGATGGCGCTGCCGTCTGGGAAACTCTATAGTACGATATTTTCCACATATCCACCATGCGTAGCAATAATATGGCGTAGTCTCTGAATGAAATTATCTGAAACCTTTGACAACGTGTCTGGCGGAATGGCTTCACATGCAGATGAGATATACTGCTTCAGCTGTTCAATTGTTTCTGGATTCTGGCGGGACACCTGGCCTTTCAAGTGTCCCCACAGAAAGAAGTCACAGGGGTTCATGTCTGGCGAATAGGGAGGCCAATCCACGCCGCCTCCTGTATGTTTCGGATAGCCCAAAGCAATCACACGATCATCGAAATATTCATTCAGGAAATTAAAGACGTCGGCCGTGCGATGTGGCCGGGCACCATCTTGCATAAACCACGAGGTGTTCGCAGTGTCGTCTAAGGCAGTTTGTACCGCCACAAATTCACGAAGAATGTCCAGATAGCGTGATGCAGTAATCGTTTCGGATCTGAAAAATGAGCCAATGATTCCATTGGAAGAAATGGCGGCCCAGACCAGTACTTTTTGAGGATGCAGGGACGATGGGACTGCAACATGGGGCTTTTCGGTTCCCCATATGCGCCAGTTCTGTTTACTGACGAAGCCATCTAGGTAAAAATAAGCTTCATCAGTAAACCAAATGCTGCCCACATGCATATCGCCGTCATCAATCCTGTGCACTATATCGTTAGCGAATGTCTCTCGTGCAGCAATGGTAGCGGCGCTGAGGGGTTGCCGCGTTTGAATTTTGTGTGGATAGAGGTGTAAACTCTGGCGCATGAGACGATACGTGGACGTTGGCGTCATTTGGACCGCAGCTGCAACACGGCGAACGGAAACCCGAGGCCGCTGTTGGATCACCTGCTGCAATAGCTGCGCGTTGCCCTCTGTGGTTGCCGTACGCGGTCGCTCTACCTTTCCAGCACGTTCATCCGTCACGTTCCCAGTCCGTTGAAATTTTTCAAACAGATCCTTTATTGTATCACATTTCGGTCCTTTGATTACATTAAACCTCCGTTGAAAACTTCGTCTTGTTGCAACAACACTGTGTTCTAGGCGGTGGAATTCCAACACCAGAAAAATCCTCTGTTCTAAGGAATAAACCATGTTGTCCACAGCGCACTTGCACGTTGTGAACAGCACACGCTTACAGCAGAAAGACGACGTACAGAATGGCGCACCCACAGACTGCGTTGTCTTCTATATCTTTCACATCACTTTCAGCGCCATCTGTTGTTGAAAATTGTAACTACTGTAATTTCGAAAGTTTGTCCGCCTGAAAATGTACTGTTATCCCAAGCATATTGCAACAAACGGTGTATTTCTATCGCTGCTCGTTTACTTTTTTTTGCCGTTTGAAATATACCGGTCATTTTTGAAACACCCTGTATACAGGGTGATCCATTGATCGTGACCGAGACAAATATCTCACGAAATAAGCGACAAACGAAAAAACTACAAATAATGAAACTTGTCTAGCTTGAAGGAGGAAACCAGATGGCGCTATGGTTGACCCGCTAGATGGCGCTGCCATGGGTCAAACGGATATTAACTGCGTTTAAAAAAAAATAGGAACCCCAATTATTTATTACATATTCGTGCAGTACGTAAAGAAATATGAATTTTGTAGTTGGACCACTTTTTTCACTTTGTGATAGATGGCGCTGTAATAGTCACAAACATATGGCTCACAATTTTAGACGAACAGTTGGTAACAGATAGGTTTTTAAAATTAAAATAAGGAACGTAGGTGCGTTTGCACATTTTATTTCGGTTGTTCCAACCTGATGCATATACCTTTGTGACCTGATCATTTCTGAGAACGCATGCTGTTACAGCGTGATTACCTGTAAATACCACATTAATGCAATAAACTCTTAAAATGATATCCGTCAATCTCAATGCATTTGGCAATGCGTGTAACGACATTCCTCTCAACAGCGAGTAGTTCGCCTTCCGTAATGATCGCACATGCATTGACAATGCGTTGACGCGTGTTGTCAGGCGTTGTCGGTGTTTCACGATAGCAAATATCCTTCAACTTTCCCCACAGAAAGAAATTCGGGGACGTCAGACCCGGTGAACGTGCGGGCCATGGTATGGTGTTACAACGACCAATCGACTTGTCATGAAAAATGCTATTCAGTACCGCTTCAACCGCACGCGAGCTATGTGCCGGACATCCATCATGTTGGAAGCACATCAGCATTCTGCCATGCAGTGAGACATCTTGTAGTAACACCGGTGGAACATTACGTAGGAAATCAGCATACACCATTTAGATTGCCATCGACAAAATGGGGGCCAATTATCCTCCCTCCCATAATGCCGCACCATGCATTAACCGTCCAAGGTCACTGATGTTCCACTTGTCGCAGCCATCGTGGGTTGCCCAATAGCGCATATTATGCTGGTTTACGTTACCGCTGTTGGTGAATGACGCTTCGTCGCTAAATAGAACGCGTGCAAAAAATCTGTCTTCGTCCCGTAATTTCTCTTGTACGATTGGCAGAACTGTACACGACGGTCAAAGTCGTCGCCATGTAATTCCTGGTGCATAGAAACACGGTACAGATGCAATCGATATTGATGTAGCACTGTCAACAGCAACATTTTTTAGATTCCCGGTTCTCGCGCAATTTGTCTGCTACTGATGTGCGGATTAACCGCGACAGCAGCTAAACCACGTACGTGGGCATCATCATTTGTTGCAGGTCGTGGCTGACGTTTCACATGTGGCTGAACACGTCCTGTTTCCTTGAATAACGTAACTATCAGGCGAACGGTACGGACACTTGGATGATGTCGTCCAGGATACCAAGCAGCATACATAGCAGACGCCCGATGGGCATTTTTATCACAATATCCATACATCAACACGATATCGACCTTTTCCACAATTGGTAAACGGTCCATTTTAACACGGGTAATGTGTCACGAAGCAAATACCGCCCGCACTGGCGGAATGTTACGTGATACCACGTACTTATACATTTGTGACTATTGTAGCGCTATCTATCACAAAGCGGAAAAAGTGGTCCAACTACAACATTCATATTTCTTTACGTACTACACGAATATATAATAAAAAATGGGGGTTCATATTTTTAAAAAACGCAGTTGATGTCCGTTTGACCTATGGCAGCCCCATCTAGCGAGCCAACCATAGCGCCATCTGGTTTCCTCCTTCAAGCTAAGACGAGTTTCGTTCGTTGTGGGTAGTTTTTTCGTTTGATGCTTATTTCTTAGATATTTGGCCCGGTCACTATCAATGGACCACTATATATATATATATATATATATGAGTGACTTCATCAGAAATTAAATATTTTTAAGTGTAGCTACTGACTAACAGTGCAAGAAAGAAACAGTACTTACATACCACGTATAAAATAAATATCAAGCTAAAGCCTTATCGCTTGAAATTTATTTTATACGTAACATGTAGAAGTACAGTTTTTTTGTATTGTTAATCAGTTTTCAGCCTTCAAGCTGTACTTCAAAGCTTTTACATATACTATATGTTACCATGTCCGCTGCTGTCAAAACTTTGCCTGTTAGTTCATGTACTAAATACTGTTCACCTTAACATTTATCTATCAATATTTTAAATTTTAGTTTCCTATTTGTATTTACGGCTACTAGATGGCACTCTTCGTGTAATGTTCGCCTGCCCGCAGTTGCTAACGCAAGCGCCTCAATCTGTTGCTGCCTGTGCCCTTATATGTATGAACAGCCCATGTATTCTTTTTAAAAATTTTGTGACTAAAGTCTTATCGCTTGATATTTATCTTATGCTTGAAATGTAAGTACTGTTTCTTTCTTATACTGTTTGTCAGTACTTACGCTTTTATTTACAAATTTTTCCCAGGATTTTGTACTTATGCTGTAGGCCAATTTGAATATTTAATTTCTGATGAAGATATTCATAGAAGTGTCGAAACCTCGTCAAAAGACTTAAATTTGGTGACCGATGGTATAAATGGTTCAAATGGCTCCGAGCACTATGGGACTTAACTTCTGAGGTCATCAGTCCCCTAGAACTTACAACTACTTAAACCTAACTAACCTAAGGAGATCACATACATCGATGCCTGAGGCAGGATTCGAACCTGCGACCGTAGCGGTTGCGAGGTTCCAGACTGTGGCGCCTAGAACCGCTCGGCCACCTCGGCTGGAGGTGACAGAAGGCTGTAATTGCTTTAACATATCGTTTAATTTTTTACCCCCACTTACGTATGACCTTGAAAAAGTAAGCTACACATTTCGTGCCGCGCTACCATTTGTAGGAGTGTTAAACCAGAAATTGGTTACAATAGTTACATGTCTGTCGTTTGAAGCTGATAAAAAAATATTTTATTCAAAATAATGTCCACTGCTGTTTATACATTTCTACCACCTCTCCGGCAGGCTATGAACGTCACGCCAAAAAAACAGCTCATCTTTTGAAGCGAGCCGTTTTCTTACATTTTCATACGAATTGAAGCGTTGTTGTGCGAGAGCGTGCAAATAGATGAAAATCGGACGGAGCCAAGTATGGAGAATAAGCCGCATGCCATAGTATTTCCCAAATGAACGCTTCGATCGTTTCCCTGACCCGTTTTGCTGTGTGTGATAGGGCGTTATCATGGAGCAGTATGACTTTGTGTTGCCTTTTCCGTATTCCGGTCGGTTTTCATCCAGTGTTCTATGTAAATCGATCTTTTGCTGTTAGTAGCGATCAGTGTTAACAGTTTCACCAGGTTTTAGCAGCTCATAATAGATGACACCCTTCTGACCCAACCAAACACAGAGCATTGTCTTCTTTCCAAAGTGATTTGGTCTTACAGCGGATGTCGATGGTTTTGCCTGGATTCACCCATGTTTTACAACGCTTAGCATTCTCAAAATACATCCATTTTTCCATCTCTTGTCACTACTCGATGGAGAACGAGTTTCTTTTGTGTCGGGCGAGCAGCATTTCACAAGGTCTTTCGATTTGCTTGCTGTCTTTCAATCAGTTCATGCGGAACCCATTTTCTCACTTTCTGCGCCTTTCTCATAGCTTTCAACCGAAGAGAAACGGCTTTCTGCGCCACATTCAATTGTTCCGCGAGTTCCTGTTGAGTTTGAGTATCATCCTCATCCAAAAAGGCCTGGAATTTGTTGTCTTCGAACTTTCGGTGATTTCCGCGCTCGTCGTTTATCACGTCAAAATCACCACTTTTGAATTTTATGAATCACTCGAAACACTGTGTTTCCCAAGACCGTCTTCACCGAAAGCTTCGACAGGCATTCGATGCTGTTCTGCAGCAGTTTTCTTCAAATGATAACTGAAAACCAACGCTGTCCGCAAATCATAGTTCGTAGGTACAAAACTCAACGTGTTTACGGGTTTGAAACAGATACAGATGTATGGAACTTGGGTTACTATGTGTTAACACTCGTCGTCGCCCGATACATGAATCAAATGGCACTGCAGACGTGGTCTCACAGGCCCTACATTGAGGGCTAGCACAATCTATAGGAAAATTCCGGTTTCATACTTTGTAAGTAGGCTTTTAGGTTTTTATGTTGGTAATGTCAGGTAGCACTCTGTATAGAAATCACTGGCTGTTCTGTGTGCAGTCTGGTTGGCATTGTTGGAATATTCGCTATTGTAGTGTTGGGCAGTTGGATATGAAAGCGCGTAGCGTTGCGCAGTTGGAGGTGAGCCGCCAGCAGTGGTGGATGAGGAGAGAGATGGCAGAATTTTGAGAGCGGACGATCTGGACGTGTGTCCATCAGAAAGAGTAAATTTGTAATATTGGATATCATGAACTCATATATACTGCCAGCAGAATAAAAGGTTCTAACTGCTGAAGGCACTAACTGCTGATAGGCATAGTTAGCAAATGAAAGATCTTAATAATGCTCAAAAGTAATATATATTCGCATTTCAACTGTCGTCCGCTAATAATTCAGCCGCGACTGCTATGGTCGCAGGTTCCAATCCTGCCTCGGGCATGGATGTGTGTGTTGTCCTTAGGTTAGTTAGGTTTAATTAGTTCTAAGTTCTAGGGGACTGATGACCACAGATGTTAAGTCCCATAGTGCTCAGAGCCAATAATTCTGCCATTACGACTTATGGAGTACAGAATTTGGAACTAGATCTCGGATTGAGACGTTCTTTGGTGTGGAACTTCAGAGTGGCAGACGTGATGGAGCTTATCATCGGCGCAGACCTCTTGGCGCATCACCGCCTGATGTCTAGCGTCGCCAACGCTTGGCTGTTCGACACAGTGACAGGGCTGTCCATCACTGGATTCCGGAGCCACTCTGCAACTTAACGACGCCAAGGCGATCCAGGCTGCGGACGGCAGGTACTCTAAGCTTCTAGCGCCGTTCCGTGCTCTCACGAGGCCTCCAGGGGCCAACAAAAGGTACGTCATGATAACGGTTGTCGTTGATGTGGTCTTCAGTCCAGAGACTGGTTTGATGCGGCTCTCCATGCTACTCTATCCTATGCAAGCTTCTTCATCTCCCAGTACCTACTGCAACCTACATCCTTCTGAATCTGCTTAGTGTATTCATCTCTTGATCTCCCTCTACGATTTTTACCCTCTACGCTGCCCTCCAATACTAAACTTGTGATCCCTTTATGCCTCAGAACATGCCCTACCAGCCCCCTTCTCCTAGTCAAGCTGTGCCACAAACTTCTCTTCTCCCCAATCCTATTCAGTACCTCCTCATTAGTTACGTGATCTACCCTTCTAATCTTCAGCATTCTTCTAAAGCACCACATTTCGGAAGCTTCTATTCTCTTGTCTAAAATATTTATCGTCCACGTTTCAATTCCATACATGGCTACACTCCTTACAAATACTTTCAGAAACGACTTCCTGACACTTAAATCTATACTGGAGGTTAACAAATTTCTCTTCTTCAGAAACGCTTTCCTTGCCATTTTGCTCCCCAAATAGCAAAACTCATTTACTACTTTAAGCGTCTCATATCCTAATCTAATTCTCTCAGCATCACCCGATTTAATTCGACTACATTCCACTATCCACGTTTTGCTTTTGTTGATGTTCATCTTACATCCTCCTTTCAAGACACTGTCCATTCCGTTCAGCTGCTCTTCCGCGTCATTTGCTGTCTCTGACAGAATTACAATGCCATCGGCGAACCTCTAAGTTTTTATTTCTTCTCCACGGATTTTAATTCCTACTCCGAATTTTTCTTTTGTTTCCCTTAGTGCATGCTCAATATACAGATTGAATAACATCGGGGAGAGGCTACAAACCTGTCTCACTCCCTTCCCAACCACTGCTTCCCTTTCATGCCCCTCGACTCTTATAACTGCCATCTGGTTTCTGTACAAATTGTAAATAATAAGTAACTAATTGTAAATAACTATGAGAACATCGAAAGCTTATAACTCTACTGAGTTCCTACCACCAACTGTCACCATACTAGAGCCCGCTTCACGTAAGACGATGCTTCCGCGCATAGAGGCGGAGCGATAGGGAGGCGTTGAGGGGATGAGGTTTCCGCATGCGTGGCGGCAGAGAGCGGGCAAACAAGAGTCCGTGTTGTCGAACTCTGTTGCTGCGGCAACAATGATGCTCATTTGCTTCGGTACATCGTATCACACTTTCAAATCTATGTGGGAGTAATACATTTTAAAACCGATTTCGATCATTCGTCTACATGAGAGAAGTCTTACTTTTGAGTCTTAAGGTTGTGTCTACGGCTCCACAGCAATTGTCTGTGTGACGTCGGAAGGCGAGAGAACAGATGATACTTCTTTGTGAAGACGTCAAGAGCAATTTTTCTCAAAACGACGACTGTCTAACGACAAGATAATCGAAAATAGTTGCAATAATTGCCATTTATTACGATTTGGACTGTGTTATAAGTAAAAATGTAATACGTAACAAAATAAACTACGTATTTGTTTGACAATTACTTCTACTCCATATAATTTTTAAATGTGTGTAACGCGCGTATGTGGGTGTGTTTCATTGCTGTTCTGTGTAAACCACTATGCGTAAAAAAAGAATTACTGGTAGCAAACACTAGTGCAAATGATTATCGTAAAAATTGTCAGTATGTTATATTTTTCGGTGTCAACAGGCATTATGAGTTTAAACTAACTTGTTCGATATTACAGTGGGAGAACGCACTTGTGATCCATTGAACAAGCTAACAAGTAACCATGTTCTGTGGATAACTCGATGGAATTCTGACCGATAACGTCGAAAACCCCGATATCTCGATAGGTGGCCTTCCCTTTCATTTTAAGGCGTTTTCCATTCGTGCCATGAAAATGAGAGAAGTTTACGTGTCGAAATAGTGGAGTTTACCAGCCGCATTCTCGCAAGTAATGCAACAGGCTGGGAAAGGCTTAACTTCTCCTTGGGTAAATGTGTTGAACATTATACACCGAATACATCACAGGCTACATATTCCCAGCCAATAAAAGCTAGGGAGTTCTCCAGTACAGTGTATGCAATATGTTGACAAAAAAGTTTTTAACAATGAACCTTTAAAACCAAGAAAGATCATTATTTTGTTTCAGTCTACCCTGCAATGCCATCTACTATCTGAGTCCATGTCCGAAATATCTGATTGTAAAATTAGGATGATACAAGACTTTATCCATCTTTACCTCCATGTGAAAGTCTAATTTTTGAAACTTTTGAGCGTGACACACACAGTGTGCTCATGCTAAAGGGGATGTTGTCTGAAGCTTCGTGCTCAAGCCTTTCAGTGTCTGTTATCTTGAATGTTTTTCCCACATAGCTTGTAACTTGCGCGCAGTTTAACTCTATAGGTTTATACTGGCAGTAATATGTGAGTAAACGCAGAACTGTGTGACCACATTCACATTCAAAAAACTGAAATTTGTACATTCTGTCGCGTGACTTTTATAGATTAAGGAGCTGCAAGGGTTCAGCACGAGTCTGGCTTATATTGTCCAGAATATTTTTCTTTTTCAGCCAGAGCACAATATCCCCTTTCCTGGTGTTCGTACTTGATCATTTCTCTGTAACAGCTGAATGATAACTACCACGGTAATTACAATGACCGACTTCGAAGCTAGGTATGGCAAGAATTGTTCAGTGAATCACTTCTTGCAACTGACAGCGTTCATATCCAAATGATAGTCACTATTGTTTTCCTTACATCTAAATACAAGTTTACTCTCAGGAACCAAATCAGAAGAAGAAATAGCATGCAGAATAAGTATCCGAGAACCTTTTCCTAAGGGAACTTAAAACCCCCAGTACCATCACTCATTTTCCAGCAGGTATTCATGGAATGATTCTGATTCACCCATGTTTCATCAAGCAACTGTAGAACTACCTCTTCCTTTTGTAACGTGCATGTTTAGAAAGGACGTTCTTTGTGCTGCTTCTATGCCACTTCTTTCAATTAAAAACTTTCTTCTTAACATGTTTAAAACCAATGTATTTATAACTCTTTACATTCACGAAGCGATACATTTTAAGCCAATTTGCTTACGTGTAATTGCAACAAGTTTTTGTGATGTTGGGTATTCCCTTCTTATACAGGGAGTTACAAAAAGGTACGGCCAAACTTTCAGGAAACATTCCTCACACACAAATAAAGAAAAGATGTTATGTGGACATGTGTCCGGAAACGCTTAATTTCCATGTTAGAGCTCATTTTAGTTTCGTCAGTATGTATTGTACTTCCTCGATTCACCGCCAGTTGGCCCAATTGAAGGAAGGTATTGTTTACTTCGGTGCCAGTGTTGACATGTGGCTCGTTGCTCAACAGTACTAGCATCAAGCAGATCAGTACGTGCTTCTGCAGTTCGCTCTTGAGCCTTGAAAATGTCAGAAATAGAAGTATCCGTTTCAGATTTAAATTTGAAGAAGTTATAAATGCGGGACGTAAACCTCCTCGACTGCTTGTGAAGCATCTACATCTACATGATAACTCTGCAATGCACAATTAAGTTCCTGTTACTCCACCGTTCCCCTCTCGAACAGTGCGCAGGAAACAAGAACGCTTTTATCTTTCCTTGTGAACTCTAATTTCTCTTATTTTATTATGATGAACTTTCCTCCCTATGAGCGCCAACAAAGTATTTTCACACTCTGAGGGGAAAGTTGGAGACTGATTTTCATGAGAAAATCGTGCCACAACGGAAAACGCCATTGTTTAGATGACTGCCACCACAATTCGCGTTATCATATCCGTGGCAGTCTCTCCCCTATTTCGCGAAAATACAAAACGAGCTGCGCTTCTTTGAACTTTCTCTATCAATTCTAACTGCAGTGGATCCCACACCTGACAGCAATACGCCAGAACAAGGCGGAAAAGCATAGTGTAAACAGTCTCTTTAGAGGACCTGTTGCATTTTCTAAGTGTTGTACCAACAAATCGAAGTCTTTGGCTTGCTTTCCATATAACGTTATCCATGTGATAGTTGTATTTTAAGTTATTCGTAATTGTAATCCTTAAGTGTTTAATTGAATTTACAGCCTGTAGCATCGTGTGTTTTATCCTGTACACCGAATTTAGTGGATTCCTTTTGGTAATCATGCGGATGACTTCAGACTTTTCATTATTTAGAGTCAGTTGCCACTTTTCTCACTACACAGATATCTTATCGTTTTCTAATTTTTTTAAATCTCTGATGACTTCATAAGACAGTAAATCACAGCATCATCTGCAAACAGTTTAAGAGGGCTGCTCAGATTGTCTCCGAAATCGTTTATTAGATCAGAAGCAGAGGAACGCCTATAACATTTCCTTGCAAATGCCAGATATCACTTCTTTTTGCTCGATGATTTTCTGTGGATTATTACAAAAAAAAATGGTTCAAATGGCTCGGAGCACTATGGGACTTAACATCTGAGGTCATAAGTCCCCTAGAACTTGAACCTAACTAACCTCTGGAGATCACACACATCCTTGCCCGAGGCAGGATTCGAACCTGCGACAGTAGCCGTCCCTCGGTTCCGGACTGAATCGCCTAGAACTGCTCGGTCACAGCGGCCGGCTCGATAACTACATACAGTGCTCTTTCTGACAGGAATGCACGAAACCAGCCGCACGACTAAGACGATACGCCATAGGCACGCAATTGAATTAAATTGCTTGTGAGGAGATTCACGTTTACTACCATCACATGACATTTTCATTCGGAAATCACACTAAAGCGTTTACAGACACACATTCACAACTATTCTACTACAAGAAAGTAACATCGACATCTGAATGAATAGTTCTGTGGCTTTGTGAATGAAACTGCATTGTTGCCAAATACGGCAACAGCGCAGCACGTAGAAGAGAGGTTCTCGCAGTCCAGTTTGTAACTCGCGTCTAGCCGCTCGGAAAGAGAACGAATCTTACTCGTTACTAGCAGATGCGCAGACGGCTGAAAATGGAGCCGCCTTCCAACATGATGCGGGCTATAACAGAGAAGTAAATAATACAACATATTCTGAAAAATCACTTTAAATCATGATCAAACTATTACCGTCTACCACAGTTGAGTCTCATATGTGCCTTCGAATGATGTGAGACGCCAAATGATCAGTTTTAGATGTTTCTATCCTGTCTTGACATCAAGTCACTTGAATCTTGCGCCAAACAGTGTTGTCTCATCATTCATCTGGACGGAGAGCGATTAAGGTGGCAGACGCGGTGCAATTATGTAGGTATTTTTATTTCAATGGGATATGTCATACGGAAGAAATCTGCATATAATTTGAACGGTACAGTTTTCACAAAGAAATCATGCCTACTGCTTTTTATGAAATGTCAGTGAGAACGAGCAAAGATGTCAGGGTGGCAGCAGTGTATAGAAACAGAATAACAGCGCAAAGCCGCAAACAGTTTGAAGTTGTGGATCGTTTGAGGTTAATTTTTGTCATGTCTCATAAAGAAGAGTTGGCTCAGGATGTTAGGAAGCTGGTGAAACAGCTAACTGGTTTCGAAGTAAGCCAATATTTTGTTATCTATATGCCATCGGGAAAAACAGAGAAAATCTATAGAAGCGGATAACCGATGAATGACATTTGCTTTTGTTAATGTTGCAGGATGATGATGAGAACCTTAAACAGTGCGAAAGTTATGCATTATCAAATATTTTGTATCACCGCTGCGTGTCTGTCGAAGGGCAAAAAGTTCGTAAAGCTATGGATGGGATAGTGACGAAATTTTTTGTACATGGCCATTTGCAAGCTTCTAAAAGATTGTCGGAGCTTTTTGAAAAGTTCTTAACAGATGAGAAATTTGAAGATCCATCCCACGTAAGCATTAGTTCCTGATGCCTTAGGTAAAACGTGAACATATGTGGTCAGACTTGTTTTACTTTTCAGTGCGACGAGCGATGGTCAATGTTATGGCTCTTGCTGTGTTTGGCAAACAGACCAACCAATAAAATTCAACCTAATGAAACGCCAGAACCCGTCAAAGAAAAGAATGGGGACGACAACTTTGATTGGGGAGCATATTTAATGGATGGAGTTGCTCCGTTTAGTAGACCGTACAAGGATGATTCAGATGTAAGTATGTGCATAGTTTTAGCTGTTTATATTATTAACTATATTGTGCAAAAAAACTCTGTTGCTGTAGTGCTGCGTCGTTCGTATTTTAGTGATGTTGTATACTTAATGTGCCCCTTCTAGTATACCTGTGTTAATAGTTTATTGGGAAATAATATATGTCCATGTTAGAAAAGTGCTGTAGTTTCTCTATGAGTAATCTTCTGGGGAACAGAAGTGGTTTTAAAATTACTCATGTATGGGGTTTCCCAAGGCTCAATGTTATGCCAACTATTGTTACTCACATTTGTAAATGATTTCCCATCCAATATACAAGAGGCTGAATTAGTTCTTTCTACAGATGACACTAGTATTTTAATCAATGCCAGCATACAAACATTAACAAAAGACGTGGTAAACAATGTTCTTAAAACTATCATTGACTGGTAAAGCTATGGATGGGATAGTGACGAAATTTTTTGTACATGGCCATTTGCAAGCTTCTAAAAGATTGTCGGAGCTTTTTGAAAAGTTCTTAACAGATGAGAAATTTGAAGATCCATCCCATGTACTACACCAATCAGTGTAACCCAAAGTGAGGACTTAATAAAATTGGAGGGAGGATGGGTGGGTGGGTGGGGGCGGGGGACTTCAGAGGTCTTAGGGGTTCATATTTATGACAATTTAAACTGGAAAAGACAACTTAGTTCAGCCTCATTGGCATTTAGAATCATTGCAAATCGTGGGCAAAGACAAATCAGTAAGATGACATGTTATGTGTATTTTCATTCGGTAATTAAATGTGTGATAATGTTCTGGGGGACTCATCTTTACATAAGAAAGTGAGTCATTCCATGTCAAATCAGCACAGTGATTTTACTTTTCATCTCAGATTTTGATGAAACTTGGCATAGAGGTAGTGTACATGTAGAAAAAGGAAAATACCCAATGTTATTAAAATGCAACTACTCATTTTGGAAATACAGCAATGTGAAATTGTCAGAAATCTCCAAACAACACGCAACTGCCATATTAATTAAAAATAATGAGATGGATGTCATTTTGCAGTATTTTCTGTGAGATTTGCTATAATATGCAACACAGTATTGAGTTGAAATGAACTTTTTTTCCAATTTAAATGAAAATATAAATTTTTAATTAGATTATCAAAAAGCACATCTTTAAAATTTTTCAAAAATTGTATAGCGTGCAAAACTTCACATTATTGTTACGTAATAACCGAAGTATGAAAGTGGGAGTGTCGTGGGTACACACCGTTGTATAACTTGAGAAATGCATATTTCACTAATAAAATACATTTTTGAAAAATTTACAGATTTAAATGGAAACATACATAACTTCATCCGTATTATATCTATGTAAGGTAACACATTCAAATTTACTTTTATCACATCCATTCAGAATGTCACTTGCGAAAGCTGATACAAACAACGCGAATGTTAAGATTACACTTCCTTTTAAATGTACCTCATATGTTTGTACAACATCATCTCCACCAGGAATCTTAATGTTATTTACAAGTACCCATAGGATGTTTGGTTTTCTAGGGTATGCTTGAGAGAGTGATGGGCCAGCTAGGTGAAGGAAGTAACTTTAACTTAAAGATCTTAATGTTTTGTTGAAACATAAGCTAGATGCCTTTTCCTGATTGGGGAGCGTATTTTAATGGATGGAGCTCTGGTGCAGACTGCACACGGTTGAAAATTGGGCTCGTGAAGATAAGTAGTTAATTCTATAAAAACTGTCAATTAAGTTAACATTACACCACAAGGAAGTTAGTCTGTTTCATATTACCTTTTGAAGGTTTCACTCATTGCAAAGTATTACAAAAAAAAAAGGGGGGGGGGGCAACCTAAGGGCTGGGCTTCTGTATACTTTTGATGTAAGTTTACATACAAATTTAAGACATTTGATTAAGTATTAAGTGAAGAATTTAGGTTGTTTTCATTAGACATATGTTTAGTAGTCCCATATCTCCTCAAGGAATTAAAGATTTTAAGTTGTCCCTTTTATTTCGTTTCAAAATGTGTAAAGTACATATAGTGCATAAGAGATCTTAGGTCTAATTTTTCAGATATACAAGTTTTGATTTTTAACCTTAGTATAAGTGCATTGCGTTACTATAGTAATAGTACATGCATATATTATCGTTCCACGCTAGCTTTAGCAACTCTTGTGATCTGTAGTTAGTGAAATATTACTTTTATTGTCCAGACAAATTTTGTAAAAATATTGTAAACAACCATGAGCAAGAAGTGTTTGATCTGCCATAGGAAAGTTAGTTCTGGAGATCTGTGCAGCTGTCTGGTGTAGTGACATGGGAATTGTGGAAGTAAATGGGTCTCTTCCATGGTATTGCAGAGTATGTTCAAGGGATAGTAACATAGCTGAACAGGAAGGGAAGATTAGAGCCCGTAAGGCTGAACTGGATAGTGCTAAAGAGGAGCTGATGAGATCAAGGGAGCAGAAGGTAGAAGGCAGGTGGGAGGAAAGTTTTGTTGTTAAGTTGAAGCCAGATCTTGCAGCAAAAATTAGGTGACAGGTACCTGGTCACAAATATTTTCAAGCCCAGTGCATGTCTTAGCCAAGTGATAAGCGGATGTAGTATCATTGTGCAAGGGTTCCACAAAGCAGGATTGTGTTGTGGTGGTAGGTGGAGTGGGAAACAGTATTGATAGGGATCAGGGCTACAATATTCAGTGTGACATGGTAAAAACAGCAGGTGCAATGAATGATACAAATGTTGGCTTGGTTCTTGCTTTCATGCGCTATGATTGGCCCCAGTTGAACAGCTCTGTCAGGAGGCTGCTTCAGGTGGCTACTTTGTCAGGCATATGTTTGGTTCCTGTTGATGGTATTGGTAGATGGGACTTCACAAGACATGGCCTGCATCTCTGTAGGAAAGGGAAGGGTAAATTGGTTGGAAGGATGGCAAAATCTTTAAGGGGGAGGGGGGAGGCAGGCACTGAAACTCATGGGAGTACGTCTTTTTTAGGCTAAGATCAGTGTCCAATCTTCCACCATTGATTGAAATCAAGCTCAATGAGAAGCTCAGACAGGCAGGTACTAGAGATGTTAAAATATCACAAGATTCACAGTACAGTGAAAAATAATGTTCATATGTCACAAGATTCTTGTAAAGGCACAGTGAAAAATAATGTTGGTATATTGCACCAGAATATCAAGGGATTAGAAAAACAAAATAGATGAGCTTGCTTGTTTCGAACATTTAGAAACTGAGGTTGGAAGAGATGTACCATGAACATCATATAGTCACAGGTATGGAAATGGTAAATGTAGATGGATATAAGATTGCAGCACATGTAAATAGAGACACTATGGAGAGAGGAGGAGTTGCCGTATCTATTAAAATCTGTCATAGTGTGAAAAATTACGAAACTAAAAAAAATTGTGTAGAGGAACATATACACTCCTGGAAATGGAAAAAAGAACACATTGACACCGGTGTGTCAGACCCACCATACTTGCTCCGGACATTGCGAGAGGGCTCTACAAGCAATGATCACACGCACGGCACAGCGGACACACCAGGAACCGCAGTGTTGGCCGTCGAATGGCGCTAGCTGCGCAGCATTTGTGCACCGCCGCCGTCAGTGTCAGCCAGTTTTCCGTGGCATACGGAGCTCCATCGCAGTCTTTAACACTGGTAGCATGCCGCGACAGCGTGGACGTGAACCGTATGTGCAGTTGACGGACTTTGAGCGAGGGCGTATAGTGGGCATGCGGGAGGCCGTCTGGACGTACCGCCGAATTGCTCAACACGTGGGGCGTGAGGTCTCCACAGTACATCGATGTTGTCGCCAGTGGTCGGCGGAAGGTGCACGTGCCCATCGACCTGGGACTGGACCGCAGTGACGTATGGATGCACGCCAAGACCGTAGGATCCTACGCAGTGCTGTAGGGGACCGCACCGCCACTTCCCAGCAAATTAGGGACACTGTTGCTTCTGGTATATCGGCGAGGACCATTTGCAACCGTCTCCATGAATCTGGGCTACGGTCCCGCACACCGTTAGGCTGTCTTCCGCTCACGCCCCAACATCGTGCAGCCCGCCTCCAGTGGTGTCGCGACAGGCGTGAATGGAGGGACGAATGGAGACGTGTCGTCTTCAGCGATGAGAGTCGCTTCTGCCTTGGTGCCAATGATGGTCGTATGCGTGTTTGGCGCCGTGCAGGTGAGCGCCACAATCAGGACTGCATACGACCGAGGCACACAGGGCCAACACCCGGCATCATGGTGTGGGGAGCGATCTCCTACACTGGTCGTACACCTCTGGTGATCGTTGAGGGGACACTGAATAGTGCACGGTACATCCAAACCGTCATCTATCCCATCGTTCTACCATTCCTAGACCGGCAAGGGAACTTGCTGTTCCAACAGGACAATGCACGTCCGCATGTATCCCGTGCCACCCAACGTGCTCTAGAAGGTGTAAGTCAACTACCCTGGCCAGCAAGATCTCTGGATCTGTCACCCATTGAGCATGTTTGGGACTGGATGAAGCGTCTTCTCACGCGGTCTGCACGTCCAGCACGAACGCTGGTCCAACTGAGGCGCCAGGTGGAAATGGCATGGCAAGCCGTTCCACAGGACTACATCCAGCATCTCTACGATCGTCTCCATGGGAGAATAGTAGCCTGCATTGCTGCGAAAGGTGGATATACACTGTACTAGTGCCGACATTGTGCATGCTCTGTTGCCTGTGTCTTTGTGCCTGTGGTTCTGTTAGTGTGATCATGTGATGTATCTGACCCCAGGAATGTGTCAATAAAGTTTCCCCTTCCTGGGACAATGAATTCACGGTGTTCTTATTTCAATTTCCAGGAGTGTAGAAGCATTTGCTTGTGAGCTTAAACTAAATAATGGTACTTTTATAATTGTAGCCATGTACAGGTCCCATTGGGAAATTCAGCTGTTTTTGAAAAACTTGGGTTCTTTGTTGTGTTATCTGTCAGACACAGGGCAGCAAATTATTGTTTGTGTGGATTTCAATGTAAATTTTTCTAAAAGAGTCGGATAGAAAGCTTGACCTTGAAGTATTACTTGATTCTTTCAGTTTGACGTCAATTATTGATGTGTGGTACAGGAAAGCAGCAAACTGATGGATAATGTTTTTATAGGCAAAGATAAATTTAACTGGATAAAAACTTTTCCTGTTAGGAATGGTATGTTTGATCATGATGCACAGGTAGTTACAGTGTATGAAATAACTCCATATAGTCATGCAAAACAGTCCTCCAAAATAAGTGTTCAATGAACAATTTAACAATTGAAAATTTTAGGGAAAGCTTGCAACAGTTGGACTGGAATGAGACATACAGGGAATCTGATGCTAATTTAAAATTTAACCAATTTCATGATACCTTTGTGAGTATACTTGAAAACAATTTCCCTAAGAAAATAGTGAAATATAATTGTAAGAAACCTTCTAAAAACCCATGGCTTTCTAAAAGGATAAAAATATCTTGTAAACAGAAAAGGGTAATTTATCTTACAGCTAGGAAGAGTAATGATTCAGAAACAGTGAAACATTATAAAAACTACTGCACTGTATTAAGAAAAGTTGCTAAAAAGTCCTGAAGTGTGTGCATTTTGTCTGAGATAAGTACGTCTAGTAATAAAATTAAAACAATTTGGAATATTGTTAAAAGGAATATAGGGCAACTGAGAGCACAAGAGGGCTGTATTTCTATCAAACTCAATGAAAAGTGGGCTGTACATTGAAGATGTGGGTCTTATGGGGAGCATGCCAGAGATAAGTCCCTGTAGTCGCACAATCCTCCATGTTCTTGATGGCTCAGATGGATAGAGCAGGAGATCCTGGTTTCGAGTCCTGGTTGGGGTACACATTTTCAACTGTCCCCGATGGTATTTATCAAAGCCTGTCAGCAGCTGAAAGGTCTGAATTCATTGCAGTTTTTATCTTGAGAGCTGCAAGATCGCCAGTGGTATATGTTCTTTCGGACATGTCCGAAAGAACAAATACCATCTTCATACCATGAAAAATTTGGTAGCAAGAAGTCATAAGTAGAAAACACTCTTAATAATAGTTTTTTAAGTATTGTAGAGAAAATAGGATCCAGCTATTATTAGAAAATGCAAGGCAGTGTATGAAAGAGGCAATACCTATGCAGTTTGATAAAACTGAAATTCAAACCACCTCTCCTACTGAAATTAGGAAAATAATAAATTCACTTAAAAGTAAAAGCTCACATGGAATTGATGGCATTTCCATCAGAGAACTAAAAGCTTGTTCCCAACAGATAAGGAGGATTCTCAGCCACATATGTAATAGCTCACTAAAACAGGTCATTTTTCCAGATGGACTGAAATACGCTGTTTTTAAACCATTGCATAAAAAGGGAGATCGGTCTGATGCTGACAACTACCACTCAATCTTGCTTCTGACAGTTTTATCCAAAATTTTTGAAAAAGTGATATAATCAAGAGTAGAATCACATATTTGTCAAGATGAAGTACAAACAAAATGTCAGTGAGATTTTCAGAAAGGCTTTTCTACAGAAAATGCTATACGTGATTTCACTGATCAGATATTAAATGCATTGAATAACTGAACATTACCCATTCCGGAAACATCCCCTAGGCTGTGGCTAAGCCATGTCTCTGCAATATCCTTTCTTCCAGGAGTGCTAGTTCTGCAAGGTATGCAGGAGAGCTTCTGCGAAGTTTGGATGGTAGGAGAAGAGGTACTGGCGGAATTAAAGCTGTGGGGACGGGCGTGAGTCGTGCTTGGGTAGCTCAGTTGATAGAGCACTTGCCCGCGAAAGGCAAAGGTCCCGAGTTCGAGTCTTGGTCAGGCACACAGTTTTAATCCATCATGAAGTTTCATATCGGCGCGCACTCCGCTGCAGAGTGAAAATTTCATTCAGGAAGAATGGTTGTTTGAATGCCTCTGTGTGTGCAGTTGTCAGTTGTTATTGTAATCTTATAATCAAGATCACTGTGTGAACAATATGTAGGGCATTGTATATCCCTAGAGTAATCATTTAAAGTCAGTTCTTGAAACGTGGCCCCCCTCCCCCGGTAGCTGAGTGGCGTCAAATAGAAAGGCTTGCTCCTGGCGAACGGTTGCCCAGACGGAAGGCCCTAGTCACATGACAATTATTTTTAGTTCTTGAAATTTTGTTAATAGACTTCCTTGGGATAGTTCGTCTGTCTACAAGAGTTAGCCAGTTAAGTTCCTTCAGTATCTCTGTGACACTCTCCCATAGATTAAACAAAACTGTGACCATTCGTACTGCCCTTCTCTGTATATGTTCAATATCCTGTTAGTTCCACTTGAGCAGTATTCTAGATTGCGTCACATGAGTGATTTGTAAGAAATCTCTTTTGTAGACCGACTGTATTTCCCCAGTATTCTATCAATAAACCAAAGTCTACCACCTGCTCTACTCATGACTGAACCTATGAGATCATTCATATCCCTATATACCCAGGTATTTGTATGAGTTGGCAGATTCAAACAGTGACTCATGATATTATAATCATAGGATACTATTTTTTTTATGTTTTGTGAAGTGCAAAATTTTATATTTCTGAACATTTAGAGCAAGTCGCCAATCTCTGTACCACATTGAAATCTTGTTAAGATGTATCCGAATATTTATGGAGCTTCTCTCAGACAGTACTTCATTATAGATAACTGCATCTGCCTGATTTTATTATTAATGTTGTCTGCAAGGTCATTAATATGCAACATGAACAGAAAGGACCCCAACACACTTCTCTGGGGCAAACCGGAAGTTACTTTTATATCTGATGATGACTCTCCATCCAAGGTCACATGTGGTGTTCTCCCTACCAAAAAGCCTCAATCCAGTCACCAATTTCACTTGATAGCTCATATGATTGTACTTTTGACAATAAATGTAGGTGTGATACTGAGTCTAATGCTTTTTGGAAGTCAAGAAACACTGCATCTACCTGGTTACCTTGATCCAAAGGATCAATAATAAATAAATAATAGTAAAAAATAAATGTGGTGAGAGAAAAGTGAGAGTTGGGTTTCACATGATTGATGTTTTCAAAATCCCTGCTGGTTGGCATAGAGGAGGTCATTCTGTTTAAGACCCCTCACTATGTTTGAGCTCAGAATATGTCCTAAGATTCTACAACAAATCAATGCCAAGGATATTGGACAGCAGTTTTGTGGATCACTTCAACTACCCTGCTTGTAGACTGGTGCGACCTATGCCTCTCTCCAAGAACTGGGCAAGGTTTTTTGTTTGAGGGATTTATGATAGAATACAGTTACAAGAGGGACTAACTCAGCTGCAATTTCAGTACAGAAGCTGACAGGGATTCCATTGGGGTTCGGAGCTTTGTTCAGTTTGAAAGAATTAAACTCTTTCTCAACACAGCTGACATTAATACTTATTCGGCTCATTTGTTCAGTGGTACGAGGATTATATTAGGGCAGCTGTCCTGTGTTTTCCTTTGTAAAGAAATATTTGAAAACAGAGTTAAGCATTTCAGCTTTTGGTTTGTTACTCTGTTTCAGGTCCTGTCTCATTCGCTAGGGACTAGAAACTAACTGTGGTGCCACTAACAGCCTTTATGTACGACCAGAATGGCTTTGGATTATGTGAAATGTCATTTGACAATATTCTGCTATGGTAGTCATTGAAGGCATCATGCATTGGTCTCTTGACAGCCAAAAGCATTTAATTCAGCATCTCTCTGTCATTAGCCCTATGCTTTGTTTTACACCTATTTCCCCCCTGTGGGTTCGGGGGTAAGAATAGGCCCACGGTATTCCTGCCTGTCGTAAGAGGCGACTAAAAGGAGTCTCAAACGTTTCGGCCTTATGTGATGGTCCCCTACCGGATTTGACCTCCATCTTCTAAATTCTTCCGAAGAGCGAGCTGATTGGGGAAGGGCGCCTTACAAGGTGCAATGTGTCCATCGCTCATTACCATCTCTAGCTTGGTTGGTCGTCGTCGCATAGCTGTCCCGCCCACTCACCATCTCTAGGGCGTGGCTTTGTTCTTGGGTGCGGTTTTTGCAGTCTGCTCTGCTGTGTCGCTTTATGCGCCAATGACGATCATGGGCTACATTTCACCTGAAATCCAGCACGGTAGCCAGTCCGTTGTGGTGGGGCCGCCATGCACCCTGTCGGTTGTAGCCCCCTGACAACACAGGGATCGCTCTACTGATGCCTGCGCCATTAACTCCCCGCGTATGCCAAGGAGTAGATGCCTGTCTCCTTGGGGCATCGGGACTCCCGGCAATGGCCATCCCGCCAGGTGGTCGTTGCTGAGGCTGGGTGGCGCCCGTGGGGAGGGCCCTTGGTCGGAGTAGGTGGCATCAGGGCGGATGACCCGCGATGAAGCGTGGTACATCATCTCTTGCTGGCGGCCAGCCGCCAGCAGTCTCTAAGCGTTCTCGGCCTCAATACAACGCTCAGGCATATGATCCACAATCGTTCCCCTCCCTGGCCACACCATGGGAGGAACGAAAGGCTACGGTTGGCAGCGAACCTTATTCACCTCGCTATTTAGTCTGTACACGAGTCGATGGGGAATCGTTTATGGCGACCAAGCCTCAGTTTTTTGTCGAGCACTTGGAGGACAAGTTTGGGGAGGTGGAGGGCTTGTCCAAAATGCGCTCTGGGGCAGTATTGATCAAAACGGCATCCTCTGCACAGTCACGGCGGTTACTCGCTTGTGACAAGTTGGGGGATGTTTCCGTCACGATCACACCCCATAAGAGTCTCAACATGGTCCAGGGCATTATATTCCATAGGGACCTACTCTTGCAGTCAGACGACGAGCTGCGCGCCAATTTAGAACGGCGGGGTGTTCACTTCGTCCGGCGCGTCCATCGGGGTCCGAGGGATAATCAGGTAGCCACCGGCGCCTTCATCTTGGCCTTCGAGGGTGACGTCCTACCCGAAAAGGTCAAGGTGATGGTCTACCGATGTGATGTGAAGCCCTATATCCCTCCCTCGATGAGGTGTTTCAAATGCTGGAAGTTCGGCCACATGTCATCTCGGTGTACTTCCAGCATGACATGCAGAGATTGTGGACGCCCTTCACATCCTAATACTGCATGTGCGCCGCCTCCCATCTGTGTGAACTGCGGCGAACACCATTCCCCTTGCTCGCCAGACTGCAAGGTTCTACTGAAAGAACGAAGGATCATGGAATATAAGGCCCTGGACCGCATGACCTATACTGAGGCTAAGCGGAAATACGAGAGGCTACATCCTGTGGCTCTGACCAGCTCCTATGCCACCGCTGCCAAAACAGTAGTTTTGTCATCTGCTGCACCGATTCCACTGAACACTCTGAGCCGGAATACTACACCTGCCCCCTTGATGGTGGGGGGCACTTCCCCATCTGTTGCTCCTGCACCACCTACCTCAGGAGCAACGACCCCCCAACCATCGGGGACACAAGTCCCCAACTCTAAGCCGGAGAAGCGTCCGACTTCTTCGGCGACTCTCTCTCGCAAGGGATCCCTCGGGTCCCTCCCTTCCCAGGTTTCCACCTCTGGGAAGGGTGACGTCAGCCAATGGCTGAAAAGCAGGCCAGCAGCTGGTCGCAGGGCTTCCCGCTCCTCCTCCGTCCCGGAGACTGACTCGGTGGAGCCCTCCCAGCCAGTAAAGCCCAAGGAGCAGAGAGAGAAGACGAAGAAGAAGAAGGCCTCTAAGGCCAAGGAACGCGCGGTGGCATCCACCCCACCGCTCCATACAGGCTCTGCGTCTGGGGATGAGGTGGAGATCCTGGCGTCCGCTGAGGACCTGGATCTCGCCATACCCTCAGACGCCAAGGACGCCGATTGTACTGGTCCTCGATCGGTGACAGCAGGTGACCCAGTGTCGTGATCTGCCTCCTCGGTCCCTTCACGCCTATTTCGCCCATGGACAAAGTGATTCTCCAGTGGAACTGCAGCGGTTTTTTCCACCACCTTGCTGAGCTCCGCCAACTCGTCAGCAGTCACCCTTTCTTCTGCATTGCCCTCCAGGAAACGTGGTTTCCGGCAATGCGGACCCCTGCCCTACGAGGGTATCGGGGTTATTATAAGAACCGGGCAGCTTATGAGAGGGTGTCTGGTGGAGTCTGCGTCTACGTCCTTAACTCTATCTACAGCGAGTGTGTGCCTCTTCATACACCCTTAGAGGCTGTCGCTGTAAGGATGTGGACGCCTCAGCCTATTACTGTCTGCAGTTTGTACCTTCCGCCGGATGGTGATGTCTCTCGTCATGTGTTGGCTGCATTGATAGGACAACTGCCGCCTCCCTTTGTGTTGCTGGGCGACTTTAACGTCCATAACCCCTTGTGGGGTAGCGCCGCGATTACTGGCCGGGGCAGAGATGTCGAGACTCTTCTGTCACAGCTTGACCTCTGCCTTTTAAACACGGGAGAGGCGACCCACTTTAGTGCGGTCCATGGCTCGTTTTCGGCCATTGACCTTTCTATTTGCAGCCCCGGACTTTCACCATCCATCCACTGGAGGGTCCATGACGACTTATGTGGTAGTGACCATTTCCCCATCTTTCTGTCACTGCCACAGCGTCACTCTTCTGAACGCCCCTCCAGATGGGCTCTGAATAAGGCTGATTGGGACTTATTTACATCTGTCGCAGTGATCGCACCTCCTTCCACTGATCCGATTGATGCGGTGGTTCAGTCGGTCACCACCAGCATCGTTTCTGCGGCGGCAACTGCGATTCCCTGTACGTCCGGGTCACCTCGGCGGAGGACTGTGCCGTGGTGGTCGCCCGAGATCGCAGAGGCGATTCGAGATCGCCGGCGGGCTCTTCAGCGCCATAAGCGGCACCCGTCGTTGGAGACCCTCATTGCTTTTAAACAGTTCCGCGCCCGAGCCCGACGCCTTATTCGCCAACGGAAGCAGGAGTGCTGGGAACGTTATGTTTCCACCATTGGCGTCCGTACCTCTGCATCGCAGGTTTGGGCCAAGATTCGGCGACTCCAAGGCTATCGGCCACCTGTCTCTGTCCCTGGGCTTTCGCTGAATGGAGCAGTGTGCACCGACTCCGACACGATTGCGGACCGGTTAGCAGAGCATTTTGCTCAGTGTTCCGCGTCAACGAACTACCCGTTGGCCTTCCGCTCCCGGAAAGAGCGGTTGGAAAGTCGGAGGCTTTCCTTTCACACGCGCCACGCGGAGTCGTACAATGCTCCTTTCAGCGAATGGGAATTCCAGAGCGCACTTTCTGCTTGCCCTGATACGGCTCCTGGACCAGACCGCATTCACAGCCAGATGCTGAAACACCTCTCAGTGCCTTGCCAGCGACGCCTCCTAGATCTTTTCAATCGCGTCTGGGTCGAGGGTGTTTTCCCGTCTCAATGGCGGGAAAGCATAGTCCTCCCCGTATTGAAACCTGGCAAGAACCCGCTGGAGGTGGACAGCTATCGCCCCATAAGCCTCACCAACGTTCCTTGCAAGTTGCTAGAACGTATGGTGAGCCGGAGGTTGAGTTGGCTCCTCGAGTCTCGGGGCCTTCTGGCTCCGTCTCAGGGTGGGTTCCGTAAAGGCCGCTCTGCCGTCGATAATCTGGTCTCCCTGGAGTCTGCCATCCGTACAGCCTTTGCGCGCCGCCAACATCTGGTTGCCGTCTTCTTCGACATGCGGAAGGCGTACGATACGACTTGGCGCCATCACATCCTGGCCACACTTCATGGGTGGGGCCTTAGGGGCCCGCTCCCGATTTTTATTCAGAATTTTCTTTCGTATCGTTCCTTCCGCGTGCAAGTAGCTGCGTCGCATAGTTCCTCCCGGGTCCAGGAGAACGGGGTCCCACAGGGGTCTGTCCTCAGTGTGTCCCTGTTTTTAATTGCCATCAATGGGCTCGTTGAGGCGGTGGGGTCGTCCGTCGCGGCTTCTTTATATGCGGACGACTTCTGCCTATATTACAGCTCCAGTGGCATCGCCGCTGCTGAACGGCAGCTGCAAGGTGCCATCCGCAAGACGCAGTCATGGGCTGTAGCGCACGGCTTCCAGTTTTCGGCCGCGAAGACCTGCGTTATGCATTTCTGCCGGCGTCGCACGGTTCACCCTGAGCCGCGCCTTTACCTTGACGGTGAACCTCTTGCTGTGGTCGCGACGCATCGGTTCTTGGGACTGGTGTTCGATACCCGGTTGACTTGGCTGCCCCATATTAGGCAGCTGAAGCAAACATGCTGGCGGCACTTAAACGCTCTCCGTTGCTTAAGCCACACCAGGTGGGGTGCCGACCGGTCCACCCTCCTCCACCTATATCAAGCGCTGATCCAGTCCCGCCTTGATTATGGGTGTGTGGCGTACGGTTCTGCCTCGCCTTCAGCATTGCGATTGCTGGATCCCATACACCACTGCGGGATCCGCCTCGCCACGGGAGCGTTCCGGACAAGCCCCGTCGACAGCATACTTGTGGAGGCTGGTGTCCCTCCATTGCGGTTCCGGCGTGACCGCCTTCTGGCCGCCTATGCCGCTCACGTTTATAGCATGCCAGGGCATCCAAACTACCGTCTCCTGTTCCCGCGCTCGATCGTCCATGTTCCAGACAGGCGGCCCCAGTCAGGGTGTCCCATTGCGGTTCGCCTCCGGGACCTTCTCCGTGGCCTTGACTTTTTTCCTCTGCCGCCTGTTTTCCGGGCCAATCTCCGTCTGCCCCCGTGGAGTGTGCCCCGACCGTGCCTTCGGCTCGACTTGGCACAGGGTCCGAAGGTCTCAGTGCCTCCGGAGGCCCTCCGCCGCCGCTTTCTTTCCATCCTGGCCGAGTTTCCGAACGCGGCGGTGGCCTACACCGACGGTTCGGTGGTCTCTGGTCACACTGGTTACGCTCTCACTCTACGGGATTATTGTGAGCAACGGTCATTGGCAGCTGGCTCCAGTGTATACACTGCTGAGTTGGTTGCCATCTGTCGTGCCCTAGAGTTTCTCCGCTCCCGCTCAGGTGAGTCCTTTGTCATCTGTAGTGACTCCCTGAGCGGTTTACGAGCTCTTGACCAGTGTTTCCCTCGTTCCCGTCTGGTGATGGCCATCCAGGAGTCCCTCCATACTCTCGTCCGTTGCGGCCGCTCTGTCACCTTTGTTTGGTCCCCGGGTCACGTCGGCATCCCGGGTAACGAGCGGGTTGACGAACTGGCGAAACAGGCGGTCAGTTCCCCGGCCATGGAGATCGGTCTTTTAGAGAGTGACGTCCGATCCGTATTGCGGCAGAAGGTCCTTGCTGCTTGGCGTGATGAGTGGCGCACCCTGCCCTCTCCCAACAAACTTCGGGCAGTCAAGGAGACAACCAGTGTGTGGCGCTCCTCCATGCGGGGGTCTCGCAAGGACGCTGTCGTCCTCTGCCGGCTCCGCATAGGACATACCCGGCTCACGCACGCGTATCTCTTGTGCCGTGACGACCCGCCTCTCTGTCGCTGCGGATTGGCCCTGACCGTGGTACACGTCTTACTAGACTGCCCACTTTTAACTGCCCTCAGGCAGACGTTCGCACTGCCTGATACACTCCCTGCTCTTTTAACCGATGACTCTACTATGGCTGACTTAGTTCTCCGTTTTATTCGAGCAGGGGGTTTTTGTCATTCAATATGAGAGTCCCTTCTTATTTTTTTTTAGTGTCGACTGTGGCTTTTGGCCTGGGGTTTTAGTTTGTGGTGTTTTAATGTGTCCCTTGGTTGTTGGCCTTTCCAGTTTTATTTTCATGGTCGGCCAATGACCGTCGCACTCTGTGTGTCTTTTAATCTCTTTTCTCTGGTCTTCGTCTATGTCTTTCTTGTACTGTGTCGTCCCTTGTCGTCTCTGTTATGTGTTTATTGCTTGTTGGACTTTTCTTCGTGTATTATTATGGTCGTGGAACAAGGGACCGATGACCTAAGTAGTCTGGTCCCTTTAACCCCCCACAAACCAACCAACCTTACACCTATTATGCAGCAAATTATACTTCTTTAGAAGTTTCTGTACAGTGACTGTTTTCCATGGAGGTTCCCTCCCATTATGAATTGCCCTACTAGGTACATATCTGTCGAGCAGGTGGTCAGTTATTCTTTAAAACTTGTGCCAGTGTTCCTCTGCATACTCCTTACCTGTGCTGAAATTTTCAGGTTTATCATTCAGATATGGCATTACTAATTTTTTTGTGTAGTTTACTGAACATATCTATCTTTCTGCTTGTTTTAATTGTCTATTGTACTTTGTTAATCATTGTTACCACAGCCACTACATGGTCACTAATACCAGTTTTGACGGGGAAATTCTCAAATATGCCAGGTCTGTCTGTTGCCATTAGATCCAATATATTGACATGTAGAGGAAGGTGTAAGTAGATGAATGACAAACACTAACTTCACTTAACAAAAGTTTATTCAGCACTTGACATACAAGAGTGCAGAGCGAACTGCCTCCAGGCAGGACACATACGGTATATATACAACTACAGAACATTCCATTACAATGATTCTTGCCATTTGTGTATACTTCTAGAATGTATTCGAACCAAATACAGAAATTAAAATGTTTCATTTCAGGTGAGTTTTGAACTCACGACCCTCCATGCAACAATCCAGTATCATAACTACTATACTACAGCGACTGTGCTACTCAGCTTCTTCTGTGACATTGCTCCCTCCATAAGAGAACAGCGTCTTGGTGTTACATCTTCCTAGTCCAGGAACGAGTCGGACCTTGTACCTGTATTCACAGATGGCTCTAAACAGGGGGACTCTGTTGGTTGTTTTGTTGTTTTCCCTGATTGAGTCGTCAAGTTACGGCTTCCTGCGGCGTTTACCATTCTCGATGCCGAATTGTTTGCAATCTTGCGGGCATTGGAGCAGATGAGATGTGTTCCCAGTCTTAAGTCCCTCGTCTGTTCTGACTCCTTGAGTGCCCTTCAGACCATGCAACACTTGTACCCAGCGGATACGGTCGTCCAGAACATCCATGATGCCCTACTCCACCTGCAACGGCAGGGGAAGGAGGTTTCTTTCTGCTGGGTGCCGGGGCACGTGGGTATTAGGGGAAACGAACTGGCAGATGTGGCTGCCAAAGATGCATGTTCCCTCCTTCACATTGTTGAATGTGCCGTCCCCCTCCAGGCTGTAATTTCCCTTTTGCGTTTTCGTGTTATGCATCAATGGGAAGAGGAGTGGCTGGCAGTTTCTGACAATAAGCTGTGTCTGGTAAAGGCCACTATGCGACCATGGCGTACATCCTACCAGTCATACAGGCGGGATGAGGTTCTCCTCACTCGCCTCCGCATTGGGCACAGTCCCTTAACGCATGGTTTTTTACTCCGGCGGGAGGACCCCCAAATCTGCAGTGCTTGTGGCGTCCAGATTACTGTGCGCCACATTTTACGTGACTGTCTTTTATTCTCTGACCAGAGGGCGGTGGTTTCTTTGCCACCGGATTTGCCCTCTATTTTGCAAGACGACGCAGCGACTGTGGTTAAGGTCTTACGGTTTTGTGTCCTGTCCAATCTGTTGCCTCGGATTTTAGGGAGAGGGTTTTAATGTGCTGCTGGGTGACTGGCTCACCCAGGTTTTAGGTAAGAGGTCCGCCAGTCACGATTACCTCCTTGTTTCCCTTTGGTATCTGTTCTCTTTTCCTTGTGTTTCCTTTCCTTTTTTAGTGTGTTTCTTCTCCTCTTGTTTTGCCTCTGTATGTGAGCATTTGGAACTGCGTCAGGCCTGTGTCTTTTAGCCGTTCTCCTTGTTCGGTGTCTGTCTTCGTCACTTCACCGCATGTGTTCCTGTTTCTATGCGTTTGGGCGCTGATGACCACGCTGTTTAGCGCCCGTAAACCTCAAACAAACATACACACACACACACACACACACACAGGAATGAGTCGGTTCTGCATACTCCAACTCCTGATGACTGAAGTTCGCCCTGGTGGTGCTCTTTTTAGAACTTCCCTTGCTGCTACGTTCTTCAGTACCTTTCTGCTTGTTGCATGTCACTGGAGCTTCAAATTTACCCTGGGTTGCAGGATCCTTATAGGACTTCATTCGAAGGACGTGGACCGTACCTCTGATCTTTCATCGTCTTGTTTTGGGATCGAAATCTTCAACTTCATAAGTAACATCAGACAACTGTCTTACAACCTTATAAGGTCCAAAGTAGCACCTGAGGAGCTTCTCAGAGTGACCAACCTTCCGAACAGGAGTGGAGATCCAGATGAGGTCACCGGGCGGGTAGACAACAGACCGGTAGCTCGCATCATACCTTCGGCAATCATTTTCTTGAGCTTTCAGCGTACAGAGTCGAGCTAACTGCCGATCTTCCTCAACTCTGGTTAACACTTGGCCAATGTAGTCCACATCATCAGGATGTAACAAAAACACAGTGTCCATCGTCGTCGTCGCTGCCTCACGCCCATGCACCAGGAAAAATGGCAAAAATCCTGTGGTGTCTTGTTTGGCAGTGTTGTAGCCAAATGTCACGAAAGGTCGCACCTCATCCCAGTTGATCTGCTCAACATTGACGAACATTGATAGCATATCGGCCAAGGTCTTATTAAGGTGTTCAGGAAGCCCATTAGTTTGCGTATGGTAGGCAGTCGTCTTGTGATGAGTAATGTTGCATCAGCAGTTTATCTCTGTCACAATATTTGATTGAAAAACTTTCCCTTGATCCGTTGGCTTTTGTAATTGCATGGCTTGTCAGATAATCAGTGCAAACAATAATCCATCTATTGCCACTAGCAGACACTGGAAATTGTTCGAGTCAGCCAGGTGGTTTCTGAGGAACTGCCTTTCTCCTCTGGCACTTTCGACAGTGCGACACACAGTGGCGAACACTCCTAAATAAACCTGGCCAGGAAAATCTCTTACGGATCCTATCGTATGTCTTAACAAATCCTAAATGTCCGGCCTCAGATGTGTCATGGAATTTCTATAGAACATCTAAGTGCATGTGTTTAGGAATCATTGGTGGCCACCTATTTCGAAATGGATCAAAGTTTTTCTTGCAAAGTAATCCATTAACTACCTTAAACTGTCCTTTCACATCCTCTCACCAATTTAAGGCGAGCATAATTTGAGATCTCTTGGCATCCTTCTGCTCACCAGAGAGATCCTGGAATGCAGTGAGACAGTCACTCTCTTCATCAAAGTCTTATGATCTTGCACAGGGTTACTTGAGAGACAGTCGACGTCTTGGTGTTTTCTTCCACTTTTGTACACTATGGTAATGTCATACTCTTGAAGATGTAGTGCCCACCTGGCGAGTCGTCCTGTTGGTTCCTTAAGACCTGTCAACCAACAAAGTGAATGATGGTCTGTAACAACTGTGAATGGCCTTCCATAGATATACTGTCAAAATCTGCACATGGCCCAGATCACAGCAAGGCATTCTCTTTCTGTAGTTGAGTAGTTTCTCTCAGCTTTTGTAAGTATCCTTGAAGCATGGGCTTCTCTTTTCCATCCGAAATCAGCAGCAGAACAGCACCAATCCCATACCCACTGGCATCTGCGTGTAATTCTGTAGGTGCTCTCTCATCATACAGACCAAGTACAGGGTCAGTCATCAGAGCTTTTTGCAGCACATTGAAAGAATCTTGTTGAGCACCATCCCTGATAAATTTAGCATTGGCTTTTAACAACTCTCAAAAGTCTTTGATAAAACGACGGTAATAAGAACACAATCTGAGGAAGCTTCTCACATCTCTAATACTAATAGGAATAGGAAATTCCATTATAGCTCTAACCTTTCTGGGTCTGGCCGCACACCTTTGTTTGACACAAGATGCCCAAGTGTTTTGATTTCTTTTGCTCCAAAGCGACACTTTCTTGGCTTAATTTTCAGTCCGGCTTGTTGAAGACACTTAAGAACGGCTGTCAGTCTTTTTATGTGTTCATCAAATGTCTCTGAGAACACTATAATGTCATCAAAATAACAAAGACATGTCGTCCACGTCAGGACTCTAAAAGATTATCCATCATTTGTTCAAAAGTTGCTGGTGGATTACAAAAACCAAACGGCATTACTTTAAACTCGTACATGCCCTCAGGAGCGATGAATGCAGTTTTCTCACAATCAACATCATCTACTTCGATTTGTCAGTATCCCGAAAACATGTCCATGGTTGAGAAAAACTTGGCCCCCTTCAGACAATCTAGTGTATCATCAAGCTGTGGAAGAGGGTGAACGTCCTTTTTAGTTTTCTTGTTAAGCTTCGTGTAATCAACACAAAAGCGCAAACTGCCATCCTTCTTCCCGACGAGAACCACTGGTCACGAGCATGGGCTCTGCGAAGGCTGATTGATGTCATTCTTCATCATTTTCTCTACCTTGTCGTGAATTACTCAACGTTCCGTTGCTGACACACTGTAAGCCCTCTGGCTTATTGGTTGATGGCCTCCAGTGCTAATCCAGTGCTTCACCATCGATTTGTCTAATTTGCTCTTCGCCTGTGGATTGAAGCGTTCAGAGAACTCTTGAAGAATGGCAAGTAGCTTCTTCTGTTGTTCTTTAGTCAGATCTGGTGAGAGTCAAGCTAGAAGATCTTGTCTCATAGTGGTAGTGTTAATTTCGCCCACAGACTTGGCATGGGAGGTTTCTATGACGCTTAGCTCTTCTGCAATTAATGGCTCAGTGTTTGCTACGCACATGTGTCTTGGAAGGGTTTGCGGTTCTCAGTGACGGTCAACTATCCACAGTTCACAGAATCAGTTTTGAAACAAGACGACTGAGGCTGGGATGACCAAGTTATTCTTCAGTGGTATGCTTCTCTTACGTCCCACTACAAGATCCATGGGCTGCTGCATGGCATGAGAGCTTTCCTTTCCATCGCTGACTGCAGGACTGATCACTTGATCCAGCACACATAGCCTTCAGACACTCGGATGCGCATCTTCCTGTCCACAGTATCTCATCTCGTCTAGCATAATCTTGAAGTGACCACAATCTATAACTGCAACTTGAGAAGCTTTCAAGAAGTCCTATCCGAGAATGACGTCATGAGTACACTCTTGTAAGATGATGAATTCTAAGGGCTGTATATGGCCACTTATACCCACACGAATGACACATCTTGCTGTAGGTTTTACATATTTCCCATTAGCCACCTTCAGCAGAGATGCTTTGTTGTCGACGAATATGGTTTTCTGCAACTGGCGACGGTACTTCTCTGAAGTGACTTTATGTGATGCTCCAGAGTCCACAAGAGCGTGGGCTGGTCGGCCATCCATGAGGATATCAATGTAGTTTCCTATCATTTTTCTAGTGATAGACTGTGGAGGATATTTCTCTTCATTGGCCTCACCTCCAAGGAAGGTCGCACCCTTTAGTTTTCCAGGTTGCGGCAGCCTTGTGATTGGCTGGAACTTCTAAACGACAATGGAGACCTTGATCGGTGTGTTAGGGAGCGTCATCTCCAGTGGCTAGCTTGTGGCGATGGTGACCTATGTCATCCTGCACCCACATCTTTTTGTTCATCTTCGTCCTCCCAGAGTTGGCATCGGCTAAGATCGGTCTGCTGTCTTCTGGCATGGGCGTCATCAAATATGCGTCGCCTTTCTCGACAATAGCGCACCACATGTCCTGGTCGTCCGCAGTGGAAACATACTGGTTGGTTATCCTGGGTCCTCCAGACAACAGTCTTTTTTGATGCCCAAACAGATTTCTCATGAGGCATTGTAGGAACGTAACTTTGCCTGGGTCTTGACATTTTTACCATTTTAAAGGGAAGTGAAGGACAAGAGATTGGGTTCAATGTCTGTTCCACTTCCTCCCTTATTACCTCTTGAAGTGTCTTGGGTTTTTGCTCGCCATGCAATCCTAGTGCCTTCTGAACTTCCTCCCTCACTATCCGATGAAGAACACTTGTGAAATCAGTTGCTTCCTCCATCACAGACATCGATATGACATTTGGAAGCCATTCAAGCTTTTCTCAATATATTGGCACCATTTTATGAAGTCATCTGCTGTCGAAACCTCCTTCAGGAGTAGGGCTTGATACGTGACCTGAGCAACACTCTTCATGAGATGTGCAACCTTATCTTCCTCCTTCATTCAAGGATCCACTATTTTACACAGCTCCGAGATGTCTTGAAGGTAGGATGCTGTCGTTTCTCCTGGAGAATTCATCTTCAGCCGTGCTCTTCTGTCGTTGTGTGCCACCTAAATACTTGCGCAGTTCCGCCTGGAATACTTCCCAGCTTGTGAACTTCTCCTCGTTGTTCTCATACCATTGCTTGGCAGTGCCCTCCAAGTAGAAAAATGTGTTAGCCAAACACACAGTGTCATCCCATTTGTTAAATTTAGCTATACGGTCGTACACCATCAGCCACTTGTTTGGATCTTGGCCATCGTCACCAGAGAACCCGGAACTGAATATAGAAATTAAAATGTTTCAGTTCAGGTGAGTTTTGAACTCGCGACACTCCATGCAACAATCCATTATCATAACCACTATACTATGCTGACTGCGCTACTCGGCTTCTTCTGTGACAATATTTCCATCATGAGTGGGGTTCCTAACTATCTGTTCTAGGTAGTTTTCAGAGAAGGCATTTAGTAAGGTTTTGCAGGATGCCTTATTGTGCCCACCACTAACAGAACTGTAATTTTCCTGTTTAATTGTTGGATGATTAAAGTCTCCACTGATGATTACAGTGTGATTAGGCAACTTATGAACAGGTGAACAGGGGATTCCTCTAAGGTTTCAGGTTACATCAAGGGATTAGACTGGTGGGTGACAGGAGGATCCAGTTATCATTTTATGCCCACTGCTGATACTGGTCTTGTCCAAACAATTTCACATGCAGCTTCAGTTCCTACCTCTCCTTTTTAATACACTAGAAAAGGGTGCACTGCTCTGATCACTTGACCAGTAACAACTCTGGACCCTCTCTTGGACCACTAAAGTGTAATTCTCAGGTAAGTCGCATGTAACAACATATTCTTTCTTAATCAAGTTCTCTTTGATTTCGTTTACAGAAGAACTTTGCTGCTTAACTAAAAAAGAGCGCGCAGTATCAATGTGGTCAGTTTTCCAGCAAATAATTCAGTATACGTTAGTGAAGTCTTCTGCTTTGTTTCTAAGATACATATGTTTACTTAAATCCATTGTTGAAAAGTGATATCTTCAACCATATTATTATCAAATGCATTTTTTAGTATGCATTACAGGATTTGTATAAAAAGTAATGACTGATTTTTTGGTGACGTGACTGTACTTCGCCATGAGCGCTCGCCTGGGGTGTCAGTGGTGGTGGGGATGTCTGGTCAGAAACGTGCGGTGGACCAGTCGCCTGCGGGCTCTTGTCTCGGCAGCATCATGCGTTGAGTGGACACATTGCATCAACCAGAAAAACTGACGAAAACATTGACCCTGTGTGCATTTTATTGAACACTGACCATTGGATGAGTGTCAGCATGATAGCAGATGGCCTCAGACTCGATAAAATGACAATGCACATGATCACCAAAGAATTGTCGATGAGGAAGTTCTATGCCGAGATGGTCCCTAAGATTTTCCCTCTCGTTCAAAAGCAAGCATGTGTGGACACCTGCTAAGACAATATCCAGAGCCATGAAGCTGATCTGGAATTTTTAGATAATGTTATCACTGGAGATGAAACCCGAGTGTTTCAGTACGACCCGGAGACAAAGCACATGAGAGCCGAATGGCACACCACAGCCTCCCCACGTCCAATAAATGCTGACATGAGGAAATCAAAGATGAAAGCCAGGCTAATTGTGTTTTTTGACCTCAGGGACATGGTTCATCGCGAGTTTGTGCCTCTAAGTCACACTCGTAATGGCGCTTTCTATTGCGAAGTGCTCAAGAGACTGAAAACCAGGGTCCATCGTGTGAGGCTAGCCATCGCCGATGATTGGAAGCTGCCGAATCACACCTGCTTCATGGTGGCCAGCTACCTGGCCAAGAAAGGGATTCCAACAGTTCCCCAGCCCCCCTACAGTCCTGATGTGCCTCACCAGTCAGCTTTTGTGCCCCAAGCTAAAAACTTCCCTTAAAGGACACTGTCATGGGACCCTGGAGGAGGTCCAAGCCGCCACAACAAGCTTTGAAGACCATCCCAGACTCAGCATTCGCAGCAGCATTTGAAGCTTGGAAATCTCGCATGCAGCAGGTTGTTGACTCTGAAAAGTCATTCATTTAAGAGTATTAAGTGGTTGTAGCAATATCTACAATACATTTTGATTCACAAGCTCAGTCTCATTACTTTTTAGACAAACTCTGTATGCTGGATCACTGTCAGATTACAAATATATTAATAAATTTAAATTTTTAATAGTTCCAATAAAATAGTGACTCAATATAGTCATTACTTTTTAAACATTTTACAAATAAATTTATGAAATATAATTTATTTACAATAAATTTATATATATTTCCGCTTACATATCTATAAATTTTATAAAAGTGTATTTTTTTGGAGTTAAATATGTATATTTGAAATTATATGAAGGTGTGAACCTGTGACAACCTCACTTTCATAGTAAGGGAATCAGTTAATAATAATGCGAAGTGTTGTATATAACTTCTTTAAAATTTGGAAGATGTGCTTTCCATTAAATTAAAAATTTAAATTTTCATTTAAATTTGAAAAAAGATTTTAGTCTCAAACCCATATTATGTTGTATAACACAGGAAATCTCAAGGAAAATGCTGCAAAATAACATCTCTCCTCTCTCTCTCTCTCTCTTTCTCTCTCTCTCTCTCTCTCTCTCTCTCTTTTCTCTTTCTCTTTCTCTTTCTCTCTCTCTCTCTCTCTCTCTCTCTCTCTATCTCTCTCTCACTTCAGGTTGCTGAATTTTCAAAATGGTCAATGAATTTTAATAACGTTCACTATTTTTCTTTGCTTGTATGTAGGCTACCTCTGTGCTAAGTTTCATCAACATCTGACAGTGAGAGTTAAAATTCATATTAAAATTGGATTGATTTGACATGGAATGTCCTAAGTCTTCACTGCTCAAATGCATGCTGTAAGCATATGTGATGCTCACCCATGATCATTGTGTAGACATCTGTTTAAAGAGTTGGGCATTGTAACTAATGCTTCACAATATACTTTTTCCCTCTTGAAGTTTGTTGTACAAAACCCACTGCATTTGAAAAGGAACGACGATTTACACAATTTCAATACTAGAAGGAAAAATGGCATTCATTACTCCACATAAAGTTTGTCTTTAGCACAAAGTGGGGTGCACAGTGCTGCAACTAAAAGTTTAGAACATTTATCCAGTGATGTAAAATATCTGACACACAAAGTAAAAAATGAAAACAAACTGAATAAGTTTCTCCTCGACATTTTGAATATAAGAATTTCTGTTATTGTAATGTGGAAAAGGCGGTGGGTACGAATTACTCACCCACATAAGTAAATTAATTTGTGTTGTGAATGTGAAATGGCTCATTCTATATCATGATTTATCGTGCAAAATGGTCTATGGAACGTGAAACTATCTAACTATCTGTTCGAACCCAAAGACTTATACTGCATCGGCATGGCCATGTTGCAAAATATACTGTAAATAGGATTACATAGCACAGTAATCTGATTATTGTACTTATAATTTTTTTAGTTTAGCTGTGTTCAATCCTTCTGTATGTAATGAAATAGGCCTAAGTTACTAGTATTGTTTCCATATGTGAATTAAGCTTCTGTCTCATTTATTATGGCCTTCAGCAGTGTCTAAATACTTCTTTCTTATGTTTTGTGGGAAGGGAATGGAACAGTGTGCTTTCCCACAAGTGATAACTGAATATTGCTGTTTTGCATGTGGAAAATTCAGTGGGTCGGTCAATAAATAATCAAAAGTTCATTCATTCGATATCAAACATTTCCTTTTCTAAATTTGAGTGTTTGGAATAACCGTTCAGATTAGTTATATTTGTTGCATATAAGCATATTGAGATTCCACAGGATTAGGACATTTTAGAGAAACATTGTGCATAATACATATTTCACACAAGAAATAGGTGGTTGGTTCCCAGATATGTAAATGCATTAATATTCATTAATAGGCAGTTATATAAATAAGGATTATAATGGATGGAGAAGTTGGTAAAACCCCACTGCAGTCTTAGAGGAGGCATTTATCCAGCAGTGGATGTCAAATGGTGGCTGGTGCTGGTGCTAATACACTCCTGGAAATTGAAATAAGAACACCGTGAATTCATTGTCCCAGGAAGGGGAAACTTTATTGACACATTCCTGGGGTCAGATACATCACATGATCACAGTGACAGAACCACAGGCACATAGACACAGGCAACAGAGCATGCACAATGTCGGCACTAGTACAGTGTATATCCACCTTTCGCAGCAATGCAGGCTGCTATTCTCCCATGGAGACGATCGTAGAGATGCTGGATGTAGTCCTGTGGAATGGCTTACCATGCCATTTCCACCTGGCGCCTCAGTTGGACCAGCGTTCGTGCTGGACGTGCAGACCGCGTGAGACGACGCTTCATCCAGTCCCAAACATGCTCAATGGGGGACAGATCCGGAGATCTTGCTGGCCAGGGTAGTTCAGTTACACCTTCTAGAGCACGTTGGGTGGCACGGGATACATGCGGACGTGCATTGTCCTGTTGGAACAGCAAGTTCCCTGGCCGGTCTAGGAATGGTAGAACGATGGGTTCGATGACGGTTTGGATGTACCGTGCACTATTCATTGTCCCCTCGACGATCACCAGAGGTGTACGGCCAGTGTAGGAGATCGCTCCGCACACCATGATGCCGGGTGTTGGCCCTGTGTGCCTCGGTCGTATGCAGTCTTGATTGTGGCGCTCACCTGCATGGCACCAAATACGCATACGACCATCATTGGCACCAAGCCAGAAGCGACTCTCATCGCTGAAGACGACACGTCTCCATTCGTCCCTCCATTCACGCCTGTCGCGACACCACTGGAGGCGGGCTGCACGATGTTGGAGCGTGAGCGGAAGACGGCCCAACTGTGTGCGGGACCGTAGCCCAGCTTCATGGAGACGGTTGCGAATGGTCCTCGCCGATACCCCAGGAGCAACAGTGTCCCTAATTTGCTGGGAAGTGGCGGTGCGGTCCCGTACGGCACTGCGTAGGATCCTACGGTCTTGGCGTGCATCCGTGCGTTGCTGCGGTCCAGTCCCAGGTCGACGGGCACGTGCACCTTCCGCCGACCACTGGCGACAACATCGATGTACTGTGGAGACCTCATGCCCCACGTGTTGAGCAATTCGGCGGTACGTCCACCCGGCCTCCCGCATGCCCACTATACGCCCTCGCTCAAAGTCCAACAACTGCACATACGGTTCACGTCCACGCTGTCGCGGCATGCTACCAGTGTTAAAGACTGTGAAGGAGCTCCGTATGCCACGGCAAACTGGCTGACACTGACGGCGGCGGTGCACAAATGCTGCGCAGCTAGCACCATTCGACGGCCAACACCGCGGTTCCTGGTGTGTCTGCTGTGCCGTGCGTGTGATCATTGCTTGTACAGCCCTCTCGCAGTGTCCGGAGCAAGTATGGTGGGTCTGACACACCGGTGTCAATGTGTTCTTTTTTCCATTTCCAGGAGTGTACAAATACTAAAGTGCATCAAATGATTTTTAACTACTGTAGCCAAGCACCATTGATTGATAAAAATTCATAGTGTTTATTTACATGTGTGATGCATAGTTAATAAGATTTTATTCATTTATTCATCCATCCAGAGGTCATTTCACAGTGATATAGGATTTATTGTAATGTAATGAAAATAAACAACTGAAAATACACACACACACACACACACACACACACACACACACACACACAGTATACAGGTGTGTTTCTATGATGACAGGATAGGTGGTCTGCCATGGCATTGATAACATATAAAAGAGTTTTTTCAACTAAGAAATAGTTGACCACGAGTAAATCCCTCTACCTTCTCTTAAATGGAATTTCATTTGTGGCTTAACTTTTGATGCTTACTGGCAGGTTACTTGAAAACGTTAATTCCTGAATAATGGACAACTTTCCAAACCAAAAGCATGGCTTCAAATCTTAATGTAGATAGTTCTTATTCTCAATATATATGCAGGTTTTTACCGTGACTTTGACTTGCATTAATAGTATAAATAAAGTTCACATGCATGTGCTGTAATAAGGATTCAGACCAAAGTGGGCCTGTTTGACAGTTCACTTGCGAGGAAGTTTCAATTCACTTGTGGTTTATAACTTTGTATGATTGTTTGTTTTCAGGACTCTTTCTCAGAGCTAGATGATTCTGGTGTAAGTAGTGTGGATGAAGCATTCACTCATACAAGCACACTTTCTGTGGGGCATAAAAGTGCAGATTTAGAATGTACAAGTAGAAACGAAGAGTTGGTGGAATTAGTTAATAAAGGTGTTGAGGCTGAAAGGTGGCTGAAACGAAATGTTCAGAATTGCTGGTGGATCACAGGCAATGTACCAAATGAAGTTCACAGCAAATACCCTTGTGCAAATTTTGCGGAAAGTTGGTGAGTAATTTTCCCAGCATAATTTTCCCTGCTACACGTTCTCCAATTGTGGCATTTATTGCATCATTAAAGTGTAAGGACTGAGAAAATCAAAAGTACTTGTTCTCGTCTAAATAGCTTACAAAAATTCAAAGCAAAGAATGTGTTTAAGTGTCTGGATATTAATGAATATCAGTTTTCACAAGTTTCATTGAAAATTTTCTTATATTAATTGATAAACATGAAATGAGGAAGTAATGAATATGATACAACCTGCCTGCTTTGACCAGTGATGCTGTTGGCAAGGGTTCACTCAACAAGTATGGTGACTCTGTGGGAATTTGGGGTCCTGTGAGGACTGTTGTTATTAATGCCCTTAAACATATTTAAAATTTGAAAATATCAGACCACAGTAGGAAAGTAAGAGTTGAAACTACAGAATGCACCATGTATGTAAAAACAGAATAAGGTCAATTTCGTGTCACAATTGTTGACTTCACCAACTATTGGTCAGATGATCATGTTCCAACCTACCCTAGATGACGAGCTACATTATAGGTCAGTCTGTCACCACAACTGTCATTTTCAGAAAATGGTGTCAGTGGTGTCACCACTGGTCAAAGCAGTACAGCAGTGTCGTGAACTTAACTAAATGCATGAAATCGAATCCTATCTATTGACAAAAACAACCTTCTGTAACTCCAGAAAAAGACGTGTAGTTATGTAAGCAGTGGGATACGTAAATTATGTTTTTTATGTATTGTTTATGAGTTTTACTGCTATGCATTTCACTAAATATAAATTTATAAATAGTTTCTCTTCTAGTATTGTTTTTGTGGATTATGATCTCCTTTTGCAAACTGCAGTTAATTTAAGATGACAAATTCTTTGTAACAATAAGTATTCCACTGGCATATTAGAACTTTTAAACCTTCAACAAAGTTGTATGTGTTTGATTTTCATTCATTACTTGATGTTGCATTCTTCGTATCCAAAGCTATGGTGTTCGTTCACTTTTTTGTCCAAGATTTTTCCTGTGACTTACCACTTCAATCTTGCTTTGTAAGGTAAGATATAGCTGCTATCAACTCACAGATTAGTTCAAAAACTGCAGTTCTTTACTAAGCATAGTGCCATTGAAGGTGGTATGCCCCTGCATTCGTATGACCTATGAACTGTCTTACTCATCCAGGTACAGGCTGTCCTACAGTTGAGCCTGGACCCCAGATCACAGTACAACTTAGCATTTTACCCACCCACACAAATAATTTTTAAGGATAATAAGAGAAAATATAAAATTGCAGCATATGAAGCAGGCAAAAGGAAATGCAAATGTCTAAAAAATGTTATTGACAGAAAATGCAAAATGGCTAAGCAGAAATAGCTAGAGAACAAATGGAAGCTATAGCATATATCACTAAGGGAAAGATAGGTATGCCTACAGGAAAATTAAAGAGGCCTGTGGGGAAAGATAAGCAGCTACATGAATATCAAGAGCTCAGACGGAAAGCCAGCCGTGAACAAAGGAGGGAAAGCTGAAAGGGGGAAGGAGTATATAGAGTGCTTACACAAGGGAGAGCAACTTGCAACAGTATTATAGAAATGGAGTTGGATATAGATGAAGAGTAGATGAGAGATGCGATATTGCAAGAACAATTTGACAGAGCGCTGAAAGGCTCCGGGAATAGATGATATTCCACGAGACCGACTGGTAGCCTTTGGAGAGCTGGCCATGACAAAACTTCCATCTGGTGTCCAAGATACGAGGCAGATGAATTACCCTCACACATCAAGAAGAATGTAGTAATTCCAATTCCAAAGAAAGTAGGTGCTGACAGATGTGAATATTACCAAACTATAATATGTCATGGTCTCAAAATACTAACATGAATTCTTTATGAAGAATGGAAAAAAACTAGTAGAAGCTGACCTTGGTGAAGATCAGTTTGAATATCAGATAAATGTGTGCAGACATGAAGCAATACTTACCCTAGAACTTAACCTTAGAAGAGAGGTTAAGGAAAGACTAACCTAAATTTACAGCGTTTTAGGTTGAAAGAAAACTTTTGACAGTGTTGACTGGAATGTTCACTTTGAAATTCTGTAGGTAGCAGGGGTAAAATACAGGGAGGCTCTTTACAACTTGTAGAGAAACCCAACAGCAGTTATAACAGTTGAGGGGCATGAAAAGGAAGCAGTGATTGAGGAGGGAGTGAGATAGGCTGAAACCCTATCCTCAATGTTATTGAACCTGTACATTGGGCATGCAGTATGGGAAACCAAAGAAAAATTTGGAGAAGGAATTCAAATTCAGGGACAAGAAATATAAACTTTGAGGTTTGCTGATGATATCGTAAATCTATCAGAGAGAGCAAAGGACTTGGAAAAGCAGTTGAATGGAATGGACAGTATCGTGGAAGGTGGGTATAAGATGAACATCAACAAAAAAAAGGATAATGGATTGTAGGTGAATTAAATCAGGTGATGCTGAGGGAATTAGATTAGGAAACAAGGCACTTACAATAGTATATGAATTTTGTTATTTGGACTGTAAAATAACTGATGATGACCAAAGTAGAGAGGATATAAAATGTAGACTGGCAATGATAAGAACAGCATTTCTGGAGGCAAGAAATATGTTAATATCAAATATAGACTTTAGTGTTAAAAAGTCTTTTCTGAAAGTATTTGTATCAATTGTAGCAATGTATGGAAGTGAAACATGGATGATAAATACAGGATTGCCACAAGTTCTGTAAATTGGGGAATTTCAGATGTGTCAGGGAAATATCAAGGAAATTGGAAAAAAAAAACACTGGAAAAATCTTGTTTTTGTCTCAATAGATGAAATGGTTTGTTTACTGAGATGTCGTGCATTGTCACTGGCTGGGCACAACTGAGAACATGCACTGCTTTTGTACTCCCTCAGTCTTACTGCTTCTCCTCTTCCTACCATTCCCCTCAGCTTTGTCACCACTTCTTTTCACTAGCCTAGCAGCTGCTGATGAGAGGCAGGGGAGTGTGATGAGTCAGTTGTTTGGACCTGATTCTCAGAGATTGTTGATGCAGCGGCCACAGATGGCAGGCGTGTGTGTATGAGTTGTGTCCGAGTGATTTTGTGTCCGAGTGATTTTGTGTCCGAGCGATTTTGTGTCCGAGCGATTTTGTGTCCGAGCGATTTTGTGTTTGTGTTTGTGTTTGTGTGTGCGCGCTCTTGTTTTATGACAAAAGCTGTGGCCAAAAATTTAGTCGTGAGGGGGTGATTGTCTTTTCTATGTGCCAGTCTGTGGCTCAGCGATCATCTTTACGGTGAGTTGCTACCTATCCTCATTAGCATTGATTCTCAGAGTATTTGTGCAAATCTTTTGCATGGATTGATCACCGTGCTCTCGTTTCATGAACACCTGGCCTCATGAGTGGATTTGCGCGAAGAGCCAAAACAGCAGACGATTTCTGCTGGTATCTCTAATGGATTGGGCCTGCTATTCTGAAGCCCGTCATTTCCCACTAATATGCAGGCTGTGCCCATTGGACCTAACCTCACTGATCTGCCTGCAGGCGTCTGTTTGTGTTGGCATAATGTGACAGATTTTCATGGTTTATCCATGGACCAAGGACCGAGGTGCTCCTTGGCAGACCAGAGGCCATGGGTGATGGATTTCAGGAACTGAGTCTGTGTAACCACAAGTATGTTACACAGTGCAGCCTTTTATAGACATTTTGTTTATTGTAGTACATTTTGGCACTTGGAAAGTGGTGGTCCATTGATAGTGACCAGGCCAAATATCTCACGAAACAAGTATCAAACGAAAAAACTACAAAGAACGAAACTTGTCCAGCTTGAAGGGAGAAACCCGATGGCACTATGGTTGGCCTGCTAGATGGCACTGCCATAGGTCAAACGGATATCAGCTGCGTTTTTAAAAAATAGGAACCCCCATTTCTTATTACATATTAGTGTAATACATAAATAAATATGAATGTTTTAATTGTATCACTTTTTTCACTTTGTGGTAGATGGCGCTGTAATAGTCACAAACATATAAGTACATGGTATCGTGCAACATTCCGCCATTGCAGATGGTATTTTCTCCGTGATAAATTACCCGTGCTATAATGGACCATTTACCAATTGCAGAAAAGGTCGATATCATGTTGATGTATGGCTATTGTGATCAAAATGCCCAATGGGCGTGTGCTATGTATGCTGCTCAGTATCCTTGAGGACATCATCCAAGTGTCCGGACCGTTTGCAGGATAATTAAGTTATTTAAGGAAACAGGAAGTGTTCAGCCACATGTGAAACATCAACCACACGACCTGCAACAAATGATGATGCCCAAATAGGTGTTTTAGCTGCTGTCGCAGCTAATCTGCACATCAGTAGCAGACAAATTGAGCGAGAATCGAGAATCTCAAAAACGTCGATGTTGAGAATGCTACATCAAGATCGATTGCACCCGCACCCTATTTCTATGCACCAGGAATTGCATGGCAACGACTTTGAATGTCGTGTACAGTTCTGCCACTGGGCACAATAGAAATTTTTGGACGATGACAGATTTTTTGCATACGTTCTATTTAGCGACAAAGCGTCATTCACCAACAGCGGTAACATAAACCGGCATAATATGCACTATTGGGCAACAGGAAATCCACAATGGCTGCGACAAGTGGAACATCAGCGACCTTGGCGGATTAATGTTTGGTGCGGCATTATGGGAGGAAGGATAATTGGCTCCCATTTTATCTATGGCAATCTAAATGTTGCAGTGTATGCTGATTTTCTACATAATGTTCTACTGATGTTACTACAAGATGTTTCCCTGCATGACAGAATGGCGATTCACGTCCAACATGATGGATGTCTGGCACATAGCTCGATTTCTTTCTGTGGGGAAAGTAGAAGGATATTTGCTATCGTGATCCACCGACAATGCCTGGCAACATGCGTCCGTGCATTGTCAATGCATGTGCTAGCATTACAGAAGGTGAACTACTTACTGTTGAGAGGAATGTTGTTACATGTATTGCCAAATGCATTGAGGTTGACGGACATCATTTTGAGCATTTATTACATTAATGTGGTATTTACATGTAATCATGTAAGAGCATGCGTTCTCAGAAATGATAGGTTCACAAAGGTACATGATCACATTTGAACATCTGAAATAAACTGTTCAAACGTACCTACATTCTGTATTTTAAAAAACCTACTTGTTACCAAATGTTCGTCTAAAATTGTGAGCTATATGTTTGGCACTATTACAAGCAAAAAAAGTGGTTCAACTAAAACAATAATATTTCTTTATGTACTACACAAATATGTAATAAAAAATGGGGGTTCCTATTTAAAAAAATGCAGTTGATATCCATTTGACCTATGGCAGCACCATCTAGCGGGCCATCCGTAGCAGCATCTGGTTTCCCCGTTCAAGCTAGACAAGTTTTGTCCTTTGTAGTTTTTTCGTTTATGCTTATTTCGTGAGGTATTTGGCTCGGCCATGATCAATGGATCACCCTGTATGTTAGAAAGTATGATAGTAGACATAACACAGTGGATAAAAACAGACAATGATGAACATAATAGAACCAGCATTTTATTGGCTGTCACCTATAGTTTTGGTTCACACAACTCTTCTGTGCCTTACACATTTCTTTCAAGGGGCCTACATTTTTCAGAAATCAGTGAAGGTGTTTTAAATCTGTCTTGCAATTCCAAGGAAATGCGTATTTTTGTCACCAGATGTGTTTAGTTTTATTGAAATAAAACAGTGGTTTTAATTAAACACATATGCCATTTGGCTTGCTTTCTCCATCTAAAAACAGTTCATTGCAAAAGATGTTGATTTTAGCATGTAAGATTTTGTTCACGTGGGGGAAAAATACAGAAGTCATTACATTTTTTCATGAACTTATGTCAATAATTACCCCTGAGATCTCAAAATTTGTCAGGGAAAACGCTAAAACTTGTCAGAAATCTGGGAAATGTCAAGGAATTTCACTTGTGGCAATCCTGAAACAGTTTAGACTAGAAGAGAATAGAAGTTTTTGAAATGTGGTGGTGCAGAATAATGCTGATGATTATATGGGTGATCACATAACTATTGAGGTGGTACTGAATAGAATTAGTGAGAAGAAAAATTGTGGCTAGGAGGAATAAATTGATTGGTATCATTGGTATATAGAATATGAGAGAGACATCTCCAGCTATTGTGCCTTTAAGAATAGTAGCTTCACTGACAATATTTTGCGTAATTTTATCTGCAAATAGGTAGGATTGCAAAGTTAGTAATAAACACACTTTCCTGTTTTTGTTAAACCAAGCTGTGAGAAAGAAAACAAAATGGCACATTGTTGTGTACAGTTTTTTGTAAAATTGTACGTAAGGAATGGGGAATCAGAAAACATACCATGTAACTATCACACACACCTTAATTTTTAAGCAGTTCTTTAAAAAATAACATTTCTCAATTTTTGGTGTTGGATTGCAAAGGTAGACTAAAAAAAATTCTTAGTTTATAAAACTGAATTGATCTTTAAAATCCCCAAAAAATTGTCATCTGTACTTCTTCCTCCTCCTCCTCCTCCTCCTCTTTAGCATCATCATTGTCGTCATCATAAATAAGATGGTCTTCACCACCATAAAGAGCCTTACTTATGCCGCCCTTCTTGGAAGATTTGACAATGTCTTCTCTCACTCTAGACCATGAATGCCTTATCCACTGAAACGCTTGTCTGATTGTAGGGCATTTTAAAGCTCCCTTTCATGTTGGGTTTCATCCATTATCTATTTGTTCCATTCCTCTCTCATATATACTTTAAATGGTTTATTTATTGAGACATCAAGAGGTTGCAATTGTGAAATAAGTTACCACACAATAACAGCAAGCTCTGTATTTCCCTGTCTCAATTTCTCTTTCACAGAATTTTTCAAATGAGTACTAAAGTGATCTAGACAAGAAGAGAATTCTTCTTCAATGAACCACCTTTCCTTCTCTCCCACACACTGCTAACCCATAATTTCTTACCAGCCTTGTCCATCCAACCCTTACCACGTACGCGAACATCACCACCTGGTGGGGAAGGTTTCGGCATTGTTTTGCACTTGAAAATGATCATTGGATTAAGTTCAGTACTGTCAGCACAACATGCAAGGGCAACATGTTATTCATGTCCAATTGTTTTTGTAGTTACAGTTTTAGCTTTTTCAATGGCAACAGTTTTGTTACTGGGCACATCAAATTTCAGAGGAGTTTTGTCCATATTCACTACCTGCCTTAGTACCACACCGAGTGGAATTTTCTGAGATTCTTTGGTTTCACTTACAGGTTAAGTCTGTGATGCTTTATAAACCTGTAGCACCAGCTGACTCCACCCTTAAAATGTGTTAAGTTTCTCTATAGTGCTAGCTTAAGAACGTGTATTAGAATCATTTTTGTATTAGTTTCAATGCCATTTTGATGGTGTCCTTGAATCCATTTCATTGTCATCTTCTAGTTTTGGCCATTTTTTCTTTCAGTTCCCTATCTGCACATTTAGTCTTCCTCATTTTTTTCAGTTCTTCTTTAGTAGTGCACCAATTGCAGAATTTTTTTTTCTGTTGGTGGAAGACCGAAATGCTGCTCAGTTTCTGTGTTCTTCTGCTTATGCTATTACTTTCAATTTATAGCCTGCATCATATGAATACCTTTCATTTTATTTTTTTTCATTACGAAACTAGCTACTTACAAAAACATTGTACTGTTATCGATAACACAATTATATTTTTCTGGCACAGTAGATGGCAATGAAACATCATAGGCTAGACAGTGTCCTGGATTTGTGATGGCAGAGTGGGAGGGATACAGTGTTGGCAAACATGTGAATCCTTGCAACTCATGTTTGTCGCATTGGTGCACTGCTACTGCCAGTTGAATCCAATATTGCCTGATAGAAATAAGTTTCCCACGGCGTAGAGTATATGACCATTTTTAAGATTGGCGGGAATTTTAAATCAAACATTGGACATTTTTATATTAATTTCAAGTATGACACACCTAAATTTTGGAGAAAAAAATAAGCCTATGTCCACCTGAATGTTTATTAGTGTCTTTTGTAAAAATTTTGAAGTAATTGTTCAAGAACTTTTCAAGATTTTTGGTAACAGTATCAAACGACAAATTGTCTTTATGAAGTAGTATAGATGAACAAAAAACCAAGGTCCCAGTTCTTTTCACCAACAACTCAACGCAATACACTTTGCCCCTTGCGGGTCCAGGGCTTAGAATAGGTGTGAGGTATTCCTGCCTGTTGTAAGAGGTGACTAAAAGGAGTCTCACATGTTTCGGCCCTATAAGTTCAGGTCCCATTTTCTGGTTTGACCTGCCACTTTCTGAATTCTTCCGAAGTGCATGCCATATGGGGAAGAACGCCTTATGTGTTGCACGAGCTATCCATAGTGTATCTTCTGGTAAACCTTCCGGAATGTAAGGTTGTGGTCCATGAAACTCTTCAGCTCCTAACGTTTTGTTCAGAGCTGCGCTGGACATCTTCAGAGGGGTGTTTCTCCTCTGGTGAGTCTTGCCGACTCCTCCTCTCACCGGAGGAGAAACACCCGTCTGAAGATGTCCAGTGCAGCTCTGGACGAAATGTTAGATAGCTGAAGAGTTTCATGGACCACAACCTTACATCCCTGAAGGTTTACCAGAAGATATGTCATCCGGTTGTGAAAGCCTTCATACTATGATCTATCCATAGTGCTCTTAGATTTGGTCTCCTGAGCCTCTTCTTGTCATGAGTTTGCATCTCCACCTGCAATTCAACTATTTGGGCAAGGACACTTTCTGGGGTATGTCGTCTTCTTCCGTTGTCTCCTGTCCTCTTTTGCACCCATGACAATATTGGATTTCTCTGCGACCAGTATCCAGCATGGTAGCCAGTCCATTGTGGTGGGACCATCATGTACCCATTTGGTGGTAGCCCCCTGACGACACAGGGATCACACTGCTGATTCCTGAGCATATGCCGTGTAGTAGATGCCTGTCTTCCTGGGGCATCAGGACCTTTGGCAACGGCCATTATGCCAGGTGGCCTTTGCTGTGGCTGGGTGGCGCTGTCAGGAGAGCCCCTGATCAAAGTGGGTAGCATCAAGGTGGTTGACCTGCAATGATGTGGAGTAAGTCATCTTTTGCTGGGGATCGAATGGCCTCAGCAGTCTCTAAGAAAGGAAAGGTTGATTTCCATGCTACCTGGTATGACCCTAAATCATTCACCTCCCTAGCAACACCTTGGGAGGAACGTAGTGCTTCAGAGAGACCGGATCCGTATTCGCCATGTTACTTAGTGTGCAACAGAACTGTTGGGTACTCCTTTCTGGAAACGAGCCTCCGTTTTTTTGTCGAGCACCTTGAGGATAAGTTTGGGGAGGTGACAGCACTGTCCAAAATGCGGAATGGTTCGGTTTTGATTCAGATGGCATCCCCAATCCAGTTGCATGTGTTGCTCGCCTGTGACAAGCAGGGCGATAATCCTGTTTCGGTCACTCCCTACAAAACCTTAATATGGTCCAAGGAATTATTTTTCATCGCAACCTCCTGTTACAGTCCGATGATGAGCTAGAAATTTGGGCCCATGTCCTCCTGGTGCCCTTTCAGCATCACATGTAGAGACTGCAGACATTTATTTGCTGCATCCGAATACTGCAGGTGCACCTCCTCCCACCTTTGTGAACTGTGGACAGCATCACTGCCTGGTACTCTAAAAGGAACTGAAAATTATGGAGTGCAAGACCCTGGACAGGCTGTCTCATTGCAAGGCTAAGCTCAAATATGAAAGACTTAACCCTGTTCATATGCAATCTTCTTATGCTGCCGCCACAATCGCTCCGCATCGCCATTGATGACGCTGTTACACCCATTGTCTCAAGTTTACTCCAGTTGGACCTCAGGGCCGCCCATCTTCCTCCCCCCCTTCCAGTTGGCTGGCTGCACGTCGTCTTCTGATGCTCCCAATGCTTCTACTTTGGGAGCATCGCCCCCCAAAATGGCAGGGACATCGGTTCCCTCCTCCCAGCCGGAGAAGCAGAGGCCTCCTCTGGCTCCTCTTACATGGGAGGGGTTTCTTGGGACTCTACCTTCCACAGTCTCCCCCTCCCCCTCTCCCCTCCCCCTGTGGTCCAGTGGACACCAGTCCGTGGTTGAAAGAACCACTGGCTGCTGGTCTAAGGGCTTCAAGGTCTTCCTCTGTCCCTGAAGCTACTTCTGGGAAGCCCTCCTAGCAAGCACCTAAGGAGCAGCGAGAGGGCAAAATTTCAAAGAAGTAATCCACTAAGAAATGGGAGCCTCCAGTGCCCCGTACACCAGCACTCCCCCACGGCTCTGCGTCCGAGGAAGAGGTGGAGATTCTGCCATCCCCTGAGGACCTAGACCTCGCCGACGCCTCGGGTGCCTTGATACTGGATGCGAAACCTCACTCAGTGGCTAGAGTTGATGCTGAGGCCTAATTTGTCTTCTTGGTCACTCCATACCACCCCCAATGACAGAAAGAGTCATTTTCCAGTGGAACTGTAAACTGTGGCGGTTTCTTCCACCACCTGGCTAAATTAGGTCAACTTTTAAGCTGTATCCCAGCTTTTTACATTGTCCTTCAAGAAACCTGGTTTCCCATATTGCAGACCTCTGCCCTTCGTGGCTATCGGGATAACTACAAAAACTGTCCTGCCTATGACAGACTCCCGGGTGGAGTGTGTATTTTTGTCCTTACCTCTGTCTGTAGCAAACCTGTGGCCTCTCAAATAGCTTTAGAAGCTGTGGCTGTCAGGGTAAGGACTACACAGGAAATTACCATCTGTAACATCTACCTCCATCCAGATGGTGAAGCACCACCCCACGTTTTGACTGCATTCAGTTCACAACTCCTCCCACCTTTTCTCCTTCTGGGTGATTTTAATGCCTATAACCCTTTGTGGCGTGGAGCCAAGTTTAACGTCCTTGGCAGAGATGTTGAAGAGCTACTTATTCACTTCAAACATTGCCTCTTCAATACAGGTGCCCTCGGACATTTCAGTGTGGCACATATTTGGTCATTGATCTCTTGGTTTGCAGTCGTGGCCTACTTCCATCTATCCACTGGAGAGCACATGACGACTTGTGTGGTAGTGACCACTTCCCCATCTTCTTGTCACACCCCCTGGCATCATGCCCATGGCCACCTACCCAGATGGACTTCATCCAAGGCAAATTGAGAAGCTTTCACTGATGCTGTCAACGTTGATTCTACCCCAGATGGTGTCATAAATTTGGTGGTTGAGTAGGTCACATGCACTTGTTCCTTAGAGTGCCCCCAGTGTAAGACAGTACCTTCGTGCTTGCCGGAAATTACTGAGCCCATTAAAGAGTGTAGGCAGGCTTTACAGCGACATAAGTGGCACCCTTCCCAGGAGTACCTAATAACTTTCCAACGGCTCCATGCCCACGTTCACCAGCTTATAAAAGGAAGGAAACAGGAGTGTTGGGAGAGATACATATCGACCATTGGGTGCCATACATCACCTTCCCAAGTCTGGATGAAGATCAGATGTGTTTTTGGGTACCAGACCCCAACATGTGTCCCTGGCGTTAACATCAATGGCGTGATACCTGCTGCCGCAAATACTTTGCTGAGCACTATGCTCGTGCCTCTGCGTCAGAAAATCATCCCCCAGCCTTTCGGCGGATGGAAAGGAAAGTCCTCTTGGTCACTACGTGGCACAGTGAACCTTATAATGGTCCATTTACAGAATGAGAGCTCCTCAGTGCCCTTACACATTGCCCCAACACTGCTCATGGGGCAGATCGGATCCACAGTCATATGATTACATCTTTTGTCTGACTAAAAGTGACATCTCCTAGTCATCTTCAACCGGATCTGGTGCAATGGTGGGTTTCCATCACAATGGCGGGAGAGCACCATCATACCAGTGCTCAAACTCACTTGATGTGGATAGCCATTGGCCTCGCCAACATTCTTTGTAAGCTGCTGGAACGTAAGGTATGTCGGTGATTGGGTTGGGTCCTGAAGTCCTGTGTGGCCTACTGGCTCCATGCCAGGGCGGTTTTCGCCAGGGTCACTCTACCATTGATAACCTTGTGTCCCTTGAGTCTGTCATCTGAACAGCTTTTTCCAGATGCCAACACCTGGTTTCCATCTTTTTTAGTTTTACGAAAAGTGTATGACACCACCTGGCAACATCATATCCTTGCCTGATTTTAATCAAAAATTTCCTGTCATGTCGTTCTTTCTGTGTCCAAGTTCGTGCCTCCCATAGCTCTCCCCCCCCCCCCCCCCCCCCCCCCCTCCTCCCATATCCAGGAGAATGGGTTCCGCAGGTCTCTGTATTGAGTGTATCTCTATTTTTAGTGGCCATTAATGGTCTAGCAGCAACTGTAGGGCCGGCCGTATCACCTTCTCTGTATGCAGACGACTTCTGCATTTTGTACTGCTTCACTAGTACTGTTGTTGCTGAGCAGCGCCTACAGGGAGCCATCCGCAAGGTGCAGGCATGGGCTCTAGCTCACAGCTTCCAGTTTTCGACCGCAAAGTCGTGTGTTATGCACTTCTATCAGCGTCATACCTTCATCTGGATCCAGAACTTTACCTTAATGGGGATCCACTCACTGTAGTGGAGACATATCGATTTTTAGGACTGGTTTTCAACCCTTGATTGACTTGGCTTCCTCACCTTCCTCAGCTTAAGCAGAAGTGCTGGTAGCACCTCAATGCCCTCCATTGCCTAAGCAATTGGGGTGCAGATTGATCTGTGATGCTGCAGCTCTACAGAGCCCTTGTTCAATCCTGCCTCGACTATGAGAGTGTGGTTTATGGTTCGGCAGCGCCCTCAGCATTGTGTGTACTCGACCCAGTGCACCACTGTGGCGTTCGGCTAGCAACGGGTGATTTTAGGACAAATCAGGTGACCAGTGTCCTGGTGGAGGCTGGAGTACCTCAATTGAAGGTTCGGTGTGCACAACTACTTACCACTTGTTTGTAGTATCTGAATTACTGTCCCCTTTTCCCACACATGGCGGCTCATCTTCCACATTGGCGGCCCAGGTCAGGGCTTCCAATTGCAGTACGTGTCCGATCCCTTCTGACCAAACTGCAGTCCTTACCCGTACCACCTATCCTCGAGGTCCATTCACGTACACCTCCATGGTGTAAACCTCGGCCGACCCTTCACCTGAACCTTTCACATGGCCCTAAGGACTCAATTAACCCTGCAGCTCTCCACTGTCACTTCCTCTCAATTCTCAAAATGTACCAGGGTTTTGAAGTGGTTTACACTGACGGCTCGATAGCTCATGGTCACGTTGGCTTTGCTTATGTTCATGGAGGACATACTAAACAGCACTCCTTGCCAGATGGCTGCAGTGTTTTCACTGTGGAGCTGAGGGCCATATCTCGTGCTCTTGAGCACATCTGCTCATGCCCTGCCTAGTCATTTCGCCTTGAGTAGCCTACAAGCTATCGACCGGTGCTACCCGCACCATCCTTTGGTAGCGACCATCCCAGAGACCCTGTAGCCCTAGAACGGTTCAGTTGTTCCGTGGTGTTTGTGTGGATCACAGGCCACATCAGAATCCAAGGAATGTACTTGTCGACAGGCTGGCGAAACAGGCTACACAGAAACTGCTTCTGGAGATTGGCATCCCCATATCTGACCTGCGATCATTATTACGCTGCAAGGTTTTTTAGCTTTAAGAGACGGAATGGCATAATCTCAGTACACACAACAAACTGTGTGCCACTAAGGGCAACCCATGGCTACCTCCTTCGCAGTGTAGACCCGCCTCGATGTTAGTGCGGCGCCCAGTTGACAGTGACCCATATTCTGGAGCATTGTCCTACTTTGACTGCCCTGTGACGAAACTAGGCGCTCCAGTCTGGAATAGCGCAACCGCTATGGTCGCAGGTTCGAATCCTTCCTCGGACATAGATGTATGTGATGTCCTTAGGGTAGTTAGGTTTAAGTAGTTCTAAGTTCTAGGGGACTGATGACCTCAGATGTTAAGTCCCATAGTGCTCAGAGCCAGCCTGTGACGAAATCTTAGGTTACCGGACTAGTTACCACTGTTGTATCTGACAACGCCTCATCGGCTGATTTAGTTTTACATTTTATTCTCATGGTCACCCAGCCATGGTAACTTGCATTCTTGTTTCAATCTCTCTTCTACATGTTTCTTGCACCTATCTGTAATTTTCTTGTCCAATTTTGTCCATTTTAGTGTTTGTTGACGTTTTGTCGTTCTTGCGGTTCTTTCCTTTCTTCCAGCTGTGTTTTGTGTGTCTCGACTGTTTTACTCCCACCCTTGTGGAATTATTTTAATTGGCTTTGATCCATTATAAATGGTTCTGAAAGCCTGCAACTGTGAAAACAATAGGTTTGTTTATAAATAACTCATCTGCTACCAGTCACAACATTCTTTCTTTCTTTCTTTCTTTATTTTTATTTTTTGCATGACATGTTTTGAGAAATGATTCTCATTTTCAAGTGCTTTTTTTGTGTTTGTTCTGTTATCCCTACATGGTGATGTCAATGTGTTAGGTTCTGCTTCATTTCATTGACTTTAAGTTTCCTTATGGTCTATTTGTGCAGAGCCCCCCCCCCCCCTCTCTCTCTCTCTCTTTCTCTCTCTCTCTCTCTCTCTCTCTCTCTCTCTCTCTCTCTCTCTCTCTCACACACACACACACACACACACACACACACACACACACACACACACACACACTAAACATCACACGCAACTTGTTATACGCTTTTAAACATAGAAAACATTTTACATAAACAACAGTTATTTATAAACAAACCTATTATTTTAATCAGAACAAGGGACTCATGACCTCGCAGTTTGGTCCCCCCACCCCATCCCCTATTTTTAAACCAACCAACCAACCAACACATTTCTCAGGGGCATGTCTGAAGTTACTCTTAAATCTGTTGATGACACTTCATGTTTTGTCACACATTGCGTCCTTCCTATCAAGATATCTTCAATACAGTCACATATTTCATTTGACATCCCATATGGTCCTATTTTGATTAATAAGTGTTGATGTGGTAACAACTCAAAAACTTTATAAAAGACATGGATCACTTGTTTGATGACAGTTTTGGGGATCAGTTCTAGTGCTCTTCTGGTAGATATAGGTGTTGTTTTTTCTTTCAAACACTGAGGTTTTTGGGGTATGTCTGGTATATTATGCTCAAGTGAAGTGTTAATACCACTGCAAATTTGGAATAGAATCAGAGAGGGATTCCAGCAGACCATAGGACGTATCCCAGGTTTAATGATTTCAGCTGTATCTTAGCAGTACTAGTATTGTAACTGGTGCTTTGATGTGAGAGTTCTACTGTGGCATTACTCTCGGATCATTCTTTGTAAAGGACCATTTGAGAATGGTTTTTTAGCATTCCTGCTTTTGCTATGTTACCCACAATTTCAGTTGCTGCCTTGTCCACAGGTGTATGGATATGATCTCTGATACCACTGATAGCCATTACATATGACCAGAATGTCTTTTGATTCTTGTGAGAGATGTTTTGATGACACTCTGCAGTGGTAGTCATTAAAGGCATCACTCACTGCCCTTTTGAGAGTGAGATGATCTTTTATTCCTCATCTCTATATAGGCTCAAGCTTTGCTTTACATCTGTTATGGTGTACTTTGTGTTTAATTATAAGTTCATTTACAGAGACTGTATATCATGGAAGGTCCCTCCCGTCATGATCTGTTCCATGAGGTACATATATATCCATGTCGTCTAAACTTGAGCCACAGTGTCTCTGCTGTTTCTGCTCAGAGTTAAATGTTTATAGTTCCCCATTGAAGTATGGCATTACTGCTTCATTATGTAGGTTACTGAACATGTCAGTCTTTCTACTTGTTGTACTTGCACTGTTTGCTTTGTAACAATTGTCGCTTAACTTCCTCATGATCGTTGATACCAGTTTTAGTGTGGACATCTTCAAATCGTCAGTCACATTTGTTACAATCAAGTCTAATATATTTCTGTCATGAGTAAGATTCTGAACTATCTGTTCTAAGAACAACCCAATTATAAGTTTATGCTCACCTTCGACACCAAGTTGTACCCAGATAGTCTCACATACAGCTTCATTGGAGGATTTGAGTTTCTTGTCTGCTGTGATGAATACATGATATTCATTTCCCATTAGTGTATCACTTTAATATACACATAGGTTTGTTCCAAAAATATCGCTGCTGCATTTTGTTCTTGGTGTTGTATAAGCTCCAATGCTTTTTGCAAGTACTTCAGATTCTGGCTGATCACTTAGATTTAACATTATTTTTTGTGGGGGGGGGGGGGGGGGGGCAGTGGTGGGGGCGACGGGGAGGGGGTAATTTATTAGGTTCTTACATTACTGTTTCAGAATTTTGTACGGCTGTCATTGTCTAATCTGGATGGAGAGTCACATACTCTAATTTTTTGTGTTCCCTACCTACAGTCACTTACATGGTTAGCTGTGTCTGGAGAAAAGTGCAGTCTGAAGCATTTACTGTTTATTCATGATAAGTAGAGTATTTTTACTTGTCTTTGAGCACTGCCAATGTTTCCACATGTGTCACCTCTGCCTTCATGTAAGAACAAGGAATGGTGATGGTACCAGCACTGCGAGAAAGAGTCGTCCTCAGAAGACAGTTGTGATGTGGTGTATGTGAGGTGTGCCTTGTGCCCTTTCGCACAGCCACTGCTCAAAGTTATTCTTATTGAGGGCCAACAGGAAAGTGATGTTACAGTTCTCAGCCCCATGACACAAGCCTTGAATGTCACATTCTAGCTTGTCACAGAATTTTCTAAGTACTTGGTTGCAGCCTTCCTCTCACCTCAAATCCAGGGGGCCGCAGTCAGTTCGGGCGATAATACTGCAAATTGTCAGCTTCTTCTTTGTAAATATAATATTTTTTTTTTTGTTTTCCAAAGGAAAATGTGTAAAAAATAGACACAACGAGAGTGGCAAGAAACCAGTTGGTGGAAAGATAGAGTAATTCACTGAAAAATTGCTCATGTAAGTGGAGGTGCAGGGCTGTTCAAAAAGATGGTCATAATTTGATTAATTTTTATTTCATTAAATGTAAAGTGGATATGAATATTCTACTAAGAGGATCTAAAGTTTCAGTTACCATCCTTAGAATGGTGATAGTTGTGTAATGACTGCTAGACTGCTGGCACCAACAGCCAGCCAGTTTGTTTCAGAAGTTAGTAAAATGGTTACGATGCTGCATAAAAGTATCTGCATTTTTGAGTTCAAAAGATGAGAGTTGGCAGTTACAATGCAGAGAGCATTTAAACTTTTGGTACAGCATTGAAACACAAACTGAAAAAAGCAGAAACCATTGGTTGAAGCAGTTTGGACAAACGGAATGTGCCTGCAAAGGACAAAGTGTGGGGTAAGGTCAAATGAGTATGTGTGAAGTGAAGAAAATTGTGTACATAGTCAAAGTGATTCAGCCACTTATGCTGTAGTCCCATCCACAAGTGATGGCACTTTACACAGATCAAGACATGGATGGGCTTCGCATGGTTGCTGGTTTGAAGCGGCAGTTGCTGTAAGTACGTATATGTGCTTTGTGAAGAAAGCCTTTATGCTGCAAGTTATCTTACTTTTGCTTATGTAGAATTTGTCATTTTCTTGTCAGATCTAAGAGGGTTCCCTAAAGCCCTAATCTGGTCAGGTTAAGTTAGCAATAAACAAACAAATACGTAAATAAATTAAGCATCAGGAACGATTAAAACTCACAACAGATGGAATAAAAATTTACTAAACAACTCACTACATTCAAATGTAATTCTCGCATTGACTATGGCATTCATAGTAGAGTGCACTGAACACCACTGAATGCTTCTTGGCTCTCAGAGAATGCGCGAAGTAAGTGCACAGAACAAGCCTAAACTCGACCACCGTTGCTTGTAACTCCAACTATAGTAGATTTCTAGTGATACCTCATCCAACTCTACAGTGAGTTTTGAGATGCTGTTTGTTCTGGCATAACCACAAGCACCGGAACAAAGATGAAGGACACAAGAGAAGAGAGAGTGGTGAAATGACGTTGACCAGTGGTGCACTGATTAGGACTGCACCACGACAGGAGTGGCCTCTACAAGACAATAATATAAGCGCCCTCCCACCAGCCTCAGTCGCGCAGTACAGCTCAACGTTGGCTCAGTATTCCCAGAGTATTAGGACAGTATTTGCACAGGCCTAGCATAGAACACTGACAGCAGTTATTAGTGGTCCACAAACTGTGTGACAAACTTGCATGAACCTTACATATAGCAAAGGACTCTGATTCATATTGCATGTCACCATTGCTTGTGACAACACATTGTAAATACAAGTAAAGTATTGTCAATCTGCTTTATCGATATAAAACTAAAGTTATTTTGCTTGAATTGTTGTATAACATTCCAAGAACGCATTATCCCTTAGGCACCCTATAAGTGACAGTGGGCAGGACCCCACACTGTTTGCTGTAAAAATCCTATTACATACAACTTGTTTGGCTTCTTGTTGAAAATTACAAGAAAAGCATATAGAATTTTGTGGTGGTATAATAAAAAAGATGGAATATGAAACTTTTCTTTTCGCATTTTACTTTTAGTGATTTTCATCTTAGAGGAAAAGTGAGTTGACACAATATTTGCTTATGGGGTTTGCAAAATCCTCCTGAAACATTACAACATGAGAAACAGTAAATCAAGCTTAATTTATTTTGTGCCTTATTGCAAAACAGTTCATGGGCCATTGTTTTTTGTGGAGAGAACTATTGGTGGAATAAAGTAACTGGACATGTTGGAACAATTGCTCTTTCTTTTCTTACTGGAGACTCGTAAGTGTTAATTTTTCAAAAGGATGCAGTTTTGACCCATTAGTACCTTGATTTCTGAAAGCATTTTTGAATCAATCCATACCTCAACAACAGGTAGGTCGTATGGGAAAAGAAAACCAGGTACTTACTTTCTGGCCTCAGATATCTCCTCATCTCCCACCATATGACTTTGTCTTGCTTGGCTTTGTAAAAGAGGCAGTTCAAGTTTCACCTCTGCCAACAACTGTGACCACGCTGTGGAACCATATCTTAAGAGGTGTACACAGTAACACAGATGATTCTTTGTATGTGGGGTGTGTTTGCCTTGCAGCAGCAGTAGGAGTAAAATGAAACATTTAGAACATGTGTGTTTCTTGAATTTTCCCTGTGGAAGAAATATCCCCTTATCTTTTGTGCATGCAATTGGGATGTTATTAATTGTTATTTCAATATTTCAGCTGAGAGCATTTCTCAAGATTAGTCACTTGCAAGGTTTTTAAATCAGTTTACACACTACTGTGCAATAAACAGGCATGCATCAGAGATAACACCGTATCAAGCACTGGTCATGCATATAAATGTTTGCATGTAAGTGTAAAATAAGGCAAGTGCAGAGTCACCAAATCTGCAGTGTGTGAAAGTTACGTGATTAATTATTATGGATGGCATACGTTGGAATACCTTAGACTTAGAACAGTATTATCTTTGAGAATTCAGATGTGAAACAAGGGATTTACTTGATTTGTCAGTGAAAACACTTATCTTTGTTGCTCAGCTGTATTATGGGGGTGTGACCTGTAGCTTAACTTTCCTGTAATCCATGGAATGGCTACTAGAAATAAAATTCCGAGCCACTGCAGATTTATTGGGTTGTAGACGGTGGGTGTATCACATTTTTGTGTGATGCATATTGATTGTCCTATGTACCTTCTACCACATTCACTAGGAATTTCATATATATCTATGTTTCGTAAAAGCCATTTTGGCCAGTGGAAGGAAGATCACATCCACTTTATGCTTCTGCATTATTCTTGCCGTTTCCCGCGTACTACACCTTTACCTCTCTTTCTTCATGTTGTTCTTCATTTGATTGGTCTGGCTTTCATGCTTGCTGAACTTTCACAAGTAAATGTTTTGTATACCCATTCTTATTGAATATGTCTGCCAAGTGTACCAGTTCATCCAATAGACTTCATTGTCAGACAGCGAGTGACCCCTTTGCAAAAAAGTTATAGGTACACTCATAGTTTGCGGAGGGTGTGGCAGCTAAAAACCTGCAACTCTAAATCAGTATGGATTGGCATATGGTAAGAGCAATGCCATAAAACCCATCTCCCTTGTGCCAAACAAATACCCAGAAACAGTAGACAGCCATTTGTTTCTCATTCTGTGGTAGATTTGATGTTTTCATGGATCTCGACTTATCTCCAGAACACTGTGGAAAAAGAGAACTCAAACACTGCAGTTTTAAAACCGATAGTGTTTTCAAGATGACACATTTGTAGTTTGGCCCTCTGGTGATGATTATTTTGAACATCTTACCTCCATTCATGAAAGTATCAAATTTACAGTGGAATAGGAAATGAATGTCTGTTTACCAGTGCAAGTATCCTGAATGGACACCCGAAAAATGAAGGCATAATAATTTATAACATGTTTGGAAACTCTAAATTTCCTTTTTACATGATTGAAATTGAGTGTATTTTTGAATAATCCTATGTTGGTCAAAGCAGTATTTAACAAAGTATGTGTCACCATACAAAATTTAAAAATATTTGGAAGGGCAGTGTGCAGGAAGAAATTAATTTGTTAGTTTCTGAAAAACTTCAAAGTAGTGCAATTAGTGCCACAATTGCTGTGACAAATTGAGGGGCTTGACTGAGCAGTAAAATTTGAGGATTGTTTTCTTAATAAGCATAGGTCATGATCAGCTGTTTTGTTGCCCTATCCAAAACTGAACTGTTTCATCTTTAACAATAGAGATGCAAGATTTGTAGCAACGAAATACATGTGCGCTATGGAGCTTAGATAATGCAAGTAGAATGGGTGTTCTGACTAAATGTAATGGTTTACTTGAAGTTCAAAAACTCTGTTAAAAAGCTATTGTCAGATTTTAAGACTTTTGAACCAGAAGTTCACTCGCTTAGGATTTTGTGTACTGGGGTAATTTTAATCTTTATTTTTTATGTTAAGAAAAGTTTAAAATCATAGATCGTGGATCATACTTCACTGAGGTATGTCACTTAGTTGTGACAATGCAGTGTCATTTGGGAAGAACTGGAGGAAAAGAAAAATGCTGAAGTAATGCATTAAACAGTAAATGCAGGTCTCTTTTAACCTCCCATATTTAAGTAAAATTGTAGATATTGGTAAATGTTATTGAACAGAAACACAGACATTGCATGTTCTGTGTTTTACATTACATGTGCTTGTTTAGCAAAGTCTTAACTTGACTGTAAATAAAATTTAATGAAATTGTTATTCTCAAGGGAGGAGTACTCTGTGGCCGAAAGAAATGATGGTCACTGCTGCAAGCCAAGAACAATAAAAATTAGTGAATACAAAGTTGTGAGAGAAGTACTATTTATGCTTCATTCACCATCAGCAACTTTTCTGTTTCATCAAGAAAATGGCCGTTTTGTTGTACGGAATGATGTTACTATTCCAAGTCTTACCAAGGCAAGTTTTTATCATGGTGTTCTTCAGTAGATCTAGGTCAAACTATTTTCCAGTATCACTTCATGCATTACAAAATGTAATTGTTATCAATGTTTATTAGGATGCTGTCAAGAATTACTTGGGACATGTGTGCGAGTATGTCAACATTGTGTATGAACTACAGAAATTCAGGGAAGAAGTTTATGCTGGTTATCAGTCAGATAATACCTCAGCTACAAGGTTGCCCACTTTCACCTTTGAAGCATATGCTGCGTCAGTGCACGACATTCTTCAGGAATTTGCTCAGTTCATCTCAGAAATTGAAGGACGAGTTAGGAAACAAGGTAATTAAGAAATTCCACTGAATTGTACTATTAATTTGTTACAATAATTTTTTATTTATTATGACAATATTTGCTATTGCAGTATGTAAAATATGGTGTTCAGTAAATCCATATGTTAATTACATTACATTAATAGAGTGTCACTTTCAGCTCTTGAGTTCTGCAAGTGTTGGAATTGTTCAAGTAATAGTAGACAGCTGTAGTATGATACATGATAGTTTCTTGGGGAGCACATAGATGATGCTGAAAGTGATGTCAACAGTAGGAAGTTTTTCATATTTTTCTAGCGCTACATAGGCTGTGCTGAAACTACATTTAGATGTAATATTCTTGGTGAATACAAACAGATGAAAAAGACTTCTATTTAACTTGTAAATTATAGATTGCAGCAGTCTGTCATCCTTTTTAAATTTTATTGTGCAGATCTAGATTTTGGCATTTCTCAATGCATTATTATTTGTGCTCAATGCATGTAATACCTCTTGGACAGATTTCATCCACAGTTCATTGAGTATTCAATGACATCTGCACAGTAAAATTTAAAAAGGTTGACTAATCACTGCAATCTATAATTTACAAGTCAATATAACACTCGCTGAGTGCAACAGCTTTCTGAATGGAAGGTAACCTGACTTCTGTTTAAGTTCGTAGAGCTCAATAACTACATTTTTTTCCACTAATATGTTAATGATGATGTGGTCTTCAGCCCAAAGACTTATTTGATGCAGCTCTCCATGCTACTCTATCATGTGCTCCCTGCATTTTTAATTGTCATCTTACAATGGCCAACTGCATTTGTTACAAACAGTTGCATGCACAGTGTCATCACTGTCTTTGGGACAGTAGAAAAGCTAGCTGGATTTCCTTTACTAGTTCTTTTAACAGTTCCAATCACTCTTTTGTCATGTGTGCCAATCTCGGACAGCTGTCTGGGCCCAAAGTTCATTCCCAAATTTCTGGCCTGACAATAGTGGATGATGTCATAGTGGACCCGTCTAACACCCCCAACCCCCTTGCACTGCTATTTTGTGGAGATTTCGAGCTGCACCCACTATTACCCTGCCTTCCACTGTTCGAAACATGTGGAGGAGGCTCAGGCTATTCCTGTTTCTTCTCAGAATCGTGAGAGCTACAATGTCTCTTTTTACTATGAGGAGCTAGATTGTGCTCTCACTTCATCCTGATCCTTCTCTCAAAGGCCAGATGATGTTTACATTGAGATGTTGCAGAACCTTTCTCTTGCAGGCAAGCACTTTCTCCTTTGTATGTACAATCGCATCTGGGCACACGGCAAGTTTCCCAGACACGGGCATGAAGCCATTGTCATACCATACCTAAACATGAAAGGATAAACACCTTCCTTCTAGTTATCACACCATTTCTCTCACAAGGTGTTTGCATGATAATGGAATGTGTATAATTCATGCACGGCTGATATGGTGGCTCGAGTCTTACAATTTACTAACCACTGCACAGTGTGGATTTAGAGCATGCCGTTCTGCAGTTGACCGTCTCGTCACTTTGTCAACCCATGTCATGAATGGTTCTGCAGAAATACCAGTCTGTGGCCGTGTTTTTTGATTTGGAGAAAGTCTGTGACACCTGCTTGAGGACTGGTATCCTCCGTACTCTTTACATGTGGCCGCATGCCCAGTTTCCTTCAGGAATTTTTAAGGGGAGCCAGAACGATCCATCTCCTCCATGTTAATTTTAGCAAATAGAAGGAACATTTTTTCTAAAACATTAAACATATTGCTCTGAAATTTGGACTACATGTTCAGTGAATATTTCTCTACAAAGTTATAATGCCATGTTAATACATATTTATTGGTTTTTGTTTTACAACTTTTTTAAACAGATACTTATTTTTTTCTCTAAAATTTTGCACTTTTTCTTCTATAACTCTTGAATTATACAATTTTTTTTACAATTTGTTATAAAAATGAAGGAAAAGAAGTAAACAATATTGTGTATAAATTTCATTGATATAGTGTTGGCAGTTTTTGAGAAAATGTTCCTCAAAGATGATAATTAAGTTACCCAAAATTGCTTCCAAAGTTTTTTTACATTTCAGCACATCACATTTGATAATGCCTCCTTCATTGTTTGTTGCCACTGCATCATACACTCCAAAATTCAGTGTTTTTATCTGTACAAACACTGTTTTGGGAATCCTAATCCAAATTAAATTATTTACACTTTCATTTGGATTTTGTGTTTTCCCATGTAAACACTTTTCCAATAAACTCTGCTGTGATATATCTCTGAATATTGTCTTAATTACATCAATTACAGCATTTAGCAAACTGTTCTTATGGGCATATTCCTTTCCTGATTGGTATTTACACCAGGAGTCACCTGTGGGGCACAGTGCACGTTGTGGATGCTCATTTGTTAATGCAGTATGGAAAAATAATGCCCATACTGCTCTCCTCATATGCTCAATGCTTCTTGTGTTTTGCCTAATTGCACACCCATAATACCTCTGCAATCTATCAATTGCTTAATTTGTCAATCTTCCTCTTCCTCCAAGGGCCTTATCATCACTAAGCTTCTGGGATCCTAATGTCCGATTTAGTTTGCGCAAGTGAGCCCCCATGTGGTTCTGCACATGTCAAATGCACTCCCATTTTTTACGGTGAATTTCATTGCCATAAGGTTTGAGTCCCTCTACAGCTTTATATCCCTTAGAATCACCATCTCCTTGGTAGTTAGTGTATTGTGCATTATACCACTCCTGTGATCTGGAAAAAATTGTTTCACTGCCTCTACTTCCATCACTCCAATCGTGCCGTGAAAATTTGATTCACGACTTTCACTATGTTCGTCCTTGGTATTGCCCTTACATCTACAATGTTTTGAGAGAACAACAACATCAATTACTTTGCAATTGTCTCCACTGGTAGCTGTCACAACTCCATTCAGAGATTTATGATCTCTATGTTGCCATGATCCATCTAAAGCAACAGTTAAATCTATGAAATTTCCATTATCTGTCAGAGTGTCTTCAACTGCTTTCTTCATTGTTGCTTGAGTAATATCTTCAGCAGAAGATCCCACCAATTCATTATAAAATCCAAACTTGGTTGGTAGTTTTGGCAAGTTCATAATTCCACATAACATTGTCCGTGGAGCACTGCCCTTGCCAATGCAACGCCAGCCATACACTAGCTAAACATTTATGTTGTACACCTTCTTTCCACTATTACCACTATGAGGAATACTGTTAGAATTAGAAAATGAAACTTCTGCAGCACATGTGTGACTGCTCAATAACATTTTACATGCCAAACCAATGTGTAAAGTTATTTTCAGTTCCAGTCCTCTTTCTTTGCAAACTTGGCATAATACTGTTTCAAAATATTAGAGAGCAAGCAAATGGTAATTATTTCATTCACATCATTACTGTCGCTTTCATAGTTTTCAAATGTTTCTTTACTGTCACAAAGTTTCTTGCTGGAAGAAGTTCTATCACATTCATTTGGAGTAGTTGGTGAAGCAGTCTGAGCAGCATCTCCCTTCAAAACAACAAAAGATTTCTTCTTCCACTCATTGTGCCTTTTCTTAAACACTTGATTGCTGAAACGGGGCATATTGATATCCATAAACCAAATATGTAAAACAGGTACGAGCAAAATTAGACAGATACGCAAAATTGGGCAGCTAAACAACACAAAGCAAACTTAACAAGTCAACATACATGGTATAGCGTTTATGTTTACCGATATGAACAGTCACTTGTCACAGAGAGAAAGCCATACAACGTTGGAAAACAAAACACTGTCTAATTCCGCAAAGATACCCTGCTTGTAACCACCGAGCGGCGCCGTCAGAGGTGACACACCAAGTCGCTACAACTGTTAATGCGGCGCGTCAACTTTGCAGCGATAAAAAACACACTTAGAATTCACTTAGAAGGGTGAAACTTGATTTATTTTATTCAGAAAACTCCAACTAATTTTATAATGAAAAAAAAGTTAATTTGGTCATTTTCATCATTCCAGCTTTCCTTACCAGGCCAAGTTTTCAAGGTACATGTGGGTTCTGCCTTGTCAGACACCTTTATCCAGGAAAACAGTGTGTCTCAGTGAGTCGTCCTCTTTGCTGTGGCCGTTAACCCTATAATGGTCTGTCTCACGCCAGGTATATCTGGCTCCCTTTTTGTTGACGATTTTGCAATCTATTGCTGCTCTCCATGGACATGTCTCCTCGAGCGGCGTCTTCAGCGATGTCTCGATCATCTTCACTGATGATTCATCGACAGTGTCTTCCTCTTTTCCACTGACAAAAACTTTTAATTTTCTGGCAGTGCAATTGGTTTCTTCCACTGTCTTTACATCTTGGGCCTATTGCTCTTCTGTTCATTGAAGCTATGAAATTCCTAGGGCTCATGCTCTATAGGAAACTTCCTTGGTCCTCCCAAGTGTCTTGGCCACCCCCCATGTACTGTCCCAGAATATCTTACATATCCTCAGTGGTACTTCCTGGGGAGTGGTTCAGACCATCCTCCTCCATTTTTATCAGTTGCTAGTCAGTTTGAAACAAAATGATGGGTGTTTCGTTTATGCTCCTGTATGTCCATCCCTCTTACGCCATCTCAATACTATACACCATAATGTCATCTGTTTGGACACTGGCACAGTTTATACTAGTCCAGTTGAGAGTTTGTATGCCGAAGCTGCTGAGCTACCACTGTCATAGTGCCATGACTTTCTCCTCAGCAGATACGCACGCCGTTTGTCTGCCATATGCCGCCTCCTTTGATGACTTCTTTGATCACCAGTATGGGGTACATCCCTCTTCTCTGTTATCTCCTGGAGTCCACTTTTGCCACTCACTATGGCAGCTGAACTTCACACTAACTGCAACTGAGCTCTTCTTCACCCTGCTTTGTGTGCCAGCCTGTGCTCACCTTGGACTTCACTCACTTCCTAAGAATGCTACTCCAGATTTGCTTTATCGTTGTAAGTTTCTCAACTTTCACAGGGAACACACTGGTGGCTCTCAGAATGACTGTGGTGCCAGGTGTGCTTTTGTCGTTGGCACTGACAATTTTCGGTATTGGCTTCTGAACACTGCTCAGTATTTACAGCAGAGCTCTTTGCTCTGTATCAGGCCATGCAGTATGTCTGGCAACACAGGCTTTTCAATTGTGTCATTTGTTCTGACTCTGTGTCCTTCAAAGCCTCTGGGTGCTGTACACCCTCCATCCCCTAGTGCAACAGGTCTGTACTTGCTCACTGTTGATGGAACCACTGTGATGTTTATGTGGGTTCCTGCTCATGTTGCTCTGATAGGAAATGAGGCCACTGATGCTGTTGCCAAGGCTGCAGTCCTTGAACTGTGGCCCATTAGTTCTTCTGTTCCCTCTGATGATCTCTGTGTTGCTGTCTGTCAGCAGGTGGTGTCATTTTGGCATCACCACTGGTCCTCCTTTATGAGAACAAGCTCTGGGAAATTAAGTCTCCCCACCAGCCTGGGCGGGCCGGTGTGGCCGAGCGGTTCTAGGCACTACAGTCTGGCACCGCACGACCGCTGCGGTCGCAGGTTCGAATCCTGCCTTGGGCATGGATGTGTGTGGTGTCCTTAGGTTAGTTAGGTTTAAGTAGTTCTAAGTTCTAGGGGACTGATGACCTCAGCAGTTAAGTCCCATAGTGCTCAGAGCCATTTGAACCAGCCACCAGCCTGGACAACCTTCTTTTGGTGCTCTTGCCACGAGTAGATCACTTTAGTTAAATTGCATATTGGGCACTGTCTTTTTACATATCGCTGTTAGTGGTGCTATCACTATGTGCTCATTGCTCTCATCCTCGTACAGTTTGCCATTTCCTGGCAGAATGCCTTTTTTAACCTCTTACATTCTCATTTATGTTTGCCGTCTAAGTTATTGGTCGTGTTAGTGAACAATGCGTGGGCTGTTGACTGTGTTTTACTTTTTGTCCATTTTAGCAATATGGCAAAGGACATTTAAGCTTCATTTCAGGACCTGCGTTGCTCTGTGGTGTGTTTTATGGTCCTTACTCAAAATCCCAGTTTTTAGCTGTCTTTCCGTCCGTTGATTGGGCTTAACATGTAGTCATTTCTAATTCCTTCCTTCCTTTCTTTCTTTCTTTCTTTCTTTCTTTCTTTCTTTCTTTGTGCTCTACAGTTCTGATGTGGGCACATTTGACCCTAGTTGTTTTTACACCCTAAAATAAAACAAAATAAATGTATCCGCAGTACATCTTCCAAGATGGGTGTTAATATATCTGACAGAGTGGGACTTATCAGCTCAAGTCTAGAACAGTAATCTGTTATAATATACTGCTTGACTTAATGTTGGTCAGCACATCTCACCCAGCTAGCAACAGTTCTGAGCCCAGCATTTTGTTTGTGAGTTGTAACAAAGTTCTAGTAACAAGAAACGACTTACTTCCAATTACTGTGTGCATTTCAGTTTAAAATCTTAAACTTGTTTTGTGTTTATGTTGCTGGTAGCCACAGTTTTGCATTCTAACTACTGTGTAGTGTATATTTCTGCCATTTGTTTTCGATCAGATGTTTGTTTTCATGTCAGTAGTCAGTTGCTGCTGTAGATATCATTCGTTGATAAGAAGCTCCGATTTACACAACAGTGTTTCAGAGCACAGAGTTTCATATGTGAGTTCCACATCCTAAATCAGTATGCTCTACAGTTCCTTTGACTATACTATGGATAGGACCTGTGACTGCTGTGTTCTGATGCAAGCTAAGTGTATGACCCTTTGCTCACACCTCCAGGTGGTTCTGGCTTCAATAACACAGTTTGAGACTGTTGCCAGTGGGCATCGCTATGGGGTGCTCTATGTGGGGATGTGAGATACATCCAGCACATACCTTGTGTTCCCCAATAGGTCCATTACACAATAGGTCCACTACTATGACTGCCCAAGTATTGTCCCCATTGAGGATGACACCTCACCTGCGGTCGAGTGGCAGTTTCTTTCAAGGTGTGGGAGGCACTGAAATACTTTCTGGAGGGCCAATCAAAGAGCTCCCCTGTTTGGGCCATATATGTGGCTACCAAAATCCCTGAGCCTGATGCTGTTGCTCATCTTGTTTCAGGAGAAGCCTTTCGACCTGCAGGATCTGGGCATTCAGAGGGTGGATTAACTTGTAGCTGGTAGCCCCCATGTTAGGTGCGTATTGGAGCCCCTTAGGGATATGGCTGCCAAGGAGGAAGAAATCCAGTGCACTATGTTTGCATTCTGGGAAGAGTAATTCCAGATGTGAAATGTGTGCTTTTGGATGTTACAAAGAGGACAGAGTGTGGCCAATTACAGGTGGTGGCTCATTTTGGTACTGACGGTGCGTGACACTTTGGAACAGAAGAGATTCTCCCAGGTTTTGGGCAGCTAGCTGAAGCAGTAAAAGGTGCCAGACTTGCTTGTGATATGAGGGCACAGCTCATAATCTGTAGCATCATCAACAGGACTGACTGTGAACGTTTGGTACACAGCCAAGTGGAGGTTCTGGATCGGAGGCTCATATGGATCCACAACCGTGTAGGTTGTGGAGTTCTTGTCTTCAGCCATAGCGTGGGGTTTTGGGTTCCGCTTAATAGATAAGGGGTCCACTACACGTGGGAGGCTGCTACAAGGTATAGCTTTGTTGGAAAAGAATCAGGTCTCTAAGGACTAACAGAAAGCGCTTAAGTTCAAATAGTTACAGGTACCAAAAGCAGGCGAAAGCTAGAGTTCTGCTGAAATTTTTACAAAGGATCTAACCATGTTTGGAAGGGATAGATTAAATACAGTTGATGGCAGTGTCTTTGTTGCTGTTAGAAGTGGTTTAACTGGCAGGGAAACTGAAGTAAACAGTTCGAGTGAATTAGTATGGGTAGAGGCTATACTTGAGAACCAGAATAAATGGTTTCTTTTACTGATCCACTGACTCAGATGGTATAGTCCCTGAAATGTTGAAAGAGAACTTGAGTTTCATTACAAATAGGTACCCCACTCATACAACTCTTATTGGTGGTGACTTCAATCTGATCTTGATTTGTTGCCAAAAATACGTATTCAAAGGCAGTGGTAAATGTGAAACGTTGTCACGAATTGTACTAAATGCTTTTTCTGAAAATTATTTTGCACAGTTAGTTCGGGAGCCCAGTTGAAGTGGAAATGGTTGCAGAAACATACTTGACCTTTTAGCAGCAAATAATCCTGAGAGAATAGGGAGAATCATGATGGAAACAGGTATTAGTGACCACAAGAACATTGTAGCGAGACTCGATACTGAAACATCCAAATCCAACAAAAGTAAACCCATTGTTTGATGCCTTCCTAAGAAAGAGCCTCCACTCCTTCCCAACTAATTGTGTAAGTTTAGCTGAAATTGAAAGCATGGTGTCTGAGGCAATAGAGAGGTTTATACCAAATAAATTAATAAAAGATTGTGCTGAGTTTTCATGGTACACAAAACAGGTCAGAACGCTGCTGCAGAAGCAACAAAACAAGCATGCCAAATTTAAAAGAACACAATTTACAATACTTGTCATGTTTTACCGAAGCTCAAAACTTAGCGAGGACTTCAATACTAGATGCTTTTAATTGCTTCATTAATAAAACTGTCGTAACAGTGCCACGAAAGTGAAGTTATTAAAGGTTGTTTCAGAAATTTCTCCAACAGAGAAGAGGAAGTAAATATTCCAGAATTTGAATAAAGAACCACTGCCAACATTAGTAACTTACGTGATATCCTCAGTGTAGCGAAGCAGTATAAAGCACTTATTAAAGGCAAGTCTTCTGGTCCAGGTAGATACCAGTAACTTTCCTTCTAGAATATGGTAATATAGTAGCCCCATACTTAACAATCATTTACAACAGCTTGCTTGGTGAAATATCCTTAATAAGAGACTGGAAAGCTGTACAGGTCACACACATACTCAAGAAAGGAAATAGGAGTAATCTGCTGAATTACAGACCCATATCGCTAACATCAGTTTGTAGTAGAATTTTAGAGCATCTACTGTGTTTGAATATGTTGAATTACTGTGAACATAACATTCTATTGAAACAGTCAGCACAGATTCAGGAAATACTGCTCTTGGGAAACACAACTAGCTCTTAATTCGCACAAAGTAATGTGTTCTATTGACGGGGGATCGAAATTGATTCCATATTTTTCAATTTCCAGAAGCTTTTTGGCACTGTTCCTTACAAGAGGCTGCTAACCAAATTGCATGCCTGTGAATTATCGCCTCAGTTGTGCGACTGAGTCTGAAATTTCCTTTCGGGGAGGTCACAAGTATGCAGTAACCGATGGAAAATCATCATGTAAAATAGAAGTGATATCTCGCTTTCCTCAGGATAATGTTACAGGCCCTCTGCTGTTTCTGTCTATCTATATCCAAATCCTTCTCCAGCTACTGTCAGGTCTCGGTGCTGAAGAGTCCTCTCCATCTGGCTTGGTCCTCCCACCACTTTTCTTCCTCCACTTGTTGCCATGTCACACCTCTCCTATCCACAGGTATGCTCACTCCCATTTTCCACAGTGTTCTTGGGTGCCCCGTGGGTCTTTTCCCATCCATCTTTAGTTCTTCCATAAATTTGGGTAGTCTCTGCCCATGCATCCTCTTAACATGCCCATACCATCTTAATCTCTTTTTCTCCATTTCTTCTCTCATATTTTCTTGTTTAAGGTCCTTTCTAATCTCTACATTCTGTACTCTGTCCATTCTTGTTTTTTCCTTAACTGCTTTGAGAAATTTCAGTTCTCCTGCTTGTAGTCTGATCCAGTCCCTTTCTGTCATTGGCCATGTTTCTCCACCATAGATGACAATACGGAAGTAATAATTCTTATACATAAGGAGTTTTGCTTTTTCTGAAACTTCCTTGTTCCAAATCAGGTGTTTTATGGTTTGTTAGAAATTGCCTCCCTTCTGTGACCTATTAATTTCATTAGTTATTCTTCCATCACTAGATATTTCACTCCCTGAATAAGTGAAACTTTCTACCACTTTGAGGGGTTCTCTATTCAAGATAATATTTCTGTTGATGCCTTTCTCTCTTCAAAATACCATTACTTCACTGTTATCTTTATTTATCTTTAATACATACCTTGTCATTAATTCCTTCCATGCATCAAGTTCTAACTGTACATATATCTCTTTATCGCCCCATATTACCATATCATTTGCAAAAATCATCTTTTTGTCTTTTTCTTTCACTATATCTCCAACTGCCCTATTCATTCCCTCCATCACAACATTAAAAAGTGCAGGAGATAGAATACTTCCTTGCTTAAGTTCGTCTTATTTCGAAGTATTCAGAGTTCCCCAATGGTATTCTGATTCTACAATTGTGTCCTCTGTACATTGTCTTTATTTCATTAAGTCAGATGATTAAACATCTCTCATCTAACTACAAGCGACACCTCCTCGTCATCTTCAACCGGATCTGGTGCGACGGCGTCTTTCCATCGCAATGGCGGGTGAACACCATCATTCTGGTGCTCAAACCTGATGTGGATAGCTATCAGCCTCACAAACATTCTTTGTAAGCTGCTGGAACATATGGTGTGTCGGCGGTTGGGTTCGGTCCTGGTGTCACGTGGCCTACTGCCTCCATGTCAGGGCAGCTTCCGCCAGGGTCGCTCTACCGCTGATAATCTTGTGTCCCTTGAGTCTGCCTTCCGAACAGTCTTTTCCAGACACCAACACCTGTTTGCCATCTTTTTTGATTTACAAAAAGCATATGACACGACCTGGCGCCATTTACTTGCCACATTATACAAGTGGGATCTCGGAGGACTACTCCCGATTTTTATCCAAAATTTCCTGTCACTTCGTACCTTCCGTGTCCAAGTTGGTACCTCCCATAGTTCCCTCATATCCATGAGAATGGGGTTCCACATTGCTCTGTATTGAGTGTGTCTCTATTTTTACTGATCATTAAGCTGTAGGGCAGTCCATCTCACCTTCTCTGTATGCAGATGACTTCTGCATTTTGTACTGCTCCACCAGTACTGGTGTTGCTGATCAGTGCCTATAGGGAGCCATCCACAAGGCGCAGTCATGGGCTCTAGCCCACCGTTTCCAGCTTTTGTCCACAAAGTCGTGTGTTACGCACTTCTGTCAGCGCCTTACCATTCATCCAGACCTAGTAACCATTTCTGTCGATGCATTTTTGTAGATGCTATGGCAGTTTTTGTATACCCATGTCATACCAGCTTGCCGCCATGTTGTTCAGAAAGTTATGAACGCCTTCTTTCACCTCGTCGTCGGAGCTGAATCGCTTTCTGGCCAAATGTTTTTTTAACGTAGGGAACAGGTGATAGTCACTTGGTGCCCTTGCTCAACATTCCTGTTTTCCCATTCTGAATTGTCCGTTTGAGTTTTTTAGAGCCTCACAGTACCTGTCAGCATTAATTGTGGTGCCAGTGATTCAGCTCCGTATGTAGTACATTTGCAATGTATTTCTAATTGGACATAATCTTTATGCTTGCACTCAATAGATGTCTCATCAGTATACAGGATTAACTTTGAATTTGGGGAACAGGATTTTATGTCATTTACCTAAATTAAGAAAAGAACAGGTGGATTGTGGATGGACAGTTTGGTGTTAGAAGGCGTAAAGAAATAAGAGATACTATTGGCCTGTTAAGAAATATACGGGAATGATATATTGAGAAAGGCAGTGAAATATATGCTGTTTTTATTTATTTGGAAGAAGCTATTGACAGAGTACAATGGTACAAGTTGATGGATATTTTGAATTAGAAAGAAGTAGACTAAAACAGAACCTGTATTTACAACAGAAAGTAAGAATAAGGATTTGAAAGGAAATGTCAGAAGGAAGCAGCATTGGAAGGGCGTTGGACAAGGTTGTTGCCTCTCCCCTCTATTATTGTACTTACAGCCAAAAGAAATCATTACAAAAGCCATAGATAGAAAAAGAGGAGTGTGTATTGGTGGAAAAAGAATTAGAAGTTATTAGATTTAGCTGATGACATGGTTTTAGTCACAGTAAGTGAACAAATTATAAATAAAATGCTAAAAGATCTGAATGAAGTGGTGTAGTATATGGAATTAGAATCAATACAGCAAAAATAAAGGGTATGGTGACTGGCAAAGCAAGGAGACTGGCAATATTAAGATAGGAAACGTTATTATTAACCAAGTAAAAACATTTAAATACCTTGGAAAACAGTTACAGAAGAGAAACCATAAGTAGCTGAAAACTCACATTGCTATAACGAAGGAGGCAGTCAATAGAAAGAGGAAATTATTATGTGACACACTAGATAAAGATCCGAGGAAAAGATTTGGCAAGTGTTTCATCTGGAGTGTGGCATTCTATGGGGCAGAAACATGGACACTCAGACCAGAGCACAATAAAAAGCTAGCAGCATTTGAAAAGAGGATGTGGAAGAGAATGGAGAGGATAAGCTGGAGGGAAAGAGTTACTAACAAAAGAGTGTCTGAAAGAATTAGTGAGAGTAGAAGGCTGCTGCATGTTATAAGAGAAAGGAAAACGAACTGGATGGGACATTCATTGAGAGGGGAAAGCTTGCTATCAGATGCTTTGGAAGCCCACTTGCTATCAATTGCTTGGGAAGGTTGAGTTTGTGAGATTGAGAGGAAGGAGATAAAAGATGATAGATAACATCAGGGGAAGTGAAAATCACGTGGACTTGAAGAGGATGGCAGAAGAGAGCAGAGCATGGAGAGTTACCATGTGAAAATCTTCCTGTGGGCAGGGTGGTGGTGGTGGTGGTGGTAATGCAGAAAGTGCACATATTATTTGCTCATAATAGCCGTTAAGGCATGTTTCTAACTTCTTTATTGTCTTTGAACTGGTTACTTCGCCTGATCAAACAAAAAGAGCTCTTTCCAATAGCACAAAGAATAATGAAATCTTAGTCACTTTTTTATATGCAGCCTTTTGAAAAATCAGGCAAAATTGATGAATAAGTTTTTGCATGGATTTTAATCTTGGGCAATGCAGTAATTGCTTGAGTAGTCAAGACACCACCTGCATAGCCAGCTGCAAAAGAGGGAAAAAAAATCAGCATCTGGAAGTCATTTCCTCATAATAAATAACCTGTCAGAACATAATCCAAATTAGTCACAACAAGATTTATGAGCTATTTCAACAGCAAATTATGTTAAACCTGCTGAATAATGAGCACATGTTCAGTAACAAGGCAGTTGTACGTAACAAACAAAAAAAAAAAAAAATAAAATAAAATAAAATAAAATAAAAAAATAAAAAAAAAAAAAATAAAAAAAAATTGGACAGTATCACAAAAATTTCAGCTTGAAAGTCTCCTTAGTTCATGATCAACAGCAAAACAAACTTAATATATTCATATCTGTCACTTTACAAAAGTGTGGTAGTGCCCCATATGCTACTTATGGAACTATAATCTGGCATGGCTTCAAGACAGACCTGTATAAACACCTTAAAAAAAAATTCATCAGTATTAGATAGGGTCGAGCGGACGTTCTTAGGCCACTTGACATGGAATGACCTCATTCAGGTTTTCGAAGATTAGGGTGTTTTGAAATAAACATGGTAATTCTGTTATATATTACCTTTTTCTGTCATCTTTGAGAAGACAACAGCATAAAAAATGGTCTGTAGTTTTCTGTTTTCCATCTGTCACCTTTCTTGAAAACTGGGGTTACCTAGGCTAATTTTTAGTGGTCCAGGAAACCTTCATGACGTTAAGGTGCTTTTAATTGCAGTGGAAACGGGTATGGATACGTTGTCTGTGCAGAGTATGTTAGGATTTAGCCCACAGTATCCTGCAGACTTACAGTTTCATTATGACTTTACTATGTTTTTTTTATTTCATGCCTGTTAGTTGGAGTGAGATACATGTTGTTGTAAGAACAACTATCCTTAAAATTGCGTTTTTGATTATTGAAATTACACTGAAGTGGCGAAAGCCATGGAATAACAGTATGCATTTATACAGATTGTGGTAGCATCATATAATCGAACAATAAAAGGGCAGTACTTTGATGGAACGGTCATTTGTACTCAGGTGATTTATGTTAAAAGGTTTCCAGTGTGATTATGGCTGCGCAGCAGGGATTAGACAATGTGGAATGATAGTTAGAGCTAGACACATGGGACATTCCATTCTAGAAATTGTTAGGGAATTCAATATTCCGAGATACTCAGTGTCAAGAGTGTGCTGAGAATACTAAATTCCAGGAATTACCTCTCACCACTGACAACACAGTGACGACAGCCTTCATTCAGCGACTGAGAGCAGTGGCAATTATGTAGAGTCACCAGTGCTAACAGACAGGCAATAGTGCGTGAAATAACCACAGAAATCAATGTGGGAAGCACAACGAACATATCCATTAGGACATTGTGGTGAAATTTGGTGTTAATGCGCCATGGCAGCAGACGACCAACATGGCCTTTGCTAACAGCATGACATCACCTGCAGCATCTCTCCTGGACTTGTGACCATATCGCCTGGACCCTAGGTGACTAGAAAACCTTAACATGGTCGGATGAGTCTCGATTTCAGTTGGGAGGAGCCGATGGTGGGGTTAGAGTGCCGTGCAGACTTGTTAAAAATATGGACCCAAATTGTCAACAAGGCACTGTGTGAGCTGATGGTGGCTTCATAATGGTGTGGGTTGTGTTTAAATGGAATGGACTGGGTCCTCTGGTCCTACTGAACCAATCATTGAGTGAAAATGATAATGTTCGGCTACTTGCAGACCATTTGCAGCCATTCATTGACTTCGTTTCCAAACAGTGATGCAGTTGTTATGGGTGACAGTCTACCATGTCACTGGGCCTCAATTGTTCATGATTACTGTGAAGAACATTGTGGACAGTTTGAGCGAATGATTTGATAACCCATCAAACATTTATAGGACATAATTGAGAATTCAGTTTGTGCAAAAAGCCCTGCACCGGCAACACTTTTGCAGTTACGGGCAACTATAGAGGCAGTATGGCTCACTATTCTGCAGGGAACTTCCAGTGACTTGTTGAGTCTATGCCACGCCAAGTTGCCACACTGTGCCTTGCAAAAGGAGGTCCAATGCAATATTAGCAGGTATCCCATGACTCTTATCTCCTCATTTTATTGGTGATAGCTTTAACAAAAGAAGAAAAATATTTGAAATCGCAAACATAACAGTAACATTGCTTCCACTGTTTGATATGTGAGCTACATGTTTACTTTTTGTGTACACTAGTCTGTCTATATCCCGATCCTGCTCCTGCTCCAGCTACTGCCTGGTCTGGGTGCTGACGAGTCCTCTCCATTTGGCTCAGTCCTCCCACCACTTTTCTTCCTCCACTTGCTGCCATGTCACACCTCTCGTTTGCACAGATATTCTCACTCCCATTTCCCACCGTGTTCTTGGGCACCCCTCTGGGTCTTTTTCCAACCATCTTTAGTTCTTCCATAATTGTGGGGAGTGTCTACCCACACATCCTCTTAACATACCCATAACACCTTAATCTCTCTTTTTTGATTTCTTCTCTCATACTTTCTTGTTTAAGGTCCTTTCGAATAACTACATTCCTTGCTCTGTCCATTCTTGTTTTTCCTTTATCTGCTCTGAGAAATTTCATTTCCCCTACTTGCAGTCTGCTCCAGTTCCTTTCTGTCATTATCCATGTTTCTCCTCCTCTGGTGACAATAGGGAAGTAAAAACTCTTATTCATAAGGAGTTTTGCTTCTTTCTGAAACTTCCTTATTCCAAATTAGGTGTTTCATTGTTTAGTAGAAATTGCCTAACTTCTGTAACCGCCTATTAATTTCGTTGGTTATTCTTCCATCACTAGATACTTCACTCCCTGAATAAGTGAAACTGTCTACCACTTTGAGGGTTTCTCCATTCAAAGTAATATTCCCACCTATCCCTTTGTCTCTACCAAATACCATTATTTCACTCTTAACTTTATTTATTTTTAATCCGTACCTGTTCATTATTTCCTTCCATGCATCAAGTTGTAACTATACATCCTAGCTCTTTATCACCCCATATTACCAGATCATCTGCAAAAATCATATTTTTGTCTTTTTCTTTTACTATATCTTTAACTGCCCTATTCATTCCATCCATCACAACATTATAAAGTTCAGGAGATATAATACTTATTTGTTTAAGTCCTTGTCTTATTTTGAAGAATTCAGAGCTCCCCAATGGTATTCTGATTCTACAGATGTCCTCTGTACATTATCTTTATTACATTAATGTATCCATCTTCTATACCTATCTTCATCATTTCTTCCCAGGGTCTTTCTCTGTTAACTGAGTCATATGGCTTTTCTATGTCTATAAAAACCATTGTCACCCTTTTGTTATACTCTCAACTTTTTCCATCAGCTGACGGATAGAAAATATCAGGTTGATCGTGCTTCTTCCTTTCCTAAACCCATGCTGTTCTTCACTCAGCTCCTTTTCTATTTTTTCACTTGTTCGATTCAATAAAATTCTTTCAAAAATCTTGGCTGTATGACTCATAAGGGTTATTGTTCTGTAGTTTTTACAAAGTCTTTTATTGCCTTTTTAAAGATGGTAACAGTGTCTCCTCTTCTCCAGTCGTCAGGTATTGTACTATTTCTCCACACATTTGATAGTACTCAATACGCCACTGCATTCCCACTGGACCTGCTGCTCTGATCATGTCCACTGAGAATTCATTAGGTCTTTGGGCTTTCACCCCATTCATCTTCTTGACAGCTATTTCCATTTCTTCCGATGTTATTTCTCCTAATTCTGTTTCCAAACTTCTCTCAATTTCTCCATTATTTGTTGTTTCCTCGTGTACCTGCTCCTCAGTGTTTAACAGTATCTTAAAGTGTTCTCTCCAGAGATCTTTTATATTCCCTGGGTCTTCTGTCACAGCACCATCCTCTGTTTCCATCTTTACTGGTACTTCAGAAGCCTTTCTATCGTTTTTCATCATTTTATAGAACATTTTCTTATTGCTCTTCACATCTTCTTCAACTTTTTTGGAAAACTCTTCCCATGCCTTTTTCTTTGCTGTTTCCAATACTTCTTTGCAGTTCTTCTTTTCCTCTATATATTTTTTATAGTCCTCATCATTTTTAGTTTTCCACCACTTTCTCCATGCTCCATTTTTTCTTCTAGCTGTTAGGATTGTGGTATCATCCCACCAACTACTAGTCTGTCTGTCTGTGTATACTAGTAAGTCCTTATAATATTGGTAATATTTACTGATTTTTATTTAGTTGAACATTTTCTTGATCTTCTAACATTTCACACTGGAATAGTGTTTACTTTCCCGTTGCTTTTACAGTTTATTGTATAACCAGAGATTTTCATGTGTCTATTGCAGGAAGGCAAAGAAGATAGTTTACCTAGTTCATAGTTTGTAAATTATTTTCTAGAAGTGAGACACTCAGACAGAACAACTCTTGTATTCCTAAATCTGTGATGAAATGTATCAAACAGTGAAACAATTACTTGATGTTATTTGTGTAAATGGTTATTAATGTTAAGCTGTAATCTAAGAATTATATCCTGTCAACATTTTTGAAAAGCAGCAGTGGAATTTCAGATTAAGGGCCATTTAATTGACTGTCCACAGTACAGGTTTTTTTGATGATTTTGTTTTTTTACAGAGGATATTAACACACTATACCAGTTAATCTGTGAATTGAGACCAAAATTTAAAGAACTAAAAGTTGTGTATGATACACATGTATTAGCCATTGAAGACTGGAAAGAATCTCCAAAATGGTTAGCAGTCACACGGTTAGTATAATCCTTGAAGTTGAACAAGAGGTACAACAGAAAGACTGTCACAAATAAGCTTTACATATGATTGCAGTCTTTGCCAACTGAAGGTGAAAGTAATTGTAAATCTTTAGCAGCATATAGACTAAATGTGTCTTAATATTCTTTGCAGATTGCTGTCAGTTCTTTATGAAGCAGGAATATCTGCCACTGAGGTATACGAGTCGAGGCATATATTAAAATTATTTCTCAAAAGCTTCCGACCATATTTTGGTATTATTAGCACTTGGTTGACTGAAGGCCATCTTGAAGATTGGCGTCAGGAGTTCATTATTACAAGGTATTTGTAGATGTCTGATAGAGAATATGAAACTTAAATCTATCTTAAAATGCATGGAAAGTGTGCTGGGTGAGCATTAGTTGTTTTTTACTGACTATAGTAGAAGATAGTGACAAATAATCTTTTTCATTTCAGTGTGAAATTATGCTTCACGAGGGATTACTATGGCATCTATGTCTCTTAATGGTTGAAACTTATTACCTTTTAAAAAATATTGTTGATGTGTATAGGAAATAATGATTGAAGTTCATTGAATACGAGACATTGTTGTAATTTCCATATTTAAATTGTGGAGGTATGTTGGTTGAAAAATAGTCTTACATTGCTTGGAAATAATGAAACAAACTTTAATAAGTATTATCACAAAAAATATATTTATTTCAAATAAACTGATAATAAGTGCATGGAAAATTATCATTGCGCTAGTACACAGGCTGTACATTTTTGTTATTTGGTGCAAGAAATTTGATCTTTATCAATTGAATTGTCCTCCCTAACAATTCTGCAACCAGAATTTTTGTCAAAGTGAGTTAGAGAAGGAATAACGTTGTATTCGATGCCCTGCATCTGCTGATTAATTTGTTTCTGCCTTGCATTATTCTTTTTACCATTGTCTACCCACAGAAGTCCTTGTTCTGGTGAACAGTGTTATAAGGGAAGGCATCACGCGTGACACACCAAATGTAGTAGTAATGCGCAGAGCGCAAAAGCATTTTAATAAAGGAAAGAAATATAAAGTTAGCATTTATGAATGGAAGGATAGTAATCACAAGGTACTGGGGGTAGTGTATGTCTATGTATATTGAGGAAAAATAGTCCTGTTCCTGGAAAATTGCCACCTGATGGCTGAGTGGAACACTGTTTTTCATAATTCATGTAGCAAAAAGTTGTGTATGTGAAATATTTGCAGAATTCTATAGTAGTACTGTTACTTTGTTGAAACGGATGTTCTGAACGTATTTCCTTGCTTGCATTTGAACATAGCTGAAATAACATAATTTTTTTGAGAGACATTCAAAATATTAGGAATGGAATTTTGTCATTTTCTAGGAAAGAATTTACCATTGTCAATTCTCGTTGAGATTTATCAGCAGATGGTTAGGGGCAGCTCTTGTGGAGATTTTCCTCACTTAATTATGACAAGCAGACAAAATTTTTGGTGTTTCAGTTCACTGACATGATGAACAACAGAAGAGTGTGTATCTCACTGTCATTGTTCACTTATATATCACTTGCAAATATGTTATGTAACTTTTGCATATTACAGCTCACAAAGTGCAAATTTTGATCAATAGATTAAAGCATTATAACACACCTCTCAGAATCTTTGAGTGTGACCGATTTAGTGAAAGGAAGGAAAAAAAAAAAATAATTCTGAAGCAGGAAAGGCTCTACTCCAGGTTTAAACATGTTAGTTATTATTTAAGTTCAGATCTGAGCATCTGCAAAATTTATCTGTATGCAGGATCAATGCTCAGAACTAAATATTTGTGAAAACATGTACAAAAATATTTTCAGAAATGATTTTAAATTAAAATTTGGGATGCCAAGTTTGCATGTATGTTCATACTGCAACAAATTTTTGATGCAGATGGTTAGTTCATAATGTGTCGAAGGAATAAAAAAAAAGCTGAATTAAAGTGCAAAACGCCATTGGAGGGCTGAAGCAGTGCACAAAAAGCTTGCTGTTGATACTGGAAAAGCAAAACAACAGGTAATAATGTGGCTTTCAGAGTCAAGTTACAACAGGTCTAATTTTGAATCATTCTTCGGCATTTATCAGTAGTAGTACTCTTGTTACAACTTGGCACCACATAATACTGGCAGTAAACCTGAAAGCATTGCCAGGAGGGACAAAGCAAAGATATTTTCATGCACTTTGAAGTCCATTCCTAAACAATGAAATCCATTCACTGATGAGAGGTTGAGAATTTGATTATCAGATATAATTGTTGCAATGGGCAGAACAACCACTGGTGAATAATTTTCCTTTTCTAAAACATATGTACATATCATATCATATGTGATCACATAACTAAAGATCATATACTGACATTACAGTGTTTGTCCATAAATGGCAGTCTTGTGCACTTTGGACCCAGTTCTCGTCGACACTCAGCTTCTGAAGGCCCTTCTGCAAAATTGGTTTTCCCATAAGCACATCTTTGACCCAGCAAATGTTTGGCTTAGCAACATGACCTGCCAGAATTATTCTTTGCTCTTTCATCTTCTGCACAGTGTACAGTTACTTCATCATATCATATGATTCCTGGTTCTTTCTATGCCTCCAGGTGCTCTTTTTGTGGCTTGATTTTTTTCTCTTGATTTTCTATTCAAAGATTAACAGGTTCTCTTCATCTTCATTCTTTTTTTGTGTAGTGCTTAAGGTTTTTGTCCTGTGTAACAATACTGGTACTTTCGATGCATTCTAGGCTTCAAGTTTGTTCTTAATTTCTTTTTTTATGCCTGTTGAACCAGGTGCCCCCTTATTTAAAATCTTACTCTCTGGCTGTGTTTCATTTTGCTACCTGTAAAGGTGCATTATTAGAGGTCTCTGTTGATACTTCCATCATTTAGTGTTCTCTGTATCAGTCCACAATCCAGTCTCATTGGAATTCTTTGCTAAGTTGCAGTTTCTGCCATTTCTTCCTCTTACTACACTAGGACTGCAATGCCATTTGCACATTTGAATAATTGTGATCTTCCGTTTAGTTTCACTCTGCAGTGTTTTTCAAAATTTGTTTGTAAATATTTCACAGCTCTAGATCAGAAGACCCTTGTTATAGGTCACAGATTGTACCATGTGGCAGATATTTTGCCCCTATACTGAGCAATAAACAACCTTTGCATGTATATCACCCATATGACATGATTTTACTCATTGGCAATGGATTCCTTGTCTGCAAGACAGAACTCGAGGATTTTATGAATCTTAGTGTACTAGACAAGAGTTTCATAGAGGCTTGTTCACAATAACTCACTATACCAAGCTACAAATTTAACATGAAGGCACTGCTACACTAAGGGGAAGAAAGTCATAATATCCTGCAAGCATGGGTTTTTTCAAAACATTATAAAGAAGCTTAGAGGTACTAGGAAAATAAATCTGCTTCCAGATAACATTTAAGCTTTTCCTGTCTTGTATGATAAACTTCTGTGAATGAAAAACAACAGGAAGAAAGACTCACTTGATGTGTCTGTATACCAGCTAAATTCTGTCAGTAGCTACCAAGTGAATAGTGGATCTGTTTGGCAAAATCCATTGATTGAGGACTGAACATGTAATGCTGACTGTACATCATTTGTGTAATTGCAACAGGAATGGAATTAAATTTTCTGTTATCTTTTGCTGCTGCTGCTTGCGATCAATAAACATTATGTGCTTTGATGCATTATATTTTCTCAAAATAGTCTTTATTTTTGCAATAACTAACATAGAAAACAGTGTGTTGCAGTGGTACAAAGTTCTAATTATGCAGATGTAATGTTTTTCAGTGAGGAAAATTAAAATAGAGCTATTTGTGTAAGCTAGTGTAAGCAATTGTGTAATACCAAAAAAATACTCAGAATGACATTTAACCATATATTCAATGCCTGCATAAAAATAGCCCGGCTAGATAAGTATAAAACAGATTTGTTTGTTTTCCTGTAAAATTTGCGTTCTGCTAGTTAAGTGTTGTTCAGGTGAATGATTCAGGTGTTGAATTTGTAGTATGCTTGATTACTGATAAGTAGTTAGATGATGTGTTCTTATTACCTTTTGAGGCTCTGCCACTTGAATATACAGTGTTGATTTTTTTAAAAAAAATGATGTTTTGAGTAAGGAGAGTCTGAATATTGATTTTCACTTGGTTCTCAGGAATGACAATGTAATAGATAGAACATGGGAAATGTGGGAGGAAGGCTTCACACTGCATCCTTACATAAACTGTCTCAAATCAAAAGGAATAGAGCCACTGCCTCTGCTGGAAGATGTTGCTGAGAAGGTCCTTCATGCTGGGAAAAGCATTGAATTACTTAAAAAATTGAATAAGATTGGTGATTTTTCGCATCTCAGTGACATGAAAGGTAAGTCTGAGTTTAGTATTTGCATTTTGGAGATCAGTGACTATTTTTGTTCAGTTATGAATTTGGAGAAAAACTGCTTTTGGGTGTGAATGCAACTCAGTATCTGTGTTCAAATTTTTTGAAGGCATATATGTTCATGTCCAGCGGATCTAGAATTTGGAGTAATATGAATTTGTCATGCATATAGTCTCACAACTCAGTCAAATGTTGCTTTATTGTATGTTTATGGAATTTACCTAACCCACACTGAAACAAGTGAGCAGTTCATGGGACTTTTATTCAGCCTCTTTTGTGCTCTTACTGTGCAAATATTGCTGAACTTACAGTCAACAAACATTATCACATAGGAGGCAAAATGAAGTATCACTCTCAAAGAAATCTCACTCCTTGTTTCTTCTAAAACCCTACTAATTAATTTTGTCAGTTTATGTGTGTGGATAATTTGATTTCACATTTTGGTCTATTCCAATGAACTCCTAGAGCGCTATTAAAAGTCATGCATAAATAAAAAAGTGTGAATCCCAAAACCCTAGAGCAAGCACCCAAATTAATGAAAAGAAACCTTATGTATCCACTTTTGAGACTATATAGTTAACAGGTCCTACTTGCTTTAGTCGTGAAGCTGTTCTCCCATTCTTTTGCTGAGTATTGCAGAAGTGTAAGTTCTAACCATTTGATTTAAATTACCGTAAATTTTTGAAATGATGCATGCCTAATACAGGGCCAGGTGCTAAGACAAGTAACTTTACGCACTTTTGAGAAATACAAAATGTGAAGATTACAATCTAGTTTGGATCACAGTATTCTTCACTGGTGAATCCACTTTTGCACACGTGATGTTTCTCTGTAGGTATCTGTAAGAAATCACATGGGATTATGTTAGGTCTGTTAGGCAGAAGTTTGATTTCTGTGAACACCAGCAACTAATTGGTGAAGTTATCTTTCTGAGCAGATATATTGTTATGATGAAGAATAAGCCACACTCCTCCTTGACTTTTTCATTGAAGTTTTTTTGAAAACCTTTGATTTTGACTCACTCGCCACAAGCTGTCCTCTTTTGTCCAAAGATACTGTTGCAACATAACCAGTTTTGAAGAACAAAGGTGCCACACACTTCTTTCCAACATACCTGAGCTTCTTCACTTTTGTTGGGCAACATTATCAGAAAAGATCCGTGTAATTAATGATGTTTAGTTCCTGAATAAAACTGTAAATCCAGATTTTCTCAACAGTTATAATGTTGAAAACAAATGAAGAGTTCCTGTTGTGAAACATACTGGCCATTACTTGCGCTGCTTAACACCATTGGTCTTTCGCTCTTTGATCAAAAAATGAGGCAGCCATTGGGATGAAACTTCCTTTACTTGAAGAATAACTCATTTGTCAGATGCCACATCTGTTGGACACACAGTGAAAGTTAGAGTGCAGATGACATGAATTTGATAGGAATTATTCGATGAACTACTTACGTCCTTTTTATATAAATATTGAAGACTCCTATCTTATTATGTGCATGGAATATGGGAACGTGGCTGGCAAAAGCACAGTGACACATTGACACACTTTGTAGTATCATTATAGGCCAAAATTGCGATTGTAACTAAATACATTACTAACAGTCCATGTGGATAAAGTTGTAATTTCTAAAACATTACAGCACGTAAACAGGAAAAAAGATAAAACACTGTCACTGTTTTATCAAGAGATGCCAGAAAAATGATACAGTATTATGAAATTTTTTTGTATGTTGTGAATCAGAACGTGTGATGCACATTGAAAATTGGAGACTGTGGCTGTTCTGTGAAATAAATTGTTGGTCGTGTACAGCAACCAGTTGGTTTTAGGTTACTTTATTTAAAAAGTACCATTACCGGTTTTGAATTTTTCACAATTCGTCATCGGACAGTTTTTCATGCCTTCTCAAAACAAATTATACATCGGTTTTCTGTGAGCTGCCCTAGGATAAATAATATTTCATAATTATAAATGTGTAACCAGATGGGCACATTTTATATTTGTGTTGGAATGCAACTTACTTGAAACGTCCATCTGGAACGTTTGTTCTTGCAGTTTTCTTGCAATGAAATACAATCTCAAGGATGTTTGCATTTTCACAATCACAAACATTGAATTGCGTGGGGAGAGGACAATGAAAAAAAATAAACATATTTTTAATTATGACAAATTAGAAATTGGGAATTCAGGCTAAGTGAGTGATTATTGTGTTATAAAGAGAAAGTAATTCAAATTGTAGAAGAAACTTTTCTGTTTCTGTGTTTATGATGGCTACCACACACATTTGAGCTTGTGGGGAGAGACAAAAAAATCAGTAAAAGAAAGAAATGAAGTTTCTTTCAGAGCTAGGGAATTCTTTTTGTAGCACAAGGCAACCAACACCAAGGAACAGTTTGTACTGCAGACCTTGGCTGAAGTAATCTCTGACATATTTTGCCACATATACTCTGCGTACTGGGGGGGGGGGGGGGGGTGCAGGGGTTGGTGGGGGGGTCTTGCTTGACACATGTCTCCGAAGTCTGAATGTCAGTAAGAGTCATAGGAAAAATCTGTTGAAAGAATCATCTTGATGATGGTGTGACATGATTCTTCAAATGCTTTGGTATTTCAAAATATACCACCCTTAGGCAAATTAAGTGTAAAAGTGGTTTTTGCGTACACACTCTAAAGACAAAAAAAGATGACGCACCTCACACAAATTATCCAAAAGGAATCTGTGGATGTGATGTACATGTTCAAACTATGGGTTACAGTGTCAGAAAATTGGATGTTTCATTCAAGAGAGAGAGAGCTTCACAAACTGAGCAAGTCAGTAATGCGTTGACTCACCTCTGGACCATACGCAAGCAATTATTTGGCTTGGCATTTATTAACAGATTTGTTGTAGTCCCTCCTGAGCGATAAAATTCCTAATTCTGTCTAGCTGATGCGTTAGATTGTCGATATAATGAGCTGCTTGGAGATCCCTCCCCATGGTGCTCTAAATGTTCTCAATTGGGGAGAGCTTGGTGACCTTGCTGGCTAAGGTAAGGTTTGGCAAGCATGAAGACATGTAGTAGAAACTCTCGCCATGTGCGAGTGGGCATTATTTTGCTGAAATGTAAGCCCAGGATGGCTTGCCATCAAGGGCAAGAAAACGGACGTAGAATATTGTTGATGTACCACTGTGATGTAGGGTTACCATGGATGACAACCAAATGGGTCCTGCTTTGAAAAGAAATGGCACCCTAGACCATCACTCCTGGTTGTCACTCCGTATGTCAGACAACAGTCAGGTTGGGATCCCATACCCGTCCAAGGGGTCTTCAGATCCATGTTCAACCTGGAATCCCTTTACTGGAGTAGAATTGTCTTCAGTTAAGAGTCCCACTTTGGATTGAGCCCCAGTGATCAGCAAAGATGTGTCTGCAGACACAGTACCCTCTGGAGGACATTCAACAACTCTTAACAAGCAATACCAAGCAGAAAAACTTCTTGCATAAGGGCGAGAGGTGGACCCTCGTGTTTTTGATGTGATCAGTTTACGAAGCTCTTTTTCTACAATAACTCATACATTTTTTTCTGAAATTTTAGTAATTTGTACATCATATCAACAGATTTCCATCTGATTAGAACAATTCCTCCTTGGTGCACCCCACCCCCCATTCCCTACCCCCTACCCCCCTCCACTGCTCTCTCTCTCTCTCTCTCTCTCTCTCTCTCTCTCTCTCTCTCTCTCTCTGTGTGTGTGTGTGTGTGTGTGTGTGTGTGTGTGTGTGTGTGTGTGTGTGTGTGTGTGTGTGTGTGTGTGTTAATACCCCTATCAAGGAGATACACTTTAAATCTTTCATGTGGCACCAAACAGAAATTTATTGAAGTTTCCGTTACACAGCTATGATGTTTGAAAGTATGCTAAGATTGGCAGTCCTCCTACCTACCTCCATTCTGGATATTTGAGTTAGTATTGGCTGTGTTAAAATGATATGCTCTTTTTTAGATGATCAGTTACTATAAAAAATCAGTATCTTATAATTGAATCACATCTGTAAAAATTATTGGACAATGAATCGCACCATTTGGTCCTTGATCAAGCCTGTGTGCATGGTAAGTCAGAAAGCACTTTTCAACTTTGGCATGAAAATGAAATTTATGTAGATAACTTACAGAATTGCCAGCTGTGTCATTTTGTAGCAATTTTGACTAATGTAGTGTGTTGGTATCCCATTCTACCAGCAGGAGCGCCAACGTAGTGCACTGTTAAAATGGATATTACCACTGGTGTGGAGTCTGCACACTATGTATTTCGGTTTCATGAAACGAACTGTGAAACAACTGTTCAGTGTAAATTTTGCACTAAATATGCTAAAGAACCTCCAAGCAGACCTACAATTTACTCTTGGCATAAGATCTTTGTTGAGACAGGTCGTTCACTGTGACATGATAAACCAGCACTTTCCAGGTCAGTAGATTGGCTGTGAAAGGCCACCTTGCTCCCCAGACTTGACCCCACTGGGTTTCTTTCTGCGGGGTTTCATTAAAAACTCCATGTATGTTCTTCCCCTACCAAACAATTTAGCCAACCTGCAAAATCAAATCTACACTGCTGTTGCACAAGTTACACCTGACTTGCTGCAACGAGTGTGGGAAGAAATTAGTTACCAGTGTGATGTTTTCTGCATCACAAATGGTAGTCACATTGAACCAAAATGATACTTGACACTTGTATGTGAAACTTGAGGTTGTTTGCTACAAAATTACACATCTATCAACTCTGTGAGTTATCTCAATAACTTTCTATATCATTCCAAATCTGTAAACTCCTTTTTGACTCACCCTGTTTATTAGAAGTGTAGTACATGCTTTTGTTCCAACCTATAGTTCAAAGAAGGAAATACTTGTTCTTAAAACATCTCTTTTTTTTCCTGCTTCAGGTTCTTTATACAAAGAATTTTTAATTGCCATAATTAAGGAGCTACCTGTTGATGAACAGAAACAGAAAATTTCAGATAATCAGTCAAATTTTAATGATGAAGATGAACATGAACAAACAAATGGTAAGAGAAATACCATTGAAGACCATACTTCACTGACACTAGGACATGTTCGTGCTGAGGATGCCAGTGTTCCACAACAGAAGGGATTGAATCTTTCAGAAGAGAGACCATTACTTGATTATCCAATATTAGGCAAAATAGTGAAGAACTTGTTCCATGGGGAAGATAAGCTTGAGTGGCAAGACATAGGTCAAATGGAAGAGCAAGAACTCTTCGATAAGTGAGTATTAATGGCATGCATTTGTGCTGCCCCCAGCCCACATGCACACGTACATGCGCACACACTCGCACACTTACACCCACACGCGCACACCCGCACGCACGGGGAGAGAGAGAGAGAGAGAGAGAGAGAGAGAGAGAGAGAGAGAGAGAGAGAGAGAATGTTGTGATTCATGTTTGTTTTGTCCCCGCCTGAAAGGTTGATTATTTCAGAAACATTTTATATAAATTTTCGTTTGTCTATCTTTGCACAAAGTCTAGCACTTTATGTAGCAAGCAGGAATATTATTTGTGTCAGCTCTCAGATGTCAAAATATTTGTTTTCAGTACAAATATAACATTAAGAAATGGAAATGTGTACTATGTGTAAATGAGAGATCACTTGGATGACATAACATTTGTCTGAAATGTCATAGAAATTTCATTTATTAATTTAACGGCTAAAGGATGTTTGTATTGATGTCACTGACTGAACATCAAATTTCGCCTTAGATCGGAATATGAACCCAGTTCAAAAATTTGCATTATTGTGGAACACTAAACTTTGATTAACTGAACGATGATCAGTTATGATCTAAATTAGTAGGAGACACACTTGACATCACCACTAATTGGCTATTTATATGATGGTTGCACTTCACTTTCAGGTATTAATTGTACATCATAGATACACAGTATTTATATATGGAGGTTTCGTGTTCTGAAGATGGAGGAAAACAAGCGGGAGGAGTACTCTTTCTATTTGTTTCTGGAAATCATTCTGTAGCATAAAATTGTAATTTTAATAGTATCTTGCATATTGGTATCAGATGCTGATTTCTTTCAGTCAGTTTCAGCAGATGTTCTCTTGGTCTTTTTGTAATTGCTGCACAGTATTTTTGTCAGAACAAAATGTCAACTTAAATTGTTTATCACTTAAGTCCAAGAATTGTCTCACTCTTTCAGAGAACACCCAGTGAGCTCATTGGAACTAATTATCGTCCTCGGCACAAACATCGGAATAGTCAGAGTATACAAAAATAAAACATAAAGAAATAAAATGTAAAACAAAAATAAACAAAAAAGTAGTTGTAATTGTCAGTGTTTAAGGCTCTTGAACACTAAATGCTGTCCACCATAGTGGCCTAGAAAGTTAGGAAAAGAGCAAGCAACATTTCAGGCAGTAGGATTTCAGGCTTAATACAGCCATATTTTCCTTATGATCAGTAGTCATTTGGCAGCTGGTAATTGATCCGCACCTGGTGTTTGCCATTAAGTGTTGCAGCCAGGTTCACATCAAATGCAAACCGATGCCAAGTGTGGCATCTTATCACAATAGGCTTTCAGCTGTTTGCTGAGCATGATGCAAACGTACATGTAATAGATAGTTGGCAGTGGATTTAGGTGGGTTCCTATGCAGATTAATCTTCTAACAGTTTCTACGTTTTAAGGCCATTGTCATTCAGTGATAAAGAGACTATCACCCTGTCACCACAGACTGGAAAAAAAAGAAAACGGGATAAAAAGAATCATCAATACTTACCAGGCATTCAATCGCAGATATGTGGATCCATAGTCCACCATCTAACTACTAAGCTCCCAATTAACGTCTGATTAACATCGCATAGTCTATTTTTAAATGTTCTTGTTTGCCACCCCATGCTTCTTGTACATGGTGAGTGGCACTCTTATCGTAATTCAAACAATATTATGAAAAGAATAGATTGCTACTCACCATAAAGATGACACCATAAAGATGACATTGAGTTGCAGACAGATGTGACGAAAACACTGTTGATGGAAGTTTTGTGCCAGAGCCTTCGCCACAAAAGAAAATGCACATACATTCACACAAGCAAGCGCACCTCAGACACGACTGCTTTCTCTAGCGGCTCTGTACAGAATGTAACTGAAATGGGTCAAATGAGAGCAGTAATCCGGAGTGGGGCAGGGAAGATTGAGGGAAAGCAGGAAACAGGTCAGGGACGAGGAATCAGTGCTGCTGGGTGGTGCGTGCAGGGTCTAATGGCAGCAGGACAGTGCTGCCTGACGCAGTGTCAGAAGACCATGAGGGAATAAGAGTGTGGGGGTGGGGGATGGAGAATGGAAAGGAGAGCTGAAGAGAAGCGAGAAAGACAGGTGGATGCACTGCACCAAGCAGTGCACAATGAGGGTGATGGTAGTTGAATTGTGAGATGACAGAACAGGGGGCAGAAACTGTTGGGTGGAGGGTGAAGGAGCGACAGGGTACCTGTAGAGAATGTGTTTTGTGGATAACTCCCATCTGTGCAGTTCAGGAAAGGTGATTGTAGAGGGGAGGTGTATGAAGGATGAGGTAGTGTCACAGGGCACCTTACTATCTATGTCCTAACAAACAACTACTTTTTCTAAGCTACTTCCTCTTTCAATCACAATCCCTTTCCACAGGAATCACATCCCTGTGGAAGAGCTAAATGAAAGACTTGCCCAGTTTACCCACTCAGCACGTGTTCCAGTCCTGTCAAAGGCTTAACCTACCCTGGGTCAACTTGGAAAGCAGCCATATCGTGTACCAGCTCTGCTGCAATCATTGCTTGGCTTTCTATATTTTCTGCCCTGCGGGTTCAGGGATAAGAATAGGCCCGCAGTATTCCTGCCTGATGTAAGAGGCGACTAAAAGGAGTCTCAACTGTTTCTGCCTTTAATGTGATGGTCCTCTAAGCGGTTTGACCCCTCTGTTTCAAAATTTTCCATTAGTGCGTACCATTTGGGGAATGCCACCTTATGTGGTGCTTTCTATATCCATCTAGTCCTAAGATCTGGCACACCCAATATTGTCATGGAGTTGGACTTACACCGAGCTTCCGGCCACATCAGCTGCAGTGTGTTCCGGGTAGCATACATTCCCTCCATTGTGCACTTCCATCTTTGCCCTCATGATATACATGGATATTTGACACCTGACATCCAGCATGGTAGTCAGTCCATTGTGGTGGGGTCGTCGTGTACCCTCTTGGTGGTAGCACCCTGACTACACAGGGATTGCACTGCTGATGCCTGAGCTGCTACCTCCCCACGTATGCTGAGGAGTATGTGCCTATCCCTCTGGGGCATCAGGACTCCCGGCAAGGGCCATCCTGCCAGGTGGTCTTTGCTGTGGCTGGGTGGTGCCCGTGTGGAGAGCCCCTGGTCGGCGTGGGTGGTATCAGGATGGATGACCCGCATTGAAGCGTGGTATATCATCTCTCACTTCAGGGCCTCCACCAGTAGTCTCTAGGTGATCGAGGTCTAACCTCAGTGGCAAGAAATATGATCCGAGATCATTTGCCTCCCTGGCCACTCCATTGGAGGAACATATGGCGAAAGATGGCAGTGCAGATTATTCACCCCGGTACCTCGTCTGTACATGAGTTGATGGTGAATCATTTTTGCCGACCAAGCCTAAGTTTTTTGTGTAGCATATAGAAGACTAGTTCGGGGAGGTAGAGGGCTTGTCCAAAATGCGCTCTGGTTCAGTTTTAACCAAAACAGCATCCTCTGCCCAGTCACGGAGGTTGCTCGCTTGTGACAAGTTGGGGGATGTTTCAGTTACCATCTCACCCGATAAGAGTCTAAACATGGTCCAGGGTATTATATTCCACAGGGATCTACTTGTGCAGTCAGACGATGAACTACGCGCCAACCTAGAATGACGAGGTGTTCACTTCATCTGGCACGTCCAACGGGGTCCGAGAGATAATCAGGTAGCCACTGGTGCCTTCATCTTGGCTATCGAGGGTGATTTCTTACCCGAAAAGGTCAAGGTGATGGTTTACCGCTGTGATGTGAAGCCATATACCCCTCCACTGATGTGGTGGTTTAAATGCTGGAAGTTTGGTCATATGTCATCCTGATGTACTTCTTGCATCACGTGTCGAGATTGTGGACATCCTTCACATCCCAATACTCCATGTTCCCCGCCTCCCATCTGCGTTAACTGCGGAGAACACCATTCCCCCTGCTCGCTGGACTGCCTGGTATTCCAGAAAGTATGGAAGATCGTGGAATATAAGACCCTGTACTGCCTGACCTACACTGAGGCCAAGCAGAAATATGAGAGGCTACATTCTGTGCCAATGATGTCAACCTACGCTACTGCTGGAGCAATGGTTCTCCCATCTCCCGTGTCGTCATGTACGGTTGGCTCTATGATTCGTCACCATCCACCAGTCCCCTTGATTGTTGGGGGTCACTTCACTCCCTGTTGCTCCTGTTCCATCTACTTAAGGAGCAACCCCCCCACCCATCGGGGACATCAGTTCCCACTTCCCAGCCGGAGAAGCGTAAGACTTCAGTGAAGCCCTCCCAGCCTGAACCACGGAAGGCAAAATGCGAGAAGTAGAAAAAGAAAAAGCTTCCCAAAAATCCCGACGTTGCGGTGGCATCTGTCCGACCGCTTCCTACAAGCTTAGCGTCAGGATGAGGTCGAGATTCTGGTGTCTTCTGAAGACCTGGATCTCGCTGGACCCTCGGACGCAATGGATGTCACTTTGCACGGGTACTGAACCGGTGGCAGCAAGTGACCCAGCGGCGTAATCTGCCGGTGGCCGCTCCAGCATCACAAGTGACATCCCTCAATAGAATACCTCATCGCCTTTAAACGGCTGCGTGCACGGGCCCCTCGGCCTTATTCACCAACACAAGTAGGAGTACTGGGAACGGTATGTCTCCACCATTGGCCTCTATATCTTTCCATCACACGTTTGGGCCAAGATTAGGAACTCCACAGTGCCCTAGCTGCTTGCACTGATACAGCTTCTGGGCCAGATCGCACCCACTGTCAGATGGTGAAACACCTCTCAGTGGACTGCCAGCGACGCCTCTTTGCCCTTTACAACCGTATCTGAGTCGAGGGTGAGTTTCTGTCGCAATGGACGGAAAGCATCGTTATTCCCATTTTGAAACCTGGCAAGAACTCATTGGAGGTGGACAGCTACCGCCCCATTAGCCTCGCCTCACCAACGTTCTTTGCAAGTTGCTTGAACACTTGGTGAGCCGGCTGTTGAGTTGGGTACTAGAGTCTCGGGGCCTTTCTGGCTCCGTCTCAGGGTGGGTTCCGTAAAGGCCGCTCTGCTGCCGACAGTCTGGTGAGCCTGGAGTCAGCTATCCCTACGGCTTTTGCCCGCCGTCAGACCTCGTTGCTGTCTTTTTTTTGACATGCGGAAGGCGTACAATATGACATGGTGCCATCACATCCTCTCAACGCTTCATGGTTGGGGTCTTCGGGGTCCGCTGCCAATTTTCATACAAAATTTTCTGTTGCATTGTACCTTCTGCATGCAAGTTGCAGCCTTCTGTAGTTCCCCCAAGTTCAGGAGAATGGGGTACCACAGGGGTCTGTCTTAAGTGTCTGCCTGTTTTTAATTGAAATTAATGGGCTCGTTGCAGTGATGGGAACGTCTGTATCAGCTTCCTTGTATGCTGACGACTAGTGCCTCTACTATAGCTCCATTGGCATTGCAGCTGCTGAACGTCAGCTGCAGGGCGCTATCCGCAAGGCGCAGTCTTGGACTGTAGCGCATGGCTTCCAGTTTTCGGCTGCCAAGACCTGCGTTGTGCATTTCTGTCGGTGACGCACTGCTCACCCTGAGCCGCGGCTTTATCTTGACGGCAAACCTTTTGCTGTCGTGAAGACACATCAGTTTCTGGGTGTGGTTTTGATGTTCAGTTGACTTGGCTTCCACATATTCGGTAACTTAAACAGTTGTGTTGGCAGCATCTTAATGCTCTGCGATGCTTGAGCCACACCAGCTGGGGCGTCGACCGATCTACCCTCTTATGGCTCTACCAGGTGTTAATCCAGTGCCGTCTGGATTATGGGATCCTGGCTTACGGTTCAGCATCCCCTTCTGCATTGCAGGTGCTGGACCCAATCGTTCACAGTGGAATCCGACTTGCCACTGGTGCTTTCGGACCAGCCCTGTGAACAGCATACTTGTGATGGCAGGCGTCCCTCCACTGCGGTTACGGCGCCAACATTTACTGGCTGCTTATGCTACACCTGTTTGTAGCATGGCCGGGCATTATTGTCTGCTGTTCCCTCAGTCGGTCGTCCATCTCCCAGAACGTCGACCCTGGTCGGGTTGTACAATCACGGTCCCGCGTCAGAGAGCTTCTCTCCGGGCTTGGGGTTTTTTCTCTTCCACCTCCTTTCCGGTTCCCCATGCGTACACCCCTATGGTGTGTGCCCCGCCCTTGCCTTCAGCTTGAATTGGCACAGAACCTGAAGGACTCCCTCCCTCCAGAGGCTTTCCACCGCCGCTTTCTTTCCATCCTTGCCACGTATCAGGGCTCTGGCATTGTTTACACTGCCAGTTTGATGGTTGCTGGTCTTGTTGGTTATGCTCTCACTCTAGGCACCATTACGAACAAAGCTCATTGCCACCTGGCTGCAGCATTTTCACTGCTGAGCTGGTCGCCGTCTTTTGTGACCTAGAGTATATCTGCTCCTGCTCAGGTGAGTCCTTCGTTATCTGTAGCGACTCCCTGAACAGTTTACGAGCTATTAACCAGGGCTTCCCTCTCTCTCATCTGGTGATTGCTGTCCAGGTGTCCCTCCATACTCTTGCCTGTTGAGGCTGCTCTATGGTCTTTGTGTGGACCCCTTATCATGTCGGCATCCCGGGCAATGAACATGTTGACCACCTGGCCAAACAGGCCACCAGTGAACAAACTCTGGACATTGGCCTCCCGGAGACTGATTTGCGGGCAGTCTTACGCCGCAAAGTTTTTGCGTTTTGGGACGCTGAAAGGCGCAATGTGACCACACCCAATAAACTCCTTGCTATCAAGGAGACGACGACTGTGTGGCGGTCATCCATGCGAGCCACTCGCAGGGACTCTGTTGTCCATTGTTGACTCCACATTGGCCACACCCGGCTGACGCACAGATATTTACTGAGCCGTGAGGACCTGCCTCTATGTCGCTGCGGGGCGGCTTTTATGGTGGTCCACAGTTTGTTGGCCTGTCCCATTTTAGCTGTGCTCAGGCAGACATTTGTGCTGCCTGATACGCTCCCTGCCCTTTTAACAGATGACACTGCCATGGCAGGCTTAGTTTTGCATTTTATTCGAGCAGGGGGCTTTTATCCCTTAACCTAAGTGTTTGTCCTTTTTTGTGTTGAGTCTGGTCTTTGGCCTACGGTTTAGGATGGAGTTTTTAATGTGCGTCTCGGTGGTTGGCTTTTCCCTTTTTGTCTCTGTCTTCGGCCAACCACTGTCACACTCTGTGTGCTTTTAATTCCTTTTGTCTGGTCTCTGTCTAAGTCTTTCTTGTCCTGTGTCGTCTGTCGTCTTTTCCATTGTTGCTTTTATTTTGTGTGGGTGTTTTTAAGTTTTGGAAAAAGGGACTGATGACCGTAGCAGTCTGGTCCCTTTAATCCCACAAACGAACCAACCAACCTTTCTATATTTTTATGACTACCAACCAGCTGTCCACCAAGATGAATGGTCACTGCCAAACTCTGGCTAAGAGCAAAGTGTCCCACCCTGTGGGACAACATGCAGCTGAACATAACATGCTTAATTTCAGTGGCAGCTTCACAACCTGGTTGTCTTGATCCTCCCCTCCACTACCAGCTTTTCTGAACTGCTCAGGTGGGAGTTATCCTTACAACATGTTCTTCAATCCTGAAATCATCCCAACCTCAACCTACAGTAACCTACTGTCCCCACACCCTCCACCCAATTATTTCCACGTCCTCTGTCCTGTCTCCTGTCTCCTCCTCATAGTTTTCCTCCTCCCCACCCTCGTTATGTGCTGCTCTCTGCTGGTGCACTTGCCACTCTTTTTCCCTTCTCTGCTCTTCTCCTTTGCACTCTCTGTTTTCCACCCTGTCACTTCCCCATAACCTCTCAACGCTGCACCTGGCAGTCCTGTCCTACCACATCTAGTCCCTGCACACTCTGTCAGCCACTGCTGATTGATCTTCCCCCACCTATACTCTGCTTTCCCTCTTCCTTCCCTGATCCATTCCAGATTGTTGCTCCTGTTTGATGCATATCAATTGCAGTCTGGCTGGAGTGCTTGCTTGTGTGAAAGTGTGAATGTTTTTCTTTCTGAAGAAGGGTTTGGCCGAAAGCTTATGTGTAACAGTATTTTCGTCGTGCCTGTCTGCAATTCAACATATCATCTTCATGGTGAGTAGCTATCTATCCTAATTCATATTGTTGTTGTTCCATCCCAGATTTTCCATTTATTGATTGTTCTGTTAAAGCAGAATGTCTAGTTGGTAACAGTTCTTAACTTCATTTGATTTTAGGTAGACTCATTGTAGTATAAATGAATTATAAGCAGTGAAGCCAGTGCTATTAAGTGAAGTTGTTTTCTTTGTGGTTAACAAAATATTAGAATTGATCTTGGGGTAACACTAATTTCCCTTATGTTTTAGGCATGTTGTTGATACAGTTTGTTCTTATATTTGTAACAACATATAAAATTCCTTTAATTACAGGGTTATACAGAAACTGTCCTCTGGATGTTTCCCTGTAAAACCGTTGTTGGAATCTGTATTCAGCTACTTCATATATGAGAAACATGGTACTGCGTGTTCTCTAGTGAAAAATATATTGCATTCTGAATACAACATTGCAGTTCAGCTCTCCGTTGTAAGAAATATTTATCTCATGGAGGGAAGTGACATGGAAAAATTCTGTTCACACGTATTCAGGGAGGTATGATTACCATTACTTATTTATTTTGTTTATTTATTTGCTGTCTGTATAACAGTCAGGTTTTGGGCATGTCATGGTTGTAGTTCACATGTACATTGAGATACAAGGTTGTACTAATTATTGTACTTCTCTCAGCAATGAAAGATAAATGCATAAATTGATATAAAAAGTGAAGATTGAAAATTATCAGTTTTTTGTTACAAAAACAAACTCCATGCTATATGCACTAATACCTTTACAAGGAGATTCACAGCATTTCTTTGTCACTAAATGCTTCAGTTTATTCTTTAAGGTATTTAGATTAGCTATCTTAAGATCATGTGGATCTGTTGTAAAAAAAATTGTTTCTATTGTGTGTGTACTGCAGTTTACAACTTTTTTATTACTGCTGTGGGAGTTTCCCTTCTCTGTCTATTGTCATTATGTACATAAATATTAATTGCATTATGTTCTGTACTTGGTTTCACAAATATCATTGTCTGTAGGACGTACATAGAGTGGATAGTAAGTATTTTATATTTTTTGAAAATTTCTCCGCCAGGCTCTCCCTTGTTTATCTTGTATTACATAATGTATGCCATTATTGTACTTATGTCCTAGGCAGTGAGATATGTGTGCTTTGCTAGAGCATTATATATTCAATGCATGAATGTTACATGGTGTAAGAAGTTAAAAATAGTTTTACAAATATAAGGTCCGTCAACAGTACCAATACAAGTGCGGAAACTGGAAATTCTGACAAAAAGTAGTCCCAAAGTGGGATTGCATCTGCCAAAACTGTTGGTGACAAATATGGAAAACATGATGAGTGTATGGAAGCTGTGGAATCAAAAATTAGTGTTCTATTCCACAGTGACACAAATGAATACCGAAGCAGGAAATTTGCAACTAACCATATGTATGTCCATGATTTGTAGTGATGCCTTGGTTATATAGAGAATCCCACATAAAACCAGTACACCTTATACTTGAGATTCAAGTAACAATGAAATAACTAAATAAGAACAGATAATAGTAATGTTAAAAAACATGTAGTTACCTGTTTATCAGAGACACTGGAAGTGGTGGCCATGGGCATCCAGGCATGCTGATTTCATGTGCTGGTGTTACCAACTACACTCTGTAATTCTGCAGGTGTGAAGTTCTTGATTTCTGTAGTAATGTTCTGTTCAAGACTGTCTATTGTGCAAGGATTGTCAGCATACAGTTTACTTTTTAGTGTGCTCCATAAATAAAAGTCACACTATGTTAAGTCTGGAGGCCTTGGGGACCAGGGGCCTGTGCTGACAAGTCTGTCTTCAGGGATCATGTTGGTGACACGGGCCGTACTTTTACTGGATGTGTGAGCAGTTGCTCCATCTTGCTGGAATACTGCACACAGCTTCTCTGCATTTGTTGGTTGCGCATAGAAAGAATCAGAGATCTCTAGATATTTGGCACTGTTTAAGGTACAACTGAAAAATATCAGGCCAATAATGCGCATGTTGGGCAACACACACTGAACACCTATCTTCTCTAAATGGAGAGGCTGCTCATGCAGAGTATTTGGGTTGTCCTGTGACCAGATCAGCAATTCTGAGAGTTTACATAGCCTGCTGACAAATGAAACTAGGCCACATCTGACATGAAGTAAAGCAAAGGGCCCAAGTAAAAGTTAGCAATTGATGGTAATAACAGGTTAAAATAATGAAATCTCTTTTTTTTCAGATCCTTAGATTTCAACTCTTGCACCAGAGTCACATGATGGACTTTTAATTTCATTTTTTTCTTTCTTCCTTTAGTATCTGATGACATGATTTAAGAGATACACCAACATTCTGTGATAAACTCCTTTTTGACTTAGTGGGGACTTCACAAATATCCATGTGAATTTCGCCTATAGTTTCAGGTATCCTCACTGTTGGTCGCCTATTCCACTGCACACTTCTGAACAGATCCTACAGCCCTCCATTTCTTGTATATATGGTGAATAGTGCTAGTTGTGGGGAATTTCCTACCGGTATACTGCGCCTCAAATATTTCTTTACATTACTTGATGGAACCTATTTTCATGTAACACTCCACAATATCAGTTTGCTATTCTAATGTGAACTACCCAGTTTCAGTAACAACTCAGCAATAAGAGCTTCTCACAACAACACAGCTGTACTCTGATAAAATACAGTCTAGCCAACTTTAGAGACAAGTCTTACTACTTCACAAGCAATTTGACTATAGGTGATTAACTGGTGCGTGATGTGTACCGCTTTTATGTGAGATGCCCTGTACATAATGTGCTAGACTTTGGTGATGGTGAGTAATGAAACCTCCAAATGGTACTGAAAAAGATTGATAATCACTTTATGCCAAAAGTAAATGTAACACTTGAAAGGTACTTATTCAGCTCCTTACAACAAAAACATGGCGAGACAAAACTGAACAAAATGATTTCTGTGGCCGGGAACTATTAAGGAAATTAAATACATTCATGTAATTAGGCTAAATATGTTATTAGTTTCAGTTTTGTGATTTTTATTTCCATGTTTTTGGCAGTCAAGCATTAATCGCCATGCAGAACAATGATGCTATATTTGTTGGTTTGCTGAAGAAATTTGGCTTTCATTAATCTTTCTCACTGAGGCAGCAATTTATTTGAAGTGAAGTGTTTCATTCCACACTATTGGCTAGTTTCAACTGTTGCTGAATTTTAAGTGCATATTTTCACCTTCTGGCACATATGACATCATGTCATAATAAAAAACCAAATTTCATTGTGAATCTGGATGCACAAATGTGCATTTTAAGCCAAATTATACATTTTAGTATGGTTTATGAAATTACGATGCTCTTGGAGTACCCTCTGATACTGTCTTGTTTCTTTTATGATGTAATGTAAGATCTCTTAATACTTTACACATGTGAACATATGGGCTTCTTACATAATTGTAGCTGCACATACACAGTAGTGCTGGCACACTCTAGCTGTTAGTAAACGAACTTATTTCTGACTGGTTCAGGACAGTATTGAGAATGCTGGTTTGAAAATCATTAATTACAAAGTAAATTTCATTTTACGCAAGATGAATTATGTTACGTGCAAGAATGTTGGTGACTTTCTTAAACCACAGAGTGTTTGACACTCATTCAAAACTTAAGACTCGGAGGATCAGCCACTTAGAAAAATTTCGAGTTCAGAAGACCAGACATTTATGTCATTATTTAAAATTTTGTTCACACATTTGTGTGATGTATCTTAAAGTGTAACAAACACAAAGAAAGACCAATATTATAAATGAAAGCTTAGCTTTTCTTGTAGCTTATTAATCTTCAGGCCAGTATTATTTATTTATTTATTCAAATGGCATTTTTACAGAGCACATTAAATCAGTACGGACATTCTTGCATTCTTCCTTCTTCCCTCATTAATTTCAAGCATTCTGATTTCCGTCTTTGGAGATCCTCAGTGTTATGACAGTGCATTCTTTTTCTCTCATGTTCTTCCCTGAAGATCACCTGAATATTTTTCCTGTTTAAGTTTCTGTTGTGTGTGCCCGTTATCTCACTGTTTGCTTCTTTGATGTCATTTAACGTCTGTGTAAACCTCACTGGTCATCCTCCAAGATTCATTATTTTATTAATGATTTGTTTAGCGTACCTGTCATTCTCCATTCTTGCCAAATTTCCAAAGAATGACATTCTTGTTTTGCACATAGTATGTATTCTGTTCTCTCCATGTTTGTAGATTTCGGTGTTGGATCGTGGTCTGTTGTATTCTGTTCCCACTGTTGAAAAGTCAGTAAAATATCACACTGAAAGTTGCAATCCAAGAGAATAGAATTAAAAAATATATAACTGTTACAGAAAGTACATAAATTTATTCCTCTGTGAATATCTTGTCATTCACATAAATGGGTTTAGTTTACGTTTATGGGAGTTTGATAATACGTGTTCTGTTGAATACGACTGGAACACCTAGAGGGTCCTACTAACATCAAGTATCACTGAACTGTAACTGTTGAACTGTTCCCTTTGCACATGAACGGTGGTAAGACAAATAATCCATAATTAGGAGGAGCCAGATCTGAATTTTGGGAGGATACAAAAGGATTTCATACACATCTCCGCAATTTGATCTTCAAGCTTTCTCAGGATAATCGATGGATTTTTGAGTTTTCATCCAAATTAGTGTCATTTCACATTATATTTCAGCAAATTTGTTAGCTGCCTTCTTCAGGTGTTAGAGTGCAGATCTCATTTGCATGCTGTTTATATTTTGCTGAGAGTCCAGACCCTCTGTTCGACCAGTGTCAGAATTTCCTGTTATCACCATAAACAAACAGCTGGTCCCACAGTGCGAATTTCACACTTTTTGTGTCTTCTCCTGCATGGATCTAACCTCGTATCAAAACCTTATGTCCACTTCGCTGTCATACTCCATCTTCCATGGGGAACAGTCACCAGTAAGATTTATCCAAATAGATATGCATCATGTCAAACTGAAGAAGACTGAATCAGCAGGTTAGAGATAGAGAGCATACAGCATATAGTGTGTTACTATGTTCTAGAGGAACCACAATTATCATATGGATAGCTGTAATCTGTAGCAAATGATGTGGCTCAGGGAGTGGGGACTTAATTTAACCATACATTAACTATAATGATATGGTGTGATTGCACATGCCTAAAGGCTTTGAAAAAGTCTGTTATAATTCCCAGAGTGGCATAAGGATTTACCATAGAAAGTGGTTATTGTAGCATTATACTGACTGGCTTTATGGGAAAGAAACTAGTTGGATGACCAACTACAGTTTTACATGGATTCAGTAAAACACAGGTTCTCATAAATGACTTTGCACATTTGATAACTAGGTCCAACTTGGTAAAGTAATGAAAATGGTTTTCTGATACAAGCAACCTAGATAAAGTGTAAGGTACCACTAGTTTACAAAAAAAATTATATGGCACCTGCATGAATTTGATTTTTGAAAGTGGGATATTTCTGTAGGATCCTTCTTCACTGAGCAGTATTGCTGCTCCAGTCTCGAAAGGCTACCTCAGATAGGTTTGGTGTTGTTATTTCTGCTAACTATTTTAATATTTATGTAGGGAACACTTGAGGTGTAATTGTATGTTGTTCTTTCGCCATTCGTTGATAAGCACTATAGCTATTGTTGCAGCTAAGAATTTAGAGGCAACAGGAATAGGCGGGCTATAGAATTTAGATATTCTACAAAGAAATCCATATGTGTACATCTTAATCTTTTATTATTATTATTATTATTATTATTATTATTATTAGGCGGAATTGCAGAATAAAAGAACAAAAAGCTACATGATATTTCTTGGCTAAATATTTGATAAATTGTTCTAGTTCCTAAATGAGGGAAAAAGTGCATCTAGATTTTCGAAATATTTGGAAAAAGTGCATCTAGATTTTCGAAATATTCTTGATAATTCAAAATGCCTCACTGGCAGGGACTTCTTGGCATATTGTAATCAGGGAGTAAAGTTTGCCATAGTGGCCTACACAACTAGCCCCATTTCCAACCTGTGTGGAGGGACTGGTGAGCTGTCACTTGCCACTCCAAGGCAACTTTTCATGGTGTGACACATACAGAGCTCTGCCTTTATTACAACTTACTATCACAATTGCTGGTGTTCATTAATTGGTGAATGACTGCAGTATATCCACTTAACCTATCACTATACCATCTGATGAGTGAACCGCCATTCATTTATGTTCTATTTAGTCTTGTCAGAGAGGAGTGTGGGTAGCAGGAAATATTGGTTTCACCCTATGTGAGAGTGCTTTTGGGATGAGTTGGGACCAGAGGGAGTGTACTCTACCCTGAAAGTAATCTATTGTATTGTGGAGGGAGGAATGATGTAACTTAAAGTGTTTTGCCAACAATGAAATCCCCTATGGGGCTCGCCGCTTTTTGGCAGGCTCGTACTTGGGACTGTGGGGCCCCAGCCTTTGCAGCATCTTTTCCCTTCTGTGCTGCACATCTGCCCTCTTGCTTTTGTTTTTCCCCTCACTTGGGAACATGTCTGGGATGTTTTTGGAAATGTGTTCTGCATATTCAGTAGCCGATATCAGAACAGTCTCTCCACTGTTTATGGCCCCCCCTCCCCCCCACCCCCCCCTCCTCTCTCTCTCTCTCTCTCTCTCTCTCTCTCTCTCTCTCTCTCTCTCTCTCTCTCTCTCTCTCTCACACCCCCTCCCTCTCTCCCTGCCCCCCCCCCCCCCCCCAGTGCACTCCTGGAGGCCAGCCTATGTGTCTGACATCTAACAAGTGACTGGGTAACGCGTAATTACCAGCCCCAGGCACCCCCTGGTACTTGCCAGGCCCAGGCCCAGGGTAGGGTGATTGCCTGAGCTAATCCCTTCCCAAATTTCCAATTCCTCCCTGTCAGGTGTTTGGAAGGTGTCACCTGAGGAGTGAACAATCACCTAAAGCAGGTGTGCCTCCCTCTGAGGGGGGGGAGGTGGGGGGGGGGCAGTTGGAAGGAAAGCACCATCGGAGATGCTGGCAATCATGGGGGATTCTCGGAGATGCTGGCAATCATGGGGGATTCTCTTGCAATGAGCCAATCCTCTTCATCACAGTCTACGTCCACTAAACGGAAACAAAATGAGGCTATTGATTCAAAGACCCTCCCAGCTGCACTACTGTTCCTTGTGGTTTCATGTATTGAAACCAGTCAGTCCTTTGCAACAGTAAATCCACTTATTATTTGGAAAGGTGTTGATGCACTTGACAGCCCTGTGAAATCCTACTCTCGTTTATGCAATGGCACTTAGCTTTTGGTGAGGACTTCAGCTTCTTAAGCATAACTGCTTGCAGGTTCGCCCCTTCTTGGCTATCCTGTTCATGTCTAGGCCCATCACATGTTGAATTCTTCACTTGGTGTTATTGACACTAGGCTACTCGATAGTGTGACTGAGGCAGAAATCCAAACGTACTTCTCTGATCAGGGCATCATTGCAGTCCATCAGGTGATGAAACAGGTAGCCGCATCCTTAGTGCCCACACACACTCTTTTTCTCACTTATGCTAGAGTGGTGTTTCTGTGAAAGATCAGTGCAAGTCATGAAGTTATCACAGTCTGACAGTGCATTCCGATCTCGATGTGCTGCTACCAGTGTCACCGTTACAACCATACTCAAATGTCCTGTCGACACCCGGCCGAGTTTGTAACCTGCAGTAGTGATGCTGCTGATGGGGGTGATTGTCTGCCTCCTTCTCCCCACTCCATTGATTGCAATGGTGACCAAGCAGCCTCTTCTCAAGGTTGTCCCATGTACCTCGATGAGTGAGCCGCCCAGGAGATCTGGGCGCATTTCTTTCTGGTCCTCTTTGACCTTCCCCCTGTGAATGACGTTCTGTCTCATGTGGGAGTCATGCTGCTCATTCTATATGATGTTCACAGTCAAACCATCTCCTACCTAGCTTCAGGCTGTTGCAGACTGCATTTTCCTTCTTCATTTGACCATTACATCCCTCCTTTATTCGGTGTTACCAGGGCAGACTACCCTCAGCTTATTGGGCAACTCCTTAATCCCTTTCTGCTGTTTGGTGACTTAAATGTGTGCCATCACCTATGGGGGTCTCCCAGAACCTGATGGAGATGGAGAGGAGCCCTCTTGGCTGACTTTCTCAAACAACTTAATCTCATCTGCTTTAACACAAGAGCACCCACATTCCTTTCAGAATCCATTCCTTCAGAATCCATGCACACCTATTCCCATTTGGACCCCTCCTTCTGCACTGTCCAGCTTGTCCGGGTCTCTTCGATAAGTACTTGAGCAACCATCTTCCATGTGCTCTCCATTGGCTGACTCCTACCCCACCTATGTGGCAGATTTTAAAGGCCAACTAGAACAGTATTTCACCAGATGGACTACCTTATCAACATTATCCTTACCGCCACAGAAAGTTCCGTTCCTCGCTCTTCATCTTTACCTCATAATGTCCTGGTCCCTTGGTGGACTGGAGCATACCACGATGCAATTTGCACGCAGAGACATGCTCCCTCCCTTTTTAACCATCATCCTATGCTGGCAAACTGCATTAACTATAAGAAAATGTGTGTGCAATGTCGTCCCATTCTTGGGGATAGCAAAAAAGCTAAATGGATTTTATTTACTAGTTCTTTTAACAGTTCTATTCTCTCTTCCATCGTATGGGCTAACCTCTCGTGGCACTCTGGGGCCGAAGTCCATTCCCCAATTTCTGGCCTGACCAAAGCAGATGATGTCATAGTGGGCCCTATTGCTGTGGTCAACACCTTGGGCTGCTATTTTGCGAGATTTCAAGCTCCACCCACTATCAACGCACCTTCTCCCATGGCAAGCAACTGGAGGAGGCTCAGGTGATACCCATCTTTTCTCAGAATTGTGAGCGCTACAGTGCTGCCTTTACTATGAGGGAGCTAGTCATGCTCTCACTTCATCCCAGTCCTCTGCCCCTGGGGCAGATGATGTTCACATTCTGATGCTGCAGGACCTTTCTCTTGCAGGCAAGCACTTTGTCCTTCATACGTATAATTGCATCTGGGCAGAAGGCACGTTTTCCTGGTGCTGGTGTGAAGCCACTGCCATACCCGTACCTATGCCCAGTAAGAACAAACACCTTCCTTGTAGCTACCACCCAATTTCTCTCACCAGCAGTGTGAGCAAGGTGATGAAACGTATGATTCATACCCGGTTGGCATGGTGGTTTGAGTCTCACAATTTACTAAACACTGCACAAAGTGGATTTTGAGCACAGCATTCTGCAGTTGAACATCTTGTCCCTTTTTCAACCCATGTCATTAACGGTTTTCTGCAGAAATACCAGACTGTGGCTGTGTTTTTCGATTTGGAGAAAGCCTCTACGACATGTGCTGGAGGATTGGTATAATTCGTAGTCTCTACACATGGGACTTTCGAGGCCGCATGCCTGTTTCCTTCAGAAATTTTTAAAAGACAGAATTTTCAAGGTATATGTCAGTTCTGCCTTGTTGGACACCTTTATCTAGGAAAACAGTGTGCCTCAGGGTTCCATCCCGAGTGTCATCCTCTTTGCTATCGCCATTAACCCTTTTAATGGCAGACGTTTTCTCAAAAGATTATGTTAAAAGTGCAATGCAATTTTACAGTAAAATGCAGATCTCTGCCATACTTGCAATAAAATCTAAACTAATGCATAAATGGATGTATTTTTTTTTAATTTTTAGAGAATGCTGCTGGCTAAAGTAATATGTGCAATACACATTGTCAAAGAACATATTTTCAGAGAAAAAAAAATATTTTCGTGATGGGGTTTATCGAAGAAAATTAGAACTTTGATTTCAGTTTACTCTGAGAACCATCAAATGATGATAAACTCCAAAATTTAAGGTACATATGAAATCTCAGTAGTTTCCTTAACAAAAACAGCATAAAGGAATACAAAACTTTTTATTTCACTAAGGAAAAACTCAAAAAGAACATAACACTACAAAAAAATATTGTTTTGCTTTGAACGTGTTCTCAGTTCTTCAGTCCTAAATCACTGACAAATGTGAGGTTGCAGTTATGACAACTACTTGCGCACATGCTGACCAACACATAAAGGATGCAGTCCTTTCTTGCAACAAGCACATACTGTTCGTGAACGCCTCTTCTTATCCTTCGTAGAACAAACACTACAGTAGCGTTCCTTTCTCCCCGGAAGAATCTCTACACCATATACTGTTGGAACAGGTACATTTGTATCTATTGCACTTGTGGTTGCAGTACTTGCCTGAAACTACTGTTGAGAAAGTTTGCAAATGACTATACTGTTAAGCTTCAGCCGTGTCAGTGGTTTGTTGCTGGGCTTTAGGCTTTCCTTATACAAAACATACGCATTCAGCAACATCCTGGCAATTATGCTGAACACTACCTTTTTCCACATCTTGACAGTCCTCCTCTCATCTAAATAGCAGTATGCCATATCAGATGAGTCAATGCCACCCATATACTTATTATATTCAAAAATTACATCTGGTTTCTTGACCGACTGTCTATTGCGAATTGCCTTTTCTGATGATGTAGCAGAAGATGATGTACTCACAAGGAGGACTGGATTTCTCTGTGATTTCCTCTGTCTGAAGCCACAGAGAAGTATAAAAGATTTCCTGAAAAACTTTAACTGACCTACAGCATAATTCGACAGAAGACCACGTGGGCAGGAATTTTCTGTTTCTTCTAATTGTTCCCATTACATAAGTGCCGACTGAATACAGCTTTTCTGCCAGAGGAATAGATGTAAAAAAGTTATCGCAAAACACATGGTAACCTTTTTGCATGTAGCTCCCAAGAGCTAGTAGTTTCATGACGACTACATATCCCAGGCCATTCTGTTTTGTTTCGTTTTTGTCATCATCATTTTTTGCACCATGGTATGCATAAAGCCCTAGGCAGTAATTTGCTACTGAATCACACAGCATCCATAATTTGACTTCCCATCTATGATGATGTTTTTTGGGAAGGTACTGAATTAGCTGTGAGTGCGCCTTTGTCCCAACAAGACTTTCATCGAGACTCAGTTGCTGGTGTGGAGTGTAGTAGCGACGGAAAACATTGTTGGAAATATCCACCAACACTTGAAATTTGGCTGTTGGATCATACAGTGGGTGACCAGGAGGGTGAAGTTTTGAATTGTCTACAAAATGTAAGAACCGCAGCAACAACTGAAACCTGTTGCGTGAAAACATTTGCGAAAATCACAGTGTCAACAGGTTTGTATGAATTGACCAATAACTAAAAATTGTCGGTTTTTTAATCAGTCCCATATTCAAAAACACTGCTATAAAAGCCTTCATTTCTGCTAAAGTTGTTGGTTGCCACTGTTTGTCTCGAATTTGGCGATAAATGCGTTGACGGAATCACCTGGCGAGCATATCTGTTAAGTCTCGGTCACCATAATTGTAAGAAGCTGCTGCGAGAACAACAAATTGAAAAAATCAATTGGTGTGGTGTTTGCTGGTATATGTTTAGGGCCTGGTACTTCTGCATACACAAAGCTTGGAGGGGGCGGATCATCTGATGTCTCGTCCAAATTTCAACAAAAGTATTTGCACTGCAATTCAGTTGTGTTTGGTGGTCGTCGTCATTTGCTGACGCATAATTGTCACTTGAAGAAGAAAATGACGAGTCCTCTTCTCCTCCGGACATCTCATAATCCGATTCACTTTCTGCAAATCCTGCAAATTCATCTTCACTTCCACTACTTATCATATTATTGTCTAAATCCTTGTCACAAGGAACTTCTCGATAGTGCCTTCTTGTACACTGATGGCTGTCGCACTAACTGTGGTGTCGGGTGTGCCTTCACCATTGGCACCAACACTTTTTGGTATTGGCTTTCGGAACACTACTCAATATTTACACCAGAGCTAATCGCTCTGTATCAGGACATGCAGTACATATGGTGACACAGGCTTTTAAATTGTCATTTGCTTGGACTCTCTCAGTGCCCTTAAGAGCCTCTGTGTGCTGCGCACCATCCATTCCTTAGTGCAGCAGGTCCAGGAAAGCTTCCACTGGTTCACAGTTGGTGGAGCCACTGTGATGTTTATGTGGGTTATTGGTCACATTGGTCTGACAGGAAATGAGGCCACTGACACTGTTGCCAAGGCTACAGTCCTTGAACCTTGGCCCACTAGGTCTTCCATTCCTTAAGATGGTCTCTGTGTTGCTCTTTGTCACTTTGGCATCACCACTAGTCTTCCCTACATGAGAGCAAGCTGCGGGGAATTAAACCTGTCCCTGTGGCTTGGCTGACCACCTCTCAGCCCTCTCGCTGTGAGGAGATATTTTTGGCTAGGTTGCATATTGGGCATTGTCTTTTTAGCCATCGTCATTTAAGTGGTGGTTCCTCACCACTTTCTGCTCATCGCCCTCGAACATTGATGCTTAGTCATTTCCTGATGGAATGTCCTCCTTTAACCACGTATGTTCTCATTTATTTTTGTTGCCAGAGTTATCTGCAGTTTTAATGAATGATACGCAGGCTGTTGATCGTGTTTTACTTTTTATCTGTCATACCAATATGGCGAAGGACATTTAATTTTTAGTTCAGAACCTCTGTTGTCTCTGTGGTTATGGACCTTCCTCCAAATCCATGTTTTTAATTTCTTTTCCACTGTTGATCTAGGTTAACGTGAGTCATTTTTAACTCCTTTTTCATCTTAATGTTGTGCCATTCTGAAATAGGCGCGTGTCACCCTAGTTGTTTTTGCACCCTAAAACAAACTGACAATGAAACCTACAAAATTTGCAACTGAGTTTCTCGTCTGGAGCAACTGTAGATTCATATCTGGCATGTAGGTTTAACAAATGCATATATATTTCGTGTGAACTGAAATCTAAAAATACTCAAATACATTAGAACCAAATATCAAGAAACACCAGTAACAGTAATGTTAGTACTGTGTGCCATGTTATTTGTTCACAAATATTAGTGAAAGCCAAATCATGCACGCAAATTCTATGGTGGAAGGCTTCAGACTCCCGTTTATACTAACCTAGAGCACGTAATATTAAACATGAAGTGAACATGTAGACAGGAGAGTAGGGAAGAACTTTTGTAGCAGATATTAATATCCTGGAACTGGGTTGGAACAAGGAATCTTCCCAGAAGCTTATGAAGTCTCAAGTTAACCCCTGACAGGGCAGAATTTAAGATGATGATCATTCCAACACTGGTTTGCAAGAAATATTTTAATGGTTTTTAACACCAGTGCTGAGTATACAGTTACTTGCACCTATAGGCGTCATTGTGAACTGTGTTTTATTCATCTCATGACGTACATTTGCAATCTATTTGGTTTGCATACAGGAGACATGTCAAAAATTTATAAAACAATTACAATGATTTCTACATTAATAAATAATAGCACTATAATAAATAATGACACTGTAAGGATAACACATAGTACCCAGTTCAAATTTCCAGTTTGTTCCGCATGAATTCATCCAATGAGTAATAACACTTCTGTGTCAGTACCTCATATAGCTTTCTTTTAAGTGAGCCTAAATTCATCTGCGTCAGCTTGTTCCCTTTTAATTTATTACAAATTTTCATTCCCATGTATTAAGGTCCCTGGGCATACAGTCTGAGGCGGTGGGTGGGGAGCATAAAATTTTCTTTGTTTCTGGTATAATGTGAATGGACAAAATGGTTTCCCTCAAATAATTCATGTCTGGTGTACAAAAATATAATTATCTCATATACATATAAGGATTGCAGATTTAATATTTTAAGTTTTCTAAATAATGGTCGACATGGTTTGAATAGGAGCACCGTATAAATAAGGGTGGCAATTCTTCTGGAAAACCTGTAATACTCAGGAATTAAATTTTACCAGGAAAGATTGGGGAAATCTCAGGGAATTTTGTTTTTTAACCTAACAGTGGAATTTAATTTTATTGAGCTTTATAAAGTACAAATTTTAAAATACTTAATATTGCAAAGTGTGTTAATTATTTGAACATTAGTCCATATAAATTATGAGTGGTTGAAAACTGTCGTTAAACTACAGCCAAGAGGAAAGTAAAGTTATTATGAGATGCTCAATACCCCCACCCCATGGTCACTTTAATTTCTCAGCAGCTTCTTAAGACTTCATCTCCCTCTCCTTTCCGTACCTGGAATTCTTTGAGATTTTTATTTCCCAAGTTTGAGTAGCCACCCTGTGTTATACAGAGCTATGGCTGATCTTAAATGTACTCATTGTTAGTGAACACTATTTACCTGCTGTGATTCCCTTCCTGCACTGCAAGATCTTTATCAGCTGATGCCATTGATAAAATTGTGCAGACATTGCATGACAGTCCAGCAGAAATGAAAGAAAATGGTGAAATTCAGCTGTGTACCAGGACATGGGAATAGAAACGCAAAACGGTAAACATTTTGTTGAGAAGACATTATGATTTATTGTAACATAACTCTTGTAGTAGTTGGAATGTTACTGAGGCGGAGGATAGTACTTAAATAGTTTAATTAAAAGCTAAAACTGCTGAAGAAGTTATAGCTTGTTTGGAGCTCATTTCAGCCACTGAACAAGTATATAGTACTACCAGTTTGCACCATATTAGGCTATGTCCTGTGATACACCACTGTGTCCTTGATAACAAGACCACTCAAACACACCTATGGTGTACCTGTTATCAATCTGCCACTTATAATACAGTTATTAGTTTAAATACCTTTGGCCTTGATATGGTTTAAAACAGTATCAATGTCTAATATGGAGTGGTTCTGCATTTGTGTAAGCAGTTAAACTAGACTTATCTGGTTACTTATATGATTGGACCCTGATCTCACTGTTGGGGACCAAAATCTGAAACCACTATCACCATGTGATTCTCTCTCTCTCTCTCTCTCTCTCTCTCTCTCTCTCTCTCTCTCTCTGTGTGTGTGTGTGTGTGTGTGTGTGTGTGTGTGTGTGTGTGTGTTTAAATCATTACAAATGATCACCTCTATTAATGTATGCTATTCACATGTTATTAATGTGTTTGTTTATCATACTAGGTTGAGAGAAACTATGCCTGGGACAATGCATATTCACTAACTATGCAATTGGAGAACTGTATAGATGAACAGTACCCTTCACTGAGCTCAAAATTTTCTGTATCTGTTTCTAAGAGATCACAAACAATCGTATCAGTAAACACATTGGACAGCATCAAAATTAAGTTTTCAGTAAGTAGCACAAGAAATACTGAAATTTGTTGTTAAATAAACATGTACATTACCATATAGGAACTTAATTGAATACTATAATAGGCTCTGTGTTTCATTTTTGAAAAATACTGCATTTTAAGACATTTATAAAAAAACCTGGGACAGTCAAGGAAAAAAAAAGAGGCAGAAATTGTGCTGACAAAATTTAATTTAATGGCCATGGTTGTAAGAGGTAAAAACTGTAGAGGAAGACAGATTGGAATACATCCAGCAAATAATTGAGGACACAGGGTCCAAGTGCTACTCTTACATGAAGAGGGAAACACAGGAGAGGAATTCATGGCAGGCCACATCAAACCCATCTTTCAGAAGACTGGTAATGCAAGAGGGGGGTGGGGGGAGTTGGCATGTGCATCGTGCACTCGGATGATCGCAAACAACTGTTTACAATTACTGTGCTGCACTGTCACTGTACTTCTTACTTTTATATATTTTACTGAGAAGTACTTTCCATTCTGTCATAAAAGAGAGCATATGTTACCTCATTAAAGCGTGTTTTCGTAATAAGCAAGGCCTTCACTGTTTCAACTTTTGTTCTGTCTTTTTTTCCATCTGACCACAAATATTTTAAAATTACACTTTCATTTTGGCATGATGAAATAGTGATTGCATAGATCTAAAATTGCCACATATCCACTATAACATCCTCAGACCGCTTATCACAGTGGAAACAGAAATCTGCACTGTCTGAACCAGTCAAAAATTCAACACAAAATGAATCAGCACTACCAACAGTGCAAACATTAACAGTAAATAAACAAAGATTGTAGGTCAAGTAGTACAAGTGGCAATTCCTAGCATATATTCGTGCACTGAAATAGCCAAGTGGAATTGCAAAAAGTGGGATATCTGACTGCCCCCCCCCCCCCCCCCTCCCAAAAAAAGACTTCTAGGCCAGCAGAATGTTTCGGGTTTAATACTTGTTTCACATTGAAAAGAAACAAGAGATACACATAAATAACATTACTGCAGACATTCAGTTTTCATCATTGTTTAAATTTCCTGTGGAATAAATGTTAGTATTAAGATAAACATCCAGAAACTTAAGTGCATATCTGTAGAATTACATGTTTTCACTGATATTTGATCATATTGAAAGCACACACGAGGTCCGTTCAAAAAATTCTGGAACATTCATTATTTCGCACCAGTGGTATGTTGGAGCTAATGCAATCCACATCCCTTTACACATTTGTTTAATGAGTAAGTGCCAGAAGTTTCATTGTTGTATGTTCGTTACTTATTGTTCAGTGCTGTATTGAGTAGAATGCAGTGTTACACAGTTTTTGAATTTCGAGATTGCAGAGTTAGAGGAGCGATACTTCTGCATTAAATTTTGCATGAAACTCGAGAAAACCTATACAGAGAGACAACCAAATACTACAGGAAGTCTACAGTGATGAGTTCTTAACCCGTACTCAGTGTTCTGAATGGTTCACACGATTTAAAATGACTGGGCCGAAGTTAAAGGTGACCCTTTATCAGGATGCCTTTCAGTGTCTACTGACAACTCTGTTAAGAATGTCAACGAAATTATTCATGCCAATCGAAGACTAACTGTCAGAGAGATTCCAGAAGAAAACATTTCAGTTGGACCATGTCATGAAATCCCGTGAGAAGGAAATTGCCTGAAATGTGGCGAGACAATTCATGACTCTTGTCATGATAAAGTACCTGCACATTTGTCCCTGTTGGTGCATGACTCTTGCACAAAAAATATCACTGTGCTGCATCATCAGAGCTGAAAACCCCATTGAAAGAAAGATGATTTGTAATGACATGAGATAAAAGAAAATTTACAGACAGAGATTCACGCAATCCAGTAAGGGGCGTAGAAAGACTGCTTCTGGAGGTGGAATCAGCATTGGGAATGATGTATCAATTGTGGAGGAGTATATTTTGAAGGAGACCATGCGCAGTAAGTAAAGGGTAAGTGTAGAAAAATTTGTGGACAAAGATCCAGAATTTTTTGAACAAACCCTGCACATAACTATACACTAAAGTTTACATATGCTGGGTCTTTATTTCTTTTTTTCTGAGTAAACATGAAAATAAAATTTCAGGTAATTGCATTGTCATCACCAAACAATTTTTCTTATTGTTAGATATAATTATTCTAGAAATAAACTAAACGGTATTACTAAACGATGGTTCATGATTCACTGGTTCACAGTCCCACTTGCAAGTTGCCTCTCAATGGTTTTCAGGGGGCAACAAAAACTCATTTACAATGTTTCACATATTTATTGACCAAATTTAAAAATTTAATGTGCTGTTGTAGGTGATATACTCATTAAGAGGTATAATCGTAGTTAAATACAATGCAATAAGTATTTCTGTTAGAGTCTGTCTATATACATTGAAGCGACAAAGAAACTGGCATAAGCATGTGTACTCAAATACAGAGATATGTAAACAGGCAGAATACATGGCCCTGTGGTCAGCAATGCCTGTATAAGATGAAAAGTATCTGATCTAGTTGTTAGATCAGTTACTGCTACTATAATGTCTGGTTATCAAGATTTGAGTGAGTTTCAACTTGGTGCTATAGTCGGTGCTCAAGCAATGGGACAAGGCATCTCTGAGGTACTGATGAAGTGGGGATTTTTCTGTATGACCATTTTATGAGTGTACTGTGAATATCAGGAATCCGATAAAACATCAAAACTCAGACATCGCTGCGGTCGGGAAAAGATCTTGCAAGAACAGGACCAATGACAACTGAAGAGAATCATTAACGTGACAGAAGTGGAGCCATTCCACGTTCTGCTACGGATTGAAATGTTGAATAATCAATAAGTGTCAGAGTCCGAACCATTCAATGAAACATCATCGATATGTGCTTTCGGAGCCAAAGGCCCATTCGTGTACCCTTGATGACTACACGACACAAAGCTATATTTCTCACTTGCGCCCGCCAATGCCAACATTGGACTGTTGATGACTGGAAACATGTTGCCTTTGTCGGGCGAGTCTGGTTTCAAATTGTATCAAGCAGATGGATGTGTACGGGGATGGAGACCCTCTCATGAATCCATGGATCCTGCTTGACACCAGGGTACTGTTCAAGCTGGTGGAGGCTCTGTGATTGTGTGGGACATGTGCAGTTGGAGTGATACGGGACATCTGATATGTCCAGATATCACCCTTGACAGGTGACACGTATGGAAGCATCCTGTTTAATCACTTGCATCCATTAATTCATTCGATGCACTTGGGCAATTCCAGCAAGACAGTGCGATACCCCACACATTCAGAATTACTACAGAGTGGCTCCAGGATCTCTCTTCTGAGTTTAAACACTTCCACTGACCACCAAACTACTTATAGCCTCGGGAAAGCAATCCATGACAAAACTCTTCCATCTGGTGAGCAAGATGTATGAGACAGCCGAGGTACCCTCAGACTTTTAGAATATATTAATTTCAATCCCAAAGAAAGCAGGTGTTGCCAGGTGTCAAAATTACCAAACTATCAGTTTAATAAGTCATGGTGGCAAAATACTAACACACATTCTTTATAGATGAATAGAAAAACTGGTAGAAGCCGACCTCAGGGAAGATCAATTTGGATTCCATAGAAATGTGGAACACATGGAACAACACTGATCCTACAACTTATCGTAGAAGATAGATTAAGGAAAGGCAAACCTATGTTTCTAGCATTTGTTGATTTAAAGAAAGCTTTTGGCAATGTTGACTGGAATACTCTCTTTCAAATTCTGAAGACGGCTGGGGTAGAATACAGGGAGTGAAAGGCTACTTATAGCTTTTACAGAAACCATATTACAGTTACAAGAGTTGAGGGACACAAAAGGGAAAAAGTGGTTGGGAATGGAGTGAGACAGGATTGTAGCCTATCTCCAATGTTATTCAATTATCTATATTGAGCAAGCAGTAAAGGAAACAAAAGAAAAATTCGGAGTAGGAATTAAAATCCATGGAGAAGAAATAAAAACTTTGAGGTTCACCGATGACATTGTAATTCTGTCAGAGATAGCAAAGGTACTGGAAGAGCAATTGAATGGAATGGACAGAGTCATGTAAGGAGTATGTAAGATGAACATCAACAAAAGGAAAACGAGGATAATGGAATGTAGGTAGTAAAGGAGTTTTGCTGTTTGGGCAGCAAAATAACTGAGGATGTAGACTGGTGATGGCAAGGAAAGCGTTTCTGAAGAAGAGAAATTTGTTAATATTGAGTATAGATTTACGTGTCAGGAAGTCTTTTCAGAAAGTATTTGTATGGAGTGTAGCCATGTATGGAATTGAAACATGGACGATAAACAGTTTAGACAAGAAGAGAAGACAAGCTTTTGAAATGTGATGCTATAGAAGAATGCTGAAGATTAGATGGGTAGATCACATAACTAATGAGGAGGTACTGAATAGAATTGGGGAGAAGAGAAACTGGTGGCACAACTTGACTATAAGAAGGCCTCGGTCAGTAGGGCACATTCTGAAGCATCAAGAAATCACCAATTTAGCACTGAAGGGGAGTGTGGAGGGTAAAAATTGTAGAGAGTGACCAAGAGATGAATACGTTTAGCAGATGCAGATGGATGTAGGTTGCAATAGTTACTTGGAGATGAAGAGGCTTGCACAGGGTAGAATAGCATGGAGAGCTGCATCTAACCAGTCTTGAGTCCAAAGATCTCAACAACAACAATAAAGAGAAAGGGTAAAATACCATTGGTGATGCCCAGTAAAAGCAAGCTTGACCAAGAGAGTGAGAAAATACAGAAAAGATTCAAAAGGAAAAAGAGAGAACACTAAATGTTCAAGATTAATTTTTTGTCTCCTTTGAAACTGCCTTTGCATACATTTTGCATTTCCTCCCAGTTGTTTACTTCCGAAATATCCATATTTTTAATCTGCTAGCTTGAAGTTCAGTATGCTCTTCCACACATAACTGTCAATTTAATGGACCTGACATTCTCATTCAGTATGTCTATTAGATTCAGTTTTAATTTTCAGGTTTACTTAACCATAATTTTTCATTGTATAACAAAGAAAAGTAATGTTGTAATTTTTCTGTTTGCTACAAAGGTTGAATGCCCCATGTCTCTGATATTCTCTAAAGTCAACATGAAGATGTACAATTCTGTATTCAGGTTCCTATTGAAGGTGAAATGGGCACTTTGGGCCTTGGAACAGTTGAGATTTAAAAGTAAGTACCTGTTTCATCGATACTTTTTGTCTTCTACCACCGTAAAAATATCCTTATCAAAATCTACATTCTTCTTACATAGTGGTGTTTAGGGCGGCTATGGAGAAGGAATGAAAACTTTAAGGACTGCCTGTAACAATGTGTTTTGTCAGAATTTGCAAATGATTTGAAGATCATTTAAACACAGTCAATGCAGAAAGCAGATCGAGATTCGACAATAGCATAGTTATCGTTAGTGCACTACCAGAAGAGCCATATATGCTTAAACATATTGGGGCATAAACTTGTGACCGTTGACTCTAGCATTTATGTGGCAAAAACAAAACTGAAGTTGCTGCATGGTAAGCAGGGCCCTCAATTTCATTTCTGCCATCTAAATGCTAGCATTACTTGTCACAAGCTTGTGCTCCGGCATGTTTGTACCTGTATGACTGTACTGGTAGTGCACTGACGATAACTATGCTGCTGCCAAATCTAGATCTGCAATAAATTATGGATTTCAGTGACTTACTGCTGCCCTTCTTTACATTTGAATGTTCAGTGGTATCCAGTGGATTCAGTTTTAAGTAAAACAATGGTTATGGAGAATTTTATAATTAAGTCAGTGATGCTGAAGGAATTATATAAAGAGAGAGAATGTAGAAGAGATGATGTAAAATACAGAATGGCATTAACAAAGAAAGATTTTCTTAAAAAGACTAACGTGGTAACAGAGCCTCCACACAACCCAGGGCAACCGGGAGATCTGGGAAAAACCCTGGAATTTTTTCATCTGGGAGATAACTGGGGAAACTGCAGTAATTTTTTAAAATTCCGGGAACTTTTAATTGTTTTAGTTTACAGTTAAATTTTTGTAATTTTGACTGATAAGAACCAGTACTCTAACAAAGGATATTACTGTATCTCGCTACGGCAGCAATAAAACATGAACTAAGTACCTGGGTGTTAAAATTACGAACAACTTCAGTTGGAAGGACCACATAGATAATATTGTCGGGAAGGCGAGCCAAAGGTTGCGTTTCATTGTCAGGACACTTAGAAGATGCAACAAGTCCACTAAAGAGACAGCTTACACTACACTCGTTCGTCCTCTGTTAGAATATTGCTGCGCGGTGTGGGATCCTTACCAGGTGGGATTGACGGAGGACATCGAAAGGGTGCAAAAAAGGGCAGCTCGTTTTGTATTATCACGTTATAGGGGAGAGAGTGTGGCAGATATGATACACGAGTTGGGATGGAAGTCATTACAGCATAGACGTTTTTCGTCGCGGCGAGATCTATTTACGAAATTTCAGTCACCAACTTTCTCTTCCGAATGCGAAAATATTTTGTTGAGTCCAACCTATATAGGTAGGAATGATCATCAAAATAAAATAAGAGAAATCAGAGCACGAACAGAAAGGTTTAGGTGTTCATTTTTCCTGCTCGCTGTTCGGGAGTGGAATACTAGAGAGATAGTATGATTGTGGTTCGATGAACCCTCTGCCAAGCACTTAAATGTGAATTGCAGAGTAGTCATGTAGATGTAGATGAGAGAAAAAGAGGAAAATAAAACTTAAGTTGCAAAGGAAATGCACCATATACAACAAACACCAACAGAAAAAAGTGTCAAACGATTTAGGAAGACTATGCAATGCTTCATAAAACACATTGCCTCACATGAGCGTAATGCCACAACTGTTTACATTAGATTCATTGGAGCAGTTGCGAGTGAGCTCATACACATGCGCAGTTGAGTCACATGTGAGTAGTACCTTCTCCCATGTCTGGCCACGGAAGTGTGGCTGTTAGCTATATAAGCAGTAGCAGCAAGCAGCCAGATGCTACCCAGAAAAATTTTACTGGCATGCCAAAGCTGCCAGATTCACACATTCGCAACAGGCTCAGATTTAGGGGTGGGTGACTAGCTGGTGTATCTTCCCCGGGCAGCAATTTCGGAGGGGGGGGGGGTTAAATTCATATTCCTGGGGAAGGGAGGGGGGGTGGAACTTATTTTACAAGGCGCCTGGCATCCAATGCACGTTGGTATATTGATTATTCATATGACTTTGAAACACATTCCTGTTTGTTTTAAGTTGATTTCCAAATGAATCATAAGTTCATTTTTGAATGTGTGCATAGTCTATGTGATGTCTCTGCCAGGAGAATCCCCATCGCATCTACAAATAAACTTTGCTGCAGACAAAAGGGGATGGGGCTAAATGAGCTGAGCAGAATAAAATCGAACGGGTGAAAGCCAATCGCTTTTTATGTGGTTGACTGGGTTTGCGAATGATCAGGGTTATTTTAATTACAAGCAAAATCCTTAGATTCAGACTACCAGAATGGAAATAAATGACTAATAGGAATAACAGGTGAGAAAGTTTTCATGTTATCTTATCGTTATGTCCAAGAAAATGGAATTTTGACAGAAAATTTTTGACCAGACCACTACAGTACTACTTCAGTTGTACAGTCCCCAGCTGGCAGCCGCTCACGTTCCATTCTAGAAGTAGCACGGAAAACGTATTGTATGAACACATAATAACGTCTAACTGGTGACAAAACATGGGATAACCAAACCGGTGATTGGGGGAGGGTTAGCGAAGTTAAGAATAAGGAATTGTTGTATCCATAATTGGAGAAACAAAACTAACGATTGGTGTGGGTTCCAAATTCCATTTATTGCCAATAGTTCCACAATACTAACACAGCTTTGTGCTTGATCAAGAGCAGCGACTGGGTGACTAGCTGGGGTATCTTCCCCGGTCAGCAATTTCGGAGGGGGTATGGTAAACAGTCGTAGCACAGTGTAGCATCGTTTCTGGGTGCAACGTCGATGTAGCAAATAGGTAGCCCAACAAGAGACTGCCAGTCGTGGCACTGTGTGCGGCTATATAGCGCGAGTGGCGGAGGAATACGCTTGCCGTAACAGAGTCCACTTGTCATCTCCTGTTATGACTGACGGCGCGACATCACGTAACTATCTCTCGGGAGGATGCCGGCCAAGGTTGCCATGACAGTGCGGAGGCACTGAGTGTGTGAGGCCTGCGCCTGCACTGTACAGCTGTGCAGAGCAGCGCAAAAGTGGGGCTTGCCAGCCGGTGGCTGTATGACGTAAAGACCGCGGCCACGCGGCTGCAGGGGCCACAGTGTGGGCATTGGCTATACCACAGGAATAATTACAGAATTAGTGGTGACAGGATTGTTTATTAGAATGAGGAAGGAGATGAAACAGGGACTTAACACAATATGATGATTCCAAATTTATATAAAAATTTTGTGCTACTAGTTTTCGATGTCCTACTTGAGAAGCTGGAGCATATAAATGAACTGCAAAACAATTTCCCAACATACAGCTTTTTGCTTGTAGTAGACCTAATAGGCACCACTAACTAGTATTGCTCCGATCTGGAAATATTGAAGATCTGGGGCTGATGAAGTTGTTGGGGGGTGGTGAGTACCATATTTACTCAAATCTAAGCCGCACTCGAATCTAAGCCGCACCTGAAAAATGAGACTCGAAATAAAGGGGAAAAAAAAAAAATCCCGAATCTTAAGCCGCACGTGAAATTTGAGACTCGAAATTCAAAGGGAGAGAGAACTTTTAGGCCGCACCTCCAAATCGAAACAAAGTTGGTCCATTGTAATATGAGATACAATTTAGGTCGAATGAATGACGATACAGCTACAGTAGTTTGATTCGAGTCGTAAGCTTAGCAGTTAAGCTTTACCAGTTAGCCATTGCTATGCGTCAGGCACTCCGTCCGTATTTATGCGGGTACCCTTCCTTTTTGATGTGCTTATTTTGCTTTGATATGATAAGTGCCGTTTTCTTAGTTATAGGTGTTTACGTCACTCTAAGCTGAAAATGCATTACTGTACTGTATCATGCATTGTTTGTCGTATTCTAATAAACATACAGTATATAGTTAAATTACCTGGCAGGTTAAAACTATGTGCCGGACAGAGACTCAAACTCGGGACCTTTGCCTTTCGCGGGCAAGTACTCTACCATCTGAGCCACCCAAGCACGACTCATGCCCCATCCTCACAGCTTTACTTCTGGCAGTACCTCGTCTCCTACCTTCCAAACTTTACAGATGCTCTCCTGTGAACCTTGCAGAACTAGCACTCCTGAAAGAAAGGATATTGTGGAGACATGGCTTAGCCACAGCCTGGGGGATGTTTCCAGAATGAGATTTTCACTCTGCAGCGGAGTGTGTGCAGATATGAAACTTTGTGGCAGGAGAGCTTCTATAAAGTTTGGAAGGTAGGAGACGAGGTACTGGCAGAAGTAAAGCTGTGAGGACAGGGCGTTAGTCGTGCTTGCGTAGCTCAGATGATAGAGTACTTGCCCGCGAAAGGCAAAGGTCCCGAGTTTGAGCCTTGGTCCGGCACACAGTTTTAATCTGCCAGGAAATTTCATATCAGCCAACACTCAGCTGCAGAGTGAAAATCTCATTCTGAAAGTATATATTGAATTTTGTTTTTTAGATGAATGGGAAACTCAAAGGTTTTTTTTCATACCTTTTCAGAGGTGTTCAATATGTCCTCCTTGAGGTGCATGGCATATGTCAATGTGGTGTTCAAATTGTTTCCACACTGCAGGGAGCATGCCATGAGTTACAGCTTCAACAGCTGCTGTCATGCGATGTCTCAGTTCATTCTTTGTTGTTCTTGGCAATGGACGTAAACCGAGTCCTTCATAAACCTCCAACAAGAAATAATCGCATACAGTTAGGTCCGGTGGCCTTGGCAGCCAGTAATGTAAGACTGAATCATTTGGTCCAGTGCAACTGATCAATAGTTCCATAATTAAATAAAAAATTCTCACACCTGCAGATACCAGTGTGGTGGTGCCCCATCCTGCTGGTAAATGAAGTCATTCGAATCAGTCTCCAACTGTGGGAAAAGAAAGTTCTCAAGCATATCGAGATATGTGCTTCCTGTAACAGTGTTCACAGCAAAGAAAAATGGATCGTACACCTTTTCCCTGCGAAACTGCACAAAACAGATTAAATTTTGGAGAGTCCTTCTCATGTTTTACAACTTCATGTGATTGTTCCCTACCTCTGTTCTCACATTATGACAGTTTACCTTTCCATTTAAATGGAATGTTGCCTCGTCACTAAACACTATGAATGGAAGAATAACGTCATCCTCCGTCTTGCCAAGAACGAAATTACAGACCTCTACATGTTGTTGTTCCTCATATTCACAAAGAGCTGGCAGTGGCTGAATTTTGTATGGTTTCATGTGTAAATGTTGACACAGCACAGGCCAGACGGGCTTTGGGTAATGTTGAACTGTTGAGTTGCACGGCGAACGGACTTCTGCAGACTCGTTGTGAAACTATAGTAGATGTATTCAACGTCCATCTCAGACACTTGAGGATGGCCCGGCAATTTGCCTTTACACAGACAACCTGTTTTTCTGAATTGTTCATGCCTTCGTCTAATGCTTTGTGCTGTAAAGAGCATCCACACTGTACCTAGTATGAAAGTCTTGGTAAACAGTAATTACTAAGCCACACTGCATGAAATGTAGAACAGAAAATGCTTTCTGTTTTTCTGACACCATTTTTACTAGTACTGAAGTGGACGCACCCCTCTGCTACTTAGTGGGAACCATGTAAAACTCAAGTGTTTGGTCTTTTCAACAGTAGTTTTTCTTGCACATATCTAAAATAATGTAATACACTCCTGGAAATGGAAAAAAGAACACATTGACACTGGTGTGTCAGACCCACCATACTTGCTCCGGACACTGAGTGAGGGCTGTACAAGCAATGATCACACGCCGTCGAATGGCGCTAGCTGCGGAGCATTTGTGCACCTCCGCCGTCAGTGTCAGCCAGTTTGCCGTGGCATACGGAGCTCCATCGCAGTCTTTAACACTGGTAGCGTGCCGCGACAGCGTGGACGTGAACCGTATGTGCAGTTGACGGACTTTGAGCGAGGGCGTATAGTGGGCATGCGGGAGGCCGGATGGACGTACCGCCGAATTGCTCAACACGTGGGGCGTGAGGTCTCCACAGTACATCGATGTTGTCGCCAGTGGTCGGCGGAAGGTGCACATGTCCGTCGACCTGGGACCGGACTGCAGCGACGCACGAATGCACGCCAAGACCTTAGGATCCTACGCAGTGCCGTAGGGGACCGTACCGCCACTTCCCAGCAAATTAGGGACACTGTTGCTCCTGGGGTATCGGCGAGGACCATTCGCAACCGTCTCCATGAAGCTGGGCTACGGTCCCGCACACCGTTAGGCCGTCTTCCGCTCACGCCCCAACATCGTGCAGCCCGCCTCCAGTGGTGTCGCGACAGGCGTGATTGGAGGGACGAATGGAGATGGGTCGTCTTCAGCAATGAGAGTCTCTTCTGCCTTGGTGCCAATGATGGTCGTATGCGTGTTTGGCGCCGTGCAGGTGAGCGCCACAATCAGGACTGCATACGACCGAGGCACACAGGGCCAACTCCCGGCATCATGGTGTGGGGAGCGATCTCCTACACTGGCCGTACACCTCTTGTGATCGTCGAGGGGACACTGAATAGTGCAAGGTACATCCAAACCGTCATCGAACCCATCGTTCTACCATTCCTATACCAGCAAGGGAACTTGCTGTTCCAACAGGACAATGCTCGTCCGCATGTATCCCGTGCCACCCAACGTGCTCTAGAAGGTGTAAGTCAACTACCCTGGCCAGCAAGATCTTCGGATCTGTCCCCCATTGAGCATGTTTGGGACTGGATGAAGCGTCGTCTCATGCGGTCTGCACGTCCAGCACGAACGCTGGTCCAACTGAGGCTCCAGGTGGAAATGGCATGGCAAGCCGTTCCACAGGACTACATCCAGCATCTCTACGATCGTCTCCATGGGAGAATAGCAGCCTGCAATGCTGCGAAAGGTGGATATACACTGTACTAGTGCCGACAATGTGCATGCTCTGTTGCCTGTGTCTATGTGCCTGTGGTTCTGTCAGTGTGATCATGTGATGTATCTGCCCACAGGAATGTGTCAATAAAGTTTCCCCTTCCTGGGACAATGAATTCACGGTGTTCTTATTTCAATTTCCAGAAGTGTAGTTCTAATTTTTTAAATCAGATGACTATTTTTCATACAACTTGTATTTCATGAATTGAGGACAAATATTATTACTCGGTGCGCAGTCACAAGCATCGCCAGGTGCTGAGACCCACCTTAAGTGAGTTGTGATCTCAGCTAGGGTAGGTAATGGGGGTACAGAAGAAGGGAGAGGTTATGTACTGCTGCCTGTGGGAATGTGCAGTGATTTGATGGGGAAGGATGGTGGACTACTAAGTGCAGCATCTGAAAGCTGTGTTGGTGAGGCAAAAATGGGAGAGGACAGAAGCAGAGAAGGGAAAAGGACTATGCAGGTGTGCTAGTGTGATGGAAGTCATGTGTGGGGGTGGAGTGGGAGAAGGGAGGGGCGAAATAGCAGGTTGAGGACTTTCAAATGCACCTGCAGGCAGATCCCATATTACTAGATTTCCAGAAAGCATTTGATACAGCTTTCCACTAGAGACTCAGGGCTGCCACAATTTCTGGAAATTAAGGAAATTTTGAAAAATAAAACTGGAAGAATCTCGTTTTTGTTTCAGTAGCATGACATTTATTGTTTACTGAGATGTCATGTTTCATCGCTGGCTAGGTGCAGCTGAGTAAGTGCTCGGCTTCCCGACTCATTCTTATGGCTTCTCCTCTTCCCACTCCTCCCCTCAGCTTGCAGTCAGTGCTGCCACCACTACTTGCGTCTAGCCTAGCAGCTGCCGATGAGAGGTAGGGCGGCGTGACGAGTGGTTTGTTTGGATGTGTTTCCCAGAGCTTGTTGACGCAGCAGCTGGAGACAACAGTCATGTGTGCATTAGTTGTGTCTGAGTGATTGTGTGAATGTGTGTGTGCTCTCATTTTCTGAGGAAGGAGATGGCCAAAAATTCAGTTGTGAGAGTGGCACTGTCTCTTCTATGTGCCTGTCTGTGACTCAGTGGTCATGTTTATGGTGAGTTTCTACCTATCCTCATTAGAATTGATTCTCAAGATATTTGGGCAAGTTATCTGTTGCATGGGTGATCACCATGGTCTGATTTCAACAACATGGTGTCTGTGACACATGAATAGCTGGCCACACGAGTGGACTTCCTTGATGGCTTAAAACCACAGCCCATTTTTGTGGGTATCTCCAACAGATCAGGCCTGTTGATCTGAGGCTCATAGTTTCCCACTAACGTGCAGGCCCTACCTGTCAGATCTAGTCTCACTGATCTGCCTGCAGGCTGCTTCTGTCTGTGTGTTGCGTAGTGTGGTGGATTTTCATGGTTTATCCATGGACCCAGGACTACGCTGCTCCTTGGTAGGCCACAGGCTATAGGTGATGGGTTTCAGGAATTGCGACTATCTCACTGCAATTACATTGTACAGTGCGGCATATTATAGGCATTTTGTTTATTCTAGTACATTTTGGCACTTTGAAAGTAGTTTATATATTAGAAAGTCACTGGCAGTTTGCACTATGTACTCAAGTATTTCTTGAAAGTAAAATCTTACAATACCCATAGAATAACAGACTTAAAATGGTGAGTAATAACTGATGATAATGAACATAGTAGAACCAAGATTTTATTTGTCATCACCTACAGTGATGGTTTACACAACTCTTCCCCAACGTTTTTCTGGAGTTATTTCTCAAAGCAGTGAAGGTATTTTAAATCTGTCTTGCAACTCCAACAAAATGCATATTTTTGTCACCAAATGTGTTCCTCTTTATTGAAATAAAATAACATCAGTGGATGCTTTCTTCATGTAAAAGCAGTTCATTATGCAAGATGTTGATGTTAGTATTTAAGAATTTTGCTCACACATTTAGAAATACAGAGGTCCTTACATTTTTTATCAACTAACGTTTTTACTTACCCTTTATCGGGGGGAAAATGCTAAAAGTTGTCTGGAAATCAGAGAAATATCAGAGAATTTCACTGTCCCAGATATGTTCGTGGCTCGAAGACATATTCAGTATTCAAACCCAGTATGTTATTGTGGACACCGAGCCTTCATCAGAGACAAGGGTATCATTAGCAGTGTCCCAGGCAAATGTTATAGGACCACTCTTTCTTTATATATACTTAAGTGATCTGATAGATAGGGTGAACAGCAGTTTGCAACTGTTCGCTGATGACACTGTACTGTGTGGGGAAAGTGTCAACATTGAGTGACTTCAGGAGAATACAAGATGACTTAGACAAAACATCTGTTTTGAGAGATGAACAGCAGCTTGTTCTGGATGTAGAAAAATTTTAGTTAATGTAGATGAGTAGGGAAAATAGTCCTGTAATGTCTGAACACAGTATGAGCAGAGTTTTGCTTGATCTTTCAAATACTGTAATGTTGCAAATAGATATGAAATGGAAAGAGCACGTCATTTTGATTATACAGTAAGGTTCAGTGTATTGGGAGCATTATAAGAAACTATAGCTCATCTATGAAGAAGATCGTATATAGAACACTAGTGCAACACATTTGTGAATATTGCTTAAGTGTTTGAGATCCCCACCTTGTCAGATTAAAGGAAAACATTGAAGCAAATCAGAGGTGCGCTGTTACATTTGTATGTTGTTTCTGCTAGGTTTGACATTGTGCGAGTATTACAGGAACGCTAATGAACTCAAATGGGAATCCCTGGGTGAAATATGACGCTCTTTTAGGAAAACATTTCTGTGAAATTGTAGAGGAATGGCATTTGCAGGTGACAGCAGAATGATTTCGCTGCCATCAACGTACATTTTGCATAATGACAACAAAGACAAGAAAAGAGAAATCAGGTCTTAAACAAAGGTATAGGGACAGCTGTTTTTTTCCTTGCACCATTTGCGAATGAATCAGAATAGGTAATGATTAATAGTGGTACAAGATATGCTGCACACTGTATGGTGGCTTGCAGAGTATGTACATAGCTTAAGAACTCTTGTTTTGGATTTAACAGTGGTAAGTCTGAGCTTAGCAGTAACAAAATGAAACTGGGTTTATTGCTACTTACCACAAAGAGGTGGTGTTGTGTGGCAGACATTTAAAAATAGACTAAGCTATTGGACAGTATCCTTCTTCAGATATGGAAACATGCAAAGACTCCACTCCTCCCCCCCCCCCCCCCCCCCCACACACACACACACACACTCTCTCTCTTCACACACAAATGGCCACATCCAATCTTCAGGCGCTCAAGCCTTACTGTGTGTGTGTGTGTGTGTGTGTGTGTGTGTGTGTGTGTGTGTGTGTCCCTTTAACTGAAGGACTTCTTTTAAATGTGTCAGCCTTACACTCAATTCCCTCTGTATGTGGTGGGTAAGCAGCCTATCCTATGTCAATTTTTATTGTAGAACAAAAGCAAACTGCTGTTTTTCATTTATCAATTTTTATAGTTGTAAGGTCCCAGTTACGTATCTTACATCAGCTGGCATCATTTGAAAAAAATTGTAGTATCGTAATATTAAACACATTTATGCATTGCGTATATGGATATGTTTGCTGAGTAAAAGTTAGTCTGATATGTGTCTTGTTTTTATATGTCATTCAAAATATGAAGCAAATACATCTTTGGTTACTGTACTGATTACACAGCAGAAATTCTGACTTTTAAGCGTAGATATGAAAACTTATGTGTAATATTCATTAATTAATGTTAGTTAATATTCTGAGTCTCAGTACAATAAACATTTCTTGAATTTTAGCCACAGTAGAAGCTTAGATGTGATGAACTTTATTTTATTTTGAAGGAGGGGAGTTGAAGGACAATAATAAGGCTGAATCTGCAAGTAACATTAGAAAACGTAACATGTTGTGGCTGTTGCGCTTCTGGATGTTGCATTCAGTTGGTTGTCTTCATTCGTACCTGATGGGTCAGGTATTAGTATCACTTGGTTTGGAACTTGAACGAGACATAGAAGAAGCAGCTGATCTGGACACACTAATTAGAGGTATTCATTATGTAATTTGTTTTTGGCATTAAATTAACTTTTCCTATGTTATGGAAGTATGATACATAATTTGTATAAGAAGAACTTTAGTGAAAAACATTTTACTTCATCAAAGGTAACAATGCAACAGTGATTTGTAAAAATTTTATTTTTTAATTTTTTGTAATTGTCAATGTTAATAGTTCAGTTTTGCACTGCCTGCAGTGCCACAGCTCTGTAGTTTATACTGTTGTTATAGTTGTGTCATTGCATTCTTCAGGCAATCTCAGATTGCGTGGCTTAATACTGCTTCTAATGTTCATGACTTGGCCAGTTCATATTTTCCCAAATTTTAGTAGCAGGTAGTGGTGGAATCAAAGATCTCTAGGCATAATAAAACAAATGTAAGTTGCTGGCTGCAAGAGTATTCTCCTACATGGTAGTGACAGATATGAAACACAGCTCATTGCTGAAAGTTCATAAGAGACTTTGTGGAATGTGTCATCTTTTGGGACTGTGGCCGATGTCCATGGGAGATCTGAACAAAGGCAGAGGGTGGGCAGTTTGATTTTTGAGACCTCCAGTCTCAGGTAATGAAGCACCTGGGGAAAACGAAAGGCAGGTTGGTAAGGAAGGACAGTATGCACCAATTAGCATAGTAGCAACCACATACTTTGCTTATTTAACCTCTTAGATGATTGATAAAATTGAGAAATACTCTCAGGAAACCACCTTTGACATTTTGGAAAAAGCATATTTGTGCCATCAACTGTACAATGTTGTGTTTGCTCTCTATGAGTTTTGAGGATTACATTCATCTTCAAGGAGATGATGAAACTGGTAGAGAATAAACAGAAAATTGTTTAGCTGATGACGGAAATATGCTTTTTCCCAATTATTTAAGGGCTATAGACAATCACGTACAAAAAGAGTTTTGACTTTGCCTTTGTAACCAAATGCATCTGATTTACTTCATGTAGAATGTTAATGACATACATGGTTATAGTCTTGCAGTCCATCATTTGTATGGATATAGACTTTTGCATTTAGCTGGTTTTGTGACATCCTCTACACTAGCATGCCAAAGATGAATACACAACAACAACATAAAAAACAAAAAAACAACATAAAATATGGAGTACAGTAAAGCACACTTTCTACTTTTGGCAGATATCAATGAACAAATACACTATTGCGAATAATAAAATTAAAACTGCAGTCCCGATGCTAAACTTTTGGGACATGATTATCAATGAATCAATTGAAATATGACAGTCAGAGGATCTGATCAGTGAGGACCAGTAACGATCAGTGAGGTCAGTGGTCCAGTTGAAAATTTTGTAATGGGTGTTGGCAGCCTTATTTAGAAGGTGTAGCTCTTAGTAGGTACAGTTGAGAGAGGGAGAGGGCTTGTAAACTTAGGTCAGAGATAGCTCTCTATCCGGAGCTTCATTGGGTGGCAAATGAATGTAACATAATAGAATGCAAGTTTTTAGTAAATGCTTGAAAAGCAGTTGCCATGAAAAGGAAGAGGAACAAGAGTGGACTGACATGCCATTCACAGAGACGGGGTGTCCCTTTCATCTTTCTTTTAATTTTATGACTCCTCTATAACATTTGTGTCACATCTTTTCTCAACAGCTAATTGTTTGATGATCTGTAGCTCATCTTTGTAGTTGTCTTAATGAAGTGTAATTTAGAGATGTAAAATGACTGTAGGCTACTGTAGACTATCATAAGTAAAGGTAGATAATGGTACTTTTCCTAGCAACCTTGGTCAGTGAAGATCTTAACCATTTTACCTGTACATTATACATTTTGCATACCTATCTGTACATTATGCATTTTGCATACCTATCAGGCATTACCTCATTTTGATCGCATTGTTTGCATATGTGATCAGTGTCTTACTAAATTCCCTTAGAAACTGGAAGCAGTAGAAACTGTGAGAGGATATATAAACCTACAGAACATTTTTGTTCTCCATAGTTATTCTACCGTCTGTTAATTAAAAATAAACAATATTCATAGCAAAATTGAAATTTTCAATGTTTAATTCAGGTAGCTGTACTTTGTTGATGTCCCCCAGAAATTTTAGGGTTTTATTTTTTATGCCTCATGTTTCATTATTGCCATAGTTTTGCCATTGTCTAATTTTAAGATTACAGCCGTATTGTTTCTAAGTTGGGTTACCATTCTCTGGGAAGTTTTTCCTCCTTCACTTTTTGTTCCTGGCTTCCTGGCAATATTACTATTATTTCTTCTTCTTCTTCTTCTTCTTCTTCTTCTTCTCCTCTTCCTCCTCCTCGTCCTCTTCTTCCTGAAAGATTCCTCCTTGTGCATATAACTATTTATCAATTAACACTCTTGTCAGACTTTTAGTTACTGTTCCTTTCTTATTTTACCATGTATTCAGTTTCTGAAAAATATATTCTCCACTTTCTTGCATGTAGCATGTAGTGTATGTTGTGACATCGTATTTAGCAACATCTTCCACAGAAGTTATGAGGGTACAAAGTCTTCTAAACCTTCCCCCACCCCTGCCACCATCCAAGTCTCTGATTGGTTGCGTAATTAAAACCACAGTGAAAATCCAGTGAAGCTTTGTGTAGATGTGTTGTACAAAGTCATGCTGAGGGTTTTCTCCCGATTTCATGCAGCCCGCATAACTGTCATGCGGTCTTTCGTCATGAAAGTTCTTGGCCACGTGCTACAGGGGCAATGGAGATGCTCTTGCAGGGTTTTCAATGGGAAGTATTCGATAACCCATCATACACCCTGGACTTGGCTCCCTCTGATTTTCATTTTTTCACTCAGATGAACCGTTGGCTATGGGGACAGCATTTTGACATGGACAACAAACTGCAGACTAGTGTAGTGAGCTGGTGGAAATCACAGATAGCTCCTTTCTGTGACAAGTGTACTGGAAAGTTGGTAGCAAGCTACAACAAATTTCTGTCGGAGTGCTGACTGTGTAGAGAAGTATTTAGAAGTTATAGCTAAATGTTGCAAATAAATCATTTTTTATGTTCACTGTGGTTTCCATTTTGCAAATGCCATAGTAGAAGGAAAAGATGTAATACACAGGTGTCTGCAGAGGAAAACACACACACACACACACACACACACACACACACACACACACACACACACACACACACACACACATTTACATGCTCACATAGAATAAAATAATGTTAACTACAACAGTCTTAATATTCCAAGTCTTAAATTTTTCATGTAAATAAAACTTTTTATATCAAATGCACTAAAATAACACTGGTAATGCAAAAATTTAGGTGAAACATGTCTGGGAAGGTGAGGAGGAATAAAACAAAACAAGTGACTGCTCCATATTCATTTCCAAGGTGAAGTAATCCTAGTATGCTGACAAAACTTCCAACACCTTTATAAAGAGACAGTATACTGTCTATGAAGAAAAAGTTCTTGGCCAAACAGTACACACTGAGAAAAAAACTGAAGAATCACAATATACTCCCCAGTTAGATCATAAATTAATTTTCTTTCTTATCTCTTGCTGTGAAACCAACAAACCGCTTGTCACTTTGAAACAGTCACTGATGAACATTTCTTTCACTATACAATATCATCCAAAATTTCGCCATCTTAACTACATACATTGCCAGAGCTTTGGCTACCTACCATAGTGCCATATCTGAAATCCTACCCTTGTCGCCAAAAGTACGAGGGTCAGTCAAAAAGTAATGCCTCCTATTTTTTTTTCTACGTTTAATTGTCAGGAAATTTAAATGCAATTACATAGGTTGAAAACCACAACATTGAGGATCATTTTGTCATTTTTCAATGTAATCTCCGCCCATCTCTACAGTTTTGGTCCATCTTTGAACAAGGGCATGTATCCCAGCACGGTAAAAATCACAGCTCTGCTTCCTAAGCCATTGACGCACGGATGTTTTGACGGCCTCCTCATCTTCAAATGAATCCCACGATGAGCTGCTTTTAGTGGCCCGAACAGATGGAAGTCTGATGGTGCCAGGTCAGGGCTGTATGGGGGATGAGGCAAAACTTCCCATCCAATTTTGACAATCTCGTCAAAGGTGTGATGACTGGTGTGTGGTCTTGCATTGTCATGCAAAAGAAGAACATCTGCCATTGATTTTGTTGGGCGAACTCGCTGAACACGTGCTTTAAGTTTTTTGAGGGTTGTGACGTATTGAACAGAATTTATTGTGCATCCCTGCTCCAAAAAATCAACCAGAATCACACCCTCTGTATCCCAGAAAACTGTTGCCATAACTTTCCCTGCCGATTTTCTTCCTCGGCGAGCTTGTGTGACGCCACTCCATTGACTGCCTCTTTGATTCGGGTTCAAAAAAATGCACCCATGTTTCGTCACCGGTCACAATTTTTTTCAGAAACTCATCTCCCTCCAAACGGAAGCGCTGCAAGTGCAAGTGCAAGTGTTGGGAGGCTATTCTTTTCAGCTTCCTTACAACGACGAATCCATCGTCTAACAGTGCTGACATCCACTGTCACAACACCATACACCTTCTTCAGTCTTTCATGAATGCGTATGGGCGTTTCACCTTCTGCATTCAAGAATTCAATCACACAACGCTGTCTCAAACGAACATCGATGTCGGCCATCTTACAAACTTCTGCTGTGCTGCCACCTGTTGACACAGAAAGTTACTACTGCAGTGGATTGCAGAAGAAGGTTTGAGGAATGGCGCCAAATTCAAATTTTTCACTTAACTTAATTTTTTTAAGTAGAAAAAAAATGGGAGGCATTACTTTTTGACCGACCCTCGTAGTATTGCATTTTTACTCGGCCTGTGTAGTATCCTAGCCCATCACCATGCATACCTGTTCAGTATCCTACACGACTCTGGTCATCACAGTGAACAACTCAGGTGCAACACTTGTTTTGTACACTCACTCACTAACTACATCCTCCTGCAGTCCTGTTTCAGGCAATTCAGATTCTATTCCAGGCAGGACCACATTTGAAAGCAGCCATGTTACTTACCAATGTGGTGTCCTGTGTGACAATGACAGCTGCCAACCTACATACCTGCATAAACACACTGTCAGGCAGTGGATATGTTTGAGTGATGTCTGTACTGTCAGACTTGTCAGACAGAATGGACATGACGCAAATATATACATTTCTGAAAGAGTGCAAAAGCCCCTTGACATTTGTTGGCAGATGCAATAGTATCATCCAGACTCGCACAGGCATCAATAATTTGTTAGTACGGGTTAATAGACAAGGGCTGCTGCATTGCAGCATGCAGTAAGTTGAAGATTTGAGTTGGTTAAGGATTCCTGAAGAGGTTAAGGCAACCACTCATGAGAATTCATAAATCTGAGTTTGAGTTCCGATCTAGCACAAATTTTCAACATTACTTTAATGCTCTGGGTGGCTTTAAGTTACAAATTCCTACTCATACCTTTCCTTTCTTTCCTCATTCTCTATTTCTTACAAACTGTGGTTGACGACAAACTTTAAGGTGCGGCATACAACAGCACTAATGACTTTGTTAGTTGTTTGAATACCTGTGTCATACGGGATCCTCAACCAAGTGCCATCCCTGCTGAACTAAATTGGTAGAAATTGCCCATCCAGCTTATCCTCCGTTTTCATGCTCTCGTTGCCCTAAACTTCTGCTATCCCCTGTACACTCTGATAACCTTGCTCCTTGCACTTTTCCACTTAACTCCCAAATACTCTCAATCACTTCTGTCTCCCCTCCACTTCCTCCTTCTCCCCCTCTACTTCCTCCTTCTCCCCCCCCACTTCCTCCTTCTCCCCCCCACTTTCTCATTCTCCCCCCCCACTTCCTCATTCTCCCCCCCCACTTCCTCCTTCTCCCCCTCTACTTCCTCCTTCTCCCCCCCCTACTTCCTCCTTCTCCCCCCCTACTTCCTCCTTCTCCCCCCCTACTTCCTCCTTCTCCCCCCCACTTCCTCCTTCTCCCCCCCCCACTTTCTCATTCTCCCCCCCCACTTCCTCATTCTCCCCCCCACTTCCTCCTTCTCCCCCCACTTCCTCCTTCTCCCCCCCACTTCCTCCTTCTCCCCCCCACTTCCTACTTCGCCCCCCCACTTCCTACTTCGCCCCCCCACTTCCTACTTCGCCCCCCCACTTCCTACTTCGCCCCCCCACTTCCTACTTCGCCCCCCCACTTCCTCCTTCTCCCCCCACTTCCTCCTTCTCCCCCCACTTCCTCCTTCTCCCCCCCACTTCCTCCTTCTCCCCCCCACTTCCTCCTTCTCCCCCCCACTTCCTCCTTCTCCCCCCCACTTCCTCCTTCTCCCCCCCACTTCCTCCTTCTCCCCCCCACTTCCTCCTTCTCCCCCCCCACTTCCTCCTTCTCCCCCCCACTTCCTCCTTCTCCCCCCCACTTCCTCCTTCTCCCCCCCACTTCCTCCTTCTCCCCCCCACTTCCTCCTCCTCCCCCCACTTCCTCCTCCTCCCCCCACTTCCTCCTCCTCCCCCCACTTCCTCCTCCTCCCCCCACTTCCTCCTCCTCCCCCCACTTCCTCCTCCTCCCCCCACTTCCTCCTCCTCCCCCCACTTCCTCCTCCTCCCCACTTCCCCCCACTTCCTCCCCCCTCCCACTTCCTCGCCCCCACTTCCTCCTCCTCCCCCTCCTCCCCCACTTCCTCCTCCTCCTCCTCCTCCCCCACTTCCTCCTCCTCCTCCCCCACTTCCTCCTCCTCCTCCCCCACTTCCTCCTCCTCTTCCCCCACTTCCTCCTCCTCCTCCCCCACTTCCTCCTCCTCCTCCCCCACTTCCTCCTCCTCCTCCCCCACTTCCTCCTCCTCCTCCCCCACTTCCTCCTCCTCCTCCCCCACTTCCTCCTCCTCCTCCCCCACTTCCTCCTCCTCCTCCCCCACTTCCTCTTCCTCCTCCCCCCACCTCCTCCCCCCACTTCCTCCTCCTCCTCCCCCCCACTTCCTCCTCCTCCTCCCCCCCACTTCCTCCTCCTCCTCCCCCCCACTTCCTCCTCCTCCTCCCCCCACTTCCTCCTCCTCCTCCTCCCACTTCCTCCCCCACTTCCTCCTCCTCCCCCACTTCCTCCCCCACTTCCTCCTCCTCCCCCACTTCCTCCTCCTCCTCCCCCACCTCCTCCTCCTCCTCCCCCACCTCCTCCTCCTCCCCCACCTCCTCCTCCTCCTCCCCCACCTCCTCCTCCTCCCCCCACCTCCTCCTCCCCCCACCTCCTCCTCCTCCTCCCCCACCTCCTCCTCCTCCTCCTCCCCCACCTCCTCCTCCTCCTCCTCCCCCACCTCCTCCTCCTCCTCCTCCCCCACCTCCTCCTCCTCCTCCTCCCCCACCTCCTCCTCCTCCTCCTCCCCCACCTCCTCCTCCTCCTCCTCCTCCCCCACCTCCTCCTCCTCCTCCTCCTCCACCTCCTCCTCCTCCTCCTCCACCTCCTCCTCCTCCTCCCCCACCTCCTCCTCCTCCTCCTCCCCCACCTCCTCCTCCTCCTCCTCCCCCACCTCCTCCTCCTCCTCCCCCACCTCCTCCTCCTCCTCCCCCCCACCTCCTCCTCCTCCCCCCCACCTCCTCCTCCTCCCCCCCACCTCCTCCTCCTCCCCCACCTCCTCCTCCTCCCCCTCCCCCCCTCCCCACTACCCCCTTTTTTAAATGTCACATTTTTCATTTTTCTGTTACCTCTGAGAGCAACCTTCTGTCATGTCTCAAATTACCTCTTCTCTACTTCTTAACCCCTCACATTTTCCCCGGACTTTTCATTCCCTGCTGTTTCAATTGGAGCAATCACTCATAAATGGCAATGTTGCTGCAACCAGGGGTGCGTATGTTTAGCAGTCTGTACGGTTGTGTTGTCAAGTTGGAGTAATGGGTGAACAGTTGCTCTAATTTTTCTTCATTTTTAAAAATTTCTTTTATTGAGTCACATTGTAAGTGGGCCTGAAAATCAATTACACGAAGAAGAAAATAATGTAAAGCCGAGGAAAGAGTTCCATTATAGCATTGTGTATTCATTTGTTATTTCTTTTCCTTCTAATATGGCTTTTTGTTATGATAGTTTTCCTCTATCCGGTCTCAGAAACTGACATACGGCCGGGAGAGCAGTGTGCTGATCACATGCCCCTCCATATCTGCATCCAATGACACCTATGGGCTGAGAAAGACCCGGCGGCCGGTTGGTACTGTTGGGCTTTCTCGGCCTGTTTGGTAGGACTTTCAGTTATATAAGTTTCTGTTTTTTTTCAGGGGGGGGGGTGATATATTTCAGAATTTTTAGGTTAGTGTTTATGTCTCTTGGCCTGTGGTTAATGTCCATAACGCCAATATAGAATGATTGCTGTTACTTTTAAGCAGCGTTCTGCGTTCAGTTTATCTAATATCGAAATTTCCAATATAAAAATCGCACAGCAATCTTGACAAGCATGATTTATTCCAGATAAGATGTGTTTGTCATTGTTCGTGTTGGTTGTTCTCAATTTCTTTTATATAGATTTGTCTGTTCTGTAGGCTGTCTTCAGTCCTCATTTTTTCTGAATATGTTGTCAATGCTGATAGTTACTTTGTTACTGTAGGTGAGTGTGTGCAGTTGACTGCTGTTGCTGTGCATCTTGTCCAAATGTATAGTGTGTGTTTGTGTTGTGTTTGTCTGTGTGTGTTGATGCTGATCTGTTTGTTACTGTATATTTTGTCTCTCTTTCATTTTTAATTTTTTGGTTTGGTTTGTCTGTCATGTTTGTTTTTCATCCATTTTGAACAGCTATAGGTTTGAGTGCCTATAGGTCATTTTTGTTAGGTCATTTTTGTAGTTGCCCTCATTGACCATAATTTTATTCAACTCTTTATAGCCTCTATAAAAAAGCTGGCTGCTTTCTGTGTTGTGGGGTGATTTGCATTTTTGTGCATCATTCTACTGATGGTGGTGAATTTCATGTGTATGTGGTTGTTGTGTCTGCATATTGTGATGTCTAGGAAGTTTAACTTGTTGCTATTTTCTGTTAAGTAAGAATAATTTTTATTTATTTGTGGCAGAACCATGTTTCCATAATTAATTATTCATGGAATAATTTATTGACAATAATTCATTCCAGTTAAAGCTCATGAGTTTCATTAGTCACATTTGATTGACTTACTTGTTAATGATGATTTTTTTTTTAACTGCACACATTAACACTAGTAAATTGCATCCTGTGTTTTAACAATGCAGATAATCAAATTTTCCATGTCATTAAGAAATGTGGCTATCAAATAAGGAGTTGATGCTGTCATGGAATAAGTATGCGCGCACCGAAGATGAACAACCACTAGCTATGAAATATGAAGTCTTCTCGGTTGAATGTGGCATCTCCAGTGTCTGTAGACAAATTGCTGTGACTGTGGCCTTCATTTGTGTAAGGGCTGTTATTTTGTTTTGCTGGAAAAATAAATGGAGCAATGAATTGTCATGAAGTTTCATATGAAACTTGAAAAAAACTGCCACTGAAACCTATCTTTTTGCTAAAAGAAGCGCATGGTGAAGACCATTTATCAAGTATGTGAGTTTTTGAGTTGTTAAAATGCTTCCAAGATGATGTTGCAGATGCTCACACCTTGGACGCTACACAACTTCAGAAACTGATGAAAATGTCGAAAAAGTAGGTAACCTGATTCAGTCTGACTCCTGGTTGAGTATTCAATTGATTGCTGAAACTGTAGGAATTGACAAAGGATGTGTAAGGCAAATTTTGCATTACCAGTTTTAACATGAGAAAAGTTCGTGCTAAACAGATTCTGAAAATTCCCATGATTGAACACACACACAAATAATAATAATAATAATAATAATAATAATAATAATAATAATAATAAAAATAATAATAATAATAATAATTGCACTGACATTCTGAATACCATTGAAAATGATCCTAATGTCATGGAAAGAGTGCTAACATGTGACAAATCTTGGTCTTTCACTTATGATTCAGAAACTAAGTGCCAAACCATGCATTGGAAGTGCTCAACTTTATCAAAAATGAATATAGCTTGAATGACACATTTGTGGAGTCTCTTTTTTATTTCTTTCTTGTTATTCTTATTATTTGTCAGGCATGGAGAGCTGGGCTACATGGGTTCTTCCCTTGGCTCAGAGGATGAGGTACAATAAAACATCCCTTACTCCAAGCGTTATTTATTGACAAACATTTCCTTGACAACAGTGCATTCATTGGACTTCAACCGGTTTACTTTACTCGCTTGGTTCAGTGCTTCCATAGCAACACAGCGTAGTGGCCTCTGTGCTGGCGGCGGCAGGAGATGCTAATGTAGACTGCAAGGAATGCCCCAGAAACAGCAGCTGACGACGGCCGCACGTGGCGAGCGCTGCTTACGCGGCAAGACTGTGTGCCGGCGAGTGTACTGGCTTGCAATTCCGGGCAGCTGTCCGGCCACTGCGATGACGAAAGTTGCCCCGTGCTAGGAGCGAACCCGTGTTCTCAGATTCGGCGGCTCTGGGCGGCGCCCATTGAACTGGAGTTCTTCCCAATTCCTGGGTGACTTCACTGGTTCGGCTGCATCCCTTCGTCCGAACCCGTCACACGGGTTATTCACTATACGTCTCCCTCTGTTGCTACAGGTGAGACTTCGACTTTAATGACTTGACTCAGAACGAAGACTCGACTTCTGTGACTTACTGGCGAAGGGATGACATCTTCTTCTTTCTTTGTAAGTCGTGGTAACTAGACACTGCTACCAGGTTGGATGCTGTCCTATGACCTCCATAGCTGCCGCTTCTTCTTCATGCGTACCGTCGGGAGTACATCAGCACGCCCAGCAAACGTCACAAGGCTTCCGGAACATGACAAGCGTACTCCATAAGTTGACCAGCACTTCCAGCAGACTTCGAGCAGACTCCCAGCAGACTTCAGAAGAAGCTGCAACCTTCGAGAGGGAGCTGCCTCTTTCCGGGGTATTTATTTCGTGTTCCTGCTGACGGTGTGACGTTTGTAGCACAGTGACTGACCTCTGTGGTTCAATGCTAGAAGGTTCCCTCGTGTATCGTACACGTGACTTATGCTGGCTCCTGATCCGTCTGCCCTGCTTTCCAGTGGGGCGGGCAATGTCCTCCGGACGACGCCCCCAGTAGACTGCTGACTGCTTGGTTCGCATACTCGATCAGCCGATTACCTCTCCGCGGTCCTGCTCCATTCCCGTGTCTCTGCTAGCGTACTTGAGTCCCTGTAACTTCCTTCACCAAGTCTTTACTTAATTTTATAACTAATATTTACACATACAATCACTACACCTATTACGCATTCAAAATGTAAACCAATGATGATGGTTGTTTTTTTTTCGTTCATCAAATTCTCTCTTCTCTGCATTCCCGAAGGTCAAACTATTTATGAGCATTACTACCTTGAGGTTCTTCCTCAACTCTGTGAAAAAAAATAAGGAAAAAAGACCTGAAATGTGGAAGAACAGGTCACCAAGGCAACATGCTTGATCGTACTGCATTGTCTGTTAAGAAGTTTCTAGCGAAGAACAGCATCCCATTGTTAACAGCACCCACTGTGTTCACCTGACCTAGCAGCATCTGCATTAAAAGGAACAAGATTTCAGTCCAATGAAGCAGTGAAAGAAAAAGTGGCAGGTGTCATCAAGGAGGTCACACAGGAAGACTTCCAACACTGTTTCTGTTGTAACCGCGGCCGGAATGGTTGCGGGGTTGCCGAGAAGGAGAGAGCGGTGGACCTTAACAGGAGCAGCCTGCGAACAAACAAACTGCCAAACAGGAAAGGATGGACACATACGACAGACGACAGAGCAAGACCAAACGAACAACATGCAAGAAGCAACGGGATCAAAAGCGAAAACCTCACGAATCAACAATGTCCACTCGTACATGGAAAGCAAATAGGCGATTTGTCGATACACTCATGTGAATATCAGACTGCCTTGCTGAGCGAGAGGCAGGTGCTTAAATACATGATAGGGTATGTCGCTATTGGCCACTAGGACCATGTGCTCCACTGTGGGGCCCTCACATTATAAGCGGGCCAGGAGCACGCGCACACTCGGTTTACAGTGCGACGGTGCGACTAGTTGTAATTGAGGTCCATGCCATCTGGCGCTGATTCGAATCTCGTGGCACTCGGTATCATAATTGCCATCAATGCAAAATTCACATGAATCATTGTAGGGGTAAAAAGGGGTTATATTGAGGGTGTCAATAACTAAATATGTATGTTTTTGAAATAAAATGTTTCACAGTAAAAGTACCTTTATTTTACAGCCACACTTTGTTTTACTATGATACGCTGAAGATTTGTGTGAAACTAATTCAATTTTACTGATCTATAACATGTTCATGTTCTACATGAGTGATTTTATTTCCATATCTTCTGTTATTTCTTTCCTATAGTTAAGTCAGCATAAGTTGATCTCTGACAGTAGCAGTCAGCTGGGTGTGGCAGCTTTGCAAGCTTCCCCCAACCACTAACATAATGCAACGTTGTAAACATCTCTGTGACAATGCCTCTGTGTTGTTGCTGCTCTATAGATAGCTACTGTTTTCACCTACAGCCATTAGGGCTACGCAGTTGAAACCTGGCAACATCCCTACGAGCTGTCGGGGATCTTCTTACGCTGTCTTGACTATTGAATTTCCTTTTTTGTAATATTTCTTTGTGTTATTACTTCTAGTGATTTCTTTTTTATACATTCTCTAAATTTATCATAGGTGCTCTTGCTTTACCTTTGTTGTCATTATATCAAGGCCTAAAGTTGATTTTTAACCAAGCATTTGGCATGTGCAAATTAACGAGATGTCTGATATAAGAAGTTTTGTTTCTTATTGAATTTGGAATTTAGTATGCAGTTAACATGCTTTTGTGATGTTTCAGTTCACAACACCTATGTTCAAAAAGTCTACACACACTGCTTACAACCAAAGGAATACGAAAATATCAGAAGGGCTATTCTGGAGGTAAAAATCATAAATACGAAAACAATATTTGCTGTAAATGAGCTATGCATTTGATGAATACGATATGTTGCACCAAGCATAATTCTCAACTTAAGGATTTGCTATTTATGTAAGAGTAAGACAAAAAATTAAATGGTACTGATGTCTTGGAAATACTTCTTTGTTTTTCAACACGAGTGCTGTATTTACTAGTCAGTGGTTAGACTGTAAAGTTTTTTATTTTTCCATTCTATTTCAAATAATTGTAACAAACTGTTTCTTCTGTCTTATTTGCTTTTTAATCTTTCGTTACTATAAACATTTCTGAAAACGGGTGATACAGTATATTGTACTTTGTTGTAATGAACGTTTTCCAAAACTGTAAGAGAAAAAGGTTTACTTGTAAAGCTCCAGAAAATATGTAGGATGTGCACTGGATTACATGGTGAGTAAAGTTTTAGAGCCAAAGTATGTGCCAGGAAGTATACCTAGGTGCAAATACAGATGCATATTGTGATGTAATTGTTTGGAATTGAAAAGAGAGAAAGGGGATAAAGAGACACTTGGGAGCAGAGCTACATTGACAGTTTGAGAAAGAGTAAAATGAAGCAGAAGTTCTCTGAGCCAGTCAAGCTGTTTGAGTAAAGTAGTTAAATGTAGTTGAGTAAAAGGTAAGGAAGGAAAAAAATTGAAAGCTGGATACACAATGATAGTAGTACATAAATAGATGGAAAAAAGTTATGGATACATTTTTTAATGAAAGAAGAAATACTGGAATGGAAAGGATGATATGACAGCACAAAAGGAGAGAAGTAAAGAGAATGGGTGCATTGGCAGAATTGTGGCTGTGTAGTGCTGGAATGGCAACAGGGAAGGGGCTGGATGGGTGACAAAAATGAGTAACAAAGATTGAGGCCGGGAGGATTACAGGAAAGTAGGATATATTGCAAGGAGAGTTCCCACCTGCGCAATTCAGTAAAGCTGCTGTTGATGGGAAAGATTCATAAGGCACAGGCTGTGAAGCAGTCATTGAAATGAAGGATGTCGTGTTGGGCAGTGTGCTCAGCAACAAGGTAGTCAACTTGTTTCTTGGCCATAGTTTGTCTCTCACCATCCATGCGGACAAACAGCTTGTCTCCTTGCAATATATCCTACACTCCCATAACCTTCCTGCCCTCAACCTTTGCTAGACATTTTTCTCACCCAACCAGCTCCTTCCCTGTTCCCATTCCAGCACTACACAGCCATCATTCCACTAATGAACCCAGTCATTTTATTTCACTTGTTTCCCAGTGCCCCCCCCCCCCTTCCTCTTCCATACCCTCTGTCAAACCTCCTGACTGAATAGGCCTTCAACCAGACAATCGTCAGAGTCGTGTTTGCAGGCAACCCAGTCAGGCTGAATGCCTTGACACACTGTCCAGCGAGTGCAGGAAGGTGAAGGTTCCCTGCTGTTTTGGTGTGGCATTATGTGGGCCCGATGTATGCCACTGGTGGTCATGGAAAGCGCTGTAATGGCTGTACGATATGTGAATACCATCCTCGGACCGATAGTGCAACCATATCGGCAGCATATTGATGAGGCGTTCGTCTTCATGGAGGACAATTCGTGCCCCCATCATGCACATCTTGTGACTGACTTCTTTCAGGATAATGACATTGCTTCACTAGAGTGACCAGCATGTTCTTCAGACATGAATTTTATCGAACATGCCTGGGATAGGTAGAAAAGGGCTGTTTATGGATGACATGACCCACCAACCATGCTGAGCGATCTACACTGAATCGTTGTTGGGGGAGTGGAATAATCTGGACCAACAGTGCCTGATGGACTTGTGGATAGTATGCCACGACGAATAGAGGCATGTACCAATGCAAGAGGACATGCTATTGGGTATTAGAGGCACCGGTGTGTACAGCAATCTGGACAACCACCTCCTCGCAGTATGATGTATGGTGGTACAACATGCAATGTGTGGTTTTCATGAGCATAAAAAGGGTGGAAATGATGTTTATGTTGATCTTCATCCCAATTTTCTGTACAGGTTCTGGAACTCTCGGAACTGAGGTGATGCAAAACATTTATTGATGTGTGTAAAATAGCAATACTGTTGAAAAATACACAACTGCAGAAAAATGCGCGTCATATCCTAAAATGGTCCCATCATGTAAGAAAGAGAGAACCACACGCAAGCACAGACAAAAAATAGTAAAACAGTCAAACAGTAGATCATATGTCGCATTTTGTGTCAAATTATGAAGACTCGGTGATGCACGTCAAGTCTGTTTGTGTAATGCTTAATTCTTCCTTTCCGTTTTGGCTTCTTCTGTTTGAAGAAGAGTTTGGGAGAAGCAAATAGCTCATTAATTATAGCTTTTGTATGAATGGGTTCAGAACATTTCTAAGAGTTGGAAAAAGTTAGCTCATGAAAGACTTCTACGTTTTTGTCTGTAGGAGATATATTTTAAACTGACATCCTCAAGCTAAACAGCCTCCATCAGATGGATGACAACAGTGAGTGAATGACCTACATGAATGACATATCACTCTACTCCTCATACTCTTCATTTTCATGGCAACAGCTTTTCAGACATTTACTAAAAACTTTCAGTATATTATGTTACAGTTATTTGACACACAATGAAGCTCTGGATAGAGAAGCTATCTCTGACCTGAGTTCACAAACCCTCTCCCCCTCACAAATGTACCCAGTGCATATAATACACTACATTGATCTTGTCAACTAACCACTGGGGTCAAGTTGTTGAAAGCATCATTCTCTGCTAAGAGCTACACTTTCTAAATAAGGGTGCCATCACTCATTACAGAATTGCCACTGAACTCATTGACCGTTATTGGTCCACATTGACTAGATCCGTGAACTGTCATATTTCATGATAATTAATTGAAGCCCTCAGCTGCCGACAAGAATTGTTGATATACCTCGATGGGGACAGCCGAAAATGTGTGCCTCAACTGGGACTTGAACCCGGGATCTCCTGCTTACATGGCATACGCTCTATCCATCCGAGTCATCAAGGACACAGGTGAATAGTGCAACTGCAGGGACTTACCCCTTCCATGCTTCCCATGATTATCATTTATTCTAGAGAAGCAGCGTGGTCATCAATGGTATCTGTTCTTTGGAGAACAGCTACTATATTCATATATATAGTTAAAGGCTACCCAGCCATTGACCTCAGTGTGTGCGAATGTGCACAGGTTGCCCGAACTCTTACGGGAACAGTCACCTTAGTGTGCACAAGTAATGAGTGGATGGGCAAATATCTATTAGGTACATTACATTTGTAGATTGTGGACAGTTGAGAATGTGGGTCTCACGGGAAGCGTGCAAGGGATAAGTCCCTGCAGTCGCCCTATTCGTCTGTGTCCTTGGTGGCTCAGATGGATAGAGGAGCTGCCATGTTAGCAGGAGATCCTGGGTTTGAGTCCTGGTCGGGGCACATGTTTTTAGCTGTCCCTATCGAGGTATATCAACAATATGCGTCAGCAGCTGAGGGTTTCAATTAATTATCATTTGTTCTAGGAAAGCTGTACTGTCATCAATAGTATCTGTTCTTTCGAGAACAGTTACTATCTTCATATATGTCATATTTCAGTTGATTCCTCGATGATTGAGTCCAAAAGTACAATGTACAGACAACAATTTTCATCTTATTTTTTGCAGTAGTGTATTTGTTCATTGTTAGCTACCCAAGGTGGAAAATGTGCTCTGTTGTGCTCAGCATTTTTTTGTTTTTGTGAGATATGGGAATGGTGCATTGTTTATCTTTGACGTGCTAGTGTAGATTATGCCACAAAATCAGCTAAATACAAAGCCAGTGCATTTTGCATGTTAATTTACATTTATGTGTATAAGCTGACTTCTGGTATTTCTATTGACCCAAGTGTAATCGTGAGCCAGTTAAATTTCTTTCAAAAAAGTACACCAAAAACCTTACATAACATTTTAATGTATCAAAACTAGTACTTGTGTCATATATATGGTGCATTTTCATACATCGTGTGCCGCAAAAATATTGTTTCATGCTGTGGAAAATACATTGTGTGCGCAAAAATCTTGTTTCATGCTGTGACATCATTTGCATTTCACATTTCTTTTTCTTGTGAATTTAGTAGTCGTATCTTCATTCACAGTATTGTTCACCCCAAATTTCAGAGTATATCCCCGTGAAAACACACAAGTTAAGAGAATTCTCGGAATTTATGTACTTTGTACATAACATATTTCATAGTAAATTAGTGTTTGTGATTTAGTTGGACATAGAAGTAACATATCATCTTACGTGTGGTTTTACCTTTCAACAGGAGTGTATGTTGACTGTGTCAGAAATTAACACTATTTTCGTGGTTTGTTAGTACCTATAAATTAGAACAAATTTCAGAAAGTTCATACCTTCCATACCAGGTTATCCTGTTTTGTTAATAAAAAATCTTGTTTTGTATACAGTTGCTTCAGTTCTTAAATAGAATTAGTAAAACTTTTAGCTTAACAAATCCAGAAATTAAAATAGAATCAGCAGTCTTATTTTAAAGTTATTTATGTACTGTTCCGTAAAACTAAGCATCAGTCACAATGCAGCCCAACACGAATGCTGTTCTCGAACGTAGGCTGAGTTACTTAATGTTCATAAACAGTTGGAAATTATCCTGACTAACGTCAAACGATTGGAAACTGTTGTGATAGGTTTGTTCAGAGCACTCCCGAGAGACGTGTGTCAGAAATACTGAAGATACAAGTACTGTTCTTTCCTGTGGATTCCTCCAACTCTTCAGGAAGACTGGGATGTATTGCCGCTTGTTCACCTGACTGTGAGTGGCACATCAGTGGTAGGGCTCAGGATGTGGCACTCATTCCAATAACCAGCAAGTCTATATACTGTCTTCTACTGAAAGCAAAACTGAGTAATTGAGATTCACTTCACCTTTTGGGAAACCGGCTGTGTCTTTTGTCAAGGAGAGGCAAATGCAAAAGGTCAGGGTCTATTAATTGGGGGCACTTGAAATGTATGACAAAGAATGATACTGCTTAGGGAAAGCGATGGGAAGGAACACCAGGTGCACTTTGTGTCTGTGTGGCATCATCATTCAACATGTGGAAAAGGCTTTTGTGGCACCCATTGAGGGAACTGGTTGCACCCAATTACAGATTCTGACTCAAATCATAGAGATGGTTGAGAAGATCAGCCATGGTTACAGTGTTTCAACTAAACTCTCAGTTTGCAGCACTGGGTGCGGATCATAACCCCCACCCCCACTCCCCCCTCATAAGTAATAGATATTATTGTCAGAGGTGTTGAGAAATGGCTGAAATTGCTAAAATTGAAACAGTGGAATTCATATCAGATTCCATACTGAATTTGTGGCCAAGTTCATCCATTTGAACCACAATATACTAAAGATTCATGGGAAAAAAATGATGCCCAGTACATCTACATTTACAATAATACTCTGCAAGCTGCCTTGTGGTGTGTGGTGGAGCGTACTTGTGGTACTGCTAACTGATCTCTCCTTCCCTGTTCCATTTGTGAATGGCGCAAAGGAAGAATGATTGTTGGCAAACTTCTGTATTGGACGTGATTTCTCGTATTTTCTTGTTGTGGTTATTATGCGAGTGTCATTTCGGTGGATGTAATATGTTGTCAAAGTTTTCCCAGAACATATTTTCGAAATTTCAAAAATGTATCTCTCTGTGATGCACAACAGGGTCTGCCATTAGTTTTTTGAGCATCTGTATAATGCTCTCATGCTAGCTAAATGATCCGTTCACAAAAAGTGCTGCTCTCCCTTGGATCTTCTCGAAGTCTTCTATTAATCATACCTGGTAAGGATCCGAGACTGATGAATGTTACTCAATAATCAGTTGAACAAGTATTCTGTAATCCACTTCGTACATGGCCGAATTAAATTTTGGTAAGTTCTTCCTAAGGACCCCAGCCACACATCTGCTTTCCCTACTAATTGTTTTATGTGCTCATTCCGCCGTCCGGAGTGGCCAAGCAGTTCTAGGTGCTACAGTCTGGAACTGCGCGACCGCTGCGGTCGCAGGTTCGAATCCTGCCTCGGGCATGGATGTGTGTGATGTACTTAGGTTAGTTAGGTTTAAGTATTTCCAAGTTCTAGGGGACTGATGACCACAGCAGTTAAGTCCCATAGTGCTCATAGCCATTTGAACCATTTTTGTGCTCATTCCACTTAAGGTTGCTGTGGATAGTTACTCCTATGTATTTTACAGTAGATGCTGTTTCCAGCAATGTGTCATTAGGAGTAGTTATACAGCAGTGGATTTCTTGTCGCTTGTGTGCTCGGTATGTTATATTTATTTTAGTCAAGTCAATTGCCAATACCTACGTCATTCATCAATCTCGTGCAGATTACTCTGCAAATTGCTCGTGCCTTCTGGCAGTCATATCGTATTATACACAAATGCAGCATCTGCGAACAGCCTTATGTAGTTATATGTAGATTCCAATATTTTATACTAAATCATTTATAAATATTGTAAACAGTAATGGTCTATCAGACTACCTAGGCGTATTCCTGAAATTATGTTTACATCTGTCGATTTTGTTCTGTTAAGGGTGAACTGTCAGTTCTATTTTCAAGGAAGTCTTGAATCCAGTTGCAAATCCAGCCCAATACTATGTACGCTTGTATTTTTTCACTAAACTATAGTGCAAGACCATGTCAAATCTTTTGATGTAGAAAAGGAACTTGGCATCAACCTGGTTGCCAATGTGTACAGTGCTGTGGATCTCGTGTAGGAACAGAGCAAGCTGAGTTTCACAAGATCTGTTTGCAGAGAACCCGTGCTGATTTTTGTAGAGGAGATTATTGGCTTCAGAAACATCATACTATGTGAGCATAAAACATGTTTCATAATTCTACAACAGATCGACATAAGTGATAGGGGCCTATAACTTTGTGCATCTGTCCTACAACCATTGTTCAAAATGGGAACGACCTGCACCTTTTCCTGTTGCTAGGTGTCCTTTGTTGCTCCAGCAACCTAAAATAAACTGCTGCTAGAAGGGGAGCATGTTTTTTTTGTGTGTGTGTGTGTACCTTAAAATATACCATTTGGTCTGAATGACTTCCCACTACTAAGAGGTTGTAATTGATTTCATGTTCCATTATGACTTATCTCGATATGTGCCGTTTTGGTGTTGATACAGTGATTTAAAGAAGAGACTGTATTATGATTTTCCACAGTGAAACCATTTTGGCAAACTGAACTATGTATTTCGGCTTTCTCTTTGTTATCTTCAGTTTCGGTGCCAGTATCCTCACTGTGTGACTGAGTAGATGAGTTTGAATCACTTACTAATTACATGTAAGACCAAAATCTCTTCAGGATTTTTACTTGGATTGGTTGGCACAATTTTCCTTTCAAAGTAATGGAAAGAAAGCACAGGTCACACCTGTCAATAAGAAGGGAAGCAGATGTGATCCAAAAAAGTACTGTCCAATATCCTTGACATCCATTTGTTGCAGAATGTTATAACATAGTCTGAACTCTAACATACTTTATTCCCTCAAACATACTTTATTCCTTCAAACAGGATGACCTCCAAAGTCACATCTTTCTAACATGACATTGTAAAAGCAAGGGATCAAAGCAGTCACATTGATATAGTATTTCTTGATTTCAGAAAAACATTTGACTCAGTACTTCAACTTTGCTTATTATCGAAGTATGATCAGGTGGGGTAACAACCAAAGTTTGTGGCTATTGAAGATTACTTAGTACGTAATATGCAGCATGTTATCTTGGATATAGGGACAAGGACAGATGTAGAAGGAACTTTGTGTTTGGACTCTTGCTGTTCATGTTGTATATTGAAGAACAGACTTTTTGTGGTTTATGCATTTAACTATAATGAAGTACTCTCTAAAAAGAAGCTGCAAAAATATCCAGTTCTATCTTGATAAAATTTCAGTTTGGTGCCAAGGTTGTCAATTTGCTTTAAATGTTCAAAAATGCAAACAAAATAGTAACCTGTGACTAAAATACCGACAAGTTACAATTGAAATTGATGAACTGATATGTTGGTGTAACAATTTGTATGGATATGAGATGGAATGATCACATAGGCTCAATTGTAGGTAAAGCAGGTGACAGACTTAGGTTCATTGGTACAATACTACAAAATTGCAATCACTCTACAAAGGAGATTGCTAACAGAACACTTGTGCAACCCATCCTAGAATATTGCTCATGTGTGTAGAACCCATACGAGATAAGACTAACAGAAGATATTGAACATACACAGGAAAGGTCAGCACAAATTGTCAGATTTGTTTGATCCATGGGGGAGTGTCATGGGCATGCCAAAAAACTTAAATGACAGATATTTGAGGACAGACAAAATCTATCTCTGAAGTCTTGCTTGCACTGTTTCAAGAACCAGCTGTAAATGATGAATCTAGGAATATACTACCACTACCTACATATCACTCCCATAATGATCGTGAGAACAGTTTAGACTAATTATTGTGCGCACAGGGAAATTTAAGCAGTCACTCTCCCAGCTCTTCATATGTGAATGGAACCTGAAGAAACTCCAATAACTGGTGAAATAGGAAGCACTTGCTTCCATGCATTTCACAGTGGTTTGCAGAGTGTGGCTGTAGGATGTAGATGTAGATTTGCAGGGTTAGAGGAGGAGTGTAAACTGCTGGTGCACAACAAGTTATCATATAGAAGATTTTCCATACTCTTAACCGAATGCTGGTAACAAATTGAGCACAATTAAATTGTCTTTGACTGATCACAAAATATGTTGATATTGTATGTTTACTTCTTGATCTAGAGTTGGTGTAAAGTTAGTATACTGGATGATTGTGATCATCTTTGTCTTAGTATTTGCCTGTCTATTATGAATTCTAAAGGAGGAGTCTTAGAGTGTTTGTTTTACTTTTATTTTGTCAGACATACTATCATTACAAATTTGAAAAATCATAGTTTTATGTACATAGCGACATTCTTTTCTTTACAGCTGGTTACACTTGCATTAAAATTACGTGAAGTCTGGCTTGTGGGCTTGGAAATTGTCTCAGAAGAGCGACTTAGCAAGATGGGTGACTTGTACATAAAGTGTCACAGCCAATTGGGTGCAGTCCTGCAGAATGCTGTAGATGCTAATCATGATCCACTTTGTAAGTACATAGCATTAATGTAAAAGTTTCAAAAACAAGCCATGTAGCTTGGTAAGGTGCCAGACAAGTAGTTGCTCATTTAAAAAAAAGGAATGAATAAATTCAGGAAGGACTAGCTCCATCCTTTATGTAAGTTAACTGAATTTTATAACATGCAAATAAAAATAAATAGCAGCGACTTCATTATAATGGATGAAAAGAAGTAAATTTTATCCCTAAGTTAATTTGCTGCATTAATGCAATGCAGTGGCTCATTGTGCTAGAGTTAGAGAAATGTTTGAAATAAAAATCCTGCAAATAATGCAGATAGTGCCAGCCTTTTTCGAGAGATCAGGAATCTCACTCTTATAAATATAGAGATTGAAACAGTGTGTTAAAATTATATTTTCTCTTTTACAGTGACTCATTTAAGTGATGCTATAAACTCCACTCCACCACAGAAAAAAACAGTGGATTCAGGAGGAGAAGTAATTATGCCAGCCTGTGGCACATAATGACAATGACAGCTACTAGAGTTTCTTCAGCACGTGTCTAGTCATGAAATTCTCTCTCTAGCTTTCTAGCTGGTTGGATTCTGAGTAGTTCTTGTCCACAGTTAATTTCCAGCTTTGTTACAGCAATGTATGGGGAATTGGGCTAGATTTGTTCGTAAAAGTGTGCTAATGGGTGTTGAAATAAGTTTTTGAGGGTAATAAACAAAGTTGCTTTTGTTGTAGTTCCAAATCCTCATTATTTAAATCAACATAAGTTTAGTGGTTGGTTGTTCTAACAGTGAATCCTTATAAAACCCTTATGTAACACCTGTATTTGTAGGTATCTTTTGAATGCTGTCTGAAATGTGAGTTATCAAGCAGTTTTCAAATGTATGAAAATGTAAACAATTGTTGGACAGACATGTTGTTCTGAATGCTACATGTACACATAGGTGTAAGAAACATTGTAAAACTGAATTTTTGTTCCTCTTATGTGTCAAAAATTACATACTGAGGTCAGTAATTACATTTTTTGTAAGAGAATATAAATTATATATTTCACTGATACTGTTTATAAAAGAATGTGTTAATCCTGGTCATCTTTACTGACTATATATTGGCCTTTAGCATTTGATGCTGTGTATCCTTCTGCCACATCCTATGTTCTCTGATGTTTCTCCTCCAGTTTTTTTCCTGCCCTCCGTGTATGTGACTTTCACTTTTTATGTTGCGTGTTAAGTGTTTCTAGTAGCATGTAAAGAAGAAAGATGAAGATTTCACAGCTTGGCAATGAAAGTTTTCTTTCAAATCAGGGCACCTTCTAATATTTTTCTGGCATGTGAATTCTGAGCCTGATGTGTGAAAAATACCCTCTATTTTTTCTATAATCTCTTTGTTGGCATTAGAATCTTTCCCAATCAAAGCTTTCGTTAGAGGTGCGAGTAGTTCTATGTGCCTAATCTATGAAGAAAGATGGATGTCTCAAAAACTGTGCTTCTAATCCTTCAGTTTTCTCACCACCAACAAACCATGTTAATGGGCAAGAGTGTTGTGCTAGTAAAAGATAATTTTTGCAGTTCATGCCTCATATAATCTAGGTTTTCATTTTAATTTTTTGAGAATCCCTGCAGCTATTGCATAAGACAGGGATACTGAGGACCTGCAGGATATCACAAAGCTGTTAACAAAGTTGCTAAGGATACTCACAAGGGACAATCTGTAGAGACATCTTCTGAGATTATCATAGAATTTCCTCTTAACTTTATAGGTGTGATTGAGCACACAAAGATGATTGGCTATATGGCAAAGGGAATGGGGGAAAATTAAGAACAACTGTAGAGTATATTTCATATTGCCCTGCATCTTGAAATGGTTGAGAATTGTAAAGGTCAAAACAATATGGGCATCAGGCACTTGTCAATGGGATAAAACCTGTACCCCTTAACACGTACAGACCATTGTTAGAAAGGAATATATGCCTTCTGAAGAGGGAAGTATCAAATATGTAGTCTTGAAGTGCAACATACACAACGAGAAGTGGCAAGCAGGAGTTACATGTAACAATTTGGTGACTACAATACAAAATGGCTCAACTGTGGTATAAATACTTGATAATGTTGCAAAAATGTTCTGCAAGATGTTATTTTCGAGTCTAATTGGGGGGGAGGGGGAGACACATTATGGGAAACAGTGGATCTTATGAATAATGGTTACTAAGCAAAAACATTAAAATCTCATTGGTGTACAAAAAAGAATACAGGATAATGCATAAACATCAAAAACTATCTACAAGTAGACTATTGTAATTATTCTTTTGGTATTCAGTGTGTAATTGTTGCATGTATTTGTCATATTCTTTATAAGATAATAGAGGTACATAAAAATAAATGGAATAGGAAGTGTGTAGCGATAGAGCTACAAGGGAGGTGATTCCAGTTCCCTCAGTCATGATTAAATCTGCAGGTCCAAACTAAGTCTACAAGTTATGGAAAATTTCCTGGTGATACAAAACTAGTACTTCTTTCAGTATGATGATAAATAAAATAAAAATTTAAAAGTAAAAGCTGTTAATGTGTCGACTGCAATTTTTCTATCAAAATTAAAGTTTGATAGCTGGTTTTTGGTTTCTATCTGCAGACTGTTCAAAATATTAACAGGTGGTGAATAAACACTGGAAAGCAACTTTAGGTGTAGTACAATTTGCTACTACTGCCAATAATTTTATTGTTATTTAAACAAACATTTTTCTGAACATGTCTCATAACATCAGTTTGCTTCCAAAGTGAGAACGGGGGCAAAAGACGATATACAACTTTCCTCCACATGCTACTTCTACTCCTTTCACCACAAAGACTACTAACCAACTTAGTTAATTACTGTTGTGAGAAGGATTGTAATGTGGTTTGTATAAAGTGTAGTATCAACTGATAGGGTAAGAAAAGAATTCAAGAAGTATCCACTAAATGGAACTTAATGTTTTGTATGATTGAAAATTTTTGCAGCTACATCTAGTGATTGGTAATGTCACTAACTACCATGCTAGTACACCACACAGTCTAACAACTGCAGATCTGATGGGAGATTGTGACATTCCTTAGTTCCTAGAAGTGGCTACTCCTGAAATTTGTTTAGAAAAAAAATTATATAATTGCAATAATTACTGTGTTGAATATCAACATGTCTGACATGCAACCAGTACAGACTGTTGGGCAGAATGTGAAGAATAACATTACAGCAGAAACCAAAAAGAACTTATTACCTATGAAACATGTTAAAATATAACCTATATCAACATTACTTGATCCTAGATTCAAGAATACACACTTTCAAGATGCTTTAGCATATTTGAAAGCAATCTAAACCATCAGTTATTTGCATGCCGCTGTTGGAAGGATTGTGTTAGTATGAGAAACATTCTGATACATTACAGAAAAAAAACAGAGAAACCAAATTTGATTTATGGGCTGAACATTGCAAAATATCACAAGAAATGAATAATTCGCTAACTCGATCAGAAGCAGACTTACCATCAGTAGTATGGTATTCTGCCTTATGGCAGGTCTTGTCATGGGTTAGGCCTCTTCCACTTTTGTCTGTCCATAGCCAGTCTTTTCATTTCTGAATATTTGTGTCCTTTGATATTGTCCAGCATTTGAGATTTTCCTTTTCCCCTTTTTCCCTCCACCATTCCTTCTATTCCTTCCTTCAGTAAACAGTCCCTCCTCAAACAATGTCCAATCGATTTCCGTTTTCTCTTTCCGGTGACTTTCAGCATGTTTCTTTCTTCTCCAACTCTCTTAATACCTCTTCATTCCTTACTTGGTCTTCCCATTTCACTTTTTCCATTCTTCTCCATATCCACATCTCTAGTGCCTCCAATCTTCTTTCGTCTTCCTTCCTCAATGTCCAGGTCTCCGTACCATATAATGCAACACTCCAGATGTAACATTTGGCAAGTCTTTTCCTCGGATCTTTGTTTAGTAGTCGACAAAGTAATTTTTGTTTCCCCTCGAATCCTTTCCTTGCCATTGAAATTATTTTCCTAATTTCTGTTGAGCAATACATACATACGTACATAATTACCAGTTATTATCTCAAGATTGCTTTCCAGATCCTAAACAAGATCCATTACAAGTAGGGAACATAAATGTGGCTTGGGGCAAAATATAGGCTTTATTTAATGAAAATCAGAACATAGAGGGGCAGATTGTAATTTAAAATTTGGTCTAAAATCAACTTCTCAGCTTAGTAGTTTGGATGTTTGATCATCACAGAATAGGGTACCAAAGAAACAATAGAAGGCATTATTAATATTTTTTTTTAACTGAGTGATAGATGTATTTCCAGAATTTATGTCAGTGACAGAATTAAATGCTGCAGTGTTATCTTTATAAATACAAACTAACAGAGATTTTTATTGGCTGGGATATATGGATTTACTGATTGTGCTTTGGGTATTAAAAACTTCTACATCGTTTTGCTTCTTTCTTTGCTAGAAAAAAGAATTTATTAAGTTTTCTTTCTGATGCAGGTGCCCACTCATTAAACTTTTTATTTTGTTTTGTTTACAAATAAAAAAATAGGAAACGTTCATGTTTTTATGATTTCACCAGAATGGCTAAAAGACTGAGGACTATTTGGTCTCAAGAATCCAATGAGGGTTGTGAAATGTGACTCACTTAGGCCCAAGAGCATCAGGCTTTAACTTGCACTTTGGCAAGTCCTTTCAAAAGTGAGCCGCGGTGTAACTTTGATTGGGAATGTTAAGCATTATCTTGCTCCCAAGAACCCTTCACTCATAGAGGCTTAAAGTTACTTCTCTCCAACATAATATAAGTGGAAATTTCTATGGGAAGTGGCACAGACTAGTGAGTTTCATACCCTGAATCCCACTTATTCCTAGCAGTTTACCATTTCACTTTAACTATGTAAAAGTTCCAATCAGCTTATGTTGTGTAATAACAATACAAAAAGCACAGGTTCAGATGATGCATTTTACAAGTGTAGATCTTAGATTTGGCTGTGCAACAAACAACTGAAACTCTGTGGCTATCTCCCATGTTAGTGAAGCAAGTGAGCTCTTTGTTTAGGTCCCCAATCTTACTATGTTAAACATTGTATACAAAGAAACTTGGTAAGTCAAAAATAAATTCCACGTATGAAGTCTCAGGCACAGCTATAAATAAATAGCCAAGCAACTCTGGGTTTCTCAGGTTGTTGCTTAATAAATACATAGGTATATTTGTATGTTCCTTTTTACACCATTCTTTGAATTCATTATTTAAAATTAATTTTAAAAACATATATGTTTTGTGGTCAGTTATTATCAGCCATTGATGATCAACTGGAAATCAATATTGATTAATTGCCACATCATAGTCATCATAATCGGTCTTCCTCTTGGTCTCCTTCCAGTTTCATGTCGTGTATCCTCTTTTCACTCCATTCTCTTAACGAATCGATACCATCTCAACCTGTCTATCTTTGTCACTCCAGTATTGCTTCTCAGGAATTTCATCTCACTAGCTTGTACTTAGCTTTTCTCTCTTCCTTTCATAACCCAGGTTTCTGATGCATATGTCAGGATCGGGACATAGAATGACTGGTATATAACCTTTTTACTGATTTGGGGTGTATCCTTGCTCCATATCAAGCTTCTGACACTCTTCTGAAATGCTTCTGTTTTTCTCCCTCGCTTGTTTTTTTCTGTCGTTTTTTCCATCTTCCTGTATCAGGCTTCCTAGGTACTTGAAACTCTCCACTCTCCTCAATCGTTCCCCATGAATTATTATTCCAGTTGTTCCTCTCTCCTTTCTCGTTGTGATAATCAGCTCACACTTAATTATACTAAATTTCATCCCATATTCTTGGACTGTCTGTTCCCGTACGTCCAACTGCTCTTGTACCAACTCCTCCTTATTCCCCCAAATCATCAGATCGTCTGAAAACACCATAGCTTTAATCTTCCTTTCGTCAATTATTTGTACTACTGTACTCATTATATCATCCATCACGACAATGAAGAGTAACGGTGAAAGTGCACTTCCCTGCCTCAAGCCATTCTTCTGTTCAATCTCACTTCCATGGTAAATTTCCCCTATCCTCCAAATTATCTGGTTGGTGCACGGCCAGCACATCTTGGCACAGTGTTAGACCGTCCGAGTTATCTGGATACTTCCCACTAACACCAACCTGTCAGAACTCCGGAGATGGGAACTTGCCCTTCAGTATATCCTCTCTTCTCGATATCCGCCAGGCCTCAACCTCCGCTAATTTCAAGTTGCCGCCGCTCACACCTCACCTGCCTTTCAACAACTTCTTTGCCTCTGTAAATCCGCCTTGACTGACATCTCTGCCCGAACTCTTTGCCTTTACAAATTTCTGCTTGTGTGTGTGTGCGAGTGTACACCTGTCCTTTTTTCCCCCTAAGGTAAGTCTTTCCGCTCCCGGGGATTGGAATGACTTCTTACCCTCTCCCTTAAAACCCACATTATTTCGTGTTTCCCTTTCCTTCCCTTTTTCCTGAAGAAGCAACCGTTGGTTGCGAAAGCTAGAATTTTGTGTGTATGTTTGTGTTTGTTTATGTGTCTATCGACCTGCCAGCGATTTTGTTTGTTTAAGTCCCATCATCTTTGTTTTTAGATATAAGTTACCTGTTTTGCTACACCTCTGTTCTCGAGGGCTTTCCAAACTTTGCTTCTAGTTACACTGTCATACACTTTTTCACTGTCCAGAAAGGTGATTAGTAGATCTATTCCATATCCATAGTGCTGTTCCTGCAGTTGTCTTACAGCAAACATTAGATCCACTGTGGACCTTCCTATTCTGAAGCCATGTTGTTGTTCTCCGATTCTTCCTTCTAATTATGCCCGAATTCGTGCTTCCAAAATTTTCTCAAAAATCTTTGCACAATGACTCGTCAGTGTTATCCCTCGATTGTTCTTGCACTCTTTTTCTATTTCCCTTTTAAAGATCAGGACAATTATTCCCTTCTTCCAGTATTCTGGGACTATCGTCTGTCTCCACACAACTTTCATTACTCGATACAGTCATTGTATCCCCACCCCCACCTCTCCTGCTGCTCTCACCGTATCTACACTTAACTTGTCCAGACCTGGTGACTTCCCTCCCTTCATCTTGCCCAATGCCTCTTCCTCTTCTCCCCATGTAGGGTCTCTTTCTATTTCCTGTTCCTCCTCTTTTTTTCCTCCTTGCCTTGTTCCCTCTCATCCAGGTCTCCATTCTTGCTCAGGAGCTCTTCAAAATACTCCTTCCACATATTTTTGAGTTCCTCCTTATTCTCTACAACTTCTTCTTCTTCTTCTTCTTCTTCTTTTTCCCCTCTCTCCACCATTCGAGCATAATCTGTCATACCGTTCTTCCTCTCACTTTTTTATCATCCCATGTAACACCTTTTTTGAATCTTCACTATCCTCCTCCATCATTCTGGTCCACTGTTCCATCCACTTTCTTCTTTCTTTCACCACCACTCTTTTCACTTCTTTCTTTCTTCCTTGCCTGATACTCTTCTCTTGTCTCTACTCTTCTCTTCTGGAACCTTACCCTAAAGGCTCTATTCTTCTTCTGTACTATATCCTTTGTTTTATCATTCCACCTGGGCATTTCTTTCCATCTCTTTTTCTTGCTCGTCGTCCCACATATTGCTTCCACTGCACTTACTAATGATCCCTTGAAACCACCCCATTCCTTTTCTACCATTTTTAGTTCATCCTTTGGGATGCTTTTCTTTGCTACTTGTAGTTTGCTATCTTCCTCCTTCAACTTCCATACCCTTATATGTCTTTTCTGGTTTTCTGTCCCTTTGTTATCCTTAGTCCCTAACTGGTTCATTACTAGCAAACAGTGGTCGCTATCCTAGGCCTCTGATGGTATTACCTTAATGTCAGTGATGTTCCTATACATCTCACTATTGTACAGGAAGTAGTCAACTATCGACTTTCTTTTTAAGTCTTGACTGTACCAGGTAATCTTGTGGCTCTCCCTTTTCCTGAACCAAGAGTTCCCAGCCAGCAAGCCATTCCTTTGACGGAGTTCCAATAGTCTTTCAGCTTCCTCATTTTGGTAGCCCCAACCCTCTGGTCCAAGCACACTTTCAATGTGTGTGCTCAAATCCCCCATTACCATCATATTGTTCCTTCCCATCTGCTTCTGTATTTCCTCTTTAAACTTGTGCTTCTCCTCAGAAGTGCAACCCAGCTGTGTTGCATACACTTGTATTATATGTATGGTCGTCCCCTTGAGTGATATTCTGCTCTTCATCATCCTATTACTTATTCTCTTCACTTCCTCGTTTAACCCACCTCTTACTATTATTTTGACTCCATTTCTCCTTCCCTCCTCATTTCCACTTCAGTACGTCAGTAGCCTTTCCTCAATTCTCTCCTTCCTTCTCCTTTTCATCTCGTTTCAGCTAACCCCAATAGGTCTAACTTCTTCTTTCCATCATGCTACCATCTCCTCCATCTTTCCAGTCATTGTTTGTATATTTAATGTTCCAAATCTTAACTTCTTGTTTATAGCCAGTTCGTCGTCGATTAAATCCGACCTTTCCGATGCCCGTTCTATTTTTGAAATCAGAAATCATCCACTACTAGCTTGCTGGGCCTATCATAGCTTCACCAGAGCCCCACTGTACCTTGCTCCTACAGGCAATCCCCTAATTCATGCCGTTGCCCATCTATCACGACTTGGACGAGGGGTTGGACTTGTGGGAGACTTGTGCCACATCAAACATCCTTAATGTACAAGCAAACAGTGCCCAGATATCTGTCTTGCTCACACTCTTTGGTGTTCCTTTATGTCTGAACAGTGTATCTATCTTCCATTTATCTTGTAATAAATAGGTTTCAAATTATCCATATATATTGATATTCTGAAAAGAGTATTTCTTCCATACTTACAGAATTTCTGTTGAAAAATCTTATACCCATCCTTCACATTTGCACTCGAAAAATATTCACTATTATCCATTTCGTGAGTTAAAAACTGAAGTATGTCACGTGTAAGTAGCAGCCTAAAGAAATCCATGGTATATTGCTTGTAGAATGAATGTCTAAATATCCCTGTTTGTTAAACAGATATACTACATGTCATGTGGTTCATTATGCCAAGAGTCATCTTATTTACTTTTGCTTTTGTGTGTTCTTGATCATCATCAGTCATTACCATCACTGTCTGTCGTACTAACACACAGGTGCAATTGCAGAACTAGACTGAATGATAGAAGTACACATTTATAAGGATCTGCTGCACTGGTCTGTTGGTAATGGAAATGTTTATAAATGTTAGCTGCACAAGACTAGTAGTTAATATTAATGCCTATAAGTGCCATCCACAGTGAAACTGTTAAGTTGTTGGTTATCACACATCATATAAAAAACAAATTTCATTGCCAGACTGAAAAATTTTTAGCTTGTCCATCTGCAAACTAAAAGAAAGTAAAAATGGAATTGAAATGAGCTGTGGATTGATTATTTAGCTTCCACACGTGTGAAAGTTCACAGTGGCCTTAAAAACTTTTGACTTAATTGGAGTGCTATTCAAATCCTGAGGACTGTTCTATAAGCAGTTTTAAGATATATTTTGGAAATTGCTAGAGAAAGGAAAAAAGTATAGTAAATCATTGGGTCAGTGAACCTACTGGAATGGAGTGGAAGACATATAGCAAGGGTTGCACTGAAAGTAATGCACAGCATTTTTTTCTCAGTCGAAAACAATACTACGAATGGAAAACATTACTTATGTATTATATGAAGTCTCCTGAGTGAGTGCGCCAAGTTTCTACCCCTTCTGAGAGATAGTGTAGCTGCAGGACAGTTTCAAAATTGCATCTGTAAGCGACGAATGTTAAAAGCAATGTGCTGTCAGATCAAGGATGTTTATCTTAGATAGTTTGTTTGTTATAGGTTATACTTCACAAAGTAAGCTGGAAATTGCCATACCGTAGAATTATTAACATGTTAGCACACACATTTGTTAATTGTAATTGTATGAGGCTTAATCATTTGAATTTGTATGTATAATATAACTGGAGAGAAAAAAATCTACTTGCCAAGTTGTGGCAGGAGAACACAGATATGAAAGGTTTTACATATGCAAGCTTTTGGAGCCAGTGGCTCCTTGCAGAGAGGATTGAAAGAGAAGGAAGAGTGGCGAAGGAAAAAGGCCTGGGAAGTTAGGAAAACAAGTAGAGTTTGGAAAAGTTAACCACAATCCCGGGTCAGGGACGAGTTACTAGACAGGATAAGCAACACTCGGTCTTTTATTATCATCTTGTGCGGTAAGTCTCACGTGACCCATGGTTGTGGGTGATTTTTCGAGCTCTACCCCCTTTTTCTAACCTCACCAGTCCATTTCCTTCATCACTCTTCCTTCTCCATCAACCCTTCTGCCAGAAGAAAGAGCCACTGGCTTCCAAAGCTTGCATACATAATACCTTTTATATGTGTGTTCTCCTGCTGATGGTTGGTGAGTAGATTTTTTATCTGTTCAATTACATTATATTTTCATTGAAGGTCTATGTATGTATGTATATATGTCAAATTAACTCTGATGCATTTATCTGTTGAATAGTATTAATCTCACATTTTTGTACCCAAAATTATTAGTAACTGTGGGGCATCATGGTACAAAAATAAAGGTGGTATGTTCTCACCTCTCAAAGTGCATTAAAGCTTTCTGAATTTGAACATTAAACAGTGGAGAATACAGAATAGAATGTAACAATATTGTGACAAGTAAAGATACTACTCACCATATGGTGGAGATACTGAGTCACAGATGGGCACAACAAAAATACTGTCACAAATATAGCTTTCGGCCAGTAAAGCCTTCGTCTAATTTTGACGAAGGCACAACAAAAATACTGTCACAAATATAGCTTTCGGCCAGTAAAGCCTTCGTCTAATTTTGACGAAGGCCTTACTGGCCGAAAGCTATATTTGTGACAGTCTTTTTGTTGTGCCTATCTGTGACTCAGCATCTCTGCTCTATGGTGAGTAGCAGCTTTACTTTTCACAATTTTCTTGAGTCTGAACATTCTCAATTCAAAAGTGGTAGTTATTGGTGGCAGTAAAATTATTAATGTAATGTATCTATTTAATGGCTGATTTGCAAAATACTTTATAATGTGGAATGGGAGATAACTGACAAAATGGAGGTACTGATTTTCAAAAAATGTGTGTGAAATCTTATGGGACTTAACTGCTAAGGTCATCAGTCCCTAAGCTTACACACTACTTAACTTTAAATTATCCTAAGGACACACACACACACACACACACACACACACACACACACACACACACACACACACACACACACACACACTAATCCTATTCGGCTACTGTTTTTGGGAAGGAAAACTGCAGACAGTTGGTTGTAGGTGAAAGCAGAATATCTTTCTGTGGGAGCATTGTAAACGATCGTGATGGGGCAACCAACAGACAGACAAGTGAAATTAGATTTGTGGAGCTTGAGCTGGCAAAAGGTGGCTGTCAAAGGTTTGCTGGTAAGAGGAAAATGAATGTAGGTGATACGTTTTTGAGGTGGACCTAATGTTTTGAGGAGTTGCTGGAGATCATGATGGACTTCTAGAATGGGATCATAGTGGTAAAAGTTTGGAATCAGTAGAGTCAAAACTTATCTGGAGACACAGATTAGCATCAAGTAATGACAAATTTGGTAGAGTCCTCATCTGCTGGCAGAGTGGTAGGATCAAGATTGGTGTTAAGGACAGGAATAGCTGTTTGTTCTGTAGCTGTAATGGATTCACAGCGTATGAAGGTAAAATCAGGTGGAGGAATTCCTGGAGGAGTATCGAGGATGAATTTCAGCATTTTGTTGATGTAGGACCAGCAACCCTTTTATTTTTTGGAAAGATAGCAAACCATAATTCTACTATTTTGGACAATTTAGACAAGAAGTACCCAAATCATGCCTGGATAGCCTTCTAATTAGTCTGCTGGTATACAGAGTCTTTCAGGAGAAACAACGAGTCTCTGATGAGTCCATAGCAAGGCTTATTCTAATCAAAATAATTGTTATACCTAGTTTCCTCATGGCCATGGATGTGAAAATTTGCTCATCACTGTCTTTCTGCCAATTTATATGTTTCTCATGGGAAGGCATTCATATAAAATTTGCAAGAAGAGTGAATGAATGAAAACTCGAATGCTAATGCACTTATTCAATCTTTACGTGTTCCTATGCACCAATCACCCAGTTGAGTGCTTGCCTGTCCTCATTTTTCATATGTTGTATCCAGTTTTAAATAGGTGTAGGATTACAGCTGTTTGAAGTCAGTGAATACAGTTCTTTTACAAAAAATTCTGCACTAAAAGACTAAAATTTTGGTAGTGGATAATTTATAATTATTGTTCATTCCATTAATAAAGGTTTCTGATAAAGCTAGTTTCACCGTATGTGTGAATGTATCATCCAGTATAATTATGCATACATCCAGTGAGGTTTCTAGGTGCAATGTGGAAGGATACATCTATCGGTGCCAGGTCACGTGGCAAAACTAGTGGCAGATTTAAAGGCTGCCTCAGATTGCCATGGCTTCGTTTGTCACAACCAGGTGATGTTAACAGCAAGCTCTCTGTTGCACATACTGACAATGACTCTGTGCTATGTGGTTTCTTCCTGGACTTTGATTTTGACTATGGTATTATCTCCTGCAGACTTTTGCCTATTGCATAGACTTACTTGTCTGTCTAATGCTGACCTGTCTTCAGTCACTGTTCAACTGCTTTCAGTGAGCAAACTGTGGGCATGTGGGTGCACTGAGAGCTTGGTTCATATCCAAGTGCTTGTCAGTTGTGCTTACATGAAGTGGTCTGTAGTCCTGACCTGTAAGTTATTCAATAACATTTCAGAGTACTGTATTGACAATGAGATATTCACCTCCAGAGATCTTTTGTTTTGTGTATTTCCAGAAGAGTCAAGAACTATTACTTTCTGTGATTTAATTGTAAATAAGTTGGGCTTAAGAAAAAGAAGCAGATTTGAAGCAGTGGAGATGATGGAACTGCAACTGCAGCCCACTCTGTGCAGCTTCTTTCAGATACTACTTCATTATAGATAACTGCGTCATCAGCAAAAAGCATGATTTTATTAAGTTTCACTTAATGCCCATATGATCGTACTTTTGACAAGAAGAGTAGGTGTGGGAATGAGGCAAATGCTTTTTGGAAATCAGGAAATACAGCATGTAGCTGATTGCCTTGATCGAAAGCTGTCAGTATGTCATGTGGGAAAAGTGAGAGTTGGGTTTCACGTGATAGATGTTTCCGAAATCCATTTCTGTGATTTAATTGTAAATAAGTTTGCACTAAGTAAAATCTGTATTGTTGAAAAAAACAGACTTACTTCACCTATAAATTAAGTAAGCCATTTGTACAACTGAAATCATTTCTACTTTCTACTAAATGTCTTACAATACCAATATAAGAAATTCATTATGTAAAACTTTGGCAAGTTGTCTTTTATTGTTATAAAGTGTTTGTGCATTCCCATAATGGTTTGACAAGTCAGCCTAATCTAACATTGAAGTATCAGTAGCTTAAAATTGTGAAATTTACCAGCACACTAACTGAGGTTCCTGCATTTTTCGTCTGAGTAATCTGATACATAGGTAATTTCAAGTTGCCGCCGCTCTTACCTCACCTGTCTTTCAACAACTTCTTTGCCTCTGTATTTCCGCCTCGACTGACATCTCTGCCCAAACTCTTTGCCCTTACAAATGTGTGTGTGTGTGTGTGTGTGTGTGTGTGTGTGTGTGTGTGTGTGTTCTTTCCTGACGAAGCAACCGCCGGTTGTGAAAGCTTGAATTTTGTGTGTATGTTTGTGTTTGTTTGTGTGTCTATCGACCTGCCAGCACTTTTGTTTGGTAAGTCACATCATCTTTGTTTTTAGATATATTTTTCCCACGTGGAATGTTTCCCTCTATTATATTCATATTATTAAGATATATTTATGTATATATGTAAGATTTGTCATCATGATACAATGAAAATAAAGAGCTTAAATATACAGACACACAGAATATAAAAGAATGTTCTTATGAGGACAAGACTTAAGCTTCAATGTGTGATTGCTTCATGTCTTTTCCTGCAATCTTTAAAAGCTGATATTCTTCCTGGATCACATACTTTCTCCGAGGGGCACTGATCCACTGTAGCTGCTAGGAAATGTGCTTTGGTTGTTTAATTGGAAGAGCAGCATTAGTCATGATGGGTAGTGATATTACTGAAATTTCTAGAGTGACACAGTTTCCTTCTGTGCTGAATGTTCATTTCATTAAATACATCACAGACATTCATTCTTCAGTCTAACATTCTCAATTCTAATTCTGGAGCAATGATCATGACAGTCATGTTTACTGGTTATCAACCTCCCTAGATTTTACTTCATTTTTGTGTTAGAGTTAAAAAACTAAAAGGACAAATTATAGTAGTTGTTGGGCCCTTAGCAGTTAAAGCTGAAGGCAACTGAAAAATGTACTGAAGAAATAACAGAATTAACAAAATACATAATAATAATAATAATAATAATAATAATAATAATAATAATAATAATAATAATTCCTGGCAGTAACAACATGTGATATAAGGGAAAGGCACTCGCTCACCTATAGTTCATCAATGCATGGATCACAACACGTAACAGAAAACGGCATTCACACTAGACTTCAAGTACAAGCTCTTTTTTCCAGCAATAGTGCACACAACTGCACAGACAGCCAAACACACATCCCTATGGTCACGACAAGACTAATTATTGATATTAGGTTAATGAAAACAGTTGCCTGAACTGATTGTGGGGAGGGAGCAGGGAAGGATAGCAGGAAAGAGGCAGAATGTTGGAGAGATTTCTTCACAGTTGCATAACAATGCAAAAAAAGTACAACAAAAGGTGGGGATGGGGATGAGAGAAAGATGGAGAAAATGAGGGGAGAGGGGTTGAAAAGGGGGGGGGGGGGGAGATAGGGAGGAGGAGGCAATGTGAAGCAGGTTAGACTGTTTTAGGCCAGGGTGATTGCAAGAGTGCAAGATGTGATGAAGAGTTAAGCGCATCTGCGTAATTCACAGAAACTTGTACTGGAAGGGAGTATCCAGATGGCCTGCATAGTGAAGCAGCTGTTGAAAACATTTGTGTTGCGGTGTGCAGCATGTTCAACTACTGGACAGTTAGGTATGCAGTTTGCCACGGTTTGGTGGTCACCGCTCCTGTCCGTAGACCACTGGTTACATGCCACGCCCACATAGAATGCTGTACAGTAATTGCAGTGTAGGTGATATGTAACATGGCTGCTTTCACGTATGGCCCTGCCAGGAATTGCCTGTGACTGGACTGTGGTAAGAGTTGGTGGGTGGGGGAATGAGACACGTCTTGCACGAGAGCAACCACAAGAGAATGGCCCATGGGGTGCAGGATTGGGAGTAGGATCGGAATAGCAATATTTTGTGGGTTGGGTGGACAGCGGAACTCTACTTTGGGGTATTTGGGTAGGATATCCCTCATATCAGGGGATGATGTGAGATAGTTGGAGCCCTGACAGAGGATGCGGTCGAAGTTTTCAGGGTGAGGGTGATACTGGGTGGCCAGAAGAGTGCTGGTCAGTGGCTGGTTTACTGGTGTCAGAGGAGCAGATGGCAAAGGAGCATATACTAACAGTATCCTGTCCAGCTCATCCATAAACAAGTCTCCAATATAACTCAGAACATTAAACTAAAATTCACATTAAGAAAGACCTAAACAGTGCTAGATCTGTGACAGAAAAAATGTTTTCAACAAGTATGCCTCACATTTTTGACTGAATATGTCTCTTGAACATAGTGTAGGGACTGTCACATGTATGGTTTTAAGTGCACAACTGAGTGGGTCAGATCAGTACAAGAGCCTGAATGCATGCAGAATCATGGTACTTAGGTACATAGAGGGAAGTTTTGTTCTTGTCCATACACAACTCCGTGTTTGAGTGTGCCACATTCAAAACTCTGAATGTAAATGGTGGAACTCATGGGTGATGCGTTGTGTGGAGTTTCATCACTACTGAAATTGTGCATGGTATATGCACAGTGACTAGAGCAGTTGCTGTCATGTTTGAAAACAAATCACACACACACATTATTATCATTTCTAGAGCACTAGGTATTGCAGCCATCAACGTGAACACAAACCAGAGCGAATGTGGTACTTGGGTTAAGGAGCACATGTACCATCACAATCATACTCCTTTGATAAAAGAGTTGCAAGACATTTATTCAAATGACTATTGAACATTTGATGTGCTATTGGATACTATCAAAGACTACTGCCATCAACTGTAACCTCATTGACCTCATCATAGTCATCTTGGTCAGTGTTATTTTCATCATCCTCATACAGAAACATCTGTGCTAGGAAACTGACAGTTTAAAGCTCTTTATCCATGGTAAAATAATTCATAGTACCACAATGTTGTTATATAAATGTCATCAAGAGACCTGCCACTGCGATATCAAAAAACTCTCCTTTTCTTTTGTAAATGAGCCCCTAAGATTTATATTTTTACTTCAACAAAGTCATGGTTCACTTCCTGGTAAACTGATCTGTAGAATAATACTAACTTACAAGCCTCCACCACAGGGTAATCTTTGAGCTACTTCATTCTGAGCTTGTGTGGTGTACACACATTCTCTGATGATCTCCATGCACTCTGTTATTTGATGTGAAGCATCCACAGGTGTTAATTCTACATTGGTCACCCCACATCAGATGATGTTATCAGCTATGCATTATTATATATTCTTTGACTCATCTTGTTTGCATCAACAGTGGAGCCATTCACAACCATAGCGCAGGAGACACGGAAATCCAAGATGTAACTTACGCAGTGTTCATTTCAGTGCTCTGCATCACCAATGGCAACTCTTGACTTTCGTTAAATGTGAAAGTAACATTTTCTTGCACAATGTCAGTGGTGTCAACAACGACCTACATGAATCTGAACAGTGTGTACCAGCTACCAATCTTCTGATTGAGATTGGTGATGAATGCAACTTGTTTACATATCAGCAAGATATGAACTCGTGAACTGGCACGGAATAACATTGCTTAGTTATGTTGCACCTACTGTTTAGTGTATGGTTCCACCAAATTCATTTGCATCACCAAGCGGACAGCACACAATTGGGCCACGCACTGACACTCTCCCGGGATTTCCTCCACGTTGTACCCATCACACAAGTGCTCATTGACAGTTACTATGAGCACACCAACCGTATTGGGTATGTTATTTTGTCACCCCCAGCTACCAATGAATATGACGGGGTGAAGACAGAGCTCATTCAGCATCTTGTCAGAACAACAGTTGTGTCAGGTTATTTCTGGTGATGTTTATACACCAAGACACCTATGCAACTCTGGAGACATCTCTGAACATTGATTGATGCAACACTCACACCAGATCACACCCTGTGGACACTGTTGATCATGAAATTACCTCCCCAGTTACAGCTAGCAACAATCTCACATGAGAATGAACCATTGCAGAATGTATTAATTTTGGCAGACTGACTCCTAGCCCATTTACAACAGTGACAAGTGTTAACGATTCCCATCAAAGATGACGTCACCTGCAGCTGCCCTCGTAGTGACCTGGAGCCAGCCAAAACAAACGCACGGCCAGCTAACAATGACATACTGCTTGCCGACACAAAGATATGACCACCCCTCTATTGGTTTCAAAGCCATTTTGACAACAGAGCACACAACTGTATGGTGCCTTGCGAGCCCACACATGTTATAAATGATCCAAATTGTTCCACCTATTAAAGTTGCTTACTGCCTCAAAATGTGAGCCAATGTCATTGAACTCCATCCTCTTGCAGTAGACTCTACATCCTGGATTACACTTGCAACCAATATTTTCTCATTGACTCTGAGGTGAACATCATCCCATGTGAATTACCACTGACAGGAAAAAATTACCACTGACAGGCAAAACATTACCTCCATTTCAACCCCCTGTGGCGAACAATTCACACATTGTTGCACTGTATGGAACCACATCACAAATCTTGGATTTTGGCTTAGTAGACATGTTTTCATGACAGGTTTTCACTGCTGACATTAACAACCCAGTATTGGTGGTGGACTTTCCAAGACATCTTCATCTCTCCCCCAACTTGTCATGTAGAACTCTTCTACATCATAGCTACTGACATTCTGTAATTAAAATCATCTACACCCCACCATCCCTCACACAACCAACAACTATTGACCCGGGCTTGGAGACTGTCTGTTCCATAGACACATATAAACATCATCAGCAGACACTATGAGAGTGCCTGTCATCTTTGCTGGAATTGCAACGAATTACCCAACAATACTGTGACACAGAAGAAAATGCGTTGACTACATGAAGAGAACCACACTATATGCAAAAAGATTTGTGTGCTTACAGATGATCTTACCGTCATGCATTCTTACTTGGAACAGCTTGCTGAAGAACGATCTCATCATTCCAAGTATACCATCACAGATGAGTCAGCGAACACCCCCACACCATTTGTACAGCCTGCAACAGCTTCATCAACACTGATGCTTTCCTCTTCTGGTGTCTATGCACCTGGCGTGTGTTTCTCACATCCTGCCAGATTCATCTGTGCAGTTCAGTCAGTGTGCTGTTAGTAATGGAACAGTTAATGAAAAAAACACTACACTACGCCTACCAGTCTGACTCAAGTGACACGAATTAGCTCTGGATAAAATTTGCTTTGCTAAGTTGGTTATGAAGTAGCTATTGTAAATTGGTATTGTTAGACAGTGTAATAGTCCTTCAACCTCACCCATTCAGCTCGTACTAAGTAAGGACAGCACCTATAGACTGTGTGGTGACTATCAAGCTCTTAACTCTTGCACTATACTGGGCAGTTATCCTGTCCCTTATATCAGGACTTTTTTTACATAATTTGTCAGAGGCCTCGGTGAACAGTGTTAGATTGTGCGAAAGACTTGGCAAAGATTCTTAGATGTGGTCTCAGACACTGCAGAGGTTGAATGCCTCCCAGCGGAGATGAACTTAGATAGACGTTACAGGATGTGATGTGCTGTGTTCACAAGAGAAGAGCACCACCTCTTCGCCACATGAGTATGGTAGCCAATAGCGTTTAATATCCGTTACACAGGCAGCCATCAAGCACACAGGTGGGCAGTTCAGTGCACACACTTGATACTTTCAGATCTATCTTCTCTGTACTATGACTGGTTGATAACTACCTTGCTATCCAGTTACTCTCTTTTGTCATGTCTTAAATATGATTCTCCACTGCTCTTGGCCTTGTAGTCATTGTTGTAGCAATGGCTTTGCATAGTGCCTCTTTGTCGTCTAGCTTGTTTGTCTTTGTAAGCTAAGCTGCAACCATTGTGCTGTATTCTACGTATGTAGGTATGACAACCAACAAGCTGTCTGTCTGCATGAATGACTACTGACAAACTGTGGCCAAGAAACAAATGGACTGCTCTGTTGCAGAACACACTGCCCACCACATTCTTCATCTCAATGATTGCTTCAAACAACCTGTGCCATATGGATCCTCCCCGCCAACACCAGCTTTTCAGAATTGTGCATGTGGGAACTCTCCCTGAAATATATCCTACGTTCCTGTATCCCTCCTGGTCTCAATCTTCGTTAGTCATTGTCCTCACTCATCTAATCTCTTCCCTGTTCCAATTCCAGCATTACACAGCCCTCTATTCCATGAATGCACTTAGTCTTTTTACTTATCTCCTTTTCTGCCCCCCCCCCCCCCCCCCCGCCTCTCTCTCGCCCTCTGTCTAACCTCCTGACTGCAGTTCTGCAGTTAGCTGCCCCACCCTCTCTCCACCTCGTTGCTGCATGTTCCCCAGCAGCACTTCACCATCCCCTACCCCTACCCCGCTATCCCTCCCCCTCCCCAGCCCAGCCTCTTTCTTACCCCTGCCCGGTTGCCTCTCCCATCATGCACTGCTGCTGCTTGTAGTGTGGCTTCAGCTGGCAGAGACTGGGGTCATGAGTGTATGAGCTGCATTTGTGTGTGTGTTCTATTTTTGACAAAGGCCTTGTTGTCCAAAAGCTTATTTTGTGACAGTCTTTTTGTTGTGCCTATCTGCAACTCAGCATCTCCACTATATGGTGAACAGCAACTATCCCTTTCATATTATTGTTACATTCCATCCTGGATTTTCCATTTTTTATCTTTGTCCTGGTATGTTGTCTTGTCTGCTGTCTATCTGTTGAATTTCATTTGCCTACCATTAGTTTGTGTTATTCTTCCATAGGCTTCGTCCGTTTTCTTCCGCAAATCCGACATTTGCACCAGTACCTGGCTACCTGTGTAAATAGCTATAGATAATGCTCTTTTCACATTTTCCTTCTGGTATGCTCACTTGTATGATATTTAAGTCTTATCTGTTTGCCAAACAAAACACAATGACCATCCAAAACTAGTTTCAGAAGCTGTGCACAAAGTTGGTGTTGTCATCAACTATGGTGTCAGCTGAGACAGTCTCAAGATACCATCCTTGCCCATTTGGTTTTCCATGACAACCCAAGTCCTACACAACAATTTGCTCAAGTCATTCATCACCTCCCATGGCCACAGATCTTTCATGAATTATGCTAATTTCTCAGCATGATAAATTTTTATCATTAACACCTGCCTAATGTAGCTGCCAGTCAGGTGCTTCTTACAAATACATTAGCAGGTAAGCACACCTTTGGCAAAAAGAATATGAGTTGGACCCCGCAGAAACAACAAGCATTTGATAAAATTATAGACTGCCTTGCTCAGACCACAACACCCACGCTACAACACTGGCATACGCACATGCACTACCTATCTGACAAGCAACTCAGATGGAGCAATTTTGTAATTGGAGCTGTTTTCCAACAGTCAATAACAGGCATGCAACAGCTACCATGTTTATTTTCTAAAAAGATGATGAACTTCCAGCATAAGTGGTAAGATTACCACACGCAACTGTTGGAAGTGTAAGCAGCACTTTTTTTATTTTTAAGAACACTGAGGACAGACCTTTCACAGTCTATATTGATCATTGCCCACTAGCAGATTCTATTTGCAACTCATCAAAAGATTGTTGCTCACAGCACATACGCCATTTAGACTACAGTGTGCTTTCTGCAACAGATGTCCGACATCTTCATAGCATGGACAATGTCATGGCTGATTTCCTTTCGTGGATCAACACTCTCCCAGTACATATTTATTTTGTCTAACTGGCAACAGTGTAGCTTCAGGATGCACAGTTATGCTAATGGAAATACAACAGAACTGCTTATCAATCACCGTAATACTCCTGGCTTTTCAACGTAAGTACTATGTGATGTCTCACAAAACTGCATTCACCCATTAGTACCATTCCTTAAGGGCCATCTTCATCGTGTCCACTTCAACCTCACTGAACACTCTCCCCAATTCAAATGGTTGTCAATATATTCTTTCAGTGATCGACAGAGTAACACACTGGGTCAGGCTATACCAAATCTCAACATCACTGCTTAGATCACTGCAAAAGCATTTGACACTCTATTAATTTCCCGTTTTGGCTTCTCCACCACAGTGACAGGTCAAGCCAGACAATTGGAGTCATGATTTTTAACCGAACTCTGTCACTTATGCATTGTTCAGTGCTTTCAAACAACAGCTTATCTTTCACAAAGTAATGGACTGGTACATCATGGCACTATATACTTAAAACAGCACTTACGTGTCATGCAGGGGAATAGATTGGTGCCCTGTTGTGGGTTCATTTAAATATATGTCTAAAGTGCGCATCATTTATGTTGGCAGCCAAGTTTAGGTTCGTTCTACGCATCTGACGTCACAAAACACAGTCAGCCAATGAACAGAGAACGACGTTGCCAGAGCTCGACTGCAGTGCAGAGCACGGACGAGTGTCTCCAGTTTTAGAAGTGTTCAGTCATAAATAAAGTAATAGAACAAAAGGAATGTCTTGATAGCAGACTTTCTTTTATAGAAAGTTTGGAAAAAGCATTCTTTATACCAATTGCTTCATATTCTATAAATTAATTAAACCAAACAAGCAATTAGACTCCTAATTCAGGCGATAGCAAGGAAAGGTGTTTGTATCAGTCTCACAAACTGCTTTTTTGCAATAAAGAACAGCAGTAATTGTTTATTTCCTATTGTACTTCGGCAAAGCATGAGTAATTCATAGTCACACCAATAGTGTTTGTCAGTATTTTGTGTGATATCTTAGAGTCCTCATGGAATTCTGTTAGCAGATGAGCTGCGTTAGTGTAACGGTTAAGGTGTTGGGCTACTAAGCGAAAGGTTATGAGTTCAAACTTTGTGCAGTGCATAATATTTTCTTTATTTAAAAACAATATCGAAGTGTCTTACTTCACGAATTTTGTTCGTCTGAATGCAGGTTTTTGAAATTTCTTGTGCTTTGTCTCTTCATTAATCCTTTCGCTGCTGCAGACACGTGTTCACTGCATTCCGCCAGCGCGATTTTGTCATCACTGCACTGCTCACCTGTGCAGACACATGGTGTTCACACTGCTTTGATACACTTATTATTCGATTTCACAAGAACTATTTGGCCCAAAATTTTGATTTTTACATATCCTCTTGACTGATATCTTCTGCCCATAAATGACTAAATTTTGTTTCCATGTTCAACGCAGTTATTGTGCAGCATTAAATGTAGTAAACCATTGCACGAAATTTTGAAGAGTTTGCATACTTTCCGTATGGTCGATTTTAGTTTCCACAATGTTGAGAATGAAATGTGGACAAGATACCTAAATTTCATATAAAATTTACTGTATAACAATATCTCATTTAATTTAAGTACCACATAGGTGTCGTATGTAATATTGAGAAATATTCAGTCTTTCGCGACTGTAATAAAAGTTTTATTTACACCGGGCTCTTTTGGCTTTATTTTAAAGCACTTCAATCAATGAAAGGTATGGCACATACACAATGGTACTCTTGTTCTCTTTCTTGTTTTTGTTCCACAGTCGCAGTTCTACCAATGGTATTGAAATATATTCCTCTTCTGCAACTGTAATAAGCGATTTATTTAGACCAGACACGTTTCTCTCTTTTGAAGCGTCTTCAGTGGAGAGTATTTTGTCTCCTACATTGCCAAGTCACCTTTCGTAGTTTTGTGCTGCGGTAACACAATATTCAATGTTTGTGTCGGCTTATCAGTGTTTTAGCAAATAAATGCTATCTGTGTGTGCCACACACAAAAATTATATTTGACATAGCTCAGAGCACTTCACTGATACATGGTATATTCAAGTCCTAATGTTTTTGTAAGTCCACAGTTTTGTTTAACGTATTTTGTCTACTTCCTTTTGATTGATTGAAGTGCTTTAAAATAAAGCCAAACGTGCCCAGTGTAAATAAAACTTTTGTTACAGTCGCGAAAGATGGAATATTTCTCAATATTACATATGACACCTATGTAGTACTTAGACTAAATGAGATACTGTTATACAGTAAATTTTATATGAAATTTAGGTATCTTGTCCACATTTCATTCTCAACATTGTGGCAACTAAAATCGACCATATGGAAAGTATACTCTATGCACTTTTACCTCTGCAAACTCTTCAAAATGTCGTGCAATGGTTTACTATATTTAATGCTGCATAATAACTGCGTTGAACATCGAAACAAAATTAAGTCATTTATGAGGGGAAGGTATGAGTCAAGAAGATATATAAAAATCAAATATTTGGGCCAAATAGTTTCTGTGGAATCGAATGATAAGAGTGTCAAAGCAGTCGGAACACCATGTGTTTAGGCGAGCAGTGCAGTGACAAAATCGCACACAGTGCGGAATGCAGGGAGCACGTCTTTGTAGCAGCAAAAGGGTTAATGCGGGCGTGGTGGCTTTACTTCATGAACTGCGCGCTCCTCCCTAAACGTAAACTTGCGAACTATGCTATACTATGGCGCTGCTTCTCTTGACACACATGTGTCGTGTGCAACTGGCAACACAGCAATCTCCCGTGTCTGGGCGGGCATGCGCCAGCCACCAAGATAAAAGAATTGAACTATAGCTTATAAAGACGATCTCCACACATCCCTGGTGGAATTCCTTTATGGAGAACCACAACACCTTTGACATTTCACTGCATCGAAAACTGACTAATGCTACTGTCAACAGACATAAAACCAGCATGGACCCTGCTGGGAGCCACCTTGCACCTAGAAGTAACATTAATGACATAAATAACATTGACTTCGTTGACAAAACGCAATCATAGCACAAGTGGATATGTGTCAGATGTGATCTGAGGAGATCTCTGTCAAGCTAAATGATGATTTTCTTGTCAAGGAAAGACAAGAAGATGACCAATGTGTCCACAATGGCACATTCCCAGGAACATTCTCCTGACAATTCAGATTCCCACTGCATGTCGATCCTGATTCCATCACTTCCATATTTTAAGCAGATGGGTTCTTATGGTCACAGCTGCAAGAAAACCCATTCAGCTCCAGCATTCACCACAAAAGCAAGACACATGCAGTGCTATGGCACCATCGCATCCCTTTATTTCAGCCTCCACCACTCGTCAACCCCAACCTCCACTCCCTTTTGGATGACATCACCAGCTACCACCTCACCTCATGCAATACCATCTTTCTTGAAGCTATCAACCTCACACATCCACTTACACAGTACAGGGAGAAATGGTCCAGCTGCACCCCCGTGTAAGCAACCAAGTATTGGACAGCTGATGCACTAAGGTGAGGTCTCCAGCAGTTCTATCCAAGGACACCCATACTGTAGTTTGTAAAGGGGGAAGGTGGGGATGGACGTGGGGTGTGTGGGTTTAATGTTTTGGAAGACAAATGGTGGCTTGTAAGTAGCCATAAAAAGGTTCCAGTTCTGACCCTTTTAAAAACCTGCATAATACAAACTTTTAAATCATTTTCTTGAAAGAAAAGGTCTGACTACACTAGATTTCTTCCTTTCCCTGAGAGCTGGAGGGCATGGGGCGAGGTGGGGGGAGGGGTGGGGTGGGGGAAGCAATGGACCTTGCCTCATGTATGGGCGCCTTTGGCACCTCCTTCCGCCCCCTCTCTGTCTCCCCCTCCCCCCACCTGCACTCTGTGACAATCTAGCAGCAACTGCATGATGTGGCATGAGGAATTTCTTTGGACAACAGTACGGCTCAGCTGAAGGACCATCTTCCAACATTTACAGTTGTATCAATCCTCTGCTTTTTATAGGCCAACAACCACAGAAAACTTCTCTTCCTGCCAAGATTAATGATTGGAATGGTCCAGCACTATGGCTCTGTCACGGTATAACCTTTGAGCTAGTCCATTCTGAGCTTCTGCAGTGTACAGATGTTCTCTGGTGTATCTCTGACTTGGTAATAAAGTGCTGATTCATGATATTTGTGCTCCCCATTATTTAACCAAGAGCGCCCACACGTTTCAACTATACATACATATTTATAAATTCCATCAAATAATCCTTGGTCCAGCAATGGAAATTCATCAAGATCATTTTTCTTATTGTAAGTTACCAACAAGAATCTATGGTAGAGTGCATAATATCAGATCGTGTACTGGAGACAACTGAGAAGAATGTGTGAAATAGTCTGTATGTCTAAACGTGCTAGGTAGCAGATTTGGGTACATCTGACAGAAAGATTAACTGCACAATTGTCTACTTCATGAGACTGTGTTCTCATGGACACTCTTGTATGCAGAACATTTTCTTTAACAAGTGTTCAGAATTTGTTTAGGACACTACAGTTTGTTGTTGCATTAGTATTCTACTGACTCATTTCATTTCTGATTTGCAGTATTCATTCACTTATTCATCCACCCACCCATCCATCCATCCATCCATCCATAATGTTCTGTAGAACCTGTTGTAAAGGAAAATTTTCTGGTATATGCAACCAGTCAAGGAGTACATTAACAAATGCAAATAACTACCATCAAATTGATGTGTGCCACTTTGATTACTTAGGTTAAAATGAACACAGAAAACGCCACTACTATGAATAATGTGGCTGCTTTTTCAGTTGTATTAAGCATCTGCTGTTTGATTTCCACTGGTTTCTTAATATTTACATGATTATACTTTTATTTGTCAAATAACAGTTGTTTAAAAGCTTGAAGACTGGACGTCCATTAATTATGAATGTTGCCATTTGTTCTGCTGTTAATAAGAGTCATGAATCCATAATAATTGGAGAAGTGGCTTATAGTCTACAGTATTAATTTTATTTTTGATGTGAATAGAGTCCCATTACTTGTTTTATGCCTGCTAACAAGTTGTGAAAGGCCTTTCTACTAGAATACATGTCTTCAGACTAAGCAGAGTAGGTTGATTTGGGGGAGGGGACCAAAGAGTGAGGTCATTGGTCGTAGTGGATTAGGGAAGGATGAGGAAGGAAGTCGTGTGAGCCCTGTCAAAGAAACCATCCCAGCATTTGCCTGGAGCGATTTAGCAGAATCGTGGAAAACTTAAATCTATAAGAGTATTAGCAGGTGGAGATCTCTTCTGAACAGCACATTGCAAGGCATCCCAGATTTGCTTAGTAATGTTCATGTTCAGGGAGTTTGGTGGCCAGCAGAAGTGTTTAAACTCAGAAGAGTGTTCCTGGAGCCACTCTGTAGCAATTTTGGACATATGAGGTGTCACATTTTCCTGCTGGAATTGCCCAAGTCTGTCGGAATGCATAATGGACATGAATGGATGCAGGTGATCAGACGGGATGCTTACGTACGTGTCAGCTGTCAGAGTCATATCTAGATGTATCAGGGGTTCCCTATCACACCAACTGCGCACACGCACACCATTACGGAGCCTCCACCAGCTTGAACATGCTAACATGGAGAGTCCATGGCTTCATGAGGTTGTCTTCATACCTGTACACATTCATCGTCTCGATACAATTTGAAACGAATCGCCTCCAACCAGACAACATGTTTCCAGTCGTCAACAAAACAGTGTGGGTGTTGATGGGCGCTTGTTAGGAATAAAGCTTTGTGTCATGCAGTCACCAAGGGTATACGAGTGGGCCATCGACTCCAAAACCCCATATCAATGACATTTCCTTGAATGGTTCACATGCTGACACTTGTTGATGGCCCAGCACTGAAATGTGCAGCAATTTGTGGAAGGGTTGCACTTCTGTCACGCTGAACAATTCACTTCAGTCATCATTGGTGCCATTCTTGCAGCATCTTTTTCCAGCGAGAGTGATGCCAGAGATTTGATGTTTTACCGGCTTCCTGATATTCATGGTACTCTTGTAAAATGGTCATTTGGAAAAAATCCCCACTTCATCACTACCTCAGAGATGCTGTGTCCTATCGTCATGTGCCGACTGTAACATCAAATTCTAACTCAATAAATGCCATTTTAGTGGCAGTAACCCATCTAACAACTGTGCCAGGCACTTATTAAGTTATGTAGGTGTTGCCAACCGCACTGCTGTATTCTGCCCTTTTACATATCTTTGTATTTCAATACACGTGCCTGTACCTGTTTCTTTGGTACTTCAGCATATTATGGAGTAAATGTATTGGGAAGTGAATATATCCCTTACAAAATCCTGGATGAGGCCTCTCAAAGACTTTGCCTACCTTACAAAACATTATTAGAAATCACATTTTCCAAATAAAAAAAAAAATACTTAGCTGCATAGCCCCTGATGAATGGAATGAAGGCGACAGCATGTAAAAATATCCTTTTTGAAGCCTTTCACAGATTTTGGATTTTTTTTGTCCACCACTCCACTGTACACCTTTGTCAATTATCAGTCACAGAAAAGGTTCCTCTGAATGGACTGAGATACCACCAAATTCTTTGGGTTTAATGACCTTAACTAATCATATCCTGGTAAATACAATTAAGGCTTAAAACATCAGGCTGCCATATCTAATTCTATTTTATTATTTAAGTTTCAAGGTGCTTAAAGACAGCCATAATTTTTCCAAATTTCACCTTATCTATTCGTTATTTAATTCTACAATTATTAAAAACTGTTTTAACTGATAGTATTCACATATAGCAGTTATAATACCATGACTGCAAGCATGAATTATATTGATACTAAATCAACTGCTAATTCAAAAATCATGTGATGATTAAATCAAATTATTGCAAAAAGGAGCATATACTCTAACAAAACTTGCATATAACACAAAGAAAAAGTGAATAAATAAACAGTAATAAAATTTTTGGAAAATTAAATGAAGCCTTAATACCTAATCCATATAAACTAATTTACAAACCCACAAAAATATTAGAAAAAAAACAGAAAAGAACTAGAAAAATTAGAACATTACTTCCATATGACCACTATAACTTTATTATTATATGTAAATAAAGAGAAATATGGAACTCGTATCCTGATAAATGTGTTATATTATTGTCTTATATTATTTAATGTTTCTTCTATTATTAATAAAGAAAAATTAGACAATATCAATTATTTCGATTATTACAATCCATACTTTAATAGAAAGTGTAATAATATAAATTAAAAGTATAATATTAAATAATATGTCAATAAATTTCTTCAGTAAAATCATATTATCATGTTGTTGTTGTTGTTGTCTTCAGTCCTAAGACTGGTTTGATGCAGCTCTCCATGCTACTCTATCCTGTGCAAGCTGCTTCATCTCCCAGTACCTACTGCAACCTACATCCTTCTGAATCTGCTTAGTGTACTCATCTCTCGGTCTCCCTCTACGATTTTTACCCTCCACGCTGCCCTCCAATGCTAAATTTGTGATCCCTTGATGCCTCAAAACATGTCCTACCAACCGATCCCTTCTTCTAGTCAAGTTGTGCCACAAACTTCTCTTCTCCCCAATCCTATTCAATACCTCTTCATTAGTTACGTGATCTATCCACCTTATCTTCAGTATTCTTCTGTAGCACCACATTTCGAAAGCTTCTATTCTCTTCTTGTCCAAACTAGTTATCGTCCATGTTTCACTTCCATACATGGCTACACTCCAAACAAATACTTTCAGAAACGACTTCCTGATACATAAATCTATATTCGATGTTAACAAATTTCTCTTCTTCAGAAACACTTTCCTTGCCATTGCCAGTCTACATTTTATATCCTCTCTACTTCGACCATCATCAGTTATTTTACTTCCTAAATAGCAAAACTCCTTTACTACTTTAAGTGTCTCATTTCCTAATCTAATTCCCTCAGCATCACCCGATTTAATTTGACTACATTCCATTATCCTCGTTTTGCTTTTGTTAATGTTCATCTTATATCCTCCTTTCAAGACACTGTCCATTCCGTTCAACTGCTCTTCCAAGTTCTTTGCCGTCTCTGACAGAATTACAATGTCATCGGCGAACCTCAAAGTTTTTACTTCGTCTCCATGAATTTTAATACCTACTCCAAATTTTTCTTTTGTTTCCTTTACTGCTTGCTCAATATACAGATTGAATAACATCGGGGAGAGGCTACAACCCTGTCTCACTCCCTTCCCAACCACTGCTTCCCTTTCATGCCCCTTGACTCTTATTACTGCCATCTGGTTTCTGTACAAATTGTAAATAGCCTTTCGCTCCCTGTATTTTACCCCTGCCACCTTTAGAATTTGAAAAAGAGTATTATCATAACTAATATAATATCTTCAAATGAAAATGCGGGATTGAATAATGACTGTGTTATGGAAAGGATAGACTGCTACTCACTATATAGATGAGATGTTGAGCTGCAGACAGGCACAATGGATATTTGAGCTGTCCCAAAGGCCTTCTTCTGAAGCAGATAACACACACTCATTCTTGCAAGGAAACTCACACATATGACCAATGTCTCTGGCTGCTAAAGGTGGACTCTATATACATTTTTCCGTGTTATGATTGGTATACAATTTTTTTAATGGCTGCTGTTAATTTCCTCTCTTAATTTCCTCTATCTCCACTGTAACTTCTCCTGTGCTAACTGAAATGTCATTTGTGGAATGAAGTTCAACCAGATGATATTGAGTTGTTCTTTGATAAGTTTGTGTATATTATGCTATCCAATGCAACACTGAATAACATCACTTATTAAACATTTACAGAACTTTCTTTGGTGATGCTTATCTGTACAAACTGCCTGTCTCAGTGCTGTCAGACTGACTTTAAAATGTGCTTTATTTTAACAATGAAGACGTCACAATCTCTTCATGGCCCCTAGTACGCTTTATAGGTGGGACAGCAGTGGCTAAGAGTGGACTCCTAAGTCAGCAAATGCTGCAACTCCCAGATAGACTGCAGTTGTCGCCTCATCTGGCATACACACTATGGCCATTCCAACTCATGTACATATATGTATTTAAAACACAAAATATTTAATTACATTAGTATAAGTGTTTGATTATATAATAATTTCTTTTCCCCCTAAAAATAGGTAGCTACAACTTTTGATAAATACATGCATTAATATAATCAATTAATACAAAAAATATATAATTTTTAATGAAGTATTCAATTAAATGTAATATATTAAATTAAGTTGTTAATATAAAAAATTAAAATTCTACTTTTAAAATACAAAAATTGAGTAACTTTAATGAAAATGAACATAAAGAAGATAAGAAAATTTTAAATTGAAGTACTAAATAACAAAAATTAATAGAGTGCCTGATTAAAGGGGTTACCTTAATAAGTTAAAAAAAGTAAGTAATAATTACCTGTAGTAATATTACATAAGATAGAATTAAACACCCTCATTTACTATCAAAAACCAACATGCATTATACACTTTAATGTAATATTATAAGAAGGCAATCTAACTGAACTAAATCCACAGCCAACTGTTAGAGGCATCAATCCTCTGCTTTTTAATAACCAAGGACTGCACAAATCTTCTCTTCCTATCAACATTAATGACAGGAACAATCTTGTTCATTTCACCAAATTCCTGATTTGGAGTTTGAATAGGACTAAACATAATAATAAATGAATCATCAATTAAATATTTTAGTCTTCAAGCAGTAGCATCAATAATATTTTTATTTTCAGTTCTAGTCATTTTTTATAAAATATCTGACAGGATGAGAGAGAGAACATATTCCATTCATAATCATCGGATATAAATTATTATTATTAAAATTGGAGCTGCTCCATTATGCTATTGGTTTCCAGAATTTATAGGAGCAGCAAGAAGAAGTAATAGTTCATGTTAACAGCATGACAAAAAAATCCCCCACAGTATTCTTATCAAATTGTATCCAGGTAAGAACATTGATTGTCATGATTACTATTTTAATAATTATTAGGACGTTTAAATCAAACATCATTATGGCAATTTTTAGCATATTCATCAGTTACACATTTAGGATATATAATTAGATCACCAAATGTTAGAGAAAAATTTGAAAACTTTATTTCATTATTTATTAACTGATAAGACTAATTATAGATCTATCTTCAAACAAATAAACCTATTTGTATAAATCAAAGTACAGTTTATTTGAAACTGATTTTTATTACCAACCATGGATAGTATAATGGAGTACATGTATTAGGAAGTGAGCGGTTTGCTTACAAGATCCTTGAAAAGGCCTCTCAAGGATTTGAGTTTAGCTACTTTACAAAATATTTATGTCAATCACATTTATAGAATAAAAAAAATCCTTTTGCTCATTGGCCTTGAAGGTGATATAAAAAGGCAACAGGAAGTGAAAACATACTTCTTAAATCCATTTTGGGTATTCTGCTTGCCACTATACCGTTTTCTTAAAGATTTCCTTCTCTTTTGTCATACCTACCCCGCATCACCATTCACTTCATTTTGCCGGGGTATGAGCGAACCACAGAATTCTTACCGTGTGCTCATAGTTGTCTTCCTGTCACAGCCCATATAATAAGAGAACTGCTATCGTGTTTTTTCCATGCAGCCTTCCTGAGCTGCGTCTTCTCGAGGCAATTCTACTGACTACAGGAATACAAAGCCTGATGCCAGACACTTGGTTCATCCTCCTGGTATCAGCATTTGGCATACTGTGTGCAATATAGTGCACTAAAGTGCAGTGCATGCCAGGACTACCAAGATGATTTATTACTATGCTTTTCTGCCAAGTATGCCATTGAAGTGATTTTCCCATGCTTCTGGACGACACCAGACAGAGGTTGCAAGCCACCAATGGTCTGCCCGGTCCAGATCCTTCTCGGTTAAGAGGTATTAGCGAATTTCGAATGTTACTGTAGTCATTACCTTTTGGCTTATATGTTAGAACCAGCCATTTGGCTCCTCCAGGACACCCGATCATGTATTATGGTTTTCTTAACTCGCACACCGCTTAGGCGTGTGCGCCCCTTAGGTGTCTAGAAGGGAACATAAATGGTTCCTTCACTGGTGACTCCCCTCTAAACCAAGGTGCCAACACTCATTACTGAAACATGCTGATTTTCCTTTTTTATTATTCCGATCAGCACAACCCTCGTGGTCATAAAAATCAGTTCATGAAATCAGCCTGATGCATCCGGATTGCACTCCCACCCACCCCGTGCCCTCTCCACCCTCCCACACCCCTCCAAGTACACCACCCCTCTGCACCCACCACCATCCCCCACCTACACCCCTCCACACGCCATCCCTTATGCGCACACCACCACGCCCCTTCCGCAGCCAACAGACGTGCGCCCAGAGAAGCCACAGTGTAATCGTGTGGTGTATTTAACACCCCTTCCCGCCATAATACATGGCAGAGATTGTATTGCGCAGTCCATGTTGTGCGTACCTCACCTGCTTTACTCTCTGCAACATTGCCTGCCAGCACCCTCCTGCTTTCCACGAAACACTGCCTACACGGTTAAGTTGTTGTGTCTGCCACATGTTCCCACCCCCACAGTGGTCATGCCCAATGGGCTCTCTAACCAGCAGACCCTATTAACTCTCCCACTCCAGCACCTATGAGCACTTTCGAGATGTCAGAACTTGGTATGCAACTGTCAGCACTACAGAACTGCTTGACTCAGCTGACCAACAGCGCAGCATGCCCAGCACAAACGGACTCTGCAGACCATCCACCCTGGCTGCACTGCTGCTCATTTGCCCCCTTCAACCTGCAAGACTCACATTTGTGGTTTGCTTCCATTGATGCAGTTTTCGCAGGTTGCTCTATTATGAGTGATTCAACAAAATTTGGGATGGTTGTCAGCCACCTCGACTTGACCACTGCTGCCCAAGTCCAGGATGTTGTTTCACACCATCCCCACCCGGTAGCTAAGCAAACTAAAAGAATGCATCATCTCTAACTTCAGGTTGCCCTGGCCTCGGATGCTCATTTATTGTTAGGCGATGTAGTGGTCTTGGCCAATAAACAAAATGGGACTTAGCCAATGCGACCCTTCTGGCCCGCCCCCACTCCCATGCCTCCTTCACAATAGTGACGGATGCAAGCCAGAGCTGTCCTACAACAATATGTGGACATCTGGCAACTGCTCACCTTCTTTTCATCCAAGCTCTCTGATACACAATGTTGCTGGGGCGTATATGACTGCCAGCTGCTTTAGTCCATCAAGCCATCTGCTATTTCTGATCTTCAGTCAAGGGATGCGTCTTTATGATCTTCACAGACCACCGCACCACCTCCTCTGGTTTTTGCAGGACAGTTTAGGATACAGGAGTATATCGCACAGTTCACCACCAATGTCTGGCATATTGCTGGCATTGACATCATTGTGGCAGATTGCCTTGGCTGCTCCTGTGTCATCACCCAACTCTTAAACTAGAATACCCTGCCCACTGCTCAAGAGGATGACCCGGGCCTGGCCCATGCCCTTCGGTATGCGGACTCTGGCCTCAACCTCCATCTAAGAGCCATACCTGGCTCCAACCCTAAGATCTGGTGTGACATCCTCATGCATCCTTCACAACCTGACAGCTCGCCCCCACCCCAACTACAACCAGCACCTCCACAACAGCATGGTGTGCACTGTACCTTCATCCACTGTGACCACACAGCAAGCACACACATCACACTTCAGGTTGATGCATACCACCCACCACTCTGCCCTCAGTATTCGGGTCCACACCTGGTGTTGTGACATGGGGACAAGACGTTCTCCATTCATCTGAATGGGGTCATGACAACTGCCTCCATAGACAGACAAGCCGGCCGATGTCCTAGAGCCCCCTCCAGCCAATGAGCACAGCACCGTTGAGGTAGAGTTGCCATCAGCGGATACATCCACAGCACTGTCAGCAATGTGCCCAATACAATGCAGGCCAACACTGTCCCCTCTGGTGTCCCTGACATGCCATCGGCTGACGTCACCCCAGATGCCAAGTCGACACACCACCAGCCGACGCTGCCTCTGGTCCATCATCAACTGACTATATGAGTGACACACCTCCCAGTGCCTGGGACCCTGATGTTGCCACTGCACTACCCTTTTTGCAGCCTCCAGCTAACACAGACTCCACTCCATTTCCAAAGGTGCCCACCACGCACAACAGAGTGTCGTCACCACAGCCACTGGCATCTGCCCCATTGACACTACTTCACATGCTGCCAATGTTGTGCACAGGAGCTGCCCCTCCTTCCAATGGAAACCACAGCATGAGTGCAGCAGCAACAACCCATGCATGCCCCATAGCTTTAAACACCCCTCTGCACAGTTGACACGTGTTTTACTCTCAAAAGGGGGGAACCGTGTGGTGACTCCTTCCCTCGCTCCATTTGTAGCAGCAGATGATGGGCTGCGTAGACTGGAAAGCAGCCCGGCAATACCCTCGCTGGTCACTGCCACTGGAAGGAGAACTTGGATGGCCATGCTTTCCAGATGCTAGACATGCCAAACTGTTGCTTGACCAGTCTCTTGTTCCACTCCGACAAGGCAACATCCCCAGCTCTGTGCTCTCAGCAGCTCGCTTGCACAATGCAACATGGCCCACATTGTCGTCTGCTGCATTTCAGTGTGGTATGCATGAAATGCAGAATTCTTTTTCCGCACTTGTCCTGTCATGATCCATTTAATAAGAGAAGTGCTACCGCGTTTTTTCGATGCAGCCTTCTCATGCTGTGTCATGTCAAGGTGCTTCTACTGACTACAGGAGTACAAAGCCTGATGTTGGATACCCAGTACGTCCTCCCAGTATCAGCATTTGGAATATTGTGTGCACTACATTGCAAATAGTGCAGTGAAGTGCAGTGCACACTGGATCTACCAAGCTGGTTTATTACTATTCCATCCCCACCGTTTTGGCACTCCATTGAAGCCAAACACGCCATTGAAGTGGTTTTCCCACACCACCAGATGATGCTGAACAAACGTTGAAAGCCACCCAGGGTCTTCCTGATCCACAACCTCCTTGATTAAGAGGTATTAGCTCATTTTGAATGTTACTGTAGTCGTTAGCTTTTGAGTTAATACGTTAGAACCAGCCTGCGTGGCTCTTCCAGCTCATGTATTGCTGTTTTCTTAACTAGCACACTGCTTAGGCATGTGCATCCTTTAGGTGTAAAGAAGGGAACATAAATCATTCTTTCAACACTGATCAAGATGGTGCAATGGTAAGACACTGGACTTGCATTCAAGAGGACAGTAGTTCAAATAATTATTGATAGGATGCTAAACTCTAATCTTTATTCCTTTTTCTGTGCATTACTGTGAATTAACATTTTCGCCAGTTCCTATGGTAGTTTTCTACTTGCATCATTCAGCTGCTGTTTTTCTACCACAATGTAATTTCACATTAATGCAAGTATACTCATAGTACTCAATAACAAATAGTTATTTACATGCTGGAAGATTTTGCCACATCGAATTCATCATACATATTTATAATTATATAAAGGTGGGAAGATGATCTCTCACCAAATACAGATTGGGCAAAATAAAACTGACTCAGAATTATTTACAATAGGAATGACGTGGGATTGAGCCTAGTTAATGAACATCACAGAATAGGCTGGAAGTGGTCACCGTTGAAGTCAATGCTGTGCTATGCTCAATTTATCAAACTGTGAGACATATGTAGCGGCTCTGTCTTGTGGGACAGCAGGAATGGATTTTCAGTGTTCTGCTGTAGCTCTTCTATTGTGTGAGCTTTACTTGAGTACACCTGACCCATACCTTGCCCCACAGATAAACATCACAAGGAGAGAGATCAGGTGACTGAGATAGCCAGGAAGTTGCAGTGCTTCTACTGATAGTCCTCTCCACACAAGGTTATCAGTGTGCTGTTGCTCTGTCGTGCTGAAAATATCTGTACAGTCACTCACCTTCTGTGAGATGATCCAAATATGGGTGAAACAGATTCTAGACATACTGTGAAGCATTAGTTTGATGAAACATTCATGTTATAATGCGAACCTCAAACACTGAGCACCATAAAAGAGGAGGTATACACCAACACAACACCAGAGGAAAAATTAAAATGGATATTCCAAGACACGGACTAGGAAAAACAGCCTACTCATGCACACTTAGCTCCGCAATAATCTTTAACAAATACCCACCCTCAGCACTGTCCATGCCTCCTAAACTATTTCAAAGAAAACTGTACAGCTAGCTGACTGAAAATCCATTTTATAATGTAACAATTTTTGATGAAAAAAATATCTACATATATTACAATTTAAAATGTATGGCTAAATGTTTGTAGTTGCGTAGATAATTCAGTATAAATGCTTATAGCTGTGTATATAATTAAGTGTAAATATCTGTGATTGAGTATGTAATAAAATATATGAAATATGTGTTAAAACTTAGAATGTACAGTTAATATCTGTAATTATGTATAGAACTAAACATATCAGCATTATGTATAAGACATAAAGCCTGTTCCATTATGTTAATGCTCAGCAGCAAATAAAGGTGAACACCAATTTTGAGATTGTGCAATTGCTCTTCAAAGTACTGATAGGGATTTTCTGATACATAATGACACATGTTCCATGAGTTCGTGTACTCTGAAAGGCTGAACTAGACCTTGCCTGAATAAATGAAAGACTGTGGGTCTAAAAATCATGTGCAGACATGTGACAGCAGCCGATTGGTGAATAAGAAAAGCACAGTTAGTTTCCATCATTTTCTGATGGGCAGTTCTCCTGTTCATTAACAGAAGTCAATTTCATATGTCTTACAAACATTTTTCAGGCTAATTTTATTTTGCGCATCCTGTAGTAGGATGCTGTTGATTAAACATAAATTTGAAAGTAAGAAATCACTATAAACACTGTATAAAATGTGTTAAAAAGTATTCCATATTTTGAGAGATGGTGATATGGACCAGAACAATGAAAAATGTGCAGTAATGATAGGTTACAAAATGTACACCTCAAGTGCTGTGAGCACTTGTTCACCTTTACTACTGTGAAACAAATTACTTCTATTGCAAGCTATTTGCTAGTGTTAGACAACCTACAGAATGCAGTAAACAAATGGGAACAAATTATTCTGTTACTGTGAAATAGCAGAGCTTCTGATGTAATCTGCGTACTATTACACTGACTTACACTTGTGAGCCACCACTAAAGAAAATGCTTATGATGGTGTCCATTCACAGTAAGGCATGCTTCTGTCTGACAGGAAATGCTGCACTCTTTGAAAAATTCAATGTTGTTCGTGGATGCACTAGCAGGCATTGATGATGCATTCCTGTTCTGTTTGTACATAATTAATAGGGGCTTGTATACACCGAAGATTTCAAATGTCCCCACAATAAAAAAAATTAAAAGGATTCTGTCCTGTATGCAAGGACAATAGCAGAGGAATGTGTTCTCATTTGTTTACTACATTCTGTAGCTTGCAGTAGAAAAGATGTTTTTCATAGTAGAAAAGATGAACAAGAGTTCATAGCTCTTACAGTATGTGTTTTAGAGCCCATGTACATGCTGTGTTGTATATGAGTATTCACTTACAAGTTGTTAAACCAAAACTAAAACAAGTCTCATGGAAATGCAAATAGAAAAACATAAATATTGAATTTTTGAGGTGGATAGGTAGCTGCATTAAATTTAGAAAAAGGCATTGAGGGTAAATGGTAAATAATACATATAAAAGTTTTTATGGAAGAAAGCTACTTGGACCCTTCTCCAAGAGAGGCTAGAAGGAGGAGGAATCATAATGAAAAAAAGTTAAGTGTCCACTTCTTGACCTGCACTTACAAGTGACATTCTCATTTCTGTACCATTATTAATCTATTCTTTGTTCCTGAGGGTGATTCTGTTTAACTATCCCAGGAACAGTCAATTCCAATATGTCATTTGTTGTCCTATTTGTATTTTGGTTATTACTATTTTAGTTTTTGTTAAATAGGCCTACTTCATATAGAATAACTTTCTGTCTTTTTCAGATAAATGTATGGCAGCAATGAAAACACAGCCTTTAGTGTATCATTTACCATGTCACACAGCCTCTTCTAATGAATCTCTTGCTCAGTTATCTCCTTATTTTGGAGTTCCTACTAGAGAAACAGTTCAGGGATTGGAAAGGTATGTTGGTTATTAATTGTGCACATTATTCACCAAATTCACTTTTGTAGACAATTACACTATGCTCACAGTATAAGGCCATGAGCTCATATTTTAAGAAGGTGATGTTGAAAAAATATGATTCTGGAAAATCCTGTTTAATATATGAATACTGGAGTGAGTGAAGATAACCACTTACTGTGTAGTAATTGAGACACTAAGCAGTAGGTTGCCACGAAAACAAGAATTGACACATGATAATTCAGCTTTCAAACATTCACTACTTTATACACACACACACACACACACACACACACACACACACACACACACACACACACACACAAGATATATATAACTCCCAGCACTGGAGCAACTGATTCATTTTCTAAGAGGATTTTGACTACTTCTCATCGTGCCCTGAAATAGGAAATACCCTTGGCACTATCTTCCCCGCGTCTCCCACAGTGGTATTCCACCACCCACACAATGTACACAACTTTGTTATCCATCCCTATTCCACCCCTGCTCCCAACCCTTTCCCCCACCTCACACCCCTGAAATATATCTAGTTGCCAACCTCTCCCAAACATCCTCTCACTACCACCTACTGCATTCCTGTCACAGGTATCTCCTGCTCCATCAAAGGTAGGGCCACCTGTGAAAGCAGTTATTTGACCTACCAAAGTAGCTGCTACCACGATGCAGCATTCTACTCGGGCATGACCAATAACTAGTTGTCTGTCCATATGAACAGCCACCACCAAACTGTAACCAAGAGACAGCTTGACCACACAGCCCAACATGATGTGCAGTGACTGCTTCATGGCCTGTGCCATCTGGGTCCTACCCAACTTCAGCAACTGTTCTGAGTTGTACAGGTGGGAACACTTCGTACAACTTATCCTTCATTGCCATTATGCTCCTGCCCTCAATCTTTGCTAGACCATACACCCCACCTGCCTCTGTCCTCTTTCCTGCTCCCATTCCAGCCTCTCACATATACTTTCTATCTCCCTCAGCACATCTGTCTAGTCCTTTCACCTTCTATGCTTCCCTTCTGTCCCCCTTTGCCCTCACAGCAGTCTCCAGCAGATGAACCTCGTAGTCCTCCATCCTGTCCCCACCTACTCCCAAAGACAGTACTACAACATCTTCACCCACTTCTGTCTTGCTGTCCATCTCCATACCTACTCCCCCCCTCCCCCCTGTGCAGTTCTTCTGTATCTCCATTACAACCCCTCACTCCCAATCCCAGCCACTGTTCATCACTGCTGCAGTTGAGTCTTAGTGCCTGGAGGCGACAGTGATTGTGTGTGAATGTGTTATGCATATGTGAATGTGTGTGTGTTTTGTTTACATCTGACGAATGATTTAATCTGATAGCTGATAATATTAAGCAGTCTTCTTTCAATGTGGCTCCTCTATGTGGTGAGTAGCATTTCATATTGACGTTAATGATGGAGCACAATCCACGCACTAGTAACAAATATGTATATATAGAAGATAGTGTTGAAGTTAATGATAACTGCATTGTAAAGGTGTAGGAATTGGAGCACAGGGCTCTTGCAAAATGAAACTGGATGCTAGTGAGTGAGATTAACAGCAATTTATTACTAACAGCAGAATATACAGAAAGATCATGTACATACAATACAATTGTTTACTTGAAACTGAGGATGACACAAGTGACAAAGATACTGATTCATGTTGGAGAGCTAAATAGTATCTTTGCCAAAGAGCTTTATTTGTTTAATATTTCACCTCACTGATGACGAGGTCCCCACAGAGCACCCGCTTCCTCCTCTTGCAGTGCAGAGCCCTGATGTGAGGGGGCTAACATAGGTCCCAGCTGCTCGTGTGTTCTTCATGGAGTTGTTCATGACCAGCCTTGCAATGGCTGGCTGCAATGTAGGACATGACTGGACCATTTCTTGGCAAAGAAGTACAGTGTTGATGCCCCTCTCCTTTCCCCATGCCCCACCCAATTTTAGACCAGGTAACACTGGTTAAAATAGGGGGACATCATCAGATGTGACCATAATGAGATTGCTGTGCAGTGTCAAGGGAGTTGCAGTGGCAGAACAGTTGCTTTTGGCAGTGACGAATAAGGTGGTGCATTGTCATCCCTTTCTTCTTGACTGTTTTCTTCTCTCTGAGTGGTGTGTATCTTGCAAAATCCCCATAATGAGCTATTTGTTTCTCCCAATCTCTGTGTTGTGTGTATCTTGCAAAATCCAGGCAGGGTTTAGGCAGTGCATGGAGATGATGGCTGGCTTCCAGTGTACTAATGTGTCAAATGTATTGGCCCCTGTTTCAGTAGCCAGTGCAGCCCAGAATATGGTGGCTGCAGTACTAGGCTCATTGCATCATCTCATAGCACAATGTATTGAACCTCATACATAAAAAGTTTTGGTGAACCTTGGGGTTGGGGCAGAGTGTTCATTTTCACATAATGTGTTATTTTGCACTCCAGGCTAGGCCTGGTAACACTGTAGTGGCCACTTGTACTGGAAGGGGGAAATATGCTAATAGGTTGAGGAACTCACCATTAAAAATGTCTGCTCACGAAACTTCTGCAAATGTGTAATGAACACCCAGTATGACAGGCTAAGGATTCTGTCCACTGGGCCGCACAGCGCTTAGTTGCTGCTTTGCGTTTCTTATGTCACCATTCTGTAAGCCCACTGCTTTGTGGGTGGTAGGCTGTGGTGTGATAGCACTGGACACTGCAAAGGTTACATAGCTGGGAGACCAACAAGGACTCGAACTGTGACCCTGAGAGGTACTGATGGATGAAATGCAATACCCAGAATTGTACAAATGGCCTTTCCATTGTTTCCACCATTATATGTGAGTGTGTTGCCTCTACCTAGTGAGTGACATGATTGATAGTGGAAAGAGTATACTGATACTGGTAACTAAAAGTCTCTTTGATGAGCACTTATGTTGAATGAGTGTCTCTCTCTATGTCTCCCACACCACCTTGTGTTTGCCTTTACATGTGACTGTGTGTGCTCTGTTGTGTTGAATACCTACACCATTGGTTTGATACAGGGTGATGTGTGAAACTGCTTTCACACTACACGCTTCTGTTGTTGTACTGATCTGCTCCAGCTGCTGCAGACGCTGTATTAAAGCTGAAAGTGTTAATAAAAGTTGTGGTGAAATATTCATCTGGGCTCTGTTGCATAGTAATCAGGTTTGCTTTCAGTTCTTAGAACTCTCCAACATTGGTGGATTTAAATGATCTGAGGAATTCCTGCTTTTCCGAAGAAAGCATCAAACTATTTAATTAGAAATGAACGCTCCCATGGGAAATGTTCTGGAGCTGGTATTCATTAATAGATCATAATTGAAGCATATGTCAATTGTTGAATAAACACGTACCTTCTTGAAATGAACAATCTTTTATTGACTCTTGTGTCAATGAAATTCTTCTCGTAATATTAATTATCTGTTCACTGGCTTATACACAGATATATAATTCAATTTCCTTCAAAATCTCACAGTGGCATTGATTTCTACTTGACAAGAATGAAAACATCCTAATGAATTACTTCTTAACAAGAACAAAGACTTCCTACACTAAGAATAATTATCTGAGTGCTAACCGCCACAGAGTAATAAAGAATATCTTTGTCTCTCTCTCTAGCACTGTCACGTCAAGTCACGCTGCTTTCTCTCGTGTTGCAAGATACACCATATATGCCCCTCTTGTGGATGAACACTTTTGGGCAAAACAAACATGAGCATTCACACAACACTATGTCGATGATTGTTCAAGACACCATATACTATTAATGTCCACTATATAGACATTAACATTTTCTTATTAGTCAATATACTATCAATTAAAATAAATCAGTCATACTATAGCTAAATTCTCTGCATTCTGGAAAGAAAACTTATCTCTACATTAAAAAACAAATACATAATGTCTCCATACATCTTGAACACTATGCCTGAAAAGAAAAACTAACTACTAAATTGCAAAAAGGAACAAAATATCGTAAGTATGGTTCATAGTTTCAATGCAAAACTGTCTGATCAATGTTATTTGATATGTGTAGTATCTTCAGTCTTCAGAATTTTCAGTCATTGTGAAATTCCTTCAACAAGTGATGAGGATACATTCCTTTCACCGTTTCATTCTTCACATCCTTCAAAGCATAGAACCCTGGATGAGGTATTTTTGTTATCACAAATGGTCCTTGATACAATAGTTGCCTCTGTATAAGTGAAACCTTAGGATGCATTTTTACTAAAACTTCGTCTTTCACTTTATATGTTTTTATTCTTCCTAGTTGATTGTCAAAATAGATTTTTCTTTACTTTGCCTTGTCCATTATATTGAGTAAGTGTTGGTGTACTTTATTTTGTAGAGACATTCTGTCAATTGCTGCTTTAGGGATTGGTTGAATCCAGTCATTCTGTACCTGTTTTGCAAACATCAGTTCATACAAAGTGCAGTCTGTCATAGTGTGTGTCATATTGTTCACAATTTCTTGAAAATTGTCAAGATAATAGATCCATTTGGTTTGCTGGTTGTGGAAATATGTTCTCATGAACTGAACTGGTTTAATTCACAAATGATTCGTTCCACAGGATTTGCAGAAGGGTGGCACACTGATGTTAGAATGTGTTTTGTACCACAGCTGCTTAGTGTTTGCCTCCAACAAAATCCAGTGAATGTTGACCCACTGCCAGAAAGAATAGCCTCTGGTTTGCCTACGTTCACTATATAATCTTTGACCAGTTTCTTGGCTATGGATGCACCTATAGCTGATTTTAATGGATAAAGTTTGACATATTTGGTGAATATGTTGAGAAAAGCTACAAAATATTTGTATCCTCCTCTTGATGATGGTTGAGGACCACAGACATTGACTGAAATGATCTATAGTGGTTTAGTAGGCATAATAGGATGTTGTAAATCCATCACACATAAATTTCCTGGTTTGGCTAGCTGACAAATTTTACATTTCCTTAACTGTCGGTGCACTTTCCTGCGAATGTTTGGGAAGTAGCAATATGCTTGAATCTTCTGAGCACATTTTAATACTCCAAAATGTCCCCAAGTGATGTGCATGTACAAAATTAAGTTATCCTCATTCTTCTCAGGAATACACACCTTCCAATTGCCTGAATCAAGATGCCCTTTGAAAAATAAGATGTCATCCTCAACTTTGTAGAGTCACTTCAGATCTTCATTTCCAGGTTTTCTTAAAGCTTCTTTTATGGGAAGCCAATGAGGATATTCATTTTGTGGTTTTCCTGTAGTCTTACACATTTTAAGAAAATGTTTCCTATATATATTTAAGAGTCAGTAACAGATCTTTTAATTCGGACAGATTGTCCGTAATGTTGCTTGTTGACAAATCACCATCTGGCATTCTTGACAGTGCATCGACTATGAAATTATTCTGCCCGCTTATGTATTTAATTTCAGATTGAAACTCTTGGAGTGAGAGCATCCATCTTGCTAGTCTGAGATGCGATAATTTACATGTTTGCAAAGAACTAAACTCTTTGTGGTCACAGTATAATGTTGTCTTTGCTCCATATGAGTAATAGTGATATTTTTTAAATGACCAGACTACGGCCAATCCTTCCTTTTTGTAGTCATATACATTCTTTCAGAAGCAGTTAAGAGTCAGCTAGCAAAAGTTATTGGAAAAAAGATGGTTCTTCATCTATCATTTTTACTTGGAAGAGGCAGGAACCTATTCCAATTTCCAAAGCATCTGCCATTAAACTGAATTCTTGGCTCATATCTGGATGATATAAAATTTGTGAGTTAACTAAGGCATGTTTTATTGCTTCAAATGCATTCTGGCATTGTTGCGTCCACACTCATGGAGTATTTTTGCACAACAAGCTATACAATGTTTCTGCATTAATAGAGTGGTTGTAAATGAAAATCCTGAAAATAGAAGCAACTTTGAGGAATCCCTTTAATTACTTTTTAGTTGTTGGAACTGTAAAGTTTTTAATTGCCTTTAATTTCTTGGAGTCCGGTAAGATTCCCTTTTCATTTATGTGATGACCCAGAAATTTAATTTTATCCTGAGCAGAATGGGACTTCTGCAGATTTGCAGTTATGCCTGCTTTCTTGAAACGTTCCAACACTCTCCTCATTAAATCGACATGCTCCTTCTGTATGACTGTAGTAATAAGCATGTCATCCACAAACAAAGTTAAAGTGCTTCGAAGTGCAGGTCCCAATGCGTAATCTAGAGCATTTATAAAATCTCCCGAGTTGACATTTAGCCCAAAAGGTAGACCACCTGCCAAGACAAACTCCTGAGATCAATATTCGATAACTATTTTATCCCTTCGAATTTTTGAATTAACTCTGTAATACTTTACGGGCATGATAATCTTATTTATTTTCCGTGTGCCTAGTATGAGACAAACTTTTCTTCCCTTTTTTGGGGCAACATGAAGAAGGCTACAGTATTTCCAAGATATAGTCCTCAACTAATTTTTCTATTACAAGGGATGTGCACTTTATAGCTGGAGGTGAATTCGAAGGAGAAAATCCCCATCAAACATTGGTTCTTGAATATCTCTGACTACAAACTGCCATGTAAATTTCTTATGTATGGTGATTCCAGGTAGCCTGATATGACTGTCATATGCATGTGCATTTGGTTGACAGATGTTGTATGTTCCATTTGTGACAGTTCCCCAGGAATGGTACTCATTTCAGAGCCAGTATCCATAGGGAAGTATTGATTTGTTGCATTGTCTAACACATACAGGCCACCATCATCACTTCTAGATGAGGAAAAACTAGTTTGGCCCACTTGCTTGAGCTGTAGGTGCCTTTATTGTGTGTTGTGAGCCAGAGCATTTATTGCAGACCACATTTTGCATTTGGGTGCTTGCATGGTGGGAGCACTTCATGCTTGGTCATGAAAATGTTGGTGAAACCCACACACCCGTGGCCACACCTCCTCGCTGCCATGAGATATATTTTTGTCAGCTGGCCAAGGTAACTGCTTGCAGTGCAATCACTCATGATGACACTTTTGTTGGTGCCTGTAATGGTTTTGGTCTTGGCAATTACTCATGGGAGTGGCCAGCATGACATGCCAGGAATTTTCTGGCAGCATTCATTGTTGCCCCCGTGTCCTTCTGAGTGGGTGGAGCAATGCTGCCGTTGCAGTGTTGAATTTGCCTTCAGCCAAAGGTGCTGTATGATGTCACAAATAATGTGGCACAGTCCCCTATGTTGCTTAGTAGAGCCACAAACTTGTAGTACCATCAAAAAGTATGAATTCAGTGATTGTGGATCATGTTGCCGAGTTTTCCAATTGGAATTTTAGCAGTTCAGTTTGAGAACCCAATTGTATGGTTGCCTTACAGAAGTCCTATTGAGGATGTGCTGAAACATTTGGTCCAAGGTCAACGGCAGATGTGATCCTGTGGACTGTCTGTGGTACAGGCAGAAGATTGAAAGTCTACTCATGTGGCCCAGCTGGTTGGGCCCCACATTGCATTACAAAAAGACTCAACTGGTTCATTCTTAAAATGAATGAACCAGTAAAATTACAGATGAGAATTAGTTGCCTGAATACTGTCGGGCTAATGTGGGGCAAGATTTGACTTGTCATCGAAAGCACCGAAGAGGTCAAAAAGTGTGTTGAACATTGTTTGTTCACATGATCTCCAATGTTGTTGTTCATGGTAAGACATGGTAGAATGTTGCTTTCATGTTTTACACTAATTGTAGTCTGATTATGTGGAAGAGAACATTATGTGGGTCAGTCTTAAACTCACCTTTATGTACAAATTATTAGAGAAGGTGGCTGCCATGTAATGACTCCATTTACAAAGCTAACACTATATCACAAAGTACACTTGTTATGTTGAAATAGATGCTGCTGCTCATTATGGGGTTACCACTCATGGAATTAGTGTGGGAGGCTTGCAAAAAGATGCTGGATATTAGTGAGTGAGGTTAACATGAATTTGTTACTAACAGCAGAACATACAGAAAGGTTATATGCATACAATGTAATTATTCACAGCAAACTGAGGATGACTCAAGTGACAGAGGTACTCTACCTTGCAGGAGGGTAGCTAACATTGCTGAGTTGTAAAAGTGCATAGACATAATGATAATGTTTTTTACAGGGCATATATCAGTTATTTCATGTTTTAGTGCCTTTCTGTTCTCTACAAAATTTAATATTCTTAGTAGTCTGTTTAGGAAGCAGCCATTTGTACTGCTCTGTCAGTGAACTTCACAGACTTATCTTACATGTTTACATTGATTTTTACCATTATAATAATGAAATTGAATATAAATTGCAATTATAAAAATGAGACCACTAGCAAATTCTGATCCACAACTGCTCAATTAAATATGCAAAAAATGGAACATTTTTCTCCTATAGAGGGACAGACATGTCCTAGTCAACAAAATTTCAGAAGACCGGAAACAGACTGGAAAGCTTTTCTTCATAAAGAAGTTACCAATCACACTACTGTAATCCAAACTGGAAATATTCACCCCAAACTATCTGTCTCTAATATTAGAGCTACATACAAAAAAACTGCAAAGGTGACTGTTTTGTTTGTGAAGCAATGTAAGCAATTCATTTATCAGACTATATTTCATTGTGAGTATAATATATTATTTTATAAACTGAGGAGTGCTACTTCCAATAGATGTGACATGCTTGAAATGTAATCAAAGCCAATACAAACCTGTTGATAACAACCAAACTATAGAAGGAATAATAGCTAAGTAGAGTTGAACAAATAAGAATCACTAAGGAAGGTCGTGTAACGAATGATCACATCTGATCACATTTAATCTACAAAAGATGTTGCCCTTTTCAATATAATATGAATCCACTATACAACAAGAGACAGCTTTGGGCATTCATAGAGACATGGAAATGTAGCATATATCTTTGACAAAATGTGCACATATTTTTGGTGAAATTCACATCTAGCTTTGTTTGCTTGTAAGGACTATATAAACAGATGTAGAAAGTTGTCATGCTATATGCCTGAAGATGAAGCCTTCGTGCTTTGAAATTGACTGTAAAAAAGTGGTAATTGAGAACCTTTTTGACTGGAATGCTTGCTTCTATAAAACCACCAACAGTTTTTTTTCTGAAATGGTCTTTTCTTCTTTATTTCTATTGGCTCTGTTTAAGGTTTCAACAAATGCCTTTCTGTTGAGAAGCAGCTGCATTTTCCTCCCCAGGGAACTGATTGCTTCTCTGATTTAGTCATTTTTCAGTATTATTTTTCTTTTCCATGCAATCCAATAATTATAGTGTTTGCAGATTATTAATTTTGATCTTTTGTGGGCATTTATAGCTATGCAACCCACACTTGACACTGCTAGAGGTAGAGCCAAAGAGGCCCTTAGCACAAAAGTAGAACTGAAAATAACTCTCTTCATATGTTCGGGTAAGAATTTTGGTGTGCTTGAAATATGTTGATAGCTTTTGTTTCCCAGGTGCTATAGTGCAGACACTGTAAACTGGCAGTCAGGCATGAGTGTAAACAAATTGGAATTATGTCTGTCAGAAGGGTGTGGTGTTGTGTAGGGAAACAAGCCCTGTTCTTTTTTGCAGGTCAGCAGCGTACACCATGTTTGGTGTTATCACAAAACCAAAACTGACACATGGTCCTAGGGATCATCGATCTTTCTTGTGTTGCGAGAGTCATAATTGAACTCTGTGACGGACCACAATTAGTCTCTTTGGTCATTTCAAAATAAGAAAAGAAAACAATGAGCAATGCACAAGATAAAGCACAATTCAAAACACCCATCACCTAAAACTGCCATGTTAAATTTATCTGCACTATATCACCAACTTCAGCTACCAGACAGGCACACTTGTTTCTTCTTTTGGCTCCTAAACAGTAGATGTATGGTGAAGGCATCCATTTGCTATCACTTTTGGTTATTTAGGTTCTCCTGTTGGTTTCTTCATTGATTCTCAGATATGAGACTGAGAATTTTTGTTTTAAGACTATTATGTTGTTATGTGATTGGCAAACTCTGTGGTCACCTTCCTAGTTAACCAAAAACTTGTCAGATACACAGTAGCATCAGTAAAATAGTTATGCCAGGTTGGCTACTATGTGATTTCCTACAGATAGCTTGTTATAGTCTCACAGTATCTGTGGAGCCATTAAGCAAAATAAGGCCATGTTAAGTATGTGTGCTGCTCAAATGGCAAACCCTTATGTAATTTAAGTCACACATGTGACATAGCAGTTAAACCCTTATTTGTTGTGCCTTACTGACCTAGTGGGACAAGTGATCCCTTGATCTTGTGGTAGTATATGTATAGGTTACAAAAAAAATTGATTTTTCATCTGTGTTTCATGTGCTTGTAATTTTGCCCATCCAGTTTGGGTGTCATGGATCACAGAACTGGGGCCAGCATTCTGTGGGTTGTAATGCTAAATCTGGTGGGTAGCTGCTGTCTAATTCATTGGATCATTTTATTAAATAATGCCAGCTGTTGCTTGTTTTAAATTGTAATAATAAGTCTTGTTGGCAGCTGCTGTTCTAATGCTCTATTGTCAACAGTTACCTTTCTTAAAATGCAACAGTAAAGCTTGTTTGCATTGTTACTTAATATTGATGACATTAAATTTGTGCGTTGGGGTCTTTTTTTTCTTTTTTTAAATTCTGCCACCAGTTATTCTTTGCAAAAATCATATTACTGAATGCTAGAGGTGTGGGCTGTTCTTATCTGGTATATTTTACATTTGTGACATTTTCCACTTGTTTAAATAAAATGATTTGCTTAAATTTGAATAAACTCATTTTGGCATAGCACGTTACCACTTAACACTAGTTCCCTATTGTTTTTACTACGATGTTAGGCTCCTCGACTGGAAACTGTGTTGCATTACATGGTGTGTATCTTATAGAAACCATTCAACTGAATGCAACTGACATTGCACCATGTGCATTGATATATGTCATTGTCTTCCAGAATTGGGCTTCACCAAGTAGTAGTGTACTTATGGCTTTTCATGTTTGGTAACACATTAATTGAAACAGTCAGTCACAAGTGTTTAGTACTAGGACACAGCTAGGGCCTATCTTGAAAATGATGGTGTCTTTGCTCACACTGGAAACTGAGAAAAGAAAACTCAATTTATATTTATTCCCTAGAACTAGATGGACCTAGTTGATAACTGCTTTCCACATCACTTAGATGTTGTCAGAATACCTTTTTCCCCAACAAAATGGATTGCTGAGATTCTTATCAAAGTAAAAGTAAACACAGGCAAAAACATACATTGGCCCTAATAAGGTGGATGCAGTGCAGGGAGGCAGACTGCAAGGCTTTATTTTTTCAAACTTTAAATGAAGACATTGCATTTTTTAAGGAAAGCCTTATATTTGCACATGTGCCAGGTGGCCTATACACATGGCTTCCTCAAAAGCATAATGGATCAGTTCTTCTGAAAATAATTAACCTTGCTGCATTTCACTCTTCTAGTTCAGCATGCTTTATACATGGGTTTGGGATCACTGTAGAATGAAGCAGAAAATTTGCCTTCTACTTCCTGCAGTTACTGACATGGTCATTCATGTGGTTGTGGCTATAGATAACCACCTATTTCCTTGAGAATTGGAACCAATATTGATAATAAAAAAAACATGATTTCTATGTATAACCACATAAAAATGACAAACTCATCATTTAGTATCAAAAAGAAAATTCACTTGAGAAAACTATAAAATTATGACAAAGAATTACTTACCTCCAAGAGGTAAAATTTCAATGCTTGCATTAGACACATGTAACACTACATACATTACCCTAGCATTTGGAATTAGTAGTTTCTTCCTCACAGCAGGTGGATCCATTTCATTTGCAGTGTGAATAACCTCCCTTCCTTTTTAAACGTCCCATGCCTGTCGTCCTCTTTCCCCTGAGGAACTACTAGTTCAAAAAGCTGCAATAGTTTATGTGTAAGGGCCAATTGAATGAAACCTGGTCACTAGTGTAAAGTAATGGTAATGATTTTATTAACTCAAAAATGTCATTATACATAGTACACGTACTCAGAAGTAGTAACCAAAACTGTTGGCACATTTATTCCATTGCGACACTAGTTAGTCAAATCCATCTTTGAAGAAGCTAGTAGGCTGCTGTTGGATCCAGTCACACACTTCATTATCTGTTGGGAATCGATGTCCGCGAATAGCTTGTTTTAGAGGTCCAAATACATGAAAGTCACATGTCAAAAGACAGGACTCTATGGTGGATGTTCCAGCATTTCCCACCGAAAGTGCTGCAATTTCAGTGACTCGCACCCCTCAAGGAATCATTGGCCCTATTCCACAATACTTGAACAACTCAGATTGTACTCACCATACACAGCCACCAAAAATCGAATCACTCCTCATTGTTCCTGCTTACTCGCCTGCATGTTTGGTAGTGGACGATAAGTTGTGTGACCTCCTTCTCTTCAGTGTGAAACCACACTGGCACTATGCAACATCATATGCATCACATGGTGCACACGCGTCAGTCTCTCTACTAATAGATGGTGCCACCATACCTGCAGTTATGTGGTGCCACCTTACGTACAATGCAAGACAAATGCCTAATGAACAAAATACCATATATTGTGGTAAACTGACTATAATTCCTGTCATGAGAATAAATTACAGTGGCAATATCCATCTTGGAGATAGAACCATCAAAGGTTTCTAGATCACAAGATGAGCAAAAGCTTGAGAATTTGACAAAAAAGTGATTGCAAACTGTTATTTATTGATCAGTTCCCATTGTTGGGACATGTGATATATATACTAGAAAATATTTTAGTCCATGTTTCGCAGCTATTTTTATTACTAAAATCCACACTGTCCTGCAAATTCTAATGCAGGTCATGGGTGTAGTACCAACAAAAGTCACAAGATCACAAGCTGATCAAAAGATCAAACAGAACCTGAGATTTCATGAACTGTGACATAAACTATTTGAACAGTTTGAGTTGTGCCCAAACGCAGCTCTACTTGAAATAGTGAAAACTGAGCTGAAGCAATAGAAGATGAATTCTTCAAAAAAAACAATAAGATAGTTATTGTAAAATGTATTAACAGATGGTGCAAGTAATCAACTTTTCATACTGTGAAAATATAAAGTTTCCAAAAATTTGCTTGAAGAGGTGAATTCAGAATGCTAATAGAAAATCATGTAGTTCCTAATGAAGTGTAACAGAATTAGCAAAATTATGTTTATTGAATACTGATTACAAAGCACAACTCCGGCCTTCTCCAGAAGTGAAAGTCTTAAAATAATATATATTTTCTTTTCTTATTTGCCTCTTGCTTGGTGTGATCATTACGAAGCATGGCTGTTAGCTTGGATTACCATCTATCAGCTAAGTTGTCTTGCTTTCTTTACGTTAATTTTAAGTACCTTTTGGTGCCAATTTGCTGTTACAAGGTAGAACTGGAAGAAGTGTCTGTAGGAGTTTCCCACTCGGTATAGGTATAATGAAGGCACAGGGCCAATCACTTTGTGCGGCAGATATTAAACATCAAGGGTAATGCCAGGCATTGCAGCTAGTAATATTATAAATGAATCATTTACCTTGACAAAAGTGATGGACATAACACATCTTATGTCTTATGAAGTTCATTGGCTTTAGTGGTAAACCAGTGCAATAGGCATTTCTCAGACACTAATTGAAGTCATAAAGGTAAAATTGACTTATTTAATTGTTTTTCACAGTCTTATTTCAAACCTACTAAAATTTATTGTTCGTCTATGACACTTCATTTATTGTATAATGTATGTAGTATTTGATACCTGCTACAGTCCTTCAGCTCTTTCAGTACAGTTTTCTCAGAGTATATAAGATGTTATTTATCCCATTATGGGTTTTTCCCCTTCAAATATATCACTATCCAGTTATATCTAAAAACAAAGATGATGTAACTTACCAAACGAAAGCATTGATGTGTTGACACACATGCACACACACACACACACACACACACACACACACACACAAACAAAATTCAAGCTTTCACAACCCACGGTTGCTTCATCAGGAAAGAGGGAAGGAGAGGGAAAGACGAAATAATGTGGGTTTTAAGGGAGAGGGTAAGGAGTCATTCCAATCCCAGGAGCAGAAACACTTACCTTAGGGGGAAAAAAGGACAGGCGTACACTTGCGCGCGCGCACACACACACACACACACACACACACACACACACATATCCATCTGCACATATACAGACACAAGCAGACATATGTAAAGGCAAAGAGTTTGGGCAGAGATGTCAGTCGAGGCGGAAGTAGAGAGGCAAAGATGTTGTTGAAGGACAGGTGAGGTATGAGTGGCAACAACTTGAAATTAGCAGAGGTTGAGGTCTGGTGGGTAACGGAAAGAGAGGATATATTGAAGGGCAAGTTCCCATCTCCAGAGTTCTGATAGGTTGGTGTTAGTGGGAAGTATCCAGATAACCCGGATGGTGTAACACTGCCAAGATGTGTTGGCCGTGCACCAAGGCATGTTTAGCCACAGGGTGATCCTCATTACCAACAAACACTGTCTGCCTGTGTTGCGAATGGACAGTTTGTTGCTGGTCATTCTCACATAGAAAGCTTCACAGTGCAGGCAGGTCAGTTGGTAAATCACATGGGTGCTTTCACACGTGGCTCTGCCTTTGATCGTGTACACCTTCCGGGTTACAGGACTGGAGTAGGTGATGGTGGGAGGGTGCATGGGACAGGTTTTACACCGGGCGTGGTTGCAAGGGTAGGAGCCAGAGGGTAGGGAAGGTGGTTTGGGGATTTCATAGGGATGAACCAAGAGGTTACGAAGGTTAGGTGGACGGCAGAAAGACACTCTTGGTGGATTGGGGAGGATTTCATGAAGGATGGATCTCATTTCAGGGCAGGATTTGTGGAAGTCATATCCCTGCTGGAGAGCCACATTCAGAGTCTGATCCAGTACCGGAAAGTATCCTGTCACAAGTGGGGCACTTTTGGGGTTCTTCTGTGGGAGGTTCTGGGTTTGAGGGGATGAGGAAGTGGCTCTGGTTATTTGCTTCTGTACCAGGTCGGGAGGGTAGTTGTGGGATGTGAAAGCTGTTTTCAGGTTGTTGGTGTAATGGTTCAGGGATTCAGAACTGGAGCAGATTCGTCTGCCATGAAGACCTGGGCTGTAGGGAAGGGACCGTTTGATATGGAATGGGTGGCAGCTGTCGTAATGGAGGTACTGTTGCTTGTTGGTGGGTTTGATGTGGACAGATGTGTGAAGCTGGCCATTGGACAGATGGAGGTCAATGTCAAAGAAAGTGGCATGGGATTTGGAGTAGGACCAGGTGAATCTGATGGAACCAAAGGAGTTGAGGTTGGAGAGGAAATTCTGGAGTTCTTCTTCACTGTCAGTCCAGATCATGAAGATGTCATCAATAAATCTATACCAAACTTTGGGTTGGCAGGCTTGGGTAACCAAGAAGGCTTCCTCTAAGCGACTCATGCAATACTATTTTGTCATGTATGGGTGCAATTAGTACAGTAGTTTAGTCGTTTTAAATACAGTTGTGTAGAGTAGGCATACAGTAAAGGCTGTACTTCCTACAAACTGCATTGACATAACGTTTCTTTTATTTTTGTTGTTGTTGTTGTTGAAGGTAGGCGAAATGCTACGCAGGCAGCAGAACTGTACAGAGCTTGATACCCTGACAAGAACCCACCTTCCCCATGGATGTTTTCTCGTCTTGTTGTGATGCCTCAGGAAACGGGAAGTTTCAACCCATGACAATGCAATCGTCATAGCACTCGTACAGCCGGAGTTACTGTTCTCACTTACTGTTCTGGCTATGAATCCACATATGAGCACATGACAGCTTGAACATGAGATTGGCATTCCTAAAACCAGTGTACATCCTATTCGTACACATCACCGGTTCCATCCTTACCATGTAAACCTACATCAAGAATTGCATGGGAATGATTTTCAGAATTGTGTACAGTTCTGTCAGTGGCCACAGCAGCAAATCGTCACCAACTCGAACTTCTTCTCCAATGTTCTATTTATTGATGAATGTTCCTTCTCAAACAAAGGACAGTTAAATACGAGGAACATGCATTATTGGTCCAGTGACAACCCACAATGGCTTAGACAGATGGAACATCAGCGTCACTGGAGAGTTAACATCTGTTGTCGGATGTTTGGTACTACAATTATTGGCCCTTATTTCATCAATGGTAGTCTAACTGGCACAGTGTACGCCAACTTCCTCTGATGAATTCTTCCTCCTATTCCGGATGAAGTGCCGCTAAGAACCAGAATGCTTATGTGGTATCAACACGATGGGCGTCTAGCACACAATGCCTAGCGTGCACGTTGTGTTCTGAACTGAAGGTATCCTGCCAGATGAGTTGGTCCAGGAGGAACAATTACATGGCCTGCTAGATCTCCTGATTTAAATCCTCTGGACTTTTTTCTTTGGGGATGCATTGAAGATGTTATCTATCATGATATTCCAACAACTCCGGAGGACATGCAGGAACATATCATGCTTACTTGTAATTCTCTTCAACAGGCAACACTGAAAGCAGTAAATAATTCTTTCATTCAACAAGTGAACCAGTGTATTGGCATCCAGGGTGACCACTTTGAGCACCTTTGAATGTTCTACTCCTGGGCAATGGTACAGGAAAGTCAAAGTCAAGTTTGTGTTATGATTTTACTTGGTTTTCATTTGTTTTCTGACAACTCCAGGAAGTGGGCAAGTTTGTGATCCTGGGCTCAAAGCAATGTTGTGTTATGTAATTAATAACATTTTGTTTCAGTGAATGGTACACTGTGATACATTTTTGAATAGGTCTTTAGGAGAGGAAATGAATTAGCAAATAAAAAATACAGGTTGACATTTAAAAAAGTCTTATCTTTGTAAAAAAATAAAGCTACAATGAAGGCAGTCCTGCTGATTGTTGTCCCCCAGATGGCCAAAGAACATTTGCTTGAAACATTTTGTAATTTTCATCCGGTCAAACAGTTGTTTAGGGTGGTCAAGATAAATGATTCTACAGCAAAATCTACATATGTTTTGTCTGAACCATTTTCTTCATTTCACCACAGATGGCACTATAATCTGAGGACTAGAAATGGAAACACAATTGTAATACATGACATGTTACTCAATGGCCCATGAATATCCAATTGCAAGTGGGATCCTACCTCTATGCTGCGAGGGTAGGACAAGCCAATATTTCATACCTTCTAATTGGAAGCACCATTCGCAACGTTGTATTCCTCCAAAATAGTGAACTGGGTACTACTCTTATGACCACCGTGGCCGTGCAACAAACTGCGACGTATCATAGCAGGCAAGACACTGTGACCAGAACTCATGGGTATCATGCAGATGTAGAACAGATAGCAGCTCTAAAAATTACAACACTTGGGCAGTGTTTATTGCCTGCGCACCTGCCTGTCATGTGGAGAACATATGTGCAAGTGGATACTGAATGTTGCAACCACAGAAGAAAAAAGTGAAATGGTCCTGATTTACAGAGAATGTAGGGGAAATGTTGAGGCTGCTGTTGCCTTGTGTGCCAAGTGTTTTCCACAGAAAGCCTGCCCTCGTTCATTCTTTAATGAGGTTGTGAACACCTTTATGTCTGATGGCAGGGTATAGACTGGCAAAAGGAAACAAAGCAAACATGTAACAGGAGAAGCTAATAAAATAGCTGTACTAGCAGCACTATTCCACAACACATGGATAAGCGGCCGGTAATTACACTGCAATTCTGGTATGCCTGTAGGAACTATTATGACAATACTGCATTGTCATAAGTATCATCCATACCAAGTGTCACTGCACCTAGAGAACTACATGGTGCTGATTTCCATAATGGGTTAGCGTTTTGTGAATGGGCACATCAACAAATGCAAATGACCTCCATATTCTTTGTCAAAGTACTATTTCCTGATGAGTCTATCTTCACAAATCATGGTAGTGATAACTGGCATAACATGCATTATTGGAATGTAGACAATCCCCACAGGTTACAGGAAGCTGACCATCAATGTCCTTCATTGGTTAACGTATGGTGTGGCATCGTGGGGCAAAACTAATTGGTCCATCTTTTATTAATGGCACTTTGAGTGGATACAAATATCAAACAATTTTGGAACAGGAACTACCATTACTATTGCAGGATGTTGTCCTGGATGTTCAACAATGTATGTGGCTTCAGCATGATGATTGACCAGTGCATTATGCCACTGAAGCATGGGAGGTATTAGATCGTATTTATACTGGTTAGTGGATCATCATAAGTGGATCTATGAACTGGCCTGCTAGGTCACTGGATTTGACGTCATCGTATTTCTTTCTGTGGGGAAACTTAAAAGGTGTACCAGCAAGTGCCAACAGGCTGTGAAGACATGGTCACTGCTTCAGAAATGCCTGTGCTAATATTACCACACATGTGCTTCTGTACTGTGTACAGTCATTTGAAAAGCAGATCACTAAGTGTATTGAAGTTGCCAGTACTACATTTGAACACTTACTATAACTGGAAAAGTAGAGTAGCGTTCGCCTCGAGCCATGGTAAAAGCAGTGTGTTGAGTAGTCTCCTGTTCAATATGTTGGAGCAATACAACGTTGAGAATGGGGTTTCCAATTAGAAGTAATGAAATACTGGCCTGTCCTATCCTCACAGCATGGACGTGGGATCCTAGGTGCCATTGCACATTCGAGAATCCAAACTGAGTAACATGTTGTTAATTATGTTGTGTACTCATTTCTATTCCTCTGACTACAGCTCCATCTGTGGCAAAACAAAGAAATTGCTCCAGACAAATGTATGTATATTTTTCTGTAGAATCATTAACAGCAATAAAAAATGGGGGTTCCCATTGAAGATTTCAAAGTTGCCCCTCCCTACCCCATGCATGGAGTGGGGTGGGTCAAGTGTGGTATCATTTTGTGTTCGCTCTGAGGTCTTCAGTTGAAATGAACACACCATATACATATATTTACATATACTATGTATCTTCTGACGAAATCTACACAATACAAATTGTCTCTGGAAGAAAAAACTACTACTACTACTACTACTACTACAACCACAACCACAACCACAATCACAACCACCACCACCACCACCACCACCACCACCATCACCACCACCACCACCACCACTTACGCACTGTGACTGGTCACTCCATTGTTACAAAATAAAATAGTTACCTATTCCAATCATCCAACTGTTGTTTGCCATACCACAGTAAGTTTTAACCAAACTGAATCACTTTTGTTATGCCTTTGATACAGTAGCCCTTGAAAAGCCTAGTGCTTGTTTCACTTCAGAAATTGAGTGCACAGTGTCCAGTACGTACAGCAATCATGATATGGATGTAACCTGCTACGCCAAACTAATTTTGTTTGATAGGGTGAGAGTCCCCCCCACCCCATGAACCATGGACCTTGCCGTTGGTGGGGAGGTTTGCGAGCCTCAGCGATACAGATGCAACCACAATGGAGAGGTATCTGTTGAGAGGACAGACAAACGTGTGGTTCCTGAAGAGGGGCAGCAGCCTTTTCAGTAGTTGCAAGGGCAACACTCTGCATGATTGACTGATCTGGCCTTGTAACAATAACCAAAACAGCCTTGCTGTGCTGGTACTGCGAACGGCTGAAAGCAAGGGGAAACTACAGCCGTGATTCTTCCCAAGGGCATGCAGCTTTACTGTATGATTAAATTATGATGGCGTCCTCTTGGGTAAAATATTCTGGAGGTAAAATAGTCCCCCATTCGGATCTCCGGGCGGGGACTACTCAAAAGGACGTCGTTATCAGGAGAAAGAAAACTGGCGTTCTACGGATCGGAGCGTGGAATGTCAGATCCCTTAATCGGGCAGATAGGTTAGAAAATTTAAAAAGGGAAATAGATAGGTTAAAGTTAGATATAGTGGGACTTAGTGAAGTTGGGTGGCAGGAGGAACAAGACTTCTGGTCAGGTGACTACAGAGTTATAAACACAAAATCAAATAGGGGTAATGCAGGAGTAGGTTTAATAATGAATAGGAAAATAGGAATGTGGGTAAGCTACTACAAACAGCATAGTGAATGCATTATTTTGGCCAAGATAGATACGAAGCCCACACCTACTACAGTAGTACAAGTTTATATGCCAACTAGCTCTGCAGATGACGAAGAAATTGAAGAAATGTATGATCAAATAAAAGAAATTATTCAGGTAGTGAAGGGAGACAAAAATTTAATAGTCATGGGTGACTCGAATTCGAGTGTAGGAAAAGGGAGAGAAGGAAACGTAGTAGGTGAATATGGATTGGGGCTAAGAAATGAAAGAGGAAGCCGCCTGGTAGAATTTTGCACAGAGCACAACATAATCATAGCTAACACTTGGTTTAAGAATCGTGAAAGGAGGTTGTATACTTGGAAGAACCCTGGAAATACTAAAAGGTATCAGATAGATTATATAATGGTAAGACAGAGATTTAGGAACCAGGTTTTAAATTGTAAGACATTTCCAGGGGCAGATGTGGACTCTGACCACAATCCATTGGTGATGACCTGTAAATTAAAATTGAAGAAACTGCAAAAAGGTGGGAATTTAAGGAGATGGGAGCTGGATAAACTGAACGAACCAGAGGTTGTACAGAGTTTCAAGGAGAGCATAAGGGAACAATTGACAGGAGTGGGGGAAAGAAATACAGAAGAAGAAGAATGGGCAGCTTTGAGGGATGAAGTAGTGAAGGCAGCAGAGGATCAAGTAGGTAAAAAAATGAGGGCTAGTAGAAATCCTTGGGTAACAGAAGAAATATTGAATTTAATTGATGAAAGGAGAAAATATAAAAATTCAGTAAATGAAGCAGGCAAAAAGGAATACAAACGTCTCAAAAATGAGATTGACAGGAAGTGCAAAATGGCTAAGCAGGGATGGCTAGAGGACAAATGTAAGGATGTAGAGGCTTATCTCATTAGGGGTAAAATAGATACTGCCTACAGGAAAATTAAAGAGACCTTTGGAGATAAGAGAGCTACTTGTATGAACATCAAGAGCTCAGATGGAAACCCAGTTCTAAGCAAAGAAGGGAAAGCAGAAAGGTGGAAGGTGTATACAGATGGTCTATACAAGGGTGATGTACTTGAGGACAATATTATGGAAATGGAAGAGGATGTAGATGAAGATGAAATGAGAGATACGATACTGCGTGAAAAGTTTGACAGGGCACTGAAACACCTGAGTCGAAACAAGGCCCCCGGAGTAGACAACATTCCACTGGAACTACTGACGGCCTTGGGAGAGCCAGTCCTGACAAAACTCTACCGTCTGGTGGGCAAGATGTATGAAACAGGTGAAATACTCTCAGACTTCAAGAAGAATATAATAATTCCAATCCCAAAGAAAGCAGATGTTGACAGATGTGAAAATTACCCAACAATCAGCTTAATAAGCCACAGCTGCAAAATACTAACACGAATTATTTACAGACGAATGGAAAAACTAGTAGATGCCGACCTCGGGGAAGATGAGTTTTGGATTCCGTAGAAACACTTTAACACGTGAGGCAATACTGACCTTACGACTTATCTTAGAAGAAAGATTAAGGAAAGGCAAACCTACATTTCTAGAATTTGTAGACTTAGAGAAAGCTTTTGACAATGTTGACTGGAATACGCTCTTTCAAATTCTGAAGGTGGCAGGGGTAAAATACAGGGAGCGAAAGGCTATTTACAATTTGTACAGAAACCAGATGGCAGTTATAAGAGTCGAGGGACATGAAAGGGAAGCAGTGGTTGGGAAGGGAGTGACACAGCGTTACAGCCTATCTCCGATGTTATTCAATCTGTATATTGAGCAAGCAGTAAAGGAAACAAAAGAAAAATTCGGAGTAGGTATTAAAATCCATGGAGAAGAAATAAAAACTTTGAGGTTTGGCGATGACATTGTAATTCTGTCAGAGATAGCAAAGGACTTGGAAGAGCAGTTGAATGGAATGGACAGTGTCTTGAAAGGAGGATATAAGATGAACATCAGGAAAAGCAAAACGAGGATAATGGAATGTAGTTGAATTAAGTCGGGTGATGCTGAGGGAATTAGATTAGGAAATGAGACACTTAAAGTAGTAAGGTTGTTTTGCTATTTGAGGAGCAAAATAACTGATGATGGTCAAAGTAGAGAGGATATAAAATGTAGACCGGCTATGGCAAGCAAAGCGTTTCTGAAGAAGAGAAATTTGTTAACATCGAGAATAGATTCAAGTGTCAGGAAGTCATTTCTGAAACTATTTGTATGGAGTGTAGCCATGTATGGAAGTGAAACATGGACGATAAATAGTTTTGATAAGCTTTCGAAATGTGGTGCTACAGAAGAATGCTGAAGATTAGATGGGTAGATCGCGTAACTAATGAGAAAGTGTTGAATAGGATGGGGGAGAAGAGAAGTTTGTGGCACAACTTGACCAGAAGAAGGGATCGGTTGGTAGGACATGTTTTGAGGCATCAAGGGATCACCAATTTAGTATTGGAGGGCAGCGTGTAGCGTAAAAATCGTAGAGGGAGACCAAGAGATGAATACACTAAGCAGATTCAGAAGGATGTAGGTTGCAGTAGGTACTGGGAGATGAAGAAGCTTGCACAGGATAGAGTAGCATGGAGAGCTGCATCAAACCAGTCTCAGGACTGAAGACAACAACAACAACAACAACAAGGGTGAGAGTGGCACATGCACTTTGTCACTTCATCTACTTTTAAACATCATGTACTTGAGTGCATTGAACATAACTAATGCTCATTAAATATGAACATGTTAACAGTGTGAATGAATGAAATGAAAAATTTTACTTCTATAGCAGCTTTCCAGATCATATTAGTGCAAAATAAGTAGTACACTAAAATAATAAGACATTTTCAATTATTTTATATTATTGCAAATACTGCCTTGTTGATTCAGTAAAATCAATATTAGTGAATATTACGTGTTCTTAAATCCTTAAAATTTTTTGCTGCAGATGCCTTACCTTAAGACAGAAACTGAAAGAGAAATATACTAGCACTCATAGAAGTCTTTACGTAAAATGGAATACCATAGTACTTTAACTTATGTATTGTTTTCTTTTAGGGTACCTCAGAGTCAAGAAGTGGATGTTTTGACAAAGTTCCTGAGGAATATGCTGCTCAGTTACAAAAAAACATCTTCTGCAACATACACTGATGAAGACAGTTTTGTGTGTCACAACTTTGCTGCAGCATTTCATTTTTCTGTTGAGGAAAGGCAATGTTTTCCTGGTCTTTATGACCAGTATGCAGACATTGTAGGAACTGGTTGGCACAAAAAAATCAGTAGTTATAAGAATATGCATAGATTTTCTCAGAAAAAAATGTTGTATAGAACAAGGAATTATAAACACTCAAAGATTACAAAAAGAAGACTCTGCCTCAGGAGAGAACACAGTTTGTTAATGAAATTCCAGAATTGTTTAAAGTTTAATCAATACAAGTTTCAATCAGAAATAATGGCTAAAAGACAGAATTTCATTTCATTACCGTCTCTGAAAAAAAGAATTAAATTGTTCAGTAACAATGACCTTCCACAGACTCAAATGGTTTTCAGCAAATCTGATAGCACTCTCGTCAATAATTCTAGTCATAGAGTCGAAGAAATTTCTCGTGGAATGAACAAAGTAGGCGAAGTAAATGGGGATACATTTGGAGTACATTCATCAGAAACCACAGAAGATGGAACTGATGGACCAACAAGCGATGAGTTTATAACAGGAACAAATCACAGCACTAGAAGCATTTCATATGTTTCAGCAACAACTAGCACTGAAATGAATGAAGAAGAGGGTATCTGCAATGTTTCTATGGAGACTTTAGGGATTCTACAGAGTGGGGTGAAACATTGTGGGAATGTTCCTGAGTTTAGGCATGGGGACAAAATTGGTAAGAAAGCTTCATTAAAGAAAAGAAATTGTGAAACATTTTCACAGGATGTTAGATCAGAATTTCATGATGTGGATTCAGATAATGAAGAAATTGGAAATGATCCTGAGTTTAGACATGGAGAGAAAAGTAGTAAAAAAGCTTCAGTAAAGAAAAGAAATTATAAAGCATTTCCACAGACTATCAGATCAGAATTTCATAAAGTACATCCATGTAATGAAGAAACAGGAAGTGATCCTGACTTAAGAAGTGAAGACAAAAGTAGTAAGAAAGCGTCTTTAAAGAACAGAAATTATGAAGGATTTTCACAGTTTGTCAGATCGAAAGTTCATGAAGTGCATGCAGGTAAAGAAGAAATTGGGACCTCGAGTGAATTATCATTTAAGAATATTCCAATATTTCATTGGCAATCCATCACTAACTCTAAGAAAAGACAAATCTGTCTCCCCCCACTAACAAAATCACAGGAAGCGTATATAAAAAAAATAGGTAATGTTGAAGCTGGGTATGATGCTGACTGTGATACAGCTGATTCAGAGTCTGAGAACTCAAATTCTGATTTGGAAGACTGGCTTGATATTTTGCTCTTTAACTCTAAGACAGATGTAAGGAGTAAATCTAAATCAACGCAATATACATCTGTATCTGAAGCTGACAGTAAACATTTCAGCAGTTACTTCAGTATAACTAATGATAAGTCACGTTCAGAACTGTGCCTGTCAACAAGCACTGTTTCAGAATGCACTTCAGAACACAAGATCAAACGTTGCAATAGTGGTAGCATACTTAACACTTTGCCACAAAGAAAAGTGCTTGCAGAAACAGACATTGTTCAAAGGTATCTGAGTTTAGATGACCGTAAGGTACTTAATAGTGCTGACACCATAGATATTCAAAGGCAATCCACAAAAGCTTCTGTATCAATGAATACTTCTTCAGAATATATGACTGGAGTTGAAAGTAAGTCCTGCAACAGTCAAGGAAGTATGATTAATAGTACTGTATCTTTTCCCAGATTCTGCATCTCAGCTCGTACTTACTCAGAATACAGTTATGAAGCTGATCGCAGTGCAGCCAGTAGTACGTCTTACACAAAAATGTTGCCTCCAATAAATTTGGGTACAGGCTGTTACTGGAGAGGAAATGATCAACCAATAGGCAGACATTTTACAGTTCTGCATGAAAATAAAAAATGCATCAAAGATTCACTCTCTGAACTTGAAATGAGAGAAAATGTTGCTAATCACAGTACAAAACCCAAAAAAGTGTTAGAAAAACAAGAAATTTCATCTACATCTTCAACTGGACCATTGTGCCGGACATGTGTGTTCAAGTGTGGACTATTACCACATAATGGTAAAACTGTTAGGGGCCAAGAAATTTTGCAGCACTTACTAGAGACAGATAAGAAATCAAAGAAACAAGAAAGTAAGCAATGCTTATCTCAAATGGACAAGAAGTCAAAGTTTTGCAGCAAATGCAGAAGCTTGTTCACAAAGAATGTATGACAGATAGCATAATCTTGTGTAAACTCTAAATGGATGGGTTAGCAAAAAAGCTGTATGTTAGTTGCTGACTGACACAAATTTTAGATGTTTTAAAATTTGTATCAGTTAAAATATTGTGTAATGCTCTGTTATAAAAGTTTTATAACATCGTAATCAGTAGCATGTCCACGTGTGAAAATGACGTCTTTTGTTTTAAATTTCAATCAGTGATTCAAGATGTTAAATTTGTGAATGTTTGTCCATATCTGATGTGTCATGTCACCATATTCCAAATAAAATGTCCTTGTATTTTTCAAATTTGTCAGACATTAATGAAATTCCTTATGCTGTTTACAGAAGCCATAATAGTTTCACTACTAGTAAATTTAGGTGTAAGAGAACCTAACATATTTGTTGGTGGCAAACTTCTTCTACTGCACAGATAAATTTCTTCATAGAAACAATTGACATGTGTATTTCATTAAAAAATCAAGTAATGTGTTATGTAAAATCTGACTAGTGCACATCTCCAATAATGGACTGATACAACCAATGTAAATCAGTTGTAAACAAGTTTTGTAGACTGATTTTATCTTTGATGACAAGAAGATACAGTAGCATTAGAAATGTTGTATGCGCCTCAGTGTATTGTACATTTTGTGACAAATTGTTATTACTTCTTAAATGAAAATATTTTTAAGATTTTTGGACTTTCTTGCTTTGGGGAGTGGGGGGAGGGGGGGGGGTGAAGGAATGAAATAAGAAGAACTTTGCAATACTTGGTTTAAGAATCATATAAGAAATATTTATATGTCGAAGAGACCTGGGCACACTGGAAGGTTTCAGACTGGTTATAAAATGGGAAGACAGAAATTTTGAAACAAGATTTTGAACTGTAAGACATTTTCAGAAGTATTTGTGGATTGGTCCTGAACTGCAGATTAAAAATGAGGAAATTGCAGAAAGGTAGGAAATGAAGGAAAAGGGACCCAAATAAACATAGCAACTAGAGGTGTTTGAGAGTTTCAGGGGGAACATTAGGCAATGTTTGACTGTAGGAACAGAAAGGAATAAAATAGAAAACAAAGATGAATTAGTGAAGGCAGCAGAGGATCACATAGGTAAATAGATAAGACCTAGTAGAAATCCATGGATAACTAAGGAGGTACTGAATTTAACTGACTAAAGGAGAGTATACAAAACTGCAGAAAATGAATTAGTTGACTGACAGAAAGTGCCAAAACTTTAAGTGGAAGGGGTAGAGGACAAATGCAAGCCTTTATAAGTATACATAACTATATAAAAGTTAGATACAGCATATAAAAAAAATTAGAGAGACCTTTAGAAGAAAAATAGCTACTGTATGAATATCAAGAACTCAGACGACAAGCCAGTACAAAGAGGTAAAGAAGAGAAAGCTGGAAATAGAGAAGAATATATATAGGGCTCTTGAACTTGAAGACAGCATTATAGAAAGGGAAGAGGAAGTCAATGAAGATGAAGTGGGAAATATGATAATGTGACAAGAATTTGACATAGCACCTAACTGGAAACAAGGCCTCTAGAGTAGAGGATATTCCCTCAGAATTATTGAGATTCTCGGGAGAGCCAGACATGACAAAAGTATCCTACTTGGTGTGCAAGATACAGGAGTTGGACATAAATATGGAAACACCAAAAATGCAACACATTACTGTGCCTAATACGGTGCAGAAAAACCATTCGTATTAAAAACAGCTTTCAGTCATTTCTGAATGAATAAATGCAGTTCCTGTATTGTTTTTAAAGGAATCTTATACTATTCTTCCTGCAAAATAGTGGCATGTTCAGGTACAATTGATGGAGGTGGATAGTGCCCATGCACCCTTGTCTCCAAAGTACACCACAAAGGCTCAATAATATTGAGATCTGGTAACTGCGGTGGCCAGAAGAGAAGCAAAAATTCATCCTGGTGCTCATATCACCAGTCCTGGATGATGTTAACTATGTGAACAGGGGTCCTGCCATTTTTGTATCACAGCATCACTATAGGGAACAGACACTGTACCATGGGATGAACCTGATCATTGAAAGTGGTCACAAAATCCTTGATAGTAATGCAACCTTGCAGATTACCAGTGGGACCCATAGAATATGATGACATGCCTGCCAGATCATCACTGTACCCCCAATATGTTTCACTCTTGGTACATAAACTTAGCCAGAATTTGGAAACAGTGTGAAACAAGACTTATCTGACTAAATTGCTTTCTCCCATTGCTCATCAATGCAGGTTTTATGGCATTGGCACCACATTTTTCTGTTATGAGCATTTGCCTCACTAGTGAGTAGTTTTGGAATTCCATCTTGTCTTGCTCTTTGCAGGTTATGGAGCTCCCTTCGTGTTGTTTTGGTGCCAGCAGGTTTTGTGAGTGTGACATTCAGTTCCACAGAGACTTTCACAGCTGTTGCCCTGCTATTTTTCATCACACTTCTCATCAATGACCATCTGTCACAATCAATCAGCATATTCTTTCAGCCTCATTGTGACGTTGTGTATCAGTTTTTCTGCTTTTCTTGTATGTGCAATAAATCTTTGATACCAGACACTTTAGCTATCTTCATTATAGGAGTACCCACCAATTCACTTAGCCTCACATAATGCACTCACTACATAGAACATTGTTCTGACCATGACTGATGCTTGCAAGATATTGAGAACATTGCACAGGTGCAATTCATAGTGAAATACAAGAGTGTAACCCACAATTATGGCTAGCATCTACATTTATGTTCAATTACGCATTTCTCACAGTGTTTCTGCACTTTTGTCCAACCCCTGTATATGATGCAGGTTAAATACTGTCAGACTTTGGGAAGAATATTATAATTACAATTCCAAAGAGGGCAGGTACTGGCAGGTATAAATACTACCAATCCCTTAATCATGGTTGCTAAAGATTGACAAAAATTATTTACAGAAGAATGCAAAAACTGACAGATGCTGACCTTGGGGAAGAACAGTTTGGGTTGTGGAGAAATATAGAAAAGCATAAGGCAATACTGGCCCTATCATTTATCCTAGATTATATGTTGAAGGAAGATAAATCTATATTCATAGCATTTGAAGAGTTAGAGAAAGCATTTGACACTGTGGACTGGGCTACACTCTGAAATTATTAATATAGCAGGGATAAAAATACAGGGACTGAGGGGTTATTTACAACTTAAATGGGAAGCAGATTGCAAATATAAGACTGAATGAAGTGAAAGGGAAGCATTGCAGTAGTTGAGAAGGGAGTGAGACAGACATGTAGCCTATCTGTAATATTATTCACTCTGTGCATTGAGCAAGCTGTGAAGGAAATTGAAGAGAAATTTTGAAAGGGGATTAAAGACAAAGACAAAAGAATTTTGTGTTTTACTGATGACATTGTAATTATGTAAAGATGGCTAAGGGCTTGGAAGAGCAGTTGAACGAATTGGGTAGTGTCTTGAAAAGAGATCACAAGGTGAACATCAACAACAGCAAAACAAGGGTAATGCAGTGTAGTCTAAGTAAATCAGGTGATGCTGAGGGAATCATATTATAAAATGAGATACTGATGTAGTACGCGAGTTTAATTGTTTGGGAAGAAAAATAACTGGTGATGGCCAAAGCACAGAAGAAATAAAATGCAAACTGGAAATAGCATGAAAAGCTTTCCTGAAGAAGTAGAGTTTGTTAATATCCAAGGAACTCTTTGTTGAAGGTATTTGTCTTGAAGTGAAACATGGATGAAAGGCTGTCCAGACAAGAAGACAGACTCTCATGAGGTGTCATGGTATTGAAGAATGCTGAAGATCAGATGGGTAGAAGGAATCCATTAATAAATATATATATATATATATATATATATATATATATATATATATGTATGTGTCTTCACATGTTTCGCATCGCCTCTATTGGAGCAATTTGAACCAAACTTTGTGCACATATCCCTTACTGTCAGGAAACAACCATTGTGGGGGTAAAAGTCAACCAGCTATTACAGTTCAGGAGATATGACATCGTAAACACTGAGTTCTGTGTTAACAGCCACATCATGGAAGATGTTTAAATTCTTACTTCTTTGCTACTAAATCTGTTCGCAACATGTTCTGCAGACAGTATTTACATATGTCACTGAATATACCTACGCAAATACATCACTATACAACACATTGTTCAAGAAATGTGACAGAATAAACAGTGATATGTGTGCAAAAATGCCACATCATGGATGACATTTTAATACATTTATTTCTTACTGCTAAGACACTCCTACAGTTGACTCAACTTAAGAAAATCCCTGACACCTGGCTGTGTATATTCAAATACAAAGCAGTGTAAACAGGCGGAATATGGAGCTGCAGTCGGCAACGCCTGTAAGACAACAAGTATATCTCGCACAGTTGTTAGATTAGTTACTGCTGCTATAATGGCAGATTATCAAGATTTAAGTGAGTTTGAATGTGGTGTTATAGTTGGCGCACAAGTGATGGAACACAGCATCTCCAAGGTAGCGATGAGTAGCAATTTTCCAGTATAACCCAAGAACCGGACCAACAATGACTGAAGAGAATTGTTCAGTGTGACAGAAGTGCATCCCTTCCCCAAATTGCTGCAGAATTCAATGCTGGGAAATGAACAAGTATCAGTGTGCAAAACATTCAATGAAACATCATCGATATGGGCTTTCAGAACCGAATGCCCACTCTTAAGCCCTTGGTAAGTACGAGGGTCAGTCAAAAAGTAATGCCTCCTATTTTTTTTTCTACGTTTAGTTGTCAGGAAATTTAAATGCAATTACATAGGTTGAAAACCACAACATTGAGGATCATTTTGTCATTTTTCAATGTAATCTCCGCCCATCTCTACAGTTTTGGTCCATCTTTGAACAAGGGCATGTATCCCAGCACGGTAAAAATCACAGCTCTGCTTCCTAAGCCATTGACGCACGGATGTTTTGACGGCCTCCTCATCTTCAAAATGAATCCCACGATGAGCTTCTTTTAGTGGCCCGAACAGATGGAAGTCTGATGGTGCCAGGTCAGGGCTGTATGGGGGATGAAGCAAAACTTCCCATCCAATTTTGACAATCTCGTCAGAGGTGTGACGACTGGTGTGTGGTCTTGCATTGCCATGCAAAAGAAGAACATCTGCCATTGATTTTGTTGGGCGAACTCGCTGAAGACGTGCTTTAAGTTTTTTGAGGGTTGTGACGTATTGAACAGAATTTATTGTGCATCCCTGCTCCAAAAAATCAACCAGAATCACACCCTCTGTATCCCAGAAAACTGTTGCCATAACTTTCCCTGCCGATCGCACAGTTTTGAACTTTTTTCTTCCTCGGCGAGCTTGTGTGACGCCACTCCATTGACTGCCTCTTCGATTCGGGTTCAAAAAAATGCACCCATGTTTCGTCCCCGGTCACAATTTTTTTCAGAAACTCATCTCCCTCCAAACGGAAGCGCTGCAAGTGTTGGGAGGCTATTGTTTTCCTTGCCTCTTTATTCTGATCGGTTAACATTCTTGGAACCCACCGTGCACAAACTTTTGAGTACCCCAATTGTTTAATAATCGTGATCACACTGCCTTTACTAAGAGAAATAATGCGACACACTTCATCTGCAGTCACCCGACGGTCACCACGAATGATGTCATCAACTTGCTGAATGTTGTGTGGAGTCACTGCACTCACCGGCCTGCCGCTCCGCTTTTCGTCAGTCAACGGTGTTTGCCCTTCAGCTTCCTTACAACGACGAACCCATCGTCTAACATTGCTGACATCCACTGTCACAACACCATACACCTTCTTCAGTCTTTCATGAATGCGTATGGGCGTTTCACCTTCTGCATTCAAGAATTCAATCACACAACGCTGTCTCAAACGAACATCGATGTCGGCCATCTTACAAACTTCTGCTGTGCTGCCACCTGTTGACACAGAAAGTTACTACTGCAGTGGATTGCAGAAGGTTTGAGGAATGGCGCCAAATTCAAATTTTTCACTTAACTTAATTTTTTTAAGTAGAAAAAAAATGGGAGGCATTACTTTTTGACCGACCCTCGTAAATGACGCAAAGCTTTATGCCTCACCTGGGCTCGTCAACACCAACATGGAACTGTTGATGACTGGAAACATGTTGCCTGATTGGACGCCTCTCGATTCAAATTGTATTGAGTGGATGGATATGTACGGGCACGGAGACAACATCATGAATCCATGGATCCTGCGTGTCAGCATGGGACTGTTCAAGCTGCTGGAGACTCTGTAAAGGTGCAGGGTGTGTGCAGTTGTAGTGAAATGGGGCTCCTGATAGATCTAGATATGACATTGACAGGTGGCGTACCATACGTAAGGATCCTGTCTGTTCACCTGCATCCATTCACGTCCATTGTGCATTCTGACGGGATTCGGCAATTCCAGTAGGGCAATGTGACACCCCACATGTCCAGAATTGCTACAGAATGGCTCCAAGAACACTCTCCTGAGTTTAAACACCAAACTTGCCAGACATGAACATTATTGAGCATATCTGGGATGCCTTGCAACATGCTGTTTAGAAGAGATCTCCACCCCCTCGTACTCTTACGGATTTATAGACAGCCCTGTAGGATTCATGGTGTCAGTTCCCTCCATCACTACTTTAGACATTAGTCAAGTTCATGCCAAGTTGTGTTGTGGCACTTCTGCGTGCTCGCTGGGAACCCACATGATATTAGGCTGGTGTACCAGTTTCTTTGGCTCTTCAGTGAAGAAACCTTTACAAAATCATGTTTTAGGCAGATGAAGCAGCTGTGGCCAGAATACAGAAACCGTCTGTGATAATCTCACACCGAGTCTAATGCAGCGGTACATGTAAGGTTTTGTTTCTAGTAGAAAATTGGCAAAATGAATACCTGGGCAATACCAGAATTATCATTATCATCTCCATCAGCATCTTACGGGTAATATACGGCTGATGCCCCAGCTAGTTTCCCATTTTCCACCACTTCGGATCATGCCAGTCCCCTTATTGTAGTCCTCTGCATCCATTGGATTGTCGATCTCACTTTCTGTCGGGATCCACTGCCCCTTTCTTTGGCCATCGGCTGTTGTCCATCCTTTCCATTTGTTCATACTATTTTTGGCGTTTCATCTCAATGGTGTCTATTATAGATTTATTGACACCCACGGCCACTCTTTGTTCATATTTGGTATGCGGTCCAGCCCTGAGATGCCACAACTTTGTCTCTGAAAGTTCATCTCAAGTGCAAGCAACTTGTTTCTGTGAAGATTGTTTATTGTCCAGGTTTCTGTTCCGTACGTCACGATGTTTTTGACAGTTGAGTGATACATCATCTATTTAGTCCTCCTTGTTCTTTTGCAAATCCAAAGGACCGAGTTTAGTCGTCGTATGGTCCCCTTGAGTAGTTTTTTTATGATCTTTAAATTGCTGAAACTGCACTGACAAGATACTGCAGTCATAGGAATTGTCATAAATATCCTTACAGCTATTTCGATGCTTGTGTAAGCATCTTGTAACACACACATTTTTTTAAAATGGTCTTCTGTATCCAAAAGGGAAGCATGTCTATGCTCTATCAGCTCTTTCTACTGGAATTTGAAAGTTGCCATTTAATCGTAATTAACTGGCTTTGCCGTATCGACATTTCTGCTGTATTTGACAGCAAAATTATTCAAAATAAGATACAGAAATTTGTTTAAGACGCTGCTAACAGGAACTTTTAAGTGAGATGAAATGGTATGTTATGTGAGAGGCCTGTTTCCCATTTCACCTGTTATTCTATCAAATAATTTGAACCAATGTCACTCCAGTCAACAGAAATCGACACACATCGGAAGCCTTCGCTCAAATAGCTTACCTGCTTCAGCAACCACTCACCAAACTTTAAAATCCTACAATATCGTAGCCAACTTGCAGCAAAAACTCAGTTGTTGCGACTAATCACTATATATGAAAGGCAACCTCTTGACTGACTGACTGCCTCATCATCGCCGGCTAAGGATGGGATTGGAACTTGAACTCTGGAGAAGGTGTGGATCTTATACTGTAGGCGTCGTTTAACAAGGAGTTTTTCGAACTTCCAACTCTAACAGATGAAGGTTTTTTTTCAATGTTTTGACAAGCTTTGAAGATAGACCTATAAAAATTGATATTTGGTTTCTCGATCAGAAATAAAGAAATACACTTTTCAGCATTTTTGGAAATTTGACCCTCAGGGGTGAAACAGAGGGTGAAAGCTTTTTTAAAAACATATCATTAGTAAAGAACTAAAGTATTTTTAAAGCTATATCTATGAACATGGGTATTTGACTTCTCGGTTACAAATAAAAAAAATACGTGTTACAGCATTTCTGGAAACTGAGATCCTAGGAGGGAGAAATAGGGAACGAGATTTTTTTATGAAAATATTTCATTGTGAAAGCATTTCTAAAGATGTATCTATCAAAATTTAAATTTGACTTCTCAGTTATAAATAAAAATATGTATTTCACCATTTTTGGATATTCAACTCCTATGGACGTTGCCGTTGGTGGGGAGACTTGCGTGCCTCAGCGATACGGATGGCCATACCATAGATGCAACCACAACAGAGGGGTATCTGTTGAGAGGCCAGACAAACGTGTGGTTCCTGAAGAGGGGCAGCAGCCTTTTCAGTAGTTGCAAGGGCAACAGTCTGCATGATTGACTGATCTGACCTTGTAACAATAACCAAAACGGCCTTGCTGTGCTGGTACTGCGAACGGCTGAAAGCAATGGGAAACTACAGCCGTAATTTTTCCCGAGGGCATGCAGCTTTACTGTATGGTTAAATGGTGATGGCGTCCTCTTGGGTAAAATATTCCGCAGGTAAAATAGTCCCCCATTTGGATCTCCGGGCGGGGACTACTCAGGAGGACGTAGTTATCAGGAGAAAGAAAACTGGCGTTCTACGGATCGGAGCGTGGAATGTCAGATCCCTTAATCGGGCAGGTAGGTTAGAAAATTTAAAAAGGTAAATGGATAGGTTAAAGTTAGATATAGTGGGACTTAGTGAAGTTCGGTGGCAGGAGGAACACGACTTCTGGTCAGATGAATACAGGGCTATAAATACAAAATCAAATAGAGGTAATGCAGGAGTAGGTTTAATAATGAATAGGAAAATGGGAGTGCGGGGAAGCTACTACAAACAGCATAGTGAACGCATTATTGTGGCCAAGATAGATACGAAGCTCACAAGTACCACATTAGTACAACTTTATATGCCAACTAGCTCTGCAGATGATGAAGAAATTGAAGAAATGTATGATGAGATAAAAGAAATTATTCAGGCAGTGAAGGGAGACGAAAATTTAATAGTCATGAGTGACTGGAATTCACGAGTAGGAAAAGGAAGAGAAGGAAACGTAGTAGGTGAATATGGATTGGGGTTAAGAAATGAAAGAGGAAGCCGCCTGGTAGAATTTTGCACAGAGCACAACATAATCATAGCTAACACTTGGTTTAAGAATCATGAAAGGAGGTTGTATACATGGAAGAACCCTGGAAATACTAAAAGGTATCAGATAGATTATATAATGGTAAGACAGAGATTTAGGAACCAGGTTGTAAATTGTAAGACATTTCCAGGGGCAGATGTGGACTCTGACCGCAATCGATTGGTTATGAACTGTAGATTAAAGCTGAAGAAACTGCAAAAAGGTGGGAATTTAAGGAGATGGGAGCTGGATAAACTGATTAAACCAGAGGTTGTACAGAGTTTCTGGGAGAGCATAAGGGAACAACTGACAGGAATGGGAGAAAGAAATATAGTAGAAGAAAAATGGGTAGCTCTGAGGGATGAGGTAGTGAAGGCAGCAGAGGATCAAGTAGGTAAAAAGATGAGGGCTAGTAGAAATCCTTGGGTAACATAAGAAATATTGAATTTAATTGATGAAAGGAGGAAATATAAAAATGCAGTAAATGAAGCAGGAAAAAAGGAATACAAACGTCTCAAAAATGAGATCGACAGGAAGTACAAAATGGCTAAGCAGGGATGGTTAGAGGACAAATGAAAGGATGTAGAGGCTTATCTCATTAGGGGTAAGATAGATACTGCCTACAGGAAAATTAAAGAGACCTTTGGATATAAGAGAGCTACTTGTATGAACATCAAGAGCTCAGATGGAAACCCAGTTCTAAGCAAAGAAGGAAAGCAGAAAGGTGGAATTAGTATATAGAGGGTCTATACAAGGGCGATGTACTTGACAATATTATGGAAATGGAAGAGGATGTAGATGAAGATGAAATGGGAGATACGATACTGCGTGAAAAGTTTGACAGGGCACTGAAAGACCTGAGTCGAAACAAGACCCCGTGAGTAGACAACATTCCATTGGAACCCATGACGGCCTTGGGAGAGTCAGCCCTGACAAAACTCTACCATCTGGTGAAAAGATGTATGAGACAGGCGAAATATCCTCAGACTTCAAGAAGAATATAATAATTCCAATCCCAAAGAAGGCAGGTGTTGACAGATGTGAAAATTACCGAACTATCAGTTTAATAAGTCACAGCTGCAAAATACTAACACGAATTCTTTACAGACGAATGGAAAAACTAGTAGAAGCCGACCTCGGAGAGATCAGTTTGGATTCCGTAGAAACACTGGAACACGGGAGGCAATACTGACCTTACGACTTATCTTAGAAGAAAGATTAAGGAAAGGCAAACCTACATTTCTAGAATTTGTAGACTAATAGAAAGCTTTTGACAATGTTGACTGGAATACTCTCTTTCAAATTCTGAAGGTGGCAGGAGTAAAATACAGGGAGCGAAAGGCTATTTACAATTTGTACAGAAACCAGATGGCAGTTATAAGAGTCGAGGGACATGAAAGGGAAGCAGTGTTTGTGAAAGGAGTGACACAGCGTTACAGCCTATCTCCGATGTTATTCAATCTGTATATTGAGCAAGCAGTAAAGGAAACAGAAGAAAAATTCGGAGTAGGTATTAAAATCCATGGAGAAGAAATAAAAACTTTGAGGTTTGGCGATGACACTGTAATTCTGTCAGAGACAGCAAAAGACTTGAAAGAGCAGTTGAACGGAATGGACAGTGTCTTGAAAGGAGGATATAAGATGAACATCAACGAAGGCAAAACGAGGATAATGGAATGTAGTCGAATTAAGTCGGGTGAAGCTGAGGGAATTAGATTAGGAAATGAGACACTTAAAGTAGTAAAAGAGTTTTGCGATTTGGGGGACAAAATAACTGATGATGGTCGAAGTAGAGAGGATATAAAATGTAGACTGGCACTGGCAAGGAAAGAGTTTCTGAAGAAGAGAAATTTGTTAACATCGAGTATAGATTTAAGTGTCAGGAAGTCGTTTCTGAAAGTATTTGTATGGAGTGTATCCATGTACGCAAGTGAAACATGGACGATAACTAGTTTGGACAAGAAGAGAATAGAAGCTTTCGAAATGTGGTGCTACAGAAGAATGTTGAAGATTAGATGGGTAGATCATATAACTAATGAGGAGGTATTGAATAGGATTGGGGAGAAGTTTGTGGCACAATTTGACAAGAAAAAGGGACCGGTTGGTAGGACAGGTTCTGAGGGTTCAAGGGATCACAAATTTAGCATTGGAGGGCAGCGTGGAGGGTAAAAATCGTAGAGAGAGACCAAGAGATGAATGCACTAAGTAGATTCAGAAGGATGCAGGTTGCAGTAAGTACTGGGAGATGAAGAAGCTTGCACAGGATAGAGTAACATGGGGAACTGCATCAAACCAGTCTCAGGACTGAAGACCACAACAACAACAATGGGGGTGAAATGGAGGATGAAAGTTATCATGGAAATATTTCATTGTGCAAACACTTTTGAATACAAATCTGTGAAAATTCGTAATTGGCTTCTCTGTTAGAAAGAAAACACATATGTCTCTGTTTTTGGTAATTCAACCCCTAAGAGGGTGAAATAGGGGATGAAATGTTTGATGAAAATATTTCATCACAAAAGAATTTTTGAAGCTAAATCCTTGAAAATTGGTGTTTGGCTGCTCAGTCAGAGATGAAAAATACATGTTTCACTGATTTTGGAAATACAGCCCAACCCGGTAAGGCCAGAAATTTGAAGTTTGTAGAGGGTGTGGATCTTATACTATAGGCATCGTGTACGGAGGGATTGTCCGAAATTCCACTCCTAAGGGGGTGAAATAGGGGATGAAAGGCTTTTTGAAAGTATGTCGCTAGTAAAGGGTTTTTGAACCTGGAACTATGAAAACTGGTACTATTTTGTTTCTTAGTTAGAAAATAAAAACATTCTGTTTTAGCATTTTTGGATATTCAACAACCCCTCCTCCCTAAGGGACTAAAATAGTGGGTGAAATATTTTGGAAAATAAGTAATTACTAAAGTACTAAAGGATTTTTAAGGTTACATTTATCATAACCGGTATTTGACTTCTTTGTTAGAAATTAAAAGAATACATGTCTCAGTATTTCTGGATTTTCAACACCTGATGGAATGCAATAGTGAATGAAAATTTGTAAGAAAATATTTCCTTACATTAAATAAATTAAAGGTAAATTTATGAAAATCGGTATTTAACTTCTTGGTTAGACATAAAGAAATATATGTTGGGGGATGAAAGGTGCTACGAAAATATCTCCACGAGAACGCAAAAGGCGTGATTAACAAAAACTTTGAATTCCAGCCACCAGAATCGCGTTTTGGTCAGAAGTACATGCGGGAAAGACCATGTTTACATCGCCTTAATTAGCGTGAAAAGCTTCGAAGGTATTGAAATTTGTAAACAACATAAAAAACTCGCTTAAATAAAAACAAAAAAAGATCTCTACTGGCCATACACTATACTCGAGTGAAGCAGCGGGCGCCAAATTATTCTAGGAAAAGTAGGTGCTTTCAGTTAATCATAATCAAGGTATTAGGTCCCGGTATGCTACTATATGATTATCATTAATTATTTTAATATGCCGCGCATGGTTTGCGCGGCTATCGCCGTTGGAGGTTGCGTCCTCCCTTGGGCATGGGTGTGTGTGTGTCCTTAGCCTAAGTTAGTTTAAATTAGATTAAGTAGTGTGTAAGCCTAGGACCGATGACCTTAGCAATTTGGTCCCATAGGAACTTATCACAAATTTCCAATTTATTTTAATAAAATATGTATTTTAGATCAATTAGATGCTTTTGTAAACGTTCACAATCGAATGTCGACAGTTTTGATTGTGAGTATTAGCACAGTCCAACCAAACAGTCGTAACACTTCATCTCGATGTTGTTCTCTACTGCACCAGCAGCGCCTCAAGAAGGCAGTAAGTAAAACTGCTGTAAAAGCTGTAACAGTTTGACAGCTCGAGCGACACTAGCGCTCCACGCGGCGAGAAAGAACTTCAGATGCGTCGTAAGCATTATGTTTGTATTGCATCCCTTTCCTAACTGATTTCCGAAATATTTGAATTATTCTTTCGGCTCCAAGGGTGTGTGTAATATCATAAGATATAGATGTTTCTAAAAACGATTCTAAAATAAGCACAAGTACGATCTACATCTTACTAAGTTGATATTAACGGAATATAAACACATAGATTCACACTTATGAAGCACAGACACGTATCTCTTCATGCAAAAGGGAACGACGCCGCATTTGTCGTTCCGAAGGCCTACCGTGTTTTAGTCATTGTTGTTTTTGTTGCACAAGCACGACCTTCATCTGTGTATTATTCTAAGTGGGACAAGCAACTGCCAAATAGTGGGAGAAACATACTGTTGGTGTAAATCCCAAGTCCTCAAACCAATAACACTGACAGAAGTGCTGTCATACGTTAAATTTGCCTTTAGAGACTTTTCGTCCAATGACATATGCACTAGTTTATCAGTATTGGAGAAATGCTTTACCTTCTGCTTTGAAAGGTGGAACATATTGTCACTTATTCCACATTTTATTTGTATGCCTTTCACATATCTCCGTAATGTATGCACTAATGGAAACGTAAAGGATTTTGACAAAACATGTATGCCTGAGTGTTGTAATATAATACATTTAGAGCAAACAGCTTATTTTTGTCTTTCCATCTTGCAGATGTCACGCTACTCTGGCTTAACAAGTCAAGGGAATCATTTTTCAAATAACGGGTTCCCATCTTCTTCAAAATTTGTCTATCCTACTTCATTTGATCCCTCTGATACTTTGCCGTCTGTACGTAAAATGATAGGCACTTTCCTTGTCCCGTAACAGTTTTGCACGAAGTCTAGAGATCTGCACATTCTGATATTCGACACGCTGCTTCTAGACACGAATAATTGAACTTAATTTTACCACTTCATCGTCGAGGCATGTCTGTGTTGACGATTCAGATGAATTGCACTGATACAAGAGTTGAACTAGTTGCTTCAGTGCCATAGGGGTGTTGTACAGCTTTAGACGGATTGTCGAACCTTCGTGGTATTTTTCTCTTCAGCGCCAGATGAGGTGGCTTATCTGTAATGTCGAACAATGTGGTTAACTGCATTTCACACGAGATTAGATTGTCTGCATTCATGAACTGGTTTTGTTCGACATGTAGCGGACAAAACTTAGTATTATTATAAAGGTAAACAGGGTCCTTTTTCATAACATGTTCTCGTCTGCTATTCACTAACTATTTTCTGCCTCTAGAACGAAACATTAATTAACAATATACGTGTAGTTTGTAGGCGAATGTTGACGATACAGTTTAGCAAGTTGATGTTATATCCTTCTCATGGTCGTTAGGAAACCTAAAAAAAAGACAGATGTTGCATCTTCTTCTCGTTATTGCTGCAATTTATTGCCCTACGTTGCGCTTGCATTTGTAAAAATCGCAGTACAAACCAAAATAATTACTATTCGCTTTCGCATTCACGATCGCGCCGAACACAACAGATGCACTTACTGGCCGCTTGGTGCGCTGCTGGCGCAGAAGGTAACAAAACCGAGGCGAAGTGTCGCGACTGTTACTTTAGAATGTGTACACACACACACACACACACACACACTTATTTACAATGAACACACTACTGCACTGACATGATGCAGAAGTTAGATTGTCAGTTGGTTCTACTGAGACATTCATCAATGGAGTAGAAGGAGTTGGCCACCAATAAATTCTTTAGGCTTCTCTTAAACTGAATTTCGTTGGTTGTTAAGCTTTTTATGGCTGCTGGCAAGTTACTGAATATGTATGTTCCTGAGTAATGCACACCTTTTTGTACAAGAGTAAGTGAGTTTAAATTCTTGTGAAGATTATTCTTATTTCTAGTATTGATTTCATGAATTGAGCTGTTGGGTTAAAAAGGTGATATATTTTTAATGACAAATTTCATTAAGGAATAAATGTATTGGGAAGCAGTAGTTAGTATCCCTAGTTCCCTAAACAGGCTTCTGCAGGATGTTGTTGATTTCACACCACACACAACTCTTATTGCACGTTTTTGTGCCCAGAAAACTTTAGCTTGGCTTGATGAATTACCCCAAAAAATAATCCCATATGACATTACGGAATGAAAATAAGCATAATATTCCAGCTTTTTCATTTTTCTATCCCCTATGTCTGACACACTTCGCATTGCAAATAGAGCTTCAATAGTTCTGTGGTGTGCTCCACCCAGTTGAATTTATTATCAAGCTGTAATCCCAAGAATTTAACACTGTCCACAGCTTCTATCTGCCTGTCATTATATGTTAGGCATATATTTGTGGGACACCCCTTACAAGTTCTGAACTGCATGTAGTGTGTTTTTTCAAAGTTTAGTGACAAAGAATTGGCTGGGAACCAGTGATTAATATCCATAAATATTTTATTAGCCGATCTTTCTAAGACTACACTTGATTTGCTATTTATTGCAATGTTTGTATTGTCGGCAAACAAAGCAAACTTGGCATTTGGTAATGTTACTGATGAAAGGTCATCGATGTACACAAGAAAAAGTAAGGGCCATAAGGTGGAACCTTGTGGGACCCCACATGTAATTAGTTCCCAGTTGGATGATGCCAGATAGCTTAACACATGTCTCTTTCCTAATAACATTCTTTGTTTCCTGCCAGAGATATAAGATTTGAACAATTTTGCAGCATTTCCTGTTACACCGTAATATTCTAATTTACTTAAAAGGATATTGTGATATACACAGTCAAATGTCTTTGACAGATCACTACACATACCAGTTGCCTGCAGTTTTTTGTCTAATGAATTAAGTACATTTTCACTGTAAGTGTAGATAGCCTTCTCAATATCAGAACCCTTTAGAAATCCAAACTGTGACTTGGCAGTATGTTAATTGTGATAAAATAGTTATAAAGCCGTCTGTACATTACCTTTTCTAAAATTTTTGAGAATGCTGGAAAAAGTGAAATTGGACGGAAATTTTATGCTATTTCTTTATCGCCTTCTTAAACTGTGGCTTAACTTTAGCATATTTCAACCAGTCAGGAAATATTCCACTGATAAACGACTGGTTACACAGATAGCTTAATATATTACTTAACTCAGAATCACATTCTTTAATTAACTTGGTTGATATTTCATCATACCCACGACATGTTTTTGATTTTAAAGTTTATGATGGACGTTACTTCTGCTTGGGTAGTGAGGATCAAATTCATATTATGGAAGTTACGTGAAATGTCTGGTCTGAGGTATTCCATAGCAGCATCTACAGAACCTGACATCCCCATCCCACCAGTAACAGTTATAAAATGTTTGTTGAAAAGTTCTGCAACACATCTGTCACCAATGTATCATTTACTCTTAATGCTATTTGCCTCTCTTCATGTCTGGTTCTACCGGTCTCCTCCTTCACTATATCCCATATTGTCTTTATTTTGTTATCTAATATGAATATTTTTCCTTGTAATATATTTGCTTTGATCTCCGTATTACAGTTTTTAATATTTTGCAGCATTTCTTGTAATCTGCTATAACATCAACATTAGAACTATTTCAGATTGACAGATACAGTTTTCTTTTTGTTTTACACGATACCTCTATTCTTTGAGTGATCCATAGCTTCTTTGTAGACTTTGCTCTAACCTTGGTTTCTTTTGGGGGAAAACAGTGCTCAAATAACGTAAGCACTTTATTAGCAAAAGTGTTATATTTTTCATTCATGCCATGAGCGCTGTAAACATCACTCTAGTGAATGTCTCTGAAGAGTGTCCTAAAATAATCAATTTTTGGTTTACTGACTACGCTCTTGAGCTCAGATTTAACAAATTTTATATCCTGTTCAGTATTAACATTTAGCAGAAGGAACTGCATGTCATGGTCTGAGAGGCCATTGACTATTAGTTTTGTAATATAATTTTGTTCATTGGACTTTTCTATAAAGGTATTATTAATGGCTGTTTGTGAGCAATTGGCTACCCTAGCTGGGAACTTTACAGCGGGAATTAAGTTGAATGATAGTGTTACTAACTCAAGTAAGTTCTTATTGGGAGAGTCTTTAAGGAAATCTACATTGAAATCACCAGAAACCGTTATTTCTTTGTGTTTGGTTGTTAAATGGGCCAGTACAGCTTCAAGGTGGTTTATGAACAGATTAACCTTACCTCCAGATGTTTGATATGCACATAATATTATGAAGGATTTTTTGTGAAATTGTACTGCTGTTGCACAAACTTTCATGTGCTGTTCTAGGCAAAATTTATGAATGTCTATGTTTTTAAATTTATGACAGTTCCTGATGAATGTGGCAGCTCCTCCTTCCTCCATTTCTGCTCAACAAGAGTGAGACGCTCACCTAAATTCTGTAACACTTAAAAGTTCTATACCAATAATCACATGATATTAAGAGAGGCAGATTATGTCAGTTGGGTTTGAGGACTCTAGTTCATCTATGGAGATAATGAATTCATTAATTTTATTTCTCAGTCCTCGAATATTTTGATGCAATAAAGATAGCTGACATTTCACATTGACTGATTTAAAATTGGGTAGAGTTGAAATTTCTACTGATTGTTGAAAATTCTTAACAAATAGCTGTTTATGGTGATGTAATAACCTAGAATTATGTTTCTTGGTTTCTTTCTCAAACTGGAGGTTTACTTCAAATTAATTCCCTTGACAAAAGAGTTCGAATGAGATCGGTCATGGCGCCCAAGAACAGATACAAACTCAACACTAGTATCCTTCGATGCTGGTGCAATCTTTGCCAGGCCACACTCTATACTGTACCCAGGATTTCTGTCAATACTAATATCTGGCCACCACCTTAAATAAAAGGCATCTTCCTTAGTGAAATCTTTGCAAAGTGATCCTAAATCCTCTGTCACCTGCTCCAGACCAGCACTAGATTTAAAAAGAATTGGTGACCTGGTATTCTGATCCTAGTTCATCCTGCAAAAGTTGGTCAACACCTCTTCCATGGGAGCTAGCTAACAACAACACTTTCTTTCCGTTTACTGATTTCCCTACATTCTCACTTTTCAATTCGCTGCTGAAAGTTTGTTGTGCCCTGTCTACTTTTGCAACTTCTTGAGGCCCACCAGCTTCTAACTGAAGTCGCAGGTCAAATCTATTTTCCACATTCACCACGAAGCTGTCAGACAAAGTTCTAGGCCTGTTCTTCTGTTGCCTGTTCCCACTTCACACCTCTCTTTACCCTTCTCCCTCCTTAACCAGTCAAGATCTTCCCTGGCCTTGTCTAACTCAGCCTGAAGGGCTGCAATTTTCCGCTCCTGTTCTAGTAGCTTCCTATCTCTACTACATATCCTACAAAACCACTGATGAGTCTCATTTACTTCCCGTGTTCCCACACCACTACAGTCACCCACATAGAAAAAACTACAACATCCGCCTCACCAAAACCCCGACCTAACAATTCTACGGCAAGTCAAGCACTTTTCACTCATGTTAAACGTAATTTTTTATTAAGAATAAATCAGTTAAATTACACATAAACACGAAAATACGATTCCACAGATTTGACCTATACGCAGCTGTAGGTAAACAAAAATAACAGTGCACAGTTTCTGGAACAACAACTTAAACTTTACGCTACTTTCCGGAATTGTGAGTTAAATAATGAAGAGGTACGCTACAGTTAAATTGCTGGAGAGAGCAAAGAACAATTAAACGAAATTTAGAATTGCTGCGGCGAAACGTAAACAGAAAATACGACTGTAACCCGATTGCACGATCTTTTCGCGTTTTCTGCTATATTACGTAAAGAAAAATGAAACTTTTAATGGTACGCTTAAAAAGCACCCTAATACACATATTTACTACGTAATCAGTACTAAACTTATCTTTACGAGAGCACAAAAAATCGCTCTAGTTGTCTGGCTGCAGGGCTGCCAACTTGTGCCTCGACTGTTACGTCATACTGTAGTTTTAGTGTCTGGAAATTATAAACAAGTAGGGGGCCGAAATTTGGCACCCTCATTGCAGGAATCAGAAGATTTGCTTCTGTGTTACCCGTGATCCCTAGACGCGTTATTAACAAAAATAATAACCACAGTAACCTGCGGCTCGTTTAAATTTATATCACATGTAAATTAATAATAAATTGTAATATCTACAGTAAGTGTTAAGACTAGTCGAGGCGACAGTCAGAATGAAATCCCCACTTTCGTGAACATCACCAGCGACCTGTCACGCAAACAGCCTTCTAGAGGGCCGAATGAAGCCACTAGGCGGAAGCTGTCGCGCGCCTGGTCCAAAAATGGTTGGACTCAGTGGCGTCTATTGATTCGTAACAGAGGTTGCAAATCAGGGTTATCAGTTTTGTTTTAGTTATTTGTCTGAAAATCAGGAACGACAGGAAAAATTTAACGGGCTCTTAGTACAAGTATCAGGATTACCTTTCGACATTACTTGGTTTTCATATAGAAACAAAATCATGTTAATACCTATAAAGAATTTTTGTTTGATTGTTCACTATCAGCACCTTAACGACCCACCGAATACCCATCTCCTCATTCTGGTATGATAAAAGGAACAGTGATTTGCAGTAACATCTGCTGTCAATAGTTTGCTACTCATAATGTAATTCATAAAATTCCATAGAATGCTTACACTGTATTATTAAAATGTGTCGGAAATGTTAATGTGTCTGAACTGCAGCGTCACAAGTTGTATTGCTGTCTACATTTACTGAAACTATGACGACGGGGATGTAGAAAAGCATGTGCTTGTCGCAAAGAACTTAAAACACTGTGGGGAAAAATAAAAGCGTAGATTGTTAGTGTACCCATTTGCCAGCTCCACATTATGTCATGCGAAACAGCACGCATCACGAAGGGCGTTAATATTACTGGCTACGATGCTCGTAGATGACTTCTCTCTTTCCACGTTTTGTAGCTGAAGGAAACGGACCTTCTTTCCAGTTGGCATTTCATGTTTTATTTCCTGTAAGTCAGGGTGGGCCATAATTTCACGTGTGCAGCCTGCATGGGCCGCGACGCGGGTCAAGATCCAGCCTGTCACTCGGCTTTGTTCGGGCCTTCTCGAAAGTGTCCGCAACGACGCGACATTTCATTTATCATTATGGTGTGGCATTACTCTCGAGCTCCGCAGAATCGAGCTGTCAGCGCTGTTTACCCTTCCGTATTTGGTCGTGGTATGAAAGATGTTCACAGGTCCAATGGCTGTCTGCAAAAAGAGGCAGTCTTGCGATCTATCGTCGCAATCGTTTAAAATAAATGGCAATGACAGAAGAGAGGAATGGGAATTCTCAGTTCACATAACTACTGGTACGGCCTATTTGCTATTAAACGACATTACAACACCATGGAGAAAGAATTTAACTATTTACACTGAACAGCCAAAAAGCTGGTACAGCCGCGCGGGATTAGCCGAGCGGTCTGAGGCGCTGCAGTCATGGATCGTGCGGCTGGTCCCGACGGAGGTTGGAGTCCTCCCTCGGGCATGGGTGTGTGTGTTTGTCCTTAGGTTAGTTTAGGTTAAGTAGTGTGTAAGCTTAGGGACTGATGCCACACATTTGAACATTTGAACAAACTGGACACACTCGCCTAATACCGTATAGGACCCCCGCGAGCACTGCAGAACTGCCAAAACACGACGTGGCATGGACTCGACTTATGTCTGAAGTAGTGCTGGAGGGAACTAACACCGTGAATCCCGCAGGGCTCTCCGTAAATCCGTAAGAGTACGACAGGGTGGAGATCTATTCTGAACAGCATGTTGCAAGGCATCCCAGATATGCTCAATAATGTTTATGTCTGGGTAGGTTGGTGGCCAGCGGAAGTGTTCAAACTCAACAGAGTGCTCCTCGAGCCACTGTGTAGCAATTCTGGACGTGTGGGGAGGCGCACTGTCCTGCTGGAATTGCCCAAGTCCGTCGGAATGCACAATGGACATGAATGGATGCAGGTGATCAGACAAGATGATGACGTACCTGTCACCTGTCAGAGTCTTATCTAGGTGTATCAGGGTTCCCATATCACTCCAACTGCACACGCCTGACGCCATTACAGAGCCTCCACCAGCTGGAACAGTCCCCTGGTTCATGGATCTCTGAGGTTGTCTTCATAATCGTCCATAGGCTCAGTACAATTTGAAACGAAACTCGTCCGACCAGGTAACATGTCTCCAGTCATCAACAGTCCAATGTCGGTGTTGACGGGCCCAGGCGAGGCTTAAACCTTTGTGTCGTGCAGTCATAAAGGGTATACTAGTGGGCTTTCGGGTCAGAAAGCCCATATCGATTATGTTTCGTTGAATGGTTCGTGCGCTGACACTTGTTGATGACTCAGCAATTTGGGGAAGGGTTGCATTTCTGTCACGTTGAACGATTCTCTTCAGTCGTCGTTGGTCTCGTTCTTGCAGGATCTTTTTCCGGCCGCAGCGATGTCGGAGATTTGATGTTTTACCGGATTCCTGATATTCACGGTACACTCGCGAAATGGTCGTACGGAAAAATCCCCACTTCAGCACTACCTCGGAGATGTTGTATCCCATCGCTCGTGCGCTGCCTATAACACCACCTTCAAACTCACTCAGATCTTGATAACCTGGCATTGTAGGGATCTAACATCTGCACCAGACACTTGTTCTCTTATATAGGCGTTGCCAACAGCAGCGCCGTATTTGCCTGTTTACATACCTCTGTATTTGAATACAGATGCCTATTCAATATCTTTAGCGCTTCAGTAAAGTTGTCAATGAAAGATGAAAATATTACAATGATCGGCAGACGGGATTCATTGTTCTTCACATAAACAAGCACTTCTGTTAAATTTGCAGGTGTCGAAGACGTGATGAAATTTGTCGTATACATAGTAAACTTTCTGAAGCCGCAGGAATTATTTCATTGTGAGTTGCAACCGCTTTCAGTGGAACTGAACGAGGAGTGTGGAGATTTCATATATTACTGTAAAGTGCGTACGTTGGTTAAGGAAAGGGGCATGTCTGGAACGGTTTTTCAATTTTAAAACTTGCTATTGTTGAATTTATGAAGGAAAAAAGAGTGCATGAACAAAAATTATAATATCCAGAATGGATTGCAGACTCCGCATTTTTAGTGCTCACAGTAAGACATTGCGAGGTAACTTCTTTCTGATTCTATGAGGATGCCTTCAAAATGAAAATAGCATTGTAGAAGAGAGACATTCTGACAAAGACTGTCCATTTTCCTGAGCTCACCGCCGTTAAAGAAATCGCGATGTCTGAAGAATTAATTGTGGCCTTGAAAGAATTATAAAGATAGTTTGATAAAGATTTTGATAACTGTCAGTCTTACATCTGTTTCTGTGCTGTTTTTGAGATCTTGTGCCATTTCAGTTGCAAACGCCCCTGTGCTGTATGCTGATGTAACTGACTAACCTGCAAGGTAATTCCACTTTTAATGACAAATATTTTTGAGTTGAAACCGTCTAGGAGCCCTACATTGCTTTCCTCAGGTAGAGTTTCCAAGTCTCCATAAGGAGGCTGCACAAGTGCCGCAATATTTCGATCGACATATTTGTGTGAAAGATCCTTCTTCGATTATGAAACTAAATAAGTCACGACTACGTGGCAACTTGAGTGCAAAGCTCTTTGAAATTTGATTCTTGAAGTTTTCCCGGCGGACATAATGTTCCATCATCTTTCGGGCGTGCACTCGGGACAGCGGCAATTCTTCTTGCGATATTTCGGCTAGAAACCTCCCAGCCATCTTCAAGGCGAATCAGAGACTGAGTTCGTAGCGTTTGCGCGTCCCTATTTATACGGAGAGTCACGTGACTCTCCGTATAAATAGGCACGCGCAAACGCTATGAACCACCCCTCTACCATCCTCCTCACCTACAAATCCTTAATCCGTCCCATCCTCTGTTATGCTAGTCCTGCCTGGATATTTGCCTCCTCCCCCAAAAATTCTATAAGTCCCTCCAGATCTTTGAGCGTCATGCACTCCGCCTCGCCTTCCATATACGCCTGCCCTCCCCCATGGTCTCATCCCTTTCCCCCATCTGCTCCTATTCCTCGAACATATCCGCATCCTCTACACCTCCCGCCGCCTTGTACCCCCTCACCCCCTGGTTTCTCCTCTCCTTTCCCATCGCCACCCCCTGCCACGTCTTCACTGTTGTATCCCTCCTATCCTCCATCTCTACACCCTACACCTCCTTTCTCAAGGTGGCTCCCATCAACTCCCCCTTCCGGATGAGGCCCTCTCTCCCTCCATTTATCCCTCCTATCAACTCTGATCCTCACCCTCCCTCCTTTCCTCCGCCCTTTCCCTGGGCTCCCTCTTCCTCCCCCCCTTCCACCCTGTGTTTCTCCCCACCTAACCTCTCCCTATCCCCCTTCTCACCCCCCCGAGTCCTTTTGTATTCCCCTCCTCTGCCTTCCCCACTCCCTGGCACGTCTGCTCAGCCCCCCCCCCCCCACCTCTCTTATGGATCCTCATCTTCCATTTTCTCCTTTACCCCCCTCCCCCCTTCATTTTTCCTTTCCTTCCCCCCCCTTTTTTCCCGTCATCTGTCCAGTTTCCCCCCACCTGCTCTCGGCTATGGTATGTCATATTTGTGCCAACTTTTTAGTCAGTGTTTAATTTAGTGTTCAGTGCTGTGCGTCTTTCCACAGTGTTGGGAACAGAAATCATGCTGTCGCTGGGTGTGCATTTTATATCTCTTGCGAACAGAAACCAGACTGCAGCCGTGTTTTTTAATTCTCTGTCTATTATTTTTGTGCTTCCTGTGTATTTTATTAGCATCATCAACCCTGTGTTTTATGTTTTAAGTTCCAGAATTTTCTGCCATTTTACCTTTAAGTCACCGATTTTATCGCCAACTGGTATTTTTTAATTATCTTCATCTTTTTAAAACAAATTATGTAGGCTGAAGAGCGGCGCAATAAGCTGCTGCCAGCCCACCCCCTTCAGAGGGAATCGAAACTCAATAAAGGAAAAAAAAAAAAAAACGCTATGAACTCAGTCTCCGACTCGCCTTGAAGATGGCTGGGAGGTTTCTAGCCGAAATATCGCAAGAAGAATTGTCGCTGTCCTGAGTGCACGCCCGAAAGATGATGGAACAAAACTCTTTCAAATTGTCTGAATCTGTCCGTATGCCGACAGTTTGTACCAGATAAAAATTATACTATGTCTTCAGTACACCAAAAATAATAATACTAAAAATTTGTTTGTTCATGACATATGTTGTTGAGAAATGTGAAATATAAAACCAAATAGTATGTAGATCGACTGCACTGCCATTTAAATGGGGCGCGTTCGCAGTTTTCCCCTTTTCCTTCTCCACAAGCTCAGATGCTATGGCGTCGCAGTGGGGGAAATGTGAAGCGACGCTGAGCGCTTTGGCACTCATGCTCAGCCATGCCCATGGGCAGAAATCTCGACCGCCTCTACCGTCTCTGCTGTGGCGTATACTAAAGACACATGTGAGTGTGTATTAAGTTGGTCGCACTGTGTCTCCTTGTACGCTGTACTGCGTAACAGACAATAAAGCTTTGCAAATTATGCCACCGACTGTGCAGTTCAAATAATGCGCTAGTGGAAGCTTGCTATTAAGAAAATTAAATTTATAGGCGATGAGAAGGAGGCAAAACTGACAGTGCATAGAGAAAAAGTGATGGAAGGTGCGCACAAAGTCATTGGTGTGCACAATGCGGCAAGAGGTAGTTGAACTGAAGTATCTATCCCAAAGGAAAAGCAGCAAAATATACACAATAAATACACTCTTCACAAGAGTTAGGAGAACATGTGTATCAACGTCCAGTATGTTAAATCAATTTTGATACAAGCTGTATCTGGAGTTGTATCGCAGGACTTGAGATCTTCGCTTTCAGTGTGGGAAACAAAATCATTCGTCATCTTTTGGCTGTTTTAGGTTAAAAAAAAAAAGGTTCAAATGGCTCTAAGCACTATGGGACTTAACATCGGAGGTCATCAGTCCCCTAGAACTTAGCCGCCCGCGGTGGTCTAGCGGTTCTAGGCGCTCAGTCCGGAACCGCGGGACCGCTGCGGTCGCAGGTTCGAATCCTGCCTCGGGCATGGATGTGTGTGATATCCTTAGGTTATTTAGGTTTAAGTAGTTCTAGGGGACTTATGACCACAGATGTTGAGTCCCATAGTGCTCAGAGCCATTTGAACCCCTAGAACTTAGAACTACTTAAACCTAACTAACCTAAGGACATTACACACATCCATGGCCGAGGCAGGATTCGAACCTGCGACCGTAGCGGTCGCGCGGTTCCAGACTGACGCGCCTAGAACCGCTCGGCCACTCTGGATGGCTATGTATTACAGTGTCGGTGATCAGTGAGAAGGAAGTGAGTACTGGCATCTCAGTGTTTTCTAGTTAGGTACACAGATGGCAGTTCGAGCTTGAGGACGTTGTATTCAACCAAGCACATGTAATGCGGCATCTTAATGCAGCGCAAGTTGCAAGGGCGGTCTGTTTGGTCCAAAAAGGATGGACATTCGGCCGTGTTGCTGCAGATGCCAGTGACTCTCCACGTATCATCCACTGGTTGTGGACATGCTACAGAGAGACAGGTCAGTACACAAGGTGAGTTGGACGAGGTTGCCGACGCATTACAGCCCCACACGAAACCCGATACCTGGCCATGTCTGTGTTGCGGTATCGTACGTTTACCGTCAGAGCACTGGATGACGATCTCGTAACTGCTACTGGAGCAGCTGTGTCCGATCAGACCGTAATGAAGAGGTTACGAGAAAGAGGAGCTTAACAGCTAGCCGTCCTGTTCGAGCGTCCCACTTGATCCGACAACATCTTTCAGCTCGTCTTCAGGTACCCCGTTCCAATATCAAATGGCAATTTCGTCTCTGGCGAAACGCGTTATTTACAGACGAGAACAGATATCCTCTGATGGAAGGTGACGACCGTGTTCGTGTGCGGAGTCCCGTGGTGCCACCTACGAAACGGAGAAATTTCCAAGGCTCTTTAATGTTGTGGGGAGGCTTCTGTGTTGACAGCCACACGGATATTGTCGCCCATGGCCGCCTTACCGCCGGTCAGTGCATCGAACAGGTCCTGCAGGACCATGCGTGGCTGCTGCATGCGGTGGTGGCCCTTACTTCCTTGTAACGCCAGGGCCTTTGCAGCAGGGGTCAGCAGGTAAGTCATCCTGGACACTGAAGTAACTCAATGGACGACGGTGAGTCCTGACCTAAGACCTATCGTGCATATGCGGGACATGATTGACAGACGTATTCGTGCTCGTCCTGTTCCACCAAAGTCCCTCCAAGAACTCTCATAGGCTCTCTTTGAAGAATGAGAACGGATACCACAGAACTTATATAGAACATGCCACGTTGGTGATAGCCGCTTTCGGAGGGCATATACACTGAAACGTCCCCTTAGAAAAATTATACAGGACTGTGCTTAAACTGACACACAATATTTTTAGCGCAACGTAATCTGACTTCCAAAAATCCCTACGAAAGAATGGCCCTGACTAACATTAACCTATACGTCTCACAAATCACTTACCTCACAAAAATCTTGGTTACTCGAACTACTGCAATACAGCGAGAGCCACTACTGCCAGCTAAATAAAAGATTCAAACTACGGAAGTCACTAACTACTGATAGGCACACAAATGAAAGATTTTAATAGAGAACAAACAATGTATTTACCTTTATAGTCATAATATATATATCAGTTCATGACCCCAGTTCTTCCAAATTTCAAAACTCCGCCATCTCTCTCCCCACGTCCACCACTGCTGGCGGCTCACCTCCTACTGCGCAACGCTACGCGCCGCTAACAGCCAACTGCCCATCGCTATAATGGCAGACAACAATGCAAACCAGCCACAGACTGCACACGGCACAGCCAGTGATTTTCATACAGAGCGCTACGTGGCGGCGGCGTTACCAATAAAAAAAACCTAAACAGCCTACTTACAACACTACTGGCCATTAAAGTAGCTACGCCAAGAAGAAATGCAGATGATGAACGGGTATTCATTGGACAAATATATTATACTAGAACTGACATGTGATTACATTTTCACGCAATTTGGGTGCATACATCCAGAGAAATCAGTACCCAGAACAACCAGCTCTCTGGCCGTAATAACGGCCTTGATACGTCTGGGCATTGAGTCAAACAGAGCTTGGACGGCGTGTACAGGTACAGCTGCCCATGCAGCTTCCACACGATACCACAGTTCATCAAGAGTAGTGACTGGCGTATTGTGACGAGCCAGTTTGGCTCTGAGCACTATGGGACTTAACATCTGAGGTCATCAGTCCCCCAGAACTTAGAAGTACTTAAACTTAACTAACCTAAGGACATCACACACATCCATGCCCTAGGCAGGATTCGAACCTGCGACCGTAGCAGTCGACGAGCCAGTTTCTCGGCCACCATTGATGAGAGATCTGGAGAATCTGCTGGCCAGGGGAGCAGTCGAACATTTTCTGTCCATGCTGCTGCAAACGTCGTCGAACTGTTCATGCAGATGGTTGTTGTCTTGCAAACGTCCCCAGCTGTTAACTCAGGAATCGAGACGTGACTTCACGATCCGTTACAGCCATGCGGATAAGATGCCTATCATCTAGACTGCTAGTGATACGAGACCGTTCGGATCCAGCACGGCGTTCCGTGTTACCCTCCTGAACAAACCGAGTCCAAATTCTGATAACAGTCATTGGATCTCGACTAACGCGAGCAGCAATGTCGCGATACGATAAACCTTCGATCGCGATAGGCTGCAATCCGACATTTATCAAAGTCGGAAACGTGATGGTACGCAATTCTCCTCCTTACACGAGGCACCACAACGTTTCGCCAGGCAACGCCGGTCAACTGCTGTTTGTGTATGAGAAATCGGTTGGAAACTTTCCTTATGTCGGCACGTTGTAGGTGTCGCCACCGCCGTCAACCTTGTGTGAATGCTCTGAAAAGCTAATTATTTGCATATCACAGCATCTTCTTCCTGTTGGTTAAATTTCGCGTCTGTAGCACGTCATCTTAGTGATGTAGCAATTTTAATGGCCAGTAGTGTACGTTACAGAAGTCCTTAAACGACAATGAAAAGTAGCCAGATTTATAAATGAGATTTCAGTACTTTTTATGCATACTATCTAGGATGTAACGATGTTGTGTTGTGTACTTAATTTCTGAAAGCTAATTTGGTAACATACCAAGTCCTCAGTTGTTGCTCAGCGAGTGTGGCAGACGCCGAAAGTGACGTTCCTCTACTTTTTTTGAGCAGTGTATGCCACTGAAGATATGGACAAAAGTGTCAAACGGTAGCAGTTTCTGCTAGGTGGAAAGTACAAGATTTAAGGTTCCCAGTATTTTGCTCTAAAACCTTTGTTCAACAGATGTCAACGCGATGCATTTGTTTACCGTCCATTAAGATGGCCACGTCGGTGAAACTCTGCAATAACGCAGTGTGTAAGTTCCTAAGTTAAGAACGCTGAAGAGCATGGGTTTGACACTGCTAAAGAACATAAATGTTCTCTTCTCTGTTGTTCTCCATTCTTGCTGAACTTCCATTTTTGATAATATCTGAAAGCAGACTTCGTTACACTGATTGCAATGTATATAACCAAGAGAGGAAAACAATTGATTTCATATTAAATACACAGCATGTAAATATAAATTAATTTACTATGTTACAATGCATTATTTGTAGTGTGGCAGTCGTCATGTACGTTGGTTTTGCACCATGCGCAGTAACTCAGAGTGTAAGGTCGCATCAGTCCAGAACCACGCGGCTGCTACGGTCACATGTTCGAATCCTGTGTCGGGCATGGATGTGTGTGATGTCCTTAGGTTAGTTAGGTTTAAGTAGTTCTAAGTCTAGGGGACTGATGAGCTCAGATGTTAAGTCCCATAGTGCTTAGAGCCATTTGAATTTTTTTGTAAGGTCGTAAGGTAGTACTCGTACACTGAGGAACATGGCTTTGACAGTGCTGAAGAATATAAGTCTTTCTCTTCTCTATTGCTCTTTATTCTTGCTGAACTTTCGTTTTTGATAATATCTTAAAACCATCTTCATTACATTCACTGCATGACAAATACCTTCAATGCATTCAATTTTCAATAACTTTAAGAGTAAATTTACTTGGATAAAATTCTGGTATATTTGTTTTTAAAAAATTAATTTTCGGTCTTAAACAATCGTCTCACTTAAATTGAACGGTCTTCTACTGTGGTGTGTGTACTGTAAGACCTTCGGTACACACACCATCAGATTATTTGACTTGTCGCTCTAACGAAGTAGGCGAGTGTCAGCAATATGTCTCGTGGTCTTATCGTGGTGTTTTTATCTTCTGCCATTAGGTCAGACGATAGAAATGCCACTTGCACGGTTAGAGTAGCAGATTGATGGTGACCAACTTTAAACAGAACTTGATTAATTTTCACACATATTTATCAAAAAAATAACAAGCATAAACATTACGTAACTTGATTCTGAATGCTATTTACAATTGTCAATCTGAAGTTCCTTTGGTATTGGTACGTTAATCTTATTCTCACATATCTCTCTGATACTTGACAAAGTGTCTATACATTTCTCTTCATGGCTATGTACAGGAATGTGATAATCTTCTTAGGTGCAGACTGAAACTTGATTATAGACTGATACAGACTAATGCAGACTGACTAATCGGAGGTCTGTACACTCGTTATAATACCTCACGCGTTCAGGTATCACCCGCGCGAGTGTGATCCGCGAGGAGAAAAGGTTCTACTTAGCAGCAATCTCATTGGCTGCGTTACATATTAATAAGCGGATCGGCGGAAGCAGAATTTGGTCCGTCTCTAAGGCAGCGCCATCCCGTAGTGCGGAGACGGACGAGCGCTGCGCCTGCGCTGTTGTGCTTAGTGGGGCACGCTCTAGTGGGAAAGCTGTGTACGCGCTGACTACGCGGAACTATGTAAACAACATCTACCTTACTTTTGGTGATATACATCAACACATTTCGACGCTGGCCAAACTAAAAAAAACTATCCTTGAGCTTCAGAGCTATACACACTCGACTATCTCACCATGCATATGTTCACCAGTTTAACTGCTCATAGGAAAATCGTTATTGTCCTGTTACCGTATGAAGCGCCAAATGGAGGGCTACGAGTGTGAACAACTTTATTGTGAGATGACTGGAACCTTCAGCTACGTACCCCATCCTCGACCTATGTCCTCCACTTGTGAGAAAAATATTTCTCTGTATTACATGTGTTTTCACAACGTACTGTATTAAACGTGTTATTATGTAAAACGAGACGACATAGTTTCAAAAAAGGCAATACATTTTTACGAATATATGAAGCGTAAGAACTGAATTAGACAGTGGTCTACGTAGATGAAAGTTGGATTCATACAAATTGTACTACGAATAAATGCTGGTAGACTTCTAGCGGACGAGGAGTATTGTCAAACAGGATTTCCAGTTGCGCTGTGCAGGGTATTGACCTATGGAAGAGCCGCTACGGGGAAAGTGGCCCTTGGGGTCCTGGGGGCTTTAAGGTTCTGACAAGGCGCGTGGCGAGGGAAATGCTTTAACTTATTCTGCCTGGAGGGCCCATTTCCCCATGAAGTTGACCTGTTTTCTGTGGCACTCCTTGGAGCTATAACATATTTTATTGAATAAGGTAAGCGATCCGTTTATGTATTTATCGTGGAAAGGGAAATTGTGTTGAAAGTGTCGTATCTTGACTCCATAACCCAACTTTACTCACTGAAATCTCGGTCTTGCTATAAGAGGGTATATAGCTTTTGTGTAATGGCGTCAATGAGGATGAAGTGGCTGTTTCAGCGGTGGCTTCTCGGCGCTTTGTGTAGGGGGAAAACGTAACAGCAACGGCCGAAAGAAGGGCCCTGTGCTGATACACCAAGTGCTTCTAAGAGTGACCTCCAACCGGAAAATACAGAGAAAGAAGAAAAATGAAGTAAAGAGAAGGAAAAACAGAAAGCAGACGAAGAAGAGAGAGGCAGTAAAAAAAAGTGCAAAGCGCAGGAAACCCAAGCCTAGAAGAGTACTTTTTGACTACAATGATGAAAACAGTGTGGATGTACTCCGAAGAAAAATTTTCAGCTTCAAGGTCAGAAGAGCAGTGGATTTAGTGCCAGTTGCGCTCTCTCTGGACCCAAGAACTCTGTACAGCAGGAGCACACTTTTAATTTCAGTTGTGAAAAGTATAGATAATTTAGCTCGGGGCCATGTTTTGTAATAAAATATGTTTACTTATTTGTTGAAACAGGTTTTTATCCCTTATTTTTGAGCTTAAAACTAAGTGGCTACTTCGCTCGCTCATGTCGGTCAAAGTGCCATTTTGTGAAACTTGAATTGTTTGAAGCCCTTAATTTAATCGTAATGTTATTAAACTGTTCGATATTATACTTCAATTGTTTCAGATCACTGATTTCTAAGCATTTCCGTCCGTTGTTACTCAGCTTAAAAAAATAGGAGTACCCTAGCCTGACTTTTTGCCTGGCTCTTCGCTGCAGACGTGTAGCAATGTGGCAGTGCTCTAGTCATAAGAATACCGAAGTGTACGCTGATGCTACGTCCCATCCCGGCTTCTCGAACGTAAACACGGCGGTGGTGTTACAGCGGATAGCTCTTCGATTGGGCCTGCCAGGTAATAGTACAGGATCCGGTGAGAAGACCTCCCATATATCAAAAGGTTGTTACAAACAAGCAAACAAAGATACAGACAAAATACTTGGCTTTGTGACCAACAAATAGTATGCCATTTTACAAAAAATGGTTCAAATGGCTCTGAGCACTATGGGACTTAACTGCTGAGGTCATCAGTCCCCGAGAACTTAGAACTACTTAAACCTAACTAACCTAAGGACAACACAGACATCCGTGCCCGAGGCAGGATTCGAACCTGCGACCGTAGTGGTCGCGCGGCTCCAGGCTGTAGCGCTTAGAACCGCTCGGCCACTCCAGCCGGCGCCATTTTACAGTAGCGGGTTTTAAATATTCTGTCCGGTAAATGACGTGTTTCATTATTGACCCTTTGGTAGAGCCTGTCCAAAAGTTGCCTGTGGTTCTTCGTGTCATTTCCGGTGGAATGGTGGCCGCTTCTTGGATGATTACCTCCTTAAGTGCTTGCAGGGTTGGGGGACGATGTTTGTTCACTTGGATCTTTAAGTGTTCCCCAGAACAAAATCGCAAAATGATAAATCGGGTGATCTTGGGTGCCAGACGATGTTTCCTCACGAAAAGAGAGACGCCCAGAAAACAACTCTCCCAAAATTTCTACAGAACGCCGAAAAGTGTTAACTGTGGCTCCATCTTGTTGGAACCATACTTCTCCCTTTTCATGGTCACAAACAAACTTGTTTATCTTAGGTAGGAAGTAGGTCTCTATCTCGCGACAGTAGCGATTTTAATTAACTGTTACCTTTGCGCCACTTTCTTCGAAAACACGGACCAGACGCACCAACTTCAGCAACGGCACACCAGACTGTCACAGATGGCTGCGAAGTGCTCGTTGGTGAAATTCCTGAGGCTTTTCTGCTCCCCAGTAGCAGAAAGCTTGTTTATTTACAGTATCCGACAAGTGTAAGTAGGCCTCATCAGAAGAAATCAAAAAAGCATCAGGGGGAATGTTCTGAAGAATTTCCTCGCACAAATCTCTGCGAGTTTCAGAATCTGTCTCACTTAGCTCTTGGGTGACTACCTTTTACTGTGGATGCATATGAGGATCTCTGTGCAGGATTGTTCTTATACTCCTATCCGACAGTCCCACGGTAGCTGCATGTTCAAATGCTGAACGCATTGGCCATTGCTCGACGGACGCTCTAACTTGCACCACATTTTCTGGCGTTATTACAGTCCGAGTCGGCCAATAGAGTCTCTTTTTGGTGCAGAACCTGACGCTCTAAAGTTTGACACCCGAACTCGAACATTGTTTTCTATCAGGAAAGCTCGAACCGGACACGAAATCCCCTCTGAGTGGTAACCACTTCGAACTTTCAGTTACTCCCGGTTGGTCGATCTGGGGGAGGGGACAAAGCAGCGTGGTCATTGGTCCCATCGGATTAGGGAAGAATGGGGAAGGAATTCGGCTGTGCCCTTTCACAGCATTTCCGTGAAGTCATTTAGGGAAATCACGGAAATCCTAAATCAGGAGGTTTGAACCGTCGTCCACCCGAATTCGAGTCCAGTGTGCTAACCACTGCGCCACCTCTCTATCTTCTCAGATAAGAAAGCTGACTATCCACAGGGAGGGTAGACACGTGCTACAGAACATACTTTCCCTGAATTGATCCTCTTCATTGCTTGACCTGCACCCTGCAATCCCATTTAAAATCAAACAAGTTCAGATGTGTGCACTATACTCACAGTTTGTGAATCACTTTATTGCTGGACTACCTACTTCTGAACTAGCATAAAATGGAGGACTTCACGCTGTTAATGCCTTGTGTCTCACCACTCTAATAATAATAATCACAATAATAATAATAATAATAATAATAATAATAATAATAATAATAATGCGTGCAGCCTTATGTAGTTACTGCTGTGCCCTGCTGTCAGTTAATTCATTTATCTGTTTCGAAGCTAGTAATGAAGCAATTTCTGAACGACGGCAAGTTCTGTCTACAACTTGGAGAAGAAATTTTCTTGAGATATTTAGCATTTGTTATGCATATGTCACACTATTATCAACAGCGACTAGTGGGAGAAAGCACAACTTACGTGTGTAGTGGGTGGACAATGTGAGGAACCTGTAACCTCCACCCGATTAATGCTACTAACTGAGAAAAAGTAATTATTGATAACTTACATAATCGGTATTAGAGTGTTGCAAAATTGTGATACTGGTAATGATCATTTGAAAATAATTTAGTTTCGTGACGGAAACAAAATCAAATCGTTTAGTGCCGCGCGGTTTGAGGTGCCATGTCACGGAATGCGCGGCGCTTCTCGCCGGAGGTTCGAGTCCTCCATCGGGCATGTGTGTGTGTTGTTTTTAACATAGTTTAAGTAGTGTGTAAGTCTAGGGACCGATGATCTCAGCAGTTTGGTCCCTTAGCAATTCATACAGATTTGAACAAATCGTTTAGTTTTTACCCCTCAGAAAACTTCATTTTACCCCACGGGGCGAAGTGGTTGGCAACCACAGGCCTGCACGAACTCAGCTGAACTGGCGCCGGCGCCGATGAGGAAAACGGGAGCCCGCGCTTAAGAACGTATGCAACGGACATGGGAATAGAATCGTAAACAATGGCAGAGGAAGATCAGTACCATCTGTGCAAGTAATTTCACATGTTACAGGTAAAATACGGTTGTTATTTTATTTTGTTTTTAGAAACAAAGGGGCAAGCATGCACAGTGGAATACAATTATAAGACAAAATGAATTGTATAGGACTTTATTGATAAACTTATTTATGAATCGTAATAGCATAAACAGTGATGTACGAATCACACAGTGCTTAACAATTCCAGAGATCAAACACGTAATAGTGGAATAGAGAAATGTGATTTCAAGGACCAGTGTTAAATAACTGTGTATGAAAAGGGTACAAGTTAGGGGATGGGCCTATGCATTAAGTTTGAAATGGCGGAACTGTAGTTTTACTTTGAGGGGACGCATTGGGAAATGATTTTTGCTTGTTAATATGTCGATCACTTCGAGAATGTTAAGATCATGTGATTAATCATTACTTTATGAAAGACAAAACGCCTCAGGAGACTAAAGACAAGCTTGATAAACATTACGGTGACTCTGCACCTTCGATTATTTTATAAGTGATTTCAAAATTTTCGGAGTGGCCATATGGGCACAAGTGACGCTGAACGTTCTGGACGCTCTGTGGAGGTTAAGACTCCAGAAAACATTGATAAAATCCATGATATGGTGACGGTTGGCAAAAAAGTTAAGGTGCGTGTGATTGCTAGTGCAAGGATGGTTTGTAGCTGTTCAGGAAGAATCCACAGGACTTCAAGCGTCGTTTCATCACAGTGGATGAAACATGGATACGCTCCTACACTCCTGAGACAAAACAACAATCTAAACAATGGGTTACCAAGGGAGAATATGCACCAAAAAAGGCGAAGACCATTCCCTCGGCCGGGAAGGTTATGGCGACTGTCTTTTGGGATTCGCAAGGGATAACCCTCATCGTCTACCTGGAAAATGGTAAAACTATTACAGGTGCATATTATTCATCGTTATTGGACCGTCTGAAAACCGAGCTGCAAGAAAAACGCCGGCGATTGAACAGCAAAAATGTCCTTTTCCATCACGAAAATGCACCAGCACACACCTCAGCAGTTGTCGTCGCTAAATTATTGGAAATAGGATTCCAACTCGTTTCACATCCCCCCTATTTTCAGACTTGACTCCCTCGGACTACTATTTGTTTCTCAATTTGAAGAAATAGCTGGCGGGACAAAGATTTTATTCAAAGAGGAGGTGATTGGAGCAACTAATAGCTATCTTACAGACTGGGAAATACATTTTAACCGGAACAGGATCTTTATTCGTTTCCATCCTTTTTTACCAGGTGTACCGGTATGAAATGAGCGTTAAGATACAAATGTGTCGATAGAGAACATTTGTTGTGAACGAGCCTTAATTTTTTTTGTTTGGTTGGTATGACATCTTTTAAAGATATTTATCATACATCAAGTCATGGAACAAACAACATCATATGTTTTCATCGTGTTAACAATGTCGAATTTTGTACCAGAAAGTGATGATTTGCGGAAAGCATTAATTTTTTTGTTTTCATTTGAAAAAAAAGTGCTGCAGAGTCGCATCGAAAGCTTGTCGAGGCATATGGTGATCATGCTTTATCAGAAGCAACATGCAAAAGATGGTTTCAACGGTTCAGAAACAATGATTTTGATGTAAGAAATGAAGAACGTGGAAGACCACCAAAAAATTTCGAAGACGCCGAATTGCAAGCAATATTGGATGAAGATGTTACTTTGAGTCAGAAGCAAATGGCAGCAATGCTAAATGTTGCACAACAAACAATTTCTGACCGTTTGAAAGCTATGGGAAAAATCCAAAAGTGTGGAAAATCGGTGCCACGTAAGTTGAATGAAAGACAGATGGAAAATCGAAAAACCATTTGTCAAATATTGCTTCAAAGACAAGAAAGAAAATCAATTTTGCATCGAATTGTTAATGTCGATGAAAAACGGATTTATTTTAAGAATCCTAAAAGGGAAAAATCATGGGTCAATCCGGGACAACCATTAACATCGACTGCAAAACCAGATCGATTCGGAAGAAGACAATGCTCTGTGTTTGGTGGGATCAGGAAGGTGTGGTGTATCATGAGCTTCTAAAACCCGGTGAAATTGTGAATATCGTGCGGTAGCGTTCTCGCTTCCCGCGCGAGGGTTCCCGGGTTCGATTCCCGGCGGTGTGCCGGCCGCGGTGGTCTCGCGGTTCTAGGCGCGCAGTCCGGAACCGTGTGACTGCTACGGTCGCAGGTTCGAATTCTGCCTCGGGCATGGATGTGTGTGATGTCCTTAGGTTAGTTAGGTTTAAGTAGTTCTAAGTTCTAGGGGACTAATAACCACAGCAGTTGAGTCCCATAGTGCTCAGAGCCATTTGAACCATTTGAACCAACCCGGCGGTGTCAGGAATTTTCTCTGCCTCGTGATGAGAGGGTGTCGTATGATGTCCTTAGGTTAGTTAGGTTTAAGTAGTTCTAAGCTCTGGGGACTGATGACCATAGATGTTAAGTCCCATAGTGAATACTAATCGCTACAGACAGCAAATGATCAATTTGAAATATGCATTGATCGAAAACAGACCAGAATGGGCCAGAAGACATGGCAAAGTATTTTTTTTTTTTACTCGACAATGCACCTGCACACAAAGTAAAACTGTTTTAGGATAAAATCAAAACACGTGGCTGGGAGCTGCTACCCCACCCGCCGTATTCACCAGACATGGCCCCTTCCGACTACCATTTGTTTTCATCAATGGGACACGCATTGGCTGAGGAACACTTCGATTCCTACGAAGAAGTCGAAAATTGTTTGGTTTGCTTCAAAAGACGAACATTTCTATTGGCATGGTGTCTACAAATTGCCAGAAAGGTGGTCAAAATGTATAAAAGCAATGGTCAGTACTTTGAATCAAATGTTTTTACTTTTGAATTCAAAATTAGTGTTTCATATTCACACAAAAAACGCTTATTTAATACCGGTACACCTGGTACATACAGGTGAATCCCTGAAGATGTGGCTCTAACGCCGAGAAACTAATAGGATCGGAAATGAAGATGTATCTCGCAGCTGAAGCAGTCTACAGCTGTGGATGCCCCCCAATGCAAAATTTTCTGCATACGGACGAAGCTCACTTTGTCGAGCCATTGCGCCTACTGAAAACGGCACGTAGACCGCTATCGGTATATAACACAGCTGACACGGCAGCCCCCGCAAATACAGGAGGTCCTTCGGCCAGACCCTGTGTTATTGGAGAGGGCAGCAAATACTCGACAGCTGCGGTGCGGCGTGACGCTGGGCAGCCGGGTTGTGACTCGGCACGTGTGTCTGCGCGCGCCCCTCCCGGGCGTCCTTGACCTCCGCGGCCGCTGGGTCACCAATTCCTCAGCGGACACGCCCACCGGCCGGCGTGCCCCGTCTGCAGACGCCGCCGGCCTCCTGCGTGAGGCAGCCGTCAGGGCCGCGTGGCGTCGCTTCGCCGCCCTGCTAACTCCGGTCTCCTCCCTCTGACTTCCGGTCCTCTTTACTCACCTCTGAATGGATGCAACGAGGCTTAGACGACTTATGCACACAGCGCATGTAGCACATGCTACAGGCCTCACTTTGCCAGGCGCCAGCTGCACTGCCCAGATTTTGTATGAGATTTAATTTACCGGATTATTTCGTCGTGGTTATTTTGCCAGATGTACAGAGGGTCCAAAAAAATGTTGCCACTGTTTAAAAGTCCATAACTTGCAAACTGATAGACGGAGCTATCTCATTTTTGGTGAAAGTGTAGCTCAAAGCCCAACTTAAAGCTATCACTGTAGGTATTCGAAATGGTCACCATTAATATCGACACACAAACGACGCCGCCGAACTGCACCACGAACTACTGACTGCAACGTGTTCAGTTGGATATTTGCACATGAATGTACGATGGATTCTTGAAGTTCATCCGATGTGCTTGGCTTTCGTCGATAAACGACGTCCTTTAGTGTTCCCCAGAGGTAAAAATTCAGAGCAAGTCAGGTCTGGGGACGTGGTGGATTCTCCAAAGCACCTCTACGGCTTATCCATCTTCCTGGTAGATTTTCGTCGACATACCCTAACACGATTTTCGTAGTGGTTTGGAGCGCCGTCTAGTTGAAAGTAAACTCTTCCGTCTCCATACAAGTCTCGGATGGCAGGTAAAATGGATGTCTGAAGCTACTGAAGGTACATCTCACCGGTAACTGTGCCGTCTAAGAAGAATGGCCCAATCAAGCCCCGGTAAGACAACCCACACCACACATTTACTCTTGGCTAATTCACGGCTTTGTCCACATGGACGTTCGGATTTTCGGCGGCCCAGTAGAAGCAACTGTGGCGATTTACTGTGCCATTGAGTTTGAACTGTGCCTCATTAGATCACACAATCATCTCTGCAAACCCTTCATCGTTGGGCACCATGTTAGAAAACCACTCGTAATACTCCAGTCTACGATCTGGGACATCCTCGTTGATTGCGTGTAGCAATGGTAAGATGTAGCACTTCCACTTTGCTGTCTTCAAAACTTGCCGAACACTTCAGCGACTCACTCCAGTTTCACGGGCACACTGTCTCACAGACTTCTGTGGTGAGCGAGTGAATTGTTGTAACACACGACGGGAGTTAGCTGGACTTGTTACTGTTACAGCTCGCCTAGATCGTTGTTTGTGTACATCTTTAACACAGCCTTCGGCTTCAAATTTGCCTCGAATGCGACGAATCGTTAAACTTGTCGGTGGCTCTGCTTGATACTCATTTCGCCATTGCCGTTGAACCTCGTTAATGTTTTCGTACTTAAAACACCACTTCAAAACTGACTTCCTTTCATCGAATGTAAGCCTTGCGCCAGCCATGTTTACTCGAGTAACTAGATGCAATTAAGAACAAAACACTGACTATCTACTGACTGTCATCTGACGAAACAAAACGACGCAATACAACGCTTGTGTGGCGATTGACGGAACCCTAAACTATTATACTACCAAAGATAAGATAACTACCTCAATTAGTTTGCCAGTTATGGACTTTTAAGCAGTGGATACATTTTTTTGGACCACTCTGTACATTGAAGAGCTAAAGAAACAGTTATAGGCATGTCTATTGAAATACAGAAATATGTAAACAGGGAGAATACGGCGTTGCGGTAACGCTTTATAAGACACCAAGCGTCTGACGTAAATGTTAGATCACTTATTGTTGCTTCAATAGCGGGTTATCAGCGTTTAAGTGAGTTTGGCCGTGTTCTTATAGTCGGCGCACAAGCGATGGGACACAGCATCTCCGAGGTAGAGAAGAAGTGGGGAATTTCCCGTACGACCATTTCACGAGTGTATCATGGATATCAGGTATCCGGTAAAACATGAAATATCCGACATCGCTGCAGCCGGAAAAAAGATCCTGCAATAACGGGACCAACGACGACTGAAGAGAATCGTTCAACGTGACAGAAGTGCAACTCTTCCGCAAACTGCTGCAGATTTCAGTTCTGGGCCATCAACAAGTGTCAGCGTGCGAAGCATTCAACTGAACATCATCGATATGGGCTTTCGGAACTGAAGGCCCACTGGTGTACACTTCATGACTGCACGACACAAAGCTTTCCGCCTCGACTGCGCCTGTCAACACTGACACTGAACTGTTGATGACTGAAAACGTGTTCCCTGCTCGGACAAGTCTCGTTTCAAATTGTATCGAGCGGATGGGCGTGTAAGGGTATGGAGACCATGAATCCATGGAACCTGCAAGCCAGCAGGGGAGTGTTCAAGCTGGTGGAGACTCTGTAAAGGTGTCGGGCATGTGCTGTTGTAGTTATTTGCCGGCCCCTGATACGTCTGATACGACTCTGATAGGTGAAACGTACGTAAGCGTCCTGCCTGCTCACCTGCATCCATTAATGTCTATTGTGCATTGCAACGGACTTGGGCAATTCCAGCAGGACAATGCGACACCCCACACGTCCAAAATTGCTACAGAGTGGCTCAAGAAACACTCTTCTGAAGTTAAACACTTCCGCCAGCCACAAAACTCCACAGAAATGAACATTATTTAGCGTATATGGGATGCCTTGCAACGTTCTGTTCAGAAGAGGTCTCCACCCCTCTCGTACTCTTACGGATTTATGGACGAGCCTGCAGGATTCATGGAGTCATTTCCTTCCAGCATTTCTTCAGACATTGGACGAATCCATGCCACGTCATGTTGCGGTACTTCTGCGTGCTCGCGGGGGTTCTTAAACGATATTAGGCAAGTGAGCCCGTTTCTTTGGCTCTTCAGTGTAATTTCCGATAAACTAGGATCATTTATTCAAGAGAAAGAGCTTCACAAATTGAGCACGTTAATAATGTGTTGGTCCATCTCTCGCCATAATTCAAACAGTTCTTAGGCTTGACATTAATTGACAGAGTTGTAGGATGTTCTCCTGAGGGATATCGTACCAACTGGCGCGTTTGATTGTCAGAATCCCGAGGTGGTTGGGAGGCCCCCGCCCATTATGCTCCGAACGTTCTCAACCGGGGAGAGATCTGGCGACCTTTCTGGCCAAGACAGCTTTTGGCAAGCACGAAGACAAACACTAGAAACTCTCACCGTGTGCCGGCGGGCATTGTCTTGCCATTTCTTTTTATAGCAGGATCTCTTTGGTTGTCGTCCGCAGCTCGTGGTCCCGCGGTCGCGTTCTCGTTTTCTGAGCACGGGGTCCCAGGTTCGATTCCCGGCGGGGTCAGGGATTTTCAGCTGCCTCGAGATGGCTGAGTGTTTGTATTGTCCTCATAGTTTCATCATCATTCATGAAAGTGGCGAAATTGGAAATTGGGAATTTGCAAGGGCGCTGATAACCGCGCAGTTGAGCGCCCCACAAACCAAAACATCGTCATCATCAACATCATCTTTAGTTGTCATCGACGGCACCCTTATAGGACAGCGGTTCATCGACGATATTCTACTCCCCGTTTTGTTGCCCTTAATGGCAAGCTATCCGGAGCTTGTACTTCAGCAAGATAATACCCGCCCGCTCAGGGCAAGAGCTTTTACCGCTTGTCTTCATACTCGCCAAAGACTGTCTTGGCCAGCAAGCTCGCCGAATCTTCTTCCCATCTGAGAACGTTTGGAGCATTATGGGCTGGACCCTCCAACCATCTCGGGACTCTCACGATCTAACGTGCAAATTGGGCAGAATTTGGCACAATATCCTCGAGGAGGACATCCAACAACTCTATCAATCAATGCCAAGCCGAATAACTGCTTGTATGAGGCACAAAGGTGGACCAACGCGTTATTGACTTGCTCAGTTTGTAACACTCTATATCTCTTGAATAAATCGTCCAATTTTTCTGAAATTATAATAATTTGTTTGTCTGTACATGTATAGTTTTCGATTTCCGTCCCATTCGGATAATTCCGTCGTGTATGTGGAAGGAAGCAATATGTTGCCCAACTCTTCTTCGAACGTAAGCTCTCGCAACTTTAACAATAACGTACTGTTTGATACATAACGCCTCCCTTGCAGTGACTCGTTGAGTGACTCCATAACACTTCCGGGCATATTGAACGATCCCGTGACGGAATGTGCCGTTGTTCGTTGGATCTTCTCTTTCTGTTAACCCTACTTGGTAAGGCTGCCAGACTGATGAATAATACCTGAGAATCTCTCGAACAAGTGTTTTGTAAGCCTCTTCTTTTGTGGATGAATTATAGTTCCTTAAGCTTGGTCCATCGAATTTCAGTCTAGCATATTTTTTTCGCACAATTTCTTTTATGTGGCCATTCCACTTAAAGTCGCTTCACATGGTCACTGCTAGGTATTTTACGGAAGTTACTGTCTCCAGTGCTTTTTCACCAATAGCGTTATCTAACAATAATGGATCTTCTCACCTACTTAAGAGCAATGTAGTTCAGTTGTTAATGTTGAGGGTAAATTACCAGTCAACGCACCAATAATCCGTCCACTTCAGGTCTTCCAGCACCACATTCTTCCTATAAATACCAGCTTTGTCTACATAAAGCGGTAAGTTTCCGTCTTCATACATTAGGTCATATTTGTTGGCCTTATAACATTCCCTTGGACTCCCGCTGCAATTTTTAACTCCTCTGTTACCAAGCGGACTATTGTTTAATGTAACTATACAATGGGGCTCACACAACCGATGTTTACTTCACTTAAAACTTCCAGCCTGAAAGGCCGTGATAGATATTTAAAGTTGTTTCCTGACGTTCGTCTCCTACTGCGGAAGACATGTTCTGAGGTAAAATGTCAATTGGATCAAGGAGACAGCCAATAAAAGACCAGCTAACGGGTGCCGCAATGTGTATAATTCCTTTACAGCATGGACACACTGCAAAGAGGTGTTGGATATGCTCATAAAATCAAACTAGAAATTCTATTGATATTGTAGAAAGACAGCAGTGGGTAATTTAATTTCCTGAATGTAACAGTGATCACACGAGTCAAGGATACTTTGTGTCATAAAGTGCACCGAAAAGCTACACATGCTGATGATTCCTTCATAACAAATCCAAAGAACACAAAAAGAGATATCATTAAGACATTGTTGGACAGGACTATTAAAATTCGTGGGCCGTTTTATTTAGGAGATGAGCTAAATCACTTATCGTCGGCTTTCAAGAAAAATATTTACTCCAGTAAGGCGGCGGTTCGAGTACTCTGTTCAATAAGAGAGAAAGTAGGACTAATGAGAGACAACGGCTACAAATTGGAAATGTTTTCTTCCCGTTTGTTAACAAAATTATGGATTCCGTCTCGGAATCGTTCAAAGTAATCAATTTCTGAAGTAACCGATTTTCGGTCTTTTTAATTCCTATCATTTCCTGTAATGTACGTAGGAGTCGAAGAAAAACTGGAAAACTTAGGCTCTATCAATTTCAAGATACTTAGAATCAAAATATTATATTAAACAGGCAAATAAAAGAAAACTCAGCTGTAACATCGTTCGCTGCTTTTTTCGAAAAGTGATAAATGGCTGAATACAAAAAAAAAATCTGCAGTACTCTTCTGTTGAAGAACTCTGTTTTTCGTGTTAATTTCTCCGTTTTCAAGAGCAATAAGCAGGTAAAGGCATATTACGTAAACACATCCACAGAGAAAAACTACTTTCTATTTTTATTGTATACTGTAAATGAATTGTTGTTAAGTTTCTTTTATTACTGTTGTCGTAGTTTCCTTCCTCTTTTATTATTTCATAGAAACTACAGGAGAGTCTTTAATCTTCAAATGCAAAAGAAGCGCCGTAGTTCATTGCTACGTTACTTCGTAAAAATATATCCACAAGTGGCTCAAGTTCAAATGGCTCTGAGCACTATAGGACTTAACATCTGAGGTCATCAGTCCCCTAGAACTTAGAACTACTTAAACCTAACTAATCTAAGGACATCACACACATCCATGCCCGAGGCAGGATTCGAACCTGCGACCGTAGCGGTCGCGCGGTTGCAAACTGTAGAGCCTAGAACCGCTTCGTCACACCGGTCGTCCAAATATATCCACAAAAGGGTTGGTGCCATTCTGCATTGCCGACACGTTTGACCGAGTGGTTCTAGGCGCTTCGCCCTGGAACCGCTCGACCGCTACGGTCGCAGGTTCCAATCCTGCCTCGGGCATGGATGTGTGTGATGTCTTTAGGTTAGTTAGGTTTAAGTAGTTCTAGGAGACGAGTGACCTCAGATGTTAAGTCCCATAGTGCTCAGAGCCATTTGAACCATTTTTGAACCATTCTGAAATACAATGGATATTCGGTGACGACAGCGAGAAACTCCGTTGAGACCAGATAGCGGTTAAGTCTTTTGCACACTACGCGTACATCATGACACTCGGCAACAGGGATATTATTGTCTCTGCAATGCTCTACCATTTCTTATGCCATATGTTTGTTGTTCGTTTATGTCGGCATTGTTATTATCACAGCACGGATCGCTTTTCCTCTATTCTATAATAACGCAATATTTCAAACCAATGCAAATTGTTTGAAAAAATGTTTATTAAAACGAAATATTGTAGGACTGCTGGTATGGGTTATTGATATTTCGGTTTTTTACTCGATTATTAGTGAAAAGTAAAGAACATCTGTTATAACCGAGAACAAACAAACACCGAAAAATACCGATTATTCAGAACTAAAATACCGGTTTCGGTTTTAAGCGGCCGATTTTTCGAAGATACAACCCGCAAGCGCAGACGAAACGCCAGGAAGTAGTTTTTATGTATGACCACGATCACTCAGCCAAGCATATTTAACCGAAGAAGTATTGTTTGATGGTGCAGATTGTGTCCTATCAGCTGTTTGCATACGTTACTCAAGTTGCGCCCTATTTTTTTCCCTCTATTCGATACAGTACTTTGTTAGTTATTCTATCTATCCATCTAATCTTCAGCAATCTTCTGTAGCACCACAGCTGAAAACCTATTCTCTTCTTGTCTGTAGTGCTTGTTGTTTACGTTTCAATTCCGTAAAAGGCTACACTCTAGACCAATACTTTCAGCAAACACTTTCCAACACCTTGGACGTTAAAGTATTTCTCTAAGTCAGAAACATCTTTGTTATTACTGACAGTCCGCATTTTATATCCTCTCTTCTTCTAACAGCATAAATTGTTTTGCTACCCAAACAGCAAACTCGTCTCCTGCTATTAGTGTCTCATTTCCTAATCTAATTCCCTAAGCACCGTCTGATTTACTTTTACCATAATTCAAATGGTTCAAATGGCTCTGAGCACTATGGGACTTAACTTCTGAGGTCATCAATCCCCTAGAACTTAGAACTACTTAAACATCACACACATCCATGCCCGAAGCAGGATTCGAACCTGCGGCCTTAGCGGTCGCGCGCTCCCAGACTGAACCGCCTAGAACCGCTCGGCCACTCTGGTCCACTTACCATATCCAGTTGCCATGGTTTCACTTTTCGTGATGCCCATCTTATAACTTCTACAACTACATGTACAGCCCGCAAACCATTTCATTGTGTGTGGCGGAAGGTATGTCTGGTGTGCGACGAATGGTACCATGCCATAAACGACTGTCGATAAGATTCCGTGTGAGCTCTAATTTATGTGCAAAATGACTGATACTGCAACGCGAAGAAAAAGTGAACACAACGAAAACGGCGCTACGAAAACGTAAACTGAACATACTGATCCCATGCTTACGTTATAACAGGCTATTGCATTTAACAGGTTGCCATTATCTGGTACGGGATTGGCAGTGTGGTCCGTTTATTTGCTATTGCAATTCGCTGTAGTGAACGGCGACTCCGTGTGGTCAACACTTTGTCGCCCACAACAGTTGACTTGGCAGCGGCATTTTTCTCTCGAATCGAAATATTCACTGAGTAGTAAGTGAACAGCTCCGTGCCTGTAGCACCATGAAGACGAAGCGTCGAAAGCGTCGGCAACCCACGATCTGGCCGTGATTAAAGGCATTGGACATCTCAAATCTTACCCACATTGGGCTCAACTGCCACAGCCACAGCTAATACTAGGTTCGACAACACCCTGTCACGTGAGATATCTGACTACACCTTTCGTTGTGGCAACGGAAGCGCCATGTCTCAATTTTTCTTGCCTTCAAACAGCAGCAACTATCTCCTTTCAAACGGTCATGAGTGTATGTCGTTTTCAATTAGACTTATACCTTACATTTTTTTAGTTAACTTATTGGCTACATTCCGTGCAGCCCTGGTCGAAGCAGCTATTACTCGACAAAGCGAACCGCAGACCCAGTCGCATCGGGAACTAAAGGGGCCCTCACACGTTCAGTAATATTGTCAAACCTTCGAAGTATCAACCGTCTGCGAGCGCGGATTGACGTACTGTCTGTACTAGAAATATTGACGAGCGCTATTGATGGCTCTCAAATTATTTTCAATTTTGTCTATACATATTGAACGTGTAAGATCAGGTACTGACGGACAATGACTCCATTCACATGCTGTCACAGCTTCATAAACCAACCACACGGCGTTAGTGTGAAGCAATTTGTCTTTGTGTGTATCATACCTGAGATTCAATTTTTCAAGTAATATTTTAACACAAAACAATTTTAATAGACATATGCGAGCGTAACCACTTTAGGAGGTCAACGGAGGGTTCTCTACCTCACTGCTTACTTTATTAATTTGAAAATATAGGATAGGTTGGTGAATTACATAACAATTTGAAAAACCGTTCCACCTCGAAATATACGTCCTGTATCTGCAATGACTAGCAAAGGTCTGAAAATGCATGTCAGTTTCACCAAATTACAACAAAACGCAAAAAACTTCGTTCGTTGCCTGAACAGGTCCTTGACAAGCCGATATGATAGCTTGACAGGTAAACATTTTACTAATTGTGTTTACTGATACTAGAGAACTAAACTTTGATCCAGAAACCCCTAGGTTACTCCTGATCTCTTGTCAACTGCGATTGCCTCTCTCATTAACGTATTTTGTTTCTCTATGTTATCTCGTTGTTGTTGTTCTGATCTTCAGTCCACACACTGGTTTGATGCACCTCTCCATGCTACTCTATCCTGTGCAAGCTTCTTCATCGCCCAACACCTACTGCAACCTACATCCTTCTGAACCTGCTTAGTGTATTCATCTCTTGGTCTCCCTCTACGATTTGTACCCTCCACGCTGCCCTCCAGTACTAAATTGGTGATCCCTTGATGCCTCAGAACATGTCTTACGAACCGAGCCCTTCTTCTAGTAAAGTTGTGCCACAAACTCCACTTCTCCCCAATTCTGTTCAATACCTCCTCATTAGTGATGTGATATACCCGTCTAATCTTCAGCATTCTTCTGTAGCACCACATTTCGAAAGCTTCTTTTCCCTTCTTGTCCAAATTATTTATCGTCCACGTTTCACTGCCATACATGGCCACACTCCATGCAAATACTTTCAGAAACGACTTCCTGACACTTAAATCAATGCTCGAAGTTAACAAATTTCTCTTGTTCAACAACGCTTTCCTTGCCATTGCCAGTCTACATTTTATATCCTCTGTACTTCGACCATCATCAGTTATTTTGCTCCCCAAATAGCAAAACTCCTTTACTACTTTAAGTGTGAATTCCTAATCCAATTCCCTCAGCATCACCCGACTTAATTCGACTACATTCCAATATCCTCGTTTTGCTTCTGTTAATGTTCATCTTATATTCTCCTTTCAGGACACTGTCCATTTCCGTTCAGCTGCTCTTCCAGGTCCTTTGCTGTCTCTGGCACAATTACAATGTCATCGGCGAACCTCAAAGTTTTTGTTTCTTCTCCATGGATTCTAATTCCCACTCCAAATTTTTCTTTTGTTTCCTTCACTGCTTGCTCAATATACAGATTGAATAACATCGGGGAAAGGCTACAACCTTGTCTCACTCCCTTCGCAACCACTGCTTCCCTTCATTGCCCCTCGACTCTTATAATTGCCATCTGGTTTCTGTACACATTGTAAATAGTCTTTCGCTCCCTGTGTTTTACCCCTGCCACCTTCAGAATTTGAAAGAGAGTATTCCATTCAACATTGTCAAAAGCTTTCTATAAGTCTACAAATGCTAGAAACGTAGGTTTGCCTTTCCTTAATCTATTTTCTAAGATAAGTCGTAGGGTCAGTATCGCCTCACATGTTCCAATATTTCTACGGAATGCAAACTGATCTTCACCGAGATCGGCTTCTACCAGTTTTTCCATTCGTCTGTAAAGAACTCGTGTTAGTATTTTGCAGCCCTGGCTTATTCAACTAATCGGCAATTTTCACATCTGTCAACACCTGCTTTCTTTCGGTTTGGAATTATTATATATAAGTCTGAGGGTGTTTCGCCTCTCTCATACATCTTGTTCAGTAGATGGTAGAGTTTTGTTAGGTGTGGCTCTCCCAAGGCTGTCAGTGGTTCTAATGGAATGTTGTCTGCTCTCGGGGCCTTGTTTCGTCTTAGGTCTTTCAGTGCTCTGTCAAACTCTTTACGTAGTGTCGTATCTCCTATTTTACCTTCCTCTCCATTCTCTTCCATAATATTGTCCTCAAGAACATCGCCCATCTTCCACCTTCTTCCACCTTTCTTGCTTTCCCTTCTTTGCTTAGAACTGCGTTTCTATCTGAGCTCTTGATATTCATGCAAGTGGTTCTCTTTTCTCCAAAGGTCTCTTTAATTTTCCTGTAGGCGGTATCTATCTTACCCCTAGTGATATGCGCCTCTACATCCTTACATTGGTCCTCTAGCCATCCCTGCTAAGCCATTTTGCACCTCCTGTCGATCTCATTTTGAGACGTTTGTATTTCTTTTTGTCTGCTTCATTTACTGCATTTTTATGTTATCTCCTATCAACATTAATAACTCTTTGTACGATGCGGATGTCTCAGAAAATAATTTATGAAATATGTCGGGTCTGTGGTTATGATTTGTCAGTAAATTAACATGCCACCAGTCACCCGTTTCTTTCAAGCGTTCTCGGACCCGTTTCCTCCTGGCTATAGTTAATATAATTGCAGCACTAGATTTCTTTTGGGTGTTCGACATCTTAACCTTGTGAAACCGTGCTGTCAGCTACAATTTTTGTCAATATTGTTGATGGTGTAATGTTGCTTCAGTATACTGGAGCTTTCAGAAACTAGTGATGTCAATAAACAGCGACCGTGTACCCTTAAGCTGGCCATGTGACTAGTTACAGACAAGTCCCAGGGCAAAGTGGTGGTCGCTATTACCTAGCAGTATGATCGCCGAAAATGGCTTTGCAGGCAGGTGCGACGTCTTGCTGTTCGCAATGAGGAGTGAAACTGCAGACGGAAAACGTGACGGAATGATCTTGAGGTGTGAAAATTACGGCAGAATGAACACGATGCCGAACGGACTGGGATTCTCAGGTATTTACTCCAAAACAAAAATGGTTCAAATGGCTCTGAGCACTATGGGACTTAACATCTGAAGTCATCAGTCCCCTAGAACTTAGAACTACTTAAACCTAACTAACCGAAGGACATCACACACATCCACGCCCGAGGCAGGATTCGAACCTGCGACCTTAGCAGTCGCGCAGTTCCGGACTGAAGCGCCTAGAACCGCTCGGCCACCGCGGCCTTCACTCCAAAATGGAATAAGCAAAGTGCACACAATAAACATGCCATTAAAAAAGTGTCATTTTTAATAACTGAAAAAATAAGCAAAGTGCACACAATAAACATGCCATTAAAAAAGTGTCATTTTTAATAACTGGAAAAAATCTTTTATTTTATGGTCGAATTCGGTGTTATTTTTTGTAACATTTGGTGTTATTTTTTGTCACTTTCGATGCTAGTTCTTGCCCAGATGGGTGTTATTTTTTACCAGACTCGTCGTAATTTTTGCAGTTAATATTTTTGCCAAGTTCGTTATTATTTATTTGCCAAATTGAGTGTATTTTTTGCCAAATTTTGTGTATTTTTTTGCCAAATTCGGTGTAATTTTTGCTACATTTGGTACCATTTTCTGCCTAAGTCAGTGTTGTTTCTTCCAATAAAATACAATTTTTTTTGCCAAGTTCACTGACATTTTTTGGCAACTTGGTGTTATTTTTAGCCTTGTTTTTTGCCGTATTTTGTTTTGCATATTTGTCAAATTCTGTGTTATGTTTGCTAATTTCGGTGCTATTTTTGTGGTTACATCAAAGTTCATTATGCGGGAAATGAACTATCTATTTAAGATTATACACAAATCTGAGCCTTGATGAAGTTAGAAGTCAAAATGCCGTTTAACATTCAGTTGCGAATGTTAGTAAGCTGCCATTGTCTGATTTATAATATATGGAAAAATTATAAATTTCTCAATGTCTCGTAAAATTGCGGATTTTCTTTTAGTTTGATAAAAACTGTTAATTTAGCGTTATTTTTCGCGTTATTATTTTCGTGGAATTTTCCTATCCCTAGTTATTGGGCAGTCATTTCATCTATGTTATGTTCATCAACTCAGCGAAAACTTCACAACTATTATCTCACAAAACAAGACTGTGTATGGATTTAGTTCCAAAAGGTGCCAGAATAAACGAGTCATCGTATGCAAGCGAGACTACACGTAATGGGCAATCAAATAAAAACGAGAGACATGGAAAATAGTAAGTAAGCTGTTTATTATTTCAAAAGTAACTGAAATAACTCTTAATAGCCTACATTTATCCAGTATGAGACAAGATGGGCAATGCCTTCATGGAAAAATGTTTGCAGTTGCCTACGGGACAATGATTATACCCAGGCGTGCACCAGTTCGTCCGAAAAAGTCGATCGTTACGAATGCCTTTCTTCAGGGCATCAAAAATATGGAAATCACATGGTGGGATATCGGTACTGTATGCACGGTGTGTAAGGGCTTTCCTAGTGAAACTTCTGGTGTGTACTTGAAACAATATCGACAGCATGTGGGCAGACTTTGTCCTGCTACAGAATGATGCCATCCGTCAATATTCCTGGGCGTTTGTACAAGACGACGCGCTTCGATTTTTGCAAAGTGTCCACGTACCAACGTGCCATAATTATGACACTGTGTTCCAGAAAGTCAATGAGCAACGACCCTTTGCAGTCGAAGAGAGAGATCATCATTTTATCGTAGGTGGCATGCCTGTTGTTTCGAATACCCTGCAAGAAGTTTCGCTGGGAAGCCTTTAGACATCCTCCATTCAGTCAAGATCTCTCCCCTCGCTATTTTTGGTTTTGTTCCCCCGAAGAAAGACCTTCGTGGCCATCAATTTACTTCGGACGAAGAAGTGCTCAATTGGAATCATGGCTCCTTAGGCAACCGCAAATATTTTCCCATGAAGACGTTGACTGTCTTGCACAGTGTGATAAATGTGTTAACAGTTATGGCGATTACTTTTGAAATAATAAACAGTTTATTTACTTTTTTTCGTCTGTTACATTTCCATTTTACTATCTCTTATAGTCTCATTTTTGCGAACCAATGAAGCATCGGAGCTACCGAAACATGAATTCATACACTTTACAGTGTGAACAAATGATTTCACAGTGATAGTTTGCGAGAACTTTCGCAAAAAAAGGAAGTTTTAGTCAATGCTTAATCGTTGTGTTACCCAGGCATTGGCGTCTACATGTGCAGTATGCAATCGATCGACTTGGAAGAATGCCGGAATATGTGCCGTTACTACCTCCACTCCCAGTTTCTCTCTGTGTTGTCACACAGGGCAGGTCTTCCGTTTGCTTTGTTGGGTAATACACGAGAATCTTATGGCCATCTCTCCATTGGCAAAATATTCCGGATTAATCCCCGATTCACATCTGTTGTAGGGGGATGCCATGGGGAGGTGGCCATAAAAAAAGATGGAACAACAAACGATGGATAATAGTCAACAAGTCGGAGCATGGAATATCAGAAGTCTGAATGTAATAGGAAAGCTAGACTATTCGAGAAAGGAAGTGCAAAGGCCCAATCTACACTACTGGCCATTAAAATTGCTACACCACGATTACGTGCTACAGACTCGAAATTTAACCGTCAGGAAGAGGATACTGTGATATGGAAATGATTAGCGTTTCACGGCATTCACACAAGGTTGGCGCTCATGGCGACACCTATAACGTGCTGACATGAGCAAAGTTTCCATCCGATTTCTCATACACAAACAGCAGTTGACCGGCGTTGCCCGGTGAAACGTTGTTGTGATACCTGGTGTAAGGAGGAGAAATGCGTGCCATCACGTTTCCGACTTTAAGGTCGGATTGTAGCCTATCGCGATTGCGATTTATCGTATCGCGACATTGCTGCTCGGGATTGGTCAAAATCCAATCACTATTAGGAGAATATGGAATCTGTTGGTGCAGAAGGGTAATACAGAACGCCGTGCTGGATCCCAACGGCCTCGTATCAGTCGAGATGATCTTATCCGCATGGCTGTAACGGATCGTGCAGCCACGTCTCGATCTCTGGGACAGCAGATGGGGACGTTTGCAAGACAACAACCATCTGCACGAACAGTTCGACGACGTTTGCAGCAGCATGGACTATCAGCTCGACACCATGGCTGTGGTTACCTCTGACGCTGCATCACAGACAGGAGCGCCTGCGATGGTGTACTGAACGATGAACCTGGGTGCACGAATGGCAAAACGTCATTTTTTCGGATGAATCCAGGTTATGTTTACAGCATCATGATGGTTGCATCCGTGTTTGGCGACATCGCGATGAACGCACATTGGAAACGTGTATTCGTCATCTCCATAATGGCGTATCACCCGGCGTGATGGTATGGGGTGCCATTGGTTACACGTCTCTGTCACCTCTTGTTCACATTGACGGCACTTTGAATAGTAAACATTACATTTCAGATGTGTTACGACGCGTGGCTCTACCCTTCACTTGATGCCTGTGAAACCCTACATTCCTGCAGGATAATGCACGACCGCATGTTGCAGGTCCTGTACCGGCCTTTCTGGATACATGAAATGTTCGACTGCTGCCCTGGCCAGCACATTCTCCAGATCTCTCACCAGTTGAAAACGTCTGGTCAATGGTGGCCGAGCAACTGGCTCGTCACAATACGCCAGTCACTACTCTTGATGAACTGTGGTATCGTGTTGAAGCTGCATGGGCAGCTGTACCTGTACACGCCATCCAAGCCCTGTTTGACTCAATGCCCAGGCGTATCAAGGCCGTTATTACGGCCAGAGGTGGTTGTTCTGGGTACTGATTTCTCAGGATCGATGCACCCAAAATGCGTGAAAATGTAATCACATGTCAGTTGTAGTACAATATATTTTTCCAATGAATATCCGTTTATCATCTGCATTTCTTCTTGGTGTTGCAATTTTAATGGCCAGTTGTGTAAATATGGTGGGAATCAATGAAGTGAAATGGTAAGAAGGTATGGATTTCTGGTTATATGAGTATAGGGTAATACGTATCAACAGCGGCAGAAAATGGTATAATGGGAGTAGTATTTGTTACAAATAGGAAAGTAGTGCAGAGAGCGAGTTACTGTGAACAGTTCAATGGTAGGGTTGTTCTCATCTGTTTCGACAGTAAACCAACACCGACAACGATAGTTCAGGTATACATGGCGATGTCGCAGGTACAGACTCTGATCACAGTTTAGTAATGATGAAGATTGGAGTGAAGTTTAAGGGACTCGAGACACAAAGGGATTAATGGCATTAGATGACAGTGGATACTGATTTAAATAAATGGGGATACTTGAAAATTTGTGCCAGGTAGGGATTCGAACTCAGGTCTCCTACTTATTAGGTAGACGTGCTGACCACTGGGCCATCCAGACACAGTGCTCATCGCAGCTCCACCGACTACCCTAGCACACGTCCCGCGAGACCCAAATTCTCAACCTATCCACAGTCCGCCCCCGGTAGCTGACTGGTATGCCGGCACGGTAGCTCAGCGTGTTCGGCCAGAGGGTTTAGCTACACTCTGTAATAAAAAATTAAGTGAACAGATCAACGAACAACCTGAAAGAGTGTCATCGGACGTCCGCCAAGAACAAATTCAACGAACAATATAGAACAAAATGAGATAAAAAAATTAGGAAGAATGGTCATCGCGACAGAATGTCAATCCTAAGGGCCTGGTTCGATTTCCGGCTGGGTCGGAGATTTTCTCCGCTCAGGGACTGGGTGTTGTGTTTTCTCCTAATCATCGTTATTTCATCCCCATCGACGCGCCAGTCGCCGACGTGGCGTCAAATCGAAAGACTTGGACCCAGCGAACGGTCTACCCGACGGGAGGCCCTAGTCACACGACATTTACATTTATTTTAACCTATCCACAGAAAAAAACATATATAATTTAGGTGAGGACGACCAATTGATCACTTCTGTGTGGGTGAACACTACTCTCCAACTCTTACGGGAATGTGACGTAGATAATGGGCAAGGGGGCACTACAGCAGTAGTGTGTGGACAAGTTGAAAATTTGGGTCTGACGGGAGGTGTGCTAGGATAGTCGGAGCTGTTGCTATGACCTGGACGTCTCAGTGGTTACGACATCTGCCTAGTAAGTGGGAGACACGGGTTCGAATTTTGGTCTGGCACAAATTTTCAGCTTTCCCCACTGATTTAAATCAGTGCCCACTGGCAGCTAATGTTATTATGTCCTCTGTACCTTGATTCATAATTGGCATGGGATCAAAGCTATGTCGGTTCTTTAGACTAGTTTGCAAGAATCGGTGTGGAAGGAAGTGGGATACTGAATCAATGAGCAATAATGAGGCGCTAAGATGTGGATACAGTGGTAAGGAATACCAGACTATGCAGTTCAGTGGAAGGGGAGTGGACATCTCCAAAAAACGAGTTATCACACATTTTGAACAGTCAAACATAGACACAAAGAAGGCAACTACGAAAAAACGCGTTGGGTAACATAAGAAATACTTCACCTGAGCTGAGAAAGTACAGAAACGTTAATGGAAACACAGGAATAAAGAAATATACATCCATTAGGAACGCAATAAGTGGGGAGTGCGGGGCAGCTAAGGCGAAATGGCTACGGGAAAAATTTGACGATATCGAAAAAGAAATGCTGGTCGGAATGACTGGCTCAGTACATAGAAAGATCAAAACAACCTTCGGTGAAAGGCAATGACGGAAATAAAAGAGAGGTTGAAGACTGAGATTAAAATTCAGGGTGAAAGGATAGCAGTGGTAAGATATGCTGATGATATATCTATATTCAATGATAGTAAGGAAGAATTACAGGAGCTGTTGAATGGAATGAACAATCTAATGAGTGCGGTATATGGATTGAGAGTGAACCACGAAAAGTATAAAGTAATGAGAAGTAAAAGAAATGAGACTAGCGAGAAACTTAACATCAGAATTGGTGATCACGAGGTAGACGAAATAAAAGTCTTCTGCTGCCTAGGAAGAAAAACAAAACAGCCCTTAACGGAAGAACGAAGGAGTACATAAAAATGGAACTGGCACAGGGAAAGAGGACTTCTCTGGCTAAGACAAGTCTACTGATATCAAACATAATCCTTAATCTGAGGAAGAAATTTCTGAGAATGCACGTTTGGTACACAGCATTGTATGGTAGTGAATCGCGGGCAGTGGGGAAACCGGATCAGAAGTGAATCGAAGCGTTTGAGATGTGGTGCTACAGAAGAATGTTGAAAACGAAGTGGACTGATAGGATAAAGAGTGATGTGGTTCTCCACAGCGCCGTCGAAGAAAGGAACATTAGAAAAACTCTGGCAGGAACAGAATGAAAAACAACGACGAGAACAGAACGATAGAATTGTGTTAAAGAAGCGGGCAATAATAACCTCCAGGGTATTAGAGGGAGCTGTGGAGGGTTAAAAACTGTAAAGGAGACAGAGATATTGGAATGTATTCGGCAAATAACTGAGGTTTAAGTGCCACCCTAGGATGAAGAGGAAAAAGAATCTGTGGCGCGCAGCATCCAACCAGTCAGAAGACTTATGTAAAAAAAAAAAAAAAAAAAAAAAAAATGCAACACCAGTAATTTCTGCAAGCGTGCAAGCGTGTGACGTGTTAGTATTGCTTACACATCACCAGTACAATCGGAAGCTGGAATTATTATTATTATTATTTTCGCTTTGTTCGTATATGCAAGCTTCTGTTGTAACAGTAAACCAAGTTTACGAGCGCTTGCGTGTGTTGGTGTGTTTTATTCTTCTTTATTTTTTCCTGTGATGAATACGCTCCGTAGAAGTCATCTAGTGACTTCCGCGGTGCATACGATCGAGTTGTGCAAGGTAAAAGCTGTGTAGTACCGAACATGCAGTGATTATATAATATCTGTGAAAATGCCGAGGAGAACAATGAATGACAAAGTACTATAATTAGCGTTTAACAACTGAAATCGCCGAAAGACTTTTTATGAGCAATTAACAAGCAGGCCATAATGTTCTGCAGCGCGCATAATCGTTTTCGTCGATGTGTTTTGTGCCTGGCTACAAAACCGCCTCCCTGTCGGCGCCATTGACCACCGTCTCTGTTCTGTTAAGTATTCTGTGGAAGACGCCGCGACTTGCTCTTTACGGCCACTATTAGGCAGAATGGCGATAAGATTTGGTTTACGTAGGTGATTGTACCCACGAGAAACATCTTTTGTGGAACAGCGTGGGAAGAGCACAGTGTGGGTAGGTCGTTTGTTTTTGCTTCTTTTTCCTCTTCGAAACAGCATAGTGGGAGGCGGAGGTGCCGTTAACCTTGTAAGATCGCTATTTTTTTTTGATGATGTTACTGGATGTGTTAATATTTGTAAAGGAAAATGATAAATTTGTGCAAATGTGGTCAGAGAAACAGTTGTTTGGCAACAATATCTGTGTCTACGATGGCACTGTGGAGTAGGATCTTTGACGGTCAGTAATGGATAGCTGTGGTGTGTTGCCTGTACAGTGTGCGGCGGGGCGGGATTGGTGCGTTGCGTTGCGATTTAGTTATTGATGTCCACCTACCTCAGTGTAGCGTCCATTCACCACCCGTTGCTCTGCATTCGTAGGTACTATGTAGACGATGAGAAAAGCAGCGTTGAAAAGCACCGATTACAAAGTCCCCGTAACTCAAGTAACAAGATAAACGTGTAAATCTCTATTAATAACGGGCAAAGTGGCCGCTTCCTCTCTTCATTGAATCTGTTTGTTTATAGATACTGATGGTTTATTACGGTCCTTTCATTTATGGTGTCACCAAGCCCACATTTACGTAGGTAGTACATCTACTACTAGCTCGTGCAGTTTATATCACACGTAAGACAGCCAGAAATGAGCTAAGTAGCCGGCCGAAGTAGCCGTGCGGTTCTACGCGCTGCAGTCTGGGACCGCGTAACCTCTACGGTCGCAGGTTCGAATCCTGCCTCGAGCGTGGATGTGTGTGATGTCCTTAGCTTAGTTAGGTATAACTAGTTCTACGTTCTAGGGGACTAACGACCTCAGAAGTTGAGTCCCATAGTGTTCAGAGCCACTTAAATGATCTAAGTCTAACCCGAAATATTACGAGATTCACACAGGCAGTACAATGTTACAAAACGAGTTCACATTCGGTCCTTTTCATTGGATTCTTCGAAAGGATATGCTCGCCACAATGATCTGTACGTGCATACGGAACACGTCACGCAGAGTATTCACAAAGGCCGATAGTTTCACCCGCGGTTTATTGTGCAACCCACATTCCAAAACCTCTCAAAACTTCACCAAAATGTCCCTAATTGCATCTGCTAGCACGGCGATATAAACTGAGCACGATTTATCTTACAGATAATTTTTTTCGGACATATTTAACATGACCTTCTCGTCCGACAGCGACTTTACGACTCCCTGAATGCCGTCACTCAGAGGGCATACAACTCATTCAGTTACGCGGGAAAGACTTCTCTCTCATTGGCTGATCAAAACGATCATCCAATCAGATTAACCTCTCATGATCAACTTCGCGCGCAAACCGCTTTACTCCAATCAGCACTCGCAAATGCATCTACGTCGTTTCATGTTGCAAAATTCCACAAAATGTTCCACAAAATCAAACGAAACGAAAATCAAAAGAGAACTATGCTTGAAATATACTTTAGAACTAAGTATCCTCTTATTATCTTGCTGGCTGCCTTCTTTCAAAAGCAAACGCTCCTAGACATACGTCATCCACCAGTTAGGGGGATTCACCGTTTTCAGGACATCCTGGTTACGTAACACTTGCTAGTTACGGATGGTGTAATACATTATAAAATTGAAATTTGACGTATATCCTCACATGAACATGCACATTCAGTCTCGTCTACTCCGACCCTAACACAAACTATAAATATCAACTTTTAAACTATTATTTCCATTACGAAAGCAAAATTATTACACGTTTAGAATCAAAATTCCTTAAAAATAACTTGTGCGCGTGCTGTTATCGTTTTCAAATAACAAAGAAACTGAAATTGCCATGATTCCTATCTGAATTTACTAAGTGTCGGTTAAGTACCTTTTTATATTTCCAAAACTATTAAAGTTATCCACATGAAAATTTTACACACTGTTCTTCTAAATTATACAAGTTTCTATACCAAATTTGAAAACAAACAGATCGTATTATCATATTTATTCAGTTTCTTAGGTGAGATGAATAAGTGATCTTAGTACACTCCACACAGAGCAGTTCTCATTGTCTGCACACCGCAACAGATTGCATTGCCAGAGCCGGCCGCGGTGGTCTCGCGGTTCTAGGCGCCCAGTCCGTAACCGTGCGACTGCTACGGTCGCAGGTTCGAATCCAGCCTCGGGCAGGGATGTGTGTGATGTCCTTAGGTTAGTTAGGTTTAAGTAGTTCTAAGTTCTAGAGGACAAATGACCACAGCAGTTGAGTCTCATAGTGCTCAGAGCCATTTCGACCATTTTTTTGCATTGCCAGCAGCCGACTACACAACGGCCGGGGCTGGAGGCTTCATTGCCAGCCTCCAATACAACTTGACTTAACGGAATAAAACTTACTGCAAAACTCTGCAGCTATGCAAATAGCTGCGACGTTACAAGTGGACGCACTTTTGGAACTATGCGAGTTGCAGATTTATTACGAAGAGGAACAGTGACTCAGAACTATGATTGGATAGCATACGGACATAAAAAATGTTCTGAAATGAAGAACAAGGCATTAATTGATGAGATTTAAATATTATAGTCTACAACTGCTTTCTTTGATAAGTTCCGTACTAAGTGAAACTTCATTACTTAAAGATTGAGTCATGTGTTTCATTGGCATTCTGTGTCAAGATTATGAACCCATTTTTCCTGGACCAACTGTAATTTATATTTAGCAGTATTTTTTTAGCTTTTGCGGAGTGTTGCTGTTTCTGCTAGTACATCGTTTTGCAGGTGAAATTCATAATATGTGGCTGTTCCATTTCCTTTGCACAATGTAGGTTCTGTCAGTTTCATTATTTTACCAGGGCCATATGACAGTGCAGAAATTTTCGCTGTGTTTTAGATTGCCTTCTGATAAAGGTCGACATTACAGTTTTTTTTAATACATTTAAGTTTTTTTACTAACAGTTCGCACTGACAAAGTCTACTGAGCGTGAAATTATTGGTTAGCTTATTTATTTGTTTATGAATGACGTCGGTTTTGTCACTGAATTTGAGAAGTATTAGGTCTACGACTTTGCCCCCGCCCTTTTGCAGTAGACGGCATTAGTGGAACGTAGTGGCGCAAGTCGTAGGCATATGAGAACATAACGCTATCAAAATATTAGTCAATTTTTGATTGCACCTTAAAATTATTTTCGGCTGAATATGTCAACTTACGAGCCCAGTTCTCGTCATCTGTGGGAGGTTTTAATTTTCTGTTTTGATATAAAGAAATCTGCGGCTACGGCTCATAAAAAGCTGGGTAAGACCTATGACAAGACACCTGCTAGTGACAGAACGTCGCAGAAAATGGTTTCCATGCTTCAAGAACGGTGATTTTGACGTTGAAGACAGACATAGTTGTGAAAGAGAGAAAGCTTTCGGTGCTACTGTAACCGACGGGAACAATCACAGGAGATCGTTATCGAAAGCAATTGATGTGTTTGAGCAGATGGCTGAAAGACAAACGGCCACAATACAGCGATAGACATGAAAAGGTGATCTTTCAGCATGACAGTGCTCGAACACATGTCGCAAAACCCGCCAAAACATACCTGGAAACGTTGAAATGGCACGTCCTACCGCACCCGCCGTATTTTACAGACATTGTTCCCTTTGACTACTAACTTCTTAGTTCAATGGCACACGGCCTGGCTGCCCAGCGCTTCTCGTCATATGAACAATTGCAAAATTGGATCGATGCATGGATCTTCTCGAACACCCAGTTCTTCCGCCGTGGGATTCGTATGCTGCCCGAAAGATGGGAGAGTGGCCAGCGATGGCCAATACTTTTAAACGTAAATTTTTTATAATATGCTCACAATAAAGCCTCGAACTTCTATAAAAAACCTGCGGGAGCAAAGTTGTAGCCCCAGTAGCTCAGATCGCTAAAACTGAATAAAACAACGGAGTTCAATGGTATACGTATAAGATTCTACACAGGATCCACATATGAGTTACCTCTCTTCTAATCAGATTTGTCGTAGATTGTAGAAATTAAAATCTTAAGTAATTGGGAGAGGGCCCAGGTCACACTTATGCACAAGGAGGTTGGCGGAACTGATCCACGGAATTGCCATGCATTTCTTTTACATATATCTGTTATTCTGTGGTGGAATCGCAGAACATACCTTGAGCTTAAACGTAATGAGTTAGGAACGTAACAAAGGGGAAGTAACGAGACCATAGATACTGGTCGCCTAGGCATGATACCCAGCCAGGCTTCGGAGGGAGGTTGCTTAAAATGTGAGAGGCTCCTAAACATATAGGGGAAATACTGACCAAAGGCGCCGCAGTGGAGACGGTCGCGTATAGCGATAATACTCTAAGCTGTAAAAAGAAGAGCCAGCCGCGGTGGACGAGCGGTTCTAGGCGCTTCAGTCAGGAACCGCGCTAGTGCTACGATTCAAATGGCTCCGACCACTATGGGACTTAACATCTATGGTCATCAGTCCCCTAGAACTTAGAACTACTTAAACCTAACTAACCTAAGGACATCACACAACACCCAGTCATCACGACGCAGAAAAAATCACTGGCCTCGCCGGGAATCGAACCCGGGAACCCGGGCGCGGGAAGCGAGAACGCTACTGTACGACCACGAGCTGCGGACGCGACAGCTACGGACGCAGGTACGAATCCTGCCTCGGGCATGGATGTGAGTGATGTCCTTAGGTTAGTTAGGTTTAAGTAGTTCTACATTCTAGGGGACTGATGACCTCAGAAGTTAGGTCCCATAGTGCTCAGAGCCATCTGAACCATGTTTAATCAGTACCGTCCACCCGGAGCGCGTCGAAACGGCAAGGGCGGCGAGGCCCAGGCACAGCGGATAGAGACGAGGGCCTGCCTTCAAAACATGTCGTCTCGTTGAACGCCGACCGGAGAGAGACCCCGGCCACACGCCAAGCTGGAAAACCGAAGGCGGAACAGTCAGAGATACAAGACCAGACGGGTGTCGATATCGGCGACGCAAGTGGAGCATAACTAGCGCCAGTCGCCACGGCTCATGGAACGTTAGCAGGTACTTCTGCCAGGATCATGTCTGAGCAGTGGTGGCCTCACGGCGATAGCCCACGTCGCCTCGATGATCCGCTCATGTAATGACAAGCCTGGCTGTTAGGTCAATATTTATATGTGGAGAGCGCGTTTGTTGTGGCCTGACAACCATGAACGCTGAGTACCGAAGTGCCCTGCTTTCGGAAACTCGCTGTTCATCGAGTGACAATTGGGCAGAAATGCCTATACGGACGACATAGTGTAATCCTGCGACAGCATATTACGGCAAGTGGGTTTTTTTTTACGGGAAAGAGCCCTCTTGCCTTTGGCCCGCTCCGTCACCGTGTCGAATCACAATCGGACGTGCAAAGTAGGACGATGTGCACACCGTTAAGGATTTGGAGGGGACAGTAAAAATTTACGTAGACGAAGAGGGTCATAATGTGTAGACGGTGGTCGTAGGATTTTGGTGGTCCTGAAAATTACTGCACCAACTTGTTTGTGAATCGACAATCGTACAGTCAAAGCTGGAAGTCGCACATTGTAGGTGTACAAGGTGTACCGGTATAAATGAGCGTTTTTTGTGAAAATTAAACACTAATTTTGGATTGAAAAGTAAAAACATTTTATTCAGCCTACTGACCATTGCTTTCTATACATTTTGAGCACCTTTCTGGCAATTTGTAGACACCACGCCAATAGAAATGCTCGTCTTTTGAAGCAAACCAACCAGACACCCAATTTTCGACTTCTTCGTAGGAATCGAAATGTTCCTCAGCCAATGCGTGTCCTATTGATGAAAACAAATGGTAGTCGGAAGGGGCCAAGTCTGGTGAATACGGTGGGTCGGGTAGCAGCTCGCAGCCAATTGTTTTGATTGTATCCTAAACCAGTTTTGCTTTGTGTGCAGGTGCATTGTCGTGCAGAAAAATTACTTTGCCATGTCTTCTGCCCCATTCTGGTCTTTTCTCGCTCAATGCATAGTTCAAATTGATCTTTTATTGTCTGTAGCGATTAGTATTGACAGTTTCACCGGGTTTTAGAAGCTCATGATACACCACACCTTTCTGATCCCACCAAACACAGAGCATTGTCTTCTTGCCGAATCGATCTGGTTTTGTAGTCGATGCTGATGATTGTCCCGGATTAATCCATGATTTTTCTCGTTTAGGATTCTTAAAATAAATCCATTTTTCATCGACAGTAACAATTCGATGCAAAATTGATTTTCTTTCATGTCTTTGAAGCAATATTTGACAAATGGTTTTTCGGTTTTCCATCTGTCTTTCATTTAATTCATGTGGCACCCATTTCCCAAACTTTTGGATCTTTCGCATAGCTTTAAAAGGGTCATAACTTGTTTGTTGTGCAACATTTAGCATTGCTGCCATTTGATTCTGACTCATCTTCAACCAATATTCCTTGCAATTCGGCGTCTTTGAACTTTTTTGGTGGTCTTCCACGTTCTTCATTTCTTACATCAAAATCATTATTTCTGAACCGTTGAAACCATATTTTGCATGTCGCTTCTGATACAGCATGATCACCAGATGTCTCGACAAGCATTCGATGCGACTCTTCAGCACTTTTTTTCAAATGAAAACAAAACATTAATGTTTTCCGTAAATCATCACATTCTGGTACAAAATTCGACACTGTTAACACGATGAAAACATATGATGTTGTTTGTTGCATGACTTGATGTATACTAAATATCTTTGACAGATGTCATACCAACCAAACAAAAAATAAAATTAAGGCTCGTTCACAAGAAATGTTCCCTATCGTCACATTTGTATCTTAACGCTCACTTCATACCGGTACCCCTGGTAAATGCGTTCCGAAAGGAGACTGGGCTGGGAGGCTTGACCCCGACGGGGTTTAACTGCCAGCCAGCGTCGGGCGCTGCAGCCCCAAGATTTACGGCGGGGCCCTGCACGCGCACGCGCCGTCTGGGGGAGAGACCACCCGGTGGACGGCGCGCCGTGACGAGCGCGCCTGCTTTCGTCGCCTCCACTTCCCTTCCCTTTCTGGGAGGTCGTAACTCCGCCGCTCCGGCCGGTGGGCGTCCGTGTTCTCTCCTCTCCTCCTCTGTCCGGGATTCGCGCCGCGGTCCGTGCCCACCTCGCTAACTGTAAAGCGCCGTAAGTTGTGAGGCTGCAGCCAAGTGAGGTGCCCACTGCGACAGGCGACGCCCTTTCTGTCGGAAAAGTGGCGCTTGTTGCTGTCCCCGAAGCACCCACGCGTCTACTGTACAATGGAAACCGCTAGTCCCCTACACAAGAATACATTTTGTAGCAGGTTTCTCGTTTAGAAATCACCTTTAAATTTTGGTTATTTGTAAAAAGTTATGCCTCCAATAAGATGGGGAAACGTTTACAGTATGTATCGAAATCTGACAGCGACAGTACTGTGGCCTTATCAGTTTGAGATACACTACTGGCAATTAAAATTGCTACACCATGAAGATCACGTACTACAGACGCGAAGTTTAACCGACAGGATGAAGATACTGTGATATGCAAATGATTGGCTTTTCAGAGCATTCACACAAGGTGGCGACACCTACAACGTGCTGACATGAGGAAAGTTTCCAACCGATTTCTCTTACACAAACAGCACTTGACCGGCGTTGTCTGTTGAAACGTACCATCGCGTTTCCGAGTTTGACAAAGGTCGGATTGTAGCCTATCGCGGTTGCAGTTTATCGTATCGCGACATAACTGCTCGGGGTTGGTCAAAATCCAATCACTATTAGCAGAATATGGAATCGGTGGGTCCAGGAGGGTAATACGGAACTCCGTGCTGGATCGCAACGGCCTCGTATCACTAGCAGTCGAGATGACAGGCATCTTATCCGCATGGCTGTAACGGATCGTGGAGCCACGTCTCGGTCCCTGAGTCAACAGAGGGGGACTTTTGCAAGACAACAACCATCTACACGAACAGTTCGACTATGTTTGCAGCAGCATGGACTATCAGCTCTTAGACCATGGCTGCGGTTACCCTTGACGCTGCATCACAGACAGGAGCGCCTGCGATGGTGTACTCATCGACGAACCTGGGTGCACGAATGGCAAAACGTCACTTTTTCGAATGAATTCAGGCTCTGTTTACTGCATCATGATGGTCGCATCCCTGTTTGGCGACATAGCGGTGAACGCACATTGGGAGCGTGTATTCGTTATCGCCATACTGGAGTATCACCTGCCGTGATGGTATGGGGAGTAACTGGTTACTCGTCTCGGTCACCTCTTGTTTTCACTGACGGCACTTTGATCAGTGGACGTTACATTTCAGACGTGTTACGACCCGTGGCTCTAGCCTTCATTCGATCCCTGCGAAACCCTACATTTCAGCAGGATAATGCACTAGCGCATGTTGCAGGTCCTGTACGGGCATTTCTGGATACAGAAAATATTCTACTACTGCCCTGGCCAGCACATTATCCAGATCTCTCACCAACTGAAAACGGCTGGTCAATGGTGGCCGAGCAACTGGCTCGTCACAATACGCCAGTCACTACTCTTGATGAACTGTGGTATCGTGTTGAAGCTGCATGGGCAGCTGTACCTGTACACGCCATCCAAGCCCTGTTTGACTCAATGCCCAGGCGTATCAAGGCCGTTATTACGGCCAGAGGTGGTTGTTCTGGGCACTGATTTCTCAGGATCTATGCACCCAAATTGCGTGAAAATCTAATCACGTGTCAGATCAAGTATAATACATTTGTCCCATGTATACCCGTTTATCATATGCATTTCCTCTTGGTGTTGCAATTTTAATGACCAGTATTGTATTTCTGCTCTCGTTGGTCGAGATTCCATGACTTTCATGCGAATATGGAATCGATGTGTTGAGGAACTGCATAACGACACACACGATCAGACAGCTCCACGAGACAAGCGCCTGAGACAGCAAACCGTTTAATTAGCCTCTTCAGAAACCTTGAGTCAGAAAACGAGGCTTGTTTTTTCAGCAAGACAAGTATCTTCGCGGACAGTACGTTGGCCTCTGGAGCAATATCGACCGGCAGTGCGGCATCCCTTGATGTGTGAAGACAGGCGTGCCCCCAGTGAAGACATTTTAATCATAGGTGCTGGTTCTGCGCACAGCATCACAGTGAACGTGTTGTGTACAGCGTCCGAGGAGAATTAACGTTTGCAGACTGCATTCGCCATTAGTATATGGGGCTAGCGCGTGGCTTTGATGTAAGGGATTCCACTGGGCTCAAAAGACAAACACATCCAGTCAAATAGTTCGTAATTTGGACAGCAGCCGTTAAATTTCAAAAATGGCTCTGAGCACTATGGGACTCAACTGCTGTGGTCATCAGTCCCCTAGAACTTAGAACTACTTAAAGCTAACTAACCTAAGGACATCACACACACCCATGCCCAAGGCAGGATTCGAAGCTGCGACCGTAGCAGCAGCGCGGCTCCGGACTGGAGCGCCTAGAACCGCACGGCCACCGCGGCCGGCGCCGTTAAATTTCTTAAGTGTTGGGGACCAGTTACTGTGCCTTGTCTTTGAGGTGCCAGTGACATCTTCCGACAAGATAGCGCAAGACCGCATTGTTGCCCGTGCTGTCCGCACCCATTTCAATACAGATGATGTTCGAGTGTTAACTTGGCCATATGCACTTCAGCTCCTTCACCCATCGGAAACCTGGTTACGGATTGGCGAGACGTACACGCCTCTACTGACCAGCCTACACGACTGCTAAACAGAATGGACTGACGTACCCATCTCTGTCATCAAAACTGAGTTCCACTGAACCCCAATCCTTCTTACAGCCATCTTTCCGCGAGTGACTGTTATAACTTTTTATTACGCTATTGCAATTTCGGCCTTAGGCCATTATCAAGTGCTGATATTATGGCTTTAAGCCATGTCAACGTAATGGAAGCTGACACATTACGTTGACATGGCTTAAAGCCATAATATCAGCACTTGATAATGGGCTAGTGCCGATATTGCAGTAGTGTAATAAAAACGTATAACAGTCACAGGCATGAGGGATGATACCCTTCAAAAAAATTTTTGTGACTGTGAATCCCAGCTACAAGTTTATTCGTCTTAGAGCCATTGGTGCTGCCAGAGGTGACATCCCTGTGTGTTCATTTTCGTATCTTGTGTACCACCTAATTACTTTCAAATTTAATAATCTATTATTCTTAGTGTACTCCATGCCCACAGCAAGTAAACCTTCACTATTTGCTGTCCTTCCTTGTGTTGCAATTTTAATGGCCAGCAGTGTATAATCTTCGTTTATTGCTGTGGCACAACCATAATTTAATTTTTTGATTTGGCTAGGGTTTGTTGAAATATACTTCCAACAGATTGTTAAAAATGCAGCTATACAGATTAATCACAATATACAAGAGTTTATACAGTAATCTAAGCTTATTTTACGGTGCCCACTAGGACACGATATAAACTTGCAATAGGAACGTTGGTGCACTCAACGACTGTGATATGACTTTCAAATGATAGAGAACAGCAATCAGTCGTCCTTTCCTTGCACGTTTTATTCGGCAAATCTAGATTTCGGGTAGCGTCTAGCCATTATCAATGCACCATTTCATAGTATCAATGCGTGTTCTAAAATGTCAGTCCTGTTGTTCGGGCTTCTGTCACAGTTCTTTCAAGACTACTCTTGAACGAACTGAGACAGAACCCGAACAATAGGGGGCTGAAGTACTAGAACACGCATTGATACTATGAAATGGTGCATTGATAATGGCTAGGCGCTATCCGAAATCTAGATTTGGCGAATAAAACGTGCAAGAAAAGGACGACTGATTGCTGTGCTCTGTCACTTGAAAACAATACACAGCGACGGAAAAAAATCACATCACCAAGAAGGAGCTCTGCGACATAAACGAGAATTGGTAGTCGTGTTTCTACATCTGCCGGAAAAAAATTGCATCACCAAGAAGGAGCTCTGCGACATAAACGAAAATTGGCAGGCGTGTTTCTACATCTGAAAGACGATATCTATTCAGATTTCAAGCTAGGCCCAAAAGACGATGCTAGTAACGTCACTATGAGGAAGCAAAGCAGATTTGATTTGTTGATGATACTCAAGAATGCCTGTAATGCGACAAAGAAGTCCTTATCAACACCTCATTGAGTTTGAACGATGTCGTGCAATAGATCTACGAAAAGCTGGATGTTCCCTCTGCGATATTGCAGAAAGACTTGGTAGAAATGTAACCATCGTTCAGCAGAGGCCACGAGAATGTACGGTCGCAAGAGGACCGGTCTCCGGAGGCCGCTGGAGCTACCGAGAGGGAAGGCCACCGTGTTCGCTGTCTGGCTGTGGCACTTCATACCAGCAGTTGGCGCCACAGTGACACAACGAAGTGTTACGAGTCGGTTACTTGAAGGATAGCTCCGAGCCGGACGCCCTGTAGCGTGCATTCCAATGACCAAAAACCACCACAATTTGCCACTTTAGTGGTGTCAAATGAGAGCTCTTTGGAGGGTAGGTGGAGGTCTCTTGTGTTCTTTTACGAATGCCGGTTCTGCCTCAGTGCCAGTGATGGCCACGTGTTGGTTTGAAGGATGCTAGCTAAGCCTGCAACCAACCTGTCCGCAAGCAAGATACACTTGACCTACACCCGGAATTATGGTCTGAGGTGCGATTTTGTATGACTCTCTCGCGATTATCCCGCTCACACTGACTGCAATATTTGTACGTCAGTCTGGTAATCCGACCTGCTGTGCTGCCATTGGCGAACAGCATTCCGGCTAGTGTTTTCCAACCAGATAACGCTCGCCCACATACCGCTGTTGTAACCCAACATGCTCTACAGGGTGTCAGCAAGTTCGGCCGCAGCTCTGGGTCGTGCGGTAGCGTTCTCGCTTCCCACGCCCGGGTTCCCGGGTTCGATTCCCGGCGGGGTCGGGGATTTTTTTCTGCCTCGTGATGCCTGGGTGTTGTGTGATGTCCTTAGGTTAGTTAGGTTTAAGTAGTTCTAAGTTCTAGGGGACTGATGACCATAGATGTTAAGTCCCATAGTGCTCAGAGCCATTTGAACCATATTTTTTTTTGTCATCAAGTTGGCTTAGTCTCCTAGATCACCAGATCTCTCTTCTATCGAGCACATATGGGACATCATCGGATGACAACTCTAGCATCATCCACAACTAGCATTAACCGTCCTTGAATTGACCGACCAATTGCAACAGGCGCGGAATTCCATCCCACAAACTCACATCCGGCACCCGCACAACATAACACAACGCACGTTTCCATACACAACGTTCAACATTCTAGCGGTTGCACCGATTATTAATGTATAAGCATTTCTAATTTATAATGTCTTATATCGATCTTACCTAAATCTGTGATTTTGCAATGTTAATCACTTAAATATTTTACCTACATAAATGTATTCATGGAATTTCAGTAAGCTACATCTATTATTTTTTGGTGTTGCGACTTTTATTCCGTCAGTGTCCATAGCTGAAGGATCTTGAAATCATACCAACGGTAGACAAAATAAAAAATAAAAGGAACTCAGCAGAGATTAGGGGAGCATGCACATGGAAAGTCATGGCTTAATGTTACCAATAATAGAACATACGTTTCATAATCAGACTTAGCTACTCGTACAATGCCAGAAAGTGCTTTGTATAACGACCTGTCAAATGAAGGCGAGGCAGATGGAAAAAAGTAAGTAAATGGTTTCTTATTTCAGAAGTAATCGCCGTAGTTTTCAATACATGTATCCCACTTCTTAGCGTATTGATTCTTCCTGACTAATGTCTTGAACTTCAGCCTACTCTTCACCACTACTATATTGTGATCTGAGTCTATATCTGCTCCTGGGTACGCCTTACAATCCAGTATCTGATTTCGGAATCTCTGTCTGACCATGATGTAATCTAATTGAAATCTTCCCGCATCTCCCGGCCTTTTCCAAGTATACCTCCTCCTCTTGTGATTCTTGAACAGGGTATTCGCTACTACTAGCTGAAACTTGTTACAGAACTCAATTAGTCTTTCTCCTCTTTCATTCCTTGTCCCAAGCCCATATTCTCCTGTAACCTTGCTCACGGTTGCCTACGGAACCATAATTGTACCCAAGTGTACGTCTCTTCGTCCGAAGCAAATCGATGACCACGAAGGTCTTTCTTCAGAGCTACAAACATGTGGCAATCTCATTGGCAGAGATAGGGACAGTACAGAGAACGTGTAAGAGCTTCCCAGCGAAATTTCTGCAGCCTATCTGAAACGACCTTTTCAACATATGGGCGGGTCCATATCTCCAAATTTTTTGTAGGCCTGAAGAAAGACATTCGTGGCTGTCAATTCGCTTTTGACGAAAAGTTGCACGCTTGGGTACAATCATGATTCCGTCGGCAGCCGCTGACGTTTTTCCATGAGGTCCCACAGTGGGATGAATGTATTCACAGTTATGGAGATTAGTTTTGAAATAATGAACAGTTCATTAACTTTTTCCTATTTGTCTCGTTTTCATTAGACTGCCCCTCACATATTTCAGTATCTTAATGACACAATAAAAGCGGAACACTTACTGGAAGGGGTAACTTCACTTTTACAACTTATCAGTAAAAGATTTTGTAGTACTTTAAAGAAACTGAACGAAAACAGCATGTGGCTTACATCGCCCTCTTCGTTCTCCCAACAGTCATAGAAAGGGTCACCCTAGATGCCAGTTCGACGTTAAGTGGGAAGGAATTTAACCATGGTTGGTAGGCGTTCCTACCATGGTAATTACAGTATCTTGCTGAAGGAAAATTTTTGAAACCAGTCGGAGAGTGTCTAATGTGGATTGCAATAGGCGTTTTGAGTCTGCTGCAGCAAGTAGGTCTTGGAGCTCTGAATGATTGACAAGTCTGAGAGTTTATTCAATCACTATCGCTTCCGCAATAAAACTGCTCTATATAGGGGCAGATGGAATAGAAATATTTCTGCTTGAGGACAATAAGTGCCTATCCTACAACCATCTCTTGATACTAAATGTTGCCAATAAAGATTAACTAACTACTGAAATATGAATTTATCATTACAAACTGTAATGGTGAACACTGAAATGTCATAACTGTTACTTGAAAAGAATTACACATCGTCTATGTAGCTGCACTGTTGAATCCAACGGTCGATGGTATGCAGTGAAAGCAAATTTCATTTGAGCTCTCATTTGAAACACACCTCTGTTACGACCGGGCCGAAATTCCTTGCAATTTCACAGAATACCCGCTGTATTGGAGGCACAAATTTTTTCTCCACCGGCTAGACATTTTTCTCTCGTCGACAGACAAAATCCATCGAGGAGGACCGGTTAAGGAATTCGCATTGTCTGTGGCCTTCTTCGGCCGGCGAGCTGCTCCGCCGCAAAAGAAATAATGAAGCTACAACAGGAACAGGACATTTTGTTGATTTTCTCTCTTTTGTCAAGCGGTCCTCTCCATTAATTTGGGAAGCTAGGACTTGCTGTTCTGCTGCAGAACCATTCAATATTCAGCGGGAGAGCGCGAAATACATTAAAAATATTATCTATGGTTATCAGCTAACAGTAATATGCACAGGTTCCAAGATTTCGCAGTAACCAGCACCTTCATTCTTCTTAAATACTGTACGAACGTTCGGAGAGTTACGATCGCGCATGACGGAATGTTTGGTGCGCTCTTGTCTTAGTTTTTACAGATAAATACAGGAAAAAGAACGATATGTTGTTCAGATTTGTACATGTTACATCATTAGGATTGGAACGCTGTATTAGGGAAGGAAATAGAAGAGCTAGAAAGAATGTGGACTAGGTGCTAGGAAAGTAAGAAGAGAAAGACTAATTGAGTTCTGCAATTAATTTCAGCTACCTACTAAGAGTGAATACATTGTTCAAAGTTCACAAGGGGAGGGGATATACTTGGAAACGGCCGAGAGACACCGGAGGGTACCAGTTGGACATTGTGGTAAGACAAAATTCTGAAACCAGATATTGGCTTGTAAGGCGTAGCGAGGAGCGGAAATAGATTAAGATCACAGTTTGGTAATGATGAAGAGTAAGCTGAAGCCTAAGAGAATCGCCCGGAAGAATCAATGGGAAAAGAACTGGGATGCTGAAATACTGAGAAATGATAAGGTGCATCTGAAGTTCCTTAAGGGTGTAGGTACTGCGATAGCGGATACCGCACTGGGCAGTGCAGTTGAAGAGCAAAGGAAATCTCAAAATAGGACAATTACAGAAGCTGGAAATATAGATAGAGGTACAAAGAAAATAACTGCGCAGAAATCTTGCGTAAGATAGGAAATAGTTCAACTGATCGAAGAAAGAAGGCAGAACAAAAATGTTCACTAAAAGACAGGAATACAATGTTGCAAGTCACTTAGGAGTGAATGTACGGAAGCTGAAGCGAAATGATTGCAGGAAAAATGTGAAGAAATAGAAAATGAAATGGCCATCGGAAGGACAGATTCAGCACGTAGAAAAGCCAGAACAATCTACGGTGGAATCAAAAAGGAAAGGCGCTAATTCGAAGAGTGCTTGAGAAATTCCAATATTAAACACAAGGAGAGAGCGGTTAGGTGCAAAGAGTATATTGAAGATTTCTACCAAGGGGAGGATCTGTCTAATGTGATAAAAGAAGAAATATGTGTCGATATGGAAGATATAGGTGATCCAATATTAGAGACACAGTGTTATGGAACACTGGAAGTAATGGGATCAACTGAGGCGAAAGGTATAAAAAAAATTTGTGAAATAATTGGGAGAAGTGGTAATGAAACAACTATTCAAGTTGATTTGTAGAAAGTAGAATACTAAGGTATAGGAACAGACTTCCGAAACAGTATCGTCCACACAATTCCATAGATAACATGGGCGGAAAAGTGCAAAAACTGTTGTACAAACAACTTAACAGCTCACGCATCAAATTTTCTGACCGTAATATTGTACAGAAGAATGAAAAATAAAACTGAGGGTGTGTAACATGACGATCAGTTTGGATATAAGAAAGGTAAAGGTACGAGAAAAACAGAACTGATTTTGCGCTTGGTAATGGAAGACAAGTTCATGTCATTCGTTAGCCCAGAAAAGCATTTGACAATGTAATATGGTGCGTGACATTCGAAATTCTGAGGAAAATTCGTATAAGCTATAGGTCTAGGGGTAGCGTCTTTGATTTATAATCAAAACGTCTTCGGTCCCGGGTTCGATCCCCGCCACTGCCTAAATTTTGATAAATAATCAGCATTGGCGGCCGAAGACTTCCGGCATAAGAAGTCAGCCTCATTCTGCCAACGGCCTTGTCAAAGAGGGCGGAGGAGCGGATAGAGGTTCAGGGCACTCTCTTCTCCTAGGGGTGGGAAACTGCCCCTAAAGGCGGAAGAATCAGCAATGATCAACGACATGAGGATGCAGAAGGCAATGGAAACCACTGCATTAAAGACACGTAACGTGTATCCACAGGCCATGTAGTTGAAGAAGTGTCATGATGATCTCTCCATTGGCACAAGATTCCGGAATAGTGCCCCATTCGTATCTCCGGGAGGGGACTGCCAAGGGGGAGGTTACCGTGAGAAAAAGATTGAATAATCAACGAAAGGATAATGTTCTACGAGTCGGGGCGTGGAATGTCAGAAGCTTGAACGTGGTAGTGAAATACAAAGGCTCAATCTAGATATAGTAGGGGTAAGTGAAGTGAAGTGGAAGGAAGACAAGGATTTCTGGTCAGATGAATATCGGGTAACATCAACAGCAACAGAAAATGGTATAACAGGTGTAGGATTCTTTATGAATAAGAAGGTAGGGCAGAGGGTCTGTTACTGTGAACAGTTCAGTGACCGGATTGTTCTAATCAGAATCGACAGCAGACCAACACCGACAACGATAGTTCAGGTATACATGCCGACGTCGCAAGCTGAAGATGAACAGATAGAGAAAGTGCATGAGGATATTGAAAGGGTAATGCAGTATGTAAAGGGGGACGAAAATCTAATAGTCATGGACGACTGGAATGCAGTTGTAGGGAAAGGAGTAGAAGGAAAGGTTACAGGAGAATATGGGCTTGGGACAAGGAATGAAAGAGGAGAAAGACTAATTGAGTTCTGTAACAAGTTTCAGCTAGTAATAGCGAATACCCTGTTCAAGAATCACAAGAGGAGGAGGTATACTTGGAAAAGGCGGGGAGATGCGGGAAGATTTCAATTAGATTACATCATGGTCAGACAGAGATTCCGAAATCAGATACTGGATTGTAAGGCGTACCCAGGAGCAGATATAGACTCAGATCACAATATAGTAGTGGTGAAGAGTAGGCTGAAGTTCAAGACATTAGTCAGGAAGAATCAATACGCTAAGAAGTGGGATACGGAAGTTCTAAGGAATGACGAGATACGTTTGAAGTTCTCTAGCGCTATAGATACAGCAATAAGGAATAGCGCAGTAGGCAACCCAGTCGAAGAGGAATGGACGTCTCTAAAATAGGGCCATCACAGAAGTTGGGAAGAAAAACATAGGTACAAAGAAGGTAGCTGCGAAGAAACCATGGGTAGCAGAAGAAATACTTCAGTTGATTGATGAAAGGAGGAAGTACAAACATGTTCTGGGAAAATCAGGAATACAGAAATACAAATCGCTGAGGAATGAAATAAATAGGAAGTGCAGGGAAGCTAAGACGAAATGGCTGCAGGAAAAATGTGAAGACATCGAAAAAGATGTGATTGTCGGAAGGACAGACTCAGCATACAGGAAAGTCAAAACAGCCTTTGGTGACATTAAAAGCAACGGTGGTAACATTAAGAGTACAACGGGAATTCCACTGTTAAATGCAGAGGAGAGAGCAGATAGGTGGAAAGAATACATTGAAAGCCTCTATGAGGGTGAAGATTTGTCTGATGTGATAGAAGAAGAAACAGGAGTCGATTTAGAAGAGATAGGGGATCCAGTATTAGAATCGGAATTTAAAAGAGCTTTGGAGGACTTGCGGTCAAATAAGGCAGAAGGGATAGATAACATTCCATCAGAATTTCTAAAATCATTAGGGGAAGTGGCAACTAAACGACTATTCACGTTGGTGTGTAGAATATATGAGTCTGGCGACATACCATCTGACTTTCGGAAAGGATCATCCACACAATTCCGAAGACGGCAAGAGCTGACAAATGCGATAATTATCGCACAATCAGCTTAACAGCTCATGCATCGAAGTTGCTTACAAGAATAATATACAGAAGAATGGAAAAGAAAATTGAGAATGCGCTAGGTGACGATCACTTTGGCTTTAGGAAAAGTAAAGGCACGAGAGAGGCAATTCTGACGTTACGGCTAATAATAGAAGCACGGCTAAAGAAAAATCAAGACGCGTTCATAGGATTTGTCGACCTGGAAAAAGCGTTCGACAGTATAAAATGGCGCAAGCTGTTCAAGATTCTGAAAAAAAGTTGGTGTAAGCTTCAGGAACCGACGGGTCATATACAATATTTACAACAACCAAGAGGGAATAGTAAGAGTGGACGATCAAGAACGAAGTGCTCATATTAAGAAGGGAGTAAGACGAGGCTGTAGCCTTTCGCCCCTACTCTTCAATCTGTACATCGAGGAAGCAATGATGGAAATAGAAGAAAGGTTCAGGAGTGGAATTAAAATACAAGGTGAAATGATGTCAATGATACGATTCGCTGATGACATTGCTATCCTGAGTGAAAGTGAAGAAGAATTTTAAAGGATCTGCTGAACGGAATGCACAGTCTAATGAGTACACAGTATGGTTTGAGAGTAAATCGAAGAAAGACGATGGTAATGAGAAGTAATAGTAATGAGAACAGCGAGAGACTTAACATCAGGATTGATGGTCACGAAGTCAATGAAGTTAAGGAATTCTGCTACCTAGGCAGTAAAATAACCAATGACGGACGGAGCAAGGAGGACATCAAAAGCAGACTCGCTATGGGAAAAAAGGCATTTCTGGCCAAGAGAAGTCTACTAATATCAAATACCGGCCTTAATTTGAGGAAGAAATTTCTGAGATGTACGTCTGGAGTACAGCATTGTATGGTAGTGAAACATGGACTGTGGGAAAACCGGAACAGAAGAGAATCGAAGCATTTGAGATGTGGTGCTACAGACGAATGCTGAAAATTAGGTGGACTGATAAGGTAAGGAATGAGGAGGTTCTACGCAGAATCGGATAGGAAAGGAATATGTGGAAAACACTAATAAGGAGAAGGGACAGGATGATAGGACACCTGATAAAGCATGAGGGAATGACTTCCATGGTACTAGAGGGAGCTGTAGAGGGCAAAACCTGTAGAGGAAGACAGAGATTGGAATACGTCAAGCAAATGATTGAGGACGTAGGTTGCAAGTGCTACTCTGAGATGAAGAGGTTAGCACAGGAAAGGAATTCGTGGCGGGCCGCATCAAACCATTCAGTAGGCTGATGAAAAAAAAAATAGACGATCCCCAAATTATCAACAGTCTGTAAATTTAGTTTAGAACAGTGATCATAATAATACGCGCACCGTTTCGGCTAATAACCTCGAGTATTTATAAAAGCATCGTATTGGCTGCTCAGTTTTGCGAACCTACCCGCTCTGTACTACTAAACAATTGGTACGATTGTACACGTCATGAAGCCAATGCCTTCTTCGGCATGGTTACCGTTTTGCCTGTAGAAGCACGTGTCAAATAACGAACTTATATGTACAGCTAACATGTATTGTTATGGGCTGTGTTATGTGTTCAAACAATTTGCAATGTGAACGTAAGAGGCGTATAATTTTTAAATTGTGTGCCTAATGATAGAACCAACAAAAGAAGGAAATACGAAGCAAGATTCAAGTCAGAGTTTATAAAATACGTTAAAGAATCGAAGAAGTGTGCTGCAGCAAGGGCTTTAGATACTACAGAGAAGATGGTAAGAGATTGGCGAAAGAATGAAGATGCTATTAAAACTTCGAATGAAAAAGTGTTCTTGAGGAGACGGTTAACTTGCTGGCCAGATTTAGAAAACAGCCTTGCAGAACGGGAACAAGAACAGAGGTAGAACTGTTGTGTTGTTACAAGAAATATGATTAGGGCTTCTGAAATAAAGTGGGTACCAACCGATCCAGAGCACGGCAAAAAATTTAAAGCAACAGCAGATCGGTGCAGTCGCTTCATGTACACAAAAAAGTCTGGTAAAATAGCAGAAAACAGAAACTGCGTAGAAATTACCGAAAGATCTTGACCATAAAGTTACGTGTTTTCTTAAGTTTATTATTCGTATGAGGCAATAATAGAACTTTACACCGTCTCATATTGGAAATATGAATGAAACACCGCTAAACTTCGATGTGATAAGCAACAGAACTGTGGAAACAAAAGACATAAAAGTTGTTCAAGTCATGAGTACAGGCCATGAAAAGACCGGGTTTATAGCAGTATTAACACACATGGCAGATAGAACAACGTTAAATACCTATGGTCATTTTCAAGCCGAAAACCATTCCGAAAATACAATTTCCACCAGGCACTTTTGTACTTTTTCGCGAAAAATGATGGATAGACGAGAATGGTGTAAAATTGAGATGTGTGGCAGAAGCGACCAGGTGTTCTACGAAATCCGTCAAATTTGCTGGTGTGCGGTATGTTTCGCAGTCACATAACTGAGAATACCATAAAAATCACATAGCACGAAGCAATACGAAGACTGCTGTTATACCAGGTGGTTTGATTTAAATACTACAACCTTGAGACGTTTCTCTGAATAAACCATTCAGCGACCACATGCATGAACAATGGAACAATTGGATGATGACTGGCGAAAATTCGTATGCGAGAGGTGGAGCTACGCGCGCTGGTATTTTGTGTGATTTCGTAATCAAATCACGTGAAAAAGTGAAAGTGGAAACAGTGTCAAATTCTTTAAGACGTGTAGGATTTACAGTGCTCTGGATGGCACTGAGGACGATTTGTTATGGGATACTGATGACGAAGCGGAAATCGATTAACAAGGTGAGTATGTACTTGAGGACTGAATTGAAGTTAGTGACATTGCTAAGGATTTTACGAAAACTAAAGCCCGGAAGGTAGACTTTATGTTAATATTTTCTGTTATTTTGAAATCTGAACGGCTAATTATATGTTTTAGTGTCATATGTGCGACAGTAAAGGAATTTTTACAAAATGAAGTTTTCCTGTAAATTTTATAACAAAATTAATAAGTCAATAAATTTTCGAATGGTATGACTGGATTAACTTCAACGTTAGTCGAGGACACGAAGGTAGTGTTCGCACCCCGGCGACGGTCTCTGGGGAAGACTCAGAAAAACACTGTCACTAATAAATACAAACTTTATTCACTGGCTGCGGTGTGATTTTTTTGCGTCTGTCACGGAAAAAAAAACTCTTTCAGTATGGTTGCACTTAACCAGTACATCATTGTGGATACAATTTTCAGTCGAGGGACGCGTTATAACGATTCAGGCTCAGTTTTTCTTGTCGAGCAACTGGAAAGTGATGCTGCTAAGTCGTGGGCCTGTACAGCTTTTGTATATGAAAAAACAAGATTCCGAACTGTGGTGAAGTTACAACAAATGACACTGTTGAAACTTCCTGGCAGATTAAAACTGTGTGCCAGACCGAGACTTTAACTCGGGACCTTTGCCTTTCGCGGGCAAGTGCTCTACCACCTTTTTTTTTTACATTAGTTAACCCTTTTATAAAATGGAACTAAAAAAAAGAACCAAGTGCCACCGCCACTTTTCATCCTCAAAAAAAAAAAAAAAAATCTGTTCCTCTTCAGGCGTTGGCTTCTGACTAAACCTACCCCAGAGAGCTGCCTATCTACCAGGGTAAATATAGGAAATCAAGGGTAGGGCTATCCTTACAAACAAAACAAAATCTTCTTTTTTCTGAATTTTATTTGTATTTTTATTATTGTTATGTTATTATTTTTTTGTTTTTGTTTAGTTTTGTTGTGTCATTGATCAGAGGCCTTCTGCGCCCCGCTGGTAATATGTTGAGTCACGTCTTCTCGAAATTGATGCGTTCTGTTCAATTGTTCAGAAATGTTCATTGGTTCAAGCAGGAAACGTTCTTCTCTCTTGGCTTAACACATTCCAGCTGCGAGGCGGGTCGTGGAAAGCACTCCCAAGGAAGTTCGAGAAAAATTGTCTATATTTTGGGTGACGGACAACGATATAATGACGGTCATTGAGGTATGTCCAAAAATCGAGTACAGAGTCTACAGTTTGTCCAAATAGGTAGTGAATGGCATGTCCGCGAATCCAATTCACAGCATTGGTCTTTGTCCGAGGAAAATATTCACGATCCGGAAATAATAATGAAAGGGGAGTAATCCGATCCGGAATGTCCCGCGTTAGAAAAGCGACAATAAGACGAATCAAGTGCCAAACCTCCTCCGCCGGTCCGCAAACAAACCGATGTTCATCATTGTCTGGGACTCCACACGTGGAACAGAGAGGTGATTGGGCGAGGTGGATACGATGAAGGCGAGAATGGTTGATTTGCTTACCATTGACAGTTAGGTACCAGACAGATTGAACATTCGTGTCAAGGTAACGGGCGAAAACCGCGCGCCATACATGACGCCAGTCTACCTGGGGGAACTTTTGTTCAATCGGGTTAGGTGGACGACCTAATTGGAGGACATTGTATACTGCCTTTGTCTTGAGTAAAAGCTGTCTTGGTAAGGTGAGGCGTACATAACTGAGTTCAAGAAAGAAGTATCGTATATAATGTAACCTGACCGGAACGTCCGAGATCATCACTGGGGCTGACAGTGAGACCGGCGTATATGCCGTCAGGAGGAGACCAGTGAGGCTCGTTGGGCATCGTGTCCATACCGTCATCTGGGAGCTGACAAATAGGGCGCGAGCTCTATCCGGCACGTGAAACAGACCTATCCCACCTCGTTCACGGGGAAGAGTAAGGGTTGCATAGTTAACTTTGAATAACAGCCCAGAGCTAACGAAAGATGCCATCGCTGCCAACATGCGACGTGCCACAGTAAGCGGGAAAGGTAGAACTTGTGCTACATGGGGAACTCGGGATGCGATATATATATTGACATATCGAGCTCGTTGGAGAATATCTAGGGATCGAAGGCGATGGTCCATAAGACCCGCTCTGATCATTAAAAGGAGGCGTCTGCAGTTGATGGCGGCTGAACGCCGGAGATCAGATGAAAAGTCTATTCCTAAACAGCGAATGGTATCAACGGTGGTGAGAGGTGTAATACACTCCACAGGGAGTCCCGTGCCAATGAACATAACTTGTGACTTACGTACGTTTAAAGAGCTACCCGACGCCTCACCATAAGTCGCTACCCACGTCAAAACAGCTCGAACCTCGTCGGCATTACGTAAACAGATGACTACATCGTCAGCATAGGCCGTGCAACAGAATCGGTATCGATCTATGGACAACCCTACCAAACGTTGTCTGAGCCCACATAGCAAGGATTCCAAGGAAAAGGCGTACAAAATCGCTGATAGAGGGCAACCTTGACGTACGGATCGACCTATTTTTATCGGAGGAGTGAGTCTGCCATTGTACATAATCCTGGAAGAGGCACCCCGCAGAAGGCGCATCACTACCGTGATAACGGCGACTGGGAAACCCATATGGTGGAGAACGGCCGTAAGGAACGAATGGTCAACCCTATCAAAAGCTTGACTAAAGTTCAAAGACGCAAGTGCCCCAGAGAGGCGTTGTGCCTGGGTAACGGCGATCATATCCCTCTAGCGGCATAAAGGCGTGCGGATATTATTATCCCCTCCCAAAGATGCTTGGTCTGGCGACACAACATATCGGGCAACGGTTTTAAGTCGTGCCGCCAAAAGGCGAGTGAAGATTTTCATATCACTGTTAAGGAGGGTGAGGGGCCGATAATCACTGATATTGTTGCCACCATGCGGTTTATGTACAGGAATAATTCCTTCCATGAAAGAGTCCGGCACAGGTACTTCCGGAGACATCAGTTCCCGACATATGGAGGTGAAGGTGGACTCTAACAAATCACGGAAGGTGCGATAAAATTCGAGGGGAAGACCGTCGGGTCCTGGGGAGCGATTGATGGTTCCTGCTCGGATCGCATCGCGGACTTCATCATCAGTCACCTCTGACACCAAGTCAATCGCCGCATCTCCTGGGAGACCACCGAAGTTGAGCTGTGAGACTTCCTCGATCAACTCTGGGGAATGTGGAATTGCGGCGTAGAGCTGCTGGTAGTGGGCATGAAGCACATTCCCTATTGCAGATTGGGTTACGTAGCGACGCCCATCTTGGTCTGTTAGGATGGGAATAAATTTTCGGCGACGATGTTGGCGTTCTTGGATGATATGATACATAGATGGATGTTCATGAGGCATGCGATCAGCAGAACGAGATCGTACTATCGCTCCTTCCAAATGCCTTCGCATGAGATTGGAGATTTGGGACTTAGCATGTTTTATCCTTGTATGACGCTCAGGGGAGGCTGGCATCGTGGAGCATTCTCGTAGGATCCTGTAGTAAAAGTCCATAGTGCTCTTCCTCCAGGCGACAACATCTTTGTCATATCGGATCAAAGTTTTTCGAAGAGCAGGTTTTGCACACTGGATCCACCAGGATATGGTAGACGGATACGTGAGACGGCGTCTATTACATGTGATCCAAGTGTCTTCTATTAGAAGTCGACAGTCAGGTGAATTAAGAAGTGCCGTGTTCAGTTTCCATAAACCACGTCCGTGCCATACTGCCTGTCTTGTGAGAACAACGTCACAGAAGTAAGCCTCATGATCTGAGGAAGCAACAGGCCAGATTTCAGCCTGTCGTGTGTGTTGAATTAGGGATCGCGAGATGTAGATGCGATCCAGTCGGCTAGAGGAGTGCGCAGTGTAGTACGTAAAGCCCAAACGATCACCGTGAACATGTCTCCACGTGTCGACAAATTGTAGCCGCGTCACGACTGTTTCCAGAGCTGCGCATGGTGAGTGACGCGGCAATTGATCCTGAGGTCGCTGGGTGCAGTTGAAGTCTCCACCCATGACCCAGTCATCGTGTGGTCCCATAAAAAGGGGTGTAACTTCATCTGCAAAGAAGGCATTGCGTTCACGACGGTAGCTGGAGCCCGACGGCGCATAAATGTTGACGATGCGTACACCAAAGAGAGTAAGGGCCATACCTCTGCCGTTGGGGAGGTATAGGACATCTTCAGCAGGAAGACCTTCTCGTAAGATGATGGCAACACCACTACCGGTGTCCGAAGCGGGAGAAAGATGCGCCGTGAAGCCATGTATAGTGGGCATGCGGGAGGCCGGGTGGACGTACCGCCGAATTGCTCAACACGTGGGGCGTGAGGTCTCCACAGTACATCGATGTTGTCGGCAGTGGTCGGCGGAAGGTGCACGTGCCCGTCGACCTGGGACCGGACCGCAGCGACGCACGGATGCACGCCAAGACCGTAGGATCCTACGCAGTGCCATAGGGGACCGCACCGCTACCTCCCAGCAAATTAGGGACACTGTTGCTCCTGGGGTATCGGCGAGGACCATTCGCAACCGTCTCCATGAAGCTGGGCTACGGTCCCGCACACCGTTAGGCCGTCTTCCGCTCACGCCCCAACATCGTGCAGCCCGCCTCCAGTGGTGTCGCGACAGGCGTGAATGGAGGGACGAATGGAGACGTGTCGTCTTCGGCGATGAGAGTCGCTTCTGCCTTGGTGCCAATGATGGTCGTATGCGTGTCTGGCGCCGTGCAGGTGAGCGCCACAATCAGGACTGCATACGACCGAGGCACACAGGGCCAACACCCGGCATCATGGTGTGGGGAGCGATCTCCTACACTGGCCGTACACCTCTGGTGATCGTCGAGGGAACACTGAATAGTGCACGGTACATCCAAACCGATATCGAACCCATCGTTCTACCATTGCTCTAGAAGGTGTAAGTCAACTACCCTGGCCAGCAACATCTCCGGATCTGTCCCCCATTGAGCATGTTTGGGACTGGATGAAGTGTCGTCTCACGCGGTCTGCACGTCCAGCACGAACGCTGGTCCAACTGAGGCGCCAGGTGGAAATGGCATGGCAAGCCGTTCCACAGGACTACATCCAGCATCTCTACGATCGTCTCCATGGGAGAATAGCAGCCTGCATTGCTGCGAAAGGTGGATATACACTGTACTAGTGCCGACATTGTGCATGCTCTGTTGCCTGTGTCTATGTGCCTGTGGTTCTGTCAGTGTGATCATGTGATGTATCTGACCCCAGGAATGTGTCAATAAAGTTTCCCCTTCCTGGGACAATGAATTCACGGTGTTCTTATTTCAATCTCCAGGAGTGCATTTGTACGGCTACCCTTGCTAGACAGCAGATATGGAGACGGAGCGGTAATGGGAAGATCAACGTCTCCCACATGCTTGATAGAGTTTGCCGACGCATCGTGGAGGACACGTGGCATGGGTGCCTCCGTCGAAGAAATTCTTATGGTTCTGACCTACAGTTGTGGAAAGAGTGCGCGGAGACAGCTTTACGGAGAACGTTAATAACCCCCGCCCCCCCCCCCCCCCCCTACATCACAACGCCAGAAGGCGTCCACCGAGTCAAGGCGAAGTTGATACGACTTGTGACGCTAAATATGGCAATGACATGCTCGAGGTCGCAGGGCTGCCCGCCCCACGAACTCCCCACGATCCATTGTCTGGCACCGCGCGCCGCGGAATTTGGATCCCCGCCAGACGTCATGGACGCCGAACACCCCTAGAGGTCTCTGCACCATCGCGCCTCCTGGCCCGCATTTAGTGTGTGGGCGCCACAGTGGTTGCAGCGGCCAATAGCGGCGCCCCCCGATAGAGTACTTAAGTGCCTGCCACTCGCAGCGCCACTACCGACGACGCCGTGGCAGCCCTCAAAACCGCGATGGCGGCAGAGAGAGCGGCCATGCAGAAGGAGATCGTCGGTCTACACCGGCAGCTGCAAGAGTTGCGAGAGGAGCTGCGACTTTTCAAGAAGGCGCCGCCTGTCCCTGCTCCCGCCGCCCCCGTGAGGCGGCCAGTGGGGGTAGACGCCGCCACACAGACGTCCACTGACTCGCCTCCTGCAACGATGCAGGCGGCTTCGAGCATGGAAGTCGACGTCTGGACGCCTGCGCTGTCTACTCCCTCGGAGACAGACGTGGAAGAAGAAGCACAATCCGAGGAAGAGATGCCGCCGGCTTCTTCGCAAGCTGAAGAAGAGGAAACAGTCGAAGAACTGCCCCTTCCGCTTCCGGACGAGCGGAGCGTGCAGCCCTTCCTGAAAAAGATCGTGGCGTCGCTGAAGGACGGGACGTATCATGGGAACAACCCGTACCCCTTCACGCCGGCGCACGCAGAAGCATCACTGCCTCACCAACCGTGCGACCTTCGCCACACGCGAGGCATGTTGCGTGAGGTGGTAACGAGGAAGGAGCTAATACTGCTCAACAGCCGCCCCATCTTCACCCCTTCCGACTGGGAACACATCTACCAGGTCGCAGAGAAGTGGGTGAAGGAGGAGTGGCGCTCCGGCAGGCGTAAGCCTGCCCCAGAGGACATGCCAGCGACCAACTACTTCGCTAGTTTAAACTCAGCGGGGTAGCCAGAGGCCCATTCGAACGAGAGGCCACCCATACGACAACACAGAGGATAAAGGAGGAACAGCAGCACTGCTGCTTAGCCTCCATCATCTCCGGACAGAGGATGTCCGTGATTTAAGCGAGACGAGCGAGACGAGACGTCAGCCAGTCTGTCTAATGTTGTGTACGTCTCGGGACACATCGCCTCGCCTTAGACAGCTTATTTAATTTCTTGTTCTGTGTACAAGTGGACGTGGCTGTTAGGTTTTCTTGTGACTCCGTTGTTTCGGTCTTGTAGTTGTTCGTTGGTCGTGTCCGTCCTCTTCCGTTGTGTTGTTGTTCGCAGGCCGCTCCGCTGGTCCCGCCGCCCTTTCCGTTACTTCAACCCCGTGACCGTTCCAGTCGCCGTTACAACACATTGTGTGATAAATGAAAGAAGAAGGAGACGAAGGGCGTTAATTCATGAGATCGATGTCGGCGATGGCCGTCGTTTTTCGACACAAACGGGCATAGCACCTGGTTCACCGATCATTTTAACAGATTGGCGAGAAATGGGGAGGGCCAGTGGTTGCTGTGGACCGTCCTGGACGAGACCCCAGATGAGAAGCATGTGAAGGGGAAAGCGGACGTGTTATCATGTGCGAGGAGCTGGAGGACACTATTACACTAGGTGCTTCCAACAAGTCCCCAGGCCCTGATGGATTCCCGTTGAAATTTTACCGTGCCCTTGTGACCATCATGACACCGATGTCGTTTTGAATGTTTAATGAGCTTCTACGGCAAGAAGTCACTGTTCCCGTAGAATTCACGGAAGGGCTCATGTTCCCGATACCCAAGTCCCGTGGCGGCAAACTATCTTGTGCTTATCGCCCCCTGACCCACCTTAATAGTGAGTACAAGATCTGTATGCGGATACTGGGCAGTCGTTTCAAAACGTCGCTGGCGGATAGAGTACATGTCGATCAGACATGTCTTGCCGGTATCAGTAATATCCACACAGCCTCGGGAGACTATCGTGACATCGTCAGCATCGCTGCTGCATGCCGCCGCCGGGGGGCAGGGGTTGCTGTAGATTTCGATCATGCCATTGATCGGGTGGATCGTGTGTACCTCGCGGCGGTGACAAACAGGATGGGTGTCTCGCCATTATCGACCACTGCAGTTATGCGGCTGTTGCTCGGCGCCAGATCACCGATGGTGATCAATTGAGGGAGAACAGAGTATTTTGTGATCGTAAGATCTGTCGGACTGGGTTTCCCCTTGCCGACTCTTCTACATGCGATCGCCTTAGAGCCGTGCTTCGCAGGCCTTGATGAGACTTAGCGAGATCTCCCTGCGGCATCTATGACTCAAATGTAGAGCATACGCAAATGATCCTGTGTTTCTCGTTCGAAGCGAGAGGGAGACTCGATCAGCACTGGATAGGCTACAGATGTATGGGATGGTAGCTAGCAGCGATGTCAACTACCGAAACTCGCAATTCATGCATGTGGGAAGGTGAACTAGAACCAGGAACGGAAGCACCATTAACTATAGTGCAAACCCTTCGATGTTTTGGTATCACTTTTCATAAAGAGATGGCAGGAGCGGCAGCCGACAACTACCAACGTCTGTTGCTCAGAGTTCTCACGTCAGTACGACTAAACGGTCTACGTTCGATGGATATGCTGCATCTGGTGTGACTGGTCAACCTTCATCTCGCTCCACCTGACACATCTTCTCCCCTTGACAGGAACGATGTGTTTAAGAATTCAGGCAGCTTTTGGGTACTATGTAAGGTCGGGACAGCTCTTTAAGGTACAGTACAACACGCTTACCCGCTCAGGGCGAAAAGGGGGTGTTGATCCAGTCAACATTCACGAGTAGGAGCGTGCCATGTATATTAACACCACGCTGAAACGGTGGCTCAACAGGAATCACTCCCTTAAGGGGACGGTCACCGAAGAACTAGTACCAAGATCGCATATTCCCCTAGTCAGTGACGTCCGTATATCGACTCCGTTAATGTGTGCTAGCCCGTTGAACACATTTATGTTTGGACGCATTTACCGACGTCCCTACAGCCGACATCGAAGGACGTCTACCATCTGCTTCTTCGACAGATCGCTCAGAACAGGATGGAACTGCAACATCCAGCAGTCAATTGGTAAGTGGCGTGGCTCACAGATCACCACCCTACCGTTCTACAACAGTCAGGTCAACATGGTATTTTGTAGTGAACCGGAAATACCCAACGAATGACAAAAAGTGCGCAAGGCATTTGGCAGATTCGCCCATGTGTCAGCAATGCGACATGCTGGATGCGGACGACCGCGGCTGGTCTTAGGCGAGGTGTTAGCTGTCTGGACTCTGGCAAGGAAGATCGTAGCGTTCATGCGGCGAACTATGCATGTAGCAATATCTTCCGACATAGTATTTATTCCAGAGGAAATGTACTTTCCGCGTCGTGTGAGGAACGCAGTGGCGTGGTCACAGGTATGGCTGTCTGCCGGCCGGGGTGGCCGAGCGGTTCTAGGCGCTACAGTACGGAACCGCGCGACCACTACGGTCGCAGGTTCGAATCCTGCCTCGGGCATGGCTGCGTGTGATGTCCTTAGGTTAGTTAGGTTTAAGTAGTTCTAAGTTCTACGAGACTGATGACCTGAGCAGTAAAGTCCCTTAGTGCTCAGAGCCATTTTTATGGCCATCCATTACATACACTCCTGGAAATTGAAATAAGACCACCGTGAATTCATTGTCCCAGGAAGGGGAAACTTTATTGACACATTCCTGGGGTCAGATACATCACATGTTCACACTGACAGAACCACAGGCACATAGACACAGGCAACAGAGCATGCACAATGTCGGCACTAGTACAGTGTATATCCACCTTTCGCAGCAATGCATGCTGCTATTCTCCCATGGAGACGATCGTAGGGTTGCTGGATGTAGTCCTGTGGAACGGCTTGCCATGCCATTTCCACCTGGCGCCTCTGTTGGACCAGCGTTCGTGCTGGACGTGCAGACCGCGTGAGACGACGCTTCATCCAGTCCCAAACATGCTCAATGGGGGACAGATCCGGAGATGTTGCTGGCCAGGGTAGTTGACTTACACCTTCTAGAGCACGTTGGGTGGCACGGGATACAAGCGGACGTGCATTGTCCTGTTGGAACAGCAAGTTCCCTTGCCGGTCTAGGAATGGTAGAACGATGGGTTGGATGACGGTTTGGATGTACCGTGCACTATTCAGTGTCCCCTCGACTATCACCAGAGGTGTACGGCCAGTGTAGGAGATCGCTCCCCACACCATGATGCCGGGTGTTGGCCCTGTGTGCCTCGGTCGTATGCAGTCCTGATTGTGGCGCTCACCTGCACGGCGCCAAACACGCATACGACCATCATTGGCACCAAGGCAGAAGCGACTCTCATCGCTGAAGACGACACGTCTCCATTCGTCCCTCCATTCACGCCTGTCGCGACACCACTGGAGGCGGGCTGCACGATGTTGGAGCGTGAGCGGAAGACGGCCTAACGGTGTGCGGGACCGTAGCCCAGCTTCATGGAGACGGTTGCTAATGGTCCTCGCCGATACCCCAGGAGCAACAGTGTCCCTAATTTGCTGGGAAGTGGCGGTGCGGCCCCCTACGGCACTGCGTAGGATCCTACGGTCTTGGCGTGCATCCGTGCGTCACTGTGGTCCGGTCCCAGCTCGAGGGGCACGTGCAACTTCCGCCAACCACTGGTGACAACATCGATGTACTGTAGAGACCTCACGCCCCACGTGTTGAGCAATTCGGCGGTACGTCCACCCAGCCTCCCGCATGCCCACTATACGCCCTCGCTCAAAGTCCGTCAACTGCACATACGGTTCACGTCCACGCTGTCGCGGCATGCTACCAGTGTTAAAGACTGCGATGGAGCTCCGTATGCCACGGGAAACTGGCTGACACTGACGGCGGCGGTGCACAAATGCTGCGCAGCTAGCGCCATTCGACGGCCAACACCGCGGTTCCTGGTGTGTCCGCTGTGCCGTGCGTGTGATCATTGCTTGTACAGCCCTCTCGTAGTGTCCGGAGCAAGTATGGTGGGTCTGACACACCGGTGTCAATGTGTTCTTTTTTCCATTTCCAGGAGTGTATATAGAGACACACATTCGAACGTTCTCAGTTCCTGGTAATACTTACAAGACACACACACAAAACTGTTACGGCTACGAAAGTACAAGGACTGGTATGTAAACTTCCGAGGAAGGGTTTTTGCAGACCCGCCAGATGGGTGGGGTGAGCCGGGTGCGCAAAGATGGGCGGCGGTGCTATCGTTTGTCGAACGCGTCCGCAGCTCGTGGTCTAGTGGCTAGCGTTGCTGCCTCTGGATCACGGGGTCCCGGGTTCGTTTTCCGCCCGGGTTGAGTTGTCGTCATCATTTCATCATCGTCGTCATCATTCGTGACAGTGTCTAGATTGGACTCTATAAAGAAAAAGTGACTTTGCAAATCTTTGGGACTTTGTACGGACGCTGATGACCGCGCAGTTGAGCGCCCCACAAACCAAACATCATCATCATCATCATCCTTTGTGGAAACCTACGTGAGTATCCGTCCCAGGAAGAACTAACAGTTGCACAGCTAATAACAGAATGTTTCTTTTGTTTTAATATATACAAATTCTTCTTTTAAAGTTTCCGTAGGTGGCCCAACTTTGATGTTGTTATTTTCTGTTGCATGGTAGGACGGCCGCGAAGTTCCTTCCAAGACAGTTATAATGTTATAAGGACATACCATGGTTTTGTAAATAATAATGATTTCTGTTTCTCCTACTTTCCTTTAAAAAAATTAAAAAATAAATTAAAATAAGAAACAAAAGAATAAGTTGGTAGAGTACTCGCACGGAAAAGTCAAAGTTTCGGAATGCGAGGGACTCATCAATGTAGATACATATCTACATGAGATCATATCTGCATGAGCCCAGTAAAGTTCTCTAAGGCTATAGATACAGCAAACAGGAATAGTTCGGTAGGCAGTAAAGTTGAACAGGAATGGATATCTCTAAAAGGATAATCACAGAAGTTGGAAAGACAAGCATTGATACAAAGAAGGTGCCCGAAAAAAAACTATGGGTAACAGAATAAATATTTGAGCTGATCGATGAAAGAATTAAGTTAAAAAAGTTTAAGGGAAATTCAGGAACACAGGAGTAGAAGTAGCTGAGGAACGGAATAAATAGGGAGTGCAGGGCAGCTAGTACGAAATGGCTGCTCGAGAAATGTGAATAAATCGAAAAAAGAAAGATTGCCAGAAGGACTGACTCAGCATATAAGAAAGTCAAAATAACCTTCGGCGGAATTATAAAAAAGGGTGGTAATATTAAAAGTGCAACGGGAATTCCACTGTTAGATGCAGAGGAGAGAGCGGATAGTTGGAAAGAATACACTGAAGGTCTCTATGAGGGGAAACATTTGTCTATGTGACAGAAGAATAATCAGGTGTCGACTTAGAAGAGAGAGGGGATCCAGTATCCAGTATTAAAATCAGTACTTAAGAGAACTTTGGAGGAATTACGATCAAACAAGGCAGAAGCGATAGATAACATTCCTTTGGAATTTCTAAAATCTTTGGGGGAAGTGACAACAAAACGACTATTCACGTTGGTGTGTAGACTGTATGAATCTGACGACATCCACACAATTTCGAAGACCGCAAGAGCTGACAAGGCTGTGTTAGATGAAGATCAGTTTTGATTTAGGAAAGGTACCAGAGAGGCAATTCTGACGTTTCGGTTGATAATGGAAGCAAGACTAAAGAAAAATCAAGACACGTCCGTAGGATTTGTCGACCTGGAGAAAGTGTTCGAAAGTGTAAGATGTTCGAAATTCTGAGAAAAATAGAGGTAAACTATTGGGAGAGACTAGCAGTGTGCAATATGTTCAGGATCCAAGAGGGAAAAGCAAGAGTGGACGATCAAGAACGAAGTGCTCGGACTAAATAAGGCAGGGATGTACTATTTCGCCCCTACTGTTCAATCTGTACATCGAACAAGCCATCATGGAAATAAAAGAAAGGCTCAGAAGTGGAATTAAAATTCAAGATGGAAGGATATCAGTGATACGATTCGCTGATGACATCACTATCCTACTGAAAATGAAGTTAGTTAATTAGTTATATGTTCCATTGATCAATCTCACGGAAACCGTGACGTGAAACGTGTCAAGTGGGTAAGAAATGCATACATGAGTCTGGGGTTTAAGCTTAAAATTTTTATTTCCTACCTCATTCCCTTAAATGGCGCAAAATCCATACATTGAACCTACAGATTTATTTATGGATATTCAAGAATTCATCTGTGATACAGAAGCAGTTGTCAAGGAGGTATGATTTCAATTTATTTTTGGAACCATTACTGTTGTCTGTCAGACATATTATTTCATGGGTTATTTATCGAGAAGTAATACAGCAGCATATTTTAACCCTTTCTGTGCCAAAGATAGATTACGTAAAGGATAGTGTAAGTCTTTCTTTCTTTTGGCATTGCAATCATGAATGTCACTCTTGTTTTTAAATTGCTCCATGTTGTTGAGAATAAATTTCATTGCTGAGTAAATGTACCGTGAGGCTGTTGTAAGAATTGCTAAAGTTTTAAACAAATGCCTACAAGATGTGTGACTATGAGCCCCACACATTATTCTAACCACTTTCTGCTGAGCAGCGAATACTTTTTGTCTAAGTGTTGAGTTAACCCAAAATACTATTCCATATGACATCAGAGAAAGGAAGTATGCAAAGTAGGTTAGCTCACTAATTTCTATAAACTCAAAATTCGCAATTATTCTGATTGCAAAAGCTGCTGAACCTAGTCGCTTTAGGAGATCCAAAATATGAATTTTCCAATTAAGATTTTAATCTATATGTACACCCAAAAACTTAGTGTGCTATACCTTGACTACTGACTGCTGTTGATGTGTTATATTTATTGAAGGCACTGTATTCCTTGCAGCAGAAAATTGGATGTACTGCGTTTTTTCGAAGTTCAGAGCAAGACTATTCACTGAAAACCAATTATTAACTTTTCCAAAGACATTACTTGTATAATTTTCTATTGGAGTTTCTTTTACTGAATTAATAATGATGCTTGTGTAATCAGCAAACAGTGTCAGTTTATCTTCTTGTTTCAAATAAGATGGGAGGTTATTCACACATATCAAGAACAGAAGCGACCCATGATCGAACCCTGTGGAACACCTAATGTTATTTCATCCTAGTTAGATGAAGTGGTATATTTCAAACCATACAAGGAAACTTTTTGCTTCCTTTTCTTAGATATGACTTCAACCAATCATATGCTGTTCAACTTAGACTACAGAACTGTAATTGCTGTAACATAAGGTCATGGTTCACACAATAAAATGCTTTCCATAAGTCACAGAAAATATCTGTTGGTGACATTTTACTATTTAAAGACTCTATTAAGTGGGCAGTGAAATTGTACATTGCTGTCTCAGTGGAATAGCACTTTTGAAATCCGAACTGTGATCTACTAAGTATCCCATTACTGTTGAGATTTCTAACCACTCTTGAATACATTACTTCCTCAACAGTTTTTGAAAATGCTGTAAGAAAGGGTACTGGCTGACAATTATTGACAACTGTAGTGTCTCCTTTTTTATAGAGGGGCTGGACAATGGCATAATTTAACCTGCCTGGAATATATAGTGAGTAACTGATGCATTAAATATGTGACTCAGAACATCAGCTGTAAATCCTCCACATTGCTTTAATATCTTGTTAGTGATGTCGTCTACTCCAACAGAAAATTTATTCTTCAAAGGTGAAAATTAATCTGACTAAGATTTCTCAAAACTGACTCTTCCATGTATTGCTTGTTTTTTTATTTTGAACTATTCTTACCACTTTTTTAACTACACTTAAAAATGGTTGTTAAATACGTTAGCTACTTGTGTTCTGTTGGTTAAGATGGTCCAAGTCTTTTCAACAGTAATACTTCCTACCCCCCATGGTTACTTTTCCTGTCTTCCTTCTAACAACATTCTATACTGATTTTATTTTATTGCCGAGTTGTTAATTTCATCTCTAAGATACATACTTCGTTATTTCCTACAACTTTTCTCGCTATGTTGCAATAATTTTTATAGTGTAAAATTACTTCTGAGTATTTAGTAATGCTTGCTGTCTCATACAGATTTCTCTTCCTTTCTGAAGACACTTCAATACTTGTAGTGATCCATGGTTTCTTCGAAAATTTTTTTGGACAACCATGTTCAAAAAGGGATATAAATATATCAAGAAATATGTTGCATTTATCATTAGCATTTGGCTCATTATATACTGCTCCCCACTTAACATATCTTGAACTTTCTCTGAAGTGCTCAGTAGATATTGGGTTGAGCAACCTTACACTTTTACTTAATTGTTTCTGAACCACGCACCCTGCTAGGTTTTGTAAGTTAATCAATTGTGAATCATGGTCTGATAATCCATTTATCACAGGGAAAGCATGTGTTAGTTTTACATTCACTTGCTGTACAAATACAGTATCTATTAGAGTGCTGCTGTCTTGAGATTTATCTGTAGGGAAATCGATCACTTATTCTAAGTTATGTCATTAATAATACTTCTAGTTCACTTTTGCTATCAGAATTGCTTAGAAAGTTTACACTGAAATCACCACAGATTAATAACGTCTTTTTTCAGGCAGCATAATAGGGAGTCAACCTTTTTTTTTAACAATAGCTCCCAATCTCTAAATGGAGACCTGTACACTGTTGCTAATATCAACACTACATTATCTAACTGTAGTTCACATGCACAAACTTCAAACTGCTAATTGACACAAAATTTTCTTGCTTCTACAGTTTTGTATTTATACCCTTGATCTGTGTAAACGGCAACTTTTCCTTTATCCATACTAGATCTGCACCTGTAAGATACTAAATTATACCCATTTATACTGACACTTTCCGTCCCGGCAGTTACGTGGTGTTCAGACAGACAAAGTATTCAATCTCATTATTATTTTCGAGATCATCTAAACACAATAACAGCTCATCTACTTTATTTTTAGTTCCCCCAGTATTTTGATGAAGTAAGGCTTTATCGCTATTTACTGCCAGGCACTTAATTGTGAATAGTTGAGTAATCACGTAGATGTAGATGTAAACTGTACCTGAAGCTTCTTTTATTCTATTTTTCTTGATTGTTGTCTGTCGGGACTTTGGCTTTATCCTAAAAAACCTGTCAGCCTGCTCCCATTAACCTCGATCTGCTGAATGGAATAAACAGTCTAATGAGTACAGAATATGGATTTCGAGTAAATCGAAGAAGGACGAAAGTAGGAGAAATAATAACAGCGGAACTAGATGAAGTTGAGGACTTCTACTACATAAGCAGCAAAATAACGAATGACGGACGGAGGAAGGAGGACATCAAAAGCAGGCTAACACTGGCGAAAACGGCATTCCTGGCGAAGAGATGTCTACTAGTATCAAACATAGGCCTTAAATGAGGAAGAAATTTCTGAGAATGTGCGTTTGGAGCACAGCGTTGTATGGTAGTGTAACATCTGTGGGACAACTGGAACAGAAGAGAATCGAAGCGATCGAGATGTGGTGCTATAGACGAATGTTGAAGATCGGGCGGACAGATAAGGTAAGGCATGAGGAAGTTCTGCGCAGAATCGGAGAGGAAAGAAATATGTGGAAAACACTGACAATGAAGGGGCAGGATGATAGGACATCAGATAAGACGTCAAGGAATGACTTCAATGGTTCTGAAGTGAGCTGTAGAGAGCAAAAACGGTAGATAAAGGCAGAGATTGGAATACATCCAAAAAGTAATTGAGGACGTAGGTTGCAAGTGCTACGTTGAGATGAAGAGGAGAGGAATTCGTGGTTGCTCACATCAAAACAGTCAGACGATTGATGACTGATAAAAAACTGGTCTTATACAAGAACAGCTCTGCTACAAAACGAAATTTAAACGATGTAAAAAACAGTGAATAAAAAGGGCTTGGAGGAGGGGGGTGGGTATTTTACAGATCCTACTTGGTAGACCATTTAATTCTCCTGCTAGAAGGGAAGCACCACCGTTGGTTTGGCCACCAGTTTGTTCTTCATGTCATAATTACGAACCCCCCACTTAGCACAGCGGTTCTAGCTTCGGTAACGTCACGAAAACCAGGCAATTGTTCTTGAATGTCGTCGTTGGAGTCCACTAGTTTCACAATTTGTGACTTGTCTGAAATATCTGTTTCTTCGTCCACAATGCAGGCATAAAATGAGGTTCTAGCCAAACTTGGAAGTACATAGTATTCACAGATCTTCCCTTTTATACAATCAGTTTGTTCTTTGCAGTCTTTGAAAACCCCCTGGAAATAGCCCATTTGCTTATAGTTTGTTTACAAATCTTCGTTTCTGTTTAACACAGGTCTATAACGGGCTCTGTAATTACCAAGTTTCAGAGAATTTATGTCACCATGACCTCTGAAAGCCAGCTCCTCCTTACACAAAATTGTGTTGTCATTTACAATTTTGTCAATGTATCTGTTAACTTTCTCTTGTTTGCATAGTTCGTTGTATGAAATAGATGATCAGAAGCATGCCATCCTAAACCTCTAGACAGATTCTTGAGGCAGTTGATACCCTCAGCGGACAATATAGTTTTCCTTGTGCTTAAGGGCAAAGATAGCCAGCAGAATAATTTTCCTTTTGTAGGAGTAGCAGAGTTACTGAAGAATGGGATACAACCCGTCGGCTTTGACCAACGACGACGTAAGTTACCAGAGGTGATGTATTGCACAGATTTAACAGCAAAGACGAATGCTGAGAAACAAAAGAATGCAGGACAGAGAAAAGAGATGGTAGACATATATCACGTACATCGCTTCTTTGTCCAAGTATCCTGTTCTTCAGTTGACTTATATAGCTCAACTAAAGAATATGATACTACTACAAAACAGAAAGGAAAAAAAAGGGGTAGAAGTAATATTAGCATGGAATACCTCAGTTGACATGTATGAGCTGTATCCTGAACTTCAGTTGATCTGTATAGGTTAACTGCGGCAAGGGTTACAAATTTAACGTTTGTCAACTTTTTCGCCTCCGCTAGCACTGGTACACTATGCTTCGGTTGACCTATGTCGATCAACAGAAGTACGAGGAACAAATTTTACAAGTGTTTTTTCGCCTCCGCTACAACTAGCATCCTATTCTTCAGTTGATATTAGTACTAACGAAGGCGAAAAGACCGAGATATCCTATACTTCACCTGACCTGTATAGGTCAACTGAAGAATGCTAGCGAAGACGAAAATCTCGACGTACGTAAGACTGGCACCCTGAACCTCAGCTGACCTACACGAAGACGAGAAAAAGCGACATTCATAAAATTTGTGTCCAATACTTCAGTTCTATATATTTTTTCCCGTCTACGATACTAATAGGGTTGACTGAAAATTGTACTAGAAGTACTAGCGACAGCGAAGAAACCTACAACAGTAAAATTTGAATCCCGTACTTCAGTTGACCTATGTAGTGTTAACGAAGGCAAAAAACTCGACATACATAAAATTTGTATCCTGTAATTTAGTTGAACGACACAGGTCAACTGAAGAATAGGATGTTAGTGCTAGCACAAGCGAAAAATAGCGACGTACATGAGATTTGTATCACGTACTTCAGTTTACCTTTAGAGGTCAACTGAAGATGCTTCGTAGATCAACTGAGGTACACGATACCAATGTTACGTACGGCGCTTTTTGCGTCTTTGCTAGCACTTTGTAAGGTGTCAGGCAAATCCAACACCTGCCATGAAAACCCTGACATGATAAGTAAATCCAGTAGTATGTCACATAGCTCCGAATAAATCGTGACATTAAATTAACCAAAGTAATACGAGTAACGAGTGAGCAAATGGAATACCACAGACTAACACAAGAATGCCTAAATGCATGTCATATTTTCCCACCGTGAGACAGTCGCAGTTCCGAGGGGAGAAACGAGATGCCGAGAGCAGAACCGTGTTAAGTTAGAAGGCCCTACGATAAGGGACGAACACCCACGTAGACAGCTGACCGTTAGGACCACCCCCCCCCCCCCCAGCCCATTTTAAAAGCAAGAGCCTTAGCGTGAGACTTTTTCGCGTCTCTGTTATATCAGGACCACCCCCAGCCCATGTTAAAAGCTAGAGCCCTCCAGAAGAACAGTATAGATCTTACGATAACACAAAAAGGGCCACCCCAGCCGCATGTTTTAGCGTGAGACTTTTTCGCGTCTCTGTTATGTCAGGACCACCCCCCAGCCAATGTTAAAAGCTAGAGCCCTCCAGAAGAACAGTATAGATCTTACGAAAATATTAAAAGCACCACACCAGCTGCAAGTTTTAGCGTGAGATTTTTTCGCGTCTCAGTTACGTTGCAAACTATAAAAACATTGCCCCACCACGAAAAGTATAACGTTTCTCATTGGATAGACAGAATTTTTGTAGGCGGGGCTTAAGCTTAGCATTGAGACCCGGATTGATCAGATGAAAACACAGCCAGATAGTTTTTTTAAACCAACTTCGGTAAATTGTAGTAAGGAGAAGGGAGAGTTGCTTCCGAGACGGCGAGGTGAGCGGAGCTGTGCTGCCCGCCGCCCCCTGACGAACACCGACAAGGTAATGAACGCACGCGATGCCGCATAACAGCACATAAAGCTTCACCCAGAAATGCAGAAGTCTCATCTGTTACACCCCCCTTTTGCGTAATACTAGTGTCGATCGTCAATTAAAGCTCATGGTGTTCACATTTGCCACTTGAAGTAAAAATCTGAAACGCGATGATTTTTCTGTTATATAGTTATTGAGAAGCCACATCAGGCACTGTAATTTACGACAAGGTAGATAAGTAATTAAAGATAATTGAGGGTCACTGTAGACCATTTTGTTAGTTTTCTCTTTGGTTAAACTTAAATTAAACCTAGATTATAGATGTGATATGGCATAGGTCATCCTTCGATCCATTGTAGAACTTGGAAACCCATTCAGGGAATAGTGCAATTTATAAACGATGTTTTGTGAGTAGAATAAAATTTCCAATAGCAAACTTAACTGCTTTTTCGACGTTGCTTTACAAGTTAACTAAAAAAGGAAAGCCTTGAACCCCTTCCACTAAATTTAGTTAGTATTAAGAGTCTTTTGCAGGGAGTGCAGTGGAGCTGACGCTGAAATCATTAAGTATTTGGTTATATCATCGCTAGTCTCACTGAACTCTTCTGAATTCTACATGTCATGTGTGGTCTGGCGTCTCCTTACCAGCAACAGGTCCTAGGTTCAAACTAGTCAATTCCCTAAAAAACACGCTCAGAGCGTCGTTGCGCGAAAGTGGTAGGGAGACACTGATATAGAACAAACAGACAGCACGCAGAATGTTAGAACTTGTATCCTATTCTTCAGATGACCTATATAGCTCAACTGCTTGTACAGAACACAAATTTTTCGTATGTCGGCCGTTTCGCCTTCGATAGTAGTAGTATCGTCTGAAAAATATCGTAGTAATAATAGTACTATCGAAGGCGAAAAAAACCGACAACTGTTAAATTTGTATTCCGTACTGCAGTTGACGAATCCTTCATCAAGTCTTCCTTATGCATAGGAACGGATAAATCCAAACCTTCAAACGAAAATGAAAAAGTAAAAGCTGTGCAAAATTAAAAACAATTCTTCCAAAAATCTAAAATGGTTCAAATGGCTCTGAGCACTATGGGACTTAACGACTGAGGTCATCAGTCCCCTAGATCTTAGAACTACTTAAACCTAACTAACCTAAGGACATCACAGGCATCCATGCCCGAGGCAGGATTGGAACCTGCGACCGTAGCGGTCGCGCGGTTCCAGACTGTAGTGCCTAAAACCGCTCGGCCACTTCGGCCAGCGCAAAAATCTCAAACTGACTAAGAATGAAAATAAGTACCGAATGAATTGGAACGAACAAATGATATAAATCAATACAAGCGACATAAACCGTACACAATGTCTAGTCCCGACTTTTAAAAACAAATTCATTGATTTCCATTTACAATGTTGAAGCTTCGCCACAGAAGATAACTGATTTACTATCTATGGCTTAAAAATAAAGACATTAAGATCTGTGAGTAAACTATGATGTCATTGGTCAAAGACGACGGGTTGTATACCATTCTTTAATTGACTCGGCTAGCACATAACCATTTGTACTACTCATACCACGAAATTTGGGATCCACGTGTTTTTCACTTGTCTTAATGAAGAACGTGTAGTGCCAGTGTAGGACATCCTCTCTTCAAAATTTCATCGCGTTCAGTTTCGCTTCTCCTTCAAAACGAAAGCTCGTGCAAGGAAGTAATGACGACCTGGCTCGAAAGCCTTACCTCTGTCCTTGTACGAGGTTGGACTTCATCCATATTCAGTGCACACAGGGCAACTAACGTAAGTGAAACCTTGAGTGGCAGCATCACAGCTACTGGCTTCCCGTGCCAACGAAGCGCATGGCAACAAGGCTACTACAGCCTGTACCTCCCCGTCTGTTCCAAGTAGTGACGTCAGGTTACCACGGCAACCAAGCTTTACAGGCGGCCTGGCATGAGGCTGCCCCCTCGCCATTTGCTTCGTGACTCCGGCTGCCTTGGGTTAGGGTCAACATTTCGCACTTTGACTAGCTCTCCAGTGCTGGCAGTTTAGAAGAAATAACGCAAGTTAACGTCCTTTGCCCTCGCTGACAAAACTGTATGAAGACGTAGTGTAAAAACAATTATTTCTACTATTACAACTACTACCACAGAAAAATGAACAGGCTCAGCCTCCCTTGTCCCCGCTGGTCAGCCACCACTGACGTGTCGAAACCTCAGAACAAAAACATAACCAAAACACATTGAAAAAATCTTCGTACATCCATATTTAAATTGGATGATTGTGGGACACCAGCTGGTACAATTTTTTTATTGAAAATGAAACTCCTGCAGCTGTATTTAAGATTTCGTATTTATTTGGCTACTAGTTTCGACGTTGCGTCAACGTCATCTTCAGGCCCGTACACTTTGATGATATCAATTGTGTGTGGCTGTGTACTAGAAGACCGCGGTGAGACCAATACGTGCTCCACATGGAGCTAATGTGGAAGACATATTGGTTTCACCGCGGACTTCCAGCACTAAGCCGCATACAATTGATACCGTCAAACTGTACGAGCCTGAAGATTACGTTGATGCAACGTCGAAACTAGTACCCAAATAAATATGAAAGCTTAAATACAGCTGGAGGAGTTTCATTTTCAATAAAAAATATTGAAAAAAAGTTTTATGACGAGCATAGATTGCAGTTTTCATGCTGCTGCCTTTTGTTGAGGGAAAGGTGTGCTTTAAAATAAAGTGCCAAAAATATGAACACGGAGTCATTTTCAGACTTCATGTCTTTAATCGATAAGGACAGATGTACATTTTGTAGTACCAGTTACGGCCGTGAGCTCAGATACATAGTGGTTTCGTAACTAGCTTTAAGCTGATGATCTAGATTCCTCAGCACTACGAAAACGATAACCAATATTAGTTCATAAAACATCGAAACCTCTTTGAAATAAATCATTTATTAGCGCAAGAACGATGCTCCTCCTCCAGAAATCAGACTGAAGCTATTAGTCCTGCGAGGTTCCCGATTATTATGCTTTCGTAAGCTTTCATTTATTCGCGGTCTTGAACATTACTGTTAACAGCAACTGTGAGTAATCTGCAATTAGGAAAATAAACAGCCAATGAATGCTGGGAGTTTATTTATTTAAAGATGGCCTTGGTTTCGATACTACCACGAGCACCTTCAAAAGTACATGATGTTAGTAATACTAAAATGTAGACTTTCACAGCCGGATATGTCATGTCCATTATGATTATCCGGGCTGTTATGCCGAGGTCGGTTGGTGAATTGAGACAAAATTCATCAACCGGCCACGGAATAACAGCCCGGATAATCATAATGGACATGATGTTACTAGATTACATTAATTAAAAATTTTAAATGAATCACCAGCTAACCAGCTCGAGTCACATGCAGGATTATAATTAAAACGTCAACTGAAACCCTAAGAGTGAAATAGATATGGCCGTTGATAAAAGGTAAACTTCTCACTCTCGTTTACTACCGCGACAACGTCATTGAAAATTATACAATACAGGGTGCCCCACTCAAACCTCCCTGATTTCAAGGACCCAGGAGAGAAAAACCACAGTTGATACGACAGTGAAAAATGCACCACATTGCAGAGCATCTCAAAGAATTTATATCCCCGCATCAGAAGTGTCAAGTATCGTCGCCAGAGTGCAGCATGGTCGCATGAAGTGAAAATGGCGACTCCACAGCATTGCACGCAAGCAGTAGTGTGATTTGCAGCAACAAAATCGCTGATTACTGTGCAAAGAAGTTATCGTCGTGCGCATGAACGTGATCCACCTGATGTGGAAAACAAAACTTTGTGGCAGTGCATGTTACGGAGTTTCAGAAGAGACAGTGGAGGACATCAGACAAACGTTTCTCAGTAGCCCACGTGAGTCAATTCGTCAAGCAACTAGGTAACTTGATGTACCTAGATCAACACTGCATCGTGCAGTTCACCAGCGTCTTCGTATGTGTATTTACAAAGTGCAACTTCTGCAACGCCGAACGACAAACCACGCCGACAACAATTTGCTGCGGATATACCACAGCGTATTGATATGGATGCGAGCTTCCTGGAAAGATGTTTATTCTCATATGAGGCAACCTTTCATCTATCAGGAAGGGTTAATAGGCGTAAAGTTCGGATTTGGGGTTCACAAAATCCGCAGGTTGTCATTGAACATGTTCGTGATAGCCCTAAACTAAATGTCTGGTGTGGGCTAATGCACGACAGGATTGTTGGGCCGTTCTTCTTCGCGGAACAAACAGTGAATGGGTCAGCGTATCTGGACATGTTGGAGCAGATTGTGTACCCTCAGATACAAGACTTGCAACACCACATCATTTTTCAACAAGATGGTGCTCCGCTGCATTGGTCAACGGCTGTTCGCAAGTTCCTGGATTGGATCGGAGGTGGAGGACCCATTGGCTGGCCACCACGTCCACCCAACATTACGCCGCATGATTTATTCGTTAAGGAGCACGTGTATACGACCAAAGTGGACGATATTTCTATGTCGCGACATGGTATCACTAATGCGATTACAACAATAACAGAGGAATTGTTACTAACAACATGGCAAGAAACTTATAGAATCGATATTCTTCGTGCTACAAATGGCTCACATGTAGAACTGAATTGCTGATAAATAAATAAATTCTTTGAGGTGCATTTTTCATTGTCGTATCTACTGTGATTTTTTTCCCCTGTGTCTTTGAAATCAGGGAGGTTTGAGTGGGACACCCTGTATATCGGTAGTGACAGTGTTGAGTTTATGTCAAGGAATTTTTTCTGAAGCAAAATATTGTGCAAAACATAAATGAATTAGGGCCAATGGGCATGCAATAAACAGTGACTCTTTACTGACATCTCTCCTAAGCATGAAGCATTCACAGTATCCTTGGTTGACTGCTAACATTCCACACACGCATTTCCCTACAGTATTGTAATCACGGGCGTACAAAGCACTGTAAAGCAAAAATATGCAACAAATATTGTTTCCCACACCTATTATGTGGTGTCCCACTAGGAACGGTCCCACAAACAAACGTTTTCTTAAATTTCACTTAAAGAAAAAATGGTTCAAATGGCTCTGAGCACTATGGGACTTAGCATCTGAGGTCATCGGTCCCCTAGAACATAGAACTAGTTAAAGTTAACTAACCTAAGGACATCATACACATCCATGCCCGAGGCAGGATTCGAACCTGCCACCGTAGCAGTCGTGCTGTTCAAGACTGAAGCGCCTAGGACCGCTCGGCCACCGCGGCCGGCTACACTTCAAGACTTTGCGAATAAATCAGGAAATGAAATGAACATGTCATGCCTTGTTCATGAGGAAATGAAAGTGATTCACAAAAGGTGCTGGAAATGATCGCTCTCGACTTGCAGACACAGTTGAACACGACGTTGCAGATTCTCGAATGTTGTTGCCAGAACCTCTGGTGCCACTGCCTGGATTTCAAGGATGATGTTATCTCATAAATATTCCAAGTTGTGTGGTTTTTTCCTGTAGACGTCGCCTTTTAGGCCACCCCAGAGGAAGAAATCAGGTAATGTCAAATCAGGTGTCCTTGGGAGCCACAATCACTCTGGTGGGGAAAAATGATTCGACCTCGGCCATGGCTTCTCGTGAAGTATGGCATGTGGCGCTATCCTGTTGGTACTAGCCGAGGGCAAGTTCTTCATCATCGAACTGGTTCACAAAGTCCCGAAACATTTCAGTGTAAACTGCATTTGTTACAATCTTTTTTTAAATTTGTAGTAAGGTGTTATGGGGCCAAACTGCGGACGTCATCGGTCTCTAAGCTTACGCACTACTTAATCTAAAGTATCTTACGCTAAGGACAACACACACCCCTATGCCCTCGGGAGGCCTCGAACCTCCGTCGAGCGAAGCCGCCCGGGTCGTGACAAGACGCCTCAGACCGCGCGGCTACCCCACACGGCGCATTTGTCACAGTGGACTCGAAAGAAATTGGTCTGACGATGCGACGCTGTGATATCGCACAGAGTACTCCAATCTTTTGTGAATGCGGGGTTTGCTTGACCTGTGCATGTAGATTTTCATTACACTACAAAGCGTATTCCGAGAGTTTACGTAGCCAGAGTGATGGAACCACGCCTCATTATTGAACCATGTTTACTGCGATATTCCTGGCCTCAGAGCAAAAAATTGCTGAAACCAACGGCAAACTGTAATGCGTTTGTCTTTGTCATTGACATTCAGTTCCTGAACAACTGAAAGCCTGTATGGATTCATGCTGACTTTCTTCGCAGCTCAGTGACATGTGCTCCGTGACTTCCACAGTCCTGAGATACACATAGAATATACTTTCCAGGAGAGGCCAACAATCGTTGTTTCACGTCATTCACTTTTTCTTCCGATAATGGCGGCCGTCTCCCGCTGTGGAGATTTAACACCCTTCCATTGCTCTCCATCTTGTTCACTAACTTCTGTATGCGGCATTTAGACAGTATACGCTAGTCACCAAACAGTTCAACAAACATTCACTGACACGTCATAATGGAACAGGTAATCCAATATTGTTTCACAAGAAACACGCGCTCTTCGGCAAAATAGTGACACATTGTCGCTAGGCTCTGAATACTAAGCGTGGAAACAGTTGCGTCAAGTGATGTTGCAGAGCGCAGTATTGCCATATCAAACGTCACAAATTACTCAGTGCACTTTTTAGCGCAATTACTGCACACGTTTGCAGCGCCTCTTTCGAGTGGGACACCCCGTAGACCTAGCATTTGCGTTTGAAATATCTTAGTTTGGCATAAAAACAGCTACAAAATCGGGAGAATTTAATAAACCGACTGCATTCTTCCAACACCATTTCCACGTCTTTCATCGTCTTCTTATATTGCTTTATTTATTGGTTTTCTGTAGTGATAAATTAAATGCAAATAAACGAATGAGATACATGGAGCAGTATTCGGAAAGTTTAACGTCAGCTATGAAACGAAATGAATCACTAACTGAGCCGTGGGCGATACCTTTGCTTGCGGAACGTCTTTGGGTATCGTTACTTAGCTACGGATTCTCTGGCGTCTCGGTCGAAGTGGGATTCGGCATGTGCGCAGCTTGCACAGGTTTGTCTACTGGGGGTTGACTGCGAAGGAGCCTATGGATTCCGGCCTGAGCTTGCTAGCCATGGAGGTGAGCTTGCCGAATTTGTATGGCGGATGCTTACTTGGAGGAGCGTGCCTACGAATACTGGAGAATCGCCGCTTCCCTCTGCCTGTGTGGTAGTGAGCCATGTCTACGACTAGGCCTCTTTCGTGCTATCTTTGGTGGTGGACGTGGCTACATCCACCGTTCTTAATTCTCCTAGGGTTGGAGCGGAAACAACGCCGAGCGCCATTTCGTGTCTACGGTGAAGAGCCTACCGCAAACCAGCATTGTTTTGATCTCTCAATGCTCGTTCGAGCTCTTTAGGTTGAGGAGGTAGTGTGCCACTCCTCACTTTCGGCTTTGTCTCAGGATCGTATTTACAAATCCAGAATTCATCACCAGCGATCACACAACTATTCGTGGTCATTGGCAGTCCTCTTAACAAGGTCAATGCACCCATGTCTTCTGTTGTACTTCTGTTCAGTTGTGAGGTTTTTCGACACCATTTTGGCACAAACCTTTCGGATGTACAAAACTGCTGTCAAAATTTGTTACACGGTGAAAGTGTTTAGCACGTATTGAGGAACGTCGCTCTGATCTCCCAAGAGCACGCACTCTTTCGAATTTTTCGTCAGTTTTTGAAGTTGAGGGTCACTCTTACGAGGTTCATCTTCAACGTGTTCTCGGACTTCCAAAAATGATTTGAGCCAGCGAGAAACTTGTGCTCTCTTTAATGAAAGTTCCCCATAGACCTGTTTCACCTTTTCAAAGGTTACATTCTACACTAAACTTAATGGCATAACGTTGCACTAAATTCCGCTGTTCCACTTTCGAAACAACCAACAAAAATACAGCTTCACGTATGGCTCTCTCACAAATCACGTGAAGGCTATACGGAGCTGAAACTCAGATTGAGCACCAGGAAGGGATGAACACACCGGTCTACACAAGTAGAGCAACACAGCATTGCCAGATCGCTCGCAGTCTTCTCACTCTCATTACTTTTACCACACACTTCGTACCACTTCCAGGTGCTAGCTCCCTAACATTTCACTAACCATATCTCTTGGTTCAGTGATACGTCATCTGTACCTGAGTGTTTTAATTACCTGCAGACAAATGAAAATCATCAGTACATCAAGAATTTGATCTCACATTATTACAAAGCAACTTTGATAATTAGTTTGTTCAAGTTAAAACGCTGTAGCAGTTTATAATATGAAATACCAGCCAGACAACCTAAAATCATGAAATGGTCTTAATTAAAGCATGAAAAATCTTCTTGAAGGAGTTCTCCCTTCAGCACGAAGCCTATAAAGATTCTCTTATTTCCGGCCTCGAAAGTTGCAGCCCAGTGTACTGATTGTGGCATTATTTGAGTGAAAATTTCCACAACTATGAGGGTTGGAACTTAAATAGTTGCAACATTTTATTTACAGCTCGTACAAAATACATACGTGTTTCAAGGTTTTAAGGTTTTACTGACCTTCAAAGTAGTCACCAGCATTGTGTATAACCCGTCGCCAGGGATGTGGAAGTCGTAGGATACTCTTAGCAGTGCCAGTTGTGTTGACAGTTCGAGCGGCGCGGTCTACTGCCCGACGAATTCGTAGCAGTTCTGAAGCGAATGCCGTGAAATATTTCCTTCACTTTAGAAATCGAGTTGAACTTACGACGGCTTAAGTCAGGGGAGTACAGTAGGTGGTACAGCACTTAGCAGCCCCATCAATCAAACAAATCAGTAACAGCTTGCACTGTATGTGTTTGAGTATTGTCCTGCCAAATTATGGTCAGACCCTGCAGAGAGTGTCATCACTTCTGTCTCTATGCTGTTCATATTTGGGACACAACCTACGACCAGCTTAGAGACAGGTCTGATGACACTTTCTGCACGACCTGACCATCATTTTGCAGGACAATGCTCAAGCACGTACAGTGTAAGCTGCTACTGATTTGTTTGACTGATGGGGCTGCTAAGTGCCATACCACCTACTGCACTCCCCTGACTTAAGCCCTCGTGAGTTCAGCTCGATTTCTTAACTGAAGGAAACACTTCACGGCATTCGCTTAAGAACTGCTACAAATTCGTCTGGCAATGGACTGCGCCGCTTGAACTGTGAACACAACTCGCACTGCTCAGGGTATCCTACGACTTCCACATCGCTGGCAACGAGTTATACACAATGCTGGTGACTACTTTGAAGGTCAGTAAAACTTTGAAACACGTATCTATTTTGTACGAGCTGTAAATAATACCTGCCACTATTAAAGCTCCAACCCTCGTAGGTAACATATTCTATGCTACACACGTAGCAGAAAAGTCCAATATTGATGGAAGCGTTACATGGCGCGATGTCAGCCAATCACGAACTGCAGATCGCGGCAAGCAAAGGCAAAATGGATAGCCTTACTTTCCCCATACGGATCTTTGGTCTGTGTACCTTACAAGCTGAAAAAGTCAACCTAGCAGCAATTTAGAGCCCATGGTGCAGTCAGGTGAAGACTGTGCCCAAAGTCGTGAAAAAGAGTACCTGCCGTGCGCGTTCTTAACTCACGATTGGTTCATTCCGGTAGGTGGTGGAGAAGATTCAAATGAGTAGCCTTACGAAATGGTGTCCTGAAAGAACTTCCACTCTGCTGTATATTTCTAGAATTCAGTGAATCAGTAAAACCTAGGTTGTGACTTCTTAAACATTTGTTTGGATGTTGAAAGTTTCACCTTCTTCCACTCTTTGCCATAAATTTCGAGAAATTCCTCGAGCAGAGGACTGTTCCCTATGACATGGAGAGACCACAGTTGACTGTCATCTACCAGAAATGTAATGTTACCGATCCTTAGAACTATCGGCCATGTCGGCTACTTTTATTTGCAACACTTTTCTAGCGTATTAGTACGAGTGTTTTAGCCTATCTGGAAGTATATGACGTTCTCCATACAAAATGAAATGTGTTATAGAGGCACTGATAATACGAAAACACCTTTTTCACACAGGATTCCTTTTGTAGAAGTAGCTAGGAGAAATATATTTTATAGACCAAACAGGTTTTCATTAAGTACCTGATCGTTGCCTGGCCAATTAAACCTACGAATTCTTGGTAACCAAGACAAAAAGCGGCCCATTATGCTGGACAGAGTCATCCACAGGGACAACAATATTTTTGAGCCAGTAAAATTTCTGTCTCTTGCAGCCATCTTTACTTTAATACAAATCAAAGCATCCTACGTGCTATAGTAGACAGCTGACGCAATTAGAAGGTATTGCGACGAATGGAGGCTACACTCGTCGTTTCCACAAGGCGCTGTGGTTTGATAGGCGCCTTTATTTAGCTGACGTGGTACCTGCAGAGGTCGGGTGCTGCATCTACTCCAAAACTGGTAGTTTAATTACTTACTATATGTTAAATAAAATGTCAAATAGGAATTTATGTAAGCATAAAGGGTCTCTCATCAATGTAGTCATTGGGAAGCACTAATGAAAATAATCTGACAATAACGTGCAAAACGCAAGAAAAGGTATGAGCAGCCCCAATCAGCTAGTACATTGTCGTGTTGCTACAAATGATGCACCATGGGAGAGAACTGTGCTGGCACTTATTAGAGTTGAAATCTTCCCAGCAGAGGGTGAAATCGAGTACTGGCGGGCAAGGCAATTAGATTTCAGATTTGGTCGGCAGTCTACAGAAGTGTGTTTCGTGCCACAAATCTACGAGCGATGCAAACTAATTGTATACTGGGAGAGGTTTTTCCTTTTATTCATTAGTGTATGGAAAGCAGGTTTATTGTGTGTAGATTATTTTGCGTGTGGATTTCTAGGACGCCTGTCTATCTAATAAGTTTGTAATGATTGTGCTTTTATTATAATCAAAATCAAATCCGTGAATAAAATAACTTGCATTCCTTTTGAAATCGCTGTTACGTCACTTAATAGTCTGCCCGAGCCTAAAGAGACGTTGCGACACACGTCGAGGGGTTGTAGAGTGTGTCTTGAGGAAAAAACCGAGAATAGGAATCCATGTCGGAAACGTCACTCAACGACGCTACAGAGATTTGATGCTGTAAGCGCCGCAACAGCCTCTAGGCCACCCTTATAACAGCAAACGTGACGCTATCGCCTCTGGTTACCTCGATAGCCAGTGCAGAAGATAGAGCTAGCTGCTGCGTCTCCTATGACTGCGATGCTCTGTTACCTCGGTGGATGGTTTTGAACATGAGTTCCCATCTGCGGTTTATTTTTATCCTGTGTACTGAAGAACACTGATGATTTTAGAGAGTTCCAGGAGAAAAATCAACTGCAGATGGAAACTTTCTCCGAAACCGCAACAGAGCATCGCATTCATAGGAGACGCAGCAGCTAGCTCCGTCTTTTCCACTGGTGATAGTGGTAATTAGTGTCGATCACTGAATCAGTTCCGCCGACGGTCCGTCAGCGTACAAATCACGTTTCTGCGTGAAGGGTGGCCTAGCTGCAGGCGCCAACACCTACAACTTCGACACTCCGAAGCGTCTTTGCATGACACGGGCACATTTCCTCGATTTGTTCCTCACTACGCTCTACAATTCCTCGAAATTTGTCGCAACATTTGTGGGATTCCCTGTGTAGTAGCAATCCATTTCAGCAAATAGAACATATGAATATCGGATGCCTTGCCATTCACTGTGGCATGACCTTACCTTGGAGGGAAGAAACTGGATCAGTACTACTGACATAACTTTTCGATCTATTTCGACGCGTTCAGACCAGCTGACACTCTCACAGGGGCTGCAGTTCCTGTACAAATGAAACCAGTATCATGTGCACTGTAGTAAGCACATGTATGGTGAATGTTACAACCCCATTTACCATGTTTTTGTGCATAGAGCAAAGTTCTGAATACCATCTTAAAATATGTCACTGTAGGGTGGATCTTTTCGCAAAAGACGAAATAGGGCCACTTTTTACTTGTAATTAAGATTGATTTGAAAATGACATGAAATATAGATGTTACGAATGTGCTTGACATTGACGCTTAGTCGAAATTAGCTAATTGCACAATTAAATAAACATCGCATTACAGCCTACTACAGTCAGTGTTTACATTTATTAAAATAAAACCATCGTAATGTCTAGGGGAGATGTAACAGGGCAACTAAAATCCAGGTAGCATGCTATCAACTTAACAATGATATTTGCTGTCTATTATTTAGAAGGTCGCTTTCTCCTGGACATTGTAGCAATTTCCTGCCAGATTGTGACAAAATATCAGTATGTTGCGAAGACTATCTAAGCGTCTTCAGGCCACGAGTGGCCTACCGGGACCATCCGACCGCCATGTATCCTCAGTGGAGCATGCGGATAGGAGGGGCCTGAGGTCAGCACACCGCTCTCCCGGCCGTTATGATGGTATTCTTGACCGAAGCCGTTACTATTCGGTCGAGTAGCTCCTCAATTGGCATCACGAGGCTGAGTGCACCCCGAAAAATGGCAACAGCGCATGGCGACTGGATGGTCAGCCGTCCAAGTGCCGGCCACGCCCAACAGCGCTTAACTTCGGTGATCTCACGGGAACCGGTGTATCCACTGCGGCAAGGCCGTTGCTCTGTGAAGACTATCTAGCAACTTTTAATGTTGAAAAATTTTAAATCGTGAACTTCAGGACACGTTAATACACAACTGTCTTCAACCACACCGGTAGAATCAATACCAATACCCTAAACTAGCAGACTGTTTTGTATGAGCCGATTTATTGATGAGCTACAGGGAAGCTATAGTTCATGCACGAAAGACGTTGATTACAGATATCTTATACTAAATGTGCTGTAATATAGCTCAAATATGTGAACATACTGAACTGATAGGACCTATTAAGCATGTCCAAATAATGCCATCATGAACTGTCACAAGTATTTTTTTTTTTTTTTTTTTGTTGGTCCGGAAGTATAGCAGGAATGACGAAAATCTGAACTCGCCAATACTGACACAAAAACATTTTCTTCATCGCCAAAACATGATCTGAAAACTTCTGGAAGTCGTTTATATAACGCAAGGGAATGCAGCCGGGTGACGTTGTCGACAATCGCCGATATTTCGCCAGTACCACACCCCGAGAATTTGAACGACTTTTTAGAACATCTTTATTCAAACACCCGAATATTCGTTTCACGATGGAGATGGAATAAGATGCATGCCTTCCTTTCCTTGACGTTTTGATCAGGAGGAAGGTTGAGTGCGTTAATAAATGATATTTTTAGAGGGCCTGCTCTCACTGATTTGTATCAGAAGGCTGATAGTTGTCACTGTCTGGCTCAGCCTGAAGGGATACTACGTACTTTGGTTCGCAGAGCCCAAGTCATTTTCTCAGCCGAGTTAGCCCATCCTGAGGTCACGTTTCGTCAGAATGGCTATAGTGAAGCACACATCAGACTTCCGTTGCGCTATCGACCAACCGTGCACAGGGGAAGTGACTTCAAAGTCTACGGTATTATTGCTTTACGCAGGAAGGATTTCCAACAGGATTGATAGTACTTTGCGGAAATTTGATGTGAAATGTGTTTTCCTACCATCACTTAAGATGGAGTCCATTAAGGTTCCGCAAAGAATGATCTTGGTTTGCGCAAGGTGAATGTCTATCGTATTCCTTGCCGTTTTGGGATGTCCTATACTGACCTATCAGAATTGTGGAGGACCGGTTTACCGAGCGTAAGCGGCCTACACGTTTATAACAGACGAGCAAATCCGGCAGTGCAGAATATTGTCTTGCCACCGGTCTTCCTATGAAATGTAACAATACAAAGATTCTCTCGTGCACTTCCAACTATTAGGATAATGTTATTAAGGAAACAGTTGAAATTAAATTAGCATGTAAACTAACAAATAGAGATGAAGATTTTTGCTTAAATTCTGATTGGAATCTCCTCTCCCCCCGTCACAAAATAGAGGGACAGAGTTACGCTACCTCACTTGTTGCTTATTAATTTTCACTATTGATAACTTCTGACACGGGTCATCTTTGGTTGCGTGGTGGCGCTAGGTGTTACAGTATATGTGTGTGTGTATTATCATTCCAGAACTGCTCTGCAAACTGAGGTTTTGAATTCTCTGGTACAACAGTTACGAGCTGCAGTTTTGTCTTGAAAATGACAGTGTGGGCATCTGTCGAAATATCTGCAGTTGTCGACGACGTCATGCGGCTGCATTCCTGTAAGTTATTTAAAAATTGCATACCCCTGGAGAAACTCAGGTCTCACATTTCAAGAACTAGGCTTTGAATCTCTGAATAATCTCTGGGCCACCCCTCTTCACAATATCCCCATGTATGGATCGTGAAGTTGTGAAGGTGACGTTAGATTGAAATCAGTTCGTAACACAGACGCACAGGATGGTCGAAATACTAAAATAGAGCCGTTGCGGATACGCCGATTTACATCATCCGTTACTACTGAAGGTGATGCAGGCTGCGTATTTTAAGGTGCATGAAACTCATCAACACTGAGACAAAGACGTTTATATTATGCACTGAAGAGCCAAAAAAAAAAAAAAAAAAAAAAAAAGAGGTACACCTGCCTAACATCGTGTAGGGCACGCAAAAGTGTCGCAACATGACGTGGCATGGACTCGACTAATGTCTGAAGTAGTGCTGGAGGAAACTGACATCATGAATCCTGCAGGGCTGTTCATACATCCGTAAGTGTACGAGAGGCTGGAGATCTCTTCTGAACAGCATGTTGCAAGACATCCCACGTATGCTCAATAATGTTCATGTCTGGGAAGTTTGGTGGCCAGCGAAAGTGTTTAAACTCAGAAGAATGTTCCTGGAGCCACTCTGTAGCAACTCTGGACGTGTGGACTTCGTATTGTCCTGCTGGAATTGCCCAAGTCCGTCGGAATGCACAATGCTCATGAACGGATGGAGGTGATCAGACAGGATGCTTACGTACATGTTACATGTCAGAGTCGTATCTAGACGTATCAAGTGCCCCATATCACTCCAACTGCACACTCCCCACACTATTACAGGCCCTCCACAAATTTGAGCAGTTCCAAGCTGAAGAGCAGGGTCCATGGATTCAAGAGATTGCCTCCATAGCCGTATAGGTCCATCCGCTCGATACAATTTGAAACGAGACTCATCGGATCAGGCAAAATATTTCCAGTCATCAACTGTCCAACGTCGGTACTGACGGGCCCAGGCGAAGCGTAAAACTTTGTGTCGTGCAGTCATCAAGGGTACACGAGTGGGCCTTTGGCTCCGAAAGCCCATATGGTTTGCACTTGTTGATGACCCAGCACTGAAACTAACAGGAACAGAAGTGTTGCACTCCTGTCACGTTGAACGATTCTCTTCAATCGTCGACGGTCTCGTTGTTGAAGGATGTTTTTCCTGCCGCAGTGATGTCGGAGATTTGATGTTTTTACCGGATTCCTGATATTAACGCTACAACCGTGAAATAGTCGTATTGGAAAATCCCCACTTCATCGGTACCTCGGAGATGCTGTATCCCATCGCTCGTACGCCGACTATAACACCACGTTGAAACTCACTTAAATCTTGATAATCTGCCATTGTAGCTGCAGTAACCGATCTAACAACTGCACCAGATATTTTTTGTCTTATATGGGCGTTGCCTACCATAGCGCCGTATTCTACCTGTTTACATATCTCTGTATTTGAATACTCATGCGTATACCAGTTTCTTCGGCACTCCAGTGTATTATATGAATACGAGGGCTATTCGGAAAGTAAGGCCCGATCGGTCGCGAAACGGAAACCACTGTAAAAATCAAAAATGTTTTATATGAAAGAGTTAGCTACACCTTCCAGTTGCTTCTCTACATAGTCGCTGCTTCGTCTCAGACATTTGTCGTAGCGTTGTACCAGCTACCCAATACCTTCGTCATCCGCCTGTGCATTCCGCCATTTCTCTACACTGGCTCTGCAGTTCGTTGAATGTGCCGGAATGCTGTCGTCACAGCCAGCGGTTCATGTGAACGGATACGAAACTCTGGGAGGCACAATTGCGGACTGCACTGTGGATGACCAAACATTTCCCATCGAAGATGCTGCAGAGGGCGACCGAGAATTGTCGCGAAGGAGGAGTCGCATGACAGTTACGTTATGTGGGCTGCATGACATCAGGCGCAATCTCTCACGAAGCCCTCATACTTTGCGGGAGGCACTATTTTCCAGGTATCTTTATGTGTTCACTTTGCGCTGAGAACTGAAAAGAGCGACTTGACGCGATCGACGGTGATACTAACGACACTGTCCAACATATCTGTGCAAAGCTTCATCGTATTTTCACTGTCGTTTCCATTTCCTACCTGATCGGAACTTGCATTCCGAATAGCCTTCGTATTTTGACCAGTGCGCTTAAGGAGTCATTCTTCTCACTGCCCTCTCCGTGAGTGGAGAGGAAATAAGCCTTACTTTATAGTGGAATATGAAGTATGCAATTTACAATGAGCTTCAGAATACACATTTAAATCAGTCTACACTGTAGCACAGATGGATATCGTTCAACGTTGTTCTCCTACAATTCCGAATCGAGCTCCTTCGTGCGCAGTAATGCGACGCAGATAAATGCAGACAGTGAGCTAATTGGCTCGCACATCAGCACGGGAAACTGCTCGTCCCTATGTGATGTTTTCGCTTGCCAGCGTGGTCCGGGTGCTAAGCGACGCGGGATTCCTGAGTCCGCACGCTGCGAAGGCCACCGCAGCCTGGGTGCGGAATGGCGTCCGTCTCTGGTGGCATGCTACATTGAATGGACCTCATCTGTCTGCCAGACAGGTAGGATTCCGGGGCGCCTGGCACGGCTTCGCTAATTGATTCTGGGGAGGGAGAACACAGCTCCTCGACGTCCCCATTGTTTTGTTTAGGCGTGGTCAGTGAATTAACGTCTCGAAGGCGCACCAAAACCCGGAGAAGTTTCGTATATGAACTTACTACACTACTGACCATTAAAATTGCTACACCAAGAAGAAATGCAAATGATAAATGGGTATTCGTTGGACAAATATATTATACTAGAACTGACATGTGATTATATTTCCACGCAATTTGGGAGCATAGATCCTGAGAAATCAGCACCCAGAACGACCACCTCTGGCCGTAATAATGGCCTTGACACGCCTGGGCATTGAGTCAAACAGAGCTTGGATGGCGTGTACAGGTACAGCTGCTCATGCAGCTTCAACACGATACCACAGTTCATCAAGAGTAGTGACTGGCGTATTGTAACGAGCCAGTTGCTCGGCCACCATAGACCAGACGTTTTCAGTTCGTGAGAGATCTGGAGAATGTGCTAGCCACGGCAGCAGACGAACATTTTCTGTATCCAGAAAGGCCCGTACAGGACCTGCAACATGCGGTCGTTCATTATGATGCCGAAATGTAGGGTTTCGCGGGGATCGAATGAAGGGTAGAGCCACGGGTCGTAACACATCTGAAATGTAACGTCCACTGTTCAAAGTGGCGTCAATGTCAACAAGAGGTGACAGAGACGTGTAACCAATGGTACTCCACACCATCGCACCGGGTGATACGCCAGTATGGCGATGACGAATACACGCTTCCAATGTGCGTTCACCGCGATGACGCCAAACACGGATGCGACCATCATGATGCTGTAAACAGAACCTGGATTCATCCGAAAAAATGACGTTTTTCCATTCGTGCACCCACGTTCGTCGTTGAGTACACCATCGCAGGCGCTCCTGTCTGTGATGCAGCTTCAAGGGTAACCGCAGCCATGGTCTCCGAGCTGATACTCCATGCTGCTGCGAACGTCGTCAGATTGTTCGTGCAGATGGTTGTTGTCTTGCAAACGATCCATCTGTTGACTCAGGGACCGAGACGTAGCTCCACGATCCGTTACAGCCATTCGGATAACATGCCTGTCATCTCGACTGCTAGTGATATGAGGTCGTTGGGATCCAGCACGACATTCCGTATTACCTTCCTGAACCCAGCGATTCCATATTCTGCTAACCGTCACTGGATATCGAGCAACGTGAGCAGCAATGTCGCGATACGATAAACCGCAATCGCGATAGGCTATAATCCGACCTTTATCAAAGTCGGAAACGTGATGGTACGCATTTCTCCTCCTTACACGAGGCATCACAACAACGTTTCACCAGGCAACGCCGGTCAACTGCTGTTTGTGTATGAGAAATCGGTTGGAAACCTTTCTTGTTGTAGGTGTCGCCACCGGCGCCAACCTTGTGTGAATTCTCTGAAAATCTAATCATTTGTATATCACAGCATATTATTACTGTCGGTTAAATTTAGCGTCTGTAGCACGTCATCTTCGTGGTGTAGCAATTTTAATGACCAGTAATGTATAAAATTCACGTACTTATTGCTACATTATTCTGAAATCTTGAATCCCAACAGCAAGGTTCGTATATGCCACATGCTACCAATGTGTAGGAGACTGATTGCTTCATATCCTATTGCATGAGCAAAAAACCTATTAGCTTCCAAAGTCCAGCGCGACAGGTATGACTTATATTAAGTCGAATACGCTCCCTATGCTACAAGATTGGAAAGACGCCTCCTTTTGTGCAGTCAAGTCAAAAATAGCCTTATAAAAACATTTTAATTCGTCAGATAAGAGGCGCGTTTTGAAAATAAGTGCAATTTTGAAATAAAATGAAGAGCAAAAACAACATTACAAATATATTTTTACATGAAACACCGGATCTCAAACTACTTTTCAAATGGTTCAAATGGCTATAAGCACTATGGGTCATCAGTCCACTACTTACAACTAACTAATCTAAGGACATCACACACATCCATGCCCAGGCAGGATTCGAACCTGAGACCATAGCAGCTGCAGCGGGGTTCCGGACTGAAGCGCCTAGAACGTCTCTGTCACATCGGCCGGCAAACTTTTCAATATAATTTCCACCTACATCAAACCATTTATTGTATCATATGATCAGATTCTGAAATCCATGTTCATGTAAATCTGACGCCTGATTTTGTAACCAGTAGTGTATTGACGTTTTGACACCGTCGTATTCCTCGTAGCCCTGACAGGCAAGGCGCTCCTTTATGTGCAAGAGGAAATGGTAGACAGTAGGTGCTAGGTCTACAGGGAGGAAGATCAGCCGGCCGTTATGGCCGAGCGGTTCTACGCGCTTCAGTTTGGAACTGCGCAACCGCTACGGTCGCAGGGTCATGCCTCGGGCATGGGTGTGTGTGTGATGTTCTTAGGTTAGTTATGTTTAAGTAGTTCTAAGTTCTACGGAACTGATGCTTCAAGACGATAGGGCCCCTGTCCACATAGCTGGCATAGTACCGGACCTGTTTTCAGAACACTAGGATGAAGTGTAGAATCTTCCCTGTCCACCACACTCACCAAATCGGAGTATTATTGAGCGTTTTCGGTCAACCTTAGAGAGAAGGGAGCGTAACGGCTATCCACCTCCATCATCGTTACCTCAACTCGTCACTGTTTTGCAGGGAGAATAGCATAAGATTCCCTTGGATACCGTACACCAACTGTATTTCTCCATCCCGAAAGCTCTAGACGTTGTTTTGAGTGGAAGGGTTTTCTACATCGTATTAGACATGTTAACATATTTTGTTTTCGGTGTTTGCCTACTGGTCTCACAAAGTACACCCCACGTGGGTTGAACATAAAGAAAAGTTGCTATATTGAAAAATATTGTTAAGACGAGACGTTATAATCTCACGCACATTCGCATTTAAGATTGATGCTCTTAGTTGGAGTTACTGATCAACGCGTGGTTCCACTTTACTCACAAAGTAGTGACAAAGCAACTACCGGAATATATTCTGAACTTCACACTCGAATTACACTGCGTTGCAATTTAAGATAACATTAGATATTTTAGAGCTAAACCTGAAATAAAGGTGATTAAATTTTCAGTTAGGCTGAGCTTAAGAAATCCATTGTCCTGCGGACTTAGCAGACACGCGCTTAGCCAGAGATCTTACCACTTCAGACGCTCGCCGCGGACAGACTGCCCTGGGCTCCTACAAAACGGAAGTGACCAGAGAGGCAGCTTCCTATACCAACATGACAAGGGACGGACAGGACCATACTAAGGATAGAAACCTCTTTGCTTTTAGAAAGTGTAGCTACCTATTCCGACGTTGGTCCTACTGTTCTCTAGCTGACAGGCTTGTCTGCTACCATCCAGCATGCAACCAAAAATATATTTGCTCATTCATCCTCTCACACAGAAGGGAAGGGGCATGACAGTATCTTATCATATACTGTATATAAAAGAAATCGGATGTAGGTTCCGTATGAGACTGTGTGACATGAATTACATATAAACTGTGTTTTAAAGTATAGTAGTGTGACAGATCGTTCTTGTAAAAGTAACACGTTTCACTACTCAGTCTCCTCCCAGATAGTCATAAACGCCACAGTAAATTTAGAAGAGGAATTTATGCCGAAAATGACAACATATTTCAGAAATTAACTAGAAAGGAATCCAACAGAGACTTTTCAAGCTTTGACGGCCGTCAGGTATCGTGACGAGGTCTTGTGATCTCATGTGCGGTTGTTGCGAGGTGCTGTGGGTCCAAACTTCGTATTGATGGACGACAATTCTCGACATCATAGAGAACTGGTGATTGATGTCGTCTTGGAAACGGAAGATATTGCACGCATAGGGTGGCCTGCTCGCTCTCCCGATTTGAATCCCACAGAGCATGTCTAGGATGCACTAGGGAGAGGGGTTGCATCACGTGAGTATCCACCGACGATAACAACTATTTTTGACTTATTTTGTATCTGTATCGATATTTCTATGTCACTTTGTAGTATTCCTTATACAGAATGTTTATCTATCATGGAAATTCTTTGACTATGTATACATATTTCAGTTACACGAACTTTTGAACGATATCGTTTAAATTGTGCATGTGAATTTAAATAACTACTGAAATGATTGTTATGTAACGAACTATAAATGACTTCGTCCATAATTAGTAAACACAGGGTTGAATGTAAAAGATGTGGGGAAGCCCCGCAGCTACGGAAGTAGCCTGGCGGAATAGAAAAAGTGTGGTTGGCACGCAAGTGGCAAGTCGTCCTTTGTCCTTTGTGACGGGTAAGGAGCTGGGCTGAGCAGTGCTGTCGTTAACATCCCGTTAGCAGTAGCGGATAATTGTGGCTCATATTCCCGGAGTTTCGAGGCCAGAAGAGCTATGGACCTCAGATGCTGCGTCTGATGATACCATTAAAATGGCATGGTCTTTGGCCCTATAAAAAATTTATTTCGGCGCCAAGAAGATCAGCAATATGGCGAGACTAACAGTACTGCCATCGTCGCCAGGTTAACAGCTACTGCAAATTACGACACCAGTACCAACAGCCTTCCACTAAATTGTTTATGTTTGGCACTCTGTAAATGGACCAGGTATTTGCGAAATTTGGTTAATTTTATAATAATAATCGTGGTGTTGCTAAAAACTCTATCTTACACCAGTGATTATCAAAAATCACAAACCTTGAGAGGAATCCTATCCCAGTAAATTTAATTCCGAATGTCCGAATTTATTATGAGAAAGTGGTTGAACTTAAATATAATGTTGTGTTGTCATTTGCATAGCCAATTATACTTTTGAGTAAGTCGAAAGACTTCTATAGAAAGCACATTTGTTATTTAAAGTGTTATAGTTTGTTGTACTTAACTTAATTAACAATTAATGATAAAAAGACTTACCATTTCTGATACATACTGGTGTAGTTTTGTTAATAAGCATGGTTCTTCAAACCATGAAAGTTGAAGGGTCTTCCTGTACTAGGCTACTTAGGTAATGAAGCAATGCAAAGGCTCCTTCAGAGCCAGTGTAGTTAGATCTGTATTCTGTTTATTTGCTTCAAACCGAGTTTAAGAAAGAACTAAAACAATGGCTCTAAGCACTATGGGTCTTGACATCTAAGGACATTACACACAGTTATGCCCGAGTAAGGATTCGAACCTGCGACTGCAGCAGCAGCGCGGTTCCGGACTGAAAAGAAAGAACTATTTACTGTGTTATCTATTCTAATGCGCATTGGCTAATGAACAGGTATAGGCACCGTGTACTAAGCAATGACGTTGTAGCTTATGATATATAGCAGACCCCTGATTTAAATCGAGAATCATTTCAAACTTTTCCTAGTTCAGTATTGCTACTAGTTTCATGTGTGTCGGTAACTGGTTTTGGAAACTGTTACAGCTAGTTTATTTAAGGTACGTGTTGTTGAGAGGCATATACACTCCTGGAAATGGAAAAAAGAACACATTGACACCGGTGTGTCAGACCCACCATACTTGCTCCGGACACTGCGAGAGGGCTGTACACGCAAAGATCACACGCGCGGCACATCGGACACACCAGGAACCGCGGTGTTGGCCGTCGAATGGCGCTAGCTGCGCAGCATTTGTGCACCGCCGCCGTCAGTGTCAGCCAGTTTGCCATAGCATACGGAGCTCCATCGCAGTCTTTAACACTGGAAGCATGCCGCGACAGCGTGGACGTGAACGGTATGTGCAGTTGACGGACTTTGAGCGAGGGCGTATAGTGGGCATGCTTGAGGCCGGGTGGACGTACCGCCGGATTGCCCAAAACGTGGGGCGTGAGGTCTCCACAGTACTTCGATGATGTCGCCAGTGGTCGGCGGAAGGTGCACGTGCCCGTCGACCTGGGACCGGACCGCAGCGACGCACGGATGCACGCCAAGACCGTAGGATCCTACGCAGTGCCATAGGGGACCGCACCGCCACTTCCCAGCAAATTAGGGACACTGTTGCTCCTGGGGTATCGGCGAGGACCATTCGCAACCGTCTCCATGAAGCTGGGCTACGGTCCTGCACACCGTTAGGCCGTCTTCCGCTCACGCCCCAACATCGTGCAGCCCGCCTCCAGTGGTGTCGCGACAGGCGTGAATGGAGGGACGAATGGAGACGTGTCGTCTTCAGCGATGAGAGTCGCTTCTGCCTTGGTGCCAATGATGGTCGTATGCGTGTTTGGCGCCGTGCAGGTGAGCGCCATAATCAGGACTGCATACGACCGAGGCACACAGGGCCAACACCCGGCATCATGGTGTGGGGAGCGATCTACTACATTGGCCGTACACCTCTGGGGACACTGAATAGTGCACGGTACATCCAAACCGTCATCGAACCCATCGTTCTACCATTCCTAGACCGGCAAGGGAACTAGCTGTTCCAACAGGACAATGCACGTCCGCATGTATCCCGTGCCACCCAACGTGCTCTAGAAGGTGTAAGTCAACTACCCTGGCCAGCAAGATCTCCGGATCTGTCCCCCATTGAGCATGTTTGGGACTGGATGAAGCGTCGTCTCACGCGGTCTGCACGTCCAGCACGAACGCTGGTCCAACTGAGGCGCCAGGTGGAAATGGCATGGCAAGCCGTTCCACAGGACTACATCCAGGATCGTCTCCATGGGAGAATAGCAGCATGCATTGCTGCGAAAGGTGGATATACACTGTACTAGTGCCGACATTGTGCATGCTCTGTTGCCTATGTCTATGTGCCTGTGGTTCTATCAGTGTGATCATGTGATGTATCTGACCCCAGGAATGTGTCAATAAAGTTTCCCCTTCCTGGGACAATGAATTCACCGTGTTCTTATTTCAGTTTCCAGGAGTGTATTATTGTTCGCTATCTCATTGGCCATTTGTTTGTTAGGAGCACATTCATCTGCAAGGTTAGCTTACTGTGTTGTAAAAGGAACAGATGTAAGGAAAGAGTTTAGTGTGTGTGTGTCAAGGAAGGTTAGGCTTCTGCTTTTGTCATTTTGCTTGACACAAGAATGCCTAATTGGACTTGCGACATGTTTTTATATGTAATGTTACAACTTGTTTTTGTGCTGGGAGAACGTCTCTTCCCGGCACATCGTTTACTGTTGGTTATACAGGGTGTTTATAAATTTATAAATGAAAATCGGGGTTTTAATGCTTTATAATATTTATTATATTAAACTTATGGTTATAAATGATATGTCAAATGAAAGAGCAACTCTAACAGTTTTCCCAAGAACCTTATAAATGTTTAATGTGAGCACCATTGTCCACGGCACACATCGAGCACTGGATAGGCCGCAAGTGGCCCAATAACAGGGCTTGCTTTGCATGGCCTCAACGATCACCCGACCTAACGCCATGCGGTTTTTTCCTACATTTTACTGAGACAAAAATGTAGAGTGGGATCCTGTATAATTATTGAAATTACTTAGACGAATCCATGCTCAAAAACAGTTTATCATTATAGGCTATATACACATACATTGCACGTAACAGGAAATGTTCAAAATGTGTTAGCGAGGATACATGCATCCACCCTCCGTCACATGGAATCCCTGATGCGCTGATACAGCCCTGGAGAATGGCGTATTGTATCACAACCGTCCACAATACGAGCACGAAGAGTCTCTACATTTGGTACCGGAGTTGCGTAGACAAGAGCTTTCAAATGCCCCCATAAATGAAAGTCAAGAGGGTTGAGGCCAGGAGAGCGTGGAGGCCATGGAATTGGTCCGCCTCTACCAATACATCGGTCACCGAATCTGTTGTTGAGAAGCGTACGAACACTTCGACTGAAATGTGCAGAGGCTCCATCGTGCATGAACCACATGTTGTGTCGTACTTGTAAAGGCACGTGTTTTATCAGCACACGTAGAGTATCCCGTATGAAATCATGATAACGTGCTCCATTGAGCGTAGGTGGAAGAACATGGGGCCCAATCAAGACATCACCAACAATGCCAGCCCAAACGTTCACAGAAAATCTGTGTTGATGACGTGATTGGACAATTGCGTGCGGATTCTCGTCAACCCACACATGTTGATTGTCAAAATTTACAATTTGATCACGTTGGAATGGAGCCTCATCCGTAAAGAGAACATTTGCACTGAAATGAGGATTGACACATTGTTGGATGAACTATTCGCAAAAGTGTACCCGTGGTGGCCAATCATCTGTAAAGAGAACATTTGCACTGAAATGAGGATTGACACATTGTTGGATGAACTATTCGCAAAAGTGTACCCGTGGTGGCCAATCAGCTGCTCATAGTGCCTGCACACGCTGTACATGGCACGGAAACAACTGGTTCTCCCGTAGAACTCTCCATACAGTGACGTGGTCAATGTTATCTTGTACATAAGCAACTTCTCTGACGCTGACATTAGGGTTATCGTCAACTGCACGAAGAATTGCCTCGTCCATTGCAGGTGTCCTCGTCGTTCTAGGTCTTCCACAGTCGCGAGTCATAGGCTGGAATGTTCCGTGCTCCCTAAGACGCTGATCAATTGCTTCGAACGTCTTCCTGTCGGGATACTTTCGTCCTGGAAATCTGCCTCGATACAAACGTACCGCGCCACGACTATTGTCCCGTGCTAATCCATACATAAAATGGGCATCTGCCAACTCCGCATTGGTAAGCATTGCACTGACTGCAATGAACACTAACCTGTTGATGCTACGTACTGATGTGCTTGATGCTAGTACTGTAGAGCAATGAGTCGCATGTCAACGCAAGCACCGAAGTCAACACTACCTTCCTTCAATTGGGCCAACTGGCGGTGCATCGAGGAAGTACAGTACATACTGACGAAACTAAAATGAGCTCTAACATGGAAATTAAGCGTTTCCGGACACATGTCCACATAACATCTTTTCTTTATTTGTGTGTGAGGAATGTTTCCTGAAAGTTTGGCCGTACCTTTTTGTAACACCCTCTATAGATGGCGCACAGTGACGTTCTATCCGAACGAGAACAAGCAAGAGAGTGTCTGGCGCTTTTTGTTTCACGTCGATTCCAAAAAGAAAAAGATAATAATAATACTTGTGCTACAGATAATAGTTTTTCTTTGTAATCGCATTATTCCTTGACTTTCAGCAGAATTTATTTTACATATGACAAATATAATTGCTCAGTACTGTGAAAAAATATTTAAGAATTTATAGTTTGCCTAATGTGGGCCTTGGGACTTTATATACCGTTACACAAATACTGTCAAAGACTTGCGAGCAGCTGTGCAGGGAAAGTGGCTGTTGTTGCCTCAACATGAGACTGATGACATCATTCACAGCATATCCCGTCGTTGTCAGGCCTGTGTTGCTGCCACAGTTGGTCGCACCCACATTGACCACATTAACCAGTTGTCAGAATGTTTGTGCAAATATGTTAAGTTGGAAAAAAATTAAGAACATTTTTGTCTAACTTTATGCAGATCGCTATTGTTTATTTTCTGTGTTCTTTACATTTTTTGTACTTTACTGTCGCCTGTTTGTACTTTTTTGTGCGAAAATAAAGGCAAACTTGCAAGATTTCCGTTTGTTGCTTTTTTTTGGATACACGTGCATTTAAATCAAGAACGTTGTACGGCCCACCTCGAGGATTGCCTGCGGTCTGTCACAGAGCCCTTGTCATCCTTTACAATACCATCTTCTATACAGCTCATCTCCCAGAAGAGTGGATAACATTCAAAGTCCTGCTCTTCCTGAAACCCGATAAATCTTCCTCACCGAATCCATCCTACCAACCCAGCAGCTTTGCCTCAGTTTTCAGCAAAGTCCTTGAAACCTCATATAACGAATCAATCAGACCTTTGCACACACTATCCATTTCCAACAACCATTTTGTTTCTGTCCCGACTATTCCACCGGCGATCAACTTATTTATCTTACCCGTCTTAGCTCGGATCAACTAAACGAAAATCCGCCATATTTCTGTTGATGCTAAAAAATATATTTGACCAGATATGGCATTCAGAACAGCTCTTCAAACTCCCAGTAACTATGCCTGTTGAGAAGGGCACTCGACTTGGGCAGTTAATGCATCAGTATTAACCATAGCGCTGCGGTGATGTAATAAGCCTAATAAGCGCCGGCAAGGTAGCTCAAAGTGTCCGGTCAGAGAGCTGCCTTGTCTCTGTAATAAAAAAACTGAGTGAAAGGATGTCATGTGGCGTCCGCTATGACCAAAATATAAAAAAGAAAGAAACCAAGAAAACCAGAGTTAGAGTGCTGGCCGTGGTACAAATTTTAGTTCATTTCTTCTGCTTCTATCATTATCGTACTTAAAGATGATACTTAAATGTCTCAGGGAAAATCCCATCTCTCCTTCATCAAGGTGCAGCAGGTGTCAAAATCAACTACAAATGATCTCACATAATTCACCTAACTTTCTCAAGGTTCTGTCCTATCCTTCCTTCTACAAACATTCTGTGCATTTCAGGCATTCCTAAATCCCCAACCGCACCTACAGGGTGTTTCAAAAATGACCGGTATATTTGAAACGGCAATAAAAACTAAACGAGCAGCGATAGAAATACACCGTTTGTTGCAATATGCTTGAGACAACAGTACATTTTCAGGCGGACAAACTTTCGAAATTACAGTAGTTACAATTTTCAACAACAGATGGCGCTGCAAGTGATGTGAAAGATATAGAAGACAACGCAGTCTGTGGGTGCGCCATTCTGTACGTCGTCTTTCTGCTGTAAGCGTGTGCTGTTCACAACGTGCAAGCGTGCTGTGGAATTCCACCGCCTAGGACACAGTGTTGTTGCAACAAGACCAAGTTTTCAACGCAGGTTTAATGTAACCAAAGGACCGAAAAGCGATACAATAAAGGATCTGTTTGAAAAATTTCAACGGACTGGGAACGTGACGGATGAACGTGCTGGAAAGGTAGGGCGACCGCGTACGGCAACCACAGAGGGCAACGCGCAGCTAGTGCAGCAGGTGATCCAACAGCGGGTTTCCGTTCGCAGCTGCGGTCCAAATGACGCCAACGTCCACGTATCGTCTCATGCGCCAGAGTTTACACCTCTATCCATACAAAATTCAAACGTGGCAACCCCTCAGCGCCGCTACCATTGCTGCACGAGAGACATTCGCTAACGATATAGTGCACAGGATTGATGACGGCGATATGCATGTGGGCAGCATTTCGTTTACTGACGAAGCTTATTTTTACCTGGACGGCTTCGTCAATAAACAGAACTGGCGCATATGGGGAACCGAAAAGGCCCATGTTGCAGTCCCATCGTCCCTGCATCCTCAAAAAGTACTGGTCTGGGCCGCCATTTCTTCCAAAGGAATCATTGGCCCATTTTTCAAATCCGAAACGATTACTGCATCACGCTATCTGGACATTCTTCGTGAATTTGTGGCGGTACAAACTGCCTTAGACAACACTGCGAACACCTCGTGGTTTATGCAAGATGGTGCCCGGCCACATCGCACGGCCGACGTCTTTAATTTCCTGAATGAATATTTCGATGATCGTGTGATTGCTTTGGGCTATCCGAAACATACAGGAGGCGGCGTGGATTGGCCTCCCTACTCGCCAGACATGAACGCCTGTGACTTCTTTCTGTGGGGACACTTGAAAGACCAGGTGTACCGCCAGAATCCAGAAACAATTGAACAGCTGAAGCAGTACATCTCATCTGCATGTGAAGCCATTCCGCAGGACACGTTGTCAAAGGTTTCGGGTAATTTCATTCAGAGACTACGCCATATTATTGCTACGCATGGTGGATATGTGGAAACTATCGTACTATAGAGTTTCCCAGACCGCAGCGCCATCTGTTGTTGACAATTGTAACTACTGTAATTTCGAAAGTTTGTCTGCCTGAAAATGTACTGTTGTCGCAAGCATATTGCAACAAACGGTGTATTTCTATCGCTGCTCGTTTAGTTTGTATTGCCCTTTCAAATATACCGGTCATTTTTGAAACACCCTGTACCTCCTGCAATAAGCTGACGACACCTCTCAGTGCAACAACTCTCCCATGCCTTCGCCGAACACCACTTAAATTTTCTGGTTGAGTGATGCAGTACGTGGAAATTTCAAGGAAATCCATAGAAAGGCCAAGCGACCATCTTTAGCGCACCACTCGGGTTTTCCGTCGTCCCGATATCCACCTCCCATCTGCAACCAACCTGACCCTTTGACTACAGCACTGAAGTATTTAGGGCTATCCCTTTACTGGAAATTAACATTGAATGCACACCTCCTTAGCGCCAGACGCAAGGTCCGAAACTGACTAGAACTGCTAATTGGCTGCACCTGAGGTCTACATTCGTCTACCATTTTTCTTACCTATGAATTCCTCATCCGCCCCATCGTAACACATGGTAACATTGACTGGATGTTTACCTCTCCTTTCTTCAAATCTCTCGACATCCTGAGAAGATATGCACTCGGCCTCACTTTCCGCATCCGCCAACCTTCCCCGACTCGTATCCTGTACCGACTCATCACATCCCACAACTTCTTTCCTTCTTGGAACACTTTCGGATCCAAGAACACATTCCTCGCTTCCAATAACCTATCAACTACTCACTATTACAGTTATCCTGTTGCGCCACTAAGTCCATATTCCACTTTCCGTGCAGCTTCATGCCTTATCCATCCTCTCTCGCCAGAATTTCAACTGACGCTCACTGCCCCGAGGTTTGCCCTTCTTTACAGCCCTACTGACAACTCCGCAGCTTACAACACCTTCTTTCCACTTTTATCCCCTGTTCCCCCCTCTTCCTCCCTCTCAATTAGTTATTCGCTGCCTGCAGTTCCACAAGATCCCACAGACATACTCATCAGTCCATCTACATTGTACACATGATCATTTACATTCACCATCAGAATCACCATTATACCATAGCAGCATTGTTACCGTCAGTGATCGCATTTTAACTGTAATATGAAATAAGCTACGAAGTTTTAATACAACATAAAAATGGTCCACTATACTGTACTTTAAAAAGGTAATTCTTTTGTTATAATTAAATTTTCCCCGAGACATTTAAGTATCATCTTTAAGTACGATAATGATAGAAGCAGAAGAAATGAACTAAAATTTGTACCACGGCCAGCACTCTAACTCTGGTTTTCTTGGTTTCTTTCTTTTTTATATTTTGGTCATAGCGGACGCCACATGACATCCTTTCACTCAGTTTTTTTATTACAGAGACAAGGCAGCTCTCTGACCGGACACTTTGAGCTACTTTGCCGGCGCTTATTAGGCTTATTACATCACCGCAGCACTATGGTTAATACTGCTGCATTAACTGCGCAAGTCGAGTGCCCTTCTCAACACAAACTTCAGGTCATATCTTCAGCTTATTTCCCCCCCCCCCCCCCCCCCATACATTGTCACTATTGCGAGGGCTCTTCGGCACTGGAATAGCACCAATGGTGGTGGTGGTGGTGGTTAGTGTTTAACGTCCCGTCGACAACGAGGTCATTAGAGACGGAGCATAAGCTCGGGTTAGGGAAGGATTGGGAAGGAAATCGGCCGTGCCCTTCTCAAAGGAACCATCCCGGCATTTGCCTGAAACGATTTAGGGAAATCACAGCAGCAATGGGGAAGTCCTGTACCATAGGTGATGTTACAGATCTGTTAATTCAATTTTCCGCAAGACATTTGCGTCTCATCTTTATCTACGATAATGATGGACGCAGAAATTTAATTACGAGATCCATAAGATCACCTATGGTACAGGACTTCTCCATTACGCCCGACGCTGGGGTGCTATTCCAACGCCGGAGAGCCCTGGTAATAGTGGCAATGTAGGGGGCGAAAATAAGCTGAAGATATGGCCTGAAGTTTGTGTGGAGAAGGGCACTCGACTTGAGTAGTTCATGCGCAAAATTGACTGTTGTGCCGCGGTGGTATTATGGTTAGCATTTCTGATTAAGGAAGAAAACCAGGGTTCAAGTCCCGGGCGTGGCACAAATTTTAATTTCTTCTGCTTCCATCATCAATTAATTTTCTTTTTTTGTATATTTTAAAACTTCCATTAAATATGTAAAACGTTTGGCTGAACAGCCGTTTAACAACTGCCAGTCTGCTCCTTCGCGGAGATTTGGAATAACTATAAAGAAAACAAAAATACATCTTGCTTACGCCCACAGAGGGTGGCTGTAAAATTACGAGATTATGAGTAAGTGCTTGAAAACAACACATCACCAAAATCAGCTGACCGGTGAAGTAAGTATCCGTGACCCTAATGCAACCAAGATGGAAAATGGCATTGTCTCTCAATACGACTCCGAACCGCAACGTTGGTGGCAGGATGTAAAGTACAGACACGAAACAGGAAACACGCTAGGTTCCTTCGTGTAACGTCCCTCAGAGCACCCTGTGGTACTGTACTGTGATGAAGCTGCTCGCAGCAACAAACTGATGCTGTCTGCACGCTACGGTTCGCCTTCGCAGAGTGTTCGTCGCGGCCTAATAACACTTTAAGCCCGCAGTAATGACAGCGGCTGCAGAGCCGTAACTGCGGGCTGGCCAGTTTCTGTTTACAGCTGGAGCGGAATCGCTAATGACCGCCGGTAGCAACTCTGGTCTGTGGGCACGCCTCCCTCTTGCTCATCTTCTGTTCTGAAGTAATCAAGGAGGCTGACGTAAGATTTCAGAGCTTACGTGGCGGGGGCAACGCAGAAACTGCAAACTCTTCCGCAAACAGCAAGATGCTTTACGCTGCAAAAGTATGAGAGATCGTACACCATGGCAAAGCCTTTGACTGTGTCGATCGCAATAAATTATGGAAGGAATCAAAAATATGGGAGTACCAGATCACCTCATTCGTCTCATACGGAATTAATACTCTGACCAAGAAGCCAAGGTGAGAACAACTAAGTGGAGCAAGATTCAGAAAGGAGTACGGCAGGGCTGTATTTTATTACTTTACTTATTCAATCTGTATGCAGAGCACGTTATGAGGAACGCCGGGCTAGATGAAAAAGAAACGGGGAATGAAGTAGCTGGTATTTAATGTAAACAACCTTAGATGCGCAGATGATACTATACTGTTGGCAGAAAGTGAAGAAGAGTTAAAGACTCTCTTGCTGAATGGGAAAAAAGAAAGTGAATAAGCTGGTCTTAGGTTGAATGTTAGGAAAACGAAAATTATGGCAACTATGCCAATCATTTCAAGGCATATATGAGGAGAGACAATGGAAGTAGTGTCTAAAAAACTAAACTCCGCCCGATCAGATCATGAAGGCCCAATGGCACCGATCGGCCGCCGTGTCACCCTCACCCCTCAGGTGGATATGGAGGGACATGTGTCAGCACACCGCTCTCCCGGCCGTATGTCAGTTTACTAGACCGAATCCGCTACTTCTCAAACAAGTAGCTCCCCAGTTTGCCTCACAAGGGCTGAGTGTACCCCGCTTGCCAACAGCGCTCGGGAGACCGGATGGTCGCTCATCCAAGTGCTAGCCCAGCCCGACAGCGCGTGCCTTCGGTGCTCTGATGGGAACCAGTGTTAACACTGCTGCAAGGCCGTTGGCGGAAGTAGTGTCTACGTCCAATTAACTATCTCGGTTCCCAGATTTCTACCGATAGTGACTGCAGCCACGAAATCAGAAGACGCTTGCTGGTTGGTAGAAAGGGAATGTCAAACCTTGACAAGGTTTTAAGGAGCAGGGATATAACTGTAGCAATAAAGATCCAAATTGTTGTGATGTATGGATGTGAGGCCTGGAAAATTAGAAAGGCAGAACGGCGAAGAATAGACTCCTTTGAGTTGCGGTGCTGGAGAAAAGAAGAGTCGCAAGGACTGCAAAGAGAACGAATAAGTCAATATTAGAGCAAATAAAACCAGAGTGCTCACTGGAAGGTCTGATACTGAAATAAAAGCTGACATACTTTGGACGCATCATGGGAAGACATGTTTCACTGGAAAGAACACTACTGCTGGGGGAGATCGAAGGCACTAGAAGAAGATGACGTCAGAAGATGAGACGCGAGGCCACGAGAAAGACAGGCCGCGGAGCGTACGTCACGAAGGTAGCCCTGAACTCACTCGCTCGCTTAGCTCAGCAGACAAAATGCGTTTCTAGACCTGTTGACTCGGAGCTGGGCGTTTAAGTACTAACAAGAATTGCATCTTCCACGTGAATCTACTATTATGAAGTCTTACTGATTAACAGCACTACAGCAAAATTTAACATCAGTAATCGATATAAATGGTATAACGGCGTGTTTATAGCATTTAGTCTGTTCTGCTCAACAGAACTCATTACAAACTGGAAGTGATGCCTTATGCTACTGATAATCATTTTAGCACGGTTTTATTTTATTGTACCCCAATACAGCCGTAACAAATTATAGGTAGGCACATGGACTTCCCATAATTATACGACTAATAACAGTAAGATTACATAATAGGGGATTCCAGCAGAAGATTCGGTTTTCGTTTGTACGGACACGCCTAGTTACGAGTTAACAGGTGTAGAAAGGTAGTTTGTCTGTTGATATGAGCGCGCGACCGAGCGTACTACCTTCGTGACGTACACGCCGCGGCCTGTTTTTCTCGTAGGCTTCGATGACATGGCATCACATATGTAATGTGTTCCAACTTGGAAAGCCTACGGAAGTAAGTGCAGAACAAAAGCAATTAGCGTGCTTTGGTTCATGGGGTCACGGAGAGTCGGAGCCGACTAAACGAATAGAGAGAGAGAGAGAGAAAATTTCTTATGTGGTGTTATTTGTGTGGCCAGTAGGAAGTACGGCATTGTTCATCGCTTTACGAAGTATTTTCACCGAACTGTAGCAAAAAAAGAAAAATGGTTCAAATGGCTCTGAGCACTGTGGGACTTAACATCTATGGTCATCAGTCCCCTAGAACTTAGAACTACTTAAACCTAACTAACCTAAGGACATCGCACAACACCCAGCTATCACGAGGCAGAGAAAATCACTGACCCCGCCGGGAATCGAACCCGGGAACCCGGACGTGGTAAGCGAGAACGCTACCGCACGACCACGAGATGCGGGCAAAACTGTAGCAAATATGTGCAGTAATTAGCAGTCGCGACATTAGAATATCCAGAGGAGAGCAGTGCGTATCGTTACAGGTTCATTTAGTAAGCGCGGAAACGTAACGGAGGTGGTCAGCCAACTCTAGTGGCAGACTGTGCAAAAGAGGCATTCTGCATCACCGTGTGCTTCACTGTCAAAAGTTCGAAGAGTGTACTACTTTGCTAGAAGAGTCCACCAACAAATTGTTTCTTCCTCCATTTCATGAAAATACCACGACGATAAAATTAGAGAGATTAGGTTCAAATGGTTAAAATGGCTCTGAGCGCTATGGAACTTAACTTCTGAAGTCATCAGTCCCCTAGAACTTAGAACTACTTAAACCTAACTAACCTAAGGACATCACACGCATCAGTGCCCGAGGCAGGATTCGAACCTGCGACCGTAGCAGTCGTTCGCTTCCAGACTGTAGCGCCTAGAACCGCTCGACCAGTCCGGTCGGCAGAGAGATTAGGGCGACACGGATGCTTACGAGCATTCGTTCTCCCGCAAACCGTTCGAGAATGCAAGAGGATAAGGGGGAAGTGACAGCAGTATGCCATGTACCCTCTGCCACACGCCGTAAGGTGGCCTTTAGATGTCGATGCTGTTGCTTTCGGCTTTAAGAGGAGGAAACTTACCTGACAAGCAAGAATCTTAGAATTGGAGGACATTTAAAAATAAAACAGAATCAAACACCGTCCCAACAGGCATTGGAGACTCAACGGTGCCGACCGGCCGTCGTGTCAACCTTAGCCCTTTGGCGTCACCGGACGCGCATACTGAGGGCATATGGTCGGCACATTGTTCTCCCAGACGTTGTTAGTTTTCCTGACCGGTGCCGCTACCTCTCAATTACGTAGCTCCTAAACTGACCTCACAAGGACTGAATGCACACCGCTTGCCAACAACGCTCAGCAAACCCAGACGGTGTCCCATCCAGGCGCAAGCTAATAAAACAGAATACCTTCTTATAATTTTGTGGACTAAGTGACAGCCCTTTGCAGTTTAAAGTGGAGTAATATGTCCAGTAACCTTAGAAGATTGGTGCTAAATTACAGTGTTGGGCAAATAATGTACAACCTTTAAAATAGAGAGATGGGAGTACTGAAACTGAAAGTCAGGAAATGCAAGTTTAAATTAGAACGTTAGTTAGACAGTCTACAGGATATCGCCACTGTCGTTCAACTTGTACATCAGAGTAACAATGAAGGAAATGAAAAGAAAACTTCGGAAGATTAATAAATAGCCAAGGCGAACAGGTGCTGACGTGGACGGCATAAACGTTCGTCCCGGATGAACAAGGTCTGTTGAAACGGATTCACAGAAGAATGTGAGTTAAATATAATCTGAGAAAACGATGGTGGCGACGAGTGATAAAAAGGTCAATAAAGAAGTGCTAAACACAAAAACTGGGAGTAGTGTAGTGAAAGAGTCCTCTTACCTAGGAAGCGAGATTATACAGGACGGCCGAAGCAATCGTTCTTCAAACTAACTTGAATGTTCAGTTGAAATTATGAAACACATTTTTAACTGATTTCTAGTCAGTTTTCAAGTAAGCCCATGTAATTACGCTAGCTGACCCAAAAGAGAAAAAAAATCAGTGACAATAATCAAACTTTCACAAGCATCTCGTCACATTTGTTCATGTGTTTCAGCAGGTAACAGATTAGAACTAATATTTTCTCAGTGTAAAGAGGTTCGTCTTGCGGACAAACACCTGTGCAATGCCTGTGTTTACGCGGCCTGTGAGGTCTGAACCAAATTGAAATCTGAGATTATATCTCCATTAATATTAATCTCTGACTAATGATTTTCGACGAACTTATTGAATGATATGATCCGAGAAATAGAGCTGCCGGGGGAACTACAGTCATAGGCAAACTGTGACACAAATGTTTAGCCGAAGGCTGCAATGTTACGAAAAACAAGAGAATATTGTGTGGTGCTACGAAGTAAGTGCAGTGCTTTTTTTAAAAAGAGCCGTTAACTACGACAGCGAGTCAGAACTTGACAGTGTTGGTCGTGAACATGTAAGCCACGTGTTTGCAAGAACGGACAATGGAAGCTTCAAGAGAGTAAGCAGCCGAATGCAGATATAATTGCAAAATAAATCTAATGTTCACCATTCGAGGTACACAACAAGCATCTTCACACAGGCGACTATAAGCAATCACAGATATTACAAACAGGTGCATAATATACTATGATTTCACAATATTCAGAAAAATAATTTTACTAAGGCAATTTCCTAACGGATAGTTGATTTTGGGAAGCTTTGAATGCCACAGATGCTCAAGGATGAATGAAATACCGTTAGACATCACTATCCACGAGGAGACAGGATTCCGGATTGATCACAAAGGAAAGCTATGTTCCATGTTCATTGAAGCAAGTACGTCGCACGAGAATTTACTCCGTCTAACCACGACTCCAAAAACAAACGCGGTCTACGTGAATGCCTTCGGATACGCGTGGAAAACGTTGCTTAATCGTTAACCCTTAGCTTCCCAGGTCATTTTTGGTCACACATTGTTCCAGCTGCGGTATGAGTGACCTCTATATTTAACCTTTAGCTTCCCAGGTCACATTTATGGTCACACACTGCCACAGATGCGGTCTGAGAGGCCGTTATATTTAAATAGTCATAAAAATTGCATTCAGCAATTTCAGTGGAACAGTTCTGATTTTATTTAAAAGGTTGCATGCATATCACACAACAAATGTATTTAAATAAATTTTAAAGTTTTTTTTTAAAAAAACATTTAAACAAAAAACTGCACTAAATAAAAATTATATCACATGATGATGATAATGTTATGGAAACTCAAATACCCTGCACTCCAAATATTACTTTTTGCTATATTTTATACATGTAATAATAAAAACTTTAAAAAACTGCCGAAAGACACTCAAAAAAATTATACTAGCACTATTTAGGTGTTTAGGTCGCTTCTCAGAAGTTTTCTTTTTTTGCACTCGCTGGAAATTTTTGTGCGTTAATGATAAATATAAGGTGTCCTTCTCTTGTTTGTTGGGTCACATGTGGAGCACGTTTGCGTTTTCTCATCGTTATACGACGTCTAAGCTTGGTTCTGCTACACCTAAAACACAGTGAAGGATGTACGAAGTTCACAGGGTATGTGATACTTGTTGAATCGCTACTTATCTGTTGTGTCACTAACGAGTTTACGAGCTTCTTCAACAATTAAAGCGGTTCATCTGAGTATTGTCTTTGTAGATATTGTGAAGGGTACAATCATTCATCCAACTTACGTCCAATATGTGGAAAAATAATGCCGTTGGCCATCGTTGGAAGAGGCTTCGACGACCAGTGATGTTTGATTCGATCTAATATCTTTTTACCAGAAGCTTTAGCTAATTATTCAGTCTCTACGTTTCTTTCTTCATCGTCTTGATCACTTGTTTCATTCAAGCAATTCAGAGGAGGCAGAACAAATTCGTCTTCACTTTCGCACTGTTCCTATACTGCGTTATTTTTACTTCCTATTTCGTTGTCATTATCTGATCCAACATACCTTCCTAAACTGCCCTCAAAACATTTTTAAAACAGTATCTTCAGAGTCAAGGTCCGTAACATGAACAGTAGACGTAGACCTGGCTACTGAATCCACTACGCAAAGTCCCATGTGTGGTCTCAGAGACCGCTAGCACGAAAGAAGCAGTAATAGTACAGGTCCACGTCACATTCAAGTGGATACTGACAAAGGAAACTACGTCAGCTTCGGGAAAGGCCAACTAGACAAAGCTGTAAACTCCTGCACCACCATTATGCGTTAGCAACAGAGTAACAACAAACGCTAGTGGGCTGTGAGACCGCACTGTGACGTAAATGTAGGAGCAAATTCAAATGGCTCCGAGCACTATGCGACTTAACATCGTAGGTCATCAGTCCCCTAGAACTTAGAACTACTTAAACCTAACTAACCTAAGGACATCACACACATCCATGCCCGAGGCAGGATTCGAACCTGCGACCGTAGCGGTCTCGCGGTTCCAAACTGTAGCGCCTAGAACTGCACGGCCACTCCGGCCGGCTCTGAAATAACAGAGTTTCGGCTTCTTATTGCGATTACTTCCACCAATAAACGTTGTAATCTCCCCCCTCCTTCCTAATTCCAGTTATTGCCTACAATAAAATAAGTCTTTTATGAGAAATTTGCCAGGAGCTAAGATTACAATAAACTTTCTAGAGTTTCGTGTGGAGTTGGCTCCAGTTCTTCTTGTCTAGGGGTTTGATTCTTGAAGCTGAAATTCTGACATTTTACGTTCTCATGCTTGAATTGATCTAAGTAAATCTGAAGTTTGTTGTCGCAGAATTTTTGTTAGTTCGTTAATATATTTTGTCAGATTTTAGTATATCGTACAGTCTTTTGAATTTTTGCCATTAACAAAGCCGAAATTACGTTGTTCGCCCAAAATACAAAACTACACATCAGAGGTATGCTTACTAGTGCTCCAGTCAGCGGAAATGACAATAATCCAAAGGGTTTACAATTTTTCTTGACCAATGAATTCCTATTAATTTCGACTATTATTTCATAAATGAATACAGAAATAAACGTAAAAAACGGTACTAGATTGCGTAGTTAATAACAGCAATTTTCATTATCCCAAATAATTCGTATTTTCAAATGTATTTTTTAAAAATAATTTGAACTGTACATTCAGAACTGGTATTTGTCCATTGTAACATCGAAAATAAAGTAATTTATTGTCATAAATTTTTGCTTGAAACATAACATAATGTTTATAAAATTATATGAAAGTTTTCAGAAGAGAAATTGAGATAATATTGACTAGTCCAAATTTCGAAAAATAATACTGGTATCGACAACTACAGTTGAGGAAAAGTAAGGCTAGAGGAGGATATTCCGGTTCAACGCAGACTGCGAACAAAGATTGAAAAATTCTAATGAGTGTGAAAGAGTCGAAGAAGCTGACGACTTAGCTGCCTCATCATTTTTGGATGGTATCACCTTTCGTCCTGCAGTAACCACAAAATTAATGGTTCAGTTATTACAACAAGATAGCACCGTGAATAAAATTATAGCTATATCAAATTTACCTACTCTTTCGAGGAATACTGGGATTGTTTTTCCTTCTTATACGATCTCCCCTGCAACGCTGCACCGATTCTTATGTCATTTGTTTGTTGCTAGTTTCTAATTGTAGGCGTTGTTGTTAATATACTGCTGGTCGCTTTTCCCAGTTTCTATCATAATCCAATATTTCAAAGCAACATAAGTTTTAGGAATAAACATTACTCGTTTTTTTTTAAATGGTTTTACTTAGACACAAAAAAATTAGCACTGCTACCAACGCAATTGATATACCGGCTTTTTGTCAGGTAATCAGTAAAAAATGAAAAAAAAAATGTGTCCGAGACCAAACAAACACCGACAAATACCGGTTCTTCAGAACTAAAATACCGGTATCGGTTTTACCCAGTCGGATTTTCCCACCTCTAACATCACCCGCAGCGCGGAAATGGCTCTGCTGGATCTGAAAGAAACAAAATATGATGTCAGAGTGAAGCTTCCAATTGGCAACGCTTTCACTGTTCGAAAATTCGGCAGCGTCGCTCCTGATTAGCTCACGCCCTCAAAGTCCCTAGCCTGCGTAAGATATATCGTGCGTTCATTGTACAGAGACGCGCGAGGCGGCCAGGTGTTCAGCGCGTCTAAAAGTACACTACTGGCCATTAAAATTGCTACACCACAAAGATGACGTGCTACAGACGCGAAATTTAATCGACAGGAAGAAGATGCTATGATATGCAAATGATTAGCTTTTCAGAGCATTCATACAATGTTAACACCGGTGGCGACACCTACGACGTGCTGGCACGAGGAAAGTTTGCAACTGATTTCTCATACACAAACAGCAATTGACCGGCGTTGCCTGGTGAAACGTTGTTATGATGCCTCGTGTAAGGAGGAGAAATGCGCACAATCACGTTTCCGACTTTGATAAAGGTCGGATTGTAGCCTATCGCGATTGTGGTTTACAGTATCGCGACACTGCTGCTCGCTTTGGTCGAGATCCAATGACTGTTAACAGAATATGGAATCGGTGTGTTCAGGAGGGTAATACGGAACGCCGTGCTGGATCCCAACGGCCTCGTATCACCAGCAGTCGAGATGACAGGCATCTTTTCCGAATGGCTGTAACGGATCGTGCAGCCACTTCTCGATCCCTGAGTCAACAGATGGGGATGCTTGCAAGGCAACAACCACCTGCACGAACAGTTCTACGACGTTTGCAGCAGCATGGACTATCAGCTCGGAGACCATGACTACGATTACTCTTGACGCTGCGTCACAGACAGGAGCGACTGCGATGGTGTACTCAATGACTAACCTGTTTGCATGAATGGCAAAACGTCATTTTCTTCTGATGAATCCAGGTTTTTTTTGCAGCATCATGATGGTCGCATCTGTGTTTGGCGACATCGCGGTGAACGCACATTGGAAACGTGCATTCCTCATCGGCATACTGGCGCATCACCCGGCGTGATGGTATGGGGTGCCATTGGTTACAAGTCTCGGTCAACTCTCGTTCGCATTTACGGCACTTTGAACAGTGGACGTTACATTTCAGATGTGTTACGACCAGCCGGCCGCGGTGGTCTCGCGGTTCTAGGCGCGCAGTCCGGAATCGCGCGACTGCTACGGTCGTAGGTTCGAATCCTGCCTCGGGCATGGATGTGTGTGATAGGTTAGTTAGGTTTAAGTAGTTCTACGTTCTAGGGGACTGATGACCACAGCTGTTAAGTCCCATAGTGCTCAGAGCCATTTGAACCATTTTGTTACGACCCTTGGCTCTATCCTTCATTCGATCCCTGCGAAACCCTACATTTCAGCAGGATACTGCACGACCGCATATTGCAGGTCCTGTACAGGCCTTTCTGGATACAGAAAATGTTCGACAGCTGCCCTGGGCAGCACGTCTGGTCAATGGAGACAGTCTGAGCAGCTCTATTAGATTGTTTGCTGAGGATGCTGCGTCTTGTAAAGTCATCGGCTGATCAAAACCAACTGCAAAATGATTTGTACAAGATGTCTGTATGGTGCAAAAATTGGCAGTTGACTTTAAATTATGAATAGTGTGAAGTTATCCACCGAGTACAAAAAGAAATCCGCTAAATTTCGGTTACACGATGAATCACACAGATCAAAAGGCTGTAAATTCAGCTAGATACTTGGGCATTACAATTACGAATAACTTCAATTGGAACGATCACATAGATGATGTCGTGAGTAAGGCAAACCAAAGACTGCTATTTATTGCCACACTTATAAAATGCAATAGATCGACTAAAGAGACTGCTTACACCACGCTTGTCCGCTCTCTTCTGGAGTACTGCTGTGCGGTGTGAGATTCGCATCAGATAGGACTGATGGAGGACTCTTTAACAGTTCAAAGAAGGGCAGCTCGTTCTGTATCATCGCGAAATGGGGGAGAGAGTGCAACGGACATGATGCGTGTATTAGGGCGGTATTCATTAAAACAAAGTCGTTTTTCATTGCGGCAGAATCTTGTGAAATTTCAGTCATCATGTTTCTCCTGCGAATACGAAAATATTCTGTTGGTTGCCACCTACATAGCGGGGATTGATTATCATGACAAATTACGAGAAATCAGAGCTCGCACATATAGATTTAAGTGCTCGTTTTTCCAGCGCGCTGTTAGAGAGTGGAACCGTAGCGAAATAGCTTGAAGGTGATTCAAAAAATGGCCCTGAGCGCTATGGGACTTAACTTCTGAGGTCATCGGTCCCCGAGAACTTAGAACTACTTAAACATAACTAACCTAAAGACATCACACACATCCATGCCCGAGGCAGGATTCGAACCTGCGACCGCAGCGGGCGCGCGGCTCCAGACTGTAGGGCCTAGAACCGCTCGGCCACTCCGGCCGGCGAAGGTGATTCGATGAACCCTCTGCTACGCACTTCTTTATGAATTGCAGAGGAATCATGTATATGTAGATGTAGGTATGGAAATATAAAGTGGATCATCGGGATAAAGGAAGCGAAGGAACTAGTAGGAAAGAGGGAACGAAAATTATAGTTGAAGACCCGTCGACGTTAGAGACGGAGGACAAGTTCAGATTGTTTCAAGGATGGAGAGGGAAATGAGCAGTTCTCTTTCAAAGGAATCAGCATCTGTCTTGAGCGATTTAAGGAAATCACGGTAAACGTGACTCCGGGTAGTCTTCATTTGTGAGTCCAATGTGCTCACAGTGCCTCCTCGCACTGTGAAGGGACTGGAAGCACTTGGAATGCGCTGCTATCGAAGAATGTTAAAGATTAAATGAACAAACAAAGTAGGAAACGACGGGACACTAAAAAGGATAAATGCAGCAAGAAGTCTGCTGAACACCATAACGAGAAGAAGGACCAAGTAACTGAGAGACCTGCAACACCACCTGGGAAATTTTTAACCTGTCGCTGGAAGGAGCATTAGTGAGCAAAAATAGTAGGGGAGGCGAGAGAAATATGCAAGACGGGTTACTGAAGAACTTGGGTGCAACAGTTAGTTACAAGTAAAAGGATTATGTGGTTGGCTTATATGTATTATATTCTGTTGGAGAGTTACTCTACATCTACATCTTCATCTATACTCCGCAAGCCACCTGACGGTGTGTGGCGGAGGGTAGCTCGAGTACCTCTATCGGTTCTCCCTTCTTTTCCAGTCTCGTATTGTTCGTGGAAAGAAAGATTGTCAAAAAAATGGTTCAAATGGCTCTGAGCACTATGGGACTTAGCTTCTGAGGTCATCAGTCCCCTAGGACTTAGAACTACTTAAACCTAACTAACCTAATGGCATCACACACATCCATGTCCGACGCAGGATTCGAACCTGCGACCGTAGCGGTCAAGCGGTTCCAGACTGTAGCGCCTAGAACCGCTTGGCCACCCCGGCCGGATGAAAGATTGTCGGTATGCCTCTGTCTGGGCTCTAATCTCTCTGATTTTATCCTCATGGGCTCCTCGCGAGATAAAGGTAGCAGGGAACAATATACTGCTTGACTCCTCGGTGAAGGTATGTTCTCGAAACTTCAACAAAAGCCCGTACCGAGCTACTGAGCGTCTCTCTTGCAGAGTCTTCCACTGGAGTTGATCTGTCATCTCCGTAACGCTTTCTCGGTTACTAAATGATCCTGTAACGAAGGGCGCTGCTCTCAGTTGGATCTTCTCTATCTCTTCTATCAACCCTATCTGGTACGGATCCCACACCGGTGAGCAGTATTCAAGCAGTGGGCGAACAAGTATTCTGTAACCTACTTCCTTTTTTTTTGGGACTGCATTTCCTTAGGATTCTTCCAATGAAACTCAGTCTGGCATCTGCTTTACCGACGATTAATTTTATATGGTCATTCCATTTTAAGTCACTCTTAATGCCTATTCCTAGATAATTTATGGAATTAACTGCTTCCAGTTGCTGACCTGCAAAATTGTAGCTAAATGGTAAAGGATCTTTCTTCCTATTCATTCGCAGCACATTGCACTTGTCTACATTCAGATTCCATTGCCATTCCCTGGACCCTGCGTCAATTCGTTGCAGATCCTCCTGCATTTCAGTACAATTTCCCATTGTTACAACCTCTCGATATACTACAGCATCATCCGCAAAAAGCCTCAGTGAACTTCCGATGTCATCTGCCAGGTCATTTATGTATATTGTGAATAGCAACGGTCCTACGATACTTCCCTGCGGCACACCTGAAATCACTCTTACTTCGGAAGACTTCTCTCCATTGAGAATGACATGCTGCATTCTGTTACCTAGGAACTCTTCAATCCAATCACACAATTCGTCTGATAGTCATACGCTCGTACTTTGTTCATTAAACGACTGTGGGGAACTGTATCAAACGCCTTGCGGAAGTCAAGAAACACGGCATCTACCTGTGAACCCGTGTCTATGGCCCTCTGAGTCTCGTGGACGAATAGCGCGAGCTGGGTTTCACACGACCGTCGGTTTCGAAACCCATGCTGATTCCTACAGAGTAGATTTCTAGTCTCCAGAAAGGTCACTATACCCGAACATAATACGTGTTCCAAAATTCTACTACTGATCAACGTTAGAGAAATAGATCTATAGTTCTGCATGTCAGTTCGACTTCCCTTCTTAAAAACGGAGATGACCTGTGCCCTTTTCCAATCTTTTGGAATGGTACGCTGTTTTAGAGACCTACGGTACACCACTGCAAGAGGATGGAGCAAGTTCCTTCGCGTACTTTGTGTAAAATCGAACTGATATCTCATCAGGTCCAGTGGCCTTTCATCTTTTGAGCGATTTTAAATGATTTTATATCCCTCTGTCATCTATTTCGATATCTACAATTTTGTCATTTGTGCGACAGTCTAGAGGAGGAACTGCAGTGCAGTCTTCCTCTGTGAAACAGCTTTGTAAAAACACATTTAGTATTTCGGTCTTTAGTCTGTCATCCTCTGTTTCAGTACCGTTTTGGTCACAGAGAGTCTGGACATTTTGGTTTGATCCACCTAGCCCTTTGACATAAGAACAAAATTTCTTAGCATTATCTACCAAGTCAGTACATAGAACTTTAATTTCGGATTCATTGCACGCATCTCGCATAAGCCCTCCGCATACTACATTTCGCTTCGTGTATTTTTTATTTGTCTGCAAGGCTTTGGCTATGTTTGCTGTGAAGTTCCCTTTCCTACCGTAGCAGTTTTCTAACTCGGTTGGTATACCACGGTGGCTCTTTTTCCATCTCTTACGATCTTGCTTCGCACATGCTTATCTCATGCATATTGTACGATGGTTTTGAACTTTGTCCACTGATCCTCAACAGTATCTGTAGTTGGGATAAGACTTTTGTGTTGAGCTGTCAAGTACTCTGAAATCTGCTTTCTGTCACTTTTGCTAAACAGAAAAATCTTCCTGCCCTTTTTAATATTTCCATTTACGGGTGACATCACCGATGCTGTAACCGCTTTATGATCGCCGATTTCCTGTTCTGCGTTAACTGTTTCAAATAGTTCGGGTCTGTTGGTCACCAGAAGGTCTAACGTGTTATCGCTACGAATCACTTCTCTGTTTAACTGCTCAAAGCAGCTTTCAGATAATGCACTTAAAAAAAAATTACCGGATTCTTTGTCCCTGCCCCCCTTTACAAACGTTTGTGTCTCCCAGTGTATATCTGGCAAATTAAAATCTCCACCCAGAGCTATAACACGGTCGGGAAATCTACTCGATATAGTTTCCAAATTTTCCTTCAGGTGTTCTGCCACAACAGCTGCTGAGCCAGGGGGCCTATAGAGACATCCAATTACCATGCTTGAGCCTGCTTTAACCGTGACCTCCACCCAAATTATTTCACATTTCGGATCTACTCAGAAATAAACAGCTCCTAGCCAAAAAGGAGTCTTTTGACAATCATCTGTCAATGAGTCTCAGGCAGTCAAGTCTGCACGGTTTCCACCGCTAACCTTACAAACTGCCTCGGCACCTATCTTAGAAAAATCAGTCAGTACTTCCATCTACGGGGCACCGAATAAGGCATACGCTGTTGTCAAAACATTATGACCACCAGCTAAATAGATTGTTTGTCACTCTTTGGAACGAAATACACCACTAATTCTGCATATCAGGGATCCAACAGCTTTTTGTGGAGGTATGTGGCATTATATGTCTAAGCACAAGTCATGTAATTCGCGTAAATGACGAACAGCGGTGATGGTGCCCGATAACGACCCAGGTGGGTTCAACAGGATTTACATTAGGCGAATTTGGTCCCCAAGACGCAACTGAGTTCACTATAATGCTCCTCAAACCATTGTAGCACGGGTCTGGCACCGAGACGCGTACAATTACACTGCTGAAAGGGATGAAGGGGTACAGGTGGTTCGCAGCAGACAGCATGTCCTTGATTACTAACACAGGTCCCATTCAATAGCAGGAGAATACCTCCAAGAACGTAATACTGCTCCCACCAGCCTGTGTCTGCGGCGAGCTGCACGTTTCGAGTTGCCGTTCACCTCGGTGATGGATTTTGTGGATACTAGTGTAGCAAAAATGTTATTCACCCAAGAATCCGAAAAGTTTCCATTGATCGACTGTCGACTCCCGATGGTCTCGTGCCCACTGCAATCGTAACTGGCGATGTCGTTAGGTCAACATGTGAACACGTGGGGTGGTCTGCTGCGGAGTCCCATGTTCAACAATGTATGGTGGAGTTCCACGAAACACTTGTGCGTGAACCAGCAATGTGCTCTTTCAGCAGAGATGCCACAAACCTATCCTACTTTGCCGAGCAGACAAGCCTCCAAACCCCACGTTCTGTGAAGAATCATGGACATCCAACCATTTAGTGCCCAGTGGTGGTTTCAATGTAATAATAATCTGCCCTTTGTCGGAGTCATTTATCTCATTGGGTTTCCCCTTTCGCAGCCCACATCTTCGCAATGGTGATCCCCTGCCCATGTCTGCTCCTCTTACATACTTTTGTCACCGCGTCACGTGACCGCAACATCGCCAGGTGGTTCCCAAGGTCGCGGTTGGCAGCGGTCATAATGTTCAGGCTGATCAGTGTACATGCCTTGGAGTTCGGTTCATTCTGACAAATATCCAAAAAATTAAAAATTACATCTGTTATCGTTATATTGTTGATATGCGCCTATAAACTAATTAATGAGTATTAACCATATGAAACATTGATTTTAATAGCATTTAGAGAGCTCTTTAATTGCCTGCAGAGGCTGCAAATCCTCACTGCAAAGTATGCATGTCTGAGTATTTGTTGTTGCTGTGGTCTTCAGTCCAGAGACTGGTTTGATGCAGCTCTCCATGCTACTCTATCCTGTGCAAGCTTCTTCATCTCCCAGTACCTACTGCAACGTACACCCTTCTGAATCTGCTTAGTGTATTCGTCTCTTGGTCTCCCTCTACGATTTTTACCCTCCACGCTGCCCTCCAATACTAAGTTGGTGATCCCTTGATGCCTCAGAACATGTACTACCAACCTATCCCTTCTTCTAGCCAAGTTGTGCCACAATCTTCTCCCCAATCCTATTCAATACTTCCTCATTAGTTATATGATCTCCCCATCTAATCTTCAGCATTCTTCAGTAGCACCACATTTCGAAAGCTCCTATTCTCTTCTTGTCCAAACTAGTTATCGTCCATGTTTCACTTCCATACATGGCTACACTCTATACAAATACTTTCAGAGACGACTTCCTGACACTTAAATCTATACTGGATGTTAAAAAATTTCTCTTCTTCAGAAACGCTTTCCTTGCTGTTGCCAGACTACATTTTATATCCTCTCTACTTATACTCTTAAATGGAAAGCCGTGTGATACTGCCACGCGGCTACAGCGCCAGTTTAAAAATATGTTATTGATAGCATACAAAACAAAATATCTTTTTAAAATTGTGGTCGTTAAACACTTAGAGTAATAGAGAGGCAAATTTAAAATTCATTTTTCTACATTCAAAAAAAGTAGTATACGCGAAGTTCGACTATGACATCCTTCTCAGTCCTGTGCTTAGATTATATGAATGAAAAGTTTGTTCTGAGACCAAATAATATTAAAATGCTAATTTTCAAGAACTGGTGTGATTCTCCCAAATTCCTTGAAAACGGGAATGCCCTGAGCTTTTTCGCAATCACCAGAAAACAGTTCGGTCCTCCAAAAATCTACGATACGCTATTGCTAGAACAGGGCAAGTTATTTCGTATACTCCATGTAGAATCATACTCATATCCCTTCAGGTCCAGTGGCCTTCCCTCTACTGATCGATTTCAGTTACTTTCCTGTCCTATGGTCACTTATTTCGAGTTCAGCCATTCTGAAATGTGTTGACTCGATTGAACAGAGTACAGAAGGGCACTCGGGAATGGTCCTACTGCATGGAGCTGACACACGCTTTCCTATGATTTCACGGAAACGCGCACTTTACGAAATTTGGAAGCTCAAAAAGTCGTAAGACTCCTTCACAAAGCTGAAGTAAAATTATGTTTTACTACAGTTTCAAAAGAACAATTTCATGTATTTACCGAAAATTACGTAAAAACGTCGACAGTCGATGCTGCCATTTAAGTATCGTACATCGATGTATCAGGATAGCTCGCCTTTGATTATCGATACCTTTTGAAAAAAAATTCTGTATATCGATATACACTCCTGGAAATGGAAAAAAGAACACATTGACACCGGTCTGTCAGAGCCACCATACTTGCTTCGGACACTGCGAGAGGGCTGTACAAACAATGATCACACGCACGGCACAGCGGACACACCAGGAACCGCGGTGTTGGCCGTCGAATGGCGCTAGCTGCGCAGCATTTGTGCACCGCCGCCCTCAGTGTCAGCCAGTTTGCCGTGGCATACGGAGCTCCATCGCAGTCTTTAACACTGGTAGCATGCCGCGACAGCGTGGACGTCAACCGTATGTGCAGTTGACGGACTTTGAGCGAGGGCGTATAGTGGGCATGCGGGAGGCCGGGTGGACGTACCGCAGAATTGCTCAACACGTGGGGCGTGAGGTCTCCACAGTACATCGATGTTGTCGCCAGTGGTCGGCGGAAAGTGCACGTGCCCGTCGACCTGGGACCGGACCGCAGCGACGCACGGATGCACGCCAAGACCGTAGGATCCTACGCAGTGCCGTAGGGGACCGCACCACCACTTCCCAGCAAATTAGGGACACTGTTGCTCCTGGGGTATCGGCGAGGACCATTCGCAACCGTCTCCATGAAGCTGGGCTACGGTCCCGCACACCGTTAGGCGGTCTTCCGCTCACGCCCCAACATCGTGCAGCCCGCCTCCAGTGGTGTCGCGACAGGCGTGAATGGAGGGACGAATGGAGACGTATCGTCTTCAGCGATGAGAGTCGCTTCTGCCTTGGTGCCAATGATGGTCGTATGCGTGTTTGGCGCCGTGCAGGTGAGCGCCACTATCAGGACTGCATACGACCGAGGCACACAGGGCCAACACCCGGCATCATGGTGTGGGGAGCGATCTCCTACACTGGCCGTACACCTCTGGTGATCGTCGAGGGGACACTGAATAGTGAACGGTACATCCAAACCGTCATCGAACCCATCGTTCTACCATTCCTAGACCGGCCAGGGAACTTGCTGTTCCAACAGGACAATGCACGTCCGCATGTATCCCGTGCCACCCAACGTGCTCTAGAAGGTGTAAGTCAACTACCCTGGCCAGCAAGATCTCCGGATCTGTCCCCCATTGAGCATGTTTGGGACTGGATGAAGCGTCGTCTCACGCGGTCTGCACGTCCAGCACGAACGCTGGTCCAACTGAGGCGCCAGGTGGAAATGGCATGGCAAGCCGTTCCACAGAACGACATCCAGCATCTCTACGATCGTCTCCATGGGAGAATAGCAGCCTGCATTGCTGCGAAAGGTGGATATACACTGTACTAGTGCCGACATTGTGCATGCTCTGTTGCCTGTGTGTATGTGCCTGTGGTTCTGTCAGTGTGATCATGTGATGTATCTGACCCCAGGAATGTGTCAATAAAGTTTCCCCTTCCTGGGACAATGAATTCACGGTGTTCTTATTTCAATTTCCAGGAGTGTATTATCTACAGACCTAGGAAGAAGCCACGTATCCTTGGCGATGTGCGGCACGTGAGCCACAAAACGCGACTTACTTTTTCGCGGACTAACTGGTAACGTTTGTTGGCGGACGCGGACCCCATTAATTCTCTATTCTGCTACAAATGTAAAGTCAGCAAGGGTCGCAAGCCTCTCTTTGATCCGCGAGACAGGGTAAAACGACGCACAACTTCAAAGTGACTAATTAAAATCTTTGCATCTGTCTAACGACTCTTAGAAAAGGTTCCGAGATCCGACAATTGTGGTGGTATACGTCCAACTAGTTCCTAACAACTTCCGGCGATAATAGACGCTACAAGTAAACAGGAATACAGTTTAAAGTCAGCAGGGAAAAAGTCACACAAAAAATATCGTTCTCAAATTACCATGGCATATACGGTTTATTGGCTTCTGTTAAGCCTCGCCAAATCCGATTTGTTCATTGAAACACCACCGTGTAGGCAGACGCTGGTTCCGCGATCTGACGTAAGAGCTCTGCCTAGAGGGTACGTTCACGCTCACTCGAAGGCAACACTTGCCTGGAACACTGGAGAATTAAATCCAAAATGCACTCAGCTCACGACAACGGACTTTGGGAACTCCTTGATTCCTACATCTACATCTACACTCCACAAGCCACCTTGCGGTGTGTGGCGGAGGGTACTTTGTGTACCACTGCGAGGTCATGATTGCTAGGAAGCCTCCGAACGCTCTCGAACCCTCTAATATTCCTGAGGGTATTTTCGTTGTGTCATTGCAACTACAAGAAAATGCGTGCTTTGTTTTCACCAGACGCGTTTCGCTTTATTAAAATAAAGCATCATCAGTGATCTGTAATTAAATATATTTACAACTTGCCCTGTTTTATGATCGAAAAACGGTTCGTTGTCCTCTCATTGTCCAGAGACGTCTAAAAGTGTCTTCTATCTCTTGGAAAGCAGCAGAGCGATAAAATGCTTACTTCTGAAACGAGTCAAAGCGAATAGCGGAAACATGTCAATCTTCCTCCTATACAAGAGCTCTACTGCAAGCGGATAGTGATGCAGGAATGAGGAAAAAGTTCCTGAATGTGTGTCTAGAGCAGAGCAGAGCATCTGTACCGAAAGACTGGAAAGTTACAGCGGCCGGGTTGGCAGAGCGGTTCTAGGCGCTTCAGTCCGGAACCGCTCGGCTGCTACGGTCGCAAGTTCGAATTCTGCCTCGGGCATGGATGTATATGATGTCCTTAGGTTAGTTAGGTTTAGTAGTTCTAAGCCTAGGGGACTGATAACCTCAGATCCTAAGTCCCATAGCGCTTAGAACCATTTTTTTGAGAAATGCCGTCTGTTAGCAGTGCTTCGGTGTTTTTCTACATTAGACATTGATACTTGTAGTCTAATTTCTAGTTTCTCTGCAGAACTATACGTTTCTTATATTTTGAAAAGCAAACTTTCTTCGGATACAATTGCGTTCTGTTTATTTTTGTGCTTCTGAGTGTGTATAAAGTGTGCTGTGTAAAACACAAACCACAGTACACACTTAGAAGCATAAAAATAAAGGGAACACAGTGGTGTGCGAAAACGTGTGTAAAATAGGAGAAATGCGTAGTTCTGCAGAGAAACTAAAAATTACACTTCAAGTATTAATGTCTAACGTCGAAAAACACCAAAGATGAGCTAGCAGACAGCATACTGGAAATGCCGTATGTAGGCGACAAATTAAGCGGAAATCACCGAAAGTAAAACCAACATATTATTAACGAACTGTTTTTCGATCTTAAAAACAATACAAATTGTAAATATCTTTAACTGCACACCACAGTTGATGCTTTATATCAATAAAACGAAACGCACCTGATTAAAAAAAACTACACACTTTCTTGTAGTTGCAACGACAGTTCGAAAATACCCTAGGGAATTGTAAAGCAACTGCGGACAACGTGGGCACACAAATGAAGACTGTAATGATCCTCTAATTTTGTCTGCATGGTCTTTTCGCGACATATACGCCGTAGGAAGCAACATACTTGGAGACTCTTCCAAGAATGTACGCTCAGGGAATTTCAACAGTAAACAGCATCATGATGCACATCTCTGAGACACTTTCGCTACATCTATTTATGACCAGGGTCAGTTGCCACTCCCTGCATTTGCTTACAACTTTCTAGTGTTGTGATTTCTCTATACATTGTGGTCCATTGATAGTGATCGTGCCAAATATCTCACGAAATAAGCATCAAACGAAAAAACTACAAAGAACGAAATTCGTCTAGGTTGAAGGGGGAAACAAGATGGCGCTATGGTTGGCTCGCTAGATGGTGCTGCCATAGGTCAAACGGATATCAACAGCGTTTTTTAAATAGGGACCCTCATTTTTTATTACATGTTCGCGTAGTACGTAAAGAAATATGAATGTTTTAGTTGGACCACATTTTTCGCTTTATGATAGATGGCGCTGTAATAGTCACAAACGTATACTTACGTGGTATCACGTAACATTCCGCCAGTGCGGACGGTATTTTCTTCGTGATACATTACCCGTGTTAAAATGGACCGTTTACCAATTGCGGAAAAGGTCGATATAGTGTTGATGTATGGATATTGTGATCAAAATGCCCAACGGGCGTGTGCTACGTATGCACCTCGGTATCCTGGACGACATCATCCAAGGGTCCGGACCGGTCGCCGGATAATTACGTTATTTAAGGAAAGAAAGTGTTCGGCCACATGTGAAACGTCAGCCACGACCTACAACAAATGGTGATGCCCAAGTAGGTGTTTTAGCTGCTGTCGCGGCTAATCCGCACATCAGTAGCAGACAAATTGCGCGAGAATCAGGAATCTCAAAAACGTCTGTGTTGAGAATGCTACATCAACATCGATTGTACCCGTACCATATTTCTGTGCACCAGGAATTGCATGGGGACTACTTTAAATGTCGTGTACAGTTCTACCACAAGAGAAATTACGGGAAAATGACAGAATATTTGCATGCGTTCTATTTAGTGACGAAGCGTCATTCGCCAACAGCGGTAACGTAAACCAGCATAATATGCACTATTGGGCAACGGAAAATCCACGATGGCTGCGACAAGTGCAACATCAGCGACCTTGGTGCGACATTGTGGGAGGAAGGATAATCGGCCCCATTTTATCGATGGCAATCTAAATGGTGCAATGTATGCTGATTTCCTACGTAATGTTCTACCGATGATACTACAAGATGTTTCACTGCACGACAGAATGGCGATGCACTTCCAACATGATGGATGTCCGGCACATAGCTCGCCTGCGGTGAAGCGGTATTGAATAGCATATTTCATGACACGAGGATTGATCGTCGAAGCACCATACCATGGCCCGCAGGTTCACCGGATCTGACGTCCCCGGATTTCTTTCTGTGGGGAAAGTTGAAGGATATTTGCTATCGTGATCCACCGACAACGCCTGACAAAATGCGTCGGCGCATTGTCAATGCATGTGCGAACATTACGGAAGGCGAACTACTCGATGTTGAGAGGAATATCGTTACACGTACTGCCAAATGCATTGAGGTTTACGGACATCATTTTGAGCATTTATTGCATTAATGTGGTGTTTACAGGTAATCACGCTTTAAGAGCATGCGTCCTCAGAAATGATAATTTCACAAAGGTACCTGTATCACATTGGAACAACCGGAATAAAATGTTCAAACGTACCTCCGTTCTGTAGTTTAATTTAAAAAACCTACCTGTTACCAACTGTTCGTGTAAAATTGTGAGTCATATGTTTGTGACTATTACAGCGCAATCTACCACAAAGCGAAAGAAGTCGTCCAACTAAAACATTCATATTTCTTTACGTACTACACTAATATGCAATAAAAATATTTAAAAAAACGCAGTTGATATCCGTTTGACCTATGGCTGCGCCATCTAGCGGGCCAACCATAGGGCCATCTGGTTTCCCCCTTCAAGCTAGACGAGTGTCGTTCTTTGTAGTTTTTTCGTTTGATGCTTATTTTGTGAGATATTTGGTCCGGTCTCTATCAATGGACCACCCTGTATACAACAGCGTCATACGCGAAATGCCTTATGTAACTTCCTATGTTGTCTACTACGTCGTTTGTATATAGTGTCAACCTATAACAGTCGTTTGGGGTACGTCCGAACTCCATTTTACGTCTGAAAACTTCTCTCCATTGAGAATGACATGCTGTGTCGTACTTGCGAGAAACTGTTCAGTCGAATCTCGCAGCTGAGTTTGATATTCCGTACGCTCGGAACACGACATCTACCTGGACGCCTCTGTCTGCCGCCTTCTGTGTCTCGTGGACGAACAGAGCGAGCTGGCTTTCGCGCTATCGTTGTTTTCGAAACCCATGCTGATTCTTACACAGGAGATTTTCGGACTCCGGAAATGGCACAAGACACGAGTATTAAAAATGTTCCATAATTCTACAACTAACCGGTGTCAAGAGTTAGAGGCCTATAGTTTTGTGCGTCTGTTCGATGACCCTCCTTGAAAACAGGAGTGCTCTGTGCTTTTCGAGGCGCCAGGAACACTTCACTCCTCCAAAGACCTATGATTTGCTGCTGTTAGAAGAGGGGCAAGTTCTTTCGCACACTCTGTGTAGAATCGTATTGATATGCCGTCAGACCCAGTCGCCTTTATTGAACGATTTCAGTTGCCTTTCTACACTATGGTCACTTATTTCGAGGTCAGGCAGTTTGTTGTTCTTACGACGATTTAAGGGGGGATGTAAAGGAAAATGTAAACATTTATTTAAAAAAATCATTACAGCCATATTTATTAATGTACGAAGCTAAAATTTTGCATGTGTAAAACAAAAGAGCTGTGTTTTAACAGAAAAATATAATAAAATATGCGTGATTAATATTTGGCCAGAAATTTGAATTTTTAATTTTTTTATTGCCTGTTTTATAAAAAGAAGCCAACACTCAAATTCTAATAGTGCAATTAAGTTGAAAATTTTGTTGTAGTTTTCTGAGAAGATTATAAGACCACTGAATTGCAGTTATTAATTTATGGCACAAATTGTATCATTAACAGAGATTTTAATTTTGCACATCCAAAATTAATTTTTTCTATATACAGTCATCTAAAAATCAGAATGTAATTGCTGGTTATCGTATTTTTAGTTCCAGGGAGACAGCAGCATGTTGTGAACAAAAAATTACCAAATTTGTAGCAACCAGTCGCAAAATCATGTTTTATTTATTCGCTTTTGCAAATCGGTTTCAACTGACGAACAGCCATCATCGGATAATTTAATAAATTTGGTAATTTTATGGTTTACAGTCGCTGCACGACTTGGGAACCACATGGAGCCAACCATTCATATGCTGCGAACAGTTCCTGAAAATTTCATAGGACTAGCGCATATAATTTTTGAGAAAAGGCTTCTAATGACGTAAAAAAGTCAAACAGAGAAAATGAGGTTCAAAGATTTTCTTCTCATACTTCTACATGTAATAAGCTTACTTACCTCGATTTTAAAATCCTCCATACTGGTACTCCTCATCCTCCAGGTTTCTCTCCTCTTCGAAGCTTTCAGGCAAAGATATAGATGTCAGCCAGATATATATGTCAGCCAAAGATGTCGAAAGAAAACAGCCTTTACACTGACAAAAATTCCGCTGAAGCAAGCAATTCCCAAATGTCGGAAAAGGTGGGAGTTGCCAGCCAGTGCAGACTTAACCAGTTTAACAATTTAAACGCATGCTATCACGACAAAATTCACACACAACTTAGATTAAACTGTGTAGATCAAGAAAAATAATATTTTTGAAAAATCGATTTTTGGACGAAAATCCATTACACCTCCCCTTAAAGGAGGCGCGAGCTTTAGAAACACTCTCAGCTTTCCAGCCAGTCACAATCAGGATTAGAATGCAGAATTTTCATTGGTCTGTTCCTGCTATCGCCAATAGAACTCTAAGGTGCGGCTTCCTCTCAAGGCTTTTACAAGTTTCTGTGCACTGAGTGTCAGGAATCCACATCTAATAGATATCCCCGCAAGATGCGTGGCGGAGGGTACCTCGTACCACATCTAGTCATTTTCTTTCCTGTTCCAACGCAAACAGAGCGAGGGAAAAAGACTTTCTTTATGCCACCGCAAGAGTCTTACTTTCTTTTATCTTATCTTTGTGGTCCTAAGACGCTATGTATGTTGGCAGGAGGAGATTCGTTCGGCACTGAGCTTAAAATACCGGTTCTGTAAATTTTCTCAATAGCGTTTCTCGGAAATAACGTTGCCTTCCCTCCAGTGATTTCCATTTGAGTTCGTGAAGGATCTCTGTAACACTTACGTATTGTTCGAATTGCTTCGATGTATTCCTTTAATCCGACCTGGTACGGATCCCAAACACTCGAGTGGTACTGAATAATAGGTCGCACCAGCGTCGTGCATGCGGTCTCTTTTCCAGGTGAACCACTCTTTCCTAAAAGTCTCCCAATAAACCGTCGTCGAGCATTCGCCTTCCATACCACAGTTCTCAGATGCTCGTTCCAACTCATATCGCTTTGGAGCGTTATACCCAGATATTTAAACGACTGTGTCAAGAAGGACTCTAGTAATACTGTATCCTAATATAGATCCTACTCATCCGCATTTACTTACATTTTTCCACGTTTAGAGCTAGCTGCCGTTCATCACACCAACTGAAAATTTTCTGTAAGTCGTCTTGTATCTTCCTACAGTTACTTAACTTTTACACCTTTGTAAGTAGGCTGTTTAGGTTCTTATGTTGGTAACGCCACGTAGCGCTCTGTATGAAAATCACTGGCTGTGCTGTGTGCTGTCAGTGCCTGGTTAGCATTGTTGGAATATACGCTATTGTAGCGTTGGGCAGTTGGATGTGAGCACCGCGTAGCGTTGCACAGTTGGAGGTGAGCCGCCAGTAGTGGCGGATGTGGGGAGAGAGATTGCAGAATTTTGAGAGCAGACGATCTGGACGTGTGTCCGTCAGAAAAAACGAAATTTGTAAGACTGGATGTCATGAGGTAAATACATTGTTTGTTCTCTATCAAAATCTTTCATTTGCAAATTATGCCTATCAATAGTTAGTGCCTTTAGTAGTTAGAATTTTTTATTTAGCTGGCAGTATTGGCTCTCGCTGTATTGCATTAGTTCCAGTAATGAAGATTTTTGTGAGGTAAGTGATTCATGAAAGGTATAGGTTATTGTTAGTCAGGGCCATTCTTTTGTAGGGATTATTGAAAGTCAGACTGCGGTGCGCTAAAAGTATTGTGTGTCAGTTTAGTGATGATCAGAATAAGTAAACAGAGAAATGTCTGAGTACGTTCAGTTTTGCTCAGCTGTTTGAAAATCAAATAACTTAGAGGTTTACCAGCACTGTCAATTTTTCTAAGGGGATGTTTCACCTTACCGTACACCACGGCATCACCAGCAAACAACTGCCGATTGCTGCCCACCCTGTCCCCCAAATCATTTATGTATACAGAGAACAACAGCGGTCCTATCACACTTCCCTGGAGCACTCCTGACGATACTAATGTCTCTGGTGAACGCTCGCCATCGAGGACAATATACTGAGTTTCCTTATTTAACAAATCTTCGAGCCACTCACATATCTGTGAACTTATTCCATATGCTCGTACTTTCGTTTACAGCCTGCAATGGGGCACCATGTCAAAAGCTTTCTGGGAATCTAGAAATATCGAATCCGCCTGTTTCCCTTCATCCATAGTTCGCAATACATGAAGAAAAGGGCAAGCTGAGTTTCGCAAGAGCGATGTTTTGTGTTAGCAGAAGAGCCAACACCGTGTTGCGAGTGGATGCCGAAATGCACGCGTTTTACCCCACGCAGGCTGACGTGAATAGGAAAGAACTACAGTGACGTGAGGTCTGTAACATGACAAGGAATGAGAATTCAGAAAGCGGATGTAATTAGTTGGATACTTAACTTTAATCCATTAATGATGAACGTCGCTCTTGACGGTACATGAGTCAAAATATTCTCTGTTCAGAAGACATTCTTGAAGATATGGCTTACAGTAACTGAATATGGCGCCTTGCTAGATCGTAGAAAATGACGTAGCTGAAGGCTAATCCGTCGTCTCTGCAAATGAGAGCGTATGTAGACAGTGAACCATCGCTAGCAAAGTCGGCTGTACAACTGGTTTCGATGTTGTTACATCATCGTCAGGCCCTGAATACACACCATTTTTTCGGTCCCTTATCATTTCTTTCGTGGTGTTAGGAACGAAGTTGTCTAAGTAAATTACGCCACTGTTACTGTTGTGTTGGCTGAAGAGCCAACACCGTGTTACTAGAGGAGGCCGAAATGCCCGCGTGTTAGCTCACGAAGGCTGGCGTGAGGAGGGAAGGACTATAATGACGTGAGGTCTGGAACATGACAAGGAATTAGAATTCAGAAAGCGGACGTAATTAGTTTGATACTTAACTTTAATCCATTAATGATGTACATCGCTCTCGACGGTACATGAGTCACAATATTATCCGTTCAGAAGACATAGTAACTGAATATGGCGCCTTGCTAGGTCGTAGCAAATGACGTAGCTGAAGGCTATGTTAAACTGTCGTCTCTGCGAAGGAGAGCGTATGTAAACAGTGAACCATCGCTAGCAAAGTCGGCTGTACAACTGGGGACGAGTGCTAGGGAGTCTCTCTAGACTAGACCTGCCGTGTGGCGGCGCTCGGTCTGCAATCGTGGCGACACGTGGGTCCGACGTATACTAAAGGACCGCGGCCGATTTAAAGGCTACCACCTAGCAAGCGTGGTGTCTGGCTGTGACACCACACGATGCTTTCTGAAACAATGCTGATTCGTGGAAATACACTTCTCAGTGTCAAGCAAATTTATTGTACTCCAACTGAGAATATGTTCAAAGATTCTGCAGCAAACAGAAGTTAGGGATATTGGTATGTAATTTTGCAGGTCCATTGTCTTATATGCTGGTGTCAGCTGCGCCTTTTTCCATCGTGGAAATCATAAACCTGTAAGCCAACCATGTACGCCTCAGCCACAGCCCATGTAGGAGGCTTAGGGAAAAACCGGCCCATCACCTCTAGCCCTGAGAACACCCCCTCTCTTCGCATACTGACTCTGGCGGACTCAGCAGACACCTCACGAGCAAATAGTCGCTGCCAGGAGTTGATACGTCACAAGTAGTGATACAGACGTTCAGTGTTCAACTGGAAGCAGCTCTTTAGGATCGTGAAGAATACAGTACCGAACCGGAGGGACTGAAGACTCATTCCACTCCTGTACTAAAACCGAAGCACAGAGATAGAGGTGAATGTAAATGTACAGAGTGCGTGAATTAGAAGGAGAGTGAAACAAGATTGCGCTCCACCTTGAAAGTTCTCTGTTGGATTCATTTCATGTTAATTTCTTAAATCTGTTGTAATTTACGGCATAAATTCCTCTTCTAAATTTACTGTGGTGTTTCTGACTATCTGGGAGGAGACTGAGCAGTCAAACGTGTTACTTTTACACATAAACAAGAACGATCTGTCACACTACTACATTTTAAAACACAGTTTATATGTAATTCATGTCACACAGTCTCATACGGAACCTATATCTGCTTTCTTTTATATACAGTATATGATAAGATACTGTTATCCCCCTTCCCTTCTGTGTGAAAGAATGAATGAGCAAATATACTTCTAGTTGCATGCTTGATGGTAGCAGACAAGCCTGTCTGCTAGAGAACAGTAGGACCAACGCCGGAACAGGTAGCTATGCTTTCTAAAAGCAAAGAGGTTTCTATCCTTAGTATGGTCCTGTCCGTCCCCTGTCATGTTGGTATAGGAAGCTGCCTCTCTGGTCACTTCCGTTTTGTATCTGTGAAGCACCCTCGGTAGGGGCCGACGGCAGTTTGTCCGCGGCGAGCGTCTGAAGTGGTAAGATCTCCGACTAAGCGCGTGTCTGCTAAGTCCGCAGGACAATGGATTTCTTAAGTTCAGCCTAACTGAAAATTTAATCACCTTTATTTCAGGTTTTAGCTCTAAAATATCTAATGTTATCTTAAATTGCAACGCAGTGTATTGCGAGTGTCAACTTCAGAATATCTTCCAGTAATTGCTTTGTCACTACTGTGTGAGTAAAGTGGAACCACGTGTTGATCAGAAACTCTAACTGAGATCATCAATCTTAAATGCGAATGTGCGTGAGATTATAACGTCTCGTCTTGACAATATTTTTCAATATAGCAACTTTTCTTTATGTTCAACCCATGTGGGGTACACTTTGTGAGAGCAGTACCACGTGCTTATACAATTGTTTGACCCATCAGGTTAATAGTAAGACGATAGTAACCAGTTCGAGGTTTTTCTGTTGTAAATTGCTTTTCGATCTAATTTATTTTAATTATCAAAATTATTGTGGAGTTACACTCTTTGTGTAAACCAAGTTGACCACGTGAAGCATGTGGTGTAATAGTCAAAGTAGCCCTCAACTATTCTTTTCGGGAAGATTTCTCAGAGAGTTAGTATGGATTTAGTATACCAGTGTGTGGTAATTACATGACGGACAGGATTGCGCTACAAACGTAACTTCTTTGGGTGAAAATTGAATCGGTTGGTTGTGGTTAATTTCCTCTTGCATATGTTTCAACGTTCTTCGTGTGTTATTTTATGAATGCAGTGTTGTATGCAGTCTCCCAATCTTGGCTCCGTATTTGATGTGTTCTGTAAGATGACAAACTCACATTTTCACAATCCTAAATAAGGCACCAGTTTAGTTATGACTCAAGTTTAATATGCTGAAATTTCAATGATCAATGTTAAAATAAATTTCCAAATATAAACTGATTAATTTCTTTTTATTTAAATTCTCTTTTATATATATATATATATATATATATATATATATATATATATATATATATATATATATATATATCGCCGGTTTTCGTATGACTATTAAAAGATTATAATTAATGTTAGTCTGGCTGGGAATTTGGTAAGCGAGATTGGATACCTGGTGAAACAGTTGCGCAGTAATGCAAGGTTAACTTCCTCAGACAGCTCACAGCTTTTAAACCGCTCTTATGATCAAGAATAGCAGCACCGCTTACACCTCAAATTAATGCAACAACGTTACAACCTCCGTACTTGTTCAACTTGCTCACTGAATAGGCCATATGCAAATGTAATTAAAATACCAAAGACGTCAAAATCAGCTGATAATAAATCAATAGTATAAGGTTTCAAACGGTATTTCAGTAACTGAAAATTCGAAGAAATTAAGGAAAATACTGTGAGTGTTAACATCAACAATGAAGGAATCAAAATTGAAACTGAAAACATCAAAACGCAGGGCAATAATCTTCGAAGAAGTCAGTAAAGAAGCACAAACAAATATCAAGATAGATGATGAAAACATACAACAATTCAGGCAGTTCAGCTACTTATGAAACATTGCCACCATGGAAATCAGGAGAATTTCCCTCACCAAACAGGCCTTCAGTAACAAGAAACGGCTTCTGAACTAGCAAGCCTATAAGTATTAAAACTAGGAAAGAATTCATCGTAACATTTGTTCAGAGTGTTCCGTTTTATGGCTGTGAAACAAATATGAGTGCTAATGAAACAGGATAGCAACGGAAACACTCGTATGGATGTGGAGAAGGATGTCGAAAATAAGCCGAAGACGGAGAAACAGTAAGAAGTGGGTTCTCAAGGAAGTAGGTGAAACAAGGGAATTGATCACCACAGTGGGAAAAAGAAAAAAATTCATCGCCCACACGATATGTCACAACGAATACTTGACTACCATTTGGAAGAATAGGTTCTGCGAGAGAGAGAAAGAGGAAGACCAAGGAAGAATCGTCTGTATACTGTCGTACACAGTCTTAAATTCCAACACTACTCTCAATTAAAGCTCTCAGCAGAGACTTGCCTAAAGCTCTCAACAGAGAGAGACAAATATGGTTGCAGGGACAAGGTATAACCTTTACAAGAAGACGATGATTTAGCCCTCGCTCATGTTATTATTTTGCGGCAGCTTTGTGTTAGAGCAGAGAGATAATAACTGAACGAGGTCTTGGTCCCTGAAATTCATACGACAAAGTTTCTTAACGAGTGAATGAACCATATTGTTTCCTTTGAATTTGGAGCATTTGATTTTGGTGTTACTTTCTGACAGTCAGAGCTTTGACTTTTATCCCGAGATATATTTCTTTGCTGAGATTGCCAAGGTAGTTTCAGTGAACGGAGATGCCAATACTGTTTGCTTTCAGCGCAATGGGATTGCTAGAGGCTAATCATCAACTGCTTAAGAGTTATCATTTCCTAAAGTGTCGTTGGCGAAGATGCAGCTGCCACAAAGAAAGCATTGTTACACTTTGACACAGAAATGCTGTCTGTGGAGGGAGCACTTAAATCAACGCAACTTCTTCGGTGTTGGTTGATCTAGTATAGGTATTCAGAAACGTAAAATTGCGCAAGATGTCTGAAATTCTTTACCTAGAGGTAGCAACCAATCTAATAACGTATGACTTGTAATGGCTATAATTATTAGTCTGCAAATGAAGTAGATACTAGTCTAATGTTGTTCAGTACGCTGTCCACAGTCACCATTAAAAATATCTCCACTTATACCTGACATCCTGTAATAATACGCACAAGACCCAAGAGGAAACAATAAAAATGGAAGACTAAGAACGAAGAGCTTGGATTAAAAAGCCTGCTGGTAGCGATGTGGTTTTCTCTCCTACTGTAGCCTATACATCGAAGAAAAAATTGTAAAAATAAAAGTCCGGCAATGAGATTCAACTCCAGGGTGAAAGGATATCAGTGATAAGATTTGCTGATGAGATTGCAAAACACAATAAAACTGAGGAGGAATTGCAAAATGTGTTGAATGGAATGAACAGTCTGATGAGCACAATATAAGGATTTAGAGTAAACTGAGGAAAGACGAAAGTAATGTGGACCAGCAGAAACGAGATTAGTAATGAACTTATCAACTTAATACCTAAACTTGGCACCACGTAAAGGCGAAATGACATAATTCTGGTAACTTTGAATTTATTGAATGACGGATGAAGCAAAGAGGGCACAGAAAAGTAGACTATTACTGGCAAAGAGGGCATGTAAAGCCAAGATAAGTTTACTAGTATCATACGTTGATCTTAATTTGTAGAAGAAATTTCTGAGAATGTAAATTTGTAGTGCAGAATTTTATGGAAGTGAAAAACGGTCCGGCGGAAAACTGGAAAAAGAAGAGAATCGAAAAGTTTGAAATGTTGTATTATCGAATGATATCGAAACTTTGAGTGATAAGAAGTGAGGTTCTCCGCAGAATCGGCGAATGAAGGAATATGTCGTAAACAATGATTAGGAAAAAAAATGGTTCAAATGACTGTGAGCACTGCTGGACATAACATCTGAGGTCATCAGTCCTCTAGAACATAGAACTACTTAAATCTAACTAACCTAAGGACATCACACACATTCATGCCCGAGGCAAGATTCGAACCTGCGACCATAGCGGTCGCGCGATTCCAGACTGAAGCGCCTAAAACCGCTCGGGCACACCGGCTGGCTACGCTTTTGCTCAAACTGTTTTTCCGCACCCTGTATAAAACTTGTTCCTGTTATTGATAAACAACTGTCATATATTTCAATAACAGCAGGATACTCTTGCCTTTCATCATGATAAAGAACGTTCTATTGAGTACAAAATAACATTAATTCTATAAATGTTTTATGTTTGTGCACGTAAACTTTCCTTGCACCAAAAGTAATACTTTGGTTACATAAGAACGCAGAAGCTACTCACAAAATCCAATTTATATTTTGTAAGGTAGTGAAGTATACAATAGACGAACGCTGAACAATGTGCGGTCATAATTATGTGCACAACAAACAAACAAAAAACAGAGAGAAGTCGTCGGCTCCCACTTGGTCTCTCACACACACTTTTATGTTTCTTTCCTTACAGATGGTACCAATACTACCGGTTATGTTACCATTTACTTAGTGATTTATCCACTGTACCAGAACTAGCCAACCGTAGTTTTGGTAGAGGACAACTCTAGCACGCAATGACGCCCTCGACTGCTCGTCATCTGAACTAGGACTTTCTACAAATATTGGGAAATATTGGGAATCAATATTTATCGATATTTACAAGAATAACGCTACCGGCTTTCGATATATCGTAAAAACTTATCTTAATCATATATTAGCGGAAAAAAATACCGACGCACCTCCCTATAAAAATATCGACTGCACGTTGTTAAATATGCTGCCAGTTTTAGATATGTATGTTTAAGTATTTCTTTATTATTAAATATTCTGTAAACTGACGAGCTAGCAGTCTGTCCATCCCCCGTAGAACAAGAACTAAAAGGAAAACGATGCACGTTCACGCTTGGCGATAACCACTTTGCAAACAATGCTAACTACATGTAAGTGGCACAATAAGAGATGTCTGATGGGTCCGTCGTTTGGTTTCGTCACGTACCGGGTTTGTCCGGAACACTTCACGCCAGTTTCCCATTTTTTCATTCCTGCAAACGCCAGCAAACTAGCAGCAGTAGTGTCAAAATTGTATGGTGTCGTTGCAGTTTGTGTTAGTAGCCCCGAGCAGCATTTCCCCTCGCACGTCTCCGCCCATCCCCAAAGACCAATCTTGCCATTTAGATCTTTGTTCATCATTTTCAGCAACTGTTATTGGAGAATATGAAGAAGTGGCGCACTAGTTGCGTCAAACATTATGCAGTTATAAATGATAGTGGGCGCAAGTAATGAGTGGATGGGCAAATATCTATTAGGAACATTACTTATATAGATTGTGGACAGTTGGCAATGTGGGTCTCACGGGAAGCGTGCAAGGGGTAAGTCCCTGCAGTCTCAGCGTGTTCGGTTGGAGGGCCGTGCTCTCAGGAAAAAAAAAAAAAAGCCACTAAGTCAAGGAATCAAGGATTAACTTGAGTGGATGTCTTGTGAGGTCTGCCCAGACCAAACGTAACGAACTGTATCATACAAAATTAATTTTAAAAAAAGATGGATACAGCGTCTGCAATGTAAACAGGAAAGATGGACAGAGCGTCTGCCATGTAAGCAGGAAATCCTGGGTTCGAGTCCCGGTCGGGGCACACATTTTCAGGTGTCCCCATCGAGATATATCAACAACACCTGTCAGCAGCTGAGGGTTTCAATTAATTATCATTTATTCTAGAGAAACTGTACGGTCATCAATCGTATCTGTTCTTTCGAGAACAGTTACTATCTTCGTATATAATTATGCTGTTTCTTCCCATCGAAGAACTTGTTATCCCATTCATACCGCCACCCCCTCCCCTCCCCCGTCTCCAGTGTAATCAGTGTTGTTCTGCGCCACATATACTTGCTTTACACAGTCAAAGGGAAAGACTGGACGTGATGAAAGATTAATGAGTAGTGAGACTCCGTCACTCAGTGAAAGTAAAATTATGTCCTGCTACAATTTCAAAAGAACAACTCCAAGTATTTTCCGAAAATTCTGAAAAAATATAATAGAAAATAAAAGTATCGCCAGCCGATGTTGCCGCTTTGATACCGATATATCGGAGAAAGGGTATCGCCTTTTCCTATATCTGTTAAAAAATGACGAAATTCCTCCAGCTGTATTAAGGCGTTGGTTTTATTGGCGACTAGTTTCGATGTTGTTACATCATCATCTTCAGGCCCAGAATACAACATACCATACATAAACAACCAATGCAACAACAGTAATTTATAAATTATTATGCAAAACAATTCTATTGTAACCATATTACATAATGGGTAATTTTAATGAACTAATTATATTTTTGGTCATTTCCGTTAAAATGTCATCACTCTGGACATTAACCATTTACGTTGTATCACTAAAATACACACCTGGAAATTGAAATAATGGAGACGGTTGCGAATGGTCCTCGCCGATACGCCAGGAGCAACAGTGTCCCTAATTTGCTGGGAAGTGGCGGTGCGGTCCCCTACGGCACTGCGTGCATCCGAGCGTCGTTGCAGTCCGGTCCCAGGTCGACGGGCACGTGCACCTTCCGCCGACCACTGGCGACAACATCGATGTACTGTGGAGACCTCACGCCCCACGCGTTGAACAATTCGGCGGTACGTCCACCCGGCCTCCCGCATGCCCACTATACGCCCTCGCTCAAAGTCCGTCAACTGCACATACGGTTCACGTCCACGCTGTCGCGGCATGCTACCAGTGTTAAAGACTGCGATGGAGCTCCGTATGCCACGGCAAACTAGCTGACACTGACGGCGGCGGTGCACAAATGCTGCGCAGCTAGCGCCATTCGACGGCCAATTCGGCGGTTCCTGGTGTGTCCGCTGTGCCGTGCGTGTGATCATTGCTTGTACAGCCCTCTTGCAGTGTCCGGAGCAAGTATGGTGGGTCTGACACACCGTTGTCAATGTGTTCTTTTTTCCATTTCCAGGAGTGTACAAATGAAGCTGTATATGCACAATCGTTTTATGATTTTTTAATATCAGGTATTAAAAATGGGAGTATAGAAAAGCTTAAGTGACAAGCTGTTATTCTAATGGAAGATAGTATAGGCGTGGAACATACGCATTGTCAATCAGACATATGTTAGGTAAACTTCATTGTTTTCTAGTAGTGAACGGTGGGCAAGGTAGACTAGAGTTAAGTTTGCATAATTCTGTACTGTCGTTATATTAAAGTAACCGTGGTGTCACCGCCACCGCCAGGTGGTAGCCTTTAAATCGGCCGCAGTCCGTTAGTATACGTCGGACCCGCGTGTCGCCACTATCAGTGATTGCAGACCGAGCGCCGCCACACGGCAGGTCTAGTCTAGAGACACTCCCTAGCACTCGCCCCAGTTGTACAGCCGACTTTGCTAGCTATGGTTCACTGTTTACATACGCTCTCCTTCGCAGAGACCACAGTTTAACATAGGCTTCAGCTACGTCATTTGCTAGGACCTAGAAAGGCGCCATATTCAGTTACTATGTCTTCTGAACAGATAATATTGTGACTCATGAACCGTCAAGAGCAACGTTCATCATTAATGGATTAAAGTTAAGTATCAAACTAGCTACGTCCGCTTCCTGAACTCTAATTCCTTGTCATGTTCCAGACCTCACGTCAGTATAGTCCTTCCCTCCTCACGCCAGCCTGCGAGACCTAAAATGCGGGCATTTCGGCCTCCTCTACTAACACGGTGTTGGCTCTTCTGCCAACGCAACAGTAACAGTGGCGTAATTTACTTAGACAACTTCGTTCCTAACACCACGAAAGAAATGATAAGGGACCGAAAAAATGGTGTGTATTCAGGGCCTGAGGATGATGTAGAAACATCGAAACCAGTCGCCAATAAAAGTAACACCTTAATACAGCTGGAGGAATTTCTTCATTGCTTAACATATATTATACTAGCTGACGTCCCAAATCATACATTTCAATTATCGATATACGAAGATATTCCTATATCGGTTGTTTTTGGAACAATATCGGTATATCGATACATTACTAACGGCGCTAATCTGAACCCTTAGGAAATTCGATCGTATTTGGCTAAGCATAGTTAGGCGGTCTTGATACCGGACGCGTGTTTGCTCCCCAAGCCTCCGGCATCTCTGTTCCGCAGGGTATCTAGTAGGTTGGGTCGACACAACTCGCGCTCGCTGTGCTGTGTGTGGAGCGAGTGGAGAGTGAAAGTGACCGAGCAGGAGGAGCAGCAGCTGGGGGAGGAGGGGGAGGAGGCTGCGCAGCCGGGCCCCGCGCCGCAAGTGAGTCAAGGTCGCGGCAGGTGGGGCCTCGCAGCTCATCTGCCGGCATTCAGCGCCATCCGGCTTGCCGCCCACAATGCTATCGCCGACACGTCACACGACGGCCCGTCGCCTGCATTATGGCCATTGTCAGGCGCCGGGGGAAGGCAGGCAGGCGTAGCTGCGATCCACGGACCAGATATAACACTGCCGAGCCGAACCCTGCTGTTACGGCCGAGTCGTGAAGAGCGGGCGGAGTTGCCGAACTACAGCCACGAAGGCGCGTGTCGCCTGCGTGAGTCAGCCGGCCACCACGGAGTGCAAACACAGCACTGTCTGCTGCAGCTGGTGAGGACCCTAGGGATGTCTTGGCCTCAGTCATCGGCTGAGACGCACTACCTGTTCACTTAAGAAAACTCTCCGTGCGATAGCTGGAGGCAGTAACTGTCCCGCTAAGGCTTCCGTATATGTCCAAAATATGACGTCGAACCTATAGCCGGCCAGTGTGGCCGAGCGGTTCTAAGCGTTTCAGTCTGGAACCGCGCGACCGCTACGGTCGCAGGTTCGAATCCTGCCTCGGGCGTGGAAGTGTGTGATGTCCTTAGGTTAGTTAGGTTTAAGTACACTATTGGTCATTAAAATTACTACAGCAAGAAGAAATGCAGATGATAGACGGGTATTCATTGGACAAATATGTTATACTAGAACTGACATGTAATTACATTTTCGCGCAATTCGGGTGCATAGATCCTGAGAAATCAGTACCCAGAACAACACCTCTGGCCGTAATAACGGCCTCGACACGCCTGGGCATTGAGTCAAATAGAGCTTGGATGGCGTGTACAGGTACAGCTGCCCATGCAGTTTCAACACAATACCACAGTTCATCAAGAGTAGTGACTGGCGAATTGTGACGAACCAGTTGCTCGGCCACCATTGACCAGACGTTTTCAATTGGCGAGAGATCTGGAGAATGTGCTGGCCAGGGCAGCAGTCGAACATTTTCTGTATCCACAAAGGCTCGTACAGGGCCTGCAACAAGCTGTCGTGCATTATCCTGCTGAAATGTAGGATTTCGTAGGGATCAAATGAAGAGTAGAGCCACGGGTCGTAACACATCTGAAATGTAACGTCAACTGTTCAAAGTGCCGTCAATGCGAACAAGATGTGACCGAGACGTCCAACCAATGGCACCCCATACCATCACGCCATTTGATACACCAGTTTGGCGATGACGTAAACACGCTTCCAATATGCGTTCACCGCGATGTCGCGATACACGGATGCGACCATCATGATGCTGTAAACAGGACCTGGATTCATCCGAAAAAATGCCATTCGTGGACCCAGGTTCGTCGTTGAGTACACCATCGCAGGCTCTCCTGTCTGTGATGCAGCGTCAAGGGTAATCGCAGCCATGGTCTCCGAGCTGATAGTCCATGCTGCTGCAAATGTCGTCGAACTGTTCGTGCAGATGGTTGTTGTCTTGCAAACGTCCCCATTTGTTGACTCAGGGATCGAGACGTGGCTGCATGATCCGTTACAGCCATCCGGATAACATGCCTGTCATTTCGACTGTTAGTGATACGAGGCCGCTGGGGTCCAGCACGGCGTTCCGTATTACCCTCCTGGACCCACCGATAACATTTTCTACTAACACTCATTGGATCTCGACCAACGCGAGCAGCAACGTCGCGATACGATAAACCACCATCGCGATAGGCTACATCCGACCTTTATCAAAGTCGGAAACGTGATGGTACGCATGTCTCCTCCTTACATGAGGCATAACAACAACGTTTCACCAGGCAACGCCGGTCAACTGCGGTTTGTGTATTGAAATCGGTTGGAAACTTTCCTCATGTCAGCACGTTGTAGGTGTCGCCACCGGCCCCAACTTTGTGTTAATGCTCTGAAAAGCTAATCATTTGCATATCACAGCGTCTTGTTCCTGTCTGTTAAATTTCCCGTCTGTAGCACGTCATCTTCGTGGTGTAGCAATTTTAATGGCCAGTAGTGTAGTTCTATGTTCTAGGGGACTGATGACCTCAGATGTTAAGTCCCTTAGTGCTTAGAGCCATTCGAATCATTTTTTCGAACCGATAGCACACGTAGACAGCGTTCAGTTCATGGGATTTTCTTTGCCTCATCAGTCTTCTGACTGGTTAGATGTGACCCGCGAAAAATTTCTCTCCTGTGCCAACCTTTTCATTTCAATTAGTAATTACAACCTACGCGCTCAATTATTTGCTGGATGTTTTTAAATCTCTGTCTTCCTCTACTGTTTTAATCCTCTACATTTCTTCTAGTGTCGTGGAAGTTATTCCTCGATGACCAATCATAGTATCTCTTCTTCATGTCAGTCTTTTCCATATATTCCTTTTCTCGCCGATTCTGCAGTGAATCTCGTCATCCCTTACCTTATCAGTCCATCAAGTTTCCAACATTCGTCTGCAGCGCCAGATCTCAAATGCTTCGATTCTCTTCATTTCCCGTTTTACCGCAGTCCGTGTTTTCACTACCACAGAAAGCAGTGTTCCAAAAGTACATTCTCAGAAATGTCATCCTCAAACTAAGACCTTTGTTTGACACTGGAAGAATTCTCTTGGCCAGGAATGCCCTTTTGACCAATTGCTTTTAATGTCCTCCTTGGTGCATCCATCATGGGTTATTTTGCTGCTTAGGTGGCACAGTTCCGTAACTTCGTCTACCACGTGGTCGCCATTGCTGACGTTAAGTTCCTCGCTGTTCTCATTTCTACTACTTCTCATTACTTTCGTCTTTCTTCGGTTTACTCTCGCACCACAATCTGTACTCATCAGACATCTCATTTCATTCAGTAGCTCCTGCAATTCTTTTACACGTTACTGAGGGTAGCAACGCCATCAGCGAGTCTTAACAATGATATCCTTTCACCTCGAATTTAAATCCCACACTTGAAGTTTTCTTTTACTCATGCCATTGCTTCTTCGACGTATAGACTGAAAAACAGGAATGAAACATTACATCCCTGTCTCACACCCTTTTAAATACGGGCTTCATTCTTGGTCTTCCAGTCTTATTTTTCCCTCTTCGTTCCTGTGCATGTTCTATATCACCGCCTTTCCGTATAGCTTACTCCTACTTTTCTCAGAATTTCAAACATCTTGCACCATTTGACACTGAAAAATGCATTTACCAGGTCGACAAATCCTGTCAACGTGTCTTCATTTTTCTTCAGTCTTGCCTCCGTTATGAACCGCAACGTCGAATTGCCTCTCTGGTGCCTTTGCCTTTCCTAACTGATTGTCGTCTAACGGGTACTTAGTTTCCTTTCCCATTCTTCTGTGTGCTATTCTTGACAGCAACTTGGATGCATGAGGTGTTAAGCCGATTGTCCGAAAATTCTTGCATTTGCCGGCTCTTGCAATCTTGGGAATTGTGTAAAAGATTTTTTTTCCCGAAAGTCTGATGGTATCTCGCGTCTCATAATTCTACACACCTACGTGAATAATTGTTTTGTATCCACTTCCCCCAATGATTTTAGAAATTCTGGTCGAATGTGATCTATCCTTATTTGATTTTAAGTCTTCCAAAGCTCTTCTAAATTCTGATTCTACTACTGGGCCCACTATCTCTTCCTTATCGAATCCAATTTCTTCTTCTATCACGTCATCAGGTAAGTCCTCCCTCTCATAGTGGCCCCTAACGAGCTGTTTCCACCTATCTGCTCTTTCATTTGCGTTTAACAGTGGAATTTCCATTGCACTCTCAATGTTACCACCCTTTCCTTTTTTAGTTTCACCAAAGTTTGATTTGAATTCTCTGTATGCTGAGACTGTGCTCCCGACTATTATTTCTTTTTCGATTTCTTCACATTTTTCATGCAGCCGTTTCCCATTAGCTTCCCAGAACTACCTATTTATTTCATTCCTAAGTCACTTGTATTTCTGTATTCCTCACTTTCTCTGCACATTTTTGTACTTCCTTCTTTCGACGATCAGCTGAAGTATTTCTTCTGTTACTCACTGTTTCTTTGCAGTTATCTTCCTCGTACCTATGTTTTTCTTTCCAAGTTCTGTGACTTCCCTTTTTAGAATGTCCATTGCTCTTCAACTAAACTGCTTACTGAGCTATTCATCATCGCAGTAACCTCATAGAACTCCATGCGTATCCCGTCGTACCCTAGTACTTCTGTATCTCTCTTCTTTGTGCACTGATTGTTCTTGGCTAGTCTCTTAAACTTGACTTTACTTTTCATCATTACTAAATTGTGATTTGAAAATGAGTCTATACCTGTTACTGACGTATTTCAAGCTAGTGTCTGATTTCTTGGGATTAAACTTGTCAATAAATTATGTTGGGATGAGCAGGGAGGAGCATGCCAGAAAACTGATGAAGCCCTTAAACAAATCTTTATTTGCAGGGGAATGTTCCCAGATATATCATCAGCATGGTAATCATTATGATAAGGCGTCCTGGATATTGGCAAGTTCTTGGTCCATTGCTGTCTCCCTCACACCGAGGTCAACTGCTTCATAGCCTGGTACCTTTCTCTTTTGACGTCATCCAGTAATTTTATTTTTTGCCTTCATATTTTCTTCTGTTCATCCGTTTTGCCTTTCATAGTTATTGTTAGAATTCTTTTTCCTCGCATTTTTTTTTCCCACACTGTCTTCTTTTCTACTACAACTATATCTACATACATACTCATGTCACCACAGTACATGGCAGAGGATACTTTGTGTCACAACTGTTTATTCCTTTTCCACTTGCAAATAGACCGAGGGAAAAACGACTATCCGTGGGCGTACGTTTGAGCATTAATTTCTCATATTTCGTCTTCGCGGTCCTTGTAGGTTGGCTGAAGTTGGGTTGTTTTGCTTTTAACTGCCGACTGTTCTCTAACTTTTCACAATAGTGTTTCGAGAAAATAACATCATCTTCCCTCCAGGGATCAGGGATTCCCATTTGAGTTAACGGAGGGATTCCGTAATACTCACACCCTGATCGAACCTAGCTGGTATCAAAGCTGAACTGGTTCGATGTAAACCTTCCCACAACTTTCCGTGTAGTTGTGGGAAGGTTTACATTGGAACAACTAAAAGAAGTATCAATACTCGCCTGACTGAACACAAGAGGAACTGCCGATTGGGACACACGGATAAGTCAGCTGTAGCAGAACATGTTTTCGAAGACGGAGACCATGAGATAAAATTTAGCGAGACAAGCGTGCTAGCTAAGACATCGCATTATCATGCACGTATGTATAGAGAGGCGATAGAGATTTTTAAAGACCACAATAATTTTAACAAGAAACGAGAAGGTTTGAAGTTAGATAAAATATGGCGATCAACCTTGCATCAAGGATGTGACAATCGATTACCTTCGATCGAGAGTAATGACGCCAGTCAGAGATAGTTTTACTGTTGACATCACGTGACGAGTGGTGGTGCCCTCTACCCGCTCTATATATACAGGACCTCCGCGGCTTGGTAGCCAGTCGTAGACTCGCCTCGGAAGATGTTGTCCGCAGCTGGCAACGAAACGTCAGCGAGAAGAAGTTCTACTGTTCGACCACGGCCTCTCAGCCCGGAAGTTTTAACTACTGACGATGCCGGCCGTGAAAGCCTACACACTTTTCATAAAGGTTTCGATAAAGGTCATAAGAAACAAATCTAATGTAAACTTTACAAAATAGCGAACAAAAAACTTTCTGCCTAACCTAATGCAGCAAACCAATAACGGGCACAAAACGAGGCGCAAGCAAGAAAACGAAACGAAACCTGTAACAACCATCTGGAGATGGATTTGTAAAAACATCCGAAACCGGTCATGACTTGATCCAAATAAACCTTATTAAACCGTACTTGTGGCTGGTTGCTGTTTCAGTTACAAACCATGTCTCACTTCTTCAATGCTCTGTCAATACACTGTCGTACTGTCGTGCAGGAAGACGGAGCATTAAAGAATCTTTCTCTTATCTCCACCCTCATTATGCTGTACAATAAGCGTTTCTCTATCTGAAAAGCTTGCTTTACAATTGCAAACCTTGATCTTATTTCTTTTTCACTCGTCCAGTTGTCAGACATGGGTGGTATAAAAATAAAAAAGGCACCATACTTTGGTTACTTTCATTCCATCATCAGTCGAAACTACAAATTTCCAACTCAAATAATGTGCAGTGCGAATTATTTGTGGTGTGAAATCAAGAATGTCGTTCAGAGGCATGTTCATTTCAAATGTATATTGGTGGCTAACTTTTTCTACTTCATTGACGAATTTCAGTTGATGTTTACATAATCGCGTTGTTGAAGACTTGAAATGATCTGACTCTTCCTTTAAATTTGACTTATGCAAATCTTCAATGCAGTAACGTGAGACCGATTTGCTCTTTAACGATACATAGCTGCATAACCTACGAATTATCGCATGCACTGCGGTGTACGTTTTAAAGACAAGCCACTGGACAACAAGGCTGCAAAAGTAGAGCTTCTGTTCCAACCACACAAGGAGATTTGACAACTTTGAATGTCGCTTGGTGGAAAAACAGTGAACGAAATGACTCTAAACTAAGAAAATGTGCATAATATTAGTTTTTATATCATTTTACTAGATATGCAGCTTTAGCACAGCTGTTCATCGAAATACAGCATTTGAAACGTGGCAATAACATTGAGTCCCACTTACTGTAACGGGTTTCGTCATATAGTATTAAATCCTGCACGAAAAGTTGATCTTTTAGCAAATATGCATACAAAAGTCGAAAAAAATTGAGACTGTCAGGTGTTGACCCATAGATTATTTGACATGGAATCATCCCTTAATCACTGGCGCCAACCGTAACCTATTCGGACGAGGGTCCCTGAAGACGATGGCCGTACCTGTGCTCACAAGAAGTCGCTCAGATACCAAAATAACATTTGCGCAAAAAATATATACATTAACATCTCCAGAAGAAAATGAAGGAAGATTATGATTTCACGTCTCGTCAACGACGGTCACATTTTGAGACGGAGCAGAGGCTTTCACTGGGTGGAGGATGGGGAAGGAATCTTCCCGCAATTTTCCTCATTACAACATAATCTGTTGACACAAGTGAGTTCAAAATCATATGGGCCAATTTGTTAGAGAAGTTGTTGACGATAGGTGCGAAATTGCTGCTTCACAAGAACTGAATTTCACAGGAAAGTTGGTAGGATGAATCTTGACTCACATGATCCAACACTGTCTTCTGAGTAATACTGCGCAAACAATTTTTTGCTGAGAGCCTTGGCTCTGTATCCTAAATTACCAGGTTTCTACCTAATGGGACAGTTTTACTGCAACTAGGATGCCCACACGTTGCGAACAATTGTTCGGATGTCCAGTCGCTACATTCTGCTGCACCATAGATTAAAGGTGCGTCTCTAGGTTTCTGTAACGAGTAATGCCTCACCTTCGAGAACCAGTAATGAAGTGTAAACAGTAGTAAACTCCACATGGACCCATCCGTATTGTTTTTCAAGATAGCACCTCCATTGTCGATGTGGTACACCTCAATGAGCGTAGATCCAAAGAACGAATCGCAAACCACGAATCCTCTCATAGAGAGATCAATGTAGTTACTTACTCTCTCCCGCCCCTTCCCTTCTAATAATAATAATAATAATAATAATAATAATAATAATAACAGTTTAATTTCGTAATAATACTGCCCCCATCCCCAATTAATCATGGACCTTGTCGTTGGTGGGAAGGCTTGCGTGCCTCAGCTATGCAGATAGTCATATCGTAGGTGCAACCACAACGGAGAGGTTTCTGCTGAGAGGCCAGACAAACTTGTGGTTCCTGAAGAGGGGCAGCAGCCTTTTCAGTAGTTCCAGGGGCTGATTGACTGATCTGACCTTGTAACATTAACCAGAACGGCCTCGCTGTGCTGGTACTGCGAACAGCTGAAAGCAAGGGGAAACTACAGCCATAATTTTTCCGGAGGTCATGCAGCTTTACTGTAGGGTTAAATGACGATGATGTACTGTTCAAATGTCCAAACTGCTGAGGTAATCGGTCGCTAGGCTTATACACTATTTAAACTAACTTATACTAAGGACAACACTCACACCCATGCCCGACGGAGGACTCGTGCCTCCGGCGGGAGGGGCGCACAATCCGTGACATGGTGCCTCTAACAGAGAGGCCACTCCGCGCCGCTATGGCGTCCTCTTGGGTAAAATATTCCGGAGGTAAAATAGTCCCCCATTCGGATCTCCGCGCGGGGACTACTCAGGAGGGCGTCGTTATCAGCAAAAACAAAATAGGCGCTCTACGGGTCGGAGCATGGAATGTCAGATCCCTGAAGCGGGTAGGTAGGTTAGAAAATTTGAAAAGGGAAATGGTTAGGTTAAAGTGCGAATTAGTGAAGTTCGGTGGCAGGAGGAACAAGACTTCTGGTCGTGTGAATACAGGGTTATAAATACAAAATCAAATAGCGGTAATGCAGGAGTAGTTTTAATAATGAATAAAAAAATAGGAGAGCGGGTAAGCTACTACAAACAGCATAGTGAAAGCATTATTGTGGCCAAGATGGACACGAAGCCCCCGCCTAACACAGTAGTACAAATTTATATGCCAACTAGTTCCGCATATGACGAAGAAATTGAAGAAGAAATGTATAATGAGATAAAAGAAGTTATTCGGTTAGTGAAGGGGGACGAAAACTTAATAATCATGGGGGACTGGAATTCGATAGTAGGAAGAGGTTCGCCAGTCGTTGTGGCCGTGCGATTCTAGGCGCTTCAATCTGGAACAGTGCTGTCGCTACGGTAGCAGGTTCGAATCCTGCCTCGGGTATGGATGTGTGTGATCGCCTTAGGTTAGTTAGGTTTAAGTAGTTCTGAGTTCTAGAGGACTGATGACCTCAGATGTTAAGTCCCATAGTACTCAGAGCCATTTGAATTTTAGGATAAGGTTCAACTGGCTCTAAACACTATGGGACTTAACATCTGAGGTCATCAGTCCCCTAGACAAACCTAACTAACCTAAGCCTATCACACACATCTATGCCCGAGGCACGATTCGAACGTGCGTCCGTAGCAACAGCGTGATTAAAAACAAGCGCCTAGAACCGCTCGGCCACAGTGGCCGGAGTAGGAGAAGGAAGAGAAGGAAAAGTAGTAGGTGAATATGGAATGAGGGTATGGAATGAAAAGAGGAAGCCGCCTGGTAAAATTTTGCACAGAGAATAACTTAATCATAGCTAACACTTGGTTTAAGAATCATGAAAGAAGGTTGTATACGTGGAAGAGGTGTGTAGACATTGGAAGGTTTCATGTAGATTATATAATGGTAAGACAGAGATTAAGGAACGAGGTTTTAAACTGTAAGTCATTTCCAGGGCCAGATGTGGGCTCTGGCCACAATCTATTGGTTATGAATTGTAGATTAAAACTGAAGAAAATGTTGTGGTTGGCAGGAGAGCCAACACCGTGTTACTAGGGGCGGCCGAAAGGCACGCGTTTTAGCTCACGCAGTCTGGAACAGGACAAGGAAATTAGAATTTAGAAAAACGGACGTAGATGGTGGAATACTTAACTTTAATCCATTAATGAAGAATGTCGCTCTTGACGATACATGGTTTACAATATCAATAGTACTGATAATGGCGCCTTGCTAGGTCGTAGCAAATAACGCAGCTGAAGGCTATGCTAACTATCGTCTCGGCAAAGGAGAGCGTAGAAGTCAGTGAATCATCGCTAGCAAAGTCAGCTGTACAACTGGGGCGAGTGCTAGGAAGTCTCTCTAGAACTGCCGTGTGGCGGTGCTCGGTCTGCAATCACTTATAGTGGCGACACGCGGGTCCGACGTATACTACCGGACCGCGGCCGATTCAAAGGCTACCACCTAGCAAGTGTGGTGTCTGGCGGTGACACCACAGAAAAAGCAAAAAGGCGGGAATTTAAGGAGATGGGAACTGAATAAACTGAAAGAACCAGAGGTTGTAGAGAGTTTCGGAGAGAACATTAGGGCACGATTGAAATGAACTGGGGAATGAAATACAGTAGGAGAAGAATGGGTAGCTTTGAGAGACGACTTAGTGAAGGCAGCAGAGGATCAAGTAGGTAAAATAGATGAGGGCTAGTAGGAATCCTTGGGTAACAGAAGAGATATTGAATTAATGAAAAAAGAAAATCTAAAAATGCAGTAAATGAAGCAGGCAAAAAGGAATACAAACGTCTCAAAAATGAGGTCGACAGGAAGTGCAAAATAGCTTGGCAGAAATGGCTAGAGGACAAATGTAAGGATGTAGAGGCTTATCTCACTAGGGGTAAGATAGATACTGCCTACAGGAAAATTAAAGAGACCCTTGGAGAAAGAACTGCTTGTATCAGTATCAAGAGCTGAGATGGAAAACCAGTTCTACGCAAGGAAGGGAAAGCAGAAAGGTGGAAGGAGTATATACAGGGTCTAACTTGTACCTGAGGGCAATATTATAGAAATGGAAGAGGACGTAGATGAAGATGGAGATATAATACTGCGTGAAGAATTTGACGGGACACTGAAAGAGCTAAGTCGAAACAAGGCTCCGGGAGTAGACGACATTCCACTATAACTACTGATAGCCTTGGAAGAGCCAACCCTGACAAAACTTCAAATGTTCAGATGTGTGTGAAATTTTATGGGACTTAACTGCTAAGGACATCAGTCCCTAAGCTTACACGCTACTTAACCAAAGTTATCGTAAGGACAAACTCAAACACCCATGCCCGAAGGAGGACTCGAACCTCCGCCGGAACCAACTGCACAGTCCATGACTGCAGCGCCCAAGACCGCTCGGCTAATCCCGCGCGGCCTAACAGAACTCTACCACCTGGTGAGCAAGATGTATGAGACAGATGAAGTACCCTCAGACTTCAAGAAAAATATAATAATTCCAACCCCAAACAAAGCGACTGTTGACAGGTGTGGAAATTATCGAACTACCAGTTTGATAAGTCACGGCTGCAAAATACTAACGCGAATTCTTCACAGACGAATGGAAAAATTGGTAGAAACTGACATCGGGGAAGATAAGTTTGGATTCTGTAGAACTGTAGGAACAAGTGAAGCAATATAGACCCTGCGAATTATCCTAGAAAATAGATTAAGAAAAGGCAAACCTACGTTTCTAGCATTTGTAGATTAGAGAATGATTTTGACAATGTTGACTGGAATATTCTCTTTCAAATTCTGAAGGTGGGAGGGGTAAAAATATAGGCAGCGGAATGATATTAACAATTTGTACAAAACTATATGGGAGCCATACGTTTCGAGGGGCATGAAAGGGAAGGAGTGCTTGGGAAGGGTGTGAGACAGGGCTGTAGTCTATCCCTTATGTTATTCAGTCTATATATTGAGTAAGCAGTAAAATAAAGAAAAGAAAAATTTGAAAAGTAGGAATTACAATCCAAGGAGAAGAAATTAAAACTTTGAGGTTTGCCAATGACATTGAAATTCTGTCGGAGACAGCAAAGGACCTGGAAGAGCAGTTGAACGGAATGGACAGTGTCTTGAAAGGCGGATATAAGATGAGCATCAACAAAAGCAAAACGAGGATAATGGAATGTAGTCGAATTAAGTCGGGTGATGCTGAGGGAATTAGATTAGGAAACGAGACTCTTAAAGTAGTAAAGGAGTTTTCCTATTTGGGGAGCAAAATAAGTGATGATGGTCGAAGTAGAGAGGATATAAAATGTAGACTGACAATGACAAGGAATGCGTTTCTGAAGAACAGAAATTTGTTAAAATCTAGTATTGATTTGTGAGGAAGTCTTTTCTGTAAGTATTTGTATGGAGTGCAGCCACGTGTGGAAGTGAAACATGGTTCAAAAATGGCTCTGAGCACTATGGGACTCAACTGCTGTGGTCATTAGTCCCCTAGAACTTAGAACTACTTAAACCTAACTAACCTAAGGACATCACACACATCCATGCCCGAGGCAGGATTCGAACCTGCGACCGTAGCAGTCCCACGGTTCCGGACTGCGCGCCTAGAACCGCGAGACCACCGCGGCCGGCAGTGAAACATGGAAGACAAATAGTTTAGAGGAGAAGAGAATAAAAGCTTTCGAAATGTGGTGCTGCAGAAGAATGCTGAAGATTAGATGGGTAGGTCACGTAATTAATGAGGAGGTACTAAATAAAATTGGACAGAAGAGGAATTTGTGGCACAACTTGACTAGAAGAAGGGATCGGTTGGTAGGACATATTCTGAGGCATCAAGGGATCACCATTTTAGTATTGAAGGGCAGCGTGGAGGGTGAAAATCGTAGAGGGAGGCCAAGAGATGAATACACTAAGCAGATTCCTTGGAGGTGAAGAAGCTTGCACATGATAGAGTCGCATGGAGAGCTGCATTGAACCAGTCTCTGGACTGAAGACCTGAAGAACAATAATAACGCTGTGACGGAAAAAAAATCGCAACAGCAAGAAGGAGCTGTGCAACGCAGACGAAAGTTGGTAGGCGTGTTTGCCTATTTGAAAGATGATCTCTATTCAGATTCCACGCCTGTGACGCACCAGTGCCGCTGTTAGCGCCACAGTGAGGAAGCAAATCAGGTTTGCTTTGAATACACGCTGCAACGATAGTGAGGGTTAGTTACCTTTGAGATTGGACATGGTGATTTGATGTTAATGAAGAATACCTTTAAGGTGACAAAGACGCCATTATGAACACGTCAGTGAGTTTGATCGAGGGCATGTAATAGGGCTATGACAAACTGGATGCTCCTTCTGCGATATTGGACGAAGATTACGTAGGAATGTAGCCACTGTACACGATTGCTGGCAGCGAAGGTCACAATAATGCACGGTCGAAAGAAGACCGGGCTCCGTACGGCCACGTGGCTGTACCGAAATGGAAGTCCATAGTGATCGGCGTATGGCTCTGGCGCATCGTATTGCATCTGCAGCAGCAATATGAGCACCAGTTGGCACCACACTGACACAACGAACTGTTACTAATCGGTTACTTCAAGGACAGCCCTATGGAGTGCGTTCCACTGACCACAAACCACCGTCATTTTCGACTTGCGTGTGTAATACTACTGGCATTACTGCCACCATACTCCGCTACGAGAAGCTCTTCTTAAAGCAGTTCAGAAGGCAGCAGTGGGAAGACTACGTAATATGGTGTGAGGTTGTAAGGGGGCCAGGAGATGGGCACTTACACGTTAGCTTAGCAACATAAGTATTAATAATAAAGGGGCTAGCAAGGGCATCAGATCATGACTATTGAATTATGATAAATATAAGGCACTCTCGAGCAGCATTCCCTGCATGTCTGCATGATTGAGCCACTAATTTAAAGCCTTAGTGAAAAGTGTGGGAAGTTGAGAAATGTGGAATATGAAGTCTGCAGATGGCCGTAGTTCGCCGGGCCGCCGTGGGCGGCAGGTAGCGGTCACCGGAAATGCGGGACAATACGGAGCTTTTGGGGGTAGCCCGGCATCCGCAGCCACCTGTGCTGGGCAACATGTAGCGAAGACGAGAATTTTGTTTGCCTAGGGGCGATATGACCTACTCGATCGTTAGGTAGATCTCAGAAATGCCGTTGGAGGCAATTCGGCCTTGATAGAGCGTTCGACATTGGCCGAAACTGAGTATTCTTCCGCCGCGTTTTCGTACGCGTGGGAGACGGGAGAATTGTGGAAAGAGTGGACTTCGCCTTCAGCCATCGAGCGGTACGTACTTGGATACGGCGTCTTGGCCATCGTCTTCGAAGAGAGATATACGGTCTGTATTGCAGCACTGCGCCAACGCGTGTTCCGCGCAGAGTTCTGCGGTTAGAGCTCTGTGGGCTCAGAAGCGAGATTTTCACCAACGCTTAACCACTTGCAACACCTTACCTAATCGAGACCGATGGGAACGCGACCAAGGCTGGAACGAGATAGGCCGACGTGCCATTGGGGGAACGAGACCGACCGTTTCCCGTTCCCGGGAACAGTAAGTACAAATCCGCGACCGAAGTGAACTATGAAAGACCGTTCCTTAGAATTCGTTCCTCGATCGTTCCGTTCATCTTGGTGAATCGTTCCTTTGGACCCGTTAGTTCGCGAACGACCCATCTTTAGTCACGACTCCCATGACGACGGATCCGCGCTTGCTCCAGGATGGGTGAGAGCCGTTCTCGTATTCAGTACATACCTTAAGTAACTCTCAGCTTCGCCAAGCATCACGAAGTACATAAACACATGTGATACAGCCAAACACCAAGGCGACTACAGGTTCTGTAGAAGTGGACAGCGGACTGGCGAGTGGGATTAAATGGAAACGAAATCAGGCACACCGGTAACACGTATTTCGTCCTACATCAAACGACAGCATTCTTCTGTCCGCTAAGGGTTATGGCGTTGCCGTTGGTGATGGTACCACACTGTGTGGCAAGCTTGCTGCCTCCTTCGCTGTTTTCATGAGGTATTAAGTTACTCTTCGCAGTTGCATACCTGTGAGTTACAGTTCAAAACAATTAAAACTCGTGTTAAACTTGTTCTTGTGGGCCGGTGACCTATTATGTTATCAACCGTTGAATGATATCACAATAAAGAAAAAGAAATTAAAGATCACTTGTGTTCTGTCCAAGTCTAATGAACACTTAATGGGCTATGGCCGAAATCTAGTTTGTGGAATAAAACATTCCTTACAGTCAAATGGCGTTGTATGACACACACTTTTTAAAGAAACTTATAAGCAGTAAAACTAAATTTCTTGTATGAGGACTTAGTGTGTTGGAACTGATTGAAATGCTGCGACGTCAGAGCAAACTGTATGTGCGAGGGTGAGTCAAATGAAAACCTTAAATTTGTAATAACTAATCAAAATTTCGTGCCGTTATTCTGTAAGTTGGTAGGCGTGCTACAAACAGCGTGCAGAATGGTCTGTAGGTGGCAGCATAGTGCAGATGCACACATACCGTCGCAGTATCAGTATAAAAATGGGCGTTCCACTTGCGATTTGCACCAGGGAAGAATAGCGTTCTGTTATTCGGTATTTGCGTAGTGAAGGTGCGGAACCTATCAAAATTCATCGACGAATGAAGGTTCAGTACGGTGACGCACGTTTGTCACGGCAGCAAGTCTACTAATGAAGTAGGAAGTTCGCAAATGGTGTGACTTCAGTGGAAGATGCTCCTCGTCCAGCTCAGGCACAACGAGTTGTGACTCCACAAAACATTGCAGCAGTTGAAGCCATAGTGAAGGATAACCGTCGAGTAACACTGAATGACATTGCAGCATGTTTACAGATCAGTCATGGGTCAGCACACCACACTGTGCATGATGTGCTCCAGTTTCACAAAGTGTCTGCAAGACGGGTGCCACGGTAGCTGACTCCTGAAATGAGAGAACGACGTGTTGATGCTTGTGAAGAACTACTTCAAGGAGGAGGTGATGGCTTCCTTGCAAGAATCGTTACTAAGGACGAAACCTGGGTTCACTTCCACCAACCGGAAACGAAGAGAGCGAGCAAGGAATGGCGCCATTCCTCATCACCAAAACCAAAGCAGTTTCGAACAGAATCATCAGCATCGAAGGTTATGCTGAGTCTCTTTTGGGACGAAAAAGGCGTCATTTTGGAGCGTTATACGCCTAGAGGGACCACTGTCACCAGTGCATCATACACAGATCTCCTAAAAAAAAATCATCTGAGACCTGCAATTGAATGAAAGCGACGTGGACTGCTGTCAGTAGGTGTCCTTTTGCAGCATGACAATGCAAGGCACCTCACGACCCTTGCAACAGTTGCAACAATCACAGACCTGCATTTTGAGTGTCTTCCTCATCCATCATACTCACCAGACTTTGCCCCAAATGATTTCCGTATGTTTGGACCACTGAAAGACGCAATGGGAGGAAAGAAGATCCGTTCTGATGAAGAGATACCCCACGCGGTGCATGAGTGGTTGCGTGGACTACCAAAAGAATTTTTTTCTAAAGGAATTTATGCACTTTGTAGGCGCTGGAGGACTTGCATTGAGCGTGGGGGAGATTATGTTGAAAAGTGATACAACTTTGTACCGCTTATGCACAATAAATCGTATTTTTTAAAAAAATGTTAAAGTTTTCATTTGACTCACCCTCGTAAAATATCTACGAACACTAATGAAATGAGCAAGCAGAAAACAAACTCCCAACTCGCAGGAAACTGTACACAGTGGCAGCGGGAGCTTTCGACACAATCTTCTGCCTCTTCGCAGAGCAATCGTCTCTGAGAAACGCGTGGCCACAACAATAGATAGCCAAACAAATTTCCACTACAGCCATTACTTAAAGACGCGTGCTGTTCGTGAAGGGCAAATTTCACTCTCTCCGCTCGGTAAGAGGACAGGTTTACGGGACTCGTCCCTCTGTTGTTTTCTGTGCGGGGGCGAAAAGGCCTTCTTATCGCTGCACGTTCCATTAGGCTCATTTGTCGTCGCGTCTACGCGGCTGCTGCCTTCGGATTAGTGCGTCGGCCGCGCAGTGTGTTCCACGGGCACGCCGGTGTCAGAACCCATCCCTACGCGTGGGCGTATAACACACAGAGCCGGCGCACCGGTGCGATGTGGTAATGGCGCGGCCGGTTTCGGAGCGCCTCCAATTATATGCGGCGTTTCGGCGAGTCATTTATTTCTGGCGGTGCGTGACTGCGTGGAAGGAGCGCCGCGGAGATAAAGGAAAGGAAAGCGCCTGTCCGAATGTGAGGGCACACCTCTCCCTAGCAGGCACTCCCGCCGTAATTAGATGACGCACAGCCACTTCGCGTGCGACTGCTGGATGCCGCTCCTGACACATTGCCTCTGTGCCTTCAGTGACAACCTTATAAAGGCGGCGGTAATTCGAAACATATACGGTTTGAAAATCAAGCGATAAAAGCGTAAGAAGCATCAACATTTAAGGTGAATACTCTTTTCGAGAAGCACCGCATATATTACCCAAGACTAGGAAACAGGTTTCATGAATATTTTGGAGCACATCGACATTTATAGTGAATTAAAAACCCTCGTGTTCAGGAAAAACAGAACACCTTGAATGACTAGACATAGAACGATCATGTTCACAGGACGCGCACGCTGAAGCGCTAAAGAAACTGGTATAGGGTAACGTATTCAAATACAGGAATATGTAAACAGGTAGAAAATGGCGCTGTGGTCGGCAACGCCTATACAGAGTGATCCATTGATCGTGACCGGACCAAATATCTCACAAAATAAGCATCAAACGAAAAAACTACAAAGAACGACACTCGTCTATCTTGAAGGGGGAAACCAGATGGCCCCTATGGTTGGCCAACTAGATGGCGCAGCCATAGGTCAAACGGATATCAACTGCGTTTTTTTAAAATATTTTTATTGCATATTAGTGTAGTACGTAAAGAAATATGAATGTTTTAGTTGGACTACTTCTTTCGCTTTGTGATAGATTGCGCTGTAATAGTCACAAACATATGACTCACAATTTTACTCGAACAGTTGGTAACAGGTAGGTTTTTTAAATTAAAATACAGAACGGAGGTACGTTTGAACATTTTATTTCGGTTGTTCCAGTGTGATACATGTACCTTTGTGAACTTACCATTTCTCAGAACGCATCCTGTTGCAGCGTGATTGCCTGTAAATACCACATTAATGCAATAAATGCTCAAAATGATGTCTGTCAACCTCAATGCATTTGGAAATACGTGTAACGACATTCCTCTCAACAGCGAGTAGTTCGCTGTCCGTAATGTTCGCACATGCATTGACAATGCGCTGACGTATGATGTCAGGTGTTGTCGGTGGACCACGATAGCAAATATCCTTCAACTTTCGCCACGGAAAGAAATCCGGGGACCTTAGATCCGATGAACGTGCGGGACATGGTATAATGATCCGACGAACAATCCACCTGTCATGAAATATGATGTTCAATACCGCTTCAACAGACGCGAGCTATGTTCCGGACATCCATCATGGCTGAGGTACATCGCCATTCTGTCATGCAGTGAAACATCTTGTAGTAACATCGGTAGAACATTACGTAGGAAATCAGCATACATTGCACCATTTAGATTGCCATCGATAAAATGGGGGCCAATTATCGTTCCTCCCATAATGACGCACCATACATTAGCCCGCCAAGGTCGCTGATGTCCCCCTTGTCGGAGCCATAGTGGATTTTCCGTCGCCCAGTAGTGCATATTATGCCGGTTTACGTAAAGGCTGTTTGTGAATGACGCTTCGTCGCTAAATAGAACGATTGCAAAAAATGTGTCATCGTCCCGTAATTTCTCTTGTGCCCAGTGGCAGAACTGTACACGACGTTCAAAGTCGTAGCCATGCAATTCCTGGTGCAAAGAAATATGGCACGGATGCAATCGATGTTGATGTAGCATTCTCAACACCGACGTTTTTGAGATTCCCGATTCTCGCGGCAATATGTCTGCTACTGTTGTGTGGATTAGCCACGACAGCAGCTAAAACACCTACTTGGGCATCATCATTTGTTGCATGTCGTGGTTGACGTTTCACATGTGGCTGAACACTTCCTGTTTCTTTAAATAACGTAACTATCCGGCGAATGGTCCGGACACTTGGATGATGTCGTCCAGGATACCGAGCAGCATACATAGCACACGCCCGTTGGGCATTTTGATCACAATAGCCCTACATAAACACGATATCGACCTTTTCCGCAATTGGTAAATGGTCCATGTTAATACGGGTAATGTATCACGAAGCAAATACCGTCCGCACTGGCGTAGTGTTACTTGATACCACGTACTTATACGTTTCTGACTGTTACAGCGCCACCTATCACAAAGCGAAAAAAGTGGTCCAACTAAAACATTCATATTTCTTTACGTTCTACACGAATATGTAATAAAAAATGGGGATTCATATTAAAAAAAAACGCAGTTGATATCCGTTTGACCGTCGGTACCGCCATCTAGCGGGCCAACCATAGCGCCATCTGGTTTCCCCCTTCAACCTAGACGAATTTCGCTCTCTGTAGTTGTTTCGTTTGATGCTTATTTCGTGAGATATTTCGTCTGGTCACTATCAATGGACCACCCTGGATAAGACAACAAGAGACAAAAAGCGTCTGGCGCAGTTGTTAGATCGGTTACTGCTGCTGCAATGGAAAGTTATCAGGATTTAAGTGAGTTTGAAGGTGGTCTTATAGTCGGTGCACGAGCGATGGGGCATAGTATCTTTGAGGTAGCGATGAAATGGGGATTTTCCCGTACGACCATTTCCCAACTGTACCGCGAATATCAGGAATCCGATAAAACATCAAATCTCCGACATCGCTGCGGCCGGAAAAAGATGCTGCAAGAACGGGACCAACGACGACTGAAGAGAATCGTTCAGCGTGACAGAAGTGTAACACTTCCGCAAATTGTTGCAGATTTCAATACTAGGCCATCAACAAGTGTGCGAACCATTCAACGAAATATCATCGAAATGGGCTTACGGAGCCGAAGGCCGACTCCTGTACCCTTGATGACTGCACTACTCAAAACTGTACGCCTCGCCTGGCCTCGTCGACACCGACATTGGCCTGTTGACGACTGGAAACATGTTGCCTGATCGGACGAGTCTCGTTGTAGCGGATGGACGTGTACGGGTATGGAGACAACCTAATGAATCCATGGACCCTGCATCTCAGCGGAGTACTTTTCAAGCTGGTGGAGACTCTGTAATGAAGTGGAGCGTGTGCTGTTGGAGTGACTGGGACCCCTGATACGTCTAGAAGCGACATTGACAGGTGACACCTGTGTAAGCATCCTGTCTTGATCAACTGCAATCATTGATATCGATTGTGCATTCCGACAGACTTGGACAATTTTAGCAGGACAATGCGACACCCGACACGCCCAGAATTTCTACAGAATGGCTTCAGGAACACTCTTTTGAGTGAAACACCTCCCTCCCCCCCCCCCCCCCCAGATAAACATTATTTAGCATATCTGGGATGCCCTGCAGCGCGCTGTTCAGGAGACATCTTCACTCCCTCGTACTCTTGCGGATTTATGGACAGCCCTGCAGGATTCGTGGTGTCAGTTCTCTCCAGCATTCCTTCAGACATTAGTCGAGTCCATTCCACGTGGTGTTCGGCACTTCTGGGTGTTCGAGAGGAGGGGTCCTACAATATTAGGCAGGTGTACCAGTTTCTGTGGCTCTTTAGTGTGCGTTAGTAGGTTCTGCAGAAATGATTAGCGTTTCAGTCACCTCGGTTCAGCATGTGTCCTGTTGCCTAGTAGGCTCAGGGTCCGTCATGGGCCCTGATAATTTGTTACATACGTGACGACATCTATGTATACAAGGCGCGTATGCCGTCCTGTGGTATAGCCATCCACGCTACATCCACCTGTTCCCAAATTCCACCTGTGGTGGTTCACATTCGGTAACAGCGCAGTACCCATCGTTTAACCATATCCCACGCATTTCCGACTGTCGATAAGCCTGGTGATCCGACACGCCAGGACAAAATTCTGACATCCTGTGACACCAGGAAGGCACGGCTTCGTTCAGCAACATGTGGTCTTGCGTTATCTTGCCGAAAAATGGTGTCCCATTTGTGTGCAGAAGGCATATGGTTGCGGGTCGCAAAGCGTCATTAACTTACGTCACAATGATCACAGTGCCCTGGACACGGACCAAGTGTGATTTATGGTTGTAACCAACAGCACCCAACACCATAAGGGCTTGAATTGGCGCTGTGTATCTTGTGCGAATGCATGTCATTCCGCCTGTGTGCGGCGAACCAAAATGCTGCCACAGTTTTCAAACAAACGGAACCTGGGTTCACTCGTAATCATTATCTGATGCCATACATGTCCCCAGTGACATCGTTCCATACACCATTGTCATATAGCATGTTTCTCGCCATTCGTCAAAGGTAGGTGAAGAAGTGGACGATACGCACATAACCCATGTCGTACTAAACGGCTACGGACTGTTAGCTCCTACATTGTGTTCCACTGTTCCACTGTTGCTCTAGAGCCGAGGAGGTTGCAGATCTGTCCTTCAATGCCATTAGGATGAGGTGTCGATCCTCTCGTGGGAGAGGAGGGGGGGGGGGGGGGGTTCGGGTGTTGCGACCTTGCCCATCTCTTCGGTGTTCTACGGCCTTCGTGAACCATTGTGCACATACCCGCTGCACTGCTGAAACACTTCGTCCCACACGAGGAGCAGTTTCCCAGATGGACGCATCACATACTCTAATGCCAATTACGAGCCCTTTTTATAACTCACTGATTGGACGGTACGGTCCGCGCATACGTCTGCGAGGCATCCTGTACGTCCCGCTCAACTCTCACTGATCCATTGCCTTCTTTTTACAGTGACAACGAGAGCCGCAGGCACATTTTACCGCCAGGTGGTGTTGCGCCTCGATATCGATGTTGACCCTGAACCCGCGGGCCGACATGGTTCAGTTCTGGACAATCATGATCATTTCTGGACAACACACTAATGTACATGACCCATGATCTCTAGTCGTTCAAGGCGTTCTGTTTTCCTGGACATGAGTGTAAATACACAGGAGAGATTGTAAAAGAAGAGATAGAGTTGAAGAATAGATGTATTTAGACAAAATTTATACGACACGAAACAGTTGTGACCTTTACTCTGTCGCGGTTCGCGCGGCTCCCTCCGTCGGACGTTCGAGTCCTCCTTCGGGCATGGGTGTGTGTGTTGTCCTTAGCGTAAGTTAGTTTAGGTTAGATTAAGTAGTGTGCAAGTCCAGAGACCGATGACTGAGCAGTTTGGTCCCCTTGAAGCTTCCAAATTTCCTTTACTCTGAGTGTTTCCTTTGTGTTTAAGGTGAATCTTCCTGCCTCAAATAGCATTGGATGTCACTCGTTACTGTCTTTCGTAATTTTTTAGATTTGTGGAACCAATTTTAATTTTATACTGTTCAGTACTTGCCTTTTTGTTTCAATACTGAGCATATTAATATGCACTGCGGTGTTAAGAATTCTAATGTTTTTACCGGCTGTGGAATAATTACACGCAGCTGCTCGTCGAACTGACAGAAGAATTGGAAGAAACTGAGCTTCGTTCTACACAGCTATTATAACAGCTATATGATCGAGTTAAGTTCTAGTGTCTTACCATACGATAGCCTTTACAACAATTTAGCTCCCACGCCTTTAATAGAAAAGTTGTATATTACTCACTATTACGCATATTTTAAAGCTTCATGTGCCTTCGATATACACTACTGGCCATTACATGTGCTACACCAAGAAGAAATGCAGATGAGAAACGGGTATTCATTGGTCAAATATATCATACTGTAACTGACATGTGATTGTATTTTCACGCAATTTGGGTGCATAGATCCTGAGTAATATATACCCAGAACAACCGTCCGCAGCTCGTGGTCGTGCGGTAGCGTTCTCGCTTCCCACGCCCGGGTTCCCGGGTTCGATTCCCGGCGGGGTCAGGGAGTTTCTCTGCCTCGTGATGACTGGATGTTGTGTGCTGTCCTTAGGTTAGTTAGATTTAAGTAGTTCTAAGTTCTAGGGGACTGATGACCATAGATGTTAAGTCCCATAGTGCTCAGAGCCATTTGAACAACCACCTCTGGCCGTAATAACGGCCTTGATACGCCTGGGTATTGAGTCAAACAGAGCTTGGATGACGTGTACAGGTACAGCTGCCCCTGCAGCTTCAACACGATACCACAGTTCATCAAGAGCAGTGACTGGCGTATTGTGACGAGTCAGTTGCTCTGTCACCATTGACCAGACGTTTTCAGTTGGTGAGAGATCTGGAGAATGTGCTGTCCAGGGCAGCAGTCGAACATTTTCTGTATCCAGAAAGGCCAGTACGGGACCAGCAGCATGTGGTCGTGCATTATCCTGTTCAAATGTAAGCTTTCGCAGGGACCGAATGAAGGGTAGAGCCACGGGTCGCAACACATCTGAAATGTAACGCCCACTGTTCAAAGTGCTGTCAATGCCAACAAGAGGTGACCGAGATGTGTAACCAATGGCATCCCCTACAATCATGCCGGGTGATACGCCAGTATGGCGATGACGATTACACGCTTCCAATGTGCGTTCACCGCGATGTCGGCAAACACGGATACGACCATAATGATGCTGTAAACAGAACCTGGATTCATCCGAAAAAAATACGTTTTGTCATTCGTGTACCCAGGTTCGTCGTTGAGTACACCATCTGTGATGCAGCGTCAAGGGTAACCGCAGCCATGGTCTCCGAACTGATAGTCCATGCTGTTGCAAATGTCGTCGAACTGTTCGTGCAGATGGTTGTTGTCTTGCAAACGTCCCCATCTGTTGACTCAGGGATGGAGACCTGGCTGTACGATCCGTTACAGCCATGCGGATAAGATGCCTGTCATCTCGACTGCTAGTGATACGAAGCCATTGGGATCCAGCACGGAGTTCCTTAATACCCTCCTGAACCCACCGATTCCATATTCTGCTAACAGTCATTGGGTCTCCACCAACGCGAGCAGCAATATAGCGATACGATAAACCGCAATCGCGATAGGGTACAATCCGGCCTTTATCAAAGTCGGAAACGGTATGGTACGCATTTCTCCTCCTTACTCGAGGCATCACATCAACATTTCACCAGGCAACGCCGGTCAACTGCTGTTTGTGTATGAGATATCGATTGGAAACTATCCTCATGTCAGGAAGCTGTAGGTGTCGCCACCGGCGCCAACCTTGTGTGAATGCTCTGAAAAGCTAATCATTTGCATATCACAGCATCTTCTTCCTGTCAGTTAAATTTCGCGTCTAGCACGTCATATTCGTGGTCTAGCAATTTTAATGGCCAGTAATGTAGTTACGTTTCGCTTACCAACTTCCCCCCTCCCTCCCCCCCCCCCCCCCCTCCATGAAGTATGTACCTTGAAACCGGTGGAGTGCCTTGCGTGCCTCAGCGACACAGACAGCCATACTGGTAGGTGCAACCACAACGGAAGGGTATCTGTTGTTTGAGAGAGGCCAGACGAACGTGTGGTTCCTGAAGAGGGGCAGCAGCCTTTTCCGTACTTACAGAGGCAACTGTGTGGATGACTGATTGATCTGGTCCTGTAACATCAACCAAAACAGCCTTTCTATGCCGGTAGTGCGATGGACTGAAAGCAAGGTTGCAAAATACAGGCAAGAATTATTTACAGAAGAACCACAAAACAGGGCGAAGCCGACCTTGGGAAAACTAAGTTGGTTTCCGGAGAAGTGTGGGAACACGCGAGGCAATACTGATCCTACGACATATTTTAAAGTAGGTGTGTCCCAAGCTCATAAATATTATAGAAACAATCAGGATTCGCCGCTAAAGGCTGCTGATAACCGTTTTTATTACACGGATAGTTTGGATCCGCACACCATCACCAGATATAGTTAAATATTTAGAATACCGAACAAGACGATATGTTGTATGGGTGCATAAGTAGGTAGTGTTTTCCCATAAGTTTAATAAACACAACAGGTATACATAACAGAGACTTCAGTCATCAGTAATATGTTCTCCTTCACTATTTACAACAGTCTACCAACGATGGGGGTATTTCTATCCAGTGACTGTAGAAATCAAGTGGTTTTGAGACGAAGAACTCTTCGAGCCATGTTCGGAGCGCAGTTTATCCGGAAATGAAGTTCCTTGAAGGCTGTTCGGCAGAGAGCAGAAAAGGTGAAAATCTAAGGGTGCAAGATGAGGTAAGTGTTTTTTGTGGGTCTAGCAGAATGCGGGCGATCATTATCGTGGAGCATGGAGCAGCATCACTTCACGTGGTCTTCTTGGTCGTTGTTCTTGCGTCTGCAAGCCCTCAGCTGATGACCATAAATGTCAGCAGTGATGGTTACACCTCGGGGAAACAATTCGTAGTACATCACACTGTCGCCGTTCCACCAGATGAATAACATTATCTCTTGTGAAAGCTCGCAGATCTTTGTACGGGGAATTGCTGCTCTGTTTGCGCTCCACCATTCCTTTCTTTTCTTTATCTTGACGTAAAAACACCATCTCTCGTCACCAGGATAGGAATGATCGGTGTTGTTGACGAACCAATTGATGACGAGCAACCACAGGCGCCCATATGACCACCCGGTTACTTTTGTGATTTCGGCTTAGAGCATGCTGTACCACTACACCGGACTTGTTAACCTTTCGAACTGCATGCAAACCTTGCGCGAGGGTGGAAGGATCACAATTCATCACATCTGCCAGTTTTCGAGTACAGTGCCGTGGATCATTGTGGATTAATGCGTGTAAAGGATTTGAAGGTCTTCCTGGGCGTGAACAGTCACAAAGACAAAACGATCACCCTTAAAACGAGGAAACCATTTTCTTGCCGTGCTCTGTCTAGTAGGATCATCCCCACACAAGAGAAATATTTCTGGCCGCCTTCGCTGCTTCACCCCTCTATTGAACTCCAACAGACAAACACGTCGGAAACGCTTCTACTTCTCCACCTGGTACTCCATTTTCTAGCGTCGACATCTCCACTCAGCATCTCCAAACGACACAGTGACAATATGGAACTCAAACAACAACAATGAACTACAAATAAAAAATGTCATTCAATAAAGAAACCCACCGCAACCGGAGTACCAACATGAAAAACAAAAACGCTAGGAACTTAATAAAATCAAATACCGTTAAAATAATACTTAATAGACCTTATATTATTTGATGTCACTGGTTTTTTAAATATTTTATGGTACCTGATTATTGCCTGCGGATTGAAACTGTTGTGTAATAAAGAAACTTTTATCAGCAGCTCTTGTTGGCAAATCGTGAAGTTTTCCAACGACTCATCTCAAAATGTAGGGAAAAGGGAGGCAAATTTACGTTTATCATTTGTAGATTTATAGACAGCTTTTGTCAAAGGTGAACAGAATACACATTTCGAGATTCTGAAGGAGCCAGGTATAAAACACAAGGACCGAAATGCTATTTACAGAAATCAGATTGCACTTATTAGAATCTAAGGACACAAAAGGGAAGCAGTGATGTAGAAGGAAAAGGCAGAAATTTGTAGCCTGTCCCCGATGTTATTCAAATGGCTCTGAGCACTATGCGACTTAACTACTGAAGTTATCAGTCGCCTAGAACTTAGAACTACTTAAACCTAACTAACCTAAGGACATCACACACATCCATGCCCGAGGCAGGATTCGAACCTGCGACCGCAGCAGTCGCACGGTTCCGGACTGCGCGCCTAGAACCGCGAGACCACCGCGGCCGGCAGATGTTATTCAATCTGTACAATGAGCAAGCAGTAAATGAAACCAAGGAGATATTTGGAGAGGGAATCAAAGTTCAGGGAGAATAAATAAAATTTTCAATATGCCGACGACATCGTAATTCTGTCAGATGTAGCAGAGATCTTGGAAGAGTAGTTGAACGGAACAGATAGTGTCTTCAAAAGGGTTATAAGATGAACATCAATAAAAGTAAAACGTTGGTAAAGGAATGTAGTCGAAGTAAATCAGGAGCTGCTGATAGAGTAAGATTGGTAGAAAGTTTTGCTACTCGTATTTGGCCAGTAAAGTAACTGACGGCTGAAATAGAGAGGATATAAAATGCAGACTAGATATAGCAAAATAAGCTTGTCTTAAATAGACGAATTATTTAACACAGAATACAAATTAAAGTGTTTGGAGGTGTTTTCTAAATGTATTTGTTAGTAGTGTAGCCTTGTATGAAGTGAAACGTGGACGAGAACAGTTCACACAAAAGGAGAATTGAATCTTTTGAAATCTAGTGCTAAAGAAGAATATCGAAGCTAACCTGAGATCAAGTAACTAATGAGGAGATACTGAATAGAAGCGCACAGGAAACGAATTTTAGGGCACAACTTGACTAAAAGAAGGGATCGGTTGATAGCACACACGCTGCGACATCAAATAAACTTGAGTTGGTAATGGAGCCAAGTGTGTGAGTGTGAGGTGTGAGTTGTATGGGGAGCGGAGGGGGGAGGGGGAGCGGAGGAGGGAATTGGAGAGACACCAACGAATACAGGTTCAAATGGGTGTAGGGTGCGGCATCAGAGCAGATATGAAGAGGCTTCCACATAATATAATAACACGGAGAGTTGCATCAAACCAATCCGAAGGCCACAGCAAAAAAAGAGGAGGGCATCGTGCGGACTGGTCATAATTAAATACAAATAAAATTTCTTCGCTATTCACTTGTTTATAATACCATAACGCATTTCTGTCGTTCACAGCATCATATTCAAGTGTAGAACTACGTAGTTGTAAAGCTGGTGACACTGCAGTATCAGTTTATAAAGTAACGAAAGTGTAACACTTCACGTACAGCGAAAACTGCGTACAACATATAGCACGATGCAGAATTTTCGTCAAAAGACGAAACATAACGCATTTTTTTTCACTCTATGTGCTGCTGTGAAAATGCGTCCGTGCTCCACGTAAATATTAAGACTCTAATTACGCTATTCACCTATAGGTGATGATATGAGCCATCTAAAAGTGTAATCATATAATAAACGAGTGAATGACGCAGAAATCTGTTTTATTTATATTTTATTTACCTATAAATGAGAGCAATATCACTCGTCCCCCTGCCATGTTAACTAACATCAACAGCATAGATGACGGACCAGGCAGGATTGAATGTTACAAAATGTGTACGTGCATTGCAACTATAGATGATTTCGGTTTAGCGTGGCAGTTGATGTGACATAGCAATATGCTGTTTATCAAACTGGGCCGAATTAACGAGAAATTGCGTAAATATGTGGAAAAGTGTCAGCAATATTTTTATCTATGACGCTAGGTGGGAAGCAATGAGATAACTGTGTAAAAATTATAGTTTGTGACAGAACAGCAAAACCATTATTAAAAATCACTGTCTCAAGGGTTCGACCTCATTATGTATAAATAATGTGATATTCCAGTGCAACCAGATAGTACAGTGACGGACGTAGACCGCCCGGTTAGCCGAACGGTCTAACGCACGGCTTTCCGACGTGGAAGACGGCCGCCTGGTCCCTGGCACAAATCCGCCCGGCGGACTTGTGTCGAGGTCCGGTGAGCCGGCCAGTCTGTGGATGGTTTTTAGGCGGTTTTCCATCTGCCTCGGCGAATGCGGGCTGTTTCCTCTTATTCCGCCTCAGCTACAATATGTCGGCGATTGCTGCGCAAACATCTCCACGTACGCGTACATCACTATTACTCTACCGCGCAAACATAGGGGTTACACTCGTCTGTCTGGTGTGAGACGTTCCCTGGGTGGTCCACCGGGGGCCGAACCGCACAATAACCCTGGGTTCAGTGTGAGGCGGCGGAGGGGTGAAGTGGACTGCGGTAGTCGTCGTGGGGTTGTGGACCACTGCGGCTGCGGTGGGGACGGAGCATCTCCGTCGTTTCTAGGTCCTGGTTAACATACAACAGTGACGGAAAAAAGTCGCAACAGTAATTAATGTAGAGAAATGAAATATCGGAAATAGGCTGGTCTAGGTAACATATGTAAGTGATTAACATTACAAGGTTAATGTAAACGTAATATAAGCCATTGCAAAGGTGAAATGATGGTACATTAGTTACGGGTCTAACCGCCAGAATATTGAAGGCAAGCATGAAAAAGTGCATACATTGTGTTTTACAGGTGCCAGATGTTAGTTTGTATGATGGTGTTCCATGCCTGTTGTACTTGGTCGGCCAATACGAGGAAGGTTAATGCCGTCTGTGGATGTCGCTTGAGTTGTCCGATGATGTCCCGTATGTGCTCGATTGAAGACAGTTCTGGTGATGGAGCAGGTCAAGGCGGCAACACGTCTTCACCGTAGGGAATGCTGGGTTACAACAGTGGTATGTGGGCGAGCGATATCCTGTTGGAAAACTCCCCGGGGATCGCTGTTCATGAATGGCACCACAACATGTTGAATCACCAGACTAGCGTAAAAATCTGCAGTCATGCTGAGCAGGGTAACCGAGAGAGTACTCATGCTGTCATATGAAATCGCACCCCCTCCCATTACTTATGGTGTAGGTCCATTGTGTCCAGCACGTAGACAGGCTGATCGTAGGTCCTCAACTGGCCTCCTTCTAACAAGGGAACCTCCTCATTGCACCCCCCTCAGATTTAGGTATAAGTTGGCACAGTGAATAGGCCTTGAAAAACTGAACACAGATCAATCGAGAAAACGGGAAGAAGATGTGTGGAACTATAAAAAAATAAGCAAAATATGCAAACTGAGTAGGCCATGCGAATGATACGAACATCAAGGATGGTGTCCGCTCAGGAGCGCCGTGGTCCCGTGGTTAGCGTGAGCAGCTGCGTCACGGGAGGTTCTTGGTTCAAGTCATCCCTCGAGTGATAAGTTCAATTTTTTATTTTCAGACAATTGTCAGTTTTAGACAAAATAGAATTATTATCTGTCGGTCCGTCCGATGCACTGTAACTGCGCCGTAGTATTGGGCCGCTTCTCCTAAACATCGAAACAAAACATATGTTTTGACAGAGCACAGGGAAACTGTGTGACTGTGAAACTGTTCCATTCGTTTATTGCAGTTTATGTGACAAACTCTTATGTTTTCATCACTTTTTTGGGAGTGATTATCACATCTAAAAGAAAACCTAAATCGGGCAAGGTAGATGAATCTTTTTACCCATTCGCCAAGTGTACAAGTTAGGTGGGTCGACAACGTATTCCTGTCATGTGACGCACATGCCGTCACCAGTGTCGTATTGAATATATCAGACGTGTTTTCCTGTGGAGGAATCGGTTGACCTGCGACTTTGCGATCAAATGTTTTCGGTTCCCATTGGCGAGGCACGTCCTTTAGTCTACTAATCGCACGGTCTTGCGGTGCGGTCGCAAAACACACACGCTAAACTTATTACAGTGAACAGAGACATCAATGAACGAACGGACAGATCATAACTTTGCGAAAATGAATAAAGTAAACTTTTCACTCGGGGGAAGACTTGAACCAAGAACCTCCCGTTCCGCAGCTGCTCACGCTAACCACAGGACCACGACGCTCCTGAGCTCATATTCTCCTTGATGTTGCGTATCCTCTGCATGGACTACTCAGTTTGTATATTTTGCTTGTTTTTCCATAGTTCCACACAACTTCTTCCTGTTTTCTCGATTGATCTGTGTTCAGTTTTTCAAGGCCTATCCACTGTGCCAACTTATAACTAAATCTGAGGGGGCTGCGATGGGGAGGTTCCCTTGTAAGCGATCACTGGCACCAAGACCGAACCAGCTTTCATTAGAAAACACGACAGACCTCCACTCCACCCTGCAATTGGCTCTCATTCGATACCAGTGAAGTCGTAAATGGCGATGGTTTAGGGTCAGTGGAATGCACGCTACACGGCGTCGGGTTCGGAACTGTTCTTTAAATAACGGATTTTTAACAGTTCGTTGTGTCACTGTGGTGCCAAACAGCTGCTGCAGATGCAGTAGGATGCGTCAGAGCCATAAGCCGAAAACGGTGGTCTCCCGTCTCAGTAGTGTCATGTGGCTATGTTTCGACCGAGCATTCTCGTGATCACCGCTGCCAGAGATCATGTGAAGTGCTAATATTCCTGGCTAGCCTTTCTGCAATAGCACAGAACGAACATCCAACTTCTCGTAGGCCTATTACACGACGTCGTTCAAACTCAGTCTTTCTCACCTTAAAGACATTCTTAGCTTACTTCAACTCACCAGGTCCAGTCTCCAACGCTCACGACCTTTACAGAGTGTATTTAAAGCAGATCTGATTTGCATCCTTCTACTAGCGGCTCTCTTACGCGACTGGCTCGAAATTTTAATAGACGCCATCTTTCAGATGGCGCCTATCAACCTTCGTGTATGTCGCCCAAGTCCTTCATGGTGTTCCGATTTTTTTCGTCAGTGTATTTTTAAATAATGTGATGACTGCTGTTGGCTGTAAAATAAAAGGTACAGTTAAAATCGAACATGACATCCTTAAAAAAAGCTTGTACCAGTAGTACAAGAAGTTAATGATATGTATAAAGGGTAAGAAGCAAAAACAAAATTTCAAATCATCGACCTTTTATCGCAGGATTTGATCACGGCATCCAGAGGTTCAGGGATGAAAATATACCGATTATAATTGTAGTACCACGTGTACAAATCTGCAGATTGAAGTAAAGAGTGTAAAGGAAATCGAAACTTGTTGACACGTGAGGAAGGAGTTTACAGGGAATGCCCAACACGACTGCAACATTATTTTGACTCAGCGCAATTAGTGTAGTTAACAGAATTCTTGCCATTTCCTTATAACTACGCCAATTACAGGAAGTTGAATTCTTCCCAACGTTTGCACGCAGGAAATCTACGTATTCGAATTTATAGACAATTTTAACGTGAGATATTTATGTCCCGATCCAGCAGACAATCAATCTGCTACTTTGCAACAGCGCGCGCTTCGCTACAGAGTGAGGTTTTTTCTGATGTTATCTCACTGTATTTCATTTATCTTTGTCTATTTGATTTTAAACATGACAAGAACCCAGTCAGACAGATTACATGTTTGAGATTCCTCCGGTGAACCCGTCAAGATGACCAAGTATTACGGTTTTCTGGGTTCAATACGATTGTGACTACGCTTCTAATCCATGTGGTGGAAGAGCTCGCACTACCAGAACATGCTGTTAATTTTTGAAACACCCTGGAAACAAAATCCTGTGATATCTATAAACTTCTTCACCCTCTGTTGTAAAATACTTCAGTACATATTTAAAGACAATATTTTTACCTGCCACTATTTGATACTAACTAATATTTTATTACTTCAGTATAAAAGGATCACAGAATTTCGAAAAGAAGAGTTTCAGAAGTATCGTGAAAACAGATCATTCAGTTCGGTGGCTGAGAAACCAATGAGAAAATTTACTGTCGAAGAAAACTGAGAAAAATTGGGGTAAAGTACAGAGCAAATGAGTCACATGAGAGATAAGCATCCTCGACTCGCTATCAACTTTAACAGTTCGCCGCCTAAGTGTTGACACGCTACGGCGTAGCAGAAAATGTGGCGGAGCATTTTACGGACCGCGTTAGCTCGCACACACATTGACTCTGGAACGGCACAGACCAACTCGGTGTAATGCAGAGGACGCACCGTTCTCGTCAAGGCCACGCTCTTGGTTCGCATCCAAGATGGAAGTTTTCGTTTTTCTCTAGCCAGGCTCCATGTGAGAGCACCGCTTCCATCTAGTCTACATGCGCGGCGAGTAGCGAATGTGAGGTCGTACATCTCCTACATCAGAAACCACATATACCAAGCGCGAGCTCAGGTACTCAGGTAGAATCGCAACATTTTAGTATTACATTTCGAACAGGACTATAATGAAACGTAATTTATGCACAATTGTTACTCATTACCGAACACTACAGAAGTTTCATGTACAAAACTCATAAGCGACTGAAATGAAGCTATATGGCTCCAGAGACCTTTTCAATTCCCAGACATCTATGGTGTATATATGCAAACTGAAACAACAAATGAAAATTTGTATGAAGACTGGGATTCAAATCCAGGACTCCAGCTCCGTAGGCTGATGCGCTGACCACCACCCCATCCTGGCACAGTACTTGTGCACAACTGCACGGTCTCCCCTAGCCCACCTTCCTCGTCGATCCAAATTCCCACTCACGCTGCAGTCCACTTAGCATTCCCCCTAAATATTGCAAAGGTTCTCCAGCTGTATTGGAATAGCACCTCAGCAACAAACGAGCCGGGGATCCTACCTGAAACTCGAGCATAGGTGCTTTAATCAAATGAAACTACGGGGTGTTCAAATAGTCTCTCCGCAGTGCCGTATGATTGTTCGGCTGCCTGGGTTACTTCAATTCAAGTGGGCTCTCCCAACATTTCACTGTTTCGTTTATCTCAGCCAGTGTCAGTAGTATCGTTGGTGTGTGTCGTTACGTGTTGACGCGAACATTTGACTTCAGTATCTTTGTTCGTTTGTTTCGTTTTTATCACTGTTAGCCGGCCTTGGTAGCCGAGCGGTTCTAGGCGCTACAGTCTGGAACCACGCGACCGCTACGGTCGTAGGTTCGAATCCTGCCTCGGGCATGGATGTATGTGATGTCGTTAGGTTAGTTAGGTTTAAGTAGTTCTAAGTTCTAGGGGACTGATGACCTCAGAAGTTAATCCCTACAGTGCTAAGAGCCATTAGAACCATTTTGTCACTGTTAAAATGCTAACCATTGAATAACGTGTGTTCCTAGTTGGACAAGTGTTCAAAGCTGGCGGTAAATACACAGTTTCAGTTCGTCAAACATTTAGTTTAGTTTTCCCAGTGACAACACTCCCACATCGCGATACATTGCGAGCTTTGATTGACAAATTTCGTAGTACGGGTTGAGTGACAGATGCACCGAGAAGTGGTCGTCCTAGCGCTTTGTCTGAGGACCAACTATTCGATATTTCCGATAAAATGTCCATGAGTCCGAACAAGTCAGTAAGAAAACTCGCCCAGAAAATCGATGTTAGTGTCGGAACGGCCCACACAGCTGTAAGGAGAAAATTAAGACTTTTCCCACACAAAGTGACAGTCGTGTAAGAGACTGCATTATTGTCAACGGTTCAAAAGTTTCGTTCAACAAAATGGAAGGCATATTCTTAATGAAACGTTTTTCACTGACGAGGCATGGTTTCATTTATCCGGGTACATGAACTCGCAAAATTCTCGTATGTGGAGTACTGCAAATCCATTGCGTATTCATGAGAAACAACTTCATTCTGTGAAAAAAGGAGCTTGGACTGTAACTACTAGACGGCGGATTGTGGGTCCCATATTTTTCAACAAAACAATAAACGCACAATGATACTGCTGTGATATTCTGTACCCATTAATAGGAGAACTTGTGTTATTATCAACAAGATGGTGCAACCGCACATACAACTCGCCTTTCAATGTCACTGCTTACTGATGTTTTTGGTGATCGCATAATTTCACAGGGACTGTAGCCTCCACGGTCGTCTGACCTAACACCACCTGGATTTTTCTTCTGGGGTGCAGCGAAAGAAACTGTCTATAAAATCCGTGCAAAATCCATCGATGAATTGAAAACTGCAATATCCACTTTCACTGCTTCTGTTACAGAAGAAATGTTACAGCTTGTATTTCGAAACGTGATAAGACGAATTGAATTGTGTATTAAACAACCTCGCGTCTTCACAACATTATTGCAGATCTCACGAAAACACGACAGCAAACAGAAAGCAGGCAGCTGCTAAGCTAGATTTCTGTTTCTAAATACATGTTCGAACTGCTGCATATGGTAATATCTAATGATAAACAATGGAGTGGGTAGAATAACTATTCCTATGAAATGATATTCCAAGGCAACGATTTCAGAAGGAAGGAAGTATTAAAAAAGGCAGAGTAAAACTTCTCGCTTCACGGAGCGAAAGGCTATTCACAATTTGTACAGAAAACAGATGTCAGTTATAAGAGTCGAGGGACATGAAAGGGAAGCAGTGGTTGGGAAGGGAGTGAGACAGGGTTGCAGCCTTTCCCCGATGTTATTCAATCTGTATATTGAGCAAGCACTAAAGAAAACAAAAGAAAAATTCGGAGTAGGTATTAAAATCCATGGAGAATAAATAAAAACTTTGAGGTTTTCCGATGACATTATAATTCTGTCAGAGACAGCAAAGGAGTTGGAAGAGCAGTTGAACGGAATGGATAGTGTCTTGAAAGAAGGATATCAACAAACATCAACAAAAGCAAAACGAGGATAATGGTATGTAGTCGAATTAAGTCGGGTGATGCTGATGGAATTAGATTAGGAAATGAGACACTTAAAGTAGTAAAGGAGTTTTGCTATTTGGAGAGCAAAATAACTGATGATGGTCGAAGTAGAGAAGATATAAAATGTAGACTGCAATGGCAAGGAAAGCATTTCTGAAGAAGAGAAATTTGTTAACATCGAGTATAGATTTAAGTGTCGGAAACTCGTTTCAGAGTATTTGTATGGAGTGTTACCATGTATGGCAGTGAAACATGGACGATAAATAGTTTGGACAAGAAGAGAATAGAAGCTTTCGAAATGTGGTGCTACAGAAGTATGCTGAAGATTATATGGGTAGATCACATAACTAATGAGGAGATATTGAATAGGACTGGGAAGAAGTTTGTGGCACAACTTGACTAGAAGAAGGGATCGGTTGGTAGGACATGTTCTGAGGCATAAAGGGATCACCAATTTAGTATTGGAGGGCAGCGTGGAGGGTAAAAAGCGTAGAGGGAGACCAAGAGATGAATACACTAAGCAGATTCAAGAGGATGTAGGTTGCAGTAGGTACTGGGAGATGAAGAATCTTGCGCAGGATAGAGTAGCATGAAGAGCTGCATCAAACCAGTCTCAGGACTGAAGACCACAACAACAACAACAACAAAACTTCAAGTGATCTTCACACATAAAATGGGACTGAACAATACTATGTTTAAAACAATGGTTCAAATGGCTCTGAGCACTATGGGACTTCTGAGGTCATCAGTCCACTAGAACTTAGAACTACTTAAACCTAACTAACCTAAGGACGTCACATACATCCATGTCCGAAGCAGGAGTCGGACGTGCGACCGTAGTCGCCGCGCGGTTCCAGACTGTAGCGCCTAGAACCGCTCGGCCACTACAGCCGGCTTCTATGTTCAACAAAGTGAAAAATGATTTAAAGAGGGTACAATGTTAACAGAGAATTTCTATAATAATCAAACAGCATAATCAATTAATATCTTACTACATGACTCAGAGAAGTGGGGTGGTCTTACTTTCAAACCTGAGCAAGTTAACTAGCTGACAATAATCATACGTGGCTGCGCAGTTCTGCAGTCTTACCTCAAACTTCCTCTCTTAAAAAAAGTGACATTATTCAGAAAATATATTATCTACGCTTTCTAATCAATACCTATAATTCATCCTTGTTGCTCTTTACAATCAATCTTCCTTCATCTAACAGATACAATCACAAGTCCACACAGAACTACACTCCTGGAAATGGAAAAAAGAACACATTGACACCGGTGTGTCAGACCCACCATACTTGCTCCGGACTCTGCGAGAGGGCTGTACAAGCAATGATCACACGCACGGCACAACGGACTCACCAGGAACCGCGGTGTTGGCCGTCGAATGGCGTTAGCTGCGCAGCATTTGTGCACCGCCGCCGTCAGTGTCAGCCAGTTTGCCGTGGCATACGGAGCTCCATCGCAGTCTTTAACACTGGTAGCATGCCGCGACAGCGTGGACGTGAACCGTATGCGCAGTTGACGGACTTCGAGCGAGGGCGTATAGTGGGCATGCGGGAGGCCGGGTGGACGTACCGCCGAATTGCTCAACACGTGGGGCGTGAGGTCTCCACAGTACATCGACGTTGTCGCCAGTGGTCGGCGGAAGGTGCACGTGCCCGTCGACCTGGGACCGGACCGCAGCGACGCACGGAATCACGCCAAGACCGTAGGATCCTACGCAGTGCCGTAGGGGACCGCACCGCCACTTCCCAGCAAATTAGGGACACTGTTGCTCCTGGGGTATCGGCGAGGACCATTCGCAACCGTCTCCATGAAGCTGGGCTACGGTCCCGCACACCGTTAGGCCGTATTCCGCTCACGCCCCAACATCGTGCAGCCCGCCTCCAGTGGTGTCGCGACAGGCGTGAATGGAGGGACGAATGGAGACGTGTCGTCTTCAGCCAAGAGAGTCGCTTCTGCCTTGGTGCCAATGATGGTCGTATGCGTGTTTGGCGCCGTGCAGGTGAGCGCCACAATCAGGACTGCATACGACCGAGGCACACAGGGCCAACACCCGGCATCATGGTGTGGGGAGCGATCTCCTACACTGGCCGTACACGTCTGGTGATCGTCGAGGGGACACTGAATAGTGCACGGTACATCCAAACCGTCATCGAACCCATCGTTCTAGCATTCCTAGACCGGCAAGGGAAGTTGCTGTTCCAACAGGACGCCGCCCAACGTGCTCTAGAAGGTGTAAGTCAACTACCCTGGCCAGCAAGGTCTCCGGATCTGTCCCCCAATTGAGCGTGTTTGGGACTGGATGAAGCGTCGTCTCACGCGGTGTGCACGTCCAGCACGAACGCTGGTCCAACTGAGGCGCCAGGTGGAAATGGCATGGCAAGCCGTTCCACAGGACTACATCCAGCATCTCTACGATCGTCTCCATGGGAGAATAGCAGCCTGCATTGCTGCGAAAGGTGGATATACACTGTACTAGTGCCGACATTGTGCATGCTCTGTTGCCTGTGTCTATGTGCCTGTGGTTTTGTCAGTATGATCATGTGATGTATCTGACCCCAGGAATGTGTCAATAAAGTTTCCCCTTCCTGGGACAATGAATTCACGGTGTTCTTATTTCAATTTCTAGGAGTGTATATAACATAAAATCGCCGAAACGCCCGAAAGGTTTGTGTTACTCCGTACACACAGCACGGTTGGCCATGGGACATGATGGGAATTATTACGCGTGCGTGCATGCGCCTTGTTGCTGTCGGACATTTGCACGTGATAATGTCACGGTACAGCAAAACTGGCGGATTTGGGGGACTGAACATCCTCATTTCGCGACCGAGAAGTCTCTTCACCCACAACAGGTGATTGTGTGGTGTGCAATGGCCAGTCACGGAACAATCGGTGCGATATTCCTTGACGGCACAGTGACTAACGAACGGTGCGTGAAGGTTTCGGAGGATGATTTCATCCCCATTATCCAAAGTGACTGATTTCGGTAACATGTGGTTCATGCAAAACGCAACTCGACCCCATCCAAATAGCATTTCGGGGACCGCATTCTGACTCCGGGGTACACAGAGGCCAGTGGCATGGGCCTCGCTTGGTCGCCATATTCTCCAGATCCCATTACATGCGACATCTTTTTGTGTGGCTATGTCAAATACAGTTTGTACAGAAATAACCCCAAAATCAGCACTGAGCTGAAAACAGCCATTCAGGAGGTCATGGAAAGCAATGCTGTTCCGACATTTCAGAGGGTCATGCAGAATAATGCTATTCGTCTGCGCCACATCATCGCCAATGACTGCAGGCATATCGGACATGTCACAAGCTACATCGGAATATCTGTAATGACGTTTACATGTTGTGTGCACGTCGTAATTTGTAACTAATTTACTTTTTTTCATATTAGATGACGATTATTATGACCAAATGATTTGCGGCGCGCAAGGATGTTAATGGGCGCGTAGCGCGACCACCCTTCAGATATAAAACCCAATACCTCGAGAACGAAATGAGACATCGTTCAGCCCTCCATTTAAAATAAAATTTCGGTGTCTTATCTACACTTCATCCTTGCAACGTAAGAACTGAAATCAACCACAAGCAAAGTTTACGCGGTGTGTTTTTACCTCTGCGAATTCTTTACAGTTCGGTGCAATGTTTTATTTAGTTTGATGCACCACAGTAAGTATGATGAAGAACGAAAAGAAATATAGTTTTTTATCGAGTCAAGATATCAGACTGCGTAAGCAGCCTGTTTATATGCTGGCAGCGCTATAGACTGTGTTAATATCGCTGACGGCGCTCTGCGCCCTCGGCAAGAGACTCTGTGGTTGAGCGGACTAGCAGTTAGCGAGCGGATAAAGAAGTGTATGGACATGTTTTCCTTAGTGGAGACTCTGTGTTGGTAGGGCACGCAATGTAAAGTGAGATGGAATTTCTTATAAGAAAATATGCAAGGAAAGGTATGATAATGAAGGTGTGATTGATAATGTTTGAGTATTGGAATTATTGAGAACTATAAAATTTTTGGAACTGGAGGTCACATGAATAAGGTAAAATTTTCTAAATACATTGTTTGACCTTCAACAAAATCTTTCTTTTGCTAATCGTATGCCTCCTAGTAGTCACAGTCCATAGTAGTTAGAATCTTTTTATTTAGATGGCTGCTGTTGCTACTTGTTGTAGTTGCTGCAGTTCGTGTTATGAAGATTTTCTGTGAGGTTGTGACTTACGAAAAAAGAATGCGGGTTTCCACTGGTGGGATTCGTGATTGAAATGAGTTTAGGCAATTAACAGAGTTGGAGGTAGTTTCATATTTCTTTAATTACATATTTTCTTGGATTTGTATTATTGTTTGGATTTCCTGAAATTCAGGGCCATTCTTTTGTATTGATTATTGGAAGTCATGTTGTCGATGTATAACACTCAGATTGCGTTGGGGTTGTATATTGTGGGTAATAAATGAATAGGTTAAGTTTGAGTTGTCTTCATCAGCAAAAATTCGGTACGTCAGTGAATAATAAAAATAATTAAAGACTTAATTTCAACTGTACGATGCGCAAAAATAAGATTTCCCCTAAAACTTTCGAAAAATCGAGTGACAAGTATTTAATATGGGCCGGAACGGCGACTGTCAGTGACAGGCATCAGTATTTGGCAAGCAGTGCAGCTATAACAAAAGCCCATTCGGCACGCAATAGAAAGAGCTCCTCTGAAGCAGTGAAGGAGTTAACAAGACAGGCACTGCAATGTCGTTTTCTTTTAAGGCTGAGATTCACTTCCGTGTGAAAATCAGTATTTTAATTTTAAAAGTAGCATACGTTAACTGTAAGCAAGCCTATTTGTTAGCCAAACAGACGATAACAAAAAGAAATGTAACAACCAAGCAAATTGTACTTATATTTAATCCAAACACTATAATTTCCCAAACAATCAGCAGTTTTAAATAATCTTACTCGCAACTGACTTGCGTCTAGGCTTTTTACTAATAATGTTACTTATCATATTTTCATAACTAGGTTGCATTAAAATATCATTTTCAATACTGAGATTTGCTACAACTTCGAAACTTTTTGTAGGTCAAATTCAGTTTTGAAAAAATGACCTTTTTGCCCTGCTGCTTCTGATAGTAAGTGAAAGGTACGGTTTTGCCAACCATCTTATCGTGCGAAGAGGAACAGTGGTTAGCACCCTGGACTCGCGTTCGGGAGGACATGGTTCAAAACCGTGTCCTACCATCCAAGTTAGTTTCCAGCGATATCTCTAAATCGCTTAAGGCAAATGCCGGGATTGGGCACGGCTAGCTTGCTTCCCCATCCTTGACCGGTCTCAGCTTGTGCTTCGCTTCTAACGACCTCACTGTCGCCGTGACGTGGAGCTCTAATCATTCTTCCCTCCTAGAAGCGATCTTGATATTGGACGTCTTTGATATTTTATGGGTCCTGATTTGTTCGAAGTGAGGTATGGAAGAAGTGTGATCTTCGCAAAATCTGACTCATTTCAAACTGTCAAAATTCCGTTAAACATTCTTTATAAGTCGTCGCGGTTTTCCCAAATAAAGTTGAAAGCTTTTGGCTGGGCGCCACTGGGAGTAGGACGTCAAGGAGAGCGAGATTTGAGAGATGACTGCTGGATTAATTTATATCAGGTGCCCACTAAAATACATTCAGAGATAATTAGACAACATTGCAAGAAGGAATAATCCGATTGGGACGAAAATAGGTACATGTTATGTACAGACAAACAAATGATTACGTCTTCACTGGTCATCAGGGCTTGACTCATGCGGTACTGATCACTAAAGACAATTCTACTCCATTCAGTGATGTTTCAGATCGTGTCTGCGGACGCCAGCGATAGTGGTGGGCCAACCTGAGTGTCTTTTGCCATACCACCCGACAACCAGGAGTGATGACGGTCTGGGATGCCATGTGTTTTCATAACAGGACCCTTCGGTTACATCTGCAGTACCCTTACAGTGCAGTGGTACGTGGAGGATATTCTATGCCCCGTTTTGTTGCCCTTCATGGCAAGCCATCCTGGGCTTACATTTCAGCAACATAATGCCTGTCTGCACATTGCAACAGTTTCTACTGCCTGCCTTCGCGCTTGCCAAACCCTACCTCACCCAATAAGGTCGCCGGATCTCTTCTAAATTGAGAACGCTTAGAGCATTTAGGGCACAGCCCCCCGACTAGCTTGGGATTTTTGGGATCTAACGCGCTAAATACACAGAATGTGGCTCGATATCCCTGAGGAGGGCTTCCATCAACTCTGTCAATCATTGCCAAGTCGAATAACTGCTTGTGTAAGGCCCAGAAGTACTCCAAAGCATTAATGAAGTGTTCAATTTGTGAACCTTTTTCTCTTGAATAAATCATCCAGTTTTTCTGATATTGTTTCTGTGTAATTGTACACTTCTACCTACTTCGTCCCATTTAGATAATTCCGCCGTGGTGCGTCCTTTTTTCGCTGTGAAATGAAGGTCGTGTGCTTTTTGGTATGTACGTTGTGTTTTAATTTTTGAAAGAAGTCCATGAGCGCTTCTGTCTTCTTTGAACATCTGGTGTCATCTTCAAAGTAGTCCGCGAAACAGTACGTTTACAGTGTAAATAAAATGAAAAACTCAGTGACATGGCGCTGACATTCACAAGACGCCAACAAAGTTTACAGGCACACAATAATTTCACAATGTCTGCAGCTCGTGGTCTTGCGGTAGCGTTCTCGCTCCCCGCGCACGCCGTCCCGGTTTCGATTCCCGGCGGGTTCAGGGATTTTCTCTGCCTCGAGATGACTGCGTGTTGTGTGTCTTTCATCGTCATTCACTCGAAAGTCTCCATGATGACGTTGAAGAACTTGTGAGGCGGCGGCCGAACCGCCCCGCAAGGGGTCTCCCGGCAACCAATGCCATACGCTATTATTTTACAATTTCTCCGTAAGCTCTAACGTAGCTAATACGCATTTCGTCGTTTCAAATTCACCATAAACCACCTCAGGTATCCATTTCCATCGCGTTGACATCACAGAGAACGTCCTTTAATAATCAACTGAAACCCAGAAGCTGAAGTTGAGCCACAAAGTGTCGATTGGCTAATAGAATAAAGTATTTTGAGACTGTACATAGTTTTTTACCATTTAGCTTACCATGCATCCTGCTACCTCGGTTTACCAAAAAGAATCGCTATGGATCCATTTAAATTGATAATTTACTTATTCATGATTGCCTTGGATTTGTAGCCTACAAACAACATTCACGGTACGATAATGTCAAAAAAAAAAAAAAAAAATAAAAAAAAAATTCAAATGGCTCTGAGCACTATGGGACTTAACATCTGAGGTCATCAGTCCCCTAGAAATTAGAACTACTTAAACCTAACTAACCTAAGGACATCACACACATCCATGCCCGAGGCAGGATTTGAACCTGCGACCGTAGCGGTCGCGTGGTTTCAAACTGAAGCGCCTAGAACCGCTCGGCCACTCCAGCCGGCTGGCTAGAGGACAAATGTAAGGATGTAGAGGCTTATCTCACTAGGGGTAAGATAGATACTGCGTACAGGAAAATTAAAGAGACCTTTGGAGAAAAGAGAACCACTAGTATAAATATCAAGAGCTCAGATAGAAACCCAGTTCTAAGCAAAGAAGGGAAACCAGAAAGGTGGAAGAAGTATATAGAGGGTCTATGCAAGGGCGCTGTACTTGAGGACAATATTATGGAAATGGAAGAGGATGTAGATGAAGGTGAAATGGGAGATACGATACTGCGTGAAGAGTTGGACAGAGCACTGTGGTGTGTGTGGAAGATGAGTTGTTAAAATGGCTCTGAGCACTATGGGACTTAACATCTGAGGTCATGAGTCCCCTACAACTTAGAACTACTTAAACATAAGTAACCTAAGGACATCACACATATCCATGCCCGAGGCAGGATTCGACCCTATGACCGTAGCAGAAGAGCGGTTCCAGACCGAAGCGCCTAGAACCGCTCGGCCACATCGGCCGGCTACGGTACTGCAGTTGTAAAGTGAATTCTGCAACTATTTCACACGACAACGGCCATCTGACGTGCCAGGTGATCAACCGGGAGCCTTGCAAGAAAGGAAATTGCAGTCTGGGCGTGACGCGATCCCACGCTACCAATGCTGAGAGCTGTTCTGCAAACAACCGCCATTAGTAGGCAGCAGATTGAGAAGGTAGCGGTTCTGCTGAGATCGGCTTTGAATTTCCTAACTGGATCAAAATTACTAAACAACAATAATAATACGGGGTGTTCAAAAAGTCTCTCCTCAGTGCCGTATGATTGTTAGTCGCGCGTGCCGTATGCCGCAGTGAATATATCGAAATGAAACTCAGTGAAATACAAGTTATTCATTCATTGAATATTCATTTTTACTTACAAATTTTGACATTAATTGTTGATAGTGTTCCTCCTGTTGTTGAATACACAATTCACTTCGTCTACTCATGTTTCCAAACACTAGTTGTAACATTTATTCAGCCACAGAAGCAGTGGAAGTGGATATTGCAGTTTTCAATTCATCGATGGAAGGTTTTTATAGACAACTGCTTTCGCTGCACCCCAAAAGAAAAGAAAAAGTCAGGTGGTGTTAGGTCAGGCGATCTTGGAGGCCAAAGTCCCTGTGAAATTATGCGATCCCCAAAAACATCAGCAAGCAGTGACATTGAAACGCAAGCTGTAAGCGTGGTTGCACCATATTGTTGAAAATAACCGTTCAGTATTTCACTTAACACATGCTGAGATAAACGAAAACAGTGGAATTTTGGGAGAAGTTGGGGAAGTAACCCAGGCAGATGAACAATCATACGGCACGCGCAGCTCACAATCATACGGCACTTTGGAGAGACTTTTTGAACATCCCGTATATCCAAATGGGCATGAAACACAAACATATTCAACGAAAAATGCCTGGAATTTGCGGACAATCTCGCAGTCTTCAGAAGCCAAATACATCTTTTAAAAAACTGCAAAAAATCAGCCGGCCGTGGTGGCCGAGCGGTTCTAGACGTTACAGTCTGGAAGTGCGCGACCGCTACGGTCGCAGGTTCGAATCCTGCCACGGGCATGGATGTGTGTGATGTCTTTAGGGTAGTTAGGTTTAAGTAGTTCTAAGTTCTAGTGAACTGATGATAGAATTAAGTCCCATAGTGCTCAGAGCCATTTGAACCATTTTTTTGCAAAAAATCGCATGGAATACTGCTTTACAAATTTCATAGAAAAAAATGCAATACATGGAGAATTCTGACACTGAGGCTGCTCGATATGACACACTTGCATAAAACATTATCTGTTTGCTTCTCACGTCATATCTGCGAAAATATCCAGCTTTCAACGAGATCCGCGATCGTCTACATCAGGAACAACTCGCTGTCCTAGGCGCTATTGTTCAGCATATGTTATGTTGCCGGAGAGTATTCATGTCTGCAGTGTAACTACACCATTCAATTGTTCCCGATGAATACAATAAAGGGTTTCACTGAAAGCTCTAGATTTTACCCAGATCTGACAGATCGTCTTGTACATTGATAGATGATACAGGGCAAACTTCCAACAGTAAAATTCAATGGGCAACAAGTTACCCATATCTATCAACGCAAATTAAGGCACTGCAATGGTCATAATCCGTAAACGCTATGCCCAGTAGAAACAACACACAGTCCCATGCAAGAAAATTTAGAAGCAGTGTCACGACGCAGGATTTGGGTGGAGCGGGGTTCGGTTGGGGGTTAAGCAAGCGTGGGCTTATAATTAATATTGCCATTATTAAACAATAATTTACAGCACGGATGTCAAGCCTTTGCACTCAGTTCCACTTTCAAGAGCAATAACTTCAGAAATCAAATCATGAAAAAGATCAAAGCAATATTCCGCCCCAAACGGACTACAATAAGCTTGTCTCACAACGAGCAACAATATCACACAACAGAATTTATGCTAAAATACATCCATATAAACATAAAATAATCTTGTTCGGCACAGAATAACTACTCAAGAGGGCTCCAAAATAAAAAGACAATTTGTTTCTGCCCGTGCTTAATTTTAAAGTCAGGCAACCTACCAAAGAAACTAGCTTCTACTCGGTAATAACTTTAAAGGGCGCTTTATCTGCAGTACGAATGCCAACACAAATGTACTGTGTCGGGATGAACTGTAACGCATGTCGTGACATGTGATGCTCTTTGCAGCATCCTACGTGTATTTACGACTTTGCCAAATATTTGGACTACGTGGTTCAATTACGAGTTAGTACCAGAAAAGTGAAACTGATATTATCTCGAATGAGTACTATCGTCGTTGGATGACAACATAGTAACGATATACCGTTATTAGTTTGTTCGTTGTGATGCTTGTCTGTCTTAGCTCCGAATCTGATTTGATTTAAGGGGAATTATTTATTAGAAATATTTCGCTGTTTGCGAATATTTGGGCTACGGTTATTCAGGAAGCAAATATTGTTTCCGAGAAACATGGAAGCCGTAGTCAACATTAGCAGACTTCTGAATAGTAGCTGAGCCTGTAAGTGTATTTCAAGTTTACTTTTTTGTTTGATACTTTTTGCTCATTCATTTAGAAGAAAGTTATTTTTCAGTTACATGGACTGTATTTTGAGAAAATTGATGCGTAGTTCTTACTTTGGTTGTTTATGGCGTTTTTAACAGATACCGATAGTTACGGTTCTCGGTTATGATCGACATAGTGTCCAACAGTTCATGTACAGCATCTGTAAACTCGCAATATTTACCGGAATCATTTCTTTCCATTTCATATTTTACATTCTGATGTCCATTACAGCGGTAGTGTGTGTTTTTACAATAGGGGCTATTCGATTCCTTTTTCGTTTTGAAAACTATTTCTTTCATTACATTATTCTTAATCCTAATTGTTTGTTTTGTGACGTTGTTAATTTTTTTCACACACTGTTTCTGTCTATTAAGTTAATGAAATTCAAATTGATATGACGCCACATTGGGAATAATATTTACGACGTTTGTCGCATGTTTTTTGCGTCACTCGCCAAAGCCAAAGATTCGTATCGAAAACTCTTTATCCTTTATGGATTACCTGTGCGCAATAGACTGCTCGTCTGCTCTGCAAGCCTGCTTTTTTTTTTTTTTTTTTTTTTTTTTTTTTTTTTTTTTGTGTAAAATAAAGATCTGTACTCGCGACGTTCAATGTTAGACGGAGTTTCCTAAAGACTCAAAAATATAACTCAGCACACAACTCGCGATGTGCAAATGCGAGTGACAGTCGAATAAAATCATGAATGTAAATGAAAAGGCGGGTACTTATCTCGCTGACAAAGTTTTAACTGAGCTTCATTGAGTCATACACAACTTCGCACACTTCTCACACGTGAATTAATTTGCAAAATGTCTCCTTAGCATTTACCATTGCAGTAAAAGGAAGAAACATATAACTTCATTACAAGAACGTTACAGAAAATTTAAACCATAAACACTGTTATAACAATCAGCGTACTAAGTAATTACGCAACAAACCAATATTACCTTAAAATGTTAGTTCTTCTCATTCATACAGTATTACAATTCTTCTGCTTAATATCTTTCTTCAAATATCATATCACAAAAATTGCTCCAAAAATGTGCCTCTGCTCCAGGGCAGGCCAAGTATGATTCGCGCAAAGTTGCCACTCCGTCGTGGTGGCTGATGGAAGCGACTGTAAATGGGAAATGCCTTTACGGTCGCTCCCATCAGCCACCACGACGGAGTGGCAATTTTTTTTCCGCCTATAATACATTAACGCACGTTACTGCTGTTTATAGTACACTCTGACTCTGCGCTGACCAAAAAAATATCTAAGCCCTCTGACCAACATCTCTGGTCTCGAACATAGTTCCAATGCGTGTAGTTAGAAAGGCATTGTTAAAACCATATTACAAGGCTTGAGAACATTTATCAAATTTACAAATTAATTCATATTTGTGTCTCATGACATACTCAGAATTATCACAACAAACAGGACAGCCACATTTCACATCTCAAATAACACACTAAAGCGGCTGTTGGTGCAGTGCATGACCAATAAACGACTTCTCACAGATACAGAGACATATGTGGTACGAAGTTCTCAGCTAATGTGGTTTACTATTGCGTAGACATAACGTCTCACACAGTAAGAGTTTAGGCCTAACTACGTTTAACTTGTATGCAGAGAGGTACAATAGCATTACAGCTATATTTACAGACCTATAAAAAGAATAGAAACAATACTGCAAATTTTAACAATGTGGAAAAATACCTGAGTACTGTGGTGCAAATGTGTAACTAAGGCTAAACTTATCGGCTCTCCTATTGAAGACATTAGAAGGTCTGCAGTTTCTCTTTAAAATTTTCAACGAAATTTCTGTTGTTTAGGCCAATTTTTTCATTTAAGACAGCAATTTTTTTGCAAATGTTGTAAATCATTTCTTCCACGAGCCCGCATTGTTAAACTCATAATAAGGAAGTCAGTTAAATAACTACCATGATTTTTTTGCCACAGGCTATTATATTTGAACATTTTCCGCGTCAAGTATGCAATATAAGTTAGCTGTCTGATTACAAGCAGCTACTGAGTGGCAAAGTCACAATATACAACCAAGAAATTAACGGAAAGGACCTAGTCAGCGAAATCATAACTTAGGTATTTACCACATGACAGAAACGGCGCTTCCAAAGTTTTCTAAGCGTGTAAGAAATAAGTCGACTGAATAACTACAATAATTCCTTCGCCACATGCAATTTCACTTCACTATATTCAGTTTGAAGACTGCAGTATATGTTAGTTGTCTGATTACGATACGGCCAGAGATCGTCCAATCGACGGCATACAATCAGAAATTTAATAGACGGTTGCAAATTGGCCAAATTCTAACTCAAGTCCCAGAAACAAACAGAATTCACATATTTATCAGATGTTGTTGTTGTGGTCTTCAGTCCTGAGACTGGTTTGATGCAGCTCTCCATGCTACTCTATCCTGTGCAAGCTTCTTCATCTCCCAGTACCTACTGCAACCTACATCCTTCTGAATCGGGTTAGTGTATTCATCTCTTGGTCTCCCTCTACGATTTTTACCCTCCACGCTGCCCTCCATTACTAAATTGGTGATCCCTCGATGTCTCAGAACATGTCCTACCAAACGATCCCTTCTAGTTACGTTGTGCCACAAACTCTTCTTCTCCCCAATTCTATTCAATACCTCCTCATTAGTTATGTGATGTACCCATCTAATCTTCAGCATTCTTCTGTAGCACCACATTTCAAAAGCTTCTATTCTCTTCTTATCCAAACTATTTATCGTCCACGTTTCACTTCCATACATGGCTACGCTCCATAAAAATACTTTCAGAAACGACTTCCTGACACTTAAACCTACACTCGACGTTAACAAATTTTTCTTTTTCAGAAACGCTTTCCTTGCCATTGCCAGTCTACATTTTATATCCTCTCTACTTCGACCATCATCAGTTATTTTGCTCCCCAAATAGCAAAACTCATTTACTACTTTAAGTGTCTCATTTCCTAATCTAATTCCCTCAGCATCACCCGACTTAATTAGACTACATTCCATTATCCTAGTTTTGCTTTAGTTGATGTTCATCTTATACCCTCCTTTCAAGACACTGTCCATTCCGTTCAACTACTCTTCCAAGTCCTTTGCTGTCTCTGACAGAATTACAATGTCATCGGCGAACCTTAAAGTTTTTATTTCTTCTCCATGGATTTTAATTCCTACTCCGAACTTTTCTTTTGTTTCCTTTATTACTTGCTCAATATACAGATTGAATAACATCGGGGATAGGCTACAACCCTTTCTCACTCCCTTCCCAGCCACTGCTTCCCTTTCATACCCCTCGACTCTTATAACTGTCGTCTGCTTTCTGTACAAATTGTAAATAGCCTTTCACTCCCTGTATTTTACTCCTGCCACCTTCAGAATTTGAAAGAGAGTGTTCCAATCAACATTGTCAAAAGCTTTCTCTAAGTCTACAAATGCTAGAAACGTCGGTTTGCTTTTCCTTAATCTATTTTCTAAGATAAGTCGTAGGTCAGTATTGCCTAACATGTTCCAACATTTCTGCAGAATCCAAACTGATCTTCGCCGAGGTCGGCTTCTATTAGTTTTTCCATTCGTCTGTAAAGAATTCGCGTTAGTATTTTGCAGCTGTGACTTATTAAACTGATAGTTCGGTAATTTTCACATCTGTCAACACCTGCTTTCTTTGGGATTGGAATTATTATATTCTTCTTTAAGTCTGAGGGTATTTCGCCTGTCTCATATATCTTGCTCACCAGATGGTAGAGTTTTGTCCGGACTGGCTCTCCCAAGGCTGTCAGTAGTTCTAATGGAATGTTGTCTACTCCCGAGGTCTTGTTTCGACTCAGGTGTTTCAGTGCTCTGCCAAACACTTCACGCAGTATCGTATCTCCCATTTCATCTTCATCTACATCCTCTTCCATTTCCATAATATTGTCCTCAAGTACATCGCCCTTGTATAGACCCTCTATATACTCCTTCCACCTTTCTGCTTTCCCTTCTTTGCTTAGAACTGGGTTTCTATTTGAGCTCTTGATATTTATACAAGTGGTTCTCTTTTCTCCAAAGGTCTCTTTATTTTTCCTATACGCAGTATCTATCTTACCCCTAGTGAGATAAGCCTCCACATTCTTACATTTGTCTTCTAGCCATCCCTGCTTAGCTATTTTGCAACTTCCTGTCCATCTCATTTTTGAGACGTTTGTATTCCTTTCTGCCTGCTTCATTTATTGCATTTTTATATTTTCTAATTTCATCAATTAAATTCAATATATCTTCTGTTACCCAGGGATTTCTACTAGCCCTCGTCTTTTTACCTACTAGATCCTCTGCTGCCTTCACTACTTCATCCCTCAAAGCTACCCATTCTTCTTCTACTGTATTTCTTTTCCCCATTCCTGTCAACTGTTCCCTTATGCTGTCCCTGAAACTGTACAACCTCTGGTTCTTTCAGTTTATCCAGGTCCCATCTCCTCAAATTCCCACATTTTTTCAGTTTGTTCACTTTTAATCTACAGTTCATAACCAATAGATTGTGGTCAGAGTCCACATCTGCCCCTGGAAATGTCTTACAATTTAAAACCTGGTTCCTAAATCTCTGTCTTACCATTATACAATCTATTTGATACCTTTTAGTATCTCCAGGGTTATTCCATGAATACAACCTTCTTTCATGATTCGTAAACTATGTGTTAGCTATGATTAAGTTATGCTCTGCGCAAAATTCTACCAGACGGCTTCCTCTTTCATTTCTTAGCCCCCAGTCCATATTCACCTACTATGTTTCCTTCTCTCCCTTTTCCTACGCTTGAATTCCAGTTACCAATGACTATTAAATTTTCGTCTCCCTTCACTATTTCAATAATTTCTTTTTTCTCCTCATACATTTCATCAATTTTTTCGTCATCTGCAGAGCTAGTTGGCATATAAACTTGTACTACTGCAGTAGGCGTGGTCTCCGTGTTTATCTTGGCCACAATATTGCGTTCACTATGCTGTTTGTAGTAGCGTACCCGTACTCCTATTTTTTTTATTCATTATTAAACCTACTCCTGCATTACCCCTATTTGATTTTGTGTTTATAACCCTGTAGTCACCTGACCAGAAGTCTTGTTCCTCCTGCCACCGAACTTCACTAATTCCCACTATATCTAACTTTAAACTATCCATTTCCCTTTTTAAATTTCCTAACCTACGTGCCCGATTGAGTGATCTGACATTCCACGCTCCGATCCGTAGAACGCCAGTTTTCTTTCTCCTGATAACGACATCCTCCTGAGTATTCCCCGCCCGGATATCGGAATGGGGGACTACTTTACCTCCGGAATATTTTCCCCATTAGGACGCCATCATCATTTAATCATACAGTAAAGCTGCATGCCATCGGGAAAAATTACGTCTGTAGTTTCCCCTTGCTTTTAGCCGTTTATGAGATAGGAGAAACGAATCTTCTCAAAATAATTAAATCGCAACAACAGAACTAAATTTAGAGCACTCAAGAAATATTAATATAGTATTCAAAAACAATATAAGGACCGCACGCCAAGACTGATCCGAGCTACAAGCAACTGTTAATAACAGGTGGGGGTGGTCTAAACGGATTAATAAAATATGTCTATAACATATGTTGTGTTTATGTTTTGGACTGAAAGTCAAGATCGCAGATGAAATCTTCTTTATTTGGACGATTACTGTTTTCTGCTAACAGTCTAGCCTTCGGAACATCATAAAACATTCCAGGTTAGTGTTGGTGCAATTCTGATTTCGTAGACCGTTAAAATCTTTCTTAAAATAAGAACATCCATACATAACAATTAAAAAAAAAGCGTTTCATCGTTCGTGGCCAGTGTAACTGGACGATGGTCATGAACTTAGTAACTGACACAATCAGTATTTGCATCATTTCGTAACAGAGATTATGATATATATGTTGCTGTGACGTGCTACATATAGCATATATATCAAGACCTCTGTTACCAAATGATGTAAATACAGATTGTGTCATTTACTAAGTTGTAATGACATTACATCTTTGTTTTATGTCCATTGTTCAGTTAAATTCGCCAAGAACGATGAAATGCTGTTTTAATTGTCATGTATGGATGATGTCATTGTGAAAACGATTTAAAGATGTTTGACGGTGTAATGGCGCCAACAATAATCCAGAATGTTTTGTGATCAGAAGAAGACTTGATTGTTAGCATACAATAGTAATCCATCCAAATAAAGGAGATTTTAAGTGCGATCTTGACTTCACGAGTTTTTAATCTATAACATAACTAAAAAATTACAACAGATTGTGTATCTCCTGGTTGATAATGTCAACAAAATTGCTTACTATAATAAATAATGTAATTAAACTGTCAAGCTTATAGGCAGACCTGGCACTTAAACCACTGTTCAATCATATGCTGGACGTATACTAAGCTAACTTTACTTGTGTAGTGAAATGGAATACCTGCAACCGTCCTTACAATGTTATTTATTATATGGCTACCAGTTTCGGTGCTTCAGTGCACCATCTTCAGGCTTTAACTGACACTGTGGGCGTTAACTCCAATCGTATACACGATACATCTGTGGCCAACATCTATGAACTAGTTTTCGCACACAACCTGTAACAAAGATGTGGTGTCTCCAACCACCACCTACCAACTTCGTAGTTATTTTGTTGACACGTATTAATAAAAATCTTCATACGAATGACGTTCAGCCCTTATTTGGCCCGCTTCTTCCTTAGGCCTGTACTGCATACCGATATGGAATACCTGTTATGACTGTCACACGTACTCATCGTAGCAGCTGACAGACAGCTTGTTATTTGTAAGATACTAGTCATTATCGATGTATAGCTCTTTATGACCATCTTTGGCTCTACTATTAACAGTGATCAGCTGTGAAGACGTCTCTTTGTGGTATGAATCTGTTAACAACGGTAGCCGGCCGGTGTAGCCGTGCGGTTCTAGGGGCGTCAGTCTGAAACCGCGAGACCGCTACGGTCGCAGGTTCGAATCCTGCCTCGGGCATGGATGTGGGTGATGTCCTTAGGATAGTAAGATTTAAGTAGCTCTAAGTTCTAGGGGACTGACGACCTTAGCTGTTAAGTCCCATAGTGCTCAGAGCCATTTGAACCATTTTGTTATCAGCGTTAACCCCTATTACAGTTTTAACGTGAATGAGTACAGTACCTAACACAGTTTTTGTTGTGGTTGGCAGGAGAGCCAACCGTGTTCCTAAAGGAGGCCGAAATGCACGCGTCTCAGCTCACGCAGGCTGGCGTGAGGTCTGGAACATGACAAGGGAATTAGAATTGAGAAAAACGGACGTAGCTGGTGGAATACTTAACTTTAATCCATTAATGAAGAACGTCGCTCTTTATGGTACATGATTCACAATATCAATAGTACGGATACTGGCGCCTTGCTAGGTCGTAGCAAGTAACGTAGCTGAAGGCTACGCTAACTATCGTCTCGGCAAATGAGAGCGTAGAAGTCAGTGAACCATCGCTAGCAAAGTCGGCTGTACAACTGGGGCGAGTGCTAGGAAGTCTCTCTAGACCTGCCGTGTGGCGGCGCTCGGTCTGCAATCATTGATAGTGGCGACACGTGGGTCCGACGTATACTACCGGACCGCGGCCGACTTAAAGGCTACCACCTAGCAAGTGTGGTGTCTGGCGGTGACACCACAGTTTTTATAGATTGATGATGTAGTTTATGTGACAATATGATAAATGTGAACCATTTACGTTTTTATGATATATGTTTTCCTTAATGAGTGACATCTCTCTCTTATGGTATACTTTTTTTCAGTGTACAGCTCACAGTTTTGTCACCTGCCGATAGTGATTTTACATTGCTCCTAACATGATGCTGTGACTAAATTATGTGAGTGCGTAAGATTCCGTTACCTCTTTGTCGTTGTTAACATATTCGTGGAAGTTTAAGCCTGTAATTTTACTTGTGTACTATTTTATTTGAGATATAGTATAATAATGGTCATATGACTGGAAATGGTTGTGTAAATAAGGTATTTTGCCTGCATCTCACTGTAATATAGTTGGCCAAGCTCTGGCTACTACCACTACTTGCCCATAGTAAATATGATCCACAAAAGCACACGCCACTTTGTGTTCTGCAGTGTATTGCAGTAAGCAACTACTCCATCATTTCTGATCACTGAGTATGGGTTGCCACCTTCTGCTGAACACGGATAAAAAGTTCCCAACTGCTGCAACAGCTTACCTTGTCTGCACTGCTGTTAGCCATGCACCGTGCTGATAACTGCAGTACACCGCTGCTATTTTCGCACTGCTTATGGTTCCGTGGCGTTCTCTTCTCCAGGGTTTTTCTTGCTTGGTGACAGTCCAAAAAACTCCCAGCCCATTCTGCCATGCCATCTTGCAGGATGACTGTTGCCAACCCCTCGGATAGCCACGACAATGCAAAGACAACGCTCGTCAACAAGGCCTCGATGCCATCCCACGACTATTCTGCCACTGTCCACAGTGGCGACTAGCGCTGGCCCATGACGATGTGGCCACGCCCAGTGATTATTAGTGATTTCTTCCTGTGGCAAATGTATCAGCCAGCCTCGCTGACTCAGAATAGGTGTGGCCAGTGAACCATAAAATGCCATCTCACTGTCTGGCCACAGCAGCTTCCAGAGGTGTATCTAGTCGATGCCTCCACTTCTTCTTGGTAGTGCAGGTTTCATTCCTCCGTGTCACACTGTCGCAGCCCAGCTAGGCACGGCATCGCCTCCACCACTCAAAAACACGTCCGTCCTCTGGTGTGTATTTGATGGCAGAAATTCCACCCTGGAAACTGGCTATCACCCCACCAAAGGGAGTGAAAATCACAATGTGTCACTACAACGAGGACAAGGCTGAGACCTGTGCCAGCCACTGAAGCACCAATTAAAGCAAAATTACAACTTGTTTTAAGAGCAGATTTGTCGCAGCACTCCTTGTGGCCCGTGGAAGTGTCCCGTTAACTCTCTACACCATGCCCATAATGAGAGAAAAAAGTTCCTCTGGCTCTGGATGCCAACACCCTACCAGACAACTGTACTTGGAAGCTAGCTACTAGTGCCCATTCCATAATAGGAGTCACTACTCAGTGTACTAACCGCCCCGGGATGCGTCTACAGAAATAGGAAGATTTCTTCCTAATTTAATGCAAACGCCAGTCTTTGCTCACTTAATGCTACCGATAATACCGATATCTACTGTTTTGACATAGGAGCCATGGAGAACTCAAGATTAATCGTCATGGTCTCTAGCGGGTGTGGTAGCCTTGCAAACTGTGATTCCCACATTCTATTTTTCAGTTATAGTGCCTATAGCGTCCCAACCTGATAAGCATTGTCCCATTGTACCATATTCACATTCATCCTACTGACCTGCAAGGATGATGTTAACGATATTTCACTCATAATGATACTTTATCTACCAACGCCGCCCTACCTTGTAATTCACTCAAGGCCCCTTACTTGCTCACTCGTTAGTTAAAAATATTAAATCACTTCCCTAATTACAGAATGAGTAATCCCAGCCTATGTAACAACACATAAGAGGGCATCTCACTCACATGAAAAAACTACAAAGAACGAAACTTGTCTAGCTTGAAGTGGGAAACCAGATGGCGCTATGGTTGGACCGCTAGATGGCGCTGCCATTGGTAAAACGGATATCAACTGCGTTTTTTTAAAGATGACCCACCATTTTTAATACATATTCTTGTAGTACGTAAAAATATAAGAATGTTTTAGTTGGACCACTTTTTTCGCTTTGTGATAGATGGCGCTGTAATAGTCACAAACATATGGCTCACAATTTTAGACGAACAGTTGGTATCAGGTAGGTTTTTTAAATTAAAATACAGAACGTAGGTACGTTTGAACATTTTATTTCGGTTGTTCCTGAGAGGCATCCACATGCCTTGCTCATACTGTGGCATCAAGCAGTCAGGCCTGCAAGATGAGTGGTCTGCCAAGCGAGTGGATTCATTCTTATTTATCGAATAACATGAACTCTCGTACTCACAATTAAGTTCCAAATTATCCTCCTGTGTGAATATTACGCAACGGAAACGCACATCTGACTATCAGTAATTTTCAGAACTCTGACTGTTCACTACGCACTGGCAGTACCACATTTTTTTTCTTATTTAACGGCTTTGATCAACACGTGGCCATCGCACTGAATATGAATGGCGCACACATTATAAATTCTGGATATCATAACAACATACAATTCGAAGGAAAAAGCCACCAATCTTTTTCTTTTCACTATATTATTTATTCCGATAAATTCTATAACCTAAACACACAAATTCTATAACTTACAACAATAACGCATGAGAAATTCCTCCCAGTGGGCATGGCTTTACATTGGTGATTCTCTATCATATGGTCTCGTAATTATTTAACGCTACAGTGCACTTTCTGGATAGGATGGTGGATCTTTTGCTATATCTCACACTTCGACTCCTCCAGACCGAGCGATACAAAAGGAACATGCATAACTCACTAACTCTGAAACTACCTTGCCACTCTCCCATGCAAACCACACATACCTAAATTACATGACATACACCACATTGCAACATGGAATACAACACAAGGAATAGTCACAACATTATCACTTTCAGCTTTCCCTCTTCAATTAGTATTCATCCCAGTTTCACACGATACTGCCCCACTTCGTAACTTTTTTTTTCCTACTACGAACTCTGGAGGATATATGCACGTCTTCCTGTGCAATGCAAGCCAAGTGGCGTTGCTGGATAGACGGCTGACTCATCTTGCTCCTCTCTCAGAGTTTGAATCTATCGTCACTCGGAATCGGAACACGCAAAGGTAATACTAAGATCATATTCATCTTTCCTACCACGAACTCTGGAGGATATGTGCACGTCTTCCTGTGCAATGCAAGCCAAGTGGCGTTGCTGGATAGACGGCTCACTCACCTTGCTTCTCTGTCAGAGTGTTATAGTTTGAATCAAGCGTCACGCGGAAACATAACACGCAAAGTAATATTAAGAACATATTCATCACCCACGCGAGTCCTCAACTAATACTATGGACGAGTACTTCCCTTTATCCTTTGTCTCATACACAGATTGAGACTCACACAGTACTCACCATGTGGAAGTACTTGTCTCTAATTTCAAGTCCTGCACACGCCATTTCTTAAATATTTCCAACTTATAGTACACACGCTAGTAATTCAGCTTAACTTAAGCACTCGGAAGTATTTCAACTTATAGCTACACGTGGTTTCATTGTGACCGTTGGTCACTTCCGAAGATTGCTACGAGCCCCTTAATATTACCTGCCTGACATTTAATTCTGCCCACAAAAGTTCCTGAAATAGAGAAATTATTATTCTAAACTACTCTTAAGTATTTTACATGCGTACCATGTCTCCACTCTTTTATCTTTACGGAGCACACCTAAGACAGGTCTTACCAACACTAGATCCAGCTGCAGAGTGCTGAAACATGGCCGTTCTTCAGGTCCTCTCGCACTTCTGCCGAAGTGGGGGAGCACCTTGCTACCATGTTGGTCAGCCACATTTCAGGCGCTGAAAGCTCCGGTAAATTTCATCTCTTTGGTTCCACCAAAGGTGGCCGAAAGCTCGCCTCAAAGATGATCATAATTCACATTCACTATCTGCGGTTAGCATACGACCATACATTCATTCATTTCACAGATCTCACCAAACTGGATGTAGGGATTTATTTTGTGGGAGTGCACATGTGATCAATTATATAAATAAATTGTCATTCTTTCCCACACTGGTATCCGGCTTCGCTGTATTAATTGAAATTGAGTTCCAATGTGATACATGTACCTTTGTGAACTGAGAACACATGCCATTACAGCGTGATTACCTGTAAATACCACATTAATGCAATAAATGCTCGAAATGATGTCCGTCAACCTCAATGCATTTGGCAATACCTGTAACGACATTCCTCTCAACAGCGAGTAGTTCGCTTTCCGAAATGTTCGCACATGGATTGACAATGCGCTGGCGCACGTTGTCAGGCGCTGTCGGTGGATCACGATAGCAAATATCCTTCAAATTTCCCCACAGAAAGAAATTCGGGGACGTCAGATCCGGTGAACGTGCGGGCCATGGTACGCTGCTTCGACGACCAATCCACCTGTCATGAAATATGCCTTTCAGTACCGCTTCAACCGCACGCGAGCTATATGCCGCACATACACCATGTTGGAAGTACATCGGCATTCTGTCATGCAGTGAAACATCTTGTATTAACATCAGTAGAACATTACGTAGGAAATCAGCATATATTGCATCATTTAGACCGCTATCGATAAAATGGGAGCCAATTATCCTTCGTCCCATAATGCCGCACCATACATTAAGCCGCCAAGGTCGCTGATGTTCCACTTGTCGCAGCCATCGTGGATTTTCCGTTGCCCAATAGTGCATATTGTGCCGATTTACGTTACCGCTGATGGTGAATGACGCTTCGTCGCTTAATAGAACGCGTGCAAAAAATCTCTCATCGTCCCGTAATTTCTTAGTTTGTCTGCTACTGATGTGCGGATTAGCCGCGACAGCATCTAAAATACCTAATTGGGCATCACCATTTGTTGCAGGTCGTGGTTGACGTGACTGAACACTTCCTGTTTCCTTAAATAACGTAACTATCCGGCGAACGCTCCGGACACTCGGATGATGTCGTCCAGTATACCGAACAGCATATATAGCACATGCCCGTTGGGCATTTTGAGCACAATAACCATACATCAACACGATATCGACCTTTTCCGCAATTGGTAAACGGTCCATTTTAACACGGGTAATGTATCACGAAGCAAATACCGTCCGCACTGGCGGTATGAGAGAGAGAGCTGGTCTGATGGGTATTTAACCCCTGTGTTCGAAGGACCGGATTTGTCTTGATCCCTGCCTTCTGTCTGATGACATGTGGTAACAAAATGATGGGATGATAGGGTCATGAGTGTATGTAGATGTTTGTTGTTTAAGTTTAAGTTTAAGTGAGTGTTATGATGTTTTTTATTTAATTGTATTTTTGTTTTGTATACTGTTTATCGTGGTATGTTGTAGTTTCTGGTGTTTGTCGTGATGGGAAATCTCGTTCTTGGGTCGGGTGGATTTTGTCCCAGATTTCTGATGAGTGGGTGGTTCGAATCCGTGGTTTGGTGGAAAAACTTTATGGACTTTCGTTGGATGATTTCCGGGATATTGAGTATGTTATGATTTGTGTATATGTCTCGGTTTGTCTGGTACCGGCTAGCATCAGCAGCAATTCTGAAGAATTTGTTCTGCACCCTTTGTACTTTTGTTATGTTGGTGTCTGCGGCCATTGACCAGATTTCAGAGCCGTAAGTGATGGCTGGTTCTATGATGGTTTTGAAAATCTTCTTTTTGGCGCGCATATTTATTCTGTTACCTTTAATGATGGGGTACAGTCTGAATATTGCTCCTGCAGCCTTGTTACAAATGTGTGTAACATGGTCTCTAAATGTCAACCTCTTGTCCAGCTTGATGCCTAGATACTTTATTGTGTCTGACCATGGAAGATTGTTATTTTTGAAGCGTATATGTAGGTTAGGAGGTATTCTTTTGAATGTGAATAGTATTGCTTGGGTTTTCTCCGCGTTTATTGTTATTTTCCATTGGTTAGCCCATTTCTGGATGGATTGTAGGTGTTGCTCTATTTTTGTGACTATATATTGTAGGTTTGAACTGCTGCGGTACACTGCAGTGTCGTCTGCAAATAATGACAAGTGTCCTCCCAGCTGTTTGGGGATATCATTTGTGTATATTGAGTAGAGGATGGGCCCCAGCACTGAGCCTTGCGGGACTCCAGCCTCTATGGATCTAGTGTTACTTGCCGCTCCTGGTACATGGACATAGAATGCTCTGTTGCGGAGAAAAGAAGCAATAATGTGGATGATGTGGTTGGGGCAGTTGTAGTGATGAAGCTTGTAAATAAGGCCCTGATGCCATACCTTATCGAATGCTTTTTCAATGTCAAGCAGGACTGCTCCAGTACTGTGTCTAATGTTCCTGGCCTGACATATGTGCTCGACGAGTCTGGTCACCTGGTGGATGGTACTGTGTTCTTCGCGGAATCCGAATTGTTCTGGGATGATTATGTTGTTATCCTTTAGGAATTTCTTCAGTTCCGTTTGAATGAGCTTTTCGAGGATTTTTCCTAGGAAGTCTAACAAGGAAATTGGCCTATAGTTTTGCGGAAATAATAAGTCCTTATTTGGCTTTGGTAATGTGATGATTCGGGCCTGTTTCCAAGCTTTGGGAAAGTAATTTAATCTTAAGCAAGCATTATATATTGATGTTAGATAATTGATAGTTGCTGGAGGTAGATGGTGTAGTAGTTGCGGTTTGATGGAATCTGGGCCTGATGCCTTCTTAGGATGTATGTTTCTGATGTGGTATGATATGGTTTCTGCGTTTATTGGATTGAAAGATGTTCTGATCGGGGCACTTAGGATGCGGTTTACCCTTCTGAGTACCATTTCCTGGTGGTCATCACTTTCGTCATCTACCGCTTCTGGTGCTTGGAATTGCCTTTCTAGCGAATCCGCCAGTGCTTCAGCTCGGTCTGTGGGGTCGTAGACTATTCCACGTTCCCCATGGAGCGGCTGTATAGATGTTTCGTTTAGTTTACGAGTTTTAAGAATTTTCCAGAATTTTTCCTGGTTCCTTTCTGCTTCTCGTAACGTTTCCTCCCATGCCTCGCTACGGTGGTTTTGGAGCTCTCTTTTGATCCTCCTGGCCAATTGTTCTGACTTTCGTCGGTCGGCTGGGTCCCTGTAGTTTTGCCATCTCTTTCTGGTGTTTCTTTTTTCCTCTATTAGGTTCCGGATGTGTGGGGGTAGTGTGTCTCTACCTGTGGTGTGGGTTATTGTTGTTGTAGATCTGTTGCTGCAATCCTTTATGATTGTGGTGATTTCTTCTATGGCTCTGTTGATTTGGGCTTTTGATTGAAGAGGAGGTAGTTCTGGAGTGTATGCTGTGAGTAGTTGGTTGTATTTTATCCAGTTTGTTGTGGATTCCTTGATGGTTCTGTTGTCATGAAAGTTGACCAGGTTTCCATTGATTTCTAATATTACGGGGTGGTGGTCTGAGTCCAAGTCGTTGACCACCTCGGTTGTCGTATTCCATGTCAGATTTTTTGATAGAAAAATATCCAGTATGTCTGGGCGGCATCTTGTGTCGTAGTGAATGTGTGTTGGCCTGTCTGGAGCTATGATGGAGATGTTCGGCTTGTTGTCCAGAAATCTACGGAGCGTTCTGCCATTGGTGTTTGTGGCATGACAATTCCAGGATCTGTGTTTAGCATTTAGGTCACCACCGATCAGAACATTTTGATGCATTTGGAAAAGGTTCTCAAGGTCTTGCGGACATATGCTCCTTCCTGTAGGTGGATTGTAAGCTGCTGCTATGGTAATGGTTTTGTTGAATAATCTTGTTTCAATTGCTGTTGATTCCATTCTAGTGAGATGAGGTGAGGTGATACGTCTGTGTACAATTTTGTTTTTGACCAGAATGGCTGTTCCTCCACCTGGTCTGTTCGGTCTGTCATTTCTGTGGACCACATAATTCCTGATTTTGAAGGTCTGGTTTGGTTGCAGGTGAGTCTCTGTGATGAGCGCAATGTCGATCTTTTGCTCATCTAGGAATTCCGCTAGAGTATGTTTTTGAGTTATAATGCCATTGGCATTCCAATTCATGATTTTTACTGCTTTATTTGCCGCCAAGAATGCTAACTGCGGCTTGAAATAAAATTGTGATTTTGGTGAAATTGTCCTGTGCTTGTCTTAGCTGCTCTGCTGCTGTCTTGATTGTGTTTAATATGTTTGGAATGTCAAATTGTGTGATGAAACCTAGAAGTTCTTTGATGTCTGAACCAATTCCTGATGCTGGTTGTGATGTGGGTTCGGAGGTGTTGCTGTTTTCTTCTGTTGTGGGGGTAGCGTTTGGTTGTGCCCATCCTCTTGTTTTCCGCAGTGCTGGAAAGTTTGTGGGATTGAGTTGTACTGTTTGTTTGGCTCTTTCCTCCTCCAGCCTGTTTTGTGCAGGGGTTTTCGCTTTCTTTCTCTCTTGCTGAGTCTGCAAGAGTTTTAAATATACTGGGCATTTTTTGAAGCTACTCGTGTGTTCTCCTTTGCAGTGGTAGCAAGTTGGTTTTGCTTCTGGTTTCTTTAGGCAGTCTGCTGTTTTGTGTTGTTGTCCGCATTTGACACAATTTGGACGAAGGGTGCAGTTACGCGACCCATGTCCATAACCCTGGCAATTGTGGCATTGGGTCAAACCCTGTGGACTTCGATATGTTTCAACTGTCACCTGCATGTGAAACATTGCTTTGAGGTCGTATATTCTTTTCGCCTCTTCGGTATTTTCAAGTGTAACTTGAAAGTGACGTAAAGTCACTTTTTTCTGAGTGTTCTCATCGAATGATGTCATGTGCGCTACTTTGATGACAGGTAAGTTGTGATCTAAGAGGACCTCATGAATGATCTTGGGGTCTATGGTTGGTAGTAGCTTTTTGATAACTACTTTCAATGGCTTAAAGGCGTGCATATCGTGTGTGTAGTATTGTATGTTGTTTTCGGTCAGATATCCCTTGAATGCTAGGAAATCATCTGGGTGTGAGAATTGATATGTGATTTCGTCACTGTGACTTCTAGTTTTGAGGTCCCCTTTCAGTTTGTTGCGGAGTGCTTTGACTATTTCCAGGTATTGGGATGTTTCCTTGACAACGATCGGCGGAATACGCAGTCTCTTTGTCTGGGTTGCTTGCTGTTTTTCCCCTGTTCTGGAATTTCCCGCATCGTTATCGGGCAGTAGTTCGAACTTGTTAGAGACGGGGATCTCGTACTCCATTTGTTCGTTGTTTTCGTCTTCTGAGTTGGGGGTGGGATCATCTGTTGAGTCCTGGGTTTTCTGGCGGTATGTTACGTGATACCACGTACTTATACGTTAGTGACTGTTACAGCGCCATCTATCACAAAGCGAAAGAAATGGTGCAACTAAAAGATTCATATTTCTTTACGTACTACACGCAACAAAAAATGAGGGTTCCTATTTACATAGAACGCAGTCGATATCCGTCTGACCTATGGTAGCACCATCTCCCGGGCCAACCATAGCGCCATCTGGTTTCCCTCTTCAAGTTTCGTTGTTTGTAGTTTTTTCGTTTGATGCTTATTTCGTGAGATATTTGGCCTGATTACTAAGTTACTGGCACTACAGTGCCAGATTATCAAGATTTCAGTGAGTTTGAAGAACGTGGTGTTATAGCTGGCGCACGAACGATGGGACACAGCATCTCCGAGGTTTCAATGAAGTGGGGATTTTCCTGTACAACCAGTTTACAAGTGTACGTGAGTAACAGGAATCCGGTAAAACATCAAATCTCCGACATGCGGCTGGAAAAAGATTCTGCAAGAAGGGGCCAAAGACGATTGAAGAGAATCGTTCAACTTAAGTGCAATCCTTCCGCAAATCGCTGCAGATTTCAATGCTGGGGCATCAACAAGTGTCAGCGTGCGAACCATTCACCGAGACATCATCGATATGGGCTTTCCGTGCCGATGACCCACTCGTGTACCCTTGATGACTGCACGACACAAAGCAGTTTTCCTCGCCCGGACCCGTCAACACCGAAATTAGACTGCTGATGACTGGAAACATGTTGCCTGGTCGGACGAGTCTCGTTTCAAATTGTATCGATCGGATGGATGTCTACGAGTATGGGGAAAACTTCATAGATCCGTGGACCCTGCAAGTCAGCGGAGGACTGTTCAAGCTGGTGGAGGCTCTGTATAGATGTGGGGCGTCTGCAGTTGGAGTGATACGGGACCCCTGATACCTCTAGATACGACTCTGACGGATGGCACGTACGTAAACATCCTGTCTGACCACCTGCATCCATTCACGTCCATTGTGCATTCCAACGGGCAATTCCAGCAGGACAATGTGAAACCCCACACGTCCAGAATTGCTACAGAGTGGCTCCAGGAACACTCTTCTGAATTTAAACACTTCGGCTGGCTACTAAATTCCCCAGACATGAACATTATTGAAAACATCTGTGATGCCTGGCAACGTGCTGTTCAGAAGAAGTCTCCACCCCCTCGTACTCTTACCGATTTATGGACAGCCCTGCAGAATTCTTGGTGTCAGTTTCTTCCAGCACAACTTCAGGCACATTAGTCGAGTCCATACCGCGTCGTGTTGCGGTACTTCTGCGTGCTCGCGGAGGCCCTACACGATATTAGGCACGTGAACCAATTTCTTTAGCTCTTCAGTGTATAATTATTGAGTGACTACAAGAAATGACAGATAAGCATATATACAATAACATAAAGTACAGGTAAGCAGAATACATAATAACTTACTGCTAGAATCGTACAGTACCATATTTACAATTTTACAATTAAAGTGTTCACTCCTGCCCCAATCGCATTCTTTGCGAGAGACTTGGCAGTAGTTATGGCACAACCAAATTTTCTAATGGCCACGCCGCATTTAGAAAAAGCAACAAACTGAAGCAAGCTGACTTCCGTTATCCCATCACTCACTACCACTCACACTGTAATTTGTTTGGCCAAACTCTCACCAGCACTGCTTGCCCATAGCAAATATGACCGCAAAAGCACACCTCTCTTTGTGCTGTGCAGTGTATTCCCATAACCATGTACGGCATTATTCCCCATGAGTAAGTATAAGTTGCCGTCCTCTCCTGGACGTGGACAAGAAGACACCATCTGCTACACCAGGTTCACTATGTTTGTGCTACAACTGGCCATGCGCTATGTTGAAAATTGCAGTACAATGCTGCTACTTTCACGCTGCTCGTGGTTCCATGGCATTCTCCTCTCCAGGGTTTTCCTTGCTTAGTGGGCCGGCCACAGTGGCCAAGCGGTTCTAGGCGCTTCAGTCTGGAACCGCGCGACCGCTACAGTCGCAGGTTCGAATCCTGCCTCGGGCATGGATGTGTGTGGTGTCCTTAGGCTAGTTAGGTTTAAGTAGTTCTAAGTTCTACGGGACTGATGACCTCAGAAATTAAGTCCCATAGCGCTCCGAACCATTTTTTGAACCTTGCTTAGTGACCATTCACGAAATCAGTTCACTCTGCCACGACACCCCCCAGTATTACAGAGGCCCTTGGTCAGCCATGTCGATGCGAGGCCAGGTCTGACCGGCATGTCAACAAGGCTCTCTGATGCCATCCCATGACTAATGTGCTGCTGCCCACATTTTTGAACCTTGCTTAGTGGCCATTCACGAAATCAGTTCACTCTGCCACGACACCCCTTGGTCAGCCATGGCGATGAGAGGCCAGGTCTGACCGGCATGTCAACAAGGCCCTCTGATGCCATCCCATGACTAATGTGCTGCTGCCCACATTTTTTGAACCTTGCTTAGTGGCCATTCACGAAATCAGTTCACTCTGCCACGACACCCCCCAGTATTACAGAGGCCCTTGGTCAGCCATGGCGATGCGAGGCCAGGTCTGACCGGCATGTCAACAAGGCCCTCTGATGCCATCCCATGACTAATGTGCTGCTGCCCACATTTTTTGAACCTTGCTTAGTGGCCATTCACGAAATCAGTTCACTCTGCCACGACACCCCCCAGTATTACAGAGGCCCTTGGTCAGCCATGTCGATGCGAGGCCAGGTCTGACCGGCATGTCAACAAGGCCCTCTGATGCCATCCCATGACTAATGTGCTGCTGCCCACATTTTTTGAACCTTGCTTAGTGGCCATTCACGAAATCAGTTCACTCTGCCACGACACCCCTTGGTCAGCCATGGCGATGCGAGGCCAGGTCTGACCGGCATGTCAACAAGGCCCTCTGATGCCATCCCATGACTAATGTGCTGCTGCCCACATTTTTTGAACCTTGCATAGTGGCCATTCACGAAATCAGTTCACTCTGCCACGACACCCCTTGGTCAGCCATGGCGATGCGAGGCCAGGTCTGACCGGCATGTCAACAAGGCCCTCTGATGCCATCCCATGACTAATGTGCTGCTGCCCACATTTTTTGAACCTTGCTTAGTGGCCATTCACGAAATCAGTTCACTCTGCCACGACACCCCCCAGTATTACAGAGGCCCTTGGTCAGCCATGGCGATGCGAGACCAGGTCTGACCGGCATGTCAACAAGGCCCTCTGATGCCATCCCATGACTAACGTGCTGCTGCCCACATTTTTGAACCTTGCTTAGTGGCCATTCACGAAATCAGTTCACTCTGCCACGACACCCCTTGGTCAGCCATGGCGATGAGAGGCCAGGTCTGACTGGCATGTCAACAAGGCCCTCTGATGCCATCCCATGACTAATGTGCTGCTGCCCACATTTTTTGAACCTTGCTTAGTGGCCATTCACGAAATCAGTTCACTCTGCCACGACACCCCCCAGTATTACAGAGGCCCTTGGTCAGCCATGGCGATGCGAGGCCAGGTCTGACCGGCATGTCAACAAGGCCCTCTGATGCCATCCCATGACTAATGTGCTGCTGCCCACATTTTTTGAACCTTCCTTAGTGGCCATTCACGAAATCAGTTCACTCTGCCACGACACCCCCCAGTATTACAGAGGCCCTTGGTCAGCCATGGCGATGCGAGGCCAGGTCTGACCGGCATGTCAACAAGGCCCTCTGATGCCATCCCATGACTAATGTGCTGCTGCCCACATTTTTTGAACCTTGCTTAGTGGCCATTCACGAAATCAGTTCACTCTGCCACGACACCCCCCAGTATTACAGAGGCCCTTGGTCAGCCATGGCGATGCGAGGCCAGGTCTGACCGGCATGTCAACAAGGCCCTCTGATGCCATCCCATGACTAATGTGCTGCTGCCCACATTTTTTGAACCTTGCTTAGTGGCCATTCACGAAATCAGTTCACTCTGCCACGACACCCCCCAGTATTACAGAGGCCCTTGGTCAGCCATGGCGATGCGAGGCCAGGTCTGACCGGCATGTCAACAAGGCCCTCTGATGCCATCCCATGACTAATGTGCTACTGCCCACATTTTTTGAACCTTGCTTTGTGGCCATTCACGAAATCAGTTCACTCTGCCACGACACCCCCCAGTACTACAGAGGCCCTTGGTCAGCCATGGCGATGCGAGGCCAGGTCTGACCGGCATGTCAACAAGGCCCTCTGATGCCATCCAATGACTAATGTGCTGCTGCCCACATTTTTTGAACCTTGCTTAGTGGCCATTCACGAAATCAGTTCACTCTGCCACGACACCCCCCAGTATTACAGAGGCCCTTGGTCAGCCATTGCGATGCGAGGCCAGGTCTGACCGGCATGTCAACAAGGCCCTCTGATGCCATCCCATGACTAATGTGCTGCTGCCCACAGTGCTCTCCGGCACCCAGCCCTGGTGCGAAGTGATATTACTTCTTACGCAAATCACCGGTGACTGCTTCTCGTGACATTTTCTTGGGTTTTCCTCGCCGGTGTACGACATGCCTGGCCAGTGCACCACGCCTTCCCTCATCGCCATCCCACAGATTGGCAGCTGTTGCCCACAGTGGCCTCTGGTACAGCCTCAAGTCGGTCTCGCCACTTACTCTCGGTACTGCTGAGTGGCTTCCTCCCTGTCGCGCTGCCACAGACCAGTTCATCATGGCGCTGGCTTCACCACTTGCCAAGATAAACGCCGTTCTGTTGCGATTTGTCGGACCCGCACAGGCGCGACCATCTGGGTGGGTGAGAAAACGAACGTTGCCACTAAATTTTAGCTGTGGGAAAACTGGACAGTACACACGTGGTCACCACCCTTGCAATTAATGCCATCAGGCTGCCAAGCGGGCACAGATGGTATGGATGTCGAATTGTTTATTGAAGGAGTGTCATTATAAGATTAAAAAGAGAGCATCTGCGTAAACAACTACTTTTGCTGCCTAGTAACTGAAGCCCATGGTCAAACAGAGCACACTTTCTGAGAATATTTGTGGCAGACAAAGCGCCTCACTGTTGTGTACAAAAAAATGAAATATTGTTAGAATGTTGTATTTTGTACGTATAATATTGTTTTAGAGTGATGTAGATATGAGAAATACTGAGTTTGAGCAAAATGATTAAGTAATTTCCACAACAATATTTTTCATTAAGATTTTCACTCTGCAGCGGAGTGTGCGCTGATATGAAACATCCCCCAGGCTGTGGCTAAGCCATGTCTCCGCAGTATCCTTGCTTTCAGGAGTGCTAGTTCTGCAAGGTTCGCAGGAGAGCTTCTGTAAAGTTTGGAAGGTAGGAGACGAGATACTGGCAGAAAGAAATCTGTAAGGACCGGCCATGAGTCGTGCTTCGGTAGCTCAGATGGTAGAGCACTTGCCCGCGAAAGGGAAAGGTCCCGAGTTCGAGTCTCGGTCGGGCACACAGTTTTAATCTGCCAGGAAGTTTCATATTTTTCATTATTTTAAAGGTGGTAGGGATAGAGATAAAAAGCTGACATTTTGAGAATATGTGCATTTTTATGTAAAACTAGGGTGTAGGAGGTTTGATAAATTTATCTGCAATACATTTCAAAAGCGAATCATGAGATAAAAAGGCAGAAATTCGGAGTAGATTATCCTATAATTCAATACAAGTCAGAATATAAAATATGCAGCATTATATTTCATATAAGGAGTAATCACAATGGACCAAATTGCGGTGGATTTAATGGATTTTACAAAGGTACAGCGATAACGAAACAGACCACAGAGTAGATACCATTCAAGGTTACACTGAAACAGTCACAATTGTTATAGTAAAATATAAAGATACAATTAAAGAGAAAAGTTATTCTAGCATAGAATTACAATAGGAAAAGTTACATAGGCAACACGATATCAGATGCAGTTATTAGTAGTTTAAGAAGCAGAGAGGTAGCTTTTTAAGGCGCTTTAAAGCGACAGTTCGGTTTCACGGTACGTCCTAGACAGAGCCGAGACTAAAGAAGCAACACCGAAGTTGCCTCGTGGTTCATTCGTTCAGTGTCTTTCGCCGAGGTCGCTGTCAAACGTGTCAGTGCTGAGCTCTACTAGGAAGTGCGGTGGGATGTTATCAGCAATGGGGAACGCGATCCATCGAATGTCTGTAGGCGGACATCCTCGAGAAACCTCGAGAAACTTTAAGATTGCACCTTTACAGAAGTGGTAGAAGTAAAATTTCGAGTGAACTGCAAAACTTGACATGTCTCACAAGCTGCGACATTGTCGCGAATAAAAGAGTGACACGTATATACAATAAGTTTCCTTTAATTTACGTCTATGGTCACAAACTTTTTGTTAACAAATTACCGGTTTCGGCTTCTTTATATTGTTATATGTGGTTTCTTTAGCGATTTGTTTTATGGTTTTTTAATGTTACCCTGTGCAATATCTAAGGTGTTTATTATTTGTCATTATCTAGAATATTGGCACTAGAGCATATGTCAACTACTGTTTCTTCACTCTTCCTGTTTTTAACAATCTTACTTTTGTCGTGTTCTATTTCATTGCTTTTTATTACTGTAATGCCTTTTATGCCTCATAAGCTCATTACAGACTTCAACTATTGTATCCCCCTTTATTTTCGCCGTTCAGCTAATTATTGAAAACTAGCGTATGCCGACATTAGCGACATATGGTGAACTTCCAACACAAACGTCTTGGGGCTACTGTACGGTAGTTTGTTTTGAATTATAGTGCTACTCACAACATGACTCGGGCATATGATGTTATTTAAATATATTTGACGATGCTGGTGCTGATTCTGCATTTAACATTTGACGATGCCGCTATGGTTGCAGTTCATTAGGACTTTTCTTTTATAAAACAGGTATGCCTCTTCATACTTAAAGTGCACAAATGCATGTATTTGTCAGTAGAATTTTCATTGTGGTCTATTTATTGTTTTTAAGCTGTAGACAATCCGTGAGTGTATTTATGTTTTTTCCCATTTTTTGCTCCAGATCTGATGATGGTCATTATAGACCGAAACCGGTAATCTGTTAAAATACAGTTTGTGACCATAGACCTAAATTAAAGGAAACTTATTGACATGTCTCGTTCGTTTCGGTCTAATATGATTTGTGCGCTGCCCGTAGTATTCAAATTCCGCGTTGCAAGTCGAATATTAAAATTTATCACTCTTAGGCGAGCGACAAACAGTACTTTTGATTTAATTTCAGAAGAGTAAAGAGTTTTGGGCTCTGAACTGTGCCAAGTGCTGTTTAGAATAGTAAAAATGGATGTGCTTAGTAAAAGACTTTGTGTGTGTGAAAGAACAGATTATGACTTTATTTTTCAGTTTAGGCGAGCTGAAATGCGGACAAGAGGGATGCAGATTGCATCAAATATTAGGCTACATTCTGGATTCTTAGCAAAGTAATTTACAAGCCCTTGTCGCGTAGTCGTAGAGATGACATAACAAACACGTCGCCCCACAAATCGCATGGTTTAAAGTGTGTACCAAGTTTTTCGACGGTTTTGCTGCAAAATAGGGTTAGCAGAAATCATACAGGCACCTCTCACTATTAAACTATTTTCTGTTTGCGTTCTAGTAGTGGCGCTTTTTCTTGAATGTGGCCATTCAAAACTTGAAATAGCCCTAACCAGCAAATACTTGCTCCCTGGCGAGAGCCCTTCCATGTGAATATACAGACCTTCAGTCAATAATAACAGCTTAAATAAGTTGTAATTTCAGCTGGTTCAGCGTAATCACAGGCCTACTGATAGCGGCCACACTGCCTGCTTTCTTCGGCCTACGACCATCTGCTTGCCTTCCAAACTGGTACTGCAGCGCTATCATGATGGCGGTGTCGGCGTGTGTGTGTACTGAAACGACTTCTGAAGAAGCGAGTACGAGCAGCTCTCATTTGCTCGTGTACATCGTGCCCAAACCAAACTTTATTATTCGGCTGTCCTCCACCCAACCCCCCCCCCCTCCCACCCCCTTACGCGAAACTACACTATTCGGTACCATTAGTGTGAACACCTATCAAAAGGCCGAATAACCACCTTTTGCACCGCGACGTGCAGGAAGAGAGTCACTGAGGTTCTGGAAGGTACCGACAGTGATCTGGAGTCATGCCGACTCCCGTGCGTGGCCAGCTATGTTTTTTTGTCGCGGATCCGTGGCGCGTACAGCCTGACCGACACGGCCTCACAGATTGCTGACTGGATTTAAATACGGGATTCTGGGTGGCAATGGAGCACAGTAAACTCATCCTGGCGCTCTTTGAACCACGCACGTCCACTGCGAGCAGCGTGACATGTTGTGTCGTCCTGCTGGTAGGTGCACTCTTGCCGAGGAAAAACAAACAACGTGTAGACGTCCCTAAAGAAAGATTCATAACTCTGTTGATCCGTTGTGCCTTCCAAAATGTCGAGATAGCCCAGGGAATGCCGCGAAAATATTCCCCGGGTCATAACTCTCCATCTTCCAGCCTGGATCCTTTCGACGACTGTTGCAGCGTGTTTGCTTTTAGACGTCTCACGCCGAACACGCCAGCGGCCATGTGTTCGAAGGAACACAAAACACGATTCATCTGTAAACGCTACCTGTTCCCACTCAGGGGCGTCCAGTTACGGTATTCGCGTGCAAATTCCAGCCTTTGTCGCCAACGAACAGCAGTCACCATGAGTGCATGAGCCAGGCGCCTGCTGCAAAGTCCATACGCAGCAAATTTCGCTGCACGGTCGTTGAGGAGACGTTGTTGCTGGCTCCCTGTTTCATCTGGGTGGTCAGTTAACAGCTGCACGTTTCTTCGCCCGTACACATCTCCGCAGCCGTTTTTCACACCTGTCGTCCATGGCGCCGATTTTGGATAGCGCCGTTTTGCCACGCTCAGTATACTTTAAACACGGTGGCACGCGTGCATTTTTACAAAGATAGTCATTTTGGAAATGCTTCCACCCTTGGATCGAAACCCAATGATCATTCCCTTTAGGAGGCCAGATAAATCGCTCCGTTTCCGCATTACGAAAACTGCTACCTTGTTTTCCATGTCTCACCGGCATGCTTTATACGCTCTCCATTGCTTGTTCTGTCAATTGCCGTTTGTGAGCGGTTACCGCATGTTGACGTCGAACATAGGCGGTGGTCACGTTAACGTGATTGGACTGTGTGGTTGCCTCGCTCAATCATTCGCCCGTCTGAAAGTCCCTTTACACTAGCGACATTCTTGTCTCGACCGACTACCCGTGGCAAGCGAGCCTAGCACAGCGCCCCTAGCGTTTTATTCGTGGATTGATCCCTGCGGTGAAAACGAGGTTGTGAGGGCCGTCCTTTTTACGAGAAAATCGAAATTTAGGGACAGCATGTGGGAACAAGCAATAACAATAGAGTTCATTAAAGACCAAAGAAAAATTCATAGTGGAAGTTTTTGACAAATTTGGCAAATTCTGCACACTCCTGAGTGCAGAAACAATAGGAAACGTGTCGTACCAACATTTGACAACATCTACATTTACCTGCTAGAGAGAATATATACTTGCAAACACGCCAAAAAATGAAACTTCCTGGCAGATTAAAACTGTGTGCCCGACCGAGACTCGAACTCGGGACCTTTGCCTTTCACGGGCAAGTGCTCTACCAACTGAGCTACCGAAGCACGACTCACGTCCGGTACTCACAGCTTCACTTCTGCCAGTATCCGTCTCCTACCTTCCAAACTTTACAGAAGCTCTTCTGCGAACCTTGCAGAACTAGCACTCCTGAAAGAAAGGATATTGCGGAGACATGGCTTAGCCACAGCCTGGGGGATGTTTCCAGAATGAGATTTTCACTCTGCAGTGGAGTGTGCGCTGATATGAAATTTCCTGGCAGATTAAAACTGTGTGCCCGACCGAGACTCGAACTCGGGACCTTTGCCTTTCGCGGGCAAGTGCTCTACCAACTGAGCTACCGAAGCACGACTCACGTCCGGTACTCACAGCTTCACTTCTGCCAGTATCCGTCTCCTACCTTCCAAACTTTACAGAAGCTCTTCTGCGAACCTTGCAGAACTAGCACTCCTGAAAGAAAGGATATTGCGGAGACATGGCTTAGCCACAGCCTGGGGGATGTTTCCAGAATGAGATTTTCACTCTGCAGCGAAGTGTGCGCTGATATGAAACTTCCTGGCAGATTAAAACTGTGTGCCCGACCGAGACTCGAACTCGGGACCTTTGCCTTTCGCGGGCAAGTGCTCTACCAACTGAGCTACCGAAGCACGACTCACGTCCGGTACTCACAGCTTCACTTCTGCCAGTATCCGTCTCCTACCTTCCAAAAACTTTACAGAAGCTCTTCTGCGAACCTTGCAGAACTAGCACTCCTGAAAGAAAGGATATTGCGGAGACATGGCTTAGCCACAGCCTGGGGGATGTTTCCAGAATGAGATTTTCACTCTGCAGCGGAGTGTGCGCTGATATGAAACTTCCTGGCAGATTAAAACTGTGTGCCCGACCGAGACTCGAACTCGGGACCTTTGCCTTTCGCGGGCAAGTGCTCTACCAACTGAGCTACCGAAGCACGACTCACGTCCGGTACTCACAGCTTCACTTCTGCCAGGATCCGTCTCCTACCTTCCAAACTTTACAGAAGCTCTTCTGCGAACCTTGCAGAACTAGCACTCCTGAGAGAAAGGATATTGCGGAGACATGGCTTAGCCACAGCCTGGGGGATGTTTCCAGAATGAGATTTTCACTCTGCAGCGGAGTGTGCGCTGATATGAAACTTCCTGGCAGATTAAAACTGTGTGCCCGACCGAGACTCGAACTCGGGACCTTTGCCTTTCGCGGGCAAGTGCTCTACCAACTGAGCTACCGAAGCACGACTCACGTCCGGTACTCACAGCTTCACTTCTGCCAGTATCCGTCTCCTACCTTCCAAACTTTACAGAAGCTCTTCTGCGAACCTTGCAGAACTAGCACTCCTGAAAGAAAGGATATTGCGGAGACATGGCTTAGCCACAGCCTGGGGGATGTTTCCAGAATGAGATTTTCACTCTGCAGCGGAGTGTGCGCTGATATGAAACTTCCTGGCAGATTAAAACTGTGTGCCCGACCGAGACTCGAACTCGGGACCTTTGCCTTTTGCGGGCAAGTGCTCTACCAACTTTTTTTTTTTTTTTTGTGCCCGACCGAGACTCGAACTCGGGACCTTTGCCTTTCGCGGGCAAGTGCTCTACCATCTTTTTTTTTTCTTTTTTTTTATAGTATTTATGAGTTCTAGGCTGCCGTTGCGCAATATAAGAAAAGAAAGGAAATGTCTTCTTGAGGTGCACAAAAGACTATCACATCATTGTCGAAAGGAAGAAGGAAAATGTTGAGAGAAAAATGGGAAGGAAAAAAAAAATGCCTTCTGCATTAGTGAGCATCTGAATAGTATCTTAAAATTCCGGCAAGAAGTAAAGTCCCAGGAAGCAAATAGGATTCAGATATACAGGCAACTGGCAACCTCTACTATCCAAATATTGTATTTGAAGCATTTAACCGTTAATTATGATTTTCAGCATATTTCCAAATATCCTCCTGTAGTCACAATGTTGGCTTATTTTAAAGTGTTCAATTTCTATGTAAGAATAATAGTCTAGAAAAGTAGCATGCCTATTCTGCATAATAATCCATGCTGTGTTGCCCATGATCCACGTTGTAGCGTTGTTTTTTGCTCGTGGATACCTCAGTTTTTGTGGCTGAGTGATCTCTAAAAGTTCTACACCACTGGGCGTCGTACGGTCTATCACTGACAATCGTTGACGAAGAAAGGTTGTAATTTCTTCGGCATGTCCGCAAGTGAACCTATGAAGGAGCGTATCGACTCTTCCGCATGCGTCACAGTTGGGCGTTGCTTGAAGGCCTATTTTATGTAGCTTTTCATTCGTTGCTACTTTATCGTTGACTGTGAGATACCAGTCTGCTATGACGCGTGATGGTAACATGTCGTTGTGCACATTCCGCCATATTATACTCCAATGTATATGTGGATATTTTTCTTCGAGACGATTCCTGTGGTTTGTTGTCATGAGAAGGTCATAAAGCTTCCTGTTCGTCAGGCTTCCGGTATCGACGATGTTGTGTCGAATGTAGCTCATTTCCATGTAGTATAGTCGCACATGTCGGTAAGAAAGTGGAATGCCGGCGATATTAACGGGTGGGTCCAAGCTATGAGGTTTCCACCGCTGAATGAGGTTTCTGATGAGACTGGTCTTCCGGGTACGAAACTCCTTCCTGATGCGATTTAGGAGCAGGGTGACACATTTTTTGTGTACTTTAATGAGGTTAAGGCCACCCTTGGACGAAGGTAAGGTGAAGGTATCGAACTGAACTTTGAAAATATGCCCCCTAAAAATAAACCAACATAACGCTTGTTGTATACTCTTGGCTAGGTGATCGGAGATTGGAAGAATTTGCGCCAAATAATTCATCTTGCTCGTAATGGCGATCTCGATGGTCTTAACTTTCTGTAGTATGTTCAAGTCACGGTCGGAGTGAAGCATCAAAGCAGCACGTAATTTATGAAGCATGTGTGACCAGTTCTTCGTCAGGAATTTGTCTGGTTTGGCTTCAAAAGTAACACCGAGGGTTGTGTGAGAATCCTTTACCTTGCACCAGGTAACATGGGATATGTCTCCGATACCGCCACCGATTTGCAAAACTGTGGTTTTAGTTCTATTGAGTATTGCTCCTGAAAGAAACGTGAATGTTTGTAGAAGAGTTGCTGCTGACAGAAGTTGTTGCGATGATGACACACTTACGCATATATCGTCAGCATACGCAATGCATGGGATAGTGACAGACTCGACGCTAAGCCCGATCCCGCTATGCACTAAGTTGTTCAGTAGCGGCTCTACTGCAATGGCGTACAAAATCATTGAGAGAGGACATCCTTGGCGGATGGACTGCTCGATGGAAACTTCTTTTGTAAAATGGCCATTAATGAGAATCCGTGAAGAGGCGTTTGTAGTAAGTTTGCGAATTAATTCTATGAGATGAGGTCCAAATCCTACTTTCTTCATGCTTTGAAAGAGGAAATCATGACGTACACGGTCATAAGCCTTCTCAAAATCTAGAAAGATCAGAGCGCCCTGTTCTTTCGTTTCAGCATATGAACAGATGATGTCCCTCAAATCGCAGGCAGCTGAGATTGCACTTCGACCTTGCACTGCACTATACTGGTAACTGCCTAAAACCTTGTACATAACGGTTTGCATCCTTAGCTTAATCGATCTGGTGATGATTTTGAAGTCGACATTCAGGAGTGTGATGGGTCGCATGGTTTCAACCTTCCGGCTGTTCCCTTTTTTCGGTAAGGGCAGGATGATACCTTCCGTAAATGCCTTGGGTATGACTTCCAGGTGCCAGAGTTCATTCGCTATCTCGAGGAGTGTCGGACCGAGGACGTTCCAGTATCGCTGGTAAAACTCAGCGCTGAGACCATCAGGTCCTGGTGATTTCCCTTTCTTTGCACTGTGAACCGCCAGTCGGATTTCGTCCTGTGTGAAAACAGATTCCAACTTTGCATTATCCTGTTGTGACAAGCGACAGCTCAAGGTCCTAAGAAAATCCTCGCACGAGCGTTCATCAACGAGTTGCTTCTTGTAAAGTTGACTATAATAGTCGTAGACATGCGAGATGATGTCACGTTGCTTCGTGATGGCATTCTCAGCGTCATCAACGACGGCTTCAATCAACATGGCTTTACACCGTTTCGTCGTTCTCAGGATGTGATACAGAGAGGCCCGTTCTTCGGCGGCAACGTCCTTAGGGTGGGCTCGCACGATGATGCCATGCATGCGTTGGCGTTGTACCGAAGTGATTTTCGCTTTATATCGTTTGATCTTGACGTCGATGTCTCGAGAAGGATTGTTAGTGCGACTGTACAGTTCTCTCAAACAGCGATAATAAAATTCAATAGTCTGTTTCTGCCAAAAGCTTTTTTGTCGGGCGTAGCTCATGACGGTCAGGCGTAATTTAGGCTTAGCACACTGAATCCACCACTGTAGAACGCTAGCGTAACGACGTCGGTGCCGCTGGAGCTGTTGCCACGTTAAGTTCACCTCCTCTTCAAGTTGGGCATCCTGCAGAAGGCTGACATTCAATTTCCAGTAGCCCTTCCCGCGGTAAATTGGCTGGCGGTGTAGGTTGAGGTAACACTGATATGCACAATGGTCGGAGATATTGACAGGAGCTATGTCACAGTTCACAGTGTGTCGCTGAAGGGCATCGGACACATAGATCCTATCCAGCCGACTGGCAGAATGACTGGTTACGAAGGTGTACGCTACCCGTTCACCGTGCAGTTGTTCCCATGTATCGTGAAGACGCATGCCATGAATTAAGTGTTCAAGTTCGATACATCTGTTCGTGTTAGGAGTTTGGTCTCTGTCATTGAGCACACAATTGAAGTCACCACCAAGGATCAGATGTTCACGATAACCGCTAAGAAGAATGGGAACCTCGGTTTTATAAAATTTTGCACGATCTCTCTTATGAGTGCTACCTGAGGGGGCGTGCACGTTAACAATATGCACACCATTCACTCTAAGAGAAATGCCACGACCACTGAGCAGCCGCTGCACATCCGTAAAGGGTATACCGTCTCGCAAAAGGATGGCAGTGCCTACTGCATCCTGAAGATTGATGTTATCAATAAGAACGTAACCGGGCACTTCTAAGGCTGTGACTACCTCCTGTAGGAGGGCAATGTCAACGCTGGTACCATACAAGAAATCATTGAGCGAACGGAGTTTCACCGCACTTTGAATTCTATTGACGTTAAGTGTGGTAATGTTGTAGGTTTTGGCTGTCACCCATGATGGTTCAGAGGACAATGAGCTGCGAGTTTCGCATCATCCTTCTCTCCGGCTTTGAACCAAACTCGTTGGTAACGTTTGGAGTACGAAACGAAATGTCAAAACCAATAACGGACCAGGGAGGGGAAGGTCGAAGCGCGATGGTCATGCGCGAGAGCAGCTACTGCTGCATCTTCTCGTTCTGCTGCCACCACGGCTCATTGCTGTCGGGGTGCTGCGCGGTGCGCGCGCCGCCCTGCCCGCCACCGCCGGCTGAGTCTGTCAACGTGGTCGCATCCGCCTGGCCACCACGTGGGGCTGCGACTGACGTCAGCGAGTTCCTGCGAGATCGCTGCTGCAGCTGCTCGCTGCTCTGCTCGCTCTTCCTCTTGGCCGTTACGGTGCTCTGATCCCTTTCAGCGCTCAGTAGTGCCTTCAGGTGTTTGGTTTGTTCACGAATGCGTTCTTGCCTCGCGGTGTCCTCGCAGCGCACGTGGCAAGAAGATTGAGGTTCAGTCTCGCTGCCACTTTCTGACATGTGCACGGGTCCTAAATCATTCGACTTTTCCTCTTTGCTACTATTCCCTTTGCTTCTCCTTCGGCGGCCTTTCTTCGTGTCTGCTACAGTCTCTACCGATAGGGGTGGTTCAGGCAAACTGATCTGCACCCACTCCTGTATCTCACACGGCTTAGTTTCAGAGGTGGCTGGCGCATCGTTGGTATCCAGCGGTAACTGCCCCGGTGAGGATGACGGTGCCGAATCGACGTCCGTCCTACCGCGAATGTCTTTGGCACTGCATTCCACCTGAACTGGCACCTCCGCCTCGCTGACATGTTCCGGCTGGTACAGTCCCCGCGACCACCTCACTCAATAGTGGTACTAGCTTTTCACTACCGTCTGCAGGACGTTCCCGTGGAAGTTGAAATGGACGTCTACGTGTACAGTTCATCCGCAGATGTTCAGTTGAATGGCAGATCGAACAGGTAGGGGGTTGACCAATGTAAGTTACCTGTGCACGACAGCCGCCAATGGCAACATACGAAGGTATATGCTTTTTCAAATCTACACGTACACTGCGCACCCCGCTGTTAACTTGGTAGCGATAGGCACTCGACCATTTTTCATTTGTAACTGACAAAACAGCGCCGTACAGTGACAGAGAACGGGCAATCAGATCATTAGGGCACTCAGGTGGCACATTAAATACCCTGACGGTTCTTACTCCGTATCCCGAAGGCACGATTTGGACATTACTAATACTGCCATCATTATGACAGAATGGTCTCACACCAACATGCTCCTCAGCGAATTTCTCGTAAGTGTCACTCGAAATAAATTTGATAAATAACGAGTACTGCACAAAGTCCAACTGGAATGTGTCGACTATATCTTCAGGCAATTTCAAATCCCCAAAGATCCACTCATGAATTTCAAACGCCGTCGGTCGCAAGGCAGCGCGATCGAAAACACACTGAACGCTGTTCGCTCTGTTAATTGTCGACATCTTACTTACAACAGTTATACAGAAACCAACGTTAACAGCGCTCGCACACGCTGCTCAGCTCGCCACCACAGCACTGCTCGCGACGTAAACACTGGCCCGCGCTACCGCCCGTCACCGCACGATGTGCACTGGCCGAGTGCCGGAACACGACTGGGGTACTGAGCTACCGATATTCTGGCTTTAGCCGTCGCCGCGGTCGGACGTGCTTGTTGTTTACTCCGCGTACGTTAGCGCTATCGCCGGTGTTTGGTGTTTACGTGAAGTTAGCTGTACATTTTCGCTGTTATTTTTTGAGTGGTGTCTCTGATAAGTGTTTTTATAGTGCTTTCGTCCGTTCCACGTCTCGTGCTTCGCCGCAATTTCGGTTGTTGCCGGAATTTCGTCGGAACCGACGACCATGTCTGACACCATCAGGAAGAATACTTTAGTCTTCTCGTTCGAGAAAGAAACACGGCCGGTCCAACCCACTGCGCTGGAAATCCACGATTGGCTGACTGAGGTAATCGGTATAAATTCTGACTCTGTTCATACCACGCAATTAGATGCTGAAAAATACTGTGTTTTTGTTAAATTTCTGAACTCAGTGACAGTCGATAAGTTGCTTGCAAAATGGGGTAATTCCGTCGAATTTGTTCATCGAGACGGTTCAAAAAGTAATGTCTCTGTACGAAAAGCTGATATCATGTACACCAATGTCAGGATTTTGAATGTTCCAATTGAAATTGATAATCAGTTGATCAAGGACGCTCTATCTAAATATGGCGAAGTTAAATCTATCTATAACGAAAGATGGTCGAAGCTATACAAGATACAGTGTTTTAATGGCATTAGATCCGTTGAAATGGAGGTGAAAGCCAACATTCCGTCCCATATATCCGTTGCAGGCCATAAAGCACATGTTGTGTATTCTGGTCAGGAGCGCACGTGCAATATTTGCAATGAGACAGGTCATTTCCGACAAGATTGTCCGCGCCGTGTTTTTGTCCTTCGGAACAATCTAACACAGCGTCAAAAACTGACCCTCAGCGATGTCTTACCAAATAGCACTTCCCTTCTTTCGGTTAACGACAGTGGTGCATGTACTTCTGCGGTGCCCGCCATAACTACTACGGAGTTCCCTCCCCTGAGCGTCATTACATCACACCCTTCTGTTCCCGATTGCGATCTCCAGAATAAGAAGCGACCGTTGGAAATGACCGATGACGGCTCGGACGGCGAGTCCGCCCGTAATTCGCCTTCCACCCGCAAGCAGAAGCAGTGTAATGCGGATGTGCTCGAGGAAACAAACAGTACATGTATTGACGTGACGACAGCCGCTAAGGCAACCCGGCCGCTGTCGGCGGCTGAACAGGTACAAACGGTCCACGGAGGGGACGCAGTAACGATTGTCGCGGAGACGGAAGAGGCGCACTCCGAAGCACAAGAGGTGACGGAGCGGAACCCAACTCAAGAATTTACAGACCCACAAACCGCCGACTCAGTCAGTGCTCTGGAGCTAGTGACGGAAGAACAAGGAAATGGCACTCGTAAAAAGGACGCTGTTGAGGCAGCTTCGGTCACAACGGTGGTAAAGATAGACAATCCGAATGACGGCGCGTTGAACCAAGATGTCCGAAGACGCCGACTCAAACCGCAACCTAATCTCAAAGCTTCCCGTAACCAAAGCAAACAACAACCAGCACAAGAGGAAGCGACGGCCAAGAACGTCTTGTATGAAATCATCACGGAAAGACCTAAGGAGGTACCTTCAAGTGACATTAGTGATGCAAAGCCCCTCGGTAAAACTAAAACCCGAGATGTTCGGAATCCTGCACCAAAATGAGGCTGTAAGATGAAAAAAAAAAAAGGATTTTGCTGAACCAGTTTCATTTCTAATTGTACTACTGTCTTAGTCATATTTCAGAGGAACCAGATGAAGTGTTTACCGAGTTTCAAATACTGACTATTCTTTTAGATGTTTGTTTAAGCAGAGTCGTTTCTCCCTTCTAGGAGCTGCACATCTCTTTTTTTTTTATTAATATTTTGTTATCTTTTTAATCACTTATTTACTTTTTATGCAAACTAAATGTCCCAGGCATATACAATTACGACTATCAATATTAACAGGATTACATCCGTGACTAAAGTTACAGCGCTCAAGGATTATTTATATGAGTCAGGGACGGACATTGCTTTCCTACAGGAAGTAGTGCTGACTAATCTTACAGTGCCTGGATATTTGGCGATTTTAAATGTCTCACTTGACACCAACGTCGGTACAGCAATTTTAGTCAGGGAGGGGATTCCTGTCTCGGATATCGAGAGGTTGGACTCCGGCAGAGCAATAGGTATAAAAGTCTTTGGTTCTACCCTTATCAATCTGTACGCCCCTTCTGGCACATCCAATAGAATGGAAAGAGCACGGTTCTATAAAGAAGAAATCATTTATTTATTACGGAAAAACCCAAAAGATCTTATAATAGGCGGTGATTTTAATTGTGTGATAAATAAGAAAGACCAGGTTCCGAATTTTAATACCTGCAATGAACTGAAGCGTTTCGTCACTGTTTTACAGCTTAAAGATGCTTGGGAAATAATGTATCCCACATTTGTGGCATTTACATTCCTAGGTCCTCACTCACGTAGCAGGATCGACAGACTCTACATATCGCAAAGTCTAGTTAGCTCCTTCATTAAAGCAGAGACGATTCCAGTTTACTTTTCTGATCATAGCTCCGTGCTAGCTTCCATCAACCTTACTGCGCAACCCACTCGCCGTTTTAGAAGTTCATGGCACCTTAATACGTCACTGATGCAGGACGACGGATTAGAAGAAAGTTTGACAGAAGCGTGGGCATTGTGCCTCCGCTCTGCAGATAGACACGTCTCAGTACTAGACTGGTGGTGCAACAGGGCAAAGCCTAAACTGAGAAAAGTTCTCATCCAGTATAGTGTACAACGATCGAAAGACTTGAAAAATTCCATAGAATTTTATTATACCATGCTGCGAAATTTATATGAGCAGGCAAACACTTCCAACGTCCGTCTGGCAGATATCAAGCAAACTAAGGCCAAATTGCTCAGTCTTAAAAGACAGCAGATGGAGGGTCTGAAATTAAAATCCAAGGCTAAGACAGTCGTGGAGGATGAACATGCTTCCTTGTACCATCTACTGAAGCACGAAAGAAACAGGAGACGCACCTTCATTGATGGACTTCAGTCTGAAACTGGCGAGACACTCACGACTCAGAGAGACATCGTCAATGCAGTGCACAAATATTACGAAGACCTATACACTGCCAACCCGGTATGTGAAGAGTCCTTCGATGAGTTCCTTAGTTACATAGCTCCACAGGTCTCGGACGAGGAAAACGAAGACCTTCTCGTTGAGTGTACTAACGAAGATATCCACAGAATCATCTGCAAATCTCCTCTGAGGAAATCGCCGGGACCGGATGGTTTGCCTGTTGAATTTTATAAACGATACTGGCCACTGATTGGTGACATGTTTACCCGAATGACGAACGAGGTGCTTCAGGGAAAGCATTTACCTGCTGTTTTTAAAGAGAGCACAATAGTACTAATCCCAAAAAATGCTGCAAAAAGAAACCTCAACAACTTTCGTCCTATCTCCCTGTTAAACTCCGATTATAAAATCATCGGCAGAATTTTAAACAACAGACTCTCACAGTTGGCCAAAAAGATAGTAAGTCCATACCAGTCCTGTGTGCCTACCAAGAGCATTTTCAAAAGCATAGCTGAATATAGAGATATAATTGCAATCACTGCTGTGACCACCATAAAATGTGCTATCATGTTTATTGACTTCCAGAAAGCATTTGATCGTGTGGATCATAGATTCCTTAGTGCCACACTGAACAAAATAGGTTTTAATGAGCGAGTCGTAAGTGTGATCAGAAATGTTGCAACAGGCATCAGCGCTTGTATATCAGTTAACTGCCAGAGGACAAAGCAGATTCAGATCAGGCGCGGCGTTCCTCAAGGAAGCCCCCTTTCCATGTTCCTATTCGTGCTTTCATTAGAACCTTTCCTCCGCAGTGTTCATGCCACTCTAACTGGCATCACATTATCTGGTCACCGAACAGTCATAAACGCCTATGCCGATGATGTCGGAGTCGTCCTGCGAAATCCCGACGACATTTTGAAATTGGAAACGCTAATTAAAAAGTACTGTAGAGTCTCCGGAGCAGGTGTCAACGCAAACAAAAGCAAACTCCTAAACCTGCGGGGTTTTCAACATACCACCTTAGCCTGGGCCACAATGGTCACCCAATGCAAAGCACTAGGAATAACACTGACACCTTGTCCGTTAAAAATGGCAGCTATCAATTGGAGAAATACGTCGGGACAACTTCTTGGAACAACAAGGGAAAACCTCCACCGTAACATGAACCAAGTTCAGAGGGTGATTTTCATTAACCACTGCATTCTCTCCAGGAGTTACTTTATAGCACAGATCTTCCCACTACCGAAAATGATTGGAAAAAAGATAATGTCTACCATTGCCAGCTATCTTTGGAGAGGGGATATATTCAGAGTCGACGCAAAAACTGCGACCTTAGATCCCAGGAATGGAGGTTTGGGGTTAGTTGACATCAGAAATAAGGCGTCTGCGCTTTTTATAAAAAGGACCGCCACTATCCTTAGCGACCACGCTGATAGCATTACAACTAAATTATTTGAAGTTGTCAGGCCTGCCAGTTTACAGGCGCCGGTGAATGTGCAAAAAATAAATAACCGGCTCCAGTACGTTCGTGTATATTTTGTGGAATTCAGCTATCTCGGCGGTGTCATCATCAACTCACGACGGATCACGGCCCGCGATATTCTGTGCCATCGAAAGAAAATGGAGGGGAGAAACAAATTGGAAAGTAAATACCCACACACTGATTGGGACGCCATATGGAAAAATATTAATATGCGTGGTCTACCATCGGACGTCAAGTCAGCGTGGTATAAAACAGTGAATGAGACCGTAAGCACCAATGAAAGGTTACATGCAATCGGCGTTAGCGACACGAACCTATGTCTCAAATGTAAATTGATCGACACGTTAGTGCACAGATTCACGTGCGGTGGCAATCTACAACTCTGTAATTGGATTAGGGAACAACTGGCTTTTCTTACGAGATCTTCGGTGGAAAATTTTCCCCCTGTTACATTCCTCAGGCCTCAGACTTGCTATTTTCCAGCAGCAAAAAACAACTCGGTCCATTGGTTAATGGGACACTATGTGAATTACGTAATTAATCACCTGGGAAATGACAATTCCACTGATTTTTACATGTACTTGAAGTGTGCTTTTTATAACGCCCTGAAATATAAAGACCACAAGAAAAACTACGGCAATATGCTTAAAATTGTATTCGAGCGACTGGGCATTGGTTGACAAGCCAACGAGATAAACAAAAATCGTTTATTTAAGCGAAACGACGCTTAAACAAAAACAATTGGGGAGAAGTACAATTTTACAGTTTCATATTACAATCACTTATCCTCTGCTGGCAAAGAAGGCTATTTTGTTTATTGCACAGAAGAAGCCGAAGCCGAAAGCCAGTATCGCAGGGTTAAAGATAAATTGTTTTCTTATACATTCATTTTAAGACTGAGAAGGAAGTCTCATTTGTTTCCATGGAAGGGAACATACTTTTTTATTATTATTATTAATCTCAAGAAGGAAAGGAGGCTATGGAATTAGTGCCTTAACATAAAATTCCTTCTTCACATTCCATGAAGATTTCTCTTTTACAATAAAAAAATAACAAACAAACAAAAATAATAATAATAACAATAAAAAAACTAAACAGAAATTAAAAAAATAATATACAGGTTCAGGGTCCACTACTTCCTACAACTTTATTATATATTACAAAGAAGTATGCTAGGTTGCCGAGAAGCAGTGGATGAGGAAAAAAAAAAAAAAAAAAAAAAAAAAAAAAAAAAAAAAAAAAAAAAAAAGCACTAAAGCTATAACCTTCAATCTCTATTGCCTCGGCATGACATAAATTTTTTGTTTCAAGTGAAGCATCTTTTGGTTCAGGATTTCGAAGGCAAAACAGCATATATCTACGTATACACAAGATGTAAAATTTCTTATTGAAAACTATGATAAAGACACGCCTCAGCAACAGGACTGGGTGGAGACATCGCGGCCAGGCCTCGAGATTTTGACCCCTGCCCGCTTTGCCTCCGCCTGCCTCATGCTGCTTAAAAAAAAAAAAAAAAAAAAAAAAAAAAGTTGGTAGAGCGTTCGCTTCGCATGTGAAAGGTGCAGGAATCAAGCAGCGGCGAAAAAAAAAAAAAAAAAAAAAAAAAAAAAAAAAAAAAAAAATCTCCCGAGTTCGAAAAAAAAAATGGATAAGGCGTAACAAAAAAAAAAAAAAAAAAAAGTGGTAGAGCACTGGTCTAATAAACCAGGGGTCGTAAGTTCCATCCTCACAGGAGAAAGATGAATTTAAAAAAAAAAAAAAAAAAAAATGGTGTAACGGTTAGCACTCTGGACTCTGAATCCAGCGATCCGAGTTCGAATCTCAAAAAAAAAAAAAAAAAAAAAAAAAAAAAGATGGTAGAGCACTTGCCCGCGAAGGGCAAATGTCCCGAGTTCGAGTCTCGGTTTTAAAAATAAAAAAAAAAAAAAAAAAAGAAGCACGACTCACGTCCGGTACTCACAGCTTCACTTCTGCCAGTATCCGTCTCCTACCTTCCAAACTTTACAGAAGCTCTTCTGCGAACCTTGCAGAACTAGCACTCCTGAAAGAAAGGATATTGCGGAGACATGGCTTAGCCACAGCCTGGGGGATGTTTCCAGAATGAGATTTTCACTCTGCAGCGGAGTGTGCGCTGATATGAAACTTCCTGGCAGATTAAAACTGTGTGCCCGACCGAGACTCGAACTCGGGACCTTAGCCTTTCGCGGGGAAGTGCTCTACCAACTGAGCTACCGAAGCACGACTCACGTCCGCTACTCACAGCTTCACTTCTGCCAGTATCCGTCTCCTACCTTCCAAACTTTACAGAAGCTCTTCTGCGAACCTTGCAGAACTAGCACCCCTGAAAGAAAGGATATTGCGGAGACATGGCTTAGCCACAGCCTGGGGGATGTTTCCAGAATGAGATTTTCACTCTGCAGCGGAGTGTGCGCTGATATGAAACTTCCTGGCAGATTAAAACTGTGTGCCCGACCGAGACTCGAACTCGGGACCTTTGCCTTTCGCGGGCAAGTGCTCTACCAACTGAGCTACCGAAGCACGACTCACGTCCGGTACTCACAGCTTCACTTCTGCCAGTATCCGTCTCCTACCTTCCAAACTTTACAGAAGCTCTTCTGCGAACCTTGCAGAACTAGCACTCCTGAAAGAAAGGATATTGCGGAGACATGGCTTAGCCACAGCCTGGGGGATGTTTCCAGAATGAGATTTTCACTCTGCAGCGGAGTGTGCGCTGATATGAAACTTCCTGGCAGATTAAAACTGTGTGCCCGACCGAGACTCGAACTCGGGACCTTTGCCTTTCGCGGGGAAGTGCTCTACCAACTGAGCTACCGAAGCACGACTCACGTCCGGTACTCACAGCTTCACTTCTGCCAGTATCCGTCTCCTACCTTCCAAACTTTACAGAAGCTCTTCTGCGAACCTTGCAGAACTAGCACTCCTGAAAGAAAGGATATTGCGGAGACATGGCTTAGCCACAGCCTGGGGATGTTTCCAGAATGAGATTTTCACTCTGCAGCGGAGTGAGCGCTGATATGAAACTTCCTGGCAGATTAAAACTGTGTGCCCGACCGAGAATCGAACTCGGGACCTTTGCCTTTCGCGGGCAAGTGCTCTACCAACTGAGCTACCGAACCACGACTCACGTCCGGTACTCACAGCTTCACTTCTGCCAGTATCCGTCTCCTACCTTCCAAACTTTACAGAAGCTCTTCTGCGAACCTTGCAGAACTAGCACTCCTGAAAGAAAGGATATTGCGGAGACATGGCTTAGCCACAGCCTGGGGGATGTTTCCAGAATGAGATTTTCACTCTGCAGCGGAGTGTGCGCTGATATGAAACTTCCTGGCAGATTAAAACTGTGTGCCCGACCGAGACTCGAACTCGGGACCTTTGCCTTTCGCGGGGAAGTGCTCTACCAACTGAGCTACCGAAGCACGACTCACGTCCGGTACTCACAGCTTCACTTCTGCCAGTATCCGTCTCCTACCTTCCAAACTTTGCAGAAGCTCTTCTGCGAACCTTGCAGAACTAGCACTCCTGAAAGAAAGGATATTGCGGAGACATGGCTTAGCCACAGCCTGGGGGATGTTTCCAGAATGAGATTTTCACTCTGCAGCGGAGTGTGCGCTGATATGAAACTTCCTGGCAGATTGAAACTGTGTGCCCGACCGAGACTCGAACTCGGGACCTTTGCGTTTCGCGGGCAAGTGCTCTACCAACTGAGCTACCGAAGCACGACTCACGTCCGGTACTCACAGCTTCACTTCTGCCAGTATCCGTCTCCTACCTTCCAAACTTTACAGAAGCTCTTCTGCGAACCTTGCAGAACTAGCACTCCTGAAAGAAAGGATATTGCGGAGACATGGCTTAGTCACAGCCTGGGGGATGTTTCCAGAATGAGATTTTCACTCTGCAGCAGAGTGTGCGCTGATATGAAACTTCCTGGCAGATTAAAACTGTGTGCCCGACCGAGACTCGAACTCGGGACCTTGGCCTTTCGCGGGCAAGTGCTCTACCAACTGAGCTACCGAAGCACGACTCACGTCCGGTACTCACAGCTTCACTTCTGCCCGTATCCGTCTCCTACCTTCCAAACTTTACAGAAGCTCTTCTGCGAACCTTGCAGAACTAGCACCCCTGAAAGAAAGGATATTGCGGAGACATGGCTTAGCCACAGCCTGGGGGATGTTTCCAGAATGAGATTTTCACTCTGCAGCGGAGTGTGCGCTAATATGAAACTTCCTGGCAGATTAAAACTGTGTGCCCGACCGAGACTCGAACTCGGGACCTTTGCCTTTCGCGGGCAAGTGCTCTACCAACTGAGCTACCGAAGCACGACTCACGTCCGGTACTCACAGCTTCACTTCTGCCAGTATCCGTCTCCTACCTTCCAAACTTTACAGAAGCTCTTCTGCGAACCTTGCAGAACTAGCACTCCTGAAAGAAAGGATATTGCGGACACATGGCTTAGCCACAGCCTGGGGGATGTTTCCAGAATGAGATTTTCACTCTGCCGCGGAGTGTGCGCTGATATGAAACTTCCTGGCAGATTAAAACTGTGTGCCCGACCGAGACTCGAACTCGGGACCTTTGCCTTTCGCGGGCAAGTGCTCTACCAACTGAGCTACCGAAGCACGAGTCACGTCCGGTACTCACAGCTTCACTTCTGCCAGTATCCGTCTCCTACCTTCCAAACTTTACAGAAGCTCTTCTGCGAACCTTGCAGAACTAGCACTCCTGAAAGAAAGGATATTGCGGAGACATGGCTTAGCCACAGCCTGGGGGATGTTTCCAGAATGAGATTTTCACTCTGCAGCGGAGTGTGCGCTGATATGAAACTTCCTGGCAGATTAAAACTGTGTGCCCGACCGAGACTCGAACTCGGGACCTTTGCCTTTCGCGGGCAAGTGCTCTACCAACTGAGCTACCGAAGCACGACTCACGTCCGGTACTCACAGCTTCACTTCTGCCAGGATCCGTCTCCTACCTTCCAAACTTTACAGAAGCTCTTCTGCGAACCTTGCAGAACTAGCACTCCTGAAAGAAAGGATATTGCGGACACATGGCTTAGCCACAGCCTGGGGGATGTTTCCAGAATGAGATTTTCACTCTGCAGCGGAGTGTGCGCTGATATGAAACTTCCTGGCAGATTAAAACTGTGTGCCCGACCGAGACTCGAACTCGGGACCTTTGCCTTTCGCGGGCAAGTGCTCTACCAACTGAGCTACCGAAGCACGACTCACGTTCGGTACTCACAGCTTCACTTCTGCCAGTATCCGTCTCCTACCTTCCAAACTTTACAGAAGCTCTTCTGCGAACCTTGCAGAACTAGCACTCCTGAAAGAAAGGATATTGCGGAGACATGGCTTAGCCACAGCCTGGGGGATGTTTCCAGAATGAGATTTTCACTCTGCAGCGGAGTGTGCGCTGATATGAAACTCCGCAATATCCTTTCTTTCAGGAGTGCTAGTTCTGCAAGGTTCGCAGAAGAGCTTCTGTAAAGTTTGGAAGGTAGGAGACGGATACTGGCAGAAGTGAAGCTGTGAGTACCGGACGTGAGTCGTGCTTCGGTAGCTCAGTTGGTAGAGCACTTGCCCGCGAAAGGCTAAGGTCCCTAGTTCGAGTCTCGGTCGGGCACACAGTTTTAATCTGCCCGGAAATTTCATACCAGCGCACACTCCGCTGCAGAGTGAAAATCTCATTCTGGAAACATCCCCCAGCCTGTGGCTAAAGCCATGTCTCCGCAATATCCTTTCTTTCAGGAGTGCTAGTTCTGCAAGGTTCGCAGAAGAGCTTCTGTAAAGTTTGGAAGGTAGGAGACGGATACTGGCAGAAGTGAAGCTGTGAGTACCGGACGTGAGTCGTGCTTCGGTAGCTCAGTACCCCAGTCGTGTTCCGGCACTCGGCCAGTGCACATCGTGCGGTGACGGGCGGTAGCGCGTTGCCAGTGTTTACGTCGCGAGCAGTGCTGTGGTGGCGAGCTGAGCAGCGTGTGCGAGCGCTGTTAACGTTGGTTTCTGTATAACTGTTGTAAGTAAGATGTCGACAATTAACAGAGCGAACAGCGTTCAGTGTGTTTTCGATCGCGCTGCCTTGCGACCGACGGCGTTTGAAATTCATGAGTGGATCTTTGAGGATTTGAAATTGCCTGAAGATATAGTCGACACATTCCATTTGGACTTTGTGCAGTACTCGTTATTTATCAAATTTATTTCGAGTGACACTTACGAGAAATTCGCTGAGGAGCATGTTGGTGTGAGACCATTCTGTCATAATGATGGCAGTATTAGTAATGTCCAAATCGTGCCTTCGGGATACGGAGTAAGAACCGTCAGGGTATTTAATGTGCCACCTGAGTGCCCTAATGATCTGATTGCCCGTTCTCTGTCACTGTACGGCGCTGTTTTGTCAGTTACAAATGAAAAATGGTCGAGTGCCTATCGCTACCAAGTTAACAGCGGGGTGCGCAGTGTACGTGTAGATTTGAAAAAGCATGTACCTTCGTATGTTGCCATTGGCGGCTGTCGTGCACAGGTAACTTACATTGGTCAACCCCCTACCTGTTCGATCTGCCATTCAACTGAACATCTGCGGATGAACTGTACACGTAGACGTCCATTTCAACTTCCACGGGAACGTCCTGCAGACGGTAGTGAAAAGCTAGTACCACTATTGAGTGAGGTGGTCGCGGGGACTGTACCAGCCGGAACATGTCAGCGAGGCGGAGGTGCCAGTTCAGGTGGAATGCAGTGCCAAAGACATTCGCGGTAGGACGGACGTCGATTCGGCACCGTCATCCTCACCGGGGCAGTTACCGCTGGATACCAACGATGCGCCAGCCACCTCTGAAACTAAGCCGTGTGAGATACAGGAGTGGGTGCAGATCAGTTTGCCTGAACCACCCCTATCGGTAGAGACTGTAGCAGACACGAAGAAAGGCCGCCGAAGGAGAAGCAAAGGGAATAGTAGCAAAGAGGAAAAGTCGAATGATTTAGGACCCGTGCACATGTCAGAAAGTGGCAGCGAGACTGAACCTCAATCTTCTTGCCACGTGCGCTGCGAGGACACCGCGAGGCAAGAACGCATTCGTGAACAAACCAAACACCTGAAGGCACTACTGAGCGCTGAAAGGGATCAGAGCACCGTAACGGCCAAGAGGAAGAGCGAGCAGAGCAGCGAGCAGCTGCAGCAGCGATCTCGCAGGAACTCGCTGACGTCAGTCGCAGCCCCACGTGGTGTCCAGGCGGATGCGACCACGTTGACAGACTCAGCCGGCGGTGGCGGGCAGGGCGGCGCGCGCACCGCGCAGCACCCCGACAGCAATGAGCCGTGGTGGCAGCAGAACGAGGAGATGCAGCAGTAGCTGCTCTCGCGCATGACCATCGCGCTGCGACCTTCCCCTCCCTGGTGCGTTATTGGTTTTGACATTTCGTTTCGTACTCCAAACGTTACCAACGAGTTTGGTTCAAAGCCGGAGAGAAGGACGATGCGAAACTCGCAGCTCATTGTCCTCTGAACCATCATGGGTGACAGCCAAAACCTACAACATTACCACACTTAACGTCAATAGAATTCAAAGTGCGGTGAAACTCCGTTCGCTCAATGATTTCTTGTATGGTACCAGCGTTGACATTGCCCTCCTACAGGAGGTAGTCACAGCCTTAGAAGTGCCCGGTTACGTTCTTATTGATAACATCAATCTTCAGGATGCAGTAGGCACTGCCATCCTTTTGCGAGACGGTATACCCTTTACGGATGTGCAGCGGTTGCTCAGTGGTCGTGGCATTTCTCTTAGAGTGAATGGTGTGCAGATTGTTAACGTGTACGCCCCCTCAGGTAGCACTCATAAGAGAGATCGTGCAAAATTTTATAAAACCGAGATTCCCATTCTTCTTAGCGGTTATCGTGAACATCTGATCCTTGGTGGTGACTTCAATTGTTTGCTCAATGACAGAGACCAAACTCCTAACACGAACAGATGTATCGAACTTGAACACTTAATTCATGGCATGCGTCTTCACGATACATGGGAACAACTGCACGGTGAACGGGTAGCGTACACCTTCGTAACCAGTCATTCTGCCAGTCGGCTGGATAGGATCTATGTGTCCGATGCCCTTCAGCGACACACTGTGAACTGTGACATAGCTCCTGTCAATATCTCCGACCATTGTGCATATCAGTGTTACCTCAACCTACACCGCCAGCCAATTTACCGCGGGAAGGGCTACTGGAAATTGAATGTCAGCCTTCTGCAGGATGCCCAACTTGAAGAGGAGGTGAACTTAACGTGGCAACAGCTCCAGCGGCACCGACGTCGTTACGCTAGCGTTCTACAGTGGTGGATTCAGTGTGCTAAGCCTAAATTACGCCTGACCGTCATGAGCTACGCCCGACAAAAAAGCTTTTGGCAGAAACAGACTATTGAATTTTATTATCGCTGTTTGAGAGAACTGTACAGTCGCACTAACAATCCTTCTCGAGACATCGACGTCAAGATCAAACGATATAAAGCGAAAATCACTTCGGTACAACGCCAACGCATGCATGGCATCATCGTGCGAGCCCACCCTAAGGACGTTGCCGCCGAAGAACGGGCCTCTCTGTATCACATCCTGAGAACGACGAAACGGTGTAAAGCCATGTTGATTGAAGCCGTCGTTGATGACGCTGAGAATGCCATCACGAAGCAACGTGACATCATCTCGCATGTCTACGACTATTATAGTCAACTTTACAAGAAGCAACTCGTTGATGAACGCTCGTGCGAGGATTTTCTTAGGACCTTGAGCTGTCGCTTGTCACAACAGGATAATGCAAAGTTGGAATCTGTTTTCACACAGGACGAAATCCGACTGGCGGTTCACAGTGCAAAGAAAGGGAAATCACCAGGACCTGATGGTCTCAGCGCTGAGTTTTACCAGCGATACTGGAACGTCCTCGGTCCGACACTCCTCGAGATAGCGAATGAACTCTGGCACCTGGAAGTCATACCCAAGGCATTTACGGAAGGTATCATCCTGCCCTTACCGAAAAAAGGGAACAGCCGGAAGGTTGAAACCATGCGACCCATCACACTCCTGAATGTCGACTTCAAAATCATCACCAGATCGATTAAGCTAAGGATGCAAACCGTTATGTACAAGGTTTTAGGCAATTACCAGTATAGTGCAGTGCAAGGTCGAAGTGCAATCTCAGCTGCCTGCGATTTGAGGGACATCATCTGTTCATATGCTGAAACGAAAGAACAGGGCGCTCTGATCTTTCTAGATTTTGAGAAGGCTTATGACCGTGTACGTCATGATTTCCTCTTTCAAAGCATGAAGAAACTAGGATTTAAACCTCATCTCATAGAATTAATTCGCAAACTTACTACAAACGCCTCTTCACGGATTCTCATTAATGGCCATTTTACAAAAGAAGTTTCCATCGAGCAGTCCATCCGCCAAGGATGTCCTCTCTCAATGATTTTGTACGCCATTGCAGTAGAGCCGCTACTGAACAACTTAGTGCATAGCGGGATCGGGCTTAGCGTCGAGTCTGTCACTATCCCATGCATTGCGTATGCTGACGATATATGCGTAAGTGTGTCATCATCGCAACAACTTCTGTCAGCAGCAACTCTTCTACAAACATTCACGTTTCTTTCAGGAGCAATACTCAATAGAACTAAAACCACAGTTTTGCAAATCGGTGGCGGTATCGGAGACATATCCCATGTTACCTGGTGCAAGGTAAAGGATTCTCACACAACCCTCGGTGTTACTTTTGAAGCCAAACCAGACAAATTCCTGACGAAGAACTGGTCACACATGCTTCATAAATTACGTGCTGCTTTGATGCTTCACTCCGACCGTAACTTGAACATACTACAGAAAGTTAAGACCATCGAGATCGCCATTACGAGCAAGATGAATTATTTGGCGCAAATTCTTCCAATCTCCGATCACCTAGCCAAGCGTTATGTTGGTTTATTTTTAGGGGGCATATTTTCAAAGTTCAGTTCGATACCTTAACCTTACCTTCGTCCAAGGGTGGCCTTAACCTCATTAAAGTACACAAAAAATGTGTCACCCTGCTCCTAAATCGCATCAGGAAGGAGTTTCGTACCCGGAGGACCAGTCTCATCAGAAACCTCATTCAGCGGTGGAAACCTCATAGCTTGGACCCACCCGTTAATATCGCCGGCATTCCACTTTCTTACCGACATGTGCGACTATACTACATGGAAATGAGCTACATTCGACACAACATCGTCGATACCGGAAGCCTGACGAACAGGAAGCTTTATGACCTTCTCATGACAACAAACCACAGGAATCGTCTCGAAGAAAAATATCCACATATACATTGGAGTATAATATGGCGGAATGTGCACAACGACATGTTACCATCACGCGTCATAGCAGACTGGTATCTCACAGTCAACGATAAAGTAGCAACGAATGAAAAGCTACATAAAATAGGCCTTCAAGCAACGCCCAACTGTGACGCATGCGGAAGAGTCGATACGCTCCTTCATAGGTTCACTTGCGGACATGCCGAAGAAATTACAACCTTTCTTCGTCAACGATTGTCAGTGATAGACCGTACGACGCCCAGTGGTGTTGAACTTTTAGAGATCACTCAGCCACAAAAACTGAGGTATCCACGAGCAAAAAACAACGCTACAACGTGGATCATGGGCCACACAGCATCGATTATTATGCAGAATAGGCATGCTACTTTTCTAGACTATTATTCTTACATAGAAATTGAACACTTTAAAATAAGCCAACATTGTGACTACAGGAGGATATTTGGAAATATGCTGAAAATCATAATTAACGGTTAAATGCTTCAAATACAATATTTGGATAGTAGAGGTTGCCAGTTGCCTGTATGTCTGAATCCTATTTGCTTCCTGGGACTTTATTTCTTGCCGGAATTTTAAGATAGTATTCAGATGCTCAACAATGCAGAAGGCATTTTTTTTTCCTTCCCATTTTTCTCTCAACATTTTCCTTCTCTCGTCCCGAGGTCCCGAGTTCGAGTCTCGTTCGAGCACACAGTTTTAATCTGCCAGGAAGTTTCATATCAGCGCACACTCCGCTGCAGAGTGAAAATCTCATTCTGGAAACATCCCCCAGGCTGTGGCTAAGCCATGTCTCCGCAATATCCTTTCTTTCAGGAGTGCTAGTTCTGCAAGGTTTGCAGAAGAGCTTCTGTAAAGTTTGGAAGGTAGGAGACGGATACTGGCAGAAGTGAAGCTGTGAGTACCGGACGTGAGTCGTGCTTCGGTAGCTCAGTTGGTAGAGCACTTGCCCGCGAAAGGCAAAGGTCCCGAGTTCGAGTCTCGGTCGGGCACACAGTTTTAATCTGCCAGGAAGTTTCATATCAGCGCACACTCCGCTGCAGAGTGAAAATCTCATTCTGGAAACATCCCCCAGGCTGTGGCTAAGCCATGTGTCCGCAATATCCTTTCTTTCAGGAGTGCTAGTTCTGCAAGGTTCGCAGAAGAGCTTCTGTAAAGTTTGGAAGGTAGGAGACGGATCCTGGCAGAAGTGAAGCTGTGAGTACCGGACGTGAGTCGTGCTTCGGTAGCTCAGTTGGTAGAGCACTTGCCCGCGAAAGGCAAAGGTCCCGAGTTCGAGTCTCGGTCTGGCACACAGTTTTAATCTGCCAGGAAGTTTCATATCAGCGCACACTCCGCTGCAGAGTGAAAATCTCATTCTGGAAACATCCCCCAGGCTGTGGCTAAGCCATGTCTCCGCAATATCCTTTCTTTCAGGAGTGTTAGTTCTGCAAGGTTCGCAGAAGAGCTTCTGTAAAGTTTGGAAGGTAGGAGACGGATACTGGCAGAAGTGCAGCTGTGAGTACCGGACGTGAGTCGTGCTTCGGTAGCTCAGTTGGTAGAGCACTTGCCCGCGAAAGGCAAAGGTCCCGAGTTCGATTCTCGGTCGGGCACACAGTTTTAATCTGCCAGGAAGTTTCATATCAGCGCACACTCCGCTGCAGAGTGAAAATCTCATTCTGGAAACATCCCCCAGGCTGTGGCTAAGCCATGTCTCCGCAATATCCTTTCTTTCAGGAGTGCTAGTTCTGCAAGGTTCGCAGAAGAGCTTCTGTAAAGTTTGGAAGGTAGGAGACGGATACTGGCAGAAGTGAAGCTGTGAGTACCGGACGTGAGTCGTGCTTCGGTAGCTCAGTTGGTAGAGCACTTGCCCGCGAAAGGCAAAGGTCCCTAGTTCGAGTCTCGGTCGGGCACACAATTTTAATCTGCCAGGAAGTTTCATATCAGCGCACACTCCGCTGCAGAGTGAAAATCTCATTCTGACGCCAAACAATATTTGGGAGACAGTAAATAGCACCTTTTTACTTTATCCTCTGTATCCTGATTTCGTTCCAAATGCTAGATAATGTCGAAAATTATATTTCTCGTTAAACATGTCGGGCTATTCCACTATTGAAACAATTCACATTAAAAATGTTTATATCTTCTTATGTTAGTATTTATGGACAGTTAAAGTTTCTTGTCGAGGTACTGTAAAACGTAAATAGCTTTTTGGTTTGAAATAGAGGGGCTGGACAATAATGTGGAAACACTGCGAAAGACGCATGCTTGAACACACATACATATGCTAGCCAAGCCTGCAGGTGGCATAAGAGCATTCTGTGTAGTTGCGAGTGTAATTGTTGGAGCCAAGTGATTTCAGACGTGGAAAATTGTTGGTGTTTCCATAACCAAGGAAACAGAAGTGTTTTGTGTTTCCGTTGAATCAAAGATTTATATCGCTTTCACGGTAAGCGGATAAACCTTATCTGCTAAGGCATAACGTGGACTGAAGTGTGCGTAGAGTTATTGATCATGACAGACTGTCATTCAAAAGGACTGTGACGAGAGATAAGGGGGCAACAGCTGGGAAAGTAACGGTATATCTGAATGGCGTACTTGTGAACATTGTCTACACTAAAACACCACGAAGGGAGCCCCGTAAGCAGCGAATTGCAGAGCGACTGGAATTGCAAAACTGCTCATCTGTGAAGCAAACTCCCACGACAGGAAAACTTGATGCCAAAGTCATAAAACGTGGAGAGCAACAGAAGAAGCTCTTTTGGTCGAATGAGTCTTGCTGCACAGTTTTTCTAACATCTGGTCGAGTTACGTCTGGCGTACGCCGTCCAATACCTACAATGCAGATTGCTTGCTGCCAGCAGTGAATCATGGCGGAGTTGTGGTGATGATTTGGGCAGCTACATTTTGGGCTTCATGGACCCCATGGTTGTTCTGCAACGCCACCTTTCTGCCACGGATTATGTGGCTATTTTGGCTGAGCCGGTCCGTCCCATGGTACGGTACAATGTTTGTTCCCCAATGATGATGCTGTTTTCCACACAGCTCGAACTGTCCAGGACTTGTTTTGTGAGCACATGGACGAATTGTTGTATTTATCCTGGTCACCACAGTCACCAGGTCTCAACTTGGAAAAGACCGGGAGGTACGAGAAGACTCCAGCCAGATTGCATCATGGTCAGGCAGAGATTCCAAAATCAGATATAGGACTGTAAGGCGTACCCAGGAGCAGATATAGACTCAGATCACAGCTTAGTAATGATGAAGAGTAGGCTGAGATTTAAGAGACGAGTTAGGAAGAATCAATGCGCAAACAAGGGGGGTACGAAGATACTAAGGAATGAAGAGATACGTTTGAAGTTCTCTGGGACTAAACATACTGCGATAATTAATAGCTCAACAAGCAGTTCGCTTGAAGAGGAATGGACATCTCTAAAAAAATGTTATCACAGAAATTGAGAAGGTAACTGCGAAGAAATCATAGGTGAGAGAAGAAGTACTTCAGTTGATTGACGAAAGAAGGAAGTATAAAAATGGTCAGGAAAATTCAGAAACACAGAAATACAGATCACTTAGGAATGAAATGAGTCGGAAGTGGAGGGAAGCTAAGGCGAAATGGCTACGTGAAAAATTTGAAGAAATCGAGAAAGAATTGATCGTCGAGCGAACTGACTTAATACACTCCTGGAAATGGAAAAAAGAACACATTGACACCGGTGTGTCAGACCCACCATACTTGCTCCGGACACTGCGAGAGGGCTGTACAAGCAATGATCACACGCACGACACAGCGGACACACCAGAAAAACCGCGGTGTTGGCCGTCGAATGGCGCTAGCTGCGCAACATTTGTGCACCGCCACCGTCAGTGTCAGCCAGTTTGCCGCGGCATACGGAGCTCCATCGCAGTCTTTAACACTGGTAGCATGCCGCGACAGCGTGGACGTGAACCGTATGTGCAGTTGACGGACTTTGAGCGAGGGCGTATCGTGGGCATGCGGGAGGCTGGGTGGACGTACCGCCGAATTGCTCAACACGTGGGGCGTGAGGTCTCCACAGTACATCGATGTTGTCGCCAGTGGTCGGCGGAAGGTGCACGTGCCCGTGGACCTGGGACCGGATCGCAGCGACGCACGGATGCACGCCAAGACCGTAGGATCCTACGCAGTGCCGTAGGGGACCGCACCGCCACTTCCCAGCAAATTAGGGACACTGTTGCTTCTGAGGTATCGGCGAGGACCATTCGCAACCGTCTCCATGAATCTGGGCTACGGTCCCGCACACCGTTAGGCCGTCTTCCGCTGACACCCCAACATCGTGCAGCCCTCCTCCAGTGGTGTCGCGACAGGCGTGAATTGAGGGACGAATGGAGACGTGTCGTCTTCAGCGATGAGAGTCGCTTCTGCCTTGGTGCCAATGATGGTCGTATGCGTGTTTGGCGCCGTGCAGGTGAGTGCCACAATCAGGACTGCATACGACCGAGGCACACAGGGCCCACACCCGGCATCATGGTGTGGGGAGCGATCTCCTACACTGGCCGTACACCACTGGTGATCGTCGAGGGGACACTGAATAGTGCACGGTACATCCAAACCGTCATCGAACCCATCGTTCTACCATTCCTAGACCGGCAAGGGAACTTGCTGTTCCAACAGGACAATGCACGTCCGCATGTATCCCGTGCCACCCAACGTGCTCTAGAAGGTGTAAGTCAACTACCCTGGCCAGCAAGATCTCCGGATCTGTCCCCCATTGAGCATGTTTGGCACTGGATGAAGCGTCGTCTCACGCGGTCTGCACGTCCAGCACGAACGCTGGTCCAACTGAGGCGCCAGGTGGAAATGGCATGGCAAGCCGTTCCACAGGATTACATCCAGCATCTCTACGATCGTCTCCATGGGAGAATAGCAGCCTGCATTGCTGCGAAAGGTGGATATACACTGTACTAGTGGCGACATTGTGCATGGTCTGCTGCCTGTGTCTATGTGCCTGTGGTTCTGTCAGTGTGATCATGTGATGTATCTGACCCCATGAATGTGTCAAAGTTTCCCCTTCCTGGGACAATGAATTCACGGTGTTCTTATTTCAATTTCCAGGAGTGTATATGGAAAGCCAAAACAATCTTTGGTGAAATTAAAAAGAATCGCGGTAACATTAAAACTGTGATAGGAACTCCACAGTTAAATGCAGAAGACAGAGCAGATATGCGGAAAGAAAACATCGGAGGTGTTTATGAGAGGCGGACTTGTTGACGACGTGATGGAAGAAGAAACAGGGGTCGACAGGGAAGATTTAGGGGATCGAGTAAAAGCAGAATTTAAAAGAGCTTTGGACGAGTTAATATCAAATAAGGCAGAACGGATAGATAACATTCCAGCTGAATTTCTAAAATCATTGAGGGAAGTGGCAACAAAACAGCTATTCACGTTGGTGTGTGGAATGTATGAGACTGACGATGTACCATCAGGCTTTCGGAAAACGACATCCTCGCAATTCCGAAGATTGCAATAGCCGACAAGGGCAAGAATCATACCACAATAAGCCTAACGTATTATGTATCCAAGATGCTGACAACAATAATATACAGAAGTATGAAAAAGAATATTCAGGATCTGTTGGATGATGATCAGTTTGGGTTTAGAACAAGTAAAGCCTCCACGGAAGCAGTTGATAATGGAAGCAACATGGAAGAAAATCGAGAGACGTTCACAGAATTTGTAGAACTGGAATAAGCTTTCGGCAACAGATAGTGGTGAAAGATTTTCGAAATTCTGAGAAAAACAGGGGAAAGCTACTCGTATGTAGAAAGACAGCTAATATACAGTATTTACTAGAACCAAGAGGAAACAATAAAACTGGAAGACAAAGAACGAAGTCCTCGAGATAAAAAGAATGATGGACAGGGATATTGTCTTTCGTCACTGCGGTTCAATCTATACATCGAAGAGGCAACAACGGAAATAATTCAAGGTCACAGGCTAGCAATGGTACACTATGTGATCAAAAGTATCCGTCCTCCATCGTTAATGCTGAAATTCAATATTGTGTTGGCTTATCCTTCCCCTTAAAGATAGCTTCCACACTCGCAGGCATGCTGGAAGGTTTCTTGGGGAATCGCAACCCATTCTTCACGGAGTGCTGCACTGAGGAGAATATCGATTTCTGTCGGTGAGGCCTAGCACGAAGTCGGTACTCCAAAACATCCCAAAGGTGTTCTATAGGATTCAGGTCAGGGCTCTGTGCAGGCCAGTCCATTACAGGGATGTTATTGTCGTGTAACCACTCCACCACAATCCGTGCATTATGAACAGGTGCTCGATCGTGCTGAAAGATACAGTCGCCATCCCCGAATTGCTCTTTAACAGTGGGAAGCAAGAGGATGCATAAAACATCAGTGTAGGCCTGTGCTATGATAGTGCCACACGAAACAACGGGGGCCGCAAGCCCCCTCCATGAAAACACGATCACACCATAACACCACCACCTCCGAATTTTACTGTTGGCACTACACAGGCTGGCAGATGATGTTCACCGGGCATTCGCCAAACCCACATCCTGCCATCGGATAGCCACATTGTTTACCGTGATTCTTCACTCTACACGACGTTTTTCCACCGTTCTGTCGTCCAATGTTTACTCTCCTTACACCAAGAGAGGCGTCGTTTGGCATTTACCGGTGTGATGTGTGGCTTATGAGCAGCCGCTCGATCATGTAATCCAGGTTTTGTCACCTCCCGTCTAAGTGTCATAGTACTTGTACTGGATCCTGATGCTGTTTAGAATCCCTGTGTGATGGTGTGGATTGATGTCTGCCTATTACACATTACGACTCTCTTCAACTGTCGGCGGTCTCTGGCAGTCAACAGGTGAGGTCAGCCTGTACGCTTTTGTGCTGTACGTGTCCTTTCATTTTTCCACTTTACTGTCATATCGGAAACAGTGGACCTAGAGATGTTTAGGAGTGCGGAAATGTCGTGTACAGACGTATAGCACAAGTGACACCCAATCACCTGACCATGTTCGAAGTCCATGAGTTCCGCAGAGTGCCCCATTCTGCTCTCTCACGTTGTCTAATGACTACTGAGGTCGTTGATATGGAGTACCTGGCAGTGGGTGTCAGCACAGTGCACCGAACACGAAAAACGTATGATTTGGGTGGGTGTCCGGATACTTTTGATCACATAATGTATGATTCGCTGATTTCCTTGCTGTCCTCAGTGAAAATGAAGAAGAATTTCAGGATCTGTTGAGTGGAATGAACGGTCTGATGAGTCAGTGTATGGACTGAGAGTAAATCTAAGAAAGACGAACGTAATGAGAAGCAGCAGAAACAGCGAGAAACATAACATCAGAACTGGGGAATTCTGCAACTTCTTTTTTTTTAAAGTCATTAGTCATCTGACTGGGTTGATCCGGCCCTGCCACGAATTCCTCTACTGTGTCCACCTCCTCATCTCAGAGTAGCACTTTCAGCCCACGTCCTCAATTATTTGCTGGATGTATTCCAATCTCTGTCTACCTCCACATTTTTGGTCCTCTACAGCTCCCTCTAGTACCACGACAGTCATTCCCTGCTGTCTTAACAGATGTCCTATCATCCTGTCCCTCCTCCTTGTCAGTGCTTTCCACATATTCCATTCCTCTCCGATTCTTCGCAGAAACTCCCCCTTCTTTACCTTAGCAGTCCACCTAATTTTCATCTTCCGTCTGTAGCACCACATCGCACGGTCTGTAGCACCACATCCCACGGTCCATGTTTCACTACCATACAATGCTGTACTCCAGACGTACATTGTCAGAAATTTCTTCCTCAAATTAAGACCTGTGTTTGATACTAGTAGACTTCTCTTGGCCAAGAATGACCTTTTTGCCATTGCTGGCCTGCTTCTGATGTCCTCCTTGCTCCGTCCGTCGTTGGTTATTATACTGCCTAGGTAGCAGAATTCCTTAATTTTATCTACTTCGTGATCATCAATCCTCATGTTAAGTTTCTCACTGTTCTCATTTGTGTTGCTTCCCATTACTTTCGTCTTTCTTCGCTTTACTCTCAATCCGCATTCTGTACTTATTAGGCTGTTCATTCTATTCAGCAGATCATGTAATTCTTCTTCGCTTTCACTCAGAATAGTAATTTCATCAGAAAATCATATCATTGATTTCCTTTCACCTTGAATTTTAGTTCCACTCTTGAACTTTTTTATTTCTATCTTTGGTTCTTCGATGTACAGATTGAGCAGTAGGGACGAAAGACTCTTTTTTTTCCGAGTACATAGTTCTTGGTCGTCCACTCTTATTATTCCCTCTTAGCTCTTGAACATATTTTATGTTACCCGTCTCTCCATAGAGCTTACCCCTATTTTTTGCAGAATTTCTAGCATCTTGCACCTATTTAGACTGTCGAACGCTTTTTCTTGCTCGGCAAATCCTTTGACTGTGTCTTGATTTTTCTGTTCTTGCATCCACTATCAACCGCAACATCAGAATTTCCTCTCTGGTGCCGTAACCTTTCATCTAACACATCCTCAATTTCCTTTTTCATTCTTCTGTGTATTATTTTCGTCCGCAATTTGGATGCATGAGAAGTTAAGCACATTCTGCGATAATTCTGTCACTTGTCATCTCGTGCAGTCTTCGGAACTGTGCGCAGTTCGCACCGTAACGAAGTCCGCAGCTCGTGGTCTTGCGTTATCGTTCTCGCTTCCCGCGCACGGGGTCCCAGGTTCGATTTCCGGCGGCGTCTGGGATTTTCTCTGCCTCAAGATGACTGGGTGTTGCGTGTCTTTCATCATCATTGACTCGCAAGTCGCCGAAGTGGCGTCAGCTGATAAGGACTTGCAATTTCGGCGCCCGAACACCGCGCATGGGGTCTCCCGGCCAAATATGCCGTACGGTAATTTCATTTCGTTTTTTCTTTTAGCGTACCCAAGATTTCAGAACTCTACACTCAGCACAGTCAACTTATCACTGACGTCGGTAATCCATTCGCGACTTGGTTAGATGCCGAGTTCTGCTCTGGTACTCGACGTGCACCCACAAGAGTGGTCGATCTTGAACAGAAAGTCAGTCGCGTAAAACGGCTGTGCTTGCCAGAGGACTGGTGGCACGTGCTGCGGATGCCACCCGAGTGCCCTCTGATGCCCGGCTGGCTCACGCACTCACGCACGCGCCGCCCTGCCACGCAGATCAGCGGCAGGCACGAACGCTCTCGCCAGCCGGCGTCCGCACGGCGCCTGCCGCCCACCACCGCTGTGCGTGCGGTTCACTGAGCGCCTCTCTGCGCGGCCGCCGCTCTCTTCCCAGAAGGGGGCTCTTAACTCGCTCTCTCTTTACTACCGGCCATAGTGGCTCACACACGCCGTTTACCTGCGGTTGTCGCCAACTGCCTGTCCCCTCACTGCCTTCTTGGGATCCACTTGCCGCAGCCGAGGACGGTGAGGCGTTTATCGACGTACAGGAACGCTTCGATGTAGGCGCATGCCATTGCTCGTGGTATACCATATCAGACCTTCTATTCGATTGAACAGTTTTTATCAAACGGAAATCGGTCAGCTCAGTAGGTGGAAGTAAGCGTTCTTCGGGATCGCACTTGTGTGATCGGAACTTGTTCAGCTGTGTGGACTTGTCCCGTTCATTTCCTGCCAACGACTGTGTGCTCCTCAAGTGTCTATTTTGTCCGCCAGAGCCAGTCTCTGGGGGGAGGAGGTATTATCTAGCCTGCAAGTGATGAACTGATCTTTCTGTAATTAAAAGGCTTGAGTGATGCAAATTTTTTGTAAATGTCGCAACAGCCACTGATCTGCTATATTTTTTCGATAAAATTCTCTCGAGATTCCAGGCGTGTCAGTGGTTTATAATCTACGAGCTACTCCTCACCACTTGACAATCGCCAAGAAGTACTCGGCCGAAACGCGTGGATTTTAAATCATTTGACACGGCTGGTAGATTTAGAGAATTTTATCAGTACATATCTAGGAGAAACCACGCACCCAAATATTTTTTTATTCAATTATTGGTTTTGAGGGTCTGAATCATCTTCAGGTTGATCTGCACTCATGAAGTCAACTCATAAAAGGTAGCCGTAAGTGGATTAAAATCATCCACTCATGGTTACCTATTTCAATGGCTTTTCCTGTTAACTTCATGAATGCAGGTCAATTTGAAGATGATCAAATCCAAAGAAACCGGCAACTGGATAAAAAAGTATTTACGATTCCTGATATTTTGACATTTACAACAGTTTCATAACATCGGATCGCTGTCAAATTCACGGCGACTATACAGCTCATTCAGTGATGTAAGTTTCCCCCCACTGGCTATTATTACTGCTTACCCTTTCGTTTTATACCATTCGCTCCCTTTACCCTGATCCTTCAAAGAATCGAACTCTGATGTATAGAACAATTTCAAACATCTGATGAGAAATAAGTTGATGTGTTAAATATTTGACGTTGAGGGTGTAAAACTTTTATGATGGGAGGTGAAAAACCCTAATTATGTTGTAGAAAGTAGGCTTTTACATAATATGCGTAATAATACACATAAATAGTTCTGCTTCCTGACCTTGTAGGAGTCTGTAATTGCTTTCTGAGTCGTTAAAACCTCTCATGATGTCTCCAGCATTGGACGGACAGAAGGTTAGGCAAAGCCACTATCTAGCTGGACGGTGTAGTTTAACTTAACGAGAGGGACATGGCGAGGTTCAATAAAATCCAGTCCCTTACATTTGTTTCTGTGGGTATTTTAGAATGATATTTTTGATGGCCTTTTTCCTTACTAATGTTGAAGTGTATTCTTGTTGTTGTGTATATTAACGGTGGAAGCTGTTGGGCGCCTGTTGGAGGCGTGTGTAGGAACAATAAGCGGTGTACATATTCCAGTGCAATGCTCGGATCTCGAAATATTTCAAAAAGGAGGCGCACGGCTACAAGGCCTTCTTTAGTGGCGCTGGAGTATTAAGTTTTAAAAGAGCCCATCGATTCGTTTCATATAACTCGATTTATTTTGTTATTTACCCGTCATATTTGTTGCACTGTTATCGGGTCTGCCAAGTTTGTTTGTACCCTACCAAGACTCCACTAAACCTCTGGACAAAAATGGACCAAACTTTTTATTTTATTTCACTTACCCCAGTGGATACTGTTCCTCCTTTATCTCGTGATGTGCATGGGATGATTGTTTGGAAAAAAGAAGAAAAAAAGCCGTAGAAGGAGTCAGAAGGAAACGATCCCTGACAAGGATGAGAAAGCTAGGCACTGGGCGAGACAGTTGGTTGGGTATTTTAAACCCAGCGGATCTCTCCCATCCACTTTTCACACAGAGGAACCGTTTTGTAGCTAGCTTCGTTTTAGGCACGAGAGGGAAGGGAATGGGCTCTGATAAGCATGAAAAAGGCAAGCGTGGAGTGAGAAAGCTGGTTGGACATTTCGAACTCAATGAACCTCTCCTCTCCACTTTTTAAGCAGAGGAACCACTTTGTACCTAGAGTCGCCTTAGATATAACAGACAAGGGAACGGGCTATCATAAGGATGAAAAAGCTAAGCCTGCACTGATGGAGCTGTTTGAACATTTCAAATGCAACGAATCTCCACGTTTTTAAACCACAGGAGACGTTTCGCTAGCAGGGGCGGTTTTGAAACATTCCTGACTGGTCGGGGTATGGGAACAGATGTGCTTTTCGGAGCAATCTTGTCTGGTCTTGGGAGGAAGGCATCGGAAAGTGTTAGTTTTGTGATTTATCGTTTTCAACTCTTTTTACTGCAGTCTAATTATGATAGGGAAGTGTTCAGTACTATTTATTCCATTTTTGACGGTATTTTAGCGCGCTTAGAAGATGTAGTGAGGTGACCTTTGATCATCACAGTAGTCAGTTACGATTGAGTAGTTCTCGTGTAGTTGGTTATTGTCTGACATCGCTCATTGCAACTTACGTTAAATTAATGATTATGTGAAAAGGCTTAGGTTGATTTCGTTTCGGTTAGTTTTCTGTTGTTCATTGCAACGAGTTTCTGTGTTGGCGTCAGTAACCGCGATACGTTGTTGATACTCATGCTGCCAGTTAGTTACCCAGCTTGGGACACTGAACAGAAAGAGTACCTGTATAGGGGGAGAATTTCAGAATAACAGTGAGTTTTCGGTGCTTTTAAAGAGTTTCGTGGGGTCTGAATTTCTCCCCTGCCCTTTCCTTTACCAAATAGGTACCTCAGCCGCCCTTGTCAATGAGTGCATTTCTCGTCGTTTTAAATTAATGTCCCACTACATCTAAACCACTGTGTGTATTTTGATTTCTAATGTAACAGCATATTTTCCCCACTCCTCAATTGTCTAACAAAAAAGAGTAAGAGGGACTACAGTAGTAACATGCTGTCGATGTTCTAACAACCCTACCACAACAAAGGTCAAATTTTTATAACGATTGTGGTGTTGCTCACGCTGCTAAATACTGCATTTTTGGGCAACAAATAAGTTAATATGTGGCAGGTGTTATTAGAGCACAGTTAATAAAGTCATTTCATGTAATAATCAAAAAACTAGGCACTCATCTTTTTGTGTTTCCCAAGCTGGTCTCGTATTATCATGGCTAAATCGTTGAAAATCTAGGTGGTTATGATTCCAAGCTCGGATGCAAAGAGGCCTAGGTTTTATTCTGCTATATTCAAAAGTTTTTGTAGATGCGCTTCACAAACCATCCTTGAAGATTACACTTTTGCTGGACAATGGTGATGTAAAAAAATAGTCAGCACTCCGAAATTAAGTTACACTTCCTTTTAATTGCAATGTCACGTAAACTCAAACCATCACTTCACAATACAAAACATACTTGAAAACATCTCTCTCACAGTCACTGTTAAAGTTCACATTTTATAAGCTGACTACGTTATGCGTCTTTCCAACATGACGTCCAAGATTTGACTTTCTCAAGGTCCGACTCTCTAACAAGTTAACAACCGACTAATAATCGCTTACTCGCCCAAAAATCAGAGTTACAAGTACGTCAACGATCATATTGACAAAAGAAAGAATATACATTAGAATAATATCATTGCAATATGAACATATCGATGTATCAAAAGTGAAATCAAATCTGAATGTTGTCTTAGAAATATGTTAAGTAGTTAACAGAAATACAGGAGAATATTACTGGTATCGAGAGGTTCAGGTGAGGTGCCGTAATGGTTGCGTCATTCAAGTACCATTACAATGTCCAACCACGCCGAAGCTGAATTACGGGCTATAGATCCCAACGTTGTATGTGCTCCTCTAAGTCTATTTCCAACACCAGTTTTCTTTTAAGATGTTATTCGATTGCGCGGATTCAGGTTAACGATTCGTTGCGTCATGCTGTTTTTTTTATCCTAATCACTCATTCAACAGGCAAGGAAGGTGACGTGATGGAGAAAATCAAATGTAGTCAAGGTAGAGGAGTAAGCTTTCAAGTTTTACCCTGTTTCACCGGTAAAAGCGAGGTTGGCGACTCCCCGTAATTTGAACTTATTTGACTAGCAGAGCAGACAACTGATCCGGGTCTGCCAGTAAACGTTTCCGATAAAATATGTGGACCAGTAAGTTGGGTAACTTGCATCGCGCACCGCTCAGCGCCGGGAGTGAGTGGATTCTTCAGCTGCGAAGCATCGAAGAATGTAACGTTTCTATCTTCGGGGAAAGTATTCGCAGTTGCGAATACGGACAACCTCCAACTGTTCCTAATGGAACGATGACACTGGAAATTTCTGCTGGGTGGGGACCCGAATCCGGATTTCCCGCCTCTCGCGAGCGGCTGTCTTAACATTTTCTGTTATCCAAACACGCTTCGGGACCATAATATCCAAACTTACAAGTGCGTCGCCCATGTGTCGTAAACTTACTGTAATTTCCGCAGAGAATGTTGCTATCTCGGTATCGGCGGGTAAGTACCACACTACAATGCCTGTATTTGTAAGCAGTATGTTTCAAGCATGGATGTCCGAAGAAACATTTCATCATACTTCTTACAAACACAGATACTGCAGTAATAGTCGTTTCAAAACGCAACTCCAAATAACGAAAAACGAGCTGACAGTCACCAAAATCTGTCACCGGATGTAAAGTACATTGTAAAAAATAAACTTGGCATATAATGTCATGAGCTGTGAATTTTCTTGCCCATCCTTGCGAACGGACAGCAAAATGGCTTTGTAATAAGACAGACACTGCAATAATAGTCGTTTCAAAACGCAACTCCAAACAACGAAAAGCCAAAAACGAGCTCAGAGTCACCAAAATGTGCCACCAGATGTAAAGTACATTGTAAAAAATAAACTTGGCATATAATGTCATGAGCTGTGAATTTTGTTGCCCATCCTTGCGAGCGGACAGCAAAATGGCTTTGTAACAAGACAGACACTGCAATAATAGTCGTTTCAAAACGCAACTCCAAACAACGAAAAACAAAAAACGAGCTGACAGTCACCATAATCTGTCACCAGATGTAAAGTACATTGTAAAAAATAAACTTGGCATATAATGTCATGAGCTGTGAATTTTGTTGCCCATCCTTGCGAGCGGACAGCAAAATGGCTTTGTAATAAGACAGACACTGCAATAATAGTCGTTTCAAAACGCAACTCCAAACAACGAAAAGCCAAAAACGAGCTCAGAGTCACCAAAATGTGCCACCAGATGTAAAGTACATTGTAAAAAATAAACTTGGCATTTAATGCCATGAGCTGTGAATTTTGTTGCCCGCCCTTGCGAACGGACAGCAAAATGGCTTTGTAATAACTGTGGAAATGCCAACAGGTATAACTCTCAAATACATTATTTATTTCAAGCTTCTGCTACCAGTCACTTTTTATTTTATGCTTAACCTAACATAATGCAACGCGTTTCGAACATGTTCTGTTCATTTTCAAGCGTTTATACATACATACATACATAGAGAAATGTTACTTAAAAATAAAGTCTTAAACTAGATTAATCTAGAACACTTTGTCCATTGTTTTTACTGTAGCTGCTGGTGAGGCTTTGGGGGGGGGGGGGGGGGGGGAGAGGGGGTCAGTGTATATCTAGAAATCGAAATCAGTTATGTCTTCTGCTGGTTTTCTCTTTGTTTTTGACTATGTATATCACAGCCTGTATCGGATGCAGACATGCATCAGTTATGTGTTACGAAAATAGCGTGAAAGGCTTTTATATGACAGTTGATCACTAACAATTTCATCTTCTTACTGCTTAACTTCCATCACTGGTGTAATGGCGGAGCTGTTGATTGACATTACACTATTGCACGTTATATTTTGTCACTGATTTCCACTGCACAAATTGCTCCAAAGTTATACACATAACACAAGATGGCGGACTGTAGCATGTGAGTATGTATCGATTATCGAGGTTTTGTATCGATATTCTTAGTTCTAGTCAATTATTAACATTGACATTTCTTGAATCTATTGAGTTAGAACTGGCTTAAGACTGTTGAAGAATTTGAGTTTTTGAATACAGTTATTTCATTACGAATGTTATCTCCATATTTGTGTTATGTATGTAAATTTTCTTTTCTTCCATGATATCCATTCTTTTACTTTTTCCTGTTTTGTGTAATATTTCGAGGTTGTCTACATCTACATCTACATCTACATGACTACTCCGCAATTCACATTTAAGTGCTTGGCAGCGTCTATGCTGTAATGACTTCCATCCCAACTCGTGTATCATATCTGTCACACTCTCTCCCCTATTACGTGATAATACAAAACGAGCTGCCCTTTTTTGCACCCTTTCGATGTCCTCCGTCAATCCCACCTGGTAAGGATCCCACACCGCGCAGCAATATTCTAACAGAGGACGAACGAGTGTAGTGTAAGCTGTCTCTTTAGTGGACTTGTTGCATCTTCTAAGTGTCCTGCCAATGAAACGCAACCTATGGCTCGCCTTCCCGACAATATTATCTATATGGTCCTTCCAACTGAAGTTGTTCGTAATTTTAACACCCAGGTACTTAGTTGAATTGACAGCCTTGAGAATTGTACTATTTATCGAGTAATCGAATTCCAACGGATTTCTTTTGGAACTCATGTGGATCATCTCACACTTTTCGTTATTTAGCATCAACTGCCACCTGACACACCATACAGCAATCTTTTCTAAATCGCTTTGCAGCTGATACTGGTCTTCGGATGACCTTACTAGACGGTAAATTACAGCATCATCTGCGAACAGTCTAAGAGAACTGCTCAGATTGTCACCCAGGTCATTTATATAGATCAGGAACAGTAGAGGTCCCAGGACGCTTCCCTGGGGAACACCTGATATCACTTCAGTTTTACTCGATGATTTGCCGTCTATTACTACGAACTGCGACCTTCCTGACAGGAAATCACGAATCCAGTCGCACAACTGAGACGATACCCCATAGCTCCGCAGCTTGATTAGAAGTCGCTTGTGAGGAACGGTGTCAAAAGCTTTCCGGAAATCTAGAAATACGGAATCAACTTGAGATCCCCTGTCGATAGCGGCCATTACTTCGTGCGAATAAAGAGCTAGATGCGTTGCACAAGAGCGATGTTTTCTGAAGCCATGCTGATTACGTGTCAATAGATCGTTCCCTTCGAGGTGATTCATAATGTTTGAATACAGTATATGCTCCAAAACCCTACTGCAAACCGACGTCAATGATATAGGTCTGTAGTTAAATGGATTACTCCTACTACCCTTCTTGAACACTGGTGCGACCTGCGCAATTTTCCAATCTGTAGGTACAGATCTATCGGTGAGCGAGCGGTTGTATATGAGTGCTAAGTAGGGAGCTATGGTATCAGCGTAATATGAAAGGAACCTAATCGGTATACAATCTGGACCTGAAGACTTGCCCGTATCAAGCGATTTGAGTTGCTTCGCAACCCCTAAGGTATCTACTTCTAAGAGACTCATGCTAGCAGATGTTCGTGTTTCAAATTCTGGAATATTCCATTCGTCTTCCCTGGTGAAGGAATTTCGGAAAACTGCGTTCAATAACTCCGCTTTAGCGGCACAGTCGTCGATAACACTACCATCGGCACTGCGCAGCGAAGGTATTGACTGCGTCTTTCCGCTTGTGTACTTTACATACGACCAGAATTTCTTGGGATTTTGTACCAAATTTCGAGACAATGTTTCGTTGTGGAACCTATTAAAGGCATCTCGCATCGAAGTACGTGCCAAATTTCGCGCGTCTGTAAATTTTAGCCCATCTTCGGGATTTCGCGTTCTTCTGAACTTCGCATGCTTTTTCCGTTGCCTCTGCAACAGCGTTCGGACCTTTTTGTCTTCGATTTTCAAAGCGAGGCTTGTGTCTTTAATGTGAATTGCTACTGATGATTTGGTACATTTATCAAGCCTGTAGCAGTCTAAATGTAGGGAGAGAAGGAAACGTAGTAGGTGAATATGGACTGGGGAAAAGAAATGAAACAGGAAGCCACCTGGTAGAATTTTGCACAGAGCACAACTTAATCATAGCTAACACTTGGTTCAAGAATCTTAAAAGAAGGCTGTATACATGGAAGAAGCCTGGAGATACTAAAAGGTATCAGATAGATTATATAATGGTAAGACAGAGATTTAGGAACCAGGTTTTAAATTGTAAGACATTTCCAGGGGCAGATGTGGACTCTGACCACAATCTATTGGTTATGACTTGTAGATTAAAACTGAAGAAACTGCAAATAGGTGGAAATTTAAGGAGATGGGACCTGGATAAACTGAAAGAATCAGAGGTTGTACAGAGTTTCAGGGAGAGCAGAAGGGAGCAATTGACAGGAATTGGGGAAAGAAATACAGTAGAAGAAGAATGGGTAGCTTTGAGGGATGAAGTAGTGAAGGCAGCAGAGGATCAAGTAGGTAAAAAGACGAGGGCTTGTAGAAATCCTTGGGTAACAGAAGAAATATTGAATTTAATTGATGAAAGGAAAAAATATAAAAATGCAGTAAATGAAGCAGGCAAAAAGGAATACAGACGTCTCAAAAAATGAGATCGACAGGAAGTGCAAAATGGCTAAGCAGGGATGGCTAGAGGACAAATGTAAGGATGTAGAGGCTTATCTCACTAGGGGTAAGATAGATACTGCCTACAGGAAAATTAAAGAGACCTTTGGAGATAAGAGAACCACTTGTACGAACATCAAGAGCTCAGATGGAAACCCAGTTCTAAGCAAAGAAGGGAAAGCAGAAAGGTGGAAAGAGTATATAGAGGGTCTATACAAGGGTGATGTACTTAAGGACAATATTATGGAAATGGAAGAGGATGTAGATGAAGATGAAATGGGAGATACGATATTGCGTGAAGAGTTTGACACAGCACTGAAAGACCTGAGTCGAAACAAGGCCCCCGGAGTAGACAACATTCCATTGGAACTACTGACGGTCTTGGAAGAGCCAGTCCTGACAAAACTCTACCATCTGGTGAGCAAGATGTATGAGACAGGTGAAATACCCTCAGACTTCAAGAAGAATGTAATAATTCCTATCCCAAAGAAATCAGGTGTTGACAGATGTGAAAATTACCGAACTATCAGTTTAATAAGTCACAGCTGCAAAATACTAACGCGAATTCTTTACAGACGAATGGAAAATCTAGTAGAATCCGACCTCGGGGAAGATCAGTTTGGATTCCGTAGAAATGTTGGAACACGTGAGGCAATACTGACCCTACGACTTATCTTAGAAGCTAGATTAAGGAAGGGCAAACATACGTTTCTAGCATTTGCAGACTTAGAGAAAGCTTTTGACAACGTTGACTGGAATACTCTCTTTCAAATTCTGAAGGTGGCAGGGGTAAAATACAGGGAGCGAAAGGCTATTTACAATTTCTACAGAAACCAGATGGCAGTTATAAGAGTCGACGGGCATGAAAGGGAAGCAGTGGTTGGGAAGGGAGTGAGACAGGATTGTAGCCTCTCCCCGATGTTATTCAATCTGTATATTGAGCAAGCAGTGAAGGAAACAAAAGAAAATTCGGAGTAGGTATTAAAATCCATGGAGAAGAAATAAAAACTTTGAGGTTCGCCGATGACATTGTAATTCTGTCAGAGACAGCAAAGGACTTGGAAGAGCAGTTGAACAAAATGGATAGTGTCTTGAAAGGAGGATATAAGATGAACATCAACAAAAGCAAAACGAGGATAATGGAATGTAGTCGAATTAAGTCGGGTGATGCTGAAGGAATTAGATTAGGAAATGAGACAATTAAAGTAGTAAAGGAGTTTTGCTATTTGGGGAGCAAAATAACTGGTGATGGTCGATGTAGAGAGGATATAAAATGTAGACTGGCAATGGCAAGGAAAGCGTTTCTGAAGAAGAGAAATTTGTTAACATCGAATATAGATTTATGTATCAGGAAGTCGTTTCTGGAAGTATTTGTATGGAGTGTAGCCATGTATGGAAGTGAAACATGGACGATAAACAGTTTGGACAAGAAGAGAATAGAAGCTTTCGAAATGTTTCTTTCATGCTACAGAAGAATGCTGAAGATTAGATGGGTAGATCACATAACTAATGAGGAAGTATTGAATTGGATTGGGGAGAAGTTTGTGGCACAACTTGACCAGAAGAAGGGATCGGTTGGTAGAACATGTTCTGAGGTATCACAAATTTAGCATTGGAGGGCAGCGTGGAGGGTAAAAATCGTAGAGGGAGACCAAGAGATGACTACACTACGCAGATTCAGAAGGATGTAGGTTGCAGTGGGTACTGGGAGATTAAGAGGTTTGCACAGGATAGAGTAGCATGGAGAGCTGCATCAAACCAGTCTCATGACTGAAGACCACAACAACAACATGTTATGGTTTCTAGTTCTTGTTGGAGTTCTGTATGTTGAGGTGGAAATTTCTATGCTCTGTACAGCATTGATCTATAAGCAGCTTTTTGTGGGAGGACGGATGTTTTGAGGAGTTTGATATAGTGGTGCCAGTGCCAATAGGTTTTCTGTAAACATTGAAAGCTATCTTTTGGTTGTGTTTTGATATTTTAATGCCAAGAAAAGGTATGGTGTTGTCTTCTTTCTGTTCAAGGGCGAATTGAATATTTTTATGTTGGTTATTGAATTTATTAAAAAGGTTTGTCACTTCATCCTCTGTGCCATAAAATAGAATGAGGGTGTAATCTACATGTCTCTTATAGAATTTAACTTTGCTTGTAATGTTATCATTTAGTGTTAGAATTTTATTCTCTTTATGGTTGATAAATATTTCAGCTAATAGGCCACTGAGAGGGCTTCTCATTGCTAGTCCTTGGTCCTGCCTGTAAATTTTATTGTTAAAAGAGAAGTAATTATGTGAGAGCACTAGATTACGTACATTTACAATTTCTATGATTTCTAGTTTGCTCATTGTCTTGTTTCTCAATAGGTTCATCCTTATTATCTCAACTGTTTCATCTACAGGTATACGGCTGTAAACGTTAACAATATCTAGGGGTAGAAGCTTGGCTCCTAGTGGTATCGTCAAATCTTTCAAACTGTTAATACGTTCATAGCTGTTCTTTATGTAATACGATTTTTCAAGTGTGTATTTGTCCACTGGTATGTCATATAGTTCTCATTAATTCACAGGCTGTGCTATTAATTGAGTTGACAATGGGCCTGATAGGTGTGTTGGTTTTATGGAATTTTGGGTGTGCCCTGAGTTGGGGGCTGTTGGGTTCATCACAATAAGGTCTCGTACTTCATTCTTATTGAAAAGGAAGTTACTGTTGGTGAGGCATTTTCTTATTTTAGCTTGAAACTTTGGTGTTGGGTCATCTTGGACTTCCAGTATGTGGATGTTTGCAAAGAATTCTAGTGTTTTGTGTGTATAATCATCCTTAAACATAATAACTGCTGTGGAACCTTTATCAGATTTGCTGCCAGGGCATTATGGTTTTGTAGTTTCTTATTGATTGACTGGAGTACATTTATTTCAAATTTGTTTGTTTTTATTGCTTTTGTGGTTGTGTGTTTCTGTATAATTTTATTAGCCTTGTGGCCTATTACTATTTGTTCAATGTCATTAAGTTTTGCAAGCTCACTGGCTATCTTTAGTGAGCATATGGTGTCTTTTATGTTTTTGTAATTGATGCTTGGATTTATATTATTCTTCAAACCCTTATTTAGTAGTACCTTTCTGTCTGACTGAATTCAATTTTGGTTGAATTTACAACTCTTGGGAAACATTTGTGGGGATTCCTATTCTTATTTACGTATTTATCTATAGGCAGATTGTTTTTTTTCTCTAATTGTCAAACTTTTTTTGATGAGCGCTGTCTATTTTATTGTATGTGTTTTTATTTATGTTTCCAAGAATATCATGGAGTAGTGGAATCTGTGAAAGATGTTCTAATAACATTAATTCCAGATAGGTGCTGTAAGCTAATCGGTTTAGGTCTTCTTTCTTTTTAATATAACCGTTTTACTTCACATCTTAGCCAGAACTTTTCACCCCTAGCTTTAGTATGTAGTGCTGAGATAGATTTACAGTTAGTCTTAAAGTTCACATATCTAGGTACTGTTTTCGTATAGACAGGTTTTGTTGAATTTTATATCAAGACATGTTTTAAGTTCAAAAGGCTCTGAGCACTATGGGACTTAACATCTATGGTCATCAGTCCCTAGAACTTAGAATTACGTAAACCTAACTAACCTAAGGACATCATACAACACCCAGCCATCACGAGGCAGAGAAAATCCCTGACCCCGCCGGGAATCGAACCAGGGAACCCGGGCGTGGGAAACGAGAACGCTACCGCATGACCACGAGATGCGGGCATGTTTTAAGTAACTTTAATCTAATGTTTCTGTATGTACGAAATACTTTCACAACTTGGCTGGTTGAATCATAATTATTTTCAGCCATAACGTCTATGTTTGTGAACCGTTACTGTGTGGGATAAGGTTTCAACCTGGTAATTAACTGATAGCAAGCACAATGTTCCGTCGCGACACGCATATAACTCTCTCAGTCAAGCGTGAACATTTTCTCTAAAATCATCATAAAGCAGTTCAGAACAGACTTAACTCTCGTGTTTACTAGGGCAGCTCCAGAATACTAACTTTCGGTAAGGACAGCTCGCTCTCCAAATTAACTTCAACTGTAACTGCAGTCGATCTGAAGTTCGCAGTTCTAGAGGACAACAAGTAGGGATAAGAATAATATTGAAAAACTTGGGTGCTGTGCTGCTTCGATGTATGGAATGAAGATTATTTTTGAAAGATATGTGCCGACAAAAACTAATTGTATTAATTTTCCTCTATTTGTTACAACTTATTTACCAGAGCAAATTCGGACATTGCCGCCCATCATCTGCGTCTAGTAAATAAAAGATAGAACAGTTTTATAAAGTAAAATCTCCCAACGTCTGTACGTATTGTAAATTAGTCCACCGCCGTGTTTTTCTGTCTTTATGAGAAGGCTAATCTCAGGGACTACTGTAGAGATTGTGATGGGGTTTCACTGATAGGGAGTCCGATTTTTGAGGAAGGTTGTCGTATAAACTATTACTGCTTCGCCAGATAAGGCGTACGTAGTGCTACCCGAGTGAAGGTCGTGGCTTGTTAATAATAAACTAGAACAATGGAAGCTGATTCCTAGAATGTACTTGCAGCATTCAACAGTATCGAACTGCATCATCTATGTGTTCCCTTATATACCGAAGCGCCAAAGAAACTGGTATTCGCATGCTTATTCAAATAGAGAAATGTAATCAGGCAGAATACGGCCTATATAAGTCATCAAGTGTCTGGCGCAGTTGTTAGATCGATTACAGCTGCTACAATGGCACATTAACAAGATTTAAATGTGTTTGAACGCGGTTTTATAGTCGGCGCACGAATTATGGGGCTCAACATCTCCGAGGTAGCGATGAAGTGGGGATTTTTCCCTTACGACCATTTCACGAGTGGACCATGAAAATCAGGAATCCAACATCAAATCTCCGATATCGCCGCACCCGGAAAAATATCCTGCAAGAAGGAGACCAACGACGACTGAAGAGAACCGTTCAACATGACAGAATTGCAATCCTTCCGCAAATTGCTGCAGATTTCAGTGCTGGGCCATCAACAAGTGTCGACGTGCGAACGATTCAACGAAACATCATTGATCTGGGCGTTCGGAGCCGTAGGCTCACTCGTGTGTCCCTGACGACTGCACAACACAAAGCTTTACACCTCACATGGGCCCGTCAACACCGACGTTGGATTGTTGATGGCTGGAAACATATTGCCTGGACGGACGAGTATCGTTTCAAATTGTATCGAGCGGATGGACGTGTACAGGTATGGAGACAACCTCGTGATTCCATGGACCCTACATGTCAGCAGGACACTGTTAAAGCTGGTGGAGGGTCTGTAATGGTGAGGGGCGTGTGCAGTTGGAGTGATATGGGACGCCTGATACGTCTAGATACGACTCTGACAGGTGACACGTACGTAAGCATCCTGTCTGATCACCTGCATCCATTCATGTCCATTGTGCATTTCGACGGACTTGGGCAGTTCGAGCAGGACAATGCGACACCCCACATAGCTACAGAGTGGCTCCATGAACGCTCTTCTGAGTTTAAACACTTCCGCTGGCCTCCAGGCTCCCCAGAAATGAACATTATTGAGCATACTCGGGATGCCTTACAACGTGCTGTTCAGAAGAGATCTCCACCCCTCGTACTCTTACGGATTTATGGACAGCCCTGCAGGATTCAAGGTGTCAGTTCCGTCCAGCACTACTTCAGACATTAGTCGAGTCCATACCACGTCGTGTCGTGGCACTTCTTTGTGCTCGTGGGGCTCCTACATGGTATTAGGCAGGTGTACCACTTTCTTTGGCACTTCTGTGTAACAGCATATTGAGAAAATATAGGTAAGAAAAGATGGAATCAAAACCAATGAACAACAGTCACTATGGCTAAAACTACTCAGAAATGTAACATATTAAAGTATAATATGAATCCTGTTCTTAAGTATGAAGAGCATTTGATACTTATAGGTAAACCACACAACAGTGAACATCGTGGGTAATTCATAGCACGAAGATTACTTTGTTACATGCGATAAAAACATGTACAATCAAATAATTTTGTAGCAAGTAGTTTCAAGCACCAACATACAAGAAAATCGTGCATAACAGGTAAGTCGTCGTCCGATATTTAGATTCGATTGTTAAATAACATCATCTAAATGTTTCTAGCATACGAATTTGGCTGATCATATGAGTGTTTTACATTACATACTTACGTTTAATGTTGTACACTTTACTATTTCGTCTAAAATAAGGCTGTTGTCCTGTGATCACTGCATTTCTCGGTTACTTGTTACCTTGTATTAAAATCCTCGCCATTACGGAAAAGACCTCACGCCATTTGGTACAGATATTTATTTTGTTGAATCTGGCATTTTTCCTAGCAGCTCTTGCACTCTTTACTTCTTACATTATTATCGATGGTTCTCTCACCATCCGCATCACTAAAATATTCATGTTCGACAGCTGCTGGGTTGGTGACCTGTGTGATATAGCTCTTTTAAAAAATCTACCCATCTCTAGAGGACTTCCTCGAGATTTTTCCTGAGAATTTCCATAACAGCACTTCTTGGCCTGCTTTGATCCCATGTTGTACTCTTTGATCTGTTTACAAAAACGGAATTGTTAATTTGTTCTGAATAAAACGCTCCCTTGGAGAGTGGTATTTACGCCGACCCTGCCTTCCGTTCGGAGAACCCAACCGGTTAATAGTCGTCCCGTTTACAGAAACGTGCATTCACAGGCATTTCCACACGCGTATTTGTCTGCCGGGCGAGACCGCTCCGTGATTGACACGGCGTGAGCTCCGGAGGCGCCGAAGTGGAAGGCCGTTTACCGCCGACACTGGGACTCTTCGGAAGAATGGTCAGTCTGAAGGCCGCGGGCGCCAGCCACGGAATTACCGTAATGGCGCTCGAACGGTTCTTACCAGACGGCTTCCGCGTTTGGTGCACTCAACAGCGCATTCATTATACAGTCTCTCGACAATGGTCGTTCTCCACGCATGTGCCCGTAATCGTCCGCTCCTCTGACCAGGGGCGTTGGGGTGTATGAGATGTACGCCGTCTTTCTTTCTCTCGACCACTCAGCACCAGCCGAGTCAGAGGACGTGTCGGTGCAATAGCGGGAGGCGCAGGTAGAGGGCGGTACGATTTTACGTCCGGCTGTGGAGATTTACGGTCTGTTTAACTTTTCTGCATCACTTAAGGACAATGATGGGGTGTGTGGCATTACATCTCCCTCCTGGAGATTTGGTTTGCTTCTTACGACTGCGTTGGGAATAGTAATTTCCACTAGCGCATGGGTCGCATTAATTATCGGGACTTTGAATGTTGAAAGCTCGAAACAAAATGCCTTTAATTTCGACACTTGTGTGGCCATATTGTCCGTAATTGCTTTACAATTCATGAGACTATTTTCGTTGTATCGTTGCACCTACAAAAAAAAAAAAATGCAAGTGTTTTTCACCAGACACGTTTGGATTTATTGAGGTGCAGCATCATCAGTAGTCTGCAATTAAAGATATTTACAACCTGCTTTGTTTTTAAGATCGAAAATCAGTTCTTTTACAATATATTGCTTTTTACATACTATGATTTCCGCTTGCTTTGTCTCCTACATCCCAAATGCCTTGTGGTAGCACATTTTGTCATGTTTTTCTTCATTAGACACTGATACTTAAAATTTGATTTTTAGTTTCTCTGCAGAACTATGCATTTCTCACGTTTTATACAGAAGCAACTGTATTTTTTTTTACTTCTAAGTGTATAAACAGAAAACAATGCTGTAGGAAAAAGTTTGCTGTGTCAAAAGTAAGAAATGCGTAGTTCTGCAGAGAAACTAAGAATTAGACTACGAGTATCACTGTCTAATGATTAATAACACAAACGATGTGCTAACAGTCGACATTTCCCGATGTAGATAAAATGGAAATCATCTTAGGTAAAAAGCAACATATTGTTAACCAACTGGTTTTCGACCGTGAAAACTAATCAAGTTGTAAATATATTTAATTACAGACCACTAATGATGCTTTACGTCAATAAAGTGAAACGCGAATGGTGAAAAACACCCGCATTTTCTTGTAGTTGCGACTCAACGAAAATACCCTCAGACTGCCTTTATTTCAGTATAGGTTTCATAATATGACACTGTTTATTCCAAGGGCATGGTTTTTGGTAATTTATAAGCTATTTTCTTTGAACTTGTTAGCGATACGAAGATATTCATCTTCTTTATTTATTTTTAATATTTCACTCTGGCAAGTAATGCATCAAGGTAACTTTTTCAAGAGATAAAACTCGCTTCATTTTTAGTTACGTACCTCAATCGGTAAAAACGAAACAATTATAGAAACACTTTGTTGTCCGCCTGTCTGTCTGTCAGGCTCTGAGCACTATTGGACTTAACATCTGAGGTCATCAGTCCCCTGGAACTTAGAACTACTTAAACCTAACTAACCTAAGGACGTCACACACATACATGCCCGAGGCAGGATTCGAATCTGCGACCGTAGCGGTCGCGCGGTTCCAGACTGTAGCGCCCAGAACCCCTCGGTCACTCCGGCCGGCCGGGCGTTATCTTGCTGAAATGTAAGCCTAGGCTGGCTTGCCATGAAGGCAAACAAAAACGGTGCTTAGAATTTCGTCGAAGTACCGCTGTTCTGCAACGATGCCGCGGATGCCAACCCAAGGGGTCCTCCTATGGAAAGAAATGGCAGAATTGCACCCCAGATCACCACTCCCGGTTGTCGTGCCGTACGGCGGGCAACAGCCAGCCTCCGTGGCGTCTCCAAGTACGTCTTCGGCTCGGAATCTCATTGACTGAAGTAGAATTGTCTCCGGTGATGAGTCCCGCTTCGAACTGAGCCCCAACGACCAGCGAAGACGTGTCTAGAGACACCACGAGCAGTGGGGGAATACCAACTTGGCTGTAACCCGCCATATGGCCCGACAACAAGAAATGATGTTTTGAGGTACCATCCCATTTCATAGCAGGATTGTGTGGTTGTCATCCGCAGTGAATCGACGATTTCCTACGCACCGTTTCGTTGTCCTTCATGACAAGCTTACATTTCAGCTACACAATCCCGCCCGCACATGATGATACCCGTAATTTCTACTGCTTGGCCTCGTGCTTGCCAAACATTACCTCGGCAAGCAAAGTCGCCGGATCTCTCCAGAACTGAGAAATTTTGGACCATTATTGGGAAGGTGCTCCAAACGTCTCGCGATTTTGACGATCTAACGTGCCAGTTCGATAGAATTCGGCACGATATCCCTCTGGAGGACATGTAACAACTCTATCAATCAAAGCCAAGCCGAATAACTGCCTACAGAAAGTCCAGAGGTGCACCAACGCGTTTCTGAGTTGCTCAGTTTAAGAAGCACTTTCTCTTGAATAACTCATCCAATTATCGAAGATAAGTTCATTGGAGAACAAGCCTGCTCCTGACCTGGACGGCCATGAACTGAACGGATTTTGAATCTTACCCAGCATATCGAGGACGGCTTCGAGAAAGTTCTCGTCACCAGCATCGCCCTTGATGAGCTGAGTGCGGTCTACGTCATAATAAACATCAGCAGGTGTACAGCACTGCAGAAGACTGCAGAAGACTGCAGAAGACTGAGTCTATACGGTGATCACTGCAGAGCTGCTCAACAACAGAACACTCCATGTTGAATTTTGAAACATCAGAAGTCGGTATCAAAAAACGAAAAATGGATTTCCCCAAGAAAGCTCTCTTGCTCCCAAATTACTAACATATATACCACCGACCTACCACGTAGAAACGCTTTCACCCCATTTACTTATTCCGACGATCTGATCCTCGAGACTCAGCAAATGACATTTGAAGGCGTTGAAAGACAACTTTCGTCTGCTCTTGACGACCTGACAGTATTGTGAAGCCAATAGCCTGAAGCCAAGTCCTAGCAAAACATCCCCGAGAGATAAATGCCACCTACAGGTCAAAAATCTCATGGTTCGTAGCGCCTCCCCATCACAGCTCTACCCACACATACATCATGATTATTCTTGATAGGAGTCGTGACACTGACGAAGCAATGTGACAGGATCAGAATAAAGGTCACGGCGCGAAATAATGTCTTAAGAAAAGTTAAAGTTGAAGAGCACGCCAAAATGTGCTTCGGACACCGGCTACAGCCTCGTACTTCTCGGTGGGAGAATATGCTTCCCCTGGGTGGTAGCACTCCTGCCACTCGAAACTGGTTGACGTTGCTCTTCACCAAACTTGCGCCAGGTGGCAGCATGCTTGATACCAACTCCAGGGAAGAAAATTCAAGTTCTGGCCTGACTAGCAGCATCCTACATCAGACGGATAGTAACAGCGAAATCCGCATGGCGCAAAGTCAAGATTGATGTTAGACACCTGCTTCTTCGTCATGAACCTGTTGCGCGACGTTTTCACAACAGGGAAAACTTATCTCAAATACCGCTCCCCAAGTGAAGTCAAAGGCAGAAAAGCGACTTAAGGGGTGGCAGGACAGAGCTGAAAGTGACTAGATACCACTAAAACGAAAGCTACTCCCAGGAAACATCCTACTTTCACCGACACGATCACTTAATACTCTTCGTGTGTGGATTTGCCGAACCAAAAGGGACATGTTAAAATGGGAACGGTGTGACAATCAAGATGTGTCCTGTACGTGGCACACTATGAGCCATTTCCTTGACTGCCCTGTCTCCATCGTGGCGCATGAGTATTTGGCATCAGCAAGTCCAACAGCAGTACATATTGCTGAGGTGCTACATTTCATCTCAATGTCAGCCGGTGGAATAAAAAATCCCAGTACCAAGACTAAGTTGTGGGAGGTAAGCGAAAGTTGGTAGGTATGTTTCTACATCTGGAAGCTGACGACTATTCAGATTTCAAGCTAGCCTATTCGTGGCGATAGCATATTAGACCTTCTGGTGACTAACACACCCGAACTATTTGAAACAGTTAACGCAGAACAGGGAATCAGCGATCATAAAGCGGTTACTGCATCGATAATTTCAGCCGTAAATAGAAATATTAAAAAAGGTAGGAAGATTTTTCTGTTTAGTAAAAGTGTAAAAAAGTAGATTTCAGAATATCTGATGGCTCAACACAAAAGTTTTGTCTCGAGTACAGGTAATGTTGAGGATCAGTGGACAAAATTCAAAACCGTCGTACAATATGTGTTAGATGAGTATGTGCCAAGCAATATCGTAAGAGATGGAAAAGAGCCACCGTGGTACAACAACCGAGTTGGAAAACTGCTGCGGAAGCAAAGGGAACTTCACAGCAAACATAAACATAGCCAAAGCCTTGCAGACAAACAAAAATTACGCGAAGAGAAATGTAGTGTGAGGAGGGCTATGCGAGAGGCGTTCAATGGATTCGAAAGGAAAGTTCTATGTACTGACTTGGCAGAAAATCTTAAGAAATTTTGGTCCTATGGCAAAGCGGTAGGTGGATCAAAACAAAATGTCCAGACACTCTGTGACCAAAATGGTACTGAAACAGAGGATGACAGACTAAAGGCCGAAATACTAATTCCAAAGCTGTTTCACAAAGGAAGACTGCACTGTAGTTCCTTCTCGAGATTGTCGCACAGATGACAAAATGATAGATATCGAAATAGACGACAGAGGGATAGAGAAACAATTAAAATCGCTCAAAAGAGGAAAGGCCGTTGGACCTGATGGGATACCAGTTCGATTTTACACAGAGTACGCGAAGGAACTTGCCCCCCTTCTTGCAGCGGTGTTCCGTAGGTCTCTAGAAGAGCGTAGCGTTCCAAAGGATTGGATAAGGGCACAGGTCATCCCCGTTTTCAAGAAGGGACGTCGAACAGGTGTGCAGAACTATAGACCTATATCTCTAACGTCGATCAGTTGTAGAATTTTGGAACACGTATTATGTTCGAGTATAATGACTTCTCTGGAGACTAGAAATCTACTCTGTAGGAATCAGCCTGGGTTTCGAAAAAGGCGATCGTGTGAAACCCAGCTCGCGCTATTCGTGCACGAGACTCAGAGGGCCATAGACACGGGTTCCCAGGTAGATGCCGTGTTTCTTGATTTCCGCAATACGTTTGATACTGTTCTCCACAGTCGTTTAATGAACAAAGTAAGAGCATATGGATTATCAGACCAATTGTGTGATTGGCTTGAGGAGTTTCTAGATAACAGAACGCAGCATGTCATTCTCAATGGAAAGAAGTCTTCCGAAGTAAGAGTGATTTCAGGTGTGGTGCAGGAGAGTGTTATAGGACCGTTGCTATTCACAATATACATAAATGACCCTGTGGATAACATCGGAAGTTCACTGAGGCTTTTTGAGGATGATGCTGTGGTGTATCGAAAGGTTGTAACAATGGAAAATAGTACTGAAATGCAGGAGGATGTGCAGCGAATTGACTCATGGGGCAGGGAATGCAATTGAATCTTAATGTAGACAGGTGTAATGTGCTGCGAATACATAGAAAGAAAGATCCCTTATCATTTAGCTACAATATAGCAGGTCAGCAACTGGAAGCAGTTAATGCCATAAATTATCTGGGAGTACGCGTTAGGGGTGATTTAAAATGGAATGATCATATAAAATAGATCGTCGGTAAAGCAGATGCCAGACTGAGATTCACTGGAAGAATCCTACGGAAATGCAATCCGAAACCAAAGGAAGTGGGTTACAGTACACTTGTTCGCCCACTGCTTGAATACTGCTCACCAGTGTGGGATCTGTACCAGATAGGGTTGATAGAAGATATAGAGTAGATCCAACGGAGAGCAGCGCGCTTCGTTACAGGATCAATTTCGAAAGCGTTACGGAGATGATAGATAAACTGCAATGAAAGACTCTGCAGCAGAGACGCTCGGTAGCTCGGTACGGGCTTTTGTTGAAGTTTCGAGAACATACCTTCACCGAGGAGTGAAGCAATATATTTGGCTCTCTTACGTATATCTCGCGAAGAGACCATGAGGATAAAATCAGAGAGATTAGAGCCCATCCAGCGGCATACCGACAGTCGTTCTTTCCACGAACAATACGGGACTGGAATAGAAGGGAGAACCGATAGAGGTACTCAAGGTACCCTCCGCCACACACCGTCAGGTAGCTTGCGGAGTGTGGATGTAGACGTAGATGTAGATGTAGATGTAAGAGTGGCGCTAGTAGCGCCAATATGAGGATGCAAATCAGGTTTGCTTTGAACACACGCTGTAACGTTAGTGTGCGTTAGTTATGAGATTGGACGTGGTGACACGATGTTCGTCAAGAGTACTTTTAGGACGACGAATACGCCAACACCTCACTGAGTTTGAACGAAGTTGTTTAATGGGGCTACGAGAAGTTGCATGTACCTTCCGCGATACTGTAGAAAGACTTATCAGGAATTTAGACATTGTGTATTTCTATTGGCAGCGTTGCTCACTGGAAGTATGGCCTCAATAGGACCGGGCTCTGGACGGCCACATGGCTCTAACGAGAGGGAAGACCATCGTGTTCGGCGCATGGCTCTGGCGCATCGTACTACATATACAGCAGCAAGTCGAGCAGCATCTGGCACCAGAGTGACACAACGGACTGTTGCCAATCTGGTACTTCAAGGAGGGCTCAAAGCCAGACGCCCAGTAGCATGTATTTCACTGAACCCGAACCACCACCGTTTGCGATTTCAGTGGTGTCAGAGCTCATTAGAGGGCTAGGTGGAGGTGTACTGCGTTTTCGAATGTAAGCTGGTTCTGTAAACAAGTGGTCTAGAAACACTTCAGGTACGTCGTGATTTATGGTCTGGGGTGCCACTTCGTATGACAGCAGCAGCACACACTGGTTATCTATCCAATGGACGCTGGCTGCCAATCTGTATGTCAGCGTTGTGATTCGACCTTTTGTGCTGCCATTCACGAACAGCATTCCAAGGGGTGTTTTGCAACAGGAGAACGCTCGCCCACATACCGCTGTACAGTGCCGACATGTTGCCTTGGCTTGCTCGATCACCAGCTGTATCTACAATCGAGTACGTATAGGAGCTCATCCGGTGACAACCAGTATTAACCCTCCCTGTATTCAATGACCAATTGCAACAGGCATGCAACTCGCACGAACTGACATCCGCCACCTGTGCAACAAAGTGCATGCACGTTTGCATGCTTGCATCCAACAGTCTGATGGTTACACCGGTTATTAGTGTACCAGCATTTCTCATTTTCAATGACTTTCCGCGCGGTTACATTAACCTGTGAACTTGCAAAGTTAATCATTTAAATATGATACCTAGACAAATGTATTCCCGAAATTTCATTATTCTTCATTAATCGCTTTTTGGTGTTGCGATTTTTTTCCTTCAGTGTAGTTGTCATCAGTGGCTTAAGAAGACTTATTATCCACGTGCTGTACGGTAGAAAAAAATCATGATTAAGTTTGTAGGTGCTTTAGGATATAGAAGGTGCAAAATCAGCCACAGAACTACGATCTGGGGCAGCAACTGTGATTCTAACACGGCTCGCTATCGACTAGAACTCAGCCTAGATGACTGCTTCAGCTGATCGTCGGAATTCATCGTCAGCAACTCACGACCAGGGCAATAGCCGAGCACTCTGTTTGTGTGTGTCCATTGTATCCCTTACGTGTGCAATCTTGTTATTGGGAGCACGACAGAGGTCGCGTCTCTCTTTACTGACGCTTCAATCGCTGCTGCAACAATAGTAGGCATGCTGACAAACTGCAGTGCTGCAGACGCCATCGCATGTGCGTGTGTACTCCTGTTTTGCTACAAACAAGACCATTTGCTGACTCAGGGTAAGCGACGTGGCTTTCTATTGTCTAGTCTTTTATTACAATTTTACTTGGGTCAGGATCTGGTCTATTGATAGCCATGGCTTTCGTCTTCTTGGGTCTTATAATTTATATTTGATACCTAAAAACTGGGTTTCGGATAGCCTTAAGGGAAACACATGGAAAGTGATCCTCATATTTGTCATTTATTGTTTCACGTAATCCACTTTATAACGTTACAACAAAATTAACATTACAATTTAAAACTTATTAAAAGAAACAGAATTTTCACCATCCTTGAACAGGCTCCAATGTTTAAAAGTAAACAACCTTAACAACTGAAGGGCTTCTTTCAATAGTGGTAGAAGTCCATTTTTCTTCGTTCTGAGATACAGAACCCTAAAGTTAAACGAGCGTTGCAAAAACTGTAGTTGAGATACCAGAAATATTCAAGTATATATTTAACTTTAGGACTCTGTAACTCAGAACGAACAAAAATGGACTTGTACCACTGCCGGTATGGGTGGCCGAGCGGTTCTAGGCGCTACAGTCTGGAACCGCGCGACCATTACGGTCGCAGGTTCGAATCCTGCCTCGGGCATGGATGTGTGTGATGTACTTAGGCTTGTTAGGTTTAAGTAGTTCTAAGTTCTAGGGGACTGATGACCTCAGAAGTTAAGTCCTATAGTGCTCAGAGCCATTTGAATCATTTTTGAACTTGTACCACTATTGAAATAAGCCCTTCAACTGCAGCATTAAGAGCAGGACATGAAAATTGGAAGTACAGAGTTCCCAAAATAAGACAAGCCACATCAGCTGCGCGTGGCTGCAAGCAGGTTCAACAAACAATTTTATCAACCCAATGAATTACAATTACCGCTGTTAAATGTACTAACAAATTGCAAGCTTAGGTAGCCGTTACATAATCGGACAACGTTCATCCAAATATGGGAATGATCACATGATACTCCCCTGACTGTAGCTACTGGAAGGCTCCTTACAAATGCATAAACATTAATAAGAAAATCCCTAAGCAATAAAATACGTAGTTCCTCAAACAAATCAATTGGGAAGGTATAAAATGTAAACATAAATGCCCATCCATGTATTGCAATCAAACATTAACAACAGCCGTTAATAAATATACAGTTGCCCAAAATTAACGATAAGTTGAAGTAAATCCAATTGAAATGTACTTGAACTGTTACACACCAGCAGAAACTTTGACACAACCTTTAATAACTATACAATTGTCGAGAATTGAAAGTAAGCTGAGAGCTTCAGCTGACGGCTGTTACAAACAACAAGGAACGAGCAGCCATATTTCACAGCAAGTGTAATAGCTCATGACTGTGGAACAAGGTAAGATTCGGGAGTTTATATTGATAAGTAACGGGTCTTAAACTGAACACTCTGAGAAGTAGCAACAAGAGTGTCAGCTTTGAAAGAACATTTGCGGAGGTATAATAAGGAGGACCTCAAGCTGGGCAAACACACCTTAACATCTTGAGCTCTTCAAATGCACCAAATAGGTCTAACAAGTGGTTCCCGCATAAATGGCGACACTCCGCCGTGACATGTATGAAACTATCGACTTCACTTTACTTGAGCCACCACGACGCGACTGGTAGGAGGGGCAGAATGCCGGTCAGCCCAGGCACCGTGCCGCCGCGAACACAAACGCATCTTCTTCCGGGCCCAGGGAACAGGAACGCGTCGTTTGCCGCCAAAGCTGCCCTGCCAACACACATGAAAAGCGAACAGTAACGCGCGCAAGTAAAGCTTCACACAAGAATGGCTAGTGCGTAAAAAAATTATAAATTAATGGCAAAGTGGATACCAATACAAGTGAAATTTATAGCACTCCTTAAAAATTACTAGTATTCACAAGTGATCATATCGGCTCCTGATGGTACAGAAACACAAACATAGACAATTACCTCCTTGCCTCCCACACAGATCCAGCCACAATTTATTCCCTTCACGAAACCTATCACAGGGAATACTCTAACACTTCCACAAAAAAATGGTTCAAATGGCTCTGAGCAGGATTCGAACCTGCGACCGTAGCGGTCGCGCGGTTCCAGACTGTAGCGCCTTGAACTCCTTGGCCACTGCGGCCGGCTTACACTTCCACGACATTTTTCCTAGGGCACAAATTGCAGTTAGTAACACTGACCGAAGGTCACGCGCTCAAACACTGGTAGGCGGGTTGATACTGTGTAACAGGTCTAATTCCATATACCACAGCCGTGATCTTACAATATCAGGTTTTCAAAATAAGAAAGCAACACTTAACTCCACTCAGGTGTGATGGAGCCGAGACTTGCAAGATTGTAGCCAGGATGGTATTCCCTCCAACACATACAGGCGATCGTGGAGATGCCGTAAACTTTAAGTTTGCAGAGTAAGCCGGGAACTTGCTGACCACATTGCACGCGACGTCTGTCTGTGTTGGAGCTCGCCGCAGGCACTATTTCTTAAGCGACCGGCCAGGCTTCCTCCCGACCGATTTAACCTTAAGCCGCTTCTCGAGACTGGCGTCACCGGCCGCAGTGGCCGATTGGTTCTAAGCGCTTCAGTCTGGAACAGCGCGACTTCTACGGTCGCAGGTTCGAATTCTGCCTCGGGCATGGATGTGTGTGATGTCCTTAGGTTAGTTAGATTTAAGTAGTTCTAAGTTGTAGGGGACCTCAGTCCCATAGTGCTCAGAGCCATTTGAACCATTCTTTTGAGACCGGCGTCGGACATCCGGAGCCCCCCAAAAGCCACAACTTGCCAGCCACGTGTGCCTCAGCCAACTGTCTCTCCAGGCCCCACCAAACCAACAACACGCCCACCTCGACCAACGTCCTTAGCTCGCGACACACGGTCGAGTCGATATCGGCAACATACGAGGGTTGTGCAGAAAGTAAGTTCCGATCAGTCGCGAAATGGAAACACTGGAAAAATCCGGTAAAGCTTTGCACAGATGTGTTGGGCAGTGTCTCTAGTATGCCCGTCGATCATGTCGCATCGCTCTTTTCAGTTTTGACTGAACAGTGAGCATGTAAAAATGCGTAGCGAATAGCGTCTTCCGCCAAGTATGAGGGCCTGGTTAGAGATTTCGCCTGTGTCATGCAGCCCACATAACACAACTGTCGAGCAGTTCCTTCTTCATGCAAATTCTCGGCCGCAAACTGATGCGGAAATGAAGAGCAACTGCAGCGTTTCCGATAAAAAGTGTTTGATCACCGACAATACAGTCCGTAATTGGCTCCTCCTGAGTCTCATCTATGCTCACAAGAGACGCTGGCTATAAAGACAAAATTTTTCCACAGACAACGAGCTGCAGACCAGTGCAGATAACTGGCCGAAAGCACAGACGGCTGCTTTCTATGGTGAGGATATTGGGAAGTTGATACAACATTACGACAAAACTCGAAGTTGGAGCGGCGAATATGTAGAGAAGTAGGTGGTTTTCACTGTGGTTACCATTTCGCGACCAATCGGAACTTACTTTCTGGCAAACACCGTAAGTAGTTGGTGGCACCTGTGGGATGCCATCCCACCAAGAATAGAACCGCATCGACTCAATATTCGATTGTTAAATGGCTCTTAGAAGGTTTCATAGCTTTCACGTTTAAGAAGTTGGTCTCCAGCAAAGACTGTTGCCATAAGATAATTTCGTCAGTTAAAATTATGAGCGTTAAACCAACTCCTTTAGCCCCTATCTCAGTATATCATCAACATAGATATAAGAAAGTGTGACAGTTGCTAAGGTTCAAATGGTTCAAATGGCTCTGAGCACTATGGGACTTAACATCTGTGGTCATCAGTCCCCTAGAACTTAGAACTACTTAAACCTAACTAACGTAAGGACATCACACACATCCATGCCCGAGGCAGGATTCGAACCTGCGACCGCAGCAGTCCCGCGGTTCCGGACTTCGCGCCTAGAACCACTAGACCAGCGCGGCCGGCAGTTGCTAAGGAACACAGACACTATTGGACAGAAATAATCACATGCAATGATCGAGGACATGGAATACAGCACATATATACAAGATGTACAACTTTGTTTCTGCCGTTTTTTCTCTAAGTTAGAGACTTTATTGTGAAAAACTTACAAAAAATTTACGATTCGAAGTATTGGCCAACGTTGGCCACTACTTCTAGCTTTAAGGCAGCATATGATGCAGTGTATAAACTGGGCATCTTTTGAGGGGAATATTGAATCCATCCAATTTTGCACTTGTTCATGTGACTCCAAGTGCTAGTCAGCTAGGTCGCGTGTCATAGATCGAGAAAGGTGGTAGTCATAGGTAGGTATATCTGGAGAATTCAGCGGGTGGGGTAGAACTTCCCATTTCAACGTTTCCAAGTCTGTTTTGACGGGATTTTCGACTTGGTGTCGTGCACTGCCATGCTGCAAAATCATTTTTTCATGTCTGTCACTGTAGTGTGGCCGTTTGTCTTTCAGTGCTCGGATCAAACACATTAATTACTTCCGTAACGATCTCCTGTGATTGTTCCCATCGGTTGCAGTAGAGAAAGCTTTCTCTCTTTCACAACCATGCCGGTCTTCACCGTCAAAATCACCATTCTTGAAGCATGGAACCATGTTCTGCGACGTTCTGTCACTAAGAGGCGTCTCATTATATGTCTTACCCAGCTTATTATGAGCCTCAGTCGCAGATGTTTTCATATCAAAGCAGAAAGTTAAAACCCCGCGCAGATGACGAGAACTGGGCTCATAAGTTGACGTATTCAGTCGAGAATAACTTTATGATGCAATCAAAAATCGAGTGATATTTTGATGGCGTTATGTTCTCAAATGGCTAAGCTTACTGTGTGACACTTACGACGAACGACTTGCACCACTAATTTCCACTACTGCCGTCTATTGCAAAACGGCGAAGTTTTGGACCTTATAATAGAGGTGAATTGGCATATTTTTATCGAAAAATGGTAGACATTTCACCACATCGGAAATCAAATAACAGACATAAATAAAGTTCATGTTTAATATACGTCAGACTCCCAACATAAAAGTCGATATCGGACTCTCAGTAAGGAATATACTCTCGTAGGACACCTTTTATTCATGCTGCCTGTGGAGGAATCCTTGGGTGATATTGTACCACCCCTCTCTCAAGGCGGTTTGTAGTTCTTGCTTTGTACGGGGGGCGAGTGTTCCTTGACAAATACATCTGCCAAGAGCATCACTGCCAAGAGCGTCCACGGTAAACTCTTAGGGTTAGTTAGGCCCGGGGACTGCGCAGTCCGTTCCATACGTTCCGTATCTTCACTTCCGCGCCGGCTGGCATCGTCGTCCATAAAAAGAAAATCGGAACCTATCGCACCCCTAAACAGACAGACATGATCCAGAATAATCGCACTGGAATGCCGCTATGTTGTTAACGGTACCTCGCGCGAGGATATGCAGCGGTGTTCGGTTACTGTGCATAATGTCACCATAACCCCTACTCCATACCGAGCTCGTTCATAGACATTCTGTAATGCGTAACCAATTCCCTTCTCTTTCCACACTAAATGATGGCCTGAATCACTGCCCACAGTGAAGCGGGATTCGCCGGACTACATCACTCTGGACCGCTGAGCTGACCCTAATCAGAAAGCTACCTACAACAACGAACTATTTCTCAACGCATGCGTGGTTGAAGTGGACTGCGTTTAACAGGTTTCCTAACATACGAACCAGTCTGATTTAATAGCCGCGTAGTGGTCCTGACAGAGACACGAGTACAGCGAGCCACTGCAAGGTCTGCAGTGATCTGCCTAGCATTCGATGTCTGATCCTTTTCGCCACTAGGACTACCTGTCGATCCTCTCCTCCTATGATCAACGCATTCCATTTCCATTTACAGCGACGTTCTTCTCTCTCTCTCTCTCTCTCTCTCTCTCTCTCTCTCTCTCGCACACAAATGACGTCTGGCAGACATGTTGCCGCTCCAAAGGCAATGTCTCAATAATCGGTTGCACAACACCTCTTCAAACACCGTGCTGCAGGAACTGTCGGGTGCATATAGAACGTTCGTGCACGGACTTCACTGTGGTTAGCTTATCCCGCCCTCGACATTTACTTCTGTCATTTCTGGTTGGGCGTTCCGTGGCAATTGTCGGTTGTCCCGTATCCGTTGGCAGTGTTCCTTAGCAGGTATCAATTGTTCCTCATCAACTGTCAAGCAGTGTACAACCCGGTTGCAAGGCTAAATTTGTTGTTACCTTATCGTTCTCTTTACTGGTAAGGACATTCTGAATTTTAATGTCATGACAATAAATAGCCCCTTGCAGCACTTGCTGTCAAAAATTTAAAACCATTTTTTTAATTATAGACATTTCATAGGTTGTCCCAGAACTGAATTGGCAGTAATAGAACAATTTTTTTTAGCCATCAGTCGCAACATACTTCCTCAATTATTTGCTGGATGTATTCCAATCTCTCTCTTCCTCTAGGGTTTTTGCCCTCTACAGTACCATGAAAGTCATTTCCCGATGTCTGTTTGAACGGATGTCCTATCATATCGTCCCTTCTCTTTGTCAGTGTTTTCCACATATTCCTTTCCTCTCCGATTCGTCGCAGAACCTGCTCATTCCTTACGTAAATTTAAACAATGGTCTGTAGCGCCACATCTCAAGTGCTCCGATTCTCTTCTGTTCCGGTTTTCCCACAGTCCATGCTTCTCTACTGCTTCTCTAACGCTGTGCTCCAAGCGGACGTTTTCAGAAATTTCTTCCTCAAATTAAGGTCTATGTTTGATACTAGTAGACTTGTCTTGACCAGGAATCTCTTTTTTGCCAGTGCTACTCTGCTTTTTATGGGTTATTTTGCTGACTAGGTAGCGGAAATCCTTAACTTCCTGTTCCTCGTGACCATCAGTCGCGATGTTAAGTTTCTCGCTCTTGTCATTACCGCTACTTCTCATTAATTTCGTCATTCCTCTCTCAATCCATATTTTGCACTCATTAGACTGTGCATTCCATTCAGCAGATCGTGTAAATCGTCTTCAATTTCACTCAGGATAGAAATGTCATAACCGATTCATACCACTGATATCCTTTCACTTTGAATTTTAATCCACTCCTGAACCTTTCTTTTATTTCCATCATTGATTCTTCGATGTACAGATTGAACAGTAGGTGGAAATAGTACATCCCTGTCTTACACTCTTTTTAATCCGAGCACTTCGTTCTTGGTCGTCCACTCTTATTATTCCGTCTTAGCTCTTGAACATATAGTATATTACCCGTCTGTCCCTATAGCTTACCCCTGTTTTTTGCAGAATTTCTAGCATCTTGCACCATTTTACATTGTCGAACGCTTTTTCCAGGCCGACAAATCCTATGAACGTGTCTTGATTTTCCTTTAGTCTTGCTTCTAATATTATCCGCAACATCAGAATTGCTTCGCTCGTGGCTTTACCTTTCCTAGAGCCAAGCTGATCGTCATCTAACACATCCTCAATTTTCTTTTCTTTTCTTCTGTATGTTATTCTTATCAGCTTTCCGGATACGTAAGTTGTTAAGCTGACTGTGCAATAATTTTCTCACTTGTCAGCTCTTGCAGTCTTCGGAATTGCGTGGATGATATTCTACCAAAGTCATTCTACATGCCATCGTCAATAGTCCTTTTGTTTCCGCTTCCCCTAATACGAGTGTGAGTTTAATGAAAACCTTAAATTTGTATTAACAAATCGAAATTTCGCTCTGTTATCCTGTAAATTGGTAAGCGTGGTACAAACAGCGTGCAGAGTGGCCTGTAGGTGGCAGCTTAGTGCAGATGCACACATACCGTCGCAGCGTCAGTAGGAAGATGGCCGCCCCACTTGCGACTTTCACCACGGATAACAGCGTTCTGTTATTCGGTTTTTGCGCAGTGAACGTGTGAGACCTATTGAAATTCATCGACGAATGAGGGTTCAGTACGGTGATGCATGCTTGTCACAACAGCAAGTTTACGCATGGAGTAGGAAGTTCGAAAATGCTGTGACTTCGGTGGAAGATGCTCCTCGTCCAGGTCAGGCATAACGAGTTGTGACTCCACAGAACGTTGCAGCAGTTGAAGCCATAGTGAAGGTAAACCGCCGAGTGACACTGAATGACATTGCAGCATGTTTACAGATTAGTCATGAGTCGTGCATGATGTGTTCCAGTTTCACAAAGTGTCTGTAAGATGGGTGCCACGGCAGCTGACTCCTGAAATGAGAGAACGTCGTGTTGATGCTTGTGAAGAACTTCTTCGGCGCTTTGAACGAGAAGGTGATGGATTCCTTGCAAGGATCGTTACTGGGGACGAAACCTGGGTTCACTTCCACCAACCGGAAACGAAGACAGCGAGCAAGGAATGGCGCCATTCCTCATCACCAAAACCAAATAAGTTTAGAACAGAACCGTCAGTAGGGAAGGTTATGCTGATTCTCCTTTGGGACGCAAAGTGGGCATTTTGGAGCATTACATGCCTAGAGGGACCACTGTCACCAGTGTATCACACACAGATCTCCTAAAACATCATCTGCAGCCTGCAATCAAATCAAAGCGACGTGGATTGCTGGCAGCAGGCGTCGTTTTGCAACATGACAATGCAAGGCCCCACACTGCCCGTAGAACAGTTGCAACAATCACAGACCTGCATTTTGAGTGTCTTCCTCATCCGCCACACTCACCACACATTGTCCCAAGTGATTTCCATATGTTTGGACCACTCACAGACGCAGTGGGAGGAAAGAAGTTCCGTTCTGATGAAGAGATACGCCACGCGGTGCATGAGTGGTTGCGTGGACTACCAAAATAATTTTTTTCTGAAGGAATTTATGCACTTTGCAAGCGCTGGAGGACTTGCATTGAGCGTGGGGGAGATTATCTTGAAAACAGATACAGCTTTTTACCACTTCTGGACAATAAATAATATTTAAAAAAATATTTAAGGTTTTCATTTGACTCACCCTCGTAATTTTGGAAATTTTGATGGAATGTTATCTGTCTGTTCTGGCTTATTTGACCTTAAGTCCTAAAAAGCTCTTTTAGATAATGATTCTAGTACTGGATCCTCCATCTCTCCTGTTTCTGCTTATATCACTTCTGACAAATCTTCCCCCACATAGAGGCCTTCAACGTACTCTTTTTCACCTATCCGCTCTCTCCTCTGCATTTAGCAGAGCAATTCCCGTTGTACTCTGCATGTTATCATCCTTGCTTTTAATTTCAGCGAAAGTTGTTTTGACTTTAGTGTACGCTGAGTCAGTCATAGACCCATACGCATTTGTGAATCTTAAACCTCAATAAACTAAAATTACAAATTGAACTGACTGATACTGAAAAAATAAGTGAAGAGTACTTACGTTGCCACTGCAAAATCCACATGACATATTTCGGGCCGATTGCCTGTTGATGTTGACGCACAGTTTTTAAGGTAATTAATAAGGCTATGAGACGTCAGAGATACACGGCGGTGAACGTTACTGGCTGTTCGTTTTTCCTGCGTGTAGCAAGTAGTGGCCCGCGTAGCAGCTCCTTGGGAGACGCCGTAACTCATCTCCGTGGCTCTTATCCGGCATCGCTTGTGTTACGCGGCGACTCCCACGATAACAGTCCCCCCGCCGAGACGCTATGGCAGCAAATAACACGGCACGGTGGACGACCAAGCGGCCACTTTGCGCTGCGGATCTGATAGCCGGAACACGCTGGCAAATGGCCCACGGTCCTTGTAATGACCGCTGACTGGCCTATCTCGGGCCGGCGGTGTTTGCTTACTGCACTGGAGGTGGGCGGCAGTTAACTGCTTATAGAGCTGCAGTGTTCTCCTGCGAAGGGTTTAGCGGCGTTCTCAACTTCCTACCATTAGCTAAGTGCATGCTAAGACACTACAACACATTTGCGGCTGGATTTACTGCCTTACGGCACATAGGCCGGCGTCCATTGGAGAGGGTCATTTGCACGGGACCAATATGGAAGGCTGTTTGCCTATTAACATCTCTCCTCCGCGTCTCAATTAGACGGGAGTCGTTGTTCACTCATATTCCTGTTAAGATACCAGCCACAGCAAACCTAAGCAGAACATACACTAAGCACTGGCTGGCTGCATAGCATGGGGCGGATGGATGATACTTACCGAAATACAGGGCTAAATGCACGAAATGGAACTACACCACAGCACTACAAAACTTTTTGATGCACCTGAGGTCTAGCCTGCGAGTGAAAACTACTCTGGAGATAATATGTCTTTTAAACAAAAACGTTTTTTCACCATCAATTTATTTAATTTAATTTAGACGTCTCGTTCCCTGGGACCAAACTGAGGAGCAAATCTCGAAGGTCATGAAACGTGTCAGAACGTGGAATTACAACACGAAAGTAATAAAAAAAAGATGTTCATGTATCCAAAAAAAGACAAGCCATAATTTTGTGTAAACACAGGCAACAATATAACAGAGGAACCAGCTTAATTTTCAAGGAACTCGTTGACAGGGTAAGGAGTGACCCATGAGGAAACTCTTGAGTTTCGATTTGGAAATGCGTGGATTTTTTAATTGTTGTGGTAGCCTATTAAAACTGGATGCAGGAGCATACTGCAGTATACTGTGTATATTTAAATTTATGCTTGACAGGTTTCCGTCAGTTCAACCACCTTCACTGGAAGACTCAAAAAACAAACAGACGAAAACATCAAAAGTATAACAACTATACCGCTGTGTATCAACAACATAGACAATACCCACAAAATTATACAACTGTTGAATGCACGCTGCTGAAGAAGGTGAATGACATCCCAAAAGAATCTAATGTCAAAGAGTGAAAACATAGGAAGATCTGTAATACAGTCATTGGAGAAGTCAGAGGGAACACTTATTAACAAGACTCGTTCGATGTTGGCACTAGGTGACTAACATCAACAAACAGCATTCTATGAGTGTAGCATAAGGAAAATAAAGCCTAGACGAAGCTATCTTGCAAATCATAGTAATCAAATGAAACGTACGTATGAAAATAATATTTTGTTAGAGACATTTAATGGTATAATAACAACAATGTATAATACAACTTTATATATACTAATTACGATAATTCACCTCGTCATCTAATGAAGACACAGTTACGCCAAAGTATCAAATGTCTATCCCTACAAATAATAAAATGCTCATCAACAGATATAATACAATAGTGACAGCGAATTTTTCGGTCAAGTCACAGCTTACATCCATAAATGAACCATTATGTAAAAAGTGTTTTGGTTGTACCTTAGACATCATCAGTGAGACCAAACTGTTAGATCTATAACAAGTTAGCATACAACTGCAGAAACACGGGGTGACAGGGAATTATATTTGATATGGAACTACATTACAAACAATTAAAACATATGTGTAGCATAATGTAAGCCTCAGGCTACAACTAACATGAAACTAAGACCTCGGGTTACTAATAACATAAAACGTAGACTGCGGGAAACGGCTGAAATACACAGGGTGAATATTTATAAAACCGGTAAACTGCAGGGACGGATTACTGATTGAAAGTGGAGGAAAAGATGTCCTACAAACATGTGTCCTGAAATGAACGTTTGCCACGGTAGATGGCGCTGACGAATGAAAGTTTCTCTTACTACGTGACATGTGTTCCTCGGATGTTACAGGCTGTGTGATTGATGTAGCGTACTGTAAGCAGCAGAATGGTTCGTCGGTAAAGAGGAGTGATCACATAAATCTCATAGTTATGATGGTCTGGTGGAAAACCACCGACATAATGCTTTTCATACAGAGAAATCCGTTGCTTATAAATTGTACTCGTTGCAGGTGATAGGGATAATAGAGGTTATCATGGAGGACAAACATAATTGTATAAATTAAAACAGACGCAAAATCCCTATGATTGGCGATTTTCACAGAAGCTTGAAATAGCGCTGACTTCACTGCGAGATGCTTATAATAGTTTCCACAACGAAGCGGCAAGAAAAAACAATGCCTTCTCTGCACGATAGCAATGGAGATACTATTGAAGACAGTGATGCCGAAGCAGAGTTACTAAACACAGCCTTCCAAAATGCCTTCACAAAAGAAGACGAAGTAAATATTACTGAATTCGAATCAAGAACAGCTGCCAACACGAGTAATGTAGAAGTAAATATCCTCGGAGTAGTGAAGCAACTTAAATAACCTAATAGAAGCAAGTCTTCTGGTCCAGACTGTATACCAATTAGGTTCCTTTGAGAGAATGCTGATGCGTTACCTCCATACTTGACAATCATATACAACCGTTGGCTCGACACAGGTCCGTCCCAAAGACTAGAAAGTTGTACAGGTCACACCAATATTCAAGAAAGGTAGTAGGAGTAATCCACTTAATTACAGGCCCATATCGTTAACGTCGATATGCAGCAGGATTCTGGAACATTATGAATTACCTCGAAGGAAACGGTCTATTGACACACAGTCAACATGGGTTTAGAAAACCTGGTTCCAGGGAAACACGACTGGCTCTTTATTCGCATTAAGTGTTGAGTGCTACTGACAAGGTATTTCAGATCCGTATTTCTGGATTTCCAGAAGACTTTTGACGCTGTACCACACAAGCTACTTATAATGAAATGGCGTACTTATGGAATATCATCTCAGTTATGTGATTGGATTTGTGGCTTCCCGTCAGGGAGGTCACAGTTCGTAGTAATTGACAGAAAGACATTGAGTAAAACAGAAGTGATTTCTGACGTTCCCCAAGGTAGTGTTATAGACCCTTTGCTGTTCCTTATCTATATAAACGATTCAGGAGACAATCTGAGGAGCCGTCTTAGGTTGTTTGCAGATGACGCTGTCGTTTATAACATTATCAGAAGATCAAAACAAACTGCAAAACGATTTAGAAAAGATATGTGAATGGTACTAAAGTTAGCAGTTGTCCCTAAATAACGAAAAGTGTGAGGTCTTACACATGAGTGCTAAAAGCAATCCATTAAACTTTGGTTCACGATAAATCAGTCGAATATAAAGGCCGTAAATTCAACTAAATACCTAGGAATTAAAATTACGAACAACTTAAAATGGAAGGAACACATAGAAAATGTTGTGAGGAAGACTGCGTTTTATTAGCAGGACACTTAGAAAATGTAACAGGTCTATTAAAGAGACTGCCTACACTACTGCTGCGCCGTGTGGGACCCTTACCATATAGGACTGACGGAGTACATCGAAAAACTTCAAAGAAGGGCAGCACGTTTTATATTATCGCGAAATATGGGAGAGAGTGTTACAGAAATGATACAGGATATGGGCTGGACATCATTAAAAAAAAGGCGTTTTTCGTTGCGACAGAATCTTCTCACGAAATTCCAATGAGCAACTTTCTCCTCCGAATGCGAAAATATTTCGTTGACACCAACCTACATAGGGAGAAACGATCACAACGATAAAATAAGCGAAATTAGAGCTCTTACGGAAAGATATAGGTGTTCGTTCTTTCCGCGCGCTATACGAGATTGGAATAATAGAGAATTGTGAAGGTGGTTCGATGAACCCTCTGCCAGGCACTTAACTGCGATTTTCAGAGTATCCATGCAGATGTAGATGTAGACGTTGGCTTGCAGCATATTGGCGGACCACTTGCCTGGAGCGTGTAGTAGGGTTTGTCTGAATATCCTGTAGAGTCCTGTCCTCCAAATCGGTGTACGCGGCCGCGGTGGCCGAGCGGTTCTGGGCGCTTCAGTTCGGAACCGCGCGACTGCTACGGTCGCAGGTTCGAATCCTGCCTCGGGCATGGATGTGTGTGATGTCCTTAGTTTAGTTAGGTTTAAGTAGTTGTAAGTTCTAGGGGACTGATGACCTCAGATGTTAAGTCCCATAGTGCTCAGAGTCATTTGAACCATTTTTTTCTGGTGTACGCACAGTCCGCTGCCTCACTGTGCCTTTGTCTGTATGAAAGGACGCATGGTCACACTAACGCCCAATAAGGGCTTGAAATGTTGTGTGACGTGGTTGGTGTCTATGTTTCTTTTGGTATAGCCGTTTCCATCTGCTTGGTCGTATACTAACACCATGTTGGCTACTTCCCAACGCGAGTATCGGACCATTCTGCTGCTTAAATGACACTGCGTAAATCACACAGCCTGCAACACACAAGGAACACACGATACGTGGTCAGAGGAACTTTCATTCGTCAGTACCATCCCAGTAGAAAAAAAAAAACAATTAATCCATCTTAAACAAACCATTTCAAGAATTACCGTGGGAACTACGCATTCTTGGCACATGTTCACAGGACATTTTTACTCCATTTCGAGTCAGGAATCCATCACTTCAGTTTGTCGGTTTTATAAATCTGTCTACTGGAGGTGTCTCATTATAAATTAAACTCACACAATATACATTTCCCTAATAACACAAACAGAAACATCTCAGTGACATTTTATACAAGAATATTATTTGTATACCACTGCGTCAGTTTTATGAACTATTCATACAGAGTAACAATAAAGAAATTGTGTAAAATTGGAGCTACATACTGGTCAGCACTAAGACATGCATGTACGAAAACGAAGACATAAAGAATACAGATGACATGAAAGTAAGATCTAGGACTACTGATAAAATAACTCTTAGACCTCGAGCTACGGCTGAAATATCCATTCGATCTGACTGATTATAAACAAGTCTACACTATTTACAGTTCATTTCAGATAAAAACAGAAATATATAAATGAGACTGTGTACATGGATATCATTTGTACATCATTATGTCAACCATAAAAATTATGTAAAATCAATCAACCTGTAGAAGCTGACTTACATACCTGTCAGTAATTAATACTTAAAATTAAGCGTCATGTTACAGGGTTTACACATGCCATGAAGCTCAGACTGGATTGTAGTATAGTATAACTGCGGGACATCTACGCCTCGGGTTACAGCAAATAAAAAATTTGTGTTCTAAATGATGTAAACCTCGGGTTTTCGTTATCGTTAAAAATACCTTGGGCACTTCTGTGAAGATTAATAAATTCAGTTGCCGAAACTTTTGAATTATTTTCCAGTTTTTCTGTCACTTATGCATGGCACGGCATTTTAGAAAGATTGTGGAAGTAAAATATAAACTATGTTGGACATTAAGGTACCGTCGACGTCGAATCCTCTAGAGCACAGAGCACCAACTCAACAAGCACGGAGATGTAAATAGGGTGTGGCCTGTTTCAAGCAAGGTACCCAGCTTCTGCTTCTAATGGACTTATGGGCCGCATGTTCCGATTACGTTCCGTAACGCCTGCTCCATTTCGTTCGTCAAAGGACAGTTGCGGTGGTATACCAGGAGTTCCTGAAGAAGAAGCTCCTACTAAAATTGCGAGGAAAACGGCGAAAAGATGGCATATATGTGTTTCACGAAGACTGAACGGACGAGACGAAATTTGTGGTAAGTTCCATGGGACCAAACTGCTGAGGCCATCGGTCCCTAGCCTTACACACAACTTACTCTAACTTAAACTAACTTAAGCTGAGGGCAACACACACACACACACACACACACACACACACACACACACATACATACACCCATGCGCGAGGGAGGACTCGAACCACCGACGGAGGGAGCCGCGGGAACCGTGGCAAGGCGCCCGAGGGCGCGAACTGAATTTATTAATTTATTCGTGAACTTATAAATTTATTCGTAAAAGTTCAAGTTGTTTCTCATGCTCATAACTCACCTGGTGTGACTCCCGTAGATTTTAGTCTGTTTCCGACAATGAGACGATGAAAGAGACATTTCGCGGCGGCAAGTTCTCTAGCTGCGCTGCTATTGCATAGACGATTTTCCAGTGGTCAAACCAGACTCCTAAAGAAAAGAATGTGATAACCTTTATAGATTAAAAATCCTGTGACTCAGTCGACAGAAACTCACTAATGTAAACTAAAAGAGACTTTGGTCTCGATAATAAAACAACAGAAATAATGAAAATTTGACAGGAAAAATATACCAATCGAAATTTATGGGGAAACTTTTAAAACCTTTTGAAGTAAAGTCAGCTGTAAGACAAGAACTCGGTTTTTTGACTTTACGTTTGAACTAAGCATTGGAGAAGGTAGTGAGAGAATGGAGGAAATCCGTCGTTACTAAGGATGTACAGCTAGGAATAAATCCAAACAATATAACCATAAATTGTCTAGCTTTCACAGGCGACAAGACTTTAATTATTGACTAAGTGGGTTGTGCCAGAGAACAGATCACGAACTACAGAAACAAGAAAGCAAAATATGACTAAATACGTCATTTGAATAAAAAAGTTCATGACAAATGTCATTGATACTCCCTAAAAATTTGAAAATTCCTAACGACACAATATCTAAAACAAATTGTTTTAAAAATCTAGGAGAATGTGTAACGATCAAAACAAATGAACAAATACCGCTCGAAAATAAAAGTGCATAAAACGGAAGCATTCCACATGACAAAAACCACACATAGCAAAAAATCAATGTCCTGGAATACAAAACTAAGATTTTTAAAAGTTTACATATTGCCAAATTGAAGTATGCGGCGTTTTAAATGTTTGTATAATATTTCATTAGGTACAAGATGCTTAAAAATGACAACGTTCACATTGATGGTTTCAGATTGCTTGCGATTTGCAGATGTGATTAATTCACTACCAGCTTCGCCAAGATATATAACAATTCTAATTAAACTTTCTGAACATCGTGAGGTCTTGTAAAAGTTGTGAATGAATACACCATGTCGTTGTACATTGAGAAAGACGTTTTTAATGTTACAGTATAATGTAGTTATTGAAATCTTTTACAAGACTTCATGATGTTCAGAATGCTTAATTAGAATTAGAATTGTTATATGTCGTGACGATGGTGTTAGCAAATTAATCACATCTGAAGATGGCAATCAAGCTGCAATTGGTAATGTGAACGTTGTAAATTTTAATCGATCTCGAGCTTAATAAATTATTACTTTTGGGTACGCTGAAAAGTAAGTGCTCCGAACTTTTTACGTCAAAACTCTTAAAGCTTTTTAAACAAAACAAACTTCGTTAACATTCTGCATTTTTATTCTTCATGTCAACATATTTATTTCTCATCGTAGCTACCTTGGCGATAAACACATTTCCCGTAGCGAGAGATCTGTTCGTTAATACTATAGCTGTAGAATGTTTGAGTTTGTTGACGGAGCCACAACCTCGCCTCTGCTTGCACTGCTTCATCACTGTCAAAGTGAAATCCTCGAAGATGTTCTCTAGGTTCTGGAGACAGATGAAAATCGGAGGGGAACAAGTCAGGAGTGTGGGGAGGATAATCGATGACAGCGAATCCAAGTTTGTTGGGTTCGCACTCTTCGAATTGGTGCATGTAGTTTTCTCACGCACCGAAATAGTTACGTTCCACACCGCCATGTTATACGCTACAATATGGAGCCCTCTAACGGCTGTGGGTTGTTACTTGGGTCAGGGAAGAGGAAAGTCGATCGAGTAATATGCGTGATACTTCAACAGATACTGAGACCTGAATAAAAAATTCGGAAGCATTATTTTTCAGCACGACTTCGCGTAAATGAAACTAAGACACTGTCACACAGTGATAAGGCCTAAGACGCTGAAAGCAGCATGAACAGTTAAACTAACAACTTTTGGAGATCTTGAAAAACTAGAAAAAGTTGAATGAAAAATTCTAGGGAAAAGAATTAGCTTCAAAAAGTAATAGTAATGCTTGAATATAAATTATGGTGAAACAGAGAGCTCTATTTGAAACTGGAGAAGCTAACTGAAGTAATGAGGAAAATAAGACTGCGGTTTTATGAACACATACGCCGAGTGCATTACAGAGGTTGGACATTGTCATGGGAACACCAAAAACAAAACACGTTACTGTCATACGGTGTAGGGAAGCTGTTGGGTTGAAAATAGCTTCCAGTCGTCTCAGAATATATGGTTTTCAAGGATCTTATGTCATTCTTCTTGCAAAACAGTGGCACGTGCAGGTAATTATGATGAAGATGGATAACGATAACGCGCACATCTCTTCAAATTAGGCCACAAAGGCTCAGTAATATTGAAATCTGGTGGTTGTAGTGGCCAGGGGGTGAAAAAACAGGACCTGGAAGATGCGAGCTATGTGAACAGGGAACTTAGCATCACCACCATGTAACAAACAATGTACCATGACCTTTCTTTCATGTGGGACCAAGGTCATATAGAATGATTTGAAAGTAATTTCCTCCATTTGTCAGTTAATTGTCCATCTACTTTACACGATCATGATTTCCGCTTTGTAGCCATTCTCAAGTGCATGGTGACATGTTAAAATATGTCAGACCTATCTGTTACATGTCATCGTTTAGCTTTAGAAGATCAGAAATATATTCACCACGCACTTGAGAATGGCTGCAAAGCTGAAATCATGATTGTGTAAGATAAATGAAAAGTTAACAGTCAAATGGCTGAAATTTCTTTCTAAAATATGTACCATGAGTTGGACCCGATGAATCAAAATGGTCACATTATCCTCGGCACTAATGCGAGCGCCCTAATGTTGCCAAAGTTGTTTGGAGTACGCTGCAGAAGCTGGGAAGTAGTCCACACATACTCCACACAGCCCCGACCTCTCGGATGAGGAGATTCATGCCTGGGTACAATCATGGTTCCGTAGGCTATCACAAACATTTTTCATGATGTCACTGACCGTCTTGTCTCACAGTGGGACAAATGTATCAACAGTTATGGCTTCCATGTGCCTCGTTTTCAGTTCACAGTCTCTTACAGCAGAATAAGCTAGCGGATCATCAACTTACTGAGCAGCTACAAATCCAAATTGACAAAGACACGAAAAACACTTAAATAAGACTGCCTTTTAGAGAAGCAACACAAAATACACGATTTATGGAAAGGAGGAGGCCAGCTAATGGAAGGAAATGGGCGCAGGAAAAAAAAAGGAACGATACTTTCGAAGGATGAAGGAAGCAAAGAAATGAAGCTTAGCCAATAGGTTTATTCGAATCAAATGTTCAAATGTTTGTGAATTCGTAAGGGACCAAACTGTGGAGGTGATCGGTCCCTAGACTCACACACTACTTAAACTAACTTGTGCTAAGAACAACACACACACCCACGCCCGAGGGAGGGCTCAAACATCCAGCGGGAGGGGCCGCGCAATCCGTGACATAGCGCCTCAAACCGCGCGGCCACTCCGCGCAGCTTCATTAGAATCAACAAATAAATAATGTAAAGTAAATTGAAGGTGAAAGGGAGAGAAAGAAAGCTCGATCGGGTCTTTATATAGTATCAGCGGTAACGAGTGAAAATGCGTGCCGGACTGGGATTCGAACCCCGGTCAGAGTATTGCATTTGTCCGAAAGAACAGACACCAAGCGTTCTTAAACTGATTCGCCTCGATGGGCACTGAACCCACAACGTCTAGTGCGGGTGCACATTTAAGTTGGACATCCAGCGGAAATCAAAAGTTAGCGAACATGGACGATATGGTCGGGTAATGAGGAGAGGCGGAGCTAGGTGGTAACTTGAGTCGGCTGGGGAGAGAACCGAGAAAGTCCGCACATTTGCGATAAACATTGTATCTGGATGGCGCAGAGGCTTAATTCAACTGCAAAGTAAGCAGCACCTTCCAGGTTCGCGTCCCATTGCGGCACAGATTTTCACTCGTCACATGAAGTACCGATCGAGCTTATATTGTTAGTTTCGTCCCTTTCCTTTCTTTTCTGACCCCCTCCACTTTCAATTTACATAGTAAGTAGCACAGATGTGAATTTCGCATGGTGTCTGTTCTTTTGGGCATGCCCGAAAGACGGACATTACGCACTCATATAAATAAATTATAATAAATACAGGAGCGTTCGCAGCTGCCACGGAATCATAGGGTCGGTGTCATGAAAATACGGGGTGATTTTTTCCACGGTGTACAAACTCTAGGAGTTGATCGAGCAGAGGATATGGAACAAAAAAGTCTAATGAACTTATGTCCAGAAATGCATGGTTTCCGTGCTAGAGACCATTTATTCAGTCATAAACTGTTACAGGGAATGTGGTCTAACATGCGCTGTACCATGCAGCCACAGTTGCAGTATACATGTTTTCCTCCCAGAGGACGGTGGTGTTCCTCATACGTCATGCCCTAGCGCGCTCTCGTGCCATAGTAACAGGTAATGCTATGTCCGATTCACTTCTCTTGCTGACTCACCTTGGAGTGGAAGTGATACAGCGTTGTACACAGCGGTTCAGTGTTCGCATCGGCAGGTTGCCGACATGGTGTTTCCTTACGCAAAGACAAATGGCAATTGGAAGCGGGCAACGAGGTTGTATCAGAAGACCTATCCTCGCTGACAACAGTCACAGCATTCAATGTTTGCAACGGTGTTTCATCATTTGTCTGAGACAGGGTCGTTTCAGGAAGCAGCAAATCATGAAGGACGTACCCGACATGTTCGGACACCAGACTTGGAGGAAAATGTGATTAACACTGTGCAAGGCGACCGCCGTGTTAGTACCAGGCAGTTGGCCCGCCAGTACAGGGTAAGCAAGACGACCGTGTGGGACATTCTCCACAACAATTGTTACCACCCTATCTCTTACAGTGTGAGCAGGGCTTACTAGCGACAGACGTTCCGGATTGGGAGCAGTTTTTTCACTAGTTTCTTCACCAGACAATCACGATACCGGGATTTGTATCGTCCATCCTATTCACGGATGAGGCCAACTTTAGGCGGAGTGATGTCTTCACCTTTCATAACAGTCATCCCTGAGATAGTATGCAGAACCCCCATGGTATGGTTACAGCGAATCTCTAACAATGGTGCAGCTGGGATATCTGGACCGGGATCATTGGCGACCGTACTTTGGGGCCAGTCTTCGTTCTACGTCGCCTACGACCTATCGGCGTTTCTTGCGGGTGATTTTGCCTCCACTGCTGGAGGAAGTGCCATTGATGATACGAAGTGTTATGAGGCTACTACAGGATGGTGCTCCAGACCACTACGGCGTTAACGTCCGGACGCATCTCAATCGTGTGTACCCTGGTCGATGGATCGGACAAGAGGGGTCCATTTGTATGGCCTGTTCGTTCATCGGATATCAACGTGCGATTTTTAGTTATGGAGCCATCTCGAAAGTATCATGTATGCGGTGCTTATTCCAAATGTTGAGACACTGGAGCAAACGTATTCGTGCTGGCTTTGACACTGTTCGGCTGCAGCCTGGCGGATGTGAACGTATGAGGCACGCATGCTTTCAGGCACATGGAAACCGTGACATATCCCCTTGAAAAATTAAGAATGACTGTGCTGGTAAACTTTACGTTATTTGATTTTCAAACAGCTTAGCAAAACTGAACGTACTCATACAGTTCCCTCTTTACTTATTCTGATCCGGCCGAAGTGACCGAACGGTTCTAGGCGCGTCGGTCCGGAACCCTGGGACTGCTACGGTCGCAGGTTCGAATCGTGCCTCGGGCATGGATGTGTGTGATGTCCTTAGGTTAGTTAGGTTTAAGTAGTTCTAAGTTCTAGGGGACTGATGACCTTAGATGAGTCCCATAGTGCTCAGAGCCATTTGAACCATTTTTGAACTTATTCTGATCATCACTAAACTGATACACAATATTTATTATCGCAACGCAATGTTACTTTCAATAATCCCTACAAAAGAATAGCCCTGACTAACAATAACCTACAACTTTCATGAATCACCTCACAAAAATCTTCGTTACTCGAACTACTGCAATACAACGAGCACCAGTACTGCCAGCTAAATAAAAGATTCTAGCTACTGAAGGCACTAACTACTGATAGGCATAGTTAGCAAATGAAAGATTTTGATAGAGAACAAACAATGTATTTAACTTAATAGATATCAGTTCATGACATCCAGTCTTACAAATTTCCTTTTCCTGATGGACACACGCCCAGATCGTTCGCTCCCAAAACTCTGCCATCTCTTTCCCCACATCCACCACTACTGGCGGCTCTCCTCCAACAGCCCAACGCTATTCGCTGTTCACACCTAACTTCCCCATAGTACACAAGCAAATAATATTCCAACAATGAATCCAACCAGCCACAGGCCGCAAACAGCACAGTTAGCGATTTTCTACTTGGCGTTACCAACATAAAAACCTAAACAGCCTACTCACAGCCGTTTTCAGCACATACTTTAGCAGTGGCTGTGCGGTACAGCGCGTATTAGACCACAGTCTCTGTAACAGTTTATGATTGTATTAATGGTCTCTAGCATGAAAACGACGCATTTCCCGACGTAAGTTCATTAGATCTTTTTTCTTCCGTATCTTGTCATCGATCAACCCTAGAATTTGTACACGGTGGAAAAATCACGCTGTATACAGGGTGTTTCAAAAGGTACGGCCAAACTCTTAGGAAACATTCCTCACACATAAAGAATGAAATTATGTTATGTGGACATGTGTCGGGAAACGCTTACCTTCCATGTTAGAGCTCATTTTATTACTTCTCTTCAAATCACATTAATCATGGAATGGAAACACACAGCAACAGAACGTACCAGCCTGACTTCACACACGGTGTTACAGGAAATGTTCAAAATGTTCTCCGTTAGCGAGCATACATGCATCCACCCTCCGTCGCATGGAATTCCTGATGCGCTGATGCAGCCCTGGAGAATGGCGTATTGTATCACAGCCGTCCACAGTACGAGCACGAACAGTCTCTACATTTGGTACCGGGGTTGCGTAGACAAGACCTTTCAAATGCCCCCATAAATGAAAGTCAAGAGGGTTGAGGTCAGGAGAGCGTGGAGGCCATGGAATTGGTCCGCCTCTACCAATCCAGTGGTCACCGAATCTGTTGTTGAGAAGCATACGAACCTTCGACTGAAATGTGCAGGAGCTCCATCGTGCATGAACCACATGCTGTGTCGTACTTGTAAAGGCACATGTTCTAGCAGCACAGGTAGAGTATCCTGTATGAAATCACGATAACGTGCTCCATTGAGCGTAGGAAGCCTCATCCGTAAAGAGAACATTTGCACTGAAATGAGGATTGACACATTGTTGGATGAACCATTCGCAGAAGTGTACCCGTGGAAGCCAATCACCTGCTGATAGTGCCTGCACATGCTGTACACGGTACGGAAACAACTGGTTCTCCCGTAGCACTCTCCATACAGTGACGTGGTCAACGTTACCTTGTACAGCAACAACTTTTCTGACGCTGACATTAGGGTTATCATCAACTGCACGAAGAATTGCATCGTCCATTGAAGGTGTCCTCGTCGTTCTAGGTCTTCCCCAGTCGCGAGTCATAGGCTGGAATGTTCCGTGCTCCCTAAGACGCCGATAAATTACTTCGAACGTCTTCCTGTCGGGACACCTTCGTTCTGGAAATCTGTCTCGATGCAAACGTACCGCGCCACGGCTGTTGCCCCGTGCTAATCCATACATCAAATGGGCATCTGCCAACTCTGCATTTGTAAACATTGCACTGACTGCAAAACCACGTTCGTGATGAACACTAACCTGTTGATGCTACGTACTGATGTGCTTGATGCTAGTACTGTAGAGCAATGAGTCGCATGACAACACAAACACCGAAGTCAACATTACCTTCCTTCAATTGGGCCAACTGGCGGTGAATCGAGGAAGTACAGTACATACTGACGAAACTAAAATGAGCTCTAACATGGAAATTAAGCGTTTCCGGGCACACGTCCACATAACATCTTTTCTTTATTTGTGTGTGAGGAATGTCTCCTGAAAGTTTGGCCGTACCTTTTTGTAACACCCTGTATATACTGTTGCAGGGAGAGTAGGCTGAGATATGATAAAAGTTACGAATTTTGCTTGAAGCTGTTATGTGAAAAACTGAATCGGAGACCTCTGCCTTTAAATTCATCTCGCACTTGTCGTCAGGCATTATCCTGTCTTTACGCGGAGGCGGTCATTCAACCTCTGCGGCCGACGTCAGACCACACTTGGCGGAAAGCATTCGGAAGTCGGCGGCGTGTTTACACGGGCAGTGATGGGGCGCGTGCCGGCACGTAAGGCCCGCGGCGGCGGCGGCGGCGGCGTCGTTGACACGCGAGTGCGATGACTCAAAGCGCGCTGCGGAGGGCCGCTGGCCTCTGGGGCAGATCACCGGCGGGAGGTCGCGCGCCTAATCTGCATCCCGGCCCTCGCTAAGCCCCGGGAGGCGCGCATGCTGATGTAAACGGCGCCACGTGGCCGGCCTGCCATTAGCACGGGAATTGCATCACGTGCCGCCCAGCCTCGTCTGCCAGAGCCCGTCTCTTTGTCGGATCGGTGTCGTTCCACCAGATCTGCAAGTCAAGTGCTTACGAGGCACGAGATTATTTTGTAAATGAAACGCACCAAACTGTGGACATTCCACACTGTTAATTTATTTCGTTAACCGGTTTTCGGCATACGTGGCCATTATCAGACTTAATAACTGACTGGCGTCGTCGAGAACGATACAGTACTGACGAACAACACCGCAGAATGATATTACATTTGGGGATGTGCAAACTGTGATGTCGTTTCTTCGTGGTCATAGTTTTTACTTATTGTAATTATTTTATCCAAGTTTGTCAAAAACCGCATCAGAACTCGGAGAGCAAAGAAACTCTATCCAAATTCTATGTTATCTGCCGAGTACCACAATTCTTAACTGTCTAACAATATACTGAGGTGACAAAAGTCATGGGATAGCGATATGCACATACACAAATGGCGATAGAATCGCGCACACAATGTACATTACTGTCCATTAAAATTGCTACACCACGAAGATGACGTGCTACAGACGCGAAATTTAACCGACAGGAAGAAGATGCTGTGATATGCAAATGATTAGCTTTTCAGAGCATTCACACAAGGTGGGCAACGATGGCGACACCTACAACGTGCTGACATGAGGAAAGTTTCCAACCGATTTCTCATACACAAACGGCAGTTGACCGGCGTTGCCTAGTGAAACGTTGTTGTGATGCCTCGTGTAAGGAGGAGAAATGTGTACCATCACGTTTCCGACTTTGATAACGGTCGGATTGTAGCCTATCGCGGTTTATCGTATCGCGACATTGCTGCTCGCGTTGGTCTAGATCCAATGACTGTTAGCAGAATGCGGAATCGGTGGGCTCAGGAGGGTAATACGGAACGCCGTGCTGGATCCCAACAGCCTCGTATCACTAGCAGTCGAGATGACAGGTATCTTATCCGCATGGCTATAACGGATCGTATAGCCACGTCTCGATACCTGAGTCAACAGATGGGGACGTTTTTAAGACAATAACCACCTGCACGAACAGTTCGACGACGTTTGCAGCAGCATGGACTATCGGCTCGGAGACCATGGCTGCGGTTACCCTTGACGCTGCAACAGAGACAGGAGCGCCTGCGATGGTGTACTCAACGACGAACCTGGGAGCACGAATGGCAAAACGTCATTTTTTTCGGATGAATCCAAGTTCTCTTTACAGCATCATGATGGTCGCATCCGTGTTTGGCGACATCGCGGTGAACGCACATTGGAAGCGTGTATTCGTTATCGCCATACTGGCGTATCACCTGGCGTGATGGTATAGGGTGCAATTGATTACACGTTTCGGTCACCTCTTGTTCGCAATGACGGCACTTTGAACGGTGGACGTTCCATTTCAGATGTGTTACGACCAGTGGCTCTACCCTTCATTCGATCCCTGCGAATTCCTACATTTCAGCAGCATAATGCACGACCGCATGTTGCAGGTCCTGTACGGGCCTTTCTGGATACAGAAAATATTCGACTGCTGCCCTGGCCAGCACATTCTCCAGATCTCTGACCGACTGAAAACGTCTTGTCAATGGTGGCCGAGCAACTGGCTCGTCACTACTCTTGATCAACTGTGGTATCGTGTTGAAGCTGCATGGGCAGCTGTACCTATACACGCCATCCAAGCTCTGTTTAACTCAATGCCCAGGGTTATCAAGGCCGCTTTTGCGGCCAGAGGTGGTTGCTCTGGGTACTGATTTCTCAGGATCTATGCACCCAAATTGCGTGAAAATGTAATCACATGTCAGTTCTAGTATAATATATTTTTCCAATGAATACCCGTTTACCATCTGTATTTCTTCTTCGTGTAACAATTTTAATGGCCAGTAGTGTATAAAAGAACAGTGCGTCGGAGGAGTTGTCATTCCTATTCAGGTGATTCATGCAAAAATGTTGCCGGCATGATTATGGCCGCTCGACGGGAATTAACAGACGTTGACTGCGGAATTGTAGCTGGAGCTACACGCGTGGAATATTCCATTGCGGAAGCAGGGAATTCAATATTCCGAGATCCATTGTGTGAAGAGTGTGCTGAAAAAATTAAATTTCAGCCATTACCTCTCACCACGGACAACACAGTGGCCGACGGTCTTCACTTAACGACCGAGAACAGCGGCGTTTACGTATAGTTGTCAGTGCTAACGTACAAGCAACACTGCGTGAAATAAATGGCAGAAATCAACGTGGGACGTGAGGCGAACCTATGTGTTAGTACAGAACGGCGAAATTTGGCGTTAATGGGCTATGGCAGCGGATATCCGGCGACGCGAGTGGTTTTCCTAACAGCAATATATCGCCTGTAGCACCTCTACTGTGCTCGCAACCATATCAGCTGGGCCCTATACGACTGGAAACCCGTGGCCTGGTCAGATGATCCCCGATTTCAGTTGGTAAGAGATGATGGTAGTGTTCGAGTGTAGCGCAGACTCTACGAAGCCTTGGACACAAATTGTCAAGAAGTCACTGTGCAAGCTGATAATCGGGTGAGTTGTGTTTTCGAGGAATCGACTGCGCCCTCTGGTTGAACTGAACTGGGAATGGTTACTTTCGGCTGCTTGGAGACAATTTGCAGTCAAACAACGATGGAATCTTTATGGATGACAAAGCCTTGTAACAGGACCACAATAAATTGCCCGCGATTCCATTGAAGAAATGGACAGTTCGACCGAATGATTTGGCCACCCAGATCGCCCGACATGAGTCCCATAGGACTTTCAGGGGACATAATGGAGAGTTCAGCTTGTGTGCAACATCTTCCGCCGGCAACGCTTTTCACGGTTATAGATGGCTGTAGAACCAGCATGGCTCGATATTTCTGCATGGAACTTCAAATGTTGAGTCCATGCCACGTTGATTTGCCGCACTACACCGGGCATAAGGAGATCCGACACGATATTAGGGGGTATCGCATGGCTTTTGTCACCTCAGTGTGTTGTATCCATTTCTAGCTTTCCAGCTTCGACTTTCTACAGGGCGAGGAGGAAAAGATAATACGGTACATAGAACAAGAACGATGACTGTGATAAATGCCGAATTTGTCTGCTGTCCTTGGGATTCCTTAATCACCTTCTGGGAGTCACAGAAATTCTGTAACATAATAAAATTCTTCTCTGTTAATGTCGTCTTCGAATTTGTAAACAGTTCACTAACCTTTTGTCGTACTCCAAAAAATAAAAATAAATAAATAAATAAATAATAAAAGTATACCCCTCAAGGCTCCAGCGTTCTGTTGATAGAAATTAATTTTCGTCTGTTCCGCAAGATTTGCTATTTGGAAATCTGGACCGGCTTTTGGCTTTCCTTTCAGTCTTTAATATACAATTATTTGTGTTTCGAACCTTGTACACAACAGTGAAAAGCCAGTCTGATAAACTTAACTCCATCCAGACCATTTCCAATTAAAACATACTTTCAAAAACAGCGACAAACTTCTCAGGGAAAAGAAGACATATGTGGTCGTTCGTCTGAGGGATAACGGTATTCCACGCGCTTCGGGATGTGACCAGATATTCGACACGAGAATCATCTTCAAAGGCATAATACATACTCTTGGTGTACATATGGTAAATGAAAACAGACGAATACAATATCTGTAATCACATAACAAACATATATTTTAACACATAAAACAGCTTGTAAAACAGTTTGTACATACATTGGGTTGACGTGTGCAGCTGTTGTCAGCAACAATTTCTTGACACTACAGACGAAGACTAAATATCATCTTCGATAGGGTAATGGTAATGTAATTCAAAATGTTGAATTTAAACAGCATAGAAATATAAAGGGGGGGGGGGGGGAGGGGACAAACGAGAAACATATTACACAGTTTGTGTGTGTGTGTGTGTGTGTGTGTGTGTGTGTGTGTGTGTGTGTGTCTGTGTATGTGCGTGGTGTGTATGTGAGATGGAAGAGGATCATATATTATTCAAGAATTACATTCAGCAGGAGAGTAGAGGTGCAGATACAACACGCTAATAACCTTTGTAACAATTTAAATTAAATATCAAAATAAAATTAAATAAATGCAAGAGTACCGAGGAATAAGTGTAAGAGGTATTACATATGGAAGGCGATGGAAAAGAAAAGTAAAAGATAGAATTTACAATTGTAACATGTAATATATAAGCTAAATTGTGAGGCGTGTTTGTTTTAACTTGAGGCTACTAAATATTTTGTAAGCGACGCATCGTATGTAAATAATGTTCAAGGTGAGATGTTAATAGTTGTAAGTGGGGCATTCGTCTGTGCTACAAGTCGTCAAATCATCACTACCCCTCCTGCGAACCAAAAGGCACGTACGATTTACTGAAACCATTGCAATTAGTGGTAGATAGCGCTGCAACCGACAAATATCAATTTTGCCTGTTTTTACAAATAAGAAACGACGCATTTAATTCTACAATTCATTTACGATGTAAATGTAAGCCTTTGTGTTCTAATGGTTGATATTTATATTCGAAATTTGCTTTATTGTTGCAAATGGTTAGCCGTTTTAGTGTCTGGTTAGAAACAACGTTTTGCGTGCTCCAGGAACAACGACGTGGGAACCATCGGGGTGCTCGATTTCAGTGAATATTCATGGCTGCTACGCGTCTCAGTGCCACGTCATTGATATTTTATCTTATTACAATTGTTGTGGATTGTATTGCCCCGGTAGCTGCCCAAGAGGTAACGGCGGTTGGATGTAAACACAAACTGAAATCAGTCAAATGACGGAGTTCAAGGGTGGCCTCCGAAATCAAGCATTCACATGGCTCGGGACTCATCAAACACAATGGAACACAAAATACGTTATCATGCAACAACGTTGTCAGAAATGTCGAAGTCTAACCATATTATTTATACTGTACTATCACGTTTGCAATACTCATGTAACTTTTCAATACCCGTATCAAAGTTCGGAACACATTTTTTCGTACGATGCGTCGTTTTCGAGATATTTTGTTGCCTCAAGTTAAAACAAACACCCTGTATGCCAGTGGTATGAGAGACTTGTCTTGCTGTAAGGGAGTACATACACAATCCAAATAAAATAAATAAATACAGGTAAAATGTGGTAAAACGCTAAAAGAACTGAAGATATGTGAGGTTTAAAAGAAGTTCAAGGGAGGTGAAATTTGAGCTGTGTTTGGTCATTTAACATTACAACAAGAGTGTGAGCCAAATGTTTATTGACTTCTAGGGTTTCCAAAAGATCAAATTTTTTCTTTTGTTTGGTAAGTTAAGGACGTGGAATTGTGACTGTTGGTTAAAGCCCTAACGACGTCCTCAGCAAATGTGGAACGAGAATTCTGCAAACTCTAGCTGTGTTCATATACCGGTATTTATTTACTATTTGGTAGATAATTATTTACAGTGTATAGCGTACAGAATTGTGTGCTTACAATTTATAATTACTAAGTTTTTCTACCAAATAGTGACGAAAGAATCAGTTACTAATAGATTGTTTTATCAACTCCAAAAAGCTAATAATAAATAATTAATTACTTTTTAATTTGTAGACTTACAGATCTGGTAAATAAAATCCATGAGCCACGTACCATATCAAGCCGCTAGAGGAGCCTTGTCAACATGGTGCAGCCCACTGTTAATTGGAGTATCGCTAGGCAATTCGTTTCCTGCGTATGCAATAGGGCAATGCTGCAACAATCGATGATGAACTGATACAGGTGTACCGCAACAATACACCATCATACGACGCAGTGGTTAGGTAGGCGCAGACGCTTCTGGTGTGGTCATGCAAGTCTGATTGAAAAAGTACGAAGTAACAGACAGTCTCTCTGCGAAGAACTAAGAATCGGAAGAGGACTACAGGCCGAGATGCTCGAAGACCGGCGTACCTCAGCACAGGCGACAGTGGGAAAAGTGAAAATCAGTCACAGACCAGTTGTCAACACCTTGCTCGATATTTAGATAACAATTGTCGCTGTCCCCTTGCCTCCACTGCTGCTTACACCAGGCATGGGCAGTCTTTGGTGACCCACTGGCCTGATTTACATACCTAAGCACGCGGGCCGCCCTTTCACGTGACGCGACAGCACCAGTCTTAACGCATTAAGCCAAAACCGTGAAGTTAATGTTCAGGGGGTAACGTACCAATATGAATGGCACCCCTTTCCTGACATGCCACACCAATTAATTACGCCTCAAAACATGAATTTTTGAGAATAAAATCATTTTATCTTCGACTCATCTTCATATGTTTCATGTTTTAGCAACGTCAACGTTGTCATTTGACTGTGTGCACAGTTTCTCAACAAAATAGGACAGACTGTTGAAGTGAATATTGTACATTTCTTTACTTTTATCAACTCTCTGTACACCAAAATAAATATTAAGCATATGTCCCACTAATTTACAATCTGTGGACTTGTAGAACCTAAAATAGAACATTTTATCGTCTTTAGGTCTTCCACTGTTATAATTTGATACTCTTCCCAAAAGATGATTTTTTCGACAATACACTACCAACTGTGAATTAACTTTTCTTGGGTGTACTGCTTAGATGTGGTAAATTATTTGATTTTTCTTTATCTCTGTAATGTCACATATCATATTTTTTAGTTGTAAGCATTCTTTATCTCTATCTTCTAACTGTTATCGTAGTTGTTGTTTTTGTTCTTCTTCTATTTTTAGTTTATTTTCAAGTCTTGAGATTTTATCAGCAACTTTAATTCTTAAACTGATTACTAGTTTTTAAAATTCCTGACTGATAGTAAAATCCAAGTTTTTTATTGAAATTATTACGTTTTACATATTGAATTTTATTTTGGAGAAGGACAGGTTAAATTGAAATACAAAGAAATTAATAACCTTAAAAATAATAATAATTGGAGAGATAATATAGAGTTTCAACTTCGAAAATTTTATTTTTTCTTCTTAATACTTATAGTCATCTAATTGTCAGCACCAAGCAGTGTAGTCAGTGTATGGAAAAAAATGTTGAATAATTCTATAATGATAAACTTGAAGAAGGTGGGTATCATAATATATGCAAAGAATTTGATAACAGATTCCAGAAAATTAAGGTTACATGTGAATGTGGTAGAACTGTGGGTAACTATGCACTGAAGCATCATAAAAAATTAACAGGTCATAACAGTCTTATGTCTGCTAAAGAACAAAAAATTTGGGAAATTTTAGGTAAGGAACAGAATAGATAAAAATATAAAAAATCACTTTTATGAAAAAAAGGAATCCATTTTTCTTATTTTCTTAAATTGAAAGTTTATCTGTAAAATGGAACCTAAGAAAAAATATCCTCTTTTCATTTCTCTTAATTTCCTGTGTATTCTATATAATGATTTAGTAGATTAAGGTTAACTTTTTTATAAGAAAAAGAAAAATCGAAGACAACATTTTCTTATAAAAAAGTGAGCTTAAACCTATTCTTTTTTCACCCTATTGCTGTCTTAAAAAATTCTATTGCAAAATTCTTCACTGATCCACTCTCTTTCCCACAAATTTGTTCCACAGGCTGGGCAGAAACAAATTCCAGGGTGCTGGCTGGTCGCTAGTGGTTTGGGTGCAGTGGTTTGGAGGTAACAGAATCCACTCCTTCCAAACTAGACTAATGGCTGACAGGTAATAGCAACGAGACCTCCAAACAGCTTGTAGACTTATGTCTCAGCCTTTTGAGTGAACAAGTCCTCTGATATGCTTGCAGTTTTGGTAATTAGAATGGGAGGAGAAATGCTACTTCTGAAGGGTAGCACTTTTGGGTTTCAAAAATTGTTGAAAAATGGTGTAGCATGAGGGGTGGGCCACATTAAGGATTGTTGAATCTTTATTAAAACTGTTTCTTTTGAGGGACTGGATGTTATGGAGATTCAAGAAGATCACAACCATGACGAAATACCTTGTAATAAAATTTGGAGCCAAAAAGTAATTTCTAATCTGAAAAGAAAAGCCACTGAAAATATTTATGAGAGACCACTAAATCTAATTTAAATCAGTTAAAAGAAGGTACACAAGAAGAAAGCAATCAGAGATATCAACAGTTTTTGTAGGGTGTTGCAGAGGTTCATGATGTTAAAACGCTAAATGTGGAAACTACTGACTGGACAAATTTCTTGCTTTGAAATAATGCCAAGAAAAAAGTTGTTATGTTATGTGAATCTGAAAACCTTAAAATATCTACTCATTGCGACACAACAAATCTCGATGGAACATTCAAGTGTAACATCAGTTTGTAATGTTGGACTAGTTACTGGACATTACATTCTAATGTTTTTTTCTTTATTGAACGACAAGAAAACTTCGTTGTATCAGTATGACTTTCAAATATTTGTCGATACATTTTTTTTTCAGAATTTGAAGAAGGCACAATGAAACCTGGAGATGAAGCATGGACTGATATAAGAATCTAAGGTCGCAAATGTCATTTAACTCAGAGCTGGTGGCGAAAAATACGAGCATTGGGACTTCCAAGTGACTATTAGGCAAGAAATGAAATAGCAGAAAATGCATTCTTTGTTCCATTTATATGGACAGAACTAAGCTGTAATAGCGAACCACCAATGCTAGTGATAGTTTCCACAGCAAATATAATATCCAGTTCTACTCCTGTCGTGCAGAATTTTAAGATTTATTGAGGTCATGAAACAAATTCAGCTCAACTCTAAAAGCACAATAAATTCATCAAAAGTCAAGAAAATGGCGAGCAACAGTGCAGACTTGAAATTCATGGTACAGCAAGTGGCAAATTTCAAAGCTGGAAAAATTTCCAGATTCAGTACATGGGTTGTAGGTTCGAGAACACCAAACGTAAAATCTTGAAAGATATTCGAAATTCTGAGAAAAAACAACGGTAAGCTATAGGGAAAGAAGGGTAATATACAATCTACACAAGAGCCAAGAGGGAATAATAAGACTGGAAGACCAAGAACGAAGTGCTCGGATCAAAAAGGTTTAGGATAAGAATGTACTCTATCGCCTGCACTGTTAAATCTCCACATCGAAGAAGCAACGACGGAAATGAAACAAAGATTCAACAGTGGAACTACAATTCAAAACAAAAGGATACCAATGATAAGGTTCGATGAAGCCATTGCTATTTACGTTGTGGTCTTCAGTCCAAGGACTGGTTTGATGTAGCTCTCCATGCTACTCGATCCCATGCAAGCCTCTTCATCTACGAGTGACTACTGCAACCTACATCTTTCTCAATCTGCTTGATTGATCTCTTGCCCTCCCTCTACAATTTTACCTTCCATGCTTCCCTACAGTACTAAATTGGTGATTCCTTGATGCCTTAGAACGTTTCCTACCAACCGATGCCTTCTTATAGTGAAGTTGTGCACAAATTCCTCATCTCCCCAATTATACTCAGTACCTCTTCATTAGTTACGTGATCTACCCACATAATCTCCTACATTCTTCTGTAGCACACCATTTCAAAAGCTTCTATTATCTTCTTGTCTAACTTGGTTATCGTCCGTTTTTCGCTTCCATACGAATACTTTCACAACAGACTTCCGACACTTAAATCTATACCGAATGTTAACAAATTTCTCTTCTTCAGAAGCTCTTTCTTTGCCATCGCCAGTCTACATTTTATATCCTCTCTACTTCGACCATCACCAGTTATTTTGCTTCCTAAATAGCATAACTCACCTACTACTTTAAGTGTCTCTGTTCCTAATCTAATTACCTCAGCATCACTTGGTTTAATTTGACAATATTCTGTTATACTCGTCTTGCTTTTGTTTATGTTCAACTTATATCCTCCTTTGAAGACACTGTCCATTCCGTGCAACTGTTCTTCCAAGTCCTTTGCTGTCTCTATCAGAATTACAATATCATCGGCAAATTGCAAAGTTTTTATTTTTTGTCCAAGGATTTAAATTCCTACTCCAAATTTTTCTTTTGTTTCCTTTACCGCTTGCTCAATATACATATAGAATAACATAGGGGACAGGCTGCAACCCTGTCTCACTCCCTTCTCAACCACCGCTTCCCTTTCGTGCCCCTCGACTTTTATAACTGCCATTTGGTTTCTGTGCAAATTGTAAATAGCCTTTCACTCTCTGTTTTTTATCCACACCAGCTTCAGAATTTGAAAGAAAGTGTTCCAATTACCATACTCAAGCCTACAAATGACAGGAACGTTGGTTGGCCTTTCCTTAATCTATCTTCTAAGGTAAGTCATAGGGTCAGTCAGTATTGCCTCGCGTGTTCCTACATTTCTGTGTAATCCAAATTGATCTTCCCCGAGGTCGGCTTCTACCAGTATTTACATTCGTCTGTAAAGAATTCGTGTTTGTATATTGCAACCGTAATTGTTAAACTGATAGTTCGGTAATTTCCACACCTTTCAGCACCTCATTTCGTTGGAATTGGAATTATTGTATTCTTCTTGAAGTCTGAGGGGATTTCGCATGTCTCATACATCGTGCTCACCAGATAGAAGAGTTTTGTTTCAGCTGGCCCTGCCAAGGCTATCAGTAGTTCTAATGGAATGTTGTCTACTCCAGGAGCCTTGTCTCGACTTAGGTCGAGTTTGTATATTGCAACCGTAATTGTTAAACTGATAGTTCGGTAATTTCCACACCTTTCAGCACCTCATTTCGTTGGAATTGGAATTATTGTATTCTTCTTGAAGTCTGAGGGGATTTCGCATGTCTCATACATCGTGCTCACCAGATAGAAGAGTTTTGTTTCAGCTGGCCCTGCCAAGGCTATCAGTAGTTCTAATGGAATGTTGTCTACTCCAGGAGCCTTGTCTCGACTTAGGTCCTTTCAGTGCTCTGTCAAACTCTTCACACAGGATCGTATCTCCCATTTCTTCTTCATCTACATCCTCTTCCATTTCCATAATATTGTCCTCAAGTACTTCACCCTTGAATAGACCCTCTATATACTCCTTCCACTTTTCTGTTTTCCCTTCTTTGCTTAGGACAGGTTTTCCATCTGAGCTCTTGATATTAATATAAGCGGTCCTCTTTTCTCCAAAAGTCTCTTTAATTTTCCTGTAGGCGGCATCTATCTCCCCTTAGTGATTTATGATTCTACATCTTTACATTTGTCTTCTAGCCATTCATGCACAGCCATTTTGCACTTCCTGTTGATCTCATTTCTGAGACGGTTGTATTGTTTCTACTTGCTTCGTTTACTGTATTTTTAACTTTTTCCTTTCATCAATTAAATTAAAACTCTCTTGTGTTATCCAAAGTTTTCTACTAGCCCTCGTCTTTTTACCTACTTAATTCTCTGCTGCCTCCATTGTTTCCTCACTCAAAGCTATCCATCTCCTTCTACTGTATTCCTTTCCACTGTTCTTGTCAATCGTTCCCTCTAGTTTTTTCAATTTATCCAGGTCCCATCTCCTTAAATTTCAATTTTTTTGCAGTTTCTTCATTTTTAATCTACAATGCATAAGCAATAAATTGTGGTCAGAGTTCACATCTGCCCCTAGACATGTCCTACAGCTTAAAACCCGGTTCCTAAATCTCTGTGTTATCATTACACAATCAATCTGAAACTGTCTCCTCTTCCATGTATATAACCCTCATTCATGATTCTTAAACCAAGTGTTAGCTATGATTAAGGTATTCTATATACAATATTCTACCAGGTGGCTTCCTCTTTCTTTCAACCCATATTCATCTACAACTTCTCTTCCTTTTCCTACTACCGAATTCCAGTCCTCCATGACTATTAAATTTTCGTCTCACTTAACTGTCTGAATAATTTCTTTTATCTTATCGTACATTTCTTGAATCTTATGCGCATTTCTATTTTTTTATTCATTATGAAACCCATTCCAGCATTATCCCTAACTGATTTTGTATTTATAACCCTGTATTCATGTGAACAGAAGTCCTGTTCCTCCTGCCACATAACTTCGCTAATTCCCACTATATCTAACTTTAACCCATACATTTCGTTTTAAATTTTCCAACCTACCTTCCCGGTTAAGGGATCTAACATTCCACGCTCTGATCCGTATAAAGCCAGTTTTCTTTCTCCTGATAACGACGTGCTTCTGAGTAGTCCCCGCCCGGAGACCCGAATGGGAGCCTAGTTTACCTCCGGAATATTTCACCCACGAGAGCGCCATCATCATTTAACCATACAGTAAAGCTGCATGCCCTCAGGAAAAATTACGACTGTAGTTTCCCCTTACTTTCTGGCGTTCGCAGTACCAGCAAAGCAAGGCCCATGATTAATGGTTCCTTGGCCACTACTATTCTCAGTGAAAGCGAAGAAGAATTACAGGATCTACTGAATGGAATGAACAATTTATTGAGTACAATAAACGGATTGAGAGCAAATAGGAGATAGACGAATGTAATGAGAAGTAGCGAAAATGACGAGAGTGAGAAAACAAACATCAGGATTGATGACGTTGAGGAACTCTACTACCTAGGCAGCAAAATAAACCATGATGGAAGGAGCTGCTAGTACGAAACATAGAACTAAATTTGAGGAAGCAATGTCTGAAAATGTTTGTTTGGAGCACGTCATTGTATGGGACTGAAACATGGACTGTGGAAAAAACCGCAAAAGAAGGGTCTCGAAGTATTTAAGCTGTGGTACTACAGAAGAATCATGAAAATTAGGTGTGTTGATATTATAGGGAATGAGAATGTTCTCCGCAGAACTGGCGAGGAAAAGGATATATGAGAAACACTGACAAGAAGACTGGACAGTGAGGCGAAGCCTCATATAACGATCCTGCCTTGGAGGGATGTTTTTGATGATATTTCTATGTTATTTACGGACAGTGGAATTGAGTCTGCATCACGTATGTCTGTTAAAGTAACTAGTGGGGATAATACTAATTCAAAAAGTGACATTAAGCGTGAACTCAGTAATGATCAGGTTTGTGATGGTAGTGTAGGGAATGTTACTGAATCAAATGTATCAAATGTTGATACCAAATTTGGTACAGTGCCGGTGGAACAAGGTAAACAGGAAACAGTGATGCCAAAAATGGATCTTGGAAGTATCGAGGAAATGTTTGCCGCTTTAATGGGCTCCATACAAGGACAAACTGAAAAAATTAATAGTAAATTCTAAAAACTTGACAGTGGTTTTAATGAACAAATTAGTAAACTTGACTGTGGTTTTAATAAAAAACTTGAAAACCTGACTGCTGTTTTAAAAGAAATAAATTGAAGTCATTAGAAAATAAAGTAGATGACAAAATTTCTCGAGTTGAGAATAATTGCAAAAGATCTGTTGGATGAATTAACAGAGACTTTGAATAGAGTTGCTATTGGAAACAAACAAAGAGTGGATGAAATTAAAGAAGGTATACAAAAAGTACCGTTTACAATAGCTAGTTTCAGGGACAGCAATGCATGTAAACCATGGAGGGACCAATAAGTGGAGAACGGACGTGTGTTATGGACACTACAATGCAAGGTGTCATACTCTAGACTCACGGAAAAGTGTGTGATAAAGAGGCGATAGCTATGTGCAATTTTTTTTGAGGTAGGACAAAATACTATTATCAAATAGTAGGACACCAACCACAGTGCCTGAAAAAAGACATTCAAAAAGTAAATGTAAAAAAGTTATTAAAAAGTTAGGAATGTTTTCAAGTAAGAAGATTATTATAAAAGAAATTAAAGATTTTAGACTAGGTTAGTTATAGACTGCGAAGTCCGTAATAGGAGATTTGTGATTTTAGTTTATAAGAATGAGAATGTTTTTGTGAAATATTTTGTAATATTAAGTCAGGATCGATATTAGCATAATTTAAAAAAATTTTGGAATCAAATTTTATAATCATAGGGGGTGTGAGGCGTAGCGCCGTATAACGATCCTGCCTTCCTTGGAGGCGGGTAAGTGGGAGATGTAACTCAGAGCTGGATAGTGACAGATGGTGACGCGAGACTGGACGCGCACGTAGTTTATGATCAGCCGATAGGGGACGGTATTGGATAGGGCGACTGTGATTTTAGTTTCGATTGTGCCCACTAGAGTTCACTAAAGTAATAGACCGTTTTTCATAAACTGTTCCAGTATTTTCATAAAGTGTTGTTATGTCTTTTTTGTGTATGTAAAATGTTATAAATGTGTTTTATCAGTATGAATGATGCCTGGGTGTGGTTTAAGGTTAATATGAAGATAATTGTTTAACGAGTTGTGTAGTAGTATTTAGTGTGGGAACATTTCGAAGAAGTATGGATATGGACAAAGGGGATTTTTATAGAATAGATTTGTAAAGTAAGTTTATGGTAAATGGAAAGTTAATTCAGATATAAATAACAATAGTAAATAAGTTTATGCATAAACAAAACTTCAGTATATTAGATAATTATGTCGGAAAAAAGTGCAGTCGTGAGATTTACTAATTTTGCGATTGGTTATGGATGAAAAGCGCGGACTGACCCGGGAGAATGTGTTTTGCTATTGGCTGTTAAGTAAACTGACCAATGGTAAAGCAATATTCTCGGCGTGCTTTTCTCTGCTGGTAGAGAAGACAGAGTATCCTAGAGACGAGTCGAAGCCTAGCCATGAAAGAGATTGGACGTGTGCAGTAGTAGTTCCGATGAAAATGAGAAGTTGCCGGATCTAGCAGTGTTTCATACATCAAAAGTGTTGGAAAGTGACGGCATGATTATTCCGATGTGTGTGTAGAAATTTCGGAATTTTTAAGTGAATTTTGTGACGAGAAAAGACATATATTCCACGTGGCGTATTGAGCAGGTCGGTGGCTAAAAACTGTGACTGCATTTGGTACCGACAGACTTAATATTTGGCGAGCATTATCAATCAAAAACAATCAGTATTTCTGTAGCTATTGCGTTTTCGGGAAATGCAACACCATAAACTTGCTAACTTGAGTGAAAGGGATTGTGAGTGACTGAGGCTAGCACAGGCTTGGCAGTGATACTTGTTCACCTAAGTTTCAGAATATATTAATTGCGAACCAAATTTCCAACGTTTCATTTCGTGTTTCTTCCGAAACGTAGATTAGTGATTTTAATTGCATCCTGGTTCACGTCGAAGTACAGTAGGTTTCACTCGGCTTTCCTACTGATGATCTGCTGAGACAGTGTTCACAGGTAGGTGCAGGTCTGTCGTAAAGGGACGGAAAGAACTGCGCCGCCGCAACGGGATGGTAGGACATCAGCTAAGACACCAGGAAATAACTTCTATGATACTAAAGGGAACTGTAGAGGGTAAAAATTGTAGAGAAGAACAGAGATTGGAATACATCCAGCAAATAACTGAGGACGTAGGTTGCAAGTGTTACTCCGTGATGAAGAGACTGCCACTGGGTACGAATTCGTGGCAGGCCGCATCAAACCAGCAGACTGATTACTCAGAAAAAAGAAAAAAGTAGGTGAGGGACTAATCCAAAGATAAAAGCAGCAGGCTTGTCAAATCATAGCACGAGAATGCTAAACACAGAGCTTGTCTAACGGGATAGTAGGAAGATCGATTCGGACGGGACTAGGGGGCGTAGGTTGGCCTTCAGCTAACGGGAGACCAGTGAGTTTTGAATAAGAAATCGTCCTCTTTTGAAAGCAGTCATGTTCCGGCATTCCTGCAGGTGGGATAGAGCTGAAGAGAAGTGCCGTAGCGGACCTATGGTTATTATGTGGTAAGAAGTTGAAAAATAAGTTGCATCATTGTGGATAGAACTCGCGGTGTGCTATTTAGGGTTGATTTGGTTAGTGAAGTGCCAAATGAAGATATTATTATTATTATTTTGACGAAATAAGATGATGGGTGTGTGGTAGTTGTGTGTGTGTGTGTGTGAAATGTTATGGAACTTAACTGCTAAGGTCATCAGTCTCTAAGCTTACACTCTACTTAACCTAAATTATCCTAAGGACAAACATACACACCCATGCCCGAGGGAGGACTCGAACCTCCGCGGAGACCAGCCGCACAGTCCATGACTGCAGCGTCGCAGACCGCGCGGCTAATCACGCGCGGCTGTGTGGTAGTTAGTTACAACTGTTGTTGTGTTGTGGTGGCTACCAGTCCTACGCCTTCCAAGACGAGCTTCAGGTTGTTGAATGGTGGTATTTACGAAAACATGTCAAGATGACATAACTTTATGGAATGGAGGTAAATTATGAAGTAGTTTTCTTTGTAATGGGGTCTTGGCCACAGGTTCGCGACAATTCTGGTATGGCACAGTAAAAAATGGCTCTGGCAACTATGGGACTTAACTTCTGAGGTCATCAGTTCCCTAGAACTTAGAACTTCTGAAACCTAAAAACTTCTGAGGTCACCAGTTCCCTAGAACTTAGAACTTCTGAAACGTAACTAACCTAAGGACATCACACACATCCATGCCCGAGGCAGGATTCGAACCTGCGACCGCAGACTGTAGTGCCTAGAACCGCTAGGCCACGGTATGGCACAGTATCTGTGGGAAATACATAGATTTTGAAAGCGATCAGTGGTAGTAAAGATTCAGGAAAGATAAAAGAAAGGGGATAGGAAAGCATTTAGTTGATTTTTGGACGAATTCGCGGCACTTTCTGTCTAGCTTGTGTCTTCGACACGTGTCCGAACGACTTCCGAAAGAAATAGTAGCAGTCAGAATACCATGCTTGCTGAGTGTTAAACTGTGGTTAGGCATTAACAGAGGCAGCTTGAATAGCGGAGTAGATATTTTGCTCGATTCATTTGAGTGTTCGGTTGACACTCTTTGAGGTTCGATGTAGGTGCAGTGTGCTGCCTACGTGTAAGCAAGTGGTAGGCGACAAGGCAGCTACCTAGTAACACAATGTACTAACGAGTGTTTAAAGTAATTTGGAACATTTTGATATTGATTTTGAGTGAATTTTGAATTCATTTGTTTGTGAGGGAGAGGTAGCCATGTGCTTAGCAAAGATCCGTGTGTTGCCTTTGACCATAGTTTTTCATTTAGCGTCACAAAGCGTCACCCTCTTTTGATTTCAGTGTTAGAATTGTGAAGGCCTTCACTCACCAAAAGCACACGGTGAACCTCTGTCTGCTCGCGTCACTAGTGCAAGTTATGATGTAACATTTTATATATTATTAATTGTAATCTGAACCTTCCCTTTGAACTTGTGTTTGCTCATGAGTCCATCCTTTCCTATTCGCTTCTCGATCTTGCGTAAACAATGCACCAGGAGCCATCTTCGATGCAGAGCTTTCCCATGACGTACGCTAACGCAACTAGTTTTATCAGCAGTGAGCAGCTGCTTACGACTTGAGTGTCTGTGAGTGTCACTGCATGAAAACGTTGTGTTTCCCCTTCTCTTAGGTAAGAGAACAATTAAGAGAAGTTCATGTACTAGTAATTCCACATAAATAAAATCTGTGTCATTCCGAAAATCCGTGTAGTTCAAATCCAGAGAGGATGTTATTTGATACAATAAAAGAAGATCATTCATTCTACTTACGTGTCGCTCATGGCAATCCCTCTTTCTTAATTGGATGATGCAAATCAAATATAACCTCCATAAAAGAGTAGAAAGAAAGTTAGATGAAACTGAAATCAAATAATTAATAAAATCTCGATACTTCAATTAGTGTCAGCTTGTTTAGCATCTTGTTTCAAGCAAGGTATTACCTACCTCAATGCTGAATGCGTTGGCTGAAGGTGCGACTAGCGTTATGTGTTGCATTTCTTAACTTATTAATTCCAGACGTCACGAAAAGTAATTTATGGTCCGGCCATTGAGAATAATTATACAGAGTCTTAGCGTCACAACCTTATAACACTACGTGCTGCTACTAAATTTGCAGTATACTGATAATGTTATTCCCGTGTGAGGAATTTTGTGACAGTGACTGTGTGTAATGGCAATGTATCTGGCATGTTTCGATTCTGGAACAATTGTTATTTGGAGGAAAAATAAAAAAATACACAGAACTCGAACCAAGGTTCTATTAGTGACTGAGCAAACTGTAATTACGTAACAAGAAACGGTAGTCAGTTGTACTCAGTGGTGATATGATTCATAAAGAAAGTTAACTACGTGGATTGATTTTGATACTAAATTTCTGTTTTGCTGATAAGATACAGACAGTAGCACAGTTTAGCAAGTAATGTTCCAGTGAATTGACCTGAAGTACACTGGAGAAGTATTTATTTATTTAGGCAACAACTGGCTCTCAGTAACAGTTACTATCTGTATGTTGCAATAGGAAAATGATGATAATTACAGGTAAACGATTACTAATACTAGAGCACTATTGACATGGATAAGAGGGTCTTTTGTCAGTTTGGAGGACTGAGAATCCGCATTTCGCGTTCGAGAAGTCTCTTCACCGTCAACGGGTGACTATGTGGTGTGCAGTGTCCAGTCACGGAATAATCGGTGAGATATTCCTTGGTGACGCGATGACTATCAACAGGTACGTGGAGGTTTTGGAAGATGATTCCATTCCCATTATCCAGAGTAATACTGATTTCTACAAGATGTGGTTCACAGAAGACTGAGCTTGACCACACCGAAGCAGGAGAGTGTTTGATGTCCCGGAGAAGCACTGTTGGACAGCATTCTGACTCTGGAGTACCCAGTGGCCACTGGTATAGGCCTCGGTTGGCCGCCATATTCTCTGGATCTGAACAGATGTGACTCCTTTTTATGGGGCTGCATTAAAGATGAGGTGTACAGCGACAACCCCAAAACCATTTCTGAACTGAAAACAGTCATTCAGGAGGTCATCGAGAGCACCCAGTTCCGACACTTCAGCGGGTCATGCAGAGTTGCGCTATTCGTTTGCGCCACGTCATCGCAAATGATGTGAAGAATATCGAACATGTCATAACCTAATCTGAATATCTGTAGTGACAATTACATGTTGAATAAAATGTGTGCACGCTGTAGTGTGTAACTAATTTACGTTTTTTTTCAGATAGTTCAATAATTGTCATCCTGTATCATATCGTATGTGGTATAGAGTCATTGAGAACGTCTTTCAACTCAGGAATGCAATGGAGCGATGACATGCGTACGTGGGCGGAACCACGGGGAAAGACTTATTTATTTACTACATATGCGAAAACCTATTCTGTATGCTCGCATCTAAATTAGCAGCCTGCAGTGTGTCTCCCAAAAATCTAGGGATACAGGATCTGCCTGCAGGCCTTCATCTGAAGACTGCGGGACATCGCGCAGGGAGCGACAAGCTGAGTTTCGAACGAGGAATGCTCCCTAAAAGCGTGCTGATTCGTGGACAGAAGCTTTCTTCTCTGCGACGAAATTCATTAGTCACTCGTCGATAAGTCATAAGCCACCACAGCTTCTTTGCATTTCTCTCATACGACTCACTACGCGTGTAAAATTCGGAGTGGTGGTGGTAGTGCGTCTCGTGAACAAATCTGGTGAGCGTGCAGTTCTCTTGACCCCCATACTGAAGGTCGAGGGGGGGGGGGCGGAGGGGGATTCCAGAGTATAGTCTGTGAAAATTACACTGAGCTCATCTGAGTGGGGTTCGCTGATATGTATTTCCGAAAAACTAACTTGTGTATCGGTTCAGTTCTTCGTTCATAAGACATTAAGACATGCACAATAATTTCTGTATGAAATCTTCTTGCAGCATTAGTAAACATCCAATCAATAAGAGACTGAAAGATTTATTAAAACACCTTTACCACGGTTTCAGCGTTTATAAAAGGTCTTCTTCAGAAATAAATGTGGACAACCATAACAACTTAACAATGAAAACATGTTAAGTTGCTTAGGTTGTCCACATTTTCTTCTGAAGAAGATCTTTTTAAAAATGTTGAAACCACGGTGAAGGGTTTTTAGTAACTCTCCCAGTTTGCATCTGATTCGTTGTGTACTATTTCTATAAGAAGACTTCAATCTATGGTTGCTACTCCAGCCATCTACAGAATTTGAAATTTTTTGTATGACGATGTAAAACCGGGGCTTGTTGCTCTTTGTGGTGATAACGGTTTGCCTCTCTATGGAAAGAATACTTAAACCACTCAGTCCTTCCTTCGATCGTTAGAGATACATTTTGATTCCTTTAAGAATCCGCCAGGGTAGCCAAGAGCGCTAACGCGCTGCTTCCTGGACTCAGGCAGGCGCGCCGGCCGCGAGTCAAATCCGCCCTGTGGATTAACGACAAGCGCCGGTGTTCTGGCCAGCCTGAATGTGGTTTTTAGGCGGTTTTCCACATCGTGCTAAGTGAATGGCAGGCTAGTCGCCACCTTCCGCCTCAGTTACATGTCTCGCAGACATCTGTACACACTCGCAATATTCCATGGATTATACCAGATGCAGACAGTTGGGGTAAACTAATTCCTTCCTGGGAGTTTTGGGGTGGTGACAGGAAGGGCATCCAGCCAACTCTTAAAAATTAACATGCCACATCCGATTAACCAGCAGATCCCGCGAGTCGGGATTAATGCTTGGAAAGAGAGAGAGAGTTGATTCCTTTAAGAGCTGAGAAATGTCATTCCACTGAAGATGTAGCACATGGAATTTTTAATAATTTATACACTTCACTGAACCCTTCAATCAGGCCTTGCTCATTTATTAATGCTACTATCCTATGCTCGCACTCTGAAGAGAACTTGCATGACGTTATAGTATGAAGAGTTCATTTTTCAAACTAACTTAGTGTAATAGTGGTCCATAAATCGATGACTGTTTATGTGCATGATGTGCAGAAAATTTTAGTTTGTAGATCTGAGATAATACAGATTTAAAAAAATTAGAGCTCATCGAAAGGAAAGATTTTTTGTTCTATCTATAGAGAATGTGATCAACTACTTCAAAATGCAGATGACGATAATGTCCATTTGCTTTTCATTTGAACGCAGTCTCTTGAAACAATGAGGTCACCTCCATGGAGTAGACGACAGTCCTTACTCGGCGTTTCGACGAGCCTGATGGCGCAGATGCGTTCACCGAACGGACTGCACACACCGTGAGCGCGACACCACGCGCCGGCAGAAGGCATGACACGTCAGACATCTCAGTCCCTTTCATTAACAATATGTACGTGCCAGCACAACCTTTGCCAGCTGGTAAATTATAAGCGTTGTAACCATAAACGTCCAATCTTATGTCAGACATAGTAGGGATCAGTGAAGTGAAATGGAAAGAACGCAAGGATTTATGGACACAGGAGAATGAGATAATATCAACAACAGCAGGAGATGGTATAACGGGAGTAGGCTTCGTTATGAATAAGACGGTAGGACAGAGAGCGTGTTAGTGCGAACAGTTCAGTGATAGGGTTGTTGTCATCAGAATCGACAACAAACCAACACCGACAACGATAGTTAAAGTTCAATATGGCTCTGAGCACTATGGGACTCAACATCTGAGGTCATCAGTCCCCTAGACTTAGAACTGCTTAAACCTAACCAACCTAAGGACATCGCACATATCCTTCCCCGATGCAGCATTCGAACCTGCGACCGTAGCAACAGCGCGGTTCCTGACTGAAGCGCCTAGAACGGCTCGACCACAATGGCCGGCTGATAGTTAAGGAATATATTCTGCCGTTGCAAGCTGAAGATGAAGATATAGAGAAACCATATGAGAATATTGAAAGGGTAATACAGTAAGTGAGGGCAGATGAAAATCTAATAGTCTCGGGGGAAGGTAATGCAGTTGTAGCGGAAAGAGGAAAAGGTTACAGGAGAATGTGGGCTTGGGACAAGGAGTGAGAGAGGAGAACGGCTGATTGAGTTGTGTAATAAATTTCAGCGAGCAACAGCGAATACTCTGTTCAAGAATCACAAGAGGAAGAGGCATAATTGGAAAACGCCGGGTAATACGGAAAGGTTTCCGTTAGATGACATCATGTTCAGACAGAGTTTCCGAAATCGGATACTGGGTTGTAAGGCGTACCCAGGAGTAGATATAGACTCAGATCAAAATATATAGTGATGAAGAGTACGCCGAAGTTTAAAGAGATTAGTCAGGAGGAATCAATATGCAAAGAAGTGGGATTCGGAAGTACTAAGGAATGACGAGATACGCTTGAAGTTCTCTAAGGCCATAGAAAAAACTGTAAGGAATAGCTCAGTAGGTAGTACAGTTGAAGAGGAATGGACATCTCTAAAATGAGCATTCACAGAAGTTGGAAAGAAAAAAATAGGTACAAAGGAAGAAACTCCTTAGAAACCATGAACAACAGAAGAAATACTTCAGTTTGTCGAAGAAAGAAGGAAGTAGAAAAATGTTCACAGAAATTCAGGAATACAGAAATACAATACGCTGAGGAACGAAATAAATACGAAATGCAGGGAAGCTAAGACGAAATGGCTGCATGAAAATTGTTAACAAATCGAAAAAGAATTAATTGTCGGAAGGACTCACTCAGCATGTAGAATAGGCAAAACAACCTTCGGTGAAACTGAAAGCAAGGGCGGTAACATTAAGAGTACAACGGGAATTCCACTGTTAAGTACAGAGAAGAGTGCAGATGGGTGGAAAGAGTACATTGAAGGCCTTCATGAGGGGGAAGATTTGTCTGCCTTAGTAGAAGAAGAAACATCAGTCGTTTTAGAACAGACAGGGGATCTAGTTCCTGGATCAGAATTTCTGAGAGGTTTGAAGGACTTAAGATCAAATGAGGCAGAACGGACAGATAACATTCCATCAGAATTTCTTAAATCATAGGGGAAACGACAAAAAAAAAAAAAACTGCCATTCACGTTCGTGTATAGAATGTGTGACTCTGGCGACATACCATCTGACTTTCGGAAAATATCATCCACACAATTCTGAAGACTTCAAGAGCTGACAAGTGCGAGAATCACCGCACAATCAAATTAACAGCTCATTCATCCAAGTTGTTGACAAGAATAATGTCCTGAAGAATGAAAAAGAAAACTGAGGGTGTTTTACATGATGATCAGTTTGGCTTTAGGAAAGGCAAAGGCACCAGAGAGGCATTTCTGACTTTGCAGTTGATAATGGAAGCAAGACTAAAGAAAATTCAAGAACGTTGATATGATTTGTCGAACTGGAAAAGGCGTTCGAGCATAAATAATGCTGCAATATGTTCGAAATTCTGAGAAAAATACGGAGAGATAGGTAATGTACAATGTGTAGCCATGAGGGAATAGTAAGAGTGGACGACCAACAACGAAGTGCTCGGAATGAAAAGGGTGTAAGACAGGGATGTAGCCTTTCGTCCCTACTGTTCAATCTTACATCTAAGAAGCAATAATGGAAATAAAAGTTAGGTTCAGGAATGGGATTAAACTTCAGGGTAAAAGATATCAGTGGTACGATTCGCTGATATCATAGCAGTCCTGAGTGAATTACATGATCTGATGAATGTAATGGTCTAATGAGTACAGAATATGGATTGAGAGCAAATCGATGAAAGATGAAAGTAATGAGAAGTAGCAGACGTGAGAGCAGCGAGAAACTTAATGTCAGGATTGATGATCACGAAGTAGATGAAGTTAAGGAATTCTACTGCCTAGGCAGAAAAATAATCAATGACGGACGTAGCAAGAACATCAAAAGGAGACCAGCACTCTCAAATAGAGCATTTCTGGCCATGAGATGTCGACTTGTATCAAACATAGGCCTTAATTTGAGGAAGAAACTTCTGAGAATGCACGTTTCGAGCACAGCATTGTACGGTAGGGAAATATGGACTCAGAGAAAACCGCGACAGAAGAGAATCGAAGCATTTGAGAGGTGGTGCTATAGACAAATGTTAAAAATTATGTGGACTGATAAGGTAAGGAATGAGGAGCTACTGCGCAGAATCGGAGAGGAAAGGAATATGTGGAAGGCACAGGATGATAGGACATTGAGGCGTCCCGCTAAACCTGCAGGACAGGACAGGACAAGTAGTAGGAATTATGGAAGGGGGCCAGAATGAGCGGCTGCCAGTTACACTCCAGACGTAACACTTTATTTTGTTGTCCAAACATTACAGTGCAACTTCTATGTTTGACTATCGACAAAAAACATCTTTAATTCTAAAACGGCTGAAGGCCCGTGGATTAAACACAAATGCGGTAATTATTTTTCTTTTTTGAGAAAGAAGGCTCTAGGCTTTTACCTTAAAGTATTTAAGGCCAAGCGATGTAAGACTTGACTAGTCAGATAGATTAAGTTTTTAAAAGCTGCTGAAGGCCCATAAATTGAAAACAACGTAACTACAATAACCTTTAAATGGGTAGAAAGCCCAGGCTTTATGACCAGTAAGAAACCTTACTTCAAACGGCTGAAGGCCTTTGTAAAAAAAAACTGCAACCAATTTTCCAGGGCAGAAGGCCCAAAGGTTTTAACCTCAAATAGTATTTAAGCCCACGTGATGTAAGACTTGATAAGTAAGACTCCAAAATTTTTAAAGCGGCTGAGGCCCATCATTGTAAGAACAACACAACTACAGTAAATTTTCAACAGGCAGATGGCCCACAGCTTTATCTTGAAAGAATGTAACAATTGATAAATAAGAACCTTAAACTTAAAGTGGCTGAAGGCCCATGATTTTTAAAAACAGTACAACGACAACAAAATTTTGAACAGGCAGAAAGCCCACAGCTTTATGCTCAAATGTGTAATACTTGATAAGTAGGATCCTTAAAACGTACAGCGGCTAAAGGCCAATGCCTTTAAAAACAATACACTACAATCAATTTTGAACAGGCAGAAAGCCCACAACTTTATCTTCCAAAAGGTAATACTTGATAAGTAAGGTCTTTAAAACTGAAAGCGCCTGAAGGCCGATGATTTTAAAAAGAATACAAAGAACACAATAAATTTTCAAAAGGCAGAAGGCTCAAGCTTTAACTTCAGACAACGTAACACTTGCCCAATTTAGAAAAACTTACTTTTAAAACGGCTGATCGTCTTTGTTTTTAAAAACACAATTACAAGCATACACATTCCAACCATCGACTATGAGCCATTAAAAATGCACAATTAAACGCCAACAAGAAAGGCAGTATAGGCAACGGTGCTCAGAAGTTTCAAGGGGGCTCGGTCTGCCCTTTAAATCTTAACGTTCGCTTAGGTCAGACCAGAAGTCGGCCTAACTATACTCGATCCGCCGGCAACACAACCAAGGGACAGTCAGGGACCCACCGACGAGACGAACTGCTAACCACCGACCAGTATACGAGAATTCCAAAGCCAAAGCGTTACAGACATAGCCGCCCACAACCAAAAATACATTAAGATGACAAAAACTACGCACCAAGTTGGACAGCGACAACAGGTGAGGAAAGGACACTGCCTGAATTTACGTCAGCGACCAGGGCAGGTAACTAACGGCCACAAGGCAGAAAATTCCGCTGGTGGATTTCAATTTCAAACCCACAAAATAGTTAATTCCACCACACGGCGGCTAAATCTTCACCAACTCGAACACTCGCTGTTGCTCCCGGGAATACCACCAACAGCGAACCTCCAATGAAGGGGACAACGTTAACAGATGTGGCTTCGACAGTAAAATCAACACTCAACTTACATGTTCTGAGTCGGTGAGCCACGAACCCCGTAGCATTCGGAGCAGCCCCCACACGCTCCGACACAGCTCGGTAAGTGCAGAACGTTTTTAGACCCGTTCTTATGTCGTTCTTGTGACAGAAAGATGATATGTTGTTCCAACAGGGCAATGCTCACCCACACATTGCCCGTGAAAGTGAACGTGCTCCGCAAGACGTGCAGCAACTTGTTCCCATTCGAACACGGCAGAATTTGATGTGATGAAAAGTGACTCGTGCAACTCGTCAACCTACAACTCTTACAAAACTGCATGAACAGGTCGAGCAGTCGTGGTACAACGTATCCCAGGACAGTATTCGCCATCTGGATGATCGACTGCGTGCCAGATCAGCGTCTGTACTGCCGCCTGTACTAATATGGGTGTATCAGCATGGGTAGATACCTCCCACCTCAGAACCACTTATGCTGTTGATATATAAATGTAATCATTTCATGTACTCCATATGTAGTGTTGCAACAATAAGTCTCGAGTGAATCGGAAACCTCTAAAAGAGTGTACTAATTTTTTTTCCAGCAGTGTAAATACACTACTGGTCATTAAAATTGCTACACCACGAAGATGACGTGCTACGGACGCGAAATTTAACCGACAGGAAGAGGATGCTGTGATATGCAAATGATTAGCTTCTCAGAGCATTCACACATGGTTAGCGCCGGTGGCGACACCTACAACGTGCTGACATGAGGAAAGTTTTCAATCCATTTCTCATACATAAGCAGCAGTTGACTGGCGTTGCTTGGTGAAACGTTGTTGTGATGCCTCGTGTAAGGGGAGAAATGCGTACCATCACGTTTGCAACTTTAATAAAGGTCGGATTGTAGCCTGTCGCGATTGCGGTTTATCGTATCGCGACACTGCTGCTCGCGTTGGTCTAGATCCAATGACTGTTAGCAGAATACGGAATCGGTGGGTTCAGGTGGGTAATTCGGAACGCCGTGCTCGATCGCAACGGCCTCGTACCACTAGCAGTCGAGATGACAGGTATCTTATCCGCATGGCTGTAACGGATTGCGCAGCCACTTCTCGATCCCTGAGTCAACAGATGGGGATGCTTGCAAGGCAACAACCACCTGCACGAACAGTTCTACGACGTTTGCAGCAGCATGGACTATCATCTCGAAGACCATGGCTGCGGTTACGCTTGACTCTGCATCAAAGACAGGAGCGTCTGCGATGGTGTACTCGACGGATGAATCCAGGTTCTGTTTACACCATCATGATGGTCGCATCCGTGTTTGGCGACATCGCGGTGAATGCACATTGGAAGCATGTATTCGTCATCGCCATACTGGCGTATCACCCGGCATTGTTGTATGAGGTTCCATTGGTTACACGTCTCGGTCATCTCTTGTTCGCATTGACAGCACTTTGAACAGTGGACGTCACATTTCAGATGCGTTACGACCCGTGGCTCTAACCTTCATTCCATGCCTGCGAAGCCCTGCATTTCAGCAGGATAATGCACGTCCGCTTGTTGCAGGTCCTGTACGGGCCTTCCTGGATACAGAAAATGTTCGACTGTTGCCCTGGCCAGCGCATTCTCCAGATCTCTCACCAATTGAAAACGTCTGGTCAATGGTGGACGAGCAACTGGCTCGTCACAATACGCCAGTAACGGCTCTTGATGAACTGTGGTATCGTGTTGCTGCATGGGCAGCTGTACCTGTACACGCCATCCGAGCTCTATTTGACTCAATGCCCAGGCGTATAAAGGCCGCTTTTACGGCCAGAGGTAGTTGTTCTGGGTACTGATTTCTCAGGATCTGTGCACCCAAATTGTGTGAAAATGTAATCATACGTCAGTTCTAGTATAATATATTTGTCCATTGAATACCCATTTATCATCTGCATTTCTTCTCGGTGTAGCAATTTTAATGGCCAGTAGTGTACTATTTGTCATTAGGAGGATCGATAACAGGTGTCACGATCTCTGCGATTCAGCGAGACTGGCGGCGACCACTACAGCAGAGGTTACCAGTCGGCGTCTGGTAGCGTCTCAGGCGGAACCTGGCCGTCTCAGTGGGCGGTCGCGGCTCATTACCGGCTCGTGTTATTCTAATGGCCGCCGACGCGGCGGGGAGCCGACCAACGCTCGAGAAACTGCGTCCGTCTGGAGCCACGCAGACGCCGCGGTGGTGTGCGTGTGTGCGTGTGTAGGCGAGTAAGGCGCGGGAGTGCGTGCGAATGGGTGTGGGTGCCCCGCTGGGTCCGCACGGTCCAAAAAGCCGCGCCGACCGACCGGAACCGCTAGGCGGCGCCGTCCGCGTTAATTTTCCGGCACGTTGCTGGAGGCGCGGTTGCCGACGTGGAGACATCCAGCCATTACCTGTCTGCCGACCCCCCGTCCAGGGGCGTATACTCCACGTGTGCTAAGCCGTAGACACATGGACTGTGCATCCGAACGATGAGCGCCGATTATGCCTGGTTCCTGACGTCATACCTCCGAATAGCACGTTGGGGGGTCTTTCCGAATGTGCAGATCAATATCTATCACGTTGTTGTTGTTGTTGTTGACTTCAGTCCTGAGACTGGTTTGATGCAGCTCTCCATGCTACTCTATCCTGTGCAAGCTGCTTCATCCCCCAGTACCTACTGCAACCTACATCCTTCTGAATCTGCTTAGTGTACTCATCTCTCGGTCTCCCTCTACGATTTTTACCCTCCACGCTGCCCTCCAATGCTAAATTTGTGATCCCTTGATGCCTCAAAAGATGTCCTACCAACCGATCCCTTCTTCTAGTCAAGTTGTGCCACAAACTTCTCTTCTCCCCAATCCTATTCAATACCTCCTCATTAGTTACGTGATCTATCCACCTTATCTTCAGTATTCTTCTGTAGCACCACATTTCGAAAGCTTCTATTCTCTTCTTGTCCAAACTAGTTATCGTCCATGTTTCACTTCCATACATGGCTACACTCCATACAAATACTTTCAGAAACGACTTCCTGATACATAAATCTATATTCGATGTTAACAAATTTCTCTTCTTCAGAAACGCTTTCCTTGCCATTGCCAGTCTACATTTTATATCCTCTCTACTTCGACCATCATCAGTTATTTTACTTCCTAAATTGCAAAACTCCTTTACTACTTTAAGTGTCTCATTTCCTAATCTAATTCCCTCAGCATCACCCGATTTAATTTGACTACATTCCATTATCCTCGTTTTGCTTTTGTTAATGTTCATCTTATATCCTCCTTTCAAGACACTGTCCAGTCCGTTCAACTGCTCTTCCAAGTCCTTTGCCGTCTCTGACAGAATTACAATGTCATCGGCGAACCTCAAGGTTTTTACTTCGTCTCCATGAATTTTAATACCTACTCCAAATTTTTCTTTTGTTTCCTTTACTGCTTGCTCAATATACAGATTGAATAACATCGGGGAGAGGCTACAACCCTGTCTCACTCCTTTCCCAACCACTGCTTCCCTTTCATGCCCCTCGACTCTTATTACTGCCATCTGGTTTCTGTACAAATTATAAATAGCCTTTCGCTCCCTGTATTTTACCCCTGCCACCTTTAGAATTTGAAAGAGAGTATTCCAGTCAACATTGTCAAAAGCTTTCTCTAAGTCTACAAATGCTAGAAACGTAGGTTTGCCTTTTCTTAATCTTTCTTCTAAGATAAGTCGTAAGGTCAGTATTGCCTCACGTGTTCCAACATTTCGACGGAATCCAAACTGATCCTCCCCGAGGTCTGCATCTACCAGTTTTTCCATTCGTCTGTAAAGAATTTGCGTTAGTATTTTGCAGCCGTGGCTTATCAAACTGATAGTTCGGTAATTTTCACATCTGTCAGCACCTGCTTTCTTTGGAATTGGAATTATTATATTCTTCTTGAAGTCTGAGGGTATTTCGCCTGTCTCATACATCTTGCTCACCAGCTGGTAGAGTTTTGTCTTCTGAAAGTGCGTTTGAACACAGAAGAACGCCACCTACGTCACATTCGCGCTATCGGCCCCTTCACTACAGAGTTGTGAGGTGCCATATTCGGTTTCAGTTGCAGCCCATGTGCATACAGGGAGTTTCCGTAAGAGCGTGAAAAAATTCAACATGACATAGACGACGCTCCGCTAAATAACTTGAGACAGGGAACCTGGGGTCGAAGAAGCCAGATACTGTCTCCTTTTTTATTTTCGTTAGTTAACTGCAAATACCATCATTTGCACAACGAACGTACAATTGTACTACATCTCACAAAATGTGCTGAAACCGACGGTCATAAACCTCAATGCAAGACCGACAACAGCGAACAAGATTCTGACGCACCCTGATAAATGCCCCGGGTGTGCTTCGAATCACACCCCAAGCAACTGCAATTCTAATTCCACCTCCATATCCACTGGGGTCGCATACACAAGTGACTTTAGATATTCCCATAGGAAATAATCAAGGAGATTCAGGTCAGGTGACCTCGCAGGCCATGGAATAGGACCTCCCCTTTCCAATCCAGCGACCAGGAAATACTGTATCGGTACTGCTCCACCGTATTGTATTGTCCATCTCTGAAGAGCACTGACTAGCGAATGGGTTTGTCGTTGATTCATAGCACTTTCTGTCTTGGGACAATGATGAATACGATATAACAGAATTACCTTTTGCACAAGGAAAGTGAACATACCTGCACCGTGACTTCCTGGTAATCAGGCTCGTCCTCGTTGTTTCCTTGCAGGAAATAAATGAAGTACTTGTAAATAAGAAGCTCACTACGTGTAAGCTTGTACGCATGTTAATTGTAAATAATCTAGAAAACAGGAATGCAAGACAAAGCGGTAGAAAAGTTTATTTCCATATCTACTTAAGCTGTCTTCTCCGAGCACGGGTTGCCTACCTCAAACTGTTCAGTGGACCATTCTCTATGTCCTGTTATATTTTTGCACGCTGTTACAGAAACACCGTCTATATGCCGTTTCTGAGCACCAGCAAATTGAGGATTTCTCGAAAAGCCTTTGTAAACTGTGCGATTTGTTTGTAATAAAATCACGAGAGACGTCATTGATCAGATACCAACCAGATACTTGTAAACACGAGTTTAGAAGTTTTAACGTTAAAGTTTCAGAGGCGTCTTGTGCAGATACCTTCTGCAGAACAGACACTGACGCCGCAGATGACGTCGAGCAGTGATGTGGGTGTTGACCGGCCCTCATCTCCGGTGGCCCTAAGTTGTGCCCCCACCCTATACTGCAGCGGTCACATTTGATTCAGCAGCACCTGCATCCCGTTACCCCACAACCACATCGGGATCAATGTCGGCACAGCCGGCTCTTTCTCCCGATGCAGAAGCGTGGCTTCAAGAGGATAATACCGATCCTCGACTCATGTCCGATGCAGACACGCGCCAACGCAAACAGAACTCCCCAAACTGGCGTAAGAAGCGGCGGCTACCTACAGAAGAAGGGCTGCACGAGGGAGGTCGCAGGCAGGGGACGAGTATGACCACAACACGTCACTGCCAGCTTGATTACTCCCACCACGCAACTGCTACAGGCCGACATGCAGCACAAAACACACGGCGGCGAGAGGGAGGCCACCAAGCAGCAAATTGAACTGTTGCGGAGAGTAGTGCACGCCAACGACGGAACCCGTCCCACACTTCTGATTTGGAGATTGGCCTAACGACGTGGAACTGAACGATGTGATGTAAGAGACAAATGATTAACCGGAGCCCCTCGCCGACGCTGCGTCATGAGCAACGCACTCAATGTGACCCTATACAGGTGGCTACCCAGGTGGAGGGACAGCGATCAGTCCACGGTCACGGCGAAGAGTGACCACTCGCAGCCTACCTAAGTCATTGCAAGCTCACAAAAAAAAAATGGTTCAAATGGCTCTGAGCACTATGGGACTTAACTTCTGAGGTCATCAGTCCCCTAGAACTTAGAACTACTTAAACCTTACTAACCTAAGGACATCACACACATCCATGTCCGAAGCAGGATTCGAACCTGCGACCATAGCGGTCGCGCGGTTACAGACTGAAGCGCCTAGAACCGCTCGGTCATACCGGCCGGCGCAAGCTCACAAGTACACCACATAGGTAACATTACTATTAATGGTATTCGCATTTCAGTAGAGGTACATACGTTCAGGAATATGCTGCGGATGGTAGCTAATTCCTTTTTTTTTTTTTAATTCATCAAGCTTCTCGCTGGTTTGATGCACACGCCGCGAAGTCCTGTCCTGTGTCAACCTCCTCATCTCAGAGTGGCACTTGCAACCTACGTTCTCGATTATTTGCGGGATCCACTCCAGTCTCGATCTTCCTCCCTGTTTCCGGCTCTCTCTCTCTGGTGCCAAGGAAGTCAATCCCTATGGTCTTAACAGATGTCTGAGCCATGCGTAGCTCGCGTTCGTGCCATCTCTTATTTTATATCCGGTTTTTTTTAGTGTTGCCATCTCGTTATGTTAGTTTCAATTTCTGTTGTCACTGAGTTGCTGCCATGTCGCCCGTCAGCGGCAGCAGCAGCGCCTGTCGATATAGCCCTCACGTGTTATCATTGCTGCACTGCTATCACTTCCCGGTTGTCGTCTGTCGTGGAGTCGGTTGGAACGTGCCAGGAGAGCATTTCGGACCTGCCGGTCGTGGAGTTGGAACGCAGTACTAGTTCAGTTGGGTTGGAGCAGCAGTGAGGCCTGGATGTCCATGGCTCGCCCGAATGTTGCCGCCACGCATCACTGGAGTCGGAGACGGTCTTCGTGGATCGTCAGTCGGTATTTTCTATCAGCGCTTCCGGAAGATGCTGCATCCCGCCAAGACAAACCACAGGCGTCTGGCACTATGTGATGATCAACAGAGCTCCCGCAGATGAAAGGTTGGAAAGATAACACCCATATGAGTTCACGCACGGTAATTAATATTCTAGTCGATAGTGGAACAAAGAACATGTGAGGATCTGCTTAGGGTGGGGGGAGGGGGGATCACTGAGAGGACGTTCTGCGTATCCATTTTCCTACAGCCGTATTGCTCGCCCTGTTTGGACACTATAGCAGATCCATTTGAACCCTTGCATTGCCGTTTTGTGCAGCTCTTTATGAAATGGATCTGTCATCCCCTTACGGTCGGTCATCCTTAATGCGTCGAAATCACAATCACCCACGTCAGATATATCCTCCCCTTATGACTAGACTTATGCAATATTTTTTGCGTGAGTCTGACCACTTCCCACAAATATCTGGTAATGCTGAACATAAGCCATAGTACGAGTAACTTTACGTTCAAGTAGCATAACATCTGTGACTATCATTTATAGGCGTACATCGTTAAAAAAAAGTATGATATGTCCACATTCGTACCAGATGGGTGTCGTTTCGCATTGCCCATCAGCAAACCCCCTGCCATTGTCGAGGAATAAAGTTTATAATTACGATTAAAAAAGCCCTTGCGTCTTTTTTATTTTCTCGATTTCGCCACTTTGACGAAACTCTTTCGTATTTTTGTACTTGTAAATCCAACCAACACAATAGCGTCATTTATTCCGACCGCGAAGCTGGAGTTCTTGTTTATTTGAGCCTTATGCCGTATTTAAACGCATAACTGACGTGGACCTAACAGCCATATCACAAAATTTCTCAACTGAGACATCATTTCGAGAGCAATATAGTAGAGTACGTGCGTTCGGGGTTGATTTTCAAGGGCCAAGCAATCGGGTAGAGAAACGTTTGCATTCCATAATGCTACTCCAATAGTGTTGTGTATCCAGTCTAATCATATTTTACGTTCCTCTTGATAAGCACTGCAACTGTTTAATACTTTGGAGGAGGAACACCCCGACACGGATCTGATGCAGCTGGCAAAATTGAGTTTGATACAATAAAAAAGAACCTGTTAGAACCTGGTACAAAGATTTGGTTTGTTACATGTGAGGGATACGGTGACTTAATGATCCATGCTAAAAATGTCTCTGTTTATACCATATAACATGTGTTTCGAAGCTGAAAATTGAAAACGAATACCATCTTATGCAGACACCTACTATAAGCTTGAATGCAAAGCACGCCTTGTTCTTAGCTAACACTAGACTTCCGTTTGTCCTTCAGTACACAAGCTGTGTATAACTGAATAACCACTAAGAATCCATCTTCATTCAGTTGTTGAACTTCAAATGCATGCAGGATGTTTGTGAATAAGGTGATGCTGCTGGAGGAACAGTAGAAGTAGCAGTGCCATGAGCAGTGGTAGGGAGTATATTGTGCAAAGTATGGTAGTGGATGCTGATGTTCATGCTTTAGTTATCGCTATTTTAAAGCTATTAAAGGGGAACAGTGACAGCACGACTCTGCTTTATTCAAGAGCACGTATGTTACGACAGTTCGCCTTGATGACTACGGATTCGCTACGCAAAGAGAATGTTACTGCTTGCGACTTGTTCGAGTGGGTGAAATCATGAAATGTGATTAACCTACTGTCGGATATTTATGTGAAAGTGATTAAGAGTCGTCACCACTTGAACTCTCTTGTTTAATACATGTTCCCTACACAGTTTGTGCCATTACTATGTGTTATATTCCATTGATTCAATTCGTGTTTAAAAGGTTTTGACTCATTTTGAAGTATAAGCCCTACTTTATGCACTATGACTTGAATGCTCAGTGCCAGATTGATGGACCACCACCACTTAAGATGTATTGTGTTGGCTATATAGCTGAAATGATCAGCAATCAATCATCATGCTGTTCTGCTCTGACAACAGCCAAGTAAGATGCTACCATTGATTTATATCATGCTTTCTATGATGATGAACATAGACAATTCATATTTAAAGATATTGCATACACAGGAGCTATAGGTATAATAGAAACATTCTCAGCAAGCATTGCATCGCCGAGTACCTTCACGGATTTAAAGTGTACTAAAACATGGAGGAGTGCACAGTGGCTTCCATGGACTTCACTTCTACCCTGTATAAAGATATGGTGACGTCGCTTCGATTATTCGATCATCATTACGTCAACGGGATAGAGAATATCGCATGGATGCGTCGAATCAGAAAGTTTGCTGCTATTCAAGACCCGGAATTCTTCGGGTGTCCTGCTGTCCATCGGCTCACGAAGTTGTGTAAAAATAGTGTTGCTGTGTCTGCTTATGAAACTGTAAAATTACTTTTTATGCTGGATGAGAAGTAAACATTTTTTACCTCACAGTCTGCATATGATTTCTCTTCACCCTGTTCCCACTTTGATAGTATACTGTTTTACCCAGATACGACGCCTGTGGTTTTCTTCATGTACTGGTAATACGATTTTAGACGATTTTAGATTAATGTCTTTGGAAACGAGCATGGTCACGTGCTACCGGTTCCCATAGCGCAATATGCTCAGCACGATATGCTAAATCCCATGCAACCATTCTACATATTTTGTTATCTTCCACGTTAAAATTCATCTTCATGTTCAAAACTAATGTCATTTGTGGCCTGCACCTCCTTTATGCAGGGTGTTACAAAAAGGTACGTCCAAGCTTTAAGGAATAATTCCTCACACACAAAGAAAGAAAATATATTATGTGGACACGTGTCCGGAAACGCTTACTTTCCATGTTAGAGCTCATTTTATTACTTCTCTTCAAATCACATTAATCATGGAATGGAAACACACAGCAACAGAGCGTACCAGCCTGACTTCAAACACTTTGTTACAGGAAATGTTCAAAATGTCCTCCGTTAGCGAGGATACATGCATCGACCCTCTGGTGCATGAAATCCCTGATGCGCTGATGCAGCCCTGGGGAATGGCGTATTGTATCACAGCCGTCCACAATACGAGCACGAAGAGTCTCTACATTTGGTACCGGGGTTGCGTAGACAAGAGCTTTAAAATGCCCCCATAAATGAAAGTCAAGAGTGTTGTGGTCAGGAGAGCGTGGAGGCCATGGAATGGTCCGCCTCTACCAATCTATCGGTCGCCGAATCTGTTGTTGAGAAGCGTACGAACCCTTCGACTGACATGTGCACGAGCTCAATCGTCCATGAACCACATGTTGTATCTTACTTGTAAAGGCACATGTTTTAGCAGCACAGGTAGAGTATCCCGTATGAAATCATGATAACGTGCTCCATTGAGCGTAGGTGGAAGAACATGGGGCCCAATCAAGACATCACCAACAATGCCTGCCCAAACTTTCACAGAAAATCTGTGTTGATGACGTGATTGCACAATTGCGTGCGGATTCTCGTCAGCCCACACATGTTGATTGTGAAAATTTACAATTTGATCACGTTGGAATGAAGCCTCATCCGTAAAGAGAACATTTGCACTGAAATGAGGATTGACACATTGTTGGATGAACCATTCGCAGAAGAGTACCTGTGGAGGCCAATCAGCTGCTGATGGTGCCTGCACACGCTGTACATGGTACGGAAACAACTGGTTCTCCCTTAGTACTCTCCATACAGTGACGTGGTCAACATTACCTTGTACAGCAGCAACTTCTCTCACGCTGACATTAGGGTTATCGTCAACTGCACGAAGAATTGCCTTGTCCAATGCAGGTGTACTCGTCGTTCTAGGTCTTCCCCACGAGTCATAGGAGTTCCGTGCTCCCTAAGACGCCGATAAATTGCTTCGAACGTATTTCTGTCGCGACACCTTCGTTCTGGAAATCTGTCTCGATACAAACGTACAGCGCCATGGCTATTTCCCCGTGCTAATCCATACATCAAATGGGCATCTGCCAACTCCGCATTTGTAAACATTGCACTGACTGCAAAACCACGTTCGTGATGAGCACTAACCTGTTGATGCTACGTACTGATGTGCTTGATGCTAGTACTGTAGAGCAATGAGTCGCATGACAACACAAACACCGAAGTCAACATTACCTGCCTTCAATTGGGCCAACTGGCGGTGAATCGAGGAAGTACAGTACATACTGACGATACTAAAATGAGCTCTAACATGGAAACTAAGCGTTTCCGGACACATATCCACATACCATCTTTTCTTTATTTGTGTGTGAGGAATGTTTCCTGAAAGTTTGGCCGTACCTTTTGGTAACACCCTGTATACACAATGCAATAGGGGATAGTTTTTTTTTAGTAACAACAGAAAAGACAATTGGTAACCGATTCATTCAATTTATACCGATACAATTTGGTTTTTGAGATATAGTTGAGTTCTTGATATAACAATTTAGTTCTTGAGGTACAGTTCAGTTCTAGATATACAAGTTAACTCTGGTATTTCAGTGTAGAGGCACTTTTAACCTACACACTATTAGTCATAACTAGAAAAAAAATTTCCAAACAGTAAAGCTGATTAAGAATATTTTTGCGATTTTTTCCAGTAGCACTGCATGAGAATATTTTATAATTTTTATAAATCTTCGCTAAAACCGAATGCAGAGATACTTTTTTTTACTGCAGCTAAATCCCACAGTCCCAATAGCATAGTTTTTATAATAATTCTGATGAACTGTGAATTATATACACTTAAAAACTAATCAGTCTTGGACAGCTAGCGTGGCACGTGAAAATTAAAAGCTATTCTATTTACATTATGCGCATGGACTGACATGTGTGTACACAGTAGACATACGCTGTGTATGAATAAATAAATATTTAGATGACATATATTTCTATATGCCTTTTTAGATTTTTAAAACTTTTTTTTTCATAGCGCGCGCGCGCGCGCGCACACACACACACACACACACACACACAAGCGCCCGCGCGCGCGCTCGTTCGCAGACACACTCTCTCCTCACTTATTCTCTCCCTCTCACTCAGTCACAGTCCCCCACCACTTCTCTCGCAACAAGTGAATAGTGTGAGTACGGGCGAGTTTCAATACCGTAATCAAAACTGACTTTTTTATTATCATGAGACGACAGGCCAATTTAGACTGCAGCGCAGCGTACACCTCTTGCCCTCTCCATCGAATGCTATTTTGCCGTATCATACGAGCGAACACCGCTGTACAGGCACTGCAAATAGTCTCCGCTAGAGAGATCTCTCTATGCCATATGATGCACACGCTTAGCCCGCCCCTGGGTGGCACCTTCCAATGTGCAACACGCATACATTTTTGATCGTAGACCTAGAAACTCCACAATCGGCAATCCAGTCGCCTCGTCTTTCATGAGGCCAATAATCTTCTTCCTGTGTGGAACAACAGCAAAAGGAATATCGGAGTTTATGAGGACGAGTCAGAATTCATTACTGTGGTACCTCATTACTTCATATGGATCGCAGTTCTTCATCCAATAGATGAAGTTATCTGTATCAGTATAAATTAACTTTGAATCTACAGAATGAATTTTCGCAAACTCATAATAAAAATGGTACATTTGGAGTTTATATAAATATAGTAAGCACATCACCACATAAATAGATTTCGTAAACTTTGTTACCATGGACCTTGCCGATCCAGGGGAGGCTTGCGTGCCTCAGCGAAACAGATAGACGTACCTAATGTGCAACCACAATGGGGGATATCTGTTGAGAGGCCAGACAAAAGTGTGGATCCAGAAGAGGGGCAGCAGCCTTTCCAGAAGTTTCAGGGGCAACAGTCTGGATGACTGACTGATCTGGCCTTGTAACATTAACCAAAACGGCCTTGCTGTGCTGGTACTGCAAACGGCTGAAAGCAAGGGTAACTTCAGCCGTAATTTTTCCCGAAGTCATGCAACTTTACTGTATGGTTAAATGATAATGGTGTCCTCTTGGCTAAAATATTCTGGAGATAAAATAGTCCCCCATTCGTATCGTCAGGCGGGGACTATTGAGGAGCACGTCATTATCAGAAGAAAGGAAACCGGCGTTCTACAGATCGGAGTGTGGAATGTCAGATCCCTTATTCGGTTAGGTGGGTAAGAAAATTTAAAAACGATTAGATATGGTGAGAATTAGTAAAGTTAGGTGGCAGCAAGAACAAGATTTCTGGACAGGTGAATACACGGTTATAAACACATAATCAAATAGGGGTAATGAAGGAGTAGGTGTAGTAATCAATAAAAAAATAGGAACGCGGATAAGGTACTACGAACAGCATAGTGAACGTATTATTGTAACCAAGATAGACACAAACCCCACACCTAACACAGTAGTACAAGATTATATGCCAACTAGCTCCGCAAAAAACGAAGAGATTGAAGTAATGTATGATGCGATAAAATAAATTATTCAGATAGTGGAGGGAGACGAAAATTTAATGGGGGACTGGAATTCGATAGCAGGAAAAGGAAGAGAAGGAAAAGTTGTACGTGAATATCGACTTGGGGTAAGGAACGAATGAGGAAGCTGCCTTGTAGAATTTTGCACAGAGCATAACTTCATCATAACTGACACATGGTTTCAAATCGTAAAAGAAGGTTGTATAAGTGGAATAGGTCTGGAGACAGTGGAAGGTTTCAGATAGATTATATAATGACAAGAGAAAGATTTAGGAATCAGATTTTAAATTGTAAGACGTTTACAGGGGCAGATGTGGACTCTGACCACAATCTATTGGTTATGAACTCTAGATTGAAACTGAAAAAACTGCAAAAAGGTGCGAATTTAAGGAGATGGGATCTGGACAAACTGAAAGAACCAGAGGTTGGAGAGAGTTTCAGGGAGAGCATTAGGGAACGATTGATCAGAACTGGGGAAAGAAATACAGTTGAATGAGAATGGGTAGTTTTGAGAGATGAAATAGTAAAGGCAGCAGAGGGTTAAGTAGGTAAAAGGACGAGGGCTAGTAGAAATCCTTGGGTAACAGAAGAGAAATTGAACTTAATTGATGAAAGGATAAAATATGAAAATGCAGCAAATGAAGTAGGCAAAAAGGAATACAAACGTATCAAAAATGCGATCGACAGGAAGTGCAAAATGGCTAAGCAGGGATGGCTACAGGACAAATGTAATCATATAGAGACATATATCATTAGGGATAAGATAGATACCGCCTACAGGAAAATTAAAGAGACTTTTGGAAAAAAGAGGACCGCCTGTATGAATATCAAGAGATCAGATGGAAAATCTGTCTTAAGCAAAGAAGGGAAAGCAGAAAGGTGGAAGGAGTATATACAGGGTCTCTACGAGGGCGATGTACTTGAAAGCGATATTACGGAAATGGAAGAGAATGTAGATGAAGACGAAATAGGAGATATGATACTGCATGAAGAATTTCACAGAGTACTGAAAGTACCTAAGTCGAAACAAGGCTTCAGGAGTAGACAACATTCCATCAGAACTACTGATAGCCTTGGGAGAGAAAGCCACGAGAAAACTCTACCATCTGGTGAGAAATATGTATGAGACTCGCGAAATGCCCTCAGGGTTCAAGAACAATGTAATAATTCCAGTCCCAAAGAAATCAGATGTTGAACTAACAGTTTAATAAGTCATGGCTGCAAAATACTGACACAAATTATTTACAGACGAATGTAAAAACTGGTAGAGGTCGACCTTGGGGAGGATCAGTTTGGATTCCGTAGAAATGTTATAACACGTGAGGTAATACTGACCCTACGACTTACCTCAGAAGAAAGATTAAGAAAGGCAAACCTACTTTTATAGCATTTGTAGACTTAGAGAAGGCTTTTGACAATGTTTACTGGAATGCTTTCTTTCAAATTCTGAAGGTGGCAGGGGTCAAATACAGGAAGTGAAACGCTAATTACAATTTGTACAGAAACTGGATGGCAGTTATAAGAGTCGAGGGACATGAAAGGGAAGCAGTGGTTGGGAAGGGAGTGAGACAAGGTTGTAGCCTCTCCCCTATGTTATTCAATCTGTATATTGAGCAAGCGGTAAAGGAAACAAAAGAAAAATCAGGAGTACGATTTAAAATCCAGGGAGAAGAAATAAAAACTTTGCAGTTTGCCGATGACATTGTAATTCTGTCTGAGATAGCAAAGGACGTGGAAGAGCGGTTGGACGGAATGGACAGTGTCTTGAAAGGATGATATGAGATGAGCATCAATGAAAGCAAAACGCGGATAATGGAATGTAGTCGAATTAAGTCGGGTGATGCTGGGGGAATTAGATTAGGAAATAAAACACTTAAAGTAGTAGATGAGTTTTGCTATTTTGGGACAAAAATACGTGATAATAGTCGAAGCAGAAAGGATATTAAATGTAGACTGGCAATGGCAAGGAAAGCGTTTCTCGAGAAGAGAAATTTGTTAACATCCAGTATAGAATTTCAGGAAGTCGTTCTTGAAAGTATTTGTATGGAGCGTAGCCATGTGTGGAAGTGAAACGTGGACGATAAACAGTTTGGACAAGAAGAGAATAGAAGCTTTCGAAATGTGGTGCTACAGAAGAATGTAAAATATTAGATGAGTAGATCATGTAACTAATGAGGAGTTACTGAATAGAATTGGGGAGAAGAGGAATTTGTGGCAAATTGGCTAGAAGAAGGGATCGGTTGGCATGACATTTCCTGAAGCTTCAAGGAATCACCAATCTAGTATTGGAGGGAAACGTGGTAGGTAAAATGCATAGAAAGAGAGCAGTTTCAGAAGGATGTAGGTTGCACTAGTTACTTCTAGACGAAGAAGCTTGCTCAGGATATAGTAGCATGGAGAGCTGATCAAACCAGTCTCTGGACTGAAAACCACCACCACCACAACAACAACATCAATAACAACAACTCCAGTGTTTGCCATCTCAACAGCAACAAAGTTCTCATTGAATATTGTGACCCATTTAAAATTTGATCTGGCGATGCATTTTCTTACGCCCCCTTTGCCCATTCCATATCGTTGTAATCAAAATTTCCCGCCGATGCCTCAAATAATACATTGTTTTGCCGAAAATTGAATTATTTATTAATTTACAACAATCTTCTTCGAAGTTACACGTCGTGGAAACTCTCTGTCTCATATTGAAATCAAAATACGCCTTCAACCAGGGGGACTGCCTGGGTGATTCTAATCAGCTCCATACCAAACCTGAGACAGTATTGGAGATTGCAATAATGAGTAATATATCTCTGCTTATACGCCAGGGTTGTCATCAGTTTTGTGGTGAAGCAATCTCGAACAACTAGTTTCTCCGGACATAGAGACAAATCGGTATCACAACATGAAAACTAATAGGGTGTTCAAATTCTTTTTTTTTTAAAAAAAAGTGTATTTTTACCATCAGCTATTTATTTGTCCCGTTAGTCATCTACCGGTTTAAATTATTAGCCATCATTCAGGATGTAAGTTACAACAGATTAGTTAAAAGCTTCCCTTATTCCTTTGAAGCTGAACAATATCGAAATTTATACACTGAAATTGTACAGACACCTGGCATAATTTGTCTTAGAATAGCGACAGTTATATCTCATGTCAAATGGACAGGCATCACAAGATATTTTTCACGTGATATCCGGTCGTAAGGGAAATATACATTCGACTTGCCGTAAGACGGAGGGAAGATTTTACATGAATAATTATGTCCACTCATGATATAGATATTAATACACACATCAAAAAAAGTTTTGCAACACCTCGGTTTCGAGAGTTCCGGAACCTGTACATAAAATTCGGGTAGAGATCAACTTATAAACATCATTTCCGACCTTTTTATTGCTCATGAAAACCACATGTTGCATGTTGTACCACCATACAGCGAGACCTTCAGAGGTGCATGCCTATTTTCATAGTGGCATACTATCCACAAGTTCATCAAGGCACTGTTGGTCGAGACTGGGCCACCCCTCAACAGCCATTCGGCGTAGATCTCTCAGAGTGGGTGGTGGGTCACGTCGTCCATAAACAGCCCTTTTGAATCTATCCCATGCATGTTAGATTGGGTTCATGTACCGAGAAGTTACTGGCCACTCTAGTCAAGCGATGTCGTTATCATGAAGGAAGTCATTCATAAGATGTGCACGGTGGGGACGCGAATTTTCGTCGATGAAGACGAATGCCTCACCATTATGCTGCCGATATGGTTGCACTATCGGTCGGAGGATGGTCTTCGCGTATCGTACAGCCGTTACGGCGCCTTCCATGACCACCAGCGGCGTACGACGGCCCCACAGAATGCCATCCCAAAACAGCAGGGAACCACCTTGGTGCATTCGCTGGATAGTGTGTCTAAGGCTTTCAGCCTGACCGGGTTGCCTCCAAACACGTCTCCGAAGATTGTCTGGTTGAAGGCATATGCGACACTCATCAGTGAAGAGAACGTGATGCCAATACTGAGCGGTCCATCCGGCATGTTGTTGGGCCCATCTGTTCCGCGCTGCATGGTGTCATGGTTGCAAAGATGGACCTCACCATGGGCTTGGGGAGTGAAGTTGCGCATCATGCAGCCTATTGCGCACAGTTTGAGTCGTAACAAGGCGTCCTGTGGCTGCACGAAAGCATTATTCAACATGGTGGTGTTGCTGACAGGGTTCCTCCGAGCCATAATCCGTAGGTAGCGGTCATCCACTGCAGTAGTAGCACTTGGGTGGCCTGAGCGAGGCATGTCATCAACAGTGCCTGTCTCTCTGTATCTCCTCCATGTCCGAACAACATCACTTTGGCTCACTCCGAGACGCCTGACCACTTCCCTTGTTGAGAGCCCTTCCTGGCACAAAGTAACAATGCGGACGCCATCTAACCACGATATTGACCGTCTAGGCATGGTTGAACTACAGACAACACGGGCCGTGTCCCTCAAAAGTGGTTCAAATGGCTCTGAGCACTATGGGACTTAACATCTGAGGTCATCAGTCTCCTAAGAACTACTTAAACCTAACTAACCTAAGGACATCACACAAATCCATGCCCGAGGCAGGATTCGAACCTGCGACCGTAGCAGTATCGCGGTTCCAGACTGAAGCGCCTAGAACCGCATGGTCACCGCGGCCGGCCCGCGTACCTCTTTCCTGGTGGAGTGACTGGAACTGATCGGCTGTCGCACCCCTTCCGTCTAATAGGCACTGCTCATGCATGTTTGTTTATGTGTTTCAAGGGGTTTAATGACATCTCTGAACTGTCAAAGGGGCTCTGTCTGTGATACAATATCTACAGTCAACGTCTGTCTTCAGGAGTTCTGGGAACCGGGGTGATGCAAAACTTTTTTGTTGTGTGCATTTCCAGACCCACAGTTGTGAGGAGGATGTATTTCCAATACATCAATCATTGTTGAATGTCACCAGATTGGTAATAAGATCGTAATATTTAATTGTAACCACACTGATAATATGTCGCTGGTTTCCTAGGACGACTGTCTTGCCATCCGGATGCGTGGCATAGGTAGCTGGTGACCGGAACTAATTGACATATCCGTTTCAAGGTTAGAGCTGCCGGCATTGAGCCTTCCGAAGCGGGCAGGTGGGGTTCAGCTTTGTCGCCCTCTGGGCATGTGAATAGGGAACTAATAGTATGTGTTGGGCAGCGTTCACTATCGAGTGTGCTGCGAGTATTCTCCGATTTTTACGTGGATATCGGAGAAGATTCATTATCGATATTGTCAAGTGTTGGTACTGTACATACTGATAACATCCGGTCTTCCTGGACACACTCCTCGACTGGACAGTCGTCTGCGGCTGCCCTAGTGCTGCTGGTGACCTGGCCCGATCGTTGAGACGCGCATACTGGCCGGCAGCTGGTGCTGTGTTACTCTCTGGCCAGGGGCGTTGCGTGTGGACATCGGGGCATGTGCGCGCGCGACGTACGAGCGTATCAGCATTCTGCGGCATCTAGCTATGACAACTACTACTACGGAATGGAACGTGTGTGCTTCTCAATACAGTCCAGTGGACTGTGTCTTGTAAAGGAAAGGTGGGAGTGGTGTTCGTCTTCGTTACTATTATGTCACGTAGTGGACCCTTCATGGTCCTGCTGCTCCTTCTCATTCTTCGTCCTAGTGTAGCTGAGAGAACCGCCTTAGTGATTATATACTTTAAAAAACCATTGTCAACATCAAATTCCCGATTAATCAACTTATTGTTTCCGATAGTGTTACTGAGAGGACACACATCAATCCATCCCCTCCACAGATTGTTTAAGGGCATAGCACGCTATTGGGCTGCAATATGAAACTCTCATCTACCTTCAACATAACAGATTTTTTACCAAGTGACGTAACCGTGTCAGTATCCACCAAAAGGAGACAAAAATCTGTAGGGGTTCAGGAATTGGGCAGTTGCGGGATGGAATCTCACCAAATATACCAGTCCTAGTATCCACCTGTAAGATGCAAGGAAAAATTGCCCATATACAAAGGATATCGATTTAATTAATTATTCAATCAATCTGATAGAGTGAGGGAATAGTTCCAAGACATCCACGGCTGGGTATTTACAAGGTACCCAGTACTTCGTTGAGGACAAAGGTAGGGTTAGTTTGGCACATGACAGGCGCTACCTACTTTTTTTTTTAAATTCCTTGTCCCATCTACTACAGGTTTCCCTAGCAGTGGAAGTGTGAGAATAAAGAATATACGACTACCAGCACCTGGTCTGCATATGTGGTGAGGGGGGGGGGGGAGGGTGGCAGGGGCGGGGTACGAAAGGGAGGAGGGGTGGAGAAGACATCTTTGTCTGTTTGTGTTTGCACACGTTGGTTCTCAGAAACAGGAAGTAACCAGTTTAGAAGGAGAGAGATACAGAGCGAGAGGGAGATAGATAGGGAGCGGGAGAGGTTACAGGAGAAACCACATGGCAGAACAAAAGGTTAAGGTCATAAATCAGTGAGGTGTCACAACTTATTTAATTTGCATCTCAATCTGATATCAAAAGTGTGTTCATACTTCCCCATCACCATACTAGTCATGGCGTGGTTGCCTGCTTGTTTCACACATTTGAACCACACAGAGCCTTCTAGCTATGAGCATTCCCTGTCAAAGGGTAGACACAAATTGTGCTCTGGTAGCAATGCCATTACGATACCTCTGGACAGACAGCATTGAAACCATCATTGGTAAATCTATTATCCCTTATGTGGAAAATGCCGTCATCGGATCAAAATCGACGTGTTTCCAGGTGTACTAATTTTTTTCTGGCAGTGTATTTAATTAGCTTCTGAAATGACGCTCAGTGGTTGTTCATTCATTCATTTACCGTCTTCAGTAGATCCGATGCTGAAGGAGAACCTTCAGAGATGTGAAACGATTCCGGGTATACATGAAAAAAGGACAAGAACATCGTAGAAACTTGATCTGTATATTGCATTAAAATAAATTATCACTATGCTCCTTAATGCTATTGTCCGTTATTCCATCTAAGTTCATTAGAGAAAATTAGTGATAAAGCTGTTCCCACCCGAGTTCTGTTATATCACTGCCTCCCTACAACCCTCCCCCCCCCTTCCCCCGCTGTCGATTTTCTAACCAATCGAAGCATGGTAAGTTAAAACTCCATGCCTGGTGCTAAAGCTTTACTGCATGATCAGTAAAATGCGTAGAGATATATAAACTTATTTTCTTTACTTTGTTTTATTTTCTTTGTTTTGTGGTGGATGTCAGGGAGAAAAAGGTTTCGAACTGATCTGAAATTGTGGGTAACGTTTCTTGGAAGTCGTTAACTGCCCTCATTCTCAAATACTGAATGTATTTAGTCCGGGTAATTTGCGCGCTGTGAGTTATGCAAATGAAGCTTGTGATTGCGCGCGCGCCCACACACACACACACACACACACACACACACACACACACACACACAGAGCATCCTGACCTCCTCCAGTCCCCCCCTCCCCCCACCAACACCACCACCCTACACGCACACACTTACATAAAACGAATCAATAAACATAAACACTGTGCCGCGTGCAGGACACGTGAAACTACAGTTCCATCTACAGCGAGGTGGCAAAAGTCATGGGGTACCGATATGCACGTATGCAGATGGTGGCAGTACATTTATGGAGATGTCATTTGTGCTCAGATGATTCATCTGAAAAGATTTCCAATGTCAACATGGCTGCATGACTCTGAAAGCTGGATGACAGTTGGAGCTAGATGCATGGGACGTTCTATTTCGTAATTCTTAGATAATTCAGTATTCTGAGATTCACAGTATCAAGAGTGTGCCGAGAATACCAAATTTCAGGTATTACCTCTCTGCACGGCCAACACAGTGGATGACCTTCACTTAACGACCGAGAGCAGAGGCTTTTGGAAAGAGTTGTCAGTGCTAACAGATAAGTAACACTGCGTGAAATAACTGCAGAAATGAACATTAGGCGTACGACGAAATTTGACGTTAATGGACTGTGGCGACAAACGACCGCCGACGCGACTGCATTTGCTAACTGCACGACATGGCCTGCGGCGCCTCTCTTTGGCTCGGCACCATGTCGACTGGACCATAGACGACTGGAAAACGGCGGTATGGTCAGATGAGTTCCGATTTCAGTAGATAAGAGCTGATGGCACAGTTCGAGTGTGGCGCAGACCGCATGAAGCAATGGATCCAAGTTTTCAACAAGGCACTGTGCAAGTTGGTGGTGACTCCATAACGGTGTGAGCGGTGTTCATATGGAACGGAGTGGATCCTCTGGTCCAACTGATTGATCAGTGAGTGGAAATGGCTATGTTCGGCTCCTTGGAGACCATTTGCCGCCATTGATGGGCTTAGCGTTCGCAAACAACGATGAAAAATGGTTCAATTGGCTCTGAGCACTATGGGACTTCACATCTGAGGTCATGAGTACCCTATAACTTAGAACTACTTAAACCTAACTAACCTAAGGACATCACACACATCCATGCCCGAGGCAGGATTCGTACCTGCGACCGTAGCGGTCGTGCGGTTCCGGACTTAAGCGCCTAGAACCGCTCGGCAACACCGGCCGGCAACAACGATGAAATTTATATTTATTTATTTATTTCCAGATTATAGACTTGTTACCTGGTGTTTAAAACAGGTCGAACATCTTACAATTTTCGTTTTTCATCTTTTTACAGTTTTCTTTTGTTTGGTATTATATACAACATTTACATACAATGATACTTTTCAAAATAACAATAATAAAAGGTTGAAATATAAATAAAATTTTGTTGTTTTTATGAAGAAATATAAAAAGATGATAGGATATAGCAGAGATTTGTTAGTACCATCACCGAATGTGACTGACGGTGAGTACCTCGGAATGGTTTCTTAGAGCCGTTGACCGCCAGTCGCACAAATTTTTATGGATGGCAATGCGCCATGACATCGGGCCACAGTTGTTCGCGATTGGTTTGAAGAACATTCTGTACGACTCGAACGAATGGTTTGGCCACCCAGATCGGCCATCTTGAATCCCATTGAACATTATGGGATATAATCGAGAGGTCAGTTCCTGCACGAATGCCTGCACCTACAACACTTTCGCAGTTATTGACGGATATACAAGGTGCTTTTTTCCACCGTGTACAAACTCTACGGACAGATCGATAAGAGGACATGGAACAAAATAGGTCTAATGAACTTATGTCCGGAGATGCGTGGTTTCCATGCTAAGGACCATTTATTCAATCATACATTGTTACAGATACTGCAGTCTAATCCACGCTGTAATATGCAGTCACAGTTTCTGCATGCATGGTTTCCTTCTAGAGGGTGGTACTGTTCCTCATACGTCATGCCCTAGCGCCCTCTCGTGCCATAGTAATTGCTAATGATGCGTCCGATTCATTTCTCTTGCTGACTCAGCTTGTAGTGGATGTAATACAGCGTTCGACTGAATGGTTCAGTATTCGAATCGATATCTTGATGACATAGCCTATCCTGCCATAGCTAATGTTGTGTCCGATTCATTTCTCTTGCTGATTCAACTTGTAGCGGATGTAATACAACGTTCTACTCAATGGTTCCGTGTTCGAATCGAGATCTTGATGACATGGTGTTTATTTATGGAAAAGCAAATGGCAACGGGGGCGGGCACCAAAGTTGTATCAGGAGACCTATCCCCGCCGACAACAACCACAGCATTCAATGTTTTCAACAGTGTTTCGCCGTTTGTATTAGACAGGGTCGTTTCAGGAAGCACGAAATCATGGCGGACGTAACCGAAATGTTCGGACACCAGACTTGAAAATGTGATTAAAACTGTGGAAGGTGACCGCCGTGTCAGTACCTTTCAATTGACCCGCGAGTGCATGCTAAATCGGACGGCCGTGTGGAAGATTCCCTTGACAACTGTTACTAGTCTTATCACTTACAGAGTGTGCAGGAGTTACTAGTGACAGACTTTCCACATAGGAAGCAGTTTCGTCACTGGTTTCTTCACCAGCCAACCACGATTCTGGGATCTGTCTCATCCATCCTATTTACAAATGAGGCCATCTCTACGCGGAGTGATACCGTCAACATTCATAACAGTCATCTTTGGGATAGCATGCAGAACCACCATGGTATGGCGACAGTGAATCATCAGCTACCATGCGGCCGGAATGTATGGGCTGCGATGACTGGCGACAGTATCTTGGGATCAGTGTTCCTTCCACGTCGCTTAACAGGCCGGAACTACCAGGGTTTCTTGCGGGTGACTTTGCGTCCTCCGGTGGAAGAAATGCCATTGATGATTCGAAGGGTTATGTGGCTGCTACATGATGGCGGTCCAGTCCACTATGCCGTTAACTCCGGATGCATCTCAATCGTGTCTTCTCTGGTCCATGGATCGGACAAGGGAGTCCAGTTGTACGGCCTGCTCGTTCTCCAGATCCCAACCCGTGTGATTTCTGGTTATGGGGCCGTCTCAGAAGTATCGTGTATACAAGGCCCATTCCAGATGTGGAGACACTGGAGCATTCTGCCTTTGATACTGTTCGGATGCAGCCTGGCCGATGTGCACGTGTGAGACAGAACATGCTACGGTGCATACACGCATGCATTGAGGCACATGGAAACCATTTTCAACACATACTGTAACTGTGCTTGCATGCTACAGTGCATATTAGACAGAAGTCTCTCTAACAATGTACGCGTATGACTGAATAAATTGTCTCTAGCATGGAAACCATGATTTCCGGACCTATTTTGTTCTATATCCTCACATCGATTAATCCTTAGCGTTTGTACACAGTGGAAAAAATCGCCCTGTAGAGGCAGTATGGCACAATACTTCTGCAGGGGACTCGCTACTACCTATCGAGTCCACACGACGTCCATTTGCTGCACTGTGTTAGCAAAAGGAGGTTCAACACGATATCAGGAGGTACCAATTGACTTTCCGCCACCTCAGTGTATTAACAGTGAGCTTTCTCAACGACGGACTGACCATATGGGGTGTAAGGGTGATAAACTGCACTGTTGAAAAAAGTCGCCTGATCTCACGGTTTTTGACTTTTTGTTTTGGTGGTATCTGAAAGTCTCCGTGATTGTGATCCTAGGCCTGCTTCAGTCGGGAGGCCGTTCTCTGGTGCACGGAATCGAAGTCCACTGACTGCAGCCTGCCTTCGGCTACCAGGCCGGCGAGTGTGGCCGAGCGGTTCTAGGCGCTTTAGTCTGGAACCGCGCGACCACTACGGTCGCAAGTTCGAATCCTGCCTCTGGCATGGATATGTGTGATGTCGTTAGGTTAGTTAGGTTTAAGTAGTTCTAAGTTCTAGGGGATTGATGACCTCAGATGTTAAGTCCCATAGAACTCCCAGAGACGAACCGCCATCCACTGCAGCTGTCACGTGGTACTTAAAAGGAACTGCTGCCTGTTGGCAAGAACAACTCATTAACAAAAATTTTTCTGTAGAGGATGTAGTTGTTGCTGCTACGGTTGTTGTGAACAAACGGAAATTACAGAAAAAAATGGTTCAAATGGCTCTAAGAAGTATGGGACTTGACATCTGAAGTCATCAGTCCCCTAGACTTAGAAATACTTAAGCCTAACTCAGCTAACGACATCACACACATCCATGCCCGAGGCAGGATTCCAACCTGCGACCGTCGCAGCAGTGCGGTTTCGGAATGAAGCGCCTAGAACCGCTCGACCACAACGGCCGGCGGAATGTACAGAAAAGAAAGCATTGGTGCCATCCAGTAACCAGTCTTGATTAAGCTTAGGAACTTTTCATTGCCTTCACACGACACTTCGAGAAGATCTTGAGAAATTTTTCAGTTTGTGTCGTATCTCAGTAGTTTCACTCGAAGAACTATGCTTATTCTTTCGGTTGGCGGACACCGGCTTGAGGAAGGATGAAGCAGTGGAAGAGATTGTAATAAGTCTTTTTGTCATGGCTACAAAGATGTCAATGAACATAATAGAATCTAATGTCATGGAAGTTTTCCCGGATTGTTCAAGTACTGAATGTACTAACGAAGTAAGAAGTTTTCTCAAAGGTTCAGAACTGACGAATTATCAGATTGGTTATCTGGAATATTATGTGTAAGCGCTACTTATGATGACTGAGGACAGATGCGGGGTAGCTGGCTGATTTATTTCAAATACACTCCTGGAAATTGAAATAAGAACACCGTGAATTCATTGTCCCAGGAAGGGGAAACTTTATTGACACATTCCTGGGGTCAGATACATCACATGATCACACTGACAGAGCCACAGGCACATAGACACAGGCAACAGAGCATGCACAATGTCGGCACTAGTACAGTGTATATCCACCTTTCGCAGCAATGCAGGCTGCTATTCTCCCATGGAGACGATCGTAGAGATGCTGGATGTAGTCCTGTGGAACGGCTTGCCATGCCATTTCCACCTGGCGCCTCAGTTGGACCAGCGTTCGTGCTGGACGTGCAGACCGCGTGAGACGACGCTTCATCCAGTCCCAAACATGCTCAATGGGGGACAGATCCGGAGATCTTGCTGGCCAGGGTAGTTGACTTACACCTTCTAGAGCACGTTGGGTGGCACGGGATACATGCGGACGTGCATTGTCCTGTTGGAACAGCAAGTTCCCTTGCCGGTCTAGGAATGGTAGAACGATGGGTTCGATGACGGTTTGGATGTACCGTGCACTATTCAGTGTCCCCTCGACGATCACCAGAGGTGTACGGCCAGTGTAGGAGATCGCTCCCCACACCATGATGCCGGGTGTTGGCCCTGTGTGCCTCGGTCGTATGCAGTCCTGATTGTGGCGCTCACCTGCACGACGCCAAACACGCATACGACCATCATTGGCACCAAGGCAGAAGCGACTCTCATCGCTGAAGACGACACGTCTCCATTCGTCCCTCCAATCACGCCTGTCGCGACACCACTGGAGGCGGGGTGCACGATGTTGGGGCGTGAGCGGAAGACGGCCTAACGGTTTGCGGGACCGTAGCCCAGCTTCATGGAGACGGTTGCGAATGGTCGTCGCCGATACCCCAGGAGCAACAGTGTCCCTAATTTGCTGGGAAGTGGCGGTGCGGTCCCCTACGGCACTGCGTAGAATCCAACGGTCTTGGCGTGCATCCGAGCGTCGCTGCGGTCCGGTCCCAGGTCGAAGGGCACGTGCACCTTCCGCCGACCGCTGGCGACAACATCGATGTACTGTGGAGACCTCACGCCCCACGTGTTGAGCAATTCGGCGGTACGTCCACCCGGCCTCTCGCATGCCCACTATACGCCCTCGCTCAAAGTCCATCAACTGCAAATACGGTTCACGTCCACGCTGTCGCGGCATGCTACCAGTGTTAAAGACTGCGATGGAGCTCTGTATGCCACGGCAAACTGGCTGACACTGACGGCGGCGGTGCACAAATTCTGCGCAGCTAGCGCCATTCGACGGGCAACACCGCGGTTCCTGGTGTGTCCGCTGTGCCGTGCGTGTGGTCATTGCTTGTACAGCCCTCTCGCAGTGTCCGGAGCAAGTATGGTGGGTCTGACACACCGGTGTCAATGTGTTCTTTTTTCCATTTCCAGGAGTGTACATTTGTGGAAAACAGCTGGGGTAGGTAAAAAGTTTGCATACCCTGGCTGATACGTAATCTTTGAAGACTGGAGCTTATTTTTAGCAACCGCTTGTATTATTCCACAATTTGGCCTGAGGCCCTTTGTGCTCTGGAATCGCTGCCAGTCTTTTACGAAAGATATAAAATAAATTATTCTCAGTCCTCTATTCCTCTCTGCTTTCAGTGCTTCGATGTAAAACATTACACAATTTGCCTACGTCTGAGTCTGGACCTTTCTTTGTAATTCTTCTTTTTTTTGAAGGGGTCCGCTCCCCCTCACTAAAACTACTTCGCAATTCATCACTATCCCCTTCAGCTTTGTCGTTTCTAATTGTGTTGTCTCCTTCACGTAAAGATGTTGTCGGAAGCATAATGTATGTGACAGCATACAGAATCTGATTGCGTTGCATTGTATATAATAAGATAATACACAATTACCGTATATTTTGTTTACTTATATTTTGTATTGAATAACAGGTGATAAAAATGATAGGAGGTTGGGACGAATATATTTAGAAACTTCCTGGCAGATTAAAACTGTGTGCCCGGCCGAGTTCGAGTCTCGATCGAGCATTCAGTTTTAATCTGCCAGGAAGTTTCATACCAGCGCACACTCCGCTGCAGAGTGAAAATCTCATTCTGGAAATATATTTAGTTTCTCCTGTGACTGCAGAATCACTTTTCACTTTCTACATCTTATAATATTCCTCACGTATGGCAATCTCTGATTCTTCCACTTCTTTCTGCATCATTCCTTAAAAATATTATAGTTGTCATTAACAGATTTATATAAAACTATTCTTCTTACAGGTACTTGGCATCTGGTGCATCCTTTACTGATGTGCATTACGTTTTCCGAGTAAGAATTTTATCCCTGTCTGGAATAACACAAGATGTACACAAGGGGATATGGGACCACACGGGACAAATGACTACGCCGATGCCGAACAAGGAAATATGGGAAGCAGTAACACGTGAGACAATACTGAGCCTACGACTTATCTTAGAGACTAGATTAAGGAAAGGCAAACCTACATTTCTAGCATTTGTAGACTTAGAGAAAGCTTTTGACAATGTTGACTGCAATACTCTCTATCAAATTCTAAAGGTGTCAGGGGTAAAATACAGGGAGCGAAAGGCTATTTACAATTTGTACAGAAACCAGATGGCAGTTGTAAGAGTCGAGGGACATGAAAGGGAGGCAGTGATTGGGAAGGGAGTGAGACAGGGTTGTACCCTGTCCCCCGTGTTATTCAATCTGTATATTGAGCAAGCAGTAAAGGAAACAAAAGAAAAATTAGGAGTAGGTATTAAAATTCATGGAGAAGAAGTAAAAACTTTGAGGTTCGCCAATGACATTGAAATTCTGTCAGAGACAGAAAAGGACTTGGAAGAGCAGTTGAACGTAATGGACAGTGTCTTGAAAGGAGGATATAAGATGAACATCAACAAAAGCAAAACGAGGATAATGGAATGTAGTCGAATTAAGTCGGGTGATGCTGAGGGAATTAGATTAGGAAATGAGACAATTAAAGTAGTAAAGGAGTTTTGCTATTTGGGGAGCAAAATAACTGGTGATGGTCGATGTAGAGAGGATATAAAATGTAGACTGGCAATGGCAAGGAAAGCGTTTCTGAAGAAGAGAAATTTGTTAACATCGAGTATAGATTTAAGTGTCAGGAAGTCGTTTCTGAAAGTATTTGTATGGAGTGTAGCCTTGTATGGAAGTGAAGCAAGGACGATAAATAGTTTGGATAAGAAGAGAATAGAAGCTTTCAAAATGTGGTGCTACAGAAGAATGCTGAAGATTAGATGGGTAGATCACATAACTAATGAGGAGGTGTTGAACAGAATTGGGGAGAAGAGGAGTTGGTGGCACAACTTGATAGGAAGAAGGGACCGGTTGGCAGGACATGTTTTGAGGCATCAAGGGATCACCAATTTAGCATTGGAGGGCAGCTTGGAGGGTAAAAATCGTAGAGGGGAACCAAGAGATAAATACTCTAAGCAGATTCAGAAGGATGTAGGTTGCGGTAAGTACTGGGAGATGAAGAAGCTTGCACAAGATAGAGTAGCATTGAGAGCTGCATCAAACCAGTTTCAGGATTGAAGACAACAACAACAACAACAACAACAAGCTGTTGGATTTTTCAACAAAACAGATTTCCCGAATTGCGTGGGCGCAACAGATGGAAAGCACTGAGGATTATTCATCCACAAGACAGTATTTTAATGTTTTATAGTGACAATCACTGTTTTTCAGTCGCGCTTCCAGCTGTTTGTGATCATAGCTGCTGCTTCACTGCTGTTGACATTGGGAGGGCACGGAACAATTTCTGACTGTTCTCTCTTCATGAACTCGACATCCGGAAACTAAATTACAAGCAGAACATTTGATTTAGCTAGCCCACGCCCATTACCAGGAATCTCGAACCCAGATATGCTATTTGTGTTTGTTGCAGATGAGGCATTCGGTTTGTCCATGAATTTTATGCATCCATTTACTGGAAGGTCTCTATCTTTGAAAACGAGAGTCTTTATCTGCAGTCTATCCAGTACAAGACGTCTTACTGAGTGTACATTTGGAACAAGTTGCGAACTTTTCACTGGCTATTGAATGTCTTCCTCGGGCCTACAGAATACATTGTAAAGTTCTGCGTTATGATTCACAATTTTGTCCGCACTAAAGATGGAATAAAATTTAAAGATCGATTGCAGTGAAAAGTATTAGCAAAAAATTTTCAGACTACTTCGTCAGCAGTACTGGAGAACGTGAATGGTAGTATTGTCGAATATACACTGAGAGGACGATAGTCATGGGATACCACCTAATATCGTGCCGGAAGTCCTTTTGCCCTGCGTAGCGCAGTATCTCAACGTGGAATGAACTCAGCAAGTCCTTGGAAATTTTCTACAGAAATAATGAGAGATGCTGTCTGTATAGCCATCCATAATTGTGAAGGTATTGCCAATGCAGCATTTTGTACCCGAACTGACTTCTGAATTATGTCCGATAAATGTTCGATGAGATTCATGTCAGGCGATCTGGATGGCAAAATCATCGCTCGAATTGACCAGAATGTTCTTCAAACGAATCGCGAACAACTGTGGCCCAGTGACATGGTGTATCGTCATTCATAAAAATCCCATCGTCTTTCCGAAACACGAAGTCCATGAATAGCTGCAAATAGTTTCCAAGTAGCCGAACGTAACCATATCCAGTCAATGATCGGTTCAGTTGGACCAGAGGGTCCACTCCATTCCATGTAAACACAACCCACACCATTATGGAGCCACCGCTAGCTTGCACAGTGCCTTGTTTACAACTTGGCTACACGGCTTCGTGAGGTGTGCGCCACACTCGAACCCTACCATCAGCTCTTAACAACTGAAAACGGGAATCGTGTGACCAGGCCACGGTTTCCAACTCGTCTAGGAACCAACCAATATAGTCACAAGCCCACGAGAGGCGCTGCAGGCGATATAGTGTGTTAGCAAAGGTACTCACATCAGTCATCTGCTGACATAGCACATTAACGCTAAATTTCGCAGCACTGCCCCAACAGATACGTTAGGCGTGCGTCCCACATTGATTCATGCGGTTTTTCGCTTATCTGTTAGCACTGACAATTCTATGAAAACACCGCTCTCTCGGTCGTTAAGTGAAAGCCGTCGGCCACTGCGTTGTCCGTGGTGAGAGCAAGTGCCTGAAATTTGGTATTCTCGGCCCTCTCGTGACATTGAGGGTCTCTAAATACTGAATTCCCTAACTATTTCTGAAATGGAATGTCCAATGCGTGTGACTCCAGCTACCATTCGCTTTCAAAGTCGGTTAATTCCCGTCATGCGGCCATAATCAGGTCGGAAACCATTTCACATGAATCACCTTAATGTATATGACAGTTCCGCCAATGCACTGCCCTGTTTACCTTATGCGATTTGTACCAAATGTCTCTGAGCAGTATGGGACTCAGCAGCTGTGGGCATCAGTCCCCTAGAACTTAGAACTACTTAAACCTAACTAACCTAAGGACGTCACACACATCCATGCCCGAGGCAGGATTCGAACCTGCGACCGTAGCAGTCGCGCGGTTCCGGACTACGCGCCTAGAACCGCGAGACCACCGCGGCCCGCTTTCTACCACTATCTGTATATGTCCATATTGCTAACTTATGACTTTAATCTCCTCAGTATCAGCTTTAATAATTGTAAGCTTTGAAGTGTTATCACTTAGCATAGAACGAACTGGAATACTATGTATCACTTTCCTATGTATGCACAGAAAATACCTTATTATAGATCAATGAAAGTGTTTACACATACTTACCTATGAATTTCTTCTCCCGTGGTGACAAGGTGTCAAAAACCATATTATACATTCAAAACTTTGGCCTTTTTTTAAATTTGTTCGAATCATCACGTGTGGAATAGTCCCACAGCACTGGACTACGTTGCACTTTCGCAATGAAACTGTCGATGTCGAACACACTCACTCTTTTTTCCATAGTTTTAGATACGATCGACAGACATTTACTGGTCAATGGGCAGAAACAATAGATCCGCTAACTCAACGTTGTGTCCTGAAACTGTGGGCGGAGGGCGACAAGTGGATTACTGTATATCGTGTGAAAGTTCAGGCGATTCAGTTGACAAACTACACCGCGGCTCAGTGAGTGTCTCGTCTGAAAGGACGCTTAACGTGCAGTGCACCGTGAATCGTTTCAGCTCTCTGCAGCTGCAGTGTGAAAATGCCCTAAATACATTTAACTCTAGACATACTCACCAAAGTATGGGACAGGTTAGACCATCGTCTGGGTGTTTGTCGCTCGTCCGGTGGAGAGCACGTTGCACATATGTGAATGCCGAATGAACACTTTGATCCTTAATTTAATTGTATTTTCTAAAAACAAAAACAAAAAACAAAATTACAGTAAAGATTCCAGAGACACTGAACATTACGTTGTCACCATTATTTACACATTTTTCTGTCTTTGTATCTTCACTTAGATCACATACTGCGTTTTCTGTGACTATGTAATTTAAGCAACAGAAACACGGGTAACACTTAAACAACATCTCTTAGCTCAAGTATGACAACACTGTCATAGTTGATGTACATCAACGTTTCTTACCTCAGTACGTGTTTTCTCATACTATAATTTTGGCCTATTTTGCCAATTACGGGGTACTTTCGGTACAGCTACGACTACTTTTCAGTTAAGAGTTGGAAATAAAGCATTTTTTCTTAAATGTAGGTAAAAGTACATGTTTTAAAGATGGTTGTGGATTTGGGGTTCATAAAATAAATGAAGAAAGTTGAAAAATTTTTACTTTAGCGCCACAAATTGATATGTGAATCAAAGATGAACGGAATTGTGATTACCGCTGTCAACTGACGGTGAAATTGTGCTGGAGATACTGTGGAGAATGAATAGGTGTGTATCATGAACTCCTGATGCAGGAAGAATGGCTGTATTAAGTAATGGAATGACGTAATTGAGAGAAATGTTGGTGTAGGGCTGTAAAATACTGGGATTGACATAAACGGAGAAATGATGGTAGCAAATGTAAAGTTTGGAAAATGGAGGACATTAGTATTCAACGTCGGCGATGATATGGGGAGTAAAAGAAGCAGTGTCCCTGCACAAGCGGAATTTAAAAGGCAAAAGATTGAAAACGATGAAATGAAGTTGTTTTCGTCGAGTCATGTAGTTTACGGAATAGTGCATAATACTCTAGTTTACTCTGGTAAAGAAATAACTGTGAAAAATTAAAAGCATCAGTTGGGATCAGGACGGTAGCAATATAGAGTATGTTTTACACGGAAGTCAGATTAAAGCAAACAAAATAATGAGGCGCTTGAGCAAACTAGGAATAGTCTCCTAAATGCATATCAGAGTCCGAATGGCTAAATTATTTTAAATCCTTATGGACGAATGATACGTAAGAAACCGGAAAAAATATGTGGAAGTGACACAGTGGGTCCCACTCCAATAGAAGAACAAAAGCATAACACTAAAGATACGAAAATTAAGTAATGTGGTACTGACTTTACCGATAGTGGAACTATTCAAATGTACATCACAGTTTGCAGTGAGGCCTCTAGACGTTATAAATACCTATTGACAGACTGAATATATACGAGAAGAGTGGAACGAAGGGCTAATATATCAATTATATAACAAATGTGCTAGGTCACTGTGTACAAAACACGGAGGAAAAAGTCTTCAAAATTCCTGTTATACAATATACACCAGTAAAATTAATAAAAGATTAGTTCCTTTTATCAATGCACAAATATGAGATACTCAATACAATTTCAGCTTAGTGTATTTTTACATGTACACAATTAATGGAAAAAGGAGAGTTCAGTTTACTCACTTACTGTGTATTCATATACGACTAGAAGGCATTTGACAGGGCGAAACGAAATTAATTATGAGAAGAACTAGAAAGTATAGGGATCCCAATGCACTTAATCTCAGCTGTTCAGTCTCTGTACGCTAATAATAAAACAAATATTTCAATAGTGGTTTAATAAGGATTAATTAGATCTTTTTGTGTTTTCGACAACCATACATTTAGTTTCTCATATCCCGTAGAAAATGCTGTGCACTACACAAACTGCTTTCTCTATTTCTGTTCTTATACTTGAATTTAACCAAACATACAACACCCAGTATCACAAATTACACTTTTGTGGGGTTGCACTTTCTTCCGCCGACCCCTGCGATTCATCCCCTGGAATGATAATCAGTGCCAACAAAGGTTGACCGAGCTGTCAGAGAAGGCTGTCCACTTTCACCCAAACTTTCTAATGTTTACATTGACTCGGTTTTAAAAAACTAACTTAAAACAGCAAATGATAGTTTTTATTAACAATGCAAAATTTACAACGTAGCTATATGCTGACGATCAGGTCATAACAGGCTATGCTGAAAATGAAATACAAATATCAGTACAAAAATTAAGCCAGATTGCTGCTACATGTGGTACGTCAGTTTCTACAATTAAACGTAAGTATGGCATTTGGAGGATTAGAAACGGTAATGGTAAAAATTGTAAGTAATGGACGAATAATGAAACAAATAGGTGGATCTAAATATGTGAGATATCATCTTAAGTATACAAAGTCAGACGAAATGAAGCTTCAAAGATTCAGGCATTTCTGTGGCGCAACTGCGACTAACATTATAGTGTAACGTTTTGAAACTAACACTACTCAAATTCTACAACGTTAGAGCTCTTCCACTGTTCTTGTACAGATGCTAAAGCTGGACTCTACCTTCTGACCAAATAGAACAAACTGAATCACCTGAAAAGAGATTTCTCTGCTATATATCGGGGAAATTCCTCCTCAATAAGACCGATGTCGACATTAATGGGAATTAAATGTACAATCAGTTACAGGACTTACATAGAAATGTAGAATAAACTGGTAGGATCACGTTTAGCTTACGGAAGACATTAGAACCACCGTGGTCGTTTTGCAGTGTAGTCGCTAAGGAGTCGTCAGATCGTGGTCTAGTGATTCAAAGAGTACGACTAGTAAAAATACGCATGACATGCAAATTGTACTACGTGGCCCACTTGTTACCAATACCTAAGGATATAGCCATAAGTATAAAGTCAGCAGTAAGACACTACGTAAGTCGTGACAATATTTTCGAAATGAAATGTGACATCTCTCGTTCTCTGGACGAAAACGGAGAGTTAAACTTCATTGATGACAGTTTTAAATCGCAAGTTTTATACGTGTGTAATGCCCAGTAGTTTAACGGCACATTTACTGAAAGAGATCACTCCTATTAACCTGAACACGGCCACAGATGTGCAGCGCATTTTTATTGTTTTAAGCAGTTTTTAACAGACTGTAGCTAGATCCAAATGAAACTCGCTGCTAGAAGTATGACAAAAGTGGAAGATATATATCAGAAATTAATAGAAGATAGGAATAGTCATGTGACAGAACAGAAATATCCACATTACGACTGGAAGGAGATTTGGAAAAACGTTTCTTACTGGGATTTACCTTCAGATGTGAAAGCGATGTGCACAGGGCTGTGAATAGAAAAATACCCACTAACTCTAGACTTCACACCTTTCGCCTAACAGAGTCCATACTGTGTATTTCTTTTAGCTTAACGGTTACAGAGGAACACAGTTTAGTGCGTGCAGAAGTAAAGGATATATGGGAAACGATTAGGCAGAAGTTAGCGTGCGTATCCAGGACAGCACCAAACAGTACCGCACTAGCAGACCTCTCGCACCTGGATGCACTAACATATTCCAACACCAAAAGAAGTATAAAGAGACTTAAACTAATTTTTTGAATATAGGATTTGGTATTGCGCCAACGACAATGGTCGAATCACCATTAGTGTTGCATTATGGCACAGTGTGTTTTTCCTTTATTTATTTTTTTTGTCGGTATTTTGGGAGGAAGTAAAATTGAGAAACGACGTGGACCACTTTACAATACTAAAGTAGATGTGTTTAAGTTCATATGAGAGAAATTACCACCACAGCTGTATCATGAAATGTCTTTATTGTATCACACGAGTAGTTTCGGCGGCACATTACCGCCATCCTCAGGTTTCACCACTGCCAAAAGAGTATTTGATTTCTTTGGCGCATTTACTGTGGGATCCTTGTTACTAGCGCACGTACGGTAGCTTTCATCAGGAGCCTCTACGACACCGACACATCAGATACAAAAAGGTAGTTGTAAACAGCATAAGGAAGAATGCAGTTCTATTCATTTTGTAACGTGTACTTCATTATCACATATTTTTCAGCAAAGATGATGCTGTTTATTTGAATTTAGTGAAGAGTTTTCAATTATAGTTTATGTGCCTCTTTTACTTATTCTTAAATTCCTAATTTGGGAAGTACAAGAAGATCAATAGGAAGTACTCCATCTTATTGACGACGAAGAAAACATTAAATCGCAACAGAACACCGAAGAAGTTATTTTCATATTGCAAGCAGCTGAAGACGACACCGAAGAAAGCAAATTTGGAGAATGCAAGGCGGGGCTGAAGGGGAGGACAGAGGCTCTAAAACAAAACAAAAACAAAAAAAGCCAGATGGTTAGCATCGCTGCCTGTAAAGCGCGGGGCTCCCCGAGTCCTGGTTAGGTCGGAGATTTTCTTTACTCGGAGAGTGGGTGTTAGTGTTGCCCTAACCATTTCATCGCATCTTCATAGACGGGCAAGTCAAACAGAAAGACTTGCACCAGGCGGTCGAACAACCCGGCCATAGCGACATAGCAGTACTATTATTTTATTTCTTAGGTTACACCAGAGGAAAAAGAAACATTAGTCACCTTGTAAACAGACGTCGTGAGCAGTTCTAAGTCAGAACAAACAGGTCTAAACCATGAGGTCGCTTATGATGATGATGATGATGATGATGATGACAATGATGATGATGAAGAGGAAGCCACCGTGTAAGATACAGAACTGTGGCTGAACTGGTAGACAGGTCTAAACCATGAGGTCGATGGTGATGATGATGATGAAGAGAAACAAATCCGACGGCAGCTACTGACGCGTGTCAGATCGGACGACAGCCGAAATTAAACAACAGGGAAGAGCGAAACAGGAATTTGTCGATCGACCGCGATACCCAGCGGGCTGTCTTCTAAATACTATGTCTGGCACTAAAAAAGGATTAGTCTGCTAAAAGAGACTTCCGTAAATTGAAATCGCGCAAAAATCGCGGAACTCCCTACATCCATTCAAATGTACGTAAGCGTCCGAGAGTTCTGTGAAGTGTTCACAGCGATCTTATTGTACCGAGATGGGTGGGCGGGGCGTTAAAAAGGGCTATGGAGCAAGAATTGCAGCGGCGTCCACTGGCTGACGCGGAGTAGATTCCTTTCGTTCCGATGTCTGCGCCGTAAAATCGGCTAAAGGATTCGTCGCTTCCTCGCGACGTGAGCAGTCTTTTGCAGGAGGAATGACGCTTTTATTAATTCGCTCGGAGGCCAGGTTGCCGGCCGTCTCGAGAAGCGGAGAGGTCGGGCTTGGTGGGAATGGCCGTGTGCAAGAGAGGAGGACGGAAAAAGTCCGTGAGGCTCGTACAGCCAGCGGAGGGCCACCGAGTACAGCGTCCTGCTGTTCTGACGGGCCTGCGGTTTCTTCGCCGGCAGCAGGGGTGGTCGACACGCACGTGCCCCGCATCAGCCATGTCCGATGACGTAGCAACTGGCGGCCAAAGCTCCTGTGCAGAATCATCGCTGGCCAGGCCTAACCTGGGGATTCACACGGCTGCAGCGGGCTCCGGTCATCCAGCATCAGGCCGGAGAGGAGTTTTTGGTCCAGGCCGCCAGTGCAGCGATTTCTTTTACCCGTCAGCTAACAAACCTTTTGTTGTACTTCAGTTACAAAAATTATAAACACAACTGATGACATAGCTATCCTCAGTGGAAGAGAAGAAGATTTACAGAATCGGCCGAATGGAATGGAAAGTCTAATGAGCACAGAATATGGACTGAGAGCGAATCGTAGAAAGACGAAAGTAATGAGTAGTAGCAGAAATGAGAACAGCGAGAAACATAACATCAGGGTTGTTGATCACTAAGTAAAAGAAGTTATGGAATTCTGCTACCTAGGTACCGACAACGTCAGTATTGAAATGGGGATTAGCAGTCATGATGTTATTGTAGTGCAGGCCAGAGTGGGCGAGCGGTTCTAGGCGCTTCAGCGTGGAACCGTGCGACCGCTACGGTCGCAGGTTCGAATCCTGCCTCGGGCATGGATGTGTGTGATGTCCATAGGTCAGTTAGGTTTAAGTAGTTCTAAGTTCTAGGGGACTGATGACCTCAGAAGTTAAGTCCCATAGTCCTCAGAGCAATTTGTTAATGTAGCAACTACACAACTGGCCATTAAAATTGCTACACCAAGAAAAAATGCAGATGATAAACGGGTTGTCATTGGACAAATATACTAGAACTGACATGTGATTACATTTTCACACCATTTGGGTGCATAGATCCTGAGAGATCAGTACCCAGACCAACCACCTCTGACTGTAATAACGGTCTTGATACGCCTGGGCATTGAGTTAAACAGAGCTTGGATGGCGTGTAAAGGTACAGCTGCCGATGCAGCTTCAACCCGATAACACAGTACATCAAGAGTAGTGATTGGCGTATTGTGACGAGCCAGTTGCTCGGCCACCATTGACCAGACATTTTCAGTTGGTCAGAGATCTGGAGAATGAGCTGGCCAGGGCAGCAGTCGAACATTTTCTGTATCCAGAAAGACCCGTACAGGACCTGCAACATGCGATCGTGCATTGTCCTGCTGAAATGTAGGGTTTCGCAGGGATCGAATGAAGGGTAGAGCCACGAGTCGTAACACATCTGAAATGTAACGTCCACTGTTCAAAGTGCCGTCAATGCGAAGAAGAGGTGACCGAGACGTGTAACCAATGGCACCCCGTACCATAACGCCGGGTGATGCGCCACTATGGCGATGACAAATACACGCTTCCAATGTACGTTCACCACGATGTCGCTAAACACGGAGGCGACCATCATGATGCTGTAAACAAAACCTGGATTCATCCGAAAAATGACGTTTATCCCATTCGTGCAGCCAGGTTCGTCGTTGAGTACACCATCGCAGGCGCTCCTCTCTGTGATGCAGCGTCAAGGGTAACCGCAGCCACGGTCTCCGAGCTGGTAGTCCATGCTGCTGCAAACGTCGTCGAACAGTTCGTGCAGATGGTTGTTGTCTTGCAAACGTCCCCATCTGTTGACTCAGGCATCGAGAGGTGGCTGCACGATCCGTTACGGCCATGCAGATAAGATGCCTGTCATCTCGACTGCTAGTTCACTTCTTTTGCCGCAATATTTTCCGCCAGTAACACTGTCTGTTTCTTAGGAATAACCAAACATTCAACGATTAGAATGTGCATTTAATTCGATCATCTGCTTGATTTGAATTTTGAATTTCGTTTTGAGGTTTTCAAAATATATAACATGCTTTGTGATGTACCAATAGTTAGTTTCCTTTTCTATGTATCATTTGCCACATAAATCGTAATGATGCGAAACAAGTCATTTTATATTAACATAAAACGTTTTTTGTACATACGCCTCCATGCTGATCATTTATTACGTTTTCTGTTTTGAAATTAAAGACAGAAAGATGTCAAATCAGCAATTCCTACCCATCACCATTCAATAATAGAATTCTGTGAAATAGGAAATGTTTTCAGTTTAGTTGCAAATTTTACTTTGTAGTCTGTCAGGCATTTTAATTCACTGCGTAAGTGATAAAAACTTTTGACTGTAGCACTGTGAACCCCTGTTTGCACTACTCTGGCTTAATGAAGGTCATTTTTCCCTTTTGATATTTTAATTATGTACATCATTGCGCCCGTTGAAGTCCAGTGGATTATTTCCAATGAACTTCATGACGGAATAACTATAGCGTGAAGCGGATGCTTTGCTACTCACAAGCCAAGCAGCATGCAGGCACGACGAAAAAAGTGCTCAGGGAAGTTTTCGGCCAAAGCCCTCTTCAGAAAGGAAGAGAAGCACACATTCATACAATCACACAATACACACACACACAACACACACATGACCGCTGCTCCCGTCTGTTCTATCCAGAAAACCTTTAAAGAAGGAAGAAATGTGAACAATGAATAATTATTGGCGGGAGGAATTCAGGGCATGAGATGCTGCACCAACAGTCAGCACAATCACGTACGTAGTTGTGTGTTGTGCGGTGAGGAGACCGTTAATACAGCGTGGCTTGAACCTCGGAGCATTTGCGGTTTGGTAAGAGGAGCAAGAACGGAATTGCGTAATGTAAAACTTTACATGATAGGAACAAAGAAAAACGTCACTGGTTTGTGGGCTAGAGGAAAAACCGTTAGGCTTCCATATTGGAACATCAACAATATTCCTCGATTCTGGTTACAGGAGATGGAGATAACGGTCTTGTGTACGTGAGTGTTGTCTGATTGTGTGAATGTGTTTCTTTTTCTTTTATTTCTGAAGAAGGGTCTGACCAAAAGCTCTTTCCGTCGTGGTACTTCACGTATTTTCTTTGCGGTGAGTAGCAGTCTATTCTTTTACCAACATTGTTGTTGTTTCAACCTGTAATTTCCATTCCACTCTTTGATATACTTCGACGGGATAGTCAAAATGCCTAACGCCTTATGCAGATGTCTACAAGATGCTTGTTGGTGAGAACCACATCATATTCTTAATGCACTCCATTTGCCACTATTGAATTGAAGTACGCAAAATATAGACAACGGTCGAAACTGGGCATGGGCACGTAGCAGTGATTTCACGAGGCAGCACCACCGCGGTGAACTATGGAGGTGTAAAAGTGATAAACCTATGTTTTTGTGCTGCATAATATAGCGGACGTCAGCTTCAAGTTTATAACATACTGAGAACTCCCTTCTTTGTTTCCCTCCATGCTACACTGAAGAGCCAAAGAAATTAGTACACCTGCCTAATACCGTGTAGGGCCCCGCGAGTACGAAGAAGTGCCTCATCATGACGTGGCATGGACTCGACTAATGTCTGGAGTAGTGCTGGAGGGAATTGACACCATGAATCCTGCAGGGCTGTCCATAAATCCGTAAGAGAACGAGGGGGTGGAGATCTCTTCTGAATAGCACGTTGCAAGACATTCCAGGTATGCTCATAATGTTCATGTTTGGGGAGTTTGGTGCCAGCGGAAGCGTTTAAACTTAGAAGAGTGTTCTTGCAGTCGTTTTGTAGCAATTCTGGACGTGTAGAGTGTCGCTTTGTCCTACTGGAATTGTCCAAGTCTGTCGGAATGCACAATGGGCATGAACAGGTGTAGCTTATCAGACAGGATGCTTCCGTACGTGTCACCTGCCAGAATCATGTCTAGACGTATGCCACCCAAGACCTCGAATGGAACCTCACACAGACTGCATTTCTTGACCCTTCTTGCAATTATTGATATATTTTTCTTACTTTTTGTTCCACAATTGCATACCGTTCATGTGCGACCTCTGTGCTGTTTCTTGTTTCTTCATACTTTTTAGCAACCACTCGCACTCTAGTTTCTACCAGCTTTTCTTGTTCAACGATCTTTGTTTGTAGTCGTTCTTCAACCCTGGTCTCCACCTATTCGGCAACATTTGCACTTCTTCTGTCAATTGTCTGCATCTTTTTCTGCCCTGCTACAATCTCCTGCTCAAGTTGGCTGTGGTTAGTTCGAAGTTCCAACTCAGTCTTTTCTTGTCACATCTTTGCTTCGTTTTTCAGTTCCTCTTCGAGCTTACACTGTTCTGCCTGCATTTCCATTTCCAATTCGGTTTGAAACGTTTCTATTTTCGTTTCTATTGTACCTAGTTTTCCCTGTTAGTTTTGTCGAATGGCTATCGAACTGGTCTGAACGGCTGCTGCCAAGGATGCAGTCCGCCACATTGTCGCCACATAAACAGTCCTAAGTGCTTCTTTCCTTCAGCCTGTTCCCTGACTCACTATAACGAGTGTTATTGTTTGGGTTAAGGGAACTTGGACGTCAAGGCGAAACGAAATTTTCTTATTTGATAATATTCTGTGCTTCTTCCTTATTTTAAAAATACATGATCAGCCAAACGTTATGACCATCTACCTAACAGCCGGTATGTCCACCTTTGGCACGGATATTAAAGGCAATTGTGGTGGTGCGGAAGCAGTGAGTCCTTGGTAGGACGCTGGAGGGAACTGGCACCACATTTGCACGCACAAGTTACCTAATAACCGTGAATGAGCTCTGACGCCACGTTCAATCACGTCCCAGATGTGACCGATTGGGCTCAGATATGGCGAGTTGTGGGACCAGCACATCAACTGGAACTCGCCACTTTGTTCCTCGAGCCACTCCATCGCACTTCTGGCCTTGTGACATGGCGCATTATCTGCCGTCGAGAAACATGATCGTCATGAATAATTGTAAGGAATCTGCAACCAGTGTATGATACTCCTTACCCGTCATGGTGTCTTTGCACTGGAACGCACCCTCCCATTGACATGATGAAGAAGGTATCGGGATTCATCGGACTATACAACGTTCTGCCGCTGCGCCGACGTCCGGTACTGATAATCACTTGCCAATTTCAGTCTTAGTTGCCGATATAGTGGTGTTAACACTGGCACATGCGTGGATCGTCGGCTGAGGAGGCCGGCCGTTAGAAGTGTACGGCGCGCTGTGTGTTCAGACACAATTCTGCTCTGCCCAGCATTAAAGCCTCGTGTTAGTTCTGCCACAGTTCGCCGCTTGTGCTGTTTTACCAATCTGCCCTGCCTACGACGTCTAACATCTCTAATGAAGGCTGGCGGCCCAGTCCCATGACGTTCGAACGTGGTTTCACCTTGGTTTCGCCACGTGTTGCAGACACTCACCATAGTACTCTTCGAACACCTGACATATCGTGCAGTTTCCGGAAATCTCGCGCCGAGCCTCGGGGCCTTCACAATCTGACCTCGGTCAATAATACATGACGCGCCTTCCCTATTATACTCACTGACAGAACGATGACAGATACTACGTGCACCGTCCGTGAGTCATTCGTCGCCAGGTGACACCGCTGTCGACTGGATGGGTTGATATCGATAGTAGGTCGGTGGTCGTAATACTCTGGCTGATCAGTCTGTACTTTGTGTACAGAGTGGTCCAATGATAATGACCGGGTCAAATATCTCAAGAAATAAGCGTCAAACGAAAAAACTACAAAGAACGAAACTTGTCTAGCTTGAAGGGGGAAACCAGATGGCGCTATGCTTGGCCCGCTAGATGGCGCTGCCATAGGTCAAACGGATATTAACTGCGTTTTTTAAAACATGAACCCTTATGTTTTATTACATATTTGTGTAGTACGTAAAGAAATATGAATGTTTTAGTTGCACCACCATTTTCGCTTTGTGATAGATGACGCTGTAATAGTCACAAACGTATAAGTACGTGGTATCACGTAACATTCCGCTAGTGCGAATCGTACACTCCTGGAAATTGAAATAAGAACACCATGAATTCATTGTCCCAGGAAGGGGAAACTTTATTGACACATTCCTGGGGTCAGATACATCACATGATCACACTGACAGAACCACAGGCACATAGACACAGGCAACAGAGCATGCACAATGTTGGTACTAGTACAGTGTATATCCACCTTTCGCAGCAATGCAGGCTGCTATTCTCCCATGGAGACGATCGTAGAGATGCTGGATGTAGTCCTGTGGAACGGCTTGCCATGCCATTTCCACCTGGCGCCTCAGTTGGAGCAGCGTTCGTGCTGGACGTGCAGACCGCGTGAGACGACGCTTCATCCAGTCCCAAACATGCTCAATGGGGGACAGATCCGGAGATCTTGCTGGCCAGGGTAGTTGACTTACACCTTCTAGAGCACGTTGGGTGGCACAGGATACATGCGGACGTGCATTGTCCTGTTGGAACAGCCAGTTCCCTTGTCGGTCTAGGAATGGTAGAACGATGGGTTCGATGACGGTTTGGATGTACCGTGCACTATTCAGTGTCCCCTCGACGATCACCAGAGGTGTATGGCCAGTGTAGGAGATCGCTCCCCAAACCATGATGGCGGATGTTGGCCCTGTGTGCCTCGGTCGTATGCAGTTCTGATTGTGGCGCTCACCTGCACGGCGCCAAACACGTATACGACCATCATTGGCACCAAGGCAGAAGCGACTCTCATCGCTGAAGACGACACGTCTCCATTCGTCCCTCCATTCACGCCTGTCGCGACACCACTGGAGGCGGGCTGCACGATGTTGGGGCGTGAGCGGAAGACGGCGTAACGGTGTGCGGGACCGGAGCCCAGCTTCATGGAGACGGTTTCGAATGGTCCTCGCCGATACCCCAGGAGCAACAGTGTCCCTAATTTGCTGGGAAGTGGCGGTGCGGTCCCCTGCGGCACTGCGTAGGATCCTACGGTCTTGGCGTGCATCCGTGCGTCGCTGCGGTCCGGTCGACGGGCACGTGTAACTTCCGCCGACCACTGGCGACAACATCGATGTACTGTGGAGACCTCACGCCCCACGTGTTGAGCAATTCGGCGGTACGTCCACCCGGCCTCCCGCATGCCCACTATACGCCCTCGCTCAAAGTCCGTCAACTGCACATACGGTTCACGTCCACGCTGTCGCGGCATGCTACCAGTGTTAAAGACTGCGATGGAGCTCCGTATACCACGGCAAACTGGCTGACACTGACGGCGGCGGTGCACAAATGCTGCGCAGCTAGCGCCATTCGACGGCCAACACCGCGGTTCCTGGTGTGTCCGCTGTGCCGTGCGTGTGATCATTGCTTGTACAGCCCTCTCGCAGTGTCCGGAGCAAGTATGGTGGGTCTGACACACCGGTGTCAATGTGTTCTTTTTTCCATTTCCAGGAGTGTATTTGCTTCGTGATACATCACCCGTGTTAAAATGGACCGATTATCAATTGCGGAAAAGCTCGATATCGTGTTGATGTATGGCTATTGTGATGAAAATGCCCGACGGGCGTGTGCTATGTATGGTGCTCGGTATCCTGGACGACATCATTCAAGTGTCCGGACCGTTCGCCGTATAGTTACGTAATTTAAGGAAACAGGAAGTGTTCAGCCACATGTGAAACGTCATCCGCGACCTGCAACAAATGATGATGCCCAAGTAGGTGTTTTAGCTGCTGTCGCAGCTAATCCGCACATCAGTAGCAGACAAACTGCGCGAGAATCGGGAATCTCAAAAAAGTCGGTGTTGAGAATGCTACATCAACATCAGTTGCGCCCGTACCATATTTCCATGCACCTGGAATTGCATGGCGACGACTTTGAACTTCGTGAACAGTTCTGCCATTGGATAGAAGTGAAATTACGGGACGATGACAGATATTTTGCACGCGTTCTATTTACCGACGAAGTGTCATTCACCAAGAGCAGTAACGTAAACCGGCATATTATGCACTACTGGGTAACGGAAAATCCACGTTGGCTGCGACAAGTAGAACATCAGCGACCTCGGCGGGTTAATGTATGGTGCGACATTATGGGGGAAAGGATAATTGGCCCCATTTTATCGATGACCAACTAAATGGTGCAATGTATGCTGATTTCCTACGTAATGTTCTACCGATGTTACTACAAGATGTACTGCCAACATGTCCGGCACTTAGCTCGCGTGCGGTTGAAGCGGTACTGAATAGCATATTTCATGACAGGTGGATTGGTCGTCGAAGCACTGTACCATGGCCCGCACGTTCACCGGATCTGACGTCCCCGGATTTCTTTCTGTGGGGAAAGTTGAAGGATATATGCTATCGTGTTCCACCGACAACGCCTGACAACATGCGTCAGCGCATTGTCAACGCATGTGCAAACATTACGGAAGGCGAACTACTCGCTGTTGAGAGGAATGTCGTTACACGTACTTCCAAATGCATTTAGGTTGACGGACATTATTTTGAGCATTTATTGCATTAATGTGGTATTTACAGGTAGTCACGCTGTAACAGCATGCGTTCTTAGAAATGATAAGTTCACAAAGGTACATGTATCACATTGGAACAACCGAAATAAAATGTTCACACTTACCTACGTTCTGTAGTTTAATTTAAAAACCCTACCTCTTACCAACTGTTCGTCTAAAAGTGTGAGCCATATGTTTGTGGCTATTACAGCGCCATCTATCACAAAGCGAAAATAGTGGTCCAATTAAAACATTTCAAATTTCTTTACGTACTACACGAATATGTAATAAAAATGGGAGTTCCTATTTTTTTAAAAAAGCTGTTGATATTCGTTTGACATATGGCAGCGCCATCTAGCGGGCCAACCATAGCGCCATCTGGTTTCCCCCTTTAAGCTAGACAAGTTTCGTCCTTTGTAGTTTTTTCGTTTGGCGATCAATGGACCACCCTGTATAGTACATAATCATTTTCGAATTTAAATGCCTTTCTAAAAGCAGATGCCTAGCTGTCTCACTACTGTCAAACACAAAACATTGCCCACAATGTCTCTTATTTAATTTTGGCGCTGCTATTTAAATACAACCTTCTTTGGGTAATATCATTGGGAAATATATCAATTGTGCTATGAGCAGGAATATTTTGCAATCGATCTTTCGGTCGATTGGAGTAGATTGCTTGAATTACGCTTACCAAAAACTGTTTGTGCTGTTCTGTCAGCTTTTCATATTAGTGTGAAGGATGCCATAATACGTTTTAATGATGGAGTAGGAAGCAGATTAAAACCATGAGCAGGCTAGGCATCAAAACCGCGGAAGACTTGAAAAGTGGGCTGCTACGAGCGCAACGTGTCACCGAAGCTGAAAAACCTGCTGAAAGTATCACAAGAGAGGTCAGAATAACAAAGAAAGAAAACTAAAGAAGATGAAAAGAACACACAGAATCAACAACATTATGGAGCTGGGGCGTTTTGACATGTTATCAGTAAGAAAGAAACGACATGCAAATCTTTTGTTTCAATTTCCCGTAATCAACATACTTGAACAAAATTTTGCATGGATAATAATATAGTGCTTGCCTAAACAGTGAACCACATTAGTCATCACAGTATTAAATATTTCAAGCTGGTGCATGTCATAATATGTTCTTAAATTATTAGGAGAAAAAAGTGACTTTTAAGAAACAATTTTTTAAATACTCACAACAACAAATTGGTGAATATTCCCTGTTTACTGTTTCAAGAAGTTGGTAATTAAAAAAGTAGGATTTGTTTTGAGCTTTTATTTTGAGTAGGATGGAAGAATAGTGTACATAAAATAAAAATTACTTTTCAGTGCGTTAGGTAAAAATCAACGTTCACTCCACTACTTATTTCACAGTTTTTTTCGTATAGAGGTCAAAATATTCCAGTTATTTGGTAACGTTTCATTCCAGTATCTTTTAAAGTTTTCGAATTTCTAAATTTGAAAATACTGGTAAAGGCTACAGGCCATAACATCCAGGTCCCCTTACGGCGGTTTTAGCAAAGCTAGTGGACCCTGTAAATCCTTGACGTGATTTCCGATAGTAGCTCACACCCTCCCGACTTTTTCTGTAATCCTCTGATAACAAGAGTTCATTATAATGTCACAGATTTTCATTATGTTAGTATACGCCTTGGCCTGCACAGCATCACGCTAACCAAAATTAAAGTGAAGTACGACGCCTCTTTGACTGGCTTGGCTTATTTCCATATGCTTCGAATCCGGTTAAGTAAATCTCTGCAAATCGTCTTATGGCTTTCTTTCTCATTTTTCCCGACTGGTGTACTTTTTACGTAAAGGGAAAGCAAACAGAAGTGCTTTACTGGTGTTGGTAAGCACTTCAATGTCACAAAAAAATTTAGATCGAACGTAATAAGAAATTGTTGATTATGGAAAAGGCTGGTTCCTTATGGCACTGTGAATGCTAACCGGAATTAATTGTAAAGGTGGGTAGCACTTACGCTTGGCTGATACTTTCACTTCCGTGTGGATTCCATACTGCTGTCAATTAAAAGTAGACTTTTGTTTTACTTCGCAACAAGTTCTGTCTATAGCCACTCGCGTGCAAGCAATAGTCAGTAACGTTAAAAATTAATGCAACGAAGGATTATTCCACGCATAAACCGTAATTACTTCGAACACGTTCTGTCTATTACCCCATGCACAAACCGTAATTGGCGTCAGGCGTGCAAGCATTAGTAACATTAAAAACTAATGCAACGGAGGACTAATTACTTCGCAACAAGTTCTGTCTATAGCCTCACGCGTGCAAATAATAGTAACGTTAAAGATTAATTCAACGCAGGATTACTCCACTCATAAGCTATAATTACTTTGAAACAAGTTCTGCCTATAGTTACTTTTCCACACGTAACACTTATGGTAAACAGTAACCCCTCTCCATCTTATTATCTGATTGTAAAGTTCTCATAGCGAGAGAAATTTATGTGCTGCTGAGGTATAACAATTGATATTCTGAGCTACGCTGATAATTAAACGAATTGGCGTACAATTAATTTATCCACCTTTATTTTTTATTTGGAGAAAAGGTCTGTTTTTTACGATATATAAACAAAGATGGTGGTGGGTGTGCAGCCACTGATGTATTCAATTGTCTAATCTGGCGTTAACACTGCCGTGAAGGACGGTCACTGGAGCCGATGCTTAAGAACCGCTAATCTGAAGCAAGATGGTGATGGATATCTCGTAAATAGAAATAAAGTAAGCGGCTGCTGCAGCGTCGTTTCGTAGCAAAATATACTATAAGTAAGTATAACTCTTCATTCTTCTCTGATTGGCTGTGGGTCTGAATATGTCGGATTAGCAAATATTACGATCGAGTTCAAAAAATGGCTCTGAACACTGTGGGACTTAACTTCTAAGGTCATCAGTCCCCTAGAACTTAGAACTACTTAAACCTAACTAACCTAAGGACATCACACACATCCACGCTCGAGGCAGGATTCGAACCTGTGACCGTAGCGGTCGCGCGGTTCCAGACTGTAGCGCCTAGAACCGCTCGGCCACCCCGACCTGCTACGATCCAGTGGCAGTTAGTACAGTTTTTATCAGTGTGCTACAATATTACAAACTGATAAAAATATATGGTACTACTTACACAGTGGTTAAAAATTAAGTCCATACATCGGTGTCACTGCTGCAGAATTTATCTATAGCTTTGGATTTGAAGCCCTCAACATTGGTTACGATATTCTTCTCAGTCCTTCGGCCTAACCACATCCTCGTAGTTCATGACATATTCGGATAAAACGGCCAAATATTTGTAACACGCAAAATTATATAAGTGTCGTCGTCGATCCTGAAATAGCCGCGCGGGGTAGCCGTGCGGTCTTGGCGCCTTGTCACGGTTCGCGCGGCTTCCCCCTTCGGAGGTTCGAGTTCTCCCTTGGACATGGGTGTGTGTGTGTGTTGTCCTTAGCGTAAGTTAGTTAAGTTATATTAAGTAGTGTGTAAGCCTAGGGACCGATAACCACAGCAGTTTGGTTCCATAGTCCTTACCACAAATTTCAAATTTCCTAAAATCTGTTACAAACGCAAATGGGAAAAAGAGACAGCATACGATCCTACTAACTCGACGTCTGTAACCACAATTTTTAATAACTTTATGGACAAAAATCTTTGACACTACAATCCATGAGCATCTACAGGATGTTTCAAAAATGACCGGTATATTTGAAACGGCAATACAAACTAAACGAGCAGCGATAGAAATACACAGTTTGTTGCAATATGCTTGGGAGAACAGTACATTTTCAGGCCGACAAACTTTCGAAATTACAGTTGTTACAATTGTCAACAACAGATGGCGCTGCGGTCTGGGAAACTCTATAGTACGATATTTTCCACATATCCACCATGCGTAGCAATAATATGGCGTAGTCTCTGAATGAAATTACCCGAAACCTTTGACAACGTGTCTGGCGGAATGGCTTCACATGCAGATGAGATGTACTGCTTCAGCTGTTCAATTGTTTCTGGATTCTGGCGGTACATCTGGTCTTTCAAGTGTCCCCACAGTCATAGGGGTTCATGTCTGGCGAATAGGGAGGCCAATCCACGCCGCCTCCTGTATGTTTCGGATAGCCCAAAGCAATCACACGATCATCGAAATATTCATTCAGAAAATTAAAGACGTCGGCCGTGCGATGTGGCCGGGCACCATCTTGCATAAACCACGAAGTGTTCGCAGTGTCGTCTAAGGCAGTTTGTACCGCCACAAATTCACGAAGAATGTCCAGATAGCGTGATGCAGTAATCGTTTCGGATCTGAAAAATGGGCCAATGATTCCTTTGGAAGAAATGGCGGCCCAGACCAGTACTTTTTGAGGATGCAGGGATGATGGAACTGCAACATGGGGCTTTTCGGTTCCCCATATGCGCCAGTTCTGTTTATTGACGAAGCCGTCCAGGTAAAAATAAGCTTCGTCAGTAAACCAAATGCTGCCCACATGCATATCGCCGTCATCAATCCTATGCACTATATCGTTAGCGAATGTCACTCGTGCAGCAATGGTAGCGGCGCTGAGGGTTTGCCGCGTTTGAATTTTGTATGGATAGAGGTGTAAACTCTGGAGCATGAGACGATACGTGGACGTTGGCGTCATTTGGACCACAGCTGCAACACGGCGAACGGAAACCCGAGGCCGCTGTTGGATCACCTGCTGCAGTAGCTGCGCGTTGCCCTCTGTGGTTGCCGTGCGCGGTCGCCCTACCTTTCCAGCACGTTCATCCGTCACGTTCCCAGTTAGTTGAAATGTTTCAAACAGATCCTTTATTGTATCGCTTTTCCGTCCTTTGGTTACATTAAACCTCCGTTGAAAACTTCGTCTTGTTGCAACAACACTGTGTTCTAGGCGGTGGAATTCCAACACCAGAAAAATCCTCTGTTCTAAGGAATAAACCATGTTGTCCACATCACACTTGCACGTTGTGAACAGCACACGCTTACAGCAGAAAGACGACGTACAGAATGGCGCACCCACAGACTGCGTTGTCTTCTCTCTCTTTCACATCTCCTGCAGCGCCATCTGTTGTTGAAAATTGTAACTACAGTAATTTCGAAAGTTTGTCCGCCTGAAAATGTACTGTTGTCCCAAGCATATTGCAACAAACGGTGTATTTCTATCGCTGCTCGTTTAGTTTTTATTGCCGTTTCAAATATACCGGTCATTTTTGAAACACCCTGTACATAAATACAATAAACAGCACATCAAAAAGTATTACAAAACCGGTCAGCGTTTCATTCATCACATGACAAACAGCGGATCAGATATTTAATCTCTTTACTAGCACCCTAATACATATTCTAGATGCCTTTTCAGTGACTTCTTTTCTGATAGTGCATGGCAAACTCAGAACTTCACAAAAGACAACTTTTACCTCAACACGTGCGAGAAAGTAAGTGTTGGTATTTGTGGTGTACTACATGCACTGATCTTGCCCTTTCAGTTAACTCATAATGACCAGTTCAGTCTTTGTAGAAAAAAAATCAAATGTAATCGTCAGAATGTGAGAGAAACTCTTTTTTAGGTTCGGAAACCACTTCATTTGCTATCATGTTTCTTCCGTGTAAACGTGAAATGTAATGATGATATCGTCACCGTTTCTGTTAATATTATAATTTACATAATTTCCAAGTATCCACATGAAGGGAATTACTTTTCCTCTATGGGAAGAATCCTGAGTCAGGCCAGAGCAGTGTATCAGTCTTGCAATTTGTTTCTGAGCTTCTTGCGAGAAACACTGTTATCTTCCTGACTCATTCCCAGTTCATTAAGTGTGCACAGCAAGTGGATCTGTGCCGCAGTTTTTCACTAGACCATATCTGTCAGGGTCGCCTAATCCAATCCCACAGAGTTTTTCATTCGTTGCAGCTGTCTCGTTCACATCTTTATACCATGTTGAAGCCACTTCTGAGGAATGAGTTTGTAAGCCAGTGTTGTCCCAAACAGCCTTCCAAGTCATGCTTTTGATTTGGACTATCTGACTTTTCCATGCATGAACCGAGGCTTTAATCGTTAAAACGGTCTTTCGTAAAACGTTTTCGCCTAAGCAACTTGAATCAAGATGAAACTGTCTGATATGTTTCAGATTAAATTTTAACTTACCTACATTTATTGGCTGTTGCATACTTGCAAGCCGTACAAAGCAGAATAGCTTTGAAATGATGATGTTTGGTTCCTTGTTAATAATAGTGATGGCTATTCTTATGAATAATGAGTTTGCTTTCTTGGTGATGTCCGTTAATTTCAAACCTACCTGCTGTCTTAGCTTTGTGAGAATGGCGCAGTTTAATTTGAAGATACTGCCATTCCGTACATAGTTGCTGAACATTTGCATTATTCTTTTGGCGTTCGTTTTTGGAATCAGGAATGTTTGAGCTATGTAATATGCTTTACAAAATTGGTTATAAAAAACGACACCCCATGAAGGAATTATACAGTAGGACAGTAACCGGTACATCTACATTTATACTCCACAAGCCAGCCAACAGTGTGTGGAGGAGGGCACTTTACGTGCCACTGTCATTACCTCCTTTTCCTCTTCCAGTCGTGTATGGTTCGCGGGAAGAACTACTGCCTGAAAGCTACCGTGCGCCCTTGAATCTCACTAATTTTACATTCGTGATCTCCTCGGGAGGTATAAGTAGGGGGAAGCAATATATTCGATACCTCATCCCGAAACGCACTCTCTCGAAACCTGGACAGCAAGCTACACCGCGATGCAGAGCGCCTCTCTTGGAGAGTCTGCCACTTGAGTTTGCTAAACATCTCCGTAACGCTATCACGCTTACCAAATAACCCTGTGACGAAACGCGCCGCTCTCCTTTGGATCTTCTCTATCTCCTCCGTCAACCCGACGGATCCCACACTGATGAGCAATACTCAAGTATAGGTCGAACGAGTGTTTTGTAAGCCACCTCCTTTGTTGATGGACTACATTTTCTAAGGACTCTCCCAAGGAATCTCAACCTGACACCCGACAATTAGTTTTATGTCATCATTCCACTTCAAATCGTTCCGTACGCATACTCCCAGATATTTTACAGAAGTATCTCCCAGTGTTTGTTACGTTATTATATAATCATACAATAAAGGATCCTTCTTCCTATGTATTCGCAATACATTACATTTGTCTATGTTAAGGGCCAGTTGCCACTCCCTGCACCAAGTGCCTATCCGCTGCAGATCTTCCTGCATTTCGGTGCAATTTTCTAATACTTCTCTGTATACTACAGCATCATCCGCGAAAAGCCGCATGGAACTTTCGACTAGGTCATTTATATATATCGTGAATAGCAATGGTCCCATAACCCTCCACTGTGGCAAGTCAGAGGTTACTTTAACGTCTGTAGACGTACATCAACAGCCCAACAAATGACTAGAAAAGTTAGATGATTTATTCAAGAGACAGAGCTTCACAAAAAGTGGAAGTTAGTAACGCGTTGTTCTACCTCTATGCAAACAGTTAATCGGCTTGGAATTGACTGATAGAGTTGTTGGATGTCCATCTGATGTTTGTCATGGCAAATTCTGTCCGACTGGCGCGTTAGATGGTCAAAATACAAAGCTGGTTGATGGGCCCTTGCCCACAATGGTCCAGACGTTCTCAACTGGGGAGCGATCCGGCAACCTCAATGCCAAGATAGGGTTTGGCAAGCACAAAGACAAGCAGTAGAAATTGTCGCCACGTGGCTGCTCCCATTATCTTGCTGAAACGTAAGCCCGGGACAGTTCGCCGCGAAGGCCAACAAAATGGGGCGTAGAATATCGTCGGCGTCCCTCGGTGCTGTAAGGATGAACGCGGATGACAACCAGAGGGGTCCTGCTGTGAAATATAACTGCGCCGCAATCACCTCTGGTTGTCGGACCGTGAGCTGGGTGACAGTCGGGTCGGTGTCTCTTCGCTTGTCCAGCGCGTCTCCAGAAACGCCTTCGCTGGTAATCGGTACCCAGTTCGAAGCTGCCCTCATCACTGAAGACACTTCTATTCCAGTTAATGAGACTGCAGGCCGAAAACGTGACTGGAGACGCACCGGACAGCAGTGGTATACCGACCTCACTGCCGCCCGCCATGTAGCCTGACAACCAGGGGTGTTGGTCTGAGGTGTCATGTCGTAGCAGGACCACTTTGATTGACATCCACGGCACTCTTAGAGCACAGTGGTACGTCGGCGATACTCTACGCCCCGCTTTGTTGTCCTTCATGGAAAGCCATTCTGTGCTTACGTTTCAGCAGGATAACGCTCTCCCACACACGTCAAGAGTTTCTGCTACTTGTCTTCACGCTTAACAAACCCTACCTTGGCCACTAAGGTCGCCGCATTTGTCCTTAATTCAAAACGTTTGGAGCATTATGGGCAAGGACCTCCAGTCAGCTCGGGATTTTGGCGATCTAATGCGCCATTTGGACAGAATTTGGCACAATATCCCTCAGCAGGGCATTTAACTACTCTTATCAGACGGTGCCAAGCAGAATAACTGCTTGTGTACGGGCCAGAGGTAGACTGGCCTCTCCTGTCGAATTGCGACCGGTACAGACCTTGGCGCACCATTCCACGATGTTGGTTTGCGACAGACACGCTACCCCGTACACATTCTTCATTCTCTGATGAGTGTCTACCGGTGTTTGTCTTGTGGCAGCAGAGATACCCTCAAACGGAAACATTCTGTCTAGCTGGCCGCAGCAAGTTGAGGTGCAAATCATACACGAGGGTTGGAACTTTAATAGTGGCAACTATTTATTTACAGCTCGTAAAAAATAGATACGCGTTCCAGAGTTTTACTGAACTTCAAAGTAGTCACCAACATTGTGTATAACCTGTTGCCAGCGATGTGGAAGTCGTAGGATACTCTTAGCAGTGCCAGTTATGTTAACAGTTCGAGCGGCGCGGTCTATTGCCCGACGAATTTGTAGCAGTTCTGAAGCGAATGCCATGAAGTGTTTCCTTCACTTTAAAAATCGAGCTGAACTCATGAGAGCTTGCGCCAGGGGAGTGCAGTAGGTGGTATAGCACTTAGCAGCCCCATCAGGCAAAAAAATCAGTAACAGCTTGCACTGTACGTACTTGAGCATTGTCATGCAAAATGATGGTCAGGTCCTGCAGAAAGTGTCATCACTTCTGTCTCTATGCTGTTCATTTTTGGAACACAACCTATGACCAGCTTAGACACAGAAGTGATGACACTTTCTGGAGGACCTGACCATCATTTTGCCCGACAATGTTCAAGCACGTACAGTGCAAGCTGTTACTGATTTGGTTGACTGCCTTCGTTAATAAAAAAAAACCTTGGCTTTTAAGCCATGAAACAAGCACGGATACTCTAGCTTCCTTGATGTTTAGTTACTCCCTGAACTCCCCACTGGCCAATCGGTGGTCGAGTATTTATCTTTTCCCTGGAAAGGTGACCCTGGAGGCGGCTGATCCCGGCGGAGGTTCGAGTCCTCCCTCGGGCATGGGTATGTGTGTTTGTTCTTAGGATTATTTAGGTTAAGTAGTGTGTAAGATTAGGGACTGATGACCTTAGCAGTTAAGTACCATAAGATTTCACACACATTTGAACATTTTTTGACCCTGGAGGACGTTATTGACAACTGGAAACATCCGTCTAGGAATCTAGACCTCGTACACTAGAAACAAATGCGCCGTTATAATGAAGGGAATCGTCCCTTTAGGGTGGAGCCTGGAAACAATGTTTTCGTTATTTATTTTGTAGCTGGGGGAGAGCTTAAAAAGGCTGTCTCAAATAAATTGTCCCCGCGCTCAGTTTGTTAGTCCAGAATATTCGGACAGAAAAAATATCTAGAGTCCGTGTGTCACAGGTGGGGTAGCTTCCTTCCTCATCCGGTTTTAGAGAAGGGGAGCGGGCTCTTCAGATTTTCTGTGGGGGAGGATGACCAGTGTGGTTAGCCTGCAGTGTATCGTTTCGGCTTCGTGCCCTCTTCGTTGCGCACTTTGGTGGGTCTGCAGCGCCGTCTGCTGTCCTTTTCGCGCCGCAGGGAGGTGGCTCGGAGCCTAAGAGAGGGAAGTTGGAAACAGAAACCAGTGAAGAGCATACTAGTATCTTCTTCCGGGTGCCGCCTGGTATTTACTTCCGTACTGCTCTGTGATGGGAAGGCTGTGTCGCGAACAGCTCTTCGGTATTTCTTCTGTGGGCCGAGCCGCATTGTGAGTAGACGTAGCGAATCCCTGTGTTTTCTCTGGGGCGGTTACAGTGATCTGCTGGAACTCTGGTTCTGTCAACTGTTGAGGTTCGCAATGGCGACTGAGTTTTGTTCAGCATAACACAGTAGATTTTTGGCGCGGAGGCGGAAATGTTCGAGCGAAGGAACGATGGGCCGTTAGTATGGATATTTGGTGTCTTGTTGGTCATTCCTCCTGCTCCTAATTTGACTAGATGTCAAGGCGACAGTGAACTTGTGTTTTCATATTTTTGTTAGTAGCAAGTTTCGTTATGGAAAAAAAAATAAAAGGCATTTATATGATGCGGGCCGTAAATTGAAAGTAATAGCATATGCAGAAGAATATGGAAACAGAACAGCTGAGCGGCTCTTCACCAAGACAAAAAAGCATTTGCGACTGGCGGCCTAGTATAGAAGAACTGAATAAGAAATAACGAGGAAGACTAAATGTGCAAATAGAAGATTGAATGCAGAATGGCCAAAAAGAAGATGACGTATTGAAATGGATTCAAGGACAGCATCAAAACGGCATTGGAATCAATACGAAAATGATTCAAATACACGCCCGTAAGCTAGCACAACAGTGGAACTCAACAGAGTAAAAAGTGTGAAGTAGGTTGGTGATAAAGGTTTATGAAGCGTCGCGGACTTATCATGCGAATCAAAACCAAAACATCTCAGAAAATGCCACAAGAGTATGAACAGAAAATATTATCTTTCCATTGCTTTGTTATTCAACATCGAAAGAAAACCAATGTGGAACTAAGGCAGATAGTAAGTATGGACGAAACTCCTCTGACATTTGAAGTGCCGAGTAACAGAGCAGTTGCCATGAAAGGTGCTGGAACTGTAACTTTAAAAACAAGTGGACATGAAAAAAATGCACTACACTGTTGTCGTTTCCTCTGACGGTACTATTCGTTATGGAAAAAAATAAAAGGTATTTATATGATGCGGGCCGTAAATTGAAAGTAATAGCATATGCAGAAGAATATGGAAACAGAACAGCTGAGCGTCATTTCGGCTCTTCACCAAGAGAAAAAAGCATTCGTGACTAGCGGCTTAGTATAGAAGAACTGAATAAGAAAGAACGAGGAAGACTAAATGTGCAAATAGAAGATTGAATGCAAAATGGCCAAAACTAGAAGATGACGTATTGAAATGGATTCAAGGACAGCATCAAAACGGCAAATACACGCTCGTAAGCTAGCGCAACAGTGGAACTTAACAGACTAAAAAGTGTAAAGTATGTTGGTGTTACAGGTTTAAGAAGCGTCATGGACTTAGCATGCGAACCAAAACCAATATAACTCAGAAAATGACACAAGAGTATTAAGAGAAAATATTGTTTTCCATTGTTTTGTTATTCAATATCAAAAGAAAACCAGTGAGGAACTAAGGCAGATAGCAAATAGGGACGAAACTCCTCTGAGACTTAATGTGCCGAGTAACAGAACTGTTGCCATTAAAGGTGCTAAAACTGTAACTTTAAAAACAAGTGGACATGAAAAAAATGCACTACACTGTTGTAATTTCCTCTGACGGTACTAAACTTAATTCAATAATCATTTTCAAGCGCGAAACAGCGTCAAAAACCTGCTGAAATACTGCTGGATATTGTTCTTCACGTACATGACAAGGATTGGATGGACGAGGCTGGTATACAATTATGGATTACCAAAGTGTGGAAGAGAAGGAAAGATGCCGTATTGAAGAAGAGTTCTCTTCTTGTGCTGGATTGGTTTAGCAGTCATTTTAAAACTCCTGTGAAAGATAAACTGAGACGGGGAAAGACAGACTTTGTTGTTATTTCTAGAGGACTTATTTCACAATTGCAACCTCTTGACGTTCCGATAAATAAACCATTTAAAGTGTGTATACGAGAGGAATTGAACAAATGGACCGTGGATGGAACCCAAAATGAATTTACTCCGAAGTGAGTTTTAAAACGACCTACAGTCAAACAGCTGTGTCACTGTATGAAACAATAGTGGCCTAGAGCGAGAGAAGACATTATTGTTAAATTTTCAAGAAAATATGGGGTAATTAACGTTTTCGATGACAGCGAAGACCATCTTACATATGAAAAGGACAGTCATGACAACGAAGAGGAAGAGGAAGAAGAAAGTTCAGATGACGATGGCCAGGGTTTTGTAAACAAAGAACTTTTTAGTCTAGTTTTACAGTCCAATAATAAAATTTTTTAAAAATGTTATTTTTCTTAAAAACTGCTTTAAAATTAAGGAGGCCTTATACTCGGTAGCGTCTTATAGTCCGTAAAATACAGTATATAATATCTTTAGGTCAAATGACGTAGTACTGTTCTTTTTTATTTCGAGCCAGGTCTGGCTGCCGACCGTTGTATCGTTTAGGCGGAGCGCTGTTTGCAGCTAACGAGTTTCGGCCTGTCTCACTTGTCCGTCTTAAGTGCCACGTTATTTCAATGTTCCGCTTCCTCGTCACGTGACGCTTCTGTGCCATCCGTTCCGGGATGGTTGATTTCCCCTCTCTATCTCGAAACAGCTCATATCATAATCTGTTCTTACATGGGATTTTATCAGTGTAATTTGCTATACTATCCTGGCCGTCGTATGTCGTTCATTCACAACTTTAGTGTATTGTAGTCTGCATCTGTCTGGCTTTTCCAATCGTGGGGCAGCGACGGTGCCTCGTCGTGCTGTTGAATTGTTTGGCCACACCTTGCGAGTGGTCGCGTGTTCAGTCGTTTGGGTATGGCAATGCCTTACTGTGTAACTGGCTGATTACCAAGCATTAATTTCCTGGAATTTTGCTTTTAATATCTTTTAAATTGTTTGTTTTAATGAATATCCAGAATTGTTGTAACACGACGTGACAATGCGCCAGGAGCGCTGCTGTCACGTCGTGTGAAGAGCGGTCGGCCAGCGTACGTATGCATGTGATCCAGACTCTCTGGTCACAAAAGTGTTGGCCCGAGCCTGGTGTAGAGGGGTGCGTCGCTCGTCCAGTTGCTGCAGCTTTCTTCCTTCCCGAGTGTCGACGAGCTGTGTCGCTTTCTCTTGATGTTGACAGTAGCCCGTCGGTTTGGTGTCGTTAACTACAGTTTGAGGAAATTCATACAGATCTTCTTATATTTTGGTGTTATTCTTTCTTTCTTTTTTGTGTTGTTGATCTCTTAGGAAAGTTTGAAACTGTAATATCTCAGTGTGTCGCAGATGGAAGATGAGTTTGCCAAATGCTTTCGACCATTCGACACAAAGTCGATTGCTCCAGAGTGTAGAGTTTACTACACGTGTCGCAAGCGTCTGTCCGGATAGGTTGCATGCTTGACAGTTTTTTATTGAGCGGTATGGCCCTGTTTGCAGCCTTGTACCACCTGCTGCAGTCATCTGATGGTACGAAATGCACCGAGACATATTTTCATACGTTGTTCCAACACTGCGGTGAAACTTTTAATTCAATGGTATGGTTAAGTTGCTTGTTCATGAGTCGGTCATATATCTTCTTTGTAGTCTCCAGTCTGAGATTGAGGAAACCATCTGTTTACATAGTTTTTCTGTTGCGTATAGCAAAGTGCATATGCGAACTTTGTGTGGTCCATGAGGACCACTGCAGACTCGTGTCTGTACACACTGAGGTGACAGAAGTCACGGTATAGCGATATGCACATATACCGACGGCGGGAGAGTCGCGTGAACAAGGTATAAAATAGCAGTGCTTTGGCGGAGCTGTCAGTTGTACTCAGGCGATTCATGTGAAAAGGTCTACGACGTGATTATGGCCGCACGACGGGAATTAACGGATTTTGAATGCAGAGTGATAGTTGGAGATAGACGCATAGGACTCACATTTCGGAAATGGTTAGGGAAGTCAATGTTTCGAGAGCCACAGTGGCAAGAGTGTGCCGAGAATACCAAATTTTAGGCATTACATTTCACTACGGACAACACAGTGGCCGACAGCCTCCACCTAACGACCGACAGCAGCGGCAATTACGTACAGTTGTTACTACCAACAGACAGGCAACACTGCGTGAAATAACCTGAGAAATCAGTGTGGGAGGTATGAAGAACGTACCCGTACCAGTGGTCTAGGGGTGTCAGTCGGCCTTTGGCTGTGGAGCGGTGCGGTAGTCCCGGCCGCTCCGTGTCGCGTTTCCGGGTGTGTTGTTGTTTACCGCGCCGCCGCGCTAGTGTTACGTATTGCCGTCACGTTCCTGACACACGATGGCTCTTTCGTATCGGAAAGCCACGATCAAGCTGCAGTTCGACACTACGTACTCTAGACCCAAGGCCCACGAAGTAGAGCGTTTTTTACGCGATGTGGTACATGTTGATCCTAACGAGCTGATCGGTATCCACTTATCTATTGTCTCCAGCGTCGTATATCTTAAGTTCACTGACGACGAAGCATGTGACAAACTACTCAGACGCTCGACGGCAGGTTATCGGTTCTGCCACTCAGACGGAAACGTGGGTGTGGTGACGCTTGAACGTGCTGGATTGGGAATCCAAAATGTGCGCGTGTTTGAGCTCCCTTTTGAAGTTCCAGCGGATTTGGTCACCCTTGCTCTTCGACCCTATGGAACAGTTCTCGGCCACACGGCCGAAAAATGGAAGACCTTCGACACCTACCCTGTCCTTAACGGGGTGCGACAAGTCCGTATTGACCTGCATCGCCATATTCCTTCGTATCTCACGATCGCTGGTTGCAGGGCAATAATTATTTACGACGGTCAGCCGAGAACCTGCTCCGGTTGTGGCCAGACGGGACACATGCGTACCGAATGCCTGCAACGCCGTCTCGTGCAGACACCCTCGACCGACCAGATTCGTCCGTCGACACCGACCTCTCTGCCGATTACGTATGTTGCGGCGGCGAGACGGGAGACGCCAGCTGTATATGACGACCCCACTGTATTGGTGCGAGCCTTGGAAGACCCTGCAGTAGCTTCCACGGAGCCCCAAGCGTCTTTCAGTGCTGATGTTACTGATGTCCTTTCGTCGGACCCCGGCGCACCGTCACAACGGCTCGCCGACGGTGCGATGGAAGTTGAAGCACAGGATGCAGCGTCCTCCGCTTGCCCTACGTCGGAAACAGAGGCGCGGCAGTGTAAGCAGAAATCACCCAAGCGTCATAAGAAGCGGCGCAAGACAACCGACGACGTAGAACAGCCCGAGGCGACACCGCTGGATGACGAGGTGCCTCAACCGCTCCACCGCGCCGACACAGGCGACCCCACCGTCTCACACGGTTCGACGTCTTCTCCCACTACCGCTGGGTCTGGACCACATGGGGATGCGGGAGATCACCGCAGCTCCGACACCGGGGATGCACCCTTGCCTCCGTCTGCCTCTCGAGATCCAGTGGTGTCAACGTCCCTGGGCGACTGGGCGCAGGAGATGGAGTTGCAGGATGCGTTTCTGGACCAAGACGATGCACCGATGCCGATGGCAGCGTCTACGCGGCCGGCGACAGACGCCTAGGGCGGCATGAGCACCTCTCGTCGCTGCCTAGCACTTCGCAAGACCGGCGCTCCACGTCACGACTACTGCCCTCCTGTCATACCATGGTCACCTCCCGAGACTTGGTGGACCAGGCATACCGCCTCGCCACGATCAACGTCAATGGCATTACATCTGATGTCAAGACCCGTATGCTGAAGGATACGTTACGCGCTGCGGATCTGGACGTTGTTTTCCTTCAAGAAGTCCGATCAGGACTCTGCCTCGATGCCTACGGATATGACGCCTACACTATGCCTGCAGATGTGGGCGGCGGAGGTACGGCGATTCTACTGCGGGAAGGGATAATGGCCACTGATGTCTCCTATTTACCGTCGGCCCGGGGGTCGCACTCACGATTGGTACAGTACGTCTGGTGAACTTATATGCTCCTTCAGGCACCGGCAAAAGGAGAGAACGGCGCACCTTTTTTGCCCCGCTCTTCCAGGGCAATACCGACCACTTGGTAGTAGGCGGCGATTTTAAGTGTGTGCTCCGCCCATCCGACCAGGAGCCACACTATACCACCTGCCCGGCACTCCAGGCACTTGTACAGGACTTGGCCTTGTTGGACACCTGGATCATCCAACACGGCGACCGTCGAGCACACACCTACTTTACTAGTCACTCCGCGAGCCGTTTGGATCGAGTCTACGTCACCCGCGGCCTACGATCGGCCGTTGTCGACGCTGAGATGTGGCCGGCAGCGTTCACGGATCACCTCGCATATGTGTGTACTCTCACCCTTCCCCGCCAGCGCGTCCGCCGAAGTAGGGGTCCGTGGCGCCTCAATGTGGCCCTTCTTGATGAGATAAATTGCAGACGCGCAGTCGAGTCCACATGGAGCAATTGCCACCGGCGTTTACCCGCCTACCGTTCTGTACTTCAATGGTGGTTACGGTGTGCAAAACCAGCACTGTGCCGAACATTAGTCAGCTATGGACGCGACCGAGCGCGCTGGTATACTGCGACTACTGATTTTTACTATACTGCGCTCCGCGAACTGGCTGTACAACCGCCGTCGCCAGAGCGACAATCAGCAGTACAACGCGTCAAGGCACAGTTGCTTCGTATCAACGCCGTACGTCTTGCGGGTGTGCGGGTGCGAGCGAGGACGACTGATGATGTCCGTGGTGAACGACCTTCCCTCCACCATATCATTCAAGAACGCCGAAGACGCAAGAGGCAGCTCATTACCGAGGTTGAGACGGAGGATGGGCGACGCGTTGACGCACAAATGGATATCGTCCGAGCGTTCACACAGTCATATAAACTTCTTTACGAGAGAGAGTCCCACATGAATGTAGGGGTCAGGGAAGTCCTATCTGACCTACCAGTCTCTCGGAACCTACAAGATGATGCTACGCTCTTGTCGGCGGTGACTTTGGAAGAACTGCGAGAGGCTCTGTTGCGTGGCTCTCCCAACAAAACGCCTGGCCCTGACGGCCTCCCTCTTGAATTTTACAAGCGGTTCTTTCATCTCATGGGCCCAATGTGGGTCAGGATGTACAGTGAACTCCTGGACGCCGATTTTCAGGTACTATCTGACTTTACTGAGGGTCTCTTGATCCCTGTACCCAAACCCGGCGGAGGCCGTCGCCCTCTTGATTTTCGCCCGTTGACAATGCTAAACACTGACTATAAGCTGTTGACACGCATGCTACGTGAGAGGCTCAAACCTACGGTAATGGCGGCCATTCACACTGATCAAACCTGCCTCGGGGGCGACACTAATGTGTTTACGACTTTAAGCACCTATAGAGACGTGGTGGCGCTCATGCAAACTTGCCGCCTCCAAGGCGCTCTTGTTGCGCTGGACTTCGACCATGCTTTCGACCGCGTTAACCATGGTCTCCTGCGTGCTGTTGTGGAACACTCGGTGTCCCGCGTCTGACGACGTCTGTTGTGCTTCGATTGATCCATGGGGCTGTCACGAGGATTATGATCAACGGCTGTCGGTCCGCCCCCGTCCGTGTCAACAGGTCCGTCCGGCAGGGTTGTCCTCTTTCTGCCATGCTCTTCGCCGTTGCCCTCGAACCAGCTCTTCACGGACTACGGCGACGCTTAGAAGGACTTACCCTCCGTTCCGTAACCTTTCGATGTGGTGCATACGCCGACGATGTGATGTTCTTAGCACGGTCTGGTGACGAAATACACACGGCGTTTTCCTGGCTTCACCAGTATGGGGCGGTGGCAGGCAGTGTGCTCAACCTTCGGAAATCACGCTACATGGAGGTAGGACGAGGAATGCCTGCAGGTCTGGCCGTACCTCTGACAAAGGTCCCGATGCTCAAGTGTTTAGGGATATCACTCCATCGAAAAATACAACGCACGGCGGCCTTTACGTATCGTATGGTCTTACGACGACTCCGTTTAGAGGCTCGTCTCAATAAATTCAGATCATTGAACATTTTGCAACGCGCCCAATACGTCAATGTGTACATGGCTTCTCACCTTAACCATTACGCCCATGTACTGCCGATAACGGACACGATGGCTTCCAGGATACAGGCAGTGTTTGGACAGGTGGTGAACGATGGTGCTGTTTTCAAGATCCGTTTTGTTACGCTTACTTTACCCTTCGACAAAGGCGGTGTTGGACTCACTCACGTCAAGCACAGAGCGCTGGCACTGTATCTCCGTTCCATGAGGCGACTCTGGCTTTCACCAACAGCCAGTCTCCCCGGCCTACTGATTGAAGAAGTGGCCCCACGTACGCTGTACCCACCGGTACCAGTTGGACATTTATCGCCCTCGCTGTCACATATTAGAACGTTTTTCGTAGAGCATAGCTATGTGTTGCGGGTTATATCGGAGACACGGAATCCGACAGCGAAGACTTATTATAGTGCTCTCCAGCACTGGACTCCGGATAACGACATTGTACGGCGCCACCCTACGGTCGACTGGCCACGGGTATGGCGAGCCATCCACGCGCCGTTCCTGTCTACTTTCGTGCGGTCGACGTGGTATGTGGTCGTTAACGAGAAACTTCCAACCCGACAACGGCTGCATGCCATTCACCTAATTGACGACCCTGTGTGCCCCCGTTGCACGACGTTAGACACGGACGAACATAGACTGAACTGTGGCCCCGCGCGTGAGTGCTGGAAACTGATCCGCCAGATCCGGGCTTTCCTGCTCCGCCGCCCCTACGTTTCGATTTTACCCCAAGAACTCTTTCATCCCGACGCTGTCTATTTCCTTATGACCCGGATGAATGCGGTTAATTGGGTACGAGGAATGGCGATACACTACATATACCGCAATGGAGACAAACACGTCCTCGATTTATGGTACTATATGATCGACGAGTTTCTGGTCTTAACGAACAGACAGGATTACCGGAACCTTTTTGCGAACTATTTGGGTTCGTCATTCATGGACCCACCACCCAGCTGCGGTGTGCCGGGTGTGAGAAGACATTAACTTGTAGATGTGATCTTTCCACGATTCCCCTATGGTAACAGAAACAGTCTCTGACTGTGTGCAGCGGCCGCGGGCGCTCCAACGATTGGTGGCTGGTGATGTCCAATGTAATGACGACCGCCCGTTCCTGGTCGCCCGCCTAGCAATGTGACCGCGGCGAGCAAGATGGCCCTGTTTAGTTCACTTTATTGGCAACTTTTTGCGCATGGCTGCCTTGTTTTTTTATGCATTCTCAAAAAAAAATGGATCAGGCGTCGGACTTCGGATCTGAAGATTACAGGTTCGAATCCTGTTAAAAAAAAAAAAAAAAAGGTAGCGTCTTTGATTCACAATCACAACGTATTCTGTCCCGGGTTCGATCCTCGCCACTGCCTAAATTTTGATAAATAATCAGCATTGGCGGCCGAAGACTTCCGGCATAAGAAGTCAGCCTCATTCTGCCAACGGCCTTGTCAAAGGGGGCGGAGGAGCGGATAGAGGTTCAAGGCACTCTCTTGTCCTAGGGGTGGGAAACTGCCCCTAAAGGCGGAAGAATCAGCAATGATCAACGACAGGGGGGTGCAGAAGGCAATGGAAACCACTGCATTAAAGACACGTAACGTGTATCCACAGGGCATGTGGCCTGTAGTTGAAGAAGTGTCATTCATGATGATCTCTCCATTGGCAAAAGATTCCGGAATAGTCCCATATTCGGATCTCCGGGAGGGGACTGCCAAGGGGGAGGTTACCATGAGAAAAAGATTGAATAATCAACGAAAAGATAATGTTCTACGAGTCGGGGCAAGGATTTCTGGTCAGATGAGTGTCGGGTAATATCAACAGCAGCAGAAAATGGTATAACAGGTGTAGGATTCGTTATGAATAGGAAGGTAGGGCAGAGGCTGTGAACAGTTCAGTGACCAGGTTGTTCTAATCAGAATCGACAGCAGACCAACACCGACAACGATAGTTCAGGTATACATGCCGACGTCGCAAGCTGAAGATGAACAGATAGAGAAAGTGTATGAGGATATTGAAAGGGTAATGCAGTATGTACAGGGGGACGAAAATCTAATAGTCATGGGCGACTGGAATGCAGTTGTAGGGGAAGGAGTAGAAGAAAAGGTTGCAGGAGAATATGGGCTTGGGACAAGGAATGAAAGAGGAGAAAGACTAATTGAGTTCTGTAACAAGTTTCAGCTAGTAATAGCGAATACCCTGTTCAAGAATCACAAGAGGAGGAGGTATACTCGGAAAACGCCGGGAGATGCGGGAAGATTACATCATGGTCAGACAGAGATTCCGAAATCAGATACAGGATTGTAAGGCGTACCCAGGAGCAGATATAGATTCAGATCACAATATAGTAGTGATGAAGAGTAGGCTGAAGTTCAAAACATTGGTCAGGAAGAATCAATACGCAAAGAAGTGGGATACGGAAGTTCTAAGGAATGACGAGATTCGTTTGAAGTTCTCTAACGCTATAGATACAGAAATAAGGAATAGCGCAGTAGGCAGCCCAGTTGAAGAGGAATGGACCTCTCTAAAAAGGGCCATCACAGAACTTGGGAAGGAAAACATAGTTCAAAGAAGGTAGCTGCGAAGAAACCATGGGTAACAGAAGAAATACTTCAGTTGATTGATCAAAGGAGGAAGTACAAACATGTTCCGGGAAAATCAGGAATACAGAAATACAAGACGCTGAGGAATGAAATAAATAGGAAGTGCAGGGAAGCTAAGACGAAATGGCTGCAGGAAAAATGCGAAGACATCGAAAAAGATATGATTCTCAGAAGGACAGAGTCAGCAGACAGGAAAGTCAAAACAACCTTTGGTGACATTAAAAGCAACGGTGGTAACATTAAGAGTGCAACGGGAATTCCACAGTTAAATGAAGAGGAGAGAGTGGTTTGGTGTAAAGAATGCATTGAAAGCCGCTATGAGGGGGAAGAGTTGTCCGATGTGATAGAAGAAGAAACAGGAGTCGATTTAGAAGAGATAGGGGATCCAGTATTAGAATCGGAATTTAAAAGAGCTTTGAAGGACTTACGGTCAAATAAGGCAGAAGGGATAGATAACATTCCATCAGAATTTCTAAAATCATTAGGGGAAGTGGCAACAAAACGACTATTCACGTTGGTGTGTAGAATATATGAGTCTGGCGACATACCATCTGACTTTCGGAAAAGCATCATCCACACAATTCCGAAGACGGCAAGAGCTGACAAGTGCGACAATTATCGCACAATCAGCTTAACAGCTCATGCATCGAAGCTGCTTACAAGAATAATATACAGAAGAATGGAAAAGAAAATTGAAAATGCGCTAGGTGACAATAATTTTGGCTTTAGGAAAAGGAAAGGCACGAGAGAGGCAATTCTGACGTTACGGCTAATAATGGAAGGAAGGCCGAAGAAAAATCAAGACACGTTCATAGGATTTGTCGACCTGGAAAAAGCGTTCGACAATATAAAACGGTGCAAGCTGTTCAAGCTTCTGAAAAAAGTAGGGATAAGCTATAGGGAGAGACGGGTCATATACAATATGTACAACAACCAAGAGGGAATAATAAGAGTGGACTATCAAGAACGAAGTGCTCGTATTAAGAAGGGAGTAAGACAAGGCTGTAGCCTTTCGCCCCTACTCTTCAATCTGTACATCGAGGAAGCAACGATGGAAATAAAAGAAAGGTTCAGGAGTGGAATTAAAATACAAGGTGATACGATTCGCTGATGACATTGCTATCCTGAGTGAAAGTGAAGAAGAATTAAATGATCTGCTGAACGGAATGAATAGTCTAATGAGTACACAGTATGGTTTGAGAGTAAATCGGAGAAAGACGAAGGTAATGAGAAGTAGTAGAAATGAGAACAGCGAGAAACTTAACATCAGGATTGATGGTCACGAAGTCAATGAAGTTAAGGAATTCTGCTACCTAGGCAGTGAAATAACTAATGACGGACGGAGCAAGGAGGACATCAAAAGCAGACTCGCTATGGCAAAAAAGGCATTTCTGGCCAAGAGAAGTCTACTAATATCAAATATTGGCCTTAATTTGAGGAAGAAATTTCTGAGGATGTACGTCTGGAGTACAGGATTCTATGGTAGTGAAACATGGACTGAGGGAAAACCGGAACAGAAGAGAATCGAAGCATTTGAGATGTGGTGCTATAGACGAATGTTGAAAATTAGGTGGACTGATGAGGTAAGGAATGAGGAGGTTCTACGCAGAATCGGGGAGGAAAGGAATATGTGGTAAACACTGATAAGGAGAAGGGACAGGATGATAGGACATCTGCTAAGACATGAGGGAATGACTTCCATGGTACTATAGGGAGCTGTAGAGGGCAAAAACTGTAGAGGAAGACAGAGATTGGAATACGTCAAGCAAGTAATTGAGGACGTAGGTTGGAAGTGCTACTCTGAGATGAAGAGGAATTCGTGGCGGGCCGCATCAAACCAGTCAGTAGACTGATGACACAATAAAAAAAAAATACCGTTAGGACAGTGCGGCGAAACGGTGTTAATGGCCTGTGGCAGCAGACTACCGATGTGAGTGCCTTTGCTAACAACACATCACATGCAGCACCTTTCTTGGTATCGTGACCATATCCGTTAGACATTAGGCGACTGAAAAACCGTGGCCTGGTCAGATGAGCCCCGATTTCAGTTGGTAAGAGTTGATGGTAGGGTTCGACTGTGGTGCAGGTCCCACGAAGCCATGGACCAGGTTGTCAACAAGGCACTGTGCAAGCTAGTGGTGGCTCGACTACAGTGTGGGCTGTGTTTACATGGAATGGACTGGGCCCTCTTGTCAACCTGAACCGATCGTTGACTGTAAACGGCTGTGTTTGCCTACTTCATTTCCAGCCATTCGTGGACTTCACGATTCAGGTCCTGATGGGATTCCAGTTTGGTTTTACAGAGAGTGCTCTACTGCATTGGCTCCTTACTTAGCTAGAATTTATCAAGGATCTGTTGCCCAACGTAAAGTACCGAGCTACTGGAAAAAAGCGCAGGTGACGCCTGTATATAAGAAGGGTAGAAGGACGAATCCTCAAAATTACAGACCAATATCCTTAACATCGGTTTGTTGTAGGATTGTCGAACATATTCTCAGTTCGAATATAATGAATTTCCTCGAGACAGAAAAGTTGCTGTCCATTCATCAGCACGGCTTTAGAAAGCATCGCTCCTGCGAAACGCAACTCGCCCTTTTTTCACATGATATCTTACGAACCGTGGATGAAGGGTTTCAGACGGATGCCACATTCCTTGAGTTCGGAAAGAATTTGACTCGGTGCCCCACTGCAGACTCCTAACTAAGGTACGAGCATATGGGATTGGTGCCCAAGTATGTGAGTGGCTCGAAGACTTTTTAAGTAATAGAACCCAGTACGTTGTCCTCGATGGTGAGTGTTCATTGGAGGTGAGGGTATCATCCGGAGTGCCCCAGGGAAGTGTGGTAGGTCCGCTGTTGTTTTCTATCTACATAAATGATCTTTTGGATAGGGTAGATAGCAATGTGCGGCTGTTTCATGATGATGCTGTGGTGTCATCGTTGAGTGACTCTAGGAGGATACAAGATAACTTGGACAGGATTCGTGATTAGTGTAAAGAATGGGAGCTAATTATCAATATAGATAAATGTAAATAAATGCAGATGAATAGGAAAAAGAATCCTGTAATGTTTGAATACTCCATTAGTAGTGTAGCGCTTGACACAGCATGACGATTAAATATTTGGGCCTAACACTGCAGAGCGATATGAAGTGGAACAAGCGTGTAATGGCAGTTGAGGGGAAGGCGGATAGTCGTCTTCGGTTCATTGGTAGAATTTTGGGAAGATGTGGTTCATCTGTAAAGGAGACCGCTTATAAAACACTAATACGACCTATTCTTGAGTACTGCTCGAGCGTTTGGGATACCTATCGGGTCGGATTAAGGGAGGACATAGAAGCAATTCAGAGGCGGGGTGCTGGATTTATTACTGGTAGGTTTGATCATCAAGCGAGTGTCACGGAAATGCTTCAGGAACTCGGGTGGGTGTCTCTAGAAGAAAGGAGGCGTTCTTTTCGTGAACCGCTACTGAGGAAAGTTAGAGAACCAGCATTTGAGGCCGAATGCAGTACAGTTTTACTGCCGCCAACTTATATTTCGCGGAAACACCACAAAGATAAGATAAGAGAGATCAGGGCTTGTACAGAAGCATATAGGCAGTCATTTTTCCCTCGTTCTGTTTGGGAGTAGAACAGGGAGAGAAAATGATAGTTGTGGTACGAGGTACCCTCCGCCACGCACCGTATGGTGGATTGCGGAGTATGTATGTAGATGTAGATCCCAAAACAACGATGTAATTTTTACGGATGACAGTGCGCCAAGTCACCGAACCACAGTTGTTCGCGATTGGTTTGAAGAACATTCTGGACAATTCGAGAGAATGATTTGGCCACGCAGACCTCCAAATCTCAATGCCGTGGAACATTTATGGGACATAATCGAGATGTCAGCCAGTGCACAAATCGTGCACTGGCAACAGTTTCACTATAGAGGCACCCCGGTTCAATATTTCTGCAGGGAACTACCAACGACTTGTTGAGTCCATACGACGTCGAACTGCTGCACTAGGCGGGCATAAGGTGCGACACGAGGTATCCCACGACTTTTGTCGTCTCGGTGTTTGTCGAACCAGGATGTTACGCGTGATTCTGGATGACCTGCGCATAATCCTCCGAATCCGGGAGGGCCCACCGCCTCCGCGGAGGTCAAGCGCCGTGCGGCGGCCACGCCCAAGGTCGCGCTACTGCTGCACGGCCGTCTGCACCCTCCCCCCCTCGGCTCCTCCCCCACCCTCGTGCCGGCCGACGCTTCTTGCTGACCAGCCAGAGTTTTCCACTGCGCCGCTCCACCCACACCCATCTTCGCTTCTCGCCCGTTCCCTGTCCAGTGGGCCACGTCCCGAAGCACCTCGGCGGAACGCCTTGGGAGTTTTTGTCTCGCAGGCAATTAGCGTAATACTGGTGAATCTGCAACACTGAGTAGTCCACACTAAATAACTGCTTCGCTCCGTCTGGTTTGACCCGCTGTCGATTCGTCACGCACAGACGGGTGAGCGGCGGCTATTGTTTGTAAGGGACTTCACCCGGTGCGTTAGCTCGTGTCTGGCGTCAACTCTCTTCTTCCGCCCCGAGCTGAATATACCTTAGAAATACAGTACTGGCAATTAAAATTGCTACACAACAACCGAAATTAAACCGACAGGAAGACGATGCTGTGATATGTAAATCATTAACTTTTCAGAGCTTTCACAAAAGGTTGGCGCCGGTGGCGACACCTACAACGTGCTGACATGAGAAAAGTTTCCAACCGATTTCTCATACAAAATCAGCAGTAGACCGGCGTTGCCTGGTGACACGTTGTTGTGAAGCCTCGTGTAAGGAGGGGAAATGCGTACCATCACGTTTCCGTCTTTGATAAAGGTCGGATTGTAGCCTACCACGATTGCGGTTTATCGTATCGCGACATTGCTGCTCGCGTTGGTCGAGATCTAATGATTGCTAGCAGAATATGGAATCGGTGGGTCCGGGAGGGTAATATGGAACGCCGTGCTGGATCCAACGACATCGTATCACTAGCAGTCGAGATGACAGGCATTTCACCCGCATGGCTGTAACGGATCGTGCAGCCACGTCTCGATCCCTCTGTGAACAGATGGAGACGTTTTCAAGACAACAACCATCTGCACGAACAGTTCGACGGCATTTGCAGCAGCATGGAGTATCAGTTCGGAGACCATGGCTGCGATTACCCTTGATGCTGCATCACAGGCAGGCAGGTGTACTCAACGACGAACCTGTGTGCACGAATGGCAAAATGTCATTTTTCGGATGAATCCAGGTTCTCTTTACAGCATCATGATGGTCGCATCCGTGTTTGGCTACATCGCAGTGAACGCACATTGGAAGCGTGTATTCGTCGTCGCCATACTGGCGTATCACCTGGCGTCATGGTATGGGGTGCCATTGGTTACACGTCTCAGTCACCTCTTGTTCGCATTGACGGCACTTTGAAGAGTGGACGATATATTTCAGATTTGTTACGAACGAGGTTCTGCCCTTCATTCGATCCCTGCGAAGCCTTACATTTCAGTAGGATAATTCACGACCGCATGTCGCATGTCCTGTACGGGCCTTTCTGGATATAGAAAATGTTCGACTGCTGCCCTGGCCAGCACATTCTCCAGATCTCACACCAATTGAAAACGTCTGGTCAATGGTGGCCGAGCGACTGGCTCCTCACAATACGCCAGTCACTGCCCTTCATGAACTGAGGTATCGTGATGAAGCTACCTGTACACGCCATCCAAGCTCTGTTTGACTCAATGCCCAGGCGTATCCAGGCCGTTATTACGGTCAGAGGTGGTTGTTCTGGGTACTGATTTCTCAGGATCTATGCACTCAAATTGCGTGAAAATGTAATCACATGTCGATTGTAGTATAATATATTTGTCCAATGAATACCCGTTTCTCATCTGCATTTCTTCTTGGTGTAGCAGTTTTAAAGGCCAGTAGCGTATTTTTGCCGTTATGTAGCAAGACTGCAGATAAGGTGGTTCGCTACGTACTTGGTTGTTTGTTTTTGATACAGTTGCAAGAAACAGAATTCGGCCCTAAGGCGCAAGGTGGCGGGTAGGATCTGGACAGAGTGGAAAAGGTGGTGGTCGTGTCTGGGACAGGTCGATTTCGTACATTCAAAGAAGTTCAGGGTTTGTATTGGGGCTCTCCAGGTTGAAAGATACGTAAGAAATAGTACTATTTAAGAGGACAGTGTGAATGGGAAGTGAAGGGGCGTTTTACGAGTGTAAATACTTAACAAGCTTCAAATACATTTATTAACAATAATCTGAACACAACAGAGTGCATGAATAAGGTCAAACACACCAACACTCACAAGCAAGCAAAATCTAGTACAACGTAACAAACAGGATAAATATCTGTCCCTCCCAAAACCTTCAGCTTTACAATAGCAGGGAGTGCACAAAACAAGATACTAGCATACCATGAATAATCATGCCAGCTGAAATGGAATGACAAGAGAGAAATTGAATATTAACAAATTAAAAAAACAAAGTCTGCATTGCGAAGTTATTTAATGTCAATGTCGCGTCTCGCCTTTCCGGAGCATCATCGGATTGTGTAAAAACAACTGGATATAAAACACATCCGTCATAGAGTCATAAAGAATGAGCGGTGGATCGTAAGTACACCAGCAGATATAAGAGTAGCCATAGCGGCGCAGCCTAGCACCACGCTTACAAAAGCATAAACGAAGTACTAGCTGTGCACAGCTCATTAGGTTCGTTCCGTTTATCGCTCACTAATTAAAGTACACTGAACCGGGCTGCATCTTTTCGAGTCAGTACAAACTTTAATTTTATTAATGTACTATATGTTGTGGTTGGCAGGAGAGCCAACACCGTGTTACTAGAGGAGGCCGAAATGCACGCGTTTTAGTTCACGCAGGTTGGCGTGAGGTCTGGAACAGGACAAGGAAATTAGAATTTAGAAAAACGGACGTAGCTGATGGAGTACTTAACTTTAATCCATTAATGATAAACGTCGCTCTTGACGGTACATGATTCACAATATCAATAGTAACTGAATATGGCGTCTTGCTAGGTCGTAGCAAATGACGTAGCTGAAGGCTATGCTAAACTATCGTCTCGGCAAATGAGAGCGTATTTTGTCAGTGAGCCATCGCTAGCAAAGTCGGTTGTACAACAGGGGCGAGTGCTAAGAAGTCTCTCTAGACCTGCCGTGTGGCGGCGCTCGGTCTGCAATCACTGATAGTGGCGACTCGCGGGTCCGACGTATACTAACGGACCGCGGACGATTTAAAGGCTACCACCTAGCAAGTGTGGTGTCTGGCGGTGACACCACACTATATACCTAATGTTTTAGTACAGTTAGTCTAATTCTGAAGACGACGCTCATAGTAGCGTCGAAACCAGGTGAATTTTGACTTAATATTTGTGACCGAGGGCTTATTTGTTACAATGTAATTCTGACACGATCACTGAACCTTAGCAGCTATGTTCAAAGTTTTAAATACAGATATCTTGAATAATAATCAATTGGCTGCTTTTGTAAATAATTTATTTAACGACCGGTTTCGTAGGCTAGACGCTACATCTTCAGTTTAAATCTGTTAAATTACAAAAAGCTTTCGCTACAATTGTAGTCGAAATTATAGTACAGCCATTAGCGAGAAGTGTGCAAATAACTTACATGGTGAATCTGAGACTAAAGTTGCAACATGGACAGGACCGAACATTCATTGTCTATCAATAAATAATACAGTTAGCGGATCGTCATGAAAGCGGTTAAAAACTGTAAGTACCATTATGAAATATCCTCGCAGCCTAACGCGACAAAAATACAATTATAGGACGGAACACCCTGACGGAAATAAAAAAATACCAATCCTGAAGCGAAACGGACGACGATAGGCCGAATTTAATTGGCTAATCATTTTATATACAGGTACAATCAATACAGAGTGCCTAAAAATTAATGAAAATGTTGGAATATCACCAACAACCCACTTGGTACTAAAGACAGTATAAAGGAGACAACTATTTGAGAGATTTGCGTGGAAATGACGTACAGTGAATGCAACAGATCGTACTGCATGGAGATGAAGGAGGGAAAGTGGCCAGCTACGGACTGATCGATAAACCGTGTCGGTGGCGGAAATCGGATCTACGCATGCGTGGACCCATACATTCTGCTTAACTGACGATCCGCTAATTGCGTCATTTATTCATAGACAAGTAATGTTCAGTATCGTCCATGTCGCAGCTTCAATGTCACGATTTACCGTGTAAGTAATCTGCTCTGTTTCTCAGTAGTGATTGTAATTGTAATTCGACGACAATTCCAGCGAACGCGTTTTGCAATGTGACAGACTCAACCTGATGATGTGGCTATTAGGTTCCGATACCGGTCGTTAAATAAACTATTTACAAGAGCAATCAAGCGGTTATTATTCTAGATGTGTACTTATGCCTGCGGTGCCCTCATACAAGACAGTGTGTAAATATAGATGACTTACGTTCGACATATAAGTCCTACAGTGGTCTCACAGTTATGGCACTATAATACGAGGAGTGTTTTCTTAAGTAAGAACCGGTTTGAAATTAAAGAAAGACGTGCTAAAATATCTCAATAATTTCATTTTTACATGAAAGCCTGTACCTTAATCTACTTTTCAACATAATTTACGTCAATTTTGAAGCACTTGTCATAACGTTGTACCAGTTTTTGAATACCCTCCTCATAGAAGTCTGCCGCCTGACTTGTTAACCTCTGCATCACCACTGTTTTGACTTCGTCCTCGTCTTGAAGACGCTGACCGCCCAGGTGTTTCTTCAAGTGCAGGAACAGATGGTAGTCACTGGGCGCAAGATCGGGGCTGTACGGAGGATGATCTAGAGTTTCCCATCGAAAAGATGTGATGAGATCTTTGGTCTGATTCGCCACATGCGGGCAGGCATTGTCTTGCAGCAAAACAATGCCTTTTGCTCAACTTGCCACGTCTTTTGTTCTGACTTGAACGGCGCAGATTGTGCAATGTCTTACAGTAAACTGCTGCATTGATTGTCTCATTACGAGGCAGAAATTTCAGAAGCAATACTCGTTTTCTGCCCCAAAAAACTGTGCACATGATTTTCCGGGCAGAAATTGTTTGCTTGAACTTCACTTTTCTTGGCGAATCTGACCCCCATACAGTCCCGATATTGCGCTCAGTGACTACCATCTGTTTCTGCACTTGCAGAAACACCTGGGCGGTCAGCGTCTTCAAGACGATGACGAAGTCAAAACAGTGATGATGCAGTGGTTAACAAGTCAGGCGGCATACTTCTATGAGGAGGGTATTCAAAAACTGGTACAACGTTATGACAAGTGCTTCAGTACTGACGGAAATTATGTAGAAAAGTTATTGAGATAACTTAGCACATCTTTTTTTAATTTCAAAACGGTATTTACTTAAAAAAACACGCCTCGTAACTTGCACAACTTAAACTGAAACCCAGCCAAACAAAGGGGTCTGCATAATAGATGTTTTACACCGAACGCAGCCGGCACAAGCTCTCTAACGCCATTGAGGCTGCACATACACCACTGCTACTTCCAGATAGTACCTTGTCTGGACTGCCTTCCCTGGATCCAGAAACGCCGAGGACTGTCTGTCTGCCCCAACAAGACTCGATAACTCGAGTTCACAAGAAGCCGCCACAGGCCCAACTGCCAAGACTTCACCAGGCTGCCCCCACGGTTCTGCTGCGTGAACTTGCTGCTCTGCCTCATCCAGTTGACTGTGTTCTCAGGTACTCGCTTGCCGTCTTCATACTGCCGCACTTCTGTTGAGGCTCCTCTCCGCCCTTATGATGACAGCAGCCACCCATCCAGACGCCGCCCGATGTGGCCGTGCGGTTCTAGGCGCTACAGTCTGGAACGGAACGACCGCTACGGTCGCAGGCTCGAATCCAGCCTCGGGCATTGTTGTGTGTGCTGTCCTTAGGTTAGTTAGGTTTAAGTAGGTCTAAGTTCTAGGTGACTGATGACCTCCGATGTTAAGTCCCATAGTGCTAAGAGCCATTTGAACCATTTTGAACCCATCCAGACACACAGAACTATTCTCACTGGCAACAATCCTTCATAGCGCCGCACCAACCGTGGCGCGGCGCTACACACGAACTTTTGTCCCACACCGTCCACTACCCCAAGGTGCTGGCTCGGTGCTGATGCCCATTCCTTGTTTCACCACAGAATCGCTTTCCACTTTCAATCTACACCTCTTCTAGACTTGGAGTGGTGCTTCGTTTGCGAATTTTGCTGTCGCGAGCACACCCTGCAGGGATGCAACACCGGCTGTGCTGACAACTGCCAGACGCTGCGGTGTTCCAACTGTGCTGCTGTGAACAAGTGGTTCACAGCACAGGGCAAAAAGTTAATAACAGAGAGACGCGTAATTACCAGTAATATGGCGGAGAGAGGCAGATTAAAAACTGGAGTGGCTATGAGCACTACGGGACTCAACGTCATCAGTCCTCTAGAACCTAGAACTACACTCCTGGAAATGGAAAAAAGAACACACTGACACCGGTGTGTCAGACCCACCATACTTGCTCCGGACACTGTGAGAGGGCTGTACAAGCAATGATCACACGCACGGCACAGCGGACACACCAGGAACCGCGGTGTTCGCCGTCGAATGGCGCTAGCTGCGCAGCGTTTGTGCACCGCCGCCGTCGGTGTCAGCCAGTTTGCCGTGGCATACGGAGCTCCATCGCAGTCTTTAACACTGGTAGCATGCCGCGACAGCGTGGACGTGAACCGTATGTGCAGTTGACGGACTTTGAGCGAGGGCGTATAGTGGGCATGCGGGACGCAGGGTGGACGTACCGCCGAATTGCTCAACACGTGGGGCGTGAGGTCTCCACAGTACATCGATGTTGTCGCCAGTGGTCGGCGGAAGGTGCACGTGCCCGTCGACCTGGGACCGGACCGCAGCGACGCACGGATGCACGCCAAGACCGTAGGATCCTACGCAGTGCCGTAGGGGACCGCTCCGCCACTTCCCAGCAAATTAGGGACACTGTTGCTCCTGGGGTATCGGCGAGGACCATTCGCAACCGTCTCCATGAAGCTGGACTACGGTCCCGCACACCGTTAGGCCGTCTTCCCCTCACGCCCCAACATCGTGCAGCCCGCCTCCAGTGGTGTCGCGACAGGCGTGAATGGAGGGACGTATGGAGACGTGTCGTCTTCAGCGATGAGAGTCGCTTCAGCGTTGGTGCCAATGATGGTCGTATGCGTGTTTGGCGCCGTGCAGGTAAGCGCCACAATCAGGACTGCATACGACCGAGGCACACAGGGCCAACACCCGGCATCATGGTGTGGGGAGCGATCTCCTACACTGGCCGTACACCTCTGATCGTCGAGGGGACACTGAATAGTGCACGATACATCCAAACCGTCATCGAACCCATTGTTCTACCATTCCTAGACCGGCAAGGGAACTTGCTGTTCCAACAGGACAATGCACGTCCGCATGTATCCCGTGCCACCCAACGTGCTCTAGAAGGTGTAAGTCAACTACCCTGGCCAGCAAGATGTCCGGATGTGTCCCCCATTGAGCATGTTTGGGACTGGATGAAGCGTCGTCTCACGCGGTCTGCACGTCCAGCACGAACGCTGGTCCAACTGAGGCGCCAGGTGGAAATGGCATGGCAAGCCGTTCCACAGGACTACATCCAGCATCTCTACGATCGTCTCCATGGGAGAATAGCAGCCTGCATTGCTGCGAAAGGTGGATATATACTGTACTAGTGCCGCCATGTGTATGCTCTGTTGCCTGTGTCTATGTGCCTGTGGTTCTGTCAGTGTGATCATGTGATGTATCTGACGCCAGGAATGTGTCAATAAAGTTTCCCCTTCCTGGGACAATGAATTCACGGTGTTCTTATTTCAATTTCCAGGAGTGTACTTACACCTAACTAACCTAAGGACAGCAGATGCATCCATGCCCGGGACAGGATTCGAACCTGAGACCGTAGTGGTCGCGAAGTTCCAGACTGAAGCGCCTAGAACCGCGCGGGCACACCGACCGGCTAAAAAAATAAATAAATAAATAAAAAACTGGAATGCAACAGAGTCCAGGCCTAGGCCTGTATAGCTCTACCTTGATCTTGATGCAGTACACAAGGGACAGAGGTTCAGAAGTGTTTCTCTGCAGGCAGACACTGGAGATAGTCACGTGGCGTCTCTTCCACGGCTCGTGAATGGTTTTTGTAAGAATGCAGGTCTATGCTGCGCCTTAAGAAGGGCTCCGTTCTGCCCCTTCAATCTGCTCCATTACCAAGCAAACCTTTCCTAAAAGTTTAGAACATGAGTCCTGTGGGTTGCACAAAGAAATTTGAATAATGATCCGACAGCAGAGAAAATAATTGTCAGTGTCAATGAAATTCACCAATAGCCGTGTAACTCAAGACGTTATTTTATTTCAAAATAAAATAAAATTGCATCCTGAGTTAAACGGCTGTTGGTGAGTTTCATTGACACTGACAATTATTTCCTCCACTGTCGTATCATTCCTCAAATTTCTTCAAATTTGAAAGTAAAATAAAATAGCATCTTGAGTTACCCGGCTGTTGGTGAATTTCATTGACACTGACAATCATTTCCTTTGCTGTCGTATCATTGTTCAAATTAGTTTGTGGAACCCATAGAACTCGTTTTCTTAGTTTTTAGAAAAGGTTTCCTTAGTAAAGGACCAGTATCAAGGGGCAGTATGGAGACCTTCAGACGCAGCGTAGACCTGCATTCTTACAAAAACCATTCACGAGCCGTGGAAGAAACGCCACATGACTGTCTACAGCGTCTACCTGCAGAGAAACACTTGTGAATCACTCTCACTTCTATATTGAACCAAGGCAGACAATTTTGAGCCGTCTGCTTATGGCTGTCTTGTATTTTAGCTGTGCCGGCCTAGGCCCTCTAACTTTGTCTCTCTTGCATTTTAGTTTTTAATCTGCCTCTGTCTCCCATGTTACTTGTATCTACACCCCTCTCTATTATTCACTTTTTGCCCTGTGCTATGAATAGCTAACTCACAGTTTCGGCATTTCAGTATGCTATGTTCGGGCCCCATTTGCATATCTCCAAAGAAACGAAATGTCATATACAGCCATGAATCACTGGATGACGTGAGTTCAGTAGTTACATTAGGGCTTCATTCGAAGACTCGATGGCAACAGTTGCCATCAACTCTTCGAATGAAGCCCTAATGTAACTACTGAACTCACGTCATCCAGTGATTCATGGCTGTATATGACATTTCGTTTCTTTGGAGAGGTGCATATGGGGGTTGAAGATGTCGTAATGAAATGCTGAGGCCAGTAGCCTTCAAAATAAAGTAGAATAACATTTCAAGCTACACGGAGATTGGTGAATTCCATTGACATTGACAATTACTTATCCAGCCGATGTTCCCTGTCCATAATGGACCAACAGAGGCAGAGGAAACAGGTAAATAAAGTTTTGAAATGAACGGCGTAAGTGGGGAATCATGTGTTAAATATTTAACAGAGATGTATAAAGGTAAAAAATCATCAGAAAGCGCAGAAAGATAAGAGATCATTTTGCAAGTAAATGATGATGCAATTGTTTCACATGTGGAGACAGAAGAAGCTTTAAGTCTATTAAAAGTAGGAAGTCTCCAGGGACAGGTAGGATCCAATGAATCACTGAAGTATAGATGATATCCACTAACTGAGCAATTAACCAAGTTGTTTAACAATATTGTAACTATTAATAAAATTCCAAACGGATGGAGAACTAGAATTACAATTTTCAAAGGAGATAAGAAAGAACCATCCAACTACAGGGGGATAAACCTGCTGAGTTCAGTTCTTAAACTCATAACAACAATAAAATGAAATAAAACAGAAAGCGTTACAACACTTGCAGAGCTGCAGTATGGTTTTAGATCTGACAGCTCATGCACAGACGCAGTATTCATTCTTGGACAGGTTTTAGAGAAGTACATTGAATGCAACATGCCATCTTATCTTTGTCTCATTCATTTACAGACGGCTTTCGATAGGATTCTGTTTACAGGTATGGTAAACATGCTCTATAGTCGCGGAATTACTTCCAACTCCGTAAAAACAATTGAAGGCGTTTATTCCAACAACTACATCCAGGTGAAAATTGGGTCCAGGTTAACTAGCTGCTTACTAGTGATATTAGACAAGGTGACTCTTTGAGCCTGCTTTTTTTTTAATGTAGTCATCGACGAGATGATGAAGAACGTATTGGCTGGTAGTGGGTACAAAATGGGGGCCGCAGAAATACTAAACACAAAACGCCAATAAGGTTAAATTCCTAGTGAGACACTTATCGTACCCAAAATACAGAGATACGGGAGTTCCTGTGGACAGCATCTTAGGACCAATACTGTTCCTCAAATACATGAATGACTTTCCCAATAGTATTAGCAACGGGAAAAAATTCTGTTTTCTTTTGACAGGAATATTGCAGTCACTGAGAAAACAGAAGAACTCTTTGAAGAGAAAGCAAATGGAACTCTCAATGAAGTTTATCATTAGTCAGTACACAATAAGGTATGCTGTACACGAGGAAATCAAATGCCACGAATTTCAGCTCCTGCCACCAAGGAATAAAATTGCACAATAATTTGTCTAAGAAGGTTAGTAAAACATGTTTAAAAAGATAGTTATGAATTAACTGTTATGCAGCATATTCAATGCAGTGAAGGATTACCTGGCTCACACTGAGTAGGGATATGCTAAAAATGTAACATAAGTTAATGCTTCACACGACTCTCTCGCCTTATAACACTGTTTTCTTTTTTCTGGAACAAGTTGCTTCAAAAGCTCTGTAGTGCATAATAATAACAGCTTGTCCTCTTTCTGACCTAAGCATCACACTAATTATGTAGGGAAGCTGAGTCAGTTTTTCAGGCAAGCAAATGGAAAATTTCGGTACACAAAATGGTAGTCCTGATGAGAGCTGACAGTATGCGCAGGGATTCATTATGAGGTAATGAGTGTACCGCATGCGTGGTGTGCTTGGTAATGAGAAATAAATGTACAGTAGCATTAACGTTTTACAATAATAAATGAGATTTTTGCTGAACAGTTTTGTGAGGATGAAGGATCCAGTCTTCATCCGGCCAACCTGATATGGGTTTCTCGCCGTTTCCCTATATTACTTAAGGCAGATACAAGGGTGGTTCTATAATATAATAAAATGATAATATAATAGGATAGGGAATGAACGATAATAAAATGTTGGAATGTGTGGCTTTTTTAAAATGGACGAATTAAAGAGATTAATTCTTTGGCATGAAGGACAAGCACAATAAGCTAGGCATTGCCTGTAACGGGAAAAGAATCGTTTTAGTTTATATTTATATAAATAAATCGTCTTCATAGTTTTTTATGCGTACCAATTATTAATATTATGTCCAATCGCCGTCTCCTTGACTGTGGCCGTGTTGTTATATTCGGATCTTCGTAAATTTTCCGAAGTACACAGGTGGGCTTCCGTTCTTCTTATTGCATTACTACTTGAAATAATAATAACTGTCACAAATATTCTGTTAATAAAACACTACTATATTTCTGTTCGATGCACATAGAAAATACACACAATGGCGGTCTGCAATTACTCGCTAAAAAATGGCGGTTCTCACTCGTTCACTCACTGAGCGAAAACTTCCTTCCAACCACTCGTACAAGAACAAAAACTGCTCTGTCTTTTAACATCTGAAAGTCAAAAATACCTGACGGTAGGCACAGGCTCTACGCTGGGCTACTACCACCTCATCTTTTCTCTTTGCTTTTAAAGAGGATGAAAACATAAAAGTAAGAAATGCAAAAGGTATATCACAGTTCCTAATATGCCACGCTCAGATACTTACACCATCCTTATCAAACTAGACCTGTTAGTATGTACAGGGTGACAATTATTGAACTATATGTAAAAAAAAGTAGTTGCATACCACCGCGTGCACACACTTTATTCAAGACCTAAACGTCACTACAGATGTTCGATATACTTGCCGTCATTGGCTATGATGTGGCGCATGCGAATACCAAAACTCTGCATGACTCCCTGAAGTGTAGGAATATCGATGCTGACGATGACCTATTGGATTTCTCTTTTCAGCTCAGCATTAGTTTTGGGTTTATTGCTGTACTTATTGCTGAGCACCTTTTCTTTAATACAGCCCCACAACAAGGAGTCGCATGTGTTCAGTTCCGGTGAATTTGGCGGCCAATCGACGCCCATGGCAGTGGCCTCTTGGTACTCCAGAGCCAGAATGCGGCCCCCAAAGTGCTCCTCCAGGACATCAAACTCTCTCCTGCTTCGATGGGGTCAAGCTCCGTCTTGCATGAGCCGCATCTTGTCTAAATCAGGGTCACTTTGGATAATGGGGATGAAATAATCTTCCAAAACATTCACGTACCGTTCCGTATTCACCGTGCCACTAAGGAATATCGCTCCGATTATTCCGTGGCTGGGCATTGCACAACAGTCAGTCACCCGTTGAGGGTGAAGAGATTTCTCGATCGCGAAACGCGGGTTCTCAGTCGCCAAAATGCGCCAAGTTTGCTTGTTGACGAACCCATCCAAATAAAGTGGTCTTCGTCGCTAAACCAAACCATACCACGCATACTAATTCCCATCACGACCCGCAGCCAACTACGCAGTCTGAACGTCCTAAAGCAAACTTTCAGAAGTTATGACGATTTTATTTCACATAATTCAATAATTGTCTCCTTGTGAAAGCCTGCGTAAACGAATTATGTTTTGTGTTTGTTCGTTCTTAATCTTTAACTCCACGATTTGTCTAATATCCCAGTATAAGTGATCCGAGGATGAGTAAAACCACTGTTACTAGATGTTAACAAGGTTTCTCTTGACCGAGATGCTCCGGAGTGTCCTCTTGTTTACAAACGAGTGGCGGCAGACGCCTGCGCATCACGGGCTCCTCAGGAATGTCGGCACATCCATCTCGCAGCCAGGGGTCGACGAACCCTCACGGACTGGATTCTGTCTTCATGTCGAGACTTTATGCGGCTCGTATGTATAAGTAAGCAGACCCTGTAATTAATTAGTCGTCAGGACGCCATCAACATAATGGTAGCGGTCGTCCGACGAGGCATTACGACGAGATTTCTGTCCGTTATGATGATTAAGCACGTGAAACAACAAATGATTATCCCGAATTACCCGGTTTACAGAAGCTGACAGCGCTCTAAAAGAGACGTACTGTTGCCTGCTGAATGCACTTGGAATGTCTGGTGGAACGAAACACGGTGTTTGCTGCTCAGGGACGACAGGAATTACAGTACAGCGACGGCAATAGCATGTCTAGTCAAATGCACTACAACTCACTCGTTTGCGTGTTAAAATGGTTTCTTCTTATTTTTGGAAGAGATACTTTACGTAGAGCAGAACAGAAAAGCAACTACAATCGCTTAGTAGTGGAAAGGGAACGGGAAAAGATGAAGTACCTGTAAGACTACAAACATTACACGAAAGAACTTGCTTCGCTTCTACCGGCAGTTTATCACATAATGGTATCCAAAATTAAAGCAACAAACTGCTATTTCCCCGTCCTGTGTCTGATTCACGGTATAATCATACAAACTGTCAACAGATATCGTTACGATCGTATTCTGCACGGAAGATGGCATTCCGATCAACGGACAACCAAGCCAGCAATGACGTCAGGACACCTGTTAAGCGGGGTAGTGTTTCCAGGGTAGTCCCACATCCACAATCGCTGTGTTTACAGAGACAGACGGTGCAATATGGCACAGAGAAGATTCTTATAGACTTTCTGCTGTGGAGGGCCATACGAAGAATGGAAGCAGGAGAGCAGTAAAGCCCCTATGGCTTAATATGAATCGTTCTGTTGTTCGTCGGATAAGACGACTATTTATAGAGACCGAAACAGCAGCCCAAAGACCAGGGCAGAGCCGACCACGTGTGACACCAGAAAGAGCGGACCGTTATTTGACTGTAAGGGCACGACGGTACCGGCTTAATACTGCACTACAACTGGCATCTGGTCTCCAGCATTCCCTGGACCTGTTGTACAGAGGCAAACGGTGTGCTGAAAGTTTCAGCAGGTTGGTCTTTATTGTTGGAGATCTGCTGTCTGTTTACCTTGAAACCTCCTCGTCTCCTCTATACCTCTTTTGTTACGCAACCTTCCCTTCTACAACAACCTATGAAACCTTCCCTTAGGATTTCTCTGTTGCTTAATAATAACAAATGAAATCTTCCCTTTGAAATTAATTCTCTTTCTCAATAATAATAAGTACAATCTTCGCATACAAATTTAAATGCTGCTTATTAAAAGTGATTTGCTGATTATTTCGACCTAACATAGAATGTGTCGTCGTCGTGGTCATCAGCCGTTACCTGCAATAACCCAAAACTGTTCCTTACCATTTTTACTGTTACTGGATCGCCATCTGACTGTTACATCGAACTGCGACATGAATATACATAGTTTGTTTTACTGTACTCTATTAGTCGTTGGTGGGCTGTCATAATAAGTGGCTGTATTTATTACCAAAGCTGACGTTGCTCTTTAATTAATTTGACTGAAGTTACGTAATTCAAAGTTAAACTTTTTCTTGACAACAGTAAAATTTTGCAAAGTTTTACGTTGACGATTTTTGGGATGGATTATAATCAGTAATGCAATATTGCTGGCAAATATTAATTATATTCTGAAAACGATTCTTCAAATATTTACTGTTGGTAATGAAATGATTTTACAAACTTCCAAATGGGACTTACTTTTTACAATAATCTTACAACTAGCATTGCGCAAACATACCTTCAGTAGTATTGAGCTCATAATATTAGTTCCTTTTATGATAATAGTTGTACATCCGTTTATAATCTCTTGTAAATCATAGCTGGTGGCTGGCAGACACACCCCTCCTCTCAACGTCTCGCTTCAGACCTGCTACCGACTCGCTTCACATCTCCCATACTACTGACTTCCTGTGCACGCTTAAGTGCGGTCTCTCCCGCCAACAATGCTTCCTGGAGCAGACAATCCCTGCTATCATTACAAAATGTATCAATGCGCGGTCTTTCCCGCTCTTTTCTTAAAATGTATCCATACGCGGTCTCTCCCGCCCTTTTTAAAATTATGTCAATGTGCGGTCTCTCCCGCCAACAATACTTTGGTGCAGACATTTCCTGCTACCACCATTATTTCCAAAATGACAAATATTAATTGCTCCTATTTAATTCTATTAATAAAATCTAAACATCTTTCATAAATTGTGATTTGGCAATAGACAATAGAAATATACACGTCTTACAACCTCTGGCGTGTCTTCACAGAAGGGAACGTCTAGAGTGAAGCCGTCAACATGCCACCTGGACAGTCGAACGGTGATCCAATGTTCTTTTCACAGATGAATCCCGATTTGGTATGGAGAGTGATTCTTGGTGTATTCCGATCTAGAGGGTACGTGGAACACGATTTCTGGACCAAAATATTGTGGAAAGAGACTAATATCGAGGAGGATCTCTAATGGTGTGGCCAGGGATTATGTTGACCAGTCGAACACCTCTTCATGAAATTGTACTGATGAGTCAGTAAGAGGAGGTACCGTGAGGAGATCTTCGAATCACATGCGCGGTTGTTGCGAGGTGCTCTGGGCCCAGACTTCGTACTGATGGACGATAATGCTCGACCTCATAGAGCACCAGTGATTGATGGTTTTTTTTTTTTTTTTTTTTTTTTTTTTTTTTTTTTTTTTTTTTTTTTTTTTTTGGGAATGGAAGATATAGCACGCATGGCGTGGCCTCCTCTCTCTCCCGATTTGAATGCCATAGAGCACGTCAGGGATTCACTAGAGACACAGGTTGTATCACGTCAGTATCCACCAAGCACTTTCCAAGACTTGTGAGCAACTCTGCAGGAAAAATGGGCGCTATTGTCCCATCATGACAATGATTATATTATTCACAGTATGGCCCGTCGTTGACAGGCGTGTATTGGTGCCAGAGGTGGTCACACCCCGTACTGAGCTCATTAATCAGCTGTCAGAACATGTGTGCAAATCCGTTAAGTTAGGAAGAAAAACGAACATATTTATCTACCGTAATGGATGTTGCAGTTGGTCACTTCTCTATTCTTTACGTTGTTTCTACTTTAATATCACGTTGTTTATGCTATTTTGTGGCAAAATTACCGCAACCTTGCAAAATTTCCGTTTGTTGCTTTCATTTTGGACACCAGTCTACATCGTTGGAGCAACGAAGGGTACCCAGCGACTGGAATAAAGCGGGATCATTTCAGTTTTTAACAAGGGTCTTAGCACAGATGCACACAGTTATACACCGTTGACGTCAGTCTGTTGTAGAATTATTGAACATGTTTTATACTCTAGAATTATGTCTTATATAGAGAACGAAAATATACTGTATAGAAATCACATGGATTCGGCAAACACAGATCTTGTGAAACTCTGTTCCTCCATGAGATCTATAGCTCAGCTTGATACCGTGTGCGTTAGATCTCATCCCGCACTGCCGTTTAGAGAGCGAAAAAATACGAGCTTACAGAATATCAGACCAGATTTGCGACTGGATTGAAGACTTCCTTGTTTGAACATTTGTAGGTGTTGGATGTACATCTTACTGATTCTACTCTGTCTCTCAGTGCTCATTACGAATCACTGCGCACAATACAACACTATAACTAAATCCTCTGCCATCTGTCGATGAACTACGGTCTGTTGCTTCCATTTTGGGTACCGCAACTTCACATTTGCTTGCCAGGACAGCTGAGTTAGCATATCTCCATAATGAGTGAAATATTGCGGTCAGAAATAGGGTGAGGTGTCGATATTAATGATCCCAGAAAATAAAAAAATAAAATAAAACTGGCGAAGTGGGAGTACGACTGGAGCTCTGAGTGTTCCACAAAAACTTAATAATGAGTATCGATAGTTCATCCATCCCAGGAATCGAGAATTACGACTATTTTTGCTAGCTGTCGATATCGATAATCACAAGACATCGATCCCAGGCAATTTTCTTTTTCGTGTGATGTAATCACAAATTATTAATTTTCGGATTTTTTCCTTCACTTGTACGGTGAAACCTCGTTTCTTGCCAAATTTCATGATTCTAGGTCAACGGAAAGTACTCCCTACTGTAGGTTTTGGTGAATGTATTAAAAAATATGTGACATAAATGGCCTTATCTTTTGACTGCATTGACGTAGAAGATTCAAGTTTTTACACCTCCAAGGGATCGTAGGCCTTGGTAAGTGACAAGTTTGAATTGGATACGTATACTTGTTCCTGAGAAAAAAGCGTCTTAACAGTCAGACAGACGGACGCCTAACAAAGTGGTCCTATAAGAGCTCCTTTTACCGACTGAGGAATGGAACCGTAAAAACATGAGTCATCTACTGCGTTAAGGCCTTCTAGGCACCACATTCCAACTCAGTTCTCAATTCTTTGCTGTTATTTACTTTTCTTCCAGTATGCCTTCATTGTTTCTCGAAGTTTCTTTTTCGTATCTTCAGACCACTCTGCGCCGGTTTTATTTCCCTCCTGCCTTGGAATTCTTCGAGTTTTACAACTTTGTCTCTAAAAATCTCTCTTCAATACATTTCTTTCCGTGTCTCTCATGAAACCAGGTGGTTGTTAATTTCTTTGCCTTAAGATATCTGACATCATGAATCCAGGTGGTTGTTAATTTCTTTTCCTTAAGATATCTGACAGTCTGCTTGTTCATTCTGTCGTCAACCATTCACTAGGTACGTCCAAAAAGTAATACTCTACTCTTCCTTATTGTTTCTGATATATTTCTCTGTCCTGATATATTTTGTCATTACTTCTTAATATCCAAAATACTGTATTTTCTGAGGGACTAATATTTTATATGCAGTGCTTCTTTCTAATATTTGTGATTTATCAAGCTTATAATTTAACACTAGACATTCGGTATAATACAGGCAGTTGCAATACTGCGTTGTACTGATTTTTAAAGTTTTTTTTAGATAAGCACTTTTTGCTGTGGGTACTCTCGGTTATAACATACACTTTTTCCTACTTGTGTAAAATTTCCTCTAAAGCTCAGTTTTATAAATAATTTTCTTGAATGAGCTTCCCCAAACATTAAAAACATTTTACCTTTCCTTTTTGCCCCATATCTGTTATTGAATGTTTTGGAACAATTTTTATTTTTTCTGCAGATATTCTTAAGCCCGTCGTTTTGGTTTTCTCCTCCAGAAGATTGTGTTGCACTGCTACATACGCCAGGCTTTCTGAAAGCATTACAAAATTATGCACTTTATTACAACACCTTTCTTCTTTCTTCCTAGAACGATATTTTGAATTTTTTTTAAAGTTTTTCTTTCCAGATTGTTATTAGTGTTATTATTATTGATATTAGTGTTATTATCTGTACTACATTTTACACTAACACACTACTGTTTTTTTTATCTATCCTTCACTATATCTCATAGTGCTTTAACTGAACTCATGTTGCACTTTAACTGAACTCATGTTCCAGTTCATTTGAGTTTATGCAGATATTAATTTGTCTCTGCATAGCATACACACAACAAAAAACACAAACACACACACACACACACTACCTTAGCGTGTTACGCAGGAATGATTAGCAATTGAACCATGTCGGCACCCGAGGTCAGGGTCAACATCGATATCGCGGCGGAACATCACCTACCGATTAAATGTGGCTATGACTCTCATTGTCGCTATAAACAAAAAGTAATGGACCAGTGTATCTTGAGCAGACGTGCAGGATGCCCCGCCGATGTTTGGGCGACCCGTACCGTCAAGTCAGGGAGTTTGAAAGAGGGTGCATTATTCGCATCAGAGAATGTGCTGCATCAGCCCGGGATACTGTTTCTCTTTTGGGACGAAGCGTTTCGGCAGCACAACGGGTGTGTGCAGAATGGTTCACGGAAGGCCGTAAAACACGACGAGATGGATCAGGTCGCAATCCCCTCCTAGAAGATCGACACCTCATCCACATGACATTGTAGGACGTATGTGCCATCTCCTCGGACATAGTGCGACAGTGGAACAGTGTACACATCGTACACTGTCAGGAGAGACACTTCGTCGCCGTTTATTACGGCATGGGTTACGTGCGCGCCTTCCACTTTTCCGCCTACCTTTGATAAATGTACAGAAACATACTAGACGAAAGTGGTGTATGGAACGGCATCACTGGAGATAAGAATAGCATCAAATAATGTTTTCGAACGAATCCAGGTTCTCTTTGTTTGAAAACGATGGCAGTGACCCTATTGGCAGAAGTCACACAGCATCAACTGAAGGCCTTCTGGTGTGGGGTGCTGTTGAGTACAACCACAATTCACAGTTGGCGCATGTCCAGGGCACCCTAACCTTTGTGACCCACATGAATGACATTGTGCGTCCCGTAGCCGTAACTTTTTTTACAAAACACCCCAGACGCCATTTTTCAGCAAGACATTGCACTACTACATGTAGCTGCACGAACACGTGACACGTGCCTTCTTGGTGTTACAGGACGTCAGACTATTATTGTCCTGGCCCTCCAGATCACCAGACTTGTCGCCAATGGAAAACGTGCGGGATGTGGTAAAGCGACGGGTGCAGAGCGGTGCCCCAATATCAACCACCGCAGATGACTTTTCGGACCAGGTGACTGCAGTATGGATGGCTTCAGGACGTCATTTGCGCCTTATACGCGTCGATGCCAATACGCGTGGAACAAGTTATCAGGGTCGATGGTGGACCCTGTGTCTACTAGGCAACAGGACAATACTGAACTGAGGTGACTGAAATGCTAATCATTGCTACAGAACATACTGGTATACATGTCCTGTGAATATGAAAGTCCTGTCTCCAGTCGCTCAAGGTGTTCTGTTTTTCCTGAACATGAATGTACGCAGGGTCTCTCTCCTAAGAGTCGTCAGACGCATTTTTATGGTGTTTCAGCAGGTATTTTCAATTTCGTTCCTGCCTTCTGTAGCTGTAGTCAGCCCAAACAAGTACTGCTCGTCAGGTACTTCATGCTACGTCCAGTGTCAACGGAATGCGTCGGTGTGTTTCCAAAAATCATTTTTAAAGCGGAATATTAAGTGCCCATTGGATAGAGCGATCCCAGATCAGTCTAGTGCGATATTCGTTTTATCGACACGTATTAACTGGTACCACAAAACTCTAAGAGTAACTAGGACTCCAGTAGGCACAGTATTCCAATGACCCGCGCTAACTGCCACTGCGAAGATTGCAGCCCTACTGAGTCGCTGTTGTATTGCTGTTTATCCTTCGCGTTCTTTTGTCCCTGTCAATACAAATCGATACAACCGACATCGGACTAGACTCATCTGAGACCGCTCTATCGAATGAACGCATAAAAGTCCGATTTAAAAACAGTTTTGTTTATAATGGGAAACAAACCGACGCTTTCTGCGGACACTGAGTATCGTATGAAAGACGTGACGAGCAGTAACTGCTTGGGCCGAATCTAGCTACACTACGGGTAAACGAAATTTGCAAGTATCTGCCGCAACACCAGAGAAAATACCCTGACGACTCCACCACCACACACCGTAATGTTGTTTACGGAGTGTAGATGTAGGGTCGATTAAAAGAAGCACAAACCATAAGTCAGTAAGATGCATGATGGGGGAGGGGGGGAAGGGGGAGGGGAAGAAAGAAAATGCTATTAGTATATTTTTAGAATGCAGGAGATAGATTGAGAGTGGAAGAAGTGAAATGGGGATCCGGCAAGAAGCTGGTTATTACTGTCAGGTGATGTGAGGCCGCTCATTACCTCCGCGTCCAGGCTGACCGGGGAGGCAGAGCGAATCCTCCTCCACACGGGCTGACCACAAACCGCGGCACGCGCTGTCACGACCTGAGCGCGCCTGCTCGCGAAAAGAGGGGCCGTGGGAAGGCGCGAGCTGCTGCCGCGGCTAACCCACACGCTGGCAGCGGGGCTCCGCCGAACACTTTGCTATACATCAACGCGTCTCGCACGGCCCGCGTTCCTGTCTCGTTCTATGCGGAAGAAAATTCAATTACGTGCTTTGCAGAGGCCCACCGGGGCGTAACAAAAGGCGGTGTTTTCGTGCCGGGTCTGCCTCAGTGAGAGTGACGTCAAATCTTCGGTCGCTCACCCCCTCGTGCACCTACAGTCGAACGACGTGCGCCCATGCTTCCTATTTAAACTTTTTTCCTCGCCGGACTTCGGTTATTTAACGCCTGTTTAGCCAGATATCTGTTTTTGCAGCTACACTCGGTGAAATGCACAGTATTTTTGTGGCAGACGTCAGTTACCACATGTCGATTACGATTCATTCAGTCAAAGTGCTGCCGTGGCAAATTAAAGATGTATGTCGGATCGGGACTCGAACACTGAACTGTGTTTTTCTTGGGAGGTGCTGTTACCCTCAGCACGTACAAGTCGTGTCTGCTATAGCTCAGTCAGAAACGGCATTATACACGAAAGACAAGAGTGAAGCTTTAAAAAATGGCCGTTTTTGTAAATTTCTTAACTCTGACTAGTTCAAATACGGGATGCAGCTTTCGCTATAGCTAACAGACGGAGCTACTGTTCTTCCTATCATGAGCAGGTAATGCGTCTCTATTGGTAAATACCGCCACGTGCAATGTCTGTGTATAATGATATTTGACTCAATGATTTATCTAAGATGCGTAATGGAATCTGACTGTAAGAGTTCAGGACGACTGATCAGGGAATGAATTTTATTGATAATTCAAAAAGACATTTCTCAAGCAGGATTAATCACAGGTGGTAGAAAGTACGTAGGCGAAAGGACTAGCGAATGATTCTCCATGAAAAAAGTCTTTTATTTACACAAGATATACCCTCCACAAGTTTAGCTATCATTTAACAAACAAAAAAGATACATTTCCTTATGGGAGAGACTTCTTAACAAAATTCATGGATATCATTCTGTCTCCAAAGAACCGTACCATTGGAAAGATGGGACTCAGTTTCTCTTGTAAATCCATTATAAACCCAAGCACATGCTACAACAGTGGAAGGAAGGCACTGACAGGTAACTTTGCAAATAATTTCTACGAATTGGGAGCGGTGACCATCGGAAAGGCGAAATTTATTTAATGAAATTACTGTACGGATTACCCACATTACGGAACACAGCGACTACCAGGATTCTAAAGTAAAATGTTTTATCTTAAATGCGTTCGAGAGTGGAATTTGTAGTCACCACAGCGTTATACCGCGTCTTACTGTTCCGAAAACTTTCTAAAGCATTCCAGACGCTGTACTCCAGTGCAGCCTCTCTGAGATGGGTTGGCCGTCAGCTAATCATCACGAAAAATGACCCCGCGGTGCCAACCCCTTCGCCCAATAGGCCTGATGATAAAAATGCCAGCGCCAGTTTCTCAACATCTACCTGTTTACCGAACAAGATATCGGCAGAAAATTCCACACTTTGGTCATTGGTCTGAATAACAAATTGGATCGGTGGGACAGTCTGTTGTCTCGCGCCCGCTAATGCTACGAGCCATCTTTGAAAGCTAAAAATTCAACGGACGTCCCACATTTCTATTACGAGAACCGAGAAAGCTACAGTGATTCTACGATCGCACATGTGCTCCAAATTAACCACACAGTCATGCATTCTATCGCTTGCGCCTTTGTCCCGCGTTTTGCGCAGGGTTGGCGTGGTTAAGTCGGATTGGGTACGTTAATGTAAAGGAGTGGTCGGATGCCGTTCCTGCCGCCACCCCGTAGCCCCCTGGGATGGAATCAGAGTACCCCATGTGTCTGCGTGTAAATCATGGAAAAGTGCGGATGTGTTGCAAATGTCTGTGAGTCGTGTAACTGAGGCGGGACGTGGGGACCAGCCCGGCATTCACCTAGAGGATGTGGAAAACCGCCTAAAAACCACATCCAGGCTGGCCGGCACACAGGCGGCCGGATTCGATCCGGGGCCGGCGCGCCTACCTGAGTCCAGGAAGCAGCACATTAGCGCTCTCGGCTAACCTGGCGGGTTACCACACAGTCATACATCTGAGAACTAAATATCACTATGTTCTGAGCTAGGGTAACAAAGAGATTGATACGAGATTCGAGATAAAAGGAAGTAAAATCACACAATCCTGACCAAGTATTGATTATACACGGTCAATTAATATGACCACCGACGTATGTTAGACGTCAACGTGCAGTAACCATTCATAGACGGCAGGTGGCAGCACTATCAGTGGTTGTGTATAAAAAGCGTGTTGAGGGGATGTGGAAAACTGTGCGGTCGCGGTCGCTGTCGCAATGCGGAAACAGAGCTATTTGTCTGACGTCCAAAAGGCCATGATAATTGGCTTTCGGGTCAAGGATGGAAACATTTTAGAATTCTAAGTCTGTAAATTGTTCGATTGATGTGGTTAAGATATACCATGCGTGGCAAAATAGCGCTATCCGAAACCAAGGCGGAGGCAACTATGGTGCATAATAGGCCATAGATGACAGGGGTGAACGACAGCTGCGGAGCTGCATACAGGCGAACAGACGTGCAACTGTTGAGCAACTGACTACCCTGATCCAGTGGGGCTACCAACAATGGTTCCTCAACGACTGTTCAGCTAACGTTGCTGTGTATAGGCGGCAAGCGCCTGATTCTCTGCGTTTCATCGGCGAGGAAGGCTGTAATTTGCACGCCAAAAAATGGCTCTAAGCACTATGAGACTTACCATCTGAGGTCATCAGTCCCCTAGACTGAGAACTACTTAAACCCAACTAACCTAAGGACATCACACACATCCATGCCCAAGCCAGGATTCGAACCTGCGACCGTAGCAGCCGCGTGGTTCCGAACTGAAGCGCCTAGAAGCCGCTCGGCCACAGCGGCCGGCTGCATGCCGATACCACGCTGGAAGTCCAGTGAGTGGCTACAGGTGGCCTCTTCAGATGAATCTCGTTTTATGTTCCGTCCGACAGATGGTCGTTCTTGTGCACGTCTGAAAGCAATCACTTTACGAAAATCCTCGGAAGTATCCAGGCCGGAGGAAGGACAGTTATGGCCTGCAGAAAGTCTTCGTGGCATCTCCTGGACGATCTCGTCATTCTGGAAGACACAGTGGATCAACACAAGTATGCATGCACCCTTGGGGACACCTCCGCCACTACATGCAATTTGCTTTTGCCATCGGCTCTGTGGCATCTACCAGCAGGACAGTGCAACGTGTCACGCAGCTCGCAGTGCACGTGCGCGGTTCGAAGAGCACCAGGATGTCTTTTACCGTACTCTTCTGTCCACCAGCCTCCTCGAATTTAAACTCAACCGTGGGACCATCTGGATCAGGGGGTTTGCGACATGGTTCATCAACCGTGAAACCTAGCGCAGCTGACCACGGCAATGGAATCGGCACGCTTCAGAGCCGCGCCGACCTTCTTCCTGCAGATCTTGCGGCGACCCGAGACGCTAAATGTGGTTCTTCAGCATTTTGACAGGTGGTCACATTAATTTGCCTGGACAGTGTAGGAAAAGCAAATAGCACAAAATGAATCTGCTGGAGTAGGTGAAATCAAGGTAATCATTAGAAGTAACGCTTTCATGAAATGTGGCTGAGACACACATCATTACGGTTCAACAGCACCTGATAACAACGACTCATGAGGTTTGAAGATCTCCTCACAATACCTTACAGCAATTAAACTTTGCCGATTCACCTGTTAAGTTTCCTGAAGAGGTGTTGGAGTGGTCAACATAGGCCCTGCCCATACCATTATGGATCGGTCTCCATATCGGTCTCTGTCTACAGTGTTTGGGTTCCTAAATTGTGTTACACGTTCCCTCCAGATGCGAATCCGTCGAGTATCACTCTCCAGACCAAGTTGGGACTCACCTGTGAAAAGAACATTGTCCCGGCGTTCGACCGTCTAGGTGGCATGTTGGCGACTCCACTCTACATGTTCCCTTCTGTGAAGATGCATAATCATAGATACACATGTAGCTGGTTTCTAACAAGGCCACTCTGCTGAAGCCTTCTGTACACCGTGTGCCTCGATGTAATACATCCAGTGGACGCTGCGAGATCAGACGCCAGTTGCCGTGTAATACTGAGGCGGTACCGTCATGTCCTTACAGCCAAATAACAGTTCTCTCTTATGATGTGTAAGTAGGCTGTTTAGGTTTTCTTATTGGTAACGCCACGTAGCGCTCTGAATGAAAAATCACTGGCTGTGCTGTGTGCTGTCTGTGGCTAGTTTGCATTGTTGTCTGCCATTGTAGTGTTGGGCAGTTGGCTGTTAACAGCACGTAGTGTTGCGCAGTTGGAGGTGAGCCATCAGCAGTGGTGGATGTGGGGAGAGAGATGGCAGAGTTTTGAAATTTGTAAGACTGGATTTCATGAACTGATTTATATATATACACTCCTGGATATGGAAAAAAGAACACATTGACACCGGTGTGTCAGACCCACCATACTTGCTCCGGACACTGCGAGAGGGCTGTACAAGCAATGATCACACGCACGGCACAGCGGACACACCAGGAACCGCGGTGTTGGCCGTCGAATGGCGCTAGCTGCGCAGCATTTGTGCACCGCCGCCGTCAGTGTCAGCCAGTTTGCCGTGGCATACGGAGCTCCATCGCAGTCTTTAACACTGGTAGCATGCCGCGACAGCGTGGACGTGAACCGTATGTGCAGTTGACGGACTTTGAGCGAGAGCGTATAGTGGGCATGCGGGAGGCCGGGTGGACGTACCGCCGAATTGCTCAACACGTGGGGCGTGAGGTCTCCACAGTACATCGATGTTGTCGCCAGTGGTCGGCGGAAGGTGCACATGCCCGTCGACCTGGGACCGGACCGCAGCGACGCACGGATGCACGCCAAGACCGTAGGATCCTACCCAGTGCCGTAGGGGACCGCACCGCCACTTCCCAGCAAATTAGGGACTCTGTTGCTCCTGGGGTATCGGCGAGGACCATTCGCAACCGTCTCCATGAATCTAGGCTACGGTCCCGCACACCGTTAGGCCGTCTTCCGCTCACGCCCCAACATCGTGCAGCCCGCCTCCAGTGGTGTCGCGACAGGCGTGAATGGAGGGACGAATGGAGACGTGTCGTCTTCAGCCATAAGAGTCGCTTCTGCCTTGGTGCCAATGATGGTCGTATGCGTGTTTGGTGCCGTGCAGGTGAGCGCCACAATCAGGACTGCATACGACCGAGGCTCACAGGGCCAACACCCTGCATCATGGTGTGGGGAGCGATCTCCTACACTGGCCGTACACCTCTGGTGATCGTCGAGGGGACACTGAATAGTGCACGGTACATCCAAACCGTCATCGAACCCATAGTTCTACCATTCCTAGACCGGCCAGGGAACTTGCTGTTCCAACAGGACAATGCATGTCCGCATGTATCCCGTGCCACCCAACGTGCTCTAGAAGGTGTAAGTCAACTACCCTGGCCAGCAAGATCTCCGGATCTGTCCCCCATTGAGCATGTTTGGAACTGGATGAAGCGTCGTCTCACGCGGTCTGCACGTCCAGCACGAACGCTGGTCCAACTGAGGCGCCAGATGGAAATGGCATGGCAAGCCGTTCCACAGTACTACATCGAGCATCTCTACGATCGTCTCCATGGGAGAAAGATGGATATACACTGTACTAGTGCCGACATTGTGCATGCTCTGTTGCCTGTGTCTATGTGCCTGTGGTTCTGTCAGTGTGATCATGTGATGTATCTGACCCCAGGAATGTGTCAATAAAGTTTCCCCTTCCTGGGACAATGAATTCACGGTGTTCTTATTTCAATTTCCAGGAGTGTATATAATTATGAGTATTAAGGTAAATACATTGTTCTCTACCAAAATCTTTCAGTTGCTAACTATGCCTATCAGTAGTTAGAGCCCTCAGTAGTTGGAATCTTCTATTTAGCTGGCAGTAGTGGCGCTCGCTGTATTGCAGTAGTTCGAGAAGCGAAGATTGTTGGTGAGGTAAGTGATTTGTGAAAGGTATAGGTTAATGTTAGTCAGGGCCATTCTTTTGTAGGGATCTTTGAAAGTCAGATTGCGTTGCGCTAAAAATATTGTGTGTCAGTTTAAGCACAGTCATATATAAATTTTCCTAAGGGGACGTTTCAGATGTTACACGTGGTCGGACCTATACTGGACTTCAGCATACAGTTTCGGTCTCTATAAACCGACCCAGATCAAACGATTCAAGTGCGTGAAGCAGCGGAGCCGTGCCATTTTTAGCCAAAACCTATTTAACAAAAATGACTGTGTTGCAGGTACGTTGTCATGATGGAAGAACCAATCTCCTGTCTGCACGAATCAGGTATTTTTGGCGAAACATGTTGCGCAATCTTCTTAAAACTTCCAAATAATAGGCTTGATTAAATTAAACAACGAGTTTACTATTACCAGTCACTGTTTATTTATCTCCACAATGCGTTTCAAAGGCTTAAACCTCCGCCATCGGTTGGATTTACAGTTGTTAGTATGACATTTGTGTGTGTGTTGCGTTAAGATTTTTTGGAGGAACTTAATGGCACTAACTAGTGGAGAAACAAAACACTATTTCAGAACATAGTTTTGGGTTCCTTTTGACAAAAAATCAAACGTATATCAAACGTTAAACATAAAATAAGTAAAATATAGTACCTCCAGTAGTTCCTTTCGCTGTCGTAGCACCTGTATACTGTCATATTTTGTATACAAATATGGCACCTGGAAACTATTGGATGCAAGGACCGTATAGCATAAGAAGAAACGTTATCACAAAGTACAAAGAATATACATCACAACAATATTATTACAGAATGAATTTTAAAGGGTTTGGAGGTGTCTGTTTTGAGGTGTCGAATAAATGATTGGAATAAATACTTCAAGTGGTATGTAAAACCGATTTGGACCAGTTAAAATAGCTTAAACTTCATACTCGTTCAATTTTGTTTGCGGTTCATAGATAATTATGAAAACTGGAGGCAAGGGGAGAGGAAGAGAAAGAGAAGATGAGAGGGAGAGAGAGGGTGGAAAGAGTCATTGTGTGAGAGCAAACTTTACAAAGCAAGAGGTCTTAAGATTACATCTGTTTCATGTAATATCTAGGGTTATAAACACAAAATCAAATAGGGGTAATGCAGGAGTCGGTTTAATAATGAATAGGAAAATAGGAATGCGGGTAAGCTACTACAAACAGCATAGTGAACGCATTATTGTGGCCAAGATAGATACGAAGCCCACACCTACTACAGTAGTACAAGTTTATATGCCAACTAGCTCTGCAGATATTGAAGAAATGTATGATCAAATAAAAGAAATTATTCAGACAGTGGAGGGTGACGAAAATTTAATAGTCATGGGTGACTGGAATTCGGTAGTAGGAAAAGGGAGAGAAGGAAAGAGAGAAGGAAACGTAGTAGGTAAATATGGACTGGGGCAAAGAAATGAAAGAGGAAGCCGCCTGGTAGAATTGTGCACAGAGCACAACTTAATCATAGGTAACACTTGGTTCAAGAATCATAAAAGAAGGCTGTATACATGGAAGAAGCCTGGATATACTGACAGGTTTCAGGTAGATTATATAATGGTACGACAGAGATTTAGGAACCAGGTTTTAAATTGTAATCTGTTGGTTATGACCTGTAGATTAAAACTGAAGAAACTGCAAAAAGGTGGGAATTTAAGGAGATTGGAGCTGGATAAACTAAAAGAAACAAGGGGTTGTACGGAGTTTCAAGGAGAGCGTAAGAGAGCAATTGACAGGAATGGGAGAAAGAAATACAATAGAAGAAGAATGGGTAGCTTTGAGGGATGAAGTAGTGAAGGCAGCAGAGGATCACGTAAAATGACGAGGGCTAGTAGAAATCCTTGGATAACAGAAGAAATATTCAAGTTCATTGATGAAAGGAGAAAATATAAAAATGCAGTAAATGAAGCAGGCAAAAAGGAATACAAACGTCTCAAAAATGACATCGACAAGAAGTGCAAAATGGCTAAGCAGGGATGGCTAGAGGACAAATGTAAGGATGTAGAGGCTTATCTCACTAGGGGTAAGATAGATACTGCCTACTGGAAAATTAAAGAGACCTTTGGTGAAAAGAGGACCACTTGTATGAATATTAAGAGCTCAGATGGAAACCCAGTTCTAACCAAAGAAGGGAAAGCAGAAAGGTGGAAGAAGTGTATAGAGGATCTAAACAAGGGCGATGTACTTGAGGACAATATTATGGAAATGGAAGAGGATGTAGATGAAAATGAAATGGGAGATACGATACTGCGTGAAGAGTTTGACACAGCACTGAAAGACCTGAGTCTAAACAAGGCCCCGGGAGTAGACAACATTCCATTGGAACTACTGACGGCCTTGGGAGAGCCAGTCCTGACAAAACTCTACCATCTGGTGAGCAAGATGTATGAGACAGGCGAAATACCCTCAGACTTCAAGAAGAATATAATAATTCCAATCCCAAAGAAAGCAGGTGTTGACAGATGTGAAAATTACCGAACAATCAGTTTAATAAGTCACAGCTGCAAAATACTAAGGCGAATTATTTGCAGACGAATGGAAAAACTAGTAGAAGCCGACCTCGGGGAAGATCAGTTTGGATTCCGTAGAAATGTTGGAACACGTGAGGCAATACTGACCTTACGACTTATCTTAGAAGCTGGATTAAGGAAGGGCAAACCTACGTTTCTAGCATTTGTAGACTTAGAGAGAGCTTTCGACAATGTTGACTGGAATACTCTCTTTCAAATTCTGAAGGTGGCAGGGGTAAAATACAGGGAGCGAAAGGCTATTTACAATTTGTACAGAAACCAAATGGCAGTTATAAGAGTCGAGGGGTATGAAAGGGAAGCAGTGGTTGGGAAGGGAGTGACACAGGGCTGTAGTCTCTCCCTGATGTTATTCAATCTGTATATTGAGCCAGCAGTGAAGGAAACAAAAGAAAATTCGGAGTAGGTATTAAAGTCCATGGAGAAGAAATAAAACTATGAGGTTCGCCGATGACATCGTAATTCTGTTAGAGACAGCAAAGGACTTGGAACAGCAGTTGAACGGAATGGATAGTGTCTTGAAAGGAGGATATAAGATGAACATCAACAAAAGCAAAACGAGGATAATGGAATGTAGTAGAATTAAGTCGGGTGATGCTGAGAGAATTAGATTAGGAAATGAGACACTTAAAGTAGTAAAGGAGTTTTGCTATTTGGGGAGCAAAATAACTGATGAGGATCGAAGTAGAGAGGATATAAAATGTAGACTGGCAATGGCAAGGAAAGCGTTTCTGAAGAAGAGAAATTTGTTAACATCGAGTATAGATTTAAGTGTCAGGAAGTCATTTCTGAAAGTATTTGTATGGAGTGTAGCCATGTATGGAAGTGAATCATGGACGATAAATAGTTTATACAAGAAGAGAATAGAAGCTTTCGAAATGTGGTGCTACAGAAGAGTGCTGAAGATTAGATGGGTAGATCACATAACTAATGAGGAAGTATTGAATCGGATTGGGGAGAAGGGAAGTTTGTGGCACAACTTGACCAGAAGAAGGGATCGGTTGGTAGGACATGTTCTGAGGCATCAAGGGATCACCAGTTTCGTATTGGAGGGCAGCGTGGAGGGTAAAAATCGTAGAGGGAGACCAAGACACTAAGCAGATTCAGAAGGATGTAGGTTGCAGTAGGTACTGGGAGATGAAGAAGCTTGCACAGGATAGAGTAGCATGGAGAGCTGCATCAAACCAGTCTCAGGACTGAAGACCACAGAAACAAACAACATGTAATAGCTGCCTAAAGGTTGCTGTAATACATTGGTTAATGCTTTAAAATGTGCAAATGGAAGTACAATTTGTGCCAGTTGTTGATGTACATATAGTTTCAAGCTGACAAGCGGTACAAGCTGTAGGTGTGGTGATATATTTGAAAATGAGTGAATCTCTTGTACACTTGATAGCTGTCATGGTAATGAAACCAAATATTTCTGGTAAATATTAAGGTGTGTGTGTGTGTATGTGTGTTGCAATTGTATCCCATTACTGGCCAAAACTCTATCGGATCATTTTTTGCAAATTTTTTTACATAAATACGTTACAATGAGTGATTAATTGAATAAAAAGTTGTTTTGAAAATTTTCAGTTTATTAGACCAAAAACTACAGACCGTCCCATTTTTGGGACCTTGGCCAAATGCCCTGTCCAAATTCACAACCTTATTCTCCACGCATAATACTGTAAGAAACAACACAAACAATAAATAAAGAATATTTTAATATTATTGAATGTCTATTCAGTATGAAATGAAGTAATACACTTGCCGTGTACACCAACATTGCACCTATCACAAGTTTTTGTTGTTTTTTTTCTTGCTGCAAGCACATCCCTTCTGTGTTTTACTTGGCACAATGAAATGATTTCCTGGATCTAGTCGTACATCTGTGCTCACCCGTCCTCCCATCAGTTTGCTTCCTTGTGGTCCTGTGCGTTTTGGTACTGATCCTGTTTTCTTTGATAGGTAAAACATCACTATTCTCTGTCGGACATCCAAAAGTCAGAGCTTCTCATTAGAGTCATCAATTTGGTATGCACGCCATGTGTTTACTACGCAGATATCTATCATGTGTGTGAATAATGGCCACCACCATTTCTTTGACCTTATCCTCGTCCTATAAAGTGATATCTGATTGTCCAGTAGATCTACCCCACGCATATGGGCATTGTATTCTTCAATGAGATGTGGCATTGTAACAGATATTTCCTTTTTCTTTGCCCGTGAGTATCGAGTATCTTTTAGTAGAACTCAAAGGAGTAATAGTACTGTAATTTGTGGCTACACATACTGGTTTGTTGTCACTTCATTTCACAACCAGAACTTCGTTCTCTTTGTCAAACATGTAGTCATAGAATCCTCGTTCCTTTTCTTTTGCGATTCTTTTCGAGTCAATCAAAGGACATGCATTAGTTTGGATCTTTCTTATTGTTCCTGTAGCTTTCATTTTACTCTTTCCAAGTGTGATCAGTGTGTCAACACTGGTGAAAAAGTTGTCAAAGTAGAGCTTATAATTCGGATACTCTGATTCTGGACTCATGCTGGTTAGTTCATTTATTACCCTTGCGCCTAAAGGCTCCTGTTTGTTGTCAGTCTTGCCACAGTATATCGAAAAATTATAAAGAAAGCCATTGGAACTTGTAAGACACAAAATTTTATATCAAAATTTGATAGGTTTCCCCCTCAGAATCATTGTAGCTAAATGTTTGCCATAATAACATACCATCATTTCATCAATTGAGAGTTCTGAATGAAATACGCCAAATTTACCAATATCCTTTTTCAGCATTTCAAAGTACAACCTCAATTTGTACATCTTGTCGTTTCTGTCTATTCTGGAGTTGTCATTGAGATAGATGAATCTCTTTATTTCCCGAATTCTATTTCCTGACATGGAGTTGAAGACTAAAGGAACACCGACATCAGGAGCCTGTTCTCATTACATATTCTCATGGGGAATTTTATGATAACCACTCAGAAGTAGTATTCCAATAAATGATTTTAGTTCTTCTTTGGTTAGTAGAAAATTTATTTTGTTATGTTGGCAAGCATAGATTTCGCTTTGTTCAATAATAGCATCCATTAGTTTTTCAGAAAAAAAAAAATCCTGGAACACCTGAGGCACTGTCTTATTTGCTAGACATTCCGCTACATAATGTTCGTTGCTCTTCCCTGATTCACTGGTGTTTGTGTACACTGGTTGACATTTATACCACTTACATTTATATTGTTTTGTAGATAACGTACCACTTTCTGCTCTATCTCCTAATGCTTTTCTTCCTTTGGCTTCTGGAGGTACAGCTGTAGCATTAGCTTCATCTCGGCTGGTTATGAGCTCTAAAGTACCGGCTACATATTGTACAACAGACTCATTGTTAAGTACATTTACGTCAATGTCTTCTTCATCTGTTATTACATCTGCATCGGGTGGAATAATCGCCAATTTTACGTCATCATCTTCATCGTCACTCTCTTGATGGTTCTTTAGTTCTGCTGGAATTTTTTCAAGTGTAAGTTCACGAGGCATGTTTTTATCCTGTTGGAATCGTAAAATTCGAATAGAATATTAAAAAAAGCAGATATAAAGAACGTAAACTGCAATTCTTCTTTGTATAATACATGTATACAAGAATGTTTTTATCTTGTTGGAATCGTAAAATTCGAATAGAATATTAAAAAAAGCAGATATAAAGAACGTAAATTGCAATTCTTCTTTGTATAATACATGTATACAAGAATAGGGCATATCAACAATAAATGATAGAGCAACATGCCATTGTCCCATTGTTGAAATGCATAGAATATATCGATTTTGCACTTACTTGAAAAAATCTGAAGTATACTTAATCTTAAACGGACATCCATATGTTCATAACAAACATACCCACACAACTAAATCACAGCTCATTGTCGCCCAGGAACTACCAGCAAACATACAGTGCTGCCAAGTGAGTGAGAGAACAAAAAATCGGAAAGTTTATAATTTTCCTGACGGGAAGTGCTTAGAAAAAACTTATTTATTTTACATTTACAGGCAGTACAGCAGTTAGCTGAACCTACAGGTGCAACAATGAAGGCTAAAAGCTAGATAGCTTACGTAGAACTAAGTAAAATATACGCGTACCAAAAAGGGACAATGGCCAGTAATGGGTTAATGATGTAGGCAGTTGCTGAAATTAGAGAGGATACTATTGTAAATATTGTCATTTTTGTCATTTAAGATGGATTCATCTTGTTTTGTTTGGTGTTTGTGTATCTAGAGTATTTCAAGGATGTCTAGTTTTCTGCCTTTTGTTTGGTTGTGCAGGATGCTGATACTTGGGTTGTTAACAGGGTTTCTGTTTCATGCAGGTGAGTGGCTATTGATAATGTGTGATATATGTTGTTTTTTAGTGCTGCCATGTGTTCTTTGAATCTAATCGCAAATAATCTGCCTCCCTGGCCTATATACACTCCTGGAAATTGAAATAAGAACACCATGAATTCATTGTTCCAGGAAGGGGAAACTTTATTGACACATTCCTGGGGTCAGATACATCACATGATCACACTGACAGAACCACAGGCACATAGACACAGGCAACAGAGCATGCACAATGTCGGCACTAGTACAGTGTATATCCACATTACGCAGCAATGCAGGCTGCTATTCTCCCATGGAGACGATCGTAGAGATGCTGGATGTAGTCCTGTGGAACGGCTTGCCATGCCATTTCCACCTGGCGCCTCAGTTGGACCAGCGTTCGTGCTGGACGTGCAGACCGCGTGAGACGACGCTTCATCCAGTCCCAAACATGCTCGATGGGGGACAGATCCGGAGATCTTGCTGGCCAGGGTAGTTGACTTACACCTTCTAGAGCACGTTGGGTGGCACGGGATACATGCGGACGTGCATTGTCCTGTTGGAACAGCAAGTTCCCTTGCCGGTCTAGGAATGGTAGAACGATGGGTTCGATGACGGTTTGGATGTACCGTGCACTATTCAGTGTCCCCTCGACGATCACCAGAGGTGTACGGCCAGTGTAGGAGATCGCTCCCCACACCATGATGCTGGGTGTTGGCCCTGTGTGCCTCGGTCGTATGCAGTCCTGATTGTGGCGCTCACCTGCAAGGCGCCAAACACTCATACGACCATCATTGGCACCAAGGCAGAAGCGACTCTCATCGCTGAAGACGACACGTCTCCATTCGTCCCTCCATTCACGCCTGTCGCGACACCACTGGAGGCGGGCTGCACGATGTTGGGGCGTGAGCGGAAGACGGCCTAACGGTGTGCGGGACCGTAGCCCAGCTTCATGGAAACGGTTGCGAATGGTCCTCGCCGATACCCCAGGAGCAACAGTGTCCCTAATTTGCTGGGAAGTGGCGGTGCGGTCCCCTACGGCATTGCGTAGGATCCTACGGTCTTGGCGTGCATCCGTGCGTCGCTGCGGTGCGGTCCCAGGTCGACGGGCACGTGCACCTTCCGCCGACCACTGGTGACAACATCGATGTACTGTGGAGACCTCACGCCCCACGTGTTGAGCAATTCGGCGGTACGTCCACCCGGCCTCCCGCATGCCCACTATACGCCCTCGCTCGAAGTCCGTCAACTGCACATACGGTTCACGTCCACGCTGTCGCGGCATGCTACCAGTGTTAAAGACTGCGATGGAGCTCCGTATGCCACGGCAAACTGACACTGACGGCGGCGGTGCACAAATGCTGCGCAGCTAGCGCCATTCGACGGCCAACACCGCGGTTCCTGGTGTGTCCGCTGTGCCGTGCGTGTGATCATTGCTTGTACAGCCCTCTCGCAGTGTCCGGAGCTAGTATGGTGGGTCTGACAGACCGGTGTCAATGTGTTCTTTTTTCCATTCCCAGGAGTGTAGAAACAGTCACAGTCCAAACATTCAATTTTTTATATACTTTTATGATGAACTGGGTTTCGTGTGCTGATGTTATAGGGTAACTTCTGTCCAATCTTGTCTGTGGTAAATGACATGCTTATGCCTTTCGTTTGAAGACGTTGGCAATCTGATAGGAAATGTTACCTACAAAGGGGATTGTATGGAAGATATTATTTTCTTTTTGTTTTTTGTGTTGTCATTGTTTTGCCATTATTGTTTTAGGGTGTTTACTATGGAGCTGTTATAACCATTTGCATTAGCTGTTTGTTTTCTTATTTACATTTCTTGATCACATTTGTCTTCAGAGAGTGGTAGTTGGGTAGCTGTATTGTTCATGTACCGGAATACTGCCATTCTGTGAGCTGTGGGGTGGCAAGAGGAGTTGTGGATTGTAGAATGTGTTGTTGATTAACTGGTACAACTCACTGATGTCATCCTTAGTGCCTTTGATTAAAATTATGGTAACATCTACGTGTTGGTGGTAGTAGATGATATTTCTGAGGAGGTGGTTATTGGACTACAGGATTTTGTCTTCCAAGTTACTTGTGAATATTTCAGCTAGCAATCTGGAAAGATTCGAGCCCAACGGCAGACCATCTGTTTGTTTGTAGATTGTGTTGTCAAATTTAAAATAGTGGCCGAAAGCGTGAATTAAAGCAGGTCCATTAGTACAGTAATGTGAGTTGAAGGGATTTTTTTGTGCTTTTGTAGGTTGGCATTGACTATTTCTAGTGTGGGATCTATTGGCACAGAGGAATAAAGGATTTGTATGTCAAATGAGGCAAGTGTGGCTCGATCATGCACTTCTATGTTCTTGACATGTTGTGTAAATTATGTTGTGTTTTTAAGTGTTCTCTCATTATTGAATGTGTATGCTTCTTTTAGAATTTTGAAGACAATTTTGTTGAGTTTGAATGTTGGGCTGTTCCTACACTTCACTATAGGCCTGATGGGGGTCCCATTTTCGTGGATCTTTGGTTGTGATCTAAGGCAAGGTGCTTGCGGGCTCATTGTTACAATGTTTCTTGTTTCTTGGACGGCGAGTAGAAAGATAATGTTCTTTGAAATGTGTTTAATCTCCTTTTGTATTCTGGCTGTTGGATCTTTATGTATTTCTGTTATGTTGTTGGTGTGGAAGAAGTCTAAAGTTTTTTTTTCTACGTATGTTGCTCTGTTCATTACAACAGTTGTGTTACCCTTGTCAGCTTTTACAATTATTGGATTATTCATGTTTAATTTAGTCTTAATGGTACTTGTATGGGCTGCTTCTCTTTTCTGATATTCTGGGAATGGTTTTGCGATTTCCTCCTCGAAAATTTTGTTACTTGTGTGGCAGGTTGCTATTCTATCATTTTGCTTCTTAAAGGGGATGGTTGAGATTTGTATAACACTTGTGATGAGATTTTCTTGGTTATTTTGGTCCAGTGGAACTTGAACGTTATGTTTTAAACCTTTGCAGAGTAGTGCCTCTTCTTCTGTAGTGAATATTATGTTAGTGTGGTTGAGGAAAGGTGTGTAGAATGTGAGTTTCCTTCGGCTGTTTTGGTTCAGTTTGGGAGGTAACTGTTGCTTTATAAGATTGGCTACTTTTTCCTTCTGTGTAGCTTTTGATTTCTGTGCGATGAACTCGGTATACTTTCTGACTTTTTCGGTTATGGAATCATATTCTAGTATATGAAGCAGCTTTCCCAACTGTAATTCTGATTTATAAAGCTGTGTGTTGAAGATTTGTTTTTCAGTTCTTTAAGGTCGTTTTCCATCCAGAGCTTTCGTGCGTTTTCCAATGCTTTGTGTGCAGTTGTCGTGTTTGTTTTGACTTCATTCTCAATTACAGTATTGTAAATTTGCCCAACATGGTCTCACAAGCAAAATATCACCTTTCTTCTGATGAATGTGTCTTAGAATGTCTTATGTATCATACCACCCTGTCATTATTATAGCAGCATGTCCCTGAAATACGTGTCTGCTGTCATTAGTGCTTGATGTGGTCTCCAAACACTGGAGCAATACTCTAGAATTTGACACGCTACCACTTTGTGTGCAATCTCCTGCACAGATTCGCTGGACTTTTTCAGAACCCTTCCATCAAAGCTGTTCGCCTTCGCCAGTACTGACTTCACGTGTTTGTGCATCTAATTTTGCCTCTTACTATTGCCTCTAGATATTCAGTCAATGGGAAAGGTCCTAAATGTTTGCCACTAATCTTGTAATCAGGAACTATCATGTTGTCTCCTTGTTACTGCCATTATCTTACATCTATTCATAAAGAAATTGTCATTTATTCCATCAAGTTATCACGAATTATCAGGCTCTCTCCTTGTTACTGCTATTATCTTACATTTATTCACAAAGCAATTGCCATTTATTCCATCACGTAATACACAGTTCAGTTACATTAATACGACTACTTATCAGAAGCCTGAATAATCACCTTTTGCAGCTCGGACGTGCAGGAATAGAGTCAAAGTGGTTGTAGAACGAACCAAAAGGGGTGAGGAGCCGAGCCGTGCCGTGCCGTGGGCAGCTGCTATAGGTTTCTCGGTTGTGGCGCTAACAGCCCGATCAAGGTGTTTCTACCGATTCTCGATTGAGTTTATCTCCGGGGTGTTTGGTGGACAGGGAACTATGGTTGACTCACCGTGATGCTCTTCAAACCACGCAAGTACACTATGAACTGCAAGACACGTTGCATCAGTCCTGCTGGTAGAAGCCATAGCCCTGAGGAAAAACAAATGTCATGCAGGGGTGGATATAATCCCTAAGGGTAGTTGCATACATCTGTTGATTCATTGTGCCTTTCAGAATATCGATATCATCCAGGGACTGCAATGGAAACATTACCTAGACCATAATGCTCCTACAGCCGGCCTGTGCCCATAGGGCCATACATTATAACATTCAGCGCTACCGTCAGTAGTGATTTCATTATCAATTTGTTAGCAACCAGTTATGCCGATACACTTCCTCATTATCAGGCCCTTTACATATGAAGTGGTTGAATTTTCCCGAAAATTTCGGGAAAATTCAGACACTATATATTTTTTGCGCCTGATGATAACGAAGTGTTTCATCGTAACCGGTTACCGACAAACTGACAATGAAATTGAGCTAACTGTAGTGGTATAATAACGGCGTGTGACGAAGGCCTCCCGTCAGGTAGACCGTTTGCCTAGTACAACACTTTCGATGTGACGCCACTTCGGCGACTTGCTCGTCGATGGGGATGAGATGATGGTTAGGACAACACAACACCCAGTCCCTGAGCGGAGAAAATCTCCGACCCAGCCGGGAATCGAACCCGAGCCCTTAGGATTGACATCCTGTCGCACTGACCACTCAGCTACTGGAGGCGGACACTTTAGTGGTGAAATTTGTAATACTCTTGTCGGCTGTGGTTCTGTCCTCCCATTTAACAAGTGTGGATACGCCGAAACCTTATGACGATTGTTTCTGGGGCATACACGGCAGCGGCCATTTGTCTGATGGAGCACAAAACTTGATTCATCTGTCATTACTCAGTGCGCGTCCAATTCCAGACTTCGTCGCCGATGAACAGCGTTCAGGAATCAGGCTCCTGCTGCGGAGGCCCGTATGCTTATAGTATGCTGATAGGCAGCAACGGTCGCCGAAGGGTCGTTGAGAAATCACGTTGCCAGTTGCTCAACAGTTGCGCGTGATGCATCACGGGCCATGGGTGACAGGGGTGAAGGCTGTGGGGAGGTGTACGGGCGAACAGACGTGCAACCGTTGAGCACCTGATCGTCCCGATCAACGAAGGGGCTACCAACAGTGTATCCTCAACGACTGTCCAGAGGAAGTTCCTACGTATGCGCCTCCGCAGCAGGCGCCAGTTTCGTGCACTCAAGCTGACTGCTGTTCGTCGGCGAAGACTGGAGTTCGCTTGCCAATAATGTAACTGCACGTCTATTCAGTGGCGACAGTAGGCCTTTTACAGATGTAATCACGTTTTATGCTCCATCGGACAGATGGCCGTCGGCGTGTACGGCGTGAAGCGTCTGGAGGCAAACATCCTGCAACCAGGAGGGAGCGTTATAGTCTGGGGAATGTTTTCGTGACAGTCCTTGAGTAATGCCGTCACTTTGGAATTCACAGTGGATGAACATACACTCCTGGAAATTGAAATAAGAACACCGTGAATTCATTGTCCCAGGAAGGGGAAACTTTATTGACACATTCCTGGGGTCAGATACTTCACATGATCACACTGACAGAACCACAGGCACATAGACACAGGCAACAGAGCATGCACAATATCGGCACTAGTACAATGTATATCCACCTTTCGCGGCAATGAAGGCTGCTATTCTCCCATGGAGACGATCGTAGAGATGCTGGATGTAGTCCTGTGGAACGGCTTGCCATGCCATTTCCACCTGGCGCCTCAGTTGGACCAGCGTTCTTGCTGGACGTGCAGACCGCGTGAGACGACGCTTCATCCAGTCCCAAACATGCTCGATGGGGGACAGATCCGGAGATCTTGCTGGCCAGGGTAGTTCTTACACCTTCTAGAGCACGTTGGGTGGCACGGGATACATGCGGACGTGCATTGTCCTGTTGGAACAGCAAGTTCCCTTGCCGGTCTAGGAATGGTAGAACGATGGGTTCGATGACGGTTTGGATGTACCGTGCACTATTCAGTGTCCCCTCGACGATCACCAGAGGTGTACGGCCAGTGTAGGAGATCGCTCCCCACACCATGATGCCGGGTGTTGGCCCTGTGTGCCTCGGTCGTATGCAGTCCTGATTGTGGCGCTCACCTGCAAGGCGCCAAACACTCATACGACCATCATTGGCACCAAGGCAGAAGCGACTCTCATCGCTGAAGACGACACGTCTCCATTCGTCCCTCCATTCACGCCTGTCGCGACACCACTGGAGGCGGGCTGCACGATGTTGGGGCGTGAGCGGAAGACGGCCTAACGGTGTGCGGGACCGTAGCCCAGCTTCATGGAAACGGTTGCGAATGGTCCTCGCCGATACCCCAGGAGCAACAGTGTCCCTAATTTGCTGGGAAGTGGCGGTGCGGTCCCCTACGGCACTGCGTAGGATCCTACGGTCTTGGCGTGCATCCGTGCGTCGCTGCGGTCCGATCCCAGGTCGAAGGGCACGTGCACCTTCCGCCGACCACTGGCGACAACATCGATGTACTGTGGAGACCTCACGCCCCACGTGTTGAGCAATTCGGCGGTACGTCCACCCGGCCTCCCGCATGCCCACTATACGCCCTCGCTCAAAGTCCGTCAACTGCACATACGGTTCATGTCCACGCTGTCGCGGCATGCTACCAGTGTTAAAGACTGCGATGGAGCTCCGTATGCCACGGCAAACTGGCTGACACTGACGGCGGCGGTGCACAAATGCTGCGCAGCTAGCGCCATTCGACGGCCAACACCGCGGTTCCTGGTGTGTCCGCTGTGCCGTGCGTGTGATCATTGCTTGTACAGCCCTCTCGCAGTGTCCGGAGCAAGTATGGTGAGTCTGACAGACCGGTGTCAATGTGTTCTTTTTTCCATTTCCAGGAGTGTATAATACAGAGTGTCCACAATGAGACTCCAACATTTGAACTCACAATATCTGAGAGGAAACACAATTTATTGACGAACAAATACAGGGACATCATACAGCAGCTCATCAAGTTTTCATACACAGGTGGACGGTTCAGTACACTTGAACATGGGCGCCACGGGTAGCGCGAAGAATATCAAGTCTATAATCGATTTCGTGCAATGTGTTGCGGAGCGTCTGTTCTGTGACAGAGTTGATGACAATTCTTATGGGTTGTTTCAAGTCTTGCAGGTCCTTTAATGGTGTAGCGTGTACCCGGTCTTTCACACAATCCCACAAGAAAAAACCGAGGGGAGTAATGTCGGGCGAACGTGGGGGCCAAGGAATTGGACCTCCACGGCCAATCCATCGTTGCGGGAATGTGTCATTTAAAAATTTTCGGATATCAAGGCTCCAATGGGGTGGTGCATCGTCCTGTTGAAACATCACATTTGGCTGCAGGTCTGTTATCTGTGGCACGGCAAATTATTCCAACATGTCCAGGTAGATGGCTCCATCCACAGTCGGCTCCTGAAAGAAAAATGGCCCAACAATGCGATTTATCATCAAACCACACCACACATTAACTTTCGGACTGTCGCGCATGTGTTCCGTAAATGCATGTGGATTTTTGGAACCCAAGATGCGCACATTGTGACGATTGACAGCCCCTGGCACGTGAAAGGTTGCCTCGTCAGTAAATATCACGAGTGATAAAAATGTATCGTCCTCGGCAATGCGATCTAACAAGAGACATGCAAATTCTTCTCGCTTTGGTCGATCATCAGGCTTGATTTCTTGCACAACCTGCACTTTATATGCGTACAAAAGTAATCGATGATGAAGCACTTTGTGCTCTGTTGAACATTTCATACGAATTTCTCGTGCTGCCTGTCGCACTGACTTCTTTGGACTTTGTTCGAATGACCGCCGCACTTGTTCCACATGATGTTCGCTGATCCCAGGCTTACCACCACCATGCCCTTTCGCAACACTCCCAGTAGCCAAAAACTGATCACACCACTTCTTTATAGTCTTGAACGACGGGGGCGGTTTGTTGTAAACTCGACGAAAGTTTCTTTGCACTTGGGTCGCCAATTTTGTCTCTGCGTATCACCAGACCACTTGTGCACGCTCCTTCATATCCTCCTTTTTGCTAAAACAATTGATTGCAGCTCCACTACGGCCACTTGGCGTATCCAATTTGCACGCCATGAACTTGTTGAGTTGCTCTGTCTGCCCCTTCAGGATTCACAGGTCCACCATCTGAAATGAGAAAGATATAGGATATTAAAATGTTGGAGTCCCATTGTGGACACCCTGTATGTAACCATCCTCGGGGACCATCTGCAACCCTACTGGCAATTTGTTTTTCTCTTCGGCACGATGGCACTTATCAACAGCAGAAAGCAACGTATCACACAGCTCGTAGTGTAAGTGCGCGGTTCGAAGAGAATCAGGATCAGTCTACCGTACTCCCTTGGCCACCAAACGAATTTAAACCCAATCGAGAAACTGTGGGACCACCTCGAACGGGCTGTCCGCGCCGTGGTTCCTCAGCCGAGAAACCTGCCGCAGCTGGCCGCGGCAGTGCAATCAGCATGGCTTCACATCCCTGATGGTGTCTTCCAGAACATCACTGACTCTCTTCTTCCACGTCTCGCTCTGCAAGGATAGTCAGTTAGGCTTTTGACAGGCAACGGAAAAAGCATGCGAAGTTCAGAAGAACGCGAAATCCCGAAGATAGGCTAAAATTTACAGACGCGCGAAATTTGGCACGTACTTCGATGCGAGATGCCTTTAATAGGTTCCACAACTCAACATTGTCTCGAAATTTGGTAGAAAATCCGAAGAAATTCTGGTCGTATGTAAAGTACACAAGCGGCAAGACGCAGTCAATACCTTCGCTGCGCAGTGCCGATGGTACTGTTATCGACGACTGTGCCGCTAAAGCGGAGTTATTGAACGCAGTTTTCCGAAATTCCTTCACCAGGGAAGACGAATGGAATATTCCAGAATCTGAAACATGAACATCTGCTAGCATGAGTTTCTTAGAAGTAGATACCTTAGGGGTTGCGAAGCAACTCAAATCGCTTGATACGGGCAAGTCTTCAGGTCCAGATTGTATACCGATTAGGTTCCTTTCAGATTACGCTGATACTATAGCTCCCTACTTAGCACTCATATACAACCGCTCGCTCACCGATAGATCTGTACCTACAGATTGGAAAATTGCGCAGGTCGCACCACTGTTCAAGAAGGGTAGTAGGAGTAATCCATTTAACTACAGACCTATATCATTGACGTCGGTTTGCAGTAGGGTTTTGGAGCATATACTGTATTCAAACATTATGAACCACCTCGAAGGGAACGATCTATTGACACGTAATCAGCATGGCTTCAGAAAACATCGCTCTTGTGCAACGCAGCTAGCTCTTTATTCGCACGAAGTAATGGCCGCTATCGACAGGGGATCTCAAGTTGATTCCGTATTTCTAGATTTCCGGAAAGCTTTTGACACCGTTCCTCATAAGCGACTTCTAATCAAGCTGCGGAGCTATGGGGTATCGTCTTAGTTGTGCGACTGGATTCGTGATTTCCTGTCAGGAAGGTCGCAGATCGTAGTAATAGACGGCAAATCATCGAGTAAAACTGAAGTGATATCAGGTGTTCCCCAGGGAAGCGTCCTGGGACCTCTACTGTTCCTGATCTATATAAATGACCTGGGTGACAATCTGAGCAGTTCTCTTAGACTATTCACAGATGATGCTGTAATTTACCGTCTAGTAAGGTCATCCGAAGACCAGTATCAGTTGCAAGGCGATTTAGAAAAGATTGCTGTATGGTGTGTCAGGTGGCAGTTGACGCTAAATAACGAAAAGTGTGAGATGATCCACATGAGTTCCAAAAGAAATCCGTTGGAATTCGATTACTCGATAAATAGTACAATTCTCAAGGCTGTCAATTCAACTAAGTACCTGGGTGTTAAAATTACGAACAACTTCAGTTGGAAGGACCACATAGATAATATTGTCGGGAAGGCGAGCCAAAGGTTGCGTTTCATTGGCAGGACACTTAGAAGATGCAACAAGTCCACTAAAGAGACAGCTTACACTACACTCGTTCGTCCTCTGTTAGAATATTGCTGCGCAGTGTGGGATCCTTACCAGGTGGGATTGACGGAGGACATCGAAGGGGTGCAAAAAAGGGCAGCTCGTTTTTTATTATCACGTTATAGGGGAGAGAGTGTGGCAGATATGATACACGAGTTGGGATGGAAGTCATTAAAGCATAGACGTTTTTCGTCGCGGCGAGACCTTTTTACGAAATTTCAGTCACCAACTTTCTCTTCCGAATGCGAAAATATTTTGTTGAGCCCAACCTACATAGTTAGGAATGATCATCAAAATAAAATAAGAGAAATCAGAGCTCGAACAGAAAGGTTTAAGTGTTCGTTTTTCCCGCTCGCTGTTCGGGAGTGGAATAGTAGAGAGATAATATGATTGTGGTTCGATGAACCCTCTGCCAAGCACTTAAATGTGAATTGCAGAGTAGTCATGTAGCTGTAGATGTAGATGACAGGTGGTCATATTAATGAGACTGGACAGTGTACAATACTTAGGAAATAATATAATACAGCATCAAACCTCTCAAAGGCTGACGATTTAAATTAAAAATGTGTGTTCTCGAAACCTGATGCTTCTCAATGTCTATTAGAGTGTTTTGTGAAAAAATCCAGCGAGAAAACTCATCATTGATCTCAGAAATGCCACCTCTTAATAAATGGTGACTCGAGTCGCTGCCTTCGTGCAGTATTAGTTCCTGGTGAAATACGGTGTTTCTTTAGAGTTCACATTTGGTTTACCACAAGTGTGTTTCTTGTAACTCCTCTTTCTGTGATAAAACTAACTTACCGTAGTACATATGTGTCTTAAAAAAACTGGTCCAGTGTACCTTTCATTTCCGTTAAGCACACATTTTATTGTGTTTTACGGTCTGTCGTTATGAGAAGCTAAAGCAACTGGAGTGAATTAAGTAATGCAGTTCTATAGCAAGTATGATTATAGTTGAAATGTCGGCTTATGTCTCTGATATAAGATGCCTCACTGAACTAATTCTAGCCGCAAGAAACGCTACGGTCTCCACCGAGAGTTATCTGTGATGTAAGCACATCGTGTGGATTAACTCCGTTCCGTTTGGCGAGCTGGAATGTAAGCATAACGAGAAAGACTATTGAGAACATGAAACTTTCTAGTAGAGCGCTCCAAAACAAAAGATTCGTGTAAAACGTCGTGGACAATTCATTAGCGGCCTGTAGGGTTACCTTTACGTTCATAACCTACAGTTCTGTAGATAATTCTTATGTTGGTTTTACTTTCCTTTGAAAAAAATGACATTTTGAAATGCACAGAGTAAGAGGCCTAGGTACCAATTGTTTTTGTCGAGTGCGTGATACTTGTCTCGTAACAAATGGAAGTTATCCAATAATATTTCCGAATCTAAAATGCCGCGATTTGTCATTTATTGTACAAGAAGAGCAACAACTTTATCTAAATTACAAACAAATAGGGTGGCAGATAGGGGAAACAGAAATATTCCATACAGCAATAAGTTAGTGTGAAAATCACTCCATTCTAGTCTGAAAAGCCTCATATACGGTTTTGTCAGGCTGAAATACAATTGCAGAAATACGGAATGAAGCAAACAAATTCAGCCAATTTTTAGCACAATGAGAGGCCCGATTCGACGAGAGCAACAAATACTCGTCAGATAAAGAAAGACTGTTAACTGCTTTTAAGGAAAGTCAAGAACGTCAAATTACGAATCTGAAATTGGTGGCATGAAACCCAGTCAATTGCTTCTGAAAATGAAAGGTTATGGAGGAACGAACGTCTCAGATAAAATTTCAAAGACTCGCTGGCTAGGCAGATTTCCTGGTAGTGTCCGAAATATTTTAATAATTTCCGAATAAAATTTGAGCAATAAATGCAAATGGTTGACCCGATGATGGAAATGCGAAGCACTCAAGAACTTCAATGACATTCAATTCAAGTGTGTTCTATGGAATTTGATTCTCCTTTATCAGTGAGATTTTCTAGTAAGGATCGAAGAGCTGGGAACTGAAGTCAGAAAATCGTGTTCTAGGGAGCAGCAGTATCAATCTCGACGACGCTCTCGTATCAGAGGCCGCAGGAAGTACACACACACTAGTTCAGGAAAGTACTATTGTTTTCATTTTCGTTACGGCTCACAACAAGAGGTCCCCACTGGTGTGATCGACATTTTGAAACTGTATATACGGTGATCTACGTTAAGATCCCAGGTATCACACATTACAGCCATTCACCCTGATGGGCTCTAGTTTGCGAGTAATTGACGAAAAATAAATTCGAAATTTTGTGGGACACGTAGTACTGTTAAGAGCGTTTTATAGTCTAGTTGCATGGTGTGATGGATAGGAAAACAGTGTCACTTGTATAAATTAATGGGTTAGACTCCTGTCAGGTGCAGTATATTGTTTTTCTTTATCGAAATGACGTTGATCATAATTTTTATTCAATTAATTAATTTAAATGTAATTTTTTAGTTCCATTCCTTTGTAACATTATTTTGATCATCATATGAACTTTTCAATTGCTTTCATTGTTTCTCCATATCATTCTTTCTCCCCTTGAAACCTTTGTTCATGTGGTTTTAATTAATTTTATGTATTAATTTCGATATAATTGCTTTTATTTCATCACCCTGTTTTTTCGTTCACATTATTGCGTTCATTATACCTATTCCTCATTTTTCTGGAATTTTGATTTGCTTATAAAGGCGTCTTCCCTTTAAATTTTTAATAGCGTTATTTTGTCCATGGTTTAAAAGGTATATAGGTTATGTTTTAAATGTCTGTATGACAATTGATGTTAAAAAAACTACGCCTTTCGTAACAGAAATACGTTTTTCACGATATTGCACGAAGATAAATAGATTAGTTCATCTTTCATTTTTTAACTGAGAGATAGGAATTTTCAAATAAAGGTATATTATAAGAGTTAGATACAATTAAATCACTATTCACAAGAATTTCGACTGGAAAAAGAATTATATAAAGAAAAAATGGTACAAATGAAAAAGTTCGTACAGTAACCGCCGTCTACTTCACGTCTGCTGTGCAGCGAGCTACCTTAATTTAAGTATTAACTGTATTTTTCTTACTTGTCACTTCTTATTCGGTGTGTTTTTGCTTTTAGGAAGCTTTAATTGTCGAGTGCTAGTAATAGTGTTCCATAGATTTCGTGTTTGTTTTGAATACAGTCAGAGAGAGTCCCTTTAGTCAACCATAGTGCCAGTAGTGCTAGTGTATGTTTTGAATACAGTCCAGAGACAGGTAGTGCTATTTTCATTGTTTTCTACAAGAAGTGGTTAGCAATCACAGTTTAGTCAATAATCAGCCGCCTTTAGTGAATTAGCAGTCTAGTTAAAAGTTGATTAAGTCTCTTCAGTAAATTGATTCCTTAGGATGGATAGGATGTGTGACTGCTGTGTACGGACGCAGGAGGAGCTGGCCACTCTTCGCGAACAGCTGAGCGTGTTGATGGCCGCGGTCAGCCGTCTTCAGGCTTCTGCCTCGGAGTGTAGCGGCAGTGGGGAGTCTGGTGCGTCGCAAGGTACACCCCAGGTGTTACATGCTTCACCCACTGTCCCTGCTGTCGAGACATCTTCGCGGGTACCGTGCGCGGTTGGGCCACCCTCTCCCCAAGGGGAGTGGCGGGTTCAGCGGCGTTCGCGGCGCACGAGGCGGAGGGTCAATGTGGTGGCTGGCCGTGTGGCGTCGCCCGCTCTGCCTGTGAGTGGACATGCGGCTCCTCCTTCAGCAAGGTCCGATCAGGCACACGGGGGGAGGGGTTTATTAGTTATTGGGAGCTCCAGCGTTTGGCGGGTGATGAAGCCCCTTAGGGAAATAGCGGAAAGGTCGGGGAAGAAGGCCAGTGTTCACTCTGTCTGCTTGCCGGGGGGTCTCATCCGAGATGTGGAGGAGGCCCTACCGGCGGCGATAGAGAGCACTGGGTGCACCCGACTGCAAATTGTTGCTCATGTCGGCACCAATGACTCCTGCCGTCTGGGTTCAGAGGTCATCCTCAGTTCGTACAGGCGGTTGGCGGAGTTGGTGAAGGCGGAAAGCCTCGCTCGCGGGGTGGAATCAGAGCTAACTATTTGTAGTATCGTTCCCAGAACCGATCGCGGTCCTCTGGTTTGGAGCCGAGTGGAAGGCTTAAACCAGAGGCTCGGCCGATTCTGCGGAGAGCTGGGCTGCAAATTTCTCGACCTCTGCTATCGGGTGGAGAAATGTAGGGTCCCCCTGAATAGGTCAGGCGTGCACTACACGCCGGAAGCGGCTACGAGGGTAGCGGAGTACGTGTGGAGTGCACATGGGTTTTTTTTAGGTTAGAGAATTCCCTCCCTAGGCCCGACAAGACGCCTCCTGAGACGCGCCAAGGCAGGAGTAGGCTAAATGCAACAGGGAATAACAATATTAATGTGCTAATAGTAAACTGCAGGAGCGTCTATAGAAAGGTCCCAGAACTGCTCTCATTAATAAACGGTCACAACGCCCATATAGTACTAGGGACAGAAAGTTGGCTGAAACCACATGTAAACAGTAATAAAATCCTAAACTCAGATTGGAATGTATACCGCAGAGACAGGCTGGATAGTGAAGGGGGAGGCGTGTTTATAGCGATAAGAAGTGCAATAGTATCGAAGGAAATTGACGGAGATTCGAATTGTGAAATGATTTGGGTGAAGGTCACGGTTAAAGCAGGCTCAGACATGGTAATTGGATATCTCTATAGGCCCCCGGGCTCAGAATCTGTTGTGGCTCAGCACCTGAAGAATAATTTGGAAAATATTTCGAGTAGATTTCCCCATCATGTTATAGTTCTGGGTGGAGATTTTAATTTGCCGGATATAGACTGGGAGACTCAAACGTTCATAACGGGTGGCAGGGACAAAGAATCCAGTGAAATATTTTTAAGTGCTTTATCTGAAAACTACCTTGAGCAGTTAAACAGAGAACCGACTCGTGGCGATAACATATTAGACCTTCTGGTGACAAACAGACCCGAACTATTTGAATCAGTTAATGCAGAACAGGGAATCAGCGATCATAAAGCGGTTACTGCATCGATGATTTCAGCCGTAAATAGAAATATTAAAAAAGGTAGGAAGATTTTTCTGTTTAGCAAAAGTGACACAAAGCAGATTTCAGAGTACTTGATGGCTCAACACAAAAGTTTTGTCGCAATTACAGATAGTGTTGAGGATCGGTGGACAAAGTTCAAAACCATCGCACAATATGCGTTAGATGAGTATGTGCCAAGCAAGATTGTAAGAGATGGAAAAGAGCCACCGTGGTACAACAACCGAGTTAGAAAACTGCTGCGGAAGCAAAGGGAACTTCACAGCAAACATAACCATAGCCAAAGCCTTGCAGACAAACAAAAATTACGCGAAGCGAAATGTAGTGTGAGGAGGGTTATACGAGAGGCTTTCAATGAATTCGAAAGTAAAGTTCTATGTACTGACTTGGCAGAGAATAGTAAGACATTTTGGTCCTATGTCAAAGTGGTAGGTGGACCAAAACAAAATGTCCAGACACTCTGTGACCAAAATGGTACTGAAACAGAGGATGACAGACTAAAGGCCAAAATACTAAATGTCTTCTTCCAAAGCTGTTCCACAGAGGAAGACTGCACTGTGCTTCCTTCTCTAGACTGTCGCACAGTTGACAAAATGGTAGATATCGAAATAGACGACAGAGGGATAGAGAAACAATTAAAATCGCTCAAAAGAGGAAATGATGGGATACCAGTTCGATTTTACACAGAGTACGCGAAGGAACTTGCCCCCCTTCTTGCAGCGGTGTACCGTAGGTCTCTAGAAGAGCGAAGCGTTCCAAAGGATTGGAAAAGGGCACAGGTCATCCCCGTTTTCAAGAAGGGTCGTCGAACAGATGTGCAGAACTATAGACCTATATCTCTAACGTCGATCAGTTGTAGAATTTTGGAACACGTATTATGTTCGAGTATAATGTCTTTTCTGGAGACCAGAAATCTACTCTGTAGGAATCAGCATGGGTTTCGAAAAAGACGGTCGTGGAAACCCAGCTCGCGCTATTCGTCCACGAGACTCAGAGGGCCTTAGACACGAGTTCACAGGTAGATGCCGTGTTTCTTGACTTCCGCAGGGCGTTTGACACAGTTCCCCACAGTAGTTTAATGAACAAAGTAAGAGCATACGGACTATCAGATCAATTGTGTGATTGGATTGAGGAGTTCCTAGATAACAGAACGCAGCATGTCATTCTCAATGGAGAGAAGTCTTCCGAAGTAAGAGTGATTTCAGGTGTACCGCAGGGGAGTGTCATAGGACCGTTGCTATTCACAATATTCATAAATGACCTGGTGGATGACATCGGAAGTTCACTGAGGCTTTTTGCAGATGATGCTGTGGTGTATCGAGAGGTTGCAACAATGGAAAATTGTACTGAAATGCAGGAGGATCTGCAGCGAATTGACGCATGGTGCAGGGAATGCAATTGAATCTCAATGTAGACAAGTGTAATGTGATACGAATACATAGAAAGATAAGTCCCTTATCATTTAGCTACAAAATAGCAGGTCAGCAACTAGAAGCAGTTAATTCCATAAATTATCTGGGTGTACGCATTAGGAGTGATTTAATATGGAATGATCATATAAAGTTGATCGTCGGTAAAGCAGATGCCAGACTGAGATTCATTGGAAGAATCCTAAGGAAATGCAATCCGACAACAAAGGAAGTAGGTTACAGTACGCTTGTTCGCCTACTGCTTGAATACTGCTCAGCAGTGTGGGATCCGCACCAGATAGGGTTAATGGAAGAGATAGAGAAGATCCAACGGAGAGCAGCGCGCTTCGTTACAGGATCACTGAGTAATCGCGAAAGCGTTACGGAGATGATAGATAAACTCCAGTGGAAGACTCTGCAGGAGAGACGCTCAGTAGCTTGGTACGGGCTTTTGTTGAAGTTTCGAGAAGATTGCTCCCTCCTACGTATATCTCGCGAAGAGACCATGAGGAGAGAGATTAGAGCCCACACAGAAGCATACCGACAATCCTTCTTTCCACGAACAATACGAGACTGGAATAGAAGGGAGAACCGATAGAGGTACTCAGGGTAACCCCCGCCACACACCGTCAGGTGGCTTGCGGAGTATGGATGTAGATGTAGATGTAGAATGTGATAAAGGAACGGAATTAAAAAAATACATTTAAATCAAGTAACTCAATGAAAATTATGATCAAAGTAATTTCGATACAGATTTAAAAATAGAAAAAATTACTGTATCTGACGAGTGTCGAACTTACATAAAGCCGGTAGTCAGTCCACTTTACCACACAACCAGACTGTGGAACAGAGCTTTCTTAACGCCATTGTGATACACAAAATTTCGAATTTTTTTCAGTTATCCGTAAACGGTGGTCCATCTGGGTGAATGACTGCAGTGTGTGATATCTGGGATCTTACTCTATATCAACATGCAGGAAAAATCTTGAAAATGCGGAACATAGTGGTAATACACAAACCGACCCGGAAGATACACTATCACCTAAAATCGGCCAAGGATGCCCTCCAAACGCTGAAAAATTTATAGGATTCCGTGTAGCTGTGCGGAGGTGTACGTGGGTACTACAACAAGAATGGTCAAAAAACTACTACAAGAGCACAAGGGCAATTGGAAAAGAGCGGAGTGACAGATCAGGTGTCGCGTAACGTGCTTTCCAGCCAGGAGACCACCACATTCATTTTGATAGGACTCAACTACTGGCAGCCACAAGCGGATACCATGAAAGGTTATACAGAGAGGCTGTAGAAATTGTAAAACACCCCAGGAATTTCAACGGGAACGAGAAGGGTGTGAAACTGAATGAAATCTGAATTCCGTTGCTAAAGAAGATGTGTACCAGTCCTCAGCCATTGGGTGGTAGCAAGAGCACACCACGCCTGTGGACAACAGCCAGTTGCGCTCGTGTATTCAAAACACGTGACGTCACGCGGAAGAGGAATTTTGTTGTAGTCAGTAGCGAGCCAGGCTGTGAATCGACATTCAAAGTAGCTACCATCCCCCTTGAAAATGTCCTCCGCAGATGGGCACGAATCACTGCCTTTTAAGGTGAAATCCGTTCGACTATGGCATAATAGCCCCGAAAATTTTATTACTTGCGACCTTTTATACAACAGTACTGAAATACGAGCCACCCTTATTGGTCACGTATGCTACAGTAAGATATTTAGTCATGGAATGCTATGGAACTAAATAGCCAGAATCCCACTGTGCTTGTAACGTGCGTAAACAATCGACAACAGTCTAATGAACTCAAAACCGATTATAAAATATTGGTAAACAGTCTATATAACAATGGTGATTTTATTTAAAATCACCACTTTCGACCTAATCTTAGGCCATCTTCAGAATAACAAGGTAAGGTTAGAAATCGTGCTAGTTACATAAAGTCAATGACTTAAAGTAATACCTATTACAAGTGAAGAGTCGTCACCCGCCAGCTGAAGTTGACGATGTCCAGATGTCATGATCGTACAAGTCGTCAAATATGCCGACACTAATACATACACTCTTCCTACTGCATACCTTGTCAGCGAATAGTTCAAACTTTACCCGACAGAGAGTGCAACAAAATGGTTCAAATTGCTCTGAGCACTATGGGCTTTAACTTCTGAGGTCATGAGTCCCCTCGAACTTAGAACTACTTAAACGTAGCTAACCTAAGGACGTCACACGCATCCATGCGAGAGGCAGGATTCGAACCTGCAACCATAGCGGTCGCTCGGTTCCAAACTGTAGCTCCTGGAACCGCTCGGCCACTCCGGCCGGCGAGAGAGTACAACAGGCCATAAACAAAGCCCGTGCAGGAAAACTGAGATTTCTGTGCCGTGTCATCTGCGGCTGGCCGAAGTAATACAGCGATCTCTGGGGCTCATGATCAGTCTGCTAACTGTAGGGTGGGTAAAATAAAACTGGCCTGTAAAATATTTCAGGCACCTTAATACAGGCATCCAGACGTACTTATAAACAGCAGCTGAGGCTGATGATGTAAGATGGATTACCAAACGTAAGGTAAACGAAATATGTTCCAGGCCAGTTTTGTTTTCCACACCCTGTACAATAAACTACGTAGTTTTGGCCCCAAACACGTTTTACCTGTCCAAAACATTATTAGTGGTCTGTAATGGAATGTATTTACAATTTGGCTTCCTTTCTAGAACGAAAAACAGTTCTTCAGGAAATATACTGAGGCGCGATTATATACGGTAGTATATAATCAATCCCCTCCATCCCCCCCCCCCCCCCCATTTGGCTTTTTTTTGTGCGTAATCTCGCATTACTTTGTGATTGTTGTGAAATATTACTCATCAGAAGTATGCAAACAAACCCCAGTGGTGCTACATTGTGTCATATTTAATGTCAAGAAATGTGTAGTGCTGCAAACCGATGTGAGATCAGGCGAAAAAACGAGCGAATACCTCCAAAATATGCAGGCAGACATCACTTTCTGATGCGAACGAAAATCGGACATTAAATACCGTAAGTATAATCACACATGAACATCTTTTGCAACGAACTGTTATTAAATGCAAAACGAAAGCAAATTGTAAGTAGGCTTCATTACAGACCACTGACGAGGTTTTATATAAAACAAACAGAGAGCGTTTTGCGACAAAAATAAGCACTTACTTCTAGCTGAACAGATAGATTTTAAATATCTCTTATGATCGGGGATGTCAATAGGGTCAGCGGTATGAACGTGTTACTATAAACAATGGGGGTATTACATCCAAGCAGTGCTCCACTGTTACATGTGCATCTACATCTGCATCTGCATAAACTACTGTGAAGTACTTTCCGTTGCAGCATTTATTAGAATTTCTCTCCGTTCCATTCGCCAATGATTGCTTAAATGTCACTGTGCCTGCGTTATTTACTTTTCTGAATTCTGGTTCACGAAACTTTGTAACGAGGCTTTTTTTTCAGTATCTCCCTAAAGCTCTGCCATGTGCCAAGCAAACTAGTGACCCGATCGTATTAACATCCTTTGTACACTGCACATTCAGCATCCTCTCCTAATCTTATTTGGTTTGGATCCCACATACCAGAACAACATTACAGAACCGGTTGCACGAGTGTTATGTAAGCATTCTTCTTTGTAGACTGATTGGTTTTTACCAATATCCTACCAGTGAACCGGAGTCTTCCAGCTATTTTATCTACACCAGAGCCTATGTGCTCATTCCGCTTCATACCTCTACAAACTGTAACCATGTATTTGTGTGAAATGACTGATTCAAATTGTGACTTTTCAATGTTAAGCTAATAAAATATCACTTTTGTGCATTTTGTGGACTGCACAGTATTAAATTTTTGTACATTTAAAGAAAATTGCCAGTATTTGCGCTACTTAGAAACCTTAAAATTTGACTAAATATTTGAGCGCCTGTTTACAGGCGCTGCAAATATTGGAAACTATTAATATTGTATTTCAGGTTATTAATATATCAGATTAACAATGTACAACACGAACAACAATAATCAAAATGGACTTCTTTGCATAAATCTCCATCCAAGAAAACATACTACTTCCTCACCTAGTGACCAAATTTTCTGAAATCCCATGTGATCATGCTTCCGTTATTAAGCTCCGGTGAACAACATTACATGTCCTAGAAAACATTACATGTCGATAGTCAACTGAGTGGCATAATCCGTTGGCTTTATGAGCTGTGTGCATTGTCGATCGTCTGAAACGACAAAGAATTACGTTTTCTTTTCTCCCATTGGCTATCCAGAACACGCCCTTACTAGAAAGCATTAGCTTTATGGTTTCTAATTGGTTGATATTCGAGAGCAGAGACTCTCGCATAACCTGAGACTGAGGGATCTTTTCATTCTGAGGGTGAAAATGCATCGAGAAAGAGGTACATAGTAAGAGAGCGTGTTTCAAATAGCACGGATGATATTCAAAAAGATTTTGGGCATGCATCCGGTCATCGTAAACTTCATTGCACGGTATTTTGGCTAAATAACTGCCAGACATCTTCAGGTGAGCCGAACGAGGACTGACGAAGACGTTCTCCGCTCCGTCTTATATAGTGCGCTGATAGTACTGCCGCGCATGCGTTGCAGTCGCGGAGGCAGAAGAACCACACCGCCCAGCAACAGCGCCCTCGCTGGTGGAACTGCGAAACTCAGGTGCCGTCGGTATTGTCGCTGGCAGCAGGTGGCGATGTCTTCTGGCGTCTTCGTCTCGAGAAAATTTCTGTGATGACGGGATTCCATGCATTATTCAGTTGGTAACCACTGTCCCGGTTCAATAAATTTCCAGCACTGCGTATTTCAACGGATTCTTTAATAATGGAGTCCCAAAAAGTTGTTGCTGTGGCCAACATCGAAGTTTTGTCGTACTCCATTGAATGTCCGTTAGAAATACAATGTTCCGCAACTGCAGATTTACTGGGTTGCAGTAGACGAGTGCAACGTTGATGTTCTGTACAACGCTCTTACACAGTACGTGTTGTCTGTCCTATATAGGCCATACCACATTGACACGGTATTTTGTAAATTCCCGCCTTCCGCAGCAATAGATCATCCTTCACCGAACCCAGCAACTCTGAAATCTTAGGAGGAGGGCGAAAAACCACTTTCACATTAAGAATTCTCGCTATCTTAAAGGAGATGTTTCCAACGAAGGGAAGTAAAAGCTAGGGACTTGACTGGCACGTCCTGCTCTTTATCCACTTCCCGGTTCCTGGCTCTCTTTGATAAGGGCCTGTAGAGGAGGAGTAGGAGAGGCACCACAGGACATTTCATTTTCCACTGTCTATATTTTTACAAACAAATTTTGTAAAACTATGTTAGCGTGACCAGGAAGCATTCAGAGTTCACACTCTTAGCAGTGGAAGTTGTAAAACATAACAAAATAATTTTTTTTTACATGTGAAATTTCATCATTTTTCACTTCCTAATGGCAGCATTTGTTGCTATAGGTACACTTTTCTTCACAAGTAAGAGAGATTCTTCGATGAATTTTGCACAGCATACAAACCACAGTTAAAGGTGTATGTAACTCTAGAATATTCCAAAACTATTGAACGCTGTGGTAAAAACTGAGGTAATTAACTACAAAATTTGTGTTTTCTTCGAAACATAAAGTTTAAAATACAACAGCTCATTGGTTTTTTTTTTCATAAATAAAAAGAAAATTCTAGAGTTTTATACACCTGTAAGTATGGTATGTATGCTGTGCTAAATTCATCGAAGAATCTCTCTAACTTATGAGGAAAAGTGTACCTATGGCAACAAATGCAGCCATTAGTAAGTGAAAAAATGAAATTTCACACGCAAAAGAAAATTAGTTCGTTATGTTTTCGAACTTCCACTGCAATGAGTGTGAATCATGAATCCTTCCTGGTCATGCCGACAATTTTTTATGAATTTATTTGAAAAAAGTATAGACACTGGAAATTAAAATGTCCTGTGATGCGTCTTCTGCTGCAAGTCGGCCCGTTTGACCTCCTACCACGTTTAATTTGCCGGGTCGAATACGCATTGTCTCTGAACACCGTCCTCAAATGTGAAAGCTCCCCAGGCAAATTCTATGTATCCGACACCATATGTGCCCTGTGCACAAGGGTTTTAAGTACACTCATGTTCTGGGATGGTTGATGGCAACTTGAAGAATGCAAATACAAACGAGTGTGAGTGGGCTTACTATAGACAGAATGCCCCACAGCGCCGCCACTCTTCCGTTTAAGCAAAGCGGATGCGGCATCCGAGTCGTATCTGGTTCAAATGGCTCTGAGCACTATGGGACTCAACTGCTGTGGTCATTAGTCCCCTAGATCTTAGAACTACTTAAACCTAACTAACCTAAGGACATCACACACATCCACGCCCGAGGCAGGATTCGATCCTGCGACCGTAGTGGTCGCGCCTAGAACCGCTCGGCCACACCGGCCGGCGCGTCGTATCTGGATGCTAACTGGTGCGGCTCGGCTGACGGATGCGAGGCGCGGCGAGGTGCGGTCCAGCGCGAAGAGCGACGGCCCGGGCCGGCCGGGGTTGAAAAACTCCGCCACAAGGTCGCCGGGTCTCCGCCCTGTCGTGGCAATCTGCCCGCAACGCGGCCGCCGGTCACCTAGGACACGCGCCACACACACCGGCCGCCCAGCTCATCGCGTCCCGCCGGTGCCTCACTGCTGGAACAGCTAAACACATATTCTTCTCGCATCCTGCGATACCCACTTGTTGACACACAGAAGTCTTTAAGAGTCACGGGGTCCCACAGGGTTCAGTCTTGCTTCCACTCCTAAACCTTCTATACACTGAACCGTGATTTATTTTCAAAGAATATTCTTAAGAATTCATTTTATTTACTAGCGATCCATCAAGAACATTAACACATTTAATCACACCATGTAAGAAGGGAAGTAATTGTCAGGCAGTAACTGATGAAATCATAAATAAATTCCTTTTAGCAAATGGGAATTCCATTCACTTTAATAGCCCCTAAAAGTATTTTTTAAAAGAAACAGATTTAAAATTATAATCAGAAAGCACCCTCTAAATATCAAAGTTACAGTGTATTCAGAGGCAGAAAGAAACAAGTTTCGAATGTATGAGCTCTCGGGCAGAGAACCTTGCCACTCCCTTTTGACACGGCCGTAGTTACGACCGCTTACAACAGTCTCTGAAAGACTACACTGGTGCAAATCTGCAACACACCAGATAACTTTAAACTAAGAGTTTTAACAATTTACACAAGCTATGCAGCCCCCCCCCCCGTAGGATTTATGGAAATGGTGCGAAACACTAACCACACATTTAAAATATTAACTTGATTTTAACTTCTAAGAAAGTATTATGGTGAAAGGGTGGCAACTTTATATACTAACATGTTCATTTAAATAAAAGTTCATGAAATGCAACCTTATATAAAATTCTACAAGGTTGGCCAAACAATAGTTAAGATGCTCTACCGTACACAGATACAGCCTCTCAAGATAATAGGTAATAATGTCAAAGTTTCCAAAGATAAAGACATATTCCAGGTATTATGCCGTTACACTCCAAGCAATAAATTCGTTAACACACCAAATCCGACAAACACGATAGAGGCAGTTACTAACATACGGTAGATTGATAGGGAAATTACCGAACAACCCGATCCGTAGGTTGCTCTAACCCGCCCCTACTCCACAAGGGAAAAACGGACCACACAATTTGTAAACAACCACCTTCCCGCGGGTGAGCAAACGGAGAAGAATGGTGGGACGATCCCAAAGCAGACCGCTGGTGACCTCACCAAGAAAACAAGTAGAATTTAACAAGGGCAAATCAAACAAAATATCACCAATCACTTCTAATAAAGTCCGATTTCTCGAGCAGACATGGAGCAGCACCCCCATATCGCTTTCCCGAACCGTCCGCTGCCAGCCGCTTCAAAGGACGCAGGAAGGCGCGCCGATCTCCCGTCTCACGGCGTCGCAGCTCGCACCGGCCAGACTGATGTCGTGGGTTGACTCCTGTTGCTCTCGTGTCGACCGCGAAGCCACTACCCCACGCTATACGCTGCGGCCCACTGGAATCACGTGGCGACCTCACACACGCCGAAGCTCAAGACGGACAAGTCATCTTGTGTCTCAGTGCTTGACCGACCAACCGATCGATCCAACCGCCAATGACCACTGCCTGAGCAAACTCGAGCAGATTGGCGGCCTAACGCGCAGACTCAGATGCAGGAACTCAGCCCCGACCGGGCAACCAACTCGCTGAGTTCTCTTACTGGCGGAGTGGAAAGACTCTCATTTTGCCGGCTTTAAAGGTTGATCCGAACGACAGACAAATGCGGACGAGAGACAGACTAGCAAGCTGGGGACGACAGACTGGCACAGAATGACCCACTGGCGAGCTCATAGCGCCCCTTAAATGCACGTGAACAGGCAACCTTTCCCCTTTCCCACCACAGGGAGACACCAAAGCTGCGATTGCCACAGCGGTGCCACCGCCAGAAACGGAGGGCGACTGCCTCCCATTACGCGCTGCGGCGCGCTCTTCAAAACAGCAATTTTTATCACGGCTCATACACAATGAACTTCCACTCAACATTCAAGAAATACAACTGGTATTTTTTGCTACCGTTATAACAAATCCCATCACAGAGAAAGCAACAGGATAGATTATTAACGACGAATTTGAAAGAATTAGTAAGTATTTCTTCGAAAACGGTAAAACCCTAAATTGTGAGAAAACACATTACATTCAGTTCTGTACTACAAACAGAGTCGTACCAGCAACTGATGTAGCTCATGAAAAAGAGTCGTGAGTAGATAAGGTAGAATGCTCCGAAATTTTGGTGGTTCACATTACTGAAAACGTCAACTATAAGAAGAATATTACCGTACTTCTCGCACAATTGAGTTCAGCAACTTTTTTCTCTTCGTTACTGGAAACATACGAATCAGACATCTGAGATATTTTGCACATTTCCATTCAGTAACGTCTTTTGGAAAAACATTCTTGGTTAGCTTACCAATTACACTGTAGAGCCAATAAAAGTAGTACACCTGCGTAATATCGTGTAGGGTCTCCACGAGCACGCAGAAGTGACGCAACATGACGTGTAATGGACTCGACTAATATCTAATGTTAGAAGGGATCAAAAATGGTTCAAATGGCTCTGAGCACTATGGGACTTAACATATATGGTCATTAGTCCCCTAGAACTTAGAACTACTTAAACCTAACTAACCTAAGGACATCACACAACACCCAGTCAACACGAGGCAGAGAAAACCCCTGACCCCGCCGGGAATCGAACCCGGAAACCCGGGCGTGGGAAGCGAGAACGCTACCGCACGACCACGAGCTGCGGACTAGAAGGGATCGACATCATGACTCCTGCAATGGTGTTCATCAGCCTGCCGCAGTGGCCGAGCTGTTCTAGGTGCTTCAGTCTGAATCCGCGTGACCGCCACGGTCGCAGGTTCGCAACCTGCCTCGGGCATGGATGTGTGTGATGTCCTTTGGTTAGTCAGGTTAAAGTAGTTCTGTGTCCTAGGAGACTGATGACCTCAGATGTTAAGACCCATAGTGCTCAGAGCCATTTTAATTTTGCTCTTCATATATCCGTAAGAGTACCAGGGTGAATATAGTTTCTGAACAGCACGTTGCAAGGCACCCCAGATATGCTCAATTACGTTCCTTTCTGGGGAGTTTGGCGGCCAGCGGAAGTGTTTAGACCCGGGAAAGTGTTCTTGCAGCCACTCTGTAGCAATTGTGTGTGGTGTCACAGTGTCGTGCTCCAATTGCAAAAGTCCGTCGGAATGCACAATGGACATGAATGGATGCAGGTGATCAGACAGGATGCTTACGTACGTGTCACCAGTCAGTGTCATATCTAGACATATCAAGAGTCTCATACCACTCCAGCTGCACAGGCCTCATACCATTACAAAACCTCCACCAACTTGAACAGTTCCCTGCTGACATGCAGTGTTCATAGATTCATTAGGTTGTCTTCAAACCCGTACACGTCCATCCGCTCGATACAACTTGAAAATAGACTTGTCCAAACAGGCAACATGTTTCCAGTCATCAAAAGTCCAATGTCGGTGCTAACGGGCCCAAGCTTTGTGTTGTGCAGTCATCAAGGGTATACTATTGGGCCTTCGGCTCCGAAAGCCCATATCTATGATAGTTCGTTGAATGATTCGCACGTTGACACTTGTTGATGGCCCAGCATTGAAATCTGCAACAATTTACGGAAGGGTTGCACTTCTGTCATGTTGAACGATCCTCTTCAGTCGCCGTTGGTTCCGTTCTTCCAGGATCTTCTTCCGGTAGCAGCGATGTCGGAGATTTGACGTTTTACACGATTCCTAAAATTCACGATACACTAGTGAAATGACCGTACGGGAAAATCCCCACTTCATCGCTATCTCGGAGATGCTGTGTCCCATCTTTCGTGCGCTCATTATAATACCACGTTCAAACCCACTTAAATCTTGACAACTTGCCATTGTAGCAGCAGTAACCGATCTAAGAACTGCACCAGCCACTTGTTGTCTTATATAGCCGTTGTCGATCGCAGCGCCGTATTCTGCCTGTTTATCTCTCTCTGTGTTTGAATACGCATGCCTATACCAGTTTCTTTGGCGCTTCAGTGTAGAAAGAAACCACTGATTGTACAAAAGCGGGCAGTAGAAATAATAACTGATGTTCGCCCTCGCTCGTCTTCGAGCAACTACACGTTTTAACTGCGCCGTCACGATAAAATTCATCATTAATAATCCATCACAATTTGAGAAGAACAGTGATGTACATGCCTATAGCATTAGAGAGTAAAATGACCTTTATTACCCATTCTTAAAGCTGGCAGTGGCTCAGAAAGGACTTCAGTATGCCCCTAGAAATATTTTTGATAATTTGCCTAATAACATAAAATGTATGAATGGTGGCGAAACGAATTTTAAACGTAATCATATCTCCTGTGAAATCCTTTCATTCCATGAACGAATTCCTATCTGAAAAGTGATAGCCTGAAAAAAAAAAAAATTTTAGGTGCAGCTGCATAAGTAGGTCTAAAAATAATTTGTTCATTAATGTTAGCACTAATCATGTATACATATCCTGTAAAGTCGCTCGTTGCACATCATTTTGAAAAAAGCATGTTTCAACATTTAGCACGAAACTAACTAAATGACTAAGTACCCAAGCAATATAAGACACAGAGATAATGTGTATCGTAAAAGCACATCACCTTTATCGTCACCCACACAACAGCCCTTTGTGGGTTTTGGCCTCCTGTTTAGTATCGAACTCTTGCAATTCTGAGTTCCAATTTTCCGGAAGTCGTCTCTGACACGTTGCATCTTAGCTTTAGTCTTCGAATCCTCCTAGTTCCTTCAGGCACTGCATTGAATATCTTCTTAATAATTCGGTCTTTAGCTCTAAGTACATGTACTGCTCATTCCAGCTTGGTAATTATTAGTGTGGACCCGTCTAATTACGTCTCAATGTAACGAATTTTTCGTGCGGTACTCGTTTGCCTTTATTATCCGAAAGGCATCATCAGTAGCAAATTTCGTAGCTGTTGCTCTACATGCGCTGTTGTTCCGGTTTTAGTGCTATTCTGCTCTTTCCTGCCATTCGAAATATCATTTATGCAGCACTATGAATGAGTACTCATTTACTTCATCTTATGTTTTGGATGCTGTGTAAATTAAACTTTGAAGCAGAAGAATACCTGTAAAACCGCAACGAGAACACATGTAGAGCAGGATTTACGAAATTTGCCACTGATAAAGTCTTTCGAATAATAAAGACGGGTATGAGACGAAAAATTCGTTTCATTCATTTGTAAGTAGGTGGATCCAAATTGATAATTAACAAGATGTAATGAGCGGTACATGTACTGAGAGCTAGCAAATGAATTATTAACAAGACATTCAAAGCAGTGGCTTTAGGAACCAGGAGGCTTCGCAGACCAAAGCTAAGACAGAACATGTTAGAGAGGAATTAAGGAAAATTGGAATTCAGAATTGGCGGAGTTCGGCACTGAGCAGGAGGCAAAAGCTCACAGAGGGCTGTTGTAATTAAATGTATCCAGTGTAATAATTATGAAGATGGAACCGAGGACGATAGGACTACAAAAGTTAAAGATGTGATAATGGCTTCCATCATTGCTCTCGGCGCTCTTGCAATTATATTGATAGCACCTACATATGCCATCACCTGAAACGATTTAGGATAGAACTCCTTATATTGAAGCCCAAATAACTTTCTACAAGGCTATATTAAAGAGAAGGCAGGATAATGCGTCTCCCAGTCTTCATTTTTCGTTGTCTCAGTACTTGATAACACATTTTGTGTCTTAACTCCAGGTGTTTACAGTGGCAGCTTTCACTAAGGCGATCAATTTGTTAGGAATATTTAATTCTTGCTAGTCGAATAAGCAAGCTCTCTGGACAAAAAAATTAGTCTTACCCTAGCAGATACCACACTAATACCGCGTAACTCCATTTACGGCTTGTTAATGGTCTCGGTTCCGCGAGGAATATGGCACGCGAAATTCCTGAAGTGTGCCATACTGTGTACAGCGGAAGCCACTCATTCGTGATTTCTTCTGGAAGAGCTACTGAATTGCGTGCATGGTGATTGCTATAGTACTAATACACACATCTACATTTCCGCAAGCCACCCTACTGTACGAGGCAGAAAGTACCCTGTACAATTACTAGACATTTCCTTTCCTGTTTCACTCGCAAACAGAGCTAGGAAAAAACGACTATGTATATGCCTCCGTATGAGCCTTAATTTCTCATATCTTATCTTCGTGGTGCTTAGTCGAAATGTTTGTTGGCGCCAACAGAATCATCCTGTAATCAGCTTAGAGCACTGGTTCTCTATGTTTTCTCAATAGCGTTCCCAAAAAAACGTCGTTCTCCCTTCAAGGATTCCCATTTCAGTTCCCGAAGCATCTGCGTAACACTTGCTTGATGTTAGAATCTACTAGTCACAAATCTAACATCCTGTCTTTGAATTGCTTCCATGTCTTCTTTTAATCCGATTTGGTGCGGCCTCCTTTACTGATGAACCACACTTTCTGAAAATCCTCGCAATAAACCAAAGTAGACCAATCGCTTTCTCTACCACAACCCTCACACGCACGTTCCATTTCATATCGCTTTGCAAACGCTACGTCCATATTGTAAGTGGGCTGCTTCTGTGTCGGCAGCGCTGTGTAGCGCTTTGCATTGGATCTCTGACAGCGCTTTCTTTGTAAGAGACGCTGTGGCTGGTTGGACTCGTTGGAAGTTAATCGCCAGCACTGTTGGGCATTAGGAAGTTAGTCGCCAGCAGTGATGGAAGTACTGTTGGGCGGTTGGAGGTGAACAGACAGCAGTGATGGATGTTAGATGTGAGAAGTTAGCGTTGATGGAGGGTAGAGGCCTGAAGTGTTAGCGTAGGCTAACGATTTGTACAAGTTCGACCTGGAGATTGAATATTATTCATGATTATATACCTTTGTACTAGATGTCAATGACGATTTATCTTTGTGTCTGAACTGGATGTCACATTATTAAGATAAGAAATACATTATTTGGTTTGCAACAAAATCTTTCCTTTGCTAACCACATGCCTATTAGTAGTTAGTGGCTTTAGTAGTTAGAATCTTTTATTTAGCTGGCATTATTGCAGTAATTCGCGTAATGAAAATTTTTGTGAGGTAAGTGCTTAATGAAATTTATAGGTTATTCTTAAGATTTCATTTTAGTCAGAGCCATTATTTTGAATTAATTACTTGAAGTCAGGTTATCCCTTTTTGAGCAGTCAGATTGCGTTGCGCTATAATATTGTGGGTCAGTGTTGACATTAGAAGTATGAGTAAAGAGAAACTAGTTCACTTGCATACAGTTTCATTCAGCAGTTAAATTAAAATATTTTATAAAGAAGTTTCAGTACATTTAAACGACGTGACCGTGTTAAGCAGGCCACAGTTAATGCTGTATTCCCTTAGAGCTAGCTGCTATTCGCAGTACCAACTAGAAATTTTGTGAGCCATTGTCTAACCTTCTGCAGTCACTCAGCATCGACACCTTACCGTACACCACACCGTGATCAAAAAAGAACCGCAGATTGCTGCCCACCCTGTCCGCCAGATCACCTATGTACATCGAAAATAATAATAGTCCTATCACAGCTCCCTGGGTCACTCCTGACGACACCCTTGTCGAGAACAACATCCTGGGTTGTACTAATCAAGAAGGATGTTAGAGGCATAAGGGCAGATGTTTTTATTGCTGTAAGGGGGTAGTATACTGAACAATATTACATCAGCATTTAATTCATTTGCGGACTAATATTTATGGCTATTATGTATAGTATGTTTTAGGTTGTCCAGCACCTCATAGTACATGTGGCAAGAGCAAGTCACTAACGCTTATTTTACCCTGGGCAGCAGGACAGGTGTTGAAGTGCGGACGTGTGTACTGTAACGTACCATCCCCTCCTTAGTCACTGGTCGGCAGGAGACGCGACTCGTAACGAAGTTCGTCCCCGTCGGTATGACGTGGAACAGCACCTGTAACTGTCGTAAGAATACAACTCCTCGCGTGGTTTGGAAATATTCTGTGACCTGTCTGCAACAGTCTTCTCAGCTTGTGGCAACTGGTAAAATGCAGTAGCTTATTTTTATTTTTATGCCCGGTTAGTTCCGTGACTATATAAAATCTTGAGTCTTGATTTCATCATAACGGTCATTTTTCACATCATACATAGCTAGGATGAAATTTTGCTGTCTCCTGTTCGGTTGCTATGCCGTTGCTACGTTAAGTTATTAGCAACGGTCCGACGCAACTCCAGAGATAACTTAAGTTCGAGTAAATGTATTTTTTTTAATACGGCGTAATACTGGTTTAAACTAATCACTTTCACTGTCCATTATTCATGTACTCACTTAAAATGTTTAAAGAGTCAATCAAATTGCATTAATACACATTGGTTTGTCCGTTTAGTGAGTTAGGCGACACGTAAGGTTTATCTTTTGACTCAGATTTTATTGCTCTTTCTGTAATTGATTATTAGTCCCAACAACACACGCACACCGATTTGTCATTCAAGATTAACTTCTGTTGAGTTCAGTAAGCGTGACGCTGACGACAACTTTTGACTAATCGGCGTACTTGTCTTTCTTCGTGTCTTCGTTTTACTGTGTCCTACTCAAGACTACGAATTGTTTTTCTGTAGTTGATCCATTGCTCTCAAGGTTTGTAACTGTTCATCAGTAGGAAGGCTGATAAACCAATATCACTCAATTAAAGTCTAACACTCGTCTTACTATACTGTCGCGTTGACAACGGTAAAGATTAACTTTCTTCAGTCGAATGACTGAACAATAGTATCTCACGAATTATCAAACTTCCAAAACTGAAACAATCTAATAACGTTTACATCCAGACAACTATCGCAGAAGTACTCTAGAGCGACTCAAGAGCAACTAACTTACTGCATTTCCATGTCCGAGTTGCATTGTAGTCGCACTGAATTTCCTTTTCGATGCGGCTACAGCTCTCTTCCATGGTAAATGTTATCTTTGACTGAATTACTTTCTTGGATTTAACCTTCGTTCATATGATTTTGAATTTATTCTATACATGTTTGATAAAGGATTTATGATAATCCTTTATTTTTATCTCCCCTTTTTCTATGCTATTCTCAGTATTTGAATGATATAGGAGTTAATCAAAATATTACCAGTGTAGATGTTATCGTCAATAGTTGCCGTCTCTGTCAAGATGACTCACTTCCCTACTTCAAGTTTCCACAAAGTTTGCTAAATGTGGTTTTCTGTCCTTGGGGAGTTACAGGACGCAAAACCGACGGTCTATACTGACAGGGGGGGGGGGGGGGGGGGGGGTTGTTAATGGTGCAGTTGCGGCTATGTAGAAAACATCAGGTAGCACATTACGAGGCATGCTTTCGGGAAGACTGTTAGACGCAAAGGATGAACATCGAACACACCGAAGTGGGTACATATTAAGGTACCAATGATTACAGTATCTACAATTATACCCTTAGCACATGGTATTTTTGTGCTGTAGCTCTGAGGAATTTTCCAGCTGTAGCACAGACGGAAAAGTACGACTTTCTCTCTATGTTAATGATTTTTCGGAGTAATAATTGTCTGCACTGACTTCCGTGATGTGAATTTCTTGCTCTTAATTCGATCCTTAGATACTGAAGTTCAGACTGTAGATGGTCGACGTCAGAAGTCAGCTCTGTGTTACCAACGTGTTCAAGGCAGCTCCTTTTGAAAGTGTTCACTTACAGATACCGGTTGGTGTGAGGTCTGCGGGCCAGACTGGTAGACAGAATCAAGATACGATCGAGCGCTGTGGAGCGGTGGGACATTTCAGAAGATTTCCGGATCATCGACAGCCTTCTCGCTACCCGCTGGGCTATAGCAGCATGACCGAGTGCGATTTAACACGTGTCAGCGTACTGTGGCCTGCGGAACACCGTTAAGCATGTGGTTTGCTGAGCAAAGGCAATGCATTGGCTTCGCCGAATCGTGCACAAGTGCAGATGTACCGAGCAGCAAATATATTGGCTTTAATGGCAGATTCAATAACACTTAGAAAAAACGTGCATTCAAAAGACTTTTCGCGTTTATCGTCTCGTTGCCGCCGGAGCGAAGAGAAGCTCAGTGTACTGAAAACAGCGACGCCCACAAAAAGCGGCTCCCGCGAAGCGTGCAGAAACTTCTTCGGCAGCGCTTGACAGGCTATCGAATCGCGCATTCTTCCGAACTCGGAGGTCTGTCAGTTACCACCCGACCGTTTTGTCCGCTATTAACTTCCATCCAGCGTGAAAACCTAGGAGACGAACTGCTGCGGGAGAGTAGACCCCGCCGATGAAATGAGACGAAATTGACGGACCAACTTTCAGTGCTCAGGATCAGAGGAATACACTGCGTCCCCACGTGAGTAAGGATGGACCATCACACATCACAGAAACGAATTCTCCAGCCCTACTTTATAACGGCGTGGACGGCGTGGCTTTTTTTTTTTTTTTTTTTTTTTTTTTTTTTTTTTTTTTTTTTACAAACTGATCTTGATTAACTTCCTTAGCGTGTTCTAGTTTCTGCTATAAGCCAATCAGGACGGCTTATCAAATGGGTCTGAGCACTATGGGACTTCTGAGGTAATCTGTCTTCTAGAACTTAGAGCTACTTAAACCTAACTAACCTACGGACATCACACACATCCATACCCAAGGCAGGATTCGAACCTGTGACCGTAGCGGTCGCGCGGTCCCAGACTGAAGCGCCTAGACGGCGACGGCTTATCAAGAATCGCTTATTCTAAGCTGTAGAATATGTCATATTGCAGCAATTTAGATGAAAGTGAAAGCCAAGAACACTGTTGCAAGTGAGTAGTCTTTACTTGAGTGTGTGTTATCTTAAATACAAGCGTGGCAATGTGAATTGACAACAGCTACTGAGTTCAAAGCCACAGAACTTAACATGAAATTGAAAAGAATCCTGTGTGTTCGAAAACCGACCTGGTTCTTAAGCAAATAAATAAGCGAACCAATAAAATGTTCAAATGTGTGAAATCTTATGGGACTTAACTGCTAAGGTCATCAGTCCCTAAGATTACACGCTACTTAACCTAAATTATCCTAAGGACAAACACACACACGCATGCCCGACGGAGGACTCGAACCTCCGCCAGGACCAGCCAAGCGAACCAATAATTTCACACTCAGTAGACTTGGTCAATGCGAATTGTTTGAAAAAAAAAGTATAGTTGTCGTCTTAAGTCCAGAGACGGGTTTGATGCAGCTCTCAATGCTACTGTAGCTTCTGCAAGCTTCTTCATCTCCCAGTACATCCTTCTGAATCTGCTTATCGTATTCATTTATTGGTCTCCCTCTACTATTTTCACCCTCCACGCTTCCGTCCAATACTAAATTGGTGATCCCTTGACGCCTCAGAACTTGTCCTAACGACCGATTCCTTTTTCTAGTCAAGTTGCGCCACAAATTCCTCTTCTCTCCATTCTATTCACTACCTCCTCATTAGTTACGTGATCTACCCATCTAATCTTCAGCATTCTTCTCTAGCACTACACATCAAAAAGCTTCTATTCTCTTCTTGTCCAAACTATTTATCGTCCATGTTTCACTTCCATACATGGCTACAAATGCTTTCAGAAAAGACTTGCTGACAAAAAACATATATATATATATATATATATATATATATATATATATATATATATATATATATATATATACTCGATGTTAATTTCCCTTCTTCAGAAAGGCTTTGCTTGCCATAGCCAGTATACATTTTATACCCTCTGTACATCGACCATCATCTATTGTTTTGCTCCCCAAAAATGGTTCACATGGCTCTGAGCACTATGGGACTTATCTGTGGTCATCAGTCCCCTAGAACTTAGAACGACTTACACCTAACTAACCTAAGGACATCACACACATCCGTGCCCGAGGCAGGATTCAAACTTGCGACCCTAGCGGTCGCGCGGTTCCAGACTGCAGCGCCTAGAACCGCTCGGCCACATAGACCGGCTTTTTGCTCCCCAAATATAAAACTCATTTACTAGTTTAAGTGTCTCTTTCCCTTAGCATCACCTGATTTAATTAGGCTACAAATACTAACAAAAGGATAGAGGGCTCGCCAATACTTACCTCAGCTCAGTACAGCCGATAGATACTTAAAACACAACAGAAAATTTACGTTCCTAGCTTTCGAAACTTAGTTCCTTCATCAGGGAGGAGAGAGGGGAAAGATCGGGAAGAAGGGAAAGTGGATTCAGTTACTCACAACCCAGGTTATGAAGCAACAGGGAAAGGAAAACAGGGAGTGTAGCAAGGATGGCGGCATGGTTGTCAAAGGGAAGCCAAAGATATTCTACTGTAAGTACTGTGCCTGCTTCAAACCAAAGAGGATGCATTCAGAAGTAAAGAGGTATAGTATAAAGATAAACACAACTATATAGGATGAAAAGATGCGTGAATGGCTAAAGAGGAAAGGGAAAGAGGAGAAGACTGAAGAGTAAATGAGAGAGGGTTGTTTAACGTAGGTTCAGTCCAGGGGGATGGCAGGATGAAAGGATGTGTTGGAGTGCAAGTTCCCATCTCCGCAGTGCCGAGGGACTGGTGTTGGGTGGGAGAAGCCAAATGGCACATACGGTGTAGCAGGTTCCTAGGTCCCTAGAATTATGCTGGAGGGCATGCTCTGCTACTGGGTACTGGACATCACCTAGGTGGACAGTTCGTCTGTGTCCGTTCATGCGCTCAGCCAGTTTAGTTGTTGTCATACCGATGTAAAAAGCTGTGCAGTGCAGGCATTTTAGCTGATAAATGACATGTGTTGTTTCACATGTGGCCCTTCCTTGAATTGTGTATGTTTTACCAGTAGTGGGGCTGGAGTAGGTGGTTGTGGGGGGATGCATGGGGCAGGTTTTGCAGCGGGATCGGTTACAGGGGTAGGAACCGCTGGGTAGAGAAGGTAATCTGGAAATATTGTAGGGTTTGACAAGGATGTTATGGAGGTTAGGGGGGCGACGAAAGGCAACTCTGGGTGGTGTGGGGAGAATTATGTCAAGGGATGATCTCATTTCAGGGGTTGACTTGAGAAAGTCATATCCCTGGCGGAGTAATTTGTTGATGTATTCGAGGCCAGGATAATATTGGGTGACAAGGGGGATGCTTCTGTGTGGTCTGGGTCTGGGGGTAGGAGCATAGTTGTTGGACGGGGAGGAATGTATTGCTCGGGAGATCTGTTTGTGGACAAGGTCTGCAGGATAGTTGCGGGAGAGGGAAGCACTGGTCAGGTTATTGGTGTAATTGTTGAGGGATTCGTCACTGGAGCAGATACGTTTGCCACGAATTCCTAGGCTGTAGGGAAGGGAGCGTTTGAAGTGGAATGGATGGCAGCTATCAAAGTGAAGGTACTGCTGTTTGTTTGTGGGTTTGATAGGGACAGAGATGTGGATGTGAGCTTCAACAAGATGAAGGTCAACATCCAGGAAGGTGGCTTGGGTTTTGGAGAAGGACCAGGTGAAATTCAGGTTCGAAAAAGAGTTGAGGTTAAGGAGTGTCTCTTCACCATGAGTCCAGACCACAAAGATGTCATCTATAAACCTGTACCAGGCCAGGGGAAGCAGCTGTTGGGTCTTCAGGAAAGCCTCCTCCATGTGGCCCATGAAGAGGTTGGCATAGGACGGAGCTATCCTGGTTTCCATGGCCGTTATCCTGATTTGTTTGTAGGTCTGGCCTTCAAAAGTGAAGTAATTATGGGTGAGGATGAAGTTGGTAAGTGTGATAAGGAACGAGGTTTTTGGAAGATCTTCGGGTGGACGTTGGGAAAGGTAGTGCTCAAAGGCAGAGAGACATTGGGTATGTGGGATGTTTAAATAAAGGGATGTAGCATCTATGGTGACAAGAAAGGTTTCAGGTGGGAGAGGAGAGGGAATGGATTTGAGGTGTTCTAGGAAGTGGTTTGTGTCTTTGATGTAGGATGGGAGTCTGCGGGTGATAGGTTGGAGGTGTTGGTCTACCAGAGCTGAGATACGTTCTGTTGGGGCTTTGAAGCCTGCTACAATGGGACGGCCAGGATGGTTCTCTTTCTGGATCTTGGGTAATAGGTAGAAGGTAGGTGTACGTGGCTCAGGTGGAGTGAGCAGGTCTATGGAAGCCGTTGTGAGGCCTTGTGAGGGACCTTGTATTTTTAGGATTCTGGATGGAGGGAGTGGGATCCTCAGTAACAGCTTTGTAGGTTGAGGTGTCAGAGAGTTGACGCAGTCCTTCTGCCACATACTCCACACGGTCAAGTACCACAGTTGTGGAGCCTTTATCCGTCGGGAGGATGACAATAGAGCAGTCTGTTGTCAGCTCCTTAATGGCACGGGATTCACCTGGGGTGATGTTATGGGGTTGTCGCGATGTTCTTCAAGAAGGACTGGGAGGCAACACTGGACGTGAGGAATTCCTGAAATGTCTGCAAGGGATGGTTTTGTGGGGAGGGGAGGAGGATCCCTTTGAGAAGGTGGTCGGAACTGTTCTAGACAGGGTTCAACACTGGGTCTAGTATTTGGTGGTTGTGTTTCGGTAGTGAAGTGATATTTGCAGTTGAGGTTCCGGGCGAATGAGAGTAGATCTTTAGCCAGAGAAGTGTGGTTGAATTTTCTGTTGTGTTTTATGTATCTATCGGATGTACTGAGCTGAGGTAAGTACTGGCCAGCCGCTCTATCTTTTTGTTAGTATTTGTTTATCTTTATATGATATTTTTCATTAATCATTTATTTAGACTACATTCCATTATCCTCGTTTTGCTTTTGTTGATGTTGACCTTATATCCTCCTTTCAAGCCACTCTCCGTTCCGTTCAACGGTTCTTGCAGGTCTTTTGCTGTCACCGACAGAATTACAATGTCGTCGACAAATTCGAAGTTTTTATTTCTTCTCCATGGATTTTAATATCTACTCCAAATTTTTCTTTTATTTCCTTTACTGATTGCTCAGTATACAGATTGAATAACAGCGGGGAAAGGCGCAAACCTCTCTCATTCCCTTCTCAACCATTGCTTCCCTTTCATGCCCCTCGACTCTCAAAATTGCCACCTGGTTTCTGTACACATTATAAATAGCATTTCGCTCCCTGTATTTGACGCCTGCCACCTTTGAAAGAGAGTATTCCAGTCAACATTGTAAAAACTTCCTCTAAAGCTACAAGTGATAGAAACTTAAGTTTGCCTTTCCCTAACCTATTTTCTAAGCTAAGTCGTAGGGTCAGTATTGCCTCGCGTGTTCCAACATTTCTACGAAATCCAAACTGATCTTTCCCGAGGTCGGCTTCTACCAGTTTTCCCTTTCGTCTGTAAAATAGTTCGTGTTAGTATTTTGCAACCGTGACTTACTAAACTGAGAGGTCGGTAATTTTTTACACCTGTCAACGCCTGCTTTCTTCGGAATTTCATTTATTATATTCTTGAAGTTCGAAGGTATTTCTGTCTCATGCATATTGCCAACAAGATCGATGAGTTTCGTCATGGCTGTCTCTCCCAAGGTTATCATTAGTTCTAATAGAGAATTGTCTACTCCCGGGGCCTTGTTTCGACTTAAGTCTTTCCGTTCTCTGTGAAATTCTTCACGCAGTATCATATCTCCCATTCTATCTTCATCCACCTCCTCTTCCATTTCCATAATATTGCCCTCAAGTACGTCGCCCTTGTATGGACCCTCTATATATTACTTCCACATTTCCGCTTTCTCTTCTTTGCTTAACGCTGGTTTTATATCTGAGCTCTTGGTCATTCATACATGTGTTTCTCTTTTCTCCAGAGGTCTCTTTATTTTACCTGCAGGCATTATCTATCTTACCTCTATTGGTACATGCTTCTACATCCTTACAATTTTCCTATAGCCATCCCTCCTTAGCCATTTTGCACTTCCTGTCAATCTAATTATTGAGACGTAACTGCATAAAAAACATCAAATTTTTATGTCGTCCTGTATAACAATGTAATCCGAAACAACGAAATTTCTGCACTGAAATATGATCCTAGTAAAATAAAGAAACTGACAGAACCTACATTGTTCAAAGCTAACGAAACAATCACGTATTGTGAATGTCACCTGCAAAATGAAGTACTGTCAGAATCCGCAACAGCCAATAAAATGCTACTAAAATTATAAATAGTTCGTCCTGGGAAATTGGGCTCATAATCTTGACCCAGAATGCCAACGAAACACATAACTCAACCTTTAAGTTCTGGAATTTCAGTTAGGAACTTATCAAAGAAAACAATTATAGGCGCTAATATGAAAATTCGGTTAATCTAATAACTTCAACTGTACAGTAAATTAACTCAGAAGATCAATCAACAGAATAATTACAACCATTGTTCTGAGTCGTCATTCCTTCTCGTAATAAATCTGCATCTCACATGTTCCAAAAATGCGTCCATGGAGTCTACTAGTACAGTGTATATCCACCTTTCGCAGCAATGCAGGCTGCTATTCTCCCATGGAGACGATCGTAGAGATGCTGGATGTAGTCCTGTGGAACGGCTTGCCATGCCATTTCCACCTGGCGCCTCAGTTGGACCAGCGTTCGTGCTGGACGTGCAGACCGCGTGAGACGACGCTTCATCCAGTCCCAAACATGCTCAATGGGGGACAGAACCGGAGATCTTGCCGGCCAGGGTAGTTGACTTACACCTTCTAGAGCACGTTGGGTGGCACGGGATACATGCGGACGTGCATTGTCCTGTTGTAACAGCAAGTTCCCTTGCCGGTCTAGGAATGGTAGAACGATGGGTTCGATGACGGTTTGGATGTACCGTGCACTATTCAGTGTCCCCTCGACGATCACCAGAGGTGTACGGCCAGTGTAGGAGATCGCCCCCCACACCATGATGCCGGGTGTTGGCCCTGTGTGCCTCGGTCGTATGCACTCCTGATTGTGGCGCTCACCTGCACGGCGCCAAACACGCATACGACCATCATTGACACCAAGGCAGAAGCGACTCTCATCGCTGAAGACGACACGTCTCCATTCGTCCCTCCATTCACGCCTGTCGCGACACCACTGGAGGCGGGCTGCACGATGTTGGGGCGTGAGCGGAAGACGGCCTAACGGTGTGCGGGACCGTAGCCCAGCTTCATGGAGACGGTTGCGAATGGTCCTCGCCGATACCCCAGGAGCAACAGTGTCCCTAATTTGCTGGGAAGTGGCGGTGCGGTCCCCTACGGCACTGCGTAGGATCCTACGGTCTTGGCGTGCATCCGTGCGTCGCTGCGGTCCGGTCCCAGGTCGACGGGCACGTGCACGTTCCGCCGACCACTGGCGACAACATCGATGTACTGTGGAGACCTCACGCCCCACGTGTTGAGCAATTCGGCGGTACGTCCACACGGCCTCCCGCATGCCCACTATACGCCCTCGCCCTAAGTCCGTCAACTGCACATACGGTTCACGTCCACGCTGTCGCGGCATGGTACCAGTGTTAGAGACTGCGATGGAGCTCCGTATGCCACGGCAAACTGGCTGACACTGACGGCGGCGGTGCACAAATGCTGCGCAGCTAGCGGCATTCGACGGCCAACACCGCGGTTCCTGGTGTGTCCGCTGTGCCGTGCGTGTGATCATTGCTTGTACAGCCCTCTCGCAGTGTCCGGAGCAAGTATGGTGGGTCTGACACATCGGTGTCAATGTGTTCTTTTTTCCATTTCCAGGAGTGTATATCATTCTCGTTTACAAAAGTTGACACATCCAATAACATCATCAATAAACAGTCATCTTAACTGTCAATGTACTTTTACCTCCACTATCATGTAAATATCAGATAATGGAACTGCAACCGTGCTTCACATTTTGCACATTTCCCCCTTTTTGTGGGGAACATTTCCCCGCGACCATTAACGAGTGCTATATCACTGTTCTAAATATTACAGTAGCCTTAATTTTTTCTTAAATAGAGTGTAGTTTTAGTTAAAAAACAAAATTCCTTCTTTATCACAGTGGATAACTAGAAAAACCATCCCCGTTCTCGCCACAGACGCACCAGTCGGTCTCGACCGACCACCATGTCATCCGCAGCCAATGGCGTCAGCTAGATGCAGTATGGAGAGGCATGAAGTCAGTACACCTCTCTCCTGGATGTTGTCGGGTTAGCATACCTGGTGCCACTACTTCTCAACCAAGTAACACGTCAGTTACAATCATTTCCTACCAGAAAGGTCATCGTTCGTAGTAATTGACGGTAAGTCATCGAGTAAAACAGAAGTTATCTCTGGCATTGCCCAAGTAAGAGTTATAAGCCTTCTGCAGGTCCTGATCTACATAAACGATTGAGGAGAGAATTTGGCAAGCCGTCTTAGATTTTTTGCTAATGATGCTGTCATTTATCGCCTTGTAAAGTCGTCAGATGATCAAAACTAAATGCAGAATGATTTAGGGAAGATACTGTACGGCAGGAAAAATGACACTAACTGATTCTGAACAATGAAAGTATGAAGTCATCCACATGAATACCGAAAGGAATGCGCTAAATTTCGGTTGCACAATAAATCACACAAATCTAAAGGCTGTAAATTTAAAGATTAGGGATTAAAATTACGAATAACTTAAGCTGGAACCATCACATAAACAATGTCTTGGGGGCAAGCGAACGATAAGCCACGATTTATTGGCCGAACATTTAGAAAATGAACCATGTCTACCAAAACAGACTGCCTACATTACGCTTGTCCGTCCTCTTCTGGACTACTGCAGTGGCGGTTCTACATTAGACAAGACTGACGGAGTACATTGAAAAAGTTCAAACATGCGCAACTCGTTTTGTATCATCGCGATATAGGAGAGAGAGTGCACGGTTGTGATACGTGAATTGGCTGGCAATCATTAAAACAAAGGGGTTTTTCATTGTGGCAGGATCTTCTCATGAAATGTCAATCACCAGCTTTGTTCTCCGAGTGCGAAAATGTTTTGCTGGTGCCCATCTACCTAGAGAGAAATGATCAACATAGTAATTTAAGTGTTTGTTTTTCCGCGTGCTATTCGAAAGACGAACGGTAGAGCAATAGATTGATGGCGGTTCTATGGGCCCTCTGACAGGCAATTGTGAATTGCAGAGCAATCATTTAGATGTAGACGAAGGTGACTGAGCCCTGTTTTAGTCCTCCCATGAAGGAAAATCGCTCGCAGTATCGAGAATCCGACATTCTGACCACTTAGCCACGTAAGCAATATCACGGCAGAAAAAATAATCATTAATTTTAACCGTATGCCAGTATCACGGTGGATAAAATAATAACTCGTTTTATCCTTACGGCAAATACTCATCGTTTGCATTCTAAAGTGCGCCTCACACGGCTGCTACCACAGACAGTACGTTATCAGAACGATAAGTGACACAGGTTAAAATGCTAGTGTCAACAGTGGAAGCGTACAGTGGGTACGAAATTCTTAATACAGGGAAGTGTCTAATAAAGTGGTTGGCAATTTTATGGCACTCTACAAAACAATGACAAGTATATCATCAGCACTGCAGAGTCTTTGCCCGAACGACAATTTCAACTACTGCGCTCTCAAACGCGAAACCTATTGTGCACGAGGAAAATACAGTGTGTTTGTAAATGAATATCGGGGTTTTAATGCTTTATAATGTTCATTACATTAGACTTACAATTATAAATGGTATGTCAAATGAAAGAGCAACCCAAACAGTTTTACCAAGAACCTTATAAATGTTCAATGTGAGGACCATTTGTCACACGACACACGTCACGTCTATAACCGAGTTCTTCCCAAAAGTTGATAAGTGTGTCTTCAATGATCGTAGGAACAGCTGCTTCAATCCGGTTTCCTAATTCCGGGAGGTCTGCTGGTAGCGGAGGCACGTACACACGATCCTTGATGAAGCCCCGAAGGAAAAAATCACATGGCGTTAGGTGAAAGTGGAGGCCATGCGAAGCAAGCCCTATCATTGGGCCCCTTCCGGCCTATCCAGCGTTAGGGTACAGTGAAGTTCAACCAGTCGCGTATTTCGCTATGCCAGTGACGATTTGTAAGGTCCTTGGTAAATCTGTTTGAGTTTCTTTTGCATCTGACATATCATTTATAACTGTAAGTTTAATTGTCCGCATCTCGTGGTCGTGCGGTAGCGTTCTCGCTTCCCACGCCCGGCTTCACGGGTTCGATTCCCGGCGGGGTCAGGGATTTTCTCTGCCTTGTGATGGCTGGGTGTTGTGTGATGTCCTTAGGTTAGTTAGGTTTAAGTAGTTCTAAGTTCTAGGGGACTGATGACCATAGATGTTAAGTCCCATAGTGGTCAGAGCCATTTTTTTTTGTAAGTTTAATTTAATAAATATTATAAAGCGTTAAAACCCCGATATTCATTTATAAACACCCTGTACATTCACCGGTTCAACTGACGAAGGACGTTAGACCGAAAATGCAGATAAAATACGTTCGGCACCTTCAAAAATTGTTTGCAGAAACTAGAGTTAATATGTAATGGATGTAATAGCGTATTTATTTCTGACTATATAATTGATTGTAATTATAATGTAAATATCGTAAATTGTTGAGTAATAGCCAAGGGAACTTTATTTAATTGCATCGACAGCAACGTCGAAATGGCAGTAACTGTGTCGTTGTTTATCTTTGCGTATGGAGAGTCCTTATCGCTCTGCGAGCAGAGGGGAAGCAGAGCAGCTTGAGTCATGAAAGAGAGTGGAATTGTTCGTTGGACGCTCCGGCAAACGGGGTGTGCAGCTATAACTGCCCCAGTGTAGGCGCACCTACTTCGTTAACCCGCGAGTATTGAGAGCACGGTCAGAGTGCACCGGCGGAGGAAGCTGTAGTTCCAATTACTGCCTGTCCCGTAACCATCCGTGGCTCTGGAGACGATTGGTGGTTCTCAATCAGCAGCAGCAACAGCACCAACCCAGCAATGTCGTCGGCCACACTCATCGTCGTCCGTACGGCTACTACATCGTAAGATTGTTAATTGACAGAGTGTAATTAACATTTGACAGGTATTACCCAATGGCATTTCTTTCAGAAACTTTAATAACTGTCATCAATAATAACCTGGAATAGTTACAACTTCTAGGGCATGTGTGGAGTCGTTGCCCTCAGACATTATTACCAAGCAGGGTGCCTTACCTGTTCCACGCAATCACCGAGTGTTGTAAAATTATGAAAGTCGATTAACTATTTATTGCCACTTTCGTTTGTTTCCTAATGACCAATTTCAGTCTAATGTTTTTTGCCTCATTAACTGTTCGTTCTTGTATTACATAACAGAGGCTTAACTAATTTGCAATTTTGAGTGTTTACTTCACTCACTTAAAGTGTCGTAAAAGTCTCTGGCAAAACTAATAAGCGGAGACAGCACAAATTAAGAGTGCGCAATTTCTTTTATTCTGTATTTAGCTTAGGAAGTGACTTCTGATGGCTTTGTAAGTACCTGATTGCTCTTATATTAATAGTAAATTTAGTTGGTTATTTGCTTGAAATAAATTTAATTCAATCTTTCAATAATTAAAAGTAAATGGCTTGTTCTTTTACAAATGTTGCATTATGTTACGCTGAGGCTACGAAGTTTCAGTTACAGCCAATCATTTATTTAACCAGTAACTTCATTTAACTTTGCTTTCAAAATTTAGTATTTCAGATAGAGTAACTGCAAACTCAGTGCGTTTTGGTTCATTTATTTTCTTGTGAACTGTTGTGTTGTGGAAAGAGCGACAGTTTTGTGTTGCCATGCTTATCTGCTTGATTGTCTTTGCCAATACCTTTCTTCAGATTCTGGAGATTCATTGCCCTAGAAGGTTGGCGATCGTTTAATTATCCCTTTTTTGCTAATCTGTGTTATCAATATTTTTTGTATTAAAAATACTACGTGATGCCCTTTTCCCCACTGTGTGGTTCGTAGCCGTTTGCACTATATTGCTCCCATTTCAAAATTAGTATCAGTATTTAGATTAGGTTTAGAATAGATTCTTCCTGCAAAGAGGTCTGTTATGTACTTTGTTCCTATTAACCGGTATTATTTTCCTTCAGTAACGGGAGTCTTACTGTAAAATTTCACTAAGCATAAGCCATCACGGTCAAGTACATCACAATCCAGTAGGTCGATTAGGAAGGTAAGGTAACAAGATTTCTTTGATTTTCTCCACGAGAAGATTGAGTGCAACTACAGTGAAGTGGCGAAAGCCATAGTATACCTCCTAATATCGTGTCGAACCTCGTTTTGCCCAGCGTAGTGCAACAGCTCCACGACGCATGGACTCAACAAGCGATTGGAAATTCCCTGGAGAAACACTGAGCTATGCTGCCTCTGTATCCATTCATAGCTGCGAAAGCGTTGTCGGTACAGGATTTTGTGCGCGAACAGATCTCTCGATTATGTCCCATAAATGTTCGATGGACTGAATGTCTGGCAACCTAGGTGGCTAAATCAATCGCTGGAATTTTCCAGTATCATCTAGAGACCGATCATGAATAATTGTGGCCCAGTCACAATTCTATCGTTGTTTGGGAACATGAAGTTCTTGAATGTCTGAAAATTGTCTCCAAGTAGCAGAATATAGCCATTTCCAGTCAATGCTCGGTTCAGTGTAACTAGAGGACCCAGTCCTTTCCACGTAAACAAAGCCTGTACCACTATAGAGCCATTACCAACTTGAACAGCGCCATGTTTACAACTTAGGTCCATGGCTTCATGGGGTCTGCGCCACACTCGAATCCTACGATCAGCTGCTTACAACTAGAACTGGGTCTCATCTGATCAGTCCACGGTTTTCCAGTCATCTAGGACACAACCGATATGGTTACGAGACCAGAAATGCTGGGGCGCCGTTGCGCTGTTAGCAAAGGCATTCGCGACGGTCGTCTGTTGTCACAGACCATTAACGCTGCAGTGTCCCAACGTATACGTTCGTCGTACGTCCGACATTGATTTCTGCGGTAATTTCATGCAGTGTTGTAAATCGAATGTCCCATGTGTCTGTTGCTCTTTTTTTGTGGGGGGGGGGGGGGGCATTAGTATTCTGGCTGGTTTTTTGCAGCCCGCCAGGAATTCCTCTAATGTGCCACCTTCTTCATCTCAGAGGAGCACTAGCAACCTGCATCCTTAATTATTTGCTGGATGCACAGAGTGATTCAAAAAGAATACTACAACTTTAAAAATGTGTATTTAATGAAAGAAACATAATATAACCTTCTGTTATACATCATTACAAAGAGTACTTAAAAAGGTTTTTTTTTCACTCAAAAACAAGTTCAGAAATGTTCAATATGGCCCCCTCCAGACACTCGAGCAATATCAACTCGATACTCCAACTCGTTCCACACTCTCTGTATCATATCAGGCGTAACAGTTTGGATAGCTGCTGTTATTTCTCGTTTCAAATCATCAATGGTGGCTGGGAGAGGTGGACGAAACACCATATCCTTAACATACCCCCATAAGAAAAAAACGCAGGAGGTAAGATCAGGGCTTCTTGGAGGCCAGTGATGAAGTGCTCTGTCACGGGCTGCCTGGCGGCCGATCCATCGCCTCGGGTAGTTGACGTTCAGGTAGTTACGGACAGATAAGTGCCAATGTGGTGGCGCTCCATCCTGCTGAAATATGAATTGTTGTGCTTCTTGTTCGAGCTGAGGGAACAGCCAATTCTCTAACATCTCCACATACTGTAGTCCAGTTACAGTAGAACCTTCGAAGAAAAAGGGACCAAAAACTTTATTGGCTGAAATGGCACAGAAAACGTTCACCTTAGGCGAGTCACGTTCATACTGAGTTGTTTCCCGCGGATTCTCAGTGCCCCACATACAGACATTGTGACGGTTGACTTTCCCGTTAGTGTGGAAAGTTGCTTCATCACTAAACACAATCTTTGAAACGAAAGATTCATCTGTTTCCATTTGAGCAAGGATAAAATCACAGAAATCGATTCTTTTAATCTTATCAGCTGCAGACAGTGCTTGAACCAATTTCAGACGATAAGGTTTCATAACTAACCTTTTTCGTAGGACTCTCCATACAGTTGATTGTGGAATTTGCAGCTCTCTGCTAGCTCTGCGAGTCGATTTTCCTGGGCTGCGAACAAATGCTTGCTGGATGCGTGCTACATTTTCATCACTCGTTCTCGGCCGTCCTGAACTTTTCCCTTTGCACAAACACCCATTCTCTGTAAACTGTTTATACCAACGTTTAATACACCACCTATCAGGAGGTTTAACACCATACTTCGTTCGAAATGCTCGCTGAACAACTATCGTCGATTCACTTCTGCCGTACTCAATAACACAAAAAGCTTTCTGTTGAGGGGTCGCCATCTTAGCATCAACTGACGCTGACGCCTAGTCAACAGCACCTCAAGCGAACAAATGTACAACTAAATGAAACTTTATAGCTCCCTTAATTCGCCGACAGACAGTGCTTAGCTCTGCCTTTTTTCGTTGCAGTGTTTTAAATTCCTAAAGTTGTGGTATTCTTTTTGAATCACCCTGTATTCTAATCTCTGTCTGCCTCTACAGTTTTTGGCCCTTACAGCTCCCTCTAGTACCATGGACGTCGTTCCCTGATGTTTTAACAGATGTCCTATCATACTGTCCCTTCTCCTCATCCGTGTTTTCCACATATTTCTTTCCTCTCCGATTCTGCGGAGAACCTCATCATTCCTTACCTTATCAGTTAACCTTATTTTCAGCATTCTTCTATAGCACTACGTCACAGATGCTTCGATTCTCTTCTGCTCCGGTTTTCCCACAGTCCATGTTTCAATAAAACAGACGTACAATCTCACAAATTTCATCCTCAAATTAAGATCTATGTTTGATGCTAGTAGGCTTCTCTTGACCAGGAATGCCATTTTTGCCAGCGCTAGTCTGCCTTTGACGTCCTCCTTCCTCCGTCCGTCGTTGGTTGTTTTACTGTCTAGGTAGCAGAAATCCTTAACTTCATCTACTTCGTGGTCATCAATCCTGATCTTAAGTTTCCCGCTATTCTCATTTCTGCTACTTCTCATTGCATCCGTCTTCTTCTCTTTACTCTCAATCCATATTCTGTACTCATTAGACTGTTCATTCCACTCAGCAGATCATGTAATTCTTCTTCATTTCCACTCAGGACAGCAATGTCATAGCGAACTGTATCATTGATATCATACTCCCCGAATTTCATTTCCACTCCTGAACCTTTCTTTTATTTTCATCATTGCTTCTTCGATGTACAGAATTAACAGTAAGGGCGAAAGACTACATTCCTATCTTACGCCCTTTTTAATCCGAGCTCTTCGTGCTTGGTCGTCTACTCTTCTTATTCCCTCTTGGGTCTTGTACATATTGTATACTACCCGTCTCTCCCTATAGTTTACTCCAATTTTTCTCATCATTTCGAACACCTTGCAGTATTTTGCATTGTCAAACGCTGTTTCTATGTCGACAAATACTATGCACGCCTCTTCGTTTTTCTTTAGTCATTCTTCCATTATCAACTGCAACGTCGTAATTGCCTCTCTCGTGCTTTTACCTTTTCTAACGCCAAACTGATCGTTATCTACCACATCCTCAGTTTTCTTTTCCATCCTTGTGCACATTATTCTTGTCGGAGCTTGGATGCATGAACTGTTAAGCTAATTGTGGTCGAATTCTGGTTCATATCAGCTCTTGCAGTCTTGGGTTTTGTGTGGATGATATTTTTGCAGAAGTCAAATGGTATGTCGCCAGGCTCATACGTCCTGCACACCAACGTGACTAATCGTTTTGTTGCCAGTTCCCCCAACGATTTTAGAAATTCTGATGGAACATTATCTGTCTCTTCTGCCTTATTTAATCTGAAGTCGTCCAAAGCTCTTGTAAACTGTGATTCTAATACTGGATTCCCTATCTCTTCTAAATTGACTCCCGTTTTTTCTTCTAACATATCAGACAACTCTTACCCCTCATAGAGGCTTTGAATGTATTCTTTCCACCTATCCACTCTCTCCTCTATATTCAACAGTGGAATTCCCGTTGCACTCTTAATGTCACCACCGAAGGTTGTTTTGACCTTCCTGTATGCTGAGTCTGTCCTTCCGACAATCATTTCTTTTCCGATTTCTTCACATTTCGGCTGCAGCCATTTCGGCTCAGTATGCCTGCACTTTCTATTTATTTCATTCCTCAGCGACTTGTATTTCTGTATTCCTAAGTTCCCCGGAACATTTTGGTACTTCCACCTTTCATTCATCAACTGATGTAGTTCTTCTGTTACCCGTGGTTTCCTCGCAGTTACTTCGTTGTACCTATGTTTTTCGTTGCAACATCTGTCATGGCTCTTTCTATAGATGTCCATTCCTCTACAACTATACTGCTTACTGAGCTATTCCTTATTGCTGTATCTATAGCCTTAGAGAACTGCAATCGAATCTGGTCATTTCTTAGTAGTTCCGCATCTCAATTCTTTGCGGATTGATCGTTCCTGACTAATGTCTTAAACTTCAACCTTCTCTTTACTACTACTATATTGTGATCTGAGACTATATCTGCTCCTGGGTACGCCTTACAATCCAGTATCTGATTTCGGAATCTCTGTCTGACCATTATGTAATCTAACTTAAGTCTTCCCGTATCACCCAGCCTTTTCCAAGTATACCTCCTCTTCTTGTGATTATTGAACAGAGTATTCGCTATTACTAGCTGAAACTTATTACAGAACTCAATCAGTCTTTCTTCTCTCTCATTTCTTGTCCCAAGCCCATATTCTCCTGTAGGCTTTTCTTCTACTCCTTCCCCTACAACTGCATTCTAGTCCCCCACGGCTATCAGATTTTCATCTCCCTTTACGTATTATATCATCCTTTCAATTACCTCATATACTTTCTCTCTCTCTTCATCTTCAGCTTGCGATGTCTGCATGTATACCTGACCTATTGTTGTCGTTGTTGGTTTGCTGTCGATTCTGATAAGAACGACTCTGTCACAGAACTGTTCACAGTAACATGCTCTCTGTCCCACCTTACTATTCATAACAAATCCTACTCCCTTTATATAATTTTCTGCTGCTGTTGATGTTACGTTATACCTATCTGACCAGAAATCCGTGGCTTCTTTCCATTTCACTTCACTGACACCTACTATGTCTAGATTGAGCCTTGGCATTTCTCTTTTCAGTTTTTCCAGTTTCCCTACCACGTTAAAGATTCTAACATTTCTGACATTCCACGCGCGGACTCGTAGAACATTATCCTTCCCTTGATTATTCAATCATTTTCGCATAGTCACCTTCCTCTTGGCGGTCCCCTCCCGAAGATCAGAATGGGGGACTATTCCGGAATCTTTTGCCAACTACAGGCCACATGTCCTGTGGATTTACGTTATGTGTTTTTAATGCAGTGGTTTCCATTGCCTTCTGCGCCCTCATGCCTTTGATCATTGCTCTTTATGTTCAGTTTCCTACCCCTAGGACAAAAGTGCCCTGAACTCCTGTCCGCTCCTCCACCCTCTTTGACCTGGCCATTGGCAGAATGAGGGTGACTTCTTATGCTGGAAGTGTCCGACCGCCAATGCTGATTATTAATAAGTCTTTTTCTTCGGAGGGACGAGGTAACGGGCTGGCGGAGGCAGGGCGGGCAGGGGTCGCAACCCGAGGCCTGGCCACCATGTTCCCACCCTCCCTCTCCTGGGGATGTGGACCAAGGTATGAAAGCAATTTATTTGAGGTGCTTTTTGTGTCTATTAATTTTTATTGTCTTTCATAGGTGCTAAACACAATATACAGAAACTAAAGGTGCCATTCAGTACATCCAAACGTAAAAAAAACGGCTCCGAACGCCGTCTAGATTTAAGGAGTTCACCAGAAAGAAAGAAAAGAAAACGGGACCCTGCAACGGCCCTGTTGGTGTGTATCCAGGTCGGCTTCTCGTCAACTTAAAAAGTATGTATAGTCCTCTGAATACATCAGGCTTGAACGTTAGTTCCTGAACGTTGAGCTGTCTCCTCACATCACGTCTCATACCCAGAACACCCCAACTAGCCGGAGGGTCCGTGAATAACGAACCCAAGTAATTGGAAAAACATGTTCTATATTTCACGTGTCGCCGCAAGATATCATGTTGCTCTTGCAGTGCGTACCAGAAGTCTACGACGCTCTTGTCATCGATGCGATACAGATAATGCGTCGCTATCCCCTTTATCCAGTTTACGGCGTTTGTCCTGGCTGTGGGAAAGTATACTTTGTCCGGGAACAGTAGGTCGTCAGCTTTGATCGTCGTGTGCGCCTTACGCATTAAAAGGGCCAGCATTTTTCTCGTTAGAAGCCAACAATCGATTGCCGTGCAACAAATCAAACGGTGCTCGTCAGAGTCTACGACCGCACAGTGGGGGCATATCGGCGTGTCGACCAGGTGAGTCGCTGACGGTTCGGGAATTTGCCGTTCACCACTACATACCACAATGCGCGTACCTTTGTAGGGTTAGAGGGGAGATGGACCGCTCTCCGTATTCTCTTGACGGGCCACATTGCGAGATTGTTGCTGAAGGAAGCTTCGATATATGCCTTTCGTTGTGGGCAGCCTGCTCTCCGGCAAACTGTCCTGAACGCAACTGTAATCGACGCACAAGTCCCGGAGGCGTGAGAGCGGTGCCCTGGTATGACCTACATTGACTGGTGGACAGAGTGAATGGGGAGCCACTTCGTTGATCACAGCGCCCATTAAGGTGACGTGCTCGGTTCTCTAATAGCGTTGCATCGTACTAGGAAATAAAACACGTGCCCTGCTCCTCATGTTTACGAGTCCGATGCCTCCTCCTGTCGGTGGCAGCGTCCAAATATCGCAGCGGAATTTGAAGAAGAGGTTAGCACTTACGAAATGTCCGAAGGCCGACTGTAGTCTTGACGCGATCGTGGTGAGCAACGGCAGTATGTGTGCCAAGTGACTTACTTTAGGCGCCAAGTAGACGTCCCCATAACGTGCGTGCTGGAACATATCTATGGTGCGCAATACCAATGCGCGAATCTGGGGCAGTAACTGTCGATAATTATACGCCGCTGTACGTCGTATGTTTCCATGGAACTTTTTTGGGTCATCAGTCTACTGGCAGGTTTGATGCGGCCCGCCACGAATTCCTCCCCTGTGCTAACCTTTTCATCTCAGAGTAGCACTTGCAACCTACGTCCTCAATTATTTGCTTGACGTATTCCGATCTCTGTCTTCCTCTACAGTTTTTGCCCTCTAGTACCATGGAAGTCATTCCCTCATGTCTTAGCAGATGTCCTATCATCCTGTTCCTTCTCCTTATCAGTGTTTTCCACATATTCCTTTGCTCTCCGATTCTGCGTAGAACCTCCTCATTCCTTACCTTACCAGTCCACCTAATTTTCAACATTCGTCTATAGCACCACATCGCAAATGCTTCTATTCTCTTTTGTTCCGGTTTTCCCACAGTCCATGTTTCACTACCATAGAATGCTGTAATCCAGACGTACATCCTCAGAAATCTCTTCCTCAAATTAAGCCGGTATTTGATATTAGTAGACTTCTCTTGGCCAGAAATGCCTTTTTTGCCATAGCTTTTGATGTCCTCCTTGCTCCGTCCGTCACTGGTTATTTTACTGCCTAGGTAGCAGAATTCCTTAACTTCATTGACTTCGTGACCATCAATCCTGATGTTAAGTTTCTCGCTGTTCTCATTTCTACTACTTCTCATTACCTTCGTCTTTCTCCGATTTACTCTCAACTTACTCATTAGACTGTTCATTCCGTTCAGCAGATCATTTAATTCTTCTTCACTTTCACTCAGGATAGCAATGTCATCAGCTAATCGTATCATTGATATCCTTGCACCTTGTATTTTAATTCCACTCCTGAACCTTTCTTTTATTTCCATCATTGCTTCCTCGATGTACAGATTGAAGAGTAGGGGCGAAAGGCTACAGCCTTGTCTTACTCCCTTCTTAATACGAGCACTTCGTTCTTCATCGTCCACTCTTATTATTCCCTCTTCGTTGTTGTACATATTGTATATGACCCGTCTCTCCCTATAGCTTACCCGTACTTTTTTCAGAATCTTGAACAGCTTGCACCATTTTATATTGTCGAACGCTTTTTCTAGGTCGACAAATCCTATGAACGCGTCTTGATTTTTCTTTAACCTTGCTTCCATTATTAGCCGTAACGTCAGAATTGCCTCTCTCGTGCCTTTACTTTTCCTAAAGCCAAACTTATCGTCACTTAGCGCATTCTCAATTTTCTTTTCCATTCTTCTGTATATTATTCTTGTAAGCAGCTTCGATGCATGAGCTGTTGAGCTGATTGTGCGATAATTCTCGCATTTGTCAGCTTTTGCCGTCTTCGGAATTGTGTGGATGATGCTTTTCCGAAAGTCAGATGGTATGTCGCCTAACTCATATATTATACACACCAATTTGAATAGTCGTTTTGTTGCCACTTCCCCCAATGATTTTAGAAATTCTGATGGAATGTTATCTATCCCTTCTGCCTTGTTTGACCGTAAGTCCTCCAAAACTCTTTTAAATTCCGATTCTAATACTGGATCCCCTATCTCTTCTGAATCGACTCCTGTTTCTTCTTCTATCACATCAGACAAATCTTCACCCTCATAGAGGCTTTCAATGTATTCCATGGCATACCACTCCCAAATACTTGAGTGTGGGACCTTGGTGATGGGCACTGCTGTCCCTGGTGGCAGCCCTCTGCCCACTTCCACACATCGCGTCTCTCGTAGGTTGATGACACTACCCGCCACCACTCCATACTGCTGGAGCCATTCCAGCGCCGCCTGGATTTCGTCTCCTGACTTGACCAAAAGAAAGCCGTCGTCGGCTTACGTGCCGCATTGAAAGGATGCGATCCTTAGGTGGACACCTTCAAGTCGTCGTCGGAAGCCGTGTAGTGCAGGTTCAAGAGCGACTGCAAATAAGATGGCCGAAAGGGGGCAACCTTGCCGCGCTGAGGGGCAACCTTGCCGCGCTGAGCGCTGGATGGTGAAAGGTTCGGAGCTAACACCGTTCACCAAGACTCTCGAGTTCGCGTCATTAATCAACCTCATGATCGTGTCCACAAGCTAGAGGATTCCCATCCGTTCCATGACCCCTCGGAGGAACACACGGCCCACTCGGTCGAACGCGTGATCGAATTCCACTGCCACGAGTATATAAAGACAAAGCAGAAGTGGGCATATAAGCAGATTTACCAAAGTCTTTATTAGAAAGTTCGGCCATATGGTAGGTGCGAAATGCAATAATGTCTCTGTCAACGAAACTTTCGAGTCCACCAACATTTGGTACTCCAGAACCTCCACGGACAATGGGTACAGTAAACTATCCGTTACCATGACCAAATGAATCATTAATATCTAAACTAAAATTAAGTCGGCATCCACAGAAAACAGACGGTCCGTCCAGCAAGGCCTGAGCAGCGACAGACTTGAGTGGTATGCGATTCTTCTTGTCTCCAGATGTTGTAGCAAACTCGATAGTTTTGTACACTGTCTGTTTAGAACGGCGTTTTAGAACACGTATGATCTAAATGTATTTTGTCCTTTATCGCCACTTGAAGGCGAGCACAGAGGATACGTGCAAATATTTTGTAGTTTCCATTCAATAATGTCAAAAGCCGGTAGTCTTGTGCTCTATGACCACCACTTTGTTTTGGAACGGGTATCATGATACCCTCTGTGAACTCGGTGGGGACCCGTAAGGTAGGTGTTAAGAGTTCATTGTACATTTGTACCCACGTTGGTCCCATTAGAGGAGCAAATGTGCGGTAGAACTCAAGAGGGAGCCCATCCGGTCCAGGGCATTTGTTTAACGCACCACACTTCAGGGCGGCGTCCAGATCATCTACGGTGATTTCAGCCATAAGGGAGCCCACTTCAGTGGGATGCTCTTCCGCTGACATTTCGCGTAGCACGTCAGTCAGTCCTGCTCTGTCCAGCTGGTCCTCAGCGTAGAAACTGTGGTGGTGGTGAGCAGAAGCACGTGCAGTATCCTCCTGCAACGTGGTCCGCTATCCATCGGCAAGTTTGACATCCCGTGTAAGTGTACGTCGCCGCTGCCTTCTTTCTCTCACAAGGGAACCTCCCTATCGCACCTCCCTCAGATTTAGTTATAAGTTGGCACAGTGGATAGGACTTGAAAAACTGAACACAGATCAATCGAGAAAACAGGAAGAAGTTTATGAAACGTCCCCTTAGAAAAATTATACATAACTGTGCTTAAACTGACACATTATTTTTAGCGCAACGCAATCAGATTTTCAAAAATCCCTAAAAAAGAATGGCCCTGACTAACATTAACCTATACCTTTCACAAATCACTTACCTCACCAAAAATCTTCGTTACTCGAACTACTGCAATACAGCGAGCGCCACTACTGCCAGCTAAACAAAAGATTCAAACTACGGAATGCACTAACTACTGATAGGTATAGTTAGCAAATGAAAGATTTTGATAGAGAACAAACAATGTATTTACCTTAATAGTCATAATATATATAGCAGTTCATGACATCCAGTCTTACAAATTTCAAAACTCCGCCATCTCTCTCCCCACATCCACCACTGCTGGCGGCTCACCTCCAACTGCGCAACGCTATGCGCTGTTAACATCCAGCCGCCCAACACTACAATGGCGAGTATTACAACAATGCCAACCAGCCACTGACTGCACATAGCACAGCCAGTGATTTTTCATACAGAGCGCTGTGTGGCATTACCAATAAAAAACCTAAACAGCCTACTTACAAGTTGTGTGGAACTATGAAAAAAATAAGCAAAATACACAAACTGAGTAGTCCATGCGCATGATAGGTAACATCAAGGACGGTGAGAATTCAGGAGCGCCGTGGTGACGTGGTTAGCGTGAGCAGCTGCGGAACGAGAGCTCCTTGGTTCAAGTCTTCCCTCGAGTGAAAAGTTTACTATTTTATTTGCAGGACATGTTCAGATTTGCTTGGACATACGCAGGATTTGACGGTCTACACACGGAAAAAACATATGTTTTGACAGAGCACAGGGAAAACTATGCGACTGTGAAACTGTTGCATTCATTTGTTGCAGTTTATGTGACAAACTCTTCTGTTTTCATCACTTTTTTTGGAGTGATTATCACATCCACAAGAAAACCTAAATCGGGCAAGGTAGAAGAATCTTCTTACCCATTCGCCAAGTGTACAAGTTAGGTGGGTCGACAACATATTCCTGTCGTGTGACGCATATGCCGTCACCAGTGTCGTATAGAATATATCAAACGTATTTTCCTGTGGAGGAATCGGTTGACCTATGACCTTGCGATCAAATGTTTTCGGTTCTCATTGGAGAGGCACGTTCTTTCGTCTACTAACCTCAGGGCTTTGCGGTGCGGTCGCAAAACACAAACACTAAACTTAAGACAGTGAACAGAGATGTCAATGAACGAACGGACAGATCATAACTTTGCGAAAATAAAGACAGTAAGGTTTTCACTCGAAGGAATACTTGAACCAAGGACCTCTCGTTCCGCAACTGCTCACGCTAACCACGGGACTACGGCGCTCCTGAGCTCACACTAGCCTTGATGTTGCATATCTTCCGCATGGACTACTCAGTTTGTATATTTTGCTTATATTTTTCATAGTTCCACACAACTTTTTCCTGTTTTCTCGATTGATCTGTGTTTACTTTTTCAAGGCCTATCCACTGCGCCAACTTATAACTAAATCTGAGAAAGGGTGCGATGGGGAGGTTCCCTTGTCAGTATGTAGTGGAGCGAAGGCCGTTCGTTGCGTTATCCGTCGAGTATCCTCGCACGTACTTTAACTCCTTCCATCTTCACTGCCGTTAGACGGAGCAGTTGTGCTTTGATACGTTGGACAGCCTGCTGAAGGTCGGCAGACGGTGGTTGTTTCGCCTAGGACTGTGAAATGAAATTCGGAACCCGCCCGTTGCCAACGTGATTTGTCTTGGCCATATCGTGTGAACGTTCTCCGTAAAGCAGAATGATATTTTCACTCTGCAGCGGAGTGTGCGCTGATATGAAACTTCCTGGCAGATTAAAACTGTGTGCCCGACCGAGACTCGAACTCGGGACCTTTGCCTTTCGCGGGCAAGTGCTCCACCAACTGAGCTACCGAAGCACGACTCACGTCCGGTACTCACAGCTTTACTTCTGCCAGTATCCGTCTCCTACCTTCCAAACTTTACAGTTTTAATCTGCCAGGAAGTTTCATATCAGCGCACACTCCGCTGCAGAGTGAAAATATCATTCTGGAAACATCCCCCAGGCTGTGGCTAAGCCATGTCTCCGCAATATCCTTTCTTTCAGGAGTGCTAGTTCTGCAAGTTTCGCAGAAGAGCTTCTGTAAAGTTTGGAAGGTAGGAGACGGATACTGGCAGAAGTAAAGCTGTGAGTACCGGACGTGAGTCGTGCTTCGGTAGCTCAGTTGGTGGAGCACTTGCCCGCGAAAGGCAAAGGTCCCGAGTTCGAGTCTCGGTCGGGCACACAGTTTTAATCTGCCAGGAAGTTTCGTTCTCCGTAAAGTCGGGTTGACGCAGCAGAGCCACCATTTAAGCCTAGAATTGTACGAACGTTGACGCCGTTGACATTGTCGCCATGTGACTTTAACCTCCCGTAAACAGTTTTCATCCTGCAGGTGGGTAACGTTGAGCTTCCATCCGCCCCTACTGCGCCATGTCTTCTATGGTGGCGAAGCGATGGTCAAGACCTAAGCCTGGTGGTCTGCAAAGGCCGTAGCCCACACCTCGGCGTCAATCGTCGCCTTGCGTAGCCCACGTGACACATACACACTGTCGACTCGAGTAGCTGAGTGCTTGTAAAGTACGTATATCCGGGGATGTCGCCGTGCGTCATTTCCCAGGTGTCATGCAGTGCAAGATCCCGGACCAGCGTCTGTAACGCCGGGCAAGAAACGAAGTGTGGTCGTTGGTCCTCGGGCCCCAGAACGCAGTTGAAATCGCCGCCGACAATATAATTTTCCTGACGCCCTCGAAATAGCGGCGACAGTTCCTCTGTGTAAAAGGTTGTGCGTTCGTGTCTCTTGGTCGAACCAGACGGTGCGTAGACATTCGACAAACGTACATCCCCTACAGTCAGGGCGACACCACGGGTCGATGGTAAGTATTCCACATCTTTCACCACTATTTCTTCTCGTATCAGTATGGCTGTGCCACCGCTACCGTAGTAACCTGTTAAACGATAGACGTCATAACCGTAAAACTCAACTGGGGCATCGTTTCTTACCTTCTTCAGAAAAACTATGACGACGTCCGCTGCCCGCAGCATATCTTGCAGCATTTGTATCTTTACTGTGGTGCTAATACCATTGATGTTAGCTGTGCCAATACGGTAGACGTGTGACGTCTTATCGGTTGTGCACTGCTGGGAGTTTATGCATCTACAGATCGGCCTTCGACGGAGCGTTCTTCCTGGACCGGGACCACACGACACGGTCTCAATGTCCGCCATGGTCAAGGTTCCCTCCCGACTCGTTGTCGGTGGGAGCCAACGATTGAACTTCGACCTCCTGAATCTCATCAGTTTGTCCCATTTCCTATGCCCAATCCCCTAATGCATTGTTGAGGACTCTCCTTCTCGACAGGTGTTCATCTGCATGTGGGACCTCATCCAGTTGCGTATCTCTATCCATCGCGTCTCGTTGATGTGGCCGCTTCTCCAGGGTTTGAAGCACCGACGCTGTGGGTGTGACGTCGTCCTGGCCTGGCGGTGGAAACGAATCTTGATCGTTCCCACTGTCTTGCTCGTCGCCTCGGTTGTGTTGCTCGTCTTCTGTGGACAGCCGTCTCTTCTTTCGTTTCTTCGACCGCTGTTTTCATGATGGAGTTTCCACGTCTGCTGAGGGATGCTGTTCAGTGCGATCCTCTTGTTGATCCGCTTCCATATCTGAAGATGGGTTCGACTGGAGAGTGGTAGAACCGTGGCTCCGCAGCTGTTGTGGGGCGTCTGGCTGTTGGTGAGACAAGGCCATTTGCGCCGTCAGTGATATGGGATCGGGGGCGATACTCGCAGAGTCTACGGGCAACGGCTTGTCATTCGAGTCACCCGCGTCGTTCCGTAGAGCTTGCACGTACGTAACAGGCAGCGACGTCATCTGCTGTGGCGGCAGCTGGGTGTCCCGAGATAGCTGTACTGGACGTCGCTGAGACAGTCAGTTCGGACATGGCCTCCCAGCCCGCACCCAGAGCAGGTTTTCGGGTGACCATAGTATATGACGATGGCTCGGTAGCCACCAATTGTCACATAAGATGGTATGTGCGTCAATTCTTATTTGGTGCACTCCGTTGAGTACGGGATACGTCTCGAAGCTAGTCCATTTCTCCGCAGGATGATTAAGGACCGTTCCGTAAGGGCGAAATGTTGCGGAAACCATGTCCGCAGGAACTTCGAACGGAATCCCAAAACACTTACCGTTCTCCGAGACTTGCGTGATCAACAGAATCCACACCCACGTTCCCGTCGGCGTGGCAAAAGCGATAAACTTCGGTGAATCGACGAATGAGTCTGTCGCACGCTGCCTCCTCTGTGAGTTTTATGTATACGACGCTGGCCACTATTGATAGATGAATTCCTATTAGCTCGGACATGAAGCTTTCGATTTCGTGTGCTTTTGGTCTTGTGTATTGTGCGTCGAACGTGAACTTGATAGTCGCCTTCCGGTAAGAAAGAGGCATCGTGATCTGTAGTAATCAATACACCACTACGGGAAGTCTCACGGTTGTAAACAAAGCTCGCGCTAAACGGGGCGCGGCCGATGCGCTAGGCATGTCCGAGCCGCTACAACGCCCAAGGCGGGCTGTACCCCTAGACCACGGCTGCAGTACCTCAGTGTCCGACACATTAAATAGCACTTGACTTTACTGCAATAGACATATGAAAATTTACTTTGCTTGGTACAATCCATTTCTAAATGAATGTTCTGAGTATTTACAATTGTCATTGCAAATTAAAGTAACACTTGACACAGACACTTTTATAAGACTCTCCACTAGAATTATAACTGACATGATGTTCACATACATTCTGCCTAAGAATGTAATATTCTGGCACCCTATCTACGGCGATGCTGTCGTCTTGATCGTTGATTACCAACTGGGTTGAACGTTCCCACTATTTAGCCGTAACTAGATGTTCTACGGTGGTACCGTACCGAAGCTCTAGCAGGCGTGGCTACGCCGGCGTTTCTCATTCCTCGGTGAGGTATGCAGCGAGTACCATCTTGTATGGTTTCACTACAAGATGCCTACACTTTGGGACTCAATTCTTCGGATGACACCACAAGACCACTGCGGCATTTTGCTCACCACTGAACACTGATAAGCCAAAACATTGCCACCGCTGCCCGGCGCGGCGCTAAATGCTGCCTGGTGGCATTGAGGGCACGCTACCCAGTAACAAAAGTTTGTAACCGGAGCATATATGGACGGGGGATCACCCTAGGCAAAATACGGGCTCCAGATGGGAGAATCCAGTGAGATATGCGACTTTGACAAAGGGCTGATTATTTTTACACAGAGCCTGTGAACGAGTATTCCGAAAACGGCGAAGCTAACGAATGTTGACGAGCTACTGTTGTGAGTATCTATGGAAGAAGATAGAAGGACAGTGAAACTACCACTGGGCACTAAATAGTTGGACGCCCAGAATGTGGGGTTCGGAGGTTCGTCTGGCCTGTAAAGTACGATAATGGTGATCTGTGTCATCTATGCCGAAAGAACGCAGTGTTGGTACACGCTCAAGTATTTCGAAGCCCACCGTTCATGGTACATTGTTGAACATGGAGCACCGCAGCAGACATCCCTATGTTGACCCAACGATACCGTCAGTTACGATTGCAGTGGGCACGAGACCATCGGGATTCTGCCGTCGATCAATTGAAACCACTCGGATCTTCGGGTGAATCACATTTTTGCTACAATAGGTCGACAGTCGATTCCACAAACGCCGTCATCGCAGTCAACGGCGGCTCCAAACGTACAGCGCGACACGAACTCAAGCTGGTGTGAGCAGTATTATGCTACGGGAGACATTCTCCTGTGCTTGCATTGGACGTGTGGTAGTAATCGAAGACACGCTGACAGCTGCGATCCACCTGCATCCATTCATGATTGATGTCTTCCTTGACGACGATATCATCTTTCAGCAGCACAATGGTCCGTGTCTCGGAGCCACAACCGCACTACAGTGGTTTGAGGAGCATTATAATGAACTCAAGAGCTCACGTTGATGTCTCGGCGACCAAATTCGCCTGACGTAAATCCTACGGAACCCATCGGGTCACTTTTGGCATCATCACCACGTACGCAGATCAGAGGCCCGTTATTTACGTGCAGACATCTAATGTCATGTACCTCCACAAACCTACCAACAAACTGCCTGGTACCTGATACGCAGAATCAGTTACGTACTTCATTCCAAAGACGGACAAACAAGCTATGAAGCACATGGTTATAACGCTTTGGCTTATTAGTGTATAACGTCTACCTTTAAAAGGAGACTATAAGCTGTTCTCTCTGCATATGCTAAAAATATAAAAAGTTCAATCTTTCTTAGAACTCACCTAAAAAACGGGCCGGCTTAAGCCATAACCACAGAAACCAGTAATTAGAAAGATGCGACGGACCCTTCAGCGACCGAGTGAAAAAGATTTGAAAACCATTACAATATTTTAGTGATGAGGCAGCAGGCAGGAAGAAACATCTTTTGCACACGCTCATTGGGTACAGGTAATAAGCAAGCAAAATTTCTGAAAAGTTCGCAAATCACTTGTTGAAAACGTTGTTACGACATCTAGAACTACTTGTGAACTATTGACGGTGTCCACGTTCAGTACAATAGTGTCCATAAGTTATAATAGCTTCGAGACCTATAAAAAATGTGTCTTGTCTGACTAATCAGTACTGGCACATACAAGAAGCTGATAGCCAAAATACTATGGTCAACTGCTGAATAATATGTTGGTCCGCATTTGGAACGCAATTCAACAGCGATTCTGCGTTACATGAATTAGACAAGTTCCTTGGTAGGTTTTGAGAGGTATATGCCACTAGATTTCTATGGACAGGTCACTTAATTCCCGTAAATTACTGTCAGATGGCTTATGGGTGCACAGCTGGCTCCCGCTAGCGTCCCAGAAGCGTTTCATCGGCTTCGGATCAGACAAATTTGATAACCAAGACATCGAGAGCTCACTATCATGCTTGTCAAACCACTGCAGCACGCTTCTGGCCTTGTGGCACAGAGGATAATATCGCCGTCGGGCAACAGTGCCTTGATGAACTTGTGGATAGTATGCCACGACGAATACCGACATGCATCAATGTAAGAGGACGTGGTACTGGGTGTTAGAGGTACCGGGGTGTACAGCAGTCTGGACCACCACCTCTGAAGGTCTCGCTGTATGGTGGTACAATATGCAATGTGTGATTTTCATGAGCAATAAAAAAGGAGGAAATGATGCTTATGTTGATCTCGATTCCAATTTTCTGTACAGGTTCCGGGACTCTTGAAACCGAGATGTTGCGAAACTTTTTTTGATGTGTGTATTACGCTTGTCCGACCTCATCTGGAATATTAGTGTGCAGTGTGGGATCCGCATCAGATAGTATCGACGGAGGACATCGAAAAACAAGGACAGCTCGTTTTGTACTATCCCGAAATAGGGAGGGAGTGCTATGGATGTGATACGTGAATTATGGTGCCACTCATTAAGCAAAGACGTGTTTTTCGATGCGACAGGATCTTCTCATGTTATTTACGTCACCACCTTTCTCCTCAGATTGTGAAAATATTTTGGTGCCGTCCACCTACAGGGCGAGAATAATTGAACAATGTGAAAAAAAGAAAGTAAATTAGTTACGAACTACAGGGAACGTACACTTTGTTCAACATGTAAACGTCGCTACAGATATTCGGATTTAGGTTAATTCGATATGCCTGCCATCATTGGCGATGATGTGGCGCAGACGAATAGCGAACGTAGATGCTTTCGATGACTTGTTGAATGGCTGTTTTCAGCTCAGCAATGGCTTTGGAGTCATTTCTGTACACCTTACCTTTAATATAGCCCAACGAAAAGGTTTCGAATGTGTTCCGGTCCGGAGAATATGGTGACCAATCGAGGACAATGCAGTGGCCTCTCGGTATCCCAGAGTCAGAATGCGGTACCCAAAGTGCTCCTCCAGGACATCAAACTCTCTCCTGCTTCGATAGGGTTGTGCTTCGTCTTACATGAACCACATCTTGTCGGAATCAGGGTCACTTTGGTTAATGGGGATGAAATCATCTTCCAAAACCTTCACTCACCGTTCGGCAGGCACCGTCTCATAAAGGTATATCGTACCGATTATCCAGTGACTGGACACTGCACGCCACACAGTCACCCATTGAGGGTGAAGAGACTTCTGGTTCGCAAAATGCGTATTCTCGGTCTTCTAAATTTTGTTTATTGGCGAACCCGTCTAAGTGGGCCCTTGAACGTTCTGACGCAAGCTGTCCAGAAGTTATGACCATTTTATTTTATGTAGTTCAATAATTGTCACTCTGTACATAGGAAGGAATGGTCATCGTAATAAAATAAGAGAAATCAGAGCTCGCACGGAAAGATATAAATGCTCGTTTTTCCTGCACACTGTTCGAGAGTAGAACGGTAGAGAAATAGTCTGAAGGTGGTTCGATGAACACTGTGACTGACACTAATCCTGTAGATAGAGATACAGATGGGGATTGTATGGAGAATGCATAAAGGCTTCTCGTCGAAACATCCGCAGCGTACAGGAAACAACTTTGGCAACATTTGGGCTTGCTCCCATATTTGAACTGTGCTGCGGAACTTTCGCTGGGAAGCGATTTTATGTCCTCCAAAAAGTCCGGTCTAAACTCATGCGCTTTCCACACTTTTGGAGCCCTGAAAAAGACATTCATGGCTGTTAATTTGCTTCGGACGAAGAGGTGGACACTTGGGTATAGCCACGGGCAACCGCAAACATTATTCCATGAATATATTGGCAGTCTTGCCTTACAGTGGGATAAGAGTATTAACAGTAAAGGTGATTAATTTTGAAATAATAAACAGTTTAACTTTCTTTTTTCATCTTTCTCCTTTTCATTATCAGATATCTATGGACAGCTTTAGGATTTTTGATATGATAACGAATAAGAAAACAAATATCCTTGTACTAAATCGTTACTAATTTTTTGCATATACATTTCAACACAGAAACAAACTTCCTTTTTTAATTGATAACTGGTGTCACTTTGTACGACTCGGTTTCAAGATCCAGTACCCCCGTAGCTGATAAGCTCCAGTAGCTGACACCCACAGCAGCTGACACCCAGTACAAACCCTTGTAAATTTAGTTTGCGTAACTGAAATTGTGTATGTCAAACAGATTAGATTCCAAATACAAGCATATTTAGAAGGCGCCACTTCATGTTGTATTAGAAGCCTTGATAAACTGAGCAAATTTCTATATTAGCAGGAAGCGTGAGAAGTGTGAGCATCACTTCCTTCGAAGTGTTAAACACCTGATAGCTTTTGAGGAGGACGATGAGACCAACCGATGAACGGTTTGGTTTATGGTTGTTATTAGAGAACCAGGACAGTCTTTTTACTAACTTTGGTAACATAAACTACCTCAAAAAATTTATGCTCCTTAGCAAGAAGAATTTAAAAGTGCTTATGCACATAACAGAACTGTTTTGTGACAACAATTTTTTTTTGGGTCATCAGTCTTGTGACTGGTTTGATGCCCTCCCTCTCCCCGCCACGACTTCCTATCCTATGCCTGCCTCTTCACCTCAGAGTAGCTCTCCTCAATTATCTGCATGATATGTTCTAGACTCTGTCTTGCTCTACAGTTTATACCCTCTACAGCTCCCTTCAGTGCCATAGAAGCTATTCCCTGCTGTCTTAACAGAAGTCCTGTCATTCCGTTCCTTCGTTCTGTCACATTTTCCGGAGAACCTCCTCATTCCTTACCTTATGAGCTCATCTAAGTTTCAATATTCAACGGTAGCACCACATCTCAAACGCTTCGGTTCTTTTCTGTTCCGGTTTTCCCACAGGCCTTGTCTCACTGCCATACAATGCTGGGTTCCAAACGTACAACCTCAGAAATATCTTCTTCAAATCAAGGCCTATGTTTGATGCTAGTAGATTCTCTTGTTCAGGAATGCACTTTGTACCAGTGCTAGTCTGCTTTTTATGTCCTTGCTTCGTCCATCATGGGTTATTATGCTGCCTAAGTAGCAGAATTCCTTACCTTCATATAATTCCTTACCACCAATTACGATATTAAGTTTCTCGCTGTTCTCATTCCTCCTGCTTCTTATAAATTTAGTCTTTCTTCGATTTACTCTAATCCACGTTCTGCACTCATCAGACTGTTCATTCCATTCAACACATCCCGTAATTCTCCTTCACTGTCACAGAGGATAGCAATGTCATAAACGAATCTTATCGCAGATATCCTTTCACCTTGAATTCTGATCACACTCTTGAATCATCAATTTATTTCAGTCATTCCTCTTTCGATGTGTAGATTGGACGGTAGGAGCGAAAGACTATACCATTGCCACACACCCTTTTTAGTCCAAGGAGTTCGTTCTTGGTCTTCTAGTCTTATTGTTCCCTTTTGTTTCTTGTACATATTTTATATTACCCGTCTTACTTCTATAGCTTACGCGTAACTTTCTCAGTCTTTCGAACACCTTGCACCATTTTAAATTGTCGAATGCCTTTTCCAGGTGGACAAACTCTCCGAACACGTCTTGATTTTTCTTCACTCTTGCTCCATTATCAACCGGCAACAACAGAACTGCCTCTCTGGTGCCTTTACCGTTCCTAACGCGGAACTGATCATCATTTCAATTGGGCTGCCTATTGAGCCTTCCCTTACCGCAGTATTTATAGTCTCAGAGAATCTCAAGTGCATCCCTTCGTGCTTAGTACTTCCGTATCACACTTCCCTGCATATTGATTCTTCCTGACTAGTCTCTTGAACTTCAGCCTACTCTACATCATCACTAAATTGCAATCTGACTCTATATCTGATCCTGGGTACGCCTTCGAATCTAAAATCTGATTTTGGAATCTCTCTCTGACCATGTCACAATTCAACTGAAATCTTCACGTATCTTCGGGCCTTCTCCAGGATATCTCCTCCTCTTCCAATTCTTCAACAGGGCATGCGCTATTATTAGCTGAAAATTATTGTAGAACCCAATTTGTCTTTCTGCTCTTTCATTCCTGTTATCAAGGACATATTCTCCCGTAAGCCTTTCTCCTAATCCTTCGCCTAAAACCGCATTCCAGACCCCATAACTATTAGATTTTCACCTGCCTTCATGTACTGAATTACCTGTTCAATATCCTCATATACTTTCTCTATCACTTCATCTTCTGCTTGCGACTTTGGTATGCATACCTGAACTATCGTTGTCGGTGTTGGTTTGCTTTTGATTCTGATGAGAGCAACCCTATTATTGAGCTGTCCACAGTACCCCGATCTCTACCTTCCTATTCATAACTAATCCTACTCTCGTTATATCATGCTGTTGATATTACCCTATACTGATCCGACCATAAATCATTGTCTTCTTTACATTTCAATTCACTAACACCCACTATGTGCAGACTGACCCATAGCACATCCATTTTCAGATTTTCTGGCTTCCTTAGCACGTTTAAACTTCTGACATTCCATGCCGCGACTCCTAGAACGTTACCCTTTCGTTCGTTATTCCATCTTTTTGTCGCGGTCACCTCCCCCTTGGCAGTTGCCTGTCGGAGATACGAGTGGGCGACTAATATGGACTCTTTCGCCAATGGAGATAGCATTATGCCTTTTTTTTATTTACAGGTCACATGTACTTTGGGTACACGTTAAGTTGCCTTTACTGCTCTGGTTTCCATCGCCTTTTGCATCCTTATGCCGTTGATCATTGCTGATTCATTAGGGGCGGTTTCCAACTCCTGGGACAAGATAGTGCCCTTAACGTTTGTCCGCCTCCTCTGCTCTCTTTGACAAGGTCGTTGGGTGAGTGAGAGTGACTTCTTAAGTCGCAAGGCCTTCGACCGCCATTTTTGGTGACTTTTTTACAAAATTTAAGCGATGGTGTTATTGGAACACGGGATCGAGGACTTTGAATTATTAAACGAAGACGCTACCCCTCAATATGGTTCAAATGGCTCTGAGCACTATGGGACTCAACATCTGAGGTCATCAGTCCCCTAGAACTTAGAACTACTTAAACCTAACTAACCTAAGGACATCACACACATCCATACCCGAAGCAGGATTCGAACCTTCGATCGTAGCGGTCGCGCGGTTCCAGACTGTAGCGCCTACCCTTCAATATTATGGCCTTTAAAATCTATGATCAGTTATAATGCCAAGAGAAATCACGGAATGGACAATCTGTAATGATAAAGACAGAAATGTGCGGTGCATTTAACACTTATCTATAAGGCAAATTTTCCAAGTTCCTGCCTGTGAGACACAGTGTCTAGGTGAAGCTGCCATGTTTCCTACACTTGCAAAAAAATTGTGAAAATCACAAGGCAGCCCTTGAAACCATTTCAAGGAAATATAAAAACCGTGTTGCTGTACCATATGAAATACAAAGGCTGACATTAATATAGTTGCACTAATGGTAGATCTGCTTGCGGTATTGCAGCATATATATGCTAGAAGACTGTTATCGTATGGACCTGGATAAAAAGCAAGACTTTGCTGGAATTTTTAACAAAATGAAAATGTGCCATTACTTAACGACAAACCACGGCTCCAGGCAACATCAGTGTGATTGAAAGTTTCGATAAGATGTTTGTGATATGTTTAATTTAGATGAGCTCCAGTTATACAGAAAAGATAATTAACAAGTGTACACATCAAGTAGCGAACCCAGGAGTGACTAATAGCGCAGGAGAGGATAAATACATCGGCAACTGTCTTATCGATTTTATAACGTGTCCAGTCTGTCACATCTTCTTAGGCTACAGAATATGGGATTACCTGACTGCAGACTAAAATATACAACTACAAAATGGATCATGTGTTCGGTTCTGTGGAAGACTGTTTAAGTGGCTTAAATGCCAACAAACACTATTTCCACTGCGTTCACTGTCGACATTCTATGATAACAGAAAGTCCTGATTTAGCTTTTCATTTGCTTTTCGTAGCTTATTATCCACTAGGCTGTCGGAACAATTTTGTAAAAATCTTACAAATTACCTGATATTAGCGTCGGCCGAATGTGAAATTTGTTCATGTTTGGTCAAGCTAAGCTAAATCGTCTGTTAACTATTGTCGCTGTGATTCAAACTGATCATTTGTCACCTTTTCTTACTCAACATCGAAATTGCGTACTATAACTGACAACTCCTGAACTGTCTCCGACCGCTCGGTCTTCCCCTGTTTAACTTGAAACGTCCCCTTAGAAAAATTGTACAAGACTGTGCTTAAACTGACACACAATAGTTTTTAGCGCAACGCAGTCTGACTTCCAAAAATCCCTACGAAAGAATGGCCCTGACTAACATTAACCTATACGTTTCACAAATCACTTACCTCACAAAAATCTTCGTTACTCAAGCTACTGCAATACAGCGAGCGCCACTACTGCCAGCTAAATAAAATATTCAAACTACTGACAGGCATAGTTAGCAAATGAAAGATTTTAATACAGAACAAACAGTGTATTTACCTTAATAGTAAAAAAATATATATCAGTTCATGACACCAATTCTTACAAAACTCCGCCATCTCTCTCCCCACGTCCACCACTGCTGGCGGCTCACCTTCAACTGCGCAACGCTACGCGCTGTTACCATCCAGCTGCCGCTGCCCAACACTACAATGGCGAGTATTACAACAATGCCCACCAGCCACAGACTGCACACGGCACAGCCAGTGATTTTTGTACAGAGCGCTACGTGCCGGCGGCGTTACCAATAAAAAAACCTAAACAGCCTACTTACAAACTTCCCCTACTTTGGTGGATAGTCTTTCTACTGCTCCTGGTATACAAACATGTGCTATTTTTAAAATGGCTACCTCATTTGATAGTTCTTTCACTAACTAACGTATCATGCTTGGCTGAAAGCTTGTTAATCTCGGACTGACTAGCATGTCACTTTAATGACATATCGTCCAGCTTTTTTGCAAATTCCACATTGCGGGTAAGTTGCGTGGGCGTTGTCATGGACACCATTTCTAGCTTTTTAAATAAAGCGGCTACCAGAAGAAGCGACTAACCAATTTGTGTCACATTCTCTTCCGTCTGAGGAGTTTATTCCATTATTGTATCAGTACTAGGGTCCTACTTCACATCTGAGGTCGGATCTTTAACTTGCCCTAATCTGTTAAGATTGGTGAAACCACCACTTATTCTTAAATAAACATTTAATTATAGCACAGAAATACTGTTTATCGTCTCCGAGAAATACTCTGTACATCGCAAATCGATATCGAAAAAAAACAGTCTCGAGCGTCTTGCTTGGTTGTTGCACTACACGAGGATTTTGTCACAAACTGCTTAAAATACTAATATCGTCGTTAATACCACCGAAACTAAAATTACGCTACGTAACTGTGAGGTATTTTAACTGAACATCACACAAGTAAGGTTCTGTGGGAAAGCATGAATTTACATTTGCATGTAACTGCTCCACCGACGAATACCTTTATTCTTGAGCTAGGGAGTACTGGACCTTCAAAAGCTTCTCTTCTTCATGCAGGTTGAAATTGGGTCGTTTGCATGAAAAAGAAATTACATTCACGTGAGTACATATATAATAAATGACACATTATTTTTTTTCACATCCCCGAGTCGGCACCAGATACAGTGTGTGTAGACACTGACCGAAGAGTATAAATGATATTATATGCTGTTCATCCTATCTGGAGTTAAGTATTTTACAATAAGCCTGATTTTACAAGTAAATGAAATTAAAGTTAATCTTTAGCACAGACTTCATAGCAGAAATGAAGGTTCTAAGTAGTTTAGAGAAAATGTTTTTTTTTTACTGTCAAAACTAAATGTCATCAGGTGAAATTATAATACACAACACACTATAAGGTTATCTTCCCTTTTTCACACGTCAGGAAAATAAGAGTCGTTTGTTGTTATTATCAGGATCAGGTACTTCAATTACGCACATGGTCACACTAGAATCCACTTCACCTATGCTATTGTCTTATAACGATTACAGTGTTCGTACCTTAGCAAGTAATGCAAATTATCATGAGCAGTTTGCGAAAAGGTCGAATGATCGAACGCAGAATGAACGAATGAATGAATCTTTTTCATATGTGTTAATACATTTTATAATTGAAGCCAGTGAACGTACGCGAGGCAAAGAACCACGGAGGTAAAAAGAGAAGGGGGTTGCCATTACGCCACAAACTTGAAGCCGACATCCACTATCCTGTGTAGCCCAAAAACATTAGTTTCCCCGCATTTATACCTCCTTGTTTCACCGAAGTGATGCGTCCCCGTAACGTCACCGTGACGAATCCATGCACAGTTTCGACCGTTGGGAATAACAATCGACTCTCATGATCGTATCTGAAACAATATTTGATTGTTTAATTGTGTGCAAAAGTAGGTATTTCATAAAAATGCCATCTTGCGTAATGCATGGGTGTACATTTTAATAACCGTTCACTTCTTTGACATGCACAAGATACGATAGCATGCCCTGCTTCTTTCCTCATTGCTCACGTTTATGGGCTAACAATGAACTCGTAGGTACGTTTTTTGCAAACATGGACATTAAAAATGCGTGCATGCAAGCTGAAAGCTGGAAATGTAAAGAACAAGAAGCAGTACTAGTAAGAAAACAAGCATTGTTTTCAAAGTTCCAGCTTCATTCGCTATTGAGACATGCAGTTAAAGCCGAATTACAGTGTGTTAACTGTAAGACGGCAGAGTTGTAAGGGGAATTTGGGGAGAGGAGGAAGCAAACATTGGCTGGCGAAGGGAGAGGAGCCGTTGGGGGGGGGGGGGGGGGGGGGACAAGGCACGCCTACCACTTGCGTGCTTACACGAAACCAGACGAGGCTTGGAAGTAAAACTCGCTTTACATGTTGTTCATAAACGAAACTGAAATCGTCATGTATATTGAAATCTATTTATATATAAATGAATGTATGTATGTATGTCTACTATGCGCTCACAAACCATTCATCCGATTGCAATGAAACTTTGGTGAGTTGTTCTCCCGAACGCCCGAAATTAGTAATGGACAACGTTACAACATGTAGTTGTGCGTAGCGCAATTAATGCGGTAAAGGCTTGTCATACCGCGGACCCGGGTTCGATTGCCACTGTTCGTAATTTTCTTTACATTTTATTTGTTCCCCGCAATGTGAAACTATTAATTATAAAATTTAAATACACTGAAACAAGTTATATAGTATAACGTAACTGTCAATCTCCATACACAAAAATGAATGTATGTATGTCTGCCCTCTTTGCGTTCCCAAACCATTCATCCGGTTGCGATAAAATTTTGGTGATTTGCTCTCCGTACGCTCACGAAGGTTCCTAGCCGAAAAAAAGCAATCAGACACATTCTTGAGGAGATATGACGTCATAAACAATGAGATGCCACAGCGGGAAAGTACCCAGATTTATGCATCCACTAATTGGGAATGAGAGCGACTAGCAACAAATGTTACATACAATTTCAAACCTTTACGAAAATTTTTCTCGCTGACACCCCCCCCCCCCCCCCACAAAATAATGAAAGGAAAAAAGGTTGTCGCTTACTACATTTCCTCAGTACATACCGTAAATCTGCCGCAGTAGGTACGACGTTTTAATGTTTTATTTCGTTACTATTAACTCTAATCGCAACATATTTCGCATACAGTGTCCACATATATCAGTAAATAGTGGGCTCCTTCAAAGTGATCGCGAACAAAATATCTGAAATGGAAACTCGCCTTTTTTTGCCACGCGTTTGCAGTGATACGCCAGGATGATTCTTGGAAAACTGTATGAATCTTCCAATGCTAGGCATGCTTTGTCCTGTGTATGTAGCAGCTCTCACTGAAGATTTGTAAATGAAGTGAAGCAATTTTTTCTGCTCTCTTTCCCTTTCGCAGCATTCAATCACACGCAATATAATTTTGCGAGCATCGCTACGTAATACTGGTTTCCTTCTAAACGTAGGTCTACCGGTAGGGGTTGTTGGCGACTCCCGACATGGGCCAGCAACTGCCTTTTCACTCATTTTGATAATGTTTAGCACAACTGCACAATAAAAACACGCTGAACAGTACAGTGCAAAACAATAACGAAGCAGACGACAATGGCTACCTTGTACAACACAGTCAGCTACGTGATGTTGGCAGCAGTCGAAACTGCGCGCCTACCGAAACCTCCCGACGTTTACCGACTTCTACCGATTCAGGACTGGGGAGAAGTCTGCCATCTAAAAGTTTACACACTGTACGTGTATTATGAAAGCACCCTTTTCACTTTATAGCCTTTTCTTCTTGGTTATTCGAAATATATCAAGGGGGAAAAAAAGATAACATGAACAACGCCAAATGTGTCGTGTTATTAGAGCGAATACGTCTTCAAGAACAGAAAAACGTTCGAAACTGCCTTCCTAACAATATGATATTCATGTAAGCGCTGTAATTTTTTGTATTTAAAAAGGCTGCTGCGTGCAAACGGCAGAAAGACTGAAGGAGAAGCAGTTGCAACTAGAATTCTGCTAACGTTTTGGGCTATATAAGATGGAGGCAGGCCCGCTCACTCTGGTTTCAAAATAACGTACAGAATAAGTTTACAGTGCCATCTCGCCGTGGAAGTAAGAAAACAAGGGAGATCGCACTACGGAATTAACGTTGTACGTTCCTTTGAAGCCAGCGTGGGCGGCCTGCCTCCTATCTCAAAAAGGCCAAACCGTTAGCAGACTACTGTTTACAACTGCTTCTCTTTCATTATTTCTGTCGTTTGCGCGCAACAGCTCTTTAAAATACTAAAACTTGCTGTCGTTACTTGGATATTGTCAGAAAGGCGATTTCAAATTTTTTTTCTGTTCTGAAGTGCGTCTTTGTTCTAGTAATACGTAACATTTAGCCTCGTTAGCGTAATTTCCCTTTTCCTGCTATATTTTGAATAGCTAGACACCCAAGGAAGTAATGTGAAAACTATGTGAGGCGCCCTGAAAAGCCCGCAGGACAGACAGGTAGTTTAAATTGTGGAAAGGGGCCGAAATAAGCGGCTGTCAGTTACAATCGAACATACAGCTTTACTTATTTGACCAAACATTACAAGAGCCAAGAAAATTAAAAAAAAAACGCAGCATTAATTTTTGGAACTTAATTACCAGCTGAAAGCGCCATACAATCTCAAGACTTAAGAGCAAGACCACCTTAATTTAATATCGGCTGAAAGCCAATAACTTAAGACTCAAACGAAAATCAGATGTTTAAAACGCAGAATGCCTTATCTTAAATCAGTGCTTTCAATTAGACTGAAGGCCCAAACAATCTTACGCCGTAAGGGCAAAACAAACTTAATTTAAAAATCGGCTAGAAGCCATACAAATACAAACAACAAGAACAAATAAGAAAAGACATTACACCCAACCAGAAGTTTCCGAGGGTCGGCCTGGAATTCAAACACTAACGCTTGCATAGGCGAGACAGGCAGTCGGCTCAACCATTCTCGATCCGACGACAACCCAACCGACGGACAGTCCAACGGACCCAGCGACAAGATAACTTCCGCTCCACCCGACCAGCACACAGGAGGAAGTTCAATGGAACAACGTAGAAGGTATTGGCACCCACAACCAATTATACACCACAGACGATGCTGGACAGCAACAACACGATGAAGAAAATAGATTACCTGAATTTACGTCGACGGCCAGGGTAGGTAACCGGAACGTTAACGGCCACAAGGCAGAAGATTCCTCTGGAGCACTTTAATTCAAAATAACCAAGCACAGTTAAACTCCGCCGGAGGGTGGCTAAAATTTGGCAACTTGAAAACGCACATTGTTGCTCGCGGGAATGTCCCAACAGTCGACAACGTAATCCAAACGACACAATGTGAACAGTCGTGACTTGCTGGTAGATTAAGTCAAAACTCAACTTTAGTGTCCAGGATCGGTGAGCCACGGACCTCGTAGCAATAGGAACAGCACCACACACTCCGACCGCGCGTGGGTGCCGACAGCGGCCTCGGCCAAACTACGCGCTGCAGAGATTTCCACGCTGCTCTGTGCCAACCGACCAAACTGCCGCACACAGCACAGCCGGAAACTATAAGCGCCAGGCCAAAGATAGTACAAGGTGGTGTAAGGTGTCAGGCAAATCCAACACCTTCCATGGAAACCCTGACATGATAAGCAAATCCAGTAGTATGTCACATAGCCCCGAATAAATCGTGACATTAAATTGACCAAGTAATACGAGTAACGAGTGAGCAAATGGAATACCACAGACTAACACAAGAATGCCTAAATGCATGTCGTACCTTCCTACCGTGAGACCGACGCTGTTCCGAGGGGAGAAACGAGAACAGCAGCAGAGAGCAGAACCGTGTTAAGCTAGAATGCCCTACGATAAGGGACGGACACCCACGTCGCTAGCCTTCCTCTAAGACTACCACGCGCACGTTTTAGCGTGATACTTTTTCGCGTCTCTGTTACGTCAAGGACCACCCCCCAGCCCATGTTAAAAGCTAGAGCCCTCCAGAAAAATAATATAGATCTTACGATAACACAAAAAGGGCCACTACCACCCGCAAGTTTTAGCGTGAGACTTTTTCGCGTCTCAGGTACGTCAAGGACCACCCCCCAGGCCATGTTAAAAGATAGAGCCCTCCAGAAGGACAGTATAGATCTTACGATAACGCTGAAAGGACCACACCAGCTGCAGGTTTTAGCGTGAGACTTTTTAGCGTCTCTGTTACGTTGCAAACTTTAGAAAACATTGCCCCATCACGAAAAGTATAACGTTTCTCATTGGGTAGACAGAATTTTTGTAGGCAGAGCTTAAGGTTAACATAGAGACCCTGATCGGTCAGATGAAAACACAGCTAGATAGTTTTTTTAAAACTAACTTCGGTAAATAGTAGTAAGGAGAAGAGGAGTTGCTTCCGAGATGGCGAGGTGAGCGGAGCTGTGCTGCGCCGGCCGCTCCCGTGACGCTGCCTAAACACCGACAAGGCAATGAACGCACGCGATGCCGCATTTTTGAGCGCATAAGGCTTCACTCAGAACTGCAGAAGTCTCATCTGTTACACCCCCTTTTTGCGTAGTACTAGTGTTCACATTTGCCACTTGAAGAAAAGATCTGAAACGCGATGATTTTTCTTTTATATAGTTACTGAGAACCCACATCAGCCACTGTAATTTACGACAAGTTAGATAAGTAATTAAAGATAATTGAGGGTCACTGTAGACCATTTTGATAGTTTTCTCTTTTGTCAAACTTAATTTAAACCTAGATTATAGATATGATATGGCATAGGTCATACTTCGATCGATTGTAGAACTTGGAAACCCACTCAGGGAATATTCGTTCACATTTTTGTTGAACGCAGTTGGTTTTTACCATCCTGTATTAAAACATTTCCTTTTATCAATAGTGCAATTTATAAACGATGTTTTGTGATTAGAATAAATTTCCAATGGTAAACTTAACTGTTTTTTCGACGTTATTTTACCAGCTAACTAAAAATAGGAAAGCCTTGAACCCCTTCCACTAAATTTAGTTAGTATTAAGATTCTTTTACAGGGAGTGCAGTGGAGCTGACGCTGAGATCATTTAGTATTTGGTTATATCATCGCTAGTCTCACTGAACTCTTCTGAATTCTACATGTCATGTGTGGTCTGGCGTCTCCTTACCAGCAACAGGTCCCAGGTCCAAACTAGTCAATTCCCTAAAAAACACGCTCAGAGCGTCGTTGCGCGAAAGTGGTAGGGAGACACGATATAGAGCAATCAGACACCACCATGAATGTTTAGAGTGCGAGTATCGATACACACCACTGCTGCCACTCACGAGAGAGAGGATACAGCATAATCGCGATAACCGCGTGAGACTAAACACAGAAAAGCAATCAAGGTTTAATCCAATGCATAACATAAGCCAGCCACGGCTCAACCTCCCCCCCCCCCCCCCCCAAACTTAAAACAGAGAGCACCAGGACGACGTAACACCGAGACGCTGTTCGCTTAAGGAGGGAGCAATGCCGCAAAACAGGCCAAGTAGCACCGCGGTGTAGTGGTTATGGTACTAGATTGTTGGTTGAAGGGTCGTGAGTTCAACACTCACGTGGAATTCACACTTTTAATTTCTATATTGGATTCGAGTGCATTCTAGAAGCATCGACAAGTGTCAAGAATCATTGTACTGGAATGTTCTGTAGCTGCATATATATACCGTATGTGTTCTGGCCAGACGCAGTTCGCTCCGCCCTCTTGAATGCGCAAGTGTTGAATAAACCTTTGTTAAGTGAAGTTAGCGTTCGTGATTCATCTACTTACACCTTCTTCTACATGACAATGTTGAAGCCTTGCAAAGCTACAACCGTCTTGGCCGTACACGTAACTTCGCCCCATATTTCCTGCAAACGCTGTCGCTATTTAACTGACCATCTCGGACAATTTCGTGTCGGCAATGTGAGGACAGAATGCTTTTCACTTGCATGCGAAGGTTTTCTTCGAAAAATAGGTCGTCGGCTGTGCGTGATTCTGTTTCTACTTATTTCGCAAGAAGCAACGAAGTGGAATTGGAGCTTACCAGCCCGACGAGGTGATTAGAAATGGAACACGAGCTTAGTCTGCGGAAGAATAGGAAATGAAATGGGTCGTGCTCTTTCAAAAGAAACACACAGGCATACGCCTTAAGCAATTTAGGGAAATCACGGAAAACCTAAATCTGCAATCCCGGATGGTGATTTGAGTCAACTTCCTACCGCATACAAGGTCAGCGTGCTAATCATAATGCCAGCTGGCTCGGTAAGTTTTTAGAAAATCGTGTAACGGCGTTCCAGTCACAAAAATACTGAAGAAAAGGCAGGTGTGCAATCTTTGAGTAGTTATTGGGCAGCTAGCAGACGGGGAAAAAGGGAAGAAGAAATCTGCTCATGGGCCAACATGCTGAAATCCGATTAGTTGCAAACAAATATTTACGAACCAAAAGATAATTTGTTTACTCTACATCCTTAACATCCGTAAATATTTTATTGTTCTACCAAAAAGCGACTGAAGGAAGGATGGTAGGAAAGGATGATACAAAGTGAGGAGAAGTATATTCGTGATGGAAACGCATTATAATCAACGTAAGTCTAGTCGAATCGTCTTGTCGCTGTATTTCTTAGCGCATTAGTATGTATTTGTCCACAATCTAATAATTAAAATATCTGCAAGAATCCCGTAGCGCTCCATGACTAACCTCTGTTTATATGCTTCCATCCTTATGTCAAAATTAATTATGCATGAACATATTCAACAAAGGGCAACCAAAAACGGCCACCAGGACTCGTGGAACTTTTTGAATTCTTACCTACCTTCATGCAAGTAATCAAGCACATTCCGAAACGAGTACAATCACTTCATGTTCATGTTCGAAATTGTTGGCCTATGTGTGTTTGTAAATGTGATGTGATGGCTGAAAGTAATTTCGTAAGGCGACCTAAACAGAACGAAATTGTGTGTAGACGATGAGACGATGGCCGTGTGCATGTGTGTGTGTGTGTGTGTGTGTGTGTGTGTGTGTGTGTGTGTGTGTGTGTGCGTGTGTGCGTGCGTGCCTGTGTATGAGAGAGAGAGAGAGAGAGAGAGAGAGAGAGAGAGAGAGAGAGAGAATGGGAGCGGAGCTGTCCCGTATAAGGCGATGCCTCATCACGGCGCGCGGGACAGTGATTAGACGGGTATCTCAGCCCGGTATGGCGAATACCGATCGATCCCCTGGCTGCCATGGGCCCCCGGTTCCGTAGGCGCTGGACGCTTTCCAAGCATAAGGTCCTTTGACTTTCAAATGCCTCTTTTCGTCTTGGGCAGTTGCGGAGGTAAAAGGAAGAGGTACACCAGTTCTTGCGGATATAATGATGCACCTCCTCTCCCCTATGCCGTAATACAAAACTGCCTGGTCTGTTATTCCTTTTAAAACGTACCTTTGTAAGACTGCCTTAATTAATGTTCTAGTTGATGACTGACTTTGGTTATCGTTCTGACCGTTACCTTCACTTATCAACTATTATTGTGTTTTCAACGCTCAGTTTTACATGTATTCATCGGTATGGTTGAATACGAGTGTGGTTCATATGAGGTTCTTTCTGATAATGATGGAAGGCGCCAAGATAAGCTACGCTAAACTCATCACACGCAACAGTCTACTACCGAACTTTCACACCTTCACACATTCAAATTTAAATTTTATATTTATCCTTGGCAAACGGAAGAATTGCCTTCAACTTTGCCGACGTCGTTAAGTCTCCAACATGAGCCACAGAAAACTGTTAACTACCACAACCAACGAACACTACGTTATATGCAATCGTCCACGCTCTTCGAATGCCCACCAACGTGACTGGCATCTAGACACAAAACTGTAAGCAGCTTAAACGCTGCAACAACATACCTATAAGCATACGATATAAAGGTATACCTCTTCTTCCCATCGCTTGGAGGGTGATATTCACTAGCCATTGCGTGAAAGAATGACTAATCGAATACATAAAAATTAAATATAACAAATCACGTCCCATTTGAGCATTTAGTTTCCTCGCACGAAGAAGAATCATGTACACTGACAACAGCGCGAGAAAGTCAAACATTTCATAATCATATTTTCTTACCATTTCTGATGGATGACGTCAATACACAGGTTGCTTCAGTCCAACCAAACCAGACATTTTACTAGAAAATGGCAAGCCTGGCCATCGTCCGGAAAAGGCATTTTAGGCAAATCCGTAAGTGGAATTTTATATTGGTACGAAGCTGCTGGAATATGCAGAACACGAGAGCAAAATCGACAGTTCAAAATGAAACATCGTAAGAAATTAGTTCCATTGAACTACCCTCAAAAGCGAACTTTTTTGGTAGAATCAGATAACTAAGAGCTTCAGTTGAAAGTAATTTTATTGGCTCAAAATCACGACTGGTTTAAGGCGATTATAAACCCATCTTCAGGTATACAAGAACTGCGAGGCGCGTGGGTCCCGAGTCCCTGCTTCGTGTGCAGCTATCATCTGTCCGCAGCCTGGTGTCCCGTGTGTGGCGGAAACACACCTCACGCTTCTTGTACGGCTGAAGATGGGCTTAAAATAGCCAGAAACCGGTCGCGATTTTGAACCAATAAAACTAGTTAGAACTGAAACGGTTAATCATCTGATTCTACCATGAAGCTCATTTGCCGATGTCCTTTTAACTAAATCTGATGTGAATTTTTTTTATTAAAAAAAAGTTTTTATTTTGCTTCTATTCGACGATAGCATCAAAATATTGTTTCTGGGGGTGTCAATTTAAATAAGGCTCAGACAAAAAGAAAAAGACATAAAAAGCTATAAGGTGCGCTTTACAATACTCTTACTACAATAGAGAAAACGTTTTTCCATATATTTTCAGATTTGAATAAACTTCATTTGCTATATAAGTAGCAGTAAAAATAATTTGAAAACAACAAAGTTCGATGTTTCGGCTTACAGTAGTAAGCGTTTAAAACGATTTCTTCCATAAGTGCTTCCGTGTCTGCCTCTTCCCGTTTTGAGTACCTCGAAATATCTCTGCATATGGAAGAGAACGACGTACTTCGCTAGTTAGAGCATTCATATCATCTGCCGTTTTAGGACGCCGTTAATACACTGTCTGTGATAGGTCTTCAAAGAAAATGATAGGGGGCAGTCAGATATGGCGATTCTGGTATCCAAACTACTGGCCCACCTATTCCAATTTGCGCAGTAGGAAAAATTTAAGATAACATGATCACTAAGAAAAAAATGTGCGAAACATTCATCAATCGTAATTTGACATAGCACTAGAGTGTGAGTGTGTTACATATATAAGACGATCATTTAAATGTGTATCCCGTTTGTTATTGAAATTCTTTTTTCACAGACAAATAATGGCACAAACTGTACATCCATCTATATATTTAAAGCATTAACCAATGGTATTGCCCCAAACTGTAGGCAGTTATTACATGTAACAAATAAAATTCTAAAAACCCCTGCTTCGAAAGTTTGCTCTCATTCTCTCACCCTCTCTCTCCCTCTCACTTTCTCTTCCTCTCGCTTTCCATTCAGTCTTACATTTCTGTCTGTGCATCTCAACCTAGCCAACATAATTATTGTACTGAAATGTTGCAAGTGTCACCTTATTGTATAAACAAGTATAAAGTTTAAGCTATATTAACTTGACAAAATCGGGTTTATATACCATTTGAAATATTTCTTACCACACATGTATTCAACACCTCAAAACAAAGATCTCCAAAATTCTTCTAACAATTTAGTCTTTAAAATCCTTTAATATTTATTCTGTAATAATGTTGTTACAATGTATACTCCTTGGGCTTTGCGATAATGTTTCTCTTCTGCTATATGATCCTTGCACCTAATAGTTTCCCGACGCCATTTACAAAATATGAAGTATACTCTCCAAGACTTGTGAGCAGCCCTGCAGGAAGGATGGGCGTTACTGCCTCAACATGGGACTGATGACATCATTCACAGCATACCCTGTCTTTGTCAGGTCTGTATTGCTGCCAGAGGTGCTCACACCCTATACTAAGTGCACAAAAACCAGTTGCCGAAATGTGTGTGCAAATCTGTTAAGTTGCGAATAAACGAAGAACACGTTTGTCTACCGTTATGCATGTTGCAGTTGTTTACTTTCTGTATTCTTTATATTGATGCTGCTTTACTATCGCCTGATTATACTGTTTTGTGTCAAAATTAACGCAACCTTGCAAGATTTCGGTTTCTTGCTCTAATTTAGGACACCAGTGTAGCTAATCGCACAGAAAATATGTTGTGTCAAAAATAAATGAAGGAAACATTGGGTGCATATATTTTACCCGAATAAATCACCAGTCTCTAGCACTCTTGCATCTCATATTAAATGTAATTTTTTCATAACACGTCTGTGAACGTAATTTAATATATGAAGAAGGCCTGGTTAAATGTGATTGCTGTGATGTTGCTACGATAAGTAAGAGGGTCGTTCAATAAGCAACGTCCTACGTTTTTTTTAAAAAAAGGCATTAATACACATAGACAAACGTCCTTGTTCGTGCTTCACATCTGATGTTTGTTTTGCATGCCGGTGAAGTTTCGAACCGTTCAGGCAGATGGCAGAGCCATCGCGCAACGTCAAAATGGCGTCTACATACGACTCACGTTACAAGCAGCGTGCTGTTATTGCATTCTTGTGTGCAGAAAAAGAAACGGTGGTGAACATCCAAAAATGATTTTGTGCAGTGTATGGCGATGCTGCAGTTGATAGGAGTACAGCTGGGTGATGGGGAGTACAACTGGGTGATGGGTAAAGAAAGTTACAGCCTCAGGGAATTCAGAGCTGCATGACCAGCCACTCTCGGCACGTCCTGCCACAGGCTGAATCGTGCGGATGCCATTATTCGAGCCGGTCGGCGCATCACAACTCCACAGTTGGCTCTACGGTTGTCGGACAACATTGGAAGTGCGCCTGCAATGATCGAGACTTCCGGATATTCAAAGATGTGCTCACGATGGGCTCCAAGAATGCTCACAGCGGACCACAAGATTCAAAGAAAGGCTATTTCATCTGAATTGTTGGGGCGTTTTGAGACCATTGGAGAGGCCTTTCTGTCACGGATCGTTATAGCGGACGAAAGCTGCGTGCACCACTTTGCGCCGGAAACAATAAGGCAGTCCATGGAATCACATCATCCTCATTCACTAGAAAAGGAGATATTCAAGACAACCCTCTCTGCCAGAAAAGTCATGGTGACAGTTTTCTGAGATTGAATATGTGATGGCGTCGTTCTCGTGGATGTGATGCCAAGAGGGTCAACCATCACTTCATAGGCATACATGAAGACTCTGAATAAACTTAAGAAACGTTTCCGACGTGTTCGATCGAACAAGAATCCAGCAGAACTCTTGCTCCAACACGATAATGCAAGCCCAAACACGTATGAGAACCCGGGAACACATCGCCAAATTGGGTTGGACGTAAGTGGCTCATCCACTTTACAGTCCAGACCTGGCACCCTCGGACATCCATCTCTTTGCGCCGCTTTAAGATTCTCTACGGGGAACACACTTTGAAGATGACGAGAGTGTCAGGCATGCAGTGAATATATGGCTACGCCTACAGGGGCAAGAGCTTTTACCAGCAGGGAATACAAGCTCTTCCACAACGGTGGCGTACGGCCATAGAACGTGATGGAGATAAATATGTTCTGAGAAAAAATGCGGGCCTTTACTTATTGAACGAGCCTCGTAGATAACTAAATATATTGAGAGGCACCCACATGCCTTGCTCATACTGTGGCATCAAGCAGTCACGCCTGCAAGATGAGTGGTGTGTCAAGCGAGTGGATTTATTCTTATTTATCGCAAAACATCAATGACTGATTGTGACCTCTATTACCCACAATTAAGGTATAAATTATTCTCCTGTTTGAATATTACGCAACGGAAACGGATAACACACATCTGACTATTAAAAATTTACACAACTCTCATTGTTCACTACGCACTGGCAATACCAAATTTTCTTTCTCACCCAACGGTTTTGATCAACACGTGGCTATCGCACTGAATATGAAAGGCGCATACGTTATAAATTCTGGATATCATGACTACACACTATTCGAAGAACAAGGCCACCAATCTTTTTCTTTTCACTATCTTTTTGATTCAGATAAATTCTATTATGATTCACAGATATCCTAAACATACCATTACATTTTATACTACAATTACACATGAGGAACTCCTCCCAGTAGGCATGGCTTTAAATGGTCTCGTAATGATCTAACGCTACAGTGCACTTTCTGGATAGGATGGTGGACCTTTTGCTGTATCTCACACTTCGACTCTCACACCTATCATCACGAAAATTTGTTCCAGACTGAGCGGTAAAATAACGAACACGCATAACCCACTGACTCTGAACCTATCTTGCTACTCTCCCATGCAAACCACACATACTTAAGTTACATGAAATACATCACACTGGCAACATAGAATACAACACAAAGAATAGACACAACGTTAGAATCACATCACTTTCAGCTTTCCCACTTCAATTAGTATTCATTCCAGTTTCACACGACACTGCCCCACTTCGTAACTCTTCTTTCCTACTACGAACTCTGGAGGATATATGCACGTCTTCCTGTGCAATGCAAGCCAAGTGGCGTTGCTGGATAGACGGCTGACTCGCCTTGCTTCTCTCTCAGAGTTTGAATCTATCGTCACTCGGAACCGGAACACGCAAAGGTAATACTAAGATCATATTCATCTTTCCTACCAAGAACTCTGGAGGATATGTGCACGTCTTCCTGTGCAACGCAAGCCAAGTGGCGTTGCTGGATAGCGGCTGACTCACCTTACTTCTCTCTCAGAGTATTAGAGTTTGAATCTAGCACCACACGGAAACATAACACACAAAGTAATATTAAGATCATATTCATCACACACGCGAGTCCTCAACTGATACCATGGACGAGTACTTCTCTTTATCCCTTGTCTCATACACAGATTGAGACTCACACAGTACTCACCACGTGGAAGAACTGGTCTCTAATTTCAAGTCCTGCACACGCCATTTCTTAAATATTTCCAACTTATAGTACACACGCCAGTAATTCCGCTTACCTTTAGCACTTAGAACTAGCACTCGCAAGTATTTCAACTTATTGCTACACATGGTGTCATTACTACGATCCCCTGTCGTTTAATTCTCCTCCCAAAAGTTCCTGAAATAGAGAAATTATTATTCCAAAAAACTCTTAAGTATTCCACATGCATACCATTCTCTCCACTCTTTTGTCTTTACAGAGCACACCTAAGACAGGTCTTACCAACACAAGATCCAGCGCCAGAATGCTGAAAACATGGCCGTTCTTCAGGTCAGCTCGCACCTCCCTCAAGGGGGGGGGGGGGGGGGGGACCGCCAGGCTACTGTATAGGCCAGCCACATTTCAGGCCCTGAAAGGTCAGGTAAATTTCATCTCTTTGGTTCCACCAAAGGTGACCAAAGGAGCGTCTTAAAGATGATCATATATTGCACATTCACTATCTGCGGTTAGCAGACGATCATACATTCATTCATTTCGCAGATCTCACCAAATTGGATATAGGGATTTGTTTTGTGGGAGTGCACATGTGATCAATTGCCGGCTGTGGTGGTCTCGCGGTTGTAGGCGCGCAGTCCGGAACCGTGCGACTGCTACGGTCGCAGGTTCGAATCCTGCCTCGGGCATGGATGTGTGTGATGTCCTTAGGTTAGTTAGGTTTAAGTAGTTCTAAGTTCTAGGGGACTAATGACCACAGCAGTTGAGTCCCATAGTGCTCAGAACCATTTTTTTGTGATCTATTAAATAAATAAATTGTCCTTCTTTCCTACACTGGTATCCGGCTTCGGTGTGTTAAGTGAAATCGAATTATTATTACAAAAAAAATGTTGTTCTGACAAGAATAACGAAGAACGTTGTACCTATTTTCAATGTCGGGCGGTACTGTGCCCTTTCAATATATGTTGTCTGCTCGCGATACATTGGAAATCTGACGTCACCGTAACGGGGATCTTTAGCCTGCCGAAAAGAAAAGCTTTATCTAGTCTCGTCAAGTAAACGATACGCCCCAGAGCCGAGTGATGGATGGACTACGCCACGGTGCGGACAGATCGACGGCACTCGCCGTGTTCCAGGATAACGCTATCATCCGGTGGTCGCTGTTCCGTCCAGATGTCACTCTTGCTGCGCGGAGCGCTTCATCCAAGCCTTCTGCACTCTACAGCACAGCTTGTACTGGGGCGCTAACACTTCTCCTCCGTCACAGCTTCAGAGCTATTCTCAGTACTTGGTTCCAGCAAACGGTCCGCGTGAGCCACGTCAGATCTGTCAACTGGACGTTGTATAGAGAGACATAGTAAAAGGTGCGTCAGAGTGAAACATCTCTAGCTCTAATTCTTTGGTTTAGTTTTTCAAATTGTAGAATGATATTACTTAAAATTAATTTCATCATACTGTCAATAAGCATCATATCTCGGAATATGATATTAAATGAATAATACAAATAACAAAAGACCCACCATCACAATATTATTAGGCTTTACGTTTTTCAGTTTAATTATAACCGTCTGAAGGAAACGGAATAGTTATGTTAGATACAAGGAGCAGTCAAATGAAAGCAAAACTTTCTGGTAGATTAAAACTGCGTGTCGCACCGAGACTCGATCTCGGGACCTTTGTCTTTCGCGGGCAAATGCTCCACCAATGTTTTTAAGCCTCAATTCGTTCGTTAGTGTTCGTTCTATTTGTTCAGGGCGGAGCTACCAGGACGCTTGTTCAGTTGATCCATTAATACATTTTTTTTATTTATTTTATTTTATTTTTTTTTTAACAGGGGCAACTAACTCTCTAACGGCTTAGTCATAACCTGGGGGTTTCATATCAGCGCTGGCTGTGGCTAAGCCATGTCTCCGCAATATCCTTTGTTCCAGGAGTGCTAGTTCTGCAACTTTCGCAGAAGATCTCCTGTAAAGGTTGGAAGGTAGGAGACAAGGCACTGGCGTAATTGAAGCTTTAAGGAGGGATCGCGAGTCGCGCTTAGGTAGCTCAGTTGACAGAGCACTTGCTCGCGAATGGCAAAGGTGCCGAGTTCGAACCTCGATCTGGCCCACAGTTTAATCTGCTAGGAAGTTTCATATCAGCGCACAATACGCTGCAGAGTGGAAATCTCACTCTGAAGTAAATAAACTGTTTATTATTTCAATAGTAATTGCCATAAGTGTTAAAACAATTATCCAACTGAGAGACAAGAAGGTCAGTGCCTTCATGAAATAAAGTTTGTGGTTGCCTCAGAACCATAATTGACCATAACTGTACGCTGCCGAGCGTCTCTTCATCCAAAGCAAACCGGCGGCTACGAATTTCTTCAAGGCTCCAAAAACATAGGAATCTCATGGGGAGAGACCAGAGCCGTATGGAGGCTGTGCAAAGGGTTCCCAACGAAACTTCTGCAGCTTATTCAGAACAACGTTGGCAAAGTATGATGCCGTCCTTACACGTCTTCCATACGATCTCCATCTCTCCCCATGCGATGGACTTTGGAGCTCTGAAGAAAGACATACGTCTCCGTCGATTCGCTTCGGATCGCCTGGTTACAATTATGGTTCTGTAGGAAACCGCTAGCATTTTTACGTGAAGGTATTTGTAAATATATTAACGGCTATTGCGATGGCTTTTGAAGTAATAAACAGTTGACTTACTTTTTTCCCACCTTGAAACCTTCCCGTCTCCTCTATATCTCTTTTGTTAATGATAACCTTCCCTTCTACAATAACCTATGTAACATTCCCTTAGGATTTCTATCTCTTGCTTAATAATAACAAATGAAATCTTCCATTTGAAATTTATTCTTTCTCAATCTTTGCATACAAATTTAATTGCTGCATATTAAAAGTTATTTACTGATTATTTCGACGAAACATAGAATGTGTCGTCGTCGTGGCCCTCAGTCGTTACCTGCAATAACCCAAAACTGTGCCTTACCATTTTTACTGTTACTGGATCGCCATCTGACTGTTACATCGAACTGCGACATGAATATACATAGTTTGTTTTACTGTACTCTATTAGTCGTTGGTGGGCTGTCATAATAAGTGGCTGTATTTATTACCAAAGCTGACGTTGCTCTTTAATTAATTAGACTGAAGTTACGTAATTCAAAGTTAAACTTTTTCTTGACAACAGTAAAATTTTGCAAAGTTTTACGTTGACGAACTGAGACATGAATATACTCACTCTGGTTTACTATACACTATTAGCTGCTGGTGGGCTGTCATAATAAGTGGCTGTATTTATTACCAAAGCTGACGTTATTCTTTATTAGCAAAGCTGACGTTATTCTTTAATTAATTTGACTGAAGTTACGTAATTCATAGTTACACTTTTTCTTGAAAACAATAAAATTTTTGCAAAGTTTTATGTTGATGGTTTTTGGGATGGATTATAATCAGTAATGCAAAATTGCCGACTTCAAATATTTACCGTTGGGAATAAAATGATTTTATAAACGTTCAAATGGCACTTACAACTAGCACTGCGCAAACATACCTTCAGTAGTCTTGAGTTTCTTAAAAAATTAATTAAATAATATTAGGTCCTCTTATTATAATAGTTAGCTGATGTCTCTGTACATCCGTTTATAATCCCTTGTAAATCATAGCTAGTGGCTGGCAGGCACACCGCTCCTCTCAACCTCTCGCTTCAGACCTGCTACCGACTCGCTTCACTTCTCGCTTACTACTGACTTCCTACGAACGCTAAAGTGCGGTCTCTCCTGCTACCATTACAAAATGTATCAATGCGCGGTCTTTCCCGCTCTTTTCTTAAAATGTATCCGTACGCGGTTTCTCCCGCCCTTTTTAAAATGATATCAACAATAATTTCGTGCAGATGTTCCCTGCTACCACAATTAATTCCAACATGACAAAAATTACTTATTCCTACTTAATCCGGTCAATAAAATATAAACATCTTTCATAAATTGTGGTTGACAATACACAATAGAAATATACACGTCTTACATAACCCTCCACTGGGTTTCCTTAAAATTTTCCTACGTCGTTAAGTCATTTGGACTTGACGTAAGGAGAAAATTTGATTATAGAAATATGTGTAGTAATAAGTAAGTTAATGATAAAATATTTCTTTTAACAAAGCACATACATATACTGTCATAAGAACCTGTCTTCTTTTCATTTGTCTGTCCCACACAAATACTCGTTAAGGGGACCGGAAACAGAAAATAAAGAAAATTTCGTTTTTCCATTTCTTGTACCTAGAATGAAACAAGTTAACTGTTGAAACTTCCTGGCAGATTAAAACTGTGTGCCGGACCGAGACTCGAACTCGGGACCTTTGCTCTTGACCGCGAAAGGCAAAGGTCCCGAGTTCGAGTCTCGGTCCGGCACACAATTTTAATCTGCCAGTAAGTTTCATATCAGCGCACACTCCGCTGTAGAGTGAACATTTCGTTCTAGAAGTTAACTGCTAGTAATCACTATTTATTTCGACGACGCGTTTCGCAGGTTTAAACTTTCACCATCAAGTGCATTCATGTGGATCAATATGGAGTGTATGTGTTTTGTTTTGACTTGTGGCACTGTCTGGTGGAGTAAACCGATACACTATTTCAGTACAGGGCTCTAGTATTCTGGAAACGTTTGATTAAAAAGATCCCAAACATAAATGTGAATGTAAAGTCCGTTGTGTTACATCACACTTGGTAAATAGTGAAGCGAGTAAAGATACCGCCTAGAATGTAATACATGCGAATAATACATATGAAAATAAAACAATATTTTGGAGAAAATCTGAAAGCATTGCGGAGATCTTCGGTTGGACAGGTAAACGGAAATGTACGAGGATGGTTTGAAAAGTTCTCGGAATCACCACGAGAGGTCAGCTCCAGCACAACGAATTATTCACGCGATATTCATTGGACTGTTACTTATAAACACGTACTACGTCAGTGCTCTTACAAGGGAACCTCCCCATCGCACCCCGCACCCCACCCCTCCTTAGATTTAGTTATAAGTTGGCGCAGTGGATAGGCCTTGAAAAACTGAACACAAATCAATCGAGAAAACAGGAAGAAGTTGTGTGGAACTATGAAAAAAATAAGCAAAATATACAAACTGAGTAGTGCATGCGGAGATAGGCAACATCAAGGGAAGTGTAAGCTCAGGAGCGCCATGGTTCCGTGGTTAGCGTGAGCACCTGCGCAATGAGAGGTCCTTGGTTCAAGTCTTCACTCGAGTGAAAAGTTTATTTTCGCAAAGTTATGACCTGTCAGTTCGTTCATTGACGTCTCTGTTCACTGTAATAAGTTTAGTGCCTGTGTTTTGCGACCGCACCGTAAAATCGTGCGATTTCATATTCAACTGTCGCCAGGATGGACAAATGATTTAAATTTGATCGGGAGAGCTTAGATGATGATCCGCGCAGCGGTCAGCTAAAATGTATCACTACTGCAGAAATCATTGCAAAAGTACACAAAATGGCCATGGAGGGTGGCCGATTGAAAGTGCGTGAAACTTCTCACGCTTGTCAGATATCATCTGAATGGGTATATACCACATTTTGACTGAAGAATTAGAAACGAAAAAATTATCTGCAAGATGGATGCCGCGACTCTTGACGATGAATCAAAAACGCTTGAGAATGGACATATCAGAATAATGTTAGGCCCTTTTTAGGAGAAACGAACAAGATTTTTTTTGCCCTGGTTTGTGACCACAGATGAAACTTGTGTGCACTACTATTCCCCAGAGACAAAACAACAGTGAAGGCCGTGGAAATATGGTGATTCTCCGCCACCAAAGAAGGTGAAGACAGTTCCTCAGGCGGGAAAGGTCATGGCATCAATGTTCTGGGTTGCGAAAGGGATTCTGTTGGTAGATTATCCCCCCACTGGGCAAACAATTACTGGTGGATACTATTCTAACCTCCTGGACAAACTACAACAAAAGATAGTCAAAGAAGGCCAGTTTTAGCAAGGACGAAAGTCATCTTCCATCAAGACAAAGCGCGCCAGCACAAATGTGCGTCGCCATGGCAAAATTACACGACCTAAGTATGAATTGTTGCCACACCCTCCTTGTTCACCTGATATGGCTCCGTCAGACTTTCATCTCTTCCCAAAACTGAAAATTTTCTTGGTAGACGAAGGTTCGTTCAAACCAAGAGTTGATAGCCGGAGTTGCCAACTATTTGCATGCCTGGAGGAAACTCATTTTCGAGGTGGGATAAGGCACTGGAACATTGTTGGACCAAGTGAAAAATAAAAAAAAAGTTTCAATGATGTAAGAACTTTTTTTCTATTCCGTTCCGAGAACTTTTCAAACCACCCTCGTACACTGACCAGCCAGAACATTACAAGCAGCTACCTAATAGCCGGTATGTCCACATTTGGCACGGGTAGTAGCGGGCACTCGTCGTGGCATGGCAGCAGTGAGGCCTTGGTAGGTCGCTGGAGAGTGCTGCCACCACACAAGTCACATAATTCCCGTAAATTCCGCGAAGGGGACGATGAGCTCTGGCGCCACGTTCAATCATATCCCAGATGTGTTCAATCGGGTACAGATCTGACGCGTTGGGGGATGGGGGTGGACAGCTCATCAACTGGAACTTGCCACTGTGTTCCCCGAACCATTTCTTCATAGTCCTGACCTTGCGACGTGGTGCAATATCTTGTTGAAAAATGCCACTGCCATCGGGAAACATGACCGCCGTGAACGGACGTACGTGGTCTACAACCAGTGTACTATATTTTTCGGCCGTCATGGTGCCTTGCACGAGCTCTATTGGACCAATGGACGCCCACATATATAGAGCAAAATGGGACTGCTGCCAGCTTGTCTCCTCCCATAGTACAAGTGTCAAGGAGCTGCTCCCCTGTCATTTACCTATTTCAATTAGGGTTGTCGATGTCATGGCGTTAACATGGCACATGTATGAGTCGACGGCTGCGGATGTCCATCGTTCGGAGTGTTCGGTGCATTGTGTGTTAACACACACTTGTGTTCTGCCCAGCGTTAAAGTCTGATGTTAGTTCCACCGCATTTCGTCGTTTGTTCTGTTTTACCAGTCTGCCCAGGCTACGACGTCCGACATCTTTAACGAGGGATGGCTGCCCAACCACACGACGTCTGGTCGTGGTTTCACCTTGGTTTCGCCACGTGTTGAAGACAGTCACCACAGCACTCCTCGAACCCCCGACAAATCGTGCATTTTTCGAAATGCTCGGGCCGAGCTTCCGGGTCATCACAACTTGCTTTCGGTCAAACTCTGATACATCGGGCGCCTTCCCCGTTCTACATACGGACAACACGCTTACTGATACTACAAGAACATGCACAGTGCTTGTGTCTGGCTTGCAGTCATTCCTCGCCAGGTAACGCTGCTATCGCCTGGACGGGTTTATATCGATAGTAGATCGGTGGTCATAATGTTCAGGCTGATCACTGTAAGCGTAGATATTTCCATGACCATTGGATATATTTCAATTTACACTTCTGTTTTTCTGTCAAACTTACACATCTCGATGCTTGACAAAATGGAATCTGTGAGTGAACGGAACTATGTCTCTTATTAAACGCTGTTTTATGTTTAATTTCATTTTTTGGCTGTATTCAGTTTTTCTCTTGCTTTGTGACAATAAATACAATTGCTTAGGAAACGATTACAAGAGGGGTTATTGTTGTAGATTGCAGTTCATTAGTTGCATTCAAGTGGAGCTATTATGTATAACTTCCTCAATGGTATATAATCGTGCAGTGTTACCTGATTCTATCGTAGTCATTGGTATTAGACATCTTGGCTGTAATTTGGAAAGCGTTTTAAATTTTGTGTTGTACAAACAACTTTTTGAGGGGGACAACAATAAAAACTCTTAAAACTCATTAGCCAATCGAGTTATTATAAAAATTGTAACAATTAAAAAGTCAAGAATGATGAGGTGAGTCGCATAGCTGTATGAAGGTACTTTATTCGCAGTTACCTGTTTCGCGTCAGTATAGACGTATCTTCAGGTTTATAATGATTATATTTCCGTAAAGTAATTCCAGCTTTCAGGAAGTTATCCACGTTAAGCGTCAGACCACAGTGGTGGGTTGTCATAATAAAATTGTGTACACCCGAAAGATGCTTGTCAAAATGTACACGGCATAACTGCTGAATCAGCCATGCCGGATAACACCCCGTAGTATATACTATAATATCTCGTACACGCCAGCTGTACAAAACCAGTAAAGTAGAACTTAAATCTCGTGTAATGTGCTTACGTCCGATGTAGGGGGCTCACACATAGTTCTGCTAGCATCCACGGGCTACTTACACTATATTGGCCAGTGTAGTTAAGAGTACAGAAAATACGTCGCATCAAAAATAAGTAAAGAAAACACTGGTTGCATATTTTACCCAAATAAATCACCAGTCTCTACTACTCTTGCATCTCATATTAAATGTAAGTTTTTCATATCACGTCCGTCCCTGTGAAAAGAATGTAACATATGAAGACTGCCTGGTCAGATGCGATTGCTTTGACGTTGCCAAGATATGTAAATAATTAAAGATACATCTTGTCTGCTTCCGATACATCGGAAATCTGACATCACTATCACGGTTATCTTCACCCTGTAGAAGAAAAGCTTTATTTGGTGCTTAAGTTCTACTTCATTGGTTTTATACAGCTGAAGTCCACCGTACATTATAATATACACTACAGTGTGTTATCAAGCTTGGTTCATTCAGCATTCAGCAGTCAGTAAGTACACACTTTACACGGGATTTAAGTTCTGCTTCATTGGTTTTATACAATATAATATATGCTACGGGGTGTTATCAAACCCGGCTCATTCAACAGTCTTGCTTTGCATATTTTGACAAGTGTCTTTTGGGTGTGCTGAGCTTTATTATAACCGACCACTGTGGTTTGATTCTTAACGTGGATAACTTCCCGAAAACTGGGACTCTGTAATTGTCGATCTACATTATGGAAATATAACCATCATAAAACAGAAGATGCGTGTGTACTGACGTTGAACCGGCAGTTGCGAGTAAAGTACCTTCATACAGCTATGCGGCTTTTGGGAGCACCTCATCATACTTGAATTTTTAATTCCTATAATTTTTATGATAATTTGAATGGTTATTGATTGTTGGCTGTTGTTAGTTTCATTTTTATGTTTATGGTCCTCAAAACCTTGTTCAGTAAGTAAAATTTAAATCTTCAGTAACTGAAAATTAAATGTGTCTGAAAGCAGTGTGTATTTGTCAAGCTACATACATTGTGTAAAGCATCGCTCTGACTGAGAGTAAAAATCATTACGACTGCTCTTTTAATCTCCTGTGAACATTTATTCACCGCGCATTCAAATTTCGAAACAAAAATTCTTTTTCCTATAAACAATAAGGAAGGAGAAATGGAAGAACTAGAGAACAAGCAAAATCCTCTGACCGTAAAAACGAAGCGATGGTATATGAAAGAAGAGAAAATAAAGACCTGAATCAAGAGTTGGAGAAGAACAAAGAACTTTTAAGGCATTTCTTCAGAATAAGCTGATGCAGACCGACAAAGAAAATCTTCAACTGCATCACCAAACTAAAGGCGAACAAACACAAATTGAGGAAATAAGAAAGGACGTAGAGGAATTTGGGATTTATCAGAAAGAGATCTGGGATAAATAGATATGAAGGCTGACAAATTGAAAGGGCTCCAGGAAAAACTAAGTACAAGGACAGAGATCATCAGGACAAAGGAAAGTAAGAGGAAACTCAGCGAAGGAATGACGGGACACTGGGATTAGAAGAAAAGACTAAACAGCAAACCAACTGTTTCTCTTAGTCCACTGAAGATCGGTGTTGAAACAATAGATACGTGGATATAATATAGGAAATGACAGGTTCTTCTCTTAATGTGGCGTTGTTGAAAGAGACACACTCATTAACGTACACAAACACAGATGATATTCAAGATCCATACATGTAATTTATAGTTTCATCGCAACGGATGTACCAAATTATTGAAAGATCACAACCTGAATAATAATCGCTTGCCTGCTTCTGTAAATGATTATTTAGTTAAATGATAAATGATAATTGAATGATTAATATTTTATTTTATTTATCTTTGTTAAATAAATTATTTATAAGAGCATCCAAGGTGTTTGTTTTGCAAAATGTCTATTTATGGCTGCAGTTGTCCCTCTTTACAAAATAGTGTATATTCAAAGATAGTTCTACTTTTCATTTGTTTTTAACTTTTAAATTCTCACCAGACAATTCACAAGGACCTTAGAAAATCAGTCCCTGCGAAATATTTCTCAGATCACTGCGCAATTTAACCCGGGACCTCTGTTCCTACAACTGAGACTTCTTTGTCGGAGATAATAATCTCAGGACGATTCTGTTGCCGCTGAGGACTCAGAACTATCGTATTTCCCAAAAGTAATGGTGCGTGTAGTTGACTACACGTTGCTAAATGATTATTCCTGATTTAGATTTGGCTAGTCGTTTTGAATATCTGATATTTTAGAAACTAGGTTTTCCAGTGGAAAGAGTTATTTGTTCGAGTCACTTTAAGAGACCGATATGAGATATAACAGCATGACGTGCAACTCGCGGAAAAAATTATTCAACATTAACTCGATCTAAGCAAATGAGAAATCCGTTTTAATATAGTAAGATACTGCTTCTTCCATTTAGTAATCTGAGCTTATGAATAAATGTCTGTCTGGTTTGCCTAGATTTCCTATGAACACATGTTTATGAGATATATATATTCCACAAGCAACGTAACTAGTAAGTTGAAGGCAAATCTTTAATTAAGCTCTTGTCTTTTATCCGAAAATACGGTGTAATTCTCAAGTACGGTTTTACCACTAGAACCTCATGGGCGTTGTGAATCAAACAAGTCAGTAGCAGGCGTTTTGTCGACCCCTCACACGGCGAGGGCATTAGCCAAGTCACAAGAAGGAAGCCGTGCCGAAAGCAGTTTCATCCACGGAGATCTCCTACAGGCCCGTGGGAAGTTCCCTACATACAGACGGAGTGCCACAAAAGCAGTTTCTTATAGTAAACCGACGGGGTCTTCATTCAACGTGAATTTCAATGCAAAAGCTGTTACCTATTTCTTGCAGGAATCAGTCTTTCCTTGCGGTAAGTGCATGTTGTACATTTTAAAAGAACTTACAACAAATGTTTTTCTTATTTTTGAACTCTTGGAGTCTGTTACCTGTTGATTCGTGCTCTCCTCTTTAGTCAATAGGTTTCTTTAACGAGTTAAATCTTGTTACGGTTTTCACTGCGGAAATATTCAGCTGTTATTTCTACACATTCTGAAGGTCTGTGCATTTCTGACATTCTCAGCATTTCAGCACCCAGTAAGCACGTGCCTTTAAATCACATCTGACGTGCATTTTATATGGCTAGGAAAAAACGTCTTTCGCATTATGGTACAAATGTGTCACAGAAGTGAAGTATAGGAACTATTTTCCGTAAAATTAGGTTTGTACGTAGAGATTGTAAAGTGGTTCCGATCGGCCTATCTGGGCCAGTGTAATGTATATGGGAATGCAAAGTTAAATGTTTTCTTACTTTAAATGAATTTATTACGCTCTCAATGACCACTAGTTAACAATTCAGCCATGTAAGTCATATAGGGCTATCATCAGATTTTTCAACTTCTAACTGTGAAAATATTTAAAACTGTTCTTTCTCTCGCTGAGACAAGATGATACTGTACAAGCCGAACAATTCGTTCCGCTAAAGTTTTTTGATACGGTGTGCGCATCTAGGTTTTAAGCTTTGAGGCCAGTGACCCGTCTCATCGGTTAGAGGATGAGGTGTTTTGCTGAATTCTTCTTCAATAGCACCATGGCGTCTGACGGTTACTCAGTTTTAGTTGCCTCTTTCACTTCCCTCTTCAAAATACCGTAGAGAGTGTTCTTGTAATCTTTAGTTCGACGGCTGATTTACGTTGCTTTTCATGCGCCTATTCTGTGCGAGTATCTTCACCTGTGCGTAGCTATTGCAACCTACGTAAATTTGAAACTGCTTACTGTATTTATGGCCTTGTCTCCCTCTAAAATCAAGATGAGCGAACGACAATTTTGAGCTCCATCATCCCAAAAACGACTTCGTGATTTTATTAGAGCGTCATCTTTTTCGGTTTCAGTCACTACAGTAGATGTGCGCGATTTTCATCTGCCGAATTGTATTTCTTAAGTATTCTAAAAATGGCTTGATTTTCGACAACTTGCCACAGTCTTAATATTCTTCTAGAAGTTTGTTATCATTTACTTGCAAGCAGTTCATCAAGTTATCAAATCGATCACGAGAAACAATCATTGCATCCAATATTTTAACCCTTGACCAATCTAGCGTTCGCGAACATACACAAATAATTATGATGGTACAATGAAAAGATATATGAATTTACGTATTCACTTAGTGAGCAAAAAATTTATGTTCATGAGGGAATTGATAAAGACGATATTGGTAATTATAAACTGTATCGTCTAGTTACTTTCAACGATGCGTAATCAAGCCTGACTGTTCTAATTGCAGGTACTGTCAGTCTCATAACAATCCAGACAGGTTGCGAGTATATAGAATTTCATCCATAGAACTTCACCTGACAGTAACGCAACTGCTTCTTTGAACCATACGCGGAACGCCGCACAACATGGATAAACAATTTTTCAACAAAAACAGTATTAACAATGAAGAAAGTTCAGGTTGCTAACAATAAACGAGAAATGCCAGATTTTTACTTTTAACTTGGCGTTTAATGAATCATTTCCATTGGTGCTCTGTACAATAATATTTCTACAAAAATGCTTGTGTTCATGACCTAGCTGAAAATTAAACAGATGTGTTACCCTGAGACAGAGCAATGGCCGAAAGTGTGTCGTTCTCTAGGATGCCTACGCCAGAAATGGTGAAGACAGAAGACGAGCAATTTTAATACGGAGCAAAACATGCGAGGAACGAAATCCGAGCAACGATAAGCTAACACGTGTCTTGCTCTCGTCTGAGCTTCAAAGATATGTTTCAGAGTGAAACTACAAATTATTGTTCAGTAAAAATAATTAACGGTAGTGATATGTGATTACAACCGGCTCGAGCCAAAATAAGTAGACCTACACCGAAAAACTGGCATGTTTCAAACAACGCTGTGCTGACGGAATGTTGTTTTTGAGAGAAATTTTTCCATGTTTACAATGCTATTACCATCAGTAATCCTCTAAACAATTTATCTGGTATAACACATAAAGAACATCAGGGAATGCGGAGTTACGTCGTATCTTTTTCTTCCATGTTCTTGTGTCGTCGACGTGGTTTATTCCCCGTTTCTTTCTTTATTCCAGATCTCACAGTGAGGGAAATGTCGCCTTCATGTCACCGAAGTGATGTCAACTAAAAATACTTGCACCAGGCGACCTGTCTACCCAAGCCACACGCACATTTCATCTATTTAACTATTAGTTGTTTCTTGAAATTCCATAAGCAAACAATTGAAGCCCATATTTAACGGTTTGAAAGCACGCATTCCAAAAGTGTGTATCTTGTACCAGTTATAAAAGTCTCCTCTCAGTCTAGAAAACAGGCCATCATGACAGAGGTTCCAGAGGTTTTCTTTTGACGTCGTCGGCGCTCTACCACCTTCTGTGCCAATCTCTTCATCTCTTGGTGGCACTCGAACCAAACGTCTTCAGTTATTTGCTGGTTATATTCCGATCTCGATCTTGCCCTACAGTTTTGACACTTTACATCTCCACCTAATACAGTCTGTTCCACAAGAAAGTGTACGCCTTTTTATCTGTATGAAATAAATAAAAGACACTGCTATAAACATATGTTCACATGAAAATAAATGTTATTACTAATTGCACAATTACCTAATAGTTAATCCAATCGCTGCCATTATCGATTATAGCTTCGGACCTTTTTGGCATGCTTTTCACAAGATTATGTGCGTATTTTCTCGATAACGATCTCCATATCCTCCTGATTTTATATGACAACTGCTTCAAAGTCTGTATTAGCTTTTTTTAAGCTTCATCTTAATATACGACCACACATTTGAGATCGGGTTTGCATCCGGTGAAAGGCCAATCCATCGTGGACAGCCTATTGCCTTGACCCACTTCACAACTAATATCTTTGAATTTCTAAGAAAGAGCAGCTCCATATGAAAGCTTTCGTAATCCGCACCGTACACCCTTTTTAATTTATATGCAGTTTATATGGCATAATATTTTAATTAATTTTATACTGCTTTTTGTTGTGAGCACGACAGGTAAAATACGATTCTCACTATTAGTTTCTGCAGTTGAAAATATTTTAACCTTATGCACTTTGACCTATTATGTGGGGATACGCACAACATTGAAAGATTTCCTGCTGTGGACGTAAGATCTTTAATTTGCAAACTACTTTTATATAACACTGATCTGGCTTGTTAGATATGGAACATGGTATCATTACTGTAACTAATTATGGAATTTAATAAATGTCCTTCGCTACTTATCATCCATTGAATGCACTGAAAATTACTCTTATCATCCGTACGGAAGTTACCGTATGTTATGTTCGTTAAACGTAAAAGCTGCAGTGGTTTTTTATATATGAACACTATTAACTGCTACGACTAACATGCGAGCATGAAACTAAAAAAAAAAATTGATTATTATATTATTAGCCAGAGTTTTTGCACAGCAGTCTTTGATCAAATACAAGTAAAATTTTATCACTTATGAATTATTTACGTAACTGATAACATAATAGCAGCTGCCCATGTCCACCTGAAAGTAACACAATAAAATCCACAAATTCTCTCTGAAGTCTCCAGGAAACTGAAAGAGATAATTTTAATGTACTATTACGTGCCCGCTATATTGCGGGGAAACTGCTTTCATTCAATTTAATTTGAATTTGCCTCGGCAGCAGTTCCCCCGATCGCTGCACGGCGCTGCGTCATGAAACATTCCTAATATGCTGGAAACGCCTAAGAATGTGGAATGAAATGTTGGGCAGGCTAGCCATAAAATATTACAGGTAATACTTTTAACAATTTCTATATTAAAAAAATCAACATAAATTGAAAGTACACACCTTTTACAAATATGAGCCACCAATGGCGTTTTTCTCGATCAAAGGACAAACAAAGGCTACCTAAGCATTCAAGTGAGCGTCACAGGCTCTTACAACTTTAACGGCTACAAGAAGACAGAGACAGTAATGTTTTAACATCCACTATTTGTAGGCAATTTAATATGCATCTTTGTAATTATTTTTAATTATCATTGTCTGCTTCGATACATACATTCGCCGACCACAGACATTATTGGTGAAATATAGATACATAAATACTGCACAAACACAAAAATGAAAAATTGTTATTTACTTTTATACATAATCTACAACCACTCATACAGTAATGAAATAATAATAATAATAATAATAATAATAATAATAATAATAATACAGATAAATGTTTATTTTGATTATTTTTTGTATATTATAACGATTTTGTAAATGTCTTGCCAGGAGAAGTCACAGTTCCTTTGGATGATTTACAAGGAACACTGCCTCGTGACGCTTCACACATTTCGCACTCATTTCAAACTGCAACCTACAAAATAAAACATTCAAATCTCACACACTGTGCAAAAGCGCATTGAGTACAGATTCGAGACCACTACCAGAGATGTCGCTGCGGACGTTATATTTAAAATTACGCCATCTTGTGGAACTGACCGTACCTCGGAAGTTATTCGTTAATGTATTAACACAGGTCCTATCATCCTGTATCTTCTTCTTGTCAATGATTCTACATGTTCCTCGCCTCGCCGATTCTTATGTTATCCAACCACCTCATTTTTAACACCCTGATATAGCAACACATCTCAAATACATAGATTCTCTTCTTTCCGACTACCTCACCGTCCATGATTCAATGTTGTGCTCCAAAAGCACAACTTCAAAAACGTCTTCCACAAATTAAGGCCTGTATCCGATACCAGCAGTTTTATTTATGCATGAAATATCCTATTTTCCTGTGTTAGTCTTTTTCTTCTGACCATCTTGCTTCTTCCTTCAGGCGTTATTTTGCTTCCAACAGTGAATTCCTACACTCATCTATTTCGTGGTCCCCCATTTTGATGTTAAATTTGCCACTAATCTCATTCGTACAACACCTCATTATATTCGTCTTTATATATCCACATCTACATACATTCTCCGCAAGCCACGGTACGGTACGTGGCGGACATTACCCTCTTCCACTACCAGTCATATCCCCTCCTGTCCACTCTCAAATGGAGCGAGGGAGAAACGACTGTCTGTATGCCTTCGTAGGAGCCGTAATCTCTCTAATTTTATATTCGCGATCCTTGCACTAAATGTATGTTGACTGCAGTAGTATCTGCAGTCAGCCTCAAATGCCTGTTCTCTAAATTTTCTCAGTAGTGCTCCTCGAAAGGAACCTTCCAATGATTCCCGTTTGAGCTACGATGTATCTCCATAATACAGGGTGTACATAAAGTCCGGGAACATTTTCAATTATTTATTGCCTGAGAACTAAACATTGTAGAGATGTCATACATACTGCATTTTGAAGAGAAACTCTAAAAGGTTTTTCTTTTTCTTTTTTCTTTTTTTTCTTTTTTTTTTTTTTACGAACACTCGATATACGAACCGTGAGTGACCCGCAGATGTCAATACGGTAATCGAATTCTTGCCATACCTGTCCCTGCATGGCATCGTCGACTATGGCAGTCGCTTCCCGTAATTTCTTCCGGAGGTCTGCTACATCACGTGGTAGAGGCGGTACATACCCCAGATCTTTGATGTGTCCCCACAGAAAAAGTCACACGGATTGAGATCTGGTGATTGGGGAGCCCGTTTCATAAAACAGCTGTCCCCTTCTGTAGCATGGCCGATTCATCAATGTATCAGCTCCGCGTTCAGGTACCTATGAAATTCGCTATGAAAATGGGGTGGAGCCCCATCCTGCTGAAAGATGAACGGAGAGTCCAACTGCATTTAAGGCAGCTGCCATTGCTGCAACATGTCCAAGTAGGAATATCCAGTGACAGTGCTCTCGTCGAAGAAGAATGGCCCGCACAGTTTTCGACGTGACAAGCCACAAAAAACATTTAACTTTCGGGAATCACACTCAAATTCAGTGCATTCGCGTGGATTCATTGTAACCCAGATTCGACAATTATGCTTGTCCACTTTCCCATTAGCGTGAAAAGTGGCTTCGTCGCTACAAATTAAGCGATCAACAATGCTATCCCCAGCCTCATTCAATTGTTTCACCTGCGAACAAAACTCAAAACGCTTGTCTTTTTCGTCGTCATTGAGCGTCTGCACTAGCTCCAATTTGTATGGTTTCATAGACAGCTTCTGTCATTGGAGCCATTTCGAGTTCACAGGATACACGACGCACTGATTTCTTTAGACTCCTTATGAATGTCTCTCGTACGCTCTCCACTCACACTGGGACGTCCGCTTCTCTTTGCCGGGCACCAGCAACCCGTCATAACGAATTTGTTTTGCCAGTGGTAAATGTCCTTCCTTGTTGGCGACTTCTTACCATACTTGGTTCTAAACAACCGCTGAACAGCTGTGGCACACTTGTTTTTGTCGAACTCCAAAACACATAAAGCTCGCTCCACAGCTAAACTCGCCATGTTTGCAACTAGCACTGGCTATCGGCAAATTACCAAACTATGCTGTGGCAGTATACATGAAAAAAACTTACAAGGTTTCTCTTCAAAATGACATATGTGTGATAAATGTTCAATGTTTGGTTCTTGTGCAATAAATAATTGAAAGTGTTCTCAGACTTTATGTACACCCTGTACTTGGGTACTGTTCACACCTACCGGTAACCCGACCTAGTGGGAATCCCAAACACTCGAACAATACTAGTGTCCCATATACAGTCTCCTTTGCAGATGAACCAGACTTTCCTAAAATTCTCCCAATAATGCAAAGTCGCCTTCCCTAGTACAACCTTTACATTCTCATTTCACTTCATACTACATTCCAATTTTGGACTTACATATTTCATCGACGTGGCTGTATCAAGCAGCACACGGCTAATACTGCATTCGAAGATTATGGATTTGTTTTTCCAGCTCATCTGCATTAACTTACATTTTTCTACATTTAGAGCTATCTGCCATTCATCAGACCAACTAGAAATTTCGTCTTAAGTCATCGGTTGTACCGTCCTACAGTCCCTCAACGTTGACACCTTCCCGTACACCACAGCATCACCAGCACTCACTCGCAGACTGCTGCTTGCGCTGTCCTCCATGTCATTTGTGTATACAGAGAATAACAGCGGTCCTATCACACTTCCCTGCGGCACGACGGTACCCTTGTCACTGATGAACTCTCGCCATCGGAGATAACTTACTGGGTTTGTTACTTAAGATCGAGCCACTCACATTTATGAGGAAGTATGCAGCATGTCTGTACCTTCGTTAAGAGTCCGCAATGTGGCACTGCGTCAAATGCTTTGCAGAAATCTGAGAATATGGATTCCTTCTGTTGCCTTCATCCGTAGTTCGCAGGATACCATATGAGAAAAGGGTAAGCTGAGTTTCGCACGAGTGACGCTGATTTATGGACAGAGCCTTTCCCCTCTCAAGGAAATTTATTATATTAGAAATGCGAATATGCTGAAGGATTCAGCGGCAAACCGAAGCTAGGAACATTGGTCTGTAATTTTGTGGGTCCGTTTTTTTATCCTTGTTGAATACAGGAGTTACCTGCTCTTTTTTCCAGTCGCTTGGGACTCTGAGCTGGGCGACAGGAGTCTTTCTTCAGTTTACTCCCAATCCATTTTCTGCATCCAGCAGAACACTGGATTCAATAGGCCCTGTAATTCTTCATCTGAGAATAGCAGTGTCATCAACAAATCTTTTCACTTTCTTCACTCCTAATTTTGAACAATTCCTTTGCTTTTGTCATTGCTGCATTGACCTATAGATTGAACGACAGGGGTGAAAGGTGGCGTCTTAGACCCTCTTCAATCCTCGTACATCATTCTTTCATTCTTATGTTTTCTCTAGTTTCATGCACATGTTGTTTATTATCCGTTATTCTCAATAGCTTAGATCTATTTCCCTGATAATTACGAACATTTTGCACCATTTTACTTTGCTGTTGTCTCCGTATTGTCCAAAGACTGGTTTGATGCATCTGTCCATGCTACTTTATCCTTTGGTAGCCTCTTCGGCTCCGAGTAACTACTGCAACCTACATTCCTTCTCAATCTGCTTAGTGTATTCATCTCTTGCTCTCCCTCTACGATTTTTACCCTCCACGCTTCGCTGCAGAACTAAACTGGTGATCCCTTGATGCCTCAGAACGTGTCCTACCAATCATTCCTCCTCCTAGTCAAGTTGTGCCACAAACTCCTCTTCTCCCCAATTCTGTTCAGTACCTCCTCAATAGTTATGTGATCTACCCATCTAATCCTGAGCATTCTTCGGTAGTGTGGCCGAGCGGTTCTAGGCGCTCCAGTCTGGAACCGCGGGACCGCTACAGTCGCAGGTTCGAATCCTGCCTCGGGCATGGATGCGTGTGATGTCCTTAGGTTGGTTAGGTTTAAGTAGTTCGAAGTTCTAGGGGAATGATGACCTCAGATGTTAAGTCCCATAGTGGTCAGAGTCATCTGAACCATTTTATTCTGTAGCACCACATTTCAAAAGCTTCTATTCTTTTCCTTTCCAAACTATTTATCGTCCACGTTTCACTTCGATACATGGCTACGCTCCATACAAATACTTTCAGAAATGAATTCCTGGCATTTAAATCTATACTCGGTGTTAACAACTTTCTCTTCTTCAGGAACGCTTTTCTTGCCGTAGCCAGTCTACATTATATATCATCTCTACTTCGACCATCATCAGTTATTTTGCTGCCCAAATAGCAAAACTCATCCACTACGTTAAGTATTTCATTTCCTAATCTGATTCCCTCAGTACCATCTGATTTAATTCGACTTCATTGCACTATCCTCGTTCTGCTTTTGTTAATGTTCATCTCATATCCTCCTTTCAAGACACTGTCCATCCCGTTCAACTGTTCTTCCAAGTCCATTGCTGTCTGACAGAGTTACAATGCCATGGGTTCAAAAATGATTCAAATGGCTCTGAGCACTATGGGACTTAACTGCTGAGGTCATCAGTCCCCTAGAATTTAGAACTACTTAAACCTAACTAAGCTAAGGACATCACACACATCCATGCCCGAGGCAGGATTCGAACCTGCGACCGTAGCGGTCGCACGGTTGCGTGAGTATGTTTGTGTGTGTCTGCCATCTATTTTTGACAAATGCCTTATTACCTAAAAGCTTATTTTGTGACAGTCATTGCCGCGCGGGATTAGCCGAGCGGTCTTAGGCGCTGCAGTCATGGACTGTGCGGTTGGTCCCGTCGGAGGTTCGAGTCCTCCCTCGGGCATGGGTGCGTGTGTTTGTCCTTATGATAATTTAGGTTAAGTAGTGTGTAAGCTTAGGGACTGATGACCTTAGCAGTTAAGTGCCGTAAGATTTCAGACATATTTTTTTTTGTGACAGTCATTTAGTTGTGCCTACCTGCCACTCAGCATCTCCGCTATATGGTGACTAGCAACTATCCCATTCATAATATTGTTGCATCCTGAATTTTCTTTTTTACGTCTCGTGAATAGGATTGGTGAGAAGAGAAGTTTGTGGCACAACTTGACTAGAAGAAGGGAACGGTTGGTAGGACATGTTTTGAGGCATCAAGGGATCACAAATTTAGCATTGGAGGGCAGCGTGGAGGGTAAAAATCGTAGAGGGAGACCAAGAGATGAATACACTAAGCAGATTCAGAAGGATGTAGGTTACAGTAGGTACGGGAGTTGAAGAAGTTTGCACAGGATAGAGTAGCATGGAGAGCTGCATGAAACCAGTCTCAGGACTGAAGACAACAACAACAACATCTCTTACAGCGCTCCGAAGTGACTAGTGTGTTGTTTGAAGAGTGTCACTATAATTTCGTCCGTGAGGTTACGTGGTCCACGATGTAGACATGTTGGATAGCCACTGAGTTCATCTCACTGTGCCGGTATGGAACAAGCCATGTAATCTAATCTTAGGACCGACTACGTGCGGCTTGTTCGACCTGAAATAATGGGATGCTGTGCCAGACATCGACCTTGGCAGCAGTGGACTATAAAGCCCGTGACAAACAGCACCTATGGGCGATGTTTCGCGGTCATTGGACCCGAGGAGTGTAGCGCCGCGCGGTAACTCTTCCACCGGCGTTCCCGGAGACGGCGCCGACCGCGCACCGCCCACGAGCGCGCCGGGCCTCTGCCCCTGCTGCAGGCTCAGCCGCGAGCCGCAGAGCTGCTGGGCGGCGCCGTAAAAACAGCGGGCGATCGCCGCCGTGGGCGGACGAGCTGAGATCGGCGGCGGCGGCCAGCGCGGGCGACGCGCCGGCAGCTGTTGGGACAGGACGGCGCGCGACGCGGCCTTGGCAGCTGCCACCGACCCCTTTGACCCGCGGGCGCTCCTCCTCAAACTCGCACGCCGAGCGCATGTCGCCTGGCACGTTCTGAATCTACGAGGCGGCTTCGGGAAGCAACTGACACCTGCCGTGCCGGCCAGGGTGGCCGAGCGGTTCTAGGCGCTACAGTCTGGAACCGCACTACCGCTCCGGTCACAGGTCCTAATCCAGCGTCGGGCATGGGTTTGTGTGCTCTCCTTATGTTAGTTAGGTTCAAGTAGTTCGAAGTCTAGGGGACTGATGACCTTAGAAGTCAACTCGGTGCTCAGAGTCACTTCAACAACTGGCGTACCGCGCTAACAAGAGAACCGCGCCTTCTCGCTATTAGCCCCTTCGTGCAAATTTACGGCATAGTAGCTGAGAGCATGGCGCTGCCCGGGTATATATTTATTCCAGTCTTCTTCTGGTACATCTCTTCCATCCCCCTCTCACTGTCCATCTGCTTCTGTTCTTTATTGTGTCCATATCCTCCTCCCCTCTCGCTGTCTGTCCGTCTTCTCCTCTCCACTCCTCTCTCCACTTCATCACGTTAAATCGAATACGGGGCTCATAGTTCTTACCCCCACAATATTTCTTTCCAGATTGTAACTACACTGAACCAGCACAAAAACTGGTATGGCCATGCGTATTCAAGTACAGAGATATGTACACTACTGGCCGTTAAAACTGCTACGCCACAGAGATGGCGTGCTACACATGCGAAATTTAACCGACGGGAAGAAGATGCTGTGATATGCAAGCGATTAGCTTTTAAGAGCATTCACACAAGGTTGGTGCACGTGGCGACACCTATAATGTGCTGTCATGAGCAACGTTTCCAACCGATTTCTCAAAAAATGGTTCAAATGGCTCTGAGCACTATCCGACTTTACTTCTGACGGCATCGCTCGTCTAGAACATAGACCTAATTAAAAATAACTGACCTAAGGACATCACACACATCCATGTGTGAACCTCCGACCGTAGCGGTCGCTCGGTTCCGGACTGTAGCGCCTAGAACCGCTCGGACACTCCGACCGGACCGATTTCTCATACACAAACAGCAGTTGACCGGCGTTGCCTGGTGAAACGTTGTTGTGATGCCTCGTGTAAGGAGGAGAAATGCGTACCATCACGTTTCCGACTATGATAAAGGTCGCATTGTAGCCTATCGCGATTTTGGTTTATGGTATCGCGACATTGCTGCTCGCGTTGGTCGAGATCCAATGACTGTTAGCAGAATATGGAATCGGTGCGTTCAGGATGGTAATAAGGAACGCCGTGCTGGATCCCAGCGGCCTCGTATCACTAGCAGTCGAGATGACAGGCATCTTATCCGCATGGCTGCAACGGATCGTGCAGCCACGCCTTGATCCCTGAGTGAACAGATGCGGACGTTTGCCAGACAACAACCATCTGCATGAACAGTTCGACGACGTTTGCAGCAGCATGGACTATCAGCTTGGAGATCATGGCTGCGGTTAGCATTGCATCAGAGACAGGACCGCCTGCGATGGTGTACTCGACGACGAATCTGGGTGCACGAATGGCAAAACGTCATTTTTTCGGATGAATCCAGGTTCTGTTTACAGCATCATGATGGTCGCATCCGTGTTTGGCGACATCGCGGTGAACGCACATTGGAAGCGTGTATTCCTCATCGCCATACTGGCGTATCACCCGGCGGGATGGTATGGGGTGTCATTGGTCACATGTCTCAGTCACCTCTTGTTCGCCTTGACGGCACTTTGAACAGTGGACGTTACATTTCAGATGTGTTACGACCCGTGGCTCTACCCTTCATTCGATCCCTGCGAAACCCTACATTTCAGCAGGATAATGCACGACCGCATGTTGCAGGTCCTGTACGGCCAGCACATTCTCCAGATCTCTCACCAATTGAAAACGTCTGTCAATGGCGGCCGAGCAACTGGCTTTTTCACAATACGCCAGTCACTACTGTTGATGAACTGTGGTATCGTGTTGAAGCTGCATGGGCAGCTGTACTTGTACACGCCATCCAAGCTCTGTTTGACTCAATTCCCATGCGTATCAAGTGTGTTACTACGGCCAGAGGTACTGATTTCTCAGGAACTATGCACCCAAATTGCGTGAAAATGTAATCACATGTCACTTCTAGTATAATATATTTGTCCAATGAATACCCGTTTATCATCTGCATTTCTTCTTGGTGTAGCAATTTTAATGACCAGTAGTGTAAATAGGCAAAATATGGCGCTGCGGCCGGCAACGCTTATATAAGGCAAGTGTCTGGAGCAGTTGTTGGAACGGTTACTGTTGCTATAATGGCAGATATCAAGATTTCAGTGAATTTGAATGTGGAGTTATAGTCGGCGCACGAGCAATGGGACACAGCATGTTCGAGGTAGTGATGAAGTGGGGATTTTCTCGTACGACCATTTCGCTAGTGCACCGTGAATATCAGGAATCCGGTAAAACATTAAATCTCCGACATCGCTTTGGGTGGAAAAAGATCCTGGAAGAACGGGTCCAACTATGACTGAAGAGAGTCGTTCAACGTTACAGAAACGCAACCCTTCCTCAAGTCGCTGTAGATTTCAATGTTGGGCCATCAACAAGTGTCAGCTTGCGAACCATTCAAGAAAACATCATCGATATGCGTTTTCGGAGCCGAAAGCTCACTCGGTACCATTGATGGCTGCACACTGGCCGGTGCGGCCGAGCGGTTCTAGGCGCTTCAGTCCGGAACCGCGCTGCTGCGACGATCGAAGGTTCCAGTCCTGCCTCGGGCATGGTTGTGTGTGATGTCCTTAGGTTAGTTAGGTTTAAGTAGTTCTGAGTCTAGGGGGCTGATAGCGTCATAGTGCTTAGAGCCATTTGAACCATTTTTTACGGATGTACGACACAAAGCCTAAGGTCTCGCCTGGGCCCGTCAATAGCATTGGACTATTGATGACCGGAAACATGTAGTCTGGTCGGACGAGTCTCGTTTCAAGTTGTATCGAGCGGATGGACGTGTTACGGATATGGAGACAACCTCATGACTCCATGGACCCTGCATGTCAACAGGGGACTGTTCAAGCTGGTGGAGGCTCTGTAATGGTGTGCAGTTGGAATGAATGGGACCTCTGACGCGTCTAGATAAGACTCTGACAGGTGACCCGTACGTACAGATCACCTACATCCATTCATGTCAATTGTGCATTCCGACTGACTTGGGCCACCAGACTCCCCAGACACATGCGGGATTCATGGAGTCAATTCCATCCAGGATTACTTCAGACATTACTCGAGTCCATGCTACGTCATGTTGCGGCACTTCTGCGTGCTCGTGGGGGACCTACATGATATTAGGCAGGTATATCAATTCGTTTGGCTTTTCAATGTAATACCAATACGAAATCTGGATGAAATTCTTCCAGGGGTTTTGGATGAGCTTTCTATCCATCGCTTTGTCGACACACACACACGTCAAATATACACTGAGCTAAAAAAAGTCACGGGACACCTCCTAATATCGTGTGAGGATCTCCTTTTGCACGGCGCAGTGCAGGAATTCGACGTGGTATGGAGTCAACAAACCGTTGGGAGTCCTCTGAAGAAACATGCGCCTATAGCACTGCATAGTTGCGAAAGTGTGCACTAACGGACCTCGTGATTATGTCCCATAACTGCTCCCTGGGATGCGTTTAAGGCGATCTGGGTGACCAATTCATTAATTCGAATTTTCCACAATGTTCTTCAAACCAATCTCGAAATGCCTGCTGGGGTGAGGCAGCGTCATTCACAAAAATTTCAGCGTTGTTTGGTAACGTGAAGTCCATAAATGGCTGCAGATGGTCACCAAGCAGCCAAACGTACCGGTTTCTGGTCAATGGTCGGTTCAGTTGGACCAGTCCATTCAAGCTAAACACGGTACGTACCATTCTGGAGACATGAGGTCTGCGTCATACTCTAGCCCTATCATCAGCCTGACCTACTGAAATCGGGACTCATCTGACAAAGCCACGGTTTTCCGGGCATTTTGGTCCAACCGATTTGGTGATGAGCCCACGAGAAGGGCTGCAGCGATGCCGTGCTGTTAGCAAAGAAACTCGCGTCGGTCGCCTGCTGCCATAGCCCATTAACGCCAAATTTCGCTGCACTCTCCTAAGGGATACATTCGTCATACGTCCCACATTCATTTCAGCGGTTATTCCACGCAGTGTTGCTTGTCTGTTCACTGGCAACTCTACGCAAACACCACTGCTATCAGTCGTTAAGTAAAGGCCGTCGGCCACTACATTGTCCGTGCTGAGAGGTAATGCCTGACATCTGGTGTTCTAGGTACACTCTTAGCTTTGTGGATCTCGGAATATTGAATTCTTTAACGATTTCCGGAATGGAATGTCCCAAGTACTATTCCGCGTCCAGAATCTGATAATTCCCGTGGGGCAGCCATAATCGCGCCGGAAACCTTTTCACATGAATAACCTGAGTACAGATGACAGCTCCGGCAATGTACTCCCTTTTATACCTCGCGTACGCAATACTAGCGCCATCTGTACGTAGATTTCACCAGTGTCTCTAGCGAGTTTCGCCCTCCAGTTTCATTTTCCGGCAGCTCAATATTTACGACGTCATATCCCTGCACTATGTGCTGTGCAGCGAAATAATTTTGTAGGTATGTCCAATGGTATATGTGCTACTGTCTGCGAGTTGTGTCCTGAATAGAGTTAATAACAAAGTAACAAATTAAAAATTCATGCGTCATTCAGTAGTTTTTATGGTGTCTTATCTCCTGAACTACTTGTGCAACGATATAATTTTTCTGTTACGTTCAATGGTGTGTACGAACGCTGCCTGAAAAATGTGTCGCAGTAAGAAGTAACAAATAAAAACGTCATGTTTCACGCGGCAGTTTTACTGCATGAACAGCGAAAATGTACGAGGGTTGAATGAAAAGTTATGCTTCCACCTTCCTTAACTGGGTTTGGATGGGAATATTTTAATACATTAAACACTGAAATAAACCCTAGAATGTGATCTTTAATTACCAATATTCACTTTTTCACATAATCACCAGCCAATTAGATACATTTCTGCGAACGACGAACGAGTTTTCTGAAGTCATCATGGAAGAAGTCGACACTCTGTTTCCACAACCACAGTCTCACAGTTCTCTCAAAATTTCGTCTCATGTCGCAATTGAATAGAGAAAGGCGTCACCTTCATTCTCGTAATGCAAGAGGAGTTCCTGGAAAATTTCAGGTCTGTGCGCTTTCATTTCAGGAATCATACCAACCGAAATGTCCATTCCCATCGCGAACTATTAAGGAGATGAAGATAGGACGTCACCATCCAAGGCTTATCGTTCGTCGTACTCTTACAACGAATCTTGGATCACTAGAGTTGTTCCTGCTCCTGCTGGACGAATGGAAGAGGAACCAGAACTTGCAGAATGAGAGTTTTTGTTCCCTTTACACTGTTACGAAGGTAGGCAGGTGAAGACTTTAGTCACAGTAAGTAAATGAAACTAGATCACATCAGTGTGTGGAATAGAGGGTCCTGCTTTATTATAACAAACCTATTGAGATATCATACTAAAAAGAGGTCGCATGTCCAATGTTTCAGGACTGCTACCTATCACCAAGGGAAATTATCGTGATCTACAAGAACTGAAGGTTTCTGTGACGCAGGAGCCCAAGAGTACTATACAAATATTCCTTCCTAGCAGTGAATTTACAATCACGTTTTGTGTTATTTGTTTGTATTAAGTAAAAAGTGATAAATGAAGTCTGTGGGTTATAAAAACTGTGAATATATGCTGATAAATGAAATTACGTCCTGTTAACTATATTTTAATGTATGTGTTATAACCATTTATTGAATAATTGTTGGTAGTTGTACACCAGGTGATTTAAAGATACAAAACTTGACACATGGGCTTATTAATCATTATAATTTTCATGAGTTCAACGAAATTAAAAATAGAATATTAATAACAGTATTGTTCCTAAAACCTGATTAGTCATGAACATCCTGTACAATAACGACTAGACTCAAAGATGAATAGATCTTTGTCATGGGAGTAGCAGGGAAGTTTTATAGTGAAGTATCATCCCAATATCACATTACATTCTGACTTTTACCATCTATTTAGTGCATTAGTGCATTATTATTATGGTTCAGATAAAAAGACGTACAGGGTTCAATTTTTAACAATATAATTTCGCACTTTTAAGGAATACTGCAGAAAAGGTCGTTGAATGTACTGCATAAATTACAAAAGCATACTTCAATAACCAATGTAACAGTGACGTTTTTAACTTTGAATCTGCTCTCCTGAAAAGTCTATAAAATGGACTTAACCCCTTCTTTCCGTATGGTCTTCATTTGTATATTTATTTCAAATTTTACGAATTGGATTGTTTTGGTTGCGCCTAATATTAGGCAATTCTATGTGAAAGTTGGTGTGTGTGTGTGTGTGTGTGTGTGTGTGTGTGTGTGTGTGTGAGCGCGTGCATTTGCAATGTGTTACACTTACCTTATCTGGTTTTTCCATTATCTTCACTATGAAGACCTGCGCCGCTCTGCACATCACTGTCACTGTTTACGAACTATGGAAACAAGATAGCGGACAGCTGAACAGTTGAATGTTTTCTGAACGGTAGTTTGGAATCTTTACGAGATGTAGCTCCCATTGTTGTGTGTGTGTGTGGAGAGAGAGAACGGGTTGGAGATGTTTATGGGTATTAAAAATTTATAGCCCTCATTCAACTTGTCCTCAACATCTTATGCACATGAAACACAGCCCAATAAACGTCAACACTGACTTGAAAATTCTCAAATTTAGTAACCCCCCCCCCCCCCGCAAAAACCAATAATAGAAGAAAACTATTAAATATAAAAATCCATACTTGAAGGAAAACAAATAACAAATAAATATACAGCTCTCTGGAACAGAACACTGTTCTCTGCCCTCAAATAACTATCAGACAACACTAGTTCATAAACCCCAACGCCCCCTCTTCACACAGACACACACACAATCCTTCACACAGAATTAGTTAATGTTAGGCATAACCATATCTACCTTTACATTTAGTTCTATATGGTTGAAGATGACAACTTGTGAAAGCAAACAACTGCAACAGAAAACATAAAAATCCGGGAAAACCACAACACGTGTTTTTTATATTTGTAAGTACCATCTTAAAAACGCAAATTTATATGTATGCAAATAATAAATAAGATTTTTCCTGCTTACTAAAAAGATAATAAAAGCCCACTGATGATGCTGAAATTCCAGCAAAACAGAAAAGAAAAGATAATACTATGTTTTTTCTGAAGGCGGACCCCGTCGAAAAACAAATTGTTTGCAAGCTTCAGCCGCAAGATGATTATCTGAATGCCCTGCCAGGCATTTCGAAGCAAGCTCTACAACAAATTTCGGAACACGAAAACGAAATTGCATCAAACTATTTTAAACGTTACATTCAACAGAATCTATCCTTCACATAATGCAATACCTAACTACACGTATGTCGATGCAAAAGGTATGTCACCTGCAGCCCAACATGCCAAGCACAAAGCCGAAATTAGCCAGCTGAAACAAGAAATTAGATGTGCACACACAAAAAAGCAGGAACTCCATAGAACTAAGACATCACATCAAAATCTCTCAAATAGTTAATGACATCATGCAAACAGTCCGACAAAACACAGATACATTAATAAAAATAAAATGGGAACACAACAACAGAAACTAAACTTACTTTTGAAGCAAAATAAGCTCATTATACATAAAACAGAAGGCAAACAAACCACACATCGTACAAATGCCTGGACATCCTTACTAATGTACAACTAACTAACCAAGAAATAAATTTGATAGAAAAAGACACAAATGGAATGTCAACACACACATTACACGCAAGATAGTAGAGAATGTTATTACAGAAAATGAATACACAAGAAAAAAAGAAGTAATAACTCAAACTACAAAACAAGTCTTACAAAAGAATTAGTTGCAGAAGAAATAATTTGCGCAAAAAAAGAAAACAAAAACTGGAAAAGAAAAAACTTCCAGGAAAAGTATTAACAAAGTTAACAACAACAGGGCTCTCGTCGCGAGATCAGACAAGTGCAACACCATGTTACTAGTAAAACAAGAGAAATACAAAGACAAAACCTTAAAATGTCTAGAAGAAAACAAAATAACAAAAGGTAACCAGTGACCCAACACAAAGGTACTAAAAATACAAAGACACTTCTGTGTCTCACACATATTCACAAAACAGAAAGTGAAATGTCTAAAACAAAAGAACAGCAACGCTACTACTATAAACAGCCTACTAAAGCTCCACAAGAAGGATACTGCGATGCACGCAGTAGTAAATTTCAGATGCGCACCCACATATAACCTACCAAAACAAGACATACATACTTACAGAAACATTGTGTGTACACAAATAACAGAAGCATTCACAACACTGAAGAGCTGATACAAAAAGTCTCACATCATTCGACATTACATCCATGTACAAAAATATCCCCACTACTGAAATCACTAACATTATCAAACGACAACTGAAAGTCATTCCCATACCCCACATAAAAGAAACAACTAGCATTCTAAAACTAATCTCATTTGATAACCAGTTCTACTTACAACAGGATGAATTTCGCAAGGGGGTCATCAGTCAGTGGACTCCTAGCCAACATCTTCCTAAATCACACTGGGAAAAATATTTGAAACAATAGTAAGACCCAAACAATACAGGGTATTGTATTGTTATCACTATGTATGTGACATCATATGCCATCTAGATGAAACATCTAGTCACATCGAACAACTCCACAATGACATAAACATAGTTCACCCTAAAACAAAATTCACCACAGAAACATAAAATGACAAAATGTTAAATTTCCTTCACCTCAAAAAACACAGACACAAGAACCAACACCAGTTCTCCACATTCAGAAAGTCAAAACCACCAGCACAGCCCTATTCATATACTCTAATCATACAACTGCACACAAACTAGCCAGTTTCCAATATATGCTGCACAGACTGAACAAATCTCCATTCACTGTAGCCAACTACAAAATTGAACTACAGACAATAAAAGAAGTAGCTATAGAAAATGGATATGATATAAATGTTTTTGAGAAACTGAGTCACAAATTTAAAATAAAAAAGGGGACACCTAGCACACAAAAACCAACAGCCTGTCACCAGCTTCACACAAGTATACTCGGACATGAAACGCCCATATAACGAGCACAGACACTCAGAACGTGAACAAACCAAACACAAACACACGGAACACAAATATACAGAACAGACAAATGGTCACACAGGAACAAGAAACACTCATAATGACAAGCAGGTGTTCACAGTGAAAATAATGGGGAAGATAGAAAAAGTAAGTGAAACATATTGCAAACACACATACAATCTTTCGAATTAAATAACTGTTCTGCACCAAGTTCTAAATGGTTGCATATGAGAAATTGTGAAGAAAAACAACTGCAATAAAAAACAAAAATCCAGGTAAACCTCAGTATGTGGGAACAAGGTATAGGTGACAAATATTGAGCTATATGAAATAAAATCATCATAACTTGTGAATGGTTTGCGTTAGGGCGTTCAAACTGCACGATTGGCAGCGGAGCATGGTGGGAATTAGTATGTGTATGCACGTTGTTGTTGTCGGCCATTTGCACGTGGAAATGTCACCTGAGCGTATAGCGCCTGTGAAGGCCTACTTTGCTAGGAATAACAGCCCAATTGCGGCTCAAAGGAAGTTTGCAACTGAGATCAAACTGAAGACAACCGGTTCAAGTGTGCTAACAATCAAGAACTTGAATCGCAAGTTTGAGAAAACGGGCAGTGTTCGTGATGACAGTGTTGGCATGTCACTCGTCCAAAAAGGGTGAAAACGCCTGAAAAGTCGACAAAACAAGCGATGTGTTTCAAACCAGCCCCAGGAAATCGATCAGACGAACTGCACAACAGGTGGAAATCAATCGGGAGGCACTGCGACAAGTTGTTCTTGCAGACCTGCATCTCTTCCTATACAAAATTCAAATCCATCAGCCATTAAACCCCAGGGCCATGGATCAGCGGTTGTGTTTCGCCAACATTGTTGTCCGCAGAATTGATGACCAAGACTTTGATGTCAATATGGTTTGGTTTAGCGACGAAGCCCACTTTCGTTTGGATCTGTTCGTCAATAAGCAAAACTGGCGCATTTGTCAGACTGAGAATCGGCATTTCGCGATCGATAAGTCTCTTCAGCCTCAACAGGTGCTGAGTAGTTTGCAATGTCCAGTCACGGAACAATCGGTGCGATATTTCTTGATTGCATGGTGGCTACCTAACGGTACATGAAGGTTTTGGAAGATGATTTCATCCCCATTTCCAAGGTGACCCAGATTTTTACAAGGTGTGGTTCATCAAGAAGGTGCTCGACGCCGTCAAAGCAAGTGAGTGTTTGATGTCCTGGAGGAGCACTTTGGGGACCGTATTGTTGCTCGGGGGTACCCGGAGACCACTGGCATGGACCTCGATTGGCTGCTGTATTCTCCGGATACAAACACGTGCTATATTAAATACAAGGTGTACAACAAAAAGCCCGAAACCAATGCTGAGGTGAAAACAGCCATTCAGGAGGACATCGAAGCATCAATGTTCCTACACTTCAGCGGGTCATGTAGAATTTCGCTATTCGTCTGCGCTACATCATGGCCAATGATGCCAGGCATATCAAAAATGTTACATCCTAAATCCGAATATCTGTAATGATGCTTATACACTCCTGGAAATGGAAAAAAGAACACATTGACACCGGTGTGTCAGACCCACAATACTTGCTCCGGACACTGCGAGAGGGCCGTACAAGCAATGATCACACGCACGGCAGAGCGGACACACCAGGAACCGCGGTGTTGGCCGTCGAATAGCGCTAGCTGCGCAGCATTTGTGCACCGCCGCCGTCACTGTCAGCCAGTTTGCCGTGGAATATGGAGCTCCATCGCAGTCTTTAACACTGGTAGCATGCCGCGACAGCGTGGACGTGAACCGTATGTGCAGTTGACGGACATTGAGCGAGGGTGTATAGTGGGCATACGGGAGGCCGGGTGGAAGTACCGCCGAATTGCTCAACACGTGGGGCGTGAGGTCTCCACAGTACATCGATGTTGTCGCCAGTGGTCGGCGGAAAGTGCACGTGCCCTTCGAACTGGGACCGGACCGCAGCGACGCACGGATGCACGCCAAGACCGTAGGATCCTACGCAGTGCCGTAGGGGACCGCACCGCCACTTCCCAGCAAATTAGGGACACTGTTGCTCCTGGGGTATCGGCGAGGACCATTCGCAACCGTCTCCATGAAGCTGGGCTACGGTCCCGCACACCGTTAGGCCGTCTTCCGCTCACGCCCCAACATCGTGCAGCCCGCCTCCAGTGGTGTCGCGACAGGCGTGAATGGAAGGACGAATGGAGACGTGTCGTCTTCAGCGATGAGAGTCGCTTCTGCCTTGGTGCCAATGATAGTCGTATGCGTGTTTGGCGCCGTGCAGGTGAGCGCCACAATCAGGACTGCATACGACCGAGGCACACAGGGCCAACACCCGGCATCATGGTGTGGGGAGCGATCTCCTACACTGGCCGTACACCTCTGGTGATCGTCGAGGGGACACTGAATAGTGCACGGTACATCCAAACCGTCATCGAACCCATCGTTCTACCATTCCTAGACCAGCAAGGGAAAATGCTGTTCCAACAGGACAATGCACGTCCGCATGTATCCCGTGCCACCCAATGTGCTCTAGAAGGGGTAAGTCAACTACCCTGGCCAGCAAGATCTCCGGATCTGTCCCCCATTGAGCATGTTTGGGACTGGATGAACCGTCGTCTCACGCGGTCTGCACGTCCAGCAAGAACGCTGGTCCAACTGAGGCGCCAGGTGGAAATGGCATGGCAAGCCGTTCCACAGGACTACATCCAGCATCTCTACGATCGTCTCCATGGGAGAATAGCAGCCTGCATTGCTGCGAAAGGTGGATATACACTGTACTAGTGCCGACATTGTGCATGCTCTGCTGCCTGTGTCTATGTGCCTGTGGTTCTGTCAGTGTGATCATGTGATGTATCTGACCCCAGGAATGTGTCAATAAAGTTTCCCCTACCTGGGACAATTAATTCACGGTGTTATTATTTCAATTTCCAGGAGTGTATATTGAATAAAGTATGTGCACGTCGTAGTTTGTAACTGATTTAGGTTTTTTTTCATATAGTTGAATGTTTGTCATCCTGTATGTATACTGAATCGTTGCGCTATCGATAACTCGCACCACGTATCGTGGAACAGAATCTTTGGCGTGATGGGGGCTGGGCACGTTTGCCACAAGTGCCTTTGAGGCCGTGATTCCGGAAGAGGCAGTATGTGAAGCAACACAGACAGCGGAGGTCTGAGGGGTAACGGGACCGGCTGTTTGTTCTACCGCCCATGTGACTCGCAAGTTGTTCTGGCTGAGCATCTTCAGGACACAAGGGACCTGCACCGCGAAAGGGAGTGGACACATTATTGCTTTGGTCTGGAGGCGAGCGGTGGAACGTAGTCACCACACATCTTCTGGCAGCTCCAAGTTTTTCCACTGTTGGTCATCGTACACCTGCTTTGTATGCTCGATGAGCTACTTTTAGTTCGTTGCTTCGGTGCCGAGACCACGTGGCATTCGGAAGGACTGATCTTTCTTCCGCTTTGAGAGCGGTAATTGTGTCTGGTTCTGTTCCCCTGTGTGTTTGTGCCGTGCTGCTTCTACATCGGATTCGGTTTAACCTTCGGTTGTTGTTGCTCTCTGTTCCTGCGTCTGGCCAGACGTTTTGAGAAGTGTGTCGCTCGTATCAAAACATAATGGCTTCCACTTGATAACTGTTATAGAGCTGTGATATTTGGTATGTTTTAAATTATTGGGGTTTTGTAATCTGATTTAATGGTTAATGCGTCATTATTTAGGGCGTCCAAAGTGTTTTTTTGTCCTGTACATTGTACTCTAAATCACCAAGTCGCTGTTTTTAGTTGTTTGGAGCTCACAATCTTATGCGTCTTTCCGGGGCAAATCTTGTCGCATGTATTTTGGAGGGTTATACTTCCAAACGAAGGTTGTGTTTGTAGAAGTCGGGTTCATCACCCAACCCGTTCATGCCTTCTTTCCACCTATGTTTTCTGTCCCTCGTAACGGTTAAATATTTGTCATTTACGCCACGTGGCGTGATTTGAAGCTGGATGTCAACTGGCCGCTCAACTTCACTATCAGGTGTGAGTGGGCCTGCACTAAGTACGAGGGTAAGTCAAATTAAAACCTTAAATCTGTAATAACAAATCGAAATTTCGCGCCGTTATCCTATAAGTTGGCAAGCATTCTACAAACAGCGTGGAGATTGGTTTGTAGGTGGCAGCATAGTGTAGATGCTCACATACCGTCGTAGTATCAGTATAAAGATGGCGTCTCACTTGCAGCTTGCACCAGGGAAGAACAGCAGTCTGTTATTCGGTTTTTGGGTAGTGAAGGTGTGAAACCTATTGAAATTCATCGACGATTGAAGGTTCAGTACGGTGATGCATGTTTGTCACAGCAGCAAGTCTACGAATGGAGTACGAAATTCGCAAATGGTGTGACTTCAGTGGAAGATGCTCTTCGTCCAGGTCAGGCACAACGAGTTGTGAGTCCACAGAACATTGTAGCAATTGAAGCCATAATGAAGGAAAAGAGCCGAGCGACGCTGAATGACATTGCAGCAAGTTTACAGATTAGTCATGGGTCAGCACACCACATTGGGCATAATGTGCTCCAATTTCACAAAGCGTCTGCAAGATGGGTGTCACGGCAGCTGACTCCTGAAACGAGAGAACGACGTGTTGGTGCTTGTGAAGAACTTCTTCGGCGCTTTGAACGAGAAGGTGATGGCTTCCTTGCAAGAATCGTTACTGGGGACGGAACTGAGTTCACTTCCACCAACCGGAAACGAAGAGAGCGAGTAAGAAATGTCACCATTCCTCATCTCCAAAGTGATTTCCATATGTCTGGACCACTCAAAGACGCAATGGGAGGAAACAAGTTCCGTTCTGATGAAGAGGTACGCCACGCGCTGTATGAGTGGTTGCGCAGACTACCAAAAGAATTTTTTCTCAAGGAATTTATGCACTTTGTAAGCGCTGGAGGATTTCCATTGAGCGTGGGGCAGATTATGTTGAAAACTGATACAGCTCTGTGCCACTTCTGCACAATAAATAATATTTTAAAAAATATTTCAGGTTTTCATTTGACTCACCCTCGTAATTTCGGGTCCATTCGTTCGGATCACATTACCCAACGTGCGGTGGTTTCATATCAAGGAGCTTTAATTGTTTTTTGTTCCCATTTTTAAGAAATCCTTTTTCGGTATACCTGAATCATTTGTTATATTTTATCAAACAAATTCCAGAGATATTTAAGGCCTGCTTGTTTTTAAGACTGTTTTCTTATAACCTTTGAAGAGATTGTTATGCAACTTCAATTGACGAAATATTACCTTTGTCCTCTTATTGAAACTGGCTCTAAATATTTCGAAAATTGTAACCAGTGGAACATAAAAATTGTATATTTTGAAAAGAGAATTAACATTTGTTGTAAATTTAAATTTTCATACTTCATGTTTCCATGAATGATATTTTGCAGAGTTGAGAGCAAGTATTTGAATTAACACTGTAACCCTTTGTCATTAATCTTACTGAAATATTCTACATTGTTGATAGATTATCAGTAACTGTTCTTAAATGGCTTTTTCCAATTACATAATTTTGTCTAAATAAGTCACGGTTCTGTTGATCTAATCTGTAGAATTATATTAGCTGTGGAGTGTTAATTAAAGTCTTGATAAGAACGACGTTCATTCATTACTTTGCTCACTCCTTTCACTCCTAGGCAATCTTATGTCACTAATGCGTACCATATACAAAATCTTGTCTGGTTTCCACGTTTGTAAATAGTATCTTGAAAACTCAAATTTATGTGTGTACAAATAGTAACGAGCATTTTTCCTGTTTGATAGATAATAAAATCCCAGTGATGATGATGAAACTTGAGTAAAGCATGTCTGGGAAAAGATAAAATTGTGCTTTGTTCAAGACGGGCCATTTTCAAAAGCTAAGCTATTTGCAAGCAAACACTGACAAAAGAGCTTCAACATCAACATGATTACTTCTTACCTTATTTCAAGCTCTTTACTTACATTAAATTTTTGTTTTTTTTTCTAAAAATATGATTCACTGTCCACACAACATTGCAAGGTGTGGCAGTGTAGGTTTTACCAAATCTGTTTTTCACCTAACAGTGGACATAAGCTTTATGAAATATTTACAAATGAATAGGAATGTTTTATGAAACCCACCAGGTTAGCCGAGAGCACTGCTTCCTGGACTCTGGTAGTCTCGCCGTCATCGCATCGAATCCTCCCGGCAGATAAACTACGTCGACCGGTGTGGTTTTTAGGCGGATTTACACATCCAGCTGGTCCCCACGTTCCACCTCGGTTACCCGACTCGCAGGCATCTGAACACGTTCACACCATTCCATGGCTTACACTAGACGCAGACAGCTGGGGTGCACTAATTCCATGCCGGGAGTACGGGGTGGCGGCAGTAAGGACATCCGGCTGCCCCTTAACGTTAACTTTGCCAAATCCGGTCCTACCCATGCCGAGCCTGCGAAACCGCGGGAGGGACAATGTACCTTCCAAAGAAAGGATGAAGGAAAGTATTACGAAATTGAATTGAATCCTTTTAATGATATAGAAGTAACTGGTACTTACATGAACTATTTCTCTTTCTCAACATTATCTATCTCTGGCATGGTTATACACCATACTGAAAACTTTTAATAGACACCTTTTTTAATCACTTATAACGTACTCTTTTCCTAATCAAATATACTTATGTCAGTCTTGGTGGGGGAAATTAAGTCGAATGCCGAACACATGACTGGTAATTCTCCCTGGCTACCAATACACAGAAATTGTTAAACACAATCAAATCTTTACACTACGATAATTACTAAACTAGCTCTTGCAGCAAATTAAACTCAAAGCAAGATAGCTTTTTTCAAATGAGCCGTCTCTCTATAAAATGATAGCAAATCATCCTCCAGCCTCAATTACACTTCATGAAACATCTCAAATAAAGATAGTCTGTGCACCACACCCGCCTTCCAAACTCCTCTCTCTGTCGTTATGCAACACTGCCTCACCTCTCTGGTCGACAGTTGCTTCCGGCTCCTTCGCTCGCCCGGGCTCTAGTCAATAATACAACCTCTGGTGGCCAAAGAATGTCACTCACGTATTCAGGGACGCAAAGATGCTGGTAGTGGCAAACAATTCAAATAAACTGACATTTCTCATGATACACTATGTGATCAAAAGTATCCAGACACCCCCAAAAACATACGCTTTCGTACTAGGTGTATTGCGCTGCCACCTACTGCCAGGTGCTCCATATCAGCGATCTTAGTAGCCATTAGACATCCTGAGAGAGCAGAATGGGGCGCTCCGCTGAAATCACGGACTTCGAACGTGGTCATGTGATTGGGTGACACTTATGTCATACGTCTGTACGCGAGATTTCTACACTGCTAAACATCTCTAGATCCACTGTTTCCGATGTGATAGTGAAGTGGAAACGTGAAGGGACACGTACAGCATAAAAGCATACAGGCCGACCTCGTCTGTTGACTGACAGAGACCGCCTACTGTTGAAGAGGATCGTAATGCGTAAATAGGTAGACATCTATCCAGACCATCACACAGAAATTCCAAACTGCATCAGGATCCACCGCAAGTACGACAGATCGGCGGGAGGTGAGAAAAACTTGGATTTCATGGTCGAGCGGCTGCTCATAATCCACACATCACGCCGCTAAACGCCAAACGACGCCTCGCTTGGTGTAAGGAGTGTAAACATTGGAGGATTGAACAGTGGAAAAACGTGACAAATCACGCTACACAATGTGGCCATCCGATGACAGGGTGTGGGTATGGTGAACGCCAGGTGAACGTCATCTGCCAGCATGTTTAGTCCCTACAGTAAAATTCGGTGTTTGTGGTGTTATGGTGTGGTCGTGTTTTTGATGGAGTTGGCTTGCACCCCTTGCTGTTTTGCGTGGCACTATCAAAGCAAAGGCCTACATTGATGTTTTAAGCACCTTCTTGCTTCCCAGTGTTGAAGAGCAATTCGGAGATGGCGATTCCCATCTTTCAACACGATCGAGTACCTGTTCATAATGCACGAACTGTGGCGGAGTGGTTACACAACAATAACATCTCTGTTATGGACTGGCCTGCACAGAGTCCTGATCTAAATCGTACAGAACACCTTTGGGACAATTTGGAACGCCGACTTCGTACCCGGCCTCACCGACAGACATCAGTACCTCTCCTCAGTCTGGCATTCTGTGAATAATTGGCTGCAATTCTCCAAGAAACCTTCCAGCACCTGACTGAACGTGTGCCTGCGAGAGTGGAAGCTGTCATCAAGGGTAAGGGTGGGCGAACACCATATTGAACTGCAGCATTACCGATGGAGGGCGCGACGAACTTGCAAGTCACTTACAGCCAGTTGTCCGGATACTTTTGACGTGACGTGTTTTACAGTTATTTCTCCTGATACAGATACCTTTCGTCAGTCATCACAGTTTTACTTCTGCTAGCCTGTTGCTCTTACTTTTCGAAAGTAATAACGTGTTTGTACTAAAATCAGCGATCACTTTCAAACTGGTTTGCTAATCTATCACATTTCAAGACTAAAGAGCCTGCAGTAATTCCGCCGACTGAAGGGTGATTTGTAACGTGACGTGTAAATTGTCTCCTGTCGCGCCCAACATTATTTAAGGTTGGAAAGTAATTGAGAAACGTGTATAATTATCAAGTGTTTCTCAGTCCATTTTCACGCGATACTGACGTTCGACGGTTAGATTCAAGTTGCGAACAGGAGCAAGTTATTATCTCTAACTTCGTGCATAAACGAGCAAGGAAGCTGATCTTACAATAAGACTACGAGGAGAGTTTCAGTAGACTCCACGGGGATGTATGTGCGACACTTGTAGTCTTTGCTAAATGAATTGCCATCCGGAAACATTACGAATTTTATTACTTCGTTGGAAAAAATTACATTCTCATCCCTGTTGATCACTTATATATCCAGGATACGAGCGTTTTTGGATGTGCGATGACGGAAAAAGGACAGGGGAATTTTACAGTCAACATACTCGCGAATCTCTCCATGACATATCTCGCGCATCATAAAGCAGTCCCTCTTCTATCCTTTGCAGCCAGAGGTCTCGCCGCAGTGGTAACTCCGATTCCCGTCAGATCACTGAAGTTAAGCGCTGTCGGGCTTGGGTAACACTTGGATGGGTGACCGTCCGCGTCTACTGAGTGGAGTTGGCAGATGGAGTTGCACTCAGCCCCTCTGAGACTAACTGAGGAGGCTACATGACTGAGAAATAGAGACACGGTTCACGAAAACTGACAACGGCCGGGAGAGTGGCATGCTGACCATGTGCCCCTCTGTATCCGAATCTGGTGATGCCTCAGGGACTGAGGGTGACACGGCGACCGGTCGGTACCATCCGGCCTTCGCTGCCTGTTCGGAGAGTGTTCGTTTTTTCTGTCCTCTGCGACTAATTCGGAAACTTCACACTTCAAAATTACTTTTATCTATGGAAACCAGATTGAAAAAAGTACTTCACAGGAACTGCTCAAGCAGAAAATGAAAAAGTAAAAGAGCACCTCTAAGGAAATACCATATTTGCTTCGAGCACTTAGAGAAGGCAGTAAAGGGAGTGACGGCTCTTGCCGCCTAATCACAAACGATTTTCTTTCTGAGCGCCCAATCTCCCCCTTTCCTCCCGGTGTAAGAGAGTTCTCTTAAGTCTATTGACTATACGCGGATGTAATAATTGTGTGCATGGTGTGATGTCATTTTCGTGTTGCACGAATAGAAGGGAGAAGGTGTAGCGCAGTGCTGGCACAAAGTCTGTTCATCACGCATAGCACTGGTGAGCGTGAAATTCCCATACGATCGACGGATTGCCACCGACAGTGTCACATCCTTTCAGTGGGGAAGACACTGAGGAGATATTGGAAATTTAATCCAGGCTAGTGGCTCAAGGTCTGGTGATTGGGAGCTCTAAATATCATCTTGAGGGAATAGTAGAAACCAAGTGCAGTACATGGAAACGCAGACCCCAGCAAGAAGACTGGTGTACCGTTCTGAGCATCGAACAAAGTTGACAGGCGTCGCTCAGTACTGGAAAGACGAGCCTCTGAGATTCTGCAGAGGTTACACAAAAGAACTTGCTCTCCTTCTAATAGTTCGACGTAGGTTGCTGGAAAAACAAAGGGTAATAAGTGAGTGAAAAAAAACACTGATCATTCCCGTTTTCAGGAAGGGTTGTCGAGCTTATAGGCCTTCGTAGATGACGTCAAATGTTGTAATATTATGGAACATGTTGAATGTTCACACCATATAATGTTTTTGGGGAACGGTAATCTCCTCTGTAATAGCCAACATGGCTTCTGTAAACAGAGTTTCCTGCCTTCCCAAATGAATTTGACATAGGACTGTTGATATGTTTAATAATATCGTGAATACGATATATCGACACTTAAAAGAGTACCACTTCCCTCTCGTGGCAGTGTCGATACACCGACTGAAAAAATATCGTCGTATGTTCCAATGATAGTATTGTCTGCACATTGTAAATATACTGCCGGTTTTAATGCTGCATATTTAAGTATTGGTTTATTATTAGACATTCTGTATACCAACAAGCTAGCAGCCTGCACATCCCCCTCAGAGCAGGGATTGAAAGGAAATCGATGCACGTTCACGCTTGGCGACAACTACTTTGCTAGCAATGGTAACTGCAGATGAGTGTCACAATAAAAGGTGCCGATAGGTCCGTCGTTCGGTTTCGTCACATATCGGATTTGTCTGGAACACTTCATGACGACGTCTCCTTTTTTCATTTCTGCCAGCGACTTGGCTTTTGTAGTGTCAAAACTGCGTGGAAAAGCAAATATTGCATTTTATGTTGGCAGGGCCGAACACCGATTACGTCAACATTTCTCCTTACACGTCTCCGCCCACTGCAAAGACCAACCTTGTCATTTAGATTTTTGTTTGTTATTTTCACCAGTTGTTTTTGAAGAATGCCGACGTGAAGAACTAGCATACTAGTTGCGTTAAAAATTGTTTTTTGATACACTGTTATGTTATTGCTTCAAATTGGAAACCTTGTTATTACGTTCACACAGCCATACTCCAGTCAATGTAATCGGACTTCTTCAGTTGTGTTACATATTCTTGCTTCACACAGTCGAAGAGAAAGTTTGGAGGTGATGAAGGCTCAAAAAGTAGTAAGACTCTTCCACATAGTGAAAGTAAAATTATATTCTAATACAATTTCAAAAGAATCAAATTCTTAAGGAAAACTGTCAAAAAAAGGGTAATATAAAAAAAATATCGGCACTCGCTTTTGCCATTTTGATTACGATATATCAATACATCGCGTAAACAATGTCACCCCACATGTTGATGTCTTTTTGGAAAAATATCGATGCATCAATAAAACGATATTTTATCTAGAGCTCTAATAAGACACAATCATGCACTGTCGCTTAGTGAATAAAATACCGAGCATTGGACCATATTTTACAATCGTTTCTGGAGTTCTTAAGTGTTACAACGGAATACATAATTTCTAAGGCAACGCAATAGATCTAAAGATAATATGTGGAGTACCCGAAGGGAGTGTCATAGGGCCATGATTAAATTAGCGTAATACTCAGATTTTAATGGATATGTGTTTAGCACCTTCGAAGAAAGCTGGTTCCTAATACTCAGATGGCTGTTGTAATTTCCTATGGGTGTATGCGTGTGGTTAGTGGTGTCCCTCTAGCAACTAAAATGATCACAGTACATTCTGCAGCTATTGTAAGAATGACGAACTCTCATATAAACCCTACTGCTCACTGATTATTTAAGTTGAAACAGCGATCCAACACGAAAAGTTAATTTTAATTATATAGTGTGTTAACTACGTAGAGATTAATGGAATGGAATATAACATTCATGCAGATGACCAGCCTACTTGGATGTTGTGTGCACCTCTTCGAGGTCCTGAAATTTCTTAGGTGGAACTATAATCATGATTTTTAGTCGTGAATCGAACTAGTAACTTTCAGTATGCAGGAAGATGGCAAGAAAGTGGAAGGTGCTTTTACACAGTCCATTGAGTAGCAGATAACAATCAGAGCTGTCTATCACTGTGTAGTAAGGAAATTAAATTCGTGTAAAATGCTTCATATGGTTAAAATTTGGTTACAGGTTCTGACTAGCATCCAGATGCTTCTGAGAAGCCGATAAACGTTACACAGATTCGGGTTGCATAATGAAAACAGCGAGACATGCCTTTCATAAATAAAGTATATTATCAAAGAATATATCTTCGGTCCCTCATGTTCTTCATGAAAATTCCGCCATAAAAACTCTCCACAATAAGAATCCAATACACATTTAGGTATTTCGTCACAATTTGGCGTACAGACAATACTTCTTACCGACACATTCATTTCACCCTTCATTGGTACTACTATTAAGTAGTAATTAATAAGAACAAAGAGAATTAGACGCTCGCAGTCACTTTACGGCATAAACGCTATAATATTTGTCGAGGCTGCGGTAAGAGTGGTTTACTAATCTGATTATGCTCACGTCTTTGGTTTTCCATCCTTCTGGGAAGCTTCAGCATCGATATTGAAATGATAGTAGATAGTTACCATGTCATGAGGTGTTTTGGAAAACCGTGTAGCTGTATGAAGATGGCTGTAATCGCAGCTACCGGTCAGGTCAGAAAGTTATAAACGCAAATTACAAACGCATCTTCAGGTTTGTAATAGTTATATTTTCGTAAAGGAGGCTGACAATTACAGAGTCCCAGCTTTCGGGGAGCTATCCATGTTAAAGGTCAAACCAAAATGGTGGGTTGTTATAATAAAAGTTATTTGCATCGACAGTGAAACCATTGTCGTGGGTTATCATGAACAATTCGAGTGTGTGGAGAAGATGCATGTTAAGATGTACAGATCATGACTATCGAATAAGCCAGGCCGCATATCACCTTTTAGGATATATTATGAGATCCGGCAGACAGCAATTGTGTAATGTATTGCTAGTCACCATGGGCCGCTTACACCACATTGGACAGTTACCAATAAAGCGAAAGGATGCACATTACACTGGTTTTTAAGTTTTACTTAACTGGTTTAATGCAGTTGGTGTCAAACGGATCTCATAATGTGTCCTACACTGTGACACAAGGATCCTTTGGGTGTACTCAATTTTATTATGACAACCCACCATTGTGGTTTGACTTCTAACGTGGATAGCTTCCCGAAAGCTGGGACTCTGTAATTGTCCAACTCCTTTATGAAAATATAACCATTATAAACCTGAAGATGCGTTTATAACTTTCTGACCTGACCGGTAGCTGCGAATAAAGCATCTTCATACAGCTAAGCGGATTTTGAAAACACCTCATCATTCTTGATTCGATAATTGTTGTAATTCTTATGGTAATTTGAACGTTTACTGAGTGCTGAGTGTTGTTATTGTTATTCATGATGTCAGTGAGCTGTGGTTGCCCTCCCCAAAAAGTTGTGTGCACACTGTTCTGACCATTAACGTACGTATCTAACACATTAGTAGGGAAAGGACAGTGGTCAATACTATTTCATGTGTAAAAATGGCGTAAGAGATAACATGGGGAACTCCATTAGGGTTTATGCAGATGATGCTGCATGATAGTTATAACGGCAGAAGACCCTTGCGAAATGCATCATAACCTCGGAAGATTGATGATTGGTGCGAGAACTGTCAGTTGATCCTGAACGCAAATAAATATAACATCTTGCGCGTAAACCAGCGAAGAGATTCATTCGATTACGCTCTTGGTGATAAATCACTGCAGCAGCGAGACATTGACTTGCGTAGGAGGAACCTTCCGAAGCAACTGAAAGTGGAATGACTACATAAAGCTAAATGTAGGAAAAGCAGATGCCAGGCAGATACATTGGAAGAACATGGAGGAAATGTAATTCATCTACGAAAAAAGTGGCTTGCGAAACAAATATTCGTCCAGTTCTTGAGTATTGTTCAACAGTCTGGCGTCCTTAGCAAGTTGGATTAACGGAGGAGTCAGAAGATCGAATTAACAGCGATACATTTCGCCACGAAATCGTTTGGTAAGTGCTAGACCGTTACGGTGATACGCAACTCCGCTGGCAGACGCTACAAGAAATGTGATCTGTATCAAGGAGAGGGGTGCATACTTTCGAAGAGAAGTCGTGCAACATATTTCTTCGCACTCATGCCTCGAGAATAGCCAAGACGGTAAAATGTAATTAGATCACATTCGCGAATGGAACTGGGAAGAAGGGCCCCTCCGCCACATTTGTGATATGAAGATGTAGATGTAGAGATCTCAGAATGTCATTAATTGGATTTCGGCCAGATCCGAACTGCAGGAGTTTGGATGAACTAACTAACACGTCAGAGGTGAGGTGCCAGCAGCTCAGCACTGTGTCAGGTCCAAGGAATGGTCATGTGTGCTCGTTCAGATGACAGTGGCATACCCATACAACGGTTGATACCGACTGCGCGCAATCCCAAAATTTTACCTGCCCTTGAAGTGATCAACTGCGTGCGCAATCACTTTCCGAAATAGGTCAGGTGCACGTGGTGGTCAGTTTTTGAGTCAAGTCAAATGCGTGCCGAAGAAAACGCAAGTGCATTCACTGTGATGCCATCCCCCTCCCCCCCCCCCCCCACCCCCCCCTCTGTCTGCGGCAAACAAAAATGCAGCCATAATTTGCAAACAAACAGGACGTGGAATCGTCCAAAAATACCATCTGATGCCATTCCAGGTCCCAGTGACGTCGTTCTATATAGACGTGGTCTGAATGATGCGACCAGACCCATATCTTCGTGTTCTACGGCCTTCTGTGAATCATTCTGCACACGCACGTTGCACTGCCGAAACAATTCGTTCCACACGAGCAGCAGTTTCTCGAGAGGATACATCACATTCTTTCATGCTGAAATGCGTCCTCTCCCAGACTCATTGATTTGACGGTACGGTTCGTGCCTACGCCTGCGAAGCATCCTGCACTTCTGCTTAAGTCACACTGATCTATTACTTTCATTTTATAGCGAAAAATAGAGCCGGGATCACATTTTACCCATAGGTGGTGTTGCACCGCGGTATCAATGTTGACCTTGAACCCGCGGGCCAACGTGGTTCATGTACCAATAATGTACACGTACTTTGAATACGAACGTTCTATCTGTTGTCGTTCAACGTATTGTGTTTGTTCTGAACATGAGTATACATAGGCGCTCCTCTCGCTTTGGAATCATTCATTACAAACTCTCACTCACTTTTAGAAGTTATTTTCCGTGATTCCGCTAAACCTCTCATGTAGCACCACATGTCAAATCGCAGTGAAACAAAACTATAGGTTTAGCAACTTATGTTAGTGTACAAGTTACTAAGTGGATCACCCTGAAATTTGTCGTACTTTATTTGTGATATATTTGTTCGTAGATTTTTAACATCAAAGTAATCTACAGTCTGTTAAGTACTGTCGTGGTCGGGTTAATCAATAGAAAAATTTATTTGGCGACAAACTAAAACATATGCATACATCATACATTTCCGTAAGACCGTGCAAAAATTTAGCAGTCTAACATTCTGAGTGGTGTCTGTTCTATATCGTGTCTCCCTACCACTTTCGCGCAACGACGCTCTGAGCGTGTTTTTTAGGGAATTGACTACTTTGAACCTGGGACCTGTTGCTGGTAAGGAGACGCCAGACCACACATGACATGTAGAATTCAGAAAAGTTCGGTGAGACTAGCGATGATATAACCAAATACTAAATGATCGCAGCGTAAGCTCCATCGCTCTCCCTGTGAAAGAATCTTAATACTAACTAAATTTAGTGGAAAGGGTTCAAGGCTTTCCTATTTTTAGTTAGCTGGTAAAATGGCGTCGAAAAAGCAGTTAAGTTTACCATTGGAAATTTTATTCTACTCACAAAACATTCTTTATAAATTGCGCTATTGATAAAAGGAAGTGTTTTAATACAGGATGGTAAAAACCAACTGCGTTCAACGCAAATGTGAACGAATATTCCCTGAATGGGTTTCCAAGTTCTACAATGGATCGAAGGACGACCTATGCCATATCACATCTATAATCTAGGTTTAAATTAAGTTTCACAAAAGAGAAAACTATTAAAATGGTCTACAGTGACCCTCAATTATCTTTAATTACTTATCTAACTTGTCGTAAATTACAGTGGCTGATGTGGCTTCTCAATAACTACATAACAGAAAAATCTTCGCGTTTCAGATTTTTACTTTAAGTGGCAAATGTGAACACCATGAGCTTTAATTGACGATCGACACTAGTATTACACAAAAAGGGGTGTAACAGATGAGACTTCTGCAGTTCTGAGTGAAGCTTTATGCGCTGTTATGCGGCATCGCGTACGTTCATTACCTTGTCGGTGTTCGTCAGGGGGCGGCGGGCAGCACAGCTCCGCTCACCTCGCCGTCTCGCAAGCAACTCTCTCTTCACTTCTCCTTACTACAATTTACAGAAGTTGGTTTAAAAAAAAACTATCTGGCTGTGTTTTCATCTAACCAATCAGGGTCTCAATGTTAACCTTAAGCTCCGCCTACAAGAATACTGTCTATCCAATGAGAAACGTTATAATTATCGTGGTGGGGCAATGTTTTTAAACTTTGCAACGTAATAGAGACGCGAAAAAGTCTCGCGCTAAAACTTGCAGCTGGTGTGGTCCTTTTAGCGTTATCGTAAGATCTATACTGTTCTTCTGGAGGGCTCTATCTTTCAACATAGGCTGGAGGATGTCCTAACGTAACAGAGACGCGAAAAAGTCTCATGCTAAAACTTGCTACTGGAGTGCCCCTTTTTGTGTTATCGTAAGATCTATACTGTTCTTCTGGAGGGCTCTAGCTTTTAACATGGGCTGGGGGGGTCGTCCGGACGTAACAGAGACGCTAAAAAGTCTCACACTAAAACTTGCATCTGGGGTTTTCCTAGTGGTTAGCTGGCGACGTGGGTGTCCAGTCCGTCCCTTATCGAAGGGCCTTCTAGCTTAACACGGTTCTGCTCTCGGCTTCTGTTCTCGTTTCTCCCCTCGGAACTGCGTCTGTTTCACGGTGGGAAGGTATGACGCATTTAGGCATTTTTGTGTTAGTCTGTGGTATTCCATTTGCTCACTCGTTACTCGTATTACTTTGGTTAATTTAATGTCACGACTTATTCGGAGCTACGTGACATATTACTGGATTTGCTTATCATTTCAGGGTTTTCATGGAAGGTGTTGGATTTGCCTGACACCTTACTACAAGACATAGAGGATGCTTCACTGGAGAGTCCGAAGTAGGGAAACTGCGGTCGGAGAAGCCAGGTTAAGGAGACAATAGGAATAAAATCACATTCCTGTGTACTTTTTTCTTTACATTTGTTACAGTTAACTGCAAATACAACTATTGACACAATGAACGTACCATTTGCACTGCACCTTACAAAATGTGCTAAAACTGACGGCCATCGACCACAATCCAAGCACGACGTCGGCGAACACGATTCTGACGCACCATGACAAACATCCCTTTTGTATTCCTCGCGTTGCCAGGTTCCTCGTTTCTTCCGTCTTGTGATCCATTCTCCCGTATTCGTCGATCGAGTGTGAAACTGTACCGTATTGCTCCATGGTATCGTACTGTACGTCACTGAATAGAACTGAGTAATGAATGCGTCTGTCGCTGATTCATGGCACGATCTGTCATGGCAAAATGTAAATATGACACAACAGAGCCACCTTATGTGCAAGTAAATAAATAAATAAATAAAACTGCATCGTGGGTTCCTACTAATCAGGCGCGTCCTCCTTGTTTCCTTGCAAGAAAAAAAGGATGTACACGTAAATCAACAGCACAGAACGTGTAAACTTGTATGCATGTTAGTTGTAAATTAGCTGAAAACAGTAATGTTAGATAAAGCGGTAGAGAAGTTTACTTCCACATCTCCTTAAGCTTGCTTCTCCGACCGCAGATTCCCTAACTCAAATTGTTCAGGGGAGCATTCTCTATGCCCTGTTACATTGCACGCTCTTACAGAAACACTGCATATTAATAAAAAAAATTCAATTACAATTAATACGTCCAGTCACCCGCTGCGTCGATAATTGCTTGACATCTCCAAGGCAAGCTTGAAACCAAGTGGAAGAGACCTACAAATCGTCGAATTTGCGTTGACAGCTTTTTCAAAGCGAAAATCTTTTTGCCTTTGCAACTTATTTTTGATTTAAGACCACACATTTTCAATATGATTAGCGTCAAACTAATCCAGTACCTGCAAAGGGTTCAACTTTTTCCAATCGCTGTTAAGCCTGCTGCGATGCTTCGTATCTTAGTCCCCCTGCAGCATTCAGTCTTCATTTTCATCGCTGAACCAATGTTTGGCAGTCGGAATCAAACATCTTTCACAAACGCGACTCGAAAGCTGCACTGACGTGTATCTTGAGAGTCACCAACATGCCTTGCTCATAAGGTGGCATCAAGCAGTCAGGCCTGCAAGATGAGTGGTCTGCCAAGCGAGTGGATTTATTCTTATTTCTCGATCGAGTAACATCAATAAATGATTATGAGCTCTAGTACCCACAATTAAGCTACAAATTATTCTCCTGTTTGAATATTACTCAACGGAAACGGATAACGCACATCTATTAGTAATTTACACCACTCTGATTCTTCACTACGCTCTGGCAATACCACATTTTCTTTCTTATTCAAGGGATTTCATCAACATGTGGCCATCGCACTGAATATGAATGGCGCACACGTTATAAATTCTGGATATCACGACTACACATTATTCGAATAACAAGGCCACCAATCTTTTTCTTTCCACTGTCTTTTTGATTCAGATAAATTCTATTATGATTCACAGATAACCTAAACACACCATTACATTTTATACTACAATTACACATGAGGAACTCCGCCCAGTGGGCATGTCTTTACATTGGTGATTCTCTATCTTATGGTCCCGTAATTATCTAACGCTACCGTGGACTTTCTGTATAGGATGGTGGATCATTTGCTATATCTCACACTTCGACTCTCACACCCATCATCACAAAAATTTCCTCCAGACCGAGCGGTACAAAAAGGATCATGCATAACCCACTGCCTCTGATCGTATCTTGCTACTCTCCCATGCAAACCACACATACTTAAATTACATGAAATACATCACACTGGCAACATACATCACAAAGAATAGTCACAACGTTAGGATCACTTCACTTTCAGCTTTCCCACTTCCATTTGTATTCATCCCAGTTTCACACGACACTGCCCGACTTCGTAACTTTTCTTTCCTACTACGTACCCTGGAGGATATATGCACGTCTTCCTGTGCAATGCAAGTCAAGTGGCGTTGCTAGATAGACGGCTGACTCACCTTGCTTCCCTCTCAGAGTATTAGAGTTTGAATTCAGCGTCACACGGAAACATAACACGCAAAGTAATATTAAGAACATATTCGTCACACACGCGTGTCCTCAACTGATACCATGGACGAGTACTTCTCTTTATCCTTTGTCTCATACACAGATTGAGACTCACACAGTACTCACCACGTGGAAGTACTCGTCTCTAATTTCAAGTCCTGCACACGCCATTTCTTAAATATTTCCAACCTATAGTACACACGCCAGTAATTCAGCTTAACTTTAGTACTCGCAAGTAGTCCAACTTAGTATTATCACTCGCAAGTATTTCACCATATTGCTACACGTGGTTTCACTGCGACCATTACTACGATCCCCTTAATATTACCTGCCTGTCATTTAATTCTTCCCCCAAAAGTTCCTGAAATAGAGAAATAATTATTCCAAACTACTCTTAAGTATTTCACATGCTTACCATTTTCTACACTCTTTTGTCTTTACGGAGCACAAATAAGACGGGTCTTATCAACACAAGATCCAGCGCCATAATGCTGAAAACATGGCCGTTCTTCGGGTCAGCTCGCACCTTCCTCAAGGTGGGGGAGCGCCATGCTACTGTATAGGCCAGCCACATTTCAGGCGCTCAAAGCTCAGGTAAATTTCATCTCTTTCGTTCCACCAAAGGTGACCAAAGGAGCGTCTCAAAGATGATCATATATTCCACATTCACTCTCTGCGGTTAGCAGACGACCATTCATTCATTCATTTCACAGATCTCACCAAACTGGATGTAGGGATTTATTTTGTGGGAGTGCACATGTGATCAATTAAATAAATAAATTGTCATTCTTTCCTACACTGGTATCCGGCTTCGGTGTATTAAGTGAAATTAAGTTATTATTACAAAAAATATGTTGTTCTGACAAGAATAACGAAGAATGTGGTGCCTATTTTCAATGTCGGACGGTACTGTAACCTTTCAATCTTAGTCAAGAATTCTAAGTAAACTATTGTTTTATGGACAATGCATAAAGGAAAAAGATTACCTTTGTGGAGTTATGAAAGAACTAAGGTGATATCTTCTGCCATTTATGTGTAATGCCGACTACATTCTTACTTAACAGACAACTTATAACAATGTTGAGTAGATAACAATCCGTTCTCTAGGATATAATGCGTTTTTGGTGTCACTTATAAAACTTAGTTCCTGTGGGATGAAACGTCCAGAAAACTGACCAAATCATTTACATAAGAAATGGAAATTTTTGAGTCTGGCCCAGCTCTTGAGAAATTTTTGTGGACGTCCTTACGCTCATTGTCAAAAACCAAATACTGCAACATTTCCACTTATCTGCAACACTATGATACTTTGCTACTGTCATTTCTTTCGAAGATCTGAAATTTACAATTGCAGTTTCACTTCAAAGTTACAGAAACGTGTCCCACGCAATAACTCGTGCGCTAAAGAATTATATTCGGGTGTATACACAAGTAAATATCTACATATAACTTTATTCATAACTTTGCATTAAATAATTTTTGAACACCCCCCCCCCCCCCCCCCCCGCGCGTGTATATGGTATCATTCCCGGTATCTTCTGAGTAAAAATCACAGTATTAATTTTTAACATTCTTAGTTTTAGTGCTCGTCTGCCCTGACACCCCACAATTCCGGCAATGTGTTATACACGTCGATGCAGTCTAATAAGAACGCTCTTTCGTATTGTTTTGAACTCATTTGGAACACAAAAACAACGAACACTGAACTCTAAGATATCCAGACACTCTAGCGCACGAGGGACAGTGAAGGATATTGCGTAATACTGCCCACAGACGGCACAATACTTCCAGGCAGTGCAATATATTTCAAAGGTTTTTGATGTTCGCAACGTCATTGGGCAACATCTCATTCTCAACCCTATACGTTCAGTACTGTATTATTGCGTTTGAGTATACACTGCGTACTATTACTGACCGTCTGGTGGCCGCTAAACCAAATAAAGCAGAGGTTAAAACATTATTCTGATTTTATGTTTAGACAGAGGTGACACATTACATGAATAGTGTCGTAATAATCCATTTTGTTCAAACGTAGTGGATGTGTCTGTACGGTTAATATTTACGGGCTGTTATCTGGTGAGACTGAAGGTAATTAAAGTGATGAGACAATTCCACGTAATTATTCGTTTTTTGAACTTAAATGATCAGCACGTGAACTCCTGTTCTAAAACCAGTGATGACTTGTGTGTTGTGCCATTGGTTGCCGGTTCCTGGTCAAGCACTTTAGAGGCTGTATCTCCAGAGTTGATCTTCATTGTTTTCTGCTACTAAGCATTAGTGTCGCTAACCATTAACTGCTCAACAGTACACGCATATCACACCGTATGATACTTATCCAGCACGATGCGTAGCATGAACTGTTCTCGTAATATCTTCGAAATTAATTACATTTTGAAGCGATATAGTCTAACTGTCGTCCGTTTGTGTGACTGACAGTTTAGACAGTTTCCCTTGCCTACAGACAAGCACCTCAAAACAAGCAAGAAAACCAGTTACGTAATTTTATGTTTTTGATGTGACAATTAAAACTGCTCGTCGTAATGTACTGTAATATACACTACTGGCCATTAAAATTGCTACACCAAGAAGAAATGCAGATGATAAACGGGTATTCATTGGACAAATATATTACACTAGAACTGACATGTGATTACATTTTCACTAAATTTGTGTGCATACATCCTAAGAAATCAGTACCCAGAACAACCACCTCTGGCCGTAATAACGGCCTTGGTTCGCCTGGGCATTGAGTCAAACAGAGCTTGGATGGCGTGTACAGGTACAGCTGCCCACGCAGCTTCAACACGATACCATAGTTCATCAGGAGTAGTGACTGGCGTATTGTGACGAGCCAGTTGCTCGGCCACCATTGACCAGACGTTTTCAATTGGTGAGAGATCTGGAGAATGTGCTGGCCAGGGCAGCAGTCGAACATTTTCTGTATCCATAAAGGTCCGTACAGGACCTGCAACATGCAGTCGTGCATTATCCTGCTGAAATGTAGGGTTTCGCAGAAATCGAATGAAGGGTAGAGCCACGGGTCGTAACACATTTGCAATGTAACGTCCACTGTTCATAGTGCCGTCAGTACGAACAAGAGGTGACCGAGAAGTGTAACCAATGGCACCCCATACCATCACGCCGGGTGATACACCAGTATGGCGATGACGAATACACACTTCCAATGTGCGTTCACCGCGATGTCGCCAAACACGGATGCGACCACCATGATGCTGTAAACAGAACCTGGATTCATCCGAAAAAATGACGTTTTGCCGTTCGTGCACCTAGGTTCGTCGTTAAGTACACCATCGCAGGCGCTCCTGTCTGTGATGCAATGGTAACCGCAGCCATGGTCTCCGAGCTGATAGTCCATGCTGCTGCAAACGTCGTCGAACTGTTCATGCAGATGGATGTTGTCTGGCAAACTTCCGCATCTGTTCACTCAGGGATCGAGGCGTGGCTGCACGATCCGTTGCAGCCATACTGATAAGATGCCTGTCATCTCGACTGCTAGTGACACGAGGCCGTTGGGATCCAGCACGGCGTTCCGTATTACCCTGTTGTACCCACGGATTCCACATTCTGCTAACAGTCCTTGGATCTCGACCAACGCGAGCAGCGATGTCGCGATACGATAAACCGCAATCGCGATAGGCTACAATCAGACCTTTATCAAGATCGGAAACATGATGGTACGCATTTCTCCTCCTTACACGATGCATCACAACAACGTTTCACCAGGCACCGTCGGTCCACTGCTGTTTGTGTATGAGAAATCGGTTGGAAACTTTCCTCATGTCAGCACGTTGTAGGTGTCACCACCGGTGCCAACCTTGTGTGAATGCTCTGAACAGCTAATCGTTTGCATATCACAACATCTTCTTCCCGTCGGTTAAATCTCGCGTCTGTAGCACGTCATCTTTGTGGTGTAGCAATTTTACTGGCCAGTAGTGTACTTGAGCATATCAGTAAATTGCAGGACAAAGCTATAACTGGCAGCTTGTCTCCTGTACTGCAAAGCCAAGTGACCGTGTAGTGTTACTGAAACATGCTCAGCGGGCCAGTAGTTAGCAGAACGTATGTGACTAGGAACACTCACTTCTGATTTATTTAGACAGTAGTGTATGAAATGACTGCTATGAGTAACAAGTAACCTTCCGTACAGTGTAACTTTTTTCTGAGGTTAGAACAGCTGACTTATCCGTGTTGTTAAGGTGTGATTACGGTTTCCCAAATAAATACTGGCAAATGAAAAGATTCACTAGCATGTCGTTATAGTATGCACTGGTCCATTTTAGTACCTAACGACACTATAAAACGTTTGTGGTATTGTTTTTATTTATTCTCCGAATCACAAATTTTTGTGCATAAGTCCAATTAAAAGCACTACGGTAAGGGGTAGGGCAAGAATTTTAAAAACGAAAATAGCTTGTTCTTTAAGGGTGAGCAAAACTTTATTGTATGCAGGTGCATAGGTAGTCAGTTGTTGAATGTGGAGTGCTCTCTTAAATTTATTTGTACTGGTAATGTAATATTCCTTGTGATCAAATTCTCATTTACATACAAAATTTCGGTTTAGTCGGGTAAAAAGAATGCGAGCAAAAATTTTCTTGAAAATTTACACCCACAGAGACAAACGTTATGTAAAGGAAAGGATGTGCAAAAATAAGAAGCGAGTGTGGTGAGTTTCCATCACGTCAGAGGAGGGCATGGGGGAGGGGGAGCAGGTAGAAGCAGCTTGAGAACCTAAGCCCCAAGGAGACAGTGTATATCTGCTGTAACGGACAGTTTCGCATTCTGGTGTAAGACTAGACTTTTATCAATATGAGGACAAGTAAATGCATACAATGACGATGAACTGAAGCTCTGCGTTAAGTGTTTTTTTAAGGGCATTTTCATTTATATCAGCTGTAATAAAAAGTTACTGATCTTTCATTAAAGTTAACAACAGTCTTCAACATAATATTATATGCAACAAAAAAGTCGCGTTTTGAAGGTTCGGCGTCTATGTGGTCTGCCGCAAGAATACGTTAACATGCGCGAGGGTTTACGTGTCCGCCTGTGATCCCATGTTCCTGATGCTAATTGCCGGCTCTCTTCGTTGCTTCGTCACGCGGCTGGTGGTGAGTTACAGTCGATGATGAGGCGTTCGCTTTGTAGACGACGACCTAATCAGTTCTGTGATTTAATTTAATTTTCGCTTGCGGGCATCACGTGTCGGGCGAAGCGTGTTCGAAAACAATTTATTGAAACCGCCGAGAGCTCATGGGAAACGTTTTGCATCCGGTTTCCCTTCGGCGACTGGCGCTGCAGATGTGGCGAGAAAAGAAGCGCTTTCGAAGAGGTTAAGGGGTGTAGAAGAGTTCAGGAACATGGAGGGAGGTAGGGATGATCGATGAGATCGGCAGCGTCGCTACATTTGTGTTATGTGTGGAAATTATAACGTTATTCGTTAGATAATTGGCGATGTCTGTTGATTTTGTTACTGTTGTGTCACTTAATAGTCCGCCTGAGCCTAAAGATCGGAGTCATATACGGTAGCGATCAGTTTTAGCCAATAGTACCAGGTAGATATCCGATGCTTACCCTTTGGAACAACTACGTACTCCAGTTCCGGTTAAAATGAGACCAGTACTGTGTACACAGTGATTTGATTGGTAGGGCGTAAGTATTAGGTTGATGCATAAGTACCTTTTTTTCTGCATGTTGGTATTTCGGTTGATAAAGGTTTATTTATCGATTGCCATTTTTGTCAGTAGTTCACTGTTGCTATTTGAGTTTAAATATTGTCATTTTATCATCTGGAGATAGTGAGTGGAATTGTGTACGCTAGGAAATGGTGTTTCAAGCTGAGAAATAGGAAAACTTCCAACATATTCTTCTTTCTGATTTCGCTAGAGGGGTAACAGTAGTGGAGGCAGCCGAAACATTTGCGCTATCCATGGACATATGGCTGTTCGACAGAGCATGGCAAGAAAGGAGTTTTCCCGTTTTAAGGAGGATTCTTTTGACATTAGTGACATGAGTGACTCTCCACGTTCAGGAAGTTTAAACGCAATGATCCACAATGATCAACGTCATTGTACTGGAGAACCGGCAGGTGTGATGAACTGTGATCGTGCATCATTTGCATTCATTGGGGAAGGTGCAAAATCCGTATGTGTGGGAACCGCATGCTCTAAGACAAAATAACAAAAATCAGCGGGTTGCCATATGTGCCTCTCTGCTTGCTCGTCATCAATTGGCTCGTTAACAACAACTACCATTCGTGTCCTGTATCGTTACCGGTGACGAGAAATGGCGTCTTTAAGCTAACGTAAGGAAAAGGAAGGAATAAGTGAGCCCAAACAGAGCAGTAACTCTCCGTACAAAACCTGAATGCAACCACAAAAGATAACGTTATGCATATGGAGGAACAGCCACGGTGTGGTGTGCTACGAATTGATTCCCCGAGAAGTAACCATCATTGCTGACATTTGTTGTCAACAACAACGACCAGAAAAATTGCGCGAAGTGCGTAATGTTGATGCATTACGTTTTTCTGAAAGCGGTGCTGATATTCAAGATAATAAAAGCGGGTTAAAAGCTGTGAGCTATCGGGGAAAGTTATCCTTGCATTACTAAGCAACTGTTTCACCAGGTATCCAGTCTACTTTACCAAATTGCCAACCAGACTAACATTAATTATAATCTTTTAGTAGTCATCTTACGACAACCGGTGATATATAAAAATAGAATTTAAATAAAAAGAAATAAATCAGTTTATATTTAGACATTTATTTTAACATTAATCATGGTACCGTTAATATTTCCCCATATTAAACTTGATTCAAAACTAAAATGGTGCCTTATTTGGGATTGTCAAAATGTGAGTTTGTAATCTTACGGAACACATCAGATATAGAACCAAGATTGGGAGACTGCATGCAGCACTGCATTCATAAAATAACACACAAAGAACGTTGAAACATATGGAAGAGGAAATTAACCACAACCAACCGATTCAATTTTCACCCAAAGAAGTTACAGTCCTATCGCAATCCTGTCCGTCATGAAATTACCACACACTGGTATACTAAATTCATACTAATTGTCTGTGAAATCTTATCGAAAAGAATAACTGAGGGCTACTTTGATGATTACACAACATGCTTCACGTGGTCAACTTGGTTTTTCACAAAGAGTGTAACTCTACAATAATTTTTATACTTAAAATAAATCACATTGAAACGCAGTTTGCAAAAGAAAAACCTCGAACTGGTTACTATCGTCTTACTATTAACCTGATGGGTCAAACAATTGTATAAGCATGTGGTACTGGTCTCACAAAGTACACCCCACGTGGGTTGAACATAAAGAGAAGTTGCTATATTGAAAAATATTGTCAAGAGGAGACTTTATAATCTCACGCACATTCGTATTTAAGATTGATGACCTTAGTTAGAGTTACGGATCATCAACACGTGGTTCCACTTAGCTCACAAAGTAGTGACTAAACAACTACTGGAAGATATTCTGAACTTCGCATTCGAACTACACTGCGTTGCAATTTAAGATAACATAAGATATTTTAAATCTAGACCTGAAATAAAGGTGATTAAATTTTCAGTTAGGCTGCGCTTAAGGAACCCATTGTCCTACGGACTTAGCAGACACGCGCTTAGCCGGAGATCTTACCACTTCAGACGCTCGCCGCGGACAGACTGGAGCCGGCCCCTACCGAGGGTACTACAAAACGAAAGTGACCAGAGGGGCAGCTTCCTATACCATTATGACAAGGTACGGACAGGACCATACTAAGAATAGAAACCTCTTTGCTTTTAGAAAGTGTAGCTACCTGTTTCGACGTTGGTCCTACTGTTCTCTAGCAGACCGGCTTGTCTGCTACCATCGAACATGCAACTAGAAATACATTTGCTCAATCATCCTTTCACACAGAAGGGGTATGACAGTATCTTATCATACATAGTATATAAAAGAAAGCGGATGTAGGTTCCGTATGAGACTGTGTGACATGAATTACATATAAACTGTGTTTTAAAGTGTAGTAGTGTGACAGATCATTCTTGATTATGTGTAAAATTAACGCGTTGCACTGCTCAGTCTCCTCCCAGATAGAGTTAGAAACACCACAGTAAATTTAGAACTGGAATGTATGCCATAAATGACAACAGTTTTAGGAAATTAACGTGAAAGGAATCCAACAGAGACCTTTCAAGTGATACTACTCCACGATAACGCCCGCCCGCTTTCTGCTAGATTGACAAAAAACAAAATACAGGAGTTGGATTGGGAAGTCATCCAGCATCCACCTTTTTCATCTGATCTTGCGATAAGATTTTCACCTTTTTCAGCTTTCTATCGAACAATCTTCAAGAACCTTCCTTTACGAATGAAAATGTGATTGAAGACGTCGCCGGAGAGTGATGATTACCACACTCATCGAAACGTCGCGACTTCTCAAAGCTGCCAGAGCTTTCCATCAATGCATTATATCATGGTGGGACCAGTGACGTCAAGTTGGCAGACGACTGTGTAAGAACGGCGCTGTCAGCCACATTGGAGCCAACGGCCTATCCTTCACGAGACCGTGTAGCAGACACGCGCATAAATACTCGTGGAGCTAAGACCCCTGGACCCTGTTGGCGGTCCGAAAAAAATTCATTAAATGGTATAGAGACGAGACTACATGTTCACCGAGAATGCTGTTCTTTCTCCAGAAATATTTCGGAGTGTGTGGCATATCCTGGGAGTATTTATTTATTTCTGAAACTATGTAGTATAATCTAAGGTGGATTATACGACGAATTAGACATTAAGAGACGACAGAAAATGAAACTGAAGTTATATCTGGCGTTTCGCAAAGATGTATTACAGGTTCTCTACAGTTCCTAGTCTATATGAAAGATTTAGGAGACAATCTGAGCAGCCCTCTTAGATTGCTTACAGATAATCAAAAATAGTTGCAAAATGAATTAGACAAAATATATGCCTGTTGCGACATTCTCAATAAAGAAACGTGTGAGGTCATCCACGTGCGTAGTGAAAGGAATCCGTTAAATTTCGGTTACACTATAAATCAGACAAATCTAAAGGCTACCAATTCGACTAAATACCTAGGAATTACAATTATGAACAAAATTGAAACGACCACATAGGTAATGTTGTAGGGAAGAAAAACAAAGTCTGCGTTCTATTGACTGAGCATTTAGAAGATGCAAACGGCTTGCTAAAGAGACTACCTATACTATGCCTGTACGTCCTTTGCTGCAGTATTGCTCTGCCATATACGAACCTCATCAGGTGGGACTGACGGAAGTCATCGATAAAGTTCAAAGAAGGGCAGATCGCTTTCTATTATCGCGAAACAGGGGAGAGAGTGTCACACATATGGTAACCGAGTTGTGGTGTCAATCATGAAAACGACGGCGTTTTTCGCTGCCGTGAAACATTTCCACGATATTTAAATCTGCAATGCTCTCCTCCGAATGCGAAAATGTTTCGTTGACGCCCACCTACGTTGGGAGAAATGATCACTGTAATAAAATAAGGTACATTGGAGTTCGCACAAAAAGTTGGCAGACGGCAGTGTTCGTTTTTTTTTTTTTTCGATCGCTGTTGGAGAGTGAACGGTAGAGAAATAGTGTGAAACTGGTCCGATGAACCCCTTGCCAGGTACTCAGTGTGAAACGCAGAGTAAACATATAGATGAAGATGCAGATGATTACCCAGACTGGCAACTCCACACACTCGTTAGAACATACAAAAACTGCTCCACGGTGGACACGAACAGCACGAAGTAATAAATGAGCAGCAGTAAGAACCAGCTGTAATCGGTACTAGTATTGATAGTGGTCCGATGTAGTCGATCGTACCCCTCACGCATCGCTGGTTCCTTGCAACATTCGGAGCTGAAAGCTCCTTTTTTAGTAGGAGGAATTGTCTTACTGTTTCGTCAACGAAGCCTGAATGCTACTCGTCGACATACCTTGGTGCTATGCAAAGGCAGTCGTTGTTCAGGTTTCGCGCGGAATGTTCCTATGCAGTCGAATCGCGCGAAAAATATATAATTTCCAGATTTAATACAATATGAGTTTGGCAGTTATCTATCGCTTGGTAGGGCAACATTAAGAGATTAATCGGCTTAGCATCGACCAATACATGAATATTGCTTGAGAGGGAATCCTTACAAGGTAGGGGAAATAGAGAAGATTCAAAGAAGAACAGCGCGTTTCGTTACAGGTTAGTAAGCACGAAAGCGTCATGGAGTACAGCACTTCAGCTTACCCCAGTAACAGACGCTGAAAGACAGGCGTTCTACGGCACGACGTCACTGACTGTTCAAATTTCGAGAGCATTCGTTTCTAGACACTCAACCTATATATTACTTCTTCCTACAGACATCTCGAGAAAAGATCACCCAAGAGCTAACCAACAATCGTTTTTCCCAGGGAACATTCGCAAAACAGGAAAGGGGGACGGGGGCAGTGGCACAAAGTACAGTGCAGATGGCTTGCGGAATATAGATGTAGATGTAACTTGCAGATGGTGCACGTAATTACACATGACATCAGTTAATTGAACATGACTTCCGTGAAGGAATCGGTGTCGTCATTCTTAGTCAGCAGCGTCCATTGACGAGCTATACTATTCCAGAATGAAACTTTCACTCTGCAGCGGAGTGTGCGCTGATGTGAAACTTCCTGGCAGATTAAAACCGTGTGCCGGATCGAGACTCGAGCTCGGGACCTTTGCCTTTCGCAGGCAAGTGCTCTACCAACTGAGCTACCCCCGCACGACTCACGCCCCGTCTTCACAGCTTTTAATTCTTCCAGTACTTCGTCTCGTAACTTCCAAACTTCGCAGAAGCTCTCCTGCACTGCCGGCCGCGGTGCCCTAGCGGTTCTAGGCGCTACAGTCTGGAACTGTGCGACCGCTACGGTCGCAGGTTCGAATACTGCTTCGGGCATGGATGTGTGTGATGTCCTTAGGTTAGTTAGGTTTAAGTAGTTCTAAGTTCTAGGGGACTGATGACCTAAGATGTTGAGTCCCATAGTGCTCAGAGCCATTTGAACCATTTTTTTTTCTCCTGCGTGTCTTGCAGAACTAGCATTCCTGGGAGAAAGGATATTGCGGAGACATGGCTTAGACACAGCCTAGGAGATGTTTCCATTCTTGGTACAGCACTTGTCCTTCGAAAGGCAAAGGTCCCGAGTTCGAGTCTCGATTCAGCCAACAGTTTTAATCTGCTAAAAGGTTTCAGCTCTACTATTATTTGATCAATTAATAACGCTCCTGTGAGCTGTTTTAGCGTTACAGCTTAATCTGGAAAAGGAATACAGCAGTGACAAATGTCAGTGTGAATCTGGAACAAAATGTAGCTGCTAACGCGAGCATCGTTCGGTCTGGCCAATTTTCGGAAGAGTGTTACTTTCGAACTCAGTACTCACTCAACGGGCATTAAGGGACCTTGTAGACTGTAGAGTGTGTGCCGACCTTACAAACCCTCTCCAACTGATTCTGTGCTATCCGGCCTCCCTCGAATTTCTTGTGAACACTAGTTTTCTCGTAGTCCATCCAATCATGTTTGTGATCTTCCCTGGGGAAGATCTCCCTCTGGCCTTCCTACCAGTACTATTTTTGACGTAACCTCATCTGTAATCCTCGTAACATGTCCAACCAGATCCGGTCCCTTAATCTTTGTTTTTTGAACAATACTGAACTGGTTCATTAACGAAAATATTTCTTAATTTTTTAGTCTCCTCCACCAAGCTTCTTCCTTGATTGACCTAAAAATCTTTCACATGATCTTCCTCTCAAATAATATAAGCCTTTCCCTGTTGCTCTTGCTGGTACTCACCCTTTCTTTGCTATCTAACTGCACTGGGGCAATTATTGTATTAGATGCCTTCATTTTAATTTTTGTTGAGATTACTTTTGATTTCATGACTAGTTTTAGGCTATTGGTATGATTGCAAGCATTAACAATTTGTTAGTTTGTTTCTATCTGGATTATTGTTCTTCCGGTTGGATTATGATCGCAAGTATTTAAAGTTCCCAGCTTTATTCAACTTTATCTCTTCCATCCGTAAATCCCCACGTATGTTGTGGTTGCTTCGTCTACTTAGTTCCGTGAGGATCAATTCACACGGAAACGGCGTGACACAGATGCCTGGTGGCGACGAGTCAATGACGTGATGCGGACAGGATTCGAACAATTCAAGCTGAAGCGGTCTTGTCAGAGAGACGCGGAACAGTCGTGCTACGAATTGGTCAGAAAATGTCGTCTGCATCAAACGAAGATAGAAAAGTATTGGAGCTTTTGCAATTCGTATACGTTGAGCAGCGAAGAATATTTTGTGTGCATCAGTTATGGATGAAAAACGGAGAAAAAATAGGTATGACACATTCGCTGTAATGAGTGAACTAAACACGGATCCCGATATTTTACATCGCTTTTACAGAATGTCTCAAAAATGCTTCTACACTGAAGATCCAATGAAACTGGTACATCTGGATAATGTCGTGTAGGGTCCCCGCGAGCACGCAGAAGTGTCGAAACACGACTAATGTCTGAAGTAGTGCTGGAGGAACTGACACCATAAATCCTGCAGGGCGGTCCATAAATCCGCAAGACCACGACGGGGTGATCCCTTCTGGGAAGCACGTTCGAAGGCGTCCCAGATATCCTCAATAATGTTCATGTATGGGGAGTTTGGAGGCCAACGGAACTGTTTGAACTCAGAAGAATGTTCTTGGAGCCACTCTGTAACAATTATGGGCGTGTGGGGTGTCGCATTGTCCTGCTGGAATTTCCCAAGTCCGTCGGAATGGAGTAGATGCAGGTTTTCAGACACGATGCTTACGTACGTGTCACCTGTCAAGAGTCGTAACTAGACGTATCAGGGGTTCCATGTCACTCCACCTCCACACGCCCCGCACCATTACAGAACCTCCGCCATTGGAAAGCCCCCTGCTGACATGCAGTTTTCATCGATTCATGTGGTTTTCTCCACACCCGTACACTTCCACCCTGCTCGATAAAATTTGAAACGAGACTCTTCCGACCATGCAACATGTTTCCGGTCGTCACCAACTCAATGCCGGTGTTGACGAATCCAGGAGAGGCTTAAAGACTTGCGTCGTGCAGTCATCAAGGGTACATGAGTGGACCTTAGGTTCCGGTTCCGATGATGTTTCGTTGAATGATTCACATCGTGACCCTTCTTGATAGTCCAGCATTTAAATCTGCAGTAATTTGCGGAAGGGTTGCACTTCTGTCACGTTGAACATTTCTCTTCAGGCGTCGTTGATGCCGTTCTTGCAGGATCTTTCTCCGGCCGCCGCGATGTCGGAGAGTTGATGTTTTAACGGATTCCTGATACTCACGGTACACATGTGCGATTGTCGCACGGAAAAATCACCATTTCAACGCTACCTCCGAGATGCTGTGTCCCATCGCCCGTGCACCGACTGTAACACCACGATCAAACTCATTTAAATCTTGAGAACCTTCCATTGTAGCAGCAGTAACAGATCTAACAACTGCTCCACACATCTGTTTTCTTATGCAGGCGTTGCTGACCGCAGCGCCGTGTTCTGCCTATTTATATATCAATGCATTTGAATACGCATGCCTATAGCAGTTTGATTGCCTCTTCAGTGTGCATTACGCTAGATAATGTGAGGTACAGAGAAAAGCAGCGTAACTGGAATATTTTGACCATAATTCCTATTGCTCATATAATTTTCATTTGAGCATAAGCCTAAATATTGCTTATTTTGCGAGAGATGTTCAAAATATTAGGACTCGTTTCCGAAATCTGATCATACGTAAAATACTGCGCTGATGCAGAGTAGTAATACCTCGTTACAGGACATAGTTGCCTAGCATACGGTAGAAATTTTGCCCTTGGAGGAACAGAAAACTGGATGGCAGTCATTGCCAATGCCAAGGAAAACGGATTACTTCTGAATAAGATGGATCTAGAGGATTTCAGGGAACTTAGCGCACTAGTCCTGGGGTTGCACTGATGGTCATGCAAAATAACTGAGTGTGTCTGGCCACACATCTCATCTGACAACCCTACTGCACTAAAGGAAAGGAAAATTCGTAACATCGAGCAGCCGTGGACTTGTCAGAGCATTGCAAAAGAGCCGAGAGGTACTGGGAAAAGATTTCCTTATGTTGTGTGATAAAATTCTGCTAGAAAAAGTGCCAAGAAGACAGCCTTACTTGACACGTGTCAGTATACCCCAGCTGAAAATGGAATTTCTATGAGCAAGTACAAAGCGAATAGTGGATTTTCGCGTTTTCTTGGCAAAACTCATTCACTGATGACAGTAAATGTAATGCTGACAGTTCATGTTTAGCGTAATTGCAAGATGAATAGTGTTAAATTTTTCCTTGTCTTCCGCTGCTGCTTGTGCAAAATTGTACTGCAGTAGAAGTTAGGCGTTTTGGCTGTGTTGTTGTAATTTCATTGAATAAGGTTTCTGTTTCTGCAATAAGAAATAGAAAAGCCAGTGTTTCAGCAGTAAAACACTATAACTACATCGTTCCAATATTGTTCGCCCAGGAAAATAAGAAATATAGTGGTATTTTTTCGAAGATAACTTAAGCAATTGTGTAATAACTGTTACAGATATGTACAAAATGATGTTTTACATCAAATATACTGTCTGCACCAAATAAGTCCAAATATGTAAGGATAAAATACGTAAGCATAAAACAATCAAAAAGACAGAATCGTTTTGTTGTATCAGTAGCAAAGTTCCAGTTCTCATTCATTGATCGCTGAGACATATTCCTTTTTTCGACAACATATGAATGAAAACGGTTAATGAGCATTTCACGAATGAAACTGTTAGTACACACAAGGAAAATTTACGTTTACAGGATACAGCTGGTTCTGCTGCTGAATCTGCGACTATCTATCTGTAGTTTTAAACCGAAAATAGCTGTTAATGCGATATTAATTTAATATTTGATTGTAACTGACTTCGTAAACGGCATACGGAAGAGAAACTCGAGCCACAAATAGCGCAGACATGACGTCGATTGACACGTGCCATAGTTCGTCGCAGCCAAACGTCAAAATAGATCAATTACTTATATGGACTTTAAAAAGATACCGCTCTGCCTCCACCTTTAAAAGCAATTTCGATTTGTTAGCTATACTTCGTGTGCAGCAGTCTATGTTCTAAAACCCACCTAACGTAAACTGGCCAGCAGCTACATTCAACACTGCAAACTTTTCAAAATACATTGGGAGGTTTACATATTCAGGAAGTATACAATACCTATGGGCAACAACGAAAATAAAACCAGTTCATTGTCAAGCTGTGCTGTCAGACTATAAGATTCTGGAAAAATCAATTTATTTTACCGAATAGTTTCCTTAAAATTGAATTATTTTGTGTATATAGGCAGAAGCTGCGAATGAAAAATTTGTACCAAGACCGGGAATCGAATGCGGGTCTCTTGCTTACTAGGCAGGTGCATTAGCCTCTAACCTATCTCGCCACAGAGGTTCGCGCAACTGCACCAATTACCCTGCCACGTCTCCCTTCTTGATCCAAATTCTTACTGCCGCCGCAGTCTACTTTACATTCCGTCTTGCGCAGGAATAGAATTGCAGACGCTCTCCACGTTCTGAAACAGCATCTCAGCATCGAATGTAAATGGGGGACCCAGCCTGAAACCTAGATGATAAAACTTATACAAATGAAATGAGACTTCATTGGTTTCATACAGATATGATTTTATGTATGTGGGCTGAAGCGGGTGTCGAACCCAGATCTTCTGCTTACTAGGCAGGTGTGTTAGCCAGTAAGCCGCTTTGGCACAGCAGTTCACACAACAGCTTAGATTACCCTGGCATACCTTCCTGGGGCAGCAGTGAGAATTTGGGTCGAGCAGGGAGGCATACCAAAATAATCCATGCAGCACTGTAAACCACTGTGGCCAGGTGGTTTGGTGGCTAATACACCTGCCCAGTAAGCAAGAGACCTAGGTCCGATTCCTGGCCTTGGTACGAGGGTGGTTTGAAATGTCCACGGAACGGAATGGAAAGAAAGTACTTACATCACCGAAACTTTTTTATTTTTCAATGCAGGCTCCTTGTAGATTAATGCACATGCCCCAAAGACGTGCCAGTGCCTTGATCCCATCTCGAAAATGAGTTTCTCCAGGCCTGCAAAATAGTTGTTAACTCCGACTATCAATTCTTCTTTGGAGTGAATCTTCACCCACGAAGAAAAATTTTCAGTTTTGGGAAGAGATGGAAGTCTAACGGAGCCATACCAGGTGAATAAGGCGGGTGTGGCAACAATTCATACCTTAGTTTGTGTAATTTTGCCACGGCGATGGCACATGTGTGCGGGCGTGCATTGTCTTATCTTTTGTTGCAATTTGTCCAGGAGGTTAGCATGGTATTCTCCAGTAATTGTTTACCCAGTGTGGAGATAATCTACAAATAGAATGCCCTTTGCATCCCAGAACACTGATGCCATGACCTTTTCTGTTGAAGTAATTGTCTTTGCTTTCTTTGGTGACGGAGATTCAGCATGTTTCCACTGCTTTGACTGTTGTTTTTATCTCTTGGATATAGTAGTGCACCCAAGTTTCATCTGTGGTCACAAACTACCGTAAAAAAAATTGTTCGTTTCTTCCACAACGGGCCTAACAGTGTTCCGATATGTCAACTCTCATGCGCTTTTGATCCAGCGTTAAGAGTCGCGGCACCCATCTTGCAGACAATTTTTTCATTTCTAATCCTTCACTTGTATACCCTATCAGATGACATCTGGCAAACGTGAGCAATTTCACGATCTTTCGCTGCTGCTATGGTCGCAGGTTCGAATCCTGCCTTGGGCATGGATGTGTGTGATGTCCTTAGGTTAGTTAGGTTTAAGTAGTTCTACGTCTAGGGGACTGATGACCTCAGATGTCAAGTCCCGTAGTGCTTAGAGCCATTTGAACCATTTCACGCACTTTCAATCGGCGGTTCTCCATGACCATTTTGTGCACTTTTGCAATGATTTCTGGAGTAGTGACACATCTTAGCCGACCATTGCGCTAATCATCATCTAAGCTCTTCCAACCAAATTTAAATTCATTTGTGCACTTGGGAACAGTTGAATATGAAGGACCCGAGTCCCCCAGTGTATTGTGGAAATCGTCATGAATGTCCTTTGCTTTCATACCTATATTTACAAACTACTTAATCACTGCTCTTCTTATTCTTCTTTTTTTGAATCTCGATTTTTTACATCTTCGCAAATCACTGCGCTGGAACAACCACAGAGCCACGTCTCCGCCACAGCTCTCTTCCAAGAGCACTGACGTGACACGCGTTTCCAGGCATCAGTCCAATGAATGTCACGTGAACAATTCGTTGCCCTAGCGCTGACCTCTCATGGTGATTCCGAGAACTTTTAAGCCACCCTCGGACAAAATTTCGCTCGCTTCTTCAGCCTACATACGTAAAATCATGACTTTAGGAGACCATTAAAGTCTACAACTGTGTGCCCTATCATTTCAAAATAGAATGAGAAAGTTTGCGAGCGGAAAAACGAGTGAATCCGAAAACACTAGTTTTTAATTTTTTACACGAAAAGTAAAAGTTTTACTGAGGAACTATCTATAGAGACAGGTGAACCATTGCTTAGTCTACATCTCCTTTCCCAAGGTGGCTTCCTTCAACTTCCCGGATGATGCCCCCTCCTATGAACTCTGATCCTCACCTCCACCTCCTTTCCTCTGTCGTTTCCACGGGTTCCCTCTTCGCCCCACCCTCCCTTCCATCCTGTTTTTTCCTCCTCTCTCTGCCTCCTTCCCCCCCCCCCCCTCCCAAGTCCTTTTGCATTCCCTTCCTCTTTCCCCCACTCCCTCTCGCGTCTGCCCACCCCCCCCCCCCCCACCCCCCACCTGTCCTCTTATGGGTCATCGTCCTTTTAGTGCAGTGTTCAAGTGAGTGTTCAGTGTCTGTACGTCTTTTCCAAAGTGTTGCGAACAGAAATCATGTTGTCGCTGTGTGTGATTTTTATCTCTTGCGAACAGAAACCAGACTGTCGCCGTGTTTTTTAATTGTCTGTCTATTATTTTAACTGTATGCTTCCTGTGTATTTTATTAGAATCGCCAACCCTTTGTTTTATGTTTTAAGTTCCACAATTTTCCGCCATTTTATCATTTAAGTCACCTATTTTATCGCCTGATTTTATTATTTGCTTCCTTCATTTTTTTTAATACTGATACTGATCTTCGGCCTGACATGGCTGCTTGTCCTGTTCCAGAGGCTGCCTCTCGGTCTGCAAGATCTGGGCGGTCGCAGAGGGTGGGCTTACTGGTAGTTGGGAGCTCCAACGTCAGGCGCGTATTGGGGCCCCTTAGGGATATGGCAGTAAGAGAGGGGAAGAAAACCAATGTGCACTCCGTGTGCATACCGGGGGGAGTCATTCCAGATGTGGAAAGTGTCCTTCCGGATGCCATGAAGGGTACAGGGTGCACCCATCTGCAGGTGGTCGCTCATGTCGGCACCAATGATGTGTGTCGCTATGGATCGGAGGAAATCCACTCTGGTTTCCGGCGCCTATCTGATTTGATGAAGACTGCCAGTCTCGCTAGCGGGATGAAAGCACTCACCATCTGCAGCATCGTCGACAGGACTGACTGCGGACCTTTGGTACAGAGCCGAGTGGAAGGTCTGAATCAGAGGCTGAGACGGTTCTGCGACCATGTGGACTGCAGATTCCTCTACTTGCGCCATAGGGTGGTGGGGTTTCGGGTTCCGCTGGATAGGTCAGGAGTCCACTGCACGCAACAAGCGGCTACACGGGTAGCAGGGGTTGTGTGGTGTGGGCTGGGCGGTTTTTTAGGTTAGATGGCCTCGGACAAGTACAGAAAGGGCAACAGCCTCAACGGGTGCGGGGCAAAGTCAGGACATGCGGGGACCAAGCAGAAATCGGTATTGTAATTGTAAACTGTCGAAGCTGCGTTGGTAAAGTACCGGAACTTCAAGCGCTGATAGAAAGCACCGAAGCTGAAATCGTTGTAGGTGCAGAAAGCTGGCTGAAGCCAGAGATAAATTCTGCGAAATTTTTACAAAGGTACAGAAGGTGTTTAGAAAGGATAGATTGCGTGCAACCGGTGGTGGAGTGTTCGTCGCTGTTACTAGTAGTTTATCGTGTAGTGAAGTAGAAGTGGATAGTTCTTGCGAATTATTATGGGTGGAGGTTACACTCAACAACCGAGCTAGGTTAATAATTGGTTCATTCTACCGACCTCCCGATTCAGCAGCATTAGTGGCAGAACAACTGAGAAAAAATATGGAATAAATTTCACATAAATTTTCTCAGCATGTTATAGTGTTAGGTGGAGATTTCAAGTTACCAGATATAGACTGGGACACTCAGATGTTTAGGACGGGTGATAGGGACAGAGCATCGAGTGACATTATGCTGAGTGCACTATCCGAAAATTACCTCGAGCAATTAAACAGAGAACCGACTCGTGGAGATAACATCTTGGACCTACTGATAACAAGCAGACCCGAACTTTTCGACTCTGTATGTGCAGAACAGGGAATCAGTGATCATAAGGCCGTTGCAGCATCCCTGAATATGAAAGTTAATAGGAATATAAAAAAAAGGGAGGAAGGTTTATCTGTTTAGCAAGAGTAATAGAAGGCAGATTTGAGACTACCTAACAGATCAAAAAGAAAATTTCTGTTCCGACACTGACAATGATGAGTGTTTATGGGAAAAGATCAAGGCAATCGTAAAATGCGTTTTAGACAGGTACGTGCCGAGTAAAGCTGTGAGACGGGAAAAACCCACCGTGGTACAACAACAAAGTTAGGAAATTACTGCGAAAGCAAAGAGAGCTTCACTCCAAGTTTAAACGCAGCCAAAACCTCTCAGACAAACAGAAGCTAAACGATGTCAAAGTTAGCGTAAGGAGGGCTATGCGTGAAGCGTTCAGTGAATTCGAAAGTAATATTATATGTAGCGACTTGACAGAAAATCCTAGGAAGTTCTGGTCTTACGTTAAATCAGTAAGTGGCTCGAAGCAGCATATCCAGACACTCCGGGATGATGATGGCAGTGAAACAGAGGATGACACGCGTAAAGCTGAAATACTAAACACCTTTTTCCAAAGCTGTTTCACAGAGGAAGACCGCACTGCAGTTCCTTCTCTAAATCCTCGCACAAACGAGAAAATGGCTGACATCGAAATAAGTGTCCAAAGAATAGAAAAGCAACTGGAATCACTCAACAGAGGAAAGTCCACTGGACCTGACGGGATACCAATTCGATTCTACACAGAGTACGCGAAAGAACTTGCCCCCTTCTAACAGCCGTGTACCGCAAGTCTCTAGAGGAACGGAAGGTTCCAAATGATTGGAAAAGAGCACAGGTAAACCCAGTCTTCAAGAAGGGTCATCGAGCAGATGTGCAAAACTATAGACCTATATCGCTGACGTCGATCTGTTGTAGAATTTTAGAACATGTTTTTTGCTCGAGTATCATGTCGTTTTTGGAAACCCAGAATCTACTCTGTGGTAATCAACATGGATTCCGGAAACAGCGATCGTGTGAGACCCAACACGGTTTATTTGTTCATGAGACCCAGAAAATATTAGATACAGGCTCCCAGGTAGATGTTATTTTTCTTGGCTTCCGGAAAGCGTTCGATACAGTTCCGCACTGTCGCCTGATAAACAAAGTAAGAGCCTACGGAATGTCAGACCAGCTGTGTGGCTGGATTGAAGAGTTTTTAGCAAACAGAACACAGCATGTTGTTATCAATGGAGAGACGTCTACAGACGTTAAAGTAACCTGTGGCGTTCCACAGGGGAGTGTTATGGGACCATTGCTTTTCACAATATATATATATATATATATATATATATATATATATATATATATATATATATATATATATATATATATATATATGACCTAGTAGATAGTGTTGGAAGTTCCATGCGGCTTTTCGCGGATGATGCTGTAGTGTACAGAGAAGTTGCAGAATTAGAAAATTGTAGCGAAATGCAGGAAGATCTGCAGCGGATAGGCACCTGGTGCAGGGAGTGGCAACTGACCCTTAACATGGAAAAAATGTAATGAAGTGCGAATACATAGAAAGAAGGATCCTTTATTGTATGATTATATAATAGCGGGACAAACACTGGTAGCAGTTACTTCTGTAAAATATCTAGGAGTATGCGTGCGGAACGATTTGAAGTGGAATGATCATATTAAATTAATTGTTGGTAAGGCGGGTACCAGGTTGAGATTCATTGGGAGAGTCCTTAGAAAATGTGGTCCGTCAACAAAGGAGGTGGCTTACAAAACACTCGTTCGACCTATACTTGAGTATTGCTCATCAGTGTGGGATCCATAGCAGATCGGGTTGACGGAGGAGATAGAGAAGATCCAAAGAAGAGCGGCGCGTTTCGTCACAGTGTTATTTGGTAACCGTGATAGCGCTGCGGAGATGTTTAACAAACTCAAGTGGCAGACTCTGCAAGAGAGGCGCTCTGCATCGCGGTGTAGCTTGTTAGCCAGGTTTCGAGAGGGTGTGTTTCTGGATGAGGTATCGAATATATTGCTTCCCCCTACTTATACCTCCCGAGGAGATCACGAATGTAAAATTAGAGAGATTAGAGCGCGCACGGAGGCTTTCAGACAGTCGTTCTCCCCGCGAACCATACGCGAATGGAACAGGAAAGGGAGGTAACGACAGTGGCACGTAAAGTGTCCTCCGCCACACACCGTTTGGTGGCTTGCGGAGTATAAATGTAGGTGTAGATGTAGATGTAAAACAAATTCTGTAGGCTGAAGAGCGGCGTACTAAGCTGCTGCCAGCAGGAAAAAACAGTCCGCACTGGATTACTTCAAATTAATGAAAACAACAGCTCGCCACTTGGACGTGTGTGCCACACGACGTTTCGGTGCGCCACTCGTGCCTACAGACTAACGTGGCTCGGACCACGAAGAGACGCATCTCCGCCGCTCCACCCCTACGTGACCTGCTTCGTCTGTTAACATGGAGCTGGCGTAAAACATCGTCACGTCCCCAGCAGAATTCCGCGCCATGCCATTTCTATATGAATTGGGACTCACTTTTGTCGTTCCTGGGGATATTCTCTAGTCCACCTTCCCTGCATTACTGCTCAGGTCCTCTGCTGTTTCTAACATTTCTTCTCTTGACTCTGACATTCTGTAATGCAATCTGTAAACGCTGGTTCCTGCAGATTTACCTTTAGATGGGTGCCTTTTTGAACTCTTTTCATCTTGCATGCAACTTTTTCAAGAACAATGTTAAATCATACGGGTAACATTGTGTGACCTTGTATTCGTATCTCCACTTCCTTTGACAGTCCTCCTTCATATTTCACTTGAGCTTTCTTCTATATTATGAACGCTTTTATCACGTTATCTAATTTCTCAGGTACTCCAAACTTCCTAAGGATATCATATAGTCTCACTCTACGGATACTATCGTATCCTTTCAAAAAATTACCAACACTATTCTGAATCCAGAACAACCACCTCTGACCGTAATAACGGCCTTCATACGCCTGGGCATTGAATCAAACACAGCTTGGATGGCGTGTACAGGTACAGCTGCCCATGCAGCTTCAACACGATACCACAGTTCATCAACAGTAGTGACTGGCGTATTGTGACGAGCCAGTTGCTCCCCCACCATTGACCCTACGTTTTCAATTGGTGAGAGATCTGGAGATTGTGCTGTCCAGGATAGCAGTCTAACATTTTCTGTATCCAGAAAGGCCCCTACAGAACCTGTAACATGCGGTCATGCATTATCCTGCTGCAATGTAGGGTTTCGCGGGGATCGAATGAAGGGTAGAGCCACGGGTCGTAACACATCTGAAATGTAACGTCCACTGTTCAAAGTGCCGTCAATGCGAACAAGAGGTGACTGAGACATGTGACCAATGACACCCCATACCATCCCGCCGGGTGATACGTCAGTATGGCGATGACGAATACACGCTTCCAATGTGCATTCACCGCGATGTCGACAAACCCGGATGCAGCCATCATGTTGCTGTAAACACAAGTTGGATTCATCCGAAAAAATGACGTTTTGCCATTCGTGCACCCAGGTTCGTCGTTGAGTACACCATCGCAGGCGCTCGTGTCTGTGATGCAGCGTCAAGCGTAATCGCATCCCAGCCATGGTCTCCGAGCTGACAGTCCATGCTGCTGCAAACGTCGTCGGACTGTTCGTGCAGATGGTTGCTGTCTTGCAAACGTCCCCATCTGTTGTCTCAGGGATAGAGACGTGGCTGCACGATCCGTTACAGCCATGCGGATAAGATGCTCGACTGCTAGTGATACGAGGCCGTTGGGATCCAACACGGCGTTCCGTATTACCCTTCTGAACTCACCGATTCCATATTCTGCTAACAGTGATTGGATCTCGATCAACGCGAGCAGCAATGTCGCTATACTATAAACCGCAATCGCGATAGGGTACAATCCGACCTTTACCAAAGTCGGAAACGTGATGGTACGCATTTCTTCTCCTTACATGAGGCATCACAACAACGTTTCACCAGGCAACGCCGGTCCACTGCTGTTTGTGTATAAGAAATCGGTTGGTATCAGCAAGTTTTAGGTGTCGCCACCGGCGCCAACCTTTTGTGAATGCTTTGAATATATATATATATATATATATATATATATATATATATATATATATATATATATATATGTGTGTGTGTGTGTGTGTGTGTTCGTTGTCATCATCATTTTATGCTAATCGACACGCAAGTCACCGGTATGGCGTCAAATAAAAGTACTTACACCAGGGAATTCAACATTCAGGATGGATCTCGCGCAAAAAATACCATATAGATCATTCAGGTTTTTTTACCTCTTAGGTCCTTTGTACTTCGGCCATCATATTGCGTTCTTCTGCCCAAATAGCATTCTATATCTACGCCTTTTAGTGTCTTATTTCTTAATCGAATTTCTGCACATACAAACCAACTCCACACATCTAGCGGTCACAGGCACTGTAGACCATGCGCTGCTTCCAGAGACTGCCTTCATTCCTTTCTGATTTGTGCTCCCTTCCTCAGTTGTCTCCAGTCTCAATGGCCGCCAGATTCTTCACCAGATCGTGCATCGAACGCTCCCTTGGTCATCCTGTGGGGCGTCTGGTGTTTGGTTTCCCCTCAAATTCTTTCATCGCCTTTCATCTTGCATGGGCTACATGCCCTGTCCAATGGATTCTATTGCTCTTCAGCTACTGTAGTTTGTTGGTTGTTGCTTCGAGAGGTATATTTCCTCATGCCTATTTCTCCTCCATTCTCATTTATCTAAAGTTGGTCTCTATAACTTCCCCATTAAATTGATAATTTTTCTTTCACGCTATGTCATGCCCCACGCTTCTGAACCGTAGAAGACTACTGGGCATGTCATTGTGTTATACAGGGTGGTTTTTTTTTCCCACCACGTACAAATTTTAGGGAGTGATCGATGAGAAGATACAGAACAAAAAAGGTCTAATGAACTTATGTTCGAAATGCATGTTTTCCACGCTAGAGACCATTTATTCAACCATAGAAAAACAGAACGAAAATGGTGAAATGAACCTATGTCCGGAACTGCTTGGTTTCCACGCTAGAGACCATTTATTCAATCATACATTGTTACAGAGATTGCGGTCTAATACGTGCCGTACCATTCAGCCACAGTTACAGTATGTGATGAAAATGGCTTCCATGTGCCTCAACGCATGCTTGTACGCACCGTAGCGTGTTCTGTCTCACACGTTCACATCGCCTAGGCAGCATCCAAACAGTGTCAAAGGCTGCATGAATACGCTGCTTCAGTGTTTCCACATCTGGAATGGACTCCGCATACACGATGGCCCCTTAACCAGAAATCCCACGGGTTGAGATATGGCACTTCTTCCCGCATGCTCCATCGGACGGAAAGCCGTTGGAGCGTACGGCGTGAAACATCTGAAAGCAAACGCCACGCAAAAATTGTCGAAAGGTTCCAGGCCAGAAAAGGGAGGGTTATTGTTTTGGGGATGTTTGCGTGGGATTCTATGGGTCATCTCGTCACTGTCCACAATGGATCAAGAGAAGTATGCATCTATCCGTGGTAACCATACCCATCCCTAAAAAGGTTTATTTTTCCTCGGCACCATCACGACAATGCAACGTGCCACACAGCTCGCAATGTAGGTGCGTGGTTCGAAGAGCACCAGGATGGGTTTACCGTGCTCCGTTGGCCACTAGACTCCCCGGATTTAAGGCCGATCGAGAATCTGTGGGACCATCTCAATCAGGCTGTTCGTGTTATGAATCCTTACCCGAGAAACCTGGCGCAGCTGATCATGTCAGTCGGGTCGGCTTGAGTCCATACCCCTCTCAGTAATGTGGCGGTCTTCCTGCCCGTCTCTCGGCGGTCCAAGCTGCAAAAGTTAGCTGTTTAGGCTTTTGATAGGTTGTCACACTACTTTGACAGTGTGTTACTGTGCTTTGGATTAAAGTTCACTCAGTCATTTTGTGCAATGAAACAGTGGACGTCTTCGCCACGGAAGATGCCTCAATAGATATATTTCTGACCTACCATTCACCGACTTTTTACAGCATGAAAAATTATAGATTAAGTTCCTGTGGGAATAGGAACATATTATGGATGTGCTAAAACCTACAAACCTTGCATTCCTTGGGTTCGTAACATGTGAGTACATTGCACGTGACAAATACTCGTGATCAGATTCAATCACGACAAGTTCCCGGCAAATTTGTAAACTCACAACTGAGAAATTCAGATACTAGAGACATTAATCATTTGATATTCGCTTGTGCTTGTCTCAAGTTCCAGCACCATTCGGAACAAACTATTCCTCTTCGAAGTGAGATAGCTTAGAGTACTATTCTCTTGAAGTGTAACTGGTTAATAAAGAATGAAAAGGCAGTTCCTAATTGTGATAGTTTTTAGGATCACAAATCTATAGGTAAGGTACAATCACCATTTTGAGTGGTTTGCTATAAAATGTTTGTATCTCAAAAAGTTTTTGGAGAAGAATTTAAGAATTACTTCTGTGTTTACACATTGAGGCACAAAGAGAAATAGAGTTTTGCACTTCAATGGAGAAGTATTGTAGTGTCTCAAACGTAGGGGTGCCCGTAACCAGGGGAAAGGGGGCCACAGCCTACCCCCTCACGCCCCCCCCCCCCCCTAATTCTTAAGGAAAGGAAAAGATACTGCGTAGCCAGATTTCTTTCTTTGAAGAGAATGATTTTAAAAATCGGTGTTATTTAGGTTTTCAACTGGCTCTCAACTAGAACTTTTTTGTAGCTACTTGCTGCGCCAAAATATTAAAAATACTCCATACCCCTAGATCTTGCCCCCCCCCCCCCCCCAAAAAAAAAGAAAAGTTATTCCATGGACGCTCTTGATCCAAAGTAAATCCAGTCGAAATAACAAACGGATGAGATTTACACGGTGCATAATGGCGCGGTATACCGAAAATCGTATTATACTACAGAAAAATCGCTAATTCATTGTATTCTATAGTGTCTACTGTCCATCTCTTCATCTCTGAGACTGAATATTGAGACGTGGTGTTTAGGGGAAGGTAAATTTGGGGTGGACGGGGCCTTACCACCTACCGCTGGTTGCTCAGTTTCTTTTTTTTAAAACACGTACACTTTATTTGGAACCAATTACATATAAGGTTGACGACAAGGAACAACTATACAATTTGACTGTTAAGACAATATCTAATTAAAAATTCCTTAGACAAATCGCATTCACGGCTGAAGGACTTATTGACCAGATATTCAGATTATTTGTCGGCTGAAGGCCACGAGCAATACTTCACAACAATTAACGGCTGAAGGCCTGAATTACAAATGCGGAAGACAATTACACGTTGAATACACCAAAACCATTTTTTAAATAAATTAAAAAATTGACTGTAACACAAGCTACACTGACGCCTGAAGGCCTTATTAAGAAGAACTCAGATATTCGTCGGCTGAAGGCCACAAGCAATAGGAATAATTTGTTGTTGTGGTGGTCTTCAGTCCTGAGACTGGTTTGATGCAGCTCTCCATGCTAATCTATCCTGTGAAAGCTCCTTCATCTCCCAGTACATACTGCAAGCTACATCCTTTTGAATCTGCTTAGTGTATTCATCTCTTGGTCTCCGACTACGATTTTTACCCTCCACGCTGCCTCCAATGCTAAATTTGTAATCCCTTGATGCCTCAGGACATGTCCTACCAACCGATCCCTTCTTCTAGTCAAGTTGTGCCACAAACTTCTCTTCTCCCAAATCCTATTCAATACCTCCTCATTAGTTACGTGATCTACCCACCTAATCTTCAACATTCTTCTGTAGCACCACATTTCGAAAGCTTCTATTCTCTTCTTGTCCAAACTATTTATTGTCCATGTTTCACTTCTATACATGGCAACACTCCATACAAATACTTTCAGAAACGACTTCCTGACACTTAAATCTATACTCGATGTTAACAAATTTCTCTTCTTCAGAAACGCTTTTCTTGCCATTGCCAGTCTACATTTTATATCCTCTCTACTTCGACCATCATCAGTTATTTTACTTCCTAAATAGCAAAACTCCTTTACTACTTTAAGTCTCTCATTTCCTAATCTAATTCCCTCAGCATCACCCGATTTAATTTGACTACATTCTATTATCCTCGTTTTGCTTTTGTTGATGTTCATCTAATATCCTCCTTTCAAGACACTGTCCATTCCGTTTAACTGCTCTTCCAAGTCCTTTGCCGTCTCTGACAGAATTACAATGTCATCGGTGAACCTCAAAGTTTTTACTTCTTCTCCATGAATTTTAATACCTACTCCAAATTTTTCTTTTGTTTCCTTTACTGCTTGCTCAATATATAGATTGAATAACATCGGGGAGAGGCTACAACCCTGTCTCACTCCTTTCCTAACCACTGCTTCCCTTTCATGCCCCTCGACTCTTATGACTGCCATCTGGTTTCTGTACAAATTGTAAATAGCCTTTCGCTCCCTGGATTTTACCCCTGCCACCTTCAGAATTTGAAAGAGAGTTTTCCAGTCAACATTGTCAAAAGATTTCTCTAAGTCTACAAATGCTAGAAACTAAGGTAAATCGTAAGGTCAGTATTGCCTGCGTGTTCCAACATTTCTACGGAATCCAAACTGATCATCCCCGAGGCCGGCTTCTACCAGTTTTTCCATTCGTCTGTAAAGAATTCGCGTTAGTATTTTGCAGCTGTGACTTATTAAACTGATAGTTCGATAATTTTCACATACGTCAACACTTGCTTTCTTTGGGATTGGAATTATTATATTGTTCTTGAAGTCTGAGGTTATTTCGCCTGTCTCGTACATCTTGCTCACCAGATGGTAGAGTTTTGTCAGGACTGGCTCTCCCAAAGAGGTCAGCAGTTCTAATGGAATGTTGTCTACTCCCGGCACCTTGTTTTGACTCAGGTCTTTCAGTGCTCTGTCAAATGGAAGGAATAATTTAAACAAAATATTATTTTTAACCAGTTGACACAATCAGACGAAATAAAGAAGGGACTGATCCACAGACAGTGCTCCAAGAATCGCCCTGAGAAAAAGTCCCTGCAGCTGCGCAAGCGGTGAGACAGGCAGCCAAGAGTTGTGTTCACTTAACAGGACGGCAACTCAAACTAGGGACAGCTTAAACGCCGATCATCACACTCGCAAACTAAGATGCGATAACCAATACCACGATAGAATAACAGTTAAGATCGTCAGATGACAAGCATTTAATTACATAAGTTTGCTCGACTTGGTCGGGCACTCTGGTGACCTCATACTTCCATAGGGCAGTGTAAGTATCGCCAACTCCTTCGGCGAGTACCGGCGCTGTCGGACCTCACTGCTGCTCCATCCCCACTGAACTCCGATTCACCACGACCCGTAATTACTACAGGTGGCTCCAAAGATAGTACCACAGTAATCGCTATCGATAAACGCCGCTGCTGCCACTCACGGACAGACAAAGCGAGCCAACATAGTGGCGCCAGTGAGCGCACTAAGAAAACGAGAGGTCATAATCCGAATACACGACGCCAATCTGTCAACGGCATAAACACGAGCCGGAGCACGGCTCAGATATTACCCTTCGTTCGCCCACAAATGAATAAGTAGTATTAAAGGATTATTTTAAAAGTTTTGCTACAGGTGCTTAGAGAAGTACTACCGATGTTCTGAAGCAGGTTAACGAACTGTACCACACGCAGTCTGGCAGAGAACCAAGATGCAAATAAGAACGAGTCTGTAAATCGCAGCGCCTGCCCTCTAAAGTGTTTTGGCGTCAATTATGCCCCTTCGTGAGTCCATCCCCCCCCTCCCCCCTTTGTCGCCGTTCTGATACCCTGCTCTCTTTATACACAGCAAAAGCCTGTGCCAGGTTTCCTGCAGTATTATACTACTCATAAATATTGATGCCGGAAGGAAAAAAATGGCATCTGCGCGTTCGTGGGCTATTTGTCTTGCACTTGTCACGTCTGGGATAGTAATTCGTGGTTAACAAGCTGTACCTCCTACTGGACAGTGAATTGACACTCGAAGGACACGTTAGACGAACCTTTGGACAGTGTTTGAGGAAATCGTTTGATAGCAATTTTCTAACACACCTCCACCACTGTTCGTTGTGGCTATGGTTTAACAATCGAGAAATTACTAAAAGAGCGACAGAATGAATCATTCATTCTGCAGTTTTGTTTGTTGTTAATGATAACAGTGAAAATTTTGGCTGTTTCTGTCTTATATTTACCATTGAGCTCCACAAGTGTGTGGACCAGGGAACATAGAGTATCCGTTTTCTACTCACACGTGCCAATTATTAAGAAAAATCCTCAGCACATATCGTGGTAAGCCCAAATATCTCTCATTTGATCCTGTGTCTATTATGTGATATGTTCTTCGGAAGCCTTAATTTGTTTCTTAACTCTTAGGAAATTGGAAATTTGTGGTAATATCTTATGGGACCAAACTTCTGAGGTCATCGGTCCCTAAGCTTACACACTACGTAATCTAACTTAAACTAACCTACGCTAAGGACAACAAACACACACCTATGCCCGAGGGAGGACTCGAACCTCCGACGGGGGGAACCGCGCTCTTGACTCTTATTATAATGTGGTAACCCAGACATTTTATTTTCAAGAAAATATCATGGCAAATTTCTTTCTTATTTCGATTTGAACGTGACTTAACCGTTAGTGCTGGTGTGAGCCAGAAAATTTTCAGCGGCAGGTTGCTGCCAATCGGTATGAACGCAAATAATTAGGTCGAGCACAACAGCCGTGAGGGTTGGAAGGGACGTTCAGGATCATAGAAAGACGGTTAGAGTTTGGGAACTCCCAGAGGTGGACGCTATGTGACCTTTCTCTACAGCAGGTGGTGCTATCCAAGAGCTACTAAATTACATCTATATGCAAAAAATATGAACTATGGTATAGAAACAAAAAAAAAAACGCAGCTGTTACTCCACATCAGTAGGCCGACTACAGCGAGACTAAGATCACATCTGTACTCCAAATGCTGTACAGACTAAAAGAAATTTTATTGGATTATGAATTGTTTTTAACATTTTTAGTTATACTGTATAATGAAACATAAGAGCAACACAAACAAAAAGTAAGATGATAACCAGAAACCTTGTACCAACTAAATGACGGTTGCAGCATCACTTTTAATTGAACAGTGGCACTGGAACGGACTTGATAACGCCCATTGCTAGTGAATCTTGACAATGACAATAACAGTCCAGATATCGTCAGAGAGCATTTGTGACGGGATACTGTACATGCAAAAATATCCCGCATAGATCAAAGCATACTTGAGCAGTGTTAGAATATATGACTTTTGATTTCAAATATGGTGATCATGCCACACACACAGATTTCACATGCCTTTTTACTTTAGTTTCAACGTATATCGAATGATAATGACTGTTCATACTGAGCTCTTTTGAGCTTCATTTACTTTCGTTTAACACGGTGCTGGACTTTCATATTTTCTGCGTGATTTCTCTTTCTCTCTCTCTCTCTCTCTCTCTCTCTTTCTCTCTCACTGTGTGTGTGTGTGTGTGTGTGTGTGTGTGTGTGTGTGTGCGTATTTGTGTGTGAAGCCATTGCGCACTGGATTTGGTACGGGCAGGTCAGTGAACGTAGCGAAAACAGCACCTTTTTTGCTGTCAGCCCACGCAGGAGCGTCGGGTGTCTCTTTCGACAGAAGCTATGATGCCGGAGCCGTCGAAGAGGGGTAGCGCATCATTGCGTATTTGACAACTGGGGCCCGGCCAATGGCTGAACTGAACATGGGAAGCGGTTCTAGCAGTAGGAGAGCGACACTTTATTATGTTTTTCAGACACCTTTGTGAAGCTAAAAATCTTATGGTTTCCGAAAGAAACACGCTTTGCCAAAAATAATGGCCTAGTCTCATGAGCACCATTCTAATTTCAGCTGTCCTCTGATGCAAGGCTAGTCACTGGGAATGGAAACGTTCCATTTGCAAACATTGTCAGTAAAGTCATGGAGACGGAGCTGAAACGGTATTTTTTAGATGCAGAAGGGCTTTGTGTAATGTGTATGGCGTTTTAAAGCAATCTGTCTCTTGAGGTGATTTTGTGTGTTTGAAGGAGCCCCACTAATGCGTGCCTGTGTATTCATTTCCTGCTATTGATGGGCATCTATGGTTTGTCGGGAAAAACACAAGGCGGTAATATTCTATAAAAATAATATAATGTCGGAGGCTTGACGAAAATGACAGTGGACAAGAGTCTGTAAGCAGACACGCTAGTGGGCGCATCCTTAGGGTTTGGTTGGAGGCATGGACCTGTGTACGTATGGGCAGATCAGCTACATACAATGGAAGCGGACAGCAGCGGGCATCTTCAGAGACGAGCGGAGTTCAGAGTTCAGAGTTGGTGAGACGACGGTGCGATCTTCCTGGAGGACCACTCGCACAATAGTGGCGTTCTGCGCGGCTAAGACGTCTGCGGTGGCCGAGCAGTTCTTGGCGCTTCAGTCCGGAACCGCGCGACTGCTACGGTCGCCGGTTCGAATCCTGCCTCGGGGATGCATTTGTGTGATGTTCTTAGGTTACTTAGGTTTAAGTAGTTCTAAGTTCCATGGGACTGATGACCTCAGATGTTAAGTCCCATAGTACTCAGAACCATTTGAACCATTTCAACCATCTGCGCTGCTGGAGTGTTTGTGAATAAGTACAGTAAGCATAATTAGACCCACCAGTGTGATACGGCATTTCCTTCTTCCGCACTTGTGGAAATCAGTACGATTAACTGTGTCTGATAGCAGTGATTTGCTGCAGTGAAAATATGGATTTTTCAGTTACTATTTGGTCAGCAGTCACTGTTTTTCATCTGGGACTAACAAGAGTCGAGAGTAAATTTCAGACCTCGACAATGGTCAGAGGGACACTTTCTTGTTGGTTCAAGTAACGCTGCGAATCAGCATATCCGTTACTGTTTGCGTAAAGTATTTATGAAGCATTTCCACATTCCATTCATGTTCTCTCTTAATAATTACGCTTTTATTGCATAAATTACTGTGTTAATCGTGATATTATTTCTGTTAAACACCTGGCGTTCATATTAAATAATTTATCGAAACAAATCTCCATTTTATGATCTATAGTAAAGCCCTTTAACAATATGCGTTATCCATTAAAGTTGAGCACACAAATTTGTAACTTACATCTTAAAAGTTTTTCCGGCTCTTAATTAAATTTCACATACGTGAACCACACAAAGACAGTATCAAAAAACGTTAATGAGATTTGTGAAATTGACATTTCGCTTTTGTTTGGGTACTGCTACATTCAGTCAAGATAATTGCTTTCAAATGTTCATGGGTCAATCTCGTTTGACTTGCTGGGATACCATACCGCTTTTCTGAAGACGTTTTCTCAGAGACTTAAGTTTTTCCAAACACTGATCTTCAGTTTGGGAAACTCGACATCATGTGAGCAGTGGTAAAATTCAACAAGTTTTCATCCTATGTGCTTCGCTTTCAACAAGTAGTTTGTTTGCAAATCAGTGATTTCCAACTATAGTTCAACTGGTACATCATCAGATTACAATCAAACTAATTCTGGAACAGACGAGTGTCGTTGTCATTTTATTAAGACCTAAAAATCCCTGCAGAATGCCTGTTTAAGTCACGAATAATTGTTTTCAGTAAACTGAGATTGATATCTTTGGGGATTTTATCATAAAACTCTTTTAAATAGTGAAAATGAGGAAAGTTTTCGCCTTCCTGTTGTGCTTCAAACAATGACAGCTTTCTCTGATGTTCAAATGGCTCTGAGCACTATTGGACTTAACATCTGAGGTCATCAGTCCCCTAGACTTAGAACTACTTAAACCTAACTAACCTAAGGGCATCACACACATTCATGCCCGAGGTAGGATTCGAACCTGCGACCGTAGCAGCAGCGCGGTTCCGGACTGAAGCGCCTAGAACCACTCGGCCAAAGGGGTCGGCTGCTTTCTCTGAAATCCTTTGATGCTTCTGTTTAGATTGGAGACGACGTTATCCTCTGCCTGAAGTCGAAAATTCATTCATGTCGGACTTGATGTCGACCGACCAAAAATGACAACTTTGACTGGTAGGTAGTGTCTGACAGCTGTGAATCAGCTCCAAATCTTTCAGTGAGAAAAACAACTATTTCGTTTAGGAGCCTGTAAAAAGGAAAGAGGACATTACCACAGCTGAGCCACGTCACTGCGTGTGATTAGGCATGTCACAGAATTAAAAAATAAAATAAAATAAAATAAAATTGAAGAAAAGCAAGAAACTGACGGTGACTGCGTATATGTTACCAAATGAAGTTCACAGCAGAAGAGACTGACTTGAGTACACAAGAAATATTTGTTTCCCATAGAGTGCTTGCTGATGTACGACTGAGTGTATGAAAAGAGCGGCCGGAGTTCTGCAAATTTGCCAAATGAGTCCTGATCACTATTGTTGTTGTCTTCAGTCCTGAGACTGGTTTGATGCAGCTCTCCATGCTACTCTATCCTGTGCAAGCTCCATCTCCCAGTATCTACTGCAACCTACGTCCTTCTGAAACTGCTTAATGTATTCATCTCTTCGTCCCCTACCGAGCGGTGGTGGCGCATCGGTTAGAACACTGGGCTCACGTTCGGGAGGACGACAGTTCAATCCCGAGTCCGACCATCCTGATTTATGTTTCCGTGATTTCCCTAAATCGCTCCAGGCATATGCTGGGATGGTTCCTTTGAAAGGACACGGCCAACTTCCTCCCCTAATCTGGTGAGACCGATGACCTCGCTGTTTGGTCTCTTCCCCCAAACACTCCAATCCAATCCACCATACGACGTGTTGCCTCTGATGTCGACCTTAGGAAGCATCGACGACATGGTGAATCACCCACCATATTCTGTACGCCAGTTAGCCATACAGCGTCTAGTTTACTCTGCTCATCGTCCAACGTGACGGCAAGAACATCAGCTGCACCATATACGTAGGTACTGCGTTGCAAGTCAGTGAGACAGTCAACTTAGATCGATACACGCAGCTCACGATGATCAGTTAACCACCTGCACTTAGCAAGAAAGAAACCCCCGTCGACATAGAGGTCACGTCGGAATGCTGAAGTATCGGGAAGGATATTAATTGTGTCCTTTCAAATGAACCATCTCGGCATTCGCCTATTGTGATTAAGGGAAATCACGGGGAACCTAAATCTGTGTGACCGGACGCGAATTTGGACTGTCATCCTCCCGAATCCGTGTCCAGTGTGTCCGCCTGCTGAACTGTAGCAATAAATTAGATGTGTCTACTTTGCCCTCTCTTAAAATTTAGTGTCAGTTGTTTCTTATTCCTTCATGAAGGGGGCAACGTTTCAGGATTCCATAGTTCTAGTGCGAGGTGTGTTCAAGTGTAACACTTCAGATTTTTTTCTCTGTACAAGAAACAGATAGAAACACGCAATTTATTTTAAAATACGCGTGGACTCGTTGTCAATCCGCAAGAGAGATGGAAACACTGTACGGTGTAAATATGTGCTGCAGAAGCGTCGAGACTGAGAACTGTTTTTGATACTTAAAATGACGAGGAGACTGACACTTTGTTTCAGGATTGGAAAACGGCATACAGGTGTGATCCATTGTCACAGTCGATGAAAATAAAGCCTCATTCTGGCTGTAGTTACGCGCAAACGTTGTCTGGCAACATATCACGTGCTCAGCGCTGTGATCGTCCGTCAACGTTCGTGGCACTCACCTGGAGAGCACTTTTCGTATTTTCGGGTGTACATGAGGGGTTGTGGACACACATCTCTGGAAAAGCCACTTCTGAGACCGTATGTTCCACAATCATTCAGCGAGCCTCCGAAACAGCGTTCTACATTCGCTCGATCATGTCATCAGACCGGCTGGTGTTAGGCCGAAATTGTCTTGGGTTATTGACACATGACACTCTGCTGTCTTTGAACTGTCGCACCCACGAACCCACGTCAGACACATCCGTGACCATGACACCATCATCACATGGGTCTTTCAACTGGCGATGAGTTTCACTCGGTGTCACACTACGCAAATGGAGAAAACGAATGTTTACACGCTGTTCTCGTAATTAAAACGTCTACATTTTAAATATCAAACACAGTGTTCGCTCTCATTGCTGCCGCTAAGAATTCTGTGTGCCATACAGTGCTGTCACCTATAAGACGAACGGAAAACGAGTGTACGCGTATTTTATAACAAATCACATGTTTCTATCTGTTTCCATTTCTGTGGAAAAAAATTGGAGCTTTTGTAACTCGAATGCAGCACGTACACTCACTGAGCACAAAGGTGAGGAGCAAGTGAAATCAAACTTCATACGTCAACATGTTATTTTATTTTATTCCATTGTTTACTAAGTTAAATGAACAGCTAAACTGGGAGTACCTTGAAGTACATTTCCCACAAATTGCACTTACTTCTAGTATTTGCTAATATGTCGTTAATAACTTGTCCCAATTTGACGTGAACTTTAAATCATTACAATTGCGAAGCAAATGACACAAAGTCCGTCCAGAGAGGTCAAATGATGGCACAGTACATAAAAGACGAAGTGTGTTGAAAATGTGAATATGCATGCAGCTAAGAATCGCTCAACGCACTAAAGTGAGCCAGATTTGAGTGCGGCTGCCAGGGAAATGCAACAGAGCTGTGCGTAAGCATCAAGTTATGCTACAAACTGAGGAAAGTGGTGAAGGATTCTCCTCCGATTCGGTGCAGAGGTGCGGAACAGGAACTAGGAGCAGAATTTGTGTTTACGGGTGTTTCATGTGGTTTTGTCACTGAAAAGATAAACTTGCTGATTCGAAAAATTCGAGTGAGTTGTGTGGTGATACAGTATCAGAAAGAACTATGCTGCCTGCACAGTGTGTGAAGATGTATAATTAACCTAATGAATTTATTATAATATTTTTGTTTAAAATGAACAGTAAAGTGTTTTCAATGATTTTACTCGTTAGACGTTCAGGATGGTGGGGTGTGGGGCTGGTGGCCGTGGGGGCAGGGGAGGGGGGGGGGGGGGGGAGACACAACACTGCTAGCCCCGAGGCAGTCACTCACTCTCTGAGACTCTGATGGAGGTTTTGCCGAAACACTTCTTGCACAAACAGTTCCGCGCACGTTTTAAACGAATTTTGCTTCGCATAGCGCTCACAACGGACACGCGCTGTTTAATTCTGAACACCATTTTTCTGCATTCAACTGGTCACTAAATACGACTGCTCCTCGAACTCACTAAAACAACATGATACAGCGAAGTACTCGGGACAGAGCACACGGGAGATGCGCGTCCGTAGACAAGCGACAGCAACCTACTGCTACATCGAAATGACGCTTTCCGCCATTTTCTGTGATTGGTAGTTTTCCTGTACATTACGAAGGGCCAGTTCCACGTCACTACTGAAAATACTTATCGCTACAGTTTTATTTTGCCCAGCCAGTACCTCGTGTAGCTCTGGCGAGCACTGACGCCTGTTCTTCACGCGGTAGGAGTTTATCACGTCGTCGGATATAAACTGACCTTTCACACTAATGTGATCATCTGTGACATACATACCCTCAACTGCTATTGCTACCACCTGTATCTGTGAGTGGTTATTCCACATCCACATCGAACATAGGGTGTGGTCACATTAATGTGACTGGACCGTGGAATACAAAGGTCGCCCACAATGATCTAATTTCTCAATTTTTACGTCATCATTTCTCGAAATGTATCTGGCGGGATGTAGTATGTTATCCGCCTCTTCCCGGAAAGTGCTCTCTTGAAGTTTCAGTAATAAACCTCTCCGTGATGCACAACACCTCTGTCGTAACGTCTTCCATCTCAGTAATGCTCCCGCGGCGACTAAACGGTCTCCTGACGAAACGCGCCGCTCTTTGTTGGATCTCTTCTATCACTGCTACCGGCCCTGCCTGGTAAGGACCCCACACTGATGAACAATACTCAAGAATCGGTCGATAAAAGCATCTTGTAAGGAAGCTTCCTTCGTAGATGAGCTACATTTCCTTAAGATTCTTCTTATGAATCACAGTCTGGCTTCTGCTTTGCCTACTATTTGTTTTATGTGATCATTCCACTTAATCCTAGATATTTTACGATGGTACTGTTCCAGCAATTTGTCATCAATAGTGTTGTTGTACAGTAGTGGATCACTTTTCCTAAGTAGGCCCATTCGCAATTTGTTATATTTATTTGCCTCGAGGTTCAACTGCCAATGCTTGAACTGTTGATTAAATCTCTGCGGGTTGTTCTGTAAATCTGTATTGTCTAGTAGACAACCACATCATTTGCGAACAGCCTTAAAGGGCATCCGACCCTTTCTGATACATCATTTATATGCAGTGTAAACAATAATGGCCCTAACACATTCCCCTGTGATATTCTGGGAATTACCTTTCGTCTGCCGACTTTTTTTCCGTTTACTGCGTGGCCTAGCATTGTATATCGTTGGTAAAAATTCACCTAATTTGAGTGTTTGGAAAAAAATAACTGATAATCATTGAATGTTGTATACTGTTTCATACATTTAAGAAAAAGATTCATTTGTGACTATTAATAACTTTAACCAGCTAGTCAGGTTCATATGAAAAAGTTGTTTGGTCTTGAGAAACGTTATAAGCATATCTTTCGATTTCTTAACGCTTGATCGACGAGTATTTATGAAGGGGAAAGAGATGCTAATTGTTTACTGATGAAAAGTTTACATTTAGGTTATCTGTGAAGTAATTCTATTGTTTATTGATGTTGGAAAATACAAATTTCAAACCTAACTGCAGGATCTAATGATTGATCGATTTTATTTGAGTATCTCTTTAAACAGCATCGCTTGTTGTCTGGACGACCGATAACATTAAGTTAATTTTATTGTAATTTATTGATTACAGAAAAGAAGTTTTCTTTATTTGCCTTATTCTTCCCCAGAAGAGGCGAACCTATCGATATTCACTACATCAGAGACATAAAATCTAATCAAATTCTATTCATCATCAGACGAAATTCTGTTGGTGACACGAGGGCGCACATTAGAAACATTACAAAGCATTCTTTACCAAAGATTCATAGTCAAAAGGGACGCATTTCACCACAACTGTCGATAAGAGAGCGAGGTGGCGCAATGGTAAGGTGCTCGCATTTCGGACGACGTAGACTAAAATGTGGGTCCATTTATCATGAAGTAAATTTCCACAGATCGCTGAAGACAAATACGAGAAAGTTTCTTTTGAAAAGGACACGGACGATGTTCTTCCCATATCTTCCCGGGACGTTACGCCCTAACCGTAAATCATTTCTTCGATCATCGACAACTACACTCCTGGAAATGGAAAAAAGAACACATTGACACCGGTGTGTCAGACCCACCATACTTGCCCCGGACACTGCGAGAGGGCTGTACAAGCAATGATCACACGCACGGCACAGCGGACACACCAGGAACCGCGGTGTTGGCCGTCGAATGGCGATAGCTGCGCAGCATTTGTGCACCGCCGCCGTCAGTGTCAGCCAGTTTGCCGTGGAATACGGAGCTCCATCGCAGTCTTTAACACTGGTAGCATGCCGCGACAGCGTGGACGTGAACCGTATGTGCAGTTGACGGACTTTGAGCGAGGGCGTATAGTGGGCATGCGGGAGGCCGGGTGGACGTACCGCCGAATTGCTCAACACGTGGGGCGTGAGGTCTCCACAGTACATCGACGTTGTCGCCAGTGGTCGGCGGAAGGTGCACGTGCCCGTCGACCTGGGACCGGACCGCAGCGACGCACGGATGCACGCCAATACCGTAGGATCCTACGCAGTGCCGTAGGGGACCGCACCGCCACTTCCCAGCAAATTAGGGACACTGTTGCTCCTGGGGTATCGGCGAGGACCATTCGCAACCGTCTCCATGAAGCTGGGCTACGGTCCCGCACACCGTTAGGCCGTCTTCCGCTCACGCCCCAACATCGTGCAGCCCGCCTCCAGTGGTGTCGCGACAGGCGTGAATGGAGGGACGAATGGAGACGTGTCGTCTTCAGCGATGAGAGTCGCTTCTGCCTTGGTGCCAATGATGGTCGTATGCGTGTTTGGCGCCGTGCAGGTGAGCGCCACAATCAGGACTGCATACGACCGAGGCACACAGGGCCAACACCCGGCATCATGGTGTGGGGAGCGATCTCCTACACTGGCCGTACACCTCTGGTGATCGTCGAGGGGACACTGAATAGTGCACGGTACATCCAAACCGTCATCGAACCCATCGTTCTACCATTCCTAGACCGGCAAGGGAACTTGCTGTTCCAACAGGACAATGCACGTCCGCATGTATCCCGTGCCACCCAACGTGCTCTAGAAGGTGTAAGCCAACTACCCTGGCCAGCAAGATCTCCGAATCTGTCCCCCATTGAGCATGTTTGGGACTGGATGAAGCGTCGTCTCAAGCGGTCTGCACGTCCAGCACGAACGCTGGTCCAACTGAGGCGCCAGGTGGAAATGGCATGGCAAGCTGTTCCACAGGACTACATCCAGCATCTCTACGATCGTCTCCATGGGAGAATAGCAGCCTGCATTGCTGCGAAAGGTGGATATACACTGTACTAGTGCCGACATTGTGCATGCTCTGTTGCCTGTGTCTATGTGCCTGTGGTTCTGTCAGTGTGATCATGTGATGTATTTGACTCCAGGAATGTGTCAATAAAGTTTCCCCTTCCTGGGACAATGAATTCACGCTGTTCTTATTTCAATTTCCAGGAGTGTATAATGACAAAGAACACCAGAACAAGTGCGACAGATGGCGGTGTAAATTAGAAGACTAAGGTGTTCTTTTTTTTAGGTGAGAGTAGGGATAACACGAACAACACCGCTGTGGTCATGGCTCACTAGCTTCTTCGAGGGCGAGAATACCCTTTCGTCATATGTGCCGAGGAGATTAATTACCAAGTAGAAGACAACAAGAAGGAAACTGCTGCAGGTTTCGCCGGAAACTGGGACTGAGATACACAGGGTAGTCAGAAACAGTCTGAAAAGATTGTAAAAGGCTGTTTCAAGGTATGTTTTGCTGAGAAATATTTGGTAAGAAGAAAGTCGATACGTTGCGCCGTTTCCGAGTTATTTAGCATTGAAGTTAGGCAATCCATGCGGTCCACCAAAGACAATGTCACCATTCGTGTTTCTCGTTTCGCTTCCTATAACCGAACAAGAGAGGGATACAAAAATTCGAGATGGGACAGGGTCAAACCCGCGCCATAGGCTGAGCAGTAACGTGCTCTATTATCTGCAATATGAGAACAACTGACAGAATTTGCCACGGCCTCATTGCCTAACTTCAGTATTCGGAGGAGGAGGAGATTAGTGTTTAACGTCTCGTCGACAACGGGGTCATTAGAGACCGAGCGCAAGCTCAGGTTAGGGAAGGACGGGGAAGGAAATCGGCCGTGCCCTTTCAAAGGAACCATTCCGGCATTTGCCTGAAAGGATTTACGGAAATCACGGAAAACCTAAATCAGGATGGCCGGAGATGGGATTGAACCGTCGTCCTCCCGAATGCGAGTCCAGTGTGCTAACCACTGCGCCACCTCGCTCGGTCTTCAGTATTCGGAAACAGCGCAACGTATCAAGTTTCTTTCTCACAGCCTTTCCTGCGTCGTCCTTACAAGCTTTTCAGCCCGTTTCTGTCCGCTTTGCTTATTTTCTCCAAATCACCAACCCAGGGCATGAGACCGGACGATACACGTGTGTTGGATGAATTTTTTTCTTGGGCAGGCTACAAGTAATGCCTTATCATTCATAGCGATTGTCGACGTTTTGGTGATTCTAAAAGAAAAAAAGCCATAATCAGTGCGGAAAAACCAGCAGCTCAATAACATCAAACTGCAGGAAACGATATTTCAATATTTTGTACGAGAGAGTCATGTCGGCTGTAGGTCTGATTATACGAAAGACTACTGCATCACAGTTCGACCGGCATCCAAACTTACATGTCACCTTAACTACGAGACACTCAGAAAGAAGCAATCCCTGTCAATTTCAAGCAGCTTTGCGAACACTGTCAACATGAATTTGGGCTACGGAAATTTCTTTGAAGCGAATAAAGTTATTTTATTTTTATCTTCAGTTTTGATTTGTAGTGATATACCCATAATGCTTTGCATAAATCAGCCATATGGCGGCAGAGTTTCAGTGACTGTCAGTTATTACAAGATAATTTCATTTTCAGACATAACCACAAACGAATTTTACATATAATACGAATCACCTGCGGAAAGCTGGTGAAGACGACGTCACCAGACGGATCACAATAGGACTTGCTATCTGGATATGATATAAATAATGAAGTCGGCGTTATCTGTAAAGGTTTTTCGCGCTGTTATTGAACCTAAAATTATCTGAAACGGACGTCCTGGTCGAATAACTTGCGAGACAGGGAGGTGACTCAGACCTGCATCGAATTTTCGAGGTGCATGGACAGTTGTTCGGGTGCACTGGACAACTTGATGTGGGTTTTGAAAGGTTTACCACGCTCCATGAGATGGATCCTCTGTTGGTACTAATCTCCTCCACAAAACACGTGGTAGTACACAGAATGAAGTTTACACCACTTCCCTCCCTAAGAATAAATCTGAAATAAATGAACTAGATTATGAGAACCACCTACCACGTATGATGAGACAATAGGGTGATGAATTAAAAAAAAAATTCTCCGGAGAAGATTGTTAGAGTAAAAGAACATTCTCTCGAGAAATTCGCAATTATGTACGAATAAAAAACTAGAAGAATATTCTCTGACTAGGGAGCTATGTCTCACTTCCTCACGTCCATTTTGAGAAGGTTCTAGTTGCTTCTCAGCAGCGGCCGGCACCGAACACGCACGCAGTCTTATATTACGTTCATATCGCTCAAACAGGCAAACTATTCAATGTTCAATGTGCTCTGGAAGAGCTGCACTACGTTTCGATTTTACTTTTCTGTGAAGTAACAAATTATTAAGACGATTATGAACTGCTTACGAAAATGTGTTTTCTGACGTAGTTACCCAATTTTCGAGATGCGGTAAACTGTTTTGTTATTGAAATTAAGTGAACACACTATGCGGACGAGATCTTAAGAATACATATTTTCTTATGCTCCAAACCGGAACTCTGACAGAATTTTCTGACATGAGACAATTTTAGTTAAACATAACGCATAATGGTCCGCTCGTGCGTCAAGTTCCTCTGCGGTCGACCGTGCGTTTTTCTTACGAGAAACAGATCGCGAGCATTGTAATAAACCAGATATTAATTTTTATGATCTACTTACTTATTTCCAAAATAAGGTTTATACTGTGAGAAAACATGATGATGGACATCTGAAAATGTCATTTTCACAGTTGTCTGGTGTATACCTAAGTCTCCTCCTACACCAGTCTGAACACCTGTGTCTGCTAAATAGCACAAAAAAGTTGTCCACTTTCGCTTCGTTTGGGAGGTTGCCCCGTTATCTTTCATTTAATTATTTTTGGGGAGGAAGTTCGTAAGCCAACTCATGTTATTACTATTATTATTATTATTAATCTTTCATTTAATTATTTTTGGGTAGGAAGTTCGTAAGCCAACTCATGTTATTATTATTATTATTATTATTATTATTATTATTATTAACGAAGTAGAGAGGATATAAAATGTAGACTGTCAATGGCAAGGAAAGCGTTTCTGAAGAAGAGAAATTTGTTAACATCGAGTATAGGTTTAAGTGTCAGGAAGTCGTTTCTGAAAGAATTTGTATGGAAGTGAAACATGGACGATAAATAGTTTGGATAAGAAGAGAATAGAAGCTTTCGAAATGTGGTGCTACAGAAGAATGCTGAAGATTAGATGGGTAGATCACATAACTAATGAGGAGGCATTGAATAGGATTTGGGAGAAGAGAAGTTTGTGGCACAACTTGGCTAGAAGAAGGGATCGGTTGGTAGGACATGTTCTGAGTATTGAAGGGCAGCGTGGAGGGTAAAAATCGCAGAGGGAGACCTAGAGATGAATACACTTAGCAGATTCAGAAGGATGTAGGTTGCAGTAGGTACTGGGAGATGAAGAAGCTTGCACAGGATAGAGTAGCATGGAGAACTGCATCAAACCAGTCTCAGGACTGAAGACCGCAACAACAACAACATTTTTTAACGCTGTATAAACCTCTACAGTTTCCCTCTTCAGTATTTCTTCGAGCTCCGAACAACATAAATTTTACCATTTTTTTCTTGTCTTTACCATTTTACAATTTTTACTTTTATTTAGATAGATGTGTGCTACAGAGCTCACTTCAAAAACAGGAGAATCATCTCCGCTTGTGAGAAACTTCTCTGGTTTTACTCATATGAAGATGGTGAATATTTTTCACGCTGAGCGAATTCCCCACTGTTTTACTCTGGCTGAGAACATTCTCAGGTGAAGAATATTCTCCGATTATTTCATGTATGTTCCACCTTTTACGCAAAACACAGTTTTCTCATGTTACCCAAACATGTTTATTGAACAAGTGTAGAAAGTGAACATATTTTCGATCGCGACTGATCTAATAGGCGGAACCTGTATCTCATTATTATAACTACAACCCCAAAAACACAAGAGCTGCAAGTGCAAAAGATGAATATTTTCCGATTCGCTTTATTTACGCGAAACTGAGAACTTTCTCGAAAGTTCCGAGAATAAGTACATTCTGTGTTTTATTCGTACGACCCAATGATACGAAGGAGAGGACATTTTAGACGCGCCTTGTTCACTTTAATGGGATCGAGAAATGACGATTCACACAGATTTCTTTACGATTAGTGACCTACGACAGATGGTGGCTTCAAGTTTTTGCAACCGTCTAGATATTCCTCCAAGGCCGTCTAAGTACAAGAAGAGTCCTCCGCAGCGAAATGAAGTTGGTAGCACTGGAAGAACCTTACTGAGACATCTGGCGGCTTAAAGAATGGCATCGTCCGGCGGAGAATTAACGAGTTTTCTGCCCCACTGAGCACGCCGGGGCTTCCTGCGAACGTTTTTCTCGTCCTCTGGTTCTCTTTGGCGTCGCGCCTCCGCGGCGGTCAGCTTCCTTCGGATGGGGGTCGGCGACAGGGTCCAAGGTCGCAGGCGCCGCGCTCCCAGCCGCTGCCCTGAATCGCAAACAGCCCGCCGTCCGCGCCACCCCATTGGCCAGTCGCTATCCGGTGGGCGGAGTCAGCGGCCGGCGCAGCTGGACACGGCGCAACAAGATCAACACGAAAAAAATCGCCCGTGCCGTCAATTTTTATGATACCAGTAGGCTCGACGCATAAACTGCGTGATACGTTTTACGCTTCTTTAAAATTCCCTTCTTATTTTCCCCTCCAGACCAACTTCTCTGACGATCGTGAACTGAGAAGTTAAGCAAATTGCGAATCCTCTGTAGCTGAGATTCCTCCTTCTCTTCTTCTCACTGCTTCGCCATCCCAATCACGTCCGGCTCATTTCGCATTCGACCATTTCTCATCCGCTGCGTGTGCGAGGGAAGAGTTGGACAGCGCCCGTATGTTATCTAGCGTCAGATCGGGAGCGAGTCACTAACCTAACGATGCGTGTTTTCCAGACCGCATCTAATCTCTCGCGCAAAACTTTGACCACAAATTGCCGGCTTCGGCGTGGTTTGAAGGTTAGGAGGAGAGAGCGAAAGGGTGGGGGTGGCTCATTAGCATGCAGGGGCCAACGTCCAGAGAATATCTTAATAGTCGCTGTAGTTTTGCAGGCCCGCTGTTCCACCGACACGCAGGAACTCTTTGGCTAGCGCAACGCTGGTGTTTTATCTTCCGCGAGAGCCTTCGAGGACTTTTCCTTTCGACGGCGGTCCGGAGCGACGGCAGAACCAGACTCGCTTTCCTAGCCAGACGCGGCGTCGTTTCTATCGCTTTCTAAATTGCACCGTTCCAAACACGTTCTGTAGTTCGCATTTCTTTCCTTCAATGCGAAAATTTGTGTGTGTGAATGCCAGGATGAGAACATGTGAGACATTTCATTGTTTTCTTTTTTTCTTTTTTCCAGCGATTCCACGACTTGCTCAGGCAGTTTTAACAAGCAGCGCCCTAGCTTGTGTAACAGAGACGTGAGCTAAATGAAAGGTAACCTGAAGGTACAGTACCACAGAACCTCGATCATAATATATTTGAATCGTTGGTTAGCGTTATCCTTCTCTTCAACGTTACGATTGCTCTGCGGGGATGTTCCTCAGAATAGCTCAATATTGTCGAAGAGAGTGATGCATTCACTTAAAGCTCTGTTTCGGACTAATGGAGCCATTGGGTAAAAATTTTCCCACTGCCGTTGGTGGCCCGTCGTCGTTGGTAGATTCTAAAAGAAGGTACTCACAGACATGGCACTCCGTCTTCAGGCCACAAGTGGCCTACCGGGAACATCCGACCGCCGTGTCATCCTCAGTGGAGGATGCAGAAAGGACGGGCGTGGGGTCAGCACACTGCTCTCCCGGTCATTATGATGGTATTCTTGACCGAAGCCGCTACTATTCGGTCGAGTAGCTCCTCAATTGGCATCACGAGGCTGAGTGCACGCAGAAAAAAGCAAACAGCGCCCAGCGGCCTGGATGGTCACCCATCCAAGTGCCGACCACGCCTGACAGCGCTTAACTTCAGTGATCTCACGGGAACTGGTGTATCCACTGCGGCAACGCCGTTACTCACAGAGATGGGGATTCCAAAATGTTATTGTTGTTTTGCCGCCTCGGTTGTCTCCTGGTACATGCAGACTACCCAACCACGATATTTCTGCATTTGGTGTTCCATGACCATCATTGGACGCACGAGGTGGCGTTACTGTAAACAAGTACAATGGTAACTAAGGAAAACTCATCACACAATCGATGCTTCCGGGTTAGCTGTGATTTAGTTCAGCGTGTCATTGAGAAACACCGTTCCTAGTGCAGCGCGGTGTCAGCCACAACCTTGAATACCCACAAGAGTGGAAGACGAAGCAATATATAGCGAAACTGGACATATTCAGATGAATTTTACCTGGAAGACAAAAAAAGCGGATTGGGGTAATGATACCTTTACAGAAAGCGGTCTCTTGGGTAGCAAAAAATGATAAGGGAAACCAGAAAAAAGAGATTTTAAGAAAGCACAAGAAGCCAGGGAAGAACTTACAACTTCCAGAAAACAAACGCCTTGTAGAAAAGTAGTTCTCTAGATGACTTCGATAAAACATTATGATAAAGTATTATGAACAGACGAAAGAAATCTCAACAAGGAGAAAAATGCTCACATTTTCAAAAACTGAGGGGACAAGGAAAATATTTCGGAAAAATTTGTAAGAGATGGGACTTCGATTCAAAAAATGTAAAAGTTAAGAGAATCATCCTAACTCAGCGTTCCGACACCGTTGCAAAGCGAGTGGAATACTTGAGAGCAACCAGAAATAAAGAAAAGGGCCCAAATACACCATGGTATTGGCGGACAAAACGGGTGAGCATAAGCATCTCATCATGCAAAAGTGCCAGCAGCAGCGTGAAGAAATTCCGGGTGGAGTAAGTAATACCAGTGCAGACCAAAGAGCTATTGTACAAAAAATGGTTCAAATGGCTCTGAGCACTATGGGACTTAACATCTGAGGTCCTCTAGAACTTAGAACTACTTAAACCTAACTAAACTAAGGACATCACTCACATCCATGCCCGAGCAGTATTCGAACCAGCGACTGCAGAGGTCGCACTGTTCCAGACTGAAGCGCCTAGAACCGCTCGGTCACACATGCCGGCTATTGTCGTACACACAGGGGGAGAAAAGGGATACATGTAGGAAACTCAGTTAATTATTGATTCGGAATCTAAATACCAAGATTATGACGATGATACTGTAGTGATTACAAACGAAAATGGTTAGAAGGAAAACTGATTCCTGGTCCTAACACCCCAGCTGGTAGCATTGTTGCTCTTGATAACGTACTGTATCATACTATTCAGAGAATTAAAGCCCCTCTCCCCCACTACGGAAACTCGCAAAAAGGATATATGACTCATTCAGAACAGATTCAGTTGTCAGTCGATCTTTCATAAATTGCAAATTTGTGCTATAAAAAACCAAAGCTTTTTTTAAAATCAGATGCCATTTTAAAGCGTAAGTTATATCCTGTCCTGTACTGAGGTGCCCAACGTTCCACACATAAAAAAAATTCAGGTGTGTGTGAAATCTTATAGGACTTAACTGCTGAGGTCATCAGTCGCTAAGCTTACACACTAGTTAACCTAAATTATCCTAAGGACAAACACACACACCCAAGCCTGAGGCAGGACTCGAACGTAGGCCAGGACCAGCCGCACAGTCCATGACTGCAGCGCCTGAGACCGCTCGGCTAGTCCCGCGTGGCTTGAAACGTCCCCTTAGAAAAATTGTACAAGACTGTGCTTAAACTTAAACACAATATTTTTAGCGCAACGCAATCTGACTTTAAAAAATCCCTACGAAAGAATGGCCCTGACTAACACTAACCTAAACGTTTCACAAATCACTTACCTCACAAAAATCTTCGTTACTCGAACTACTGCAATACAGCGAGCGCCACTACTGCCAGCTACATAAAAGTTTCAAACTACGGAAGTCACTAACTAATGATAGGCACAGTTAGCAAATGAAAGATTTTAATAGAGAACAAACAATGTATTTACCTTTATAGTCATAATATATATATCAGTTCATGACACCAATTCTCACAAATTTCAAAACTCCGCCATCTCTCTCCCCACGTCCACCACTGCTAGCGGCTCACCTCCAACTGCGCAACGCTACGCGCTGTTAGCGTCCAGCTGCCGCTGCCCAACACTACAATGGCGAGTATTACAACAATGCCAACCAGCCACAGACTGCACACGGCACAGCCAGTGATTTTCATACAGAGCGCTACGTGGCGGCGGCGTTACCAATAAAAAAACTTAAACAGCCTACTTACAGGCTTAACATACCACTCTGATATGAAAACTACATAGGTAATCTCGATTAAAACGAAACAAGAAACAGCATAAAAACGTTTCTTCCATTAATTAGACCACCCTAAAACAATTAACCAAAGATTTTATATCTTAAGTTATCCGACATGATGGCGTAAAACCTTTTTGAACATGTGAAAGGAACTGAAAATGAATTTTGGGGCAGAGATGGCTTAATGGAGGAAGCAATAGAGCACTTAATAATCAACTGTGGTCTGGAAACTGAAGATGAATATATAATACATCTAACAACAGTGATATGGAAACTTATACGGCGGATGGTATGGATTACAGCGAAACAGCTGCAGCAGATGGAGTACTTGGCGTCTACCTTCCTCATGATGGACTATCCACTTCATAGCTCTAAATCACCAAGCTCTGTGCTGTACAACTGCAGTTGTTCCTTATTTCCTTCCCTCCACAGCCTCGACTACGTGCTGGTTCACGATAAGGTGACCGACGTGCCGTCAGTCCTAGATGTAATAATATTGTTGTCGACTAATATACTGATCAGCCAGAAGACTATGACCACCTACCTGATAGCCGATACGTCCACCTTTGGCACGCATAACTTCTCTTCGTCGCATGGAAGCAATGAAGCCTTGGTATGTCGCTAGAGGGAGTTGGTATCACATCTGCACACCCAAGTCATCTAACTCCTGTAAATTCTGGGGAAGGGAGGCGATGGGCTCTGAAGACAAGTTCAGTTACACCCCGGTGTGTTCGACTGGGTTCAGGTCTGGCGAGTTGGGAGGCAGGCACATCAATCGGAACTCGCCGCTACGTTCTTCGGACCACTCCATCACACTCCTGGCCTTGTGACGTGGCGCATTATCTGGCTGAAAAATGCCCTGCCGTCGGAAAACATGATCGTCATGAAGCGGTGTAGGAGGTCTGCAACCACTGTACTTGGCTGTCATGCTGCCTCGCACGAGCTCCACTGGGCTCATGGATGTCCACGTGAATGTTCCCCAGAGCATAATGGAGTCACCCCCATCTTGTTTCTGCCCCGCAGTACGTGTGGCATGGGGCTGTTCTCCTGGAAGACGAGGGATTCGGCCCTCCCATCGGCATGATGTAGAAAGTATAGGGATTCATCAGACCATGCAACGCTCTGCCACTGCGCGAATGTCAGGTGCCGATGGTCATGTGCCCATTTCAGTCATAGTTGCCGATACCGTGGTGTTAACGTTGGAACGTGCAAGAGTTGTCGGCTGCGGAGGCTCATTGTTAGGAGTGTTCGGTGCACTGTGTGTTGAGGCACACACCACTATAGTATTAGTTCCGCCACTGTTTTCTGCCTGTCCTGTTCTACCGGTCCTACCAGCCTACGAAGTCCATCTGTAATGAATGGTGGCTGCCCAACCCCACTACCTCTGGACGTGGTTTCACCTTCGTTTCGCCAGGTGTTGAAGACACTCTTCACAGCACTCCTCGAACACCTCGAACACCCGACCAGTCCTACAGTTTACGAAATGCTCGTGCCGCGCCTGCGGTTCATCTCAATCTGTCCTCGACCAAACTGAGGTAGATAGCACCCCTTCCCCATTCTGCACACGGACAGAACACTCACTGATACTACATGCACCCTCCATGTGTTTGACTAGCAATTATTCCTCGCCAGGTGACGCTGCAATCTCCTGGACGGGTTTATGTCAATAGTAGGTCGATAGGTCGTAGACAGAGAGAGAGAGAGAGAGAGAGAGAAAGTAGGTATCTGTCCGATTGATCTCTACCTGAAACATGCTGCCAGGACGCACCTTTGGTGCGATATAAATAGGACTTGTTTTTCAGAGCACAACAGTTAGATGGTGTATACAGAACCATTTTCACGCTGGCAGAGGATTGCGCGCTGATTAAATTAGGGAACAGTCCACTGCAAACTGAAAATTCTGCATACCCCACCCAATTCTGTCCGCAGCTCGTGGTCGTGCGGTAGCGTTCTCGCTTCCCGCGCCCGGGTTCCCGGGTTCGATTCCCGGCGGAGTCAGGGATTTTCTCTGCCTCGTGATGACTGGGTGTTGTGTGATGTCCTTAGGTTAGTTAGGTTTAAGTAGTTCTAAGTTCTAGGGGACTGATGGCCATAGATGTTAAGTCCCATAATGCTCAGAGCCATTTGAACCCACCCAATTCTTGATTGGTGGTAAACAAAGTCGCTTTATCTCGCTGCTCCTTGGGACAACGAGTCATCTTGCGCATCTCGACTTATGGAGGACAACACAAAAGGAGAGCACTGGGAGCGAGCCAATGTTAGATCACGACTAGTTTTAACGTTCGCATCTGATTTATGACGCAAACAAATGGAATCAAAAATTAAATCTGAAAACCAAAATTGATCTAATATTTTTCATAAAAATAACTGACACTTAAAAAGGACGCAAGATTTACTACCAAATTAATTTACTGTTCCAGCCGTACGCGAAAGAAGGAGTGACGGAATTAAATGAAAGGTTCAGGAATTGGATTAAAAGTCAGAGTGAAGTTTGTCGCCTGCTGGTTTGGCCGAACGGTTCTGGGCGCTTCAGTCTGGAACCAAGCGGCCGCTACGGTCGCAGGTTCGAATCCTGCCTCGGGCATGGACGTGTGTGATGTCATTAGGTTAGTTAGGTTTAACTAGTTCTAAATTCTAGGGGACTGATGACCTAAGATGTTAAGTCCCATTGTGCTCAGAGCCATCTGAACCATTTTTTTGAAAGTTTATCGCTGATGATACTGCTATTCAAAGTGAATGAAGTGAGTTGTCTGATGAATACGGACTGTGGACTGAGAGTAAACGGAAGAAAGAGGAAAATAATGAGAAATAACAGAGATGACATTAGCGATGAACTTAACATCTAAACTGGAAAATGACGAAGTAAGAGAATTCTGCTACCTTGGATGACGGACGAAGCAAAGAGGATATATAATACAAGTAAAGGGGGCGTTATTGTTCAAACGAAGTCCACTAGTATGAAACACAGACCTAAATTTGAAGACGAAAAATTCTGAGGTTGTACGTGTGGACCATAGAATGCAATGGAATTGAATCATGTGTTGTGGAAAACAGAAGACAAAGAGGATCGAAAAGTTCGAGATGTAGTCTTAAAGAAGGGGGCTAAAAATTTAGTGAGCTGGTGAGATTCTCTGCAGAATGGGCAAGGCAATGAATTTGTAGACAACCCTGACAAGAAGAATGGACATAATGGTGCTACTACATATGTAAACACATCTATATTTATATCGTCCATAATTTTTTTCGTTTTTCGCCACACTATTGTTATTATTACGTTATTCAACCTGGTTCAGTATCGTAACCAAAAGAATTGATAGAAGAAAAATTCTACGTGAATAAACATCAGCTTTTGTGAGAACTAGTGCACTGGTGCATTATGAGGTCGCGATTTATATCTCTCAAGTGTTAGCGAGCGTTACACACCTACGACTGGTTCAGATAAGCTTCACAGTTTTATTCAGTAGCTGTTTTAAATGACACATTACTTGACACATATCTGCATGCGATTGTCAAATGTAAGTAAAGCGACACAAGTCAGAATATTAAATACACTAGGCAGCCCCTAAAACTGCAAAATTATTGCACCTGAAATAGCTGTCCTCATCGTCACATTCCTGTTAAGAAATTAGGACGTCGAGCTGTCACATACGGTGAAGTTCGCTAGGCAGAGGCCTAACATCATTGTATGTTAATGTGTGGAAATACCTTTGCATTGTTATGAAATAAACATGTCTCTTCCGACATAGGGAGCAGCCACAAAGTTGGTGGCTAATAGATCACGACGTTTTAGCATTTGATGAAAATTATTTATATAGTGTTCCAAATAAAAATTGTTACAGAATCTGGTAATTATGAATTTGAGTAAATTGTAGGTATATTTATAGGTTTTTACGCAGAAATTGTCATCGATGCATCTACAGATGTGTGCTTTGCCTCTAATGATGTCTATCGTATTTACTGAACTTTTTGTGTCATGCGAACGCAAACAAGCTACAATCAGAATATTACAGGCACATGACTGTACAAGTAAATACTTTGTCAGTATATTACCTACGATATTTAGCATTGTACTAGATACGTTTACTGGTAGCGTAATCCGGTTAAGGTTGGTGTATTTCTGACACATAAAATGTAAAGACAACGACAATATTTTATTCTGCAATGTAATCGCTTAGTTCAATGCAGATGTATTCAGTACAATCAGCATATTAGTACTGAATATATGGAAGCTTACGAATGGTTTGCAACCATTCTGTGACAACGATACACTACTGGCACATATGAGTTCCAACGTTTTTACCTGCAGAAGGTCATGTAGACTGAGGCAAGTAGGTACAAAATCGCTATCCCTATGTGTATGTTGACACACAGAGTATCGTCGAATATACACTGATCAGCTGGCACATTACGACCAGCCTGTATGTCCACCTCTGTCACGAATAAGAATTGCGACGCGTAATGGTATGGAAGCAATGAGGTCGTGATAGGTCGCTAGAGGGAGTTGGCGCCACATCTTCACACAAAAGTCACCTAGTTCGCGTAAATTCCTTGGAGGGAGGGGGGAAGGGGTGAGGGAGCGACGAGGTCTAAAGCAATGTTCAATCACATCCCAGATGTATTCGATCGTGTTCAGATATGGCGAGCAGGGGGGCCAGCACATCAATTGGAACTCGCCACTGTGTTGATCGAACCACTCCATCACACTCCTGGCCTTGTGGCGTGGCGCATTATGTTGTTGAAAAATGCCAGCTACTACCAGCGAGAAACATGATCGTCATGAAGGGGTGACGTAGTCTGCAACCAGTGTATGATACTCCTAGGCAATCATGGTGCCTTGCAAGAGCTCCACGACCCAAGGGTGCCCACGTGAATGTTCCCCAGAGCATAATGGAGCCGTCGTTAGCTTGTCTCTGTCCTGCAGTACAGGTGTCAGGGAGCTGTTCCCTTGGAAGACGACGGATTCGCGCCCGCCCATCGGCATAATGAAGAAGGTATCGGTATTTATCAGACCATGCAACGGTCTGCTACTGCCGGCCGGTGTGGCCGAGCGGTTCTAGGCACTTCAGTCTGGGACCGCGCGACTGCTACGGTTCGAATCCTGCCTCTGGCATGGATGTGTGTGATGTCCTTAGGTTAGTTAGGTTTAATTACTTCTAAGTTCTAGGGGACTGATGATCTCAGGTGTTAAGTCCCATAGTGCTCAGAGCCATTTGAACCATTTTTTGGTCTGCTACTGTGCCAACGTCCAATACCGATGGTCAGGTAGCCATTTCGGTCGTAGTTGCCGATGTCGCGATGTTAACACTAGCACATGCATGGGTCGGTGGCTGTGGAGCCCGTCGTTGGGAGTGTTCGGTGCACAGTGTTTTCAGACACACTTGTACTCTGCCCAGCATCAAAGTCTGAAGTTAGTTCTGCTAGAGTTCGCCGCCTGTACTGTTTTAGCAGTCTTCCCAGCCTACGACGTCCGACATCTGTAATGAGGGGTGACCGCCCAAATCCACGACGCCTGGACGTGGTTTCACCTTGGTTTCGCCAAGTGTTGAAGACACTCACCATAGCACTTCTTGAACACCCGACAAGTCGCACAGTTTCCGAAGTGCCCGGGCTGACCCTCCGGGCCATCACGATCTACTCTCGGTCAAACTCAGATAGATTGCGCGCCTACCCCATTCTACATACCGTCAGCACAGTCTCTGATACCACATGCACCGTACGAGTTCCTGACGAGCAGTCATTGCTCGCCATGTGACGCCGCTATAACATAGACGTATTTATATCGATAATAGGTCGGTGGTCATAATGTTCTGTCTGATCAGTGTACTTCCGTAAATCTGGAAAAGTAGCTGACTTGGAAACACACTTCACTCTCATCCTGAAAAGCTGTAACGGGAGTGTGTGAGCGGTCTCAGTATGTAAAAACATCAGAGTGCAGTTCCGACTGTCAGGACATCCACTCTTGTAGTGGAAATGAGCGTATGTCATCGTTGGCCGGGAGGTCCATATTCGGGAAGTTCGGCCGCCAAGTGCAAGTCTTATTTCATTCGATGCCACACTGGGCGACTTGCATGCCGGGGATGAGGATAAAATGATGATAAGGACAACACAGCACCCAGTCCCCAAGCGGAGAAAATCCCCAATCTGGCCGAGAATTGAACCTGGCTCCGCTTGCTAGGGAGGCGAGTACGTTAGCACCCATCTGTGCAGTAGTATTTAATATGACAGAATATGTGCTAACACTGAAAAAGAAAGAGCGCCATTGGTTGCAGTTCCTAGGTTTTTGTTGTTGTTGTTATTCGATCCCCTTACTCCACTGTGTACGGGAGGCTATCAGCGATTCAAGTCAACTGCTCTTAAAGCAATGTCTAGGCAACATACAGAAAAAAATTTAAAAGACGTTATATTTACAAATAATTTTACAATTTGTAAAAAGAAGATTTTATGTATAACATCTTTGGTTTTCTTCGTTTCTTTTAAGTTAAAACAAAAAACTCATAGGTGAAAATAAAACAATAAGAATACATTTAAAACACCGTGTGAAAATAGTTACGCTAAAAAAGAAGCAGTTCATTGTCGGACGGGGAAAAGTTAGGTGTTTAGTAGGGTAGGAGAGTGTGAAAGTACGTGCAAAAGTCCAGTGGGTAATACTGATGGCGAAGAAATGGAAAGATGGAGAGAGAAGGGATGAAACCCTGATGAGGTGAAATGAGTGGGGTAGAAATTATAGTTAGTGCTATGGGTAAACGACGTAACTGATTTCTTTGGCTGGGAGGGGGGAACGTTTGAAATTTCATTGGGAGAGCACGTGGTGTTGAGTAGGTTTATGTTCGATGGAACTTGTCGCTATAAGCACAATAGTGTACTAGGGTTGGAAATTAGAGGGGAGACAATAGAATTATTGGAGTTGAGTTTACAGATGTTGTAGATTGTTCAAAGCCGTTCGTTGTGAGTGAGGGGAGGTGAGCATTTGGTGAGATGGTAAAGATTCCATATGGGAGGAGGTAAACAGATGCATGATGTTCAAGGATTGTAAGATATTGTTAGGCGAAGCTGATAACCTTGCAATACTTGCATAGGAGAGAATAGGTTGCATCAAGGTTATGTAGATACGGAGGATAGCAGAGGTGTAAGTCCCGAAGTTCAGCCAGTTAGTAGCTGTAGCCCTTTGCGTGCTTCCTGTTATAAGGTTAGCAGATGGGATTTCCATATTAGTTGCCGGTCGAATGTTAGTCCCAGATATCGGGAGGTTATAATTAATGAGCATCTACTGACAGAGGTCCTGTGCAGGCTGTAATTGTCGTATGGCAGCAAAACTTGGTAGATGTGTTAACGCGTTAATGCGGAACAGATAGAAACTTTTAAGAAATTAGTACCAATTTTGGCCAGCAGGTGCAAATCTGGCGCTGTACACTTTGTATAACGATATGAAATCCACGCTGTCATTTGACGAGCCATAGTGTGCGTGAACAATATGGCCATCAGGAAGAGAGATTTTGGGCTGCTAGTGAAACTGTTTTATGTGAATGGCGGAGATTACAGTGCTGCATTGAGAGAGTTCGCCGACTGAAAGATTTGAGGAGAGGCCCGATGTATCGGTTAGACAGCCAGCGAGAGTGCACCGCTAGTTCCTGCTACTAATAAGGCCAGTACACCATTCGCTTGTTACATACTTTTACGAGCTTCAAACAGGAGCGACTGATTTTCAGTTATCTGTGTAGTTACTAGTTTATTTTTGTAATTTCTTGCGTTTTCGAGTGCTTACTAGGCACAAACTTTTATTTCAATAGCAGTTTAGTATACAGTACCGCCATTGTTATCGACCGTTGTATCGACCCTCATATCGTAGAGGCTTGTGTTTGTTTGGTTAGAACAGCTCAGAGTCAGTTAGACTGTCAGTGAGAGAGCAATTTTCCGGTGTTAATAAGGCGAGTACACAGTTCGTTTGTAGCATATTTTTACGAGCTTAAAACAAAAGCGACTGCAGTAATGCATAGGAACTGTGATTGTTGTGTACAGATGCGAGCTGAGTTGGCGACCCTTCGCTCACAGCTCCAGGCTGCTTTGGCTTCTGTCACACAGCTTGAGGCTACTACCAAGGGGCGTCACTGTGGGGGATCGAACGTGTTGATTCGAGGGACGTCGAGCACGTCCCACGTTTCCTCCGATCGGTCCACTGCTGTGACAGCCCCAGGTACTGCCTGAACTGAAGTTGACCCCTCACCCGTGATCGAGTGGGAGATCATTCCAGAGTCTGGCAGGCAGAGAAAAACTTTCCGAGGGGCCAATCGTAGGGCCTCCCCGGTTCGTTTGGCGAACAGGTTTCGGGCGTTATCTGTGGGTGATAATGTCTCTGAGCCAGATGCAATCGTCCACCCTGTTCCAGAGGAACGTTCTCGGCCTGCGAGATCTGTACATTCACAGTGTATGGGTTTGCTGCTAGTTGGGAGCCCCAACATTAGGCGTGTAGTGTCTTTAAGCGATTTAAAGAAGATGGAAATGAAATTAGAGAACACATGTGAGCTTTATGTGCCATCTGTTACAGGAGGGTGTCCTCTCCTGGTGGAAGTTATTGCAGTTAGAGTTTCTGACCACGCAGCACATGCCCCACATAGTGCTAGTGGTCGTGCAGTGTCAAAAGTATTGTCTATCCCATGGCTAACGATACTGCAAGGTTGCGGTCTATTTTACACAGATACACACACAAGATCCAGACGAAACAGCAATTGAAACCTCATGTTCTGCGGGAACGATCTAAATTTGTTCTTCCGTTTCTGGACGGAACGAAGTTGATGGCATGAGACCGGGAAATATTTCATGGAGTGACGAAGTACGTTTTACATTGCAGGGTGCAGTGAATACAGTACTGCCAAATTTGGTGTACTGTAAATCCTCTTATTATGCACTAATAGCCATTACATTCGCCGAATGTCGTTGTGTGGTGTGGATTCACAGGTATGTTTATTCTAGGTCCATTCTTCTTTGAAGAGAAAACGATGAGATGGCCTGCAAGGTGTAGCGAGACGTCTGAACGTTAGCGAGATCTCCTTGTGCAGCTAGTGACTGCTGCTTTGGAAGAGCGCAGCTGTATGGAAACCACTGTTTTGTTGCAAAATGGGGCAACATATCGCGTCACTCGAACAGAGAAAGATCTGATTAATGCAACCTTCCACGAACGTGTCATCTCCAGACATTTTGCAGGTGCGTGTCCTGCAAGATAACCTGATCTGAATCCAAGTGACTTTTGGTCCTGGGGCTATCAAGTGGAAAACACTTACAAGCGACACGTTCGGTTTCTGTCTGATCTGAAGGCCAGTATACAGGAATGGGTTGCTCAGATTCTACCGGAACTGCTGTGAGCAACTCGATCACGTCGTTTTCCGAGTGCAGTAGCATCTCTTCGAAGTCTGCAGTGTTCGTGTTCAACAAATCGTGTAATCAACAATTAATAATAAAATCAACTTTATACTTTTCTCGCTTGTTGGACATTTTCTGTTCACATTTCGTTCGTAATCAGTTAGATATGGAAATATTTCTTTACGTCTTTCTTGCATTCGCAGCGCAAGACTTGCAACTAGTGACCAAAACTAGAACTAATTTTTTCCAGCTTAAATCGGTTCCGCATTAACTCATTAAAATATCTACCAAGTTTCGGATCTGTTCCATAATTGCAGCCCACACTGGTCCTCTCCAAGTAGCTGCACTTTCATTACAACCACCCGGTATTTTAGTGTGTTGGTCTGTAGGATAGCATCACAGTAAATAATGAGGCAATACTAGCCACGGAGGTGGTCGGCCCTAAAATTGTTGCCTAGGTTTTGGAAGGGGTGTTCTCTAAATGGCTCTAAACACTATGGGAGTTTATTAATAGCTGAGGTCATCAGTCTTCTAAACTTAGACCTGCTTAAACCTGACTAACCCAAGGATATCACACAAATCCATGCCCGAGGCAGGATTCGAACCTGCGACCGTAGCAGCCGCGTGGTTCTGGACTGAAGCGTCTAGAACCGCTCGGCTACCGCAGCCGGCGGGTGTCCTCTAAACAGTGCCCAGTGAAATTTGCACACAATGACATTTGTGCCCAGTGAAGGTCGAGAAAAGGTTCACTAACAGCCCTATCCGAACTCCGCAACTTGTTTGGCAGGTAGAAGAGCTTAAGTCTCGTATGTGGTGTATTGATGAAGAGGACTGGAGACGCTAGAAAAAGAAATGTAATAAGAACATTGTACATTCGGGAGTGACTGTAATTGATTTTCTGTCGGGCATAATCAGAAAATTTTTACATTTGACCAGATTTTCAGAATCTTCAGTTTAAAACCTGAAAAACAAATTACAAACACGCAATTTGAAATTCGTTTGTCCTGTAATTGACAAAGCATACCTTAAAATAAACATAAAATAAAATACCGTAGATCAGGATATAGCACGTATAATGCGCACAAGATGTTTTTTTGTATTAACTAAATAGTATATGTATATAGGAAACTTACGCCGTACATATCTTTTCCTCCCATTAATAGATATACGCGGAAGGTTTGCGGGAGCTTTTTGCGTCGAAGACAGACGCCTTGACAAATGAGTAGCCGTGCTTTTGTTCACTGCCAAGTCTCCGTAGACACTCTGCAGCCGCCTGTGAATATCTATGATGCTCTTGTTCTCCACCAAAAGAAACACAATGACAGGTCTCTGCTTGGAACGTACATCCGTTATACAGTAGACACCATTTTGAAGGCTACGTATAGTGCCACCACCAACCGGAACTTCATGTAACTATAGCGGCTGAAGCGGGATTATTCCCTGATGTTCAGCAACAAACTCCGCATTTTTTCAAACGAAAAAAAAATATATATGTTGCGTTACTTAATGATCGGTTCTCATATTTTGGTTGCAGTGTAACACAACTACGAGGGTCACTGCAAAAGTAATGCACACTATTTTTTTAATCCATCTTTTATTCAAGTTTTACAGTGTGTAGATACATCCTCCACATAATTTACATCCCTCGCAACTGCCTTACGTCATCTTGTAACGAGCGCCCGTATACCCGCACCGTAAAATTCTGTGGCAAGCCAGGTCAGGACTGTAAGGGGGATGTTTCAGTGTTGTCCATCGGAGTTTTGTGATCGCTTCCATGGTTTTTTGACTAGCACGCTGCCGTGCATTGCCGTTCAACAGCAAAACATCCTGCTTTTGCAGTCGAGCTTGAAGTTTCTTCAGTGTCGTCACATCTGCATCAGATTTTGTGGTGGTTCCATGATGTCCACAAGCAAGAGTCCTACGGAATCGAAAAACACCGTAGCCATAACTTTTCCAGCAAAAAGTGTGGTTTTGAATTTTTTTTTTCTTTCGTGAATTTGCATGATGCCACTCCATTGATTGCCTCTTCGTCTCTGGTGAAAAATGATGGAGCCATGTTTCATCACCTGTCACAATTCTTCCAAAACATTCATGTCCACCATTCTCGTACTGTTTCAAATGTTCCTGCATACCGTTTTTCTTGTTTCTTTGTGAGCCACTGTCAACATCCTGGGAACCCACCTAGCACAAACCTTTTTTAACGTCAACACTTGAGTATTCTGCATACACTTCCTTCCCCTATCCCAGAATAGTGGTTCACTGTGATGCGTCTGTCAGCAGTCACCAATTAGTTAACTCTCTGCACATTGTCTGGAGTGTGTGCAGTACGAGACCTGCCGCTGCGAGGACAATCCTCAACATTGCCGTGCCCGCTTTCATCACATAACCTATTTGCGCACCGACTAAGCCGGCCGGGGTGGCCGAGGGGTTCTAGGCGCTTCAGTGTGGAACCGCGCGATCGCTACGGTCGCAGGTTCGAATCCTGCCCCGGACATGGATGTGTGTGATGTCCTTAGGTTGGTTAGGTTTAATTACTTCTAAGTTCTAGGGGACTGATGAGTTCAGAAGTTGAGTCCCATAGTGCTCAGAGCCATTTCAACCATTTTTGAACCGACCGACTAACTGTACTGCGATCGACAGCAGCATCTGCATACACATTTTTCAACCAATTGTGGATATTTGACACTGTCTCGTTTTCACATCACAGGAATTCTGTGACAGAACGTTGCTTCTGACGAACGTCAAGAGTAGCCATCTTGAAGACATGCTGTAACGGCGCCACTCACGGGAACAGGTTGAACTGAGTTTGAAAACAAGCGGGAAGGATGTATCTACACAGTGTAAAACTTTCACACATGCAGAATGTATTTTTACAAAAATAATGTGCATTTCTTTTGGAATGACCCTCGTAATAACGCACAGAAGCACTGCTTTTTTTTTATTTTGCCGGAAATGGATAGAGAAGCGAAATAGACGACGCGGCCAAAAAACGGCCCAGCAGATTCGGGGAAACACCTGGAGTCGTGAGAGCAAGGAGGCTCCCTCCGGACGCCTTCCACGCCGCTGACGACGGCCAGAGTGCCGCACTGTGCACTGACCACTCGCTCCTCCGGCGATGGATCGTGTGCCCCGGCCCTGCGGCGCTACGCCTCGCCCGCCTTCTTGTCCGCTGCGGTCGCAGCCAGCGCCAACAAAAGGCTCGCTGAAACAAAAGCGGGACGGACTTTTGTCGCGGGCGCCGTTGCGCGATCAGTGAACCCACGATTCGCGACGCCGTGGACTTAATGGTCCTTACATCCTGCGAGCGACGCCGGACCACGCTCTCCGACCGCAGAGATAAAGCCGACACAGTCCTCGGATCGTGCGAGGGGTGCGAGCACGGACTTGTTTTTGCGGAGGCGTGAGTCGCGGAGCAGGCGACGATCTGCGCTCGTCCCGAGATATACGGCACGACAGCGACGGCGAACAGCGTCCTCGAGTGTTCCGAAACTTGTGCATTCCAGTACCAAGACTCTCGAATCATGCACAATCTTTCTACAAGACCCAACATGATCACGTTTGTGGAGCACGCAGTTCCAATCATATAAAATTTATTTGTCCTCATTACACATTTATAAAATGATGATCGGAAGCAATCATTTTCAGTCTAAAATAGACATAAAAATATTGTTGTTAAAAGCTTGTATCTACTTACACTACGTAACCACGTCATTCTCAATGGAGAGAAGTCTTCCAAAGTAAGAGTGATTTCAGGTGTGCCGCAGGGGAGTGTCGTAGGACCGTTGCTATTCACAATATACATAACTGACCTGGTGGATGACACCGGAAGTTCACTGAGGCTTTTTGCGGATGATGCTGCGATATTTCGAGAGGTTGTAACAATGGAAAATTGTACTGAAATGCTGGAGGATCTGCAGCGATTTGACGGATGGTGCAGGGAATGGCAATTGAATCTCGATGAAGACAAGTGTAATGTGCTGCAATTACATAGAAAGAAAGATCCCGTATCTTTTAGCTACAAAATAGCAGGTCAGCAACTGGAAGCAGTTAATTCCATAAAATATCTGGGAGTACGCATTAGGAGTGATTTAAAATGGAATGAGCATATAAAGTTGATCGTCGGTAAAGCAGATGCCAGACTGAGATTCATTGGAAGAATCCTAAGGAAATGCAATCCGAAAACAAAGGAAGTAGGTTACAGTACGCTTGTTCGCCCACTGCTTGAATACTACTCTGCAGTGTGGGATCCGTGCCAGATAGGGTTGATAGAAGAGATAGAGAAGATCCAACGGAGAGCAGCGCGCTTCGTTATAGGATCATTTAGTAATCGCGAAAGCGTTACGGAGATGATAGATAAACTCCAGTGGAAGACTCTGGAGGAGAGCCGCTCAGTAGCTCGGTACGGGCTTTTATTGAAGCTTCGAGAACATACCTTCACCAAAGGGGCAAGCAATATATTGCTCCCTCTTACGTATATCTCGCGAAGAGAACATGAGGATAAAATCAGAGAGATTAGAGCCCACACAGAGGCATACCGACAATCCTTCTTTCCACGTACAAAATATGAGACTGGAATAGAAGGGAGAACCGATAGAAGTACTCAAGGTACCCTCCGCCATATACCGTCAGGTGGCTTACGGAGTATGGATGTAGATGTAATGTATAAAAATACATGAAAGTAGCAGATAACATAACATTAAAATTCGGTACCAGTGAACAGTTCGTCACTTAGTATAGTCGGTCTGTTAACTCAAGAGCGAGCAGCGCTTTTGGTGGGGGAAGCGGCCGTTCCCGGAAGAACGCTGCCACCAGCCTACAGGGGCACCCAAAGTCTGTTGCCCGTTACCTGTCTAGCGGTGTAGATCGGCGTGCAGTGATATACGTCGTTTCTGTTCGTAGGATCTTAGTTGCCAATGTCAGTCAGTTAACTTTGTACACTTACTGATATACTTCGATGTCCGGAACCTATAGATAATCGTCTAACGCTGCAAAAGAATGTGCAGAAGACGAGGAAGAAGAGGTATTTGCGGAGAAAACGAGCGTTCGACCGTCTCTAATGTTATTACACTGTGTATTAAAGAGGCGACCCAGAAAGAATTATTGGCCAATATTACCAGTCCCAATCAAAGGGATGCAATTTATGCAAACTTCAGCCTCGTCCAATGGAACGCATAAGGAACGAACGCGGAAAGAAACCGCATGGTGCAGTGGAATCGCCACGAAGGAAAACTAATACTCTTGGGAGGAAACCGATCGTCATAGACTGCTTCAAAATCACGGAAGACATTTGATGCTTATGGAACACTAAATCTCTATCTCTGTCACTATTCATCTGATTCTGAGACATATTGCTTCAAATATGTGCGCAATAGCTATCCTAAACACTGCTGAAATTTTATTCGATGCATGTACATCGATTCTGGACTTTTAAGCAAAAGGCGTAACGTACGAGGTGCGTTCACATATTAATTTTTATTTTTTGGTAAGAACTTTATTTGTTAAACTACAGCAATGTTACCCTCTTCAAAATATTCCCCATTACACACTAACACTTGTGCCAGTGCTTTTTCCAGTTACCGAATTTCCTTAGGAACTGTTTCTTCGGGGTCGTTTATAGGTCTCTTTAATTGTGCATTTTTAATCTCATCCATGCTTGTAAAACTGCAGTCCTTTAAGACCAGCTTTTAAATGTTTATACCACTTGTATGTCCTTGGTTCACTCATAACAGGCTCACCAAAAGCAATATTTAACATTTATAAACATTTGATACACTTTATTCCATTCCTATAACAAAATTTAATACAGATTGTCTTATCTGTTTTTATACAAAACAAATAATCCTTGATGCTACCAAAATACATGTAACCTTTTTGACAGCTGACAACAGAGTAAATACCCAATATGTACAACATTGTACACATACTTCTGAGACATGTTTACGAAGACAGTGACAAAAAAGTAGTGCAAATCGGACTAATACAACACACAAAATTACAAATTTCTGCTTACTTTTTATACACTATTTGTGTTTCAAGTTCTTCAAAGAAAACTTCTACCTTTTGAGTATAAACAAAAAGTAAGAACAAGCCGGAACTTCTACAGATTGATTGCATTATATAGGACGAATAGCCTTAGAAGAACATACAATACATTCACATGAACAGGCATTCGGTTCTGTGTTTGTAGTATAATCCTGACTTCCATTCTTATCTTATATTATTTGTAATGTTGTGTTTCGGAAGAATCTATCGTTTTTTGTATTCCTTATGGTCTTAATACATTTGTCTAAAACTGAAAGCAGCCGAGACGTATCTGTGTACGGCGTCTTCACAGATTTAAAGTGCACGCCGCCGCAGGGCCGGTACTACATTGTGAAACAGCCTGTAGAAGAGCCTCGTGACGTAGCTGGGTTGACAGAGCGGGGACTCGCTCGCTCGCTCTTCAGTTTACCGACAGACTATAGTGGTAGTTAAAAATGACAAACGTTACAATAGGGTTGCAAACAATAAGTCCCATTTGAAATTATGTCTTCGTCATAAAATTAGACCTAAAAGTGACAAGTTCCTGAACTCATGTGTGTGGAGAGATTGTGCTCACTATTATACAGAATGTTTCAGAAGTGATGGTCAATATTCAGGAATATGACAGAAATCATCATTGGAAACAAAAAAAGTCACGTAAACATGGGTTCTAAAACGCATACCTTAAGAGTTACGAGCAATTCTTGATCTTTGATACTTTGGAACAAATGTCTTCTATTGCAAGCTCTTTGCATTCCATATTTTGAGAAGTGGTAGTATGGACCAAAGCAAGAAAAGAAATGTCCACTAAACATGTGATCTGAAATGCATACTTTAATAGCTATGAGCACTTGTTCATGTTCGCTACTTTGAAACACAACTCTTCTAATGAACAAGTGCTTTTAACTTCTGACGTATGCATTTTAGAGCACATGTTTACTGGACATTTTTCTTGTTTTGTTCCGTGCCTCCACGTCCCCAAAATGTGGAAAGCAAAGATCTTGCAGTAAAGGAGATTTATTTCACTATATCGAAAATCAATAATTGCCCATAGCTATTAAGATATGCTTATGCTCGCAACTTAAGATAAGCGTTTTAGAGTCCACGCTTACTTGACTTTTCTGTTTCGAATGATCATTTCTGTCACATATCTGAAAACTGACCAACACTTCTGAAACACCATGTGCAGGCCAAACAGACCGTTCACTTCATTTAACAGAGCATACATATCTCCCAAGCATAAACAGAACAAGCAAGTACTACCTACAGTAACCAAAGGTAGATTGCTCGGTGTGATAAAGACAACTGAACACTTTAGCAACAAAAAGCATTGTTCAAAACGGAATTTAAATCAACAATATGAGATTCGTCAGAATGAGTATTTGATATTTCCAAGCAGTTGCTTCAGTGATCTGATATTTTGACGACATTTTTTCATATGTGATGCACGGAGTGTTCAAAACGTCTCTCCGCATTGCCGTATGGTTGTTAGCCACGAGTGGCATACGCGCAGTGAATATACCGAAATGAAACTCGGTGAAATACAAGTTATTAATTTATTGAATATTAATTTTTACTTTCAAATTTTCACATTAAATGTTGGAAGTGTCCGCCCTGTTGTTGAATGCACAATTCAGTTCGTCTAATCATATTTCCAAACACAAGCTGTAAACAGTTGCTTTCGCTGCACCCAGAAGAAAAAAATCAGGTGGTGTTAGGTCAGGCGATCGTGGAGGCCAAATTCCACGTCAAATTATGCGATCACCAAAAACATCAGCAAGCAGTGACATTGAAACGCGAGCTGGATGCACGGTTGCACCATCTTGTTGAATATGACACAAGCTCTCCTATGAATGGTTACAGAATACCACTGCAGTATCGTTGTGGTTTATTGTTTCGTTGAAAAATATGAGACCCACAATCCGACTTGAAATTGCAATCCAAACTCCTATTTTCACAGCATGAAGTGAGTGGTTCCTCATGAATACACAATCGATTTGCAGTACTCCACATAGGAGAATTTTGCGACTTCATGTACCCGGATAAAACAAAGCACGCCTCATCAATGAAAAACCTTTCATTAAGAATATCCCTTCCATTTTTGCTGAACAAAATTTTTGAACCATTGACAATAATGCAGTCTCTTGCCATGATCAGTATTTTTCATTTCTTGCACGACTGTCACTTTGTATGGGAAAAGTTCTAATTTTTTCCTTACAGCTGTGTGGGCCGTTCCGACACTAACATCGATTTCCTGGGCGAGTTTTCCTACTGACTTGTTCGGACTCATGGACATTTTATAGGAAATATCGAGTAGTTTATCCTCAGACAAAACGCTAGGAGGACCACTTCTCGGTGCATCTGTCACTGAACCCGTACTTCGACATTTGTTAATCAAATCTCGCACAGTATTGCGATGTGGGAGCGTTGTCTCCGGGAAATCTGAATTTAATGTTTGACGAACTGAAACTGTGTATTTACCGCCAGCTTTGAACACTTGTACGACTAAAAACACACGTTCTTCAATGGTTAGTATTTTAACAGTGACAAAAACGAATCAAACCAGGAAAGGAACTAAACTTAAACGTTGACGTCAACACGTAACGACACACACCAACGACACTACTGACGCTGGCTGAGATAATCGAAACAGACGAATGTTGGGAGAGTCCACTTGAACGGAAGGAACCCAGGCAGCCGAACAATCATACGGCACGCCCGGCTAACAATGATACGGCACTGCGGAAAGACTTTTGGAACACCCCGTATTAATACATAACAACAAGTGTCCTTCTGACGTTTACTGTCACATGTGAAACCAAGAAGAAAGACGTACCGCTTCCGTATGACCCATCTACGCTAGTCCGCAACAGCAACTCTAGACGGGATGTTAGAGCACGCTTGAAGAAAGGGATTCCTGCTAAATGAATGAACCCATGGGTGGTGCAGCGTTTCCCATCCTTCCTTTTGTACTTTACATTTTATTTGTTAAATTAATCCGCAATTTACCAATGTCTATCTTTCCAATAATGAAGGGGCAGATTCCTCATTTTGAATAAGTTTTCTGCCTTCTCACACCTTTTAAGATTATCTGTTGTAGAATTTGTTACTACTCCCTCTTAAACTTCGAACATTCTTCTTCTGTGTATTTTATTTGTATACAATAAATTTAATCGTGTAACTGTGCAGACTGTTGCACCCTCTAGCACAGGGATTCTCCAGCTTTATCCATTCTCCCTTCTGAAAAGTAAATTAATTTCCGCCTCCCCCCCCCCCCCCCCCCCCGGTCCCCTAATTTTTTTTCCTTCCTCAGCACTTCTCACACTTGGCACAAAATGGCCCACGGTATCTAAACTGCGCATCACACTTAAAGGATCACTTTTTCGAAACGCCGTAATTTCCACTCACTGCGACGTTAATGTTTGAAATTTGGCTTAAACTGTCCTCTGTAACGGTGTACAAGCTTGGCGCCCTGTGACTTCACCATCGGTCTCGATGACGCTCCAAACAGCAATGAGTCGATAAAGTCACAGGTCAGAAGTTTATCTGATGTCTAAGGTGGGTTAATGACGTCATTGGCACCAAGTTGAACCATAATTCCGGTCAATGTCACTGTGGACTTGTCATCTAATCAGAAGGTCGTCACACCCCATCTTGCCCACATTTCACCCCTTCTTGTCGCCTCTCTGACGGAGGCCAGAAATGCGGGGGTTGAAATCACACGGTTTTCTTATGACTGGACGAGGAAAACATTTAAGACACAGTGCCGCTCAGCCACACTGGATTAGCCGAGCGGTCTTAGGCGCTGCAGTCCCGGACCTTGCGGCTCGTCCCGGTGGAGGTTCGAGTCCTCCCTCGGGCATTGGTGTGTGTGTGTTTGTCCTTAGGATAATTTAGGTTAAGTAGTGTGTAAGCTTAGGGAATGATGACCTTAGCAGTTAAGTCCAATAAGATTTCACACACATATGGCTAATGCTGCTCAGAATCGGCACAAAGAGGCGTCAGGAGTGAGTCGTGCGCGGTTCGTGTTCATGCTGTTTATTGGTTGTCATCTTTATTTATCTACACGTCAAGTTCCGTAGGACCAAATTGAGGAGCAAATCTCCAAGGTCATGGAACGTGTCAGTACATGAACTTACAACATAAAAGAAATAACAAATAAAAATAAATATTCATGAACCCGAAAAAAGTAAATCCATAAGTTTAAGTAAACGCTATTAGCAGTACAATAAGAATCAGCTTAATTTATCAAGGAACTCCTCCCCAGAATAGAAGGAGTGACCCGTGAGGAAACTCTTCAGTTTCGATTTGAAAGCGCGTGGATTACTGCTAAGATTTTTGAGTTCGAGTGGCACCTTATTGAAAATGGATGCAGCAGTATACTGCACACCTTTTTGCACAAGAGTTAGGGAAGTCCGATCCAAATGGTGGTTTAATTTCTGCCGAGTATTAACCGAGTGAAAGCTGCTTATTCTTGGGAATAAACTAATATTGGTAACAAGAAACGACAATAAGGAATATACATATTGAGAGGCCAATGTCAAAATACCCGGACTCGTGAACAAAGGTCGACAAGAGGTTCGTGAACTCACACCACTTATTGTTCGAACCGCCCGTTTCTGAGCCAAAAATATCCTTCTAGAATGGGAAGAGTTACCCCAAAACATAATACCATACGACATAAGTGAGTGAAAATAAGCAAAGTAGACTAATTTACGTGTCGAAGTATCACTCACTTTTGATACCATTCGAGTAGTAAAAACGGCAGTACCAAGTCTTTGGACAAGATCCTGAACGTGGGCCTTCCACGACAGCTTACTATCTTTCTGAACACCTTTTGCCATAGCGAGGCTGCTTTTGATGCCTCGTGATGGGTGGTTGTTGTGTGTCGTCTTTAGGTTAGTTACGTTTAAGTAGTTCTAAGTTCTAGGGGACTGATGACCATAGATGTTAAGTCCCATAGTGCTCAGAACCATTTGAACAGCGTGCACCATTTTATATTGTCGAACGCATTTTCCAGGTAGACAAATCCTATGAACGTGTCTTGATTTTTCTTTAGCCTTGCTTCCATTATTAGCCGTGACGTCAGAATTGCCTCTCTCGTGCCTTTACTTTTCCTAAAGCCAGACTGATCGTCACCTAGCGCATTCTCAATTTTCTTTTCCATTCTTCTGTATATTATTCTTGTAAGCAACTTCGATGCATGAGCTGTTAAGCTGATTGTGCGATAATTCTCGCACTTGTCAGCTCTTGCCGTCTTCGGAATTGTGTGGATGATGCTTTTCAGAAAGTCAGATGGTATGTCGCCAGACTCATATATTCTACACACCAACGTGAATAGTCGTTTTGTTGCCAGTTCCCCTAATGATTTTAGAAATTCTGATGGAATGTTATCTATCCATTCTGCCTTATTTGACCGTAAGTCCTCCAAAACTCTTTTAAATTCCGATTCTAATACTGGATCCCCTATCTCTTCTCAATCGACTCCTGTTTCTTCTTCTATCACATCAGACAAATCTTCACCCTCATAGAGGCTTTCAATGTATTCTTTCCACCTATCTGCTCTCTCCTCTGCATTTAACAGTGGAATTCCCGTTGCACTTTTAGTGTTACCACCGTTGCTTTTAATGTCACCAAAGGTGTTACAAACTGTAAAAACTGAGGCTTACTGTGATTTAACGCTAGTTTATTTTCTACAAGCCGTGAACTGAGGTCATGTACTGCACTACTTGAAACCGAGTCAATGTTACACACAACATCCTTTACTACCAAGCTAGTGTCATCAGAAAACAGAAATATTTCACAGTTACTCATAATACTAGAGGGCATATCATTTATATAAATAAAGACAGGAGCAGCCCCAAAACTGATCCCTGGGGCACCTTACCACTTGACAGTACCCCACTCAGATCCCACATAACTGCCGTTATCAACATTCTCTTACGGTACTGCCGCCTCGTTTTCTTATTCCATTTGCTGGCGTCACTAACTTCCTGCCTTACCTGCCGTGAGTGGGAGCAGCAGCGCTTATCGATAAGTGCACTGTCGAACCGTCTCTGGAGCGAGCGTTAGTATTTCCGGGTCGTCGTGTTTCTGGAGTTCAGTGGGGGACGCAGCGGCAGTGGAGTCGATGCAGTGAGGCGGCAGAGTCATTCGGAAGGCGGGCAGTCACATGTTAGTCTCAGTCGCTTTTGGGTTGTGGACTAAGTCTGGTTCGTCGTTAACTCGGCGGTTGGACGAGTGTGTTGTCAGTAGCAGGCAGGTCCTCACGGTGCAAGTACTCGCCGGGACCGTGGTCGACGCAGGCTGAAGGCCGTTGGTCGGTCGGTCGGTGGTCGTCGGATGGCGATATGTGGTCTGCTGAGCAGTTGTATCTGTCGTGGAAGAGTTGGCAGCCAGCAAGAGTCGGGTCCGTATGGTGTTACTATCCGCCGGGACCGGTGTGGCCGTTAATGGAGTGCCGTTGGTCGTTTGCTCGGCCGGTCGTCTCCGTCGACGACGTCTTGGATCCTCAGGACGAACACCATTTTCCAAGTTGTAATGTGGTTGGACCTTATTGGTTCGTTGGAACTGAGCAGCAACGCAGTCCCCACAGCGTGAAGCCAGACCGGGGCTTTTGGCGGCACTGTTGTATTTGGAGGCGCTAGCTGTGTGAGCGACTTTTCGCTCTCTTCCGAAGCAGGATCCTCAAGCTGAGTAATTAGGTACCTGTTCTTAAAACTCGACTGCTATGACTTGTTCGTTATTTGTGAATTGTTGTTTCCTCCGCCGTTGACGCGTGTGTTTTGTTCCCTAGAATCTGCAGCCTTCCGTAGTGACTTGATAGTTGTGACTTGTGTTTTCGGTATTCAACTTGTCTTGAGCGGTGTTTGATGCCATGCTCCTCGTGAGTCCGAATTTGAACTTATTGGTATCTTGGGTTACTCTTCATTGGCCGATATTTTCCATTATCTGTGCAGCTGGATCTGACTGTTGGAAATCGGTCAGATTGTCGGTCGGTCGTGAACCGTCCCTAGGTTGTGTTGGCTTCTGATTAGGAGGTTGTCGGTCTGGCTGCCTGTCTCACCTAAACGTGCGTTAGTGTTACTTCCCAGGCTGACCCTTGGAACCTTCTGAGCTTCGCTCCTTGTGTTTTACATAGTGTTTTCCTTTTAGCCTTCAGTACTCTGTGTGGCTTATTAAAATTGCAAGGCTTTTCTTCTTAGGTCTTACGCCGTAAAAAAAAAAAGTTTCTATGTGGCCTTCAGTCGGGTTTCAGCCTTTCAAAATTAAGAGGTTATTCTTTAGTATGAGGCCTTCAGCCGAGTTTTACACGAAATATTTTAAGATAAGGCCTTCCTTCAGCCTTTTCAAATTGAAAGCTCTTCTTCCTAGGCCTTAAGGCGTTAAATTGTTTTGTTTATATGCGGCCTTTAGCGGAGTTTTCAGCCTATTTAGATTAAAGTTGAAAAACCTTTGTCTCGGCCTTAAGCTGTAACACTGTTCTCGACTAATATGAGGCCTTCAGCCGAGTTCTATGGGAAAAGTTTAAGCTAAGGCTTTCAGCCTATTTATATTGATGAAAAAAAATTCTAAAGTAGTGAAACCTCGAGAAGAACTCCTTTACCTCAATTCCTTGCTTAGGCCTTGTGCCTTGGATTTTCAATGTGGCCTTCAGCCGATCTAAATTAAATCAAAGGAGGTCTTTCGTTAAAACCTTGAGAGTTTCGATTCTTGCTTGTGTGATTGTGTGTTTTAACAGATAAAGTTTATATGTTGAGTGCAACTGACAGTAACTTATTTTTTGGCCCCTTTCCAGAGATATAACCGCATCCGCTCTATCCTGCTAGCCCAGGGATTTCAAGGGAGTGGAATAAAGGACGTCAAAGAAACCACTCCTTTCCATGGGACGTTGATTCCCATACATTTCGCAGTCGAAAACGACAGCTTGTACTGCGGTGAGTAACAGGAAGACGTTCTTCACAACCTCTGACACTGAATCCCACTAAGACCCCCCCCCCCCCCCCCCCAATCCCCCAGTTCTGCATAACCTCGGTGCAAGGGGTGTAAGAGGTCCATGATTAAAGAGTTTGTTGCTAGCGCACTCGAGCTGATGTAATTTCGATGTATTGCTCACGCGCTGCCTGCGATATGTAAGCTACAAGAGAATCTGAGACCAAAGAGTAGTATTGACTGCAGTAAGAACTGTGTGTTAGTAGCAGTATGTTGTTGCTAGCGAGCAGTCGTGTCTGGTGTATCGTGTTGGCTGGGCCGGTCGTGTGCAGCGATGGCAGAGCTTCAGCGTTGTAGGATAAGGTAAAAGCAGCCTCGCGCATATGTAGTATTGTTAATCAAGTCCCATGTCAATGTTTAAAAAAATCTGTTAATAATAATCTTTCTCATAAAAAGTAACTTTTGACATTAATCTTAATTTAAACAATTCAATAATTTCTCCAATCCTTGGCCATCCCGATTATTGAAAAGAAAAATCAGTTCTTCCCTTTTATATAAGACAAATCTATCGACCAGCATTGCACTTAGCTGCGCCAGGAAATTTTTTTTATAGGAGCAGATATATACGCACTATCCGGCGACCTAATTACGGTAAGATTTTTCAGCTTATTCAGAATGATGTATCAGGGCCATGACGCAGCATTGCTGACGTCCAAAATTTACCAGGTTAACTTGACTGTCAATTATTGAAAGGTTATAGGTTTGTCACATTGTATTATATTTTCACTGTTGGGTAGTTACGCTAAATGAGAAAATTATTCATATTATTTTATTTTATTGTGTGGGGAGGTTACAGGGGCAACATTAGCTGAAAATTTCAATAATGCACCTGGAAGAACAGAACAAGTGCTGCAACGCTGCTCTTGTGCTTAATAGCAGGCGATCTGGAATCGAAGGCTGCTAAAGGGGTTGCTTGTCTGCAAGCGACTAGTACGTGCATTTTTTAAAATTCTCAAAAAAGATGGACGGATGCCACTGTGGATTTTGTCGAACTGGTGGTCTAGGAGGGATCCTTTGCCGTTTAATTCACCCCGTGATCACTCCACAGATGGACACAAAATAGTATATACGAAAACGTATAAGCACCGTTAACTGCTTTGAATCACGCTTAAATTCCGTCGAAAGCTTTTGAACGGTCCCTAGTTGTTCCAACCTGTAGAGAAGCTCAAAAAATGCTGTCTCGCTGCGCTCCCAACGGGTGCGATAACGTTCGAAGGGGTTGCAGCTCCACAGTGTCCTCAGAAAACGGTTGTAACGGCGGAGAGTGTCAGCAGTGTGGAAGGTTGTGAAGAACGTCTACCTGTTGCTCATCGTACTGCGAACTGTCGTTTTCGAGCGCGAAATGTGTAGGAATCAACGCCCCATGCAAAAGGTTTCATTGACTCACTTTATGGCACCTCCTACGGCCCATTCGTGCAGAATCTGAGCGGCGATGTTTCATGAATGTTTACCTCGGCTACTCGTAAGAATATGGCGTGATTTCAACGCTGGACATCGCTGTTCGAACCTCCCCAGTTGAGGCGTCAAAAGAAGCGACGAAATGTGGGTAAGAGAGTGCGTGGCGACTTTGCGATCGTGTGACACGTTGGTTACATGGCTGGTTTGGGCGAGAGGACCAGGCAGCCATGTCATCGGTCCCATCGGATTAGGGAAGGGAATGAAAGGGCAGATCTCGCAGCCAAGGAGGCGTGTCTCGCCCCACAAGTATCTCAGTGTGCTATTCCCTTGCACGCACTCACCTCGCTGTTGAGCTCACGGGTTATGCGTCGGTGGAAGGATGAGTGGCTGGAAGTGACTGACAGTAAGCTCCGTATAGTCAAGCCCACAACGCGTGTGTGGTGTACTTTCTTTCAGCCCCATCGACGGGACGAGGTTCTCCTCACTCGGCTTCGAATAGGCCACAGCCCTATGACGCATGGCTACCTGCTCCGGCGAGAGGACCCTCCAATGTGTGGTGCTTGCGGCGTCCAGGTCACTGTGCGCCACGTTTTATTGGATTGCGTTTTATTTTCTGACCAGCGGGCTGCAGTTGACTTGCCAGCGGACCTGCCATCTCTTTTAGGCAACACTCGGACGAATGTGGCTAAAGTTTTAAAGTTCTGTGACAGGTCAAATGTTTTTACAAAGATTTCAGGGAGAGGATTTTAATTTGCTCACTGACAAGCTAGCCCATATTTTATGTAAGTGGGCAGCCAATAACAATTTCCTGTGACATTCTTGTTGCTATGTTTTCCCTTTCCTTAGGTTTTACTTTCTTATGTAACATTTTCCTTCTTTTCCTGCTTTCTTTGAGTGTGTGCTTTAGTTTTCTTAGGTCTGTCCACGTTCGTTCCTTTTAATGTGTGTCAGGCCGCTGATGACCTCGACGTTGAGCGCCCATAGGCCCCAACACACCACCACCACGGATTAGGGAAGGATGGGGAAGGAGGCAGGTCGCGCCCTTTCAAAGGAACCACCCCAGCATTTGCCTGGGCGATTTAGGGAGAATCACGGAAAACTTAAATCAGGATGACCCGACGAGGGACTGAACCGTCGTCCTCCGATGTGTGGCACGTCCACGGTGTTACTAGGCAGAATTTTGGTAAAATTTTCTGCCAAAGTGACGTTATTACCTCGCCTTATGTGTGACATCAACTTTTGCGCTGTGGCCATGTTCCGCAAGTATCGACACCTTGCTGTTCAAAGTGTCTTCGAGCTCTATGGTGACGTCGCAGGGTTCGACGCTTTTGCATCATTACAGAGGTTGTACACACCTTTGAGCCATATTCAAACTTTGTTAAGCGTCGCAAAGGGTGGGCATTACGGGATTTCGAAAAAGTGTCCTTTAATTCTGGTCCACTGGGTATTTACCTGTATTTATTTATGCAACTATAAATTATGATAATAATATTAATAGAGTGTGTCTTTCAAGTACATCAGAGTTAAACACTTTTGCTTAAATTCTAATTTGCATTATTGGAAGGCACTGGAATCGAACGATTAGCACTAGTATATAAATAACTCCGTCTCCCCGTGCAGTCAATGGAACTGAGAAAATATATGGATTTCACTACATTTTTTTTACAAATTAGCTAACTAATTAGTTAGTTAAAATTCAACAGTTTCGATGTACACTGAAGTGAGAAAACTCATGGAACGTTTGCTAATCATGTCGGACCACAGGGACCACAGGGAATTCACAAGAAAGAAAATGTTTTCGCCTGTGTCCTCCTTTCGAGGGCTTTACAAAGTAGGAAGTCCTCGTGCATTTCATTTTCTTATCAGTAGCGCACAAAAACAAGAAGCTGGTAAAAATCACCGATATCAGTACTGTACTGCCATCAGGTTGCAGTTTTGACTTATCATAAAGACGCGGTAGCCATTAACGTTTCTTGGTAGAGGCTATAGCATAAATACGATGACGATAGGATCATCTGAGAGAAGTACCGACTTCAGACTCTCGTACCGGCTTCAGACTCTCGCCAAACTGTTCTCTGTGTGTTTTGACTCCTGTGGGAAGAAGCAATTTCTCGCCAACAATGCGTGGGAATTTGGATTTTGCAATTAAGTAAGACACATCTTGAATACTCGTAAAGCTTTCTTATGAACTGATACCTGTTTTTGGAGGGCTGTGACGTTTCCTTTTAGGTATGCTCATGACGCTAAAAAAATTCGATTGGTGTACTCGGATGGTCCCGATGTTTCGTCTGCAAGTTTCTCTTTAGATTTATACTCTGTCACTGGCTGAAATCGAAAACAGATTGTGGTTCTGCAAGTTATTCAAAATGATGCTAGTAAAGCCTAATATCAGATAACCAATTTCGAATTTACGCACTTTGCTTTTGGGTTTAGATCTAACGTTGCTTATAAGAACTGAGAAAGGCGCGCAAGAAGAATGTACTTTGATTCAATTCGAATCTTTTTCTTATTATAGCTGCATACTTTCCAAGGAGAAGAGACACTCGATGGATCGTTACCATTGGACCTACTATCACCATTGTGAACAGCCACTTATCCATGGCACTGGCAGAACCTTGTATCACTTTATATTAAATCTGCTTATCTACTTCCGCTGAACATGCATTATAATTCAACTTGTAGCTAACTGTTTGATATCTACCGGCCGTCTGGGTAGAACAGTTTAGGTGCTCTGAGGTCGACGGAGGAACTGTGACACTTCAAAGAAATTAGTGACACAAGAAGTACACACTTCATTGCGCTACGATTCTTTACTTAAGTTGGTTCAAATGGCTCTGAGCACTGTGGGACTTAACTTCTGAGGTCATCAGTCCCCTAGAACTATTTAAACCTAACTAACCTAAGAACATCACACGCATCCATGCCCGAGGCAGGATTAGAACCTGCGACCGTAGGAGTCGCGCTGTTCCGGCTTGAAGCGCCTAGAACCGCTCGGCCACCGCAGCCGGCTTACTTAAGTTGTGTAGCAACCTGTTGGATTTGCTTGCGGACAGACACAACTAAGCAGTGGCCTGTCAGAGGCTGTGTTTCCGAATACAGTGTCAACAAGACTATGTCCACCCCGAGCGGCACACTCTCAATCACTGTAGTAAACACTTGTCCCTATGCGAACGCCATAGTCGACGCCACTTGTGAATTGCCCCTCGCAGGCTGACTTCCACAGTGGATTGTAGCTAGGAACTGCAACCCTGGAACTCTGTTCTAGAGCTGACGTACGCCGACACCGAACACCAAACGTTGATGCCCGTGGCCGGCGCTTATCACAACGCGGAAGTCCGCCTCATTGCCGCTGGCACGGAGGCTGCTGACTGCGCCGCGCTTGTGGTTGGCGGCGAACTTCAAAGCGCCGCCCGTGGCGCCAGTCGGAAACTGTCTCAGCGCGCCAGCTCCGCTTGCGTCCATTGGCGAGGACACAGCATGTTAAGTTTAGCCTTTCAGGTGACTTCAGAAGCCTGGCTGGAATCGAGTGGACAATCACGATGGCTGTGATTAACAATCTGTGTATTGTAGTCAGCACTGCAAGGAAGTTGCAGTGAAATTGTCAAGCTGTTTATTGTCACTAATGTTCTAAGGTGGTGTGGTCTCCTGACCTTTATTTCCTACGTATTCAGTCCTCACAATCGTATTCCTGCACATCAAGACACTTAATTCGAGCACAGACTCGATAAGGTAGAGTCAATTTTGTATGAATTCATGTAAGTGAGATGCAGATCTAATAAGTAAATCGCAGGTGCGCGCCGAGGTTGAAAAAGTCGAGGCTGGCGTGCATAACATGACGGCCACAGTAATTTTAGTTCTAGGCAGGCGGCCGGCCAGCTGGGAGGTCCGTCCCTTCAGAGATGTGGGTCGGCACACCACTAACTTCGGCCAGAACGACCGCCCAGAGAGAGGGCAGCTTTTGCCAGACTGAAGGGATAACAACCTCCGTGTTCGACTTAAAAGCAAATTCCGCCACATTTTATGGGAGTGTCCAGAAGACACAGTTATGACGGACCAAATGCGTGGTTATGGAGTTCTCACAGAAGGACAGTATGCATCTAACGGAGATACATGTTTCCGCATTGGTCGACTTAAACGGAAGTTGTCGCGGGAACATGTAATGAGACGGAGTGCGCTCGTACATATACGCAAAGAGCGGGGAATAAAGTCTCTGCTCAGTATTTCACTCGGAGAGCATCTCGGTCGTTAGCGAATCGGAGGCTACTTTATATTGAGTCGCCCGCGATTAAGCGTTGTTCACTGTGTCGGCCGCCACACTTATTCTGCGGTGTGAACACGGACAGAGTGCTAGTTAAACGCCTGCGGGCCAATATTGAGTGGCATCGCGGTGGACTGGTTGTCTGACCGGTGCACCACGCCAATAGTGAGACTACGGGCGGGTAGGAGTCCTTCACTTCATCAAGGCGTAGGGAGGGTTTGATTGGCGAAGGTCAATCTAGATAGAAAGAGATAGTTCTGTCATTTGTGAGCAGCGAGCGACACAGGCAGCAGTCATCGCAGCTCACGGTATTGTGCGCTACAGCGCACGCGAGCCACATCTGTCCTCCATAACAGCACACTCCATTGCATTTCTCACGTGACAGCTTTGACCGTACCGAGTAAAGTTATTCAAGTTGTGTAGGCGCGCCCCTAGGCCATTCTGCCGAGTAAATAACATTCTTAAAGAACAGGGAGAAAACAACCTTTCCATACTTTGTAAAATAAGAGCATTCCCATCCATAAGAGGCAATCTACTGTTCCGAAAAGAACCCGGAAATTTATTATTTTACAAGAAAAAGTTTCACTTGATTTCTCAGAATTTTTTGGAATAAATAATATTTTCCGTTCGTTTAATGCTTTTCTTACACTAACTAGCAATACTCCAGTACCCAAGTATCCCACTAGTTACGTAAGAATGTAGACTATTTTTGTGTGTGTTCCTTACAGCGGACGACTCCAGAAGATATTTGTTGCTGAATGTTTTTCAAGTAGTTCTTGTTGATACATTAGGAGCGCCTCTCTGACTGCTGTAGTAGTGTGAGGCGGAAATTGTTTCTTGCAGGAACCAAAGGATACTTGTTGGATCAATCCATTGCTCCATTTGACAAAACAAAACCTATACACTCACAATGTTTGTTAAATGCTTGGCAAGTGGCTAACCCTGAGAGTGATCCGTGGTAGATTCTCGATTGTCCTGCTCATGGGATCTACTAGTCAGTTCCTATGAAAACGATGAAGGAGAAAATAATTTTGGGTATTGGGCTGCGTCATTGTAAGTACTAAAACGGCTGAATTGCCGATGTTTGGACCTACTTGCTGCAAACCTCTCCAGGACGGTCCATTTTATCCAAAATGATACCGGCAGTGGAAGCGTACGAACTTATAACTATGAAGGAGTTCCTTAACTTGGTTCACAGAAATGAGAATCTAACGCTAGCAATATTTGTTCATCGGAAATATTTATCCCACATAGTATGAAATGCAAATATTGTCTCCCCCTCCCCACTGAGGCGCACCCCTTACTTTAAGGATGGCTGCTCTAGCAGATGTGAATTTGCCTCTACCCTAAATAGCAGCGTCATAGAACACCCACTGCGCTAAACTCTCGCTAATCCGAGTGTCGGCATCTCAATAATCCGACCCATATCCAGCCTCTAGGTGTTCAAGAAGCAATGACGGATACGATAATGAATTCTCGTCTGCAGCAGTGTTGTTAATTAATTGCAATGTTAAACATTGCTATACATGTTTCTAACTGTGATTTGCCTTAAGGTTCACTATTACGGCAAAAACTAGAAATTAGAGATAAGATGAAGTTCGCACAATGCCATTCGTGCTGAGTACAGTGTTGGACGAGAAACTATTTATGACCAAAATTTAACATACAAAGAGATAATCAAAAGCGTACACGAAAGTTATGATGAAAATGATGAAGATGAGGACATGGGAGGAGAGAACTTGAAGATATCTCACACTGCTGACGCTGAAACTGAAGACATCTTCCTGCAGTACATTATGTAACAGTCAGAAACATGCAATACGGATGCAACACTTATAAAGCCACTGTGTGATAAAGCGTACTGCCGTCGCGTTTCATCATTGCGACAAGTAAAAGTCTGGGACATGTTTGATAGTAAGTGATACTACTGTACATGTACACCTCTAGGACTAAGTTTCCCATGACACTGAATGTATCGTTGGATTTAATAAAGTATAATCCATACGTGTTTAAACTAAATTTCAGACACTCTTAATAATTCGGCACTTCCGCTAACTCGACACTCATATGTACAAGGAACGGCCACACTAGTTTTTAGATCTGAAAATGATTGCTTGAGCAATCTAATCCGGTCATCATTTTACAAATGTTTGTTCAGGACAATTTTTTATCACTATGCATTCCAATAAAAATTATGCCAGTTGTACATCCTCAGGCCATCAGCTGGAAACCGCAGGCATTAATTGTACGTATTCAGCCGCGTTAGCCAGATTTTGCTGCACAGTTATTTCGACGAACGATACAGTGGTCCGCTTCAGCTACCGCTAACTGCGTGTTTATTCACACTCGATGACTGGATTTCAACCACACTGTGAGGTATTGTTGCCGCGCCGTTATTTACAGCGGAGTTCGACTCCCCACTTTGATACTCATTTATTTTTGAGACAGCATTGTTATTCCATAGAACACACATTTTCTCAGCGATTTACAACTCTGGTGGATCAGGCAGAAGGCGAGAACTTAGTAAACTGCGCGCCGAATCTTAAGGCTTGCTTAAGTAGAAACAAAGATTCCAGTTTATTAACTTTTCCGTCCTTTTATTTCGATAGGCTCCACAATTACACTCTCCCAGATACTTGACGTCTACACCTCGGAGGTGGTCTTGTAGTATGCCATTTTTTGGCTCTAAGCGCTATGGGACTTAAAAGTCTGAGGTCATCAGTACCCCAGACTTACAACTTCTTAAACCTAATTAAACTAAGGACATCACATATCCATGCTCGACGCAGGATTCGAACCTGCGACGGTAGCAGCAGCGCGGAATCGGACTGAAGCTCCTAGAACCGCTCGGCCACATCGACCGGCTGTATACCATTTTCTTAAGGTACATTTTGAATATTATTCGTTTCAGGCAAAATAAATTTCAGCAATTGTGTCAAATAGTGATAACAAACAGGACATTTGCTGAGATTACAAATCAAAAACACGATTATGCGAGATAATTAGTGTACAAAGTACATTAGTTTTACTGCACCATCACAATCGAGTATTCGAGTCCTCCTACTCCTTAGGGCATGGGCGAGTGTGTCGTCCAGCTTCGGGACCGATGACCTTAGCAGTTTGGTCCCATAACACCTTACCACAAATTTCCAATTCCCACAACCCATACGCATTATAAATATGGATGCACGTATACCGGATATCTCTCCTGCACGTCGTCAAGCCTAATTTCTCTGTTGTCTCGACAGATACTTGCAATTTCGTTTTTGCGGGGTGTCGGCGTCAACCCAAACAAATACTGCCCATCACGTCTTTCATGCGACGCACCGCGTCGAGGAGAAACGTCGATTTCTTTGCAATTAGAAACAAAATTATTTTGTAAATCGGAATTTTACGTGGCCATTCGCTAGAGCGGTCCCAAACTAGTCTAGTTTACCGATGTGTGTTGACAGGAGCGGTATAGCACGAAGAATAAACAGCGGTCCAGCAGCGACTGAACGCTGCTACTGCGTGGCGGCAGCAGTGGCCGCCGTCAAGGTGGCTGCTGGAGTACCCAATGTTTCCGTTGTTTAACTGTCCCTGTTAATACATATCGGTGAAACGAGTATCGCATTAGACTAATTTTGAACCGCTCTATCGAATGGCCACATAAAATAGCACTTTAAAAGTCATTTTGTCTGTAGCTGGAAAGGAACAGACGCTGTCCACCGACGCTTATGTTGCATTGCATGAAAGACGCGAAGGGCTGGCTCGTAGGAGAGACATTATATAATTACTATGTGCGATTAGGCCCTGTTGGATCAAGCAATGCTTCTTGATTCTTTTTCATTTTTTTCCACACTGCTCCCATTTTTTTTGCGTGGGTTCTCTCCGTTTCCTCTATCCATTTTGTTCCTGCTTTCTTTGGAGCTTCGTTGGGTGACTTAACTTCACATCTGTCAACTTTCTGCTCAAATATCGAGCTTTTTGTAGGTCCTTTTTGACGTCTTGTATCCAGGGTATAGTTTTAAGTCCTATTTATTTAAGAATTTTTTGCTAAGACTTCTTTTGGGAAGCCTAGAGACATGCCCACAAAATTTTAATGCGCAGTTATCAGCGCCCGTACAAATTCCCAACCTTTGCTCAGTCTAATCTCTACTTTCAAGAATGATGATGAAATGATGAGAACAACACAAACACCCAGTCATCTCGAGGCATACACGTAGTCGAATCGTTAAACTGTTTTCAGAAATATATTGCCATTTATTAATGAAAAACTGATCAACGTGCGTCAAATCATGTCCCCCACATGTATTAAGAGCACAGAAATACATACAGAAGTGTTCCCAGGTAGAAGCTGTCCAATTCGTCCCACCTTCTCTTTATGGTATTACCATAAAGAGACTTCACGAGGCTGAAAGTTTTGCCCCCAAGGAAGCCTTCTACGAACTACGCTGAAGAGCTAGCAGTTATTGCAGAAGCTTCAGTAAATCCGCGTGTCAGTTCTCGTCAAATATAAAGAGAAGTTGACATAATCCAATAGACAAATATGACCCATTCCAGATTTCAGTACATGAAGAGCTGCAACTTAGTAGTTTTCAACATAATTTTGTAAGCGTATTCTTCAAGAAGACAATAATTCTATGGGGAAAGTATTGTTTACTGACGAGGACATGTTAAAAAATCACGGGAATGCGAATATCAGGAAGATGTACTGATGTTCGACAGAAACTCCGATTAGCTTCGCCGGATGTTCATCTAGAGGACACTTTAGTGGCGTGTGGCATAATAGGATATTACTTGATAGGTCTTAATTAGTTGACGGTACGACGAACTGGGAAAGGCACACTGATGTTCTTGATGAGTACATTATTCTTGTTATTAAAAAATGTGTCTCTGAGAACTCGTCAAATTATGTGGTTACACCATGACGGATGTTCTTTCTTACGTAGCAAGATCTGTATTAAAACGCTTATCTGCAAACCGGTAGGTGGGAAGAGACAGTTCACAGGTGCTCAGCATGCTTGCCTAAACTTTTTACTACGGAGGTCATGTTACGTATGTGGCCCACAAGTTTCAATTACTGTAGAGAGCATGAGAGTGAATAACAACTGCTTGTAAACCGATTGGTTCAGATGGTTCAAATGGCTCTGAGCACTATGGGACTTAACATCTGACGTCGTCAGTCCCCTAGACGAAGAACTACTTAAACCTAACTAACCTAAGGACATCACACACATCCATGCCCGAGGCAGGATTCGAACATGAGACCGTAGTGGTCGCTCGGTTCCAGACTGTAGCGCCTAGAACCGCACGGCCACTCCGGCCTCTTTCTAATGTCTGCTGTAAGATTGGACAATTTCATAGTTGTTTGTCGAGATTGTAGTCTATAGCCCTCTTCTGTTTCTTTGGCCTTAGTATCTTTCTATTGATTTTACGTTTGTCCTTTTAACAAATTTTTTAGGTCACACTTTTTGTTGACTGTTAGGGTTCACTGTAATGCAGAACTTCTGGATTTACTACTGTATTATAGTGCCTAATTGTATTGTTTTTGGACAAGCATTTTTTATTGTGCACCTTGTAGTTGTTTCCCTACGCTCTCTTTAGGTTTTGGAGGTGAATGTTTTGTGCTATTTTCTCTCACCTTCTAGGTTCACGCACTTCAGCTAAGTATTTAAAATATGGGACGCTGTTGATATGACCTTATTTTGTAGTCAAGATTTGGGTGACAGATGGTTCAAATGGCTCTGAGCACTATGGGACTTAACGTCTGAGGTTATCAGTCTCCTAGAACTTATAACTACTTAAACCTAACTTACCTATGGACATCACACACATCCATCCACGTATTACGCCCTATGTACCTACAAAATTATATCACTGTATGACACATAGATCAGGATAAGTGACGTCATAAACACTGACATACGTGATAAACTGCCTCATCATGCTTGGCGTTAAATTTATTACTCCTTTGCTACTAACTCTATTCTCAACATATTTCGCACACAGTATCCACAAATGTTGCTGAATTTTCCTAGACAAATGCCACATTGAAGGACATATGGTTCATGAGAAACGAGTATGACATTGTACTGAGATGTGTGAAGAACTGCCGCACCGTGCATAAGTTTTAATACATATATTCGTTACTGCTAAGACACTCGTACCGTCGAGACAAACTAAGGAACTCCCTGACACCGGTAGCGCTTTTGACGGATTTCGACTGCGAAGCGCAAACGCCTGCAGGCGAAAACAGTAGCCGTCTATAGAGGTGTGAAGAGGCGTTGCCATGGAGATCTTTACAAAATCGCTTTGTAGACCCGTGAAGCAGCTGCCCCACAGCGTACAGAAACTCTCCGGAACCATATTTCTTAATTTGGATACTGTACTTACACATCTTTACATTGTGCGTATTTCTTTGTACGTCTGCTTCACAGTTTCAAAGGTGTTTTCTCAAATACATGAAAATGAAATAATTCACTACAAACACAGTTAATTTTTTATTTTCGTTTCTAATAGAAAATTGGCTGAAGGAATACCCGGAAAATGGTGGGTTTGTCAGCTAGTCTACAATATAAAATGCAATTATCGTCACAGTATTAGAGGCAGTTGGTTAGCTGTCGTAGTTGTATGTGTCGCTAATTCTAATAGAGTACCTCTCCATATAAAAATCCTAAATTTTCATGTAATGCCTTACACATATGGCTTTCGAATGTCTAGATCGACTTTAACATCACAAAAGGACATCTTTTATTTTTGTTGATAGCACCGAAACACATTAAATGCCACTTTTTAGAGGAGTCTGCCGATCTTTCCGAAGCAGTGTCTAAGAAGATCCCGAGACCGCGACAGTCAAATTCATCATTAATTTCAGGAATTCGGCTGGTAAACCAGATGAAATTTTAACTTGATAGTACTAGTCTTTATTTTCAGATAGAGGATTAACTTGCTAACATATGTTTAGAACTACGCAATTCTAGGTGGGGAGAATGGGCTAGTTAAACAATCCGGTAGCCGTATCTCTGGATTTTGTGAGTAGCGTAGTGTTGCAGGACAGATGATTATAGAATAAGTGGTAAACAACATTGTCTCGCTTGTCTAAGTGAGGCTGGCAACGCCAATTAATGTTCATTTTGCTTACTGTGGAACATCACCGTTTTTCTTGGGGGGGGGGGGGGGGAGGGATTAGCTGTTTTGGTCTGTTTTAGGCAGTGAACGGAGCAGGCACCTGCGTTACGACTGCACGAAACCTAACTGCAGTTCTTTTGCGGTCGAGACTGTTTACGTACATTTTAAACTCATGGCTTCACGTGTAGATGCGCGATTCCGTATGTAGTGTGATGTTCCTACTTCTTTCCCCTCAAATTACTTTTTACTCTATCGAGCAGGGGCTTATGAAAGAAGCAGCATCGTGTTCTAGTAATTTCGTTAATAATCAAGACGAGGGTATAAACTTTTAAAAACGGAATTATGCAGTTTTTTGCAGCCAGGAAAGCAGATCTCGATGAGCCAAATTTAGTGATATAACTCTTTTGTAGATGTAACAAGAAACCACGAAGTAAAAACACAGTGAATATGGAAATTTTTCTGCTGTGCTTGTGGCCATTGAATGGCTGCCAGCTAGCAGGACCGGTAAATTTACTCGACTCTTTGAGAAAACTTGCTCCGCCCAAGCAATAGGTATCTGATGTTTACGCTGCTCTCTACGGAACTCTGTTGTCGATACAAGAGATACTTTTTCAGGTGTGTGTTGCCCTTTGCAGGTGTTAACTGAAGTGTAATGGAACCACTGTCTACGTAGATCAGGTTTTTATGATGAACTCTGAAATTCATTTACACGTAGTCGATGATGATGATGATGACGATGTTTGGTTTGTGGGGCGCTCAACTGCGCGGTTATCAGCGCCCGTACAAATTCCCAACCTTTACTCAGTTTTATCTCGCCACTTTCATGAATGATGATGAGAACAATGCAAACACCCGGTCATCTCGACGCATACATGTAGTCGAATCGTTAAACTGTTTTCAGAAATATATTGCCATTTATTAATGAAAAACTGGTCAACGAGCGTCAAATCATGGCTAATGTCCCTCAAATGTATTAAGAGCTCAGAAATATATGCAAAAGTGTTCCCATGTAAACGCTGTCCAATTCGCCACACCTTCGGTAATACCATCAAGAGACTTCACGAGGTCGGATGTTTTGCCCCCAAGGAAGCCTTCTACCAACTACGCTGAAGAGATAGCGGCTATTGCAGAAGCTTCAGTAAATCCGCGTGTCAGTTCCCGTCAAATACAAAGAGAGGTTTGCATAAGCCAAATTTCAGTACATAAAGAGCTACAAGTTAGTGATTTTCAACATAATTTTGAATACTTTTAGTGTGTTCTTCAATAAGAACTTAATTCTATGGGGAAAGTATTGTTTACTGACGAGGCCATGTTCAAAAATCACGGGAATGCAAATCTCGGGAAGATGTACTGATGTTTGACAGAAACCCCGATTAGCTTCTTCGGGTGTTCATCTAGAGGACAGTTTAGTGCCGAGTGGCATAATAGGATATTACTTGATAGGTCTCAATTTAGTTGATAGTACGACGAACTGGGAAAGGTACACTGATGTTTTTAATGAGTCCTTTATTCTTGTTATTATAAAATGTGGCTCTGAGAACTCGTCAAATCATCTGGTTACAACATGAAAGATGTTCAAATGTTTCTGAGCACTATGGGACTTAACTTCTGAGGTCATCAGTCCCCTAGAACTTAGAACTACTTAAACGTAACTAACCGTAGCGGTCGCGCGGTTCCAGACTGTAGCGCCTAGAACCGCCCGTCCACTCCGGCCGGCCATGACGGATGTTCTTTCCATAGATCTTACGTAGCAAGACCGGTATTAAAACGTTTATTTGCAAACCGGAAGGTACGAAGAGGCAGTTCACAGGTGGCCAGCCAGTTCGCCTAAACTTCTTACAATGGAGGTCATGTAATGTATGTGATCCACAATCTCCAGCTACTTTGGAGAGCATGAGAGCGAATAACAACTGCTTGTAAAGAGATTACTCCTGATATGTTGACTGCAGTGACTTCATCACTGTGGCCGCGTGTGCGATAATGTAGTGATGCATTTGCTTCTCACTTTGAATATACTCAAATGTGACTGCACAAAATTTATTGATTGTTTTTGGTTCACAAACTTTGGTTTTATGTATTTAATGTCCAGTTCTATATTAGTGTCCTAAAAACATAGCATATGTAAAGAAAATGAACAAATTATTTTATTTCCTTTTAGAACGATATCTCTACAGAAAATTGCAATAATTTTTTCACTAACGAATATTCCTTTGCGTGCATCTCATGCTTTCGACGATTATCTGACCATTTTTTGAATGTTGTGGGAGGCAAAAAAGATAGTTAATGTAAAAATGAATGACTTTCCAGCGATATAACGTTTTCTTCGGCACGAAACATGTTTAGACCATTGTAAACACTAATGCACAAGCATGACGCAGTGTCTCAATCTGGCGGCGGAAGTTTCCTTGGAGAGTAGTGTAAACTTGTGGGTGGCATACCATTCAACGGTCGCAAAAATAGCTCAAAGATGTCTGTATTCAATATCTTCTTTGCTACAGTCACCACAAACGCCTACTGCAGCGCAACACCGCATACAGACCAGCGATGCGGGTTGCGCGACTCTGCCCCGAAGTGTGGCCGACGCAAGAGTGTTTACAACCAAGTACCACAGTTGACAATAAGCACGTAGGTGCGGCCAATGTCCATGAGAGGGCATCAACCAGCAGCAGAGGAAGGGGGCGCGGCGATCGGCGAACTATTTCGTGGAGATCACGTGCGTGCAAATGGTTCTGGAAATATCCTTCCGCTCGGGGCTAGAGAAGCCGACGCCCAGCTGTTCAGCGGAGGGTTCTCGACTTGCCGAATGCGGACACGACCGGCCGGTCCAGCGGTGTGCCACCTCGACCATCTCCTCTTCCACAGCGATTGTGATACGTCGCTTCCGCCGTGTTATGCTATCTACCACGCTAACAGCCGACTTCAAAGGGGAACAGTTGTGCGGGTATAGAGTCGAAGGGAACTCTGATTATAGTAATTAGTTGTTATTTGCTGGATCCACAGAAGGGATCCTTATTGTTTTTTGGTTTTGGAGAGTGTGTTACTGTTGGTGGTGGATTGCAGTTTTCTTAACGCAAAAAAGTTGCCAAACGAGTTGGTTCTTGCTCTGCAGCCTTAGCATTCTTAGTTTTTCTTTGATCTACAATGGAGTTAGATCACTCTATATGGGAGACCTCATGCTCATATTTCTGTTTAAAAAATGGTTCAAATGACTCTGAGTACTATGGGACTTAACATCTGAGGTCATCAGTCCGCTAGAACATAGCACTACTTAAACCTAATTAACCTAAGGACGTCACACACATCCATGCCCGAGGCAAGATTCGAACCTGCGACCGTAGCAGTCGCGCGGCTCCGGACTGAAGCGCCTAGAACCTCTCGGCCACCGCGGATGGCTATTTCTGTTAATCAGTTTGAATTTGGATTAAGCAACAGATGTATGTAGTTCGAAACTAGTCTTGTCAAATGTCGTTATTTCGTCATACCTTACTATACATATTGCAGGGGGCGGACAAAAATATTTAAACATCACAAACACCACATATTACCACCCTTAATTCGGTGCAGCAAAAATGTTGGCAAACAAAACAGCTTCCACTCGTCTCGGGATGGATGCATACAGGTCCTGTATGGTTTTCAAAGAACTATTACATCATTCTTCCTGCAGTATAGTTCCAAGTTCAATCAGATAGTGATACAGGAGGTGGATAGCGATCATTGCGCCCTTCCTTTCAAATTATACCACAGAGGCTCAATAATACTGAGACCTGGTGACGGTGATGGTCAGGGAAATTGCGATAATACACCCTCGTGCTCACAAAACCAGTCCTGAACGATGCGAGCTGTGTGAACAGCGGTCCAGTCGTCTACGAACACAGCACCACCACAGGGGGACAAACACTGTACCACGGGACAGACCTGATCAGCCAAAATGGTCACATAATCCTAGGCAGCAATGAGATCGTACAGAATAAGTATGGTGCCCATGTAATACCGCTATATTGCTACCCAAATCACACTTCAAAAGTAAACTCGACGAGAAGTTGGAAACAGTGTGAAACAAAAATGATGCGACAAAACGACATTTTTTCATTGATCCATATTCCACGCTTTCCTGTTAAGAGTATTTCCATCAATGATGAGTAGTTTTGGAATTCCAACTCGTCCTCAAATTCCCAACTTATGGGACTCCCTTCGTGTTGTTTTAATGCTGACAGGGTTCCTGAGTGCGACATTGAGTTCTGCAGTGCACTTCTGCAGTTGCGGTCCTCTTACTTTTCGTCACAATGCTCTTCGATGACCCTCTGTCACAATCACTCAATACTCACTTTCGTCTACATTGCGATTTAGCGAATGATGTTTTTCCGCTCTGCGTGTATGCGCTATAAGTCTCTAGAAATACCAAACACTTCGACTACCTTGCTTAAGGGTGCACCCACTACAATCTGCCCATGTTCGAATTCACTTCGCTCCGGCATAAAGCACCCACAATTACACAGAACAATGTCCTGACCACGAATAACATTTGCAACGTATTGAGGCCCATATTATAACGGGAACACACACGGAGAAGTTGTCAAAATAAAATCAATGAAAAGGCAGTCTATATAGCGACGGTACTTTATTAAAATGACCGGTTTCGGGCTATACTTAGGCCATCTTCACACAGCACAATCAGCTGAAGTTGACGATGGGTACAACACCCAACTGACCTCAGAATCAGTTTCAGCGACCGAGGTCAACTGGCTGTTGTACGCATCGTCAAATTGAGCTGACGGTGCGGTCTGAACATGTCCTAAGTATAGGCCGAAACCTGTCATTTTAATAAAGTACCGTCGCTATCTAGACTGCTTCTTCACTGATGTTACCAAAAATTTTAAAGTTCTCAAAAGTCAAAGAGTAAAGCAGTCTCAGCACGGACTACTAAAGAAAGTAGTATGAAGCTGTAACCAAGGAGAATACTTATTTATTTTTTCAGTTTTACCGCAGATTCAGTCACACGAAGAACAAAAAGAAATCGTTGGAACAGTCGCACCTGAACTCTTGACATTCGGAATTAAAGACTGATCTCTACTTTCCGGATGCTTTTTGTATCGCCGCCATTTACATACAACCGAATGCAGCTACAAAGGATGAGGGTAAAGTGTCTATCCTCTTAAAGCACATTTCCAGACTTACGGAGCTATATTTTGACGATACTTTGCCAGTCCGTATGCGCACTTGACTACGAGTTTGTTCACCCACGGAATGACTAGAACGAAAACATGTACTATCTGTGGCCTGCAAACGGAGTGCTTTGAAAAGTAATTTATTAGTGGGCTTTGCACAGTTAGTGTAAATAAAATGTTTCCTAAGTGTAGACAAATGACACATCCCAACAAAGCAACTTCTAATTGTCTCTGACGTATCAACGAATATTAATTCTCTTGGCAATTTCAATCTCAGCGTATTATTAGCTGTGTTTTCCGAGAGACGGATAATGAAGTGTCATTAGAGTGAGGGTGGAATGGATAATCAACCGTGCCCTTTATTGATTCAAGAAACCACAGAGAATGTAATAGGAAAAGCACTATGGGGCTGTGGCTAATACTTATATCTTATTAAAACAATGGTAACGATATGTGTGCTTCTCCCTCTCTCTCTCTCTCTCTCTCTCTCTCTCTCTCTCTCTCTCTCTCTCTGTGTGTGTGTGTGTGTGTGTGTGTGTGTGTGCGCGCGCGCGCGCTCCACACACAGAATTAACTACTTGCCTTCGTGCAATTTTTGCGAGGTATACGACGGAGTAAGCAGTATGTTGGTTAACTCTTCCAACAACGTACGCTCCCATAATTTAGCAACCAAGTACATCTCCCGTGTAAAGTCTACTAGCGGAGTTGGAAGAGCATCTCCGTGACGCATTTTTTACTTCATAAACCTATGAGGAAACGCACTGATTTTCTTTAAATCTGCTTTATTTCCTCTATCAGTCCTATCTTTCAAGGATCGCAGACAGACGAATAAAACCCTAGTATAGGTCGAACGACGGTATTATATTCTTGACAGTACACAACAAAATGCGCTGTCTTCTTATTTTGTTAGACAACATTTAGAAAAACATCGTTTATTTTTTCTCAGTTAGTGGCTTCTATGTTCAACTCTAATGACTCTCTTAAAGCGCTGTACCTTGTGTTGCCCGGAATTGTGTTCTACGACCAAGTGCTATTCATCCTTAAGACCACCCAATGGCTGGCGTGTACAAAGGACTCATAATCACTGTAATCCGTGGTCGAGTTATGAGTCAACTATAGTGCCAACTCTCACTCGCGTTTCGAATCGGAACAGGTTTCTCAAATTAGGCCCTTTTGCGTGGGGTGTAATTTAGGAGTCCCTGGCTGTTATTAGTTGTTGTTTTGTAGCTAGGACGAGATACATAAGGCCCATGAGGGCAGTGAAGCTTTCATTAAATTACTCACTCCACCAGGCGGCATTACTGTAACGGAAATACTTCTGTGTTTACACAGCCTTCGAGATTTCCAACCCGACATTTTTTCCGGAAATTGCAGTTTATTAACACTGATTACTGTTTAGCACAATTTATCTGTGGAATGTACACGGAAGTGGATGTAATAACTTAGAACTCATAAACATTTAAAGTGGAATGAACACTACTCGACAAAACTTTGTTTATGTACAGTTTCTTCAAAAGCAGTCAGCTGCAGTTGTTATTAATCTGAATTTGTTCTATATTCGTCAACGGAGTATTACAGAGTGTTTTTGCTCTCTTAACAACAAGGTCGTGAGTTCAAAGTACATTTTTCCTAGCATTACGTCACATAATATACAATTCATCAGTAGGTCTGGGTAGGAAAGTAACGAACCCACACATGCTGCGTTTTATACACTCGTGTTCAGAAACCAATGAACACTTTGAACGACCAGAGAGACGACGAACATATTGAAAGTATATTAGTATGTTCTGCAGAGATGATTAGAATTAGAACCACGTTGGCCCGCGGGTTCAAGGTCAACATCGATACCGCAGTGCAACACCACTTACTGATAAAATGTGCCTGCGCCTCTCATTGTCGCTATAAACCGAAAGTAATGGATCAGTGTGATTTGAGCAGACGTGCAGGATGCCTCGCAGACGTATGCGCGAACCGTACCGTCAAATCAGTGAGTTTGAGAGAGGGCGCGTTATTGGCAATGCAGGACACATCGTACACTATCGGGGGTGACAACAGTCCGTCGTCAGTTATTACGACATGGGTCACGGGTGCGTCGTCAGAATGTACAGAAACATGCTAGACGGCAATGGTGCACAGAACGACGTCACTAGGGACAGGAACGCCATCAGATGGTGTTTTCGGACGGACCCGGGTTCTGTTTGTCTGAAAATGATGGCTGTATTTTGGTTCACCGCAGACGGGGAGAGCGGCATCACAGTGACTGCGATCGCCCAAGACATACAGCGCCAACTGAATGCATTAGGCCTAGGGTGTGGGGTGCTATTGGCTACAGCCACAAATTACAGCTGGTGCGTGTTCTTTCTGCACAACACCCCATACGCCATTTTTCAGCAAGACAATGCACTACCACATGTTGCTTCACGAACTCGTGCCTTCTTGGTGTCACAGATGTTAAACTTTTGCCGTGGCTCGCCAGATCACCAGACCTGTCACCGATCGAAAATGAGTCTGATGTGGTGAGACGACGGTTGCAGCCCTGTGACATAATGCCAACCACCACAGATGAACTTTGGAATCAGGCGAATGCAGCACGAATGGCAATACAACAGGACGCCATTCGCGCCTGATACGAGTCGATGCCATCACGCATAGAACAAGTTATCAGGACCCGTGGCGGACCCTGTGCCTACTACGCAAAAGGACACGTGCCCAACGGAGGTGACTGAAATGTCACCTCTGCAGAACATACTCATGTACGTGTCCTGTGAATATGGACGTTCAAGGTTCAAATGGCTCTGAGCACTATGCGACTTAACTTCTGAGGTCATCAGTCGCCTAGAACTTAGAACTAATTAAACCTGACTAACCGAAGGACATCACACACATCCATGCCCGAAGCAGGATTCGAACCTGCTACCTCGCTCGGCTCCAGACTGTAGCGCCTAGAACCGCACGGCCACTCCGGCCGGCTGACGTTCAAGGTGTTCCGTTTTTTCTGAACAAGAATGTAGTAAAAGAGACTTCCTCGTATCGGTTTAACCGTTTCATGGGGAATTTTCTTATTTTCATCATGAACACGTCCTTAAATCAGTTACAATATTTCTCTACACTTTTTCTCACTCGGTACGACAAGGATGGCAAAGAGTTTTTGAACCATTTCGTTAATGGTGGAAAGACAAGGGTTTCGCATAAAGGTCCAGAACAAAGCGCCGGTCAATGAACTGGTATCGATCACGATCCCTATCGAAACATAAAAAGCTGAAGAGTTCTGAGCACCAAAAAGATTGTGGTCACGATGTTGTGGGATTGAAAACGAGACTTACTCATCGACTTTACGGCTAGAGAGGAGACCTCTTTCCTACTGTTCGAGTCATCCTTGACTATGGCGCGCTGTAAAACCAACAGCATGGACTGTTGTCCAGTGTCATTGTGCTTCTTCACTATAACGTTCGCCAGCATTCTGCTGCGGTAACGAAGGATTTGTTTTCGGTAGCTTAAAGTGGGATGTTTATGAACATCCGCCTTATTGTCTACACTTGGCGCCTATTCATTACTATTTTTCCCAAACTGAAGCATTTTCGGGAGGAAAACACAGTGGAAATGACAACCAACTGAAAGATAACATTATTGATAGTTATATGAATGCGTGATATCTCTTCTTTCGGACATGACAGCGGCAACTGAGTATACAGGCGGCATAGGGAAGAGCGCTCTACGACAAATGTTTAAATTTGAATTGCACCTACTTGGTACAGTAGCAGTGATATCAAAATATGCTGTAAAACAATTTTTCTTTGATTATCCCGAATAAAAATTTCCAGAGAAACAAAGTTTCTTTCCTTTAAAATGACCCTCGTAAATGAGCTAGAAATTAAGTACAGCGACTAACAACAAGGCAGTAAAAGCAGTGCAAGAGATATCGAAGTAGGTGAAGATTGCGAGTAACAGACGAAATTAGATTAAGTTCATTACACTGAGAAAGTAAAGGAATGTCGGGGAACAGGAGATGTGCCGTTATCTTTCCAGTATATTTATAACATCTCTTGCGCCATGTGCATTTTTAAAAATCATTTCAGTAGTTTCTATTTCGCTTGCTTAGTGTCCAGTACATTATTCAATTCACAATCATCTTCCCGAGTTATCCTCCCAAGAAGTCATTTAACTGTCCTTTTATTTCACTTCTTGTGCCTTCACTAGCGTTCCTAGTGAATTTCAGTTCTTGCGGATACCCCAACCGTGTTCACTTCAGAAATTCCCACTGCCGTCATTGATTCTCGATAACAGTCTTCTTTCTATCTTCTATCTCTGCTTTATTTCCATTCATCAATATTCAATATTACCTATAGCTTCATTGCCGCATGTTTCGCACAAAACAGATTTACTTGTTTGATTAGTTGCTGCTCTTTTACCTTCATCAAGTACAATTATATTAACTTTTTCATGCTTGATTTTGTTGTAACTGAAACATTTAGGCATCGAGTCATCCATGGAAAACAATACCATAGGTATGAGTTATTAGACTGACACTACTACGTCACTTGAAGCAACAGTTCATTATGCTTGGCATTTACTGCATCTGACGATTGCTTCACAACACCTCTCAACGAGTTTTGAAATCTTCAGCCTGAATACATAGTTCAGCAGTGAGTTCCGAACACGCTCAAATACACCTTCCACAAAGCTTGCATCCTCTCATGATTCTACAACTAGCGCGACAATGAATGTTTCATCACTAACAAGTGGTCTGTAATCTGTGACATAACATTAAGCCTAGAAATTAGCCAAACGTTTAAGGCTGATATGGAATTTTCGAGATCACACTTGAGCCTGATTGTCACCAAATGAAAAAATAATTTACATGCCCTTAACTTCGTAGCAGCCGCGTTTTCATCTTTCAGCACCCTGTGGACACAGTTTGGATTCGCTTCTGTGGTTCACATTCTGTCGGTCGCACCTGGACTCAAAGTGCAAACACATGGTAAGGACTGTGGTGGCCGCGGGTACCACTGACAGATCCTCAAAGAAGGACTTGACCATCGCTTTTTGTGGATGTTTACCGGTCTGTCAACGACCTTGGCGGACGTTAGAGATAAATAGTGTTGCCGCGTCAGTTTAGCATTATTCCATGTTGCTGTAGCAGTCACCAGTTCGAAGACTGGTTTGAGGCAACACTCCATGCTGTGTAAATCTTTTATTCTCTGCGTGGCTTCTGCAGCGTTAATACAGTTGAACCTGCTGATATATTCAAATCTTGCTCATGTTTTTCAATCTAGTGAGGTTCACATATCTGTTCAAGCATCCAGATTTTGGTAAAAAAAATGGAACACCGGCAGCTATAATTTCTATCTTATTTATTAAATAGCTACCAGTTTCGGTGATTCAGTACACAATGTGCAGGCCCTAACTGATGCTGGATGCTTGGGGGGGGGGGGGGGGGGGGGGAGGGTGAACACCAATTGTACACCCGATCCCATCAGTGAGCAACATCTATCAACTGGTGTTTTTAGACTACTGTAACACCGATGTTGTGTCTGCAACCATCAACTACCAACAATGTTTACACACACAATATCGCTGTTACAGTATTCTAAAAACACCACTTCATAGCCGGCCGCGGTGGTCTCGCGGTTCTAGGCGCTCAGTCCGGAACCGTGAGACTGCTACGGTCGCAGGTTCGAATCCTGCCTCGGGCATGGATGTGTGTGATGTCCTTAGGTTAGTTAGGTTTAAGTAGTTCTAAGTGCTAGGGGACTGATGACCACAGCAGTTGAGTCCCATAGTGCTCAGAGCCATTTTTGAACCACTTCATAGATATTGGTCACTGATGAAATCGTGTATACTTTTAGTGTTCACCCCCCTCAGAGTCAAAAATGCCTGAACATGGTGCACTGAACCATCGAAACTGGTTCCCTTACAATAAATTAGAGGGAAAGGGCGACTGCAGGTGTTCCATTTTATTACAAATGAGAACGGCGGAAGACCCACAGACCTCCTACCAGAGGGATGGACATACAAAAAATCCAGATTTACACGCATAAAAAAGGGTTTGCATCTCCCTAGTTCCCAGAACTCCTGAAGATAGATGTTGACTGTGGATATTGTATCACAGACTGACTATTCAGAGACGTCACTGAACCCACCCAAAGATGTAAAGAACTATGCATGAACAGCGTGTGTTAGACGCAGGGGGTCCGACAGCCCATCAGTTCCAGTAATTCCACCAGGAAGGAGGTACACGGCTCGTGTTGTCTGTAGTTCAACCACGCCTAGACCGTCAATACCGCGGTTCGATCGCGTTCGCATTGTTACTTTGAGCCACGAAGGGCCCTCAATAAGGGAAGTGTCCAGGCATCTCGGAGTGAACCGAACCGATGTTGCTCGGACATGGAGGACATACAGAGAGACAGGAACTCTCGCTATGGCCGCCCAAGAGCTACTACTGCAGTAAATGACCGCTACCGACGGATAATGGCTCGGATGAACCCTGACAGCAACGCCACTATGTTGAATAATGATTTTCGGGCAGCCATAGGACGTTGTGCTACGAATCAAACTGTGCGCAATAGGCTGCATGATGCACAACTTCCCTCCAGACGTCCATGGCGAGGTCCATCTTTGCAACCACGACATCATGCAGCGCGGTGCATATGGGCCCAACAATACGCCGAATGGACTGCTCACGATGGGGCATCACGTTCTCTTCACCGATGAGTTTCGCATATGCCTTCAACAAGACAGTCATCGGAGACGTGTTTGGAGGCAACGCGGTCAGGCAGAACGCCTTTGACACACTGCCCAGCGGGTGCAACAAGGTGGAAGACCCTTGCTGTTTTGGGGTGGCATTAAGGGGATTCGATCGCGTTCGCATTGTTACTTTGTGCCACAAAGGAAAGTGTCCAGCCGTCTCGGAGTGAACCGAAGCGGTGTTGCTCGGACAGAGGACATACAGAGAGAGAGGAACTGTCGCTAAGGTTGCCCGCTGGCCAACGGGAAGGGGGGGGGGGGAGGGGGGCGACATACACGGCTGGTGGTCATGGAAGCCGCTGTAACGGCTGTACGGTACCTGAATACCATCCTCTGACTGGATGTGCATCCATATCGGCAGCATATTGGCGAGGCATTTGTCTTCATGCACGACAATGTGCGCCCCCATCGTCCACATGTTGTAAATGACTTCCTTCATGACAACGATATCGCTCGACTAGAATGGCCAGCATGTTCTCCAGACACGAGCCCTATCGAACATGCCTGGAATAGATTGAAAAGGGCTGTTTATGGACGACATGACCCACTAACCAGTCTGAGGGATCTATGCCGAATCGCCATTGAGGAGTAGGACAATCTGGACCAACTGTGCCTTGATGAACGTGTGGGTAGTATGCCACGACGAATACAGACATTCATCAATGCAAGAGGTCGTGCTATTGGGTATTGGATGTACCAGTGTGTACAGCAATCTGGACCACCACCTCTGAATGTCTCGCTGTATGGTGGTACAACATGCAATGTTTTCATGAGCAATAGAAAGTGAAACGTCCCCTTTGAACAATTATTTTTTAGCACAACGCAATCTGACTTTCAGTAATCGAAAGAATGGCCCTGACTAACATTAACCTATACCTTTCACAAATCACTTACCTCACAAAAATCTTCGTTACACGAACTACTGCTGTGGCGTCACCGCCAGACACCACACTTGCTAGGTGGTAGCCTTTAAATCGGCCGCGGTCCGTTAGTATACGTCGGACCCGCGTGTCGCCACTATCAATGATTGCAGACCGAGCGCCGCCACACGGCAGGTCTAGAGAGACTTCCTAGCACTCGCCCCAGTGGTACAGCCGACTTTACTAGCGATGGTTCACTGACTTCTACGATCTCATTTGCCGAGACGATAGTTAGCATAGCCTTCAGCTACATTATTTGCTACGACCTAGCAAGGTGCCAGTATCCGTACTATTGATATTGTGAATCATGTACCATAAAGAGCGACGTTCACCATCAATGGATTAAAGTTAAGTATTCCACCAGCTACGTCCGTGTTTCTCAATTCTAATTCCCTTGTCATGTTCCAGACCTCACGCCAGCATGCGTGAGCTGAGACGTGTGGATTTCGGCCTCCTCTAGTAACACGGTGTTGGGTCTCCTGCCAACCACAACAACTGCAATACAGCGAGAGCCACTACTGCCAGCTAAATAAAAGATTCAAACTACGGAAGGCACTAACTACTGATAGGCATAGTTAGCAAATGAAAGATTTTAATAGAGAATAAACAATGTATTTACCTTAATAGTGTTCAAAAGTCATGATATATATAGCAGTTCATGACATCCATTCTTACAACTGTACTGTTTCTGATGGACACACGTCCAGATCATCAACTTTCAAAAATCCGCCATCTCACTTCTCCACATCCACCACTGTGGGCGGCTCACCTCCAACTGCGCAACGGTACGCGCTGTTAACATCCAGCTGCCCAACACTACAATGGCAGACAACAATGCAAACTAGCCACAGATTGCACACAGCAGAGCCAGTGATTTTCATACAGAGCGCTACGTGGCGTTACCAGTATAAAAACCTAAACAGCCAACTTACATAGCCCCCAAGCTCCCCACAAAAAATTTTACAAATTGTTTTGGGCACTGGTCAATAATGATTTGATTAAAATTTTCATAATTACAATAACAAATATATCAAATGCACACACTTGTTGATACAATGTTGGTCAAAAGCTAAAATTTTCTCACAGTCCATAAAGACAGTCCTGATCATTCACCACAGTAAAATTACAGCGTTTTTTTTCCCTCAAAGTCTGAGTACTAAAAGAGAATGCTCACCGAAGCAGTGGAGTTCCATGCAGTCTTGAAGAAGCAGTGTTGTCCTTCCAATGTTGTCCTTCCAACGGAAAGACAGTGCTGACTCTTGACATGCAGACAGGTAATGGACCACAACAGAGCAAACCCACAGCTTGGGTCAGTAGAAGTTTTGAAGAATATTGGTAGGTAGGTCGTCACAGAGCAGACCCACTGTAGTCCTGGTAGAGAGTATGGTATTGGTGGGCCACTAGAGGTGCAGACCCACTGCAGTCTTTGTAGAAATAATGGTATTGATGCGTCATCAAAGGTGTAGACTCACTGTGGTCCTTGTAGAGATGGCCAGCAGCCATCTGTTGCGACTGTGCAGGTGCACAATCACCATCGAAGAGTCTTGCGGAGAATATAGCAGGTCCATAATCCACCAGACGTGCACACACAAAGTTTTTGGAATTGTCCTTAGAAGTCTTGCAGATAATATAGCAAGTCCATAAATCACCATTTGTGAACTCACCAAGTTTTTGGAACTGTCTTGAGAATCAGAAATGCTGTTAATCAGTCCCTTGCTGAATTATTAACACACATGGGAACACTAACAGTCTTCTTTTTTCACATATTATGCATATACTATGACCAATAGAAATATGTGCAGTGAAATGAATGCTTACAAATTACTTAATTCGATGAACTGGTGTCAATTACAATTTTATAACATGAGAATACAATAACAAAGGTACAAAATACATCATTAAAGAACATAACGATACAGATAACATTTGTAGTAAAACAGGCTTTACAAAAGAATAGAAACATACATGTGCATCAGTGTTACAAAAATTATGATATAAGTACACACATAAAAGATCAGAATACCTTTTGAAACATCAACTTCACACATGAGCGTTAAAACAAAACAGAATAAATAATATCTAAACATCTTTACAAAGTAAATAACATATTATCAGAAAAATTCTAAAACATCACTCTAATCAGCTAAACACATAAAGACAGGAAAAACACTACACAAGGGTACACAAACACATAGCAGAATAACACAAGAGGAAAGGGCAGGGTTTGTTTTCAGTGTAACATTTGGTACTGCAGTCCAACCCAAAACTTCATTCCATAGATCTTTCGTCTTATTTCAACATTTGTTTCTACCAAAAAAATCCAATCCAAGCTTGCTTTCTGTATTTATACGTTCACACATTTCTTACCTCATTATTTATTTTCCATTATCTTACCTCATCATTTATTTCCAAGAAAATCCTACCTAAACCTGTTGTCCCTAAACCCTACTTTTTTGTTCATATCCTCTTTCAAAATACTTTTTCGGTCAAACCATTTTCTTATAGCTTCTCAATGCACTTCTTTCAATTCATCACAACTCGTTCTCTCGTATAGCCTACCCCATCTTAAGCTAACTTAAATCTACTGAGCTCAGATGCTAAACTAAGGGACAAGGCAATGCAGCAGCACAAAACAGTTAACACAAACAGCAATGACTAAAAAATTCAAATTGCCGAAGCAAGCAGCAATATATATAAGCAAAGGCAACATTATCACTAATATGAGCCAATCTGCAGCAACAAGAAAAATAAATCTCATTAGTAAATGTGGCTTAACAGAGTAATACAAACTGAAATTTAGTAGCACCAAGCCTGGCAAACAGCAGCAGCAAATGCAATAACTTGTACCTAAACATGACAAAGCTTAAGCAAAAAATATTACAGTAAAAATGGCCTTGTTAAATACCTATGTCATATCTTAATACCAGAGTGATGCATCACCTTAACTTACACTACTAAAAAGTTACCAGTCATTGACAAAAATTATGTATGCAATTCCTGTGAAGGGAAATGTCTTTTTGTGCTCCCTCTTTTTTTTGTTTTGAAGTAGATCATAAAGTTATTATTTACTGAATCTGTAGGCATAAAATATTTATATTAGTACGTCTATAAAATTTTATTTTAACCAGTGCCGCAGTGGAGCTAGATACTAGATATTAAACAAAATGAGCAATCTCTCAACTACAAAGACTATAGATATATACTGTTTCTCATCATTTCATTAGGCATTTTAGAAAATATCATAAATTACAGGCTCCACAGTGCAGTAATATGTTTTCAAGTTTGAGCGTGTCGTATTTGCGATGCTTTCTACAAAGAAATGTCAATAGCGAGGATAATGGTCTCTACACCTGTGCCTCTGAAAGGCACACACTAATGGCTTTTTTCCATGGGACTGTCGCGCAGCTGGGTGCCCATGACGCATTACGTGAAGGTGGTCACTTAACTTTCTTACCGAAATATTTATGACACCAGTTTGCACTACAGTGACAGTCTCATATAAAATTTCACAGGTTAAGAATTTGCGTTGCAAATGTGTAGAAACTAAATCCTATAAATATAACAGTGTCCAAAAAATATTCGTCGGCACTATGATACAGTCACGCATTTACACACATTTCATAACTCCTAAAGTACGATTCTTGGTTTCCAACAACCTTTTTCACAAATCATAGTCCCTAACCACTACTCATTACTCATTACCTTATTACACATATACATATTCGTCGATTCTTCAATTTTTCAACATAATAAATACATAGCATAATCAAATTCCTCATATAGCAACAGCTTATTGATCATAAATATACCTTAACAGCATAATACACATCGTCATCGTAATAATATCATCATAACACCTCGGTTAAATCTCAAAAGCGTCGTCACTTTCTGCAATAATTTCAAAACCTAAAAAAATATTCACTGCTCATTTCAATAGTGTCATCCACCTCAAACGTACTTTAAAAATCATGATCTCATACCAAATACATCATTCAAAGCTCTCATAGTATCACAATGGTTCTGAAAAAATATGAAGAGTTCACAAAGTACAGACAAAATACAGTTTCATAAGTGTGAAGTTATCCAACTGTGTAATTGGGTAAACACCTGTCACTGATGTAGTAAAAATGTGTTTCTTTCTCTGTTAAATGATCAAATAGCTGTGTAATTCTGTGTCAGAGAAATATGGTACCGATGTGTAAAGTTGTATAAGCAAATACCATATTAGCTAGGGCTCCTTGTGCTTGCCAAACACATGGTACACAAAGTAAGCGTGTACCCCCCCTAAGGATTAATGTAATTATACCCTCAGGTGTTACAATTTACAGCAATGGAATGAAATGTATCACGGAAAACCTTTGTATCATTGTAATTCAAAAATCTTTAAAAATAAAGGTTTTAAGTACAAAATTAATCACTCAAATACATATACTGTAGCGCTAAACCGTGCGTCTTGTTGTAAGATAATCTCTCTGGAAGTGTCGTAGTTATCGTCCTCTGAAAGCTAAGTTCTGCAGAAGTCAATGTACATACTTCATGATAAACAAAAGTGAAATGCTTTACGTATAGATATCTTACTTATTACGCTTATTGCCGTGATGAAGAAAGTACTGTGCTGTAACGTATTGTTGTGCTACGGAAAAGGCTGTCTCATTGTCGCTATACCATAAAAGTTACTACTAAAACATTTTTTCCTTTACAGAAGAATTCAGAAAAACTGTGCAGATATAAAACAGAAACACCGCGAAAGCAACATTGTAAATTGTCACTCATTAGTAGCGTCGTGATAAAATCGTGTAGCTGTCACATAAACTAACCACTGTGTCATCTGGTACCTCGCAGAGAGTATTTTAAATCCAGAACGTATTTTCAAGTAAACCAAAATGTTGCATTAAAATCTCATTAGCAGTACCAGTATATGTTCTAAGTATGTAAGCCTGATAGTCGTTTAGTAATCGTGCAACTAACAAGCAAGAATGTACAAATAACAACACTGTGTCGTCTGTTCACTATAACAATGCATTCGTAATTTCTGTTTAAAAATGTTCCCTAGGTTCTAGACTGGATAGTTAACTTCAAAACATCGTTGCATGTTAACAGTTTGTCAGTGTGACAAATTGTACTAGTAGCGTGAAGTGAAAAGTTTTACGGCGAAGACTAAGTTAAAAAACATATTATCTTTCAATAAACGGTTTTACAAGTGTAATGTGGTGTAAATCTTTACTCTTCCTAGTACGCTGAGTTTCAACTTCAAAGTAATTATCAAGTTGTATACGTCAGTAAGGAATGTGTTTGAAGTTATTCTGTCTCCCTTGATAATAATTGTTTTGGTTCCTATATTGTCGTGTCCACTTATTATTTCTTTCTACATCTACATCTACATCTACATCTACATCCGTACTCCGCAAGCCACCTGACGGTGTGTGGCGGAGGGTACCCTGAGTACCTCTATCGGTTCTCCCTTCTATTCCAGTCTCGTATTGTACGTGGAAAGAAGGACTGTCGGTATGCTTCTGTGTGGGCTCTAATCTCTCTGATTTTATCCTCATGGTCTCTTCGCGAGATATACGTAGGAGGGAGCAATATACTGCTTGACTCTTCGGTGAAGCTACTGAGCGTCTCTCCTGCAGAGTCTTCCACTGGAGTTTATCTATCATCTCCGTAACGCTTTCGCAATTACTAAATGATCCTGTAACGAAGCGCGCTGCTCTCCGTTGGATCTTCTCTATCTCTTCTATCAACCCTACCTGGTGCGGATCCCACACTGCTGAGCAGTATTCAAGCATTGGGCGAACAAGCGTACTGTAACCTACTTCCTTTGTTGTCGGATTGCATTTCCTTAGGATTCTTCCAATGAATCTCAGTCTGGCATCTGCTTTACCGACGATCAACTTTATATGATCATTCCATTTTAAATCACTCCTAATGCGTACTCCCAGATAATTTATGGAATTAACTGCTTCCAGTTGCTGACCTGCTATTTTGTAGCTAAATGATAAGGGACCTATCTTTCTATGTATTCGCATCACATTACACTTCGCTACATTGAGATTCAATTGCCATTCCGTGCACCATGCGTCAATTCGCTGCAGATCCTCCTGCATTTCAGTACAATTTTCCATTGTTGCAACCTCTCGATACACCACAGCATCATCTGCAAAAAGCCTCAGTGAACTTCCGATGTCATCCACCAGGTCATTTATGTATATTGTGAATAGCAACGGTCCTATGACACTCCCCTGCGGCACACCTGAAATCACTCTTACTTCGGAAGACTTCTCTCCATTGAGAATGACGTGCTGCGTTCTGTTATCTAGGAACTCCTCAATCGAATCACACAATTGGTCTGATAGTCCGTATGCTCTTACTTTGTTCATTAAACGACTATGGGGAACTGTGTCAAACGCCTTGCGGAAGTCAAGAAACACGGCATCTACCTGTGAACCCGTGTCTAAGGCCCTCTGAGTCTCGTGGACGAATAGCGCGAGCTGGGTTTCACACGATCGTCTTTTTCGAAACCCATGCTGATTCCTACAGAGTAGATTTCTAGTCTCCAGAAAAGACATTATACTCGAACATAATACGTGTTCCAAAATTCTACAACTGATCGACGTTAGAGATATAGGTCTATAGTTCTGCACATCTGTTCGACGTCCCTTCTTTAGAACGGGGATGACCTGTGCCCTTTTCCAATCCTTTGGAACGCTTCGCTCTTCTAGAGACCTACGGTACACCGCTGCAAGAAGGGGGGCAAGTTCCTTCGCGTACTCTGTGTAAAATCGAACTGGTATCCCATCAGGACCAGCGGCCTTTCCTCTTTTGAGCGATTTTAATTGTTTCTCTATCCCTCTGTCGTCTACTTCGATATCTACCATTTTGTCAACTGTGCGACAATCTAGAGAAGGAAGCACAGTGCAGTCTTCCTCTGTGAAACAGCTTTGGAAGAAGACATTTAGTAATTCGGCCTTTAGTCTGTCATCCTCTGTTTCAGTACCATTTTGGTCACAGAGTGTCTGGACATTTTGTTTTGATCCACCTACCGCTTTGACATAGGACCAAAATTTCTTAGGATTTTCTGCCAAGTCAGTACATAGAACGTTACTTTCGAATTCATTGAAAGCCTCTCGCATAGCCCTCCTCACACTACATTTCGCTTCGCGTAATTTTTGTTTGTCTGCAAGGCTTTGGCTATGTTTATGTTTGCTGTGAAGTTCCCTTTGCTTCCGCAGCAGTTTTCTAACTCGGTTGTTGTACCACGGTGGCTCTTTTCCATCTCTTACGATCTTGCTTGGCACATACTCATCTAACGCATATTGTACCATGGTTTTGAACTTTGTCCACTGATCCTCAACACTATCTGCACTTGAGACAAAACTTTTGTGTTGAGCCGTCAGGTACTCTGTAATCTGCTTTTTGTCACTTTTGCTAAACAGAAAAATCTTCCTACCTTTTTTAATATTTCTATTTACGGCTGAAATCATCGACGCAGTAACCGCTTTATGATCGCTGATTCCCTGTTCTGCATTAACTGATTCAAATAGTTCGGGTCTGTTTGTCACCAGAAGGTCTAATATATTATCGCCACGAGTCGGTTTTCTGTTTAACTGCTCAAGGTAGTTTTCAGATAAAGCACTTAAAAATATTTCACTGGATTCTTTGTCCCTGCCACCCGTTATGAACGTTTGAGTCTCCCAGTCTATATCCGGCAAATTAAAATCTCCACCCAGAACTATAACATGGTGGGGAAATCTACTCGAAATATTTTCCAAATTATTCTTCAGGTGCTGAGCCACAACAGCTGCTGAGCCCGGGGGCCTATAGAGACATCCAATTACCATGTCTGAGCCTGCTTTAACCGTGACCTTCACCCAAATCATTTCACAATTCGAATCTCCGTCAATTTCCTTCGATACTATTGCACTTCTTATCGCTATAAACACGCCTCCCCCTTCACTGTCCAGCCTATCTCTGCGGTATACATTCCAATCAGAGTTTAGGATTTCATTACTGTTTACGTCTGGTTTCAGCCAACTTTCTGTTCCTAGTACTATATGGGCGTTGTGACCGTTTATTAATGAGAGCAGTTCTGGGACCTTTCTCTAGACGCTTCTGCAGTTTACTATTAGCACATTAATATTGTTATTCCTTGTTGCATTTTGCCTACTCCTGCCTTGCCGCGTCTCAGGAGGCGTCTTGTCGGGCCTAGGGAGGGAATTCTCTAACCTAAAAAAACCCTATGTGCACTCCACACGTACTCCGCTACCCTCGTAGCCGCTTCCGGCGTGTAGTGCACGCCTGACCTATTCAGGGGGACCCTACATTTCTCCACCCGATAGCGGAGGTCGAGAAATTTGCACCCCAGCTCTCCGCAGAATCGTCTGAGCCTCTGGTTTAAGCCTTCCACTCGGCTCCAAACCAGAGGACCGCGATCGGTTCTCGGAACGATACTACAAATAGTTAGCTCTGATTCCACCCCGCGAGCGAGGCTTTCCACCTTCACCAACTCCGCCAACCGCCTGTACGAACTGAGGATGACCTCTGAACCCAGACGGCAAGAGTCATTGGTGCCGACATGAGCAACAATTTGCAGTCGGGTGCACCCAGTGCTCTCTATCGCCGCCGGTAGGGCCTCCTCCACATCTCGGATGAGACCCCCCGGCAAGCAGACAGAGTGAACACTGGCCTTCTTCCCCGACCTTTCCGCTATTTTCCTAAGGGGCTCCATCACCCGCCTAACGTTGGAGCTCCCAATAACTAATAAACCCCTCCCCCCGTGTGCCTGCTCGGACCTTGCTGAAGGAGCAGCCACATGTCCACTCACAGGCAGAGCGGGCGATGCCACACGGCCAGCCTCCACATTGACCCTCCGCCTCGTGCGCCGCGAACGCCGCTGAACCCGCCACTCCCCTTGGGGAGAGGGTGGCCCAACCGCGCCCGGTACCCGCGAAGATGTCTCGACAGCAGGGACAGTGGGTGAAGCATCTAACACCTGGGGTGCACCATGCGACGCACCAGACTCCCCACTGCCGCTACACTCCGAGGCAGCAGCCTGAAGACGGCTGACCGCAGCCATCAACACGCTCAGCTGTTCGCGAAGAGTGGCCAGCTCCTCCTGCGTCCGTACACAGCAGCCACACATCCTAGCCATCCTAAGAAATCAATTTACTATAGAGTGTTAATCAGCTTTTAACTAGACTGCTAATTCACTAAAGGCGGTTGATTATTGACTAAACTGTGATTGCTAACCACTTCTTGTAGAAACAAGGAAAATAGCACTACCTGTCTCTGGACGGTATTGAAAACAAACACTAGCACTACGAGCACTATGGCTGACTAAAGGGACTCTCTGACTGTATTCGAAACACACACGAGATCTATGGAACACTTAATAGCACTCTACTATTAAAGCTTCCTAAAAGCAAAAACACGCAGAAGAAGAAGTGACAAGTAAGAAAAATACAGATAATACTTAAATTAAGGTAGGTCGCTGCACAGCAGACGTGAAGCAGACGGCGGTTAGGGCGACACTGAAATTGCGACGGATGCAACCTGTAATTGTTGTGTTCCTGTTTTAAAATCCCGCGATTGTCAGTGTCAATTTCTAATTCTTGTAAGAGTCCCTGAAAAGCTTCAATGTCGTCTTTGCAGCGTCCTGCCAAAATAATGTCGTAAATGTTCACGTAATTTGATTAAGCAAATGTGGATGAATTCTGAGGGGCTGTATGGGTTTGACAGGTATTGATTCTTGTGCAACAAGTCTTCAAAATATTTCTCAAGACTGGAAAATTCAGATTGTTCGAAATGTTCGGTCTTGTGTAGCTTGAGACCAATATCCTGAGAGGAAGGCATGATAAAATTTTCTTTCACTGTGGCAATCGTGAATGACCAATCGCATTCTTACAGCTGGTTCATTCTCTAAATAGCCACACATAAATTCTAATCTGTGCTCTAATGACCAGTTGGGGGGAAAACAATGAGAGAATTGATGAAGCCACGCTTGTGGATGAATGTCGTTGCCGGAATTCTTAAATGTTTTGAATTTACGTGTAGTAATAAACAGCTTATGGTCAAAATCATCATGTCGGCGAGTCGCATATCGGTCATTTTTACTTCGTTTCGGCGGTTCCATCTCAAAATTCGGTGTACCTTGCCAATTTCTTGCATAATTTCCGAAGTAGCCCGTGTAATTATTTTGTGGCTGTTCCGTATTTCTATGTCCCTCTTCCCGTATTGGAGCGCGAGTGTCCTCTGAAATATGTAATTCTTGTATTACCTGTGTCAGCTGATCTTGTACTTCCCGGATTGCTCTTTGGTGGTTCGTATTAATTTGATTCTGATACTGTTTGAATTTCCTAATTTGTTCGCACTCTTTTGTGTCATTAAAAACTACCGGTTTTGTGTCATTCAGATTATCGTCTAGCTTCGTAGATAAGTAATTTAGCTGATCCGAAAGCTCAACTGTTTTCTCTGGTAATAAGCTAATTTTCTCCATGTGTCTTTCTGAACCAATTTTCAGAGTATCTGCTGTGTCCTTTAAGTTTTCCTGAGTTTTTGCAAGTTGCGTAACCGAATTTGTAGATGCAACACAGTCAATTTTAGCTTGTAAGGTCTCATGATTTTCATGAACAATAGTTTGCAGTTCTTTTATGGCTGCTTCGTGATTCTGTAATGAATTTTCATGCCGCGAAAAAATAGGTTGCAAATGCTCACAAATTTGTGTTTTTATGTCATTACAGACTTTTTGACATTTCGACTCAATGTTATGTAACTCAGTAGTTAAATCTTCACGTGTTTGTTCTAGCGTTGTGTCTATCTTTTGAAGCTTTTGCTGTATTTGTCTCTGATTTTGTTCCATTGTGTCTAACTTTTGAAGCTTTTGCTGTGTTTGTCTCTGATTTTGTCCCATTTGTTGCATTAATTGCAATAATGATGTATTAGTGTCTGGAATCTCTTTCTCTATGCTTTTTGGCAGTTCATTTTCACCGGCAACATTCACATTTTGACAAGCAGAAAATGTGTCTTGCCTCATTTGAGAAAACGGTGAGGACTCAAAACCTGAGTCTACAGTATTTGCAATATTATGTTCTGTCATTTCGGATTCCTGAGGCGAGCTGTTGCTGACCGATCAAACGATCATGCTTCCCTGTTCACTATTTGTTTCATCGTCTACACCATTATTTGCCGCCCGCTCCGTTTCCCTATGGACAATTACCAAATTACTACTTCGAATGTCTGTTAATTCATTACACAGTGGTGCTCATAAGCTACGCTCGTCATCAGTATTGTTTCTCAGTTTACTTCGGAGCCTAATGCTACGGTTTTCACACACCATTATTGTCACAATATTTCACACGATAACACAGAAAAGCACAATTTGAAGAGCAAATATAAGAGAACACATTAACATAGCATTGAAAATTATATCTCGTTAATTGCTAGTGCAGCTGCGAAATACTTGGTGCAAATCTACATGCATGCCACAACTGTTTTCCTGTACAACAATGAAAGACTGCAACTACAAAGGAGATTCTCTCTACAATTACGCGCTAGCAATAAACAATAGCTACACTAATTACACAAACTAAAATGAAAAAAATTAAAAGATTCCAGTGAGGTATCCCCTTTGAACAATTATACATGACTGTGCTTAAACTGAAACACAATATTTTTTAGCACAACGCAGTCGGACTTTCAATAATCCCTACGAAAGAATGGCCCTGACTAACATTAACCTATACCTCTCATAAATCACTTACCTTACAAAAATCTTCGTTAATCGAATTACTGCAATACAGCGAGCGCCACTACTGCCAACTAAATAAAAGATTCAAACTACGGAAGGCACTAACTACTGATAGGCATAGTTAGTAAATGAAATATTTTAATAGAGAACAAACAATGTATTTACCTTAATAGTGTTCAAAAGTCATGATATATATAGCAGTTCATGACATCCATTCTTACAAATGTACTGTTTCTGATGGACACACGTCCAGATAATCCGCTTTCAAAAATCCGCCATCTCACTTCCCCACATCCACCACTGCGGGCGGCTCACCTTCAACTGCGCAACGCTACGCGCTGTTAACATACAGCTGCCCAACACTACAATGGCAGACAACAATGCAAACTAGCCACAGACTGCACACAGCAGAGCCAGTGATTTTCATACAGAGCGCTACGTGGCGTTACCAGTATAAAAACCTAAACAGCCTACTTACAAAAGGTATGGAAATGATGTTTATGTTGAGCTCTATTCCAATTTTCTGTACAGGTTGCGGAACATTCGGAACCGAGGTTACGCAAAACTTTTTTTTGATGTGCTTAGATTGTCTGTAAATCCCGTAAATAGCTTAAGTCGAATGACGGAATGGTTCCCTTGAAAGGGTACGGCCAGTTTCCTTCTTAATCGTACGGTGATTCGGTTTGTTTGCGTTTGAAAGGAAACAGTGCTACAAGAGTTCTTGTTGTGTTGATGGAAATGTGCGATAACATTGCACCATCATAATAATGATGCTGTTGTTATGTAGCACAGGCACTTGATGTTTGGTCGAACTACTGGATGACAACGAACGAAATTTGTCCCTGCAGAGTCCGAAATAACAACAGAAGTGGAGGCCCAGAAGCTCGAAAATCGGCATATCACAATCAAAGCGATAATGGGAAATGTGAAAATCTGTCGTAGATCAGTTGTTCATCAAAACTGCAGCTCCGCTCTGGGTTCTGCGACTGCTCACATCCATTCAAAAAGCCCGACAATATGAGTCAGCAGCGTGAATGTTGTAGCTGTGTCCCATGAATTCAGATGATTTCTTTAGCTACTTGATCGTTAGGGACGAGTGCTGCAGACATAGGAACGAAGCAAGTGGTAGAAACACGTGTATTCAACGCTGCCGAGAAAGGTGAAGACCCAACCACCACTGGGAAAAGTGGTGCTGCCGAAGAGAACATGGCAGAGTGTCATTCTCCATCTTTTCTCGGTGTCATTCTCCATCTCAGCCATACGACTATGGAACGCGCTCCCCTGTGATCTGCGTCTTATCCAGAACTACTCAACATTCAAGAGGGAACTCAAAACTTACATATTAGGGACGGTATAGCCACCATTCTTGTGCCCCTCCCATCTCTTTCTTTCTCCTCTCCATCACAGCTTCGAATTTTACCGTTCTATTTCTCTTCCTCTAACCTATCTACCTCTTATATATCTCTTTCACCCCATTCTATCGTCTTATGTCTGTGCTCGATGAGAATAACTCACAAGCTGCAAGAACATAACGAGAAAATTCCCAACTAACAATGGGACTGACATTAAGAAAAGAAAAGTATGTTTACTTTCATATACATAGTCATTATTATTATTATTATTACTATTATTATTATTATTATTGATTGTTATAATTATTTTTTATTGTTATAATTACCATTGTACTACTGTTATAATATCTATTTTTTTCTTTAACATCAATACTGCATAATAGGCTATATGTCCTTAATGTTAAGTAGAAACTGTAACTCTTTCAATCTGAGTATGCCTGGTTAGGTGTAAGAGAGGGCCTGAAGGCCCTAATCTTGCCAGGTAAAATAAATGCATAAATAAATAATAAATAAATAATAGCCCGATTTCCGAGAAACTTCGTCCAATGACTCAAAATATGTGGACACGTGTCTTGTCTTATCAGTAGACCCTCAGCCATTTCCGAGAAAGCGATGTTCAAAGTTTTCGGCGTAATTTAGATGCTTTTTAGCAGGCGATAATTTCAGCCGATATGCTGACAAAGTGGTTAACGTTGGGGTCTCTCAGCTCTGCGCCCCATGTTCGAAAACTGATTATTATTTTTATTTTTGTTTTCCATTTATCTGCTATCCGTAGAAAATTATTACATTTCCATTGTATATTGAAGTGATTCATCCTTGTTAGTCTACTATTTGTATGTTTGGTGATGGAATTAAAAAAAGAAAAAGGTACGATTAATGGATGATAAAATAATTTATTATATGAGAAAATTAGTATTGAATATTTTCGATGAAATTCCTGTAGCGTGTGTTATTCATAACCAATTGTAAGCGCAAGTTTTCGGTAAAGTGATCGATTATGCGTGGTCTGTCGCGAAATTATTATTTCCGTGTGAAATCTTCAGCAATAATGCCGAAGTCTCTTTTCCGAGTGAGATTCATACGATGAAATGTCACGGTGGCAATCCCACCTTCACGCAATGCTCGTAATGTTCGGAATTTCCATATTTCGAATGTCTCTACAATCTGTATAATCCAAGTGAATACACCAAATTTTCCTATGGAATAGACATAACAATAAAATATAACAATTAATCTAGCAATTGACATAAGAAAGAAATGTAAGAATATGAAAATTTAAAAAGATTGTAACCCCTGAAAATATGATATACAAATATCTTTTAAAATAAATGTATGATGGTTATTGTGAAACCCAGTTGTAATATTACAATAAATATAATGCCTTTGTATCCCCTAGCCAACCGGAGTGGGCGAGCAGTTCTAGGCGCTATAGTCTGGAACCGCGCGACCGCTACGGTCGCAGGTTCGAATCCTGCCTCGGGCATGGATGTGTGCAGATGTCCTTAGGTTAGGTAGGTTTAAGTAATTCTAAGTTCTTGGGGACTGATGACTTCCGAAGTTAAGGCCTATAGTGCTCAGAGCCATTTGAACCATTTTTGTAACCCCTAACCCGATAAGAAACATTCCTGTAGCAATCTCCTACGGACATTGGTGGATACGTGAAAAAAATAAAAAAGGAAATAAAATGAATAGAAACAATAATCAATAATCGCGTTTCGAATACCGGTTAACAAGTGAGAGGAAGCAACGATAGCCATTGTGCTACCATTTCGCCTGAGATTATCAAGCGCTGGAAGGTATCTCCGTTACGTTCAAAATTTTGATCGTCGTTTTCTCACAAATGGTCAAATGTCTACGCATAAGCTGAGACACACGTTCGCTTATTTTGACTTCTCTTCCACTGATCAGAGTTCCACGAAAAGCGGGTTATGGTACATGTCACACTCGTGAGTGGGCTTTTGGGACTGTCATGGAATGGTGGTAACAGATTGTTCTCATTAGACTGTCCAAAGTGGCGTTTTTACTCCACGCCTCAACTCATTATGCATACGTCAAACAACACATACTATTTACTTAGTATATCCCCTCCCCCCTTCTCTCAACCCGCATTATTCTTCCGACAAGGTATCGAGTAAATTGTTCCTTTTTATCGGATACAATAACCATCGCGAGGCAACCGTTTCCAAAAAGACAACGGCGTGATTTTTCGGGGGTAGAATGTTACCTTAACAGCCAAACTGCACATTTCAACAACCGAGATCTCTGCGAGGTCATCCATCGTTGAGAGAAACGTCTTATATTTAGTACCTTATCCGTCCTCACCAACTGTAGTTTTATCGGTAGAAATACTCAGCAACTAGATGCATTAAAGAAATTTAATTTCTTAATCGCTTTTGGGCACTTACGTTAGCGCCCTTCTTCCGAAGATATACCTCTGGAATTATTTGCGAGTGTCAGTAATAAGATGCACACAGCAATATTTTCCTGTATGCATATTATTGTTGACACTCGTAAATAATGAGATAGGCATAGCCTTCTGAAGAAGGGCACTAGGTGCCCGAATCCAGTTAAGAAACTAAATTTCTGTTATGCATCTGGCTGCCGAGTAACTCGACATACACGAACGTCGAATTTTAAGTTGAATATAAGGACTAACATCATCACCCAGAGTCACTGTCGCAATGTCTTTTTTTCCCTAGGTGATAAGTAGAGCCTTATGATTACCCCTCGCATGACGAATTTCGCATGTTTGATCGATTCCTAAATAAAGTTTTCCCATCTTATACTAAAATCATGGCTGTATCCAGTCATGTATCGCTGTGGCTCAGTCTGGTTAAGTGGTAAAGAAAAAACAAAGAAAAAAGAAGAAGAAAGCACACATTTCGAATTCGCACCTGTGGGAAATGGATATACGTCCTAGTCTCCACCTCCCCCTGTCTTTGTCTGCCCCCTTCCACTTCTTTTCCCTCTTTCTCTACCTTCTCCTACCCTCTCTCTCTGTCCATCTCCTCCTTTCTCGCTCTATGCCCATTTGCTCCTGCCCCTCTGACGTCTTCACCCTTCTGTCTTACCATCAACCTTGTTTATTGTTTCTGCAAATTCAGAGTTTACTGTTCTAATCATATGCCGGTAAACCGAAAATACAACTTTCCTGTTTTCTGTGAAAACTGCATGCGAAGAAACAAAAACAGCCCATTTTTCTGTATACAATTTGTATTAAAAATATACATAATGAGAAGGAATATACATGTATGGGAAAACATTTCTCTAATGGTTAAAATGCCTCGCTATTGTAGTTAAAACTGGATGCGGCAAAGGAAACAAAACCGCACTCTTTTTCAGAGGAGCACATCAGAGAATTTTCTTTCTTGCTTCAGGCAAGTAATGGAAACCACAGCAAAGATCCAATAACTGATTATACAGATGTGTTGGACGGTGTTAAACATGCATCTCGATGACGTAACATCGCTCTTTTCAGTTCCGTGCACAAAGTGAACTTGTAAGTATGCCTAGAAAGTAGCGTCTCCCACCAGGCTTGGGGATGTGGTGAGGGATTTGGCTCTATGTCATGTGGCCCACATGACATAATTGCCACGCGTTACCTTCTTCATGACAGTGTATTCTCGGCCGCACTGCGCAGGGGCAATGAAGATGCTTTTCGATAGGAAGTGATCACCCGCAGTACAGTCCCTAATTGGTTCCACCTGAGTTTCATCTGCGCTCACATGAATCGCTGGCAACATCTTGTCACAGACAACGAGCTGTAGATCAGCGTAGAGAACTGGCGGAAAGCGCAGGATGCTATATTCTATGACGGGGGAACTTATTGGAAAGTTGGTACAGTGCTACGACAGGTGCCTAAGCTGGAGCGGTGACTATGTAGAGAAGTAGCTGGAAAGTGTAGCTAACTGTCGCAAATAAAACTTTTTTATTTTCAGTGGTTTCCATTTCCCGACCGATCGGACCTTACTTTCCAAATAGCCCTCGCATATAATTTCAGTGTAAATGTTTAACCAAGTATCGTTTAACGTTTAAATTAAATCGGTCAAGAACTGTTAGATAATTTTGCTAAACATATTTAACTATTATACACTTTATACGTATTTAAGAAATGTGTATGTCTATATTCGGCAAAACGTTTATTAGAGTAACGTGGAGAAATTTGCTGTAAATCGATCAAGTACGTTATGAGATTTTGAGTAACTATGACTCTTCTTTATATACTACACACACACACACACATATATATATATATATATATATATATATATATATATATATATATATATATATATATATATATACACACCAGAGGTGTACGACCAGTGTAGGAGATCGCTCCCCACACCATGATGCCGGGTGTTGGCCCTGAGTGCCTCGGTCGTATGCAGTCCTGATTGTGGCGCTCACCTGCATATATATATATATTACTACTGGCCATTAAAATTGCTACACCAAGAATAAATGCAGATGATAAACGGGTATTCATTGGACAAATATACACTCCTGGAAATTGAAATAAGAAAACCGTGAATTCATTGTCCCAGGAAGAGGAAACTTTATTGACACATTCCTGGGGCCAGATACATCACATGATCACACTGACAGAACCACAGGCACATAGACACAGGCAACAGAGCATGCACAATGTCGGCACTAGTACAGTGTATATCCACCTTTCGCAGCAATGCAGGCTGCTATTCTCCCATGGAGACGATCGTAGAGATGCTAGATGTAGTCCTGTGGAACGGCTTGCCATGCCATTTCCACCTGGCGCCTCAGTTGGACCAGCGTTCGTGCTGGACGTGCAGACCGCGTGAGACGACGCTTCATCCAGTCTCAAACATGCTCAATTGGGGACAGCCGGAGATCTTGCTGGCCAGGGTAGTTGACTTACACCTTCTAGAGCACGTTGGGTGGCACGGGATACATGCGGACGTGCATTGTCCTGTTGGAACAGCAAGTTCCCTTGCCGGTCTAGGAATGGTAGAACGATGGGTTCGATGACGGTTTGGATGTACCGTGCACTATTCAGTGTCCCCTCGACGATCACCAGAGGTGTACGGCCAGTGTAGGAGATCGCTCCCCACACCATGATGCCGGGTGTTGGCCCTGAGTGCCTCGGTCGTATGCAGTCCTGATTGTGGCGCTCACCTGCACGGCGCCAAACACGCATACGACCATCATTGGCACCAAGGCAGAAGCGACTCTCATCGCTGAAGACGACACGTCTCCATTCGTCCCTCCATTCACGCCTGTCGCGACACCACTGGAGGCGGGCTACACGATGTTGGGGCGTGAGCGGAAGACGGCCTAACGGTGTGCGGGACCGTAGCCCAGCTTCATGGAGACGGTTGCGAATGGTCCTCGCCGATACCCCAGGAGCAACAGTGTCCCTAATTAGCTGGGAAGTGGCGGTGCGGTCCCCTACGGCACTGCGTAGGATCCTACGGTCTTGGCGTGCATCCGTGCGTCGCTGCGGTCCGGTCCCAGGTCGGCGGGCACGTGCACCTTCCGCCGACCACTGGCGACAACATCGATGTACTGTGGAGACCTCACGCCCCACGTGTTGAGCAATTCAGCGGTACGTCCACCCGGCCTCCCGTATGCCCACTATACTTCTTGCTCAAAGTCGGTCAACTGCAGATACGGTTCACGTCCACGCTGTCACGGCATGCTACCAGTGTTAAAGACTGCGATGGAGCTCCGTATGCCACGGCAAACTGGCTGACACTGACGGCGGCGGTGCACAATAGCTGCGCAGCTAGCGCCATTCGACGGCCAACACCGCGGTTCCGGGTATGTCCGCTGTGCCGTGCGTGTGATCATTGCTTGTACAGCCCTCTCGCAGTGTCCGGAGCAAGTATGGTGGGTCTGACACACCGGTGTCAATGTGTTCTTTTTTTCCATTTCCAGGAGTGTATTATACTAGAACTGACATGTGATAATATTTTCACGCAATTTGGCTGTATAGATCCTGATAAATCAGTGTGTGTGTGATATGTTATGGGACGTAACTGCTAAGGTCATCAGTCCCTAAGGTTACACACTACTTAACCTAAATTATCCTAAGGACAAACACACACACCCATGTCCGGGGGAGGACTCGAATCTCCGCCGGGACTAGCCGCACAGTCCATCACTGCAGCGCCTAAGACCGCTCGGCTAATCCCGCGCGGCGAGAAATCAGTACCCAGAACAACCACCTCTGGCCGTAATAACGACCCTGATACGCCTGGGCATTGAGTCAAGCTTGGATGTACAGCTGCCCATATATATATATATATATATATATATATATATATATATATATATATATATATAATTATTCATTAGAGTACTGTGTAAAATTTTCAGTAAATCTTTCAAGATCAGCTGTCCCTACTGATTAATTTTATGCAAAACCGTGCTACCTCTGTATATCATGATCGGTATGCCGACAGGCCACAGCGACATAATCGATATAAATTCCCTCGCAGGCCATTGGGTGACTGTTAGCAAACGGAAACAAAAGTAACAGGAGCTATCGAAATGGGAAATGTGGAAGTAACAACTTCCCGTTATGTAACCTGTAAACCATTTACAAAAGATTAAGTACTGTATACTGAATAAACTTACAGAGACATCCAAAATATGTTTGACTGTACCGCTAATTACACAAAGAAAGGCTGGAGAAACTTGCATAAGTGCGCCCGAAGTAAGGCATGTCGCGATCTCAGACAATTTAAAAATCTGATGAAGTGTCAGATCAACAAGAGAGTTACTTGAGGATGGCAGAAGTCCGTTGCCTCGCCGGAGTACATGACAAATAGGACAGGTAACTCGATATTTGGAGAAGATAACGCTACTTTAAACTGGAAGGCACTCATCATTTAGGCAACCAAGCACTAGAGAAGGGGCGCAGACACCGAGAGGACAAGGTGAAATAAGACGGAGGAAAAATTTCACTGATCCACATAATGTACAACAACAGAAATAATCTAAGGTTAAGACAGTCACTTGCAGATGGAATTCTCCCAAAGAGAGAGTCCAACTGGGCAGTACAGCATCAATGCACTTGATATAAACTTCTTAATGGATTAAACCAGACAGCGTTGAGGTCACACGGGAAGGCTGTGTGCAGCCAGATCAATTATGACGGATATAAAGGGGTCTTTATCAGCAGAGGAGAGGTTCGCTAATCAGTTGCCGTAAGGAGCAGTCAATGTACGAAGTGGCGACGCCGCCGTAGCAGCAACATAGCTTTAGTTTCTTGGGCCATGAGACGCTGAGGGCACAAACAATTTCGAGATAAGTAGTTATTAGACATTTCTTGGAACAGTACTGGACAGAGAATACCCGTCTCTGACTCACTAGTGGCCATTAAAATTGCTGCACCAAGAAGAAGTGCAAATGATAAACGGGTATTCATTGGACAGATATATTATACTAGAACTGATATGTGATTATATTTTCACGCAATTTGGGTGCATACATCCTGAGAAATCAGTACCCATAACAACACCCTCTGGCCGTAATAACGGCGTTGATACGCCTGGGCTTTGAGTCAGAGCTTGGATGTCATGCACAGGTACAGCTGCCCATGCAGCTTCAACACGATACCACAGTTCATCAAGAGTAGTGACTGGCGTATTGTGACAAGCTAGTTACTCGGCCACCTTTGACCAGACGTTTTCAGTTGGTGAGAGATCTGGAAAATGTGCTGGCCAGGGCAGCAGTCGAACATCTTTTTTTTCCAGAAAGGTCCGTACAGGACCTGCAACATGAGGTCGTGCATTATCCTGCTGAAATGTAGGGTTTCGCAGGGATCTAATGAAGGGTAAAGGCACGGGTCGTAACACATCTGAAATGTAATGTCCACTGTTCAAAGTGCCGTCAATGCGAACAAGAGGTGACCGAGACGTGTAATCAATGGCACCCAATACCATCACGCCGGGTGATACGCCTGTATGGCGATGACGAATACGGGCTTCCAATGTTCGTTCACCGCGATGTCGCGAAACACGGATGCGACCATCATGATGCTTTAAACAGAACCTGGATTCATCCGAAAAAATGACGTTTTGCCATTCGTGCACCCAGGTTCGTCATTGAGTACACCATCGCAGGCGCTCCTGTCTGTGATGCAGCGTCAAGGGTAACCACAGCCATGGTCTCCGAGCTGATAGTCCATGCTGCTGCAAACGTCGTCGAACTGTTCGTGCAGATGGTTGTTGTCTTGCAAACGTCCCCATCTGTTGACTCAGGGAACGAGACGTAGCTGCACGATCCGTTACAGCCATGCGGATAAGATGCCTGTCATCTCGACTGTTAGTGATACGAGGCCGTTGGGATTCAGCACGGCGTTCCATATTACCCTCCTGAACCCACCGATTGCATATTCTGCTAACAGTCATTGGATCTCGACCAACGCGAGCAGCGATGTCGCGATAGGATAAACCGCAATCGCGATAGGCTACAATCCGACCTTTTTCAAAGTCGGAAACGTGATGGTACGCATTTCTCCTCTTTACAAGAGGCATCACAACAACGTTTCACCAGGCAATGCCGGTCAACTGCTGTTTGTGTATGAGAAATCGGTTGAAAACTTTCCTCATGTGAGCTCGTTGTAGGTATCGCCACCGGCGCCAACCCTGTGTGAATGCTCTGAAAAGCTAATCGTTTGCATATCACAACATCTTCTTCCCGTCGGTTAAATCTCGCGTCTGTAGCACGTCATCTTCGTGGTGTAGCAATTTTACTGGCCAGTAGTGTACTTGATCATATCAGTAAATTGCAGGACAAAGCTATAACTGGCATCTTGTCTCCTGTACTGCAAAGCCAAGTGACCGTGTAGTGTTACTGAACATGCTCAGCGGGCCAGTGGTTAGGTGAACGTATGTGACTAGGAACACTCGCCTCTGATTCATTTCGACAGTTGACTGACTGTATAGTAATGGGCAGTACATCTGACACCTCAGTTACTCTAATTCTCCCTAATCGCACTTGTATCTAGCACCTCAATAGAAGAGTTACATCAGAGTAATAACTTACAACTTCTACAGAATCTATGTGCGACACTACTCCTTTATCGTCGACAGTATTGACATTTCCAAACTCCCAATCAACCAAGAAGGTTATTTTTCCTTCTCATCTCCGTTATAAAGGTTCTGAATGGTGGTTCCTATTTCAGGAAAGCAATCCGATGTCGCCAACGTCTTGATTGCGCCACGCAGGTAACAACAACTAAATATTGATGAAAGGCATCACCTGTGCCGGGAGGCGACAGGCATATCTTGACCCAAAATACTTTGCAACTCATGGCCAATTCTCACTTGTATTTTGTATAGTCCCACTTCCTGACATTCATACAAATCTCTGAGAGGTAAGTCGTTTTGGTTACGTCGCTGTCGCCTGTGTGGATAACCTTTCTGACAGACGCGTAGTGCTGGTTGCATAAAACGAATCGGTAGGAGCAGCTGAGTCCCCCTCCAGGGTGGATACATACACTCCTGGAAATGGAAAAAAGAACACATTGACAAAGGTGTGTCAGACCCACCATACTTAGTCCGGACACTGCGAGAGGGCTGTACAAGCAATGATCACACGCACGGCACAGCGGACACACCAGGAACCGCGGTGTTGGCCGTCGAATGGCGCCGTCAGTGTCAGCCAGTTTGCCGTGGCATACGGAGCTCCATCGCAGTCTTTAACACTGGTAGCATGCCGCGACAGCGTGGACGTGAACCGTATGTGCAGTTGACGGACTTTGAGCGAGGGCGTATAGTGGGCATGCGGGAGGCCGGGTGGACGTACCGCCGAATTGCTCAACACGTGGGGCGTGAGGTCTCCACAGTACATCGCTGTTGTCGCCAGTGGTCGGCGGAAGGTGCACGTGCCCGTCGACCTGGGACCCGACCGCAGCGACGCACGGATGCACGCCAAGACCGCAGGATCCTACGCAGTGCCGTAGGGGACCGCACCGCCACTTCCCAGCAAATTAGGGACACTGTTGCTCCTGGGGTATCGGCGAGGACCATTCGCAACCGTCTCCATGAAGCTGGGCTACGGTCCCGCACACCGTTAGGCCGTCTTCCGCTCCCGCCCCAACATCGTGCAGCCCGCCTCCAGTGGTGTCGCGACAGGCGTGAATGGAGGGACGAATGGAGACGTGTCGTCTTCAGCGATGAGAGTCGCTTCTGCCTTGGTGCCAATGATGGTCGTATGCGTGTTTGGCGCCGTGCAGGTGAGCGCCACAATCAGGACTGCATACGACCGAGGCACTCAGGGCCAACACCCGGCATCATGGTGTGGGGAGCGATCTCCTACACTGGCCGTACACCTCTGGTGATCGCCGAGGGGACACTGAATAGTGCACGGTACATCCAAACTGTCATCGAACCCATCGTTCTACCATTCCTAGACCGGCAAGGGAACTTGCTGTTCCAACAGGACAATGCACGTCCGCATGTATCCCGTGCCACCCAACGTGCTCTAGAAGGTGTAAGTCAACTACCCTGGCCAGCAAGATCTCCGGCTGTCCCCAATTGAGCATCTTTGAGACTGGATGAAGCGTCGTCTCACGCGGTCTGCACGTCCAGCACGAACGCTGGTCCAACTGAGGCGCCAGGTGGAAATGGCATGGCAAGCCGTTCCACAGGACTACATCCAGCATCTCTACGATCGTCTCCATGGGAGAATAGCAGCCTGCATTGCTGCGAAAGGTGGATATACACTGTACTAGTGCCGACATTGTGCATGCTCTGTTGCCTGTGTCTATGTGCCTGTGGTTCTGTCAGTGTGATCATGTGATGTATCTGACCCCAGGAATGTGTCAATAAAGTTTCCCCTTCCTGGGACAATGAATTCACGGTGTTCTTATTTCAATTTCCAGGAGTGTATTTGAATACAAGGGTCATCTTCAAAGTAATAACCGATAGCGCATCCTGTCACGTGACGTCCAGTAACGGCCGCACACTCTTGGCCAGTCACTCACTATGCCGCCGTCACGTTTCACGTCTCTGCAGCTGTTGGATCAATAGTTATACTGCTTCGTTTGTCGCCATTTCTATCGGTAATCCCACCGACTGAGACGTGCGCTCGGTTATTCTGTCCTTAAATGCAAAACAAGTTCGTCATCCTGAAATTCACCGGCAGCTTGTTGAAGTTCATGGTGCACGTATGATGAATGATGGAAATGTGTGTAAATGTTGTAGGCTATTCTAATGGAGGAAGGACAAATATTGATAATGGAATTGCCGTGTGGCTAGGGCCTCCCGTCGGATAGACCGCTCGCGTGGTGCAAGTCTTTCGAGTTGACGCCACTTCGGCGACTTGCGTGTCGATGGGGATGAAATGATGATGATAAGGACGACACAACACCCAGTCCTTGAGCGGAGAAAATCTCCGATCCAGTCGAATGTTGATGATAAAGAACGGTCTGGGCGGCCTAGTGTCATGAGCAAAAGTTGATGAGGTAATTCGTCAAAACAGGCGCTTCACTATTAACGAATTACAGCAGAAACTTCCACAAGTTCCAAGATTAGTTGTTTATCACGTTGTTACTGACAAACTTAACTAGTAGAAAATGTGTGCGAGGTGGGTGCCGAAAATGTTGACAGCAGAATGGCACATTTTTTGCCCTTGTTGGGGCGCTATTGCAAAGATGGCAGCGAATTGTAGAGTCACACTGAGACGGTGATGAAACGTGGACTGCGCACTACACTCCAGCGAATAAACGCCAGTCCAGTGAGTGGCATCATTCCAACTCCCCGACCAAACCATGAAAATTCAAACAAGAACCTTCAACACGAAAAATCATGGCCACCGTTTTTTGGAACCGCAACGGCATTCTTCATTTAGACTTTTTGCCAACAGGAATGACAATAAATGGTGAGAGGTACTGTAAAACATTATTAAAGCTTACGCGAGCTGTTTAAAATCTCCGCCGGGGCTGCTCCCGAGCGACGTCTTTCTGCTTCACGACAATACTCGGCCTGCCGTTGCGTCGAGAACAAAGACGCAAATGGACCAGTTTTTCATTGGGAGTTACTGGATCATCCACCGTACAGCCCTGACTTCATCAGAATTTCACCTGTTTCCAAATCCGAAGGGATTTCTAGGCGGAAACCGCTTGGCAAATGAAGACATATTGAAAGAAACTGTTACTGACTGATTTGACGGTCAGGCGGCTAAGTTCTTTGATGATGGTATGCAAAAGCTGGTGCCACGACTTGATAAATGTTTAGATGTTCATGGTGATTCTGTTGAAAACTGAAAAAATTTGCATATCATAGTCCGTGATACAGTTTACGTTCATAAATAAAGTTGCTCTTACTCTATTATAAATCCGTTCTTACTTTAAAAACGGCCTCTATATTAAAGATATATAGTCTATGTCAGTTCTTATATTCATTAGAAACTCATGTTAAATATCAAAGTTAATCGGTCAACTACTTTTCAAGAGTTTTGGTAGCAATGTTTCCCTTTTAAATACTACACATTTATTTATACACTGAGAAACTGGTATAGGAATGTGTGTTCATATACAGAGACATGTAACCAGGCAAAATACGGAGCTGTGGTTGACAACGCCTATATAAGACAACAAGTGTCTGGTGCAATTGACAGATCGGTAACTGCTGCTACAATGGCAGGAGTGGGTTTGAAGCTGGTGTCGTCGACGCACAAGCGATGGGACACAGTATCTCCTAGCTAGCTATGAAGTGGGGATTTTCCCGTACGATCATTACTCGAGTGTACCGTGAATATCAGGAATCCGGTAAAACACCAAATCTCCGACATCACCGCGACCGGAAAAACATCCTGCAAGAACGGGACCAACGACGAATAAAGAGAATCGTTCAGTGTGACACAACTGTAATGCTGCCGCAAATTGCTGCAGATTTCAATGCTCGGCCATCAACAAGTGTCAGCGTGCAAACCATTCAATAAAACATCATGGATATGGGATTTCCCAGCCGAAGGCTTATTCGTGCACCTTTGATGACTGCACGACACAAAGCATTACCCCTCCCCTGGGTCCGTCAGCACCGACATGACTGGAGACATGTTGTCTGGTCGGACGAGTATCGTTTCAAATTGTATCAAGCGGATGGGCGTGTAGGGAGATGGAGACAACCTCAGAATCCATGAACCCTATATATTAGCAGGGGACTGTTCAAGCTGGTGGAGTCTCTGTAATGGTATGGGGTGTGTGCAGTTTGAGTGATATGGGACACCTGATACGCCTAGATACGACTATGACCGGACCGGTGGCACGTAGGTAAGCATCACCTGCGTCCACTCAAGTCCACTGTGCATTCCGACGGGGTTCAACTGCAGCAGGACAACGCGACACCCCACACTTCCAGAATTCCTACAGCGTGGCTTCAGGAACACAGTTCAGAGTTTTAACACTTTTGCTGGCCACCAAACCCCCGAGACATGAACAGCACTGAGCATATCTGGGATACCTTACAATGTGCTGTTCAGGAGAGATCTCCAACCCTCGTATTCCTACGGATTTATGGACAGCCCTGCAGGATTCATGGAGTCAGTTACGTCCAGCAGTACTTTAGACATCAGTCGAATCCATGTCACGTCCTGTAGCGGCGCTTTGTGTGCTCGGGGGGGGGGGGGGGGGGGCGACACGATATTAGGCAGATATACCAATTTATTTAGCTCTTCAGTGTACATTATATATATATATATATATATATATATATATATATATATATATATATATATATATAATATTTATTAGTAATACGTACAAAAACAGTCGCGTATTCGGATGCATTATTGTGTCAAAACTTCAAAGCAATCGGTGAAGAATGTCCAGAAGTAAAGATTTGGAGCAAACGAATATGAGCTTTTTGCTAACAACGTATGCCCTTTGTATGTTATCGATATATTTATAAACAAACTGTCTCTCCAGTAGGTGTATAAAAGCACGTTCGTATTCGAATGCAGCTTCATGCCAAAGTTTCAAAGCTGTCGGTTACGAACTGCCGGTGATTTACAATTTTGAAGAAATGAACAGTTGCATTTTTATCAAAATAGATTAAAGATTAATTTACGTCATTAGGATTTGCAGCTCCTTGTATTGTTTAGACTAAATATCCATACAATTTTGTAATCATTTAGTAAAAATATTCACATTACAGATTAAATAAAACAGAAGCCCACTGATGATGATTCAGAGTTGCTGAAACATTGATGAATTCTTCTCGGGTTATCAGCCGAGTGGTGGCGTCGTCTTGTCGCAACCTTTCAGTGAGTTTCGTACCCATCATCTTCTGGGGAAGATGATAACCCGAGAAGAATGCATCAGTGGAACACGTTGAGAAAGACTGCAAACGCATATGTGCTGAAACATGTTTGGGAACTTGGAAAAAATGGTGTTCTGCATAAGTGGCGGACCTTACATCCTACAAGAGTAATTTCCATTTGAAAGGTAAGTACTGAAGAGTTGCCTGTGGCGTATGAAAGTAGACAGTGTGGGAATTCAACATTATCTTTTTGCATCCAGATCGCCGGAGCCACAGTAGATTCGCTAGGAGCCCCAGCAGACAGCAGCTGAGTACACGTCACCGCACAGTTTAAGTCAGCCTTAACTCCCAGGCCGCTGCGGACATTCCTTGTGCCCGTTGCTCAGCTCTCCATCGTACGTTGGCACCGCGACACTTCGGCAGCTGCGACCTAGCCCCAAGGTCGCCAGAGGCTCGTCCGCGCCGCTGATGACGCTAACCATGCGAAACAGATCCTGGTGGCGAACGACTAAGGAGGGGAAAAAAAAAATAAACAAGAAGCACGGAGTGCACTTCCGAGAGAGGGCTCTCACGTCAGCGGGCGGCGTGCATCCCGAGGAGTCAGAGACATTCCAGCAAGTTCGGTCTTTGACTCCTCTGTCGCCTGGCGCGGCAGTTAAGCTTTGACCGTTGTTAACTCCGCATAATTAAATGCTTGTTGCACGCAGCAGACGTTCCACCGTGTTATCGTGCGTCGCTAGAAGAACAAAGCGTTCCATGTGCGCATATCTATCAGCCTGTTCCGCAAACTTCAGTCTGTTTAGAATAAAGGGACACGTCTGTATGCTAGCGTTGTTTGACCTCTCTGGAGGCAGATGCTGTCTCCCAGCAGATATCGCCGTTCGATGTAATACTCCTTCTTTGCTCCTTTGCTTATTATTATATGGTCTCTTTAATTCTGTCCCTTAAAAGGTTCCACATCTACATCTACATCTATATGGATACTCTGCAAATCGCATTTAAGTGCCTGCCAGACGGTTCAAGGCACCATCTTCACAATTCTCTATTATTCCAATCTCGTATAGCGGGCGGAAGAAACGAACAGCTCTGATTTCCCTTATTTTATTATGGTCATCGTTTCTCCCTATGTAGGTCGGCGTCAATAAAAGATTTACGCATTTGGAGGAGAAAGTATGTGGTTGAAATTTCGCGAGAAGATTCAGCCGTAACGAAAAATGCCTTTGTTTTAATGATGTCCACTCCAAATCCTGTGACATTCACTCCCCTATTTCGCTATAATACAAAACGTTTCTGCTCTTCTTTAAACTTTTTGGCCAGCGGAGGTGGCCGAGCGGTTCTAGGCGCTACAGTCTGGAACCGCGCGACCGCTACGGTCGCAGGTTCCAATCCAGCCTCGGGCATGGGTGTGTCTGATGAGCTTAGTTAGGTTTAAGTAGTTTTTAGTTCTAGGGGACTGATGACCTCAGAAGTTAAGTCCCATAGTGCTCAGAGCCATTTGAACCATTTTTTGAACTTTTTGACTTACTACGCCAATCCTATCTGGTAAGGATCCCACACCGCACAGAGGTATTCTAAAAGAGGACGGACAAGCGAAGTGTAGGCAGTCTCTTTAGTAGATGTGTTACATGTTCTAAGTGACCCTTCCTCACAACAATTTCTATGTGCTCAATCCAATTTAAGTTTCTCACAACTGTAATTCCTAGGTATTAAGCTGTATTAATGACCTTTAGATTTGACTATCATGTAACCGAAGTTTAACGGATTCCTTTTAGCACCCATGTGGACCACCTCACACTTTTCGTTATTTAGGGTCAACTGCCACTTTTCGCAGCACACAGATATTTTTTCTAAACTGGCCAGGGTAGCCGAGAGCGCCGAGAGCTTCCTGGACTCAGGTAGGGGCGCCGGCCCAGGATCGAATCTGCCCGGCGGATTAACGACAAGGGCCGGTGTGCCGGCCAGCCTGGATGGGGTTTTTAGGCGGTTTTCCACATCCCGCTAGGTGAATACCGGGCTGGTCCCCACGTTCCGCCTCAGGTACACGACTCGCAGGTGGCGGCAGGAAGAGCATCTGGCCACCCTTTTCCACTAACCTTCCCAAATCCGCTCCTAACACTGCCGGCCCTGCGTCAGCGCGGGACATGGTACCAGTGAAAGAAGAATCAAGACAGATATCTTTTCTAAATCTTTTTGAAATTTGTTTTGACCTTCTGGTGACTTTATTAGTCGATAAACGACAGCGTCATCTGCAAATAACCTTAAACGGCTGCTCGGATTGTCTCCCAAGTCGTTTGCACAGATAAGTAACAGCAAAGGGCCTATAACACTACCGTGGGGAACGCCAAAACTCACTCTTGTTTTACTCTATGACTTTCCATCAGTTCTACGCACTGTGACCTCTCTGACAGGAAATCACGAATCCAGTCACATAACTGAGACGATATTCCATAAACATACAAATTCACTACAAGCCGCTTGTGTGGTAGAGTGTCAAATGCTTTCTGGATATCCAGAAATACAAAATCAATTTGAAATCGCTTGTCAATAGCACTCAACACTTCGTGTGCTTAAAGAGCTAGTTGTGTTTCACAAGAACCATGTTTTCTAAATCTGTGTTGACTGTGTCAATAGACGGTTTTCTTCGACGTAATTCATAATGTTCGAACACAATATATGTTCTAAAATCCTCCTGCATATCGACGTTAACGATATGTGCCTGTAATTTAGTCGATTACTCCTACAACCTTTCTTGAATATTGGTGTGACCTGTGCAACTTTCCAGTCTTTTGGCACCGATCTTTCGTCGGGCGAACGGTTGTAAATGATTGTTAAGTATGGAACTTTTGTATCAGCATATCGGGTATACATTCGGGTTCCGCTGAATAAGTCAGGCGTCCACTTCACGCAGAAGGCGGCCTCACGATTAGTATGGGCTGTGTGGCGTGGACTGGGCGGTTTCTGAAAGGAACCTAACTGGTATACAATCTGGAGCGGAAGACTTACTTTCCTTAAGTGATTTAAGTTGCCTCATCACTGCGAGGATATCTAATTCTACTTTAATCATGTTGGCAGCTGTTCTTCATTCGAATTCTGTAATATGTACTTCGTCTTGTTTGGGGAAGGAATTTCGACACGGCTGTGTTTAGTACTCTACTTTGGCAGCACTGTTCTCTGTAGTATCTCCATTACTATCGTTCAAAGAAGGCATTGATTGTGTCTTGCCGCTAGCATACTTCACATAAGACCAGAATCACTTTGGATTTTCTAACAGATTTTGAGACAAAGTTATGTTGTGGAAACTATTATAAACATCTCGCACTTAAGTGCGCGCTAATTTCTAGCTTCTGTAAAAGGTCGCTTATATTAGAGATTTTGCGTCTATCTAAATTTGCCATGTTTTCTTCGTTGTTTCTGCAGCAGTGGTCTGACCCGTTTTGTGTACCAAGGAGAATCAGCTCCGTATTCATTTGCTACAAATCTCTCTATTGCTGCCGATACTATTTCTTTGAATTCAAGCCACATCTGATCTAGATATACATTGTTAATTTTTTTTGAGGTTTTTGGGGTTGCAATATTCAATCCTACTACGACAACCCTGTCTTAACTAATCCCTGTATACGTTTTGATGCTCGTTATTAACTCAGGATTACTTGTTGCTAAGAGGTTAAGTGTGTTTTCACAACCGTTTATTATTCGCGTGGGCTCATGAACTAACTGCTCGAAGTACTGTTCAGAGAATGCGACTAGTTCAATTTCGGATGTTATTGTTTTATGCGTACCACCGGAATTAAACGTGTACTTTCGCCAACATATCGAGGGTAAATTACAGCCACCACGAATTACAATCGTATGAGTCTGGTACGTGTTTGAAATCAATCTCAAGTTTTCTTTGAACCTTTCAGTAATTGTATCATCTGAATTGGGAGGTCGGTGAAAAGATCCAATTCCTTTCGGAACACCGTTAGGTTCTTCGCAAAAAGTTAGGCTGAACGTATCAACTCACCTCTGGCTTTAGTCCGCTTTCAGTGCCTATAATGATTTGAGTATCACTTCTTTCTATTAGCGGTTGGAGCTCTGGAACTTTCCCAACACAGCTACGACAATTTACAGCTGTTATACCGATGGTTCCTGTATATACGTTCTTCCTGTGTTCGGGCTGCACCCTTCGAGAGTGAAGCCTTTTCTGTGTTTTCTCGAGACCTTCTAACATAAAAAACCGCCCAGTCCACGTCACACAGCCCCTGCTACCCGTGTAACAGCCTCCTACGTTTAGTGGACACCTGACCTATTCACGAAACGGAACACGAAACCCAACCACCCTACGTTGCAAGTCGAGGAATCTGCAGCCTGCAGTGTCGCAGAACCAACTGAGCCTCTGATTGAGACCCTCCACTCGGCTCTGTACCAGAGGTCCGCAGTCGGTCCCGTCGGCTATGCTGCAAATGGCCACCTCTGCTTTCATCTCGCAAGCAAGACTGGCAGCCATTGCCACTTCTGCTAGCCACTCGAAACCAGAGAGAATCTCTTCTGATCCAAAGTGACACACATCATTGGTACCGACGTGAGCCACCACCGGAAGTTGGCTGCACCCTACGCTCTTCATGGCACTTGGGAGGACCCGTTCCACTTCTGGAATGACTCCACCTGTTATGCACACGGAGTGCAGACTGGCTTTCTCCCCCTTCCTGGCAGCCATGTCCCTAAGGGCCCCCATAACGCCCCTAACGTTGAGGCTCCCAACTATCAGTAATCCCACTCTCTGTGACTGCTCGGATATTTCGGGTTGACAGGATTCCTCTGAAACATGACAGGTGACTGCATCTGGTTGAGCGACAGTGACAGCCACAGACAGCACCTGGAATCTGTTTGTCCGACTAACCGCAGAGGCCTTACATGCCGTCCCCTGGGACGTCTTTCACAACCTGCCACGCCCTGAGGCGATCTTCCACTCGACCACAGGTGAGGGATTAACCTCAGTGCGAGCAGTAACTGGGCTGGCCACCGGCGAGGACCGATCAGAGGACTCTGACATGCTGGACGTCCGTTGAATTCCCACGTCCGGCTCACAACTGTGGAACCCATCCACTGCAGCTTCAAGCTGTGTAATCGAAGCCATCACAGCATGGAACTGAAAGCGAAGTGTCAGCAGCTCGGCCCGACTTGCATTCCTTTATGACCATGTTGCCTTTCTTTCTCTGGAGCAGAACGAGGAATGTTATAAACAAATTTACCTCGAGCATGGCAGTCTAGGAAGAAAAATACCAGTATGGTTAATAGTGTACAGAAATGGGCAGACGTTTAGGTAATACCTGTTTGTTTCTTATTTACTTGTCTCTTACCTCAGACCGAGCGAGGTGGCGCAGTGGTTAGCACACTGGACTCGCATTCGGGAGGACGACGGTTCAATCCCGCGTCCGGCCATCCTGATTTAGGTTTTCAGTGATTTCCCTAGATCACTTGGTTCCTTAGAAAGGGCACGGCCGATTTCCTTCCCCATCCTTCCCTAATCCGAGCTTGTGCTCCGTCTCTAATGACCTCGTCGTCGACGGGATGTTAAACACTAATCTCCTCCTTCTCCTCCTCCTCCTAGGTATGCGACTGCACGTTGACAATACCATATTAGTCAATTAGAGTTCCACACCGCGGTTTCCGTCTATGTTGTGGCTAATCTCAGGGACTACAATTGATACGGTACTAATTGAGCCACGAGGAAGGTTTGGGTGCAACCTACTGTAGTACGACTATGCCAGACAAGTCGACCGGAGTTGGATACTACTAACGATGGATATAATGAATGTGCAGCTACTCACAGAGGTCCAGTGTGGTCTGTAACTAGAATATGGCACCGAAACTTGGTAGATATTCTGAAGTGTTAATGCCGATCCAGTTTACGCTGGAAAATAATTACTTCCAGATTCGGCCACCAGGTTGAATTCTGGTGCCATGAATGCAAGAAAGATGTATAAAATATTTCCATTTGCAATTCAATAGGAACAGGGTGTGAAGAGAAAAGGTCAAGGAAGCGAGAAAGACATAATACTCATTTTATTATTAATCCTTGCTTACACAATTTGTTCAATATGAACACCGGAGACGTCGGCGAGACACTGCACCCATTTATCGACGTGACCAATGGTTGCTCGCAGCAGTTCCGGAGGAATCTCAACAATGTGGTCTTGTACACTGGCGTTCAGGTCAGGGAGAGACTGATTGTGTCCCTGCTAAACGTATGTCCTCAGACCTTTCAGTCGGTGATACTCTCACAATGCAGCACTAATTGCTGCCATTCACATAAAACAGTACCATCACTGCATTAACAGGAAGTGCCCAATATTTGAATTAATTTTTTTTCAGCGTAAATCTGTTCCCCATTAACCCATTAGCATATCTAATAAATTTCGCTGACATACTATAATTACAGCCCACACTGGACATCTATCAGTAGCTGCACTTTAATTATTACGTCCCGCTATGTGTGATATAGGGCCAGGTCACAAGTTTCTTTTAAATGTCAATATTTAACAAGTGGTGCCATACCTGTAAGTCTGCATGTAATGGCGGATCGTAGTTTCTATTCGTTAGATTACTACTAATGGCGGACGAGAAAGTGAATGCCTCTTATTCTTCATTAGGTCCATCTTCGGAAAGAGGGAGACAAAAGAAAGAGTAATCCACAGATGAGTTATTATTATGGTCTGTTGCCTGAAAGCTGTGTAACGGCACCGTGTAACGGCACCACCGTATAAGATGGGAAAATGTTAGCTTCTGTGCAATATTTCTGAGTGCACAAGTTACAGCCAGGTGCGAGCCTGTTGACAGTGGTTGTGAACTAGTGGTTGTGAACTAGAGTGGAGGCCACAGGGCCGTAGACGCACTGAAAAGAGTAAACGCAGCGATTTGCTTGACGCAAGTTGCAGGCAGAAGGGGCCCACTGGTCCAACCCAGGAGTTATGAGCACGTGAATCGGAGCGGCGCTTTAGCAAAACAGAGGCGCACAGCAGCGTATAAATGGGCGCCGGTTCACTAACAAGGCATTCAAGTGTGGCAGCTCTCCTGGACGGTGGGGGGTGTCACACCACTGGCTACACGCAGCAGCAGATGAGTCGCCAGCATTCCAGTCCACGGCAGGTCGCTGGTTTGACCATCTGAGGCCAATGTGGGGTCTGCAGCCAGCCAGCAGCTGGCCATGCCATGCCTCGCTACTGTGGGCAGTCTCGTTTGCTCCCAACACACGCCCAAGGGGAGCAGATTCGGTTGCCAGGTAGCGGGAGCTTGTTGCCGCCGCAATCTTAGACACGCCGGCGAGGGAGCACGCCGCAGGGCGCCTTGCAGCTCTCCGCAGGCGGCGCTGAGGAAGATGGGATGGAGATTGTTGAGTCGACTGCCGGCGCATCCTGACGTTGTCACAACTCCGTGGCCGTACAAGGCCGAAACACCGCAGGGCACTGCACTGGTTGCTGAGGCAGCCATTCCGTGCCAAGCCGTTTTGCAGACAGCGAAGTGTTGTCCTCAGCATTGTGCGACCTGGTGACACAGACGGAGAGGAACAAGGGCACTGTAGCTGGAAATACTAAATCACTTGGGAGGCGCCTTCAAAAGAGCAGACACCACGTACATCCAACAGCTGTGCAACACTATACGTAAATTGAGGGACATCACTTCTATCGGCTGTAGCGGGACGTTAAGTGGAATCAGCGGCCATGAACGAAACTCTGTACTGGACCAGGATTCAGACCCTGGATCTCCTGCTTACTAGGCACTTACGGTAACCACCTCGCCATCAGGGACTCAGTATGATCGCAACTGCATGGAATATCTCAGTACGCTTCACGGCTGATCCACACTCTCATCGACCACCACATATCCCTGTCCATTATACACGTGTTCGCCACTTAGAGGTTCCCACAGGAGGTCGGACGTATTTGCGCATTCACATTGAAGAAATGGATCGACTCCAACGTTTCCCCTTAATGTCCCACTGCAGATGAAAGAAGTGATCCCCGTCAATTTACATATTAATTATAAATACCTGGTATATTACTTCGGATCGAAACCATGTTCCTAGACTGACGGAAGGCTTTCGAAAAATTCTGCTCTAAGAATGCAAACTCGCAGAATATCGGACCAGCTTTCTGACAGCATTCATGATTTCTTAGGTAATAGAACTTCTCTGCGCTAACAAATTGTCAGACGTGTCAGCAGTTTCGTACGTGCTCCACGGGAGTGTTAGAGTATAGATACTGTTCTCAACATGGCGTGAAACATCGGAAGGTCCATCAGGTTGTTTGCAGAGTGATGCTTATGTATATAATTAATGTAAGTTGTGACGTCAGGAAATTGGAGTAAAATGCAGGAAGACCTGTAGTATACACACTTGATGTAGGAAATAGCCAGCCGTGGTGACCGAGCGGTTCTAGGCGCTTCAGTCCGGAACCGCGTGACTGCTACAGTTGCAGGTTCAAGTCCTGCCTCGGCCATGGGTATGTGTGATGTCCTTAGGTTAGTTACGTAGTAGTTCTAAGTTCTAGGGGACTGATGACCTCAGGTTAACATCAGAGCCATTTGATGTAGGAACTGGTAAAAACCTTCGACGTAAGTTAATGTTCAGGACTGAGAGTCAGTAAGGAGGAGGAACTTTTATTAAATTGCGTTTGGCGAACAATAATGATAACCTGTACAGATCGCTTAGCCAGTCTGATACTTACTCCGAATTTTTCATGAAAGTATTTCCTTGTAATATTCAAGTATATTGGGCTACGTGCGAAGTACCATCATCGCTCCAGCAGAAGTTTTTTGTTCCCCTGGAACGTGAACGGCTGACAGTCTGCACCCTGTGCTCTGTGTGTGTGTGTGTGTGTGTGTGTGTGTGTGTGTGTGTGTGTTTGTGTAGCCAATAGGGATCGTTGGAGGGGAACCACTCCCTGATTACTGGCTGGCGCGGAAGAGTCCGTTCTAAGCCGCAGTTTCTGTGTGGCAACGGTTCCCTGCTAGCCAGGACGTGTCTCTTTGCTAACTCGTTTTTGAACTTTAGTTCCGCAATGGCTAACTTACATTTCTAAAACCACATCTCCCGGCCGTGCCACGACTGGCTGGCGTCTTGTAAACAACCTGGGCGCTCCCAACTGTACTGCATGCAACGAATAAGTTCCATTTTCTTTATACAGATCTGCATCTTGTGACTTGACGCCACCTTAAGATGTTCCCACTTCAAATTATGATGACGAGACTCACTCTACACCCGAGCTAAAAGTCTTGCCCGTTACTTAACTAAGAGTATGTGTCCAGCACTAAAACATGCGTGTGAAACGTTCGTGGAGTTGTTTCATAAATTAAATGAAACAAGAGTTAAAAACATAATACATTTACTGACCTTCAAGGTAATCACTGTTAGCTACAACACACTTCTGATATTAATTGTAAAGCTGTTCAAACCGTCAGTGCAATCGCTCCAAGCACCGCGGTCACGTGTTTTTGTCTTTATGTAGAAAGTTCCTATGTGACCAAACTGCTGAGGTCATCGGTCCCTAGTCTTACACACTACTTAATCTACCTTAAACTAACATACGGTAAGGACAACACACACACCATGCCCGAGGAAGGATTCGAACCTCTGACGGGGCGAGGCGCGCGAACCGTGGCAAGGCGCCCAAGACAGCGCGGTTACAACGCGCGGCGTTGTCTAGTATTGTTGGATATCCTCGACGTCTGCAAATCTTTATGAACAATAATGCTTACACTGTCTTTGCTTATATGCAGCTCTTATACATATTTTTTATGTTTATTAATGTAGACTGTACTTGCATCAAAAGTAATCGCTTTGGTTGCATGAAGGAACAGAAGTTACGCGAGCAAATAGTTTTGATTGCGTATAAAATGATATTTATATTCCGTAAGGATGTAAAATATACAATGGACTAAGATTAATTGACGTGCGGTTCTAACGATGTGTAAAAGAAAAAAACGAAACGAGCGAAAACCAAAGAGAAGTCGTTGGCTAGAAGTTTCTCTCTCACACATTCATATATATTTCTTTCCTTCCCGATGCTACTAACACTAGCGTTTACTACGTTATTTAAGTAGTGTACCAAAACTACTTAATCGTAGTTTTGGTAGAAAGTATATCTGACATTGGACCGCGCTTGGACTCTGTTCAGTAAGTCGCTTGATATCACACCTCCGTAGGTGAGAAAACGTGTGACAACGCGTTACGCAGCAGAAACTGGAACATTCCCTTCAAGCGGACCTGAGTGTAGTGGCCGTGTGTGGGTGGCTGTCGCCCCACCTTTCTCTCCCCACACGATTCCTTAGCGCACCGCCCTGTTCACACCAGTAAACTAGTGAAAGAAAGAAATTCAGGTTTATACTCAGAAAAAAAACCCGAACACCTTGAACGACTAGAGTTGGGACATTCATATTCACATTACATGTACAAAAAATGGTTCAAATGGCTCTGAGCACTGTGGGACTTAACATCTATGGTCATCAGTCCCCTAGAACTTAGAACTACTTAAACCTAACTAACCTAAGGACATCACACAACACCCAGCCATCACGAGGCAGAGAAAATCCCTGACCCCGCCGGGAATCGAACCCGGGAACCCGGGCGTGGGAAGCGAGAACGCTACCGCACTACCACGAGATGCGGGCATTACATGTACAGTAGTACGTTCTACGGAAATGATAAGCATATTAGTCATCTCAGTTCAGCATGTGTCCTGTTGCGTACTGGGCACAGGGTCCGCCGTGGGCCCTGATAACTTGTTCTGCGTTTGATGGCATCGACGCGAATAACGTGCGATTGTCGTCCTATGGTATAGCCATTAATGTTTCATTCACCTTGTCCCAATTTCATGTGTTGTGGTTGGCACTGGATCTTAATGCTGCACCTGTCGCTTCACCATATCCCACACATTTTCGATTGGCGACAAGTCGTGTAATCTGGCGGACAATGGCAAAAGGGTTCCCGTGACACCAAGAATGCACATGTTCGCGCAGCAACATGTGCTCGTGCACTGTCTTGCTGAAAAATGCCTGTCAGAAAGGGTATACCCAAGGGTCGCAAGATGTCATTTACGTAGGTCACACTGATTACAGTACCCTGGACACGAACCGACTATGAGCTGTGGTTGCACCAATAGCACCCCACACCGTAAGTCCTAGAGGAGGCACGAATACAGTGCGAATGCATTCGCTGTGATGCCGCTGCCCCTGTCTGTGGCGAACCAAAATGCGGCCATCATTTTTAAACAAACAGAACCTGGATTCATCCGAAAACACTATCTGATGCCATTCCTGTCCCCAATGACGTCGTTTCGTACACCATTGCTGTCTAACACATTGCTGTCTGCACGCTCGTCAAAAGTAGGCTGAGAAGTGAACGATGCGCACTTCATCTTTACCGTAATAAACGGCGACGGACTGTCACCCCTGATAATGTACGATATGTTACGCTGTTACACTGTTGCCCCAGAGCTGGGATGGACGCAGATCTGTCTTGAAGTTCCATTCGGATGAGATGTCGACCTTCTCTGTGGGCAGGGGAGGGGGGCACTGCCGAAACACTTCGTCCCACACAAGCAGCAATTTCGCAGATGGATGCATCACGTTCTCCGACGCCAATAATACGTCCTCTTTCAAACTCACTGATTTGACGGAACGGTTCGCGCATACGTCTGCAAGTCATCGTGCAAATCACACTGATCCGATACCTTAGGTTTATAGTGACAACGAGAGCCGCAGACATACTTTACCAGTAGGTGGTGTTACGCCGCGATGTCGATGTTGACCTTGAACCTGCTGTCCGACGTGGTTCAAATGATAATCATTCCTGCAGAACATACTAGCATACATGTCCTGTGAATATGAACACGCTATTTCTAGTTGTTCATGGTGTTCTGTTTTCTCTGAACATGAGTGTGTATTGCCTGACAGAAACAGTGAATCACCAGAAGACACAGCCAGATTTCAAGGTAACTTCCTATATGTACACACCATCGGCAGGTATGCAAATCATTACAATTAGAATTACACAGGCCAGCGACATAAAAACTATTTAGCTGAAAATACGTTTTTCTTATGTTTTTTATGCTGGGAAATCCAGATATGATACTTAAAAAACCGTATCACCCACAATTTCTTCACATTTTACTGTTAAATTTATTAAATTAACCAATTTTTTAAAGAATTAAACAGCTTTTATATAGTTAAAATAATTTAAGAAGGAGGTGCAAAGAATGTAGATGACGTTGTTAGCACTCCTGAAAAACATTTGCTGGCAAAATCGGGTCGATTCTACTTTTGTGTTAACAGATGGTGTTTCGTTTACTCTCATCCTAACCTCGCTTTCCCGTTTCCTGTACATGCGCTCAGTACAATGTCTAATCGTGGTTGTAAAAACTCTGCTGACAGTTTTTGTTATATTTGTGGTGAATTTGTGATTAAAAAGAAACAAAGAAACATTACAGATTTTGTGAAAAAGGTTTATCTAGCACACTTTGGATCTAAACCTGGTGATCAAGATAACGCTTGAACGCCACATAAGGTATCTTATGTGTGTGTTGAAGATCCGAGAAAATGGTCCAAAAAGGGGAAAAAAATCCTTAGATTTGCTGTTCCTATGATATGGAGGGAGCCAAGAAATCATTCCGGTGATTGGTACTTTTACAGTTTTGATATCACTGGTCATAATTCGAAAACAGATATGGTGATAAAGTACCCTAACCTTTCCTCCATCATCTGGCAAGTAGGGCATGATGTAGATTTGCCGGTTCCTGAAACACCAGATGATTTAAATCCTATTCCAACAGAAGTATTTGCTGATGTAAAATCCGATTTACATGAAACAGATGATGATGTATTCCATTGTAAGTCTAGAGCCCAATTGTTTACTCAGACTGAACTTAACGATCTGTTTAGGGATCTGGGTTTAACGAAAGGTAAAGCTGAATTGCATTGCTCTAGATTAAAAGAAAAGAACTTATTGGCAGTTGGAATCAGCATATACATGTATAAAAGGAAAGAGCAGCAATTTTCGAAGTTTTTTCAACAAGGAGGTGATTTAATGTACTGTTCAGACATTCTCGGTCTGAAGAATAACTTTGGTATTGAATACAAAAAGGAAGACTGGAGGCTGTTCATTGATTCATCCAAAACTAGGTGTTTTATTACACAATGGTAACATATATGCATCTATACGTGTGGGAAATTCTGTACATATGAAAGAAAGCTATGAAAATCTAGAAACAGTGCTAAATAAAAAAGGCTCTTCTGCTCATGGTTGGATGATATGTGGCGATCTAAAAGTAACATACATGCTCCTTGGTCAGCAAGGTGGCTTTACCAAATTTCCATGTTCCTTGTGAGAATGGTACAGTAGGGCTAGGGATCAACGCTAGTGCAGAAAGACGTAGCCTGTGAGGGAGTCTTTAAAATCTGGCGAGAGGAACATTCTACGCAAAAACTTTGTAGATCCCAGAAATGTACTCCTACCACTTCTACATATAAAGTTAGGCCCAATGAAACAGTTTGTAAAGGCTTTGCCTAAAGATGACCATGTTTTAAGTATCTCTGCCAAACGTTTCCACACATTTCAGAAGCTGAACTAAAAGAAGGCATCTTTGTCGGACTTGACATTAGAAAACTGATGTTTGATGTTGACTTTGAATGCACAATGACCTTAAGTGAGAAAGGAGCTTGGGTATCATTCAAGCAAGTCGTTACAAAGTTCTTAGGACACGGAAAAGACCCAGTATGTGTTTCTGTTATAGCTACAATGTTAAAGAAGTTTAAAACTTGAGGATGTTTAATGAGCCAGAAAGTTCACTTTTTGGACAGTCACTTGGATTACTTCCCGGACAATAATGGAGTGTTGGTGAGGAGCAAGTCAAGCGTTTTCACCAGGACATTAAAGTGATGGAAAAACGCTACCAAGGCCGCTGGAACATCAACATGATGGGGGACTACTGTTGGTCACTTCAGCGAAAAGTTCAGTAAGCGACTCATCGTAGAAAAAGTTGCACAAGAAGCTTCAAAGAAGAAAGAGAAAGAAAATACAAACGAATTCCAGCTGACAAGTGAAACCTCTATTAACACATATCATTGTTTTAAGTAGCTTACAGCAAATACAAACCGTGCTTATGTTGTAACAAAGCGTTTCATTAATTCCCCGTTTATCGTATTGCATATGACTTTTTTACTGCATAATAAAAAGCATATTGCTCGAAAACTATGGGTGATACAAAAAAACTAAGGCTAGATTTGGAATCACATCATACAAATCTATAAAGATCAGCTATCAAAGTCAGAAAGAAGTTTTAAAAGAAATTTCTTTCGCCTGTGGTACCTGCGACAGGTACAAGGACCACCAGAGTGCATTAGTGTTGGTGGTTAGCGTTGCTGCCGGGCCTGGCAGGCCACAGTAGGGGATAACCACACACACGGCCAACACGTCCAGGTTCGCCATTTAGTATCACTTCAACTGATGCTGAGTGATTATCGTGAAGAGCCTGACCACGACAACAGAGGACCGCTGTTTTGTGCACATCATAACCGCTGCACATCTGCGCCTGCCATTTGTGAACAAGGAACTGACTCCCTGCAACATTGCGTCATCCCATACTGTTATTGAGAGACTAGCAGCAGCCGGGCTACGGTACTGTTGTCCAACGAGTAGTCTGATGTTAACTCCAGAACACAAACTGTTGCGGTCGCGCGATTCCAGACAGAAGCGCCTAGAACCGCTCGGCCACAGCGGCCGGCAAGACTGGTAGAAACTGAGGGTACTCTGACAGCACAACGGTACGTGACGATCACACTGTGCCCTCTTATATGTGGGCCATTTTCCATTAGGATAGCGCTCCTACACATGAGTCTTTGAACTGTCTGCGTGACGTTGAGGTACTGCCGTGGCCAGCGAGACTCCATACATGTCCTGAAAAGAATGTGTGTCAGACGAGCAGGTCGTCAACTCCTTCCTCATGCTATAGAGCAAGATATAAAGGACCGCTTTGTCTCAGGACAGGATACAACAGCTTTATGACATCCGCCGCAATCGAATCAATGGATCCAGGCCAATGGGGGTGCAACGTTGTGTTGACAAGTAGCCACGTACTGCCTAGTCGTTTATCACCAGAGTACTATCGTAGACCCTCTCAACCCGCGAAGTTTAATTTCGATTCGTCCTCCCCTTCTGGGTGCTTTGCTTTTGTGCCAGGCAGTTTATTCTGAATGACCCTCGTGTTGAATAAGCTCGCTGCTGGTAGCTTTTGTTAATATCTGTACGAACAGGGTGTTCGGAAATTCCCGTTACAAACTTCTAGATCTTGTAGAGGAGAGTGAGTACATAATATTTTGAACAGGTATCCATGTCCGGAAACTCATCCGCTTCTTTAAATGCAAACATTTTCCGTTAAGCTATACTGTGACTGTTGTTGACATCTAATGCAACAACAGATTTACTGTTGCCTGTCACTGTGACTGCTAACAGTAAACTTATTGCTTCATTCGTCATCTATTTCTGCTTGAGGAAGTGAACTAGGCGTTCTGCTTTGTATACAGATTGTTCGCAAATTCCCGTTACGAACTTCTAGGTCTTGGAGGAGGGGAGTGAGTGCGATAATATTTGGAATAGGAAGCCATGTCCGAAAACGTGCTGTCGCAATGCAGATGTTTAACTCATTCACATTTGCTTGAGCAATTGAATTAGGCGTGATGCAGTACAATTACTAGGTAACAATTCGAAAAGAAACATAACGAAACCTCCATTTATCACTTAAGCAAATCGAGCCGCTGTTGTAATGCATCAATAGTGTTCTCTACATACAGTACGCTGGGTTCCTTTTTGTTTTGGAATAATATAGACACGTAACGTTTGCGAGTTCATACAAACAAATGTGCTTAAATAAGAAATGGGTGTTTCGTTATGCTTCCTTTCGAATTGTTACCTAATAATTGTACTATATCTTGCTTAATTCTATTCCTCAAGCAGAGTGGATAAGTTAAACATCTGCATTGACACAGTACGTTTTCGGATATGGCTTGCTGTTTCAAACATTATGTACTCACACCGCTCTTCAAGTCCTAGAAGTCTACAACGGGAATTTCCGAACACCCTGCATAAAAGGCAATGTGCTGACTGATTCATCATTGCTCAGTCCAGACCGCTAAGGACAGAAACTCGAAATTCGAGCCGGCCACTGTGGCCGAGCGGTTCTAGGCGCTTCAGTTCGGAGATTCGAATCCTGCCTCGGGCATGGATGTGCGTGATGTCCTTAGGTTAGTTAGGTTTAAATGGATCTAAGTCTAGGGGACTGATGACCTCAGATCTTAAGTCCCATAGTGCTTAGAGCCATCCATCGGAATTCGAAGTAGGTGTTGATTTGTACTGTAGCCGTCGTTTACGAAGAGGTTTCTCGTAATTCCACTCCCAGGCGGGTGAAATAGATGATGAAAGGGTTTTTAGAAAATATCTTGCTATTAAGGATATTCTGAAACTAGACCTACGAAAATAGTATTTAGTTTCTCGGTCAGAAACAAGAAAAGCAAGTTTCAGCATTTTTGGAAATTTAGTACCTAGGGAGGTGAAATACAGTGAGTAAAAGTTTTTCCTGAAAGTAAATAATTATCAAAGAACAATTAGAGTTTTTTTAAAGCCATATCAACGAAAATTGTAAATAAAAATTATGTTTCATTGTTTTTGGAAATAAGCATTTTTAAAGCTAAACTTAAGGATATTTAGTTTGGCTTCTCAGTTAGTAATAAAATATTTGTGATTAACTATTTTTGGTAATTCAACCCCTATGGTGGTGAAATAGGCATGAACGTTTTAATGGAAATATTTCACCATGCAATCATTTTTGAAGCTAAATGTATGAAATTTGCATTTTGCTTTCCTCTTAGAAATTAAAAAATATGTATTTCACTGTTTTTGGAAATTTAACATTAAGAGGGTGAAAAAGGAATAGGGAGTGAAAAGTTTAGTGAAAATATTTCATTATAAATGCATTTTGGAAGTTAAATATTTGAAAATTGGTATTTGGCTCTTCAGTTAGAAATGAAAGCATGTGTTTCAATGTTTTTGGAAGCACCGCCCTTAAGGGGAATGGATAGAAATTTCAAATTTGGAGAGGATATCGATTACGAAGGAGTTCATGGAAATTCCACTCCTAAGGGAGAGAAACAGGTGATGTGGAACTCTATTAAAATGTGTCTTTATTCCGCAATTTTCAACCTATAAACATCAAAATTGGTATTTGATTTCTCAGTCAGAAATTTAATAAATACGTGTTTCAACATTTTTGGAAATTCGACCATTGATGGTGAAAAAGAGCTGATGAAAGTTTTGTTTGAATAAATCACTTTTAAAGAACAACTAAAGCATTTTTAAGCTACATCTGTGAAAACTGGTGTTTTACTTCATGATTAGAAATTTTAAAAAAAGGGTTACAGCATTTTTAGAAATTCAACTCCCTGAAGTAGTAAAATAGGGAATGAAAAGTTTTACGATATTATTTCATTATGAAAGAATTTTCAAAGCTAAATCAATGAGAATTTGTATTTGGATTCTCTGTTAGAAATAAAAAAAATATATCATTCATATTTTTGGAAATTAAGCCCCTAAAGAGATCAAATAATGGATGAAAATTTTAAAGTAAAACCATTGTTATATTAAACAATTTTTAAAGCTAGGTAAATGGAAACTGGTACTTCATTTTTTGGTTAGAAATAAATAAATACCTGTTAGGGGATGATACTTTCTATGGAAGTATCGTTGCTAGTCGCAAAAGGCATCATTAACAAAAACCCTGGATCTATCTATCAGCACCACTATTTGGTCAGAAGTATATTCAGAAAAGATCATGTTATTAGGGCCCTATAGTTTAAAAGTTGTTTCAGTTTGGAACAATATAAAAATCTGATTAAAGAAAAGCAAAAAAAAAAAAAATCTGTGCAGACCATGCTGTCTAGCGACCGAAGCAGCGGTGGCTAAGCTAGTCTCTACATACAAAAGAAAACAGCCTCAGTGATTCATCATCGGCCAGCCCAAACCGCTAAGGACAGAAATTGGAGATTTGGAGAGGATATTAATCTTACACTGTAGACATCATGTAAGAAGATCAAGAGGGTTAAATATGTCATGATTTTTTTTAGTATATGACGCTATTAAGTGTATCTTGAAGCTAGAATTACGAAAATTGGTGTTTGCTTTACCGTTTGGAAATTTAAAAAGTCTGTATTTCAGCATTTTTGGAAATTAAACCTCTAAAGGGGTGAAATAGCGGCTAAAACTTTTTTGAATAATCATTATTAATACATCTATTACAGCATTTAAAGTTATAGAAATGAAAATTGGTATTTGAATTCTCGGTTCGACATAAATATTACGTGTTCCATTGTTTTTGGAAATTCAGTCCTTAAGGAGGTGAAACAGGGGACGAAAGGTTTATTCAAAATATATCGCTATTAAGTCAATTTTGAAGCCAGAATTTCGAAAATTAGTACATGATTTCTCGGTCAGAAATTTAAAAAAAATCTTGTTTTAGCATTCTTGGAAATACAACATGTAAGGGACTGGAACATTTTTTCAAATCAAATCATTGTTGTAGAACTATAAATGCATGTTTAAAGCTACATTATGCAAATTTGTATTTGGCTTTTCAGTTGGAAATAAAAAATACATGCTTTAATTTTTTGAAACTGAACCTATAAAGGAGTGATATAGGGGATGAAATTTTTTATGAATATATTTCACTATGAAAGCTAATCCTTTGAAAATTTGTATTTGGCTTCTCAGTTCGAAATAAGAAAATACGTGTTTCAGTGTAAATTGATTCCTAAGAAGTGGGAAAAGGAAACATCGAGCCGCTGTTGTAATGCATCAGTACCGGTCTCTACATACAGTATGCTGGGTTCCTTTTTGTTTTGCAATAATATAAACACGTAACGTTTACGATTTCATACAAACAAATGTGTATTGTAGTCCATAAAAATTCTGTCGTTATTTAGGAATACGAAGTGCAAGAATGGCTACAAATGGCCTCCAGGTAGGTGAGCATAATTATTTCCAGTCAATGATCAGTTCAGTTGGACCAGAGGACGGAGTCTATTCCACGTAAACACAGCCCATACCACTACCCCATGTAGCCACCATCAGCTTGCACAGTGCCTTGTTGACAGCTTGGGAACATAGGTGGCTTTGTAGCGTGTCTGCCACACTCGAACACTACCGTCAGTTCTTAACAGCTGAAATCAAGACTCATCTCACGAGCCTCCCGCTTTTCCAGTCGCCCACGGTCCAACCGATAACGTCACGATCCCAGGAGAGGCGATATCGTGCCGTTACCACAGACATTCGTGTCTGTCGTCTGCTGCCATAGCACATAAAAGACAAATTTCACAGCACTGTGCTAACTGATTCGTTCGTTGTACTTCCCGTATTGATATCTCCGTTTATTTCACGCAGTGTTGCTTTTCTGTTAGGACTAACAAATGGACGCACTCGCCGCTACTCCCGGTCGTTAAGTGAAGGCCACTGCGTTGTCAGTGGTGACATATAGCGCCTCAATTTGCTATTGTCAGCACACTCTTCACAATGTGGATCTCGGGATATTGAATTCCCTAGTGATTTCCGAAATGTAATGTCCCACGCGTGTATAGCTCCAGTTATCGTTCCGCGTTCAGCGTATGTTAACTCCCGTCGTGTGGAGATAATCAGGTCGGAAACCTCTTCACATGTATCACTTGAGCTCAGCAGTGCACTGCCCTTTTACACCTCGTGTACGCTATACTACCGCCATCTGTATATGTGCATATCGTTATCCCATGACCTCTGTCACCTCGCTGTACGTCAAAAAAATGATTCAAATGGCTCTAAGCACTATGGGACTTATCATCTGAGGTCATCAGTCACCTAGACTTAGAACTTCTTAAGGGGAGTAGGTCGTCAAACGGGAGAGGCCCCACAGGACATTTTAATTTCCACTGCCTATACTGTTACAAGTAAATTCATAAAACTTTGGCAGCATGACCAGGAAGGATTCAGGATTCACACTCGTAGCAGTGGAAGTTCAAAAACTTAACGAAATAATTATTTTTTTACATGTGAAATTTCATCATTTTTTCACTTACTATTGGCTGCATTTGTTGCTATAGGTACACTTTTCTTCATAAGTAAGAGAGACCGTTCGATGAATTTTTCACAGCATACAAACCATACTTACAGATGTCTGAAACTTTAGAATCTATATAATTTATGAAAAATGCATGAGCTGTTACGATTTAAATTTTATGTTTAGAAAAAAATCAAATTTTGTAGTTAAATATCTCATTTTTATCCCAGTTTCTAATAGATTTGGAAAATTCTAGAGTTCCATACACCTGTAAGTATGGTTTGTATGCTGTGCAATATTCAACAAAGAATCTCTCTTACTTGTGAAGAAAAATGTAGCTATAGCAATAAGTGCAGCAAACACTAAGTGAAAAAAAGATGAAATTTCGTATCTTAAAAAAAAAAGAATGTTATGTTTTTCCACTTCCACTGCTATGAGTGTGAATCCTGAATCCTTCCTGGTAATGCTGGCAAAGTTTTATGAATTTATTTGTAAAAGTATACACAGTAGAAAATAAAATGTCCTATGGTGTCTCTCCTGCTACAACTCGGCCCGTTTGGCGCCCTACGCCCCCCCCCCCCCCTCCCTTAAACTTAACTAACCTAAGGACATCACACACATGCATACCCGAGGCAGGATTCGAACCTGCGACCGTAGCAGCAGCGCGGCCACAGCGGCCGGCCGCTGTACGTCCTGTAGTGTACGATTAAAATGCTGAGGACCATGCCGTTGTTCCAAGATTCTTGGTTAGCAGCTGCTTGCTCGGAAACTCTATATTTCCGCGGTGTTCAGATTTCTTTTCCAGTCGTGCTTGTGTGGTTGCGGAGGTGGCACCAGTCGGCGGCGAGGCCGCGGAGGTCGGCTGCCGCACTGGCCAGCCGGCGACCTTGCGGCAAGGCCGCGACTCAGCGCGCCGGACTGGTGGGCGCTGCGCAAGCAGCATCCGGCTCGCAGATCGACCCCGCGGCAGCCGCCTCGCCTCGCCACGCCCGCCGACGGTCCACTGCGGCTGGGGCCTCTGCAGATGCCTTCGCCAGACACCAGTAAGTACACTACTGGCCATTAAAATTGCTACACCAAGAAGAAATGCAGTTGATTAACGGGTATTCAATGGACAAATACATTACACTAGAACTGACATGAGATTATATTTTCACGCAGTTTGGGTGCATAGATCCTGAGAAATCAGTACCCAGAACAACACCCTCTGGCCGTAATAACGGCCTTGATACGCCTGGGCTTTGAGTCAGAGCTGGGATGGTGTGTACAGGTACAGCTGCCCATGCAGCTTCAACACGATACCACAGTTCATCAAGAGTAGTGACTGGCGTATTGTGACGAGCCAGTTGCTCGGCCACCATTGACCAGACGTTTTCAATTGGTGACAGATGTGCTGGCCAGGCCAGCAGTCGAACATTTTCTGTACCCAGAAAGGCCCGTACAGGACCTGCAACATCCGCTCGTGCATTATCCTGCTGTAGGGTTTTGCAGAGATCGAATGAAGGGTAGAGCCATGTGTTGTAACACATCTGAAGTGTAACGCCCACTGTTCAAAGTGTCGTCAGTGCGAACAAGAGGTGACCGAGACGTGGAACCAATGCCACCTCATACCATCACGCCGGGTGATACGCCAGTATCGCGATGACGAATACACGCGTCCAATGTGCGTTCACCGCGATGTCACCAAACACCGATGCGACCATCATGATGCTGTAAACAGAACCTGGATTCATCTGAAAAAATGACGTTTTGCCATTCGTGCACCCAGGTTCGTCGTTGAGTACACCATCGCAGGCGCTCCGGTCTGTGATACAGCGTCAAGGGTAACCGCAGCCACGGTCTCCCAGCTGATAGTCCATGCTGCTGCAAACGTAGTCGAACTGTCCGTGCAGATGGTTGTTGTCTTGCAAACGTCCCCATCTGTTGACTCAGGGATCGAGACGTGGCTGCATCATGCGTTACAGCCATGCAGATAGACTGCTAGTGATACGAGGCCGTTGGGATCCAACACGGCGTTCCGTATTACCCTCCTGAACCCACCGATTCCATATTCTATTAACAGTCATCTCGACCGAGGTGATCAGCAATGTCGCGACACGATAAACCGCAATCGCGATATGCTACAATCCGACCTTTATCAAGGTCGGAAACGTGATAGTACGCACTTGTCCTCCTTGCACGAGACATCACAACGACGTTTCACCAGAAATCGAACTTTCCTCAGGTCAGCATCTTGTAGGTGTTGCCACCGGCGCCAACCTTGTGTGAATGCTCTGAAAAGCTAATCGTTTGCATATCAGCGCATCTTCTTCCTGTCGGTTAAATTTCGCGTCTGTAGCACGTCATCTTCGTAGTGTAGCAATTTTAATGGCCAGTAGTGTAGTTACTCTTAACGATAATGATGGCAGACGGACAGTACAGGTTGAGATTATATTGGAGACCTGTATGGAGTGGAGGAACTGTCCCCTCACGTCATGGAAGAACAAGTGGGAGTCGGTATGGAAGACACAGACGATCCAGTATTACAGACAAACAGAACTCTTAAAGATATGCGATCACGGAAGGCGGAAGGCAAGTAATGCAACACATTCTTTTCCTTGGTCAGTTTCGTAGTCCAAAATCGTGGCATACCCCCGTTTTTGCCCCTATAGTTTCATAAAATTCCGTTAGGTGGCGGAGCTGTACGTCTGTAACGGAGTTGCTTTGCAAGTAGAGAGATGTCGTAAATAGTCTTCGCGGGTTTGCTGCCCGATCACGTTGTGAAAATTCCACGATATTTCCTCTGACCAATTGTCCGACATCTTCATGTGGTTCTACCGCCCCGGGGCGTCGGTGTACGAATACCGTCAGTCGTACCTAGCCACGAACAAGGTTCAACCATCTGAAGATGTCGGACAGTTGCTCCGAGGAAATATTGTGGAATTTGTACAACGTGATCCGGCGGCAAACCCGTGAAGACTATTTACAACACATCCACAGAGAAAGCTTAAAGAATCATAGAGAGATGTCGATGAGTTACTTTTGGCGGGAAGCCAGAGTATGGCAGATATATATAGGCGCTTCCAAAACCTGGCAGTGAACAAAAGCACGGTGAGCCGATGTGCGAGTGTCATCATCGCATCAAGGGACCGGCCAAATGTCCGATCTGTCGTGTGGTGGTGTCTCGCACACAGCTGTGACTCCTGCAGTGTTGGAACGTGCTGACACTCTCCTTCGACGTCATCGACGGATCACAATCAAACAATTCGTTGCTCAGCTGGATGTCTCTGTTGATAGCGCCAACACATTCTTCCACCAGATGTGGTTCTCAAAGGTGTATACGCATTGGGTTCCTCGTCACCTTACCGAAGAAATGAAGAGCAACCAAGGACCATCTGCGCGGACCTTCTTGCATGTTACAAGGCTGATAGTGACAGTTTTCTGCCGAACATCGCCATGGCCGATGGAACATGAGCTCATCTCATCGAACCGGAAACAAAACGGCATCCCATGCAGTGGTGCAACGCCATCTCTCCTTCGAAGAAAAAGTTCAAAGCCTCACGCTCAGCCGTTAGTCACGGGGCCGGTATAATGACTCTGAAGAGGTTATCCTGTTTGATGTCCTCCTTCATGGTCAAACGATCAACTCTGAAGTGTACCGTGTTACCCTGACGAAACTGAAGACAGGGCTTCAGCGTGTTCGTCGCCACAAAAACGCAAACGAACTTCTCCTTCTCCTCTAAAACGCAGTGCCTCACACGTCTGCGCCCTCGAGAGGAGCTCACGTAGCTTCATTGGACTGTTCCTCTTCATCTTCCCTACAGACGGATCTTGTACCTTCCGATTTCCATTTGTTTGGCCCAATGAAGAATGCACTCCGATAGTAGAAGTACACGGATGACGGAGAGGTCATTGATGCTGCAAGACGCTGGTTCCGACGTCGACCGGTAGAGTCGGGGCATGCGGACATACAGGCCCTCTCAGCAAGGTGGCTTAAGGCCACCACACCGAACAGGGTTTCGTAGCCAAAACAGTGGGGAATAATATTATCTGTTGGAATCCTGAATATAACCAACTTCCTTTTAGGAGAAAAGTATTGCACTGCTTACTGAATGCCCCTCGTAAATAATGTTCCTTCGAAATTTCTAAAATCGTCGGTGTGCAGAACCCATGAAACTGGAGACGCACAGAAATTCGGATGAAATGTCATCAAGATAATACTGAAGATAGCAAGGGCAGATAACTGCGAGAACTATTGCGCCATCAGCTAAACAGCTCACACATTGATGTTGCTGACAAGAATAATGTAGACAAAGATGGAAAAGAAGATTATGTTTCGAATGGCGATCAGGATCTGCTTTAGGAAAGGCGAAGAAGACAGCAGAAAAGCAATTTTGTTCTGCTTGACAATTGAAACAAGGCTCAAGAAACGTCAAGACACCTTTGTAAGATTTTTTTGCATAGAAAAGGCTTACACACTGTTAAAATGGTATATGTTGATTGAAATTATTTGGAAAATGGGTATTGGCTATAAGAAAAGGAAGCAATATGCAGTATGTGCAAGAACCAAGGGTGAAAAATAAGAGACGAAGAACAAGAAGGAAGTGCCCGGATTACAAAGTGTATAAGACAGAGATGTAATTTTTCTAACCTTACTGTTACAGCTATACGTCGAATACGTAATGACGAAAATAAAAGAAAGCGCAAGACTGGGATTAAAAGGTGAAGACGAATTACAAGACCCATTGAATCGAGTTAACAGTCTAACGAGGACACAACTTGGATTGTCAATAAACGTAAGGAACACGGAAGTAATAGGGAGTGCCAAAAATTAGATTAGAGATAAATGTAATATCAAAATTGGGGATCAAAAAGTAGAAGAAGTGAAGAAATTTTGCAAACTTGGAAGCCAAATAATAGGATGAAGCAAGATGGATATAAGAAACACACTAGCATAGGCAATCATTGCATTTCAGGGCAAAAGAAGTCTACTAGTATCAAATATAGCTCTTCATTTGAGGGAGAAACTTATAATAATGCTCATTTTGAGATCAGCATTCTACGGAAGTGGAACATTGACTGTGGGAAAGATGACAATTGAAGCATTTGAGATGTGATGCTATAGAAAGATGAGGAAAATAAAGTTGACTGATAACATAAGTGTGCAAGTATCCCTCAGAATCGGATAGATAACGGACGTGGGGAAAACATTGACGAAAATAAGGGACTGGGCGATAGTATATAATACACTAAGGAATAACTTGCATGGTACTAGAGGTAGAGTAAAACCGTAGGGGAAAGCAGAGGCTAGAATACACGCAACCTGAAACTGCGGACGTTGGATGCAACTGCTACTCTGAGATGAAGAGTTGGGCACAGAAGAATATTAGTGGCGGGCCGGGTTAAACCAGTCAGAAGACTGATGATGTCATTCGAAATGACTTGGTTGTCATGCTACAACTAGCGACCCAGAGGACATGAATCAACAAGCGCTCGGTGGCTGTGACATCTCGCCTTGAGTCTGACATAATACCACGGTCGGTAGGTGAGAGGGGATCCATAAAATGGTCCAAACGGCTCTAAGCACTATGGGAATTAACATATAAGGTCATCAGTCTCCTACACTTAGAATTACTTAAACCGAACTAAACTATATCCATGCCAGAGGCAGGATTCGAACTGGAGACCGTAGCACCAGCGCGGTTCCGGACAGAGGGGATCCACATCGTATCCGATTGCAATATGTCCCCCACCACTCTCCGGAAATAACACTTTGGAATTCAGTGTTACATAACACTACGTATCTGAGAGTAGATACATTTAGGGCTACAGAGAAATTTTCAAAGGCGTCTGTGTGTTGTTTCCTTGGGGTAGTGATATAGGGCATTCTTGACGTCATGTCGCTCGGTAAGGAGCAATAGTAATCTCTGACTTCGTGCAGATGACAAAGTACTCATCCAGAGCTTAATAAGATTGTAATGTCCTGTAAAGACTGGAAATTTGCTTTAAATGTCACAAGCGTATAATTTTCAGCTTCGAAAAACAAAAGGGGAAACTGGAAATTCACGGTAAGTTCTATGGGACCAAACCACTGAGGTCATCGGTCCCTTAGTTTACACACTACTTAATCTAACTTAAACTAACTTACGCTAGGGACAACACATACACCCATGCCCGACTCGAACCTCCGACGGGGGCAGCCGCGCGAACCGTGACAAGGCGCCTCATACCGCTCGGCTAACCCGTGCCAAAAGGGGAGAACTATGACTACAATGTCAGTGAGTCACAGTAGCGATTAGTCAATTCACGCTGGGTGTAGCAGTTTATAGGACGACGACACATGCTCACTCGTAGCTAAAGGATACGGAAAATTGTGTCCACGTGAGATCCTTATGGGTAACTCTGCGTGCAGACGGCCCAAACTTCCGGAAATTGTGGCTCATTTACACTCTAGGAAAAAAGCAAGAACTACGAAGGAATTATAAGAAAGGAACGGAAATCGATAGATTTAATGTACATACATAACCAAAAAATTATTGCAATTCGATGTATTATTCAAGAGAAAGATATTCACAAATTGAACAAGTCAATAACGCAGTGATCCACCTCTGACCCTTACACAATCTGATTTTCGGTATTGATTCATGGAGTTGTTAGATGTCCTCTTGAGGGATAATGTGCCAAGATTGTCCAATTCGCGAGTTAGATCGCCATCATCGCGAGATGGTTGGAGGGCTCTGCCCATTGTTCTCCAAGCGTTCCGACTAGAGAGAGATCCAGCGACAAATGGTTCAAAAATGGTTCAAATGGCCCTGAGCACTATGGGACTTAACATTTGTCAACAGTCCCCTAGAATTTAGAACTACTTAAACCTAACTAACCTAAGGACATCACACACATCCGTGCCCGAGGCAGGATTCGAAGCTGCTACCGTAGCGGTCGCACGGTTCCAAACTGAAGCGCTTAGAACCGCTCGGCCACACCGGCTGGCTAGATCTGTAAGTTGGTTGTTTAGGTTTTTTTATTGGTAACGCCGCCGCCACGTAGCGCTCTGTATGAAAATCACTGGCTGTGCCGTGTGCAGTCTGTGGCTGGTTTGCATTGTTGTCTGCCATTGTAGTGTTGGGCAGCGGCAGCTGGATGCTAACAGCGCGTAGCGTTGCACAGTTGGAGGTGAGCCGCCAGCAGTGGTGTACGTGGGGAGAGAGATGGCGGAGTTTTGAAATTTGTAAGACTGGATGTCATGAACTGCTATATATATTATGACTATTAAGGTAAATACATTGTTTGTTCTGTATCAAAATCTTTCATTTGCTAACTATGCCTGTCAGTAGTTAAAAAGTATTACTCTGTTAAGCCAGTTTTACTACGGATGTATTTTTCTTGTTTGCTGCACAGCGCCTTATATTAGTTGTAATATTGCAATTGCTTTACCAATTTCCATTTTTTTGGTCTTTGCTGTTTGTGTTAATTTGTTTTGTGCTGCTGCATTGCCTAGTCCCTTAGTTTAGCATCTGAGCCCAGTACATTTAAGTTAGCTTAAGAGGGGGTAGCCTATATAAAAGAATCAGTTGCAATGAATTGGAAGAAATGCACTGAGAGGTTATACAAGAAATGTACAGAAAGCAGGTATAGGTAGGATTTTCTTGGAAATAAATGATGAGGTAAGATACTGGAAAATAAATAATGAGGTATGAAATATGTGAACATACAAATACAAAAAGCATGTTTTGGTAGGATTTTTTTGGTGGAAACAAATGTTGAAATAAGACGAAAGATCTATGGAATGAAGTTTTCAGTTGGACTGCAAGACCAAATGTTACCCTGAAAACAAACCCTGTCCTTTCCTTTTGTGTTATCCCACTATGTGTTTGTGTACCCTTGTGTATTTATTTTCTTCCTGTCTCTGTGTACTGTTTCATAGAATTTTTTCTCTTCTAATACTAAGCTACATTCACTATGATGAGGAATACTGTTATCCTCGAATATAATTTGCATTAATAACATGTTATTTACTTCGTAAAGATGTTTACACATTATTTATTCTGTTTTGTTCTAATGCTCATGTGTGAAGTTGAGGTTTCAAAAGTTATTCTGATCTTTTATGTATGTATTTATGTCATAATTTTTGTAACACTGATGTATTTGTTATTTCGATTCTTTTGTAAAGCCTGTATTACTGCAAATGTTATCTGTACTATTATGTTCTTTAATGATATATTTTGTACCTTTCTTATTGTATTCTCATGTTATAAAATTGTAATTGACACCAGTTCATCAAATTAAGTAACTTGTAAATTACATTTCACTGCACACGTTTCTGTTGGTCATAGTATATGGACAATATGTGAGAAGAAGAACTGATAGTGTTTGCACATGTGTCAATAATTCAGCAAGGGGCTGGACAACAGCATTGCTGGTTCTAAGGACAATTCCAAAAACTTTGCGCGTGCACAAGTGGTGCTTGATGGACTTGCTATAGTCTCTGCAAGACTCTTTGATGGTGATTGTGCACCTGCACAGTCACAACGGATGGCTGCTAGCCATCTCTACATGGACTACAGTGGGTTTGCATTTTTGATGGCCCACAAATACCATTATTTCTGCAAGGACTATAATGGTTCTGCATCTTTGACGGCCCACCAATACCATTATCTGTACAAGGACTGACGTGGGTCTGCACCTTCTATGGCCCATCAATACCATTATTTCTACATGGACTGCAGTGGGTCTGTACCTCTGGTGGCCCGCCAATACCCTAATCTCTACCAGGACTACAGTGGGTCTGCTCTGTGATGACCTACCTACCAATAGTCTTCAACTTCTACTGACTCTGCTGTGGGTTTGCTCCGTTGTGGCCCATTATCGGTCTGCATGTCAAGAGTCAGCACTATCTTTCCGTTGGAAGGACAATACTTCTTCAAGACTGCTCAGAAATCCACTACTTCCAAGTGCAATTTCTTTTATTGCTCAGACTTTGAGAAAAACACTGCAATTTTACTGTGATGAACGATGAGGACTGTCTTTATGGACTGTGAGAAAATTTTAGCTTTTGACCAACGTTGTATCGATAAGTGTGTGCATTTCATTTCTTGTTATTGTAATTATGAAAAAATTATCAAATCTTTATTGGCCACTGCCCAAAACAATTTGTAAATTTTTTTATGGGGATCATGGGGGCTATGTAAGTAGGATGTTTAGGTTTTTTTATTGGTAACGCCGCCGCCAAGTAGCGCTCTGTATAAAAATCACTGCCTGTGCCGTTTTCAGTCTGGCTGGTTTGCATTGTTGTCTGCCATTGTAGTGTTGGGCAGCGGCAGCTGGATGCTAACAGCGCGTAGCGTTGCGCAGTTGTAGGTGAGCCGCCAGCAGTGGTGGACGTGGGGAGAGAGATGGTGGAGTTTTGAAATTTGTAAGACTGGATGTCATGAACTGCTATATATGGTTCAAATGGCTCTGAGCACTATGGGACTCAACTGCTGTGGTCATTAGTCCCCTAGAACTTAGAACTACTTAAACCTAACTAACCTAAGGACATCACACACATCCATGCCCGAGGCAGGATTCGAACCTGCGACCGTAGCAGTCAGTCCCACGGTTCCGGACTGCGCGCCTAGAACCACGAGACCACCGCGGCCGGCTGCTATATATATTATGACTATTAAGGTAAATACATTGTTTGTTCTGTATCAAAATCTTTCATTTTCTAACTATGCCTATCAGTAGTTAGTGCCTTCAGTAGTTTGAATCTTTTATGTAGCTGGCAGTAGAGGCGCTCGCTGTATTGCAGTAGCTTGAGTAAGGAAGATTTTTGTGTGGTAAGTGATTTGTGAAACATATAGGTTAATGTTAGTCAGGGCCATTCTTTCGTAGGAATTTTTGGAAGTCAGATTGCGTTGCGCTAAAAATATTGTGTGTCAGTTTAAGCACAGTCGTGTATAATTTTTCTATGGGGACGCTTCATGCCCTAGGCAGGATTCGAAGCTGCGACCGTAGCGTTCGCACGGTTCCAAACTGAAGCGCTTAGAACCGCTAGGCCACACCGGCTGGCTAGATCCAGCGGCCTTTTCGACCAAGTTGGGTTTGGCAAGCACGAAGACAAATAAGTAGAAACTCACGCATTGTGCTGGCGGACATTATCTTGGTGAAATGTAAGCCCAGGAAGGCTTGCCATGAAGGCAAACAAAAATGGGTGTTTAATATCGTCTACGTACCTCTGTCCTGCAAGAGTACCGCGGATGACAACCAAACAGGTCCTGCAATGAAATGAAATGACACCACAGAACATTACTCCTCGTTGTCGAGCCGTATGGCGGACGAGAATCAGGTTGGGGCGTCTCTTGATACGTCTCCACTGGACATTGGTGCTCAGTTCGAAACGGTGCTCATCGCTGAAGACAATTCTACTCGAATCAATGAGGTTCCTGGCGGAGTGTGCTCGACACCACTGCAAAGTGGTCTGTTGGCGTTCAGAGGTCAACGGTAGCCGACGCAAGGGGCACCTGTTGATGGTCTTTCTGGCCACTGAGGCACCGGGTGCACGTGGGTCGATGATAATGATCAACCCAGGGCTCTGAGTGCCTCTCTGACTACTGCTAATTATAATAATAATAATGTCGTGTGACTAGGGCCTCCCGTCGGGTAGACCGTTCGCCTGGTGCAAGTCTTTCGATTTGACACCACTTCGGCCACCTGCGCGTCGATGGGGGTGAAATGATGATTAGGACAACACAACACCCAGTCCTTCAGAGGATAAAAATCTCCGACCCAGCCGGGAATCGAACGCGAGCCCTTAGGATTGACATTTTGTCACGCTGAAGACTCAGCTACCGGATGCAGACTCTCTGACTACTGCTCGGTCCTGTCTTCCTTTCGCTTCTCTAGGTTGTTTGGTTTCTTCCCGACCCAACTACACGTCCTCTCTCAAATGCTGGCATCTGCGTTTATTGTTTACTTGCCTATCTGCAAGGATTAGTTATTGTCTAACTGAGTACATGGAATGGAATTCTCAAAGCTTTCATACCCTGGTATCGACATATCATCTGTTAAGTATCCTCACCAGCTGTACAGTGAAACTGCACTGCAGCGTCACACATTCATCTATCGGCCGCCAAAGTTTACAGTTTTGCATTTTCCGGCGATACCTCTATGAATATCAGTTTGTGACCAGTCCGCATAACTCCTTTGCGCTGCATCTTTTTTTTCTTTTGTCTTAGAGAATATTACCTGGCTGTAACTGTGTAACTAGGCTGTTTAGGTTTTTATGTTGATAACGTCACGTAGCACGCTGTATGAAAATCGCTGAGTGCGCTGTGTACAGTCTGTGGCTGGTTGGATTCATTGTTTGAATATTCGCTAGTATAGTGTTGGGCAATTGGATGTGAACGGCGCGTATCGTTGGGCAGTTGAAAGTAAGCCGCCAGCAGTGGTGGATTTGAGGAGAGATATGGCAGAGTTTTGAGAGGTTACTGTGAGCGGACGATCTGGACGTGTGTCCGTCAGAAAAAGGAAAATTTGTAAGACTGGATGTCTAAATACATTTTTTGTTCTCTATCAAAATTTTTCATTTGCTAACTATGCCTGTCAGTAGTTAGTGGCTTCAGTAGTTATAATTACTTAGCTGGCAGTATTGGCGCTCGCTGTATTTCAGTGGCTCGAGTAACGAAGATTTTTGTGAGGTAAGTGATTCATGAAAGGTATAGGATATTGTTAGTCAGGGCCATTCTTTTGTACGGATTATTGAAAGTCAAATTGCGTTGCGCTAAAAATATTGTGTCAGTTCAGTGATGATCAGAATAAGGAAAGAGAGAACAGTCTGAGTACGTTCAGTTTTGCTCAGCTGTTTGAAAATCAAATAACGTGAGAGTTTTTCCAGCACTGTCATTCTTTACATTGAAAGGAGAAGTTTCAACTCTACCACATCTGTGACTTCTGATGCTACAGCATCTGAAATGACCACAGTGTACCAGACGCAGTGTCCAGTAAGCTTAACGTTAGATTCGAATTGACGAGAGGCGGAACTCAAATTCCCTTCTGGCCAATGTTTTCCTATGATCACCTGATGCGCCGCCGTAGGGGTTCCTCTTACAAGGCCAGGGTTGAGTTACTCACGTTTTTCTCGTACTGAACCTGTGCTTCATCACAAATGACCTCGACATGCACTGGGTGCTATACACCAACCTTAATTTCTTTTAAACATATAATGACAATTTCTCTGTCGGTAACAATGTGTTGTGCTATATTTGTCATTATCTAACTCTTATGATGAGGATGTTTGTCATGGCATTAACGACATCACTGAATGCCGTGAAGTAAATGATATTCTTCAAATACAGAAGTAAGTAAAATGTTGATTCATGTAGTCTTCTTACAATGAATGTCTCTCGACTGTAGCAGGAATTCGTACATAAGCATTTGTCCACAGACACATCTCACATTTCTAACAACGCCTGAGACGGATCAAGATTGTACTGTTCTTCGTTTGTACATAACAGCGCTTGAAGTCTTGGAGATGGGTGGGGCGGATTAACATGCCAATCACGTGTTTCCGCAAGTAGATGGCGTGTTTAGTATACGTGTATCAGTATTGTCATAGTATATACACAGCAAAAATGAACGAAATCTGTAATAATGTTTGAAATATTGTGGCATTCAAGGTAAAAATGCCGTTATGTAACTGAAGGACAGAATTATGACACTTTCGCAGTGTTTTTGTGGATTAGATTATTCAGAAATATGAATATTCATTTGACTGCTCAACCGAAGTTGCGCTGGATAGGATAGTGCATGAAGAAAACGATTTTAAAGACGATAACACGATTAATGTTGTTCAAGATTGTACTGGTAGTGGCAGTGCCGGAAAAGAGAGGGTAAAAGTTCTGGTGACCATGAAGCTTCACAAGAAAAGAAATCCAATACTATTAGTAGTGTAACAAAATTTTCGGAAGAACATCTTGCACATATTTATGATGGTTATCATACTTCTGTACCTAAAGTTGCGAACTACAGTTCGTTATTGAAGAGTCATCCGACTATAAAAAGTACACCGAACATCAAAGTAATATTTGGTTATGTAAAGAGAAAAGAAGACGTAATGAGCATCTATTTAGAGGAAACAAGGCAATCAAAGAACAAGTCTAATACAGCAAGGAATGTAGGAAAATTTGTTCATTACTGGCACCTGAAATTTTGGGCAATGCAAAAAGCAAGAAAAATTGGGCACACAAAATTAAATATTCTGGAGATTTCATAGTTCTTCTCAAGAAATAATACAGAATGTGCTGTAGATACATCACTGCTTTGATGATAGCTAGAAATGTACAAGAAGACCCGTTTTGTCGAAGAAGTGAACCAGAAAAATGCAAGTTTGCACATAAATCCACACTGAATTGGAAAACTGGTGAAAGTGCATCTCATGTGACACTATCTAAAAAGGGGAAAACTATAGAGTTGCCTTGGTGTAGCCTGCATACAATACAACTCATAGTTATGCAATAGATGTTTCACTTTCAATAACTACACACCTAACAAAAAGGCTGAGTATTTGTCTTCAGGAAAAAACTTTCGACCTGGAAGTTAAGAAGGGCTATTGAAGAAAAGTTTCGAAAACTAGCAAAAGGGGAAAATGTTAAAAGACCATTTGAAATCCATTTTTAGTGAATGTCGTCAATGACAAAGTCGTAAATAACCAGAAGTGTATACTGCCCTATTATTCTTGGAGCCGTTACATAGACACAACCATAGTGAATGATTCATTTGCAGGTAAAGACACTGAAAACATGATAATTCCGCCAGAAACAACGAAATTACAGCCTTTGAATGTATATATCTTCTGCCAGTACAAAATATATACAACAAGGGTATTCTTGGCAAGCGGCTGGATACAATACCCCCGTACATGTAGCAGAATTCTAGAATGTGATTCAAATGGCATTTGATATTCTAGCTCTAGTATGTGACTCTGAGCATTGTCCACATGTTGTTTTCACCAAATGCGTTGTGATTCTGCGTATTGTTTCATGCATTTTGTTGAGGAACGTCATGTGCATTTTTAAAGTCTGATAATGGGCAAACTAAGAATAACACAATCGAATGCTTTCACCATTCTAATCACAGTGGTACGTAAATCTACCAAATACAACTGGAAGATCGAATTCCTGTTAGAGCCGAGGGACTTCCCTTGTTGCAATGTCTGCACACTAGGTCTGGATTTATTTCTGACCATCACAAAAGTATGTTTTGTAAAAATCTTCAAGATGGAGACAATTACGTCTTCATGGGACAGAATTTTTTTCCATCAAACTTAATTTTCAATTTAAGAAACGACAACAAAGGAAGTTGAGGCTAATTCAGGAGATCAAGCTAGAGAAGTAAACAGTTCAAATAGCCACGTGCACTTCCACCAGTGTGACTGGTGCTGTATTGCATGTAGCGTTGTGCTTGAGGAAGGGTCCATTGTTACCAGTGTTGGTTCTTTTACAGTTTCTAGCACTCCCGCCTGTTCCTGTTAATGTCGCAATAGTAACGAACGCAGAGTGTCTGAACCAGCAATTCCTCCTTTGATTTATCCGGCTTTCCTATGACCGTAACAATAGTCTCCAACTGGACTTCCATGATGATGATATTGGTTTGCAGGGCGCTCAAAGTATAACCACTCTTTTAATTAAGACCAATATTATCAGGCTTATTTTCATATAGGGGAGAGGTGATCGATAATATGGTGATAATTAACAGCATTGAAAAAGTTTTAATTATATTGTCGATATATACAGGGTGGTCCATTGATAGTGACCGGGTCAAATATCTCACGAAATAAGCATCAAACGAAAGAACTACAAAGAACGAAACTCTTCTAGCATGAAGGGGGAAACCAGATGGCGCTGTGGTTGGCCCGCTAGATGCCTCTGCCTTGGATCAAACGGATATCAACTGCGTTTTTTTTAAATAGGAACCCCCATTTTGTATTAAATATTCGTGTAAAGAAATATGAATGTTTTAGTTGGATCACTTTTTTTTGGCTTTGTAATAGATGGCGCTGTAATACTCACAAACGTATAAGTACGTGGTATCACGTAACCCTCCGCCGGTGCGAACGGTATTTTCTTCGTGTTATATTACCCGTGTCAAAATAGACCGTTTACCAATTGCGAAAAGGTCGATATCGTGTTGATGTATGGCTATTGTGATCAAAATGCCTAACGGACGTGTGCTATGTATGCTGCTCGCTATCCTGGACGACGTCATCCAAATGTCCGGACCGTTCACCGGATAGTTACGTTATTTAAGGAAACAGGAAGTGTTCAGCCACATGTGAAACATCAACCACGACCTGCAACAAATTATGATGCCCAAGTAGGTGTTTTAGCTGCTGTCGTGGCTAATCCCCATATCAAAGCGAAAAAAGTGGTCCAACTAAAATATTCATGTTTCTTTATGTACTACACGAATATGTAATAAAAAATGAGGGATCCCATTTAAAAAAACGCAGTTGATATCCGTTTGACCCATGGTAGCGCCATCTAGCGGGCCAACCATAGCGTTATCTGGTTTCCGCCTTCAAGCCAGACATGTTTCGTTCTATGTAGTTTTCTCGTTTGACGCTTATTTCGTGAGTTATTTGGCCGGGTCACGATCAATGGACCACCCTGTATAACGTCTCATAAGAATAACGCCCGCAGCAAAGTAGCGCTTCAGAGAAATCAAACAGGGTTTAACGTGGCAGCTTTTGTTTCTTAATTGTACTAGATAAAACGGGGGGGAGGGGGGGGGGAGCTATTGTTAGTTCTCTTGTCTTGTTTTCTGCGCAGCTGCGGCGTGCGTTGTAGCTGGTGTTTGTGTGTGATGTGCTATGGGAGGGATCAGTACACTTTTGTTAAATTGCAAGGAAATTGACTGTAGTTAATTTATACGGGACAGACTTTTGCCGAAGGTCACGGACTGAGAATATCTGAGGAATTGTGAGCGAGAGAAAAAGTAGCACTCAGTATTAAATTCTAGTACATGCTGAATAACTGATAATTTGATCTGTGGACTATACGAAGGGACGGTAAAGTGAATATAAGAACGGGACTGGACACTTAGCTTTGTGACAATAAAAGCTACGCAATTTGAATGACTGCATCGAAGTATTGTAACGGACCATAGATCTTGCTATAATATCTCTGAGTGACGAACTATTCAAATCATGGAATTTTAGTTGCCGTAATTGCTGAGAGCAATTGAAGGATCAACCCTCCTTTTCCTTCTATATAAAACTCAGTCATTCATGATCATTTTATTATTATTGAGTGTTGTTAATGAAAAACTAAAGTCTTTCCATAATGGCTTGTGTGTTAGTAAATAATAACTAAGCTATCGTGTCTTGGGTAACGCAGCAACAAATGAAGAGTGATCGACTGAGCAAAAAGTTAACATTAATTATAATGCAACCCGAAATTTAGTCGCCGTTACAGTGAAGATGTTTGTGGCTGCTCTATCTAACTTATAGGTCTAACTAAAATCCGAGCAAATACAGTAGATAATAACATTATATGTATGTAAATAAGTTATACAGAAATGCAACCAGTCACTTTTTTGAATAATTATGTTTTATTCCATGATCCGGTTTTCGAACCTTTTCAGGTTCATCTTCAGATGGTTTCAGGAAGTTACATCATTACTGGTAAGATAATGCTGGGTGCTCGGTCTATGGCAGAAAGATGGGTCACACTTTCGCCATGACTATAGCTTAGCTCTGTCAATATGGATGTAAATTTAGTTTTTACTTACTGCGACAGTACAGGCGGCATTTTCCGTTTAGTGTCCGTCTGTCTGCTTCCATTCTGATATCCAGTAGTTATATCAGTACACACACTTCCACACAAACTATATTAATTTACACTTTGACAGCGAAACTTTTCCAGCATCCAGCACGCGGTTTACAACTGTTGCTTGTAACAAAGATCTTGACAGAAAGATATGGCGTAGGCCTACTTTGTACAGAGATGTAATTTGTGGTTCTTTTCATGTATTAAAGTCGATACAAGGGCAAGTATTTTAATCAGAATGGCGATAACATGAGAGCACAAGATTAGTTAAATAAATAAATTAATACAAGAACAAATTCCAGGTGATCTGATATCTTATTTCTAATTATATATTACAGTCAGTTTATAGCACTTTTTGTGCTGTTTGGCATTAACATGAATACTCAGGAATCAATAATACAGAGTTATTGTATCTACAGTGAGATGCAGCTGTCTGTATGACTAGGACCTTTATATTTAAATTAATAACAAATCTTCAGATGAACTGATGACTTATTTCTGTTTTTATGTTAACATGATCTGGGGTATTATCAAGAGTAGATTCTGTTTATTTTAGCTAAAGATATATGTATAAATGTTATAATGATTGCAATGGACTAAAGCTGTTTGTATGGCTGTACACTTTATATTTAAAAAATAACGAACAAAAGTTCTTTAACTGTTGACTTATTTTTATACTTACATTGGAGTGAATTGGAATATTGGTAAAGGCAGCTTCTGTTTGTTCCAGCTAGAATTAATATGTATAAAAGTACTGATTTATGTTAGCGGTAGAGGGCTTTAACATTTAGAAATATAGTACAGGTTTTATTCTTTGGTAGGGTATTACATTGACACCAGTGTGGTTAGGAAGTAAGGAGAGGGGTGGGGGGGGGGGGGGGGGGTGGAGAGCCGGTGTAGGGTTCGTTGAGTGAGTGATTACTTGTTTTGAACTAGTAGGTCCTCAAAGTTCTGAAGGAAAAATTTGTTTCTCAGTTCAGTTGGATCATTGAGTAGGTAGTCAGGTGCTGTATTTGTGTAGATAAATATTTCAATTTCTTCAAGAAGTATTGAGCCTTTGTTGACAAAATGTAGTATTCGGAGATTCTGTTCTATGCTGAATGATTGTGTCGGGCAAGATGTGAGGCGAAGCTGGACTTGTTCAGGTTGTTAAGACAGAGTGCATCTGTGTGTTCTTTAAATCTTGTTGTGAAGCTTCTACCAGTTTGTCCAATGTAGAAGTTTGAACATGAGATGCAAATGAGATTGTTCACACCTGAATTTTGATACTTTTGTGTAGTGGTTTTGGTGCTGTGTATGATTTTATTTTATACTTTGTTCTTGGTGAAGAAAGTTATTTTCATGTTGTATGTCTTGAAGAGGTTGGCAATTTGGTGAGAAAACTTTCTGAGGAAAGGCAGGCTAGTAAATGTGGTCTTCTTGTTTTTTGGGTGGTTGTTAGCAGTTGGTTGATTTAGTTTTGCTGTATGGATTAGTTTATCTATTATTGCAGGGTTGTACCCATTGGTGGAGGCAATTGATTTATAATTTCTGTTTCTTTTTGTCTTTCACTTGTGTCCATTGGGATTTTAAGTATGCGATTAACCATTGTTCTGAAGAATGCTTTTTTATGTTGGTCTGGATGGCAAGAGGATTTGTGTACGGTAACACTGGTGGTTGTTGGCTTTCTGAAAATTTGAAATTTATGCTTCTGATTTTTATTTGAGATTGTTAGATCAAGATAGTTAATGCTTTCTGGTGTTTCATGTTCTACTGTGAATTGGATTTTATTGTGTATTTTATTAAGTTCTCTGGCTAGATTATCTATTTCTTCTGTTTTTTCGTTGAACAGAATGAGTGTGTCATCAATGCAGCGTTTGTAATAAAGCACCTTATCTTTTAGTTGTGTTTCCGACCTAATAAAGTTGTTTTCAAGGTTATTGATATATATGTCTGCCAGCAAGCCTGCAATAATTTTGTTATTGTTGGCTCTCTCGAAGGATGTTTCAACTTATATCTTTCAATGCTCTGCCCAATTCTTCTCCCAGTATATTTTCATCTACTTTGTCTTCTGTTTCCATAATATTGTCTTCATTTTCTTTGTATAGCTCATGCATATATTCCTTCCACCTGTCAGCTTTCTCTTCTTTGTTTAATTTTGGCTTGCCAGTTGAGCCCTCGTTATTCAAACAGTTGCTTCTCTTTTCTCCAAATGTCTCTGTAGTCTCTGTATACGTTGCATCTGTCTTTCACCTAGTTATGCATGCTGCTACAGCCCGCATTTGGCCTCGAGCCATTCCTGCTTAGCCATTTTCCACATACTGCCAATCTGTTTTCCCTTTCACCTGCTTCATTTGCTGCATTTTTTCTACTTTCATTAATTAAGTTTCTGTGTTACCCAAGGGTTTGTAACAGGCCTTGCATTTTTAGCTATGACCAACTGCCGGCCTCACTATTTCGTCTCTACCCATTTGTGATCATCTATACTCTCTTCCTCTATTTCAGTCACGGGTTGCCTAACGCTCCCTTTAAAACTCTCAGTATTCTCTGGTTTTTCAAGTTATCGAAGCCCTATCGCCTTAATTCACTATCTTCTTGCAATTTCTTTAGTTTTAAACAACGGTTCGTTACCAATAAATTAGGTCAGAGTTCACGTCTGACTTCGGAAATGTCTTACAATTTAAAATCTCGGTTCTTAATCTCTGCCTTCCGCTATATAATCAATATGAAACTTTCCAACCTCTCCAGGCCTCTTCAGTGTATACAACAATCTTACGTAATTATTAAACAAAATGTCAGCAATGACTAAAGTATACTTTCTGCATAATTCTGCCAGGGGGTTTCATCTTTCATTCCTTTTTTTCAGAACATATTCTCCTATAATTTTTCCTGTATTTCCTTTTCCTACTATAGAATTCCAGTCTCTTCTCACAATTAAATTTTCCTTTTCCTGCAAAATATGAATAATTTGTTTTATCTCAACAAACAATCCTTCAGTGTCTTCATCATCTGCAGAGCTCGTTGGCATATAAATGTGTGCTACTATAGTGGGTGCTGGTTTCGTGTCTATCGCGGCAACGATCATGTTATCGCTATGTTGTTCTTAGTGGTTTACCTCCATTTCTATTTTGTTATTCGTTGCTACGATAACTCCTGCATTACCGCTATTTGATTTTGTAATTATAACCCTGCACTCACTTCACCAAAAAAGTCTGTTCCTACACCGCCGTTCACTAATGGCCACTATACGTAACTCAACCTATCCATTTACCTTTGTAAATTCTCCAGCCTCCTTACCCTATTACGGGATCTAAAATTCCATGATTCGACCTATGAAATGCACGTTTCGTTTTCCTTCTTGAAGATATTCCCTTGAGCAGTCCCCAGTTAGAGATGCAAATGGAAACTATTTTCCATTCGGAATATTTTACCCACGACGATGCCATCATCATTTAATCGTAGAGAAAAAAATAACGGCTGTAACCTCCCCTTGCTTTCCGCAGAGCGCAGTACCAGCTAAACAAATCACGTTGGGTAACGTTACAAGACCAGATCAGAAAATCATCCAGACTGCTGTCCCTATTGTAATGGCTGCTACCCCTCTTCAGTAACCACGTGTTTGCTTATGTTCTTGTAGCAAATTCAGTAACACGCAGCTTTTATGATCTTAACAAGCAGGTTATTGGCCAGAGGATAGCGCATTCTCCGCAACCAGCTGGCACTTTCGTGTTCCTGCTACTTCCTGAAGTCGTAAAATTGTCACTCACAGAAAAAAAGTTCTCTGTAACAGGCCAAAAATGGGCTGCAGCCATGCTTTTTGCAGAATGCGAGACGGTCCTATCCCTCGCAGTTAGCTGTGGTGTGTAACACTGACTCGTCACAAAGTAAAACTTGCAATGTTCCTAACACAACGCCACGTAAACTTGAGCACTGAGTGCAACGTTTTCGACTATAATGCTGAAAGACAACTCTCAACTTCTTGGAATAATTTGAGCCCGGTTGACACCAGAGCAAGATACAGTAATTATTACCTACTTACATTACTCCACAAAAAGAAGCTAGAAGTCTGGTGGCTAGGTGCACAAATAAAAACCGAAAAGTCACAACATGTAATCCTGGACGTACTACGGAAATTTTTCGGTTCGCCTTTAACCAAGCCTTCACCCTTCCATAAGGTTACTATTCTCCAAGAACGACAAGTCGTTCGGATTCCACGTTAAACTGAAGGTCCCCTTTACCCGGCACGATTAATGGAGTAGATCAGGGACATGCATATCGCCAAAGTGGCGTCCAGTTGAAAGAGCTTCATGAGACCGTTCAGCTGCATTAAAATATTATTATTACTCCAAAAAATGACGCAAATGATCATGTGTGTTTCAGCAGAATTATGTGCAGTTGAAGTGTCAATATTAGTTTAGTGAAAATAAAATAAAGCAGTCAGTAATGGAGTTTCCAGTTCCTTAACCAGCGCTGTTGATCGTATTTCTGTATTAGTTTCATGTCCACTTACATTTTTACGTCTTGTCGGTGAGTCGACTCCAGCAGTTCCCTACCTGCCCTGTAGCTACTATTCGCTGTCAGTGATATGGGAAGAAAGTTCGTAACTGGTCTCTGTGACGCCAGCAATGGCATTCTGGGGTTATTTCAATAAATTATGTTTCTTAGTATTTTTAGCAAAGTACTGAAGTGGAATGATGAACCATCAGTACAAAGCAAGCTATAAACAGTCAAGAAGGCCCCGCCCCCCATTCCGCGGACTATCTTTGATGGTCCCTGGACAGTTTTCAAGATGGTGATGGTAGATCTCATAAACGCAGGACAGCAAATAGCAGTTATCTTTATACCCAAGAGTAACAGCCGACTAATCGCTGTAACCCCAGGTGTCACATGCTGAAATATGTCGCAGCTCTGCCCAACCATGAAAGTTTTGTTGGTGAGGCGTGGTTGGATCATGCTATGCGTTGGATTAAACCTTGGTTGCTATTCTGTGTTTAGTTTCCCGGGGTTATCATGATTATGCTGTTATCCTCTCTTTCCATGGGTGGCAGCAGCGGTGTGTATTGATATTCGCACCTTGGACTATCTTTGGCCTGGCGCTTATAGTTTCCAGCTGGGCTGTGTGAGGTCAGTTGGTCGGTTGGCGTGGAGCAGCGAGGAAGTCTCCGCGGCGCGTTGTTTGGCCGGGCCAGATGGCGGCGTCTAAGCGGTGTCAGAGTGTGTAGTGCTGTTCCCATTGCTACGAGGTTCGTGACTCGCCGATCCTGGACAAGAAAGTTGAGTTTTAACTTAATCTACAATGAAGTCACGACTGTTCCAACTCTGTCGTTTGAAGTTCGTTGTTGGCTGTTGGGATATTCCCGTGAATAACAACGTGTGCTTTCAAGTTGGCAAATTTTAGCCACCCTCCGGTGGAGTTTCACTGTACCTGGTTATTTGAATTGAAGGGCAACAGCGGAATCTTCTGCCTTGTGGCCGTTAACGTTCTGGTTACCAGCCCTGGCCGTTGACGTAAATTCAGGCAGTGTATTTTCCTTATCGTGTTGTCGCTGTCCAGCTTGGTGTGTAGTTTGACAGCTCAATGCATGATTGGGTGTTCCTTTGAACTCCCTCTTGTGTGCTGGTCGGGTGAAGCTGAGGTTATCTTGTCGGTGGGTCTGTTGACTGTCTGTCAGTTGGGTTGTCGTTGGATCAAATATGGTTCGGCCAACTGCCTGTCTCACGTAAGCGAGCGTTAGTGTTTGAATTCCAGGCCGACCCTCGGAATTTCTGAGCGCCCATGGGTGTACTGTCTTTCCTTGTTTGTTCTTGTTGTTTGTATTTGTATGGCTTCTAGCCGATTTTTAGATTAAGGTTGTTTTGTCCTTAAGGCATCAGATGGTTTGGGCCTTCAGCCTACTTTTAATAACTGTTTTACATGAAGCCTTTGGCATTTTTAAAATTACTGTTATTGAGCTTTAAGTGTTGGGCATAGACCCAATTTTGAATTTGTTTGCTCTTAAAGTGTCAGGGTCTTTGGACCTTCAGCCTAATTAAGGAACTGTTTTAAGATAAGGCTTGCCTTTTAAATTTCTGTTTTTGGTTGAGCTTTGAGTTAGTGGCTTTCAGCCGTTTTTCCACAACTTAAACTACCTGTGCTGTCCTGCGGACTTAGCAGGGTGTCTCAGTTGGGTTTCACAACCCTTTTCTTTTGATAAATGAATCCCTTGTTCACGCCGTTACAGGAATAGTGTTTGACTTCTTTACCAGAATAAATTCATTATAACCTTATCTACTTACGATTAACACTAGTGTAAGGCTTTTGTACAGGATGGGCCAAATAAATCTCGTCCTCAAAATATTTCATGCACCTCAAGATAGGCAACCCTACTTACACCTACGAAAATCACGCACTACAAGAAATCGGCAGATCTGATGTAAATGTACAGACAAACAAATGATTACAATTTTAGAAGAACTGGATGATTTATTGAAGAGATAGAGCTTCACAAATTGAGCAAGTCAATAATGCATTTGTGCACCTCTGGCCCTGATGCCAGCAGTTATTCAGCTTGGTATTGATTGACAGTGATGTTGGATATTTTGGGCTCTGTCGATAAGACTCCAAGCCTCTCAATTCGGGAGCGACCCGAAAACCTCGCTCACCAAGTTAGTGTTTGGCGAGCACGAACACGAGCAGCAGTAGAAACTCTCGCCATGTGCAGGCGGCCGTTATCTTGTTGAAACGTAATGCCAAGCTGGCTTGTCATGAAGGACATCGAAACGAGGCGTAGAGTATCGCCGACGCGTGTGTGTGAAATCTTATGGGACTTAACAGCTAAGGTCATCAGTCCCTAAGCTTACACACTACTGAACCTAAATTATCCTAAGGACAAACACACACACCCATGCCCAAGGGAGGACTCGAACCTCCGCCGGGACCAGCCGCACAGTCCATGACTGCGGCGCCTAAGACCGCTCGGCTAATCACGCGCGGCTATCGCCGACGTGTGACTGTGCATTTGGTTGCCATTCGAGGCGTCCTTACAGTACACACGATATTCTCCGTCCCGTGCTGTTGTTGTCCTCCATGGCAAGTCGTCCTGAGCTTCGTTCTCAGGAATACAAAGCCCGTCCGCACACCACGAAAGTCTCTACTGTTTGTCTTCGTGCTTGGCAAACCCTACCTTGGCCAGCAAGTTTGCCGGATTTCTCCCCAACTGAGAACGTCTGGAGCATTATGGGGATGGTCCTCCAGCTACGTCGAGATTTTGACGACCTAACGCGCATCAGTTGGACAGAACTCTACCAATCAATGCCAAACCGAACAACTGCTTGCATAAGGGCCAGAGGTGGATTAACTCATCATTAACTTTCTCAACTTGAGAAGCTCTTTCTCCTGAATAAATCAACCAATTTTTGTGAAGCTGTAATCATTTGTTTGTTTGCTTATGTACATCACATCTACTGATTTCTGTGCCATTCGGACTATTATTCCTCCACGCTGCGCCTTTTTCTTTTCTTTGCCCTCTAGTGTATTTTCCGGGAAAGATGTATTTTGCCCATCGTGTATCAGAAAGGCAAGTTGACAATCTAAATTTGCCTGCTAGTGTTTCCATTAATGATAGGTTTCTTGTTGGTTTTAGTAATGCTTGTTCCAATATTTCTGCCTGTCTTGCGTTAAAGACTCCATCATGTTCATCATGGTATTAGTGATATTGCCCCATTTTATATAAGGAACACTTTTGAAAAAATTGCAATATCTCTTTATAGCAGAACTGTTACGAACTAACTTCTGATTCAAATTTCTTGACAGGTCAAGACAGCTTAGGAATCCCATACGTGGTGCTACTTAGGCGTCTGGGGAATGGTTGACCCTAAGATATGACAAACCAATTTCAGTTCACTGCGAAAGATGTCAATGATGTATTTTAATTCGGCGTCACTTTTTTGGTCAATGTCTTTCCGGAGCTACAAAAATAAATAAATCAATGAAATAAAAGTGTGTTTTCTTGTAACTACAGTCAGTTATACCCTGGCATATTTTCATTTTCATTGAGGTTATATTCATGCTGTACGAAGTGCGAAGCTTGCTTACTTTTAGTTTTTGAAGAAGACAATAAAAATATTCATAATGACGACACTCCAGTATGGAAATAATAAGCACGAAAGCCTTGGGTATATGACTTTAAACTAAAGACACGGTCAGTAAAACTTAAGAAAATGTGGTCTCTCATACCTCTTTATATGTGAAACCGAGCCAAATACCATCTGTGTGTTATTTGAATAAATTATATTGATGTCTACAAATAGCTGAGGACATAATTTTGTGCAGTGGCAACAGCTCACTATCATTTTGTTGAAAATATTACAGGCTGCTGGTTTTGAGTTTACTTTATTCTTTTAGTGGGGCACCATGAAGAATATGTCCTGGTATCATATTGTCTAATGTTGTGTTCAAGCACTTAGCTCAAATTTCACTACGGCCAAAAACGTAAATTTGACTTTTACCTTCACGGAGTTCTGAATGAAGTAATCAGTATTAACTAAAAACAGAAGCATTATCTCTCGAGTACAATATACGTGCCACGTAATTTTTGAATTAATATGCATGATCCTCCTGTTTATGGACTTAAGGTAGTACATAAAAGGGGAACACAGCGACCTTTTAAAAACAACTTATTCGATTCTAAAGTAGTCTGATTTCCGAGATAAAATTTTGATCCTATAATTTTATTATTTCGACTTATTTTTTCAAGTGAAAATTATTCAGAGATGACCAAAAGAGCTCTAAAACAAAGTAAATTTTTTTTGTTTAATGTAATCGAAGATTTATCAATTTTGTAGCTACATATTAGTTTTCACTTCTCTGTATACATATTTGACTTAATTGTTCCAACTTTGAATGCTGAGTGTAATTTGTAAGTTCATTATTCTCAAATAGCTGTCATAACACGCGACTGATTGTAGACTTCAGCTCGTTTTATATTGCCATGTAAATTTTTATTTTTCCTTTTTAATATTGCTTTTATATACTGCTTTTATATACTTTCTTGGAAAAACTAGTTTTTTAATTAAAATTAGTACAAGTGTTGCCACAAACTTCATATCAATCTGCATCGTTCCTCTGAAGCAAACTGTTCCGTTATTAAACATACTGCTTGATGTGTTTATTACAGCAAAGTATTTGCCATGATCTGACATGTCTCACATTCATTAGATGTTATATTCATCAGAAAGGGTGAACACTGTACACCAGTAGTTCGACAGCATGAGGTTTGTTATTGAGAAATATCAACTGGAGTGTGACAATATGTGACAATAATATCGTGTATGTAAAGAAACTACCTTCTGTCTCCTACACCTTTTTTATTCTGTTCTCTGCCTTCTATAAAGAATGTGCGACTAATTCACAACTATGGGTAACAATAAATGCCTTACGAGAATACGCCGTGTGGTGAAAATACACACAGGGAAGAGGTTGTGGGTTAAGGAAAAAAAAACACAGAGACAACTGTATTAATTCCATCACCATTTTATTGCATGCTCTTACAAAATTTCGATAAAATACAGAAGGAACACATTAAGACGTACACATTACTCAGTCATGCTCTTCACTTTCGCAGTTTACTTAGGCGAGGCGCGCCGTAAGGCACATCGCGACGACGTTTCGGTCGCATGCGGTCACACGCGTTCAGAAACCTGCTCTCTTTCTCCAAACACTTCTGCTAGCCTGTATCTGAACACTGCCACTTGATTTTGCTCTCGAAATTCGTCCAAGGCATTTAATCGCATCGGACAAATCTCTGTTCAACTTCCAGAAAAGCACATTTCTTTTTTACAAATTAGAAAAGCAAACCCATCGATTGTCTTCGTTCGCTAGACAGCATGTTTACATCGAGACAAGCGCACCCCCGCAAGCAACGCAAAAGATGAAAACAACCAAAACAATCATAAAAGGGGACAAATTTACACGCAGACACTCAAAAAATGGCAAATCTCATTCACAGTCAAACCTTTCATACGGGGTACGGTATTTACAAAGGACAAACACTACAAAACATACCGAAAACTAAGCAAAAACATTGTGGTTATTGCACAAAGGGGCCTATTATTAAAAATAAATTTAGTATTTAGAAATATTACACATTCTGGAACAGATGGTTCCGTTCAGAACAATACAATATAATTGCTACATAGTGTTTCTTTTCGAACAAAAGAAACCAGAGTACATAAGTTTTTCCATTGTACCAGCGAATCGACATCTCCACATTTGTTCTGGACAAAATGCAGAACGATTCGTATAGTATTTTGCTCAGAAGGCTTACTGGTTGAGTATTTCGCAATTAATATCATTATAAATAGGAAATAAGATACAAAATTATTACGCTGAAGTACGAGAGAATTAAAAACAAACTGATCATAGTCATAACGTGTACATAACTGTGTCACCTCTAGCTAATATCAACGCCTGAAGAACAAAACACCACTTATCATACACTTTTTTTATAGTGGTCTCGCAAGCCATACACAACTTTTAAATAATAATTACACATCCTTCGATTCGTCACAACAAGGCACTCCATTCGGCGACGTAGTTCCGTCGGAATGTATGGGTCGTGTGGGAACAGGCGGTAAAGCGGGGGTATGTTAACTGCTCATGCGCAACAGCAACGAAACCCACTCAGCCGCCTGTTCCGAAGCGAGGAGACACTTGTCTCTCTCTCTCTCTTGCAGCAGTCTTTGACACACTCAGAATTCACGCACAAGAAAACCACATGGCCCCTCCGCGCACCGGACAAGTTTCCGGCTTCAATTAGGATATAACAGTCAGTCGACGGCCGCGTTAGTGGCGACAGCCTGGTAACGAAGAGTGATAACAGACGCAACAAAGTGAGAACAAGAAATGCAAGGGCGCCTATTCAGACGAGCATCGCTCGCTCGCGGCGGTGTTTTTCTTGTGGGAGGGTCCTTCAGTCCCAGTCGCCGACGAACATGGCTCTCGGCGTCGGTGGGATGTAGGCTCTCGTCGGGATAGGCAGGCGGCCGTATATGTGGTTGTAAGGCGACTCTAGCGCCTCAGAGTCTGCAACAGAAACACGAGCAGCGTTATAGCACAGCTGCAGGAAGAGGCAGTCGTATTACACAGAAAGTGGGTACAGTGCTTCATCCCCTCCTGTTCTCTCCTTATCATTCTGAACTAATACGTAATTTGTCGATAAGAAAATTTCCCTCTACCTCGTTCCACTGTTTTTCGTACTGGGCTTCGACATTTCTTGCGTATTCATTACAACTGAGCATTTCAAAACTCATATGGTTCGTAGTATTCAGTTACCATCGTCTAACCGTTGCACCTCAACCTTAGACAGAAAAAATTTACTTATTTTTAAATTGTTTCAGTTAAGAATACTTCTCTTTCGTACTCCTTACTTAAAGAGGCATCAGCTACTAGTTTAACACATTTCAGATGCTGAGAACCATAAGGGGTCAAGGCACAAACACGGAGTTTCGAGAAAAATAGATGTTTGTGAAAATCAAATTTATAGGCAAACCACCACTCTCATTCATTTAACTCGTTATTTAACCAAGTCACAACACCCTATATCTCCTATAAAAAATAATATACCCACTTTATGTTACGAAATTTTAATTAATGTTTAGAGTTATTATTATTAATGTTAATACACAATATTTTCATAAATAATCTAGTATCAATAATGTCATTTTCTCTGTTGTATGGTTCGTAATTTAAGTGAAACTAGATTCAGAACATCAATAACAGGTACTAAACACATTATACACCCAATTGTGACGTCTCGCAGCACTTCATGGTTCTCTTTATTATTTTAGTTAACAACATTCTCCGGATTGAAGTTCAGATAAAATTATCTGTTCACCACAGGCATAAAATCCAGTAGTTTTGTTAAGTCCGTGTGTTTTAAATTTAATCTAGTAGTTTTGTTAAGTCTTCATGTTTGAAGGTTGATGTTCGCCTTCCACCTACGTATCTGGGCAAGGTATTATTATTATTATTATTCAAGGTATATAGAAACTGTGGGGAACTGACATCCTGTTGTCTCCCTCGACGCGGCGTGAAGGAAATGGTGACTTCACACGACTCCAATGAAGAGTATGTTACTCTAAACAGCAATTCATGATAACCTGTTGAAAACTTCATCGTTATAAAATTTCTGGATGTCCATTTTCACCAGGAATATCATCTTTTGGTTTGGTTGTGAGGTCGGTAACACTCGTCAAGTTTTCGAAATCCTCAGCGTCCATTTTACAGACCTGAATGCTGAGCCCAGAGAATGTGACGTAGTGGTAACGGCATTCCTTCAAGTGCTTCCAGCTTTTATGAAGAAATGGGCTTCAGTATAACCAGGGAGAGTTTCTACAGCAATGAAAATTTATGCTTTGGACCCATATGGAAGTGAATATCAGAGAAATAAGTGAGATAGCTTTTCTCAAATACACATATATACCACTATAACGGTACAACAGAATAATACTGGTTCACCGTAAGATCAACAGATGTCAGGAGCATGCATACATGCTACAATCACAAAACCGGTAACGGTGTGCTTCAGGCCCTTACGGTTCTCAGCACCTCGTTTTCTTCTTAAATTCACATGACTGGACACATTAAAAAGGTATTTTTTAACAAGGTGTTTTATAAAGAGAGAACACTGCCTATTAGTCTTTCATTGCAACATTTACGGGCTGGAAATCATTATACACTCAGGTATAGCTTTACATTGACCAATACTAATTGTGATATTTGTTTATTGCGGTGTTTGTTCGCCAGAGAGGTGGTGGAGAAAAAAAATAAACAGGACGGAGAGGAACAGTTACCGAAGACAATTAAGAAATTGCAAATGTCTTTTTGGAAATGAATGACAGATAATAGCAAATAAAAAGAACATGCAGCTGAAGAAAGTTGATACGAATTAAAAAAATAACTGCAAATATATAGAGAGACACCGAAAAGAAAAATTTGTAAGTGTAGTTGGATGTTAAGTTACAGCCACGTGAAGGATTTTCAACATTTCCATCTGAATAAAACATAACGTACAGCTAATTGAAACGGATCGGATGTTATGGAATAGCGTAGAATGAATGTGGAATGAAAATATTTTGTCGAGACCTAGTAACACTTCCCACAACATTTAGAGATCTTTGTCGTGCCATTTTCTAACAGTGATTAATGATTCTTCATTGGTAGTTATGTTACTAGTTACTACTTCCTACTCAATTTTAGTCCTCGTAATTACTTGAGGAAACTGTTCACGCTGTATGAGATCCAGCTTACATGTTCCGATATATTTGGTGATTTCTGCTGCAGTGCACAGACTGCTCAGTTCAATACTCGGATAATTTTGAATTCCCATCCCTGAAGAAGGCATATTTTATACAATTTAGTAGACTGATACCTTGCACTGTTAACATGCATGTACCTCTATGGTATACCTTCTCCATGCATATTATTTTCTTTATTGTCTCTTGCTCCACCCAAAAAATTAATTTAAATTTCTTACAAATAGTCATATTTAATTTTGCCGCTGCCGAATTAGTAGACAGTCAGTGCGTGAATGTTAGACACAAAGTGACCCACAGAAGAAACAGAAACCTTTGAGTTAATTGTAGAAAAAGGAGTAGATAAAAAGAGAGATCACATAAATGGAAACCCCCGTAACCATAGATTGGACATATGTAACACAGACGTGCGTAAAGAACCATTTACCAGAACAGATATTTGAAAGGTGACACACAAGTAGGCAAGTACATTCAGGACGAATTATGTATGTGACTTTCTTACTGTTCACTCGTAAATCAGATTCCCTTTATCAGAAGAAAACCTGGAGTAGAACTGAAATTTAAAGTAAGAACACACATATACACAGAATATATTTTAAATTTTGATAGAGGTGCAGGTACTGAAATAAGTATTTTACAAAATTTGAAGAAATAGTTATGTAAATTATTAGTGTTAGTAATTGTGTCGGAAAATGTGTCTTCGTATACTCAATTCCCAGCAAAAATGTTTATATTTCAGAAACTTAACTAAAGAATAAACGTAACATCCGTATAATTCTTTGGTTGCATATTGTCTTTATGATAAATTCTTTCTCATTAGTTCACATCACTTATTAACAACTGGTTAGTGTTTTTCCTTTCGTTGTGGCTGTGTACGGAATGAGCGATGTTATTTTCTGCCCCGTCCGCGATTCTTCTGAACCCATCTACAGTTGTCATTAACAAACACAGCACGTTGGTTATACAACAGCTGATTGCGTTAAAATTATCAGTGTCCAATATTTAGAACTCCCATTCAGTTTTATGTAGGTAACCAGCGTTACCTTCAGTACTTTCTTGTCCCCCAACACGGTATTATTTGATCTGTGAAATGACTGAAATCCCATTCGCTTGACGAAACCAACGTCGTGACTGTTCGATTAGGCCATGACTTTCCATTCCAGTGGGACCCACGAAACGGGACCACGAACTACAGGGAGTGCCACCTCACCTCTTCTACCATGAAAATTTTGAATCTATTTACTGCTTTCGACGTTTTTTGCTGCAGCTTGTCATTCATTAAAAAAAAGAAACAGAGAGTTCGATAATGTAAAACGGTGCAAGGTGTTCGAAATACTTAGGAAATAAATGTAAGCTATAGGTAAAAACAGGCAATATACAATATTTACAAGAGTCAAGAAGGGACAGACAATGAATAAAAGGCCAGAAAAGAAGTGATCGCTTATAAAGAGAGTGTGTTGCCGCTACTGTTCAATCTGAACGTCAAGCAGCAATGATGGAAATAAGAGACGGGTTGGGGAGTGGGATTAAAATCCAGGATTGAACGATATCAACGTGCAGATTCACTGATGACATTGTTACTGTTAATGAGAGTTGGGAGGAATTGCAGAACCTGTTGAATGGAACGAACAGTCTAAAGATAAAGACTGACAATAAATCGAAAGCATCAGAAAGGAGATTAACGATAAAGTTAACATCAACATCAGAGTTGTAGTTTTTGTTGTTGTTGTTGTGGTCTTCAGTCCTGAGACTGGTTTGACACAGCTCTCCACCAGAGACCGAGAAGAATACGAAACAAATGAATTCTACTAGTTAGGAAGTAAAATAATGTATAATGAATGAAGCAAGGAAATAAAAAGCAAATTAGCAGAGGCAAAGAACGCACTCTTGGCCAGTAGATGTCTGATATTGCCGAACATCGCTATTAACTTCGGAGAATGTTCGTTTGGTGGAGAGCATTGTATTGAAGTGAATCATGGATTGTGGGAAAAGCAGAAAAGAACAGGCTCGAAGTGTGAGAACCGTAATAGTATAGAAGGATACTCTAAATTAGGTGGACGGATAAGAGGAGCAGGTTCTTCAGAGAATCGGCGAGGAAAGGAATCTATGGAGCTGACAAGAAGAAGGGTCTAGATGAAAGCACATGTGTTATCAAGGAATAATTTTCCTGGTACTAGAGGGAGCTGTAAAGGTGAAGAGCGTAGGGGAAGAGAGAGATTCTAATATGTACAGAGGGGTTCAAAAAAAGGTATCCACTGTTTAAAAGTCCATAACTTGCAAAGCGATTGACGGAATTGTCTCATTTTTGGTGAAAATGTAGCTTAAAGTCCAACTTAAAGATATCACTGTAGGCGTTCGAAATGGTCACCATTACCATCCACACACAAACGATGCCGCCGACCTGCAGCAAGAACTAATGACTGCAACGTGTTCAGTTGCATATTTAAACATTAATGTACGATAGATTCTCGAAGTTCATCTAATGTACGTGGCTTTTGTCGATAAACGATGTCCTTTAGGGTTCAACACAGGTAAAAGTCCGGAGGAGTTAGGTCTGGGGAACGTGGTGGATTCTCCACAGCACCTCTACGGCCTTACCATCTTCCTGGTAGATTTTCGTCGACATACGCCCTAACACGATTTTCGTAGTGGTTTGGAGCGCCATCTAGTTGAAAGTAAACTCTTTCGTCTCCATACAAGTCTCGCATGGCAGGTAAAATGGATGTCTGAAGCTTCTGAAGGTACACCTCACCGGTAACAGTGCCGTCAATGAAGAATGGCCCAATCAAGCCCCGGTAAGACAACCCATACCACACATTTACTCCTGGCAAATTCACGGCTGTGTTTACGTGGACTTTCGGATTTTCGGCGGCCCAGTAGATGCAATTGTGGCGATTTACTGTACCATTGAGTTTGATCTGTGCCTCATCAGACCACACAATCATCTCTGCAAACTCTTCATCATTGCGCACCATGTTAGCAAACCACTCGCAGTACTCCATTCTACGATCTGCGTCGTCCTCGTTCATTGCGTGTAGCAACCGTTTAATACTCATTTCGCCATTGCCGTTGAACCTCATTAATGCTTTCGTACTTAAAATACCACTTCAAAGTTGACTTCCTTTCATCGAACGTAAGCCTTGCGCCGGCCATGTTTACTCGAGTAACTAGGTGCAACTAACAAGGGAACCTCCCCATCGCACCTCCCTCAGATTTAGTTATAAGTTGGCACAGTGGATAGGCCTTGAAAAACTGAAGACAGATCAATCAAGAAAACAGGAAGAAGTTGTATGGAACTATGAAAAAATAAGCAAAATACACAAACTGAGTAGTCCATGCGCAAGATAAGCAACATTGAGGATAGTGTGAGGTCAGTAGCGCCGTGGTCCCGTGGTTAGCGTGAGCAACTGCGGAACCAGCGGTCCTTGGTTCAATTCTTCCCCCGAGTGAAAAGTTTCCCTTCTTTATTTTCGCAAAGTTATTATCTGTCCGTTCGTCCATTGACGTCTCTGTTCACTGTAATAAATTTAGTGTCTGTGTTTTGCGAGCGCACCGCAAAGCCGTGCGATTCCTAGACAGGAAAACACGTCTGATATATTCTACACGACACTGGTGATGGCATGTGCGTCACATGACAGGAATATGTTGTCGACACACCTAACTTGTACACTTGGCGAATGGGTAAAAAGATTCATCTACCTTGCCCGATTTAGGTTTTGTTGTGTATGTGATAACCACTCCCAAAAAAGTGATAAAAACATAAGAGTCTGTCACATAAACTGCAACAAATGAATGCAACAGTTTCACAGTCGCACAGTTTTCCCTGTGTTCTGTCAAAACATATGTTTTTAACGCTTTCAAATTTTTCAGTGTGTAGACCGTCAAATCCTGCATATATCCGAGCAAATCTGAACATGTCCTGGAATTTTGGAGAGCGAAGTTGATTACGTATGAGTGCCTGAACTTTGATAATTGACACACGATCACGTAAACAATACTGCTCTGTGTACCTGTGCAGCTTAGCAAAATAATTGTCTGAAAATTTTACGCGAGGGAAGACTTGAACCAAGGACCTCTCGTTCCGCAGCTGCTCACGCTAACCAGGGGACCGCGGCGCTCTTGAGCTGACGCTATCCTCGATGTTGCATATCTTCCACACGGACTACCCAGTTTGTATATTTTGCTTATTTTTTCATAGTTTCACACAACATCTTCCTGTTTTCTCGAGTGATTTTTGTTCAGTTTTTCAAGGCCTGTCCACTGTGCCAACTTATAACTAAATCTGAGGGAGGTGCGATGGGAAGGTTCCTTTGTAAGAACAAAACACTGACTATCTGGCGAGTGTCATCTGACAAAACAAAACAACGCAATACAACACTTGTGTGGCGATTGCCGGAACTACAAACTATTACACTATCAAAGATGAGACAACTCCGTCAGTTAGTTTGCTAGTTATGGACTTTTAAATAGTGGATACATTTTTTTGGACCCCTCTGTACAACAAATGAAGACGTTGGTTGCAAATGCTACTCTGAGATGAAGAGGTTGGCACAGGAGAGGAATTTGATGCGGGTCGCACCAGATGAGGTCAGAAGAGTGGTGGGGCAAGTATAGTTTGTCCCCCCCCCCCACCTCTTTGATCGAGAATCGAGAGGTTGGACTTGGGAATTGGACGCTTTGTCGCGAGTTAGTAGGAGCTCAGAAGGAGAGCGAAAGTGACAGAGACAGGCATGCGTGTTACCGTAGCGGCAGCGGCTTTGACGAGTGCATACACACCCATGCCGCTGTCGAAGGAGCGCGCGTGCCACATGGTGGGCGGCGGGTGGTGGCCGTGGTGCGGGTGGTGGTTGTGGTGGTGCTGGTGGTAGAGGGCCTGCTGCGCCTGCGGCGGGAACGCGGCGAAGCGGCCCACCACCGACGGCGGGGGCGGCGGCGCCGCCTCCTTGGGCGGCGGCACGCGTGACGTCACGAACTTGGGCACACGTGCGCGCAGCCCGCAGTAGTACGGGTCATCTGCAACAAGAGAACACCACCTCGTGAGTACGAGTTCATAGCAGCTGGCTAATAGCTGCTCACTCTAGAATGGTTGGCTTCCTTACCACCCGTTAAACCGACTAACGATGTGCAATATCTTATTAAAGGTATCCAGACGCCTGTCATTAGACATGAATATGGGGCGTGTCCATCCTTCGCCTTTATGATGTCTTGAACTCTGCTAGGGACAGTATGAGTGAGGTATGTGAATGTCTGTGGAGGAATAGCAGCCCATTTTTTCAGAAGACACGAAATAAAAGAAGGTAGTGATGTTGGGCACTGGGTGTCGAGCGAAGTCGACGTTCATCTACATCTACATCTACATCAGTACTCCGCAAGCCACCTGACGGTGTGTGGCGGAGGGTACCTTGAGTACCTCTATCGGTTTTCCCTTCTATTCCAGTCTCGTATTGTTCGTGGAAAGAAGGATTGTCGGTATGCTTCTGTCTGGGCTCTAATCTCTCTGACTTTATCCCCATCCCAAAGATGTTCCATGTCAGGACTTTGGCAGGTCATTCCATTTCAGAAATGTTCTGTCCACAAAACATTATGCTGCTTTAGGACAGGTTAGACTTTCATGCTGATACAATGTCGTCTCCCAACTATTCCGCTACTGTATGCAGTACACGATGCTCAAAAAGTGTCCATACCCTTCCGTATTTAGCCTTCTCATAACCGCAAATTTGGAAACCACACACATACCACCCCCCCCCCCCCCCCATACTTCACTGCTGACACTACACGTGGAAACTGTTACGAACTCCAGGAGTTCAACACACCAAAACTCTTCCATCAGACTGCCACAGAGATAGCGTGATTCATCACTCCTAATTACTTCTTTCCAGTCATCTACTGTCTGCTTGCTACTGTCCCTACACGGCTTGTGCAACCGTGGCTGCTGATAGCACTTTTGAGTGATCCCTCCCACAGATTTCATGTAAATGTGTACAGCCATCGTCCTCAGTGCATAACGGTCCCTGTCCATCAGTGCATAAGGTGTGCCTGGTGTATCAGCTGTGGCTGTTCCATCGCACCTGTCACGTCTTGGAAGAGGAAATACATAGCCGCAGCTAAACCACTTCACAGTCACATCACCAGTAGTTGACTTAGGCAGCTTTACAAAAGTTAATATGTCCGTGATGGGCTTGTTACTGATGTACCATCCGAAGACTAGTCCACGTTTCAAGTCACTGAGTTTTCCTATCGGATGCAGTCTGCTATTACTGCTTCTCTACTGAGAACGCAATACACACCACTATCTTTTATGCTGATAGGTCTGCCTCTCATGACATCTTCTCGTCAGTTGCTAATTATAGCCGCGGGGGATTAGCCGAGCGGTCTAGGGCGCTGCAGTCATGGACTGTGCGGCTGGTCCCGGTGGAGGTTCTAATCCTCCCTCGGGAATGGGTGTGTGTGTTCGTCGTTAGGTTAATTTAGGTTAAGTAGTGTGTAAGCTTAGGGACTGATGACCTTAGTAGGTAAGTCCCATACGATTTCACACACATTTGAACATTTTTTTTCTTTTGCTAATTATATACTAGTGTATGGATACTTTTGCCCGAATAGAGTACATCATTTGGCTATACGTCATGCTGGCTAGTGCTGCATAGCTGACAGCAGATTGGTTTACAGTAAGCAGTGAAAATCACGCAAGATGACGATTTTTCTCCCTATTGCAGCAGCTAACTCAGTTCTAGGGGCATTTAACGTTGGCACGTGACATCTTTAATTCTGACGATCTTAAATAATTGACTCTAACATACTTAGGTATGACAAGTGTGGCTGTGACCAACATTTGCGGTCGTGTGACTAGGGCCTCTCGTCGGGTAAACCGCTCGCCGTGTGCAAGTCTTTTGATTTGGCGCCACTTCGGTGACTTGTGCATCGATAGGGATGAAATGGTGATGATAAGGACAACACCAAATCCATGAGCGGAGAAAATCTCCGAACCAGCCGGGAATCGAACCCGGGTCATCAGGAATGACATTCTGTCGCGCTGACCACTCAGCTACCTGGGGTGGACACTTTTGTGGTAGTCGCGACATTCGATAATATTTTCGGTATCACCCAGATAAAAAGTGATTAACTTTTCCTACTTCAAGTGCGAACGCTTTACCATGACTGTTAAAAATATCTATTGAAACTCTATGTTTACTGTTACTAATCACAATTTATTACATTTCCAAAAAGTTTTCCAGAGGTTTAAACCCGAATCATGAGGTGTATGTGGATTAATATGTGTTGTGTTTACGAATTTGGAGTAACTATTCACAAAATACTATATTAGTACATGGCTCGAAGAATTGTGGAGGTCTTTGATTGTAAAGATGAACAAAAATATAAATATAGAAGTACCTTCAGTGGTCACAGGCTCCGGTTTCTACCGTGTTTGCATTACACACACTTCGTAAACACTTAAATACGTCAATAGGGGATCTAGACTTTAATAAGTGCAAAGAATATACAAAGTAATAATGTTGTTATCAGACGCAAAAAACACTATTTTAGAGCAAGTCTGCAAGTAGTATAGTGGTCTTTGGTTGCTAAATGCTTTAAATAACATAAACAGATCTGCTAACAAGCTGACAGGGAGTACCGAAAATGATAGTTTCGACACGACATATTCATTTGACGTTGAGCTGCCCTTACATGATGATGTTCAAGACAGTACACACTTTTTAAAATTTTGCGTCTTATTATATTAATTCTCCCTTTATATTACAGCAGACTACTGGAAATAAGCCATCCGCAAAGAAAAAACTGTAGAATTCGAAAAGGATCTAAGGGCTCTTTTCGATTAGTACCTGGTAATTAGAAAAGTATTGTCATTGATTATAGCACATGAAATCATGATTTGTAACAAATGCAAAACAACATACAATGAAGCGACAGTCATGTATATCAGCGATGGAAGTCACAAAGAGATACCAAAGTAGGAAAATCCGATATATATCGGTTCATCCAAGTGGACTTTTGCAGAGTCCTCACACGTCAGTAATGCTACCAGATGCGCTTTGGTGACATCTTCGTTGCAGGCGTGAGGAGTGGTTAGCATATCTTTGTACTGTTGCTGCTGCATGTTGTTTTTGGTCTAGTCGCAGAAACTGGGCATCTGTTTACACTGGATTCCATTATTATTTATCTGGACTAATGCCATTCCCATAGCTGTCGCCGTGACTACAACAGCTGTTGGACCATACACATGTTATTAATCTTTAACATTTGCGTATTTATCAGTGCAAGACAAAAATGAAGACTCGGCCAGCATTTAGCTGTACAGGGTGTGCATTCCGCGCCAGTGGTCACAAACACTGCTGTATGCGAACTGTTTGTATGAGAGTTTGAAGATATTTCACTCGTTCGTAATGAGCTTGAGATATAGCTGCTTCTACAAAACAACTTTCTCTACAACAAGAGCGCTGACTGGGAACCATGATGAGTACACCCACATAGCAGCGACCACCCGCAATCGATTGGGTTGCTTGTTACCAGCAGTTACCACTGCGGGAGGTCTCCATTTGCAGTGCGTGACACGTGCGCCGCCTCGGCAACAGCACGCGACCTTCAAAAGGTGCCGCCTGTAGCAGGCAACAGAGTAATGGTACAAACATACTAGTGTGTTACCTGTCTGTGTCGTAGCTCTGCCCGCTAATAACGTATTTCTTTGATATCTTCAACAGCAAATTGGTCTTTAGCTGCAGGAACGTGACACTAGAATTCACCAGTACAGTAGAGTCTTGGCTATCGTGACAATTAATAACGAAGCGGAATTAGGGCTGTTACGGTCGTCTACACAAAAGGGAAGAAAAACATAAGACAGTCGGTATTTAACGATCGGCCGATTCGAGAGCTATTGTGTGCCGGAGAAGCAATAAATTGCGCTCTCCTTTTATTGCGCTTGCGAAGCGGCTACGCGGATTAATCTCGCAGCGAACGACAGACGCAAAAGGGGAAAAAAGGAAGCGAGCAACGTAATCGGTGAGTCCCGATTGGTGCGCATGCACCCCGGGCGCTGTCGTACCACTGTGCGTAATAACTGGATCTGGTGCCGACGTGCGAACGGTGACAGGCTAATGGGCCGCACATTCTGGATTCCGCCTCTGAGATGAGGCTCCGCACAGAGGCCTCTCAGATATAGAGGGGGGTAATTGGCGAGTACGGTGAATAAATTTTTCGCATGTGTTGATGCGTTCCGGCCGACGGTAAGGAGCGTTGTTCAATGGCCATGATGATGAAGTCATCAACGGTGGACAATGGGCGTTAGCTGATTAAGCCAGGGAAAATCGCTGGACGAATAACATCTTATTATCACCGCTGTTGCTATGATACTGCACAAATTGCCAATATAAAAGCCTTATACGACTTCTCGAATAAACCAGGTTTCTTAAAATGCTTTCGAACGAAAATCATTATCCTGACGTAACTTTTACAGCACAGTAAACAAATAAATAAAATTATTCACGCAGCTGTCTGCAAGAAATAGTGGCAATTACGAGGACCCCTACTGAAACAGCAGCCTATGAGCATCGCAGGAACAAAAGAAAAGTGCAAACGCAGCGAGCTAGGAAGAGGCGGCTGAAGACAACGAGACTCGCTTTCCTTCCTTGCTTGGGGACGCTGTCAAACAGAATTGTGAGGCTGGTTGGAGAAGGCAACATGAAAACCGTCTTCCGTCCACCGCCTGACGCGAAAGACTTTCTCGGCCGTCGAGACACCAATTAAAACTTAACCTACCAGGGAGACCGCCATTACATCGGGCAAAGGCAGCGGTGCATCTCGAAACGCTACGAGGAACATATCAGCTGAGTGCGACTTAGACATACAGAGGAATGATCAGCGGCAGAGCGTAACACACTTTCGATTTTTAATATGTCGAGCAACCGGTTATTGGGACAGCATTGTAAAGGAATTTGTAGAAATAAAGACGCACGAGAACCTCGTCGGCAGCGACGAATGTTACCAACTTAGTTCGGTGTGGAATCCCGCGTTAGCTGCAGTAGAACAAGATACATAAAAGAAATAATGAATATAATGTTTGCACTCAATTCTTTAAAAAGAGCTAAGTACACTCTTGCTCGTCAGGGGAGAGAATGAAATGTTTATAAAAAAAACTCGACACTACGCCAGATGAAGATGTTTTAGACACTGGTCGAAACGCCGCGGTATCTTATTAACGCTACCACCATACTGGAAACACGAGAAGTCTACGTTCTCACATACAACTACAAGGAATTTCCATTACCAGAGAACTGTGGCTTTCGGTAGTCATCAGACAATAAGGTTTCCTTCCATGGTAAGAAACTTAGGGATCCTCGGTTGCGAAGAAGACGCGACGCTAACCGCACCCGTTTGCGCGACATCTGTTAGAAATTTTTATTACCAGCAATTTTAAAGTAATGCTGATTATATCATAAAGCACACCATTCGTGTTCTGCAGCACGTGTCTGCGGTGTGTTACGTGATGAGAGCCACGGGATGGGTTAAGCGAGCCTTAAGCGAACAGCATCTGCTGCATGTGCAAGTAGTTGCTCGTAACGAATGTTCAAATGTGTGTAAATTCCTAAGGGACCAAACTGCTGAGGTCATCCGTCCCTAGACTTACGCACTACTTAAACTAACTTAAATCAACTTATGCTAAGAACAAAACACACACCAATGCCCGAGGGAGGACTCGAACCTCCGGGCGGCAGGGGCCGCGCAATCTGTGACATGGCGCCTCGAACCGCGCGACCACTCCGCGTGGCTACTCGTAACAGTTTGGAGTTAAATACAGCAGTGAGTACTTGTCACTGTAATGGAGATCTTCGCCTTTATTCTAAATGACCGTTTAATTTCCTTACTTAAGAGTCATTGGTTGCAAAACAGAGCCTTCCTTTACAGTTGATAACACACTGGAGAACTCTGTTTTCTCCTTCACTGAAATCTAACTAGCTGGTCTAGGTGTTCTTTCAAAACGGCTATGGGCCGTTCTCGAACGACAAAGCTCTTATTACGTTCCACGTAAGTACTCTCCAGACAAGGACACCATCACCGACATAAACAGTACCCTACTTTTTGACGCATTCTTGCACTGAATTTATGGTCTACTGTCCAGTCATAATGTTCTGTAATCAATGCTATCTTCTGTATCACGTAATATTCAGTTACCAGAGGGATTCATACGGTATGATACCACTCTACACCGTAGCGACGAGGTGGTTTTGCACGAGGCCCAGTACAGAAGCCTATAATGCAAACTCTGTTGACAATGACATTTTATGATCATGGAGGTGACCATAATACAGACACTACTCTCTGATTCTTGACACAATCGACCATCGGAAGGCCAGTGTCTAAACCTTCGTGGATATGCAGTGCCATATAGTCTGGACCTGATGACGATGTCCTCTCCATAAAACTTCTGCAACCGAGCAGTCATAACCAAGAAGTAAGGAAGGCAGATATGATTTAACTGGCAGTTGACTCCGTGGTCATTAGTGATGTAGTCAGTAGAATGGTTGACGACTGCCACAGTCACATATCATATTGTAATCTCTCCAACATGTCAACACTCCCCACGTGAGTTGCATATCAATATAGATCACCTGTAGTTACCTAATTCACCGTGCAGGAGTGTTAGATTATTCCTTGAGGGTGTTAGTTCCAACCTCTCAAGTGCTCCCTTTCTGCGTCCGTGTATATGCCATACTAATTAGTGCACAGCGCATGAGGGAAAAAAAGCCTGCGACCGGGATCACTGGAGCATTTGACGCTGCGTTCTAATCGTCTTTTTATCCCTGCCTGTGGTGTCTCCCGTTAGCAGTATATGAACTAAAATGCACCAAGAGAGCAGGCCGGTGTAACCGAGCGGTTCTAGGCACTTCAGTCCGGAACCACGCGGCTGCTACGGTCGCAGGTTGAATCCTGCCTCGGGAATGGATGTGTATGCTGTCCTTAGGTTAGTTAGGTTTACGTAGTTCTAAATGTAGGGGACTGATGACCTCAGATGTTAAGTCCCATAGCGCTTTTAGCCATTTGAGCACCGAGAGAGGAAGCTAATTGATTAAGTCACTGAAATCTTGCTATCCTTTTTGCAAGAAGTAAATCTCATATTCTCGTGTGGGCATCCTAGTTTAGTGTATCTGTCGTTTGTCCAACCCACTACAACCGAATGTAGCGATGGTTCCTTCGGTAAGGTTTCGGCCGGTCCTCCTTGAATCATTCCCCAACTGAGCTAGGTGTTACAGACACACTAAAACTTAACTTCATTTCTTTTCTCTTTTGTTTTTTTCACTGCCACTAAACGTGTTAAGGTACGCGATTGTTATGCCAAGTTGTTTCTCGAGAATAAGGAAATCAATTTGATACTGACGTGACTAATTTTTCGCCACGCACGATCTGGTCTGCGTGCGTCCGTGGGAACAGAGACGCAATGGCGCATCTTCCCAGAATTCCGTGGTCGACTCAACAAAAGACAGCGCCGGGTCGGCACGCACGGCGGTTCGGGCGAGCGCCGGAATGCCGTCCAATTTTGTGCGAATTAGAAGCTGTCACGACCGCGTCAGCGGCAAAGCGACAAGTCGCCTCAGTCTCCTTTATGCGCCACTGCTGCGGAGGATCCCGGCCGGCCCAAGAAAGGAGTCCAATTACTTTCACTGGAATACTTGGCTTTTGTGCGGAGGAATTCGATTGCCGCAGCAGATGGTGCAGTAATTACAGTCGGGCGTGGCGTTCGGGCGCCACACATGTGGCAAGTTTTTTTGGCTAGCTTACCTCCAACAAAAGTGCGACATATATTTTTTTTATGCAGTAGGTCGTCCTCCGAGTGGTTTGATTTCGTCCTATATTTCCTTCACTGGTGGATCCATGCCATTTGACATCGTCAATAATCAAATTTCTTATAGCAATGATCAAACTTGACATTTGGTGAACACGTGTTTTGTTTACATTTTTAAGTGAGTTGTTTATATTTTAATAGGGATTCCGCGTAGTGGTTCAAATGGCTCCGAGCACTATGGGACTTAACTGCTGAGGTCATAAGTCCCCTAGAACGTAGAACTACTTAAACCTAACTAACCTAAGGACATCACACACATCAATGCCCGAGGCAGGATTCGAACCTGCGACCGTAGCGTTTGCGCGGTTCCAGACTGAAGCGCCTAGAACCGCTCGGACACCTCGGCCGGCAGATTCCGCGTAGCCTAACGCCCATGTTGTTCCATGAAATCATGTCACCGACCACTACTTGTACTGGATAACTATGGTAACTATTTTTAATGTTATCAAATAATAATTTGATTATTTCATTTTTTATTTGTTCCACTGATATAATAACATTCGCACGATTTTCGCTCTCTGCAAATTACGATCTTTTTCTCTGTTGTGGCCTACTTCACCGGTATAGTGTAATACATATCCCGCCTCGACGTTTTCGTTTGATATCATACTTTAAATTTCCTTTTTAACACTCCGTAACGGGTTGGTACAGTGGTCCATTTAATTTTTATATTTTTATAACACCGCGTATCCAAAGCCTATAGTTTCCGGATTCTCCAGTCTTCTAATTGTAGGTGTTTCACTTCTGAGAGTGGATTTCGTCTTCTACGGAGATTCAAAACCTTTCCCCCGCTCAGTATTTCGCTGAAGAACCTCTTCCTTTTCTGCCCTACTATTCATTTTATGGCAGCTTTGTCTCACCAGAAGTACTTTTCCCCACAGAAATCAAGGCCATAAAATTATTTTTAAAAAATCACAATGCTAGGACAGACCAGATGATACACAATAGAGCAAATTATAAGAAATAGGTAATGAGCTAACAAAATTAATTTATTGGCAACAGTCTTAACACACATTAGTCTCATGTACAATAATATCCGACTGAAGGTGGTACAATAACATGAAACCTCCTGAAAAAAAAAGCTGTGTCGTATGGAAGAAGATGGTCAACAAGTAATCGTTCATTTGTTATCCGCGGAAATAACGGAAAGTACAGTAGATTTATAGACGTCAGTGATGGCTGTATAGTCTTCCATAGCAGACATCCAAATTCTGTCATTTTGTACGGTGCGTTCCTCAACTTCAGAGCAACATTTGAGCTTATTTATCTACAGAATCCGTTCGGTTTATTTTATGTCACTTGTTCTGGAAAGTGTGTACGTCTGGACTCATACGTAGCAGGCCAATGTTATCGTTTAATGGAAAACAGTAATTCGTACCAAAATAATTTCAACGTCCTTTTATTGGCAGTTACATGGACGTCCAATTTTGTTTTATGCTTATGGTCCATCAGAAAAAGCTGTGGTAGAGGGAACGTGAGAGTTCCCAAGTCTGTTTTGAACAGCGGCACAAAAAATTATGCTAATTGCTACTCTAGAGACGGATGTGCGGAAGGTAGCATAAAATTCACAGAAGTGAAACCTGACTACAATTGTCCTAAACGGTCTATTCTGCTCGTTCATACCGATTTGGTAGGAATCTGAAATACTGCAACAATCAGTTGAACGACTGTGTCATGTCAGTGGCTGTGTGATCTGCACTTTTATATACAATGAATTAATTTTGCGGCTGTTCCCGGCGGAGGTTCGAGTCCTCCCTCGGGCATAGGTGTGTGTTTTTGTCCTTAGGATAATTTAGGTTAAGTAGTGTGTAAGCTTAGGGACTGATGACCTTAGCAGTTAAGTCCCATAAGATTTCACACACCTTTTGAACAATTTATTTTGTACCACTATTTAGGATAACGTCAAGCTTTATCTTCGCTAGGACCGTGTTGGACATATTCTAATTATGTCACCGTTCTAGTGGTCACGACGTTTCGTTTACTTGTGTATGTGTATGTATGTATATGTGTGTGTGTGTGTGTGTGTGTGTGTGTGTGTGTGTGTGTGTGTTTAGGGGGGGGGATGCGTGGGTGTAAAACAAAGTAGAATCTCGCGTTCGACAAATTCCAACGCGTCAGCATTATCTGGTAGAGGTTCTTGGAGGAGAGAGCACAATGCGCTCTTCTTCGTGACGTCAGCCCCATACTGTTCAGATCTTTGGTTCGACACCCCGTCGTACCTCTGCCTCCTCCTGCGTACTTTATGTTACCGAGCGGGCAGTTAGACATACTGCCCACGACTGTCCACTCAAGCAAGACGGGCAGCCACGCCGTACATACTAAACGTATCGGCCGTGGCGACACTATGGAACAGTGGCCACTGAGCGAGAAGCTACAAAGTGCAGTTGTGTGTGTGTGTGTGTGTGTGTGTGTGTGTGTGTGTGTGTGTGTGTGTGCGTGCAGGGGGCAGCTCGGGCAGCCACGCGGCACCAAAGTGTACCGTAAATCAGGCCACAGCGGTGATAATGGGCGTCGCCCCAGGTGTTGCGAGAAACAGGCCTCTCTCTGCCTTTACAGAACGCCCACGCGTGTTCTCCCGGTTGAGATGTCTTGCAGCGATACGGGTGGGTATTGGCTGCTATTCGCCGGTCTGGCTGCATCCGTCTCGACTTCACACGTCTGATCGTGTAACACTTGTTGTTTTACAGAACCTGCTTTGTCAGGCAACTGAAAATCTAGCTCTACTAGTATGATCACGGTTTCTGCAGCCCCGAACTGCAATCACTAGAATTTGATCGGAGCGGGGTCAAAAGAACAATTTCTAACAAACTGAGTGCGAAGATTACTGGGCTGCAATCAGTAATCTCTACGACTACTCTTCCTGACAGAGCAAAAGCGTCTGTTGGAGCTTGTCTGGAAACGGATCCTTTGCATCGCTTGATGAAGATGACGCGCAAACTACCCTATGCATACTCGTCACGTCCTGCTTTGTGTTTTCGGGCGTAGTGCGCCGTGTTTCGGATTTTAAAATCTTCTATTCTTCCACCCCCTAAGTAGTAGCAAAAGAATGTACACAATATACTTATCACAACCACTATTTAGAATCAGCTGTAGTGCGAGGTGTCCAGTTAAACACAAAGTTAGTGGCGATCTAACTCCATCAACAGATTAAGAAAATTCTTGATTCCTGCACTACTCCAAATAAATGGTCTCATGGAGCTATGAGAGAGAGAGAGAGAGAGAGAGAGAGAGAGAGAGAGAGAGACCGAGACCAAGTTTGTACAGAAAAAAAAACCGTGTATTGTTACTAGAATCGCATTAGAAGCTCGCATTTTCAGTAAGTATATCCGATTGCGTGAGAGTCTGAAGAAGAATCCATATTCATAGACAAACCATTTCCGTACTACACGAACGAACATAAAAAAATCTTATCTTCCTCACTTTAAGTTAGTCAGCTTGCAGTCCTGTAATTAATACAGTGACCCACGATATAAATGAGGGTCTCGATGCCATACATCGATGCGACAACACATATCGGTAGTGTGATGTTGCAAGACATGTGAACATCTGGTGTTTTTTATCTCTGTACTTGTCTTTGGTACGACATTCAATAGTTGGTTACAATCTAGTCCAGACGTTATTAAAATTAGTATTATTGGTTAGAAACAGTTTTGGTTGCAATTTTAGTTTTTTATTTTTCAATTACGCGTTTCGCCTTATTTAGGCATCTTCAGGTTATCTTAATTTAGCATTTGTTAGAAGAATCCTTCAGTCAGTGTAGCCAAAGGGCATCGTCGAATATATCAGGCTAACATCTCCTTCGTTAAGCTCAGAAAAAACTTTACTAGAAATACCAAATTAAGATTCTAGAAATATTTCTAAGAAATACGAAATTAAGATAACCTCAAGATGCCTAAATAAGGCGAAACACTTAATTGAAAAATAAATAAACTAAAATTGCAACCAAGATTGTTTTTAATCAATACTGTTAAGCACTGGTTTGCTGTATGCCACATATGGATTGGAAGAATTTCTGAAATTAGTATCACTTCTACGCCCAGAACACCTGAGGTACTGAAACACATTGTTTCACATGTTCGCTCCAGTAGCAAGAAAAATCATTCGGCCCTGATTTCTGATCACTGGTTCATATTTGAGTCGTTGTGTAATCGCCGCATTTCCTTCGAATTTATAATATTTAATCTGGAGTCCCAACCACTGAAGAGTCAAAATACGTATTATAAACTGGTCAATCACATCCGTTCGTCCACTTACGATGAATAAGTGGGCTCGAGCATGACTTTGACATGCGGTATCACTTTGAAAGTGATTATTAACTTTTGACCGCATGTGAGTGGGATAGGGAGTCTGAGCACAACACTGAAGAACAGTACGCTTGCTTCAGACTGCGTGCGCGACAGCTCGGTCACGAACGACCTACTTGATGCAATATATTCCGGCAAGCTGCGACTCTGTCGCAAGCGCTGGGGCACCCTCGTCCACGGTTCACTGCAGACTGCGGCGCTGCGAGGCAGGGGTCGTGAGTTCGCGGCCCGCCTCGTGCCTGGAACACGCGAAGCGCGCCGGGGAAAGTTCAAACAGCAGGCGCTGATCCCTGGGTCCGGACCCCGGAACACTCTCTGCATCCACAATGAGCAGTTTTCCGGTAATGGATACAGAAGTCGACGCTCATTTGCATGTCGGACAGGGGCCGAAAATGCGAATTTTACCTTCATTGATTATGCAAGGACAAAAATAAAAAACGTTGTTTCTAAAGGCTTAATCTGCGTTATGTTTCACAATTTATCGATGGCGGTGATTTTACGGACGTGCTCAGCGTCTTGGCATATTGGTGATCCGTCCAGTTCCTTGGCTGTACTTAAAAGTAACAGTGATTTTCCAAAGCAGACATCTCCCCCACCTCCCCCTTTCTCTATTCCGCCTCTGGAACAAGCTGCCCAGTAATACAAGCACAGTAGACTAGAGACTATATTCAATGGGAGCCTGAGGTGTCTGAATGATTTATTCTGAGGAGCACTTTAAAATGACTATACGTTTGTAACTTTCTTGTAGTGCTTAATAAGGTACTAATTTAAACAGTCTCGTGGAAAATACTGTTGTTTTGATTTTATTTTTCCTCTCGTCGGTTTGCATCCCCTTGCGTTACGGTACGAACAGTATTTTCGTCAAACTATGGAATATTTACCTGGCGTTATTGCTTTTGCTTGTTCTCTTCCTTTTCTCCTGTTCATATTACCTCTTTATCTTCTCTTCATATTTCTCCGTATTTCCATTTGAACGAGCTTCTGCTCCTACAGCTAAAAGTTTGAGCTTTTATTTTACAGCTTCTGTTTTTGTTACTGTATTATCACTTTTACTTTTATATAAAAATAACAATATCATTACTACTTCGTTGAATTCAGTCCATTTTGCAGTAAAAAACAGTTACTCATTGTTAGCTATTTCACTGGGTTCTTTTCATTATTCTTCTATTGTACGGAGTCCAATAGTAACAATTTTGGTATATTTTGTTCAATAAATTAGTCATTTTCGACCGAAATTGATAACCTGACTTTGACTTATAAATACTCTTGTGATCCGTAGCTGGGATAATGTTGCGGCAATTTTTTTCCAGTGATCCAGGAATATCACTGGAAAAAATTTGCCGCGATTATGTCGGATTGCAAGTTTTCGGTTGCAGAAGTGCCTTATAACCGAAGGAATCCCTGCAAAAATTTGGTCGGCTGTATTGATGAGGGGTGCTGGGATTCTGTGGCAGTACCGTCATGATTAAAAATTCGAAGGCCTAGTGCACGTGCCTGTATTTCTAGTTTGTGAGATGAATAGCAGCTGGCTCTAAATGTAGAAAAACGTACGTTAATGCGGATGAGTAGGGAAGAGAAGCTCGTATTGTTCGTATACAGCATTAACAGTGTGCTGCTTGCCATACTCACATCATTTAAATATCTGAGCGTGGCGTTGCAAAGCGATATGAAATGGAACGCGCATGTGTGAATTGTGGCCGGGAAGACCAGTGACCTACTTCGGTTCGTTGGGATAACTCTGAGATAGTGTGGTTCGCCTGTAAAGGAGACCGAGTGCTGGGAGGCTCTGAGCACTATGGGACTTAACACTGGAGGTCATCAGTCACCTAGAACTTAGAACTACTTAAACCTAAGGACATCACACACATCCATGCCAGAGGCAGGATTCGAACCTGCGACCGTAGTGGTTGCCCGGTTCCAGACTGAAGCGCCTAGAACCGCTCGGTCACTCCGGCCGACACGCGTACTGGTAGTTTCGAACACCATGCGAAAGTCACCGAAATGCTTTGGGAGTTCAGATCAGGATGCCTGGAGGGAAGAAGACGTTTTGTCGAGCATCACTATTGAGAGAATTTAGAGAACCGGTGTTTGAAGCTGGCTGCAGATCGGCACTTCTGCCGTCAACATATATTTCCTGTAGGGACTACGAAGATACGAGAAATTAGTGCTGATACGGAGAGATATAGAGTCGTTTTTCCTCGCTCTGTCTGCGAGTAGAACAGGAAAGGCGACTATTAGTAGTGGCACAGGGTACCCTCCGCCAGGCACCGTACGGTGGCTTGCAGAGTATGTATGTAGATATCTGTTTCAGAGGTGGAGAGTGAAGTCCACGTGCCGGCCGCGGTGGTCTAGGGGTTCTAGGCGCGCAGTCCGGAACCGCGCGACTGCTACGGTTGCAGGTTCGAATCCTGCCTCGGGCATGGATGTGTGTGATGTCCTTAGGTTAGTTAGGTTTAAGTAGTTCTAAGTTCTAGGGGACTGATGACCACAGATGTTAAGTCCCATAGTGCTCAGAGCCATTTGAACCATTTTTTGAAGTCCACGACTCGTTCGATATATGTGGGAGCCCCCTGCTTTCTGTAGCTACGAGTGAAAATATCTGACTGCCTTTCTGCCAGTAACATGTCAGAGCCAAGCCTCGCCATTCCTCGCTGCGGCTTTCTGGAGGGCGGCAGCAGGCAGTCTGGACCGGCGGTGGTGGGCCAGCGGCCGCGGTCCGCTCCTGTGGTCTGCTGTGACACAGTAACGCAGCGGGCCCTGCGCTCTTTTTACGGAATGTTCTCCGCTGCCGCCGCGGCATTTCCACAGCCTGCGGTCGCCGTGTCGCTTTCCCCCGATTAGGAATAAATAATACGCGCTTGTAACCGGACCACAGGCTGCGCGCCGCTGTGTGGCTGGCAGAGAGGCAGGCGCCTGTCTGCTTCCACAGACGCCTCCCCGCTGTCGGCTGGCTCAGCTCGTCCCACCGCGCTACCATAAACACTGACTGCGCCGGACAAGCTGTGCAGGAGAACACGGGCCTTTTCCCTACATTTCTCACACTAGTGGACGCTTAAAAATAACGACGCCGGATTCTGCATGTAGTACACTACAAGAAAATTACTGTCGTAGGGATTTATATGCTTGGTCCGCTTGCGTAATACTACGGTCAAGGTGAAACAATCTTGAAAACGCTCACTCAGATACAGATGGTCTGGAATTCGAATCTCTGTAAGCTGCACTGTCTCCAGTTTTTCGTGATTCCCATGGAGCACTTACGACGGCATCTAGACGTGGCCCTTCGATACAGACGCAGCCATGATGAAGCCTGTATGTCATGACAACAGAGACACACTGCTTCCCTCGACACAGTCTCCTTGAACTGAGCTCATACGCTATTAGCCATAATTTGATCTTTAGACTTTCAAACTTTGTCTTCTCTTGTCCTGTATAGTATAAACTGCTCCACAGAGCGAGGTGGCCCAATGGTTAACACACTGAACTCGCATTCGGGAGGTCGACGGCTCAAACCCGCGTCTGGTTATCCTGATTTAGGTTTTCCGTGATTTTCCTAACGCGCTTGAGGCAAATGCCGGGATGGTTCCTTTCAAAAGACTCGGCCGACTTTCTTCCCCATCCTTCCCTAATCCGATGGGACCGATGACGTCGCTGTTTGGTCCGCTACCCCAAGTCAACCAACCAATGAACTGATCTCGTCTTGCATGTGCACATCACACAGGAAGTATTCTCAAGCAGAATCGAACGAATCTTCCTGCAGCAGTAGCCAGTTACATGCAGTACTCTCTGCAAACCTCAAAACTGTCGCAAATGCGCTGTTCTTGTTAGTTTCTGTCGGCACTTCTGCTAAGACGCGACTTGCTAACAGAGATGCGGAATTTCAGCTGAGCACTAACTGGAATCGAGCACTTGTTGCTCTCGAATTACAACGGGAGAAGCAACAACCACCGATCTACGACGCTTCCGGCAGCACTATCACTGCACACTGCGCAAGCGTGGAAGGCCTCTCAGCGTTAGGGGGCACTATGAGCTAAACTTTGCTACATGAGTGAACACCTATCCGTGCGTAACTAATTCCTGCTCCTGCCCTGACAAATTTCGACGCCTCCGCGTGTTCCAGCAGTGACAAGAGCAGCTAGCAGCACCTGAAGACGTCGAATAGTTGTTTCGATGAAATTTTACGTGAGTTGCCCCATGTCATTTGGTGGCAAACCCGAGAAGCGTATTTGTAGCACTTCCGTCGACAAGGCATGAAAAGTCGCCCGTCGAAGCTACCTGACAGAAAATATTCATCTTCACCAGAAAATTGATAAGATATACCAAGTTAACACAACATCAGGAATTAAGTAAACACCTGACGGTGTCCAATGTAAAATGGCTGAAACGGTAGAAAAGATTTCGGGAAGCCATCCTCGAAGGACATCTGAAGAGCTTATGTAGACAAAATTAGAATCGCAGAATTTCTCCTTTTTTGTAGGAGAATGATATAACTTTTTAATACCTCGGGAAAATTTATTGGTGGAAACAATAGGAAATACGAAAGCTAACTTACTCGATGGAATGACAATAATCAAATTTGACCTCTCGTATAATGAAAACTATCCTAACACTGAAACCGAATTAAACTGCGTTTTACACTTTCGAATCTTATAGATATCCCAAACCAGGCAGTCATTTTTATTAAAAACAGTTAATAATAGCGTTTTTCAATCACGTAATAATGCTGAAGGCAGCTGTGTAAATGTGCCTTGGAGGAACACCTAAAATTAACATATTTTTAGACTTGACAATTAATACTACGTGCCTGGCAAGTTAAATATCTGGAAAATTATATCTCAGTCACTAATATATTTGCCGCGGAATTGACTTCCGAAAATGCACTCTCGAGACATTGCGTAAGTGACGATAGTTTTGTAAACACAATGATGTTTTTAACAATAGCAATAGTGTAGAACATCGGTATAGAAAGACACTTAGGTCGTTACAAGATGACAGCTTTGGCAGTTACGTAACATTAACAGCCTTAAAAAAATAAACAATGTAACAAAGAAAACACTGTAACTGTGCGTTGCCAAAGTTTGTTGGTAATACTACTGATGACAGTAAAAAACTTTGCGTAATTTTTATATTATTAAATATTCAGACAACATACTCTCTTAAACATTAAAAGAAAAGGCTCTAAATACAGATCTCACGTCGAAACGGAACAGCTTGACGATGTTTTTGGTCTACAACCTTTAACTGTTGTTGTAAATTGACTGAGGACGCCTCATGTTGCTGTCAGGGCAGCAAGAGTGCTCGGAGTTGACTTAAGAGGAAATAGATCATATTCGTTAGTAGATAGGACGGTCAGCTATTCGTTGTCCGATGGTGTTTGAAGTCAGAGAATGTACAGTCAGAGTAGCTCTAAATATCAGTTACTTCTCGTTCACCCATATAGTCTTTGGAGTGCTGGTGATGTAATTTGGGAAAATAAAATATTTTTGCACCATTCTTTACGAACTCATGACCTAGTTAAGTATGGAAAATTGTTTCTCGTGCGAAAAGACGGGGAAAGGTGTTGCAGAATATGTAAGTGAAACTATTACAACACATCCGTTATGTCGTCGTCAATACGAACGAAAACTGCACCGTTTTGTAGCTGTTGGAGCGGTATGCTGGTGAGGCTCGTACCTCGTACGTTATTCGCTCGGTGTAAGGATTTACACAACCACGGCGAGGGCGACGGGTGGGCGTGGATCGTTATTCTGAGGAGGGCGTCGGCAGACAGGCGCGCTGTCACGTCCTCAACGCCGCAGGGCAGCATCCTTGGGCCACTTCTGCCGCTGATACTCATCAGCGCCGCAGCGGATGCTATCAGCCGACTAACGGCTGCCGCCGGCCGCTATCTGCCGCCTCACCGCAGGGGAGGATGCTTGCGAAAACAGCCGCCACGTGGTATCTGCTCTCGAGGACATCTGCACGCTTCGTGTACACACTCTCTTTCTTCGATCACGCACGAGTCAGAGGCCAGCGTACGGAAATGTCATCCCTTTCTTAAATAACAGTTTGGAATTGAGCTGTAGTAGCACTGAATTTCATGCAGTCCAGTGGCGTCATTTTGAAAATACTCTAATGTCCAATATTACGTTATTAACCAGAAATCTTGCAAAGCTGCGTTTACATAAAAAAGTTTAAGCAAGTGACAGTAAATTAGAAACAATGTAAATAATACATAAAGAACTGCAACTTCGTTTTTCCTACTTAACGGATCTAGACACACATTCCGGCAACTGGTTACTGTGCTCGATATGGGGTGTGACCACCTGTGGTAGCAGAACAGGCCTGACAACGGTGTGGCATGCTGTAAATTATGTCATCAGACTCACGTCAAGCAATATCGCAGAGTTCATGGAAAGTCTTGCAGAGTGGTTGGTGGATACTGGCGAGATGCAACCCGTGTCCCTAATGCATCCCAAACTTGGTCTATGGGATTCAAAGCGGGAGAACAAGGAGGCCGTGTCATGCGTAGAAATTCTTCCGTGTCCAAGAAAATATCAGCCACCCATGCTCTATCAGATTCGAGCATTATCGTCATCAGTATAGAGTCTGGGCCCACAGCACCTCGCAACCACGCCATATGAGCCAGAATGAGATTTACACTCTGCAGCGAAGTGTGCGCTGATATGAAACTTCCTGGTAGATTAAAACTGTGTGCCGGACCGAGGCTCGGAAGGCAGGAGACGAGGTACTCGCGGAATTAAAGCTGTGAAGACGGGCCATGAGTCGTGTTTGGGTAACTCAGTTGGTAGAGCACTTGCCCGCGAAAGGCAAAGGTCCCGAGTTCGAGTCTCGGTCCGGCACACAGTTTTAATCTTCCAGTAAGTTTCACCCCATATGAGGTCCCAAGACCTCGTCACGATACCTGACCTGACAGCAGTTAAACCTTGCCTATTCAACCGTACAAGTAAATGAAGAGGTTTTCGAGTGGTCAACATAACCCGTGCTCACACCCTTAGGTATCCTCCTTGATATCGCTCTTTTTTCACAATTTTTGGATCCCGAAATCGTGTTCCACGTTCCCTCCAGATGCACATCCGTCGAGAATCACTCTCCAGACCAAATTGGGACTTATCTGTAAAAACAACATTGGCCCACTGTTCGACCGTCCAGCTGACATGTTGACTGTTCCACTCTAGACGTTCCCTTCTGTGAAGACGCGTCAGAGGTAAACATACATCAGGTCTCCGGCAACAAATGCCTCTGCTGAAGCCTGCTGTGCGCCTTTTGCCTCGAAACAACACGTCCATTACATGCTACGGAGTCAGATGCCAGATGCTGCGCAGTACTAAAGCAGTACCTGCGCCTTCGTACAGCTAAATAACGGTCCTCTCTTGCTGATGTCACAGGCAGTCGATCTTGCCCTGGTCTTCGGGATACAGTTCCGGTCGCTATGGCTGTTGCTATACCCGAAGAACAACAGGAAGATTGACGTTAAGCCGTCGTGCCACACCAGTTTGTGACTGTCTTGCTCCATTCTTCCTGCATCCCTCCACAGCAGAGAGTCAGGTAGGCGTCTTCACTGTGCCATACAACAACGTCTGTGACTGTGAACACCAGGCAAATACTACCCCGTTTGATAGGTGCCCCGATGTCATCGACGCCGTGGTTGTTCGTTGACCGGAATGCTGTATTCCATGCAGAGTTCGTATCATTACATTGCGAATTAGATATAGGCCGAGGAAAAAGGTGTTTTGTTGCTTTAATTTTTGACACCAATGTATGTGCTAATATCAAGGAACCTACTGACAACGAAACTGCCCTGACAGTGCCGCAAGAGGTGTATCAGAACTGTGTCAGCTTTTTCTTCGAAATATAAACACAGTGGAGCTGCATAAGAGTAAATCTGACGTATTTTTAACAAATGATGCTTTCAGTTAACTTCTGGACGGAACTGGCACACATACGTTAAGGAGTGTTCAACGCTGCCTCCATGATTCTCCAGTTTGCACGATGCCTTATCTTTCGTCGCTCCTGTAGTCAGAATGTAACTACGAGCTGTGGACTGTAGAAAGCTACTGTAAAGTGTGGTACTCACCATATTTCTTGCTGTCTTTCGCTTTGTCGCGACCACTGCTTCTGGACGACGGGAATGGTTTCAGTCTGTTGTCTTCATCGACGTCATCGTAGTCCGGCTGTAAGAACAAATACCATTGTTATGTCAAGGTTTTTTGATGTTTTAGCGGCTGAAATATATGTGTCATACAAGGTAAACTCCCTTTCTGACGCAAAAATAATGAAACGTGTACAGAATAAATAAATAACATCCGTTTTATTGGTCAGTACATGTGTAGTAGAAGAGTATAGTTCTCCCTTTCATTTCGTTCTGTTAGCCTAGCAGAAAGATATGAGTTTTCTTTGTATTCGATTTGATTGCCTAGGCAGTTGTGTTGTGTAGAAGTTTCACAACTCAACTGCTTAGTCAAAAGAAGTAAAAAATCATAAATCAAGTATAACAGCTCAGCTGCTCCCTTTCCATCTACATATGAAATGTGCAACGATATATTCATTCTTATGCAGTAAACAATAAAATATACACGTTAAGTAATGAAGGTAATAGTGCTATCGAATAAAATGTTTTAATACAATAACTTTTAGACTTCTAGCCTTTTACGTAAATGATCACTAGAGTATCATCGCAGCTAATTTATCTTCTGATTCATGTCGAAACTGAAATACTTCATGATTCCCATAACATTAACGAAATCTGATTGGCTTCATATGATCATCTGCAGCGTCAGGAATGTAGTCATGAGTTAAATGATCAAGCACGTTTAATATATAACCCAAATTAGTTTCGGTGCCTACTACGTCCTTAATGCTCCATTTCTACATTTTAGATGGTAAATGTTTTACTACAATTGCTCTGCTTAACGTTGCATACTCTAATCTAGGACTTCGAACTGTTCTGCGAGAGGTAAGCAACACACACGACAAGGGCATAAACGAAACCGGTTTGAGGACTGCACAGAATACTATGAAGTCCGAAGGTGAAAGGGCCAGAGGGAATTTATCTTTACTGGCAACCATTACTCAACGGAAAGTCTGCTTACAAGCACGACGAACATTCCATATTACACACTTTTTGTCTAGCGGGCTGATATTCTCGGTGCAACAGCCACTAACGAAACTGGAGTAACGATCTGAAAGAAATACTCTTTGATAAGCAACTAGAGACCAAGGGTTCTTCATTTATATATCACGTACTCTGCTGCCCATTGTACAGAGCATAGTGAGCTGTAAATTATACTAATGATGTCACTTTTCTATCCTATTTCATTCGCTTATTGGGAGAAGGAAAAATTACTTTCTATATGCATCAATACGTGCCCTAATGTCTGATTTATTACCCTCATGTTCGCTACGTGAGATACAAAATGCTGGAAGCATAACGGTCGCACAGTTTTCTTCGAATATAGCTTCTCTGAATCGAACAAGTTTTCGCAAGAACATGATTTTTCCCATTTAAGTTCTCCGAGAACAATATGCCAGAATAGGTTTCGCCAACATCATCTTCGCGGTTCCCTTTATAGACACACTGCATTTCCTCGAAACCTTTCCAACAAGTCTTTCATTCGCCATCCCTTATAATGATTTTTCTTAGGTTTACTTCTAAATGCTTAAGTGGCGTAAAAGGCTCAATAGGTCGGGCAGTAATCCTGTAATCGGATACTTTCGGTTCCTTTATCTCTGTTATAGGCGCTGTCTTACAGTTATCCACTTTCAAAGAGAGTTATCCATAAATTAAACCGAATGGAACTTTTGTCCAAGTCTGTAATTATTTAATATTGTCCAATGATGGCACTTTCATCACAGAACACCATCGTCAGCAAACGCTCTTAACCTTGATATTCTTGTTGTTTTCTCTTGGTTCTCGTTCACAATGTATATTACCCATCTTCGATTATAGTTACTTGTGCCACTGCACATCGTCTCACGTCTTTTATAGGGCAACAAATCCGCTGAAAATATTTTTGAGTTTCTTGAGGAGAGTATAACACCAGAACAGTCCCTCTCGTTCCTTTATCTTCATTAAAATTATACTGATCGTTGTGTAACGGAAGTCAAATATAGATCTGAAAATAAGTGTCAAGCCTATTATTAATGAAAGGTTTGGTCGTATTTTCTGTTTATCGTTTGCCCACGAGACTCTTCATTGATTTTGTGCCGACGTAGAAATGTGTTATAGGTATCTACCTTTCAATTTCTCAGCACTTACTTGTGAATTTTGCTCGTTACATTATTCATTTGGTGGCACAAGACTGAGTGATGACGTTGATTACCTTCCCCACTTCAGGAGAATCTTGCGTGGTCATTGTAAATGGAATTTGGGACGTTCAGTTCGTAACAGACGATGTTAACTATTGAAATTGATATCCGTTACTCTTATTCGCAAGTAATTTTACTTTCGATGTAATATATTTTTATTGGTTTCTAGTTGTTAGTTGTTCTTTATCAGCTTTCATTTAGCTTATATATAAGTTGTACATCTTATTTCTTCATTCAAATTTTATATAAGCTTCGAAATAAAATGTACAGGCTGTAGATATTGTGATCAGTGGGATACCTTAATATATGCTCAAGTCAGTGGGTTAGTTGTTTTTCTGTCTACATCTAACAGTCTATCCAGAAACACATCGCATAATTTACTACCTGACGTTTTCTGCAGGGTCGTAACTGTGCCACTATGTGGACTGCGTCTGCCAGTATAAACTAGCCATCTGAGTCCACGTGCCCACACTTCAACACTTAACTTGCTTTCCAGGAGAAAATAAGCGTTAATGACTTTCTCTTCCTTATGTACTTGGAGGTATTAACCAGCCTAAAGACATACTAGTGCTAACAGGTTCTCTGCAACCGAAGTGAATACTGATGCAAGGCTGTTCAGTACACCGTCCTCCGTTGCCAGTAAAAATATTTGCACTTGTACCCCTATCGCCCTGTGTTTTACACGAGGCAGTGCAGAATCGTTGGTTTACAAATCAGGTTATTGGGTTCCAGGTCTAATGATAAGTGCTGCTGAAAACATCTATGATAAATTGGTTACTTTTGTAGCAAGACATTATAACGTTTTGTTATGATTTCGAGTTAACTCGGGTGATGCTGAGGGACGGTGAGACACTTAAAGTGGTAAAAGAGTTTTTCTATTTGGGGAGCAAAATAACTGATGATGGTCGAAGTAGAGAGGATATAAAATGTAGACTGTCAATGGCAAGGAAAGCGTTTCTGAAAAAGAGAAATTTGTTAACATCGAGTAGGGATTGAAGTGTCAGGAAGTCGTTTCTGAAAGTATTTGTATGGAGTGTAGCCATGTATGGAAGTGAAACATGGGCGATAAATATTTTGGACAAGAAGAGAATAGAAGCATTCGAAATGTGGTGCTACAGAAGAATGCTGAAGATTAGATGGGTAGATCATATAACTAATGAGGAGGTATTGAACAGAATTTGGGGGGGAAGAGGAGTTTGTGGCACAACTTGACTAGAAAAAGGGATCACCAGTTTAGTATTGGAGGGCAGCGAGGAGGGTAAAAATCGTAGAGGGAGACCAAGAGATGAATACACTAAGCAGATTCAGAAGGATGTAGGCTGCAGTAGGTACTGGGAGATGAAAAAGCTGGCACAGAATAGAGTAGCATGGAGAGCTGCATCAAACCAGTCTCAGGACTGGAGACCACAACAACACAATGATTTCTTGGCGCACACCCGATGTCACTTTCTACTGTGTGGAACGCTCGCTGTCCTGTACAACAGAGTGGGTTCTGTTAGTCGAGTTTTCTACGTAATCACAATTCTGAGCGGGTGTTGGTCTCGGTGCTACTGACTGACCATGTAGAATTACAGGTCGAAAAGGGACGAGACACGAAGAGCAAGTTACCTGAGGGCAGAGACGAAGAGAAGGGAAACCACGCGACAGATCAAATTCACCAAGATGTCTGCCAGCAAACGTGTTTAAACACAGTGGAGTAGGTGGGGCCGGGAGGTGGCTGCTCAGGTATATTTCCGTGATGGGCGGACGGAAGCACTCCCCTACTCGGACGGCGGCCCAGACGGGCAGCCCGCGGCTCCCCCGCCACCTGTGTCTGACAGTGCTACCCCTACTCTCAGCCCCCTACAGTAGACTACTAGCCGTCTCTCCAGCCGCTCATTATCTCCTCTTCTGGGAGCGGGCCGATGCAATGAGCGCTAATTAGGATCCCACGGGCGTCAAATGTGAGCCGTACAAAGCACACTGCCCACGGCAGGCGCGCTCACCTTTTTGTTCCTTATGGCACGCAGCCTGCCTTACCCCTTACAGAAGGTCTCTGTCGTATACACGCAGGCACGTCTGACACTGTGAAATAATCTACAGTCGTTTATTGGCGCTGTATACGAGGTCTGTGAAACTAGTGGACAGAGATGAATATTAACCAGCGTGTAAATCCCGAATACTGAAATTGTGATAAATACCTAGAAAATCAAGTGTGTGGAGTACCATACAGCAAGAGACTCAGAATAAAATGTGAAAGGAGAACGGACAAATTATTTCAGAAGATACAATGTTAAAAAAAAATTGTTCAAGTGGCTCTGAGCACTATGCGACTTAACTTCTGGGGTCATCTGTCCCCTAGACCTAGAACTACTTAAACCTAACTAACCTAAGGACATCATACACATCCATGCCCAAGGCAGGATTCGAACCTGCGACCGTAGCAGTCGCGCGGTTCCAGACTGAAGCGCCTAGAACCGCTCGGCCACACCGGTCTGCTACAATGTTCATCTCATTCCAGTTTAAATAATTTAATCGCTCACGTGGCTCGCGCATTTTATTACAAGTATCTCGGCTTGGGAAATTCCCAGCTGTGCAAGTGTGGAACGAGTTGCTTCAAAAACATCAGTTCCAAAATAATCTGATTCAATGTCCATGGCTTATATGCCAACAGGTCTCCCTTGGGGTCATTCTGGCAATAACGCATGTGGTACCGACTAGGCTATTTAGTTACTGTTGTGTTATTTACCTACATACGAAAGATGAACTACCTTCGATATCAGAGACTGTTACAGCAGACTAGCTCCGTTGGCGCTACGCCCGCAGATAGATAGCACAGTGACGGAAGAAATTTTCCTCGCCAATACTGGGATGATATTTGGAATTGTTTATAATTCCAGATAATCGAATATCCCTCTTCTATCCTAACCTTTCTATACAGCCTCGCGGAGTGAGGTAACATGTTGCAGCTCAAACTCACCACCTCTTGAACGAGCTTCAGTTTGTGTTAATACGATCTGTCAACGGTGACAAGACCATTAGACGAAGTACCTCAATAAACGTACATTATTTTCGGCTACGATCTTCTACGCGATGGAGTCCCTGGATAAAAAGTTTCCGGTTAACATGATGCGTCAAATTCGGATAAAATCTGAAGATTTCGATGATTGCCTCTATTATTGTCGCCAGGAGCAGGCCGTGACAACGATAATGAATGCAGTGATCGTAAACTGGTTATTTTTTCCGTGTTTGACGCCGCTAGTTAACCATTAATTCTTTTTACAGACTTTATTTTCGAGTGCTCTGAGTTTTCAGGCCCTGATTACAATGGGACAGGAAGGCCCGCGGTCGACAGTGTCAAACGAAACACTACAGTCTGAGATGCAAATTAAGTCACACATAATATTACCGCTGCGTGTAGTTAACAACGTTCGGAAATGATGAAAAGGCTTAAAACATGTTTATAGCTCTGTACCTGCTGAAGAATTTAAAGATAGAAGACTGATTATTCAGAGCAGGACGATTGCAGTCCCTTTTTGCTATTTTTCTGTGCGCAGGGTCGAGACACGTTAGAAGTATCTTGACGACTTCACTGAAGTATGAAAGATAACGTATTCGCAATATAAGATCTCTCTAGTTTAGAACAAAAGTGGACATTGCGAATGCGTTAAAACGAAGCTGGTTTGTTGTTACATACAAGTATATACTAACGTACGTACTATAACTACGTCTCACGCAAAACACGAAACGTTTCCTTATTTTCTGTACTACCTGGAGTCAAGAAACCTTATCGAAGATCGCTTCTTCATAGTTTCATTCCATAGAGTGGTTACAGAGCGCAAATGTCAGGGTTGGAGAAGTATACTATCACTGACAGCATCTGAAGCAAAGATCCGAGCAATAATCACGTGGATATGTTTCTTATCATACAAATACACCTGCAGAAACATAGAAGACGGTCGGAAAGCAGGAACCGCTATTCAGGCGTGCAAGCAAAACCACTCTTGCTGGGAAATAATTCTCTCCGTTGCTGCTAATGGACGCCTTCTGTAATTTACTTTCACTCTCGCGCCGTACAAAAGCTACAAACCGCGGTAGCTGTTTACGTTGTGGAAGCCGTGCGAAAAAGATGAGGAAATGAAGAGCGACGGCAGAACGGACTTGCTTCCGGGAAAGTGCGCTAACCCCTGCGTGTTGTTTTCTCCGCGCCTGTGTTGGCTTTAGCCCATCATTGGCGGTCTCCTAGTAAATACTCGCAGTAGCACTGCAATGTAAGAACTGCATACCTAGTGCTGGTCCTCTCTTTCACTTCAGTATTTTCATTTCTCCGTCTTAATGATAACATGACAAAATAACTAAAATAAATCTTGTCTCTGTGTTTATAGTACTATATATCCTCAACCTTGAGTCCCACCCGGATAGCAGAGCGCGTTAACATGCAGCTTCTAGGATTCCGACAGGCGACCTTGTCCGGGATCGAACCTGCCAGGAGAATTAATTACGAGTTCTCATGAGCCGGCCAGTTAATATGTGGTATTTAGGCGGTTTTCCACATCCAATTAGGTAAATACCAGGCTGTTGACCACCACCCGCCTCAATACACGCTACGAAAACATTTACAAAACGTTCTCACACTTGAACATGAGATACTGTAGACACATAAATTCTGTGCCGGAGGGAGTGGTGGTGCCATGAAGGGCTTTCGGCCAGAAACTGTAACATTGCCAAAACCCGTATAACAATACCGACCCCGTAGAGAAGCGGATGAAACTCAAGGAAGAAGAGGAATATGTTTTCACTCAACCTTGCATTCGAAAGTTAGATTTTCCAATGGAGATTCTCCGAGAATTTTTACGACTTGTAAATGAGTTGTATTTTCTCCGTTTCAAGATTATCTAAACGTATTTGCTTTCGCCAATCAATGATGGACTTTGTGGTTGTGTGTGTTAGTGTGAGAGTAAGTCATAAATGTGCCAGGTGTATTCAGTTTTCAATATAAGACTTTTTTCTGAAAACATGTTGATTTTATTCAAGATTACAATACATCAAATTATTCCCCACTGCTTCGGCTAGAAAACCCTATTTTTCAGCATAATCCCCGGCCAATGCAACGGCCTTGCGCAACCTTAGTGCATGGTAGCACTCTACTGTTCGACGTCTCGCTGCTTCAATAACCCCACTATCATCCACCTATTTCTTCCCGCAGAGTGCAACCTTCATTGGACCAAGCAGATGAAAGTCGGAATGTGCGAGATCCGGGTCGTAGGGTGGATGAGGAAGAAGATTCCAGCGAGGTTTTGTGAGCTTCTCTCGCGTGCGCAGACTTGTGTGAGGCCTTCTATCGTCACGGAGAAGTACGAGTTTGTATGAACTTTTGTGGCGATGGACACGCTGAAGTCGTTTCCTCAATTTACTTAGCGCTGAGGGCATCACAGTAGTGTGCGGCTGGCCGGCGTGCGGGAGATCGGATAGGTTTGCGCGAATTGTTGCGAAGATGACAGACGCCTCGCTCAACGACTTTTCGTGCTTTTGTTCACTGCCAGATCTCCGTCAATATTCTGCATGCGCCTATGAATATCTGCTCTAGTTTTCCGCCAAAAAAAAACCCAATGACTGTTCTCTACTTAGAACGCACATCCGCTACAGACGCCATTCTGAAGGCTACGTACAGCGGAAATTCATGTAATTATAGGGGCTGGGCGTAAATATTGCACGGTGCCCCACAAAAAATTACACATATATTCAACCGAAATTGGCCGAGAAAGAATGTCTTGCATTACTTATTGAACGCCCCTCCTATTTTCGTGAAATGGTATTACGCAGTTACAGAGGTCGGTTTCGTTGCCGGATGAACTATGGACCCCCAAAAGCACAAGAAACTTATCTGCGTTGTGAGCTAACAAAATGCTTGCAAGCATCTACGAGGGTCGTTCGCTGTGATGCAAACAGCTGGCTGTTGTAGCACAGTAAAGCTCTCTCGCCCGGGTGGAAACGGCGCCTCAGAGGCATCTGCTGGCGTGGGCCGGCATTCCGCGGCGCTGTCCTACAGGGCACAGGGCGCGCTCGTGCAATATTCATGGCGTAGAAAGTGTCGCCGCCTCACACCACAGCACAGGCAAGTGTCACAGCCGGAGCGCGTCCGGAATGCCGCACACGTGTGTGTGTGTGTGTGTGTGTGTGTGTGTGTGTGTGTGTGTGCCTGGCAGCGGGAGGATCTTCGCAACCCGCCACCGCAGTCCAATCGCCTCTGCCCCACAGGTACTCGTAAGGTAGCTGACAGTGTGCAAATCACCCCAGACTCTAGCAGAACGATGGGGCTCTGTGGTTAGTATCTCTTCCACCTTCCTAAAAAACAAGGGACATCTCTTTGAATAGGTTGGTTGGTTGATTCTGAGAGGGGCCAAACAGCAAGGTTGTCCGTCCCGTCGATTAGGGAAGGAAGTCGCCCTTTCAAAGGAGTCACACCGGCATTTGACTGAAGCGATTTAGGAAAATCACGGAAACCTAAATCAAGACGGCCGAACGCGGGCTTGAACCGTCATCGTACCGAGTGAGTCCAGCGTGCTAACCACTGCGTCACCTCTATCGGTCTTAGAATAGGCATAAGACACAACTCTCGAACCACGATGCTGTGCTTTTATTTCCGATTTGTTAGAAAGAGCAGAAATGTCTGGACTCTGGATCCAGAAAAGTATCAATTTCATTCCCAGCTAAATACGCCGCGGACGGAACGGCATTTGTAACTGCATCATGCGAAGTGTTGTTGGGCTACGCAAATGAAAAAAGATTGCTTCCTTCGCGATTATTGGCCGTATTCCGTTGTGATTTGTGTGTCTTCTGTCTTAAGGCTCTATTTAATATACATAATCACGATTGAATATGAAGTCCAGCCAAAGAAAGGACTACCGAATGACATAGACAACAATGTATCAATTCGAAAGAAACCGGGGTTGAACATGTTTGTCCTGTGGCCAAATAAAATTAGGATATTAAGGATAACCACCTACTGTCTGAGATCTACAAGTCCGGAACCGTGCGACTGCTACGGTCGCAGATTCGAATCCTGCCTCGGGCATGGATGTGTGTGATGTACTTAGTTAGGTTTAAGTAGTTCTAAGTTCTAGGGGACTGATGACCATAGGTGTTAAGTCCCATAGTGCTCAGAGCCATTGTTTTTTGAGATCTACAAGAATTGATTCCAAAATAATTTCGCAAGTCAAATATTGCCATTAACTGTCTGTCTCGACGTTGGGCATTTGTGACGATGAAAAGAGAGAGAGAGAGAGAGAGAGAGAGAGAGAGAGAGAGAGAGAGAGAGAAACTTGCTGCCTGAAGATGGCTACATTTCAGTCTCACCGACATGACCACTAGAACACAACTGCTTATCGCGTAATTATCTTAGAGCGCTATGTTCCCATATTATGCCGCGTAGAGAACCCTCAGTTCAATTTTAGCCGCATCCGAAGTAGAAAGTACAGTACATAAATGATGTAGTAACTGCTAGGATTAACGTTAGAAACATAAAGAAAGGTGCAAGAGAGAAACTGGGAGCCGACAACTTGTCTTTGTTTTTTAGTTAGTTCGGTAACTTGCTTTGCACACAATTATAAGCGCTCATCACTCGGTGTTAGTCCACTGTGTATTTTATACCATTACAGAATCTGTGTATTTTATATCCTTACAGAATCTAAATTGAATTTTGTAAGTAATAAAAATTAGTTGATCACGTAATTTCTGCGTTTTTGTGTAACCAAAGCAAATACTTTTGCTGCAAGTATTGTTTACATACACAAACTTTAAAAAATATGTTATTATAATTGTTACTTTGTGCTCATTAGAACATTCTTCATTAAGATCAAAGGCAAGAGTTTTCTGTTATTATTGATAAACGCGAAAGTTCTTTGTGAATAAAAGAAACGTGTTTTATATAAGTTCGTTGAAGTACTGACGCGATGTCTGATGTACTTTTGTTTTGAGTTTTTTTTTCCTTTATGAGGAAATAGCGTTTTCTAGCGCTGTTCGATAAATCTGTTCTGGCTCACGTTACAAATTAACAATGGCCAAGCCGAGCAGTCTAAGGCGCTCCAGTCATGGACTGTGCGGCTGGTTCCGGCGGAGGTCCGAGTCCTCCCTCGGGCATGCGTGTATGTGTGTGTGTGTGTGTGTGTGTGTGTGTGTGTGTGTGTGTGTGTGTGTGTGTGTGTGTGTCTCCTTAGAATAATTTAGATTAAGTAGAGTGTAAGCTTAGGGACTGATGACCTTAGCAGCTAAGTTCCGTAAGATTTCACACACATTTGAGCATTTTCAACAATGCCAAATAAACTTGAATGAAGTATTGACAATTTCAGTTTTTCTATAAATGCTATTTATTTGTAAGTAACAGGCACGTGGGTAACTATGTGAAACGAAAATTTTCCGTAAATTACCTGTCCCTTTATATTTTCTCCCTTAGTTTCTAAGTTGTTCACCCGGTTTTTTAGGGTACTTTTGTAGAGGAATCTAGTAAGACACTGGTCGCATTCACAAAGAAAGTAATAGTTCTGAGATAACGCCCGATAGGTATGCAACACACCAAATACACAGGTAAAGCGGATACGAACTTAACTGACCGAAGCTACTAGGAAAACAACCGTAGTCTATTTTTACTTACGGTAGTTTTACAACTCTACAAATAAGTCCCTGAGACGACGAGGATTTGCGACGTACCTTGGGTATGTCCTGCGGGTAGGCGGTGTCCCTGGGAGGCAGCTTTGGCGGGCGGTCTCGGCGCGAGGCCTGCTGCTGCTGGATCAGTTGGTCTCTGGCGGCGGCCACCAGGCCCCCGGGCCCGCCTGCGACGCCCCCGGCGCCACCCCCGCTGCTGCCCCCGCTGCTGCCGCCGCTGCCCGCCACGCTGTACGGGTCCTCGTCGGGGATCGGAATGCGTGGGCGGTTGCGGATGTCCACTGGCCGTTTCACTGTAGCACACAACAACACAGACACCTGTTAGCACCGCGAGTCCAGTGCGGCTCCAGCGAAAGCGGCCGACTTCTAAATATGTACATCTTATGGAACTGGAAGAGACACTGGAAAATAAGTAATATGTTGATATAAATTTCCATTAATCATCAGTGCTTCACTACCTAGTGTGACCAGAGGTAATGTGTTTATGTTGTAACTACAAAAGTACGGAAACACTAAAAACACAAGGTTTTATCGTGCCTAATACGGTTAGGAAAACCCTCGGCATTCAAAACAATCGTCGGGGACTGGATGAGTACAGATACTGTATTAGTTTTCAGGGGAATTTTAAACCATTCTTCCTCTTTAATAGTAGTACGTTCAAATAACGATGATTGCGGTGCACAGTAGTCACGACCCTTCTCTCCGAAGTAGACCATAGAAGCTGAAAGCGGTTGCCAGGGGAGACGCGACAATTCATCCATGTGCTCACAAAACCAGTCCTGGATGACGCTAGCAGTGTGAACAGCAGCCCCGTCTTGGAAACGCGACATTTCATCCTCGTGCTCAAAGAACCAGTCCTGGATGACGCTAGCAGTGTGAACAACGTCCCTGTCTTTGAACACAGCATCACAACTGAGGAACAAACATTACACCATGCGATGGAACTGACCAGCAAAAATGACCACATAATACGACCTCGCAGAGTAATTATGGCGCACATGCAATCGCATTGCCCAAACCTTCACCGAACTCCGGCAAAATTTCACTCTTGGGAAGTGAACTCGGTTGGATACAGGGTGAAACAGGACTCCGAACAAATGACTTTATACCCTTGCTCCATAATCCAGGTTTAATGCCTTCGGCACGACAGTTACCTATTCCGGGCATCTGCACCATGGATGGGTGGCTTTGTAATTCCAGGTCACCCTGCAGTTCTTTACCGTCGTGTAGGTTTGGTGCTGACAGGATTCGCGAGTGCAATGTTTAACGCCGCAGTTACTTCTGCAGCGGTCATACCCTTATTTTACGTCACAATCCTCTTCAATGACCGTTCGTCACGATCACTTAATGCATACTTTCGTCCTCGTTGTGGTTTGTCGGATAATGTTATTCATCTTTCCCTGTGTGCGGTATAAATCACCACTGCGGTGGCTCTCGGAAACCAAACACATCGGCTACCTTGGTTACAGAAGCACATGAGCACCAACAACTTTGCCCACCTTCGAATGCACTGACCTCCGACATAACGCACTCGCAACTACACAGGACTTACACTTGCAACGTACTGAGGACATTTCACAGGTGCAGTTCGTGGTCAAATACAACATCACAACCTGTAGGCTTGGCTAGCATCTGGATTTATGTTCAAGGAAACCATTCTTGCGGTGTTTCCATATTGCTGTAAACCCCCTGCAAATGTCACATCAAAGACTGATGCCAAATTGCATCTTTAAATAAGATTCCAAGTTATAAAGTAGTTTTTTTGTTTGCCCTCCAAGAGATAATAAATTATTTTACATTTAAAGGTTACGTACATTTGTGCTTACTTTCCGATATAATCACTGTAATGCTTGAGGGACTTGTCGTACCTCTGGACAAGCGTCCCAGTACTCTCTTCGAAAAATGTCGCCGCCAGTGAATTGTGACCGAAGATGAGACCTGTTATTTGTTTCCTGCTGGAGTCACAACCGCTTGCGGCCGGCCGACACGCGGGAGATCAGACATGTTTGTGCGACATTGATGCACAAAGGCTCACCGTGCTTTTGTTTAGTGCCTGGTTTCCGTAGACGTCCTGCAAGTGCCTGTGAATAGTCGCCACGCTCTGGCTTTCCGCCAAATGAAACTGAATGACAGCTCTCTCCTTGGACCACACCTCCGTTACAGACGTCATTTTGAAAGCTACGTACAATGCTACCGCCTATCGGAACTTTATGAAACTACAGGGGCTGGAGCGGGAACATTGCACGATGTCACACTACAAATTCCGCGTTTTTTCAAACCGAAACTGGCCGAGAAAAAAAATAATTGCATTACTTATTGAAGGGCCTCGTAATATTGCGCACAGCGTGAATTCAGGGATGTTCTTATTGGACTATATGACTGAAACGTTAGTATAGCTCTGTAGTTTCCAGACGCGTGGGACCAGGCGCGCGTGATGAAGTGCTTCGTTTGGAGAGCCGCGGCATTGTCTCGTTGCGCGTACGTTACCACAGACGGCATTGTCAGTGGTTGCTCTGTGGCGGCCGTCGGGCCTCGTTAACGTCATGTCCGGTCGGAGGAGCACAAAACGAAGAGGTGCCCGGTCGGGTCCTGCCAGGAGCTCCCTCGGACTGGATGCCGGCGTAGCGTCTGCCAGCGATAGCCTCTGCACAATGCACACGCGCCACAATGCCTATATTTATCTGGCGTGACTCGAGGAAACTGGCGGACGTATGTACCGAACCCACTGGGCGTGAATACGCGCGATCCGCCTTAGTCATCGACAGTGACGCCGATGCGGGCAGCGAATGCCTCGATCCTGTCGCTATTGGAGGCGTTGCGCATGCGCAGTCACAAGAAATCTTCCTTCCACTTAAGAGCCCTAGGACTCGCTACTTCATTCACTAGAAAACCTGCACATGCTTGATACGTGGAATCTTCAGCCCAGCATAGTATCCAAGGACTTGATACTTGAGGAAGCGGAAAAAAAACAAGATACGAGACATTTCGCCATCATTGTGTAACGCGTTTTACAATGAGAAACGGAGTCATCAAGGTTTTTTTGGGTCATCTTGGCTTGATGCGTTCCACGACGAACTCATCACCTACGCTGACCCCTTCATTTCAGAGTACCACTTCCGCCTAACGTCCTCAACTACTTCTTTGGATTTTTCAAGTCTCCGTCGTCTTCGACAGTTTTTACCTTCTGTAGATCACACCAGTGCCAGGGAAGTTATTCCATGATGTCTTACTACATGACCCATCCTTCGGTCGCTTTATCAGGTCAGTGCTTTCCGAATGATCGTCTCCTCGTTGATTCTGTGGGGAACCTCCTCATTCTTTATCAGTCCACCTAATATTCATCATCTTTCTGTATCGTCACATTGCAAGCACTTTCGCTCTTTTTCTCCACACTTCTACACAATCCTGTGCTCCGAACGTACATTTCCAGGAATTTCTTCCTCAAATTAAGGCCAATTTTTGATACCAGTAGACTTCCCTTGGAACGCCCTTTTTACCACTGCCAGTCTGCTCCCTAAGCAGCAGTATCCCTGCACTTCATCCACTTACTTGTCCCAAATTTTTATGCTAATTTTATAGCTGATCTCAGCTTTTGTAATCCTCATTATTTTCGTCTTTCTTCAGCTTCCGTATTCCATACTCATTAGACAGTTCATTCAATCCAACAGGTCCTGTAATTCTCCTCCACTTTCAGTGAAGATAGAAACGTAATCGGCGAATCTTATCATTGATATCCTTCCACCTCGAATTTTAATCCCACTCCTGACCTATTTTACTTCTGTCACTGCTTCTTCCTTCTACACATTTAAAAGCAGGTGTGAATGGCTGCATTCCTGTCCTGTACTCTTTCTAATTCGAGTACTTCGTTATTGGTCTTCTTCTCTTACATTTTTTACCTCTTGATTCTTCTTTATTAATTGTGTTCGTCTATAATGATCACCTATTTTCCTGACAATTCCGATAACATTGCACCTTTTCAGATTGTCAAACGCTTTTTCCAGGTCGACAAATGCTATGACAATGTCTTGATTTCTCTGAAGTCCTGCTTTCACAATCAATCGTAACATCATAACTGTCTTTCTGGTGCCTTTACCTTTCTTAAAGCCAAACTGATTGTCATCTGAGAAACCCTCAATTTTCTTGCTTTCTTCTATAAGTTCTTCTTCTCCGCAAACTGGATACATGAGCTGTTAAGCAGCTAGACGCCTAACTGTTTAGTACGAATATCGAGTGCGTGTTAGGGTAGCATCGTGTTTGTGTCGTCGATTAGAACGCAAGAAATGAGAGAGGCTGCCGGCCGTTGTGGCCGAGCGGTTCTAGGCACTTCACCCCGCAACCGCACTGCTGCTGCGGTCGCAGGTTCGAATTCTGCCTCGGGCATGGATGGGTGTGATGTCCTTAGGTTAGTTAGGTTTAAGTAGTCCTAAGTTCCAGGGTACTGATGACCTTAGAAGTTAAGTCCCATAGTGCTCAGAGCCATTTGAACAATTTGAGAGATGTTGAAAACCGGTGTCAGCACACAGCTTATACTTCTCGAGTAGGAACAATGGGGCAACCCAACCTAACGTTCTCATTCGAAGGACGTATCGCTTTCGACAGAGGGATACAGCCTGTCACGGTGACACACAGCGGAGAGGTTTATCTTTTTATTTTTCTATCAACGACAAGTACGTCACAGAACTTGTTCTTTATAAGAAGACAGAGTTGCTGGGCACAGAAATCCGTCTATCGCAGATGCGAGTGACAAGACGGATAAACAACTTACGTTCAATTGCGCCACTATTCCTTTCGTCTGGTTACACTAGACGCCACTGAAGAAGTGCCAGCCTCCGTTCAAAGAGAACTATGATTAAAAACCTCGTAAAACCGTAGACGCAGTGACGACAAGGCCGTACAGGCAACCACAACGCACTAAGCTGTGATTTGGTGTAACGTCGTTAAATGCCAGCCTATAGGAGGAGCCACGAGCTACTCAGCCTTTAGGATGACGTACCCGTCTGAGACATACACAGTTTCCTGCTAAGCCCGTGCTGCAAAAACTCCAAGCGGGGTCTTCTAGCTGAGGAGAAACTTTAACGCTACGAGTCAGTTGTCGTAGTTAGTGTTAACAGGGTTGCAGGCGACGAACAATTTTCAGGTGGTTGCGCTGTTAGAGCGAACGCGAAAACAGTAGCCCAACTGTTCATTCCGTGACCAATTGGGTTCCCAGGTGGCCTGCAAGACGACAAAAGAAACGCTTTGCCGAAGAAGAGCAAACAAAGCGAGTCGTGCCCACGTAACGTCATGGTTTGCTTGGCTTCGTTGGTGGCATCGACAGCGAGAAGAAAAGTCTTTTTTCTCTTGAGTCACCGGTAGAAAAAATATTTGGTTAAAGCTGCTGTCTAAAATTCGTTAACTCACATCAAAGTACTCCCATCTTCATAGCCTTCTCGGTAACACTACGCGCAGTTCTACAGTTGATGATTACGGATGAAAAATCAAGAAGTAACATGGAGTGTAATATGCTAGTTTTTTTTTTTTAATAAATTAACTACCGGTACAGATCCCCAACAACGATGACGACGAATACGTGAGAAGAAAGGGTTTCAAAACGCACGAATATTTTTGGAGAAATTCATAATAGTCTTAATACATGAAATCAAGGCTCATAAAAAAAAAAGAGAGTGAGTGTTTCTTGTACGTAGCGACCGACACACTGCAGTCGGAGTAGAAAAGGTGATTGTGAATCAGGAGTCAGTCGACCTTGCACAAGAATTACACCGCTAGGAGTCTTGACAAATACGTTCACAGCAGAGAAGCTACGGATGCTAACAGCGAGGAGTTGCAACATTGCCCGTGACTCATCCAGACGCGTTGCAGTTGATCTTCTACGTCAGCGTTCGGTGTCTACATCGTTCCTAGAGAAGACGGTTCGACTACAAATCAACAGTGCATTTCTTTCATATCGCACGAAGGATAGCATGTGCTACTACTGCATAAAATACATGGTTTAAATTCACAGCGTAATTCAAAATTTGTTGCATAATTTCAAGCTAATACTAGATTTTGTTCAGAAAATTTTTCACGCTTTTACACCCGAAGTTTACCATTTTGCAAAACTGACGGGTTTCCAATCATAAGCTACAACAATAAGCAAGTGAAAAAACTCCTACTACACGAACTTTGCAGATTTTTTGAGTCTTATTGCCTTGTACCTGAGTAGAATATACGTATTTATTATATGTCGTACTAAATAATTACATTAGCGATTAACGGAAAACTGATTACCCTAATGTAATAGTTCTGAATTTTGGAAGATACTTTCCAAGTCTTTAAGTGTTCTCGTATAAAATTTTGTTTTTATAAATTGTAAGACTAACTCACGGCAATTAAGATGCAAAACAATTCTGGGCTGGTATCATTTTGTTTTTTCAGTCCTTAAAACAGCATTCGCTGAATTAATTTTAGGTGACAGATTTAAACTGATTGTTGAACATAGCCTCGCAACTGGACCGTCGTCATTCTCAGACAACGCTTTAGTAATCGAGCTATCCAGGCCCACGCCCTGGTTCCCCTGACAACTTCATTCTGTTAGACCTCATCTCTTCCGGTCAGTTGCCAACTCCACACGACTTCTCCCAAGATCCAGCGAGGCCAGAGGAGAAAAATACAGAGGAGGAAGATAGGCCTGAATTGTTTTCTGAATAGTGACATGTGGCTGGATCATTGCAAGAAAATTTGAAAGGGAGATTGAGGTTAGCGAAGTCCATTTAACATAAAGAACAGTTCCGTCTGGTATGGAAACGGAAAAATACCCCCCATTTTAATGCTCGTCATGATACCTTTGCGATTCATCAGTTACTCTGACTCGATCCCACACGAATGGCAGACACAGCTGCAACTCTTTCGGCAGTTCTCCCCTTAAGCTGAATAACGGGCAAACGAACAAGGCACTCGAGCATAAGGCCACCCGAGCAAATAGCCGCTGAGGCTTTCAAGTAGCCTTGACAAGGCCACCGAGTGGTATACATGGCGAGCGTTTTGTAGGCGCAGATTCCAGGTGGGCAGAGAATGAAACCTCGTGCGACCATTCTGGCCTCGACCACCGGCACCCGTAGGGTCCCTGAACAAGGTTCTCTGGCCATTTAATTGGCGGCATTAGTCGTTATTTTTCATGTATAAACTCAAGAAGATTGCAGTAATAGCCTTAGTAACTTTACGGTTCAGACCTAGTGCATTCGTAACGTGCTTGGCGATTAAATGTCTCTTCCATTTTACCGGTGAAATGAGTGGGATAGAAATGTCGAATGTTGCTGGTACTTTTTATTATTCTGGTTTATGCAGTCGTGCCTGCATTATTTAATAATGTGTTTTCGTAAATCACGTTAATTGGGTTTAAAAGACGTTGTGATGAGGATTAAGAACGCTACTGAAAGGCTTGGTGCATGTGTCAGTCTGAATTTTTTCTACAGTTAAAATGTAGTGAGACACATTACCGAACGAATTTTTCTCTCTGTAATGAAATTTCCTAATGGAATAATGTGGAGTTTCGAACCGAGATTTAAGTTCTGGCAGTCATCTTTGGCAGAAAATATTTTTAATCTAAAGATCCTCAACACCGGTTAGAAGCTTCAGTCAACAAAACGATGGTTGGGCTCAAATGGTTAAGATCCGGGGTTTGAAAGAAGTAAGATTAACGTGTAATGGCCCGTAAATTACCTTGGCTTTAGACAAGGCGAGTAAGCGTGGATGAAGCAAGCATTAGAAAGGAACCAGAATAGATATCATCTTAATAGATATAAAGTACCTGTGGGAACCCTGAGTCAGTATGGCTGGGAGGGGATTTGAATCGCATTCGTCCTGAATGAGAGTTAAAGACAACTATTGCAACACCTCGCTCCCTCCAATTCCTCGAGTCCTGTTCGACCACATAGATTATAATACAGCTGGAATTTTCACATCATGTATCCACTACGCCCCTCTACAGTGATCACTCAAGGCGCATTTCTCTTCCTCCTTTGCGTCATAGAAACGAAGGCTAAAAAGACTTCCAAGTTTACCAACCATAATTAATTAGCCTGTACCAGCGATATTCGAAACGTGCTAATAACGCAAAGCTTTGTGGCCGAAGAGCACTTGGAAGCCTCCAATGACCAAGCTGTCAACGGGTTTAGAAAGTAGTTTTATGTCGTAGGCAACCGCAGCTGACGCAAGCTATACTTGACAAAGTTTTCAGCCGTGTATGGGCCTTTCTTTATAGAAACACGACGGATTTCGTGATACCAAATCCCATTAACTGGTGCACACACGTCGTTAACACAGCGTATAAGACGGGAAGAAGGGGGACTTAAGCTTCTCTAAATAATACTCTGTAACCGGCTGCAAGCCGACCGTCACGTATCAAATTCACGACGAATTTACTTTAATTTTAATGAACTCCATTCGCTTCACACTACCTTCACTAAGGTGGTCCTGTGAATCTTCAGAATACAAGTCTTTCAATTATTCCAAACCAACCAGAAGGATATGCTTTACCATGTCATAATAACACATTATAATAAGCAGATCCTCTGCTATTCAGCAAAACGCTGCTATTGGACTCAAAAACAGACGGAAGGTCTTTTACTCGCAGCAACGACTGTACATCGTCGGAAAACGTTTTAATTTGCATGACAGTGTCGGAACTGGACTACTACCGATTGACTATCGGCTAGATTCACCTTTTCTGATCCATACAACGGATGGCTTCCCACTATACCACAGCCCGTGGAAAACCGGAAGAGAAGAGAATCTAAGCTTATGAGGTGCGCTGTTACAAAATGATGTAGAAAATTAAGCGGAGTGATAAGAAATGGGTAATATGTCCGTACAATCAGTGGGGAAAGGAATACCCGAAAACCACTGACCAGGAGCAGCGGTTCGTAGTAGGACGTCAGGGAATAACTTGCATGGTACTAGAGGGAGCTGTAGAGAACAAACCAACAATAATTGAAGACGTTGGGTATAAGTGCTATTGAGGTGAAGAGATTGACATAGAAGAGGCATTCATGTGAAGGGCAGTGGACAAACCAGTCATAAAACCGATGATGGGGGAAAAAAGAAAGAAAACGGATGAATGTAATATATCCGACAAGAAACTTTAGATAACAATTGCGTTGCAACTACTGCTGATGTTGGTCATCTTTACGATCCAGAGAATTCATACAAATGGATTGTGTTCGCGTGGACTTGAAAGAATGTCTTAAAAATAAAATTCGTCCTGCAATCTGTACTCTACAGTTCCCTTAAGACTTTCTTAGATATAGTACCAAAGAGCTGCTATAAAACTTTATTTGCTGCACCTGCTTTAGACTACTCCATCATCAGGTAGATGTTAAAGCTAAAAATGATATATATCACGTGTCCATAACTATAAACTATACACAGGATTTCTAGAGGGGAGTGCGTACATAATATTTTAAACAGTAACCCATGTCCGGAAACGTATCGTTTTCGTACTACAGCCGGATGAAAACATGTTTGCTAGGTACGTATGGAATAGGGTTGTCATAGTGGGGGGGTGGGGGGGGGGGTGGTTACGCCGGATCGGCTGACGTCATTTGACATCTGTCCTACCTCTCTGACCTGGTCACATGTATGTGAGTGGTAGAGCAACATGGTTGGGCACACGTTTGCAGAATACACCGACATGATCCTTCCGACTGGCGGAGCTCGGAGTAACGGAAGAGCTGCCTTTATCAAGATCGTTCTCCGCGTAACCTGTTCGCCACAGTTACGCAACGGCTTCGCAAACGGGTTCCTTCACCGTCAGCAGGCGTGATAGTGGTCCTCCAAGGAAACGCCGCACACCCGCATTGGAAGAGAACCCTTCAACGAGCACACGAGCAAAATCTTTGGCTAGTAACGAGTAGGGCTGTAAAACAAGTGGTGTACCGTGTCATAAATACCCAATTACTTGAAAAAGTGGTCGCGTTAACAATATGTTTTCAAATGGCTGTACCATGGGATACGGTAAGTTCCTGGACATGGGTTCCAATTGAAAAACATTATCTATTCTTCCCCTCTACAAGTCTATGAAGTAACGGGAATTTACAAACATCATGTATAAAACTTGCTTATAATATACGAGAGTTTTTGGGCTTCCGTGGTGATTAGTTGTCACATTGCCAGTTGGCTTTTGTTTCGGTATGTTCAGCCGATGATTCTTCTGACGTTTCCTGAGATCGAGCAGCTGGCATTGTCGAAAATGAACCCCCCATATCTAGTGGAGCTGCACGTATGGGCACACAGTACGTAAAATTTGGAGCTATCTGGTCTGTTAGATGATGACGAAATAGCCGAAAGCAGCTGCAGCAAGACAAAGGTTTATAGTAACTTCTTGGCGGTATATATAAACAGCCTTTCGTTCGCTTGGCCTGCATTCTTTCTACATCTAAATCTGCATAGATAGTCCGCGAGCCACCGTACGGTGCGTGGCGGAGGGTGTTCTGTACCACTGCTTGCCATTTTCCCTAGCGTTCCACTCGCAAATAGAGCGAGGGAAAAACGACTGTTTATATGCCTCAGTATGAGCCCTAATTTCTCGTATCTTATCTTCGTGGCCCTTACGCGCAGTGCACGTTGGCAGCAGTAGAATCGTTCGGCAGTCAGCTTCAAATGCCGAATCTCTACATCTTCTCAATATGTTCCTCGAAAAGAACGTCGCCTTCCCTCCAAGGATTCCCACTTCAGTTCCCAAAGCATCTCCGCAACGCTTTCGTGTTGTTCGAACCTACCGTTAACAAACCTAGCAACCCGCCTCTGAATTGCTTCGATGGCTTCCTTCAATCCGACCTGGTACGGATCCCTAACACTCGAGCAGTACTCAAGAATAGGTCGCACCAGCGTCTATATGGTCTTGTTTACTCTTTCCTAAAATTCTGCCAACAAACCGAAGCAGACCATTCACTTTCTCCTCCACAGTTCTTACATGCTCGTTCCACCTCACGTCGCTTTGCAACGTCTCGCCCAGATATTTAAACGATTTGACTGTGTCAAGCACGACAGTAGTAATATTGTATCCGAACATCAAAGATTTCGTCTTCCTGTCCATCTGCATGAACTTACTTTTCTGCTCACTTAGGACTAGTTGCAGTTCGTCACACCAACTGGAAATTTTGCCGAAGTCGTCTTTTATTTTCACGCCTTACCGTACACCATAGCATCATCAGCAAACAACCGCAGATTTCTGCCCACACTGTCCGCAAAATCATATATGTATATGTATATGGAGAACAATCACACTTCCCTGAGTTATACCTGATGATACCCTTGTCTCTGATCAACAATCGTCGTCCAGGACAACAAACTCGTTTTTTTAATGCAAGAAGTCTTTGAGACACTCGCATATCTGTCAACTAATTCCTTATACTCGTACCTCCGTTAACAGCCTGCAACTTTATTCATTTCAATCTACAAGACTGACTGTCTCTGAGTGAGATTATCTAAAATCGTCGTATTCGCCGTATCAGTCCTCCACCACGCAGCATTCGGAAGCCGTGCGGAGCCTTCCAGACTGCTGTATGCAGCCACATATACGTGCAGGCGTTCGAGCACCGGGATGAGTCACTTTCAGGTGATCTACCTGCTGTGCGTGATGCTTCGCTTTCCGGTAGGCGATCAGACTGAAGTCACTCGACAGCATAGCCTTCGATGAAGCTGTAAGTGTACTTCTCTCAGAGTTTAGGTGCGCACAGACTTGCGGCAAGCGCCGCAGCCGACAGCAGCCGACGCAGCGGTCAGCGAGCCCGCGTGGGCCGCAAGGACGGACGCTTCCCACGCGCCTGCGCGGCCACCGGCGCTCGTCTTTTGTTCCTCCGACGCCGCCAACGCGGCGGCGAGTCATCCGCAGCCAGCAGCGCCCCTCCCTCTCCGTTCGGTGACGTCGGCCGCGAGTTATGGCTCAAGCGCGGCAGACCGGGCGATAAAGCACGCGCCCCAGCCGTCGCCGCAGGCGGTAACGTCACAGATTTATGGCGTGCCGTGCCAGGCAGATCTGCTTCATCGCTTTGTTCCGACCAGTATTGCGCAAACGCTTCCAAGTATAGCATTCTGTATGGTATCTGGCCACATGTGGGGTGCACGCCTTTCATAGATGCAGTCGAAGGTAAATACCTACCAGGCATGTCGTAACTACTCATCCGTTGTTCGGAACGATGTGCGTCTGTGATGTACTGCCGTTTCTGTAGCCCACAGGAAAACTTTATTTATTCCAGTCTATAAATAGTTTGCAAATACTGTACCTAGTGATACCACTCATGACCTCATCAAAATGATGTATATCACTGATCAAAATGCATGTGTCTAAAGCACGCCCCATAAGACGACTTTAGAAATATGAGTAGCGTTCGATAATTAACGAAACGCATTTTTTCCTCCACCAATGGAAATATTCTCGCTTCAAGCCCTGTTGTTTCATGAAGTTCCGACAGGTGTCGGCGCTATAGGTAGCCTTCAAAATAGGGTCTGTAACGGAGGAGTGTTCCAAGCAGAATGCTGTCATTGAGTTTCTTTTGGTGGACAAATATTCATAGGCGCTTGCAGCATATCTACGAAGACCTGGTAGTGAACAAAAGCACGGCGAGCCTTTGGGCGAGGAGTTTGTCATCAACGCAACAAGGTCGCGGAAACCTTTCCGATATCCCAACAAAAGCACGTCGAGTCGTTGGGAGAGGTGTCTGTCATCATCGCAACAACGTCGCGCAAATATTTCCGATTTCCCAGGTGCCGACAGGCCACACAGAGCTGTGAGTCCTGCATTACTAGATCGTGCGGACACCCTCATTCAAGGTGATGGACGGATCACAATCAAACACCTCGCTGGACAACCGGACGTCTCTGTTGGTAATGCTGACAAAACTAGCTGGAGTATTCAGAGACGCGTTGCCGCTGGGTTCCTCACCACCTAGCATGAGACTGTTAAGAGTAACGAATTGCTTGAGCACTACGAGGCTGATCATAACAATTTTTTGTTGAACATTGGTACAGCTGATGAAACATGGGTTCATCACATCAAACCGGAAAGAAAACGGCAGCCCATGGAGTAACACCACGCCACCTCTCCTCCGAAGAGAAAGTTCAAGTCGTACTCTCGGCCGATAAAGCCACGGCGACGGTCTTCAGGGACTGTGTAGGGGTTATTCTCTTTGATGTCCTCCCTCATGGTCAAATGATCAACTCTGTAGTGTATTGCGCAACCCTTAGAAAAATGAAAAAAACTATCTCACCGTGTTCGTCGCCACAATAAGCAAGCGAACGTCTGCTTGTGCACGACAACACTAGACCTCATACAAATCTGCAAACCCCCCCCCCCCCCCCCCCCCCCCAGAGGAGCTCACCAACGCTACTGCCCCAATCTCGCACACTCCGACCCCCATGTGTTTGGCCCAACGAAGGATGCACTGTACGGGAAGCAGTACTTGAATGGCGGGTGGGGGTTGATGCAGCAAGAGGATCTCTCCGACGTTGACCAGTAGAGTGGTACCATTTGGGTATACAGGCCCTCCCGGTAAGCTGGCGTAAGGCCGTCGTATTCAATGTAGATTGCGTTGAATAATAAGGTTTTGTAGCGAGAAGAGTGGGGAATGTCATGATGTACTATATTCCTGAATAGAAGCAACGTACTTCCAGAAAAAAATGCGTTGCATTAATTATTGAATGCCTCTCGTATGTCTTTCATTACCGGCCAAATATCGTTAGCACGTTCCCACTATCAGCTGCATCTTATATACTGGCTTTTGGCGCATACCAAAGACATCGTCTAAGAACTGGATAGCAGAGGTTGAAAGTACCGCTTCAGTTCTAAATTACTTTATTTTCACACGGCCGGTTTCGGACTGTTATAAGCCCATCCTCAGGTGTCGTAGCTGTGCTGTGGTCCCCGAGCGCTTCGCGTACTAGGCGCGGTGTGCTGCCTACGAGCGCAGAACAGGGACCATAGCGCAGCTACGACACCTGAGGATGGGCTTATAACAGTCCGAAACCGGTCGTGTGAAAATAAAATAATTTACAACTGAAGCGGTATTTTCAACCTGTGCTGTAATGCTTAGTTGCGGATGTTCTGCCAACAGGATTGTTTGTACTAATTGGATAATTATTAGCCTGTTGTCGGCAAACGTGTTACCAAGTGCTAAGAAACCATTATGTAATATGCCGCTAATAATGGGCATGTGCGCCCGACACGACTCCAGGAATAAACAAATATAAGTAATCACTATTGGAAAGCTCATGCCAGGCCTGTTCACCAATTCCATATCGTCATTCCGTGACAATACTGTCCACTGTGTCCAGGAAATGTGGCCATTTAGCGTCTGAGAATGTAAAATGTACGCACGACGACTCGTGTACCGTGAGATGCACATCAACTTTGACATCGTAGTTTTTTTTTTGTTTAATTTGACAAACACGCCATTTGATATGGACGTGCGTAATACTGTGTATGCGACTGATGATGGGCTCTATGCCCGAAAATCTGCATATTTTATTTGCAACTCATGCTTTTTAACAGGAAATGAATTTCATGGCAGTCTCCAGACAATGACATCTGTAGTTCACTCTCAGTTTCCACTTAAATAAACACTCGTCGCTGATTAACAGTTAACACTGCGTCCTCAGCTAATACAGGAACGCATGTCTCTGTATTTTACTTCTCGATCTGTTGCCGGCCACTTTCCGTAAACTAATAACAATTCCGAGACCTTGAAGTCTGACTTTTGTTATGCACGAAGTGCTATCGTTATTACCACACAGGAAATGGTGCTACCGACACACGGTAACATTTCACATTACTTATCTACAAAGCTACCCACGACAGAGGATAAAGTAGCTAATGGATGACAATATAGTAACGCCAGATCTTGAGTTAAACTGCTCGTAGCAGAGTTGTGTGGCAAGCAAAGGTAAACTGCTCGTAGCAGAGTTGTGTGGCAAGCAAAGGTTGGAGAGATGGTTGCGGACTGCTCACACTGAATGACCACGTTAAATTTTAAACTCTTGACGCATAACCTCGCGGAATGACGACACGACTGTGAACTTTCAGGTACAGATATGCAACTGGCACATTGCAATGTTGCCTGTTGCACTAATTAATACTTCCCACTAGTAACTATGAAACAGCTTGTAGATTTCGGATAGAAACTCTTGACTAGCTAGATTTACGAAGAGAAAATTGAACACTGCATCGACGAATGATTCACTCGTACTTGTACTATTCGACTGAATTAAGAAGACAGTTCTTCCACCAAAGTAGAATTTGCACCACGGGCAGGTTAGGATGTGTCTACAGGAACACTCATCGCTGAACCAGCTTGCGACCCCTGGCAATAGCGCATCCTTTCTGCCCGTCGCCGTGCGTCATCGGCAAACCCAATCCTCCGACACAATTGCCGGTTCTCTTGCTCCGGCCGGGCAGCAGCGGAAGAAGAGGCCGGAGCCGCATTCCTTCGACTCCTCCTCTTAATTGGCTCTCCATGCACTCTGTCACGGTCGAAAATACCTTTTTCGCATCAGTGCCCGTGGCTGCTTCGTCACTGGTGTGTGGAGTGACGAATGGGTAGGCGAGCCGAGTTTACGGTTTGCAGATCTTGTGGTGTGGGTGACGGAGCCCAGTCAGCGGAAGTCGCAAGTAGCTGTAGCTGAAGTTTGCGATTAGCGTGAAATAGTGGAGTGTACGACTATGCGGAAAACCAGAAAGTGTGGAAGAACACTGAGGACATATTCCCAGTCTTGAGTGTATGCTCAAAGTGTCCATAGCTGTCTTGGTCACGTTCTTCACAACAGCATGCAGCGTCATTCTATATTTGTGTAGCTTAAGCGTTTTGTACACGGAGAAGGTTCCGTTAACGGATTCTGCCCGGAGAAGGTTTGTATTGAAAAAAGAGATCGGCGCTCATAGCCTTACGGATATGATAATGAATCATGCTTTATATATTGAGCAAAGAGTGCCAGCTGTTCCCATTACCAGTGATTCATATTCTTCCTGTTACTTGTCTCTGCACTGAACGAATCGGCTATGGACATGACACTGAACTTTCCATTAAGAGCTGACTATGAACTATTTATCTTGAGCTGAGGAGAGAGCACTTGTGTATTGTCTGGAAGCGTTGTTCTTTCCTCTTGCGTTCAGAGAGTACTTGTCTCTTCCAAAGAATATTGTTCTGGAAGGTTTGAGAGCTTCCTCCCGATCATGGCTGGGTCATACACTACGATCACTCCACAGTTTAGAATCTACGAATGTCAACGATTCTTTCATTTGATATTTTGTACTTGATTTAAATATAATTGCACAAGACTGTAACTGTACAGGACCTGTGTATTGTACCGAGCGAGGTGGCGCAGTGGTTAGCACACTGGACTCGCATTCGGGAGGACGACGGTTCAATCCCGTCTCCGGCCATCCTGATTTAGGTTTTCCGTGATTTCACTAAAATCGTTTCAGGCAAATGCCGGGATGGTTCCTTTGAAAGGGCACGGCCGATGTCCTTCCCAATCCTTCCCTAACCCGAGCTTGCTCTCTGTATCTAATGACCTCGTTGTCGACGGGACGTTAAACACTAACCACCACCACCTGTGTACTGTAGTTTTACTCGTAATAATTGACGTGGATTCCGTGGCATGTTTCCAAGATGTAAGTTGCAGCCTTCCTTGCATGACAAGCTCATTTAGGATTGATATCCTCCGTGTTACAGCTTTACATCTCTACTTTTTTTAATGAGATTTAGACTAACGCAAATATCAATATCATCAGACACAGTAGCCTTGACTCCACATTCCTAGTAGTGGATGGGTATAATTAAAGCGCAGCTACCCACATAGGTCGAGTGGGGGCTGTGATTTTTGTGTGGCAGCAACACTTTGTAGATATTCTAATGCGTGAATGAGGAACCGATCTACACCGTAAAAATAAAATTCCAGTTTTGGCCACCAGGTGCAAATCTGGTCCTGCAAATTCAAAAAAATACGTATAAAAAGTTTTTCCACGGGTAATAGATTAGCATCGGGACATAGGGAGAAAAGGTGAAAGAAGTGATAAAGCCATAATGTCGATTTTAACCGGCGCTTGTGAATTTTCTTCAATATGAACACGGGGATTGTCGACGAGATGCTGTATAGCGCCAGATTTGCACCTGATAGCCAAAGTCGGAGCTAACGTTTTTTTCTGCGTAAATCGTTTCCGCATTAACGCGTTAACATTTCGACCAAGCTTCGCTGCCATATGATATGACAACCCACACAAGTAGCTGCACTTTAACTACCAAGTATGAATAGGGGAATCGGCCTTGCACTCACCTCATAAACTCTCGAACACTGATACAAGTGTTTATGCTTCTACAGCCAGTGGAATGAAATCATTCTGGTCATTAGATCAGACAGTTTTGTATCAATAAACCGTGATGCAGACTGCTGCAAAGACGGTCAAGAAACGCCGGTTACTACAAAAAATCAATTTACTCTTAGTGTTATTACAAAACGACGCGTTTTAAAATCCAAAAGGATTTTATTCGTCTAGGCCGGTTTACGGAAACAGATACTTAGGAAAATCTTGTGCTCACATTTATACGGTTCACTGTCCGTAGCATTTAGTGTTGCACGACAGAGGACATGCTGGCGCTCCACCTAAGATATTTGTGTTGGAAACGATATGGAGCATTGGAGCTAAATGCTAGAAAGAGGAGGAGAAGGTAAACAAGGAGTGGCAAGGACAGTGTATTGCTCAGTCTACTGATATGATTGGCAGTAAAAAGTTCTACATCTATTAAATTCACTGAAATGAATCAATAAATGCAATCAATAAAACGCAGTGGTATCAAACGATAGTGAAATCTGCTTTGAATTACTGGATCTGTAGTGTAATGAAAGTGTGGTTATAAAAATTGGATGAAAAAGGAAGTAATATTATTTATGTCGGTCCTAGAAGCTCTCTCGGGTATCCTAGTGTGTAAGGTAACGGTTCGTGGTTACTTGGATAGCTACCAGTGTTCGCATCCTAGCCTGCTACAATTTTTCATCTGTGACGACGTACCCAAAGCGTTCAATACTAGTGCTCAGTGAACGCCGAAACTTTGCGACAGCTTTGTTACAGCAGAGTCACGGTGGACGCGGAAGTGGACGGCAGGTTTGCGTAACGCGCCGGCGTCTTCCTGCCCGATGTCAGACACCGTGGAGCAGACACGCCCTGTTCTGCCGTCAGAGGGGGCCTTGGCTGTGAGTCGCACGGCTTCACGGTCGTCCGGAAGTCCCAGCTAACTAGAGTTCGCGACGCGGAACAGGTGTCAGCCTGTGTCGCTAACGGGCTGTCTGTCTGTCTCAAGAACACGACGAGAAGCACCTGACATCTGTTGAGGGACCACACTGACGCGAATTAACGGACTTTGAAAGCGGAATGATGGTTAGGGCTATACGCATAGCACATCCCGTTACGGAAACCGTTAGCGAATTCAATATTCCGAGATCCACAATGTCAAGAGTGTCCCGAAATTACCAAATTTCAGACAACATCACGGATAATGTAGCGGCCGACAGCCTTCACTTAGCGATCGTGAGCAGTGGCGTTTGCTTGGAATTGTCAGTGCTGACAGACAAGCAACACTCCATGAAATAACCTGAAAAATCAATGTGTGACGTACGACCAACATGTGCGTTAAGACAGTTTAGCGAAATTTGGCGTTAACGGGCTATGGCCGTAGAAGACAGACGCGACTGTCCTCGGTAACAGCACGATATCGCCTTCGGGACTCGTGACCATATCGGTTGGAAAACCGTGACCTGGTCAGATGAGTTCCAATTTCAGTTAGCGCCGATTTCATTTAGCGCAGAACCCACGAATGCATGGACCCATGTTATCAACAAGTCACTGATGGTAACTCCATAATAGTGTGGGCTGTCTTTAAGCGGAATGGACTGGGTCCTCGGTTATGTTTGCTACTTCAAGACCATCTGCAACCGTTCGTGGACTTCACGTTCCCGATCAGTGATGGAAATTTTATGGATGACAGTGTACCATGTCACTGAGCCACAACAGTTTGCGATTGGTTTGAAGAACATTATAGGCAATTCTAGCGAATGATATGGCCACCCAATTCAGCCGACATGAATCCAATCGAACATTTGTGGGGCTTAATAGAGATGTCAGTTCGTGCAGAAAACCCTTCACCGGCAAACTTTCCCACTTACGGAATACTGCAGAGGCAACTTGGCTCAATATTTCTGCAGGAGATCTCCGACGACTTATGGAGTCCATGTCACGTCGAGCTCTTGGGAAAAGGAGGTCCTAGACGACGTTAGGATGTATTCAAAGACATTTGCCACGTCAGTGTATTGCATTCTTCTTAAAACGCTCTCGTCAGCAGGAGTCAGGCTTTCCTTCACATAAGCTAAGACCATCCACTGAAAATGTCCTCCTCCGATGAGGACGAAACGTCGAGTTTCTGAAATGAAATTCAATCGACCACGGCTTGGAATATTTTGGGGATAGTGATTGGCAGCCTGAACAGGCAGAGTGTGGCGAGCGCTGGGACCCACCTGGCGGCAGCTTGCTCTTGAGCATGTCCATGGCGACGACGTTGACGATGAGCACCCAGATGGGGCAGTCGAGCAGCTCGGCTTCGTTCTTGACGAAGGCGACGGCGCTCAGGCACTGACACTCCAGCCGGCGACGGTCCGGGTAGGCGCGGCGCAGCTCGCGGCTCACGTTCTGCTGGAACTTCTTCATGTCGAACAGCTGCCAACACACCACGCAAAACCACGCCGTGTTACTATTGTGCGAGGCCGGCATCAGGGGAGCAAACAGCTACCAAGCCTAACAAAACCGTCACTATTGCTTATACCTGTAGCCATCTTTCCACAGTGTCTACTTTACTTATGCTTTATCTCATAGACAAGAAAAAATGTCATCTCTTCCCTTTGACTGTTGCATTTGCGCCTACATGTTTCGTCTTTTCATGCTAGGCATCATCAGTGGACTATACTGTGAAGGAAACTATTGATCTATAGATATATATTTTGATATGAGATATGTAGCGATTCTTGGTAGCTCTATAATGTTATCTATTAACCGAAAGATGGTTGTGTAGTTTTCTACGTTTTTACGTAAAAATGAATATAAGTTGAGGAAATTCTGTTCAGCAGATATACTGTGCTGATTATATACGCCTAAAAGAAGGATAAAATACAGTCATTCTAAATTTACACAAGTTAAAAAAGCAGAAAAGAGACAAATCACCTTTGGTAACGTACAACTACTTTGCTAGTAGGTTCCTAACTGATGTTTACCCGTGGTATTATCAAACTCATACCCAAGACGAACATCAACTGGTCATTGTTTCCAAGAAACCGGTGAGAACGTATTTATATACATAATGAAAGCCGTGTTACCCTGTTTGTTCATGATAGTTAAAAAAGTAGCACGGTTTCGTTCTGTAATTTGATTATGTTGTAGTGCATACTTTGAGGTTGTAGGTTAAGGCGTTAAACATTTGCTGTGAGTTTATGTTGTTTCTATCAATAAAATACAAATATTCGATACAAACCATTAGTTTCTAATTAAAACAAAGTCCACAGTTAATACCCTCTATGGCCCAATTTTGACTCAAATGTTTGGGACTCTCATTTGCTAAGGCTCATATTTTACACTACTTGACAAAAAATGTGTAGCACCCAGAAAGGGATGAGGAAAGTAAATCAAACTTCGCGGGTTGAGAAGGCAAATGACATTATATGTCAATTACAACAGAATCGAGTAAAATTTGTAAAAACCTTTGGCAGCATGAGCTTACTTATTAGCATGTAGTTGCACCCCCTCTGGCCTGGATGCACCAGGTCGACCACAGATGTTGCAACTCGTGATAATGGCAGTGGCACGGAATTTACGACCGTAACGGCCCCAAACATGTTCTATTGAGGAAAGATCTGAGGATTTTGTTGGCCAAGGCAGTATCTCAGCATCACGTTGATAGTTCGACAAGCGATGCTCTGTTAAAAAATGGCACCACTATGTTGTCACATGAGAGATAACATGTGACAAAGCGATATGTGAGCGACATACCATTATGCCGCCAGAGTTCGCTAAAGTCATACATGATGTCTGCCCACACCGCGACGTCAGAAGTAGCACCACTGCGCCCTTCGAAAATATTTGGAAATGGGACCTCTCCCTAGGTCGCCGCCATATAGACCATCGTCATCTGCAGTAATGCAGAACCGCGATCGTCGCTGAACACGGCGTGTATAGTTCATCTGCAGCCCATGCTTGCCGGTCTTATCAAAGGTATTCGTTTGTATTTTAGTGTTAACGGGCGCATACGCATGAGGCAGTAGTTTACAAGTCCGGCCGTTGCGACTCTCCAATCAATGCAGCGGGAAGACACAGAGTTTTCAGGGAGACCATCACTTGTTCCAGGACGGCAGGTGCAGATACTAAGGGACACAATATGTTGATCCTCCCTTGCGATGATCTGGCGTGGGCGACCAGCACCTTGATATTGAGTATACCTGCCCTGATGTTTCCATCCAGTCCAACATCGGACCACCGTCACATACGACTGGGGCGCAGATCTGGGCAATTCACGGTTCGACCAGCCGGCCAAATGGAGACCCACAACGAGGACTCTTTCAAACTCTGCAGGAGCTGATAACGCTGTCTCAGACGAGTACGCACCTTGTCCTCCATCATCTGTCACCCCTTATAACCCTACCAGTACTGGTATCAACACTAAACGCGGACAACACTAACTGCACTCTTGGTCGTTCTACCTGTCACAGAGAATTGGAACTTTAATCGCTTACAGGTCCACCTATAGTGTGTACATTGCCACCCGACCCTGTCTTCTGGGCACTTCACTTTATTTGTCTGGCCTTGTAGCTACTTACAATAATTGCTAGTGTGTACCTAGCGCGTGTTTTCCTCATCCCAGTGAGAGGCGCCTCGCAGTGTCTGCGTGCTCACCTTGACTGGTTTCTCCATCTCGAGCGCGCAGCCCGGCAGCTTGAGCACGTCGTTGCCGATGCTGGTCTCTTCGTCCGGAGAGCCGGCCGTGCTCTTCACGTAGACGTTGCTCTTGGACACGCGCTTCACCAGGATGTTGCCCTGGTCGTCCATCTTGACTTTCACTCCCTGTGGATCCGAGGGTCGTATCAAATCACTGTACATGCTAAACACCCAGTATGACGCTGCACAGTATGAACAAGAACCTCAATCATACTGTAACTGAATTCGTGGTGTCTACCGAGCAAAGAGAATCAATTCTATCATATTATTTCACCCTGTTCATAAGGAACTGAAATTTGTACTCATAAATTTTTTCATATTGACAGGAAAGGAAAGTGCAGTTGTGAGCAATTTAAATTCCTTTTGTAATTTTTGCAGTCGTGTTTTAAAAAGCTGGAAAAGAATATATAATAAAATCTAACAGCTGACATTGCAACATACCTGTCCAATGTGTCTCTTGACTTCCTCTGTCTTGGCGTCCCGCATTGGGTTGTCAAATCCGCACAGCCCGATCCTGCAACACAGCAGAAACCAAACGTCGTTATATGCGTCTGCAGCACGACAGCAAGTTGTAAATACGGCAGTGTTGTCTGTGGGGACTACAGATCTCCTGCTATTATGTCACATATTTTTCTCTCTCTTCCCAATTACGTGAGACCATTTTGATACGAAGCTACTCGTTCATGGTACGAATCAATGCTATTTAAAAAATAAAGAGAAAACATAACAACAAGAGAATCTTCTTTGCACGTTAGATTACTTAACTTGATGGGCAATATCAGCCAATCCCAATGAAGAGAGACTGAGGTGGAACTTTTCCAGTCGGGCATATTTGGGAAGGTATTTCAATTCCATCACTTCCTTGCAACCAATTATTTGCGAGAAACCCCTGTGCGTAACTTAAAGAAGTACGCCACAAGGAAGGGAATCCACTTAGATTTGGAAACGTGGACGTTTACAGTCCTCGTGGAAGCCTGTAGGGTTTGGTCCTGCACAAAAGTGCACGAATTTATTTAAATTAGTTGAGGAAGCACTCTGTGTTTCTGTCAAATCTTCAATGACTGCACGCTACCTTTACTTTTGAACGAGTCCATGTTACCAACCACAAACTCCACGAGGGAGTGTATACGAAGGAATGACAGAAATTCGAGACGCTTTTGAATATCGACCAGGAATAAGCTCGTGTAATGCAGAGCAGGACATTTTGAGCGCCCTTACAAATATTCATTGTGAAAGCACCAAAGTATGATAAAGTAAGATATACCAAAGCAAACAAGCTCCTACCCCGTCCTTCACCTACGTAATCATCTGATCCGTTTGTAATGAAGTCGCTGTCGAAGGGGCTTTAAACCCTAATCTAAGATTTTCCCACAGATGCTTCGTGACCTAACCGAGCACAGATTAAATCCCACGCGTGCTCAAAACGCAACACTGGGGTTCACTTCGCCGAGGAACAAACATGCCTACGCCCAAGGACAGCGGATCAGGAAGACGAAAGCGCCAATTAGAGAGCCAGCCAACACGGCGTATTCAAATTAGCCCGGCATTACGTCCATTGTCGCTCGGCAGACAATGGCACGGCCCATCTGCAATGCCACCCTTCCGATCGGCAAGTAATGTACGCCGGAGTCTGCGTTGGCGACGCATTTTATTGTCTGCGGAGCAGAACACGCGACGGTTATCCAACAGCTTGCGGCCTCCCCACGCAGTACGCTAATGAACGGACGGCATCTTGGCTCCGTCTTCCACCAATACGGCATCCTAACTTGACGCATAAAGATCGGAAGGGAGACAGAGCGGAAGGGAATACCGCCCATGAAATTCCAGCTGTTCTACAGCGATTTTGACCAAGTTTTATGACAAATGAAACCTTGGTGCGCAGTAACAGTTTACTGCAAAACTATACCTCTCTCTCTCTCTTTCTCTCTCTCGCCCCCCCCCCCCCCACACACACACATACATACACACACACACACACACACACACACACACACACACACACACACACACACACACACACACACAAGCGCGCGCGCGCGCGCGCTCGTGCGAGTGGCTATTCGTCAGTACCTCTGAGATTTCAGAAAATGGATACATGAAGATGACAATCCATACAGAACAATGACAAGTATCAGTGGGTAGAGCGTTACTGCGAGTTTCGGTTTCTTAACACGCACCGTGCCGTAGTTGTGCTATGGGGCAGGTGGCTACACTGAGTCATAGCACCAAAGATTATTATTCCACCCCCTCCACTGGGCGCAGTAGTTGTTCAGAGGATGTCGAGAGCAGTCGTTGGTCTGTTGGGCGAGAGAGTAGACGATCTGAGTGTTGACTGAAATGTTGTACTGTTCGGTTGGTGTAATGTATAGATAGAAGGAGATGCAATTGTCAGAATGTATTTGAGAAAGGAGATGGTCTTTTCATTTATGATGCTGGTGTAATGGAATATTTTCGTCAGTATATAATGAGATAAAAAGGTATTACAGTTTTCTTTAATAACAATTCCTCTTGCTCACAGGTACAGTCCACAAAGCATCTGGCTCGTGTTCATTTATTAGACTTGTGATTTTGGTTTCTATGTGCAATTATAGTACTTCTGGCCATCTCCTTTCTCAAATATATTCTGAAAATTGCATCTTCTTCCGTCTAAACATTACAGTACAACATTTCAATCAACACTCAGATCGTCTATTCTCGCGCCCAACAGAACAACGACTGCTCTCGACATCTTCTGAACTACTTCTGCGCCCAGAGGAGGCGGCGGAATAATAATCTTTGGCGCTGTGACTCAGTGTAGCAACCTTTCACTGTCAGAACCTGTAGACAAACCATCTGCTCCATAATCTCGCACTGCATTATTTCGCGCCTGTGGACTGGCAAACCAATGAACAGATTTCCAAAGCTGGCTCCTGTCGCGCTTTCCCGAGAATTACATGTAAGCAATTTCTGTGAATTGCGCGCACATATTAACGTTCCCCGTATCGCAACGGTGTCCATACTGAGGACGTGTAGTGTGAATTAATAACTCGAAGAAGATGATCGACCCAATGATCTGTGTCTCTTTTCTGTATCTATGGTAGTTTTCACGCGAGCGTCTTCTGAAAACCCAGAGATACTCACGAATAACCTTGTATATCAGATGTCCCTTCTTAGTGCCGTTAGGTGCGTTTTCTCTGATGTTTCGGCAGATATTTGCAAATTCGTTTTCCCAGCGTGTAGCTGGAGTTACCCCAACAAACACCGCTCAACCCGTTTATCAAGCCCAGTGTCGACAGAAAACGTCGGGTTAATTTCCGGATACAAACAAAATTTTGTAAAGCGGAATTTTTCATGTCCATTCGACAGAGCGGTCTAAAATTGGTCTATTGCCATATCTGTTTTGTTGACTTGTGCGAGAGTGAGTAAAGGGGCAAGAATAACCAGAATTACAGCAGAGACTGAGAGTTAGTTTAAAAGTGAAAAAATAGCGGTTGATACAATGTTTGCAGAGGATTTAGGAATAGAGCAACCGAGTATTCCAGAGCATGTGGCAAAGTGTTATTTTTTTTCCTTCAGGAAATGACTACTGATGTCCCTTGGTACTGTAATATTTCAAACTATGTAACTTGTCTTCCTTCACGGCAAATACTACGCAACATTTTAAAAGTAGATAACACCAAACTGACACAGTCCACTCGTAAAAAATGTAAAATTTCTATACAGATGGGCATTTATATCGGTAAACTGTAAGAGTTTGCAGAGTCTGACCGCTCCGACCGTTCATACTACGCTTCAGACAACGTAACATGATCTGAGTCACAACTTCATTTATACGGGAGTGCACGAAAAATACTGGGCGCTATACAGACTATAAAGGAGAAGTCGTGTCGTGTCACAGCAAGACACGGAATGCGACACAAGAATTACGATAGGACGACATAGGTAAAAAGAAAAGCAATACAGTATGTTTGCGACTCACGTCAAGAATATATGGCCTTGGTTCCCACGCGAAAAAGAAGAATCGCGTTTGGCAGATGGCCGGCTTGTCCGTACGCTCAGGTATGAAATTCTAAACGCTGCCTCGCTAGTGAAATTCCTGAAGTGACAGTTTATTTTTTCGCTCCTGTAGATCCCGTCGATTATATTTAATAGCGTTCCAGCATTGCGACGCACTGAAGTCCACCCAGAATAATGAAAATTCAAGTAAGCATGTCGGCATTTTAAGGCTTTGGTGACAAAAACGACAGTCACAGTTAGTATAAAGGCGTCTCTTATACGGTAGAAACTCATCTTGGTTTTCTTCGTACGTGCGGGAAATTCAGTTTGCATAATTTGCGTACAATTTACACTAGCTATGCGCATCTGGAAAAGAAACGAAGAAAAAAATCTTGCGTGCGGGAATAGGCATTGAGCAATACGGTTTCGTTATTGTTGAGAGGACGAATATTCCTAATAGCTTCTCGTGAAGGAACCATCATTCGCTCAACAGTCAACGTTTGCGTTCACGTCCCTCCGAAATGATTGTTAATTAAACGACTTCACCGAAGACAACACAGCGCCCTTCTTGTTAAATGTTATAACGTCACTATCATGTGCTTCATCCCACTCTTATGTACGTCATATGATACTATTTTATAAATTTTACGTAATCTGCCAGCTCCGATTTCATTAAATGTCACTCGAATTACACATAAAAACATACGCCAAAACAGTCGACCATAGAGATGATTTTCAATACACCTGTTTAAAAAACTGTAATGGGCTACGATACTCCATACCGCAACCGAACTTATGCGAATTATTTTACTCGAATAAAACAATGTCTGTCGCGTGTCTAGAAGGGGAGGAATAGAAGTTGAGTTCAACGTCCCGTCAACGACGAAGTCATTGGAAACATAGCAGAAGTTAGAATTGGAAAATGATTGTGTTGGAGATCGTCCACGTACTTCTCAACTCAAAAATCGTGCCATTTACCTTATAGGTTTAGAGAAATCACAAAAACCTTTACGTGATTCTTCAGATTTTCCCGGAACATTTGTTCAATATGTGGCTCTTGGTCTCCCACCGGATCACGTTGTATAAATCTCACGACAGTTTTTCGAGGCAATTGCTCGGCACCGCCATGTGGTTTCTGCTAGTGAGCGGCAGCAACTGTCCGGCTGGGCCCGGCGGAGGTCCGAGTCCTCCCTCGGTCATACGTGTGTGTGTTTGTCCTTAGGATAATTTAGGTTAAGTAGTGTGTAGGCTTAGGGACTGATGACCTTGGCAGTTAAGTCCCATAAGATTTCACACATATTTGAACATTTTTTTGAGCAGCAGCAATGAGTACGTTATGGAGGCCTCGTTTCCAACGGGCCTTCTGCGCCAAGCCACTGGTGCTGCTGCCGATCTGTGCTGCGGCCGGGGGCTAAACTAAAACTAACAGCTCGGTGGATCGCACACTATCCTGTGGCGGATCTGTTACCAGACATTCTTGTTTTCCTGTATGCATAATGGCAGCAAGCTCATGGTTCCAGCTGCTACTTAGTCCCTATTTATAATGTTATCCGCCATGTGAATATGTATTACCTCTGTATCACACAGCCCCAGAAGACCGAAACTAAGGCTATATTTTTTGTCTTCTTGTACAGCACGAGATGTCCTTTACTAAGGGAATGTTCCGCTATTGAAAATTTATCCAGTTGGTGCAGATGCATATGACGTCTATCACAACTGTCTTGCACTGTAACTCATTTGTAGCCACTGCAGAACATCTGATACTGACAGGGAATCTCTCCCAAAAAACTAGACTGCCGGATGGTAATTCTAGCCCAGATTCTCCAAAAGGCGATTCCAGACAGGCACAGGGCTGAGCTTATTTGTTTCGAGAGACATACACTACTGGCCATTAAAATTGCTACACCACGAAGATGACGTGCTACAGACGCGACATTTAACCTATAGGAAGAAGATGCTGTGATATGCAAATGATTAGCTTTTCAGAGCATTCACACAAGGTTGGCTCCGGTGGCGACACCTGCAACGTGCTGACATGAGGAAAGCTTCCAACCGATTTCTCATACACAAACAGCAGTTGACCGGCGTTGCCTGGTGAAACGTTGTGATCCTCGTGTAAGGAGCAGAAATGCGTAGCATCACGATTCCGACTTTGATAAAGGTCGGATTGTAGCCTACCACGATTTCGGTTTATGGTATCGCGACATTGCTGCTGGCGTTGGTCGAGATCCAATAACTGTTAGCAGAATATGGAATCGGTGGGTTCAGGAGGGTAATACGGAACGGCGTGCTGGATCCCAACGGCCTCGTATCACTAGCAGTAGACATGCGTCTTATCCAAATGGCTGTACGAATTGTGCAGCGACGTCTCGATCCCTGAGTCAACAGATGGGGAGGCTTGGAAGACAACAACCATCTGCACGAACAGTTCGACGACGTTTACAGCAGCATGGACTATGAGCTCGGAGACAATGGCTGCAGTTACCCTTGACGCTGCATCACAGAGAGGAGCGCCTACGATGATGTACTCAATGACGAACCTGGGTGCACGAATGGAAAACGTCATTTGTTCGGATGAATCCAGGTTCTGTTTACAGCATCATGATGGTCGCATCCGTCTTTGGCGACATCGCGCTAAACGCATATTGGAAGCGTGTATTCTTCATCGCCATACTGGCGTATCACCCGGCGTGATGCTATGGGGTGCCATTGGTTACACGTCTCGGCCACCTCTTGTTCGCATTGACGGCACTTTGAACAGTGGACGTTACATTTGAGATGTGTTACGACCCGTGGCTTTACCCTTCATTCGATCCCTGCGAAACCCCCTATTTCAGCAGGATAATGCACGAGCGGATGTTGCAGGTCCTTTACGGGCCTTTATGGATACAGAAAATATTCGACTGCTGCCCTGGCCAGCACATTCTCCAGATGTATCACCAATTGAGGACGTCTGGTCAATGGTGGCCGAGGAACTGGCTCGTCACAATTCTCCAGGCACTACTCTTGATGAACTGTGGTATCGGGTTGAAGCTGCATGGGCAGTTGTACCTGTACACGCCATCCAAGCTCTGTTTGACTCCATGCCCAGGCGTATCAAGGCCGTTATTACGGCCAGAGGTGGTTGTTCTGGGTACTGATTTCTCAGGATCTATGCTCCCAAATTGCGTGAAAATGTAATGACATGTCAGTTCTAGTATAATATATTTGTTCAATGAATACCCGTTTATCATCTTCATTTCTTCTTTGTGGAGCAATTTTAATGGCTAGTAGTCTATTAATGCCAGTGTTCCACGTGGTTAGTAGGTAGTTTCGTGTCACCACGGAACTGTGGTGCACATGCCCTCGCGTATCTCCGTGTGGCGCAGTCCGCTGGAGTTTCGTTCAGTAGCGAGCGACGGCGCCCGGCTGGGAGCGGCGGCTGCTGGAAAAGGCTGGAAAGCCGCTGGAGCCGGCCAGCAGCCGCGCCCGATCTGCGACGGGCGGCCTTGGTAACGGTGTTGCTAGGCGGCTCGGCTCGCCTCGAGGACGCCTGGCGCTGCGGAGCGCCGGCCCGTAGCGGAGACGCCGACGCCGCTTCTCGTCTCGTCTCAAGGCACGGCGCACAGTGTGACACCCAGCACTGCAGCCCAAGAGTTAGCCTCACATTCGCTCCGTTTTATGTAACGGCTTGAATAAGAAATCCTGTGTCGTACATGGCGGGCAAAAATAAAGTAACCCGGAAAGTATTTCACGCCCTTTAAATAGGCAACCCAAGCTACATCATCCATCTCAGGTAAGGACGATGTAAGTTGTGTTGCCTGTCTCAAGGTAGATGAAATATTTTCCGCGCCAGTTTCATTTCGTCCATCCTGTGTTTTACGATCATCTGTTATCGGATAATTGCGCGTCCGTAGCTGAGTGGGCAGCACCCGAGATCGATTCCCGGCACAGTCAGGGGTTTTTCCACGGTGAGAGGCCTGGAACGGGTGCACTCAGCCTCTTGACGCCAGCTGTGGCGTTACAGGATCGAGGAGCGGCGCTTTCAGGTCACGAAAATTGACAATGAACGGGAGGGCGGTGTGCTGACGCCACGCTCCTCTATAACGCAACTTGGCGAAGGATGACACGGCGGTCGGTCGGTACCGACGAGCCCACAAGAGCATGTGGAAAGAATTTATAATCAGATGAAATATAAGGCAATTTCTTTTTTTAAAAAAATATTCTGTCGGATTCGAATCTCTGTTGACTTTCCAATGGCTTCCTTCACTTACCAAAGGCGAAGCGAATACTAGCACGGTTAAAGCAGATACCACCAACCGACTTCCTCCCCCTCCCTTCCTCCCTCCCCCACCTATACCACCATCCTTCTCTGCTTCAGCTAGTGATTTTAACGTTCTTCCCTTCATAGTTTCAATTAATTTCAACTGTAGCCAGCTCACGTACGATCCCCGTCACAGGAAAATATGTGTGTGTCTGATTGTGTATGGGGGATGGGCGGAGGAGAGGGGTTAAAATATTTGAGTGAGACCATTGCTTGAGAACATATACTACGAAGGTTCACACGGATGTAGGCTGAAGTAGTTAGGAAGAGACGAAGAGGTTTCTACAGGATAATCTAGCGGCGAAAATAGCATCAAATCAGTCTTCGGACTGAAGACAACAACTACTAATGCGATTTATTCTTACAAATGGTTCATTGGCTCTGAGGACTATGGGACTTAACATCTGAGGTCATCAGTCCATTAGAACTTAGAACTACTGAAACCTAACTAACCTAAGGACATCTCACACACCCATGCCCGAGGCAGGATTCGAACTTGCGACAGTAGCAGCAGCGCGGTTCCCGGCTGAAGCGCCTAGAGCCGCTCGGCCACAAGGTCTGGTCCAAATAGTATTAACGTGGGATATGGAACTTAAGTGAAGAAGGGCAACGCCAAGTGTTCAGTTGTTTTGTAACTCGCGGAAGTGTGTCCAGCAAGTGTTCCAAAACCTGAAGTGGAATATCTTGGAGGTAGACAAATATATCCTGAAAGCCTACTTGCAAAATTTCAAAAACCCGTGTCAACTGTGGAATCTAGAAATATACAACAGCCCCGTACAGATCGTTCAGATAGGGCAGAAGAGACAATATAGTCTATTTGCAGAGCCTTTAATCAAATGAAAATGCTGGAAACTTTAGTACGCTGTACAGTGGAAAGTACCGTCTTCCATACAGTTCTCAGCAGTTTGCATTGTGTGAATGTCGACGTATGACAGGTAGTGAGCTTGTATCGGGGAATACGACGTTCTTAATACATTTACAAACTGTAGGGAATTCAGTGTGTAAGATATACACTCCTGGAAATGGAAAAAAGAACACATTGACACCGGTGTGTCAGACCCACCATACTTGCTCCGGACACTGCGAGAGGGCTGTACAAGCAATGATCACACGCACGGCACAGCGGACACACCAGGAACCGCGGTGTTGGCCGTCGAATGGCGCTAGCTGCGCAGCATTTGTGTACCGCAGCCGTCAGTGTCAGCCAGTTTGCCGTGGCATACGGAGCTCCATCGCAGTCTTTAACACTGGTAGCATGCCGCGACAGCGTGGACGTGAACCGTATGTGCAGTTGACGGACTTTGAGCGAGGGCGTATAGTGGGCATGCGGGAGGCCGGGTGGATGTACCGCCGAATTGCTCAACACGTGGGGCATGAGGTCTCCACAGTACATCGATGTTGTCGCCAGTGGTCGGCGGAAGGTGTACGTGCCCGTCGACCTGGGACCGGACCGCAGCGACGCACGGATGCACGCCAAGACCGTAGGATCCTACGCAGTGCCGTAGGGGACCGCACCGCCACTTCCCAGCTAATTAGGGACACTGTTGCTCCTGGGGTATCGGCGAGGACCATTCGCAACCGTCTCCATGAAGCTGGGCTACGGTCCCGCACACCGTTAGGCCGTCTTCCGCTCACGCCCCAACATCGTGCAGCCCGCCTCCAGTGGTGTCGCGACAGGCGTGAATGGAGGGACAAATGGAGACGTGTCGTATTCAGCGATGAGAGTCGCTTCTGCCTTGGTGCCAATGATGGTCGTATGTGTGTTTGGCGCCGTGCAGGTGAGCGCCACAATCAGGACTGCATACTACCGAGGCACACAGAGCCAACACCCGGCATCATGGTGTGGGGAGCGATCTCCTACACTGGCCGTACACCTCTGGTGATCGTCGAGGGGACACTGAATAGTGCACTGTACATCCAAACCGTCATCCAACCCATCGTTCTACCATTCCTAGACCGGCAAGGGAACTTGCTGTTCCAACAGGACAATGCACGTCCGCATGTATCCCGTGCCACCCAACGTGCTCTAGAAGGTGTAAGTCAACTACCCTGGCCAGCAAGATCTCCGGATCTGTCCCCCATTGAGCATGTTTGGGACTGGATGAAGCGTCGTCTCACGCGGTCTGCACGTCCAGCACGAACGCTGGTCCAACTGAGGCGCCAGGTGGAAATGTCATGGCAAGCCGTTCCACAGGACTACATCCAGCATCTCTACGATCGTCTCCATGGGAGAATAGCAGCCTGCATTGCTGCGAAAGGTGGATATACACTGTACTAGTTCCGACATTGTGCATGCTCTGTTGCCTGTGTCTATGTGCCTGTGGTTCTGTCAGTGTGATCATGTGACGTATCTGACCCCAGGAATGTGTCAATAAAGTTTCCCCTTCCTGGGACAATGAATTCAGGGTGTTCTTATTTCAATTTCCAGGAGTGTATGTGCAATCGTTACGTGTATCAAAACTTTATCGAAGCGAACCGATGAGAGAGCGAATACGTTTTAAAAACGTCTGTAATATAAAAATAATACTGGTTTCAACCATCTTACACAGTAATAGCAACTCCACTGCCAACCCTTTCTGTAAGGTAACGATTAAGATTGTCCCAGTGACCGTTTACCTTCTGTACTGCAGGAAACAAAAGGCGAAAAAAGCTGATGTAAATAACGCGAATACTGTCCTTTGTGAAACAAGGAGAGCGGTGAAGTGGCGATGGATCTGAGCGGAATCGATGCCACGTGATCCGACATCGGGAACAAAGAGAGGCCCGGCCGCGCTCTATTGTGTCGTTCTGTAGCTTGGCTGCGGCTGCTGTTGCTGTCTCCTTGGCCGCCCAAGTATCCGGCTCCGACACGCCCGCCTCGCTAGGCTACTGCCTTTCTACTCGCACATTCGTGCACGTGCGCACTCTGGTATCCGCACACGTGCGTGAATGCGTGAAACGCACGCGATTTGCGTGGACACCGCCCTACTGCTTGCGATTTCGCAACCGTGGAATTCGACGAGGCCAGTTTGAGACGATGCATTTGATTTGCATTCAGACCTACCGCTCTTGATACGCTCATACTAAATTCAGACTAAGTTAGAAAATCTGGCTTTAGGTCCAGTTTTTTGCTGCACCTAAAATGACAAGGCATAGATACCAACGTGATATTTATTTTTTGCCTATCAAACGGTGCTTCTACTATTTTACTAGACGTTTAACAGAAATTGAAATTATAAGGGTAAAGTACGCAGAACACAAGTTACCAAAAGAATTATTATCATTATTTTTTACTTCGGCCTACTTTAGACCACAGGAATCAATTGGTTTGCCGGTTAGTCTTTCCTTCCCCTCTCAGAATTCCTTCATTCTTTCCTCTGTGCTGTCGGTCTTGGTTGGTGAACTTTGCTTTTCTTGGAACCCCCTTGAAGTAGTCAACCTTCGTTCAAAATACCTCTTTATCAAAAACCTCTTTCTGATTTATCCCAACTTCCTCCATGTCCTTTCTTATTTACTCGATTCATTCTGTGCTTGCCTGTAGTTTGATGGCATAGATACAGATTTTCTTTGTCAATCTGCATTCGGTCATTCTGAAGAACTGCCCCATGCAACTTCAACTATCTCTTCCGCACAGCGCTTATGATCTTCTCCGCCTGTTGATACTGATCTTTATTTTTCTCTTTCTTCCATGTACCATCGTTTTTTTTCTGTGGTCCGAAGTTCTTCCTCTTCTCTTTTCTCATCCAGTAACTGGCATTCTGAACTGTAGAATGCTTTTGACTTAACTGTGGTGCACTTGCTCATCTTTGCAATGGAGGGGACTGTTCTGTCGTTATATCTATTATGTAGGAACTCGTACGCATGTTCTATATTCCTGTCTTGTCCTTTGTTTGCTCCTTTAACAAGGACATTTAGTTGAATCCATTCACAAAAATACCTGAATTTATCTTTTCTCTCTTTTTTCAACTCTTGTATTCAGATGCCTTTTTATCGTGTTTGTATTCAACGTACTTTCTTTTTGTAGGAGATCATTTACTTTAAATATACGTGAAAGTATTATGAGTCACACACACATTAATTGATCGTTGGTAGTGTCCTTCAATTGTCGTGAAACTTGTTAACCTGATAAGGAATTACTATTCGAAATGCTTCTCGGGTACCTAAATAAGCAAATCATTTCGATGATTCGTTGTGGAACGGATCATTTGCGCGAGTTAAACCGCCGATATGGGTTTCACGTTTAGCGCAAGAATCGTTCGGTCTGCGGGACACGGAAACAGTTAATCATATTAAATTTAATAGGTCTTATAGAATTAGACCAAGCAGATTACTTTCAATTAAATATTTTTATTCAAATCAGCTATATAAGATAGTCGCCTAAGCCACTCACATATTCGTAAAAGAAGGGTGTGGAAAGATGGCGGCTTAACGTCCCGTCGAAGAGGAGGTCACTAGAGATAGGATTACAGTAAAATTGTGGGAAACGAAGGGATAAGGGAGACTAGACACCTTCTATCGAGTGCGTGATTCAGAGATAAACGATTAGATTCGACATCGACTGGTGAGGACAATAAAACGCTGTCTGACCTTTCTAATTTAGATTTTCGATTACCGAGTAATACATTTATGTAATGCATTTATGTAGTCAGGATTTGTGGCTGGATCTGGCGCAGTACACAAGATGGAAGTGAGAAGCAAAACACGAAAAGCAAAAGATGGGTAGCTACATGGTACTACGTTAGCCTAAGCTCGTTGTTGGAAAGTAACGTATAATGCCATCGCCCTCCCTCGACTGCGTGCACAGTACACCACAACTGTGAGATCTCGCTCGGCTACAGCGAGGAGTGTAGCAATATAATGTGGCCGCGCACTTAATCGCAGCAGGGTTTCGCAACGGCCTGCTTGCTCTACTTACTCGCTGCCCACTGGTCACGCCCCGCGACGCCAACGTAAGGCTTGGGCCGCCTGGAACGGGACCCCAGGCAGGCACCTTCTTGTGCAACTCTCGTCTGGTGGCGGCGCAGCAATCGGTCTAACCACATGCTGTGTATCGAACACAATATGGAGCGACAGACCTGTCCTGTTCAACACACATCTATAATCCGTCTGCGCCGCATCATTTTCGAGAACTTATTGTCGAGTGTTTGGAGCAGTAATTATCCGCTTTAGATTTTAATTAGGAGACGGATTTTATGTTCAGATGCGTCTGATCCGATAAAAGTTCGCAAATTCTGACGTCATCCTCGATGCCGGCGAGTTAAAACCAGGACGCCCAATGTGAGTTCCGTGGGATATTTCCAGACCATGTGGGCTGGGGAAACTCACGTTTGTCAACAGAAGAGAGCTAATGACCTGGTCTTCCCTAATCTACATAAAGTGTGTTGTGCAGATTCAGATTGAGTGATAAGTGTTGCGGTCCCAGTTTGTTTACGTTCCTTTGAGTGTCAGAAACTTACCACTAACTTAAAGTTTTCTTTCAGTAACATTAAGTGGGGGTTAGTTAGTTCCCTAGAACATTTTCACGATTCTTTTACCACAAAGATACGGAACGAGGCTGTTTAAGTGTTAACATTAGTGAACACACAATTTTTTTGTCCTACTCATGCAACTGAACTTAAAAACAAGTTTAAAGAACAAAAAAAGAACGAAAAGTGTGATAATCCGCCGCAGAATGTTAATCAGCAAGTCAATAAATGTATAATGTTTTTGATTTATAAAAAGCGTCTGATTCTGTACACAAAGAAACAATAGATAAAATCGTTAGAGAGTTTGGTATTAAAGCAACATTAGAAAGCATATTTCGTGAAACTCTGGGAAATAAGATACCCAATTTATCTACTTGTATGCCATTTGAAACAAAAATTGGTGTTACAGAAGAGGATGCCTTATGACTTTTACTCTCTAGCCACGTATCAAAAAGAAATGTAAGAATCAGGAACTTGGAGCTAAAAATTTACAAAACTGAACCAATAAATCAGGGAAGGAAATGGAATTGAAGTAAAATGCCTAGCTTATGCAGGCGATTTCGCGATATTTTCAGAAAATATGGCAGAAGCAGTCACACTAATAAATCTTATGGAAAGAATAGCCCGAAGAACTGGTCTCAGAATTTTGCTAAAAATAACTAAATTTGTGACAAATATAAAAATACATCACAATAAATAGAAATACAAAGAGGTGAAATAGAGCAATTTATTGAATTTAAATATCTTGGCGAAACCGTGTAGCAGAATGGACTAGATAAATATGCGATATATGCAAGAGTTCGTGAAATGGACAGAGCCTATTTGTTTAAAAATATTTACAGCTATAAATACATCTCTAGAAATAAAAGCTGAAACACTACACCACAGTGATAAGAATGCAATTTTTATATACATGTGAATGATTATTGGCGAACTGTAAGCTGGATAGAAAAGATATACTTGAAAGACAGATTACTCGTATCAGCAAAAATATGGGTGAAATACACACTACGTATAGTTGGAAAATGAGATGAACCAAAATATACAGAAAATACCAGACGTAGTGTGCAAAGCGTAAATTAGTCGTCTCTGGACACATCTACCAAATGAAGAAGCACAAATAATGAAACAAATATTCCGTATTTCTGGGAAAAAAGTGAACAACAGCATGGATTGCAGAATTAGGCAACAACTAGAAAGAAACATCAGTCGGATTTTTTTAGGATAACATAGTAAATTTAGAACGTTTCGAAGCAAACATAAAAGAAATCAGGAACAACATGAACAGAAGGCAGAGAAAGAGAATATGCAAAGAAGGCGAAGAAGTAATGCAGAAACAGGAGGCGACAAAGGAAAAAGAGGCTTTACAGTTATTATGTGATCCTAGTTTTGTCAATACCAAGATTCTTGTTTTTGAAAAATGGCTCAGGGAGGGAAATGCAAAATACAGAAGAACACAAAGACATGAGTAGCAATTTATATTGGTAATTGTACGAATGGCTAACAACATACAGATACGAACACACCCTTTCACGTTCTTGTACTCTTGTTTCCGTCAAAATTGATGCGATTCAGCAGTGTTCTCTGTTAGAAACTTTTGAGTGCTGACGGATTGCTCTGGCGGGCTTACAAGAGCTGAGGTAAAATTAGGGAAGCATCCATTTTTATGCTACATGGGAGTGATAAACTATCGAAAAATTGAATTTGCGTTTTGAACCTGCCTTTGTATTGACGCTTCACTAACTAGCACAATGCGTTATGTGACTGCGGAAATTTAAAATTGCCTGTCTCGTAATCTGCTCATCAGTACATCAAAGGGAGGTTGTCGCAATAGTGAGAGAGAACAGTGCTAGGTGTGAGCGCTTGATGGCTGTTAATGATGCTCTTACCGAGCAAAGAAGTAACTGAGGGAGAAAGTTCGTCTGCCCCCACGGCGGGTGCTGTGAGAAAGGGGCCAGGGCTTTTCACGGCAAGTTGTGACGATGCAGCCACGGTGGAGGAACATCAGCATCTGACACTGCGCGCCTGCGGTTCTGTACTTCTTAGCTGTTAACATCGTCGGTGCTCTGTCATAAATCATCTACAAACCATTTCCTGTCTCATGTGCGCATGCTGAAAAAAAACTGTACATAGCAAACAGAACGTTTAGTTTCTTTAAGGAGCATTAACTGTTTCTTGCATCTTCATGTAGCAGTGCGAAGCTAGCATAAAAAGGCCGCAACACGTAATTCCCTTCCTCACAAGGCAGATGTGATGTCCACGTAAGTGCACCGTGAGACTTAACCTTGGGAACAAGTCACTTCGAGAATGTCGTACTGGCCTAAACTACGTAGAAAACTTTGGATTAAATTTCACCAAATAACGAATTCTTCGGTTTATTTAACTTTTATTGGTACCGAAATACAAAAAATTTGAGAATGCGACTTTAACTTTGGGGGTTTGACATGAGAAACTGCGACTATATCAGCGGTACGAAGACATGCCTTAGAGAAGGAATAAAAATTGTGTACTTGAACGTTTCCTACTTCGTCAAAGTCACATTCTTTTCCTGTTCTTTCAAGGCTAGTAACCTCGAAAAAAGTGATAACGCGTAGAATAACTAAATTCTAGCATACTGCTTGGTTCAAAAACAAATCGCTGTCGCTAATGTAATCAAACCATAAGCAGTAACGTATTACAATTTGTCAGTATTCAATCCGATACCGTTTTCGGTTGTGACGATGACACACTAAAACATACTTCCGTATGTATCAGTAAACATTGTAACTCTCGAACGATTTAGTATGTAAACGGAATTACAAAACATTTCTTATCATTTGTAGTTCGGTGAATTTCATTGGAAGCATTTAAAATAAATGAAAGCTGGTATCTTGCTTCGCGGTACAGATACTTCATTATATTATAGGTTTCCTCGTAACTGACTGTGTGTGTCAGAAAACAAGGACACAACTCCTGGAATATGACCATACCCAGGAAACTACAGCAGGTGTTCAAATCAGACTTCCACTTGCCAGAAAACTCAGATCTCCATTGGCCTTTCCTGTTGATTTCAGAGTCACATCAAGGGCCTAGCAACTTCCAATGACCTTATGTGACTTATATGACTGAAAAAAGAACTTTCCTAGAAAAGAATAACTTTATGCTAACGCAAACAATCTTACGTGAATTGAGAATATGATCGTAAAAATGAAAAAAAAATCTTAGGAGAGACGAGAAGCCTCCCATTCCTTTCTCTCTCTCTTCTCTTTTCTTAAAGAGACGCATTAGGACGTCTGTCTCCAGTCCAGGAAAATAAAGGAAAGCAGGAGCTTAACCACATGTCGATGAGGATGTCAGTACGACGTAGCTAAAGCTAGGATAGGACAAGAACAAAGAGGAAAATCGGCCGTGCCTTTTCCCAGCATTCTCCTAAACCGATATAAGGAAACCATGCAAAATCTTAGCTGCCCAGAGTGGATTTCACCTGGCCTGCTCCAAGATCAAGTAAGTCCCCAGTCACTGAGCATGACTGCAGTTTGAACCCGTAATTTACGCCGGCTGCTGTGGGCGAGCGGTTCTAGGCACTTCAGTCCGGAACCGTGCTGCTGCTACGTTTGCAGGTTCGAATCCTGCCTCGGGCATGGAAGTGTGTGATCTTCTTAGGTTAAATAGGTTTAAGTAGTTCTAAGTCTAGGGGCCGACCACCTCAGATGTTAAGTCTCATAGTGCTTAGAGCCATATGAACCATTTTTTTGCGTAATTTACTGGTAGCGACCCATAGTGGCTGAATGAACTTTTTCATGAAACAAGAAATCTGGTTCGACGATTTCAAATACACTCCTGGAAATTGAAATAAGAACACCGCGAATTCATTGTCCCAGCAAGGGGAAACTTTATTGACACATTCCTGGGGTCAGATACATCACATGATCACACTGACAGAACCACAGGCACAAAGACACAGGCAACAGAGCATGCACAATGTCGGCACTAGTACAGTGTATATCCACCTTTCGCAGCAATGCACGCTGCTATTCTCCCATGGAGACGATCGTAGAGATGCTGGATGTAGTCCTGTGGAACGGCTTGCCATGCCATTTCCACCTGGCGGCTCAGTTGGACCAGCGTTCATGCTGGACGTGCAGATCGCGTGAGACGACGCTTCATCCAGTCCCAAACATGCTCAATGGGGGACAGATCCGGAGATCTTGCTGGCCAGGGTAGTTGACTTACACCTTCTAGAGCACGTTGGGTGGCACGGGATACATGCGGACGTGCATTGTCCTGTTGGAACAGCAAGTTCCCTTGCCGGTCTAGGAATGGTAGAACGATGGGTTCGATGACGGTTTGGATGTACCGTGCACTATTCAGTGTCCCCTCGACGATCACCAGAGGTGTACGGCCAGTGTAGGAGATCGCTCCCCACACCATGTTGCCGGGTGTTGGCCCTGTGTGCCTCGGTCGTATGCAGTCCTGATTGTGTCGCTCACCTGCACGGCGCCAAACACGCATACGACCATCATTGGCACCAAGGCAGAAGCGACTCTCATCGCTGAATACGACACGTCCCCATTCGTCCCTCCATTCACGCCTGTCGCGACACAACTGGAGGCGGGCTGCACGATGTTGGGGCGTGAGCGGAAGACGGCCTAACGGTGTGCGGGACCGCAGCCCAGCTTCATGGAGACGGTTGCGAATAGTCCTCGCCGATACCCCAGGAGCAACAGTGTCCCTAATTTGCTGGGAAGTGGCGGTGCGGTCCCCTACGGCACTGCGTAGGATCCTACGGTCTTGGCGTGCATCCGTGCGTCGCTGCGGTCCGGTCCCAGGTCGACGGGCACGTGCACCTTCCGCCGACCACTGGCGACAACATCGATATACTGTGGAGACCTCACGACCCACGTGTTGAGCCATTTGGCGGTACGTCCACCCGGCCTCCCGCATGCCCACTATACGCCCTCGCTCAAAGTCCGTCAACTGCACATACGGTTCACGTCCACGCTGTCGCGGCATGCTACCAGTGTTAAAGACTGCGATGGAGCTCCGTATGCCACGGCAAACTGGCTGACACTGACGGCGGCGGTGCACAAATGCTGCGCAGCTAGCGCCATTCGACGGCCAACACCGCGGTTCCTGGTGTGTCCGCTGTGCCATGCGTGTGATTTTACAGCCCTGTCGCAGTGTCCGGAGCAAGTATGGTGGGTCTGACACACCGGTGTCAATGTGTTCTTTTTTCTATTTCCAGGAGTGTAGATAATCTGCAACTAGCAGGTTGAGGCCATTCGACGTCATGGCTACTAAAGGAAACAGTGGGGGCTAGAGAGCCGCGTATTGTTTTCAGACACAGGTATGTGAAGTAGGCCGCCGTATACAAATCAATGGAAAACGGAGACGCGTACAAATATCAGTGCGACAGTAATCGGCAAGCGCGGTACGACTGCGCCGAGGGCTGATGTATGTCGTGGTGTCGAGCAGATAATCGATGCGCCCATTGTGCAGAAGATATACAGCGAAGTAGTGGACACGGAGTACTCGGCCAGTGGAACACGGCCGGCAGGTGCGCCTCTACAGTGGTTTAGCGCCGATTGTATTCCGCGAGCAGCGGGGAAAAAAGATTCGAGAACCTATCGGCGGAGTTGGAAATCAAAATAAAGCAACACACAGGGAGGTAGCGGAGCGGGCGTCCTTGGACCGCTGCGGGCGAGTGCCCGCCGGGGATCGACTAGCGGACCGGTGGTTACGCAACGGGCACCGCTGCGCTGCGCTGCGCTGCGCGGAATGCGTGCAATTGCCGGCTGTGCGCGCGCCTCTCCCAGGTCGTTGAGGGCACCACTGCGGCGCAGAACGGAGAACGCAAATAAAGGTCTTGGCTCTTTATCAAGATATGTTCCCTGGATTTGTCGACACAAAAAAGCCGTTGTAAACCACAAAATGCTGCAAGATGTGCGAAATTCCGAGCGAAATAGGAACACGTTATACGGAAAGACTGCTAATATACAGTATCGCTCTAATACAAACCTGCTAACGATGTAATATAAACAGTGGTAATACAACGGTAACATTCCGTACCGATGAACTGACCTCGTTATTGCCAAAAATTTGTCTCCAGTGTTCAGCGTGTATATGCACGTTGTTCTGAACTATAAATTTCAAATAATAAACAAGACAAGAAAAATCAAGACACGCTATACGGTTTGTCGACCTGAAAGAAGCGTTCGACAATGTAAAAGCGTGCAAGATGATCAAAATTCTGAAACAAATAGGGACAAGGGCAAGGCGAATTAAATACAACCTGTACAAGAAATAAGATGGCAAAATAAGAATGCAAGACCAGAAAATTTTGGAAATTTGGGATAAGCTTCTATGGGACCAAACTGCTGAAGTAATCGGTTCCTAGACTTACACACTACTTAATCTAATTGAAACTAACTGACGCTAAGGACAACACACGCGCCCATGCCCGAGGAGGACACGAGCCCTGACGGGGAGAGCACCGCGAACCGTGGCAAGGCGCCCTGGACCAAGCGCCTACCCCGCGCTGCTGGAAAACCAGGTACAATGTGCAATAATTAAAGCACTCTAAGACACGGTTGCGGTTTCTCGCCACTGCTGTTCAATCTATACATCGAGGAACCAATGATGGAATTAAAATAAAGATTCAAGAGTGAGATTAAAGGATTTCTATGATATGATTCGCTAATGACGTTGCTAGTCTTATTGAAAGCTAAGAAGAATTTCAGGACGTGTTGAATGAAATGAACAGTCTAATATGTACAGCATACCTCCTGAGAAGAAACCGAAGGAAGACCAAAGTCATGCGGAGTAGGGCAATAAACTAAACGCTGCAATTGGTGATCACAAAGTAGATGAAGTTAAGGAATTCTGTCATCTTGCAAAAAATTAACCCATGACGGACGAAGGAAGGAGGACATAAACAATAGACTAGCACAGGCAACTAGCGCATTCCCGTACAAGAGAAGTCTACTAGCATCGAACATAAGCTTTAATGTCAATCACAATTTTTTCAGAATGTACGTTTGGAGCACAACATTGTACAACAGTGAATATGGACTAAAACGAAAACGGAAAAGAAGTGAAAAAAATTGTTCAAATGGCTCTAAGCACTATGGGACTAAACATCTGAGGTCATCAGTCCCCTAGAACTTAGAACTACTTAAACCTAACTAACCTAAGGACATCACACACATCCATGCCCGAGGCAGGATTTGAACCTGCTACCGTAGGAACAGCGCGGTTACGGACTGATGCGCCTAAAACCGTTGGACCACAGCGGCCGGCTGAAAAGAAGTGAATCGAAGAGTCTGCGACGTGATGCTACAGACAGCATTCAGAGGACATTTCGTGAAAAGATCTCGCCACAGTGTAAAACACTTTTGTTTTAATGGTTGCCAGCGCAGCTCACTTGTAGCGATAGTAAGAAACGAGCTGGGAACTATGCAATAAAAGCAATGAAATGAGATAGTTGTTTCTGTCGTTAACTGTCCACTCCGAGGCCACGACATTACCTCAACATACTCTCCACATGTCTATGAATTCTGTCGCAGCTTCAGATCGTATTAATTGCTTATATAACTCAAATTACCGATCCAAAAACACAGAATTAGCGACAAGTGTTAAACGAAACTGTTGTCAGATTTCCGATGCTGTACAGTATCTTAGAAACCAAATATGTGGTCGAACTAATGGAGTACTTGGGGAAGATAGTTGAAATTTCTTGTAGCGATGCTATTTCCCGTGCTTATTCTAAGTCAGATCCTTTAATGAGAACGTTGAAAGGACGGGCTGTGCATGCAAAGATAGTATCAGAAACATATACCATTGTGAAACAGATATATTGAAATGGGGATACATAAGTATTAAATGACGTCCGCTTCCAAAATCAGGAAGAAAAGGAGCATTGGAAATCAGCGAAGAGGCCGGTTAGTTATAAGGAAAACACTTATTGCTGGATGCTTTCTAATAATTTGTCATGCACTGACATTATGTTTGATCAAATCGTCTTCAAGTGGCATGCTTTGGACGAAGACTGAGAAAAAGTGTTGTTTCGTAAACGCTCGTAAGTACTCCGCTACCCACGTTAGCTCGTGGGAGTGATAATCGTAGCCAGTCTCGCCTTGCACGGATGAACGCCACCCTCATTAGATGCCTACGTATTTCACAGAATTCTATCGCTCTGTGACAGTGCCTTTGCGTACGAGATGCTAAGTGCTCTTTTTGGTTCCCGTCTCTAAAACACACTTACCGTACCCACATAGAAATTGTCCCCGTCGAACGACTATTGGCTGTTTATGGTGGATTCAGAGTGTGGCAGTATTGGATGAGCCCGTGTCCTTCACGAAAATCCCTCCCGGTGTGGGGACACGGTCGCAGCGGCCGTCGAGTGCCCTCAGAGCTGTTTACACACTGCTGCCGGACGCGCCGCTTGTGTTCCTCCACCTCCAGCAGCCTCTTCCGTTGCTGTCAACACGGAGAGAGAGGCGTCGAGGACAGTACGAGAAGAGCTTTCAAGTCCTGAAAGCAACAACACGTACCTCGAGAGCACGAACCACCTACAAAATCTACCACAACGCCGTTTGTATTTTCTGAGAAAATAGATTAAGGAGTGTTCACGACGCACTCCTTTTTCAGCTTACGCACACGAATAACACAAGTGCCAAATCGCTGTTAGCAGCCTACACGCTGTCGCATTTCTTCTGCTATTGCAGCATCATTAGAGATGGTAGAGCTGTCGTGTGACTGCGGCCTCCAGTCCGGTAGACCGCTCGCGTGGTGCAAGTCTTTCGATTTGACGCCACTTCGGCGACTTGCGCGTCGATGGGGATGAAATGATGATGATCAGGACAATACAACACCCAGTCCCTGAGCGGAGAAAACCCAGCCGGGAATCGAACGTGGGCCCTTAGGGTTGGAGACTGTGAGCATGCAACAAATAAACGCTGGAGAAATATTTTTGGAGAAAAGACGATCAATGCATCGGTATGGGATTTTAGCGTCATTTTAGTGTATTACACTTTGTTTTACATCGGTAGCAGGTTTTTACAAGAAACATCATAAGGAGACTGCCAGAGCGAGGTGGCGCAGTGGTTAGCACACTGGACTCGCATTCGGGAGGACGACGGTTCAATTCCGCGTCCGGCCATCCTGATTTAGGTTTTCCGTGATTTCCCTAAATCGCTCCAGGCAAATGCCGGGATGGTTCCTTTGTAAGGGCACGGCCGACTTCCTTCCCCGTCCTTCTCTAATCCGATGAGACCGATGACGTCGATGTTTGGTTTCTCCCCCCAAAACAATCCAGAAGGAAACTGCGTTAGGTCTCACTAGAGGTACAAATGTCCTTATCACGAATAGCAGGGTCGGGGAACGGTTGTAAAAGGTCAGGATGGTTGGGTTCTAGATATAAACTGTGGCTGAGACACCCATTTACTTTTCGACGGACAGTGACGTCAAGGAATGGCAAGGCGTCGTCTGTCTCCGACATTTGTATCATCATAGAGGATGTTGATGTAGATCAAGGACTCTTCCAGCTTCTCACATCCATGAGGCAAGAGAACTAATGTGTCGTAAATGTAACGATAAAAGCAAGTAGGATTTATAGGAGCCGCGTCCAGGGCGAAGTCTTCCAAGTATTCCATAAACAGGCTGGCTATAAATAGAGGTAATGGAATTACCATCGTGAAGCCGTCCAACTGGTTGAAACATTCTCCACCATACTAAAAGTACGATGAGGTCAGCGTGTTCTTAAGAAGGCGCACAACAGTGGCGTGAAGTAACTGGGCGAGCAGATCTGTAGAATATTTGAATGGGAACACGCGTGAATACAGAGATCAGATCAAAGCTGATCCAAAGGTTTAATTCGGCTGATGAAGTCGGTCGTACTATTCATGTGGTGCACAAAGTGACCGATGTGTGGAGTAAGGTCTATAACAGCCCGTCCGGTTAGCCGTGCAGTCTAACACATGGCTTTCCGGATTGGGAAGGAGTGCCTGATCCCGGCACGAATCCGCCCGGCGGACTTGTGTTGAGGTCCGATGAGTCGGCCAGTCTGTAGATGGTTTTTAGGCGGTTTTCCAGCTGCCTCGGTGAATGCGGGATGGCTCCCCTTATTCCGCCTCAGCTACACTATGTCGGCGATTGCTGCGCAAACAAGTCCTCTACTTACGCGTACACCACCATTGCTACACCAAACATAGACGTTACACTCCTCTGGTGTGAGACGTTCACTGGGGTCGAACGGCGGGGGGGGGGGGGGGGGGGGGGGACTGCGGTAGTCATCGGGGGGGTTGTGGACCATTGCGGCTGCGGCGGGGGTGGAGTCTCTCCGTCGTTTCTAGGCCCCCGGTTAACATACAATACAAGGTCTATAAGACGGCAATGCAATGGTTCTCAGATGGGGCAGTAAGTGTGTGTCCTCCACGTTTTGGCAACCCATAAAATGATGGCGTTCGAGGTGCCTGGGGATGCCTATTGACTTGCTTGAGCGAGCGGCCAGCAGAGCGCAGGTGTCGAGCGTCCCAGATCGAGCCCCGACAGCGGAGCCTGTGGCGTGTGCTGGTACTGAGGCGGCCCCACCCTAGCCTCAGGCAGCCAATGGCGCGACGCGTTCACTGGAGCAGTCGGACCGGCTACATTCGCCAAAAGGGAATCACAAGAAAACCAGTTACGGGCAAACGGCCTCCGCTCGTCTTTCATTACCTCGGCAGCCACCAAGGACGCGCCGCCGCGTTGCAGAGTTGCGCGGACCAAGCTGTCTCCTGCCCAGCAGAGAACAAAGCAAATACTCGAGTGGCTTAGTTTCCGATGCTTTATACCCCCAGGCAGAAATCGTTTCTGTGATGTAATCACTTTGGTTTTGAAGCTCTAGTAGCAACCGCGTTTGGAGTTTAAATACTGCGAATTCACGTCCGGCTATCATGCAAACAATTCTTGTTTATAAATGCCATCCACGTTTCAGCGGGAGGACGACGGCTCAATCCCGCGTCCGGCCATCCTGATTTAGGTTTTCCGTGATTTCCCTAAATCGCTCCAGGCAAATGCCGGGATGGTTCCTTTGAAAGGGCACGACCGACTTCCTTCCCTTTCTTGCCCTAATCCGATGAGACTGGTGGCCTCGCTGTCTGGTCTCCTCCCCGAAACAACCCAACCCACGTTTCAGCGTCTTTCTTCCATCATCAATGGGTATTCTTCTTCCTCGTCATTTCGCGTTTCTCTACGCGGTCGACATTTTTATATGGATTTGGGCATATTAGTGGGAGGTGGTAGCCAGATGACCTTCATGACACCATCAACAACCCGCCCCCCTCCCCCCATGGAATGGAACCAGTGTACCCAGTTTGTCTGCATAAAATGTATGAGCGTTTTCTATATGTTTGGATAGCGTGTATCTGAAGTGGGATGTGAGTAATAGCCCGTCGTTTACCAAGTTGGATGTGAGAAACCGCCTAAAAATCATATCCAGGCTGGCCATTTCACCAACCCTCGTGAGTAATCCGCGAGGCGTATTCGATCGCTGCCCTCCGCCCCCCCCCCCCCCCCTCCTTCCGACACTTTAGCGTGTAGCTTTATTCACACGCATAATCTACATTTCTTAGCATTATTGTACACGTTATTTTCGAAGTATCTGCCACTATGTGTATGCTTCTCTGCAGCGCAATTCACACAGAAACGTGTACATGTTTTTGAGGAACTGCAATCTCAAGTTGCACTTTTGCGTTACACAAAACGCCGTCCTTATTTTGCCGCAGTGCGTATAGTGATTAGACTAGACTTGAACACAAAGTTTATGTTGCTGCTGTGTTTCTAGCCCTTGGACTAGACTTGAACATGATGTTCTGTGAAGCTGCGAAGTGCAGAAAGGTAACTTGCGTGTGGAACTTCCCAGAAACATGTTCGTGTCGCTGCGTGCATTTACGCTACAGAAAGAGGATCATGCAGGTAAGGACGGCTACTTCAAAAATAACTTTAGAGATGGCAAGCTACTCGTGTACAATAATGCGAAGAGAGTCCTATGGAACTAAGCAGAGCAGAAAATAAGAACTGTATAAAATTAACAACTGAAGATTACTCAGATGTTCTGTAGCATGTGTGGGTATTTATAAATCACAGTTGCCTGCATAAAACGCGGACCTGAAGTCCTATAATTTTTGCGATGTTCTACATGTAATAGGCACTCCAGTATTGCTAATGAAGCCTATTATCGAAACTGCGAATTAATTTTAGCTTCTGAATAAATAGGGCGTAGTTGTGGACCATATTTTATGTAAGTTGCGTAGTATTTCAGTAATCAAATTGTTCAACTAGTTGGTTTCTATCTTACGCAGCGCATACGGAAAGGGATGTAGGGGGGAAAGGAGTAGTTTTAGGTTGAGAAACGGTTCCTAAATATGCTCCCGTTGTACGTTGTGCAATGGCAGCTTTCTATCGCCAGCCAAAAGCGAACCATTAACGGCGGATTGGCAACGTGCTCTGCCTTCCGTTTGCCTCCCTCTACGTAGCTGTTGCGTAACACAGTCGAACATTGCTGAGCCACTGTCGCACAGCTGCCAAAATATTTCGCAACTCTTCAGAGACGAGTCTTGTCTGTGCAGTTGTTGTTTAAAGAACGTCGACCTGAAGATTACGAAATAATATTACAATCACTGCAGCTTAAATGTTAAACGCGCGTTACGCGAGTAGGCTACCCATACAGTGGCTTATTAACAGCTGGTGGACTCCGAAAGTTCCGTATCTAATTGATATGAGCTGCCACATTCCTTTTATACTCATTTGTTCATACTTACAAATTGAAATCGAAGAACCAAACGAAGAAGACCATATTACAATTCGATAACGAGAAGGAACAGTACTGCAGAATGTGACCAAGACAGCTATGGACACTTTGAGCATTATTTTATCTAATTTTGTATATGTTGTTTTTTTCTGTATCCTGTATGTTTGCTTCATTTATATTGTCATAATGTTGTGATGTCTGCCCTCATAGCTGAGGGTCAGTGCGAATGCTTACCATGCAGAGTACCAGGGGAAGGCGTTCGATTCTCGGTGCTTCGGTGCTGCCAGGGGTTAGTCATCGACTGGAGGTCTAAAATGGGGTGGACTCAGCTTCGCGATGCCATCTCAGGGACTACTTGAAACTTGAATGAGAAGCAGCGCCACGGGGTCTGCTAACCCAATAACGGCAGGGAGAAAAGTATGCGCCGCCCCCTCCCCCCCCCATACATCTCGAGGACGCCATTGCATGAGGATGACGCGGCGGTCGGTCGGTCCGCTTCGACCCGTCTGGGGCTAAAATCGCAGTACCAAAAAATTCTTCTGATGATGAGAGATCTTAGCAAGATGAAATCTTAGAAACATACCAACAAATTTTGAGTTGTGGCAATTACAAAAAAGAAAAAAAATCTTTATTGGAGCCTAATGTCATGTGCTTCGCTTCTTCCGAGAAGTAATCTAGCGTTAACAGGCAACTATAGAAGAATCTCAATTCAGTGAGGGCTCCGAACCAGAGTGTAATTAGCATTTTTCACACCTGTGAATCTTTACCAGAAGTGAAATAAAAGTAAGCGAGTGTACCATCTACATGCCCAGTGACCCGAATTATGTACAGTAGTTGATTCATTGGAGTCTGAAAATGGTGATAGTCGACCAAAATTAAGTACATGGATAGTAAAAATTTTGTGATCTATGACTGGATTTAAATAATAATAATAATAATAATAATAATATTTCCTGGATTGATGTGAAACCTTGTTACGAATACGTCTCAACTCGTGACAGCAAACACGCTAGCGCTGACGAGTGATCCCGAATCTTTATAATCACGAAACTCATGCAGGAAGCCATCTAGATTCCAAATAAAACACAGAATATTGTAACAATAGCAATTTGTTTTGTGTTCGTAGGCTACAAGAGGCGTACAGACTTCTCGCTGACTCAGTGGAAGAGGAAGAAGAACAGATATTGCGGAGTTATTGCGTCGCGGGAGAGATCTGATGGGAAGCTTAATTCGCGAGTCACGAGTGTGATAAGTCTCGGCGCAGCGCGCTTTCGTAACGGCGAGAGAGCAAAGTGTCTGGGTCCCGCTTCTGGGTAGGGCGCCGCGCGGCTCCGGACGCATTCCGATCCTGCCGATTCGATGGCAGGAAGCGAACTGGAGCGCCGATGCGCCGGCAGATACGCGGGCAGACGAGCACAGCCGGCTCGTTATCCTGATAAGGACAGGGCGCGCGCCCAGCACGCGGAACTAACAAGCGGCGCGGCCAAACGCGAGCGCGGCGAACGAAGCGTCGCAGGAAGTTAGCCACTGGCCACCGGACCAGCAGACACTTTCGCCCCGACCAACAGCCGCTGCCGTATGCGGACTGCGTTCGCCGCGCAAGCCTCACGCCGTTGCGACAGTAGACCGCAACCGCCAAGTGACTTCCTAGAACCATATGACACGATGCAGTTCGCTTTCTTGTCCACTCTCCAGTCACATTAATGTGAACACCTCTCCAAAGCCTGAACAGCTTCTGCTGGGCGGAGCAATGCAAGACGTACAGGAAGAGTCAGTGAGTACACTACTGGCCATAAAAATTCCTACACCACGAAGATGACGTGCTACAGACGCCAAGTTTAACCGACAGGAAGATGCTGTGGTATGCAAATGATTAGCTACTCAGAGCATTCACACAACGGTGACGCCGCTGGCGACACCTACAACGTGCTGACATGAGGAAATTTTACAAAACACTTCTCATACACAAACAGCAGTTGACCGGCGTTGCCTGGTGAAACGTTGTTGTGATGCCTCGTGTAAAGAGGAGAAATGCGTACCATCACGTTTCCGAATTTGATAAAGGTCGGAGTGTAGCCTATCGCGATTGCGGTTTATCGTATCGCGACATTGCTGCACGCGTTGGTCGAGATCCAATGACTGTCAGCAGACTATGGAATCGGTGGGTTCAGGAGGGTAATACGGAACGCCGTGATGGATCCCAACGGCCTCGTATCACTAACAGTCGAGATGACTGAGATCTTATCCGCATGGCTGTAACGGATCGTGCAGCCACGTCTCCATCCCTGAGTCAACAGATGGGGACGTTCGCAAGACAACAAAGACCTGCACGAACAGTTCGACGACGTTTGCAGCATCAGGGGCTATCAGCTCGGAGACCGTGGCTGCGGTTACCCTTGATGCTGCATCACAGACAGGAGCGCCCGCGTCGGTGTACTCAACGACGAACCTGGGTGCACGAATGGCAAAACGTCATTTGTTCGGATGAATGCAGGTTCTGTTTACAGCATCATAATGGTCGCATTCGTGTTTGACGACATCGCCGTGAACGCACATTGGGAGCGTGTATTCGTCATCGCGATACTGCCGTATCAGCCGGCGTGATGGTATGGGGTGCCATTTATTACACGATCACCTCTTGTTCCCATTGACGGCACTTTGAACAGTGAACGTTTCATTTGAGATCTGTTACGACCTGTGGCTCTACACTTCATTCGAAACCCTGCATTTCAGCAGGATAATGCACGACCGCATGTTGCAGGTCCTGTACAGGCCTTTCTGGATACGGAAAACGTTCGACTGCTGCCCTGGCCAGCACATTCTCCAGATCTCTTACCAATTGAAAACGTCTGGTCAATGGTAGCCGAGCAACTGGCTCGTCACAATATCCCAGTCACTACTCTTGATGAACTGTCGTATCGTGTTGAAGCTGCATGGGCTGATGTAACTGTACACGCCATCCAAGCTCTGAGTCAATTCCCAGGCGTATCAAGGCCGCTATTACGGCCAGAGGTGGTTGGTCCGGGTACTGATTTCTCAGGATCTATGCACCCACATTGCGTGAAGATGTAATATGTCAGTTCTAGTATAATAAATTTGTCCAATGAATACCCGTTTATCACCTGCATTTCTTCTTGGTGTAGCAGTTTTAATGGCCAGTAGTGTATTTTTAAGGTAGCGACAGAGATGTGGAACCATACGGCCCCACTGCCGAAGCCAGATGCGCTAGGTTTCTCGGCCGAGGACCACTGACGTGGACAACCCCATTGAGGTGGTCCCACATATTAAATCAGAGGTGTCTGTTGGCCAGGGGAGCACTGTAAACTCGTTCTGGTGCCCTTCGAACCACGCACGTATACTTTGAGCTGTGTGACACGTTGCGTTGACCTGTTGGTAGATGCCACTGTGTCGATGGAAAACAAGCTCCTTGAAGCGGTGGACATGGTCCCCAAGGATAGATGCATGCTCGTGTTGATCCACTGCGCATTCCAGAACGACGAGATGACCTTGCCGATGCCAAGAAAACGTTATCGAGACCGTAAAACTCCCTTCTCTGGCCTGAACCCTTCCGACAATCCTACGACCGTCACTGAAAAGCCCATCTGTCGCCGGCCAGCGGACGTCCAATTGCGGTACTGTCGTGCAAATTCTATCCTTCGTCGCTGATGAACAGCACTCAGCATGGGTGCATGAAACAGGAGCCTGCTGAAGAGGCCCATAAGCAGCAACATTTGTTGAGCAGTAGCTGAGGAGACACTTACTGATCTTACTGATTAACAGTAGTACAGCAACATGTGAGATCAATTCTCGACATAAATGATATAACAGCTTGTTTATAGCGTTTAGTCTCTTCTGCTTATTAGTCCACACGTCAACAAGATGTGGTGTCTCATGCAACAGTTAATCATTTGACGTGATTTTAGCTTTATTATACCCCATTACAGCCATAATAAATTATCAGTAGGCTTGTGGACTTCCGATCCTTGTTGGACTGATAACAGTAAGACTGAATACTAGTGGCTTCCAGTAGAAGATGCAGCTCTTGTTTGTACATACACACTCAGTGACGAGTTAGCAGGTACAGAAACGCAGTTTGTCCGCTGAGTTGTGAGCGCTCGGCCTACTTTCGTGACGTACGCGCCGCGACTTGTCTTTCTCGGGGACCTCGGTATTTTCGTATTTGTGGTAAGGTCTTATAGGACCAAACTGCTGAGGTCATCGGTGCCTAAGCTTACCCACTACGTAATCTAACTGTCTAACGATAAGGACAACACACGCACCCATGCCCGAGGGAGGACTCGAACCTCCGACAGGGGGAACCACGCGGAGCGTAGCAAGGCGCCTTTGACCTCGCAGCTACCCCGTCTCGGTCCCGCGGCGAAACGGAGCCGCTAGGGGCTGCCAAACTTGCCTTCCGCGCCTCGATCATTCACGCACTCCCTGGAAGGTTCCAAACGCTACCGTTACATCCACAAAAGCCAGTCTAAGCAGTCAGTGGTTTTAACTCCTGATGAAAAAGGCGGAGACAGCTATCAAAAGCTCGAGTGTTTTACTCGAAGTGACGCAGCTTGTAAACCGAGAAGCTTTTACTGAAGCATGCCAGAGCGGAACATTACGAGACACAGTATCCCTCCTGTATACGCAGTCGAAATTTCATTCACTATAAGAAAGAACGCGGCGGCGACAAGCGAAGATCTCGCTTCCATTTTGGTCGTACCCAGAGTTCCACTATATAGAAAGCTAACGAGGCATCACTTCCAGCCATTGCACAGGCTGGACAAAGCCCAGGATAGAGGCGCGCTTCGCCGTGAAGCGGCGGTACTCACCGGAAGCCGTCGAAGCCGTCGTCGGAGCCGTTGATGGTGAGGACGGGCGCGCGGGCGTACGCCTTGGCGACGCGCCGGTTCCGCTCCAGCACGATCACCTTGGCCCAGATCTCGTCGTCGATCTGGGTCCACTTGTCCAGCACCTCCTGGATGTGGTCCTGCGGGAGCACACCACAAATGCAAGTCAGCCACCGCCCACAGCGAAGAAACGATTTGCAGGCTGCGCATCTTACAAAACGACTCACTTCTGTCAAGTCATCCTCATTATTTCGTGGCAAGTGTTCATAAATAATGTTATTACAAGGCACACTTAGCTGGTTATAGGTGAATAGAGGTCTGTATTATCTCTGAGGGTCGCCTAACAAGGTCTTGAAAAACTACCAGCCTTGTGTGAAGATTAACAATGTAGTCTTGCGTTACGCTTTATAGGTAAATGATCCTATGTCAGGATCACTAAAACTCCTACTGGTTTCAGCAGTAGTAAAGTTACACCCTTCTTCCTGTAACTAGCCTTGTGAGTGATACGCCATTTATACGAGGGTTATTCGGAAAGTAAGGATGGATCGGTAGCGAAATTGAAGCCACAGTGAAAATCAAAACCGTTTTCTTTGAACATTTAGCTACATCTTCCAGGTACTTCTGTACATAGTCGCCTCTCCGACTTACACATTAGTCAGAGCGTTGCACCAAATTTCCAACACCATCGTCGCAGAAGGCAGCCGCCTGTGCTTTCTGATAATTCTCTACGCTGGTCTATAGCGCGTAGCCTGCGCTTCATGTGGACAGAGATGATACTCAGGACAAGCCAATTAGGACTGTGCTGTGGGTGATCGAACTCTTCCTATCGAAAAGACTGCAGGATGTCTTTACTACCCCTGCAGAGTGCGACTGAGAATTTCCATGAAGAACTAAGTGCGTGGCAGTTGTGTTAGGTGGGCTGCATTCATTAAGGCGAAGCCTCTCATAGGGCCCTCCTACTTGGCGGGGGACATTGTTATTCTAGGCACCTCTACTCACTCACAGTGCGCGCACGACTGAAAAGAGCGTCTTGATGCGATCGACGGGAATACTAGAGACACTGCCCAAAACGTCTGTGAAAAGCCTCGTCGGATTTTCTCAGTGGTTTCAATTTCGCGACCAATCATTCCTCACTTTCCGAATAGCCCTCGTACATATAGATATGGACTGTATGATAGTTACCACTATACATCTCCTTGCATTTAAACGCAAGCGTGACAATATGAACACTGGAGACATACATGGCTAACATTGTAAATGCTGTAAACTTGACAACCTATGCATGACCTATGCATGACAACAAGACCGATTCAGCTCAACAGATTGTGGCGGTGTGTAGTGTCTGGTGGCTGATACACGCTGAATTAAGTAATACTTTTTTATTGATCTGAAAATGTCTTGTCAACGATATGATCTAGTTATCAATGAAGGAGTTTTAGTGATCTTGACAAAGGATTTTTTACCCACACTTTTTAACGTAACAGATCGCATATCTTCCGAGTGGCCAGTATGAAATAACTAGGTTAATCTTGCATGTCTTCAGCAACATAAAGTGGTAAACTTCACGAAACGTAAACGCTACTACAGTTTTTTTAGTACAAATTGATACAAGTTAATTAAACAGGCACATTCTAGATATCAGTGGTATAGTATTCTCATACATTTTTTTGTTGTTGAAGCTGACCGATATCTGCTAGTGTTGTTTCTTGACGGACGATAGTTCACTGTCATCCACTGAAGAAACTATTCTCTGTCGAATCAGACCAATGCCATAGCTCTCGTTGCGAAAAATCTGTTGTCTGGAAGAAATGGAACGCTATTGTACAGCTCTTTGCAATACTCGCTTTATACTAAATACAAGCGAACCGCTTCTCAGTACAACACTAGATACAGGACATGTTTCCTCTTTAACTGAAACTAATGTTTATAATGAAATAATATCTGTCAAATTTTATTGTTTCTTAACAACTAATTGTTTGAACCACATGTATGAACAGTCTTGGTCCGTAAACAAAATTGTGCGACTGGAACAAAGCAAATCTCGTAAGTTCAGCGCCACACGTTAGATGAACATAAAGGCTAAAAAAAACTTTATCCGTCTTTTCTCCCAAGCATTTCTGACAATATGATTATTTACCTTCCCTTCCCGTTCTGCAACAGATGATTTACAAAACGTAGAACACAACAAGTAAATAACAGCACTGAAATGGCCCAAGAGCAAGGGAAATGACGGAATAAAAAAAAAATTAGAATATTTTGAAATGAATTGACAGTTGCCGTATTGAACTGTGTATTGCAATGAAGACAGGATGTTACTGGCAAAAGGCAGTTTTTGGTATGTTCCCTATGTATTCATTACTTGTAACACCACTTAAATTAAATCTTGTAAGCTTGCGATAATAATAGTCTCTACTTTGGGGATTCTAGTAATCCAAAGACGTTCTGCTAGCGGATGATTCTATCAGCCGTCTTTCTTCACATCGCTTCATTTACGAAATATTTAAAATAATCATACTGTCCTTGAGAGTTGACGACATTGAAAATATATGGGATTGGTTCGTATTGACGCCCTGTTGTAAGCTGCATTGCAGTAGTAACGTACTCACTCGGTCAGCTGTATAAATCTAATTAACATTTTTGTTATTTCAATGATCCAATTCGAATGATTATCTCAGAAAGGTCATATGGACTGTTCTGGTGGTGTAACAGTGTGATGATCGTGTACTTGACGATAAGATTATCCGAGACGGTGAACACTCAATGTTTGATTATTCATTTAATTATACTTAGGAACTTGCATCTTCATCAGAGTTTTACCAAAAACTGTCTTAATTTACACTTACAACGTAATCGCTCACATTTCCTTTTCATTATTCGCCAGGTAGTACGGACATATATTTACATTAAATAATGTCTCATAGTCGTTGGGTAGCGATACGATTACCAAATGTTTTCAGTATTCATCGGAGAACAACGCAGAAAACAAATTATGACAAATGGTTCAAATGGCTCTGAGCACTATGCGACTTAACTTCTGAGGTCATGAGTTGCCTAGAACTTAGAACTAATTAAACCTAACTAACCTAAGGACATCACACACATCCATGCCCGAGGCAGGATTCGAACCTGCGACCGTAGCGGGCGCCCGGTTCCAGACTGTAGCGCATAGAACCGCACGGCCGGCAATTATGACATTTATTTTCATTTCTCACTGCCCTACAAGGAAGCAATGTGACAGAACAGTTTTACTATTTTCGATTTCGGCATACGGCTATACATACAGAAATAAATGAGTTGTATACCATCATGAACATGAATTAATGCATAGAATATGAAACGTATCTTCGTTCAGCCTCTCAATACGGTGAATCTACGGCGACGAAGAAGTGACTACACTTTCTTTGTGGCAGATATTTTCATTCAGCGTGGTAATGGTTCTTCTGCCAGGTCCCCCCGCTGCTTCGCACAGAAGTGACGAAATGGCAGAAACGTTCCTAGCGCAGCAAAACTACCATACGGCGGCTTTCTCTGTGCGATCTTTAGGCTCGAGGCCGCACAGGTCTTTTTCCCTTTAGAATCGCTGTTCCCAATTGTAGGCCAAGGGTCACAGAGAACCTCGTCTCCGAGGGAAAGCCGACTCCGCGGGTCACGCGATGAGAGGTAAATGAATCCCTGTCGCTAGCTCAGTCGTAATGCTTGTGTAACCGCAGCAAGGACCGGCGGATCTCGCAAGCGGGCGCACGAAACAGCTTTCCTAAACATCCGTCACAATAGACACACGTCTCTTGCATTGTTAAAGCAACATGTGAAGGGCATCAAAATCTTTAAGATTTTTATTTCTAATACTGTTCCTAAGTTCTGTGTTCGGGATATGAACGAGCTGATGAAAAATTCATTGACATACACCAAACGCTACACATACAAAGTGTTTGCATTAGTAGACTGAAAGGGTCAGATCACTCAACTGGTCTCCACGTTAAAGGAAAACGCCGTTTTCAACTACGCAATAACAGCAAAATGACGAAATGGCAGAACCTTTATGGTTCAAATGGCTCTGAGCACTATGGGGCTTAACATCTGAGGTCATCAGTCCCCTAGAACTTAGAACTACTTAAACCTAAGGACATCACACACATCCATGCCCGAGGCAGGATTCGAACCTGCGACCGTAAAGGTCGCGCGGTTCCAGACATTAGCGCCTAGAACCGCTCGGCCACACCGGCCGGCTATACCTTCATATCCCCACTTCAAGACATACATGTTGTCATCTATGAAGTGTGTGTCAAAGTATCTTCCGACTTACTTAAGGTTTGATATTCCGCTTTCATCAAATTAAACTAATAAATGATGTCCAACTTACTATCAAACCCTTAGTAATCATGTAGCTATTCAAACACGTTTTGCTGTAACCTGAATTACAGTATACTTTCTTTCACAACAGTGACAGTTATCTATATGTCTAATAATGAATGAATTGAAAAAAAAACTGTTTCATTTTAATGTCTGCTTTCTTCAGTCTATGGCCAAACTAAACTAGTGCTCCTGATTGTTAATATCTTTGGTTATTACTGTTTTCTCGAACAACAAAATTCGTTATTGTGACCACAAAAGCCGGCCGCTGTGGAGGAGCGGTTCTAGGCGCTACAATCTGGAAACGCGCTGCTGCAACGGTCGCAGGTTCGAGTCCTGCCTCGAGCATGCATGTATGATGTCCTTAGGTTAGCTAGGTTTAAGTTGTTCTATGTGCAGGGGACTGATGACCTCAGATATTATGTCCCATAGTGCTCAGAGCCATTTGAATTTTTGATCAAAAAACCAGAAATTGAGTTGCTGGCTGACCTTCACAAGTGCAAAGATCCATGAAAAATGTTTGTGCTACTTGCGCCCATTAACACATTGCGTTCTACACGTACCGACATAAGCAGCTTACTGAAGATGCAGTAACTGCCGATAAGCAGTAACGGTAATAGCACTAATCGTTCAAGAACATTTCCTATACTCAACCTACAAGTGACACACTGAACGTTATATCGTACAGTACGCAGGAAGATCTCTATTCTGAAAAAAGAACCCTGCTTTGGATTGAAAGCACTAAAGATCATTGTATCTGCGTCTGAGTATTTCATATGTTTAGGAGTAAAGGCACTAGGGAGGCACTTCTGACCTTGCAATTGATAATGGAACCAACACTGAAGAAAAATCGAGAAACAGAATTTTTCTCCGTGGAAAAAGCGTTCGACAATCTAAAATTGGGCAAGATATCCGGAATTCTCAGAAAAAGATTGTAACCTGTAGGGAAAGACGGACAATAAAGAATTGTACAAGAATGGAATAACGGTAAGAATGGAATAGCAAGAACAAAGTGCTCGGATTAGCCATTACTAGTAGGGATTAGCTGTCCATTAATTGAATACATGGAAATTGATACGATTCGTTGATCACATTGAAACTTATGATGAATTCAAGACCTCTCTGAATGGAATGAACAGTCTATTGAGCACAGGATGTGGACTGATAGTAAACCGAAGAAATTTGGAAGTAATGAACACTAGCCGAATGAGATTAGCGATAAACTTACGTCAAAATTGGGACTCCGCATTAGGTCAATTCTGAACTTTTGAACGAAAATAACATATGACCGACGAAGCAAGGAGTGCATAAAAAAACAGACTAGCACTGGCAAAGATAAGAAGTCTAGACAAAAGAGTCTGCTGGCTTCAAACATAAGCCTTTATTTTAGGACCAAATTCCCCCGAGACTACGTTTGTGCCAGAACTATTGTACGGTAGTGAATCACGGACAGTGGGGATAACTGTAAAATAAGACAATTGAGACGTGGTGCTACAGAAATATGCTGAAAATTATGTGGACACAAGAAATGAGGTTCTTCGCAGAACTCGCGAGGAGTGGAACCTACGGAAAACGTAACAACGAGCAGGATGACAGATTACGCACTGAGATATCTTGTGGAAATAGACTGAGGTTAAAGAACTACAGGTTCAGAGAGAGATTTGATTATATCCAACAAATAACTAAAGGCTTTGGGTACAAGTGCTACTTTGTGATGAAGAGGCCAGCACAGAAATTTGTGGTGGGCTGCATCGTACCAGCCAGAACACAGATGACACGAACTCCCCACCCCCTCCCCAGATTTTGTAGGCATGCACTTACAGAAGTAAAATAATTATTTCTGTACCGTAAATACGGAATGATCTTCCCCCGGAGAACATTATTCAGGCCATCATTAGTTGAGATTAGCTGTCCATGAACTGAACTGAAGTAAAACATAGAAAGTCAGTGTGTGCGAACTACATAGTTTTATGAACACAACGATAGATTCAGAAAGTCAGGGTCAGAAACAAACAATAATTCCTGCACATGATTCATTATTGTGAATCCATGACGACATAATGTTGCTCAGCATAAATTATAGGAATAGTTGATGTTGGTAACGTTTTTTATGTAACAGAAGATGAGACTGCAATAACATGTGACAGCTCAGTCAAAATATAAAATAATAAAGTAAAATAATTTGTGAATAGCATCGAATTAGTAAAATCTTGAGCAACGAGCGAAATTGAAGAAGGATGCTTTCTCTTTGTTTCAAATTATAGTTAGCTTGCCTTTGCTAAACAGGAATGTTTAACGAGATGGAACTGCATGGACACAGTTCGGACAAAAATTAAAGACTGCTGTGTTACTGAATGAAAAATACGTATGAGCATTGGTAACTACAGTGTTGTGTGATTTCAGCTTTCATTACTAAGGCGGCAACGTATGCCCTTAAGAAATCTTGTGTCAGTGTTCCGCGTTCCGAATGCAGCACTTCGGCATCTCTGTTGTAGTTGAGGGTGCCGAAGCCCAGTGGAGTGTAACAGCGGGTTGTTACTGCAGTCCGAGATTAGACGCGTCTTGTCGGCTGTGAGTTTTCACACCTCCTCCCCGATCACCGCTGGTAACAGCAGAATGGCAACGCCGATCGTAACATAAAGAAAAGAAACAATCAGTCTGGCAGAAGAAGAGCCACTTTTCGATCAGGCGAGATAAAAAGCCCGGGCTGACTCCAACCGCGAAGATCTAATCACTACTCGACAATGCAGAGAACTTCCAGGAAGCGAACTCGTCCCAGCAGAAGGCGAAACTTCAATTTGAATACGAGCTCTGCTACAGTTGATACATTCTCAGCCTTGTCGTACGTCACGTTCTAGGTGACCGTGTGTTCAGCGATAATTTAGGAACCCTTTTCACCCAGTGCGGAGGTAGTATGTGTTGTGTGAGGGTACTGGACTATGACCGAGACAAAGAACACAACGGACTATTTCAACTGTTAGCCACATTCATTGCCTTTTTTGCCATACATAATGTGCACTGAGTGTAAATTTTGAAAACATCATGAATCTCGCTCCAGTAAGCATTAGCATTATCGTGACGTCTAGTTAATTGCAAAGTAATTTTGTCGTTTAGCAAAGATCTACGTATCGCTGGTAAAAAAAGTAACGATCTTTGAAGAACGTCATGATTAACCGCCAAAAGCTGTTCATAAAAAATGTTTATGACAAAAGCAGTTTCGGACCACAGACCATAAAAATATATAAAATTTTTACAACAGTTTACAAGGCAATATAAAATCAGTGGCGTCACGAAAGATAAAATCCATAATTTTGCCAACACCGTCGATTTTACATCGTCTTGTTATCTGTTGTAAATGATATGTAATGATAGTCTGTGGAACAAAACTGGACGTATAATAAACAAATTCTATCAGTAATTCTTGGCGGTGAATCACGACTTTCTTCAAAATATTTCATAGCTGTGGGGCATCACATTCTTAACATATACTATAATAATCTTTACATGCCAAAAAAGGAACGAAATGCTGGAAACGTAAAGCATACTTTATTACCAGTCCAGGGAATGAAAGAGAGAGAAAAGGAACAAAGATGCCTAATACCAACTGTTATCTGACTAAGTTGTCAGTAGGCAACAGAAAGTTATAGCAGTGACATAGTGGCTAAGCATGATATGCTTCCAGAATCTTCGTTAATGCCGGCCGGAGTGGCCAAGTGGTTCTAGGCGCTACAGACTCGAACCGCGCGATCGCTACGGTCGCAGGTTCGAATCCTGCCTCGGGCATGGATGTGTGTGATGTGCTTAGGTTAGTTAAAGTAGTTATAAGTTCTAGGGGACTGATGACCTCAGATGTTAAGTCCCATAGTGCTCAGAGCCATTTTTTCTTCGTCAATTTCCTTTATTTCAATATACTCTGAAAATGTCTCCCTATAAAGGCCTCAACAACATTAACAGACTGCAAGAAATATAGCAAAAACTGACTTCCTGAAATCGATCGTTAAGTTGAAACTCGTAAGCAATGTCAAAGAATTCGTAAGATGCATCATGAAAAAGAATTTTAAAATACTCCAATTTCATACATTTAAATAGCTAGATGACATCATGCAACTCTTTGTAATCGATACACATGGAAAACTGAGCCATTACGGTTTTCAGATATAATCAAGATTAGACAGTGACGTAACCCAAATACCGGGATGCTTTGGGAAACCTAGAATTATAAACCAAGTCGGGAAAACTGCAAAGAATGTCGTTGAATCAATAAAAATCTGTGATATCCCCTGATGTAGTGGTAATCAACTGTACGAGATTCGGCAGTACATCAAATGCCATAAGAATACGATGGAGTGAGTTTTTCAGACACGTTTCAAGAATCAACGACAACATATAACTTATTTTTCAACTGAATCTAAAACGAAAGACAATTAGTACTCCAGACGGTTAGTAAAAAAAGACTACAGGACGTATAAAACATCATTGAACAGAATACATTTGAGGAAATCAGAATAAGAAAGAAGATACCTGCATTCGAGTGTTTACAGAAGCTAATACGAGCGTAGATCAGAGAAGAAAACAGTTCGATGAATTTAATATGAGATGGGAAAAAGGTGACATCAAAAACAGAAATAAAAAGAGCCATTCATACTTAAATTTTACGTCGTCGATGGAACCGCGGGGACATAGGCGTATCATAAAATGATAGTAATAATGAATTTGCCTCAGATTGCAGTTACATGATCTTCAGTTTCATTTACTATGTTCGTTTCCAAGGCTTCTAACCTCATGTGGGGAGGTACATGTAAATAGCTCCGTATTCGGTGAAGGTGTAAATATTGTAAATGTATTTAAGTTACCATCATTGCCGGAGGCTAGAGGGCCCGAAATCTATCATTTTAAAACAAATTCAAGATCATTTAATTGCAGTTTAAAGTATATTCACTCTTACTCTCAATTTATATTATGACTGCAGCCCCGCGGTTCCGTAGACAATGGAAAATTTAAATATTTACATATATATCTCGCCAGGAGGTAGGTACTGTGCACAGATTCATCTGAAGATGAGGCTATAAGCCTCGAAACCGACCATGTTAACACAAAATTGAAGTTTTTTCAATTGCTGTCTGAGGAAAATTCATTCATACACTCGTGTTATTCTAGTCTTTTTAGTGAAGATAAACGAGGTGGGCGCAAAATAAATATTTCATGTACCTTAAGATATGTAACTGAACTTACATCATCTGATCCTGTGACAGATAATGAAAGTGTTTCCTCTCTTAAGGTGCATGAAACATTTCCTGACTCAGTTTTATTTTGCTCACGCTGTATAAAGGAGGAGTTGTAGTAAACGACTTACTGAATTAAGGAAGAAAGAGGGAGAGAAAAAGGGAGAGAGAGATAGGGAGAGAGAGAAAGAGCGAGCGAGAGAGAGAGAGAGAGAGAGAGAGAGAGAGAGAGAGAGAGAGAGAGGGGGGGGGGGGGGGAGATGTTCAAATGGTTCTGAGCACTATGGGACTTAACTTCTGAGGTCATCAGTTCATCAGTCCCCTAGAACTTAGAACTACTTAAACCTAACTAACGTAAGGTCATCACACACATCCATGCCCGAGGCAGGATTCGAACCTGCGATCGGAGCGGTCGCGCGGTTCCAGACTGTAGCGCCTAGAACCGCTCGGCCACACCAGCCGGCAGGAGAGAGAGAGAGAGAGAGAGAGAGAGAGAGAGAGAGAGAGAGAGAGATGGAGGGAGGAAGAGAGGTGTATAATCAACACAGCTTTATCCAGTCGCTGTCTCACATATTGGAGATCGCTTAGAAGTTGCAAGCTGTGTTCTCAAAGCCCCAGAGCAATCAATTGCAGACTCACACGCGATGCGATAATAAACAGCCAGTTCCGATCTCCCGTCAACGATTTTGATCCACGCGGTGCTAATTGGTTGCGAGGCAGTGTAGCGCGAGAGAGGAGATTGGCTGCCGCCAAGGTCGCAATTGGAGAATCCGTCGTGGGCTGCACGTGCCGGACCACGTGGAGGAAGCGCAGACTCAGGTAGTTGCCAGCTCATGCAGCCTATTACAAGCGTTTAGAACACGAGGAAAATGATTCACGGGTCGGCTCGCGCGGTAGCCGATGGCACAAAACCAGCGCCGGCGCGACGAATCGGGCAGGCTGTTGTGTTCCTCCATGTCCCGTGCGGTCGTTGCCACCGGTGGCGAGGTAGTGTGGTTCGAGCAGGGCCCAGTGTCAAATGAAGACGCAGAGTCCAGAGTGACGGGCGCCTTGTACCGCGTTGCGCCACTGTCTTTTTTTGACAGTTCTTTCTGTGGACTGTCGAATAATTTACAGGTTTGTGGTCGTTTTGCACCAGCTTTCTGAGAAGAGTGCTCTTTTCCACTTTTGGCCATACACTTACACAGTTCCTAAGGCTCTGTAAACTATTACATGCAACTGGCTAAGTTACGAAAGCTCTAGAGTATGCACAACTGACATGTGAGAAATGAATGGTAATAAAAAAGCTTGTGCGTCCCGTTAGGGCACAGTGAGTAAGCCAAAGAAGGACAATGCAAATAGTGGCAGACTGTTCCGTCTTATGGGGGACAGAGAAATGCCGAAGGATCTCATTTGGAAGATTCTCTTTATAATGATTCCCAATTTCCCTGGCCATTTCCTCCATATTCGCTCTTGCGAGATTCACACTGGAGGTCGGACGTATTTGCGCATCCATACTGAAGAATGTGGATTCATGCCCAGCAGGTCCGTCAAATTATATGAATGAGGGGGGGGGGGGGGCGAACCATTATACCTGTGATGTTACATGGATGTGAAACATTAATATTCAGAAAGAAAGATGCAGAAAATCTGTTAATATTCGAATAAGACGAAATGAAGAATTAAGAGGGCTGTACAAACACCGTAACATCGTCGAAGTGCTCAAGAGGAGAAGGTTGAATTGGGCAGGCCATATTGCAAGAATGACAGAGAATAGACAACCTAGAATGGCATTCAGCAGAACAATAGAAGGAACGAGAAGAAGAGGGAGACCCAGAATCAGATGGCGGGATAACATTCGGGAGGACACAATGAGGATGATCAGCAACAGTAACTGGACAAACGTCGCATTGGACAGGCAGAAGTAGAAGAGGCTCATAGAGCAGGCGTACGGTCGATAAGGCCCTTGGCACATGTAAAGAAAGTAAAGTAATGGATGTCTGTTCTTTCCGACATGTCCCCACATTCATATACTGAAATTGTTCTCACACTGGCTACAAGTGCTACCGCGTTACCAATCAAACAACAGTCCTGGTTGACAATTGGTTGCAGATTATAGGGAAGACAAGCAGATTGCAAACGAAAATAGAATGATAGGACGAAAAATAAGAGCAAATGAAAGACTCAATACGATTTTGAAAATGACGCAACAAAATAATAGGAATAAAAAATAAGTATAAATCAATTTACTGAGTAAAAATAAAGGCGTCTACACTAAAAATGGCTCTGAGCACTATGGGACTTAACTTCTGAGGTTATCAGTCCTCTAGAAGTACTTAAACCTAACCAACCTAAGGCCATCACACACATCCATGCCCGAGGGCGGAATCGAACCTGCGACCGTAGCGATCGCGCGGTTCCAGATTGTAGCGCCTAGAACCGCTCGGTCACCACGTCCGGCGGCCTCTTCATTGGTTTTAGAAATTGGGTGCTTTTGACGAGATTAGAACCTACGTCACGTTTATTCGCTAATCACTACGCCACGCCACTACACTTCGAAGGACGATATATTTATGGCACTGGTGACCCAGTCTCAACGACTAATTAGCATAGCACATAGCACTTCGTCTTCAAGCTACAAGTGGCGCATCGGGACTATCCGACCGCCGTGACATCCTCAGATGGATGCGGATAGGAGGGGCGTGTGGTCAGCACACCGCTCTCCCGGTCGTTATGGTGGTTTTCTGTGATAGGAACCGCTACTATTCGGTCGAGTAGCTCCCCAATTGGCATCACAAGGCTCAGTGCACCCAGAAAAATGGCAACAGCACATGGCGGCCCGGATGGTAACCCATCCAAGTTCCGGCCATGGCCGACAGCGCTTAACTTCGATGATCTGACGTGAACCGGTGTATCAACTGCGGCAAGGCCGTTGCCTAACGATTAATTGCAACCTTCAAAAATTCAGCTTCTCGCAATTTCAGGCGAAACTGATCTAAAGTACGTCGATCTCTGTGATTATAATAACTGTATATGTAACGCTGAACCGCGTCTTGTGCGGAAGGATGCAGTAGCGTTTTAGCAAAGTGTCAACTGTGAAGTAATCGGCCTATAGTTCACTATAGCTCGAGCGCCAGGTGGCATCGTGGACGTCGAGGGTGAGCAGTGGTATACACCAACTCATACGCGCAAGAGCAATAGCGGAGTACAGCGGCCATGTGTCAAATGGTTTCATAATTCGTGCTCCGTGGACAGGTGGAAACTGTACCAGCTAGCACGTCCGGTCTAGTAACGCCCCTCATTTGCGGACGTGCCTCGGCCGGCCTGTGGTTCATAAGGCTTGTGCGCGTTGGGCAAGCGCGGCTTGTTTTGTTTACAGATAACGCCGCCGGCTGGAAACGGGGAGAAAACGGCTCTCAGGCGCCTTGCACAACGACCCCCGACTGCGCATTCTGCTCTTTTGTTTCCGTTTGCGCCACGCCGCTTCCCACCGCCTTCTCCCATGGCTGCAGGGCGACGACCAAAGTGCTTCCCACACACACGCAGTAGCGCCGGAGTGACAGCGGAGCTAGTCAGCCGTGTGGGAGGCCGGGCTCGCTCATTCGGATTTCAGCTCCACTTTCTAAGTGCACTCAGTACGCCCTAACATCTCAGACGTTGTAAAAAGCTGTGTGATAATTTGTACAAGATTGCTCAGGAAGCCGCGTTGGTAGTGTGGATTCCACTGCGCTTTCCTTAGCCTGTAAGATGGGCAAGTCATTTTGATTTTTTGTAAGTGATCGATGTGCACGTCAGAGGGAGAGCGAGTTATGTTAGTGTTAAACAGTCTTTGGTCTTGTTGTGGCACAGTCTTTGCCTCTGCGCAGACCGATACATTCGTAGGAGGAGTGTGGTAGGTGGTGACGAATTCAGTAGTTCCGTGTTGATTTTAGATGGTGTTCATTGGAGTAAGAGCGAATTATTGTAAAGGAGAGCAAGAATGAATATGACTTACATATCGAAGGGCGAAGAGAGTATTAATTTTGATTAAAGTTCTTTTTTGGGGAGACCTAATTTGAGGCAAGATTGCAGCACTGGGCAGTTAGTTTGCTGCAACTAGATTGTCGGAATGATTATTGTCGGCTAGTTAACTTACTTCACTTCCTCAGAGCTGAGAGAAAGACCACCCCACTTTTCTGAGTCATGCATTAACATATCCGCTGATTAAGCTGTTTGGTTTTTATGGAAACATTGTACTCTTTTCAGATCGTCGAAGACTTGGTATTGTCCAGACCAACGGCAGCTGTAAAGATGACGCGAAGTTTTACTCTGTCTTTTTGAATACATTCTTCATTCTAAAATCGTTGTCTTGGAATATCATCTCATAGGAAGAGTTATTTTCCCGATCCCACTGTTCAAAGAAAGTTTATCATTACGCATTACCACACTGCATCTTGTGGTTCAAAATGTTCAAATCTGTGTGAAACCTTACGGGACTGAACTGCTCAGGTCATCAGTCCCTAAGCTTACACACTACTTAACCTAAATGATCCTAATGACAAATACACACACCCATGCCCGAGGGAGGATCCAACCTCCGCCGGGACCAACCGCACAGTCCATGACTGCAGCCCCCAAGACCGCTCCGCTAATCCCGCGCGGCACATCTTGTGGTATGAAACAGTCTGAATATTGTTTGCAAAATTTATTTAAGAAATAGAAATGTAGCTTATTGGTTGTTTGCTGCTGTGCTTTCGAGAGCTCTGTAACAATGTTGTCTAAGCTGCGAGGTAAGTGGAAAGTTTGAGTAGAGCCCGATAATTGTTTTACTTTAGTGCATTTAATATAAAGACAAATTGTATTCAGACCAGCTACACTTCAAGTAAAACTAGATTCTGTTTAGGCAAACGGTAGTATATCGGTTTAAGTTGGATAACAGTTTGTGGGTAAATTGTTTTGGTAATTTGCAGACTTTTTTTATAAAGTGGTACGTAAATGTTGGCTACCTTTCATACAGAAATACATAATGGGGAACTTACAAGCCTTTCGTATCTGTAAGGCAATGCCAATCTGGAGTACAAACTAGGTGGTCCTTTGTGGAGGAATAGCTTAATCTTCCATTAAAAATTTGTCCAGTGGAAATTGAGGCAAGTCTAACAGCATCCAAACTTGCAACTTCAAGTTTACACGTGTCTCGTACATGTTCATCTCCGTAATGCATCACAATATATCACCATGATTGGCGCTTTATTATAGAAATATATCAACATGGCCATAACTCGATTTAAAGCGCAGAAGTAGACCAGTCCCTGATAAACTGCGGAACTTTCCGTGACAGAAACTTATAAGGTTGCTACTGTACTCAGTTACACGAATTCGAATGGCTCTGAGCGCTATGGGACTTAACTGCTGTGATCATCAGTCGCCTAGAACTTAGAACTACTTAAACCTAACTAACCTAAGGACATCACACACATCGACGCCCGAGGCAGGATTCGAAGCTGCACGAATTCATCACAATCTTTTTTATTTTTATATCTCCTACGGCTGACAACATTCGCATTGCAAATAAGGATTAGTGGAAGCGCTTCATTAGATCTGTGGTCTTTTCCTACCAAATGAATTTATTTTCAGGTGTAATCCGTAGAATTTAATACTGCAACTTCCTTTGTTTGTCGACAAGTTCTGAACTGCATGGTTTTTTTTTTTCAAAGTTTAGTGACAAGAATTGGCTAGGAACCATTTATTAATGTCCATGAGAGTTTCATTAACCGATCTTCTAACACTATATTTTGCTTGCTATTTACTGGAATGTTGTAAGATCTGTAAACAAAACAAACTTGGCGTCTGGTAGCGTAAAATACTGTAAATAAGAAGAAGACTATGAACTTCCCAATACAGCCACTTGCTCGGTCAATGGGTAAGTTTCTGCACAGTAGATGTGCGTTGTGTATGTAAAAAAGACGGGGAGCAGTTCCGCGACGCAGACCGCTGGTCTGGTGGGGGCGTTGTCCCTGTGAGTGAAGTCGGCTCTTGCGACGACTTTTCCCGGCTGGAGGTGTCGCTTCGACACGGTGCGGCGGTCGCCGTGTACTGCCTGCCCTGGTCTGCCGTCCGTCACAGCAGACACTTCCTCCTGTAAGAACCTCTCGCCCTGCGGCGCAGACGGTTTCCGCGTGCGAGAGCGACGCTAATGTGGTGTCGCTCTCCTGCGTAAGGCGCTGCGAATGGCAAATAGCAGCCACTGTGTGGGCGACAGAGTACCGTCGGAACGGCGGGCTGTGGAGGGGAGGGGGAGACACGCGGGTCGGGAAGTGTCACCGCCAGGTGGCTGCCTTCTGCGGAGCGCTGGGCAGGGGAGAATATCGGGGGTGTCCCAGAAATATTGCGACGAACTTCGAGGTATTGTAGAGGGAGTCTTGACGAATAAATCGAGGAGAGGAACCCGTGTCCGGAAAAATCAACCAATGACGCTACGGAGCGTCGACGTTATAGACGCCGGCGCCTGCCACTAGGCAACCCCTATCGCTGCAAATGTGACACTGTACGTTGACAGACGGTAGCCAAAATGTCCTGCAATGTCTTTTTTTATTGAGTGATCGCGACTGATTGCCACGATCGCCAGTGGAGAAGACGGAGCTAGCTGATGCCCTGTGTCCTTTGAATGCTATGCTCTGTTGCCTCGGTGGATGACGGTTTCGGGCGTGCTTTTCCATCCGCATTTTACTTTTCTCTTTGTAATCCTCTAAAATCCCCGAAGTTTTTCGGTATACAGGAGAAAAATGAACGGTGGATGAAAATCCGTGTCCGAAACGTTCATTCACCAGGGCAACAGAGCATCACATTCATAGGAAACAAGGCCTGTCTACGCCGCATTCCTCTGGCAAATGTGGCAATCAGTCGCGATCACTGAATAACAGTCAACATTGCGAGATGTTCCGCTAACAGACCATCAGTGTACAAAGCCACATTTGCTGCTGAATTGGTTGCCAAATGGGCAGGCGCCGGCACCTATATCTTCGACATTCTGTAACGTCATTGGATGACGTTTCTGGATGCGGGTTCCTAGCCTCAAACTGTTCCTCAAAACACCATCCACAAGCCCAAGGAGTTTGTATCGTTCTTTCTATTACTAAGCAGTTGTATTAGTTCATGGTGCACTATCCCAGTAGTGGGAAGCCTATGTAAAGGGTCCCAGGGGCAACAAATGTTTAATGTTCGGTGTTTCATATAATTATTGACAAAATTTTAAATGCTGCCACATTTTGCTCATTAAGAAGAATAATACAGTGTTGAAGGTTTATCACAATAAGACAGCTACTGTATTACAGTTGTGTATATGTCTTGAAGCAGCATAACTCATGGGACGCGAATTACCCAGATTGTATTTGTCCAATATTTGAGAATGGGAACACTTAGTGACTCCCAAGAAACTTTACATACAATTTAAAAGTTTCACAATTTCTTTTCCTCTCTGAAAAACAGTATATAACGAAAAATTGAAGAAAATATTGTTTACTTAATTTTTGCTGCTCTTCCAGGAAAAGTTGAGCATTGGGGATGAAGTTTTAATTTATTACTTCTTTACCACGAATTTTGCTGCAGACAGCATCCATATATACCACTGAATGTACCTCCAAAATTCTGTCACTGTAGGAATCATAGTCCAGGAGATGTGACGTCACAAACTTTGAGATGCATGAAGAACTAGCTTTTGCTACAAACTGCGCGCAGATTATACTGACTATATCCGTCCAGTACTCCATAATGAGAGCAGTTACCTACTTCCATTAAACTTATAATTTCAGCCTTTCCTGAACTTTTTCTCGCTTGTATACTTACCGTCATGTATTTAATACACAGGCTTATTTGCAAAGCAGTCAGCTCTTTTACACAGGGAAGTTTAAATGTTTGAGGAATACAATACCCAGTAGCTTGAGTTAAAAGTGTCTGGGCAGAGGCAGACTGGTGTGGGCTGCAGCAAGCGCATCCCGTGGCAGCAGAGGGAAGTGGTGTCGTGGAGTGGTGTGGTGTGGGTGTATCGGGTTGCGGTGCGCATGCCTGTCGCAACTTGACCCGGGTTGACGTTCCCAGTGGCCTCGGCTCGCACCTGTTTACAGCCACCTTGCAGCGGCGCTCCTGCGAGTCGCGCGCATCGCACTCTGCAAATTCTCCGTCAGCGATTACAACGGATTACTTCTCCCAGCTGGGTCTTTATGTCAGGTTCAGCTAGTCTATGAGCGTCAAGAAAAGTATCTTTCGTAGGATATATGCGTTTTACAGTATCGATGAAACGAAATTTGTGGACACGTAGTTAAATAAGGGAAGATGCACATTCGCACGAGAGCTAGGCTTTACCCTTAATATTAAAAACATATACAGTTTGCAAAGAAACATCTCATGACGGAGCACCACTTTATTTGGTTAATTCTGGGTCTTGCAACATCTTTGATAAGGAATGTAAACAGCGAAAAAGTCAAGCTCAAGTGCTGTGCGGTCGAGGAATGAACACAACGATGATGCACAGGAATGCAGGTATTACATCGTGGTTTCCCAGGAATAATGCACCTGAACTACAGACCAGAACTGCTATTAGATAATGGAACAACGCCTCCGAAACACGTTGTAAATTAAAAAAAAGAGTTTAAATTTAGTGATTGATTACGTTACGTTTCATTTATATTTTTCAGAAAATGGGAGCTTCAAATTTAGCGTCGTGGGAGGGTGGGAGGGAGGGGAGGGGGGGGGAGCACAGTTTTAACATGTTTTGTAGTTAGTTACCTGTACAACTTTTAATTCCTCGTACAATCGTACAGTGAAAGATACTTCCTATGTACATGCATTTATTTGTCAACACCAGCGCATGGTGATATCACGGGTTTCCAATTGCAGCATACGGATGCCATGAGAGACTCGTTGGGGAGCATGATGTGTTCCAATGTTATTATGAGTGGTACCAAAAATAAAACGAATGCGGCATAGAGTGTGGAAATCAGTGCTGGCACATACATACACTGCTCTTTTCTAATAATGCAGACGAGACCGCATTGTTTAACATTCTAACCCGAAGAAACATTGTCCACACACCATTGGCTCGCAGTTGCTACTTTAAACATGGTGTATTGTCATACTGATTTAGCCAGTTACCGTCTTCAAACTGTTCCTCTGCTGTCCGCAACGCCTACGTAAGGGAACAAGTGTCTTGCGCAGTTGTTAAATCGGTGACTGTTGCTACAATAGTAGGTTATCAAGATTCAAGTGAGTTTGAACGTGCTATTATAGTCGATGGGACACAGCATCTCCAAAGTAACATAAAGTGGGGATTTTTCCGTACGGCCATTTTACGAGTGTACCGGGAATATCAAGAATCCGGTAAAATATCAAATGTCCGACCACGCCAAAAAGAGATCCTGCAAGAACGGGACCAACGACGACTGAAGAGAATCGTTCAGCGTGACAGAAGTGGAGCTCTTCCGCAAATTGCTGCAGGCTTCAGTGCTGGACTATTAGCAAATGTCACCGTGCAAACCATTCAACAGAACATCATGGATATGGACTTTCTGAGCCTAAGGATCCTTTGTGCACCCTTGATGACGGCACGAGACAATGCTTTACGCCGCGCCAGAGCTCGTCAACACCGACAATGGACTGTTGATGACTGGAAACATGTTGCCTAGTCGGACAAGTCACGTTTCACATTGTATCTAGTGGATGCACGTGTACGGGTATGGAGACAATCTCATAAATCTATGGACCCTGCATGTCAGTTGGAGTCATATGGGGCCCCTGATACGTCTAGATACGACACTGACAGGTGTCACGTACGTAAGCATCCTGTCTGATCACCTGCATCCATTCATGTCCATTGAGCATTCCGACGGACTGGGACAATTCCAGCAGGACAATGCGGCACCCCACGCGTCCAGGAACACTCTTCTGCGTTTAAACACGCCCACTAGCCACCAAACGCCCCAGACATGAATATCATTGAGCATATCTGGGATGCCTTGCAACGTGCTGTTCAGAAGAGATCTCCTGCCCCCCCCCCTTTCCCACCCCCCTCGTGATCTTAGAGATTTATGGACAGCCCTGGAGGATTCATGGTTTCAGTTCCCTCCAGCACTATTACAGATAGTAGTCGAGTCCATGCAACGTCGTATTGCGACAGTTCGGCGTGCTCGTGTGGGCCCTACATAATATTATAATAATAACGTCAAGTGGCTAGGGCCTCCCGTCGGGTAGACCGTTCGCCGAGTGCAAGTCTTTCGATTTGACGCCACTTCGGTGACTTGCGTGTCGATGGGGATGAAATGATGATTAGGACAACACAACACTCAGTCCCCGAGCGGAGAAAATCTCCGACCCAGCTGGGAATCGAACCCGGGCCCGTAGGATTGACATCCTGTCACGCTGACTACTCAGCTACCGGGTGCGGACTACATGATATTAATATTAGGCGCGTCAGTGTAACTTCCCGACAGTATGGACTGCGCAGTGGTCGATCTGACAAGACAGCTACTTTGCTGCCCCGTCTGCAGTAACCAATTCTTCAGCCAGTTGTCAAAATAATTCTACAGAGAGCGCTGTTTACCAAGCTCCTGTGAGTCACTCCTTGGATTTTTTGCGTACTTGCTTTTTTTTCTCGACACCTGCTTTGCTGGGATCCACCGATGACTTCATCGCTGGGAGATGAGTATCATTCATGCTATGTTAGGAGAATCTTAGAAGGTGGTAGCGCCGGCGCCAGGTTCCATTTGTGTAACGCAATAGAGGGTTGTCTGTACAGAAGCTACGTGACTGACTACAATAGTAGTCACTGCAGCGACGCTACGGAGCTGCGTTAGAAAGGTGCACAAAATCGCATTACGTGGCTGGCTGTTGGCAGGTGTGGTAGGGAGATGCGGCAAGCCCACTTTGCCAGGGAACGTGCGACGCTGCACGGACTATTGCAAGTACTGTGTGGGAGCACCGCATAGTTTGGCGGCACCACCCCACGCAACGCCTCAACGACACTTGTCGGGTGGGGAGGGCCTTAAGCAGCACAGTACGCGCCTCTCCGAGAAGTTACTATAACGAGGAGGTGCAAGCCAGTGGCCGCTACTGCAGCGGAGCAGAGGGTCCGTCCTTGTGCGGTAGGGGGAGTGGCGCTGCATCCGGCACGCCCTCTTCGCCCCGCGACCTTGCCGACACTGCTCCTCGCCTCACACATCCGTCCGTCGGATCCGCGAGGCCCGACGCCTACGTGCCGCCGTTATACCTGACCGAGCGCACCGGCTTCAAACCCAGGACACCAGCGTTCACTCTGTTGCGGCACGACAGATTTGCAACGCTCCCTGCACTTGGAGATGAATCGCGGCTGACAGCTTTGCCCACATGTATCTCACCAAACAATAATGTTGTAACGTTAAAACAGGGAACCTACCCTCCTGTATCACGTCTATATGCTCGACTGCCTATACGCCAATTCAGCACGTATATCATTCAACCAATCCTAGACTTATACGAGGGCTATTCGGAAGGTAAGGTCCCATAGGTCACGAAACGGAAACGTCAGTGAAAATCCGATGAAACCTTGCACTGATGTCTTGGGCAGTGATCGCGTCACGTCGCTCTTTTCAGTACTGAGCACACAATGAGCATGCAGATATGCCTGCTGCGAGATTTCGCCTGAATTTATGCAATACTGCATAACGTACCTGTCATGCATTTCCTTCTTCGTGACAATTCTCGGCAGCACAACGCAGGGGCATTGAGGATGCCCTTGCAGCGTCTTCGATGGGAAGCATTTGATAATCCACTACACAGCCCAGATTTAGCCCCCTCTGATGTTCATCTCTGTTCACGTGAACACTTTTGGCAAATACAATGAAGTGCAAGCCAGTGCAGAGAAGTGGTGGAACGCACAGGCGGCTCTGTCTACGACCAGGGTATTGGAAAGTGGAAAGTTGGCACAACGAGGCGATAAATGTCTGACTCGGAACGGCGACAATGTAGATACGTAGCTGTAAGGTGTAGCAAACTGTTACAAGTAGAACATTTTTGATTTTCGTTCTGGTTCCCATTGTACCTTACTTTCCAAATAGCCCTCGTACATTAAACGTAATAATATGTCGCCAATAGGCGGATGCTTACAAGGAAATGGCGGAAGAGACAAGGTGCACCAAATATTCTCCCCCAGGCACAATAAGGTGGCTTGTGGATTAAACAGGGTGTTTCCGTAAGAGAGTGCAAAAATGTAAGAGCAGATAGAGGATACTCCACTGAACAATTTGAGGTAGGCATCCTGGGGTCGGAGAAACTATCTTAAGGAGATAATAGGAATAAAATCACATTACTGTGTACTTTTTAATTTACGTTAGTTACAGTTCACACAAAAAGTGCTGAAACTGACGGCCATCAACCTCTATGCAAGTATGACATCGGTCAACAAGATTCTGACAAATATCCGTAGTGTGTTTCGAGTCACATCCCAGGCACGTACATTTCTGGCAACTTATTCCATCTCTGGGATGCAGCACCCATTTCACGTGTAATACTACAAGTACTTGTAGTGTGGTCCGCTGCAAAACGTTCCAGCAGCTTCTCTCCAAAATCGGGTGTGGGAGTGGTCCTCTTATTTCCAGGTCCCTCGATTCTTCTTTCCAATGAACCAGTCTCCCAGAATCGTCGATCGAGAGAAATGAGCACTCGTCGTGACGGATGTTGCATGTTAGAAAATCGTTCCCTGTACAGCCTTTCAGCAGCGAGAGCATTGCAACTTACTTCCCCATTCAGAAGGTCAGTCAGTTCTGCGAAACAGTACCATACTGCTCCATCGCATTGTACTGCATGTCTCTCCACAGCACTGAGAAATGAATGCGTCTGTCGTTGATTCATGGCACGTTATGTCATGGGACAGTGTTAATACAACAAGTAAAGTAAACAAAAGCTGCATCACGATTTTCTTCAGGCTCGTGCTCTTTGTTTCCTAGCACGAAATAAAGAATGTACACGTAAATAAACAGCACAGTACGCATATCAGCCGCAAATAAGTTGGAAAACAGTACTGCTACATAAAGCGGTAGATAAATTTACTTCCATATCTGCTTAAACTGCCTTCTCCGATCCCAGGTTTCCTGCCTCAAATTGTTCAGTGGAGCATTCTCTATGTCCTGTTACATTTCTGAACGCCCCTGTGGAAACACCCTGTATATGAATGACTAAAATCTTAGATTAACATCCGTGTTGTGCTATTTGAATATTTCCTAGCAGTTTCTTATTTCCCCTTCCACTACTGTTCACCCCACAGTTGCCTGGGAATGCCGATCGCGCGACTCTGGACTGCTTTCCGCTTGATGTCAATCAGTCTGGCTTTCCGGAAACGAGGCCCATCGCAGGGAACGCTTTGTGGCCCGCTGCTTTCTCCTAGGGGGGTAGGGTGTTTCCAGTTGGGCGGAAAACGCACCCAGTGGTAGACGCCAGCATAAGGAAAGAAGACAGACAGACAGAATCCGCCGTTTCCGCCGGCGCCAGCGCTGCGTGCTTCCTCACCACTCTGTTCGCAAATTGAAGAGCAAGCAGGCGAGTCTCCATTCTCTTTACCCAACCACGTCACAATGACAACTGATTATTCCACCAAGTTATACCGCCCCTTTCACAGCGCTCCTTCTGAATCAGTGGCGACCTGGTGTGGAGACAAGGCTAGGGAAAGATTATTTTCAGTGAAGACTGAACACTAAATGTAATTCGAAATTGGTCAATGACACAAAACACGGAAGAAACGCACACGGTAGAACTCGGTTATATCACCACACGCTGCTCTGCATTGCGAGACGAGATACTGATTCTTAGTCATCCTGTACGGCAGTTGTAGCGTTCTGCCGAGAAAGGACACTTCCCCCTAGATCAGAGCTGCACGATCTTCAGTTTACCGACAAGTTACGAAGCGTATTCAGAAAGTAAGGTCCGATTAAGCGCAAAATGGAAACCGCTTTGAAAACCCGATGGAACTTTGCACAGATGCGTTGCGCAGTGTGTTTAGTGTGTCTGTCCATCGCTTCAAGTCGCTCTTTTCAGTTCAGAGCGCATAGTGGTGACGTAGAAATGCCTAAATCAACAATGTATCCCGCCAAGTATATGGATCTGGTGAGAGATTTCGCCTGAAGCTATGCAGCCCACATAACTTAAATGCCATGCATTTCTTTCTTCGAGACAATTTTCAGCCGCGTTCTGCAAGGGCAACGAAGACGCTCCTACAGTGTTTTCGGTGAGCAGAGTTTGATCAGCCTCGACAAGACGCCGCCTGTACCTCGGCACCCGCGCTGCCCCCTCCGGCTTCCAGTGAATGGACAGCGGTACTCCGCTGGCCAGAGCGCGCTCACCGCTCCGCGTCTGCCGCGTTCCACACCTGCTGACATAAGAGACGCCGTAGTTTCTCCGGCCGCTGCCTGCCCTGCCCACTGGGTGTGACTAACAACGCGCACCAGAAACAGCCAGCGCGGACATGTTTTGCGGTCGTGGCGTAGCTTTCGTCGCCGCGGCAGCTTGTACCTGCCCCTAAAGCGCTCGGCTATTTTCTTCCGGGAGCTCCTGGAAAAACGACACTATTTTACGATACGCCCCAAAGGACTGGTACTCTCTTCCGTTCTTTACAGCTCACAGCCATGCCTCTACTTTCCGCATTAAAAAAACTAAGCTGATACAGGACTGGAAAAAAAGGATAAATAAATACAATACGGGCTAAGGTAGTGACCAGCCGCACTTTGAACTGTTGTGAGTCAATGCTTAAGATGGAACACCACTTCCTTATCAATAGAGATTAATTAGCAGCTGTTCCAATCTATAAGATGTTCGATGCTTGGTCTTTGTCAGGTAGTAGTACTACTGTAAACTGCATGCAGCTACTTTCCTCCGACCCTTATCGATATAATGTGTAACTATATCGTTTATATGATTGTAGTGTACGTTTTTGAAAAGTGATATTTTACACATATAGTGCTCTTGACGGGCGCAAACGCTTGTTCTGACTGCCTAATGACATGGATGGATCTCTTCACTATCGTCTTTTTCCACTAATATTACCGAAGAAATATGTAGGATGAATTCTGAACAATGGCACTTTCTTTCAGTAATTTACAGTCTAGCCCCATACTGCCCAATTACTAGCAATACTTACTTCCACAACTGGGACTTGGATCAGCTACCTCCACATTATAGTACTACTGTGATTTAGGAACTTTGCTCTCTTGGTATATGGACACCATACGTGACATTATGTAATCGTGGGACCCACAGTTTTGGCTAATGGAGACGTGTATTGTGATTATTTGGAAAAAATTGTGGCGTTCCGTCTCCTTTCCGTATACACGAGTGCGTTTTCAACACTGTGTTGACTCCCCAATAACACGTCCTTGGTTGTAAAAAAAAAAAAAAAAAAAAAAAGTTTCAAATGGCTCTGAGCACTGTGGGACTTAACATCTATGGTCATCAGTCCCCTAGAATTTAGAACTACTTAAACCTGACTAACCTAAAGACATCACACAACACCCAGTCACCACGAGGCAGAGAAAATCCCTGACCCCGCCGGGAATCGAACCCGGGAACCCGGGCGTGGGAAGCGAGAACGCTACCACACGACCACGAGCTGCGGACCCTTGTTTGTAAGATGGGCGAAATCTACAAGGAAAAATATTTTTAGAACAGTACTGTTTGAGGAAAATATTTATAAAACAGGATAAACAGTGAATTAGGATAATGTGCAGTTTTATTAGCACTTTCATTGGGAAAATACAGGTTGTAACGAGTATAAATGTAGATATTTCTATTGTCGACTAGGACGCTGTAAAGAATAACATTACATCAACATTTACTTCATTTGCAACTGTTACGAATAGAATGTTTTTAGGTTGGTTAGTACCTCCAACCATTTGTAGCAAGAGCAAGAGAACAGGGCCTATTTTCCCCTGGGCAGCACGAACAACTGCTACAATTCCGCACTGCATTGATAATGACCTGACACAAGTCGAAATCAGATCTGCGTTGTGACTATAAATGTCATATTAAAGCAACTTAATTCTACAACTGATTGCTGCTCTATCTAACCTAAATGTATTTTCATTGTATATTGACTATACAGTTTAGATGTTATATGATGGTGGTTGGGGCATGTATCCAAAGATATAGATGATATATTGACCAAGAAAGTTTGTCGCTCGAGTCTAAAAGATAAGAAAAGTGTGAGATTTTGACCTAATGTATGGAGAGTAGACGCCTAGGAAACAGAGGTGGCATGGAACGTGAATGGACGATAATGTACAGAAAGGAATAGAGAAGCACTTTATCCAAGAGTGATGTAAAAGTGGGTAACGACGACGACGATACTGAGTATGCTGATAGACTCATGTTGCAGTCAATACTGCTAGTCGCTAAACGCAACAGCCCCTCCAGTTGAACAATGACAGAAGGAAACCACCTGTCGTACTGGGGATGGACTTTTAGCGGTCGAGGCCCCTAGTGCGCACGCAGCCCGCCAGACGGCGAGCGCGTCGCGGTCACTTTCGTTTTCGCAGCCCGTGGCCCACATTGGCCATAGAGCGAGGCAGGAAACCGGCCGAGCGCCGCATGGCACGGAGCACAGAAGTGAAATGAAAACAATCGACTCGGCCGCTATTTTCTCCTCCGTCCGTTAGGCACGACGGGATTCCTTCCGCTCCACTAACCTTCCGGAGGACTACTTGTTAACAAGCTGCGGCGTGCGTATCTCAGACTGGAACGACAATCGTTAACGCTTTAAAAAAAAAAAAAAAAAAAAAAAAAAAAAAAAAAAAAAAAAAAAAGAAACGCAAGTTCCAAATATTGAAGGCCTCACGGTTTTGAACCCTCTCGCAATCAGTTGAATCGCTCTGTGACAAGCGACACCGTTCTGTTTTTGCTTGCGTTTTCTCTCCCGTGACTTTTTTGCCTGTATATCGTGAAAGTAACGGTACTGCTTCCATACAACGGCCTACATTAGTGCTCTGGGTGAAAAATTTACTTTTTTTTTTTGCAGAAAATTAGCTACTTTCACGGGACCTCCTGTATTACAGTCTGCGTTGTTTTGTTCCCTTCCCTTTTTGCTACAGCATACATAGTCAAGTATGCCCTTACTTTGCCAGTGTTATCCTCCCCAAAAATTTGCGAGCCCTTTCCCGATATAAGGAGAATCACATTACAGTAGATGGTGGTGACAAGAACTTTTCTAACAATGCATTTCTATTACTCACGGTAGAAATTAGATGGTAGATGTTTTTGAAAGTGCTTATCGTCATGTAATCATAACATATTGTTTGTTGAAGCTTCAAAACTAAATTTATGATATTTTTTAAATTCTTCATTTGTGTGGCTATATTGTCCGTAGTTGCTTTACAATTCGTGAGGGTATTTTTATCCCGTCGTTCCAGCTACAAGAAAATGTGGGAAAAACACGCATTTTTTTGTAGTTGTAAGGACGGACCAAAAATACCTTTAGGAACTATGATAGTATATTTATTTACTTATTTATATTACTTTATAAAACACGTTGTGTTAGAGTAAATGTGCCAAATATTTAAAGCAATAGCTACCTATATCTAAATACACATCTAGATCTATTCTCTGCAAGTCACTGTATGGTACGTTACTGAGGCTACTTAGTGTATCAACGCGTTCCACTCTTTACTTTCCGACTTTCAAATGCTACGCAGGAAGAAGGAATGGTTCAGATTTTATCCCAATTGTCCTTTCGCGAAATATACGTAACAGGAAGCAATATACTGCGTGATTCTTATAGGAACCTCCACTCTTGAAATTTTAACAGTAACCTGTATCGTGATGCGTAATGGCTCACAGGAATAAGATCAGCATCTGAGTGACGCTTTCGAGTTTACTAAATAAAAGAGCTAATAGTGAAAAACACTTATTTGCCTCTATTTCGTCTATGAGTACTGTCTGGTAACTGTCTGAGACACAGGTAATCGTCGAATCGAGGGTTTTGTAAGGTATCTTCTTCATGGATGGATTCTTCCAATCAATTTGAGTCTGGTACATCTTTTTCTAAGATTAATTTTTCATGCGGTTTTCAGAAATATATAGACTGATTCAAGAGAAATATCTGAGTGTGTCAATAAATTTTATAAACAAATCTTCCAGCCGTAGATATTTAGTGCTGCCTGCGAGCCGGAGCTGGTCACTAGTGTGCTCTAAGAGATTCCGGCGAAACTCAGTTGGCAGCAACCGTGAGCACAGAAGCAGGTGACGGAGCAGAGTGTAGCGACAGGCTGGGAGGCGCCGCGGGCTGACGGTGTCTGCAGGTGCGGCGGTTCGCCGAGCAGCCGGATGTTCTATTTTTAAACACGCACGCGGCCCAGCCCGGTCACACATCAACATGCCGCCTCCCGAGGAACAGGTACCTCCCGCGCCGCTGGTTGCCTGCAGCGCAGGCGCACACACCGCCGCGCACAGGCAGCGTAACAGCGGAGCATTTAGACCGGCGATCAAGGCAATATGGCTGATGAAGTGTTTCTGGCTTCCGAAAAGCATTCGAATCGCTAGCAAACCAAGAATTGTTAGTGAAAGTACACTCACAAGGGCTATCAAACTAAACTTACGACTATATCATTTATTGGTAGGGAGCATGCTGCATGTTACCTTCGATGAAGAGTTGTCGATAGAAGTCTCAAGTACAGATTCGATTCCCGGTCCGGCACAAAGTTTTAATCTGCCAGGGAAGTTTCAGAAGGTGAGGTAACTTCAAGAATGCCCAGGGATGCGTGTTGCGACCCTTGTTATTCATGTTGTATATTAATGACATGTAAGGCAGTATCAACAATAACGTCAGTCTTTTTGCAGATGATGCGGTAATCCGTTATGAAGTGCTGTCAGAAAAGAAAGCCGCACAAATATTCTGTTTCATTTCAATAAGATTTCAAATAGGTGTGAGGGCTGTCAAAGAGCATTAAATGTACAGAAATTTAAATTATGCAATTACCCAAAGGCAAAAATTAGTGTCCTTTGACTAGAACATCCATGAGTCATAATTGGAACCAGTCATCTTTCAAAAATGCCTGTGTATATCAATTTGTCGGGTAACGATATGGAATCATCACAAAGACTCAGTCGGGTGGTATCCCATTCACAAACTTCGGTTTACTTGCAATAAACGGGAAAAATCCAGTATACGAAAGAGAGAGCCTACAAATACTTGTTACACTATTATCCAGATAAGACTAACAGGGCACGCTGAAAATACACAAAGAACGGAAGCACGAACTGTCACAGGTTTGTTTCAGTTACGGGAGGGCGTCGTAGAAATTCTGGTAAACCTGTACTGGCGCACGCTTTAAGAAAACCTACTGTCCGCGTAAAATAAGTTGCCACTCGGCACTGACCGCGCTGGTCTCGCGGTTCTAAGCGCGCAGACCGGAATCGTGCCACTGCTACGGTCGCAGGTTCGAATCCTGCCTCGGGCATGGATGTGTGTGATGTCCTTAGGTTAGTTAGGTTTAAGTAGTTCTAAGTTGTAGAGGACTGATGACCACAGCAGTTGAGTCCCATAGTGCTCAGAGCCATTTGAACCATTTTTTTTGACACTCGGCACGGTGGCTGATAGGAGTGATCTTAAATGGGAAATATCTTTGTGGTCGCTCCCATCAGTCACCAGGCCGAATATCAACTTGGTTTGCGCAAATAATACTTACAGACTTCCAAGATACAGTATTAAATGTAAAATTTGGAGAAATTCATCTACCTAAGCAGCGCTCCCATCAGTCACCAGGCCGAATATCAACTTGGTTTGCGCAAATAATACTTACAGACTTCCAAGATACAGTATTAAATGTAAAATTTGGAGAAATTCATCTACCTAAGCATCGAAGAGACCGTAAGGACAACATTACACAGGACACGCAGAGTCGTTCTTTCCGCGTTCCACACGCGATTGGAGGGAAGCAATCCTACCATGTCGTACCGTCCTAAGTGCTCTCTGCGATGCTCTTCACAGTGGTTTGCAGTGCAGTGCATACATGTAGGTGCTGATGCAGATTCGCTAACACGAAAGCAGTCCCAGCAGAGTAATTCTGTAGAGTGACTCATCTGCCTAGAGACAGGAGGTTTTTTGCCAGTTATAACTAAAGTCACTGCACGCCGTTATTCGTTATGAACTAGACTATGATTGCAAGGGAGCGAGCGGGTCTGGCTGAGTGCTCTGTTTCCGATAAACTCGAAATTTAAAGACAAAGAGAACTACAGAATGTTCGGGCTTGACTGACTGACTGACTGTGAAGAAACTGGTTTCTTTCTTTGTGACTGTTGACGTGCGGTGCATAGAGGACCCAAATTTACGTTTTGAGATCTGAGAGACTTTCAACGTTACTGCAGAGGTGTTTGAGCACTTGCACCCAGGTAAAGGTTAGGAGCTCTCTTGACTTACGGCTAGTGACTCAGTCCGCGCAGGTGTTCGTGACGAAAAAATGTCGTAGCGAAATGTCAGAGAGTCTGCGTTCCGACGCCGCGTATTTGAGACTTTTTCAACTCACGCGTGTATCAGAAAACAAAGAAACCATTCTGTTATATCGCAACTGAATAACGTTTCCTCATTATACAGGATATAACTGGAATTGTTATCAAATTAGTTCGAATAATCAGAACAATTTGGGTATAATACATAAATATACTTACACGATGATGAGAACTGTAAGAGTGAAACAAGCATTGTTAGGATATGGAGTGAAGCCTAACATGGAAAGTCTGCTTACGGAAACTACAAGTGGTCTAATACATCGCGGACTGCTTCTCCATGATTATTTCACAAACAAACCATATGACACAAAAGGCACTGGAAGCCGTTTGAATCAAGTGCTATTTACTCCAATTCCAAGCTGACTGTGTCACAGGGCAAAACGTGAAGTGGACCAGACTACCAGCAGGTGGTCCACAAATGAGTTACAGTGAATGGTACTCGTACATAGCCGTTCGACGTAACAGTGGCAGCAGAATCTGATGAAAGCCGGTTAGGTAACTCCGGGTTCCAGGTAGCTTTTGTTTCTTTTAGCCAAGTCGGTCGTTGCTACCGTGAAAAGCGCGATTCTAGGCGGCAAACAGCTGAATGCGGAGAAAGTCGAGAGAGAGAGCGTGAAATAGCCGGTTATCTGATTACGGCCGGAGAGCACCCAATTTACGTTGGTTCTCTGCAATGTGGCACAGTTGATGCTGACTGCGCCAGAACACCTTGTAGCTGCCTCACTCCTGCAAAATTATGCGGCTATCTCAATGTGTCTAGCTAACCAGCAGCAGCGTGTGCTTTGCTATCTGATACACAGTGCAGTTGCGAGCTGCAGTGAACATAAAATTTACGCATAAGACAAATGTAGCACCTATGGCACTGTGTTAATTGTGACTGCCTGATGTTTGTTAATGGGATAATGTACTATGCTGTACTATCGGCAATAGTGACTGAAACATGCTTTCATTTCTGGCACTCTACGTATCACAGGGAGGAATGGCTAAATGATAATGTTAGCTTATGTCCTCCTCCGGTGCACAGACACCGCGACTGAAGATTTGGAAACAAAGAACGTTACCTTGCCAAATCCCTTCTTCAATGCATTGCAAACTGAGTCTGGGTTCGGGACAAATGATGATATCGGTACTGTGATTGTTTCCAAAGAAACTTAGAGATACTAATATGCTAAAACAGTGAAGAGAAACCTACCTATTTTTTGCTAGGAGATAAAACTCATTGACATAAGCGTAAGACATCCCAGTAAGATGCGGAAGTCATCAGTATTTTAAATATTAGTCATACTAAAATACTCATTTCAAGGAGTGTTTGGAAGAAAGCAGAATCGTGTTGCAAGTCACGTGTGCGACGTAAGGTATCCAGTGTCTCACGATATACAAACGAGAGACAAACCTAGCTGTCATCAAGAAACCATCCGTAACCGTGGGCCGAGTCTAGTGATGACACCATTGAGACATTAGACGTAGTTTCGAAATAAGTATGTCACACATCACAAAACGGCAATTTTCACTTGCTTTATCATATTTCATTGAACCACTTCCAGTGTCAGGAAAGAAATAAAATGTTTATTGCCTCGCCGTCGTTTGGCCGACCCAGTATTCCGCTGCCAATATCATTGACGTCGTTATGACGAGAACTAATAAAACGAAGAAGAACTACCGGGCTCTCTGCGGCGTAAGGAACAGAACATAACATTTCAGTTAATACAATACATTCGTGAAACACAAGCTAAATTCACAAAATGGTCTATGTGGTAGAATATTAGGGGATTCAAAACGAGGAAGAAATATTAAAGAGGGAAACACTTTCTAACGTTCTGCAAAAATTGTATTTTCTCATGGCTTCTGAGGCCATCTTCAGGTGACAATAATTTTGCAGAGCTTTGGGAAGTGTTTCCCTCTTTAATATTATTATCATTTTCTGTCAAGTATCGAAGGAAAATTCAGCAAACGACGAAGAAACGTTATAACATAGTGTTCCAAAGACATGGATTGGACAAGTACTAGGAGAAACAAGAGGCGTTCTTCTAAAGTGATTTGCTGGCAAAGAAAAATACTGAATCAGGTTAGCATTTGCTCTTCCTGAATACGAATCTATAGCCACAGTAAGAGTCATCTTGATATGACATCCAAACGAAAATTCAGGTAGACAATGAAAGATGCACTTTTGATCCGTATTAATGTATTTCTAAATATGGAATCAAAGATATGGAAACAGGCTGCAAATGTAGCACGTATATGCAGAACGCTTAAGAGCTGCTCTAAAAGAGGGATCAGTTTCGAACTTCACGTATGTTGGCGATGGGAGCGCTGTATTTTTCGCGTGCAAAAGTTGGCTGCATTCCGTTGTCCGGACAGGTGTCCACTTGGCTCAAGGAAAACCACCCGCCCCCGGCCAGCCGGTCGACAACCGCTTTCTCTGCCAAAAGCATTTTAATAATTGTCAGGTTTTCCGTACAACTCTGGCACCCAACTGTGAACTTAGAGAAGGAGAAAAAAAGAAGCTAGCACTGCATTCGGTATTTTCTCGAAACTTGTCCGTCGCACAGTATACAACGTGGGCCGAGTAAAGGACACCTACTTGTCATTCGTTCACGACAAAAAAGTTTGACGTCGAAGGATGATAGGACCGGGGCTCAACTTAACTCTTCCTAAACGAGAACCCAATGTATTAACGATTGCCGGCCAAAGTAGCCGAGCGGTTCTAGGCACTACAGTCTGGAACCACGGGACCGCTACGGTCGCAGGTTGGAATCCTGCCTCGGGCATGGATGTGTGTGATGTCCTTAGGTTAATTAGATTTAAGTAGTTCTAAGTTCTAGGGGACTGATGACCTCAGAATTTAAGTCCCATAGTGCTCAGAGCCATTTGAACCACTTTTGTATTAACGATTATTTTCTTATTATTGGAAGTCACATTCATGTAGAATTGTCTAGATGATCATTGTGTAAGAATTTGATTGTTACTTATTCCCCTCTGGATATCTTGTTTCAATTTCGGGTTTGTAGCCATTATCAGGTGATTCGCTGGTACGGTGTCCTCTCGAAAACAGTTGCATCTCATTTGTAGTACATGTGAAGAACATTTTTATTTTACCGTACAATGATCGTGATGCTAAGTCCATTTACATGGTTTGTTCAAGTACCAACTGAAAATACCATCTCACTGTTTGCTTTAACTAACCATATAATTTTGACTCTAGCAAAATCTTAAATTTGTATCTTGCAAAAAAGTAGCAAATAGCCGGAAGTAGTAACTAGTACTCTATCTTCGTTTAGGTCTATGATGTTTCTTTCTTTTGCATAGAGGAATAAATCAGAAGTCTGTTCCTTCTCGATTGGACAGTAACGAAGCTCGCTAAGAGTGATAATGGACAGGACGCAGTTCTACTTGTATTTTACCAACGATCTCTATAAAGCCCTTTTCCAGGAGAATACGACAAGCCTAGTTGAACGGTAACGAATTACACCAAAATGCAGAGTTGAAAATACTGGGCGAATTGAAACTGTGCACCGCATTGGAACGGACTCAAAGTTTTAAACCATCAGGATGATTCAAAACGCAAATCATGTATTTATTCTGGGAGAGTAGTAATTCTACAGAACGAATCTGCCACAGAGGTGAGATGTTCATCCTCTTTAGCGGTCAGTATTTTTCTTTCTTACCGTGAGTGTAATCCAGATCCCTGTTTTTTGTGGTCAGCGCTCTCCCAACACATTTCACTCACAAAGAGGAGGCTTCAGGTGGCCACTAGTTCATCTGCACACCTTCTAAACTCCAAAGAGGTTCTTCAGTGATACCGAAAGGTGTATCAGCTCCCAGAATATCAAAACACGTAAGTATAATTTCCCGTTAGTAATAATCTTGATCTTTAAAGCTAGAAAGCTTTAGGGACGGCCGGAGGTGTGGAACTCAGAAGGCGAGGCCAGCGCGCGGTGCCCGGTCGGCCTTGCCCTTAATTGCGAGCCGGACCACCAGCCTCCAGAGACCTCTTGAGCGCCGCTGTTCCCTTACGATGGCCTTCGCTGGAATTCGCCGCCGGCTCCTTCCCGTCAATTCGAGGTTGCAGGGGGCTCCCGTTAGTTGTCTCGCTTACATCAGCTCAACAGCAAAGCTGTATATCGACTTCCAGTTACCAAAATATACCCAATCTGAAGATAATGGTGGTTTCCGCAGGGCACTAGATCGGTTCTGCTGCTACAATGCCAGATTATCAAGAGTTAAGTGTGTTTGAACGTGGTGTTGTAGACGGCGCACGAGCGATGGGACACTGCATCTCCGAGGAACCGATGAAGTGGGAATTTTACCGTACGATCATTTTTCGGGTATGCCGTCAATATCACGGTAAAACATCAAATCTCCGACATCGCTGCGGTCGGAAAAAGATCCTGCAAGAACGGGACTAACAACTACTGAAGAGAATCGTTCAACGTGACAGGAGTGCGCCCTTTCGCAAATTGCTGCAGATCAATAAATGTCAGCGAGCGAACCATTCGACGTAACACTATCGATACGGCCTTTCGGAGCTGAAGGCTCACTCGTATGCCCTTGATGACTACAAGACACAAAGCTTTACGCCTCGCCTGAGCCCGTGAACACCCACATTAGACAGCTGATGAGTGGATACATGTTTTTGGTCGGACGAGTCTCGTTCCAAATTGTATCGAGCGGGTGGGCGTGTACGGCTATGGAGACAACCTCATGAATCCATGGAACCTGCATGTCCGTAGGGGACTCTTCAAGCTGGTGGAGGCTATGCAATGGTTTGGAACGTGTGCAGTTGGAGTGATACGAGACTCTTGATACGTCTAGATACGACTTTGACCGGCAACATGTACATTAGTATTCTGTATGGTCACCCGTATACATTCAAGACCATTGTGCATTCCGACGGACTTGGGCAATTCCAGCAGGACAATGCGACACCCCACGTCCAGAATTGCTACAGAGTGGCTCCAGTAACTCTCTTCTGAGTTTAAACACCTCCGCTGGCTACCAAACTCCCAAGACATGAACATTATTGAGCTTATCTGGGATGTTTTGCAACGTGCTGCTCAGAAGAGATCTGCACCACCTCGCACCCTTACGGCTTCATGGACAACTCTGCAGGAGTCATGGTGTCAGATCCCTTCAGCACTACTTCAGATCTTAGTCGAGTTCATGCCACGTCGAGTTGCGGCCCTTTTGCGTGCTCGCCGGATTCCTACGCGATATTAGGCAGGTGTACCAATCTCTTTGGCTCTTCAGTGCACAATGGCTACGATGGGTAAACAATCCAGTGACATTCGAGAACACGCCCGTGAATGCAGCTGAAATCGCTCATCTGTAACTGTTATTGCATCGTTTTCATAAGAACATAACTTTATGAATTCGTGACGATTATAGATGATATTGATTTTACTTTCTCATATTGTTCCTAGAGTGGAAGTTAGATTGGTTCAGTGCGGAAGTCAAAACTGTGTGCCGAACAGGTATCTATCTCTGCCTTCCGTGACGGGTGTGTTGCTAGTTGTGTCATCCGAGAATGCCAACGAATAGCTAAGAATGTTACTGTTATTAGGTTCTGTTATGTTATGCGAGGAAGAATGCCACACGCCATAGCCCTCCGCTGCTGCTCAGTCAAAGGCAGTCTAGAAAATAAAGTTCTACCAGTAAAGGGGCTGCCAACAGAGAGACTACTAATATCTTTATTCACAGGTCAGAAGGAGGGCATCTCTGGCAAAAACTGCAATCCTCAAGGGGAAAGATTTTGATTAAAAATTTATATATCGGTAAAACTCTTATTTGTCGTTTTTCTTTTTCGTTTATACGTCACATTCTCCTGGTAACCACGGAGGAACTCCAAATGACAGCGCAGGGCGACGCAGGAGTTTTCTAATTTTTACTGTCGGCAGTAACTGCACGGCCTTGCAGTGCTGTGCTCTGTATTACAGGACACATCTGTAAGAGTGAAGCAGAATTGCTTCAGCGAGCTTATATGACGCCGAGAATATATACAGGACACATGTGTAAGAGTGAAGCAGAATTGCTTCAGCGAGCTTATATGACGCCGAGAAAATATTTTGAGTTACGTGATTACATATAATGAGGTGAGGCGTCATTATTCGAAGACGGTATTGCGCTACCCTGGAGTTCAGCGGTTCCGTCAAAGAAACGTTGTAATTTCTTTCTGAATATAATTGAAGGCTGTCTTCCAGTTACTATGTTTAAAGGTTGTTCTCAGCTGCAGGGACGACAATGATTTGACGTCGAGAGCATTTTGTAGTTGGTGTTCAGCCCAACAGATGGAGCGGCTACAAGCAATAGAGCATGTAACGCATTCAAGATATGGAAACAACTAAACCAAATTTCCTTAAACAACACTAAATTAAGGCTTTGGGGTCGAGTAATATTTTACTGTTCTAACAAAATCGAACTTGACACTCCGACTCTTTAGTGTCAACGTGATGAACTAATACTTCTCCGTTTGTCCAATTTAATTAAAACTCAATTGTGTGTGTGAGTTCCTAAGGGACCAAACTGCTGAGGTGGTCGGTCCCTAGATTTACACAATACTTAAACTAACTTACGCTAAAGACAACACACACACCCATGCCCGAGGGAGGACTCGAATCTCCGGCGGGAGGGGTCGTGCAATCCGTGACATGGCGCCTGAAACCACGGTGCGGTGTAAAACTCATGTAAGGATATTATATACTATGCTATGAGACCAATACGCTGATGTCTCAGATTATATTGTTTCTTAAAATTGTAATAAGGAAATCATCGAACACAGCAACATCTTGGTCTCATAGCATAAATAATATATAATGTCCTCTGATGACATATACAATGCAGCGGGCCCAGATGAGTAGAAATAAAATTCATCTGTTTCGACATCGGAATTTTATTTTTCGATTCATTTCAAATTAAAAAATCTACCTCTACATCGCTTGATTTAGTTCCACTGCACTCCATTTCTCTAGTTTTAGTTTTGTCGACATTCTTCTTCTAATCTTTTCCCAAGACGCCATCCACTGTATTATACTGAACTTCCTGGTCCTCTGCTGTCAGAGAGAATTAAATCTATCCGTTAAAACTTCAAAATATTTATTTATTCACCCTGAATAATAATTACCTTTCCAGTTTCTTCTTGGTTTCTCTTATTGTTTGCTCAATGTACATACTAAACATCATCTTGGTTTCACTCCCTTATCAACCACTGTTTCCTTTTCATGTCCTGCATTGTTATAATTCCAACCTGGTGTGTGTAAAAGCTGTAAGTAATTACTAGCTGCCTGTATTTTATGCAGCTGCCTTCAAAATTTCAAATACTGGTCGGCTCTACAGTCCTTGTACAGTCTTGGCCTCCTATGTCAACCGCCTCCACTCTTCTCTGTCCATTGCTTTCCTACTCCAGTTCCTCATCCCCCCTGCTTTGAAATCCCCTTCCACATCTTCAAGCAACGTTTTCGCTGGGCTTCCTCTTCTCCGCTTGGGTTTTGTATGGACACTTTCTTTAACACTCCCAGTTTCCAGCATTCTCTGTACATGAGCAGAATACCTTATTTTTCCTCGCTTGATTTTCACTACCGTATTCACCTGTCCAATAACTGTCTGTAGTTCTGCGTTCCTCCATATTCTGCACCTTTCTTCCTCTCTCACTGCCAGAAATATCTTTCTCAGAATCTTCCTTTCCGATGTTTATAACCAATCTTCTTCTTTTTAGTCATCACTAAGCCTTCCGATCCATACACTACTACAGATTTGAGTATGGTCAAATATATTTTTATTTTTGTAATCCTACTGACGTTTATGGACTTGAACATATTTTGCAAAGAATAATAGCATTAGTTTCCACTTGCTATCCTTTCTTAAATTTCTACTGCTATCCTGTTATCTTCATTGTTGTCGAACTGAGATATTTAAAGCTGCCAATCTTTAATATCCTTCCCCATTTCTTTCAATGGAGTCTTCCCTATATCCCTACAAAGATCTGCTCGTCATATACGAGTACTTTGTTTTGTCTGTATTCACTTCCAGTTCTAACTTTCGAGTCGCTCCTTGTAATGCAGCATGGTCATCCTCCAGAGCTTTGACATTTCTTGCAACTATGCAATTAATGGTGCATCACCAGCGCATGCCACCACTTGGAACTGGTGGCTAAATATTGAGACAATTACTAGACAAATTTTATGAATATGACAAACAGCCATATCTGGCGTGCATACGACAGTCTAGATACGAATTAGGTTCTCTAACGTAACAAATTTATTTTAATTAGAGCAAAATTAACGATTTTCAGGGTTCAAATGGCTCTGAGCACTATGGGACAACTGCTGGGGTCATCAGTCCCCTAGAACTTAGAACTACGTAAACCTAACCAACTTAAGGACATCACACACATCCATGCCCGAGGCAGGATTCGAACCTGCGACCGTAGCGGTCGCGCAGTTCCAGACTGTAGCGCCTAGAACCGCTCGGCCACAGCGGCCTGCGATGTTCAGCTGAATGACAATGGAAGAAGTAGTTTGCAAGGTCAGAATAGGAATTGTCACGAGAGTTCACATAGGCAGGGGACTGCGGGAAGGAAATTTGATTTGTGCGCCACTCTTTAGTTTAGCACTAGAGATGGTAATCCTGGCAATGCCAACAACCCAGGCGCGACATTGACAAAAGCTTTCTTTAAATCCAAAAATGCAATTAACGTTGGCATTCCTTTTTTAACCTACCTTCTAAGGTAAGATATGATCAGTTTGGCCTCGTACTCCTCCAACACCCAAACTGATCTTCCCCGAGGTCAACTATCAATCTTTCCATTCTTCTGTAAGTGACCCCTGTTTGTATTTTCTAGTATGTCAGCTACACTACCAGCTTGTCGATAAATCACAGATCCATCCTGGCAGCCAGCTGAAGCTAGCAGGTAGGTGCGCCCGACGTCCAGCGAGCGAGCGCCGCAGCGACGTATCTGCGCGTTCCATCGTCTGGACTGGCGACGCGTCGTGGCGCTGCGCCGTGCAACATGTGGAGTAATTGACCCGCGGTCCCGCCTCCCGGTGGGTGGTCTCACCAGGACGAGGCCCAGAGTGGACGCCAGACACCCCGGGGGCAAGCTGGCACCGCTACCGCGAAATCGCCGCGGTCATCGCCAGGCGCGCTCCACGGGCCTTTTTGCGTTCCTCTAGGGGCATTGTACGCTAGCTCGGAAATTTAGGGGTAAAAATGGAGTAACACGTGAATTTTTTACAGGTAATGGACGCAAGTGAAAAACACGATAAATACGAGGGTTGTTTTTACCCGGCCTCCGATAGGCCATAAATAATATTACAGAGTATACAGAAACATACGCTGAAGAGCCAAAGAAATTGGTACACCTGCCTAATATCGCTTAGGGGTCCCGCAAAAACGCAGAAGGACTGAAACACGACGTGGCAAGAACTCGACTAATGTCTGAAGTAGTGCTGGAGGGAACTGACACCACGAATATTACCGGGCTGTCCGTAAATCCGAAAGAGTACGACGGGGTGGAGATCTTTTCTGAAAAGCACGTTGCTAGGCACCTCAGATATGCTCAGTAATGTTCATGTGTGGAGAGTTTGGTGGCCAGCAGAAGGGTTTATACTGAGAAGAATGCTCCTGGAGCCAGCCTGTAGTATTCTGGATCTGTGGAGCGCCACACTGTCCGTCGGAACGCACAGTGGTCGTAAATGACTGCAGTTGATCAGATAGGATGCTTACGTACGTGTCACCTTTCAGAGTCGAGTCTAGACGTATCAGTGGTCCCATATCACTCCAACTGCAAACGCCCCACACTATATCATAGCCTCCACCAGCTTGAACAGGCCCATCCTACATAAGGTTGTCAACAAGTTTCCAAACGTCAACAGCCCAACGTCGGTGTTGACGGGTGCTGCCGAGAAATATAGCTTTCTGTTGCGTACTCATCAAGAGCAAACGAAGGGGCCTCCATCTCCGAAACCCCATATCGATGATGTTTCGTTGAATGGTTCGGATGCTGACACTTGTTGATGACCCAACATTTAAATCTGTAGCAATTTGTGGAAGGGTTGCCCTTCTGTCACGTTGAACGATTCTCTACAGTCGTCGTTGGTCCCGTTTTTTGCAGGGTCTTTTTCCGGCCGCACCGATGTCGGAGATTTGATGTTTTACCGGATTCCTGATATCAAAGGTAAACTCGTGAAATATGTCGTACAGGAAAATCCTCACTTCATCTCTACCTCGGGGTTGCCGTGTCCCAACGCTCGTGCACCAACTATAACACCACGTTCAAACTAACTTAAATCTTGATAATCTGCTATTGTAGTAGCAGTAACCGATGTAACAATTGCGTCAGACACTTTTCTTACATAGGCGTTGCTGACCGCAGCATTGTATTCTGCATATCTACATATCTCTGTATTTGAATACCGATGTCTATACGAGTTTCTTTGGCCTTTCAGTACATTTAGTTGCTTTTATGTGCACTTCTCGTTACTTTTCGACATAATCACCGAAACGACTGATGCCTTTGTCGCACCCGTGGACATGAATTCCAATATCACCTCCATAAAATGTTTTCGCCGATGAATTGTAATAAGCCTTGACAATGTCTTAAAGTTTCTAGTTAGTTTGGAAGCGTTGCCCTGCTAGCAACTCTTTAAAGTACACTGAACAGAAGGAAGACATTTGGCGCATTGCCGGGAATGTATGGTGGGTAATCGAATATGTGCTACTGAAGCTCCTCCAGGAGCTTTTCCGTTGGATCCACACTATATTGTCATGTTGTCATGTATAGGAATAATTCCAGAAATAATTCCAAAAATCGGAATGCCTCTTGTCTTGAAAAGCTGTCTGCAAACCCCACAAGGTTCCCAATAAACTGTTGCATTAATTGTGGTACCCGTTTCACAGTTCACACATGGCGGGAGAAACAGTTGAGGTGGGCATGTGTATGTGACTGCAGCTCACCACAGATTGACGTCTTGATCTCGACGTGACAGAGCCGGTGCCGCTGGGGATGTACAGTCGCCTACTGGCACACCACCCGCCTGCCGCTTGTCTGTTGTTTCTACTGTGCGATCGGAAGTTGAATAAAAAACAAAGAAAAGAAGGCACTCGTACAACCATATTTAATCTATCATATTGAATATGGAATGCCGCTTCTTAGAGAAATATGTCGAATCACGGCGTAGCGCAGCATCACACTGCTCGTTACAGTCATACAAAGAAAAAAGAGTAACAAACTAGTAAAAGAAGTTTGACCACTGGATTATTAATCGGAGCCCACTGGTTATTTTGACAAACGTCTCCCTCAAGTGATCACATTCTCTGTGCTCCACCCAAAAAGACCACGTCCTATCCCTAGTCCATTTTGGGTTAATTGTGAATGTTCTATCTTTCAGTACCTAACTAGAGGCAAGTGACTATGGTAGCAACAAAAAGACATTCTCGGGATCCACGCAAAGCGGAATGCGCAGTGGTTTATACCGAGGATTCAAGACAGGCATGTTTTAGGATGTCCTGACGGTGCGAGGATCCTGTTTTGATGTAGAATATACCGATGATACCAGTAGACCCAGTCGCAGTTGTCAGGTGTTGTGAACGAATTGTCCAGCTTCGATTGTCGAGTAATTGTACATAAAGACGGAGTTCTTCTCTATCTCGAATTACGAAAATATACCGCGTAACTATGATCTTCATAAAACATACCAGCGTAACAACGGAAGATTAAAATACCCTGTCTGGGCGACCATATTTATCTTGCACAATGAAACCTTCACTCTTAACTAGAGTGTACGCCGGTGTGAAACTTCCTGCCAGATTAATACTGTGTGCCAGATCTGAACCTAATTCCAACTTCGAGACCAAGCCCTGCTCACAGTTTTACTGTTACTCATATTTGTGTATTACACTAGTTCCATTTGTCGTTGCAGATGAACATTGGCGTTCTTGATAAGATGTATGCAAGAATTCCGCGTTTATCTGGGGCTACCTGCAGATGTGTAATTTTAAAAAATGGTTCAAATGGCTCTGAGCACTATGGGACTTAACAGCTGTGGTCATCAGTCCCCTAGAACTTAGAACTACTTAAACCTAACTAACCTAAGGACATCACACACATCCATGCCCGAGGCAGGATTCGAACCTGCGACAGTAGCAGACGCACGGTTCCGGACTGCGCAGCTAGAACCGCGAGACCACCGCGGCCGGCTGTGTAATTTTAACATTGTCTCAATTTTTGTGATTTTTCCATTCTCACTGTGTACAGTCAAGATTGACAAGTTCATTTTTTTTTCTATTTTACGTGCAGCATCGATCGATTGGTTTCTCCTGCGACGAGTGGAAGCAGCCCGACACTGGGAAGGACGCGCGTGCCAATTAACGCGGTTAGTAGTCAGTGAATAGATATTGTGGCAGAAATTCTACCTGGGAAACGCGGACGTCTCTTATCTTTAATATGAGAAAACATTACCAAAGGTGAATCACAGAAACAGGAGTTACTGAGAAATGGTAAGTGAATACTGTCGTTTTCAGTCTGGAAGCTACGTAGCTACTGCTCGTAGAAGTGTAAGACTCAGTTAAAAGGATATGCTAGGAAGAGCACGATCGACTATTTTGCAGAGCACCAACTGTTTTCCTAAATGGAGTGACGATGGTGAATCCGTATCGCTTGGAAAGACACATGGAAGTGAATCAGATCGGAGCTTCTCTGCTGCGTCTTTGTCCATGTTCTATCTATAGAGCGTGTACGCTTTGACGGACGTTAAGGAACCGGAACGCTGTGAAAATGAAAGCGAGCTCCTGAGAGCGTAGAGGATTATCACGGTGTTGCGGGTTGCGTTCGCACAGCGTGCAGGGGCCTGCGCCTCGGCTACTGGCGTTACAGAGGCAAGTCACGAAGGCGAGGTCGTAGGTCGTCGGCAGCCTCGCCTGTTAACAAACTGGGGGCAACGGGACGCGCAGATCTGCTGCTCGCTGACACCAAACAGCTGAGTGGTGGCTGCTGTAAGCGGGCAGTTGCAGCACTTCTAGGCACAAAGATTTATCGACGTGTGCTTGTTGCATCGAGACCGTAAAAGACAGAATACAGACACTGGTTGGACAAAGACGAAGTACACTTAAATTTCTTAAGAAGGACATTGTTTACAAATCACGTGTCCTGTCAGAAAACAAGTAACGGTGAGTGTACCCAAGTAAAGAGTACGCAAAGTGTATATTTTGTACAGGTGTTGCCACACACGAAGCAAATATCTGAAAAAGGCCATGTTTAAAAACCGCCAAGCCCTGCCGGAAAAAAAATAAATCGGCTTTGCACTGCCAGCATGTAGAGACCACTCGAAATGAGAATGAGGAATCTGATTGCGGCTTTATGTGAAGATGCATTACCCGTGTCAAAACATTTTACTATGGACTCTGTAATGTATTTTACTATTGACGGCAGTGACGCATATTTTATCTGATGCCACAGTAAGAACGCTGACATACAGGCTGCTGGAAGTAATGTCGTGACACATGATGATCAGCTGACCGAGTCCGGAAGTATACTGGGTGTTAAGGGTGTAAGTGCAGATATTGTGGACGTTGGTGCCTTAATCCGTTCCCACTTTAGTGTGTTAGTTGCTTTTTCTCTGTGACTAACAGTCAACCCTTCAAGCACGACACATAATTTACTATCTGATGTTTTCTGCCAACTGCGACACTAAGTGGATTACCCTTGTCAGAATCGTTTTGCGTCCACGCGTCTACACCTGACCTGCTACCCATGGGAACACAAGCGTTATTGGCATGGTCTTGCCACATATACTTGGAGATATTACCCAACCTAAAAACATTCGCCTCCTAATAGCTATCATTATTAGCCTGCAGATGAAGTGCATACTGATGAAATGTTGTCAGTATCCTGTCCTCATTCAACAACAAAAATAACTGTACTTATACCCCTAACACCCAGTATAGAGAATCATTGCAACAGAAGCTCACGGCTGTTTTCACATACGAGTTCCTTAGGTTACAAGTACATTCGAATGGCGAGAGAATGTAACATGTATGTGAAAAAACATCTTCATTGACGTTTCAAACTGGATGACCACATATTTCGCAAAAACCTACGTATAAATCTCCAAAAATAAATTAACAGACCATAATGGCTTGTTGAGAGAGTGAAGCTAAAATTAAGACGAAAATAATAGCTTGTAGATAGATAAGCATTAATTCTTCTTACGCTCTATCAGCGACTATAAAGAGCGGCTTCAGGTCACGGAAACTGACGACGACCAGGAGAGTGGTGTGCTGACTCCACGCCCCTCCGTACCGCGTCCAATGACGCCATTGGTGGAGGATGACAAGGCTAACGGTCGGTGCCGTTGGGCCTGCAAGGGACTGTAGACGGAGTTCACGTTTACATCTACATATGTGCTCTCTAAGCCAGTGTGCAGTACGTGGTGAAGGGTACTATCACCATAGTTATAGAATTTCTTTCATATTCCATTCGCATACTGAACTAGAAATACACGGCTGTCTAGATGCCTCTGTACGTGCCCTAGTCCATCTTATTTTATTCTCAAGATCCCAAAGCGAGATATACGATGTTGTTAGAATAAAGGCTCTGTAAATTTACCCACGAGAATTCTGTGAAAACTACGTCGTCTTCCTTCTAGTGATTCAAATTTAAGTTCCCCGAGCATCCCTGCTAACCTTTCCTATGGGGTGTACCGGCCTGTAACGAACGTAGCAGCACGGCCCTGGATTCGTTTGATGTCCGTTGTGACGCTTGCCTGAGAAGGGTAACAGTATTCTAGAATTGGTCACACTAGTGTCTTGTAAGCGATTTCCTTTCCAGGTGGACCGGATTTTTCCAGAACCCTGCCAGTAAATCCATATCTTCCATAAACCTACCCTAGTACTGATTGTAACTGATCGTTCCACTTCGTACCGCGTCTTAGTATAACCGCTAAATAATTATACGGTGTGAGGTGCTCGATATATTCATTATTCATCTTGTAATCGGTTACTGTCTGGTTATTCCCCTTTTTTTAGAGGCATTACTTTACAGTTATCCACATTTAAAGAGATAGTGTGTGAAATTTTGAAATAGATAGCTGTAATAAGATATTGTAGCGTTATAAACGTAAGTTGTCGTAAATTTTTCTCCGTTCTTTCTTACTTGGTTTACAGAAACCGTGCCCATGTTTCGAGTTGAATTATGGGGGCAGTCGAGAGGCTGACGGCAAAAGTTACAAACAACATTCTAAAAAACTAAAGCGTTAATTTAACTACTGAAAGCTACAATGAACAGTCGCCCGTCGGCCATTAACATACCGTAATTACGGACCGAGAGTGAAACGCCTTTGTCGCTAGCGACACACGGCATTTACGCGCAACTTTATGGTCCGCTTTACAGGGGGAGGACGAGTTTTTTCGCACCGCTGCGCCAACCGGTTTCGCTGAATACTTATTACCATTTCTGGCGTCCGGCCACTTGAGATGGGGAGGGGATGGGGCGGCGTGGCAAGGGGGGAGGGGGGGGGGCGAACAGCTGCCTAAACATGTCGGCCAGAGCAGTAGGCTTCGCGGTCCAGACCACAATTCGGACTTCTCAACGTCTTCACTCCACGATTTTTATAACTTTCAGAGTGGAGTTAGAAGTGATGCGCGATACAGCAATGTACCTACTTGATAAGGGGGATCACAAGGAATTGTAGAAGCTGGAAAGACGTTGTGAGCAGAATACATCAGGCGAAAATTGGATTCCATTTGACAAACAACATTGCAACCAGCAAGAACATCACTCTGGAAATAAGGAGACGGATGATGAAATCATACGTGCTGTGTGAAACTGGGACAGTAGCAAAAGAGAAGATTGTTAGAAGCCCTGAGAATTTAATGGTACAGAATGATGATGAAATCAGCGGGAGGGAGGGAGGGAAGGGGAGAGAAAGAGAGAGAGAGTTACGAGTGATGATTTGTTAAGAAGAATGCACGATACCACATTTCTGTGCACGCACAACAAAAGAGTACAACCATTACGACATACTTCAAGACACAATAACGTCATTAGAACACTAGTAGAAGGACCTACTGAGGGAAGGTATCCCTGGGGAACGACCAAGATGTCATACATGTAGCACATTCATAGAGAAGTAGTGTGTGCTAAGTATGCAGACAGGAATGGTGTACTGCTGAAGACTAGTCTCTACTAAAAGAGAAGAAACAGACCAAATCAAAAGATAATCATTAAGAAATTACGTTCTCGTCATATTTTTGCTGTTGATTAAGGGTTCTTCCTCTGTCTGCATTGGTATTACCATCCTTTTAGAAGAGCCCAATCTTGTCCTTGGCTTCTAGCTTCCACGAGAGCGGAAGAACAGAGACGATGTCTGCGAACGGCTTGTCGCGTTAATTTAGTCGTGGAAGACACAGTAAATAACTTCATTCACGCCTGCTTTGTTACCAGAAAGAAAGCTTACTGGGGAGGGTTGAGGCGAGGGTGGGGGGTCTTCGCACGTTCGCAAAAGACGGAGTCCTCGCGCATCTTCGGCGCTAACAGCTTGGGAAGCGCTACATAAACAAACGGCGTACGCTTTCACCGCCAAAGTGGGACACGGCGTTCCTTTGGCATTAGCGGCGGGTTCGTACGCACTGCTTCAAGCCATTAACATTCACGATAATGTGACTGAACCCTCACAAGCAGATGGCCGTTATAGACTGACTGTACAATTCTTCCTCGATTGAGTGCGGCAATAAATACGCAGAGAAATATATGCGTCAGCATACCTGTCACCTTACTCCACGTTTCTAGAAGAAAACTTTGAAGTACTTTAATTTTCACGAATTCAGATGTTCTTTCTTTCAGCAGACTAGGAAAATGCCAACTGAGTAAGAATTAGGAGCAGTTAATTCCTCCTTTTACCGTTAATGTAACTCACTGATTCTTAAATTTGTTATTACAAGTCACCCTACCGACATAGTGTAACAACACGTCGTAGGATCCAAGTCTCCTAGTATTTTTTTGTAAGATTCAGATGTTGTTGGTGCTCTGAGCACTATAGTAGTAAATCAGGAAAAAATAGATCGTTTTATATGCTGACTGGACTCTTTATAGACACTTATGTAGCCTGTTTAGAATAAATATATACCCATACAATAATAGATGTTTTAAGCTCTGATTGGAGCACGCGTGCACTATGATGCAGTTTGTTTCGAATAAATACTTGTACATGTACCTTCATGTGTGACGTAACATAAGAACATACAACTATTAGAATAGTAACTCTTACATCTAAATAGCTTGACGAAGACAGTGGAGTTAGCCTTGGGACGGTCCACTATTTATTCACCACTACTCGCTTAAACATCTAATTACCTGTCGTTGTGTCCGTCCGATACGAAAGGGTACGGCGTGGGAAACCTGGACGCAGTGGGAAGACTCAAAATGAAACTGCTTTGCAAATTTGTTTCGTTGGCGTGATTGATCGAGGGCTGGAAACTGTAGCAACGTTTCTGCCAAGATGCCTACGCAGCTATGCCTTTTTTTGTGCCTCGCGATTGCCGACGAACGCGAGGACGCCGACATTGACGAACCTGTTCACCTAATCCTTCAGACGAGAAATCGTGAAAATATTGGGCGGTGACATTCAGAGAACGCTACGCAGCAAAAATCTGCCAATCCTTATACACTAGGGAACACTGATGGCCGCTTAGTGAGGAATGTTTGGTTAAGTGCGTGTATGCTTATGTGCAGACTGGTTTCATCTAATAAGCTTAACGGCGTCATTCATGGCATTCTGAATGTTTCCAGTCCGCTGTAAGTGCATCGATGTTTTATGTACACTCCAGATTGATTGTCACAGACACTGTAATTGGCTGTGAAGGATTGTTGATTAATCAAAAAATAAGTTATTTCTTCAAAAAAATTGTAAATCAGACAATAAAATCGATGAATCACTAATACAAATTTAAGATCAATTCAGACACTAAAATAATAATATATGAGAAAATATCCTGCGTTAGGATATTTTCACATGTATGAAAATTATTGGTGCACAATTCGTGAGCTCACTTCTTACATTCTAACCACCGGATTCATTCTTCCTTTGTTTTTCTGTTGGTAAAACAAAGCATTTTGTATGGCCTCTGCATTTCGTCCATGTTCGAAATTTGATGAGGTTGAAGATTATGTCTTCCGAAAACTTATTGAAAAAAGATTCCACATTTGTTTGGTTGAAGCTAGAAGTTAATGCTAAGCCTCTGATTTTCTTAGTGAAAGATTTGGTTGTCTTTTTAAAACATTAGCGAACCAGTCATCTCCGGTACACTCACTATCCTGCTGCTAAGATTTAGAATATTTAACAGAATTTGGCACGCAACGTTATGGAGGACCGAACTACCTTTTCGTCGTCAATTTAATCTTAGAGAATTCTCTTATATCTTGCTAGAGTTCAGTAACTAATTTGATAACTGTAGTATTACGAATTAACTCATTTTTTTAACTTTCTCACTGCTGAGACCGTGGCGTTGGAAGCAGCTTCTCCTTAGTACGCCTTTTTTTAAAGATTTTCAATATATTTACCTGAAATACACGAACAAACTATGTGACACCATGTCCGAAATTTTTGTGGCAGCCAACCCCGGAGAGAAATTACAGAGAAAAAACGAACTGTAAAAATAGATCTTGAACCTAATCTCAATGTTTATCAAACAGTAGAAAATAAAAGGGACTTCATTGAAAACACAGTGATTAATGCGAGTAAATTATATCAGTAATCGAATAGTTACAGCTGTGAGAAACAGTAAAACACCAATACAAATCTAGAAAACTGTCGCCAGGAAATTAGAAACTGCGTGCAGAACCCACAGAATATTGTAATCGAGCTGTGGTTTCATTTTACGCCGCTATCAAGCAGCAACGACCAAGAACAGTGACTTGTGACAACCAACTGCGACCACCTGCCCTGCCTCCCCTGTACATATTTCTTCAAACATATTTAGTTCTTTGTTACAGGATAAAACGAAGAAAATTAGAATTGGATAACTGTTCACGAGAATACAAATAATCGTAATTCAAAGGTACGTGAAAGTAATGTTCCTTTTAAATTAGTACAAGTGAGCAAGTAATGAAAGAACGTACACACAAGCAGCATACGCGGTTTTCACACATGTGTGCTCAGTGGTTGAAACACTCGTTTTCGGAAAGAGCGAACTTTATGACGCCCCTTCGACTACGCCACTTCGGGCCACTACAGACATCATTCCTCCAAATAAGGAGCAGCTAATGCACACTGCCATGAAAACTGGGAAGCCGTGAAGAAGGCAGGCAGCAAACATCAGACTGGCATGAAGCGTATTACATCACTGGATATCTAGATGATCAGCATTCAGCGCAGCCGCATGTGGTAGGTAGGAGTAACGCCAGATACGCTCTGTATGTAAGGAAATATTAGTTAGCGCCTTTCTCATTCAGAAATGATTTAAGGAGGGGAACGCAATAGGATAGTGGAAATATCGTGAACTCACGGGAATGCGCTTTTTCGCTTCGCGACACTGCTGCTCAAGCTTGTCGCGTGAATACACAATCGACGGGCTCGGAAGTGCTGTACTCGATTCTACGCAGGATCTCAACGACCGCACGCGATTAGCGCTTGAGAGGACACACACATTGCCCGATCGGCCGTGAAAGATCGTGTAGCGACGATATGCAGCTTGAATCAGGAGATATGAGCTCCCTTCACAGCGTTCGATTAGGAACAAGTTTCGATGGGCCTGCATTCACTGACTACACCAACTCTTGTCCAATTTGTAACAGATTGTCACCTGTCGCTGTCCCTGTTGGCTAGCATATTACAGGATTATGGCTTCACGTTGATGCACCAAAAAAAAAAAAAAAAAATCAGGCGAATTCATTCACTGCGTGGTCGTGAACACGGCTGAACACAACAGCTACTTTCTACCGTTCTTAATTGTGACAGGCGCTGGTTCCGCAGAGAGGAATGGCACATACACACTACTGTCATGGCTTATGCAACGGTGAAGGGTTACTTGGAAGCCTGGTGTGTGTGCCCTTTTAAGGGGATGACTATCATTTTAGTCAATGGGTTTAGTCATCACTCTGTGCAGGGGCTACTGCGGGGCAAACCCACGAGTCTAGGGCAGCAGATTCGTGTATTTCGCGTCAGGAAATCGTGCTGCTTGTAACGGACGGCTGTTCTCGCCTGCGCCTGCCGGCAGCACGTCAGCCTTGGCTGTGTATCGCTCGTCACGCTCGATAACAGCGGCAGCTACAGACCGCTCTCCTGTTGTTCAGATCCGCAATACGCTGCTCGTTATGCGTGCCGTCGTGACCGCCGCCGCCTTGTGCCAATGTCTGCCCGCACACGGCGGACACACACCACAAGCCCGGCACACTTCGCTTCCGGCGGCGATCCTCACATCATATGCTAACTGCAGATACTATTCAAAGCAAACTCTCGTAGACACTTTTCGTACCATAGGTAGAGTTGTAAAACTACCGCAGGCTGCCGCTGACTAAGCGTAGACTACAGTAGCTTACCCAGTAGTTTTGGTCGGTTAATGTCGTACCCGCGTTACCTATCCGTTGTGTGTGTTGCATACCTGTTGGGCGTTACCGAGTAACGCTTCGTTTACGTATGTGATCAGTGTCTTACTAGATACATCTAGCACTGAACCGTCTGGAAACCTATGGAATATTTTTGTTCTACATAGTTACCCTCCTGTCTTTTACTTAAGACTAAACGGTATTTATAGAAAAATCTAACTATTAATGATTAATTAACGTTTTATTCGAAAATTGTCGATTTATAACATGCAAAACAGTTGTGTCGTAGTGAACATAAAGAAAACAATAGAGATTTATCACTCGTATAGCGTTAGAAAATGCAATTTTATGCAAAATGGCAAACAAATATATATGTCGAACATCGCTTCAATACTTTGTCGAACTTACATAAAAACGGTTTCTATTCATAAACAACTTTCGCATTTATCAACAATAACAGGAAACATCTGCTTTTGATAACGATGAATAACGTTCTATTCAGCACAAAATAACAACAATAATTATACACATATTTTTATGTTTATTCATATAAATTGCACTTGTATCAAAAGCAATTGCTTTTCGCACAAAATTAACGTGATCAATTAATTTCTGTTACTTATAAAATGCAATTTATAATCTATAAGAATATAAAATACCCAATGGATTAACATTGAGTGATGTGCGGTTCTAATTATGTGCAAAACAAAAACAAAGACAAATCGTCGGCTGCTGTTTTCTATCTTATTCATTTACGTTTCTTTTCCTACCAACTATACCAATACTACCGGTAATCCTACCGTTCTATGTCATTTATGTAGTACACTACCACTACCAAATAGTAGCTTTGGTAGAGCATAACTTTAACTACTGGCGATACTCACTACGCGTTAAGCTGTAGTCTTGACGTGCTTATTTCATTTGTTGGCTCCTGCCACTGCAAAAAGTCTATCATGAAGCCCCGAGGTCCATGATGTGCTAACGAACGGCGGCGTACGCCTGTGACGTCACTAGGCGTCTGTGTGTAGACGCAAGTGATTAGCAGGTACACTCTCCCGGTCTCTACTGTCTTCTTTCCAAACCGGAACCGTTACTTCTCCTTCAAGGAGCTGATATGATGTCTTCACGAGATACAATGTTTTCCCTCCAAAGGACTTGCTTTACCGATACCTTTTACCCTACATTATTTCATGTGTATACCGAACAATAAGTTAAGGAAAGCAAGGAGAATTTTGGTGATGGTATTAATATTCAGGGAGAAAAAATAAAGAATTTGAGGCTCGCTTTGATAGTAACAGAAGCTGTTTACTGTAGTCCAATGCCCCCCTTAACACAAAAATCATTTCAAATCTCAGCCACTCTTAGTTTTCCCCTTCTTAATTATTGCTGAGACTCTCCGACAACGGTAAAAGGGAAAGCATTGGACTAGGATAATCCGTGCAGCGGTGTTAACCACAAGGACAGGGTGGTGTAATGGATAACATATCTGCCTAGTAAGCAGGAGACCCGAGTTCAAATCCCGACCTTGGCACAATTTCTAACGCATTAATTTAGCTTCTATCTTTATCGGAGATAATGTTGAGACTCAGTATGTAATTCCACCAGATTTGAGGTTTGCAAATGTGCGACAGAAAGCAAATTACTTGGAAGAGCAGTCTTCAAAAGAAGTTATTAGAAGAACACCATCAAAAGCAAAACAAGGACAACGGAATGAAATCAAATTAAATCAGGTGACGCCAAGGTAATTAGATTAGAAAATGAGACACTAAAAGGTTGCGGCAAAGTAACTGATGGTGGTCAAAGTAGAGAGGATGTAAAATGCATACTGGCAATAACTAGAAAAGTATTTCTGGAAAATTTGTTAAGATCGAATACAAATTCAAATGTTAGGATGTCTTGTATGCAGGTATCTGTACAGAGGGCAGGCTTGTATGGAATTGCACTCTGGGCGGTAAACAGCTCAGGCTCAGGCAAGTGGACTGGGAAGCTTTTGAAGTGTGGTGCTGCAGAATAATGTTTAAGGTTAGAGGGACAGATCGAGTAACTAATGAGGAGGTACTGAATTGAATTGGAGACAAAAGATTTTTCTGCGTCAATTTGAACTCTACTACTTGAATTTGGTGATCCAGGGAAGGGAGACCAAGACTCGAATGCAGTAAGCTTGTTAAAATTGATGTGGGTTGCAGTAGTTATTTGGAGATGAAGAGGCTTTCACGCAATAGACTAGCGTAGAGAGCTACGTCAGGCCAATTTTCAGACTGAAGGCCACGCCAACAACAACAATAACAACAACAGAAGCAACGGACAATGAATTCGCGACCTCAGCGTGAAAGGCCGTTCATATGTCGTCAACACAAAGAGTATCAGTTATGGAGAAGTAGGACCTTCTGCGGAAAGAAGTTTAGAGTGCCACAGAAGTAGACCTAATTAAGGGTAAACCATTATTAGAACTGGTCTAGTCTATGAAATGTACTCGACTGTGGATTTATTGATAAACCTGTTTCGTATCCGTTTGAATAATTTAGGAAGACCAAGGGAAACCTGAATCAGGACTGCCACATTCTGTATTTTTATGGAGAAAAAGAAACACACAGAGCTATACACCAATCTGAAGAACAAAACTCCAATCAAGAGAGCAGTATACAAGTTCTGGAAAACTCGCAGCGAACGTGAAATCCTTTCACTAACAAGTGTTTAAATAACTTTAATAAGACATTTTCTGTACAAATACAAAGTGTAGTAGAAACCGTCGAGCAAACACACAAAGTGGAATAACTCAGATACGTATCCCACTTTGGTTTTCTCTCCTCTAGAAGCACGCGTGGAGGATGAGACTTTACGACACAGATGGCGCACGTCAGATACAAAGCGTGTGTTTGCAAAGGTTGCAGGGGGGCGCCAGCTAGAAGAAAGCGAACGTGCGCACACGGTTCGAGTGGGGTGGAATATTGAATAATCTCAGAGCTTCGCCGCGTCTACCGGAGACCCCCAGCTACTTCTAACAGAAACAGTACGTGTCATCAAGATATGAACAGGCCATTAGTTACAACATAGGTTACGCCACCACTTATACACGTGCTTGTTCCCGGTGTGAGATCTTCCTCCGAGACGTTCGCTATTCGAGTACGTGCCGTAGCCCGCCGTGACCCCACTATAAAATAAACCGATGTTAGAAGAAAGAGAGCCCGGAAGAATGAAGCGAGCGTAACTTTCTCTCTAGGATGAGTTGCTCGCTCGCGTAACAGTTGTGACACACGGACGGGAAAAATTCCTCGCTTTTTCTTCGTGCTTTAATTGAATCGACTTCAGAGGAGGAGAGGTAAATAATATCCCGCCCTCACCACAGAACTCAACATTATTTAAGCAGACGGGGTTATAGGAGTAGCGTTGGAAAATGTTGTGCTGATTTGAAATTTTCTTCCTATATGCATGTAGGAGAGTAAAACATCGAGGAATTGTAGACAAAAGATATGCAATAAACTCAAGATTAATATTTGGCATCATGAAGTGGATGGAGTGTAGAAATTCTGTTACGTAACTTGGAAGGTAAAAGAACACACGTCAGCGAAAGCAAGTACGACACAAAATCAGTCTAGCATAGGTAAAATGAACCATTCCTAACCAAGGAAACTGTCTACTAGTACCAAACAAACTTTTCTGTGAGCAAGCTATACTTGGAACACAGCTTTGTATGGAAGTGAATTATCGACTGTGGGACAAGCGGAAAAGTAAAGAACTGAAGCACTTGAGATGTGATGCCACAGCAGAATTTTGAAAATTAGGTGGACTGATGAGGTAGGAAATAAGGTCGTTGGCAGAATCATCGAGAAAGGGCATATTTAGAAATGTATTCGCCTTTCTTAAGGCGCATTAAATATTTTCCGGGCCCGTTTTACTTTGGTGGCCCTGTATAAAGACCACACCATCTCTATCAGGCAATACGTTTAGTTCTTCTCTATTGTCAGAGTGTATCATGAAACTGAATTTTTAATCACTCGAAGTGATTTCCGTGCCTACCACATCATGTGTGTTGTTCACGTTAGGCTACTATTGTGCAGCTTTCATTGAGCCTATTTCATTTTCGGAGTGTGGTGAAGCACCATCGGTCGAGTCACCTACGTTTCCATTATTTTCGGGCATCACACTGATTAAAAGTTTGAGTGTGTATCTTAAATTGAAAAAAAAAAAAATTGCGGCCAGAGTGGCCGAGCGGTTCTAGGCGCTACAGTCTGGAACCGCGCTACGGTCGCAGGTTCGAATCCTGCCTCGGGGATGGATGTGTGTGATGTCCTTAGGTTAGTTAGGTTTAAGTACTTCTAAGTTCTAAGGGACTGATGACCACAACAGTTAAGTCCCATAGTGCTCAGAGCCATTTGAACCATTTTTTGAAAAAAAACTTTTATGATAATAAATATTAACTAGTGGTTTCGATCTTATCGACCTTATCATCATCTTGAAATACAATAAAATGATTTACGGTGGCTATCCCGTGTCATTACCAACAACAAAATAAAATACAATAGAGAGTGAATAGTAAAATGCACTGTTGTATTTAATTAATCTTAGTACGCTGGCTTCATCAGATACTATCCTTACGTGTAGGCTGCTCACTGCGTATCTAAAAATGATCAGATGATGGAAACAGACAGTTAATAAATGTTAATTTATCAGGAGATTTTTGCAGTTCTGAAAAATGACTATTTTACAAGTAGTTAAGTGCAGGAAACAAAATAAAATGGAACTGGCTACTTTAAGGTGTATTTGTAGATGGCGAGTAACGTGTGTGTGTGTGTGTGTGTGTGTGTGTGTGTGTATGTGTGTGTGTGTGTGAATACAGAACGTACACGTGAAATGAAATTCGCGCTTTGTGTATCGGTGAGAACGTGGTACGTGACGGTGTGTAGAAGACGGGCTACGTGCTGCAGAGCGTCCGTCTCAGGTAAGGGCAGCTGCTCACCTTCCTCGCGGCCTTGTTCCGCTATTGGCTGTCGGAGCGGCGAGAGGTTCGCATTCCGACACATTCCGGATCCTCGCCAGCCGCCAAGCTACGTGCCTGATGCAACCAACTTAATTATGGCCTGCGCAAACAACGGTGGTCCCACCTGTCTCTGATGTGTACTCATTTCGGTCGGCAGTAAAACGTACTGCTGATTCACCGGCGTCACCGACTACGTAACATCGCAACAATGCGTTGCCCGCTCGCGTCGCATGTAGCCTGCGTGAATTCCATTGATATAAGTCTTCTAAACTAATATGTCTGAACACAAAACCTGCTGCTTTTTTGATTCTGTGGTAATACGAGTATCTAGGCTTAGATCCAAACATCATTGCATTCTTATCGGAAGGAAGGTTGCAGTGATTTTTTTTATGTTGGTGGACGGTTCATTCCAATTCATGTTGTTTCATTTTATTTTATTTTAATTACGCAAAATTTTATGTCAAACAGTTTTATTTAGCTACAAATAGCTTAAGGATTAAGATCTGAAAAATAATGGATTGTAGTACCTGTATTGTGCCACTAGCGCGTCAAACTACTTCTCGTAGAAATTAAAAAGGGCCAGTCTTGATCAAAGAGCAATAAATAAATTTGAAAACTGAAAATGGTAGTGCATTAATGATGTGGATCTACCCATCAGAATCGACCTTAATCTCTGCTGCTCCATGTTTTCTTTGAGACGAGTAGGCGATGTAGATTTTCGTTATTATAGATAACGTAAAAAAGAAACAACTACATTTCCAAAACCTCAGTACAGCCACCGCGCTATACATTTTAGACGCAGAAAGCATTTCTATTATCATCTGGCCCTGTGCGAAGTGTGAACGTTCCCACGATGTCACCACATTTAGTTAATGAGAAAGCATCTCATTTTAAAACTTAAAAACTTATTAGTAAGTTGGTTCCTCAATTCTGGAGAGGTCATGTTGATTATTTCTTCAATTTACTTACAGTCAATCAGCTGTTACTTTCCATACTTAAGTGTAACGTAGAGATTTGTATTGGAAAAGACGATAAACGCAAATGTAACTAAAATTAGTTAAATTGTTGGACTAATTAAAAATTCCTTAGTAACAAGTAAACTAAGTTTTCTTCAGTGGGCCTATAATCGTTGCTAATTAACTTTTTTCCATATTTATGAGTATTTCGCCTGGACTGAAGTCCTCTGCATATTCTTCATCGTATGCCGATATTTTCATGTCACATATGCATGAATCCACACGTCTTCGACCGTTTGCTTCACCTGTTCTGACACTTGCCTGTCTCCACGTATGCCGACAAACTGGATACCAAGCACATCGATTAATCTGTTCGTTCTTCCATCATGAGTTTTCCACGGACTTCCTTCTTCAGCTTCGCTTTCTAGTACCATGTCATTTAGTATTTCACCTGACAAATTAATTGTCATGTCTTTGTTAGCAACAAAACTCAGTCTCCTCCGGTTTTTCCAGGGTCCGCATCTGCAACCGCACACTGCTTCACTGCCGATCTGTACTTTCATAAATCACTTTCTCAATATACCCTGCACTAAAGTGCTTCGGACGCTTTCCTTGCTACCAGCGTTTTACATAATATTTTTCGTAGACTGCAGATTTCTTTCATAACTTACACTGTTGTTGTCGTTGTCTTCAGTCCTGAGACTGGTTTGATGCAGCTCTCCATGCTACTCTATCCTGTGCAAGCTTCTTCATCTCCCAGAACCCACTGCAACCCACATCCTTCTGAATCTGCTTAGTGTAGTCATCTCTTGGTCTCCCTCTACGATTTTTACCCTCTAAGCTGCCCTCTAATACTAAATTGGTGATCCCTTGATGCCTTAGAACATGTCCTACCAAACGATCCCTTCTTCTAGTCAAGTTGTGCCACAAACTTCTCTTCTCCCCAATCCTATTCAATACCTCCTCATCAGTTACGTGATCTATCCACCTTATCTTCAGTATTCTTCTGTAGCACCACATTTCGAAAGCTTCTATTCTCTTCTTGTCCAAACTAGTTATCGTCCATGTTTCACTTCCATACATGGCTACACTCCAAACAAATACTTTCAGAAACGACTTCCTGACACATAAATCTATATTCGATGTTAACAAATTTCTCTTCTTCAGAAACGCTTTCCTTGCCATTGCCAGTCTACATTTTATATCCTCTCTACTTCGACCATCATCAGTTATTTTACTTCCTAAATAGCAAAACTCCTTTACTACTTTAAGTGTCTCATTTCCTAATCTAATTCCCTCAGCATCACCCGACTTAATTCGACTACATTCCATTATCCTCGATTTGCTCTTGTTGATGTTCATCCTATGTCCTCCTTTCAAGACACTATCCATTCCGTTCAACTGCTCTTCCAAGTCCTTTGCTGTCTCTGACAGAATTACGACGTCATCGGCGAAGCTCAAAGTTTTTATTTCTTCTCCATGGATTTTAATACCTACTCCAAACTTTTCTTTTGTTTCCTTTACTGCTTGCTCAATATACAGATTGAATAACATCGGGGAGAGACTACAACCCTGTCTCACTCCCTTCCCAACCACTACTTCCCTTTCATGTCCCTCGACTCTTATAACTGCCATCTGGTTTCTGTACAAATTGCAAATAGCCTGTTGCTCCCTATATTTTACCCCTGCCACCTTCAGAATTTGAAGGAGAGTATTCCAGTCAACATTGTCAAAAGCTTTCTCTAAGTCTACAAATGCTAGAAACGTAGGTTTGCCCTTCCTTAATCTAGCTTCTAAGATAAGTCGTAGGGTCAGTATTGCCTCACGTGTTCCAACATTTCTACGGAATCCAAACTGATCTTGTTGTACTATGTCACCTGAAATTTTCATATTATACTTCCAACCGCTTATCACGGCGCTCGTTTATAGTGTACGAATACATCACCGATCGGCAGAAGCTTTGATAGTGGAACTTTGCGACCGAGACAGGCAGCCATAGTTCACTGCTAGGTCTCGATACCTCATCAGACTGACGTATCGCGTGTGCTTGTGTATGTTGTGAGCAGCAGATTGGTTTCAGCGCGGGTAACTCTACACCGCCTCGCCATCTCGGGTACCTCATGCATTATGCAGGAGCGGCGCTTTCCGATGCTATCCCAGGCGCACATGACATTGTGAGCGTGTACGAAAACGCAGGGCACGGGCGTCTTCTCGGAAGGGGACTTCATCTTCCGACGGTAGCGGCAAATCAGATTCCTACAAGGTCGCTCCGTTTTGCGCCTTAAGCAGCCATCGTTGGTGCGTGCCAGGAACTAACAGCTACACCATGGAAGGAAAATTTTTCACATTTGCGTTCGTTTAATTGGCAAGGAACGGATTCATAGCGATCATCTATGAGTCGAATATGATGTAGCATTTCGATTACTTCCTGAATTTAACACTCAACTGGTTTACACTGAGAAAGCATATCATAATCTACTTTCTTGCACCAGACTCTGAAAATTTATAACTAAATGTTTGACGCATCATTGTAAAGCGTTCTGTGCATCTACCCACCGCACGCCTGTACCCAAAGATGCAACGAATTGTCGCTGGTGACACAGCGATATGAGGTTTCATTAATTACGCAGTCGTCATCACGGCACAAAATAATACGACACACCCGTTAGTTTGAACTCTCATCATGAATTTTCGGTTTTGTTAGCAGATAATTTGCGTCTTTATTTCTGGCGTCCAGTGCTTCCCTCTAAATGCTGTTTTATGTGCTCTGTCCAGAACATCGTCCAGTATGTGAAATATCTTCCTCCACCGCCTCCTCTTCCCATCCTAACACTGTTCTTATAGGGCCCTAATTCATTCTTAATAAAATACTATACCAGTTTCTTTTCTTTCCTTTTGTTACACTCAGTAATTGTCTCTGCTCTTCCACTCTTCCAATACGTCCACATATTTCGACCTATCTACTCAATTTATTTTTACGATCTTCCGCCAAACCCACATCTCAATACCCTCCATCTTTCTTCCTCATTGTACACGTTTCAAAACCATGCAAGGTGATTCTCCAAACAAAACACTTCAAACAAACTGCCTGAAACTTTTGTCCATATCGTTGCAGAAAACTCTTTGATTCTAAAATGCGTCCTTTTCGATTCTCATCCTAGTTTTCTTTTGTGCAATGCACTTCTATTCTTTTCTAGTCTGCACTTGTTGTAACGTTCCTCCATTTAGCATTTTCCCTATCATTTTACCTCCTCCTAGTGTCATTACTCTTGTTGCTTTGTATTATTTTAATTCCATAGTTCTTTCGCTTAGCTTTAATGACACCCATTATTCCCTGTAATCTTCTGCACCCTTTGCTATAAGAAACATATCGTCGTACCTCAAACACCAATTTCTCCTCGCCCCAACATTCATTTGTCGTGCCGGCCGCGGTGGTCTCGCGGTTCTAGGCGCGCAGTCCGGAACCGTGCGATTGCTACGGTCGCAGGTTCGAATCCTGCCTCGGGCATGTATTTGAGTGATGTCCTTAGGTTAGTTAGGTTTAAGTAGTTCTAAGTTCTAGGGGACTAATGACCGCAGCAGTTGAGTCCCATAGTGCTCAGAGCCATTTTTCATTTGTCGTCTAGTGGGTTGTTTGAATCGATTAATGGAGAAAACGGCGTGTAATACTTATATTTATACAGCCTAGTTCGCTGACGAGAGCCGGAAAAGAAACAGAAAACGAATTCCATTATTACTAGTAGATTTTCGACCGAATTTTTCAAAAAGTGAAAGCACATATTACAGAAGTTACACGCGGAAACTCCAGAAAGAAGTATGAGGACTGATGTTCATCGACATCAAGATCACTTACGACGGAACATCAGTTCGTAATGCACAAGGACAGGATTCGTTGGAGTCCTCCGAAATTTATTCTGAAACAATGTAGTCAAACCACGGGAAAAGACGATTTGGGATGTTTGCACGCCAATATGAATCCGAGTATCACCCAGAGCGCGACTTCCTGTGTCCTCTCTTATTTGGATAGTTTGAAAAGACGTATGAAGTCAGATATGACAGCTATTATGCTGCAGTCGGAGAAGTTATCGTGTTCTTGGTGACAGTCTGCCTGGATTCGTGACCAGCTAAGGTTCCTGTATTACGCCAAATTAGTCGTATCGTAAATCTGGCACAATATCTACATAGTGTACTGGCTACATCCTGGTGCTAGCATTGCGCTTGTGCCCATAAGTCAACGCTGAGGTAGAGCGCTTTTTATCCTTGAAAACGTGGGTTACTCATCGCGCAACCTTGCCCAAATTTATTAGGTATAGCGGTGGTCAGGCTAACGGACCACACACACACACACACACACACACACACACACACACACACACACACACACACACACACACACACACATTCCGCCGCCTGCTAAGAGGCCGTCCGGCCTTCTTGTGTACATAGCTGTGCACCGAGGCGTGAAATTGTGAAGAAGCGGCCAGGCTGCGACAGTTGTAGCGGGTCGGCGCGTAGCGTCGGCACGATGCGTGTTACGCAACCCAGGCTCACGTTTATATTTAACTCTGGAGAAGTGCAAAGTGGCGTGAGCCGCGGACCGCTCCTTCCCAGCCGCCAGCATCCTCAATGAGGTGCTCCAAGGACGAGCTGCGACGCCACCGCCTGCCCCACACCTCCATCGCAAGGTGGAAGCTGTCCGAGACGCGTATGCAGCATACGGGGGCTGCTTCTACACCGTTGTTCATTAAAATTACACCACTAAGAAGCGTATCACTATCAGTGCGAAAAAGTATAGTCTATAAAGAAAACAGAATTTATTCGACAGAAAGAGTGTAACAAATTGAGCCAGGAAATAAAGCGTTGGTCCACCTCTGGTACTTATGTAAGCAGTTATTCGGCTGCACCCTGAATGATACAGGTGTCGGATGTGTGTTTTTTTTAGGCCTACCGTCCCAAATTATGTCCAAATGGCGCGTTAGATCGTCAAAAACCAGAACTGCTTGGACGGTTCTGGCCATAATGTTCCAAACTTTCTGGGTTGGGGCAGATATCCGGTGAACTTACTGGCCAAGGTAGAGTTTGGCAAGCAAGAAGACAAGCAGTAGAAAATCTCGCTGTATGCAAGCGGCCGTTATCATGCTGAAACGTAAACCCAAGACTAGAATGAGATTTTCACTCTGCAGCTGAGTGTGCGCTGATATTAAACTTCCTGGCAGATTAAAACTCATTCTGGAAATATCCCTCAGGCTATGGCTAAGCCATGTCTTCGCAACGTCCTTTCTTTCAGAAGTGCTAGTTCTGCAAGGTTCGCAGGAGAGCTTCTGTAAAGTTTGGAAGGTAGGAGACGAGGTACTGGCAGAAGTGAAGCCGTGGGGACGGGGCGTGAGTCGTGCTTCGGTGGCTCAGATGGTAGAGCATTTGCCCGCGAAAGGCAAAGGTCCCGAGTTCGCGTCTCGGTCCGGCACACAGATTTAATCTGCCAGGAAGTTTCAAGCCCATGGCTGCTTGTCATAAACAGCAACAAATCGGAGCTAGAATATCATCGACGTACCATTGTGCTGTGAGGCGCCTCCGGACGACAATCAAAGGAGTCCTGCTATGAAAAAAAAATGGCACCATAGACCATCACGCCTATTTCTCGGGACGTATGGTGGGCGACAGTCATATTGGTATCCCATTTCGTTTCATGCCCACCCAATGGAAATACTTATTTCCTTTAAGTAAGACCTGCGTAAACTTGCATTATTTTTCTCATTTATCATAGAGATATAGCGGACAAACTTTTACTTTCGCAATGGTTGTGTCCTAACTCGTGCAGGCAACGCCACATTTAATATCCTTTATTTGAGAATTTTGAGTTTAACATACAAATCCGCTATGTCATTAGTTGTCATTGCTCTAGTAGTTCCTCTTCCCTACGCCAGTTCGACGTGGACTGTGCTACAGCTGGAGCGTAATCGACGTGAGATGGGGAAGGTACATTCGTCACGTCCAAAATGCCAGCCGGCGATGACATTGTGTTTTCACTGGCATCGCTAACGGGTTGAGTTAATGGCCCGACAGCTAGCTAGCGGCAAGAGGAGAAAAAGACAAACAGGAGAGGATTCACGGAGCGTTTTTGGCTCTGACGGAGACCGCGTCCTTGACTGCTCCCAGTCACCATGTCCCATCTCATCTGCCTCACTGAGATGACAGCGGGGGCACCTGCCACCAGAATAGGTTGGGATGTGGTTAAATATAATTGCAGCTGGCAGTTGTCTTTAGGTGGACTTTTTATTTCACAATTGGAGTGTTCACAGAGAACAAATGTAAAGCGGACCCTACTGAAACCATTACGTAAGAGAAAATCATTTTTGGGTTATCGTTCTACTCCACTCATCCCAGCTTAGAATCACCGACACAACTACCCGTTTTATTGCCCACTATGTACAGACTATTGCACAATACATCCGTAATTAGTCTTTGATCAGTAGCTTTTAAACTGATAAGAACTCTAAGTAATTTCATGAAACTTCTGTATCACCCACCAGGAATGTGTGAAGTTGGTATGTGGGGCACAGACTGCGTTATGTATCAAAAACTGGAGTCAGAATTTTAGTATGTATACCGAGAGTAAGCTTCAGTTTATTGTTCGGACTAACGGATTCCCATTCATTATGGTTCGTTTGTCGACCATTAGCGCTACCTCATCAGAATGCTGTTCTGTCGATCTCATTATAAATTGCGTCATAGATACGTCTGCGCATACATTCTAAGTTTATACATCAATACAGTTCTTCAACAGCGTTTCCCCTCTTTCTTCAGTGTTTTTCTTCTGCTGGGGGATTGTCCGATAATGATTGGTAAAATAACATTCGTCACTTATTTTTATTTTAAATTTGTGGTCATCCACTCCCCTTAAGCTTCAGGTACCTGAAGGAAGAAGATTAGAGTGCGCTACGTGTCTATGAACCACGAACCTTTGTCCTTTGAACACTGGAATTTTAGCAGTCAATGTATTTAATTATTTACTTTTTTTTTAATTTTCGGGAGTAAAGTTGGGAATCGTATCGCCTTGTACTTAACACAGTATGGAGCACCACCTTCGATCAACGTTTCTCACTGCCATTCTGCCAATCTTTGTGGAATTCGCGGTTTACTACACACGAGTTTGTCGAACAAACTAGCAAACTAAACAACCAAGTACGTCAAATTTAACATCATTGACGAATCAGCTGTCGCGCTCTACATGTCTCGCGAAGTAATTTAACGCTAGTGGACAATGTAGCTGGTGCACTAGACAAACTTTAAATCTTCTGCGTCTGCTCCAGTTGCCAGATTTCTTAAAGTTATTGATAATAGTCCGGCTAGCGACGGGCTATTGCGCAAACAGCAAACATTTTTGTCAAACAATTGTCAAGTAAAATTTCTCTGAAGCACGCCAGACACGATCTATGTTCGACAGACACGATAAACCAAGCAACATAACGCCAAAAACATTTGTCAAACTAGGAAATTTGTCAAATTTTTTACCGTCTACAGAGGCCTTAGCACGTGTTCCATCCGTGTCTGACTCAATTTCCCTTTCTCTGAGCGTTAACCTGTATCAGCAGGTCTAGTTACAGAAAAGCTGACCAAACGGTATTCCGCTAATCCGTAATTCGTGTTATCTAACAGATTCCAGCTAACTGTCGAAATGTTTAATTATAACCCATGAGTAGTAGCTGAGGAGAAGTATTTGGAAGTTACACAAACGGCCTTTTATAATGCTACGTATGATGTTGCAAAAGATCAGAGCCTGAAGCAGTGAAATTTTTCTTGGTCTTAACGCATCTTGATACACAACAAAATACAAAGAATTATCCAAAAAAATTGACTGTGTTACGTAAGCGTCTGTCAAACAACAGCCTGTCGCTAGCCGGAATATTATCTATAAGTTTGACATACCTGGCGGCTGGAGCAGTTTTAGAAGATTTAGTTTGTATACTGTACCTGGCACATTGTTCATTAGCGTCAAAATACTTCACGAGACGATATGTACAGCGAGGTAGCTGGTTCATCACTGAAGTTAAATCTGACGTACTTGGTTGTTTTGTTTACTGTTCGTTTGACAAACTCGTGTGCAGTACGCAGCGAATTTGACAAACAAATTTTATCGTTTACAAGTCCTGGTGCACGTGGCCCTCGCCGACGCGACTTTCGTCTTGATGAGGATTTCCTATGACAGTAATAAAACCGCTAATTTCTCTTTATTTTATTTTTTTTTTTTTTTACATTCACACCAAATTAAGTGAATCGAAATCCGGCCGCCATAGCTTACGCTCGTTGATTGTAGAGTGGTCTCCAATATCCGCACGAGGCAGCCAAGTTCGTAGTTGCACGGCGTGGAAACTGAACAGTGTTAGACGGGGCTCCAAGGCCACGATCGACTCGGAGTATCGATAAAAAGCGGCACGCCGAGTGCAACCAGTCCCCGGCCCCCGTCGCTGGCGGAAATCCCGTTACGTGTCGCGAGGGGGCCGCCCACGGACAAAGGCTCGCGTTCACAGGGCGCCCGACGCCTTTCGCCACGCTTCCACCTTCAGCAAATACCGCCGAAAAGCGTCCATGTCGGGTCAGGGGTCGGCAGCGCGGCGTCACGCAACGTGAGAGCCAACCGCGGGGAGTGTTCTTTCGGATGGCCTTCAGCGGAGGCTGATCTCATTGTGTGCTCACAGCTGGTCGAGGACCTATGGCGGCTGCCTCTTGCCCTTTAAAAAGCATCTCCACAGAGTCGAAGTTAGAATGAGCAATGAAGCTCGTATGAAGCTAAAACCCTACGCGGACGCAATGACTGATATAAGAAAACTAAACTTTTTTTCAGAGTTTATTGATTTCGTAAACTAATGTTACTTAGCTTCTGCTGACGAAAGGCGTTGGTAATGTGCGCAAGACTTCGCCATATACCTTTTTTAGTTTCACCAGATGCTGAACAAACATTACGATGCTCTAGACCTTGAAATTAGAGGAGAGATGTAACTGATATTCACAAAAGCGTTCATCACAATTACTTTATTAACGTCCGCCCCTGGTAGCTGAGTGGTCAGCGCGACGGAATGTCATACCTAACGGCCCGGGTTCGATTCCTGGCTGGGTCGGAGGTTTTCTCCGCTCATGGACTGGGTGTTGTGTTGTCCTTATCATCATCATTTCATCCCCATCGACACGCAAGTCGCCGAAGTGGCGTCAACTCTAATGACTTGCACCCGGCTAACGGTCTACAGTCTAGACGACGGGAGGCCCTGGATACACGACATTTCTATTTTTACGTCATTAACAGTCATTTCATCGTTGTTGGCAGTCTAGGACTGTTATTTCCACGTCAGGAATGTTTCAAGAATAACACACCATGTTTACTACTTTCGGTGCAATATTCTATTCTTCGCAATTTTTTCGCTGCGTAGGATGATACTAGAAAGCTGTTCTGACGAAACCATGTGCGATTTGCTGCATGTCCGAGGAGCATGTAAATAGCTATCGCATCAAAATGAAAAGCCACAAAGTAAATGAGTTTGGACTACGTGGGTATGGCTCTCGAGAATGAATTCATCTCTCTTTGCAGCTTTCATTCTCTTTTTGCAGTTGTGTCAAGACACCTCAGTCATATTGAATACTTCACACGAAATGCTGTGTCAGATCTAACAATCCCAAGAGTACGTATGATTTAATATATTCTGTTTTCATGTGATATCCAATTCAACTTAGTATCACAAGCAGCAACAGTTTTCAGACAAAGCAGTACGTTAAAGAGCTCTTTAACAAAAAAATTACAATTTATAATAAATCACTTTATTTAAGCCTAACTTTTAGTTCCTCTAATAACTGTTCGAGTAAAATCAATGAGAGTACAAAAAAAAAAAAAAAAAAATGGTTCAAGTGGCTCTGAGCACTATGCGACTTAACTTCTGAGGTCACCAGTCGCCTAGAACTTAGAACTAATTAAACCTAACTAACCTAAGGACATCACACACATCCATGCCCGAGGCAGCATTCGAACCTGCGACCATAGCGGTCGCTCGGCTCCAGACTGCAGAGAGTACAAAAGCTTCCCCTTCTGTAGAACACCCTTTTATGTTCAACAGATAAAAGAATAAAATAACGTGATTTTAAGGGGAAGGCTAATTAGCTCTGCTCTCGAGTTCGGACAAACATTTCTCTGCAGAACTGTGGCAGTGAAATTCATAGTTCACTGTCGAGGCAGTAGTGATTTACGGGAAATTAAAACTGTAGATCGATTCGAATGTCAACTACAGACAGTGGGCTTTCACAGTATTTCCAAAAGTTCTATAGTATTACAATTTACTATACTACTTTGCCTCACTGACTGTTCACGGCAAAGATGATGTGCGAATTTCAAAGAATGTGAATCTCATACGAAGTAAATGTCATAAACATTTTTATTTATTCTAGTTGTGAGTTTTGTTTCCATACCGAAAGGGGAGAGCATTTGAAATCGTAGGCTCAAAATATTCGTTCAGATGGGAAAGGTTCGATAAATCAGAGGTACAGCAAATTAAAATGTTTTCATTATGAAGCGTTGGATTTTCTCATTTACAGTACGACTGTAGAGGACAGGTAGTTATAAGACCACAAATATGCTATTTCTGCTCGAAAATAGCTGTTGCGAAATTAACTCGTAAACACTGCCGCCTGAGTAATCTTCTGAGACCACTAGCTGGAAATGCAGTCCTTCCAGTAGCGAAGGCGTCCATCTTGTTTCGTAACGTGCCCCTCAAGCTGTTCCCGCCACTCATCGCTGCCTGATTACCGATTTCACGGACTCAACTGAACTACCGGCGGAGTTGCTCATCGGGTTCGATTTTCAGGAAGCGAGCGAACGTAACCAAGCCGCTGACTGACCTTAGCGCTATTTCCTGCCAAGTATGGGCATCTGCTGCGTAGGTAATCGCTTGGTAGCGACCTTCACAGTATAACAACAGCGTCCGTCAAAGAAGAAGTTAGAGTAATTGTACAGATGCTATAGAAAGCTACTGCAATAATCACGGAGCTTGTTTAGCAAATGTAATTGACAGGAATGGATTATGGAACAGCGTAATTAAGCACTCCCTATTCAGGCCGCAAGTGGCCCAGCGGGACCATCCGACCGCCGTGTCATCCTCAGATGAGGATGGACGTGTGGTCAGCTCTCCCGGTCGTTAGGATGGTTTTCTTTAAGCGGAGACGCTACTATTCGGTCTAGCTCCTCGATTGGCATCACGAGGCTGAGTGCACCCCGAAAAATGGCAACAGCGCATGGCGGCCCGGATGGTCACCCATTCAAGTGCCGGCCTCGCCCGACAGCCCTTAACTTCCGTATATGCACTGCGGCAAGGCCGTTGGCAACAGCATAATTAAGATGGTGCAGAAAAAAAAAACTCTAGGGGCTATTAGCAACACTGTAAGTCTTTTAGAAGTCATATTAATGTTGTCCGCTTGTCAAAATCTTGTCATCAGGTTGGACTGAATGTTTCACTCGACGTACACTATGGTAAATGGTTCAAATGGCTCTAAGCGGTATGGGACGTAACATCCGAGGTCATCAGTCCCCTAAACTTAAAACTCCTTAAAGCTAACTAACCTAAGGACATCGAACACATCCCAAAGCAGGATTCGTACCTGCGACCGTAGCAGCCACATGGTTTCGGACTGAAGCGCCTAGAACCACCCGACCTCAGCGCCGGCCATTATGTAAAAATTTTGCAGATTGCAAATGAGTTACAGTATTTATTGTTTCATTTCCATAATGATAACATAAGATGATGTGACTGCGACTTAGGGGAGTAGTGTGGGTTAAGGAAGGTAGATAAAGCACGGGAGAGAAAGGGAGACAAGAAAATGTGTAACTATCGAAGTAAGAAAACTAGTAGTACAGAGCGGACGATTATAAAAAGGCGTATACACATAAGTAATTATTAATCGCAAGATTAAGAGACTATATGCCTTCGATAATTATTTTGTAATCCTTAACACTCAAATGGCAAAAATCAAGATAAACAACTCAAAATATCAGATACTGTGATTCGTTCTCCAAGTGTTGGCGCATGATTTGCACACATAGTGAATGTTAATTCCCTACTGCTAATGCAAGTGGGGGACAAGAAAGCTCTGATGAGGTCGCTGTAATGCTTGCAGAGTTTCCGATCCTTTATAGATGTTCGGTATCTTGTGTGTGCTTTTCTGATGGCAGTGTTGCTGCGGTTTCTGGGACATTGTATAATAATTTGAAGGACAGTGCACACTGAATGGCATTATCTCTCCATTTGGAACCAGATTTAGTGGCAGAGATTCAAGCACTCCACTCGAACTCTGCTGGTGGCTAAGACAAGTTGGTTTATTCAGGATTCCAATACACCATATTATTCCCAAATCTTCCGGCTACGGTCTGAGGCGCCTTGTCACAGTCCGCACGGCTCCTCCCGTCTGAGGTTCGAGTCCACCCTCGGGCATATATATATATATATATATATATATATATATATATATATATATATATGTGTGTGTGTGTGTGTGTGTGTGTGTTTTGTCCTTAGCGTAAGTTAGGGAACGATGACCTCAGCAGTTTGGTCTCATACGACCTCACTACAAATTTCCACATTTATTCTGGCTACGAAACATGTTTTTCAACATAATATCGGTTCAGTGTGACGTCCTTACGCCACCTTACTGGGAGCGCCTGTACGCCCGTACGGTACCACTCTACCAGTGTCTTGCTACATCAATAACGTCCACATGATCGACGTACTGCTTCGCACGGAGTGCATCCGTCATTGGGTCAAACAGATGGAGGTTTTTTGTTAGGTGGAGAGGGGACCAGCAGCTGCACACCTTCGAGTACCACAACTTATGGACGAGTGTCTCAGCACTAGCAGCACAGACGGCCAGTTGAGTAGCGAAGTGTTTGTGATCCGTTGATCACCTCGAATGAGAGTGTCCGCACGTTCGACCGTTGCAGGAGAGACAGTTGTGCGTGACCAGCACGCGGGAGATCAATCACGCTTACGCGATCTTGTTGCCATGATGACACACGACGCCAAGCCCAACGACTCGCCGTGCTTTTGCTCACTGACAGGTCTCCGTAGACATTCTGCAACCGCCTATGAATATCTGCGGTGTTCTGGTTTCCCGCCAAAAAAAAATCGATGAAACTAGGAACGCACGTCCGTCACAGACGCCATTTTAAGGCTACTGTAGTATCGCCACCTGTCGAATCTTCATGAAAACATAGGAGATGGAAGCGGGAATATTCCACTACGTACGACAATGAATTCTGTATTTTTTCAACCGAAACTGGCCAAGGAAAAAATGTGGTGCATTAATTATTGAACAACCCAGGAGAGTCCCTTTGTATACCCAAAATGCAATAAATACTGACACCATTTCCATGTTATTTAAACTACTGGCCATTAAAATTGCTACACCACGAAGATGACGTACGACAGACGAGAAACTTAACCGACAGGAAGAAGATGCTGTGATATGCAAATGATTAGCTTTTCAGAGCATTCACACAAGGTTGGCGCCGGTGGCGACACCTACGACGTGCTGACATGAAGAGTTTCCAACCGATTACTCAAACACAAACAGCAGTTGACCGGCGCTGCCTGGTGAAACGTTGTTGTGATGCCTCGTGTAGGGAGGAGAAATGCGTACCATCACGTTTCCGACTTTGATAAAGGTCGGATTGTAGCCTAGCGCGATTGCGGTTTATCGTATCGCGACATTGCTGCTCGCGTTGGTCGAGATCCAATGACTGTTAGCAGAATATGGAATCGGTGGGTTCAGGAGAGTAATACGGAACGCTGTGCTGGATCCCAACGGCCTCGTATCACTAGCAGTCGAGATGACAGGCATCTTATACCATTGCTGTAACGGATCGCGCAGCCACGTCTCGATCCCTGAGTCAACAGATGGGGGCGTTTGCAAGACAACAACCATCTGCACGAACAGTTAAAACGTTTGCAGCAGCATGGACCATCAGCTCGCAGACCATAGCTACGCTTACCCTTGACGCTGCATCGCAGACAGGAGCGCCTGCGATGGTGTGCTCAACGACCAACCTGTGTGCACGAATGGCAAAACGTCATTTTTTCGGATGTATCAACGTTCTGTTTACAGCATTACGATGGTCGCATCCGTGTTTGGCGACATCGCGTTGAACGCACACTGGAAGCTTGTGCTGGCGTATCACCCGGCGTGATGGTATGGGGTGCCATTGGTTACACGTCTCGTACACCTCTTGTTCGCATTGACGACACTTTGACGTTCCATTTAAGATGTGTTACGACCCGTGGCTCTACCCTTCATTCGATCCCTGAGAAACCCTACATTTCAGCAGGATAATGCACGACCGCATGTTGCAGGTCCTGTACGGGCCTTTCCGGATACAGCAAATGTTCGACTGCTGCCCTAGCCATCCAAGCTCTGTTTGACTCAATGCCCAAGCGTATCAAGGCCGTTATTACGGCCAGAGGTGGTTGTTTTGGGTACTGATTTCTCAGGATCTATGCACCCAAATTGCGTGAAAATGTAATCGCATGTCAGTTCTAGTATAATAACTTGTCCAATGAATACCCGTTCATCACCTGCATTTCTTCTTGGCCAGTAGTGTATGCCATTTGGTCTCCCCTCGCGACCATTCGGGCATCCCGCCCTCCCCCCGCGCTCGCCCGTCCGTGCCGATAAGACTGTGAAGGTGGCCACAATTACTGCACACCTTTTGATCGGTGTGACGTTAATTTCTGACTGGCGGCAGTAGTGATGGAGCACCGCTGGCGCCGGCTGCTGATCCGTCACACAGAAGGGAGCAAAACAGCTGACGGGGTCGATGGCCGGCGGACAGCCGCAGAGAAACCCAACCCCGCGCCGCCTTTCGCTGCTCCATACCGTTCCGTGCCGTATCCAAACGCCGCTTTCGCCGCTGAAACCGCACCCGCCACTGCTATGCACAGCGCACCGCAGCGACAGGTTGCAGCTGCCGTTGCCCAACGCCTTGCCGTTCCCAGCGTTGCGTTGCGTTACGGCACCCCACAGGCGCCACGCCGGGTCCAAACTGGTCCCGCTGTCGGGCCACTGTACCCGCCAGCAACCGCTCCTGCCTCCCATGTCCTACTTGCCGTCAACACTGGTACTGCGTCTCGTGTGCCATACCCCTGTAGGTTACAGCAACTCTTTCACTACATCCTATCGCTGCAGGCACCTACTCTGTGAATGGCCAAATTTCATCTACATCAATATTTTGAAAACCATTATCATACACATGGCAACGCGTAGTTCCCACTATATCTGTACCCTGACCAAATCACGAAACGAGTGCCTCTACAGGGTGTTACAAAAAGGTAAGGCCAAACTTTCAGGAAACATTCCTCACACACATATAAAGAGAAGATGTTATGTGGACATGCGTCCGGAAACGCTTAATTTCCATGTTAGATCTCATTTTAGTTTCGTCCACCTACACTCAATGGAGCACGTCATCATGATTTCATACGGGATACTCTAACTGTGCTGCCAGAACATGTGCCTTTACAAGTACGACACAACATGTGGTTCACGCACGATGGAGCTCCTGCAGATTTCAGTCGAAGTGTTCGTATGCTTCTTAACAACAGATTCGGTGACCGATGGATTGGTAGAAGCGGACCAATTCCATGGCCTCCACGCTCTCCTGACCTAACCCTCTTCACTTTCATTGATGGGGGCATTTGAAAGCTCTTGTCTACGCAACCCCGGTACCAAATGTAGAGACTCTTCATGCTCGTATTGTGCACGGCTGTGATACAATACATTCTCCATGGCTGCATACAGCGCATAAGGGATTCCATGCGACGGAGGGTGGATGCATGTATCCTCGCTAACGGACGACATTTTGAACATTTCCTGTAACAAAGTGTTTAAAGTCACGCTGGTACGTTCTGTTGCTATGTGTTTCCATTCCACGATTAATGTGATTTGAAGAGATGTAATAAAATGAGCTCTAACATGGAAAGTAAGCGTTTCCGGACACATGTCCACATAACATTTTCTTTCTTTGTGTGTGAGGAATGTTTCCTGAAAGTTTGTCCGTACCTTTTTGTAACACCCTGTATATGCACTGTAATTTATCTGATCTTGCCCTCGCGACTTCTACGCGAGCGACACGTAGATGGTTGAAGTACTTGCATATCCGAGGTTCATCATCTGAAGCTGGTTCTTAAATCTCAGTAAGCAGGCTATCTCAGGCTACTTTGTGACTACACAATGCGATCTAATTATCCGGACACCCCCATGTCATGTGGAACTAACCACTAGATGTGACGAGAGGCGGAACCGACAGCACGAAAGGAGGCAGTCCGGAAGAGACTGCTCAGATATCGTGTCTACAAAGCCCCTTACGCGGGTTCGGGTCACCTCAAACGTTCAGTAACAATTTGCTCTGCCCCAGCAAATGTGCCGCTGCCTCAGTACTGAAATGATGGAGCAAAGTCCATGGGCAGTAAAGAGGTCGTACTGCTTATTCTGTCCTATGCATTTCGCGTGCCGAATGAGGGAAAAATGACCGTCTATGATGCAATGAGGTGACAAAAGTCATGGGACATCAATATGCACATATACAGATGGCGGTAGTATTGCCTGCACAAGGTATGAAAGAGCAGTACGGAGCTGTCATTTGTACTCAGGTGATTCATGTGAAACAGATTAGAACGGGATTATGGTCACACGACGGCAATTAAAAAACTTTGAGCGCGGGATGGTAGTTGGAGCTAGACGCATGGGACATTCCATTTCGGAAATCGTTAGGGGAATTTAATATTCAGCGAGGCACAGTGCCAAAAGTGTGCCGAGATGATGAAGATGATGATGATTGGATTGTGGGGCACTCAACTGCGCGGTTATCAGCGCCCGTACAAATTCCCAACTTTTCCTCAGCCCACTCTTGCCACGTGCACGAACGATGATGAAATGATGAGGACAACACAAACACCCAGCCATCTCGAGGCAGGTGAAATGTGTGCCGAGAATACCAAATATCAGGCATAACCTCTCACCGCGGACAACGCAGTGGTCGACGGCCTTCACTTACCGACCGAGAGCAGCGGCAATTGCGTAGAGTTGTCAGTGCTAACATACAAGCACCACTGCATGAAATAAGTGCAGAAATCAATTTTGTAGTACGACGAACGTATCCATTATCCTGGGTTTTTGACCATATCGGTTACACCTTAGACGACCTGAGGTCAGTGGCCTGATTAGATGAATACCGATTTCAGTTGGTTAAGAGCTTATGGTGTGGTTCGAGTATGGCGCAGACCCCACCAAACCATGGACCCAAGTTGTCAATAACGCACTGTGCAAGCTGGTGGTGGCTCCACAATGGTGCGGCCTGTTTTTACATGGAGTGGACTGGGTTCTCTGATGTAACCGAACCGATCATTGACACGAAATGAATATGTTTGGCTAGTTGGAGACCACTTGCAGGCATTTATAGACTACGTGTTCCCAAACAATGACGGTATTTTTATGAATGACAAGACGCCATGTCAGAGGGTTGCAGTTGTTCGCGATTGGTTTGTCGAACATTCAGGACTGTTCGGGGGGATGGTTTGGCAATCCAGACAGTTCGACGTGAGTCCAGTCGAATATTTATGTGACATAATTGAGAGGTCAGTCTGTGTACAAAGTCCAGCACCGGCGACACTTTCATAGTTACGGACGGCTGTAGAGGATCCATGGCTCAGTATTTCTGCAATGGACTTCACATGACCTGTTGAGTCCATGCTACGCCGAGATGCTCCATTACGCCGGGTAAAAGGAGGTCCAACACGGTATTAGGTGGTGCCCCATGACTTCTCTAATCTCAACAAATTGCACACCGCGGACCCTAATCCCACTTGTGCTTTGAAAGGAAAATTATGACAGTCTCTCATTCACTTATCTACCAAGGAAAGTAAATAAACTGATGTTCCAAAAAAAGGGAATAGTGTAGTATCTTCTACAGAGACGTTTGTTAACTTCTTCGATTAACTTCTTTTTTTCCGAATGATGGATGTGTCTGGAACGCTGTAAGTGATGATATCAGTGTGTCAAACTGAACTGAATTCTATTCACCAGGAAGCAGCTGCACTCAAAAATATATTCTATCATGCTGACGTAGTGATTAGAATTAATTTATTGTTCTTTTTAGTACATTCGAATCATACCTCTTTTCGCAAGAAAAATAAAATAAAATAAAATTTACACTGGAAGCAAATTTTGAATCTGCAGCGGAATGTGCGCTTTCATGACAGTTACTGGCAGAGTAAATCTGTGTGGCGGGCCGAGTCTCGAACTCGGGACTTCTGCCTTTCGCGGGGTACTAGCTGAGCTACCTAAGCACGGCTCACGACTGATTTGGTCTTTAACATTACATACATTACATATGACTACCACACTATTTACGTCGTGACTTCAACACAACTCTGTGAGGATTTAATACGAGGCAACCTGAATTTGTTCAACGGAACGAAACTGCTCGTAACACAATAAATGCGTAATAATACAGCTGAGATGTTTTTAATAAATCATTAGCATTAATGTGAGTTGTGTGCTTAACATGATCAGGAATTTAATTTTCACTCTCACTTTCAGACTCGGAAAGTAAATGTGAATATCAAGTTTGAAGGAGACGATGTAATCTGTAGCGTACTTCGCCCACTGCGCTAATCTGTCGGCATCCTGTGAAATTATAAGCTGAAATTTTGATAGCGACGAAAGAGAAAAATAAATTTCTTCCTTTTTCTCGAGGCACTCATTCTACCTGTTCAACAATAAGTTTCGTAGCTATGAAGACTATTTCGTATACTACATCGGTTACTGTTTTCCAAGTGGAGCCTGGAGTGGCTTTCTTTCCTGACAGGTGGTGCGCTGTAAAGTTGGCAGCAGTGGGCGCCTTGAACCGGAGTGCTGGTGGAGAAAGTGCGGAGCGAAGGCATAATTTGCACGCGCATGCAACAGGTGGAGCCGCCTAGCTGCCACCTGCTGCCGACAACTGGGGCGCCAGACTCTACCTGACGATAAGAAACACACTGGCAGCAGAAACTGAGCTACGCCGGAGTTGCGTTGCAAATCCACATCCGAGTGCAAGATCTACTTCATTAACACTCACGAGTGATAAAAATTTCGTAAAACCGGGAACAAGAGGCTGCGTATTAGGACGATCTGAGTACCATAGCAGTAGTCGGAGAATAAGCAATCTGATTTTTCCATAGTTTTTGCAAAACTGCTGCATTTCGCAACTATATTCCACTAAAGATTTTGAAAATGTGTTTCATCAACTATGCATGTAATAGCTACAGTTGTTTAGGAATAACAGTCAACCATCTGCAATATACAAGTTTATTAAATCCTAACGATGGTTTCGACCGTTTTAAAACTGTCTGCTTCAGAGGGTATTGAATACAGAATCGCATAATATACTGTGTATCTAATGTTGGAGTCATTGATTGTGTCTAGTACATGGGCGTCTCAACCATTTAACTACCATTTAAAATACATGATTTAAAAGTAGTAGCTCTCAACAATAAAGAAGGCAATGTCAAATGTCTGATATTTTGAAAACTTTAAGACAAAGCTCTACAGTAAAGAGCTACTACTTCTAAATTATGTATTTTAAGTGGTGATTAAGTGGATGACACGCACGTGTACCAGACAGAGTCAACGACTCCCACATCGAATATTGACAATGAGATTCTATGTGCACTAACGTCTGTAAAAGACAGTTTTAAACCTGTCAAAACTATGGTCAGGGTTTAATAAACCTGTATTTGAAACTGGTTGGATGTCATTCCAATCAGCTGAAGACATTCAGCTTAATTACTCCGTTTCCATCATAACCGAGGAAAATGAACTGCAACTTTCTCTTACAGGCAACGTCTGAATCTGGTTAAAATAGAATAGAACCGAAAAAGCGTACAGATTGTTAACTAAAATGACAGACAGTTGTAAATCAAAAGTGAAAGACATTGGAGAAGATTCTGTTCTACTTTCTTGTCTGAATGTCCACAGAGTGAGAAGAACATGTAGTCTCCTAGAGATTATACTGGCAGTTGTTCTTATCCCTGTTAGCTGAGGTATTTCATCTTTACAAAGTTAACATTTGGCACTCCGTTAAGTGCTAAAAAAAAGTGTTTTCTGGATTTAACAAATGACCTGCAAGCGTATGTTCTCTGCAGAAATGAATACAAGGACTATCACCATGAAAACAGTCGTACAGTGATTTAAATTTATAAATGCTCAATAGAAAGTTTTAAATATTGATTTTTCATACGTATGCGTGTTCTCCGGACATGGCCAAAAGATGTCACACGTACGATTATGTCAAGAGTGAACACAAATAGCAGAAGAAAGGAGTTAAACAGTTAACGGAACTGAGCTGGACGTATATCCCTTACTGTCCTACATCTAGCGTCTACCTAGGGAGGGAAAAGATAAGTCAATTGTCCCCACCAATCCACTTCCAGGCAAAACAAAACTTCAGATATCAAACTTCGATCATGAACCGACAGACGTTCAGGATGGCGAAAGCCAGAACATTTTATGATATTAATTAGTAGTAGGTGTACCCAAGGTATCTGTAGCAAAATTGCATAACTATTTCGTCATTTCTCACAAAACTAAACACCTCTCTCCTTCCATTCCGTGGCTCTGACGTGTGAATATGGAATCGATGGCTTCAGGAAGGACATATTGACAGTCATGTAGCGTCTAAACGGCCTCACGCGACTAGCGCCCGAGAGGACTTACTTATCACACGCTCCACGATGCAGAATTGTTCACCCGTCTTACGCACTCTTTCATATGCCAATGTAACGCTATCGTTGAAACCCAAGCCACAGTGGCAACGAAACGGCAATGAAGAATATAATGGACACGTATAGGAAGAAATTTCCTGGTCGAATATAAGAAGTACTAGCTCAGCGGCGAAAGATGATTTAAGGACGGAAGACCTAAGCAACTGATAGAACATAGATCTGGAAGAATCTCTCGATGACGTTTCGGTTGGCCGCGCGGCTCATACATATGTATCTGGAGCCGTCGGCCGTGCTCACATTCCTTGAGCCGTGGACGACCTCGCTCAACACCTGCGCTCCCCCGGTGGACGTCCTCATCTTCCTTTTTCCAAGTTTCAATTTCTCAAGCTCGGCCTGTAAATCTTGACGCCTCGAGGCCGTCTGCTGGAATCTGTTTATCCCTTAGCGGTGGGACCTGTCGGCCGACCTCCGATCTTATTACGGTCCCTCTAAGGAGATCCCCATTTACATGATGTCACCGCGACAGTTACAAGCTCAGTAGAGGCCGTCACGAAGTATAAATTGTAAGCTTCGGTATTTAATTCTTTGGTTTGTGTTAGTCATAAAATTTTGCTGGCCATTATATTTCAGCAGCACGCAGGTGACATGCAAGAGACATCAAATTACCATTTGTTTGGATACGCGTACTAGATGTGGAAATTATGAGAATTTCAGCATAACGGACGTAACAAATGGTTCAAATGGCTCTGAGCACTATGGGACTTAACATCTGTGGTCATCAGTCCCCTAGAACTTAGAACTACTTAAACCTAACTAACCTAAGGACATAAGGACATCACACAACACCCAGCCATCACGAGGAAGAGAAAATCCCTGACCCCGCCGGGAATCGAACCCGGGAACCCGTGCGTGGGAAGCGAGAACGCTACCGCACGACCACGAGATGCGGGCCGGACGTAACAGATAAGTGGAAAGCCCCCTACATTTTGTATGTAATGGGTAATTTGAATATTGCATATATATACGAGGAGACTATGTTATACACAGTGTAAGAACGAGATACGCGTAAAAGTATATGTCGCAATTTGACAGGGGAAGGATTGAGGTTTATCCACGTTATTACTACTTCTGTTGGTTGGAATCCCACTGACATGTGAATATGGAATCGATGGGTGTCAAACCGGCCTCACGCAACTAGCGCACGAGAGGACACACTTATCACATGCTCGACGATGCAGGATTCTTCAACCATATTAAGCACTTTGAGCCAAGAAATGCGATTGTTTAAATAACAGAGGCCATCTCTGAAATTATGACTTTTATAAGCCAACTTTTAGAAGTCAACAATTCCGCCGGCCGTTGTGGCCGAGCGGTTCTAGGCGCTTCATTCTAGAACCGCTCGACCACTACGGTCGTAGTTCGAGTCCTACCTCGGTCATTCATGAGTGTGATGTGCTTAGGTTAGTTAGGTGTAAGTAGTTCTAAGTTCTAGGGGACTGATGACCTCAGAAGTTAACTCCCATAGTGCTCAGAGCCATTTGCACCATTCAGAAATTGCCGACTGCACTCAGCTTTTGAGTGCACGTTCAAAAGCAGGTGGAAGGCAGAGAGATATATTTTTGGGGGTGGGGTGGTCATTTTTCAGATTTTTTCATGCCGCCCGCAACAAATTCTTCTCCTGTGCTAAACTCTTTCTCTCTGTATCCAACCTTCTTAGTTATTTGCCTCTCGCTGCCTTCTCCTGCAGTTTTAACCCTCCAGAGCTGCCTGAAGTATTACAGAAGTCACCCCATGTTCTATCACCCTGTCACCTCTTCTAGTCTATGTTTTCACATGTTTCTATCCTTGTCGATTTTACGTTTTAGGGGGATATTTTCATCCCTTGACAGTCCAACTAATTTTCAATACTCAACACATTTCAAACGCTAAGATTCTTTCCTTTTGCTGTTTCCGCAAAGCCCACAATTCACTTTCACACAATACTTTGTTCCAGACGTAAATTCTCAAGAAATTGCTCCCTCAAATTAAGGCCAACGTTTGACACTGGTAGACTTCTCTTGGCCAGGAACACAGTCTTTTCTGTGCTAGTCTGCTTTTTTATATCCTCTATGCGTTGTTCGTTATGCCTTGTATTGCTTCCAAGGTAGCCACAACAGAGCCATTAGAACCGTGTCAAGTAAAGCAATGCCGTGCCCACGCAAACACTCGGGTTGGACATGGCTTTACCCTTAAAAAAAAAGTATGAACTAGATATCTCGTAATACTGTACGCCCCCGGTAGCTGAATGGTACGTTGGCTCAGCATGTTTGGTCAGAGGGTTAGCTGCCCTCTGTAATAAAAAAAAGCTGAGTTAATCGATCAACAACGAACTACTTTAACGGATGTCTTACGACGTCCGCCCCGAGCAGATGCAACGAACAAAAAATAAAAAATAAAAAAAGTCAGCGTGACTGATTGTCAATCCTATGGGCCCTGGTTCGATTCCCGGCTGGATCGGGATCGGGGAACTTTTTCCGCCTAGGGACTGGGTGTTGTGCTGACATCATCTATTTGTCATCCTCATCGACTGCAGGTCGCCGAAGTGGCATCAAATTGAAAGGCCTGCACCGGCGAAAGGTCTGCCCGACTGGGGGCCCTAGCCATACGATTAAGTTAAATTAAATTAAAAATCTCGCCATACTGATTAGCCAGAATTCGTTTAAAATGAGTCAAGTACCACAAAAACTGTTCGAAATTGGATCGTCATCTCATAGAGGGGTGACTGCGGTACCTGTTTCTCGCGGACGATGCCCAGCGGCTCCCGCAGTAGGGACAGAGGAACGTGAGCAAATATCGTGGAAAAGGGAGACTGCATTCCGAGGCCTACCTCGCTAGGCCGCAGTGTGCGCGAAGTTGGTGTCAGTAGTGTGACCACGTGCCGGCTAACTGGCGGTACTGTTAGCAGCAGCGGAACGCGGGCCCAACCCGCGCTGCGTGACCCCAGGGCAGCCGCGTTCCAGGCAAGGACGAGGCGCTGCCGCTGACCCCTCGCTGTCTTCCTACTTGGCAAGGGGCGCGCCGATGACTGTGTCATCGCCGCTCCCTGCCGGCTGCCGCCCAGCCGTACGTTGCGGCGCCTAACGGCGAGAAGAGAACGTGCCTGGGGGCCCTGTGACAGCAGGCTGGGCTCGACCGTTCTACTACGCCGCAACTCGCTACCAGCGGAGCATTCTTAAACAGTTCACAACGAACGATGTAGAGTTTCTGGTTACGAGGCACAAGTGACCACTTCCGGATCTTGATAACCAACGAATGGCCAGTCAAGTTAGTGGTTAAAACTGTGACAACTGTGATATTACGAGAAACAGAATAATTGTTTCCATAATAGTAATGTGTCAATGTTTACAGGAATAATGATATCGGTAAAACGAGAGCAAATATGACAGGGCTGTTTACAGTGTTAAAGTGTAGCAGGAACAACAGACTGGATAAGAGTAGTGAAAAACGAATATAAAGAGCAAATAGGGAAAATACTGAAAGAAAACGAAAAGTAAAATGAGTAAGGAAGATTATATACGGGAATAAATAAAAGCCAAGTTGAAGATTACAAAAGAGAAAGAAAAGCATTAGCGTGAATAGCACAATTGAAGAAAAGTGGTAGAAAACTAAAGGTGCCAGCGTAGAGGCATGAAAAGCTTTGAAAGAAAAAGGAAAGGAAAAAGTGTAAGAATGGTATTATGCGGATACAAACATAAACTAACTAAGGCAGGAATACTAACTGCAAGAAAGAATTCGAAAATGGGAAAGAAAAGCATTAAAACGACTGAAAAATGAAAATTGTATATTTCGTGCAAAAAGGTTGCCTATAAATTGCACTGATGTAGTTATAAAAACGAAGAGTACATTTAAAGGCCGGCCGGAGTGGCCGTACGGTTCTAGGCGCTACAGTCTGGAGCCGAGCAGCCGCTACGATCGCAGGTTCGAATCCTGCCTCGGGAATGGATGTGTGTGATGTCCTTAGGTTAGTCAGGTTTGATTAGTTCTAAGTTCTAGGCGACTGATGACCATAGATGTTAAGTCCCATAGAGCTCAGAGCCATCTGAACCATTTTTGGATGAAACTGACGAATGGGAAATACATCTTGCACAGTGTTAGCTGTTCAATTTCCTCGTCGGAACAATATTAGAAGGACATTTAGCTCAACAGAAGAACAAACGTTACTCGGATTTATAGTTCTTGTGAAACTTGTTCCCCCGGCCTACCTGGCGTTAAATAATTTACGTTCTCGACGGCGTTTGCATTGTGCATTCCGGTGAGTTATTTGAACACGTTACACGCATTGTTTGGTAGCCAGTAAGTAAACGGGAAGTGGAAGGAATGCCACTTGAGTATTCAGAGGGCGCACAGCGCCGCAAGGTGAGCACACAGGGCGGCCGCACTCGCTAACCAGGCTGCCCAATGTTTAACGGTAGGCGCGACCCAGAGGAAGACGCGAGGCCGTACTGTCGCGGCCACACCCGCCGACCTCAGTGCTCACTCACTGCTCCCGTGCTTCCCTGTGGCACTCCAAGGACTGCACCGAGCATCCGGAAGTCTGGCGTTCGTGTGCACGCCTCTCTGTGACCTTTCAGGTCCAAATAATCATCATCAACGAATGATGAGTTGCCGCTGAAGTTGTCTCATCTGAAAAAATTTACCTTTTTTATTTATTGAGCATCCCTGCAGAGTTGAAGCACGTTTGGTGACAATCCATACAATCATGACGTAGAAAAACACAGCGTCTGCACTTCGCTCGGACCCACATCAAGTTCGACTGCACAGTTTATACTGAAATATGGTTCAAATGGCTCTGAGTACTATGGGACTCAACATCTGAGGTCATCAGTCCCCTAGAACTTAGAACTACTTAAACCTAACTAACCTAAGGACAGCACACACATCCATGCCCGAGGCAGGATTCCAACCTGCGACCGTAGAGGTCTCGCGGTTCGAGACAGAACCGCCTAGAACCGCTCGGCCACACCGTCCGGCGTTTAACGACCGAATCCAAAAATTGATACCAAGTCAATGAACTGTACAGTGGAATTATTGTCACCTTGAATCAAATACAGCGTTACACTACGACCACTGAATGAAGTTTGTGTCAGTGCGGCAACACCTGAAAGACAGACACTGACTACTACTGAAGCACATACGATAGATACGGAATTATAGCTCGGTGGTTTTTAGACTTGCTATCCAAACATTGTGACTCTGATCCACGACTGTTTCATTTATTTCTTTGAAAGGTTTCGATTCCGCAAGACGGTGGCTCCAGTTTCCTTCCTACTTCTTTGACTTGCAACAAAGCAGGGGCAAAAAATCTTTGAAAGAGCGTTGCCTGCTTTAATTGACGAATTATTACCAGTGGCAACGAAGAGAATTAACTTCGCGAATTAGACGTGCAGAAGATTGGGCCAAACAGGTGCCAAGACTAGAACGTATAATTTTCAGGTCTCACTGAGTCTGCAGAAGGCGATGCCTGAGTATGTTAATTTTGCTCTATGGTATATGAAAATACCGGGATAGCTCCTTTGAAAAGGACGCAGATGATTCCCTAATAAGAGTTCGTGATCCTTCTAAGTGGGATTTCTAGTTTTGTAACGTAACAAACCTGAGGATATTTTAGTTGATAACCAACACGGCTTTATGGGAAGTGAAGGCACCAAAGAGGTAGCTCTCACATTGCGCTTGATAACTGAAGCAAGCCCTGAGAAAAATTAAGACACCTTCACAGGATTTGTCAACGTAGAAAAAGCGTTCGACAGTGTAAAATGATGCAAGCTGTTCCAAATTCTCACAATATACAATATGTCGAAGAACCAAGGAGGAGCAATAAGAATGAAAGGTCGAGGACGAAACAGTCGGATTAAAATGTGAAAGACGTGGATGCAGTCTTTCTCTCAACTATTCAGTATGTACATTATAGAAGCAATGACGGAAATAAAAGTTCAGGCATGTGACGACTAATGTCTGTCGGTCGGTGGGACTGGGAAGTACTGTACATCAGCCATACTCGCGGACAAGTCCTTGTGACTTTGATTTGATTCCGAGGATGAAGGAACTGTTCCAGAGATTCGACAGGCAGTAGACTGCTCCATTTTCACCATCAACAGAACAGACTCTGTTAATGGTATACTACGCCTTCCACATCGCTGGCTAAGGGTTCTACACAACGCTGGTGAATACTTTGAAGGACAGTAACAGGTGCCAACACGTAAGTCTTTTGTATCGGTTGTGAAAAAATAGTTGCCACTATTTAAGTTCCAATCCTCGTACGTCTGGAGGTTCCATCGTTAGACGTCGCTGTTGAAAACAGACATTACACCACGACACATACACAAATTTGCATCTGGTCGTAGATGTGTGTGTTCGCTGTATTCACAGTTCGTAATTTGCAAAAAAAAGAAAAAAAGTGGGGGGGGGGCTTGATGGCGATTTGAACCCAGGACTCCCATTTCGCAGTCTAATACCATAATACCATGGGCAAAAAACCACGACACGACTGTCATTAACGTTGTTGGATATTGCATATATTAGGGTTGAATTGTTCTTTGTGCTTGTTTTTCGACAGTACACCACACTTTCCTCCTGTTTTCATGTTTGATTTCTGTTCAGTATTTGACGGGCTATCCAGTGGACCAACTACAACTGAATCTGAGGGGGATGCGATGGGGAGTTACCCTTATAAGAGAACCTAGAGTTTTGCGTGGACTAAGAACAATAGCTAAACTTTGACGTATAGCTCTACAAATCAGTAGCAAAGGTGATAGAGGGAATGAACAGAAGAAACAAATCCTGCTAGATCCGACTGAAGACTGAACGCGACACCTTTGGACACGGATCCACCTTGAACCAAAGCATGAGCTGTGAAGGATAACAAGCACCCCAATGTTTTTCATCCGCGTTTTTTGGGAAATGCTGGCACTACCAGGTGGAGGCGCTGAAGGTGGCTCAGAATGCTACGAATGTCGAAACCAGCCGTACCTAGGCAGAGTCCAAGAGTCGGTAGTAAACTGGCCACCGGTACGTGGTGCTGGCAGCCGAGCAACGCGGCTGCAAATGTCAAGGACTGCCGCTGCGTGATTGGCCAGCCAGTCCCGCGACTGGCAACCCGCCGACCGTATAAACTCCCGCATGCCGCACCGCACGGGGAGCCGATCTGCAGCGGTATTACTACTTCCCAAGGCCGGCGGCGCAGAAAGCGCGACTCGAAAACAATGCCAGAGAAGTCGGCGCACATTTCTGCGGATCGTGTCGTGACACATTACTCTACCTCCAGTGTCTGCCTAAGAAGTTATTACGTGAATGTTTCGGCCGGAGACCTGCTAATGCAACGCTCGGGTCAATTGCATCATTAAGCATAATGGACAAAAAAATTTTACTTTCGTCACAGACGAAAGATCAGTAAATAAGTTTTTATAGCCAACCCTTTATCTATAAGAATCAAGTAGTGCAAAACTTATAGATGCATCACACGTACCTTTCAGTTAACATATTTCCGTTATTACAAATTAAAATTTCTCACTTATGAGTATACAACATTTCGTAAAGAACTTCAACTATGACTTTCACGATATGTCACTAAATTTTGAAATCTCGCGAAGTACAAAATATTCATTTGAAATAATCAAGAAATCAAACTGCATAATTACTGGGGCTAATTAGTATGAAACAAGGAGTTCCCTATAATGTCTTGGTACTTTTGACAACAGTAATTTGCTCGTACGATTCTCGTTAAAAGTTGGGACTAAAATAAAGTCGATCAGTCTGGAATTTTGTGTGGGAGAGTGTGTTTGTTTCAGTGTGTGTTACTAGTGCATGTGTGTGTATTTGGTTTACTTCGAAACTATTTTACTAACCTAAGATGCAGATATTTATTTAAGTGTTGTTCTTAATGTCAATGTAATTTGATTTGTATTTTTAATTACTACTTTCTTTTTTTAGAAAGTAAGCTTGAAGTTTTCAGTGGAAAGGCTGCTATATTGCTATATTATATAACAAGATCCAAAAGCAATAAAATAAAAGAAACCTAACAAAAGTCCGTTCAAGTTACGAGGGGGCAAAACTTTCACATAGAACTTAACGTCAGAAATACACAAGCGATTCGCCAACCCTGTCATTTCGGCAAATGTCTCGGAAGTTAGTTAATCCAGTCGATATAAAGGCTTCTAAATGACGTTGTAAAGCCTGATCATAAGTAAAAGACTAATGAAAGGCGCTGCATACACAGTAATTTTAGTGAACTATCACAGTAACGATGCTCGTTGTGGCTACCGTAAGTACCTTTTGATACCATCACTCCTTTATCCATTTCCAGTATAGAAGTTTGGGAGATGATTTGATTGTGTATATACTGCTTTTATAATAATGAATTTCGATGAATTTTTATCTTCAAATGGTGATTTTCTGATAGTATTCATTTGTCATAATGACATCTTTCAGTGCGTGGACTTCTTACTCAGAGGCTGCTCACGTACACACACAATCATTTTCGCTACTTTACAACTGGAACATGCTTTCTGTGGACCCTATATTCGTGAAATAGTTATTGGGAGTTCACAGGTAAAGCATACTACACACAAAAACATCTGCATCAGAACGAGTAAGTGTAATATCAAGATCAAGACACAAGTTTCAGAACCCCCCCCCCCCCCCCGGAACTAACTTCGCGAAGTTCAAAACTGGTTCAAATGGCTCTGACCACTATGAGACTTAACATCTGTGGTCATCAGTCCCCTAGAACTTAGAACTACTTAAACCTAACTAATCTATGTACATCACACACATCCATGCCCGAGTCAGGATTCGAACCTGCGACCGTAGCGGTTGCGCGGTTCCAGACTGAAGCGCCTAGAACCGCTCGGTACATTGTTATAGCGTGATACGGCAATGACGCAAAGGCGAAAGGGGAACTAAATTTAACTGCTAATATGAGTGTGACTGGGACTAGCCATTGTTGGGAAGTGTGTTACTTACGAACTCAATAAACGAAGTAAATGGTATGAACTTTTTCACTTATAAAGAAGAGAGACGCGTTGTTGTTTTAGGTGACACGTTCAGTTTTTCTTATAAAGCGTGTTCTCTCTGGTAGCCATCTGTGTCTGTTCACCACAAAGAAAACTGTTTCAATTAAAAAGTAAGGAAACATAGCGGGATCGAGGTCACAAAATCCTATGCAAGTACTGCGCACAGCATGTTTAGTTTGTACAGTGGTGGGAGCCGCTTAGCTGCCGGGCTGTTGAGGACAGCTGAGTCCCTCCCACAGAGAGGGAAAGGAAAGAAAGCGACCGGAAGCCACTGGCTGCGGGAGGGGGGAGCGGTGGGGCTACGGCGTCCTTGCGGCTGCTGACTGACCGCCGCTCCAGTTACCAGGACAAGCGAGGCGCGTGGCGGGCACCAGGGCTTTGTCCCATCCTGCCTGGCCCTGCCGTCCTCACATACGTACATCCTAGTCACCTCCCTCCGCACACTGCACGGGAAACACAGCACCAATACACCACGTGCATTGACTAGGAACCAGGCATACACTGCGAGGGTAAGGGACCTTTCGTAGGGCGTAACAAGCAAACAGCAGGAGCATCTTTGGCCTCAATGGCTGACGGTTGGTTGGTTGGTTAATGTGGGAGAGGAGCCCAAACAGCGAGGTCATCGGCCCCATCGGATTGGGAAAGGAAGTCGTCTGTGCGCTCTCAAAGAAACCATCCCGGCATTTGCCTGACGTGATGTGGGAAAATCACGGAAATCTAAATCAGGATGGCTGGACGTGAGTTTGAACTGTCGTCCTCCCGAATGCGGGTCCAGTGTGCTAACCAATGCGCCACCTCGCTCGGTAGTGTCTGACGTGGTGGTAGCGTAAAATTTGTAGGAGTGTGTTGATGCAAAACTAGAGTTGACTCTACCAAAGCTACAGTTCGTTAAGTTTGGGTACACTACACAAATGACGTGGTAAATGGTAGGATTACCGGTAGTAATGGTAGGCAAGAAACATAAATAAATCTGTAAGTTTGTTTTTTGATTTGTCTGGTTGTCTGTTTTGCACATAAGAGGAACCTATATCATTCCGTGCTAGTCAGGTGTATGTGTGATATTCTTACTGAATATAAATTGCATTATATAAGCAACAAAAATTAGATGATCGCGTAACTTCTCCGCTTTTATGTAACCAAAGCAATTCTTTTTAATGTAAGTACAGTTTACATTCACAAACATATACAATTCTTGTGTGAAAGTCTTGCCCATCGTAGCTTGAACAGTCTTTGGTTTGATTTTTCAAACTTTTATTGCCTTTGACTCTTCATATACCAATTCAGCAGTACAGTGATACATCGGCCTGTTCCCAGGGAAAATTTCAAGCATTGATTTCCAAAAAGAATTAATTGGTAAATATTGTTGTTTTGTGTTCAATAGCATGTTCTTCATTATCATGAAAGGCAAGCGTTTCCTGTTGTTATTGATAAATTCGAAAGTTGTTTATGAATAAGAATAACATATGTTGAGGAAATTGAGTTTCTAGCGCTAAGTGATAAATTTGTATTGTTTTCTTAATTTTTACGACGACATTCCTCTGTTTTACGTTAAAAATTGACAATTTTCGTATAAAACCCGAATTAAACATCGACAACTACGATTTTGCTACAAATACTGTTTATTTTTAAGTTACAGACACTAGGATAACTATGTAGAATATAAACATTATGTAGGGTACACGCTTCTTTATCTGTTCTTACTAAGGTTATAGACAGTTCACTGCTTCTGGTTTTTGGGGGAATCCAGCAAGACGCAGGTCACATATGTAAAGATTGGTTCAAATGGCTCTGAGCACTATGGGACTTAACATCCGTGGTCATCAGTCCCCTAGAACTTAGAACTACTTAAACCTAACTAACATAAGGACATCACACACATCCATGCCCGAGGCAGGATTCGAACCTGCGACCGTAGCAGTCACGCGGTTCCGGACTGAGCGCCTTAACCGCGAGACCACCGCGGCCGGCCACATATATGTAAAGAAAGCGGTAACGCCCCATAGGTTTGCAACACACCTAACGTACAGGTAATGCAGGTACGAGTTTAACTGACCAAAGCTACTAGGAAATCTACTACAATCTCCGTTTACTTATGATAGTCTATCGTAGCCTATGGTAGTTTTACAAATCCGTGATTACTGCAGACACAAACAAGAGGAAGAAATGTAGAACATACTGTACCACTGACAGTAATTCTGGTACAGAGTGGCTATATCGGAAACCTTTTGGAATCTTTCGACATTGTAATCCAAAGCATAAATAGGTCAGTTAGGAACCCATCCGAAATGGATCTGGCCATCAGTAAATATTCCTGAAGTGGGATATAGGGTCCGAAAAGTTTCGACAAAACCGCTACGCCGGTTAGCTATGCAATGAGAAAAGCCACTGGGATAGTACCTATAGCTGGTTAATACAAAACTTTAGCCAGTTCAAGTATTTTGCCGGATGACGCGGCAGTACACGAAGAAGGATTTTAATAAGACCAGCTGTGGTGGCCTACGTACTCGTACATTGCAAGTACTTCCCATTGTGGACACACAGCCGGCGAGCAAGCGCCTGGGGCAGACTGGAAGCCATCCAGCGACGCGCCTGCAGCGGCGTCCTTGGGTCGGGTGCGTGGTTCGCGGTGCGTGCTGCGTGGTGCAGGCAAAACCGCGCGCGTATCGCCTTTCCCACGGTGCGCCACGACGCAGGGTCGAGGCCCGTCTCGCTTTTCGGCCGGCTTCCGCCGCCGCTGCTCCTACACAGGCGCTGCCTTCCTCTCTACAACTGGGCCACGGCCGGCGCATCGCACGGCACAACACAACACAACACAACACAACACTGCCGTGCTCCACATCTCACCTCGTCGCAGCTGTAACTGACGCCGCTTCTAGGTTTGCCGTATAGGGGGAATGTGTAAGGAGCTGACAAGATAATTTCAGCCAGTTAAGATACAGTCGGCCTCAGCCTGAATGTTGAAAAATAGACTTATTAAGCCTTGCCTTCATCCGAACGTTCAGCTGACATACACAGGTAGTTGTAGTGGCAGTAGTGGCACCTACCATTTACTGTGAGCTCCAAAACGCGCTGCACCTTAGCTCACTCCACAATCTACAGGAGAATGAAGCGAAAGTGTCAGAACTCCCTGAGACGGATAGAATACTGAACATTCGATCCTTCGATCCTTTTGTTTTTTTTTCAGGCTTTTTTTCACTTATCCACAGAGCCAAGGCTTTTAATTGCCTTCAATTAAGAGCAGGCTGTTTAATTCCTGGATGCAATATCTGATTTGTGGAAAGATTCTCTCTCTCTCTCTCTCTCTCTCTCTCTCTCTCTCTCTCTCTCTCTCTCTCTCTCTCTCTCTGTGTGTGTGTGTGTGTGTGTGTGTGTGTGTGTGTGTGTGTGTGTGTGTGTGTGTGTGTGTGTGAATTGTATGTATAAGAGATGTGTTACGCGAGGGGCTGCAGGATGCACATGAAATTACTCTAGATACCCGATAACCTGTCGCCACTACTCAATAAAAACAGGGTGTTTTATATAAAACCAAAACCATGGGTTTCGATCACATGATCATCTTCAGGTATCATAAAATTATTTACAATCTGTATGACAATATACTGAAGATGAGCAGATTGTCAGTACCACTGCTTCATACAGAAATATTTATCAACAGCCCTTGGCTTTTCTGTGACTCTTTTTAGGGCAGCGCCTGCACAAAACATAATGTAATTTCCGACAGTTCGCTCACAAAGACGCAAACAGTGCTAAGGTGTGGTCTTGGGTGTATAAGCCACACTGGCGGCAATGCAGAGAACACGGAGCAGCAACAGCGGCAGCAATAGGGGCTGACGAAAGCAGAGGGTCGTGATGCCGCCGTCATTGCCGTAGCGCAACTGGGTCAGACACGCCCTGCTATACCTCAATCCCACACAGAATGCGGCTGATCGCCTCTGCAATTGCCTCTTGCTGCAGGCGAGCTAGACAGCTTGTTACTTGCGCCAACATCTGCTCCGAAATTCTGAATCTGCCAGAGGAGAGGAGACTGTGGTACATTATCTAACATCCAAAAGTTATAAGTTGGTTTGCAGAGTGTGTATGCAGATGATCAAAAAGCTCAAATGGGAGTAGATACGGATGTTCAGTTCTCGGTGTTAGCAAAGGAACTATCCCGGCATTAAAAGTCAACGACTTAGTATAACAAAGGTAAGCAAGAGGACATTTGAACGTCTCCCTCCCGGACTGTGAGTCTATAGCTCTTAGCCACGTGCCAACCCCGCAGCACACAGCAGTCTTGTAGAATTTGCGGGTGTTTACACGGTACACCTGCTAGCGAGAGAACGTCGACCCGAGCGAAAGGCGGCCCGGTTCGCGGCTGGCTGCAGAAAGCGAGAGTCGAATGCCGGTCCCGCGGCCAACTGGGGCAGCCGGTGACGCAAGCTGCGGCCTTCCTGCTCCGCATTCCCGCCCTGGGCGAACAAACGGCCGTCGCCGGACAACAGTCCGACACACCTGCTGCCGGTGTCAGCAAACAGCGTACAGCATACGGGTGTGACCGAAATCCTCTCAACGAAATTAATCACTGTGCTCTTTTGGCAAACACCTTGTGTCTCTTACTTTTCTAGTCTGTTAGGAAAATGAAGTATCCAATATTCACAGGAGATAGCGATTGTGTCGTTATGCACGTCAGTCCGAAAGCCGGTTTGATGCAGTTCTCCGCGCTGGTCTATACTGTGCAAGCTTCTTCATCTCTACGTAACTACTGCAACCTAATCCATTTGAATCTCTTTGCCATAAGCCTGCTCAAGCCTTTGTCTCCCTCTACAATTTTAACGCTCACTCTTTCTTCCATTACCAAACTGACTATTCCGTGATGCCTTACTATGTGTCCTGTCAGCTGAACGCTCCTTTTAGTCAAGATGTGCTACAATTTTTTCCCCATTTCAATTCAATAGCTTACTAATTCGATCTACTCATCTCATCATTCTTCTACAGTACTCCATTCTCTTCGTATCTGCGATGTTTATCGTCCACATTTCATTTCGATACAAGGCTGTGCTCCAGACTGGCACATCCAGGAAAAGACTTCCACACATTACGTTTATATTCGATGTTAGTAAATTTCTCTTTTTCAGCAACGTTCTTCTTATTGTAGCCGGTATGCGTTTTATATCCACTTCGGCCATCGTCAATGATTTTATTGCCCAAATAGCAATATCCATTTACTACTTTTAATCCCTCAGCTTCTCATCCAGTTCTGTCAGCATCACGTGATTTGACATTCCATTATCTTCCCCGTACTTCTTCTTGGTGTTCATCTTATAACCTCTTTTCGAGACACTATCCACTCCATTCAACCGACCTTCCAGGTCCACTGCCGTCTCTGACAGTCACAATGTCATCATCAAACCCGAGAGCTTCTATTTCTTCCCTGAACTCCAATTCTCTTTCTAAACTTCCTCTTCGTTCCCCTTCGTCCATAAATAGATTAAGAAGCACCGGGGAGAGGCAACATCCCCGTATTATTCCCTTCTCAACACTTATTCCTTCAACTGCTATGATATGTCAAAGTTGTAGATAAATTTTCAGTCTCTTAAATTGTCCCTGCTACTTCCAGAATTTCAAAGAGTGTGCGTTTCCCACAGTGTCAACGACGTATTACGAGTATCAATATTCAGTGAAAGTCCACAGTGCTTTACTCTTCGACTAATGGGCAGTAACAGTGGAACCTGTCAGTGGAATTTCAGTACAAATACCGCCAATAGCCAATACTGACACATGAAGCAACCTTCAGTATCAAGCATTGAATTGTCAGTACGGTTACTTAAAACTCTTTTCATTTCATGTGAAATCGAGCCTCAAACAGCTCCAAAACTAGTAAAAGCAAATAAAGTAACAAGTGACTGGGAAGTTGTTTATAGGTGCTTGTAAGTCATTTAACATGCATTCGTCGACAATAGTTAACCTTTATTAATAACCATATTTCTCTCCGTGAATGTTAGTTGTGTTCCAGACCTTTTACACGATACATAACGATTAAGCAGAAATAAAGGTGTAGACAACCGATTGTTTTCTCCTGTACAGCATTGGATTACGAAACATTTTTGTATCAGTTTCTCAGAATCCCATCCGAAACAAATTAGGTTCAATGAAATTCTTTTTCATAAAACTTGACATTATGTTTAACGTCAAGCTGGAGCGACCACTTCCCAGTCATGGATTAAACTTATTCAAAATCTCGATCGTATTGGTTCGTAATTATCGGATTCGACTTTTGAGTACCCCTTCTCAGACCCTTGTAACGTATTTAACAAAACCTTCTCTGCTATTTCGCATCTCCATACGCAGTACTATCATATTTATCGTTTGTCCCTATCGCAACACTAGCTCCGGCAACTCACAGCCCGTGCTCACACTACGTTCTCACCGATCGTATCAAAAACTGTTCTGATAATTTGCGTCGTCATAATCAGCATTATTAGCCCCTTAGATGGTGCTAATTTGTAGGGCTCACACAAAATTTCTTTGTATGTAGTGTTACTTGAGATCCGTACGAGATGATGACGTAGCAGCAGCGGTATTACTTGGCTTTTGCCGAGACGACGTCCTTGCATTCAGAAATAGCTGGGCGGCTGTAACGGCGGCTGCGCCCTACTTAGCGGTCACGCCGCCTTGCGCAACACGTCTGCTTTGCGGGCAGCGAACGCTGCAGGCGCTTCTCCACAGCGAATACGGAATTTTATAATCCAGGACACAAATGGTTCAAATGGCTCTGAGCACTATGGGACTTATCATCCATGGTCATCAGTCCGCTAGAACTTAGAAATACTTAAACCTAACTAACCTAAGGACATCACACAACACCCAGTTACCACGAGGCAGAGAAAATCCCTTACCCCGCCGGGAATAATCCAGGACACACATTTACGGTACGGAGAGTATGATGTGAGTTAGGTGATCTACCTTAAGATGCATGAAATATTTTCCGGACCAACTTAATTTTTCCCGTCCTGTATACTATTTATTAATAAAATGTTGTTACAGACTCTACCGCCACCTTTGTGAGGAACTGTGCTCCAGTAATTCATCAATCGTCAGAAGAAAAAACGATGTGTAATCTTTCCTAATATATGGAATGTTGATGGTGTTACTTCTACCGATTTGATGTTTAGGGCGTGGCGTCCTCATAGTGTTCCAATTCTGATGGCCAATAGTGTATTTACCTTGCGTTCCTTTTGTACATGACCGTTCTAGATTTTCTTCGAAGTCCAAACGCGTGAAGATGTTTTCGGGCAACGGGGAAGAGCACGCGATTGTTCCTGGTCGCCTTCGCGATTTGACGCGGGCTTACGGGGCTGCAAGAAGCGCCGCGCCGCAGACCGCGACGGACTTGGGAAGCTGCTACGATACGGGAGGCGGGGGTGTTCCGGAGGGAAAGTCCTGCCCGCCAAGCGCGGCAGGTGGGGAAGAACGCGACAAGAAGCCCAGCTCTTCTCAGGCATGGCTACGCTACGTAATGGCGCCTTTTTTCGCCCGTGCGCCGCTGTACGGACCCCCTCCGCCTACGAGCGGAGGTGAGGAGCTCTACAAAGAAGACGCAGGATTCGCTTTCGAAGGCAGGCTTCCGGAAACGCGATGGCTCTAAGTCGGCTCAGCCGTAGGAGCACTATACATTTTCGATATGAAGTACCTAGTCTTTTTCAAAAAAAAACTTAGTTTTCTACTCCAGTCATGTTTTTAATATCAATGTTGATTTTAGCACTAGTCGTTTCGCAACATGCTACCATCATCAGGTACCCACCTACTCATTACAAGATAACGACAAACTAAATAGTGTATTGTTTATAAAATTCATACCAGAGTCGGAGACCTCATCTGGTTCCAAGTAATATATACGAATGGGGTAAAAAGTAGTGGTAACACTGCCGTAACACCAAGGATGTGCATCACATGATATGCCCACTGTCTGTGGGTGATAGCAGTAGCTCACTTGATGTACTGCAGTGAGCGGCGACGGCTGCGTTTGAGTCAGTTGCTGTCTCTGCTGTCGGAAAGCTCATGAGGCCAGTGCAAGCGACCTAACAGTAAGTGTGGGAAACATGAACAACATGTGTCGATCAAGACTGAAGTGGTGCCTGGTTGGAGCGCAAAGCAGTGTTTCCCTCTCGTACTCCATTCCACCATCCTTCACGACACGGCAAACCCCATGCAGGAGCTCTTGCGCACGTGGAGGGTGAGAGATACTCGAACATCCACCGATTTTACTCGATATGAGTCTGTGCAAAGACATCAACCGTGCCATTGGGCGGTCCTTGCGAGACATCGACGGAAATGGATTCGCTGACGGTGTACGACGCCTTCCATCTCTAGGGGTGAAGATGTTCAAGGTTCGGAGCGATTATATTGATATGTAATAAGGTGAGCAACTGTCAAAAAATTCTCGTATGAATTGCAACCTTGCTGCTGCAACTTTTTACAAAAACCCATGTAGATAAATTAAAGAACCTAGCTAGGGTTTTCTACGTATTGCGTTATGGCCTTTTAACATTTCATGGAACATTTATCTTTCCATTGCGTGTGTGACGTAGTATCCATGATTATAGATATCAAGAGAAGACTTTGGGCAAGTCGTAGTTGGGAACTGGGTATTTTCTTCTGTAGATAACTGTTATGAACCGTTTACCTTACAGAATGAGGAACGAACTGTAGTATTTAGTTTAACTGAAAACGTGCTTTACTTTAGGGGAACTGGATAGTGCGTGAAAACATCAAGCGAACAGCAATCACGATTACACAGTAAAAGTCAGTGTTTGTAATGGAGTTTCTCGCAAGAACAACGGATATATGTACGTGTCAATGTAACGCTTAATCTGACGAAACAGTACAGTTTCAACAAGCTTGCCACGTGTGCATCGCATAAAGAGGCTGAATCTGTGCCGTGAAGAGAGGTTATCACATCAATGTGCGATACGTAGTTGACAAAGGTACTAAACTTTGAGAAATTTAACTTGTATTACGAAACTGTTCTCTATCACAACTTTGGAATACAGTAAAAAATTCTCTCTTTTTTCGTTTTTGTGTTTCGTTTTTATTATTGTCTTGCGTTGTATTATTTGCTATAGGCGCACACACGGACTGATGAGGTACTTAGAAACTTAAAACAGAGAGGTCTGTACTTACCACCCATCGGTCAAGAGTAGATAAAATAGGAATGCACGAACCTGTAAAAGACGGAAAACAGAATTATTAAAACCTGTCAGTCAGTAAGTAATATAACTAGACATGTAATTAAATCTTTGTGACTATTAGAATACTGTTGAAGTGAGTAAAATTGCTGCCATTAAACGCCCTTAACTCATTTCGATGGTAGCCGAGTATGAGAAACACTTTCCTCGAAGCACCTATCGCCAAATATTTATGTACTGCATCAGAATAGTGCCACGAGTTCAGTTCTTTCTCACGTTCAACTTCTTGCGGTACTGCGTTTCCATCTTTTTTCTGCTATTTATGACGATTCTTAATGTGAATCTTTCCCTGTCGGTACCCAGAACAAGAAACTCATTACTTTTCCAGACCGACAAATTCTATGAAAGTAATCTCAATCATTTTGTGCCTCCACAGCTAAGTAATGAGAACGTTCTTGAAGACCACCGCAGCTGTTATTTCTGGTGCTTTTGTTGTGACACAACCTGGATTGTTCTGAATAAACATTTTCAGACGGGAAAGTAGCAGAAATGCGCCGGTGTCACAAGTAGGCACGATATTTTTGAGTCTTGACAACGGCTCGTTTCTGCTACTGAAGGTGTTCATTTAGAATGCACCCGGTTATGTCTTCATCAACGCACCTGAATAGCGGCTGTGCTGATTATTATTAACATTTCAATGACCGTGCCGTGATTTCTCTGAAGTATTACCTCCATTATCAAGTGCAATGTCACAACTGCCACTCTGGCGCCTCTACCTTTACTAAAACCAAACTGATCGCGCCATCTAACAGTCCCTTAGGAAACCATCAACAGTTCACGAACTAGTGCCTAATACCCACCTATATCTATTCTATACTAACAATAAAACTGTAAACCGTGTCTCTCTGTCTGTTTGAACACGCTGATATCCAAAACAGGTGGACAAATTTTCGTGGGGTTTTTGCAGGTAATTAGAAATTAGCTTGGGACAACACATAGACGTTATTTCATCAAAATGTGATCACTAAAAACAAAACATATCGTAATTTACACGTATTTACTCTTTGACTTTTGAACGTTAGCAATATTTATGAGCGGGCCTTTGTGGCCGTGCGGTTCTAGGAGCTTTAGTCTGGAACCGCGTGACCGCTACGGTCGCAGGTTCGAATCCTGCCTCGGGCATGGATGTGTGTGATGTCCTTAGGTTAGTTAGGTTTTAGTTCTAAGTTCTAGGGGACTGATGATCACAGATGTCTAGTCCCATAGTCCTCAGAGCCATTTGAACCAACCATTTGAACCATTTATGAAAATGCCATTATCGGGTGAGACGTTCTACGTAAAACGATTCAGAGTAATGAATATAATGTGTATATAATCCTCAACGTTTTTAACGTATATTTCCATGCTAATGTTATTGAATGTGGAGGTGAGTCTCTGTGTACGTTTCCAGGACTAAAGCGCTCAACCGATTTAGATGAAATTTGCTATGGAGATATATGAGCCCTACAGGACAACATACGTTACTTCAGAAAGTGAATACAAATAAACAAATCGGTTCCTAAGACGGCGAAGTAAGAAATGTGACATCTTTTTTTTTTTACATGACTAAACAAAAACCGTCGTAAAAAAGCATTGAAATTGTTGTATAATTTACACGTTGCATAATGTGTAGCTACTTCAACAGCACAATGTTTAGTTGCAGGCTCCTGCTCACACCCTTACCCGAAAAAGCAGACGCGTGAGCGCAGCTGACGTTACTGCAATACCTTCTTTACTCACCATCACGCATCACAACCAAACTACTGGCATGCCAATGTAGCCTATGGTAACAGTCAGTTGCACACAACCACGTGCTGTCCAAAATATTCATTGGTTTTTCATTTTGAGATACCCCTCCTACTATACTACGCCATGTATTCAATATCGACCCTAGTCAGAGTTTCATGGCCCCCAAGTTTTTCTGAAGATTCCTTGTGAGCAGCACGTCGTTCAACGCGAGAGAACCGCTCGGCCGGAACGCTCTCTCTAGCCGTCAGAGGACCCCGGCGAGCGGCCGCCAGCCGTCCCGTTACGTCAGCTCTCGATTCTGCACGGGCCATAAGACACGGCTCCGTTCTGACAGAAAACGGGCCCTCGTCTACGGTGCGGTTCCCACGGCGACGACGACAAAGCGTCGCCTTCACTGCGGAGAAACCGTGCCCGAGTCGCCTGACCCGTTGCGCAACGGTTGGTATCAGCGGCCGGGAAACCCGTAATCCGTACGCTGGCGGACAAAGCACCGTCACTCCACTACCCTGCCAAATACGGGGTGTTTGAAATAGAAACAGGGTAAGTGCTTACAGAATTGTAGCTGTGAGGGTTCCGTACGAACTTAATGGTAAGTGTATACAAGCACACTGTGGCGACGAATGGAACTTACTCACAAGGCCTGGATTCGAACCCGGGTCCTCTGCTCAGTAGGCAGATACGCTAACCGCTACGCCACCCTGGTACAGTGCCTTTGCGCATCTGCACAGACTACCCCAACAGACCTTCCTGAATACAAATTCTCCTCACGCTTCAGACCACTTGCAGAGGCCCTCTACCTATCTTGGAATACCACCTCAGCTTCGAATGAAACGGGGGAAGCTGTCTGAAATTCATGCATAGGTTCAAATCAAACCACGTGGTTCCAGAGACTTTCTCAGGTCTCATACATCTGTGATCTATATGTGGGAATTTAGACTGAGGGTGAAGGAGTGCTATGATAGTCCCTTTAGTTTCATGACGTTCCGACAGGTGGCCGCGCTATATGTAGTCTTCAAAATGGCGTCTGTAACGGAGTTGCGTTCCACACAGAGAGGTGTCACTGAGTTGCTTTAGCTGCAAAAACCAGAGTATCACAGATATTCATAGGCGCTTTCACGATGTCTACAGACGCCTGGAAGTGAACAAAAGTACGGCGAGTCGTTGCGCTTGGCGTTTGTCATCGTCGCATCAAGATTGAGGAAACTTGTTCGATCTCCCACGCATAGGCTGGTCACACACAGTTGTGACTCCTGCAATTCTGGAACGTGCGGACACACTCATTCTAGGTGATTGACGGATCACAACCAAGCACCACACTGCTCTTCCGGGAATTTGAAGGGGTTATTTTGTCTGATGCCCTTCCTTATCGTGCAACGATCCACTTTTAGTGCATTGAGCTACCTTCAGCAAGTTGACGAAACGACTTCAGTATTCTCGTCGCCACACAAATGTAAACGAACTTGTGCTTCTACATGACAAAGCAAGGCCTCACACAAGTATCCCCATTCGACAGGTGTTCACAACACTTCACTCTGCTTTTCTTACTGGCTGGCTGGTTGGCTCTGAGCACTATTGGACTTAATAGCTATGGTTATCAGTCCCCTAGAACTACTTAAACCTAACTGACCTAGGGACATTACACAACACCCAGTCATCACGAGGCAGAGAAGCTTTTCTTACTCATCCACCCTACAGTCCGTACCTCGCACCTTCCGACTTCCGTTTGATTGATTCAATGAAAGATTGACTCCGCGGGATTCGGTACGTATATGATGTGGAGGTTATTGACGGAGGAAGACGTTGGCTCCGACGTCGACCAGTAGAGCGGTCACACAGTCACTGATCGGAGATTATGATGACAAATATGGTTTTGCACGGGAAAGAGTGGGAAATAATATGGTGTATTTGAATCCAGAATAAAAACCAACGAGCTTTCAGAAAAAGACAGTGATGCATTACTTACTGAACGCACCTCGTGTCTATTTTATTCGGCCAATATTTGTCGAGTCAAGAGATGGCTGGGATCGATACATTTTATTCTCAGACTCTCTCGTAGGTCAGGGAGAAAATCATGAAGTTGCGACCTTGCCATGTACCCATCCGCCAGATTTTGAGATGGCGTTTTGTGTAGCGGACAGCAGGGCTAGTGAAATTCCGGTAGGCAGCTCTCAGCCGATGCCACCACCAGTTGGCGACTCTGTATCGCTAACCGAATGTGTGTGTGCGACTTGGCGGGTTGTGGCGCAGAACGAGCGGTCAGTGCGCAGCCGGTGAACGTAAGGGCCGCGGCTCCGGTTTCGGGCGCGCACCGCTTGGCGACAGCCTCGTCGGTAACTCGACACACGATTGGCAACTCGAGACGGCGTAACGTGCCGCGCTGCGCCGTGCCGTGCCGTGCCGTGGCGTGTCCATCGAGACTTCGACCACCCCGCGCCTGCAGCTGTACGTGCGACATGGCGGAAGCAGTTCGAGGACTGCTGACCACTAAAAATTGTAGCGTTAAGCAATTTTATTCGTTGCGCGTATAAGATACAGTAGGATCAAATTTGTAGTTCATTTGGGGGCATACTGGCTGTGAAATTTAGTAAAATCAGCTGCCACTTCCGGCAGCAACGTTAGATCTAACATGGATGGGCATCGAGTCGAACATCCCTTGTATGACAGAAAAGGCTACGTCAGTCCATGTTGTTTCAACGCTACGTCAGGACTCATTAACCCTAGTTTGGCGCTCATTAACCCACCACCATACATTCTAATCGGGTCAGAGAACTTGAGAACACGCTCCCCACGGAAACAGTTAAACATTTTCTGTATCAAGATAGGTCATGGTTACACAGGCATAATATGGTCTAGCAGCTTCAGCCTAAACAAAACATGAAATCTGGCGTTTTCTTTAATGAACTGGCAATGACACTGCTACAGTGAGACTGCTATCCATTCAGTGGAACACCAGCAAGGATCAAGCGCCCAACCACATAACCATACCATACAAAGCACTTTGCCACTCAATATCTTCTCTTGTACTTGTGCATTCCATGGCTGTTAGGGCAGTAACATGTCTCTAGTGTTCAAAATAACGGATGCCAGTGTTGAACCTCCAGTCTGTGGACTCAGTCGCAAGATGTCCCACAAGTCTACAGCCGAGTACACTCGAAGAAGAAGAAGAAGAAGAAGAAGAAGAAGAAGAAGAAGAAAGAAAGAAAGAAAAAAAGGAAGACGCACCATGAAGGAATTATCCGTGTGGAACGGAAATCGATAGATATGACGTACATGTTCAGATAAACAAATGATTACAGTGTTGCGGGCATGTAGAAAGGTGACATAGTCGACAACCGCCGATATTTCGACACGAGCACAACCTGCCATTTTCAAAGCATAACTGCAGTCAACGTCGGTATTCCACCGCTGTCCTTGCTGTCTACAGACGACTTCGCTGGCCATCGCGGCTCACTTCGAAGCAGGACTCACCACTGAAGACAATTCCACTCCAGTCAAGGAGATTCTAGGCCGAAGACGTGTCTGGAGACGCCCCGACAGCGGCAGGATGTGAGCATGACTACAGCCCGCGATAAGTTCCGACAACCAGGAGTGACGATCTGTAGTGTCGTTTATTTTCATAACAGATTGCCTTTGATCATACAATGAAGGCTTTCACGACCGGATGTTTCAGCTGACGAGAATTCTTCCGAGTTGTATGGCCGTGGTCCATGCAACCCTTCTATCCCTAACGTTTCGTCCAAAGCTACGTTGGACATCTTCGGAGGTGCTCCTGATTGCGCTGAGTACTGTCAGTCAGTCGGCAAGACTCAGAACAACCAGGAGCACCTCCGAAGATGTCCAACGTAGCTTTGGACGAAATGTCAGGGACAGAAGGGTTCCATGGACCACGGCCATACAACCCGGAAGAATTCCCGGCAGAGGTTTCCTTTGGTTGTCATTTGCGCCACAGCGGTATGCCGACGATATTCTACGCCCCGTTATTTTGCCCTACATATTTCAGCAAGATAATTCCTTCCCACACGCAGCGAGAGTTGCTGCTGCTTAACTTTGTGCTTTTTCAAACCGTACCTTGGTCAGCTAGCTCGCCGGATCTCTTCCCAGTTGAAAACGTTTGGTGCATTATAGGCTCGGCCCTGCAACCACCTCATGATTTTGACGATCTAAGGCGCCAGTTTGACATAATTTGGCATGATATACCTCAGAAGGAAATCCAACAGCTCTTTCAATCAATGCCATGACGAATAACTGCTTGTATAAGGACGAGAGGTGGACCAACTCGTTATTGCCTTCCTCAATTTATGAAGGTCTTTCTCTTAAATAATGCATCCAATTTTTCTGGAATGGTTATCATTTATTTTCTTGTGCATGCCAATCACCAACTATTGATTTCTGTTCCATTCGAATAATTCCTTCGTGGTGCGTCATTTGTTTTGTTTATGCGGCTTCATGTGCGGAATCTAATGGCTCAGTCAGTATGCCGCAAAAATGTGAAGATCCACACCTGCTGTTAAAAGTAGGGGACACTTGCCGCTGGAACCTTCCGATATGTCGGTGAGGACAGGTCTGGGGAAGGTGAGACGGGAGTACTATCATGACTGGAACGGTAGCTCACTCGGTAGGAGTATAGTCTGTGAACGGCGAGTATCCGATTTCGAGTCCGGGTCACGGACCAGCTTTAATCTGCTACGAAGACCCAAATTAAGCAGAAGTTATGAAAGGAAGTCACTATGTCGAGACGACATGGAGTGGTAAACTAGTGTCACGAAAAACTGAATATTTGCTGGAAAACGATGCTGTTTCGTCAGTAACGAGCTGCTAGGTGCTCAGCTGAAGAAACGAAGCACTTGTCCATTACACTACATTAGCGTCCACTGCGTGTGCTATTCATATATGTGGACCTGTATACCTCCAGAGCTATATTTAATGTTAGCATTTCATCACTGCCGCCGAAAAGAATTCACCCTTCTTCTAACGATATCAAAAACATTTTACATGTGTATGCCGTAAACAGAATTTGACGCTTATAACAGAACGAAATGGGACTTGGGGCTACAGTGACGATGACGATGGTTCAAATGGTTCTGAGGACTATGGGACTTAACATGTGACGTCATCAGTCCCCTTAGAACTACTTAAACCTAACTAACATAAGGACATCACACACATTCATGCCCGAGGCAGCATTCGAAACTGTGACTGAAGCGCCTAGAACCGCTCGTCCACACCGCCGGCGCGATGACGATCATCATTTCGTATGTGTCGGGGCCTGATGCAAGCCATTTCTTCCGATTGTCACCAGTTGGTTGGCTTGCGTACCAGGTACCGAGTCTAACTGTTTCGCGTATATGACTGTAATGGTCGTACATGCAGTTTAGTGTTAGGTCCCCATCCGATGACCAGATCACCACAAAAAGTGCCAGCGCATTCTCTCCAAGATATACCACGCAGAGGACTGCAGTCCAACCAGGGGCTTCGACGTAGCTTCTGGTTGTTATGAATCGTACACCTGCACCTCTCCTCCCACACTGAATACTACACACGTAGGATTCAAACCAAGTACCACTGGACTAGCGATAGTTAGGGAATCCAGTTATGGAGGAACCTGGCGATATCGCCGTGATGAAAACGAATAACTGAAATAAAGTATGTGTGCTTGTCGCAGAACGTTGTTGTTGTTTAAGCATAACACGAAGAACAAAAATGGTTCAAATAGTTCCAAGCACTATGGGACTTAATATCTGAGGTCATCAGTCCCCTAGTCTTAGAACTACTTAAACCGAACTAGTCTAATGACATCACACACATCCATGCCCGAGGCAGGATTCGACCTGCGACCGTAGCAGCAGCGTGGTTTCAGACTGGAGCGCCTAGAACCGCTCGGCCACATCGGCCGGCTCACTAAGAACAAGGAGAGCTCGGGAATGGAATATTTGCCAGTACGCAGCGCCAGAAACTTTGCTCCAAAGAAACAAAACTTTGTCCCGTGGATACGAGTACTGAGGTAGCTGCGCGCTTTGTGCGGGAGGAACCATCCAGCTGAAAACTGACACAATTTCCTGACTACTCCGTCCACCCTCTCGACTTGTAGTCGCCCTCCCGCAGCCTACTCCGACGTCCTCCCGGCGGCTCTGGCTCAGTGCTCTCGGCCGCTGAATAGAGGGTTAATTACAGAACGTGTCCCAGGGGTCGAGCCCCCATAAATCTGGCCTTCTCCACGCCTCCGGTGGGGCCGCTCGTGGAATATATATTAGCACCCGCTCGCCCTATTAATTTATATTTAATTAAAATTTACTCTCGGCCGAGAGCCGGAAACGACCAAAAAGTCGACTTGGACGGCAGGCGGCGTCTTGTGTGGGGGAGCAGTGCGTCCTGCGTTGCGCTGCCCCGCCTTTGAGCTGCCGCGGGAGCCCCGTCGCCGGCTGCCTCCGTGGTACACGCCGCACAGCCGGCGACAGAGACGTTCTAATCTGCCGCGCCAGACCGCAGGGGTAATCCTCTCGAGAGGGCGAGTCGACGGTCGGCGCCTCGCAGTCAGAGTATGCGGCATTCAGGCACAGCTACTCCCAATTCCTTATTTGAACAATTACTTTCCACCTCATCGTCGACATAACGCCAATGGCTCACCTGCCAGTAAGTCCTTATCAGTTAACTGCGCGTTTCCGTTCTTTCTCATACTTTTTTGCCGACCGGTGTGGCCGAGCGGTTCTAAGCGCTTCAGTCTGGAACCGCGCGACCGCTACGGTCACAAGTTCGAATCCTGCCTCGGGCATCGATGTGTGTGATGTCTTTAGGTTAGTTAGGTTTAAGTAGTTCTAAATCCTATAGTGCCCAGATCCATTTGAAACATCATACATTTTTCGTAGTTCCTTGACGTTAGCTTCTGAGCAAACGAGACGCGATAGACTTTTACCGACGTCCAATACAAAAGAAATCAACATTTTGTTCGTGACAGATTCCACAGTTCCCAGATCATGTGTACATCACAAAAAAAGCCGTCTGAACTGCATTATGTCGACGTAGTGTAGTCGAAGTGGAAATATGATTCTGTCACTGGCAAATGCAATTAAGGTTTTCGTAACAGTGGACTAGACTACATTGAAGAGCAAAAGAAACTGGTACATCTGAGTAATATCGCGCACGGCTCCCCCGCGAGCACGCAGAAGTGCCGCAACACGACGTGGCATGGACTCGACTAATGTCTGAAGTAGTGCTGGAGGGAGCTGACACCATGAATCCAACAAGTCTGTCCACAAATCTGTAGTACGAAAGGGTGCAGGTGTCTTCTAAACAACACGTTGCAAGGCATCCCAAATATGCTCAATAACTTCCATGTCTGTGGAGTGTTTAAGCTAAGAAGAGTGTTCGAGTTTTCTTGGCTCTTCAGTGTAGGATTGCTTTGGTGTCCATCTCTCTCTCTCTCTCTCTCTCTCTCTCTCTCTCTCTCTCTCTCTCTCTCTCTCTCTCTGTGTGTGTGTGTGTGTGTGTGTGTGTGTGTGTGTGTGTGTTTCTCATGAACAGGTGGATTTGTCACTATATTATAGATGTCGTGTGACTAGGGTCTCCCGTCCGATAGAGCGTTCGCCGGGTGCAAGTCTTTCGATTTGACGCCACTTCGGCGACTTCGGTGTCGGTGAGGAGGAAATAATAATGATGAGGACAACACAAAACACCCAGTCCCTGAGCGAGAAAATCTCCGACCCAGCCGGGAATCGAACCGGGGCCCTTAGGATTGACATTCTGTCACACTGAACACTTTTTTTTTAATCTCATTTTGTTCGTTGCATCTGCTCGGGGCGGACATCGTAAGACATCCGTTTAAATTCTTTGTTGATCTATTAACTCAGTTTTTTTTATTACAGAGGGAGCTAACTCTCTTTTTTTTAATCTCAATTTGTTCGTTTTCGTTCGTTGCATCTGCTCGGGGCGGACGTCGTAAGACACCCGTTTAAGTTCGTCGTTGCAAAAGTGACAAAAAGCAGATTACAGAGTACCTGACGGCTCAACACAAAAGTTTTGTCTCAAGTGCAGATAGTGTTGAGGATCAGTGGACAAAGTTCAAAACCATGGTACAATATGCGTTAGATGAGTATGTGCCAAGCAAGATCGTAAGAGATGGAAAAGAGCCACCGTGGTACAACAACCGAGTTAGAAAACTGCTGCGGAAGCAAAGGGAACTTCACAGCAAACATAAACATAGCCAAAGCCTTGCAGACAAACAAAAATTACGCGAAGCGAAATGTAGTGTGAGGAGGGCTATGCGAGAGGCTTTCAATGAATTCGAAAGTAACGTTCTATGTACTGACTTGGCAGAAAATCGTAAGACATTTTGGTCCTATGTCAAAGCGGTAGGTGGATCAAAACAAAATGTCCAGACACTCTGTGACCAAAATGGTACTGAAACAGAGGATGACAGACTAAAGGCCGAATTACTAAATGTCTTCTTCCAAAGCTGTTTCACAGAGGAAGACTGCACTGTGCGTCCTTCTCTAGATTGTCGCACAGTTGACAAAATGGTAGATATCGAAGTAGACGACAGAGGGATAGAGAAACAATTAAAATCGCTCAAAAGAGGAAAGGCCGCTGGTCCTGATGGGATACCAGTTCGATTTTACACAGAGTACGCGAAGGAACTTGCCCCCCTTCTTGCAACGGTGTACCGTAGGTCTCTAGAAGAGCGAAGCGTTCCAAAGGATTGGAAAAGGGCACAGGTCATCCCCGTTCTCAAGAAGGGACGTCGAACAGATGTGCAGAACTATAGACCTATATCTCTAACGTCGATCAGTTGTAGAATTTTGGAACACGTATTATGTTCGAGTATAATGTCTTTTCTGGAGACTAGAAATCTACTCTGTAGGAATCAGCATGGGTTTCGAAAAAGACGATCGTGTGAAACCCAGCTCGCGCTATTCGTCCACGAGACTCAGAGGGCCTTAGACACGGGTTCACAGGTAGATGCCGTGTTTCTTGACTTCCGCAAGGCGTTTGACACAGTTCCCCATAGTCGTTTAATGAACAAAGTAAGAGCATACGGACTATCAGATCAGTTGTGTGATTGGATTGAGGAGTTCCTAGATAACAGAACGCAGCACGTCATTCTCAATGGAGAGAAGTCTTCCGAAGTAAGAGTGATTTCAGGTGTGCCGCAGGGGAGTGTCATAGGACCGTTGCTATTCACAATATACATAAATGACCTGGTGGATGACATCGGAAGTTCACTGAGGCTTTTTGCAGATGATGCTGTGGTGTATCGAGAGGTTGCAACAATGGAAAATTGTACTGAAATGCAGGAGGATCTGCAGCGAATTGACGCATGGTGCACGGAATGGCAATTGAATCTCAATGTAGCGAAGTGTAATGTGATGCGAATACATAGAAAGATAGGTCCCTTATCATTTAGCTACAAAATAGCAGGTCAGCAACTGGAAGCAGTTAATTCCATAAATTATCTGGGAGTACGCATTAGGAGTGATTTAAAATGGAATGATCATATAAAGTTGATCGTCGGTAAAGCAGATGCCAGACTGAGATTCATTGGAAGAATCCTAAGGAAATGCAATCCGACAACAAAGGAAGTAGGTTACAGTACGCTTGTTCGCCCAATGCTTGAATACTGCTCAGCAGTGTGGGATCCGCACCAGGTAGGGTTGATAGAAGAGATAGAGAAGATCCAACGGAGAGCAGCGCGCTTCGTTACAGGATCATTTAGTAATTGCGAAAGCGTTACGGAGATGATAGATAAACTCCAGTGGAAGACTCTGCAGGAGAGACGCTCAGTAGCTCGGTACGGGCTTTTGTTGAAGTTTCGAGAACATACCTTCACCGAAGAGTCAAGCAGTATATTGCTCCCTCCTACGTATATCTCGCGAAGAGACCATGAGGATAAAATCAGAGAGATTAGAGCCCACACAGAAGCATACCGACAATCCTTCTTTCCACGTACAATACGAGACTGGAATAGAAGGGAGAACCGATAGAGGTACTCAGGGTACCCTCCGCCACACACCGTCAGGTGGCTTGCGGAGTACGGATGTAGATGTAGAACTCAGTTTTTTTTATTACAGAGGGAGCTCTGACCGAACATGCTGAGCTACCGTGCCGGCATCACCAATCAGCTACCGGGGGCGGACTGTCACATACTAACGTCTGTGGTCTCTTGGCGATATAATAAACGTTTGTTTCGAAGTCAGTGCAATCAAAAGATGGGCCATTTATGTTACACATTTTGTCACTCGCAAACTCATTCATAAAATCTACATGCTACTTCGCCTTTGAGTCGAATGATGAAATTTGGCAAGATGAAAGGTTGCACAGTACAGGTAAATTAAAAGAGCTAGAAAATTGTTAATTTGTAATTATGTGCCGGCCGGTGTGGCCGAGCGGTTCTAGGCGCTTCAGTCCGGAACCGCGCGACCTCTACAGTCGCACGTTCGAAACCTGCCTCGGGCATGGATGTGTGTGATGTCCTTAGGTTAGTTAGGTTTAAGTAGTTCTAAGTTCTAGGGGACTGATGACCTCAGACGTTAAGTGCCATAGTGCTCAGAGCCATTTGAGCCATTTTTTTTTTTTTGTAATTATATCACACGAACAAATATTTCTTTTGAAATTTGTTATCCGAGTCCAAACTTGGAAGTAAAGCATTCTCAAAAGCCTTGGGATTCGTGGGACCGATTTCTTGCCAGTATTAATGTCGGTAAGAGGTACAAATCGTCGAGATCCAAGGTTCCCGGAATGGATGAACTGTCTATGTACATAATCAAGTCTAGTCGTACTCGCACCTGGCCAATTTTTTTTTGTTTTGTTTTGAAAAGTAATTGGAACCTCAGACAGTAAAATCCGAGAAAATTCCTAAAGCACATGAAAAGCCTGTGTGTCCTTCATACCGGAAAGGAGAAAAGAAAAGTCCATACTCTGACTTTCACTAAAGCTGACTGCTGGTCATACTACTTCCAGAAGCTTTGTAATGCTGTGTCGATAGCAAAAAGATTCCTCTCGTACCCGTGCGCTCAGCAGACGGGTTACTTATTCCACGACGTGGAAACGTGAGCGGACATGCGGGCTGTATTATCGTGCTGCGTGTACACGCTGTAGGTGGACAAGTAGCGGGAGACCTTGCGCGGCAGAGGGTCGCGTCCGATGTGTGTATGTATTATTCAGAGCACGCGTCGGACTGCGCTGACGTCTGACGGCTGACGCGAAAAAGTCGTCTGGCGGGGCGGAGACAGCGCCGCGCCGCCGCACAATGGCGGCTTGTTTATTAGCGGCGGGCAAAACCGAACGGATGCGATGCCGTCTGGCTGCAGGAATCCTGCCCTGGGCGACGGGTCCCAGGTTGAAAGCGAAAGGGCCCGCAGCCGCCGCCAGACACAAGAAGCGGCGTTGAGGACGTGACCTACGTCTGCGATGAAACGCGCGGGGATGCAGCGGCGGTGCGGCGGTGCGGCGCTGCCCGCTTTTAATTAACCGGTGTGATTTCGGTTATTAAAAGGGCCGGCCCGGCTCAATGCATTTTTAAGAGACGCGCCGGGAGCCACTCGCCTTTAGCTCGGTCATCGCCGAGGTCAAGGTGCCCGCGGCTTGCGTGGCAGTGAAAAAGAAGTCAGCGTCGACGACTATGATATAAACGCGGCGGGTTCGTAACAAAGTGTAAATATTATATAGGAGACGCAGTCGGCACCAGTGAACGTTTCCAAGCATGGGACTACACTACTGGCCATTAAAATTGCTACACCACGAAGATGACGTGCTACAGACGCGAAATTTAACCGACAGGAAGAAGATGCTGTTATATGCAAATGATTAGCTTTTCAGAGAATTCACATACGGATGGCGCCGGTGGCAACACCTACAAGGTGCTGACCTGAGGAAAGTTCGATTTATGGTGAAACGTCGTTGTGATGTCTCGTGTAAGGAGGAGAAGTGCGTAGCATCACGTTTCCGACTTTGATAAAGGTCGGATTGTAGCCTATCGCGATTGCGGTTTATCGTGTCGCGACATTCCTGCTCGCGTTGGTCGAATATGGAATCGGTGGGTTCAGGAGGGTAATACGGAACGCCGTGCTGGATCCCAAAGGCCTCGTACCACTAGCAGTCGAGATGACAGGCATCTTATCCGCATGGCTGTAACGGATCGTGCAGCCACGTCTCGATCCCTGTGTCAACAGATGGGGAAGTTTCCAAGACAGCAAGCATCTGCACGAACAGTTCGACGACGTTTGCAGCAACATGGACTATCAGCTCGGAGACCATGGCTGCTGTTACCCTTAACGCTGCATGACAGACAGGAGCGCCTGCGATGGTGTACACAACGACGAACCTGGGTGCACGAATGGCAAAACGTCATTTGTTTGGATGAATCCAGGTTCTGTTTACAGCATCATGATGGTTGTATCCGTGTTTGGCGACATCGCGATGAACGCACATTGGAAGCGTGTATTCCTCATCGCCATACTGGCGTATCACCCGTCGTGATGGTATGGAGTGCCATTGGTTACACTTCTCGGTCACCTCTTGTTCGCATTGACGGCACTTTGATCAGTGAACGTTACATTTCAGATGTGTTACGACCCGTGGCTCTATCCTTCATTCGATCCCTGTGAATTCCTACATTTCAGCAGGATAATGCGCCACCGCATATTGCAGGTCTTGTACGGGTCTTTCTGGATACAGAGGTGGTTGTTCTGGGTACTGATTTCTCATGATCTGTGCACCCAAACTGCGTGAAAATGTTATCACATGTCAGTTCTAGTATGATATATTTCTCGAATGAATATCTGTTTATCATCTGCATTTCTACTTGGTGTAGCAATTTTAATGGCCAGTAGTGTATGTATGCTAGTACCTCAGCTCAGACTCTAGACTGGCTGCGACAATCCGTCTGTTTGTCGTCACCTATCGTTCCCAGGTATCTGCGTCTGTCACATGTCAAATTACGGTGTACGAGTGACCCCTCCGATCTGTCGCTGGTTCATGTTGTGTAAATCACGCAACATTTCTTGCATATCGTATTGTGGTCTCTGCTGCTTACAGGCGATGTCGAGCAGTGGACTCGAAGAAACATTGTGGGATTAGCACAACGTGACCCGGTGGCAGAGCGGGGAGTCACACTTTGATCAAATCTTCAGGGAGAGCCTGAAGAGTTACTTCTCACACTGGAATTATTGCATTTGAGATGCTAAGTGGGTAACGAGAAGAAGTGGTTCCAGCATAACATGCTTACCACGCGCCAGCCGCTGCCCTGGCAAATCAAACAGGCTGGTACTGTCGACGATCCAAGCAGGGTGTGTAGGCACTGACGTAACTAGGATACCTGGGGGATGGGTCACACTACTTCTTTGCTCACCATAGGAATGAGAAAAACTAATGTTTCAATTCTGAGTAACCGGTTTTTCTCGGTATTTCTTTGGCTTCGTTGTTATACATATTTCTTATTTTTAGTAACTGGGTAAAAATCGTATACACCCGTTTGCCAGAGCAACGTTGCTAAAATTTTTGGTTAGTAAGTAAAATCGCTTTCAAAACGGAGTAAAATTTATTCGTAACATTTTTGTTGCTTTGAAATATTGGCTTACTATAAAAAAGGGGAAAAGCTATTTTGATAACGTCGACTGCTAGAAAGGAACTACAAACACATGTCATAAGAATCGGTACAGCATTGCTGAGGCAATCATGTAGCTGTCGCTGTGTGGCATTGTCTATAAGATGATACAAGTGCAGCGCGCGGCGACTTGCCCACACCTGTTATTGCTGAAGACAATACCTCATCCACCTTTTATTATACAAAAAGAAAGCTTCCTGCTGCCTGTGTCTGCATATTATGCCTTACCTGTTTACAGCCCTTGGAAACGGACAGATTGACACGAAAGTTAGAGTATTCCAACCTCAGTTTTCATCCTTTAGCGCCGACTATGCGTAATGCCCAGGTAGTGGCATGGTTCTCGACTACAACATGATTTTTGAGCGGAGTTGCAAAAAACTAGAACCAATAGTAGTACACTGGTGATTTATTGTAGAATTCAACTTGTCACTACTATTCGGAAAAACCGGCGTACTATGGACACACGGATTTCTCTTTTATCCACGTATTTTATGTGATATTTTGATGCGATGTGTACTGTACTCCATGTCGAACATCACTGCTGGAGCTGATTCCATTTGTAATGATGCGTTACTGTGTCACGAATATTGCAAAGGGTTAGAAACATCGATTCGGTACGGTCTAATACGATTCTTTTTATTTCCCGTGCGCAGTTTCTCTCCAACTGGCTTCGAGTAAATACATTTCGAGTTCTAAATTATTAACTTGAGATCGTTTCTTTGCTCCTGTCAATTTGTTCTCGCCGTAGGTTTACCTGACCACCGAATACGAGTGTTGTGTGTTTTATGACTATGACGGAGAAGGAAGAAGCATAAAAGCTATTCCTGTCGAATGGCTTTCGCTCTAGAAACACACTTTGGCACGTAGCACAGCTGTTCATCTTATGCCACTTCTTGTGCAGCAACGACTCAACAAAACACGTACGTCAGATAGTATCGCTGTGGTTGCACACTTGCTGATTCCCCGCGTTTGTTGTCTGGAAGCTGGCGGCCCGAACCGGTGCTCGCGCCGCCAGCAACAGGTTTCTGCCTTGCCGCTACTTGCTGCCGACTTACCAGCCACTGGGTTAGCCGCGCACTCTGCCACTGTGCTACTGGGCTGCCGCGAGAGGAGTCCGCTTCTATGTCTCTCTTCCTAAGGGCACACTTGCACCGTTAAGTCATTGGACGCAACAGGTCACTGTGTAATGTACGGCATTCTTACAAATGACTTGGTCGACGAAATATGTTGGCGGTCACCACCATTATCATCGTCGTCATCATCATCATCATCATCATCATCATCATCATCGTTGTTGTGTACATAGTTCCGCGTAGTCAGCGCGTACACAACTTTCCCACTAGAGCGCGCCCCACTAAGCACAACAGCGCAGGCGCAGTGCTCGTCCGTCTCCGCACCGAGATGGCGCTGTCTTAGATACGGACCAAATTCTGCTTCCGCCGATCCGCGTATTAATATGTAACGCAGCCAATGAGATTGCTGCTAACGTAGAACCTTTACTCCTCGCGGATCACACTCGCGCAGTGATACATGAACGCACGAGGTATTATAACGAGTGTACAGACCTCCGATTAGTCAGTCTGCATTAGTCTGTACCAGTCTGCATTAGTCTGTACCAGTATATAGTCAAGTTTCAGTATGCGCCTAATAAGATTATCATATTCCTGTACATAGCCATGAAGAGAAATGTATAGACACTTTGTCAAGTATCAGAGATATGTGAGAATAAGATTAACGTACCAAGACCAAAGGACTGTCAATTGTAAACAGCATCCAGAATCAAGTTACGTAATATCTATGATTTTTATTATTTTAATAAATGTGTGTGAAAATTAATCAAGTTCTGTTTAAAGTTGGTCACCGTCAATCTGCTACTCTAAGCGCACAAGTGGCATTTCTATCGTCTGACCTAACGGCAGAAGATAAACATGCCACGATAAGACCACGAGACATATTGCTGACACTCGCCTACTTCGCTAGAGCGAAAAGTCAATTAATCTGATGGTGTGTGTACCGAAGGTCTTACACTACGCACACCACAATCATCATCATCATCTTCTTCTTCTTCTTTTCCTTCTACTTTGATTCATCGATTAAACTTCGAATTCTTCCCGCCTTCAAGAATTATCTTCTCATCTCTTTATTTGTGCTCCTCTGTCTCTTCATCCATTTTGAATATAATTGAATACTGATTTCGGAAGCTTTGCACTGTCCTTCATTTATGCTAATTGTTGCGATACATATATCGTTTTTTTTTCTTAAAATTGTTTCCAGTCTTAGTACTTGACGCATAGTTTCTTTTGAGATTATCTGCTCTAGATAGTGTCTTGTTCTTGTTAATAACTACGTCCCTTCTCCCTGTGTTCAACTTTTTTTTTTTTTTTTTTTTTTTAGAACATAACACACGCAGAAATACTGCGAGAGCCTTAGAAGTAAGCATTATATTTTGTAAAATGCTGCTGACTTGACCCACTTAAATGAATTGATAGGGAAAAACAGTACTGGACGTACACGATGCTCCAAAAGTTATGTTACATACTTGTGGAAATTCTAGATGAATAAAAATTTAAATAGGTGCATATGTCCAGAGACTATCATTTCCATGGTACAAAGTAAATATTATTGATTAGGCGTTTTAATTTTCGAACTAAAATCTTCTTCAGTTTGTGCTCGACAGTATTTATATAAGACTTTTTATGTATACGATGATAAGCTGTTACTACAATGCAACTATTTACGTCATCATCTGCTGGACCTTAGAGTTTAAAATGGCATATGCATGCTTTACGATAATGGAAATATGTTACACATCTTGCTAATCTTTAAAAGTCTGCAAAGTGATGACGTGAACTGTCGAAACTGCGAGCAGCATAATGAAGTTTTAGCAGTGGTCTCTTAAAAAATGTTACATACTAGTTTCTTACGCAGTTAAATACTAAAGCTTGTAGCTACCACAACAGAAAACTGAGAAAGAACGAAAATCTGAGGATCGCGGTGGGATGCACCTCTACCTACCCACCATCCGACAAATGTTGCGTGGAGATCTCCAGCGGTAACTGCTACATTTTCTGACGGGGATCTTCGTGTCGAAATCACATTTCCTGACAGCTAATTCTCTGTCGCAGATCCACCAGTACCTCTTGCAAGGAAAGCAAGTACCCATGAGCCGTTGGCTGGCAATGTGGGCCGCCTCATCAATTCGTCATATCTCTCCATTCACAGATTACTCAAATGTGCCAAAACCATCACGCGTGGAATGGGGGTTCTCTTCATCCCAATGTCGGTAATAAACATCGATATTAAATCGGGAGTAAAAACGTGAGATGATTTTATTTACATTGTAACATGGACCGTTTCCGGACACTTGTTTTTGTGTAAATTTGTGTCATCTCTACAACCAGCAATAGGAATTCTGGAACTGGCTGTTCAGCTGTAATGGCACAGAATCATCAATACGTATTGACAATGTGACGAAGGTCATCTACGTTAGTAGTAATGGCTCCGGTAGCTTATGGGACGTGTGTTGCCATGACACAGTCACCGACATAGAAGACTTTTGTTGGAGATTTCTCATGAATTCATCGTCAAAACTGAGATTTTTTTAAATATTTTTTTTTCTTTTTTTGTACTCAAGAGACGACACTCCAGCCACCCCGAAAGGTCCAGCGAACAGACATGTCGCACAAATTCTGTTGCAGAATCTGGTATGACGAAGAAGCAGTAGCGACAAACATTGGAGCGGCATTCCAAACAAGCCAAGTGCCAAAGCTCCGCGCCAGGGACGAGTCGTGTATAAAGTAACGCAGCAGTTGCAGAGTGTTTGCCTCTCCTCGCGCCTAGAAAGCCTTCACGACGGCACGCGTCCTTGCCTAACGGAGTCGGATTAACGCTCCCGCTGCCCCCCCACCCACTTCGCTGTCCTGTGCTCTGTTGCCGAACTCTAGCCAGGTGCTGCGGCATCTCCACACTTATTGCTGAGTATGACGTAGCCCGCAGCTTACCAAACCAGAACCGTTACTTGCCCAACTGAGTCACACTCTGTTGTGCAGTACACCCATTCCTACAGTTATTACTCAAACCGTATTGAACTTTGCCACGGTTGAGAAATTCGCTAAACATTTTCTGTAAATCTGTAGCTACTGCCTAGTTGTACAATGCTTTCTGTCTTCCATTATTATATTATTATTATTATTATTATTATTATTATTATTATCACTATTATTTTTTATTGGTTTTGACAATATGAAATAGATTACATCTTCTCTCTTTTCTCATTTCTTTCTTTCTTTCTTTCTTTCTTTCTTTCTTTCTTTCTTTCCTTCCAGTAGTTTTTAAATCTGTCTCTCCAATCTCTTCTTTCTTCTGTCCATACTAAACCAGTCTACCTGTTTTTTTATGGAAGCCCTTGAAACGTTTTACTTTTGCTCTGAACTTTTTTTCTTTCTCCGTTATTTCCATTTCTCTCAGGTCTGCTTTAACTTATTTCCACCCACGTCAATGATGTTTTTGAGTTTCTGTCAGAAATTTATATTTTTTTGTTTATCTCTTTTTAGCTAGCCGTTTGGCGTGTCCGTGGTATACAACCCTTCTCTCATCATTCTGACAGATATTGGTCCTATTTTTTCATAAATATCTTTATTACTTCTTAATTTCCATTTCCCATTCTCATATTTTGGTCGCAAAACATTCCTGATTATTTTTCTTTATTTCTTTTCTATTTCATCTATTTGTTTAGCTGTATTTAACGAATGACACTCTGAAGCACAAAGGTTTTCTGGTTTAATGACGATGTTGTAGGGTCGAAGCTTTGCGTTTATGGAAGTGTATTTCTTGTTATGCAGGTCTTTTGTTAGTTGAAAATCTACGTCGATTTTCTTTGGCGTCGCTAAGTTAACGTCTTTGCCCAAAGTATTTGGTTGTATTATTTCTCCTATATATTTATATTTAGTAGTTGTACCTATTCTTCCATAACCTGTTTCCACGTACTTCGCTGCCTCATTCGCATCGTCACATACTGTATTTTTCCCCCGAAAGATATAGAGAGGCCTGCCTTTTCAGCTGTCCCTTTTAGCTTCTATAGCTTAAGCTAAGATGGCAAGCTCGTTTGCAAAATCCAAACAATCAAAACTCAGATTATCTTCCTTTCTCCAAATTGTTATTCAATAAATTCCTTCTCCATCTGGTCTTTTCCTCTAATCCTTGATTACTTTCTCTAGTAGAACTGGGCTGCAGTTATTGTTATTATTATTATGATCTATAGGCATAATGGTTATATGATGATATTGGATGTGGGGTGCTCAGCAGAACGGTCATCAGCGCCATTACAGAGTGACTGATTGCAAATCTCGTGCACGGAACGGTGTCTATCCTCAAAGCCAAGTTGCTTCTAATGTATTACAATTTAACTGTCAATTGTAAAATTTTCTGTTATGATACACCAAACTACGACAGTGTAAATCGGTGAATGACAGTGCTAAACTCTCTGGTCGAACAATTAACACACAGCTCATTTACCTATAAAATTTTACAACGTATTTTACACTGTTGTTGTCAGTCAGGATGGTGAACAAGCCTCCATCCAAACTGAGAGTTGCCGTTATGTAGCGATATAAAATATTTTATGTAGTTAAAGCGTGCAATACCAAAATAATTACGCAAAAACTTTCATATACTGGTGGATTTTCCCGCCGAAGTGTAAATGGGCAGTCTCCCGCCCTTCCATCGGTGAGGCTGGCATAAAGTACGTCACTCCAGGATGATCAGTTTCATTGTCCACAGTTTGTTGTTTGTCACTTCAAACCATTGGTATTCCCACTGACGCCAGACTTTCCCGTCAGACAATGAGATGATGGCTTACTGAGGAACGGCACACCGAAGTAATACACCACATCTGCACCTTTATTTGGCTGCTTTATGATCTGCGCTGTTGGCCCGTACCCCAACATATCATAGCATCCAACAAAAGACCACCACTTTACCTTGGTTTTGCGTCCGCCTTTAATTGTCGTGTATGGTCTCCGTCATCATTTCTATTGGATGCATTTTTTTACCGCTTGTAGAGCAGGTGAGAAACTTTTAGCTGTGATGTTTTCGTTCCTGCCAAAGTGTCTTCAGATTTCCGTATGTCTCCGCATCATGATTTGGTAACTTTTCGAGAAGACGAACTCTGAGAAACATATCGGGAAAAACTGCAGAATAGCCCACTGCATTCCTCTGCTTAGATCGATCCGTAGATATAACGCGATAAAAGATTTATGTAGTTTTAGAATTGAAGAAAACGCACCTTTAAAAAGTAGTCTGGAGTACAAGAGTTCTTGTCCTCAGTCAAGTTTAAAATGACACTGGGCCTCCGAACGCCGTGGCGGGCATTGTTCCATCACTGGCTACTTATTCTGAGGTTTGATACATTCGTATCCCCGAAACAATCTTTAGCGAGTATCGCAATGGCTTGGTCGCATATGCCAGATTCGAGAACAATCTCGCTGAATTTAGTTGGTCTGCCACACAAAATTCCAATAACTGAGGCAACGCTACTATTACGTTTTTCTCTGTTGCGAAGTTCTTTCCGTGTTCTGGTATGTTTCTTTAACGATTCTAAAGGCAGAACTAAGAGACTGCAATTATTATAGGTAGCTTACGGCCAGTGGCATCTGGATGCGGAAGATAAACACGTCCAAAGAAGGCTGTAAGTTCCGCATTCAGACCAGTTTGGTTTCTCTCCCGCATAGGACATTTTCGCGCCGGAAAACCGATGCCTGCCTTGCGAGACGAACAGACCACCGTCTAGCCAGTGGCTGTGCAGTCGTGAAGGGGACAGCTACTGCCGCCGCAGGTGAAAGCGGCTCCTACCCATAAACACACACACACACACACACACACACACACACACACACAGCGCACGCAAAGTGGGCGTGAGCAGGTTACGCGTCAGCTGGCAAGCTGCGCCACGCGTTGTCTTGTCCCTTTGTGTGTGGACACAGTTGGCTGTATCGACCACACAACACGGGAGCACCACTTTCGTCTCTCTTCGTCGAGAAACACTTTCTCAACTTAAGCACATTTCTTTCTCGGCTATACATCTCGGGAGTCTCTATATTATGCAGGCAAATGATCTAAACCAGTGGTAGTCAACCTGATCCCTGTTGTCCACTACAGGGCGTCCCAGCTTTCATTGTAGGCGTTATGCGATAGGGTACTAGCTGTAACTCTCTTCCATAATGATGACGATGGTGTTGTTGTTCGGTTTCTGGGGCGCTCAACTGCCCAGTTATCAGAACCTATTCAAATTCCCAATCTTTGCTCAGCCCAGTCTCGCCACTTCCATGAATGATGATGCAATAATGAGGACAATACAAACACCCAGTCATCTCGAGGCAGCTGAAAATCCCTGACCCACCGGAAATCGAATCCGAGAACTCTCTTCCATCAAGTCTATAAAGCTAAGTTACTTTCCTTCTTTATAAATCATCATTACTGTGGAATGGTGGGCGCTCAGAAGATTTTACTGTTAACAGAGGTACAAAAGTGGGCGGTAGGTGAAAAGAGGTTGACTACGACTAATCTAAACGAAGTAAGTCTGGTAAATATGAATTTAATAAATGTCATCTGGTTTCTATTCAGGTGCAAGCCATTCTCTTAAACGCCTCTTGATGACATGGCTATAGTATCCCTACTTCTTTACCGAAGAGCTTATTTGGCTTCCAGACTCTCGGTGAATCGCACTGCAGTTCATATCAAGCAAGGCAATCGCGGGGAATCGAGCCCAGTTTCCCGGCTCCCGGCAGATTAGTAACCAACGGATACTACCCACGAAAACATGGAGGCGATTAGTACCCTGATGACGCAAAGGGACATTCCCATCTCGAAGAGACTCGGTCATCATCATTAGTGTTCTCCTGTGTATAATAATCACAAATTTGGAAAACGTAGAAAGATCTATTACATATCTAATGAACATAGGTGGTGATGTTTTAACCGTCCACATTTACATCTACGTACTTCGTAAGCCATTCTATAGTGCAGGACGGAGGGTATATTATCGATTTTTTGTTCTATTCCATTCCCGTACTGAGCAAGGGAATAATGACTGTCTATATGTCTCTTCTGTGGCTTAATCACTCTTATCTTCATTTCATGATTCCTACGATATACGTTGGTAGCAACATAATGTCTTCTTCAATTACCGGATCTCTACATTTACCCACCAGGATTTGAAGGGAGCTATACCCTTACCACAGTGATTCGCATTTACATTGTCCAAGTACCTCTGCCGTCCCATTTCATATCGCTTCTTAGCATTACCCCTAAACAGACAATGTGATGAGTTCAAGATGTTCAAGAACGATGAAATTGTCTAGGGGGCGATACTTTGCTATATACAACAGCATCGCCAGTGCTGATTTTGGCTGATACATCCTTTTTGTATTGTCGAAAATGTAGGTTCTATTATGCGGCCTTGGAACACAATCGATGAAAATTTCGCTTCTCTGCAGCATTTCTAGAGGCAACCACATACTTAGGAATACAACCAGTATGGTCGTATCTTCGTTAGTTTTAGTTTAGATTGTACACACGCAATTACTGTTAGCAAGTTGCCGCTTATGAACAAAGCAGCTCACATGATTTTTTTCTTTTCTCTGAACTCCTGCGGATTCGCTTAGAGAAGTTTGATTTCTCCAGGACAGTCATAACATGTCATCTGAGAATATGCTCTAGAATTATTAACGAACGTCATCGAGATTGTTAAAATTATCTGTAATCCTCATTTTCTGCTTTTTAGCATACCAAATTAAAAAATGTTTGAGCTGGCACCAGCGGACTGAAATGCAGATGTCACTCAGATGCGCTGTCAGGTGTAATGCACTGCTTAAAGTGATTACCGTAGTCACTGAAAGAATAAGTGATCCCGTATTCATTCGCCTAGTCAGTCACTGTGCTGACTGCGTCACCTACCACTGACTCTGCTCTGTGTTTCCCCAGCTCCCTAATAGATGACGCCGATGCTACCTTCCTCTAGTAAGCATGGAGTTTGGCAATGCCCCTACGGCGCGCTTGCTGCAACGCCGAGTGACGTTATGGACCAAGGACAGATGCCACGGAGTTCCGCTTCGGGTCTTGTTGTAATATGTCGAACCGTTCACTCCAGCGATCTTACGATATGGCCCTGACGTAGCGACCATTGTGGACACACTTCCGGTCCGCAAACATTCCTAGCCAACGGCAAGTTAACTCAGATCAGACTCTTTAGATGCCGTGTGGTTAACGGTATTTTGCTATTCTGTTACAAAGACCTATACAGGTCTATACAAACTGATCTTTACAAGTCGGAATCGTTATTTGCTTATTCCCCTCAAATGATTTGTCACTATGGGAAGAGGAATTCCGCCTTATGCAAGACGCCGTTTTTTTCTGTTTTGTTTCACCCAGACATGTTTCAGCACGTTTTGTGGTATCTTCAGTGAGTTCTTTCATATTTTTTTAATTCTGAAATTGTTGCTACATATTAACATTTAGCGAAACTTTGGTACATAATATTTACAATTGTGAATGAATAATTGTTGTAAGATATTATACATTTATTCACCATTATAAATATTGTGTATCAAAAGTTTCGCTACATGTTAATATGTAACAACAATTTAACAGTTAAAAAATAAAAAGGAATCCACTGAAGATAGCACAAAACGTGCTGAAACGTGTCTGGGTGAAACAAAATAGAAAAGGCGGAATTCCTATTCCCATTTCTTTGGAAGCGCGGACATAACAAGAAGAACTGCAACACCACAAGATGATTTGTTACTAGTTTCTAAAAGAAATGACAATCATCATTGTGCCGCTTCACAATTAAACAACAGAGTCTACTGTGTGAGCAGACCAGACTCTCTTAAAGGGCTGTCTTCATGCTTTCTGTATGGTAAAACATACGTCAACAGATGCAATTTTTGTTGCAGTGTTAATGTAGTTTGGCACTGAATAGATCATGGCCCGAGATTCCGTTATTCTTCTACAGTTTGATTTCGGATACACACTTTTTTTTAAAATACTGTAGTCTTATAATAACTCCTTTTGTCGTTCTTATATGATGCTGACGTCAACGAGGGTTGAGCAAAAGTGTCACTACAAACAGGTGAAAACTATGTCGACTTCCCTCTCACGTTGGAAATGAAGAGTATAAGTATTCTCAACAAGAGAGACATAACACTGAACTTAAAAATTGTGTTGTTTGCAGGAGTCGTTTCATTTCGGAAATTTGATGGTGCTGACGTTATTGCTCCACAAACTTGAATGGTACTTGCAGCTCGTCACACAGTTTCTGACTGAAGTTCCTGTCTTTTTACGGGAGTAGCGACAAAGAGATGCTATTGACACCCAGAAAACTGCACATGTTTGTTGGGCTTCTGTGGCATTTCCACGGTAGCGCACACTGTAGAAGTTGTAATTGCACAGTCGACAAAGTAATAAACACTCGATGTACAGCTTCATGTTCTGATAGGTGTTTGTCGATCACAGCACGATTTCTTGCATGTAATGTCTTCAGGCTTCGACGCACCGTTTAGAGCACATGGACACTGTCATTGTTGAGAACTATCCCGTAAATGCAGCTGGATCACTTTGACGAAGCAATTCGCTGGGTTCGGCACACAGAAAGTCCTTGTAGTACCGACAAGTTTCCTTGGAACGTAGACTAGTCATGAAGTCACTCAGTACACACAACGTTTTCTTCTCTTCTCGGAGCTAGAAAAAGCACAAAATTGAACAAATACTGAAGTGCTACTGATGTTAGATAACCATTACATCTAGTTTCATGTAGTGGTCGTTTTACTGACGATGATATTTATGACAGAGTACGTTTGGATTATTCTTGACAAATTGATTGCTTTCGCTGTACCTTGATTAATATCCAGAGGCTACTTACTGCAGAATATTTCTTCTAGAGAACTGAAATCTTATGCTGAGATGAAAGTTTAAAGAAAAGAGCACTCCCCACATAAATTTGGAACTTAATAAAGACTTAACATTTTCATGATAATGGAAAAGCTAAACTGCGGTCCATAGTCCACTGTCAGGTAACAACAAGAAGTGTTCCTCTTACGTCGTTGAGGCGATTTTAGTGGCTGACAGTTTGTAGTGACACTTTTTCTCAACCCTCGTTGACGTCAGCATGATATAAGAACGACAAAAGGAGTTATTATAAGACTACAGTATTTTAAAAAAAAGTGTGTATCCGATTTTAGTTACAACTTCTCTAATGTCAAAATCAGTCTAGTCACTAGGGAAAATTTTTAGCAGATTTGCTAAGCACAATATTATTCAGGTTATTTAAGTTACACGTGTTGCAGGGTGCGACCTGTTCTTTATTGATAAATAAAAATTTTTGTAGTCAAGAGTTGAAATATTTTTGTATCCTCAATGACCTGTTTCGACTTTTCCAGAAGATCGTAAGATAGCAGCTGGATCTCCCTAAATCGGTGACTGAGGAAATAAAAACATCTCAAGACGCCATCTTGGGTGCAAAAAAGTATCAATTACTGAAATTTCCAAAGTAACTTTCGAAATTTTCCTCCCTCGAAAAAATATAAACATAAAAAATAAAAAAAATAAAAAGAAAAAGAAATTGTTCCTCAGCACTATAGCTGATATGAACATCATATTAGTGATGGTAATTTCTGGCCTTCCATGCATTCGAGTATTGAGATCAACAGTCAACTACTGGAGGGCCTAGACTTTAACATGGTACCCCAACTACGGTGCCTTTGGGTATTCCTCACATGCTGAAGTGGCAGTAAGTGACATTACAACACAGCTAAAGCATATCGTTATTAGAAATATCCAGCAGAAACACCCATGGAACGTCACTATAAATATTTATAACCCAAGAAAGAGGCTGATATATCGTGTAAAGTTGACAAGTCAGCCACTAAACCCACCAAAGAAGTGGTTCTGGAACGGTTACTGGCAGTAGGATGATAAAAGGGCGTGTAAGAATCTAATAGTCGATCAACAGTCGGGGTGACAACTGTGTGATGTAGCGGCGCTGGTGGCGTGATACGAGTAGCTTTTCGGCACTGACCTTGTAGAGCTTGTCCCTCTGGTACCAGACGTCCTCCTCCTCCTCCTGCACGGCGAACGTGGAGTCGAGGTTGAGGTCGTCCCTGGAGCGGGACAGGATCTTCCTGCGGGAGACCATCTCGTTGTGTGGAGCGGGGCCGCAGCTGCAACAGAGACGCGGGCGGCCGGTGAGAGCGTGTCGCTCGGTAGTCGGAGGCAGACTGGCAGCCACTGGCTGCCCGCGGCCTCGCCAGTGAAAGGCGGCGCGGCGCGGGGCGGCGCGACGCGGCGCGAGCGGTTACCACACTGCGGCGCCGCCGCTGCAGTTCCGTCTACTCCAGCACCCAACTTATTGCTCTCAACGAAATTTGGCATTCTTCCGGAAGGGGTTTCCACTCTGCAGCGAAGTCTGACCCGATTTGATGCTTCGGGGCTAATTAAAAAATTCCGTGCCGGACCGGGACTCGAACCTGGCACCTTTCTCTTTCGTATGGTTTGCTATGGTTGGCTGGTTTGTGGGGGTTGAAGGGACCAGACTACAAAGGCAATCGGTCCACTTTTCTATGTTTCACACAGAGTGTAAGTGCTAAAAGCCCAGATATTTCTGTTGGTGACTGAGGACAGTTTACTGCACATTACATCAGCATCTAAGTCGTTTGCAAACCAATAATTATTACAGCCGTCCGGAGTAGAAGGTTTAACATTGGTTAGTACCTCGAAGTACGAGGGCTATTGGGAAAGCGAGGTCCGAGCGGGGGCGAAATGGAAACCACAGTGAAAATCCGGTGAAGCTTCCGACAGATGTGTTCCACAGTGTTTCCAGTAGGCCCATCGAACGCGTCACAGCGCGCAGTGAACACGCAAAGATGCCTAGAAAATAGTGTCTCCTGCCAAGTATGAGGGCCACGTGACGGATTTCGCCTGATGTCATGCAGCCCACATAACAAAACTGTCAAGAGTTTCCTTTCCCTAGACAACACTGTGCACGGGAAATTGAGGTGCTCCTGAAGCGTTTTCGATTGGAGCTGTTTGATCACCCACATTACAGCCCGTAATTTATTTCCCCCGAGTTTCATCTCTGTTCACGTGAACACCTGGCTATGAAGACAACTTTCTGGCACGGACAACGAACTGTAGACTGGCGTCGAGAACTGAAGGAAAGCACAGGCGGCCGCCTTCTATGACGACAGTACTCCCGGCCAGTGTGGCCGAGCGGTTCTAGGCGCTTCAGTCTGGAACCGCGCGACCGCTACGGTCGCAGGTTCGAATCCTGCCTCGGGCATGGATGTGTGTGATGTCCTTAGGTTGGTTAGGTTTAAGTAGTTCTAAGTTCTATGGGACTGATGACCTCCCATAGTGCTCAGAGCCATTTGCACCATTTTGAACGACAGTACTGGAAAGTTAATTCAACGCTACGAAAAATGTCTAAGGCGGAGAGGCGAATATGTACAGAAGTAGCTGGAAGATGTACCTAACTGTTGCAAATAAAACATTTTTGATTTTCACAGTGGCTTCCATTTCGCTATCCATCGGACTTTACTTTTCGAATAGCCTTCGTACATGTGACAAGTAATTAACGTTATTTTCTCATGGGTAACAGGTCGGCTGTGCAAGTGTCTACACAAGGACGCAAAACGGTTGGTCTATAGTGACAGACGCAGTCAGTTTAGTGATGCAGTTACGGCCATGCACTTATACCCTTTACATCCCGTATAAAAATTCATTTCAATGTAAAACAAAGCCAGCAACTTAAATTACAAAGTTTAGTAGTGCAGAAATAGTAGGTTACGTGATACCAGTAAATTGCTAAGAGTCTCAAAGATCAAGTTAGCCACACAAGTTCTAAAAATTTCTGTTATGTGATAAATCGCACAAACCTAAAAGCAGCAAATTAAAAAGAAAATCCATGGATTACAACTCCGAACAACTTACAATGGAACATAGAAATTGTTGTGGTGAAAGTGAACCAAAGGCTGCGTTGCACGCGCCACGTTGCACAGTGCGCACCTAATGATGTTTACAAAATAGTATCTCCTACCAAGTATGAGGGCCTCGTAAGGGATTGCAGAACACTTATAAGATGCAACAGGTACGGAAAAGAGACTACGTACACTACGGTTGACCGTCTTCTTCTGTCAGATTCCTTCGCGGTATGGAATCCTTAAAATATAGGACTGACACAGGACTTCGAAAAAGTTCAGTGAAGTGGAGCTCGTTTCGTATTATCGCTAAATGAGAGAGTGAAAGAGAGAGAGAGAGAGAGAGAGAGAGAGAGAGAGAAGGATATGAAGCGCGAATTGGGGTTGCAGTCATCAAAACAAAGGTGTTTTTCGCTTCACCAAATTTCACGTTCTCTTCTGAAAACGAAAATATTTTGTTGAACCTACGGTACAGCAATTGGGTGGAGCTCGTTTGATGAACTGTCCACCAAGTACTTAAGTGCGAATTGCAGAGTAATCATGTAGAAGTAGATGCAGTTGAAAAGTTCCATAAAACAACACTTTTTGTACATTATGAAGTCGTGTTGTAACAAACCAGTGCTACACTTTTCCCTTTGCATATTACCCGTTATAGATCACGCAAAATACATGAAAAGGCTTTACCTGAGTTGCTTTGAAACAAACACAAAGGACTTAACGTGGCCTTCGAGTATAAATTAATTATTCTCGTCATCCTGAATCTTAGGTGACGTTAAGGAATGTAGCCTGTATCGCCTATTTTATATTCCACAACTAATGGAACACCAGTGGACACAAAGCTGAACGACAGGAGAAATGGTTGAGGCCTTTGTAAAAGATGGTACGTGTCTGCGTGGAAATGTCAAAGTGACTGGTTCTTGCATTTCAGTAGTCACTGACCCTATCTACTTGTCAACAATAGCAATCTGTGCCAATTTTGCATTAAGTGAACTAGTGTCTCCTGCCGCAGAAAACTTTACACTCTTTTCCTACCTTGACATTACACATGATTCGCCAAACTTGCTCACGTCTCGGAAAATGGAAGAACATTTTGTTGACGGAAGCCTTATTACGCAAGACTTTCGATTTCTCAAATGCTCCTGAACAAGTTCATCAGTTCATTTCATAGTATGAAATTTTCTCCTGATTTGGAGAATGGAAGACAGAAGTATCGGGTTTTGACCGTAACTATGTCATATCTAGAGGCACACTTAAATATCTTTGTTAAACTTACCTATTCATTTCCATGCACGGATTTCTATCGCATAGGTATCTGCCAAATCTGACACATCTCATTAAGTGAAACCAAGCTGACGTGAGAGTTACGCTGCCATCAAATGTTGCTTCATTTAGAAATTCTTTGATTGCCTACAAAACTTTTTTCATAGTTGAATTGTGCACATGTCTTTCTTCGAACATTTTGATGGCAATATGTGATAGTTGATAACATGACACGAAGACCTTCCTGGTTTCATACCAAAAGACCTGCAGCACGAGACGAATGTTCACTGAAAATTACACCAAGTTACCTTTCCAAACACGACTCGTGGACCACCATCCATGAACCGAGCTCGCACTCGCAGCCTGGATGATCGGAGAGTTCTTGGCGGAAGTAAAGGTGTGAGAACGGTTCGTTAGCGACGGTTCAAGAATTGTACTTGGATAACTCAGTAGATGAGCACTTGCCCCAAAAAAGGCATATGTTGCAGGTTTGAAGCCTTGGGTCGGTACACAGTTTTCATCTGCCAAGAAGTTCCAAATCTGACATACTCAAATAGGAACATCCTACGTACCTTGAAAAACTCTTTTTATTACTTTGCAGATAACACCATGACATTTAATATATTTATGGCAGTTGGTTTCGAATATTATGATTCGTCATCAGAAACAGTACCTTATTACGAAATTACGCGTCATGTCGTCATTTGGCGTTGGTCACTTGATTTTAAGATACCGTTTTTACTGACAGCCCATTAGAGTCGAGAACGGTTGTCATAAATGCACCAAATACTATCAAGACAACTGTAAACGAAAAAGCGTTTTTTACTGTTATGGATCATTTCAACATCCCCCTGTGGGGAGAGACCGTCATCTCTCTATGGAGCACTTCAGACCACAAAAAAAAAAAAAAACAAACAAAAAACTGGAGAGTTTAAAAATATTCTGAGGCGAAAATTCAAATAAAATATACAGGGTTTATCGTAATTAATAGCGGACTGGCACGGATTGTAGTATCAAACAGCAGAAGCAAAAACATGCCAGTAGCCACGAGCCTGCAAACAAGCCACTTGCGAGATAACCGCGGATGTTGGGATACGAGCCCTCACAGACTTCTATATGAAGTATGTATTACACTATATTATAAAAATCAGTGCCTTTATGACCCAATAGGATATTAAAATTGGTTATCGGTTTGGGCTTTTCAGCCATCATCAGATCCAAAACCTTAACAACAATACGTAGGCGAATGTCAGTACTGACTACACGTCTACGTAACGGTGCTAAAATTTTAGATATGCTAATGGCTAAGAATCGGAAACCAGCAATAAATTTTTATAAAATATCATGTGGACTTTATAATGTAACCTGCCACAAATGTCACCGTCTTCCCAGGAGGTACAAAAGGCCACTATCACGAAATGTATTTGAAATGTCAACTTTTAAATTAAGGCGCTAGGTAATAGGATCAAATTTCAGTATGGTTTACTGGTCCTCGTCGCGCTTTCCAATCTAATTATGACATCAAGCGATATACACACTTATAATTGATGTTAAGAGTCACATTCTACACGAAAGCATAGTATTTCCGTATGATACTTTTAACAGTAAGAGTTTTATGGTTTCTCATTATTCGGGGAACTATAATGCGCTTTCCTTTTCTTTCCGCTGTTTTCTGGTACTTAACCCATGTAATTTATCGTCCAGGTGGCTCCTGTCTCTGTGCACGTTGTTATACCACAGCGTGGTTTGTCCATGTGAGTGCTAATAAAAAATCCACGCCGAGCAATACATGTATCACACACCTTAGGGAGCTGTTACGTATCAAGATAAAAAAAAGAAATCAGTTTCGAAGACAGAAGAGGAAGACTCGGAGGAATCGTTGACGTTCTTGATGAATAGAGGTCAGTGTGAGTGGGGAGTACGAGAGTTGAAAAGTGGAGCGTAAGAGGGAAGCGAAGAAAGGAACGTGAGCATTGGTTAGGATCGCTAGATTACAGGGTGGTTTATTACAAGCGTGTCATTTCTGTGTGTTCATGCATGTGAATGTGTCGGTGTGTGTATGTGTGTCGTTATATTCTCGGGGTCAGCTTTGTGTGGGGGCTTGTGAAGAGTGCCGGTCGCAGCGAAATAAAGAAGCACACAAGCAGCTGCTACCGAAACCTTCCGACCGCATCTCCTTTTTTATGCAGGGTCGCCGACTGACGTAAAGGGGAGACCGTTGACGGCGGCACTAAGTGATCTCACGGCTTAGCGGTCTCTCTACAACAAAGGAAATCTGTTAGTCACAATCATGAAAGCTTCTTCCAGATGTCTCCGCCGTTAAAGACATATTTCACTTTACGATCCTTTACGTTGAATAATTCGTGGCATTAACTTTCTGCCCTGCAATCTTCACCCTCCATATTTCAGTATCTTTTACGAGGGAGTTTTTTATGTTGTAATTGCTGCCGTTAACATTTAATTGCAGTGCAATACTGGCTACGGATGCCGCATCTGATTAGTAATAAACATTTTTAACAGCAGACATGCTAATGTCTCTTAGGGAGGTCCGCCATATTCCTTATAAATTGTTGGGGGACCTCAGGTAGCGATGACGATATCAGACGCTCAAGGCCAGACGGTGAAAGTGACCTGCCACGAAAACGTTGGCCGACATTCCGCAGCGAAATAACTGGCTACGTGGCACAATCCAGAAATGTTGCGCTATGGTGACAGTCTAGATACGAATCTCATAAATGTTCCTGGGCATTTGATGGCCACCATTACAAATTCCTTATTACACCTCTGTTAATTTCAAAGTTACATGACAAAATTGTTTTCATGGAGTATGGCGCCCTGTAGAACACCGTGGTGTTTCTGTAAAAGTCTAAACAAGAATTTAGCTGCTGAAAAATCAGTACATGGAGAGGAAAGGCTCCCAGTTAAATTTTACGGTTTGGTAGGCAAATAAGTGAAAGAAGTGAAAGAACGTACTTTCGTTTTCAATTCCAGAAATTATCACTTTGTTCCTGACCCCAAATAAAGACAAAAATGTATACAAAATAAAGTTAAAATAGAAAATATTTAAGTATCTACGAGAGATAATTCAAGAAAACGTTCTATAATGATAGAAATGACAAAATGGAAAGTACATACCAAATTTTTAATAAACCACAATAAACAGAGCATATGAAAAAACGAAAAAATAAGGCACTGCAAAACGGAAGTGAATCTAGAACGCTTTTGTGCAAATGAACGTCTAGCACTGAATTATAAAGTAGACAAACTAGAAATAATAGAGACAAGAATCATGAGGACAAATTTAGATCCAAGCCTGGTAACTAAGAAGCAATGATGACATACATCCAAGTATAAGAAAAAAATAGAAACAGCGAGAAACCTGGTATATACTGGATATTTGTAGAGGATGATAAATAAAGCTTCAGTTATCTCTGGGAAAAGACGTTAACAACCACTCGTATCCAAGAATAAAAAATACGCGACATAAAAGCTGGAGAAGCATCAGAAAGAGATATTTTCAGAAAGAAAGCGTTAAATTTAGAGGATTCAAGGGAGAAGCAGTAAGAGAGTAGATCTGAAGTGTTCTGAAGAAAGAGAAAACGGGACATGGCGAAAATATGACAGAGTAATGGAAGAAAGGAGGAAATGAGAAGGAACTATAATTGTCTCTGATGGTCAAAATCGTAGGAAAAAACTCTAAAAATGGAAGTTATTCAACACAAAATAATCAATTTAAAATGTATCGACCAATCTTTGGTATTAAAACTCGTCATACACATTAATATAAGTGCAGTGATGATATTGAAACTGACTAAAATCTACGATATAGTAGCCAGCTCCATTTTAACAATTTTAGTTTCGTCTGGCATGCTAAAATTCACCGCCAGGTTTTTACTCGTGTTTCGTAAACATTGTGAAGGGATATGCTGTACACGAAATGTGATTCAATTTCTCGCAGTTACTCCGCATGCAGGAACGTGTAAGTCAGCAGGTAACTACATTGTTTATTGCAGAAGTGGCACTTCAACTGCAGAAATTTTCTATACGACTGCAGAGACGGACAAATTTCCAAATAGCATTTTAGTCGGTAAATTTTGCACACTACTTACTCCTATTAGGCGTTTCCCCTTCTGCACCGACAACTGCCCCTATGTCATTAATTCCAATGTTTTATTTAGTGTAAAGACGATTTGAGTGTATTGATTCTTTTGTATGTCCATCGATATGGTTGTACGTACCAGAAATTTAATACCAATTCGTCTGATATAGATGCTGACTCCGGCGTGTCAACATATTATTTCTCACGTTCATTTAGGTGTGAGTGTGTGTTTGCATAGTTTTATTATTTCTGGAGACTGGGTGGAAATTGTACGGTAACTGTATTTAGAGTAAATCCGATAGATATTGTCTCTTTCCGGTTCCAGACTCTTGACTAACACGATTATGTCCAGAGCAATGTCTGAAATGTCTCGTCTCCTCCCCATTGAACCTGACATTGCACTCACTCTGCAAATACCGATCCGGAAGAGTGTACTGCATTTAAGCTACCTGCATTACCGCCATGAACTTTTATTTTCATTCGTTGCGGCGTCGAGTTACAGAGTCGGAGGGAAGTTAGCGCCTGCCGTGCGGGCAGCAGACGCCGCAGGTTAGTGGAGCGGGTAGCCTAAACAGGCACCGCGAGGCGCAAAGCGGCGACAGCGGTGGATTGCTGGGCGAAACTTGAAACGAGTTGACTGAGATGACTTGCAGGAACAGTGGCCTTTCACCCCTCCTTGGTTCATTCTCCGACATGATTTAGCTAATAATACGTATACAACATACGATTATATTCCTAGATTTTTTTTTGTTCACAATATTTTAGTGAATGTCTACGTTATGTTACCAGAGGTAACACATCGTATACATACGTACGAGTAAACAACTGTGAAAGCATCGAAGACTGTTCAATGTAGTCCATATACGGAATTCAAACATTCTGTTGACGAACATCAGATAATATCAGTCGCTTAACACAGATATTACGAAAGGTAATAATTTTCTTGTAGTTTTCAAACACTTGCTATGTCCTCACAAAAAGCTCGCGATTGGATACACTTCTTGATACGAGGAGAGTTAGCTATAACCACCCTGATTCGTTTAATTAATATCTGAGGCAGTGATTCTGAGTACCACGTTAACCCCAGTCTTAAAATGACAAACACCCTGTTGAGAATCATCTTTGAGGAGTAAATTTACTATTCAGATATGCGAGTCATACAAGCTGAATAGGCGAACCTGAAGCAGCAGTCAAGAAAGCATGTGTTCAACTATATTGTAGAAGTATATTGCTCTTATGATAGTGTTAAGGGATGTATTTAGGAGTGGCTTAGAAAAACAACATTTGTCATCTTTTGTGGATGCTCTTCACTGCCTATTAAAATGGTTAAAAGTGAAGAAAGCACATGTTCGTGCCGGATGAATTACTCTTTTATGAAAATGAAGTGTTATTAGATGGTTATATGCAAGTAATTACGATTATGACCGTTTGGCTGTCACTATTTGTTCTAAAGTTGAATCGTTTGTTTGCGTTCTTCTTTTTCTTCATTTTAAGTATATTATGTACAATCATTTTGATTCGGGTTTTAAGTATTTCCTAAAAACTGTAACAGTTATCCAAAAGTAATTAAAAACTCAAAAGTCACGTTCACGAAGTAATACAGGAAATTGAAGAAGTAATACGAAATCTCTGGAAGCAATATCTGAATTCTAGAGTTTCCTTATTATTTTAGTTTACTGACTATAACATTAGTTTCCTCTTGTATGATATATCTAGAAGTGCTCTGAAAGGCAGTAGATCTTTGACAATTGTGTTCCACTAGTCTGCCATGCTGAGGGCGCGGAAATGAGTGGGAATTAATATAATTTACCCCAGCTACAATGTGTTATCATAAAGAGAGCAGCTACTGATTAAAGTAGCTGCAATTAATGCTTTCAGCTGAACAGTCAAAGCTCAGCTAACTTTAAGTTTCTATTCACGGCAGGCTACGTTACATTTGCGAATTTTCTGTAATGTCTACCGCGTAATGCTTGGCTGTTGTTAAATGAACTACGCTGAAAGTATGGTAACGCCCTTAATGTCTTCAGATAATAGGCTGTTCTGCAGGAACAGCACTGCAGTAAGATAGCCGATATATCAGCGAGGTTTCTACGGTTGCCGCCATCTCTCGCATCCCAATCCCCATAGTTCACGGTCATTCCAGTCTCCTTCATTAAGACCTCTCGCCACCATTGCTTCGTTCACGTCGTCTTTCCAGCATCTCGCAGGTCTAAGTACTCTAAGGTGCAATATTATTAACAATGAAATTTAACGTCTCATTTTTTAGTATTGTTAACTTACAGAGAGCACGAATGGCCTTTTTCCTGACACGTACACTAGATCAGGTAGGGTCAAGTATCCCATGGTGAGACGGCTGGAGTGGCCATACGGTTCTAGGCGCTACAGTCTGGAGCCGAGCGACCGCTACGGCCACAGGTTCGAATCCTGCCTCGGGCATGGATGTGTGTGATGTCCTTAGGTTACTTAGGTTTAATTAGTTATAAGTTCTAGGCGACTGATGACCTCAGAAGTTAAGTCGCATAGTGCTCAGAGCCAACACATAGTGAAAAACAAAACAAATCCAAACACTGGTTCATTTAAAAATCACATTTTTTTGCAGAAAATGCTCTAAATTCCTGACTCCAACATAGCTATAAAGTTGGTATCACCGAAAAATGAATGGCGCAGCCTCTCCAAAGTTCCTATCCAACTGTGAATGATTGTCTTAGTGTCAAAAGACGTTCGCTTGTCGCTGACGGGCTGTTACTGGTAGATCGTAGCCTCATTACGGTGTAGTTCCGAGCTACGGTTACCTGCAAAACGTTGCTTGTGTCAACGCCTTGCACCCTACTCTGACATACCCTTCGACAGCAAACGTGACTTTGTGCCGTGACGGACTGTACTTGGAACGTCTCGCAATGTTGTTTGTTATTCAGTGACCGCTACTGATTACCACGATAGCCAGTGGAGAAGATGGAGGTAGCTGCTGCGTAAACAGGCCTTGCTTTCTAAGAATGCGATGATCTGTTGACTCTGTGGATGACGGTTTCGGACAGAGGGTACCGGGTGCACTTTAATTTCTCTCCTTTATACCGAAAAACATTGCAGATTTTAGAGGGTTCCAGGAGAAAAATTAACTGCGGATGGAAATCCGTTTCCGAAACTGTGATCCACAGAGGCCATAGGGCATCGCATTTATAGAAGACGAGGCCCTGGTGATCATAAGTAACAAACAACGTTGCGAACTTACCGCCGACGGTAAAGTCACGTTTGCTGCCGAAGGGGTGGCTTAATGTAAGGCATCGGCCCCTATAATTTCGACGCTCTCTAGTTTCGCTAGATGACGTTTCCGGACACTCGCTCCTGTCCTCGATTTCTTCCTCAAGGCACCCTCTGCAACATCTGGAAGTTTGTTGTAACATTTCTGGGACACTCGGTATACGCATCTTCGTTAAGGTAGATCCTGACTGGTCACAATGATTCTCATTGGTGGATGTTTACATTATTTTATACAAGCCCTGCACAGACGTGTTTGTGTGGGTGGGTGGGAGAAGGCCAGAGGCGGTGGTCGGTGGGGAGAGAGGTCGCGAGCAAGGCAGTCGGCTCGACGTGCCCCTCCCTCCCTCCCTACCCGCTGCTCGCTGCACGCAGTCGGCTGCTTCTGCCCCCAGCAGAGCGTTCCCTTGAGCCTCTTTTCCGGCGCTGGCGGTTGCCTCACCTGTCCATTGTTGTTGACCTGCCGAGATAAGCCGGCGAGGACTACAGCCCGCACCGTGAAGCAGTCGTGTCCACAAACCTCGATACGAGAATTCTCAAGAGGGAGGGATGTCTGGGCTCGTTCTGGACAGGGGATTTCCATCTGGCGCTGCTCGTCGTTTAGCGAATATCGACAGTGGTCTGAGGCATGGCCGTCTGTGATACTGATACATGTTACTTAATTACGAATGTGACGGGTCTAAACACGACTGTGGCGTTTTTAACTACTTATTTGTTATGGTCTTAACTGCATATTTATTTTTGACGCACAAAGTCTGCATTTTATCTACTTTACCTCTCTTCCAGATTCATGGGAAATCCGCCACGCCTTTCCCTTTTGTATTATACGTTGAAAGCTTATAGAAAGATTCAGAACAATATGGAAGGTTAATTATCAACAAAAAATAACTCTTTGTCATCAGGCCCTGAGGACGATGCAATGCCGTGTCCTTTTCCAAAGACTTAATTGTAAGTGGTATTGCGGTATGGGGGCAAAGCACCACTCTCCTAGCCACTGCCAGATTTGTGAACCTTGGTGCGGCTATTTCTTTGGCTTAGGAAGTGAACTGGTTTGCAGGTAGACAGGAAGAAGGTGAGCTTGAACCTTCATTTGGGCAAGCGTGGTAGGTGATTTTTGGTTACGCATCACTAAAGCTAAGGGTTATCTAATGATATGGGAGGTGGGTAAAAAGATGTGCCCTACGAAAAAGGTATGCAGGTGAAACGACTTCGGCATGTTTTGATACCTGTGCGCGGTTCTTAACGATCGTGAATACAAAAATGTGGATTCACTTATAAAAATATTCACACTTATAAAAATATTCTGGTCTATCAGCCATCGTCGAATGATTATGTTAGATAAAACCAACATTTCGTGTCCATCTGCAAAGAGTATCTGCAAGTGTGATTGTAGTTTCTGCGAACGAATGGCAAAAAAATGGTTCAAATGGCTCTGAGCACTATGGGACTTAACTTCTCAGGTAATCAGTCCCCTGGAACTTAGAACTACTTAAGCCTAACTAACCTAAGGACATCACAAACATCCATGCCCGAGGCAGGATTCAAACCTGCGACCGTAGCGGTCGCGCGGTCCCAGACTGCAGCGCCTAGAACCGCTCGGCCACCCCGGCCGGCAACGAATGGCAGCCTCGCTCACTACTAACTAGCGTAAAAGTTCGTTTACGCGATCTCCTGTGCAGAGATGTGACGCCACACCTTTTCAAATCACGAGCGCAATTGGTCGTTGTAGGTTGCTGTCGTCCGCTACTGCTATCGGGCCGCAGTGAAGGCTGGTTCACGTCTTCCACCAATCAAATTTGCTGGTGTGTTTAAGAACCTCGACTTACTCTCTGCGCAGCCCATCGCATCCGCTCGTGGCAGCTAGGTCCGAGCCTTATCAACCCGAATGTGATTGACTTCCGATTGCACAGGGTGTGTCGCAACAGCAGATCGATCTGTTTCTCCTCTTCTACAGATGCCCTTAAGTTCTTCCAGCCGTTCTTGCAGCATTCTCTTCGAAGTACCAACGTACACGTCTTGACAGCTACATGGTATTATCTTATTACTAATTTTTCCAGCGGGTTCTGACCCCCCTCCGCCAACCTAACGCGTCCGTGCATCTTTCATTTGGGTTTTAGACTACGGCGATAATCCATTTTTTCAACGTCTGTATCTGCATTTATAACCGCAAGCCGCTTTACGGTATGTGAGGGAAGGAACTTTTGTTGCCAATAAGTCTTCTCTCCCTTTCTCCCCGAACCCCATCCCATCTCCGGCCCCATAGCCTTTTCTTGTTCCATTCACGAATGACGCGCGCGAAGAATGTTTCTCGGTAAAGCAGATTTTTCTTGTCGTAGCCATTTTACAAGGAGTGTATGGCAGGAAGTACTATGATACCTCACTCTTCTTGTAATGTACGCTCTCGATATTTCAAAAGTAATGATCTCTGTCGTATACAAAGCATCTTTTGTAGCGTCTGCCATTAGAGTCTGATGATCGTCTGTGCAACGCTCTCGCGCCGAGTAAGCTATCGCTTAGCGAAACTCGCCACTCTTCTTTGGATCTTATCCACCGCCTCTGCTAATCCCAGTCTGCAATGGTCGCAAACTACTGGACAATACTAAAGATCTTCCCTACGCAAATACTGACGTCCCGAATGAACGGCTGGAAAACTTTGGCTTTTGCAGGCGGCTAAGCGAAAGAGGTCTCAGGGTTTGGGGTTCAATGCGAACAACCAAAAGTGATTCCCTTGCTGAGGTCTAATACGAGCCCCAGAATCTGGAGCTGAAAGCTTCGTTCTGCCAGTACGGCAGAAGAAGTGACATCATCATCCCGGAGATCAGAGACGACGGGAACATTAGCACCCGCAGCCGAGTCTGGCGAGCTGTATAGGCGTCTAGCGGCTATTAAAAGTGAAGATGGGTGCTAGGACCTGTGGAAGAGGAACCAGACACCCAGAGGCGGTGAAAGTGTGAAGGCGCGTGGCGGCCGCTGACCTTGAAAGCGCCCATGCGGCGGCCAGCTCACGGCTCACGGCTCACCGGCAGGTGCGCTCCGGCGACACGCCAACAGTTTTCTCCCTCGCCACCTCTCACACATCTCTCCCTCTCATTCAGCAGTGACGCGGGACACGTAAGACTTGGACGAGAAAATTCGCGGCATTTGCTTTCTAAACGTACAGGTAAACCACCACTGGTCGCGTGTTATTTGATTTACTCGTTTAGTTCCGCTCATCGGAAGCGAGCATCTGGCGATATTCATTGGCCCGGTGGCAACACGTTAAGAGGTATCAACCATCTCGCGGTACCATCGTCAACACAAAGTGGTGTGAGACATATCAGCAACGTTTGTTCTTAGCTCATCTCGAACTAATTTGTCGAACGACGGTTTAATCGCTGACGTGTTGCCGCCAGGTCAACGAATATCTGTGGGTACCGGCTTCTGATGAGCGAATCTAGGCGACTAAATCAAATAATACGCGACTTGTGTTGGTTTATCGTTACATTGATTAATAACGGTCGCTATATCCCTGTGGGCGATGCGGAACTTCTTTTCTATACGATAGCATTTTTTAGAAATACGAGAGGCGTTCAGTAACTAGACACAACACATTTTTCTCCTCGGCCAATTTCGGCTGAAAAAATGCGGTATCTGTTGTGGGGCTTCGTGGGGTATTCCTGCTTCAGCTCCTATGGTTTCATGAAGCTCCGGTGGGTGGCGACGCTAACGTAGCATTCAAAACGGCGTTTGTAACGGAGGTGCGTTCCAAGCACAAAGGTGTCCTTAAGTTTGTTTTGGCGGAAAACAATGGCATCGCTGATATTTATAGGCGCTTGAAGAATGTCTAGAGAAACCTGTCAGTGAACAAAAGCACGACGAGTCGATGGGCGAGGCGTCCGCCAACGTAGAAACAAGGCCGTACAAACGCGTGCTTGCCGGCCGCAAACAGCTGTGATTACTGCAATGTTGAAACGTGCGGACACTCTCATTCAAGATGATCGACGGATCACAATCAACCACCTCGCTACTGAACACGTCTCTGTTAGTAGTGCTGACACACTCGTCCACCAGTTAGGTTCCGCTGGGTTCCTCGCCGCCTAATATAAGACCATAAAGAGCGTCAATCTGTTTGGCCCAACGAAGGTTGCACTCTGCGGGAAGCAGTGCGTGAATAATGGGAAGGTTATTGATGCGGTAAGACGTTGACTGTGGCGTCGATCAGTAGAGTGGCACCATGCAGGCATACCGGCCCTCCCAGGAAGATGGTGTAGGGCAGTCGCACTGAACGGAGATTGTGTTGAAAAACCGTGTGAGGAATAATATGACGTATTGGAATACTGAAAAAAAAAATCAACCTGCTTTCACAAAAAAATGTTGCATTACATATTACTTACTTTGCGAAAATTCTTGTTCAAATGACTGCTTGATTATCCAAGTCTATTGGTAGTCTGACTGCTGCTTAGTAGTTGCGCGGGCATATACTTGTTCACGAATCCCAACGCCCGGGTTTCGATACTAGTTGGTTTTAGAATTGAATTCTTGCAGTTGGCTTGAGTGGGGTGAAAAATCGTTTTGTAAAGCTAAATTAAACTGAACGTCGTCTTTTAACTGTTGGAGGAATACAAGAACAGCATAGAACTATGCTGTTGAAACTAAACTTCCGATTAATAAGTTCGTTAATATTCTTCGCAGAAGCTATCACACGCAGGGTCTATCACAATTGACAAAGAAATCTGGCATGGATGTAAAAATATGACGAAAGTAACTAAAACGTTTCACTAAAGAACGGTATGAGAAAGAGCCCTTTTCAAGACAGCTGCAATTGTCGCTTACCACCGCTACAGACTACGATGTGAAATTCTATCCGTTTGAAACGCCAATTTTTCAATTAATTTCTCAACTAACTAGGCTGAAATTGCGTCCATGGGGACCCAATACTGGAGTATATGGCACACGGATGATAGAGCATCTGCACATATTACTGTTGACGTTAAAGACGTCCAATACGCCAAGATATACATCGAATCAGTAACCGGATGTATAACAGAGATCTAATTTCTTAACAGGTTTCAGACACTTAGTGGCCTTCTTCAGAAGGTTATAACTATTGCATTATTTGTGAGTGTCAATAAGATGCATTCAGCCTATATGTGGTTATGTGCTTCATAGTGCCTGTACAAAAATGGTTTGAAGAACCCAGACAACACGTACAGACATCATGCAAGAGCTGCAGTTAATCAGATACTTAGCTCCAGTTCTGGCATTTTGTCTGTACTTGTTGTCTGGGTTCTTCAGACCATTTTTGTACAGGCACTAAGAATCCCATGACCACATTATAGGTTGACTGCATCTTACTGTTGACACTAGCAAAGAATGCGATAGTTATAACCTTCTAAAGGGGGGGGGGGCACTAAGTGCCTGAAACCGGTTAAGAAATTAAATTCCTTTTATGCAGCTAGTTGCTGATTATTTCGATATAGACAACTACAGCTGTTGCAGATGGGTAAATACCAAATGGTCCAAGATGTATAGTTCACGCAAGGCCTGAGCTTTGGACTCCATCATCACCTGATCTCAGCCCTCGGTGTACTTCTGGATGGATGTCTTATCAATAGTGAAATGTTCAGAATTCGCACTGAGACGGTTGATGAACTGGAGCAGAGAATCTTACAGTTTTGTGAAGATTGATAAGATGATGTGTGGATGTTTGGTTCAAATGGCTTTGAGCAATATGGGACTTAACATCTAAGGTCATTAGTCCCCTAGAACTTAGAACTACTTAAACCTAACTAACCTAAGGACATCACACACATCCACGCCCGAGGCAGGATTCGAACCTGCGACCGTAGCGGTCGCGCGGTTCCAGACTGTAGCGCCTAGAGCCGCTCGGACACCCCGGCCGGCTGTGGATGTTTGAAAGACTTCGGAAGTCACTGAAGAGACGAGTGCAATACTGCATCCAAATGCGAAGAAGGGACGCGGGAACGTAGCCAATGACAAATATGATTGAGCATCAGATTGTAAGAAGTAACAATGGGCTATGGGTACCGTTACATACTCTAACGGTATTCAGTTATGGCCAAGGCGACAATTTGTGGTTTATGCAAATAAGGTGCCGTACCTTTAAAAAAGGAAGGAGCAATTCATCTTTTTAAAATGCAACTACAGCGTAGTCTCTTGTCAAAATGTATGCAAAGAACAGATGTAACAAAACAGTGGATCGCTTTTAGAATTTGGTTCCAATAACAGTCGCCTGGAAGAACTTCATAATTTTTTCTAGCTACTGACACTTTTTTTTTTTTTTTTTTTTTTTTTTTTGACCTCAACAACGATGTCAACATTTGGATGAAGAGGCTATGTGGGTGTCACGAAATCGGCATAACCTCACTTGCTAGTACACATTTATACGGAATTCTTGCCTGAAGAGAGGAGTACATGTAAACAAACGCCAACTCTTGCGAAAAACGTGTGGCGCCGGGACCGCAGGAGCCGTTACTGCGGAGGCGTCGGCCATGGACACGCCGCTACGTCGTCTCACGCACGAGGTCGGGCACGGACCCCGCCAGTAGCGGTGGATACGTCGAAAAACATAACTTGCTGACAGAATGAGATTTTCACTCTGCAGCGGAGTGTGTGCTGATATGAAACTTTCTGGCAGACTAAAACTGTGTGCCGGACCGAGACTCGAACTCGGGACCTTTGCCTTTCGCGGGCAAGTGCTCTACCAACTGAGCTACCCAAGCACGACTCACGCCCCGTCCTCACAGATTCATTTCTGCCAGTACCTTTACAACTTGCTGACGTTTTCAGCGGAGATTTGTAGCGCATTCCGGATTCTTTGAAATCAGGACAGGGCACTGGTCTCGCTATTCAGGTTCATTCACTCCCATTCTAGCAAAACCGTACTGCCATCACATCACCTTATGAACGGAAACACAAAAGGCGCCGTTTGAAAACTGTTGACACAGCACAGAAGACCGTTCCCGATTCAAAGAGGTAAATGAGCATTGACTAATCCGCTATATTTTGTCAATGGAAATCTCTTTTTCCACCTGTTAATCGCCACGTCCATACACAAAGACTGGGTTGTGACAGCGCATAATGAAGTCTGTCTTCCCATTCGATAACCACAGTTAAAATTCTTCGCCGTCGTGCATTTTGTGACACTAGCCGGTTGCAGACATTGTTTCTGGTTAAACGTCGTTCTGGCACAGTCTCCCTCAATAAAAATCTTTTGAAGATTCGTACGTGGACTACCATCATCCGCAATTGTTATTCAGTTGCTTGCGACCTTTATTTTCAATTACTCGTGACATCATTTCACTTTAAGCCCTCTATAGTTCCTTGTTTGAAAACGTGATAATCCTAACTTGCGTTAAACATAATGGATTGAATGACAGACTTGATAGCCACTGACAGTTAGTTGCACATTCATGTTGACTGATGAGGCAAAAACATCAAGGACGCACACATTCGCTATACTACCTTTCATCATTACATCTGGTCATTATCGATGATGTGGAGTAACTTCATCGCACTGTTATCGCCCAAATATCTATAATTATGTAATGGAAATCTCGTTTCCTTTAATTTAACTTTTCAATGTGTGATTTGGATGAGAGAATATGACATTTTCGAAGTCACATTTTGCACTACGTAGTCGCTAACACCACAGAATAAGCCAATCCTGACCGTGGGTGGCAAGGTTACCAGGTTTTTCAAAACAAGCCTGGATTCTTTTTACGGACGTGAAACTTCTAAACAAAGTCGGAATTTTTTTAGAAAGTGACATCTCTAAGGGCTCAAATTAACACATGCAGCTCTAAAATTCATTGTGTATTACTTCCTGTATTTAATGTGCACTGCATTATACCTTACTGATATTTCTGCTCTCTAAACTCCTTTATTGAACCAGCCATTCTCTACCATCGAATGAACTACAAAATTAGAGGCACGTAAGCCAGCAGTTCATAGTAGAATCAGTTTCAAATATTTTGTGTACCCTCGTCGCCAGTTTTGTAAATGCCTCGTCGCTGTTGCTGTGGAGGCCGAGTTGCCGCTGTTGTTACGGTAGGCCGAGTTTGAGAGCTGGTGAAACGGCTTCTGGTGCAGCACACCGCTAACACAATTTCTCCCTGCTACTATTACACAGCTTTGCCCCAGGGTCAGGTAACAAGATGGGAGAACGAAGGTTCTACAACACTCCAACAAATTAGTAACAAAGTTACACAAATTTGTTAAAACATTTGCTTATCTTTGTAACTAGTGCTTGTAATACGAAATGGCTGATGGCAAATAATCATAGGCAAGCTTCACAGTACGTAGCAAGGGGAGTTTACAGCAAGTGTCTGTTGACTTCTAAGAATTCGCTAAACGACCTTCCCTAGACCATGATCTATAACCAAGTGGGCGAGGCCTGCTCTTCTGTCTTCCGAGTAGGCTTCTGTCCGTTGTCGTCCGGTCATTGGCGGATTGTACTCGACCGGCAGGTGCAGAGGCGAAGTCGATATCTTGATCCTCAGCGACGCCCATGACGCTGGTGGAACTGGCGCAAGTGACGAGTCTCTATGACACCGGCACCAGCTCGCATCTTTGCGCCTGTGATGCTTTTGACCTGTCTGTGTCTTGTTCGGACGACACAGCATAATGTGCCCATTTTAAGGACATTTTTGCCTCCACGTGACACACTGAAATACAGGGGGCGCACACACACACAACTATGAATAATGCAGTACCATTGATCTCCGCAAGGCCATTGGCAAGGATTAAGCAATTCATTATTAGGCTTGTTTTTTATTTGAATCAGTGCTTCATTTCCAGCTCTGGTTCTGCATAAGTTTCGCTGGGTGACAACGAAACCATTTGTAAAAATGCTTCAAGAACTACACAGCAGTAACAACTGATTTTGTTTATCATCGTTGGCTTCTGTGTAAAGGCTGTCGGGTGCATGTTTACCAATGTAGCTCTTTTTCAGACAAAAACCTCAATTTTTAATTTCAGCTACGATTACAATACTGCCTGTTATTTCGAACACTTCCTTAATGATATGATATGTGAAATATCTTGCGACGTTTGTTTATGCTGACTCGGGTTTTTCCACAGAAAAATGCGGACAGTTCCGCCTACATCGGTATAACCGGCAGCCCTGTTGGGTGAGGCACCAGACCTTTGTTCGCATGGCAACGCATGGCGAAAGGTGCAGCTGCGAGAACTCGTCTGCTGCGGTAGTGGCTCCGCTCCGGCGGATGGGCCGGGCTTTGCTCGGCTGCGGGAGAGGACGCCTTAACAGGAGAGGGTGCGCGGGCGTCTCACCGGCCGGTTCGCGTCCCCGGGGTTCGGGTAAGGTAGCCGAGCGCAGACTGCTAGCCCCTCATTGGCCGGCCAGTCCGCGAGAGGGCTCGCCATTGGCCAGCAGCCGCGCAGCGCGTAGGCTTGCCAACGTAACCGGCCGCGTGGGACGCGATGAAGAAACGGAGCGCTGACTCAAGATCGCGCCGAGGGGCGCCTTGCATGTACCCGTACCGCCTTCCGGGTTCATCGAATCCTCCCAGCAGAAGCGACGCATGACAACACTACGGCATGCTCTGCAATTAATTTCGCTGAACTTGAGACACAGAGCTGTAGATAATTGCGTTTGATTACTGAAGACGCCAAGTGCGTTTCAGCTTCGGACTCGCTGGACAATTTATGCCCAGTTGGTTAACAATGAGGAAGGAATCACCAGCAGTCTTTCTGAAGGAATCTTCCCGTAATTTGCTTGGAGTAATCCAAAAAACCCGCTGAGTACCTGAACATTTTAACAATTTAACTCATTATCAAGCTGGATTGAATGTCTTAAACGTGTCATACTTTCTTTCATTTGGGGCATGAAGGAAGATAGTCAGTTGATTGAACGGATGCTACGGTCAATAAGCAATTGCTTAAGATGAAATTCAACTGCGTACGTTGCAATGATCGGAATGTTTCAGTTCGTTTTTGTGCTCAACAAGCAATCGGCCTACTTCTAAGATTGTATCGATGTTTTCCCACGTTAAACCATGTTGATGGTCGTTTAGTGAACCCTGTTTTCTCCATCAAACCTACTATTGGCACGTGAGTTTGAATAAATAATACCAAGTACATAAAGTGAATGAGGAAGCTGCAGAACTGAAGGAAATTAATATCGCACCGGAAAGTAAAACGTCTCTCCGAACATTAGAACTATGTAATTTTGTTGCAGTATCTACACACTTTAAAAATCTCCCTGTCAAGCCACGACCATAGATATTTACTCTAGAATTATATGAGAAAAAAACCCATCAAAAATTCATTCAGTGCTAGTGGGTAACATTTCATTTTATGTTATTCATTCTATACAATTATTTCCAGGAAAGGATACGCAGATTTTGTTGACTAAAGAAACGGAAGACGTCCGCATATCAGTTTTCCCACGCTTTTTATTAGTCCCCTTTGATCTTGTCGGATGAATGTGTTTCTGAAGAGCGTTTTTGACGGTTCCACAGCTCAATTCAAAATTCAGTCATCAATAAAATAAGAATATGGCGTGTGTTTTTACGTTTTCTGTTATTCTTTAGTTTCTTCTATATTATTATTATTATTATTATTATTATTATTGTGGTCCTTCAATTCAACTAAATAAAAGGCTGTTTATTTTTGTTTTATGTCAGTTACCCTTCTTCCAAATTGCGAAGCATCGTCAGTGACATATGTGTTTGTTGGTTTTTAGGTGAAATTTGCCACGAAATTGTCGAAAATCGGACATCCTCGTGCACGCAGGACAGCCAGGTACACTGCCAGGGTGTGATTACGAGATCTCATACTAATAGTACGTAGCATCAAACTTGACCTCCAAGTCAATACGAGAAATATTAAAAAAACCGCAAAATAGTACGCATCTGGAAACACATTCATTGTATAACGATATTATATATACAGAACAATCATGTGTTATAGAACACTGAGAATGATTCGCAAATAAAAAGAAGCGAAATGCACACTGCATAAAAATAAAGGGCCTTTGCTGTAGTAGTATAGACAGTACAAGATGATAATAATAATAATAATAATAATAATAATAATAATATGATAATAGTGATAGTGAAAACAGTAACAAGACACACTGATGATCATTACAATGAATATAATTTTCAATAGTAAATAGCTTCTTATCTCTACAGTAAGAGAAACTAGCGGAAGATTAACCGTAGATCATTAAAAAGCCGGCCGTGGTGGCCGAGCGGTTCCAGGCGCTTTAGTCCGGAACCGAGTGACTTCTACGGTCGCAGGTTGGAATCCTGCCTCGGGCATGGATGTGTGTGATGTCCTTAGGTTAGTTAGGTTTAAGTAGTTCTAAGTTCTAGGGGAATGATGTTAAGTCCCATAGCGCTCAGAGGCATTGGAACCTTTATTAAAACATAGTAAAATTTAAGATTGTAGCAGGGTATAAAAAAAAGACAATTTCTACTTAATTTGGTAAGTAAAATAGCATTGGAGATCTACTACTTGTAATGATATGGCTTCCTATGAATAAAATGTGAAGTAGTAACTTTAGGATGATTTAATAGCAAAGTAACACCTCGCCCCCCCCCCCCCCCCCACCCTCCACCCCCAACCCCCGCTGTGTTCAAGGGTTAAAACGCGAAGCCACTGACAATAAGCTATATTATGATTGGCCGTAAATGTAATGAAACCGACAAGAACTTGGTTGAAAATATGTGGTATGCAAGCCATATAATGAGTGGTAATTTAAAATACGTCCAGCAGGTAAGACATGTCACATTCTAAGTATTACTGTATGTGAGACCGTGAGAAAGAAACTTCCCAGAAATAATTCAGTTAAAAGTATATCGGACTGTGGGTTGGGGTATCGAAATTATTGAAAGATGTTGATATCCCGCACCACTCTGAACTGAAAAGCTGCAGTATGCATTACGGAGGTACACCTCCCTCCATTTTGGGCGCGGAGGTGCAGTGTTTGCGACACCGCCGACCGTTTACTCGTGGCCAAGAGAGCGCTTGGCTGAGCCAGGGTCCCGTTCAGTTGAGGCGGTGCTCGTGTATCGTGTGGGCAGCTGGGTCTTTGAACCCATTCCGGCTGCGAGAACAACCGCTTCACCTCTTTAACGGCTTCTGACGAAGTGGTACCGCACAACGCATCCTTCGTTACGAAATTGTCAGGTACCCTAGACCACACACGTTGGTTTTAATCTTTCGTGTTTGTTTATAACGCGTGCTGACAGAGCGAACCTATATTTACGGAACATCTGGGATAAAAGTTTCCCATAACGTTTCCACTGAATCCTAAGATTACCCCCATAGCAAGACGTAACAAGTACCTTACGCCAAGAATGTGCTAATGTTTCGACTGCGGTGACATCATCGCGTCTCTGCATCTCACTATCAGCCACTGTCAGCCCTCCCCGCCCCCCCCCCCCCTTCCCGACTCCAACCCACAATCGAAAAAAAAAATGGGGTCAGACTGAAGCTATGAATTCCGTCAGCTATTTACGGTTAGTCATCCGTCTGATGTAAGATGAGTAACATACGCATATTTTCCAATTGTAAATAAATTCTTCCGATAAACTTAGTCGTGTTTGTTGAAGAGAGTATAGACTAAACGAATGGTCACGATTTCGACGTAGGGAAAATCTCAATCACTGGCTCAATTTCTCGGTTTCAGCTTTTCTTTTCTCAAATACAGGTTCAACACATTCCGTGAGCAGAGGGTTTCGAGCTGCGCTTGTCCGTCGTCTTCGGCCGTGGCTTCTGTGATGGCTTTGTGGTGAGCATCGCGGGCGCAGAAGCCGCGGCGACGACCCACTTTCAACGGATTCCCCAGACAATTACTTTTGCTCCGGTCAGTCGTCTCTCTCTGAGGAGATTTCACTTCACTTCGACGCAAGCAGGGCGACGACGACGACACGAGGTAGAGTGGCGCATTCTGTAGGCTTCGAATCCGCTAAGCGCTCTTGTACACACGGGCCGAACCCCATGAACCATCAACAATATTTTTTTTTGACCGAGATTTAAAACCTTGTTAACAAAGTTATTACTCCGTATTTTCTGAGGTATTTTACGTACAGCTCCCAAGTATCTGAAAAATGTCATATTTTAACCTCCAACCGTTTCTGATATACAATTCTTTATTCATAAGTTATTTCAATCTTTAGGTCATCTTCAGGTATCTCAAAGTTATTTACTACAGCCTACAAAGTAGCATTAACACTGTAGGGCGGACTAACATAAAGTCACCCTGCGCCAATGCCGGTAACTGTAAAATACATCACATAGTTAGTAGTAAGAATGCATTAAAACTGTTAAGCTTCCTATATTGTTATGATCGGATTCCCGATTTTCGTGTGGATGCACTCTATACAGACTGTTCCAGGAGGAATGGTCAATATTCAAGGATACGACAGGAACGATCATTCGAAGCAAAGAAAGTCTGGTAAGCATGAGCGGTAAAATGGAAGCCTTAAGACCTATGAGCACTAGTGCGGTAGATGAGATGGGTTTCACAGCAGCAAAATAATCGTAGCTCTTAAGGTATGGACTGTAATAACCACGTTTACTGGACATTTTTTTCTTGTTTTGGTGTATACTACCACTTCTGGAAAAGAGAGAACAATGCTCTTTCAGTAGAGGAGATTTGTTTCACAGTATCGGAGATGAAGAGGCATGCATTTTAGAGCGGATGTTTAACAGACATTTTTGTTTTAAATGATCGTTTCTGTCATATCCATGAATACTGATCATTCTTCCTGGTACGCGCTGTGCGTAAACATAGCTCCCTCTTTTCCTACGGAGGCACTATACATATTTACCTGATTGACGACAGTGGATGAAAATTGACCGTTTTAGTGTATTTTACTGTTGAATGTGTAACGTATTTTACTATTACTGGCAGTGACACAGGGTGGCTTTTATGATATTCAACGGAACAGGATAAATGCTGTCATGGAATGATAAACGGTGATGTAGTCAGTGCGTCGTGTTAGCTGTAATAAATAATGCTGAGAGACCTGAATATTCTCTGAAGTTTGCAACTGGTTGTAAATGAAGAATTACTTATCCGAAGCACTTTCCTGTGAAAAGCGTTAAAAACTTTAAAAAATCCGAGCACAGCGACTGTTGAAACATATGACAGAAAAAGGATTTCTTTATGAAATGGACACACAGTGACTTAGGGGAATCAGGATAACAAGAGGCGAACATAAATTAAGTGTTAATTGAAATATGTGCGTTTATATGTCAAGACATTTGCCGAGGTGGAGAGAGATATGGTGGGTGGACCCAGAAACAACGAAGTACATTTATGTTGCATAACTACGCATTAAGTACTTCAAAGAATGATAATTTGTTTCTACTTGTTGTAGCACTTCTTTCCACTAATTTAGTTTTGTTGCAACATTACTATGGCCCATATATCTTTGGAATCTTATTTGCGCTGCACTGTTTTACATATTCCCTGCTGTCTCAGTGCTTACCTTTAGATGATCTGCTTTGCGAGATGCTATGCATTTATCGAAAATTTATTTTATTTATAGTTGTATATTTTATTTTTCCAAACATGAATGTGGCACAGTAATATGGTTTTTCATCAACACCGTAGTTCAGTTTTAATACGGGCACATGTAATGGCATTAATTTTTTTTTTGGGCAGAATGATTTTCTTTGACGAATATTGTTAAATATGGCGAAAATGATACGAATCTTGTTTTGAGAATGTGTCTGACCTTCCTGGGACGTGTGCCGCAGGAAACCACTTCTCGAGGTACAGATTTTCGGCGCCGATCAGGAGCAACGCTGCGGCTGATATTCGCTAGTGGTATGCTGACTGCAGCGAGGCGAGGCACAGCTCCTCTAGGACAGCCAGTCCACCGCTGCCAACACCTACGCTGCTTGACGCCACCACAGCTTTGCGCAACTTCTACTGTTCGCAGGGCGGCCGTAATAAACATCACGCGCAACGTAGGACGGGCAAAGTGCCGTGGAGAACAGCACAGGCAAGAAAAGTGACTCCAGTATAACAGCCGGCGTTCGCCGGAGATCCAGGTGACAATTATTGAATTATATCATCATCAAGACTGATTATGCGTTTCAGCGTTCAGTCTGGAGCATAGTCCCCCTTATAAAATTCCTCCATGATCCCCTATTCAGTGCTAACATTGGTGTCTCTTCTGATGTTAAGCCTATTTCTTCAAAATCATTCTTAACCGAATCCAGGTACCTTCTCCTTGGTCTGCCCCGACTCCTCCTACCCTCTACTGTTGAACCCATGAGTCTCTTGGGTAACCTTGCTTCTCCCATGCTTGTAACATGACCCCACCATCTAAGCCTGTTCGCCCTGACTGCTACATCTCTAGAGTTCATTCCCAGTTTTTCTTTGATTTCCTCATTGTGGGCACCCTCTTGCCATTGTTCCCATCTACTAGTACCTGCAATCATCCTAGCTACTTTCATATCCGTAACCTCAACCTTATTGATAAGGTAACCTGAATCCACCCAGCTTTTGCTCCCATACAACAAAGTTGGTCGAAAGATTGAACGGTGCACAGATAACTTAGTCTTAGTACTGACTTCCTTCTTTCAGAAGACAGTAGATCGTAGCTGAGCGCTCACTGCATTATCTTTGCTACACCTCGCTTCCAGTTATTTCACTCCGTTTATATCTCTTTCCCACTGCCATTACTTTCGTTTTGGAGATGTTAATCTTCATACCATTGTCCTTACATTTCTGATCTAGCTCTGAAATATTACTTTGCAAACTTTCAATCGAATCTGCCATCACAACTAAGTCATCCGCATATGCGAGACTGCTTATTTTGTGTTCACATATCTTAATCTCATCCAGCCAGTTTATTATTTTCAACATATGATCAGTAAATAATATGAACAACAGTGGAGACAGGTTGCAACCTTGTTTTACCCCTGAAACTACTCTGAACCATGAACTCAGTTTACCATCAACTCTGCTGCCTGACTATCTATGTAAAGACCTTTAATTGCTTGCAAAAGTTTGCCTCCTATTCCATAATCTTGTACGACAGACAATAACTTCCTTCTAGGAACACGGTCATATGCCTTTCCTAGATCTATAAAGGATAGATACAATTCCCCGTTCCACTCGTAACACTTCTCCATTATTTGCCGTAAGCTAAAGATCTGGTCCTGACAACCTCTAAGAGGTCTAAACCCACACTGATTTTCACCCAATTTGTCCTCAACTAATACTCGCACTTTCCTTTCAACAATACCTGAGAAGACTTAACGCACAACGCTGATTAAAGAGATACCTCTCTAGTTGTTACAATCTTTTCTGTTTCCATGTTTAAAGATTGGTGTGATTACTGCTTTCGTCCAGTATCAAAGAAATGTAAATTCGTTACAAACAACGGCGTGAACATACTTTATTCAACATCTAAACGTCGCTGCAGTTATTCGGATTTAGGCTATGACATGCTCCATACACCTGCCGTCATTGGCGATGGTGAGGCGCAGACGAATAGCGAAAGCTTTGAAACGTCCCCTTAGAAAAATTTATACACGACTGTGCTTAAACTGAGACACAACAGTTTTTTAGCGCAACGCAATCTGACTTTCAATAATCCCTACAAAAGAATGGCCCTGACTAACATTAACCTATACCTTTCACAAATCACTTACCTCACAAAAAATCGAACTACTGCAATACAGCGAGCACCACTACTGCCAGCTACATAAAAGATTCTAACTACGGAAGGCACTAACTAATGATAGGCACAGTTAGCAAATGAAAGATTTTAATAGAGAAGGAACAATGTATTTACCTTTATAGTCACAATATATATATATCAGTTCATGACACCAATTCTTACAAATTTGATAACTCCGCCATCTCTCTCCCCACGTCCACCACTGCTGGCGGCTCACCTCCAACTGCGCAACGCTACGCGCTGTTAGCATCCAGCTGCCGCTGCCCAACACTACAATGGCAGACAACAATGCAGACTAAACACAGACTGCACACGGCACAGCCAGTGATTTTTTCATACCGAGCGCTATGTGGCGTTACCAATAAGAAAACCTAGACAGCCTACTTACAGCTTGCATGATCCGCAGAAGTGTCGGAACATCGATGCTATCGATGACCTCCTGAATGGCTATTTTCAGCTCACCTTGTCTTTAAAACAGCCCCACAAAAAGGAGTAGCAAATGTTCAGTCCGGAGAATATGGCCGCCTATCGAGGCCCATGCCAGTGGCCTCCGGGTACCCCAGAGCCAGAATGCTGTCCCCAAAGTGCTCCTCCAGGACATCAAACACTCTCCTGCGTCGATTGTGTCGAGCTCAGCCTTGCTTTTTGTCAAAAATCAGGGTCACTTTGGATAACAGGGACGAAATCATCTTCCAGAACCTTCACGTACCGTTCCGTAGTCACCCTGCCATCAAGGCATATCGCACCTGGACATTGTACATCACACAGTCACCCGCTGAGGGTGAAGAGACTTCTTGAACGCGAAATGCGGATTATCAGTCCCAGAAATGGGCCGATTTTGCCTATTGACGAACCCATACAAATGGAAGTGGGCTTCGTCGCTAAACCAAACCGTACAGCGCGTACTTATTCCCATCATGCCCCGCGGTCAACCGTGCAACCGTGAACATCCTACCACAAACTGTTCAGAAGTTATGATGATTGTTTTCATACAGTTCAAAAATTGTCACCTTGTAAGAAAACATGTTTAAAATAGTTGAGGAATAACTGAAAAATCATTAGAAAGAGAGGAAGAAAATGAGAGTTTGCACCATTCTTTTTCAGTCTTCTACAGCTCATGGCACTAGCCATCTGGGAAATAATATTTCAGAGCTAGCCAAAATGGAACGTTAAATGGAAATCGGGAAACTTATGAAGAAAATTCACTCAGAACGAAATCTACATTTATACTGTGCAAATCACCAAACGGTGTCTGGCGGAAGGAATTTCGTCAACAACTGCCACCACCCCCCCTCCCCCCCCCCCCCCCTCTTCTGTTCCATTAGCAAACAGTGCGCTGAAAGAGCGATTGCTACCCGAATTCCGCCACACGTCACACGGTGGTTTGCAAACTGTAGATGTAGAGTTAGTTTTGAGAGAATTTTCTTCGCCACTTTCCCATTTTCCACTTAACGCTCCATTTTCACTAGCTTGCATACATGATTTCCCAGATGGCAAGAAAGAATCCCTCCAATTTCACCTTCATCGACTTTTCGCGAGTTATACGCAGCAGGAAACAGTACATTGGTTCAATATTCTAGGGAAGTACGCTCTCTGAACCTTAACAATAAACCACACTATGGTGCGGAACGCCTCTCTTGCAGCGCCTGCCAATGGATTTGGCGGAGCAACTCAAGAGGCTTTCGCGCTAGCTAATCAAACCTGTAACCAACTTCGCCGCTCGTCTTTAAATCTTCTCTACGTCCTCTATCAGATCTAAGTGTAATAGATCGCAGACGACAAGCAATATTCAAGTAATGGTCGAATCAGGCGTTTGTAAGGTACCTCATTTTTGGGTGGACTACACTTCCTGAGGATTTTTCTGATGAATCTCAGTCTGGCATCCGCCTCTCCTACTATTAGTTTTATGTGGCCGTTCAATTTATAGTTCTATATGGACAATTCCTGATATTTAACCGATGTCACTGCTTCCAGCGTTTGATCGACAATCATGCTGACTTACGAATACGGAAATAGACCGCTTACGATGATGTAATGCTGTAGTCTGGTTTATTGTCTATCCTTCTAGTCGATTACGTTCTTGATACGAGACGTGTAAGAGATATCACGTCCAGCTCTCCTCAGCTTTTACACATATTTTAACAATCTGCTAGACGGAAATAAGGCTTTCAGATTTCCGTCCCGTAAGAGTAGTACTCATAAAATCCATAAATATACAGCTTATAGGAACTTCCAATTCCAGCTTTAAGATGAAGTAACAAACACAATAAAGAGACCAGGCATGTACTGAAAAGGAATCAATTGTGTTATTTTGTGTGTCAGTGTGTGTGGGGGGAGGGGGCGAGGGGAGGGGGGGCAGGCAAATGGAAGTGCTTTGGCTGCACATGACACTTTACCACTAGAAACATGTATTAACAGGCTGCAGGCTCTCACGTTTAACTCCCCAGTTTCCTTCCTCCTCCCTCTTCTACACTCTATATTACCTGAAATAAAACGGAAGGGACTGTACCTCAACTCTTCACATGATACAGTATGCATGAATAGTAGTCAACAGGGAAACTCCCCAGCCGGCAGCTGTTGACGAGCGGTTCTAGGTGCTTCAGTCTGGAACCGGGCGAACGCTACGTTCGCAGGTTCGAATCCTGCCTCGGGTGTGGATGTGCGTGATGTCCTTAGGTTAGTCAGGTTTTAGTAGTTCTAAGTTCTAGGGGACTGATGGCCTCAGTTAACTCCCATAGTGGTCAGATCCATTTGGACCATTTGAAACTCCTCACTTTCCGGTACAACCTACTACAACAACTTCGTGCTGATATACTGGATTTCTGACTGCTTCCAGTGTTGTCGCTATACTTATTCCCGAACTCGCCACTGTGACGGGCGCTGGTTCGTATGAAACGCCCACGGTGACGCTGCGAATGTTTTCCCAGAAAGGCAGCTGCCGCCGTGTTCCGATTAAACTGAGGCGAAGCATTCGCACGAAGTACCTGGAAATCCCGCATCATGCGTAGCATGCAAAAAGCTGCAGCACTTTGTTCCCCTTGTAAGACCCCCGAATTATTAGTTTACACATAACGACCATACAATTAACATAACGTACGTTATTTGACAGTCTTAAACTGGCACAGTTTATAAAATGGTTATTTCAATGCTGATAATGTACTTGGCAGCGCTCCTAGGTATAACGCACAGATTAGTTCTTATCAATGGTAAATATCTAGCGTTGGTATTTTCAGTCATAGTCAAACATTTCTAATATGGAAATAGCCAACATATCTGCCTCTGAATATTAGATATAATTGCCCAATATTTTACGAAAAGAAGAAGTTCGAAGCGTTTTACATGTTTTATTACAGAAGACTGCTGAACCTTAGGTGGACTGATAAGAGCTGAGGTCCTTCCACAATCAGCGAGGAGAAGAATATATGGATAACGCCAACTATAAAAAGGGAAAAGGTGTTAAGGCCTGTGTTTCCGACTTTACGGAATAACGTATATGGTATTAGAGGGAGACACAGAAGGCAGCAATTATGCGAGGAGACATATTAAATTATACAGAACAAAAAAAATGAAGGCTTGAGTGTAGGTGCTACTGTGATAATGAGATTAGCACAATAAAAGAAATCGTGGCGGGCTGTGTTAAACCTAACGGAAGAGTGATGACTCCCCCTTCCCACCCCCCTCTCTCTTCCCCGCCCATAGAATATTGTCTCATTGCGTTAAATGACTTATCCGACCATACTCATCTTGTGCTGGGTTTAGACTAACTTTTGTAGGTTTATTTGAAACTTAATACTCAAAGACATGTTTGTATACGTCTCTATCTGTGTGTTCGCAAAAGCAAGACGCGATCAATAATGTTATACAAAACTGACACCCGTACAAGCAACAAAAATAGCAGTCTTTTGAACAGATACACTCTTATTAGGGTGATGTCTGACAATTTTTTGTGTATTCGTGGTCAAGGGCGAACCCCCCAGCTAGGGGCAGAAGATCGGATTCTCCCTCCTCACCACCCCACACCCGTTCCCAACTCCGAGAAAAAGAAATCTTTGCCAATCTAACTCAATATCAGTTTAGGAAGCTCAAAATATATTTTGTTGTGGTTGGCAGGAGAGCCAACATGATTCACGATATCACTAATGACTGATAATGGCGCCTTGCTGGGTCGTAGCAATTAACGTAGCTGAAGGCTATGCTAACTATAGTCTCGGCAAATGCGAGCGTATAAGTCAGTGAACCATCGCTAGCAAAGTCGGCTGTAGTACTGGGCGAGTGCTAGCAAGTCTCTCTAGACCTGCCGTGTGGCGGCGCTCGGTGTGCAATCATTGATGGTGGAGACACGGGGGTCCGATGTAGACTACCGGACCGCGGCCGATTTAAAGGCTACCACCTATCAAGTGTGGTGTCTGACGGTGACACCACATATTTAATGAATATTGACTAGCAGCAAATGCACCCAGGAAATCTGTAGTCAAATGTCAAAGCTATTTCGTCATTCACCGCGAAATTAAAATGAGCCGTACTCCCCCCCCCCCCCTTCCCCAAAAAGAACCTTCCAGCTCAGATTCTCGGTACGCTGTTGTTCGTGGGTGATTAGTAGCATCATCGTACACACAGTATGAAATGGCACGAGAGATTAAGTTGGTAAAAATAAATCGGATTGTTTCTGATCCGTTATACCTATCTGTACTTCAGTTGGAAACATGATTTTAAATCTTGTGTGTGTCTGATTAAAGGGAAGCAGGAGAACGATCGGTGGTGACAGGTCTTTAACGAGATGCCAAGACATATTACGTTGCGAGAGAAGAGACGTTGGTGAAAATTCTGCAGCGGCGAGTGGTCCGTGCTGGGCCGGTTGCTCCTCGTGGCAGACACGTGTGGGCCGCACAATGGGCAACCACACGCCCTTGTGACGTCACAGCTGCGGGGCGTGGTCCGCGGGATGTTCTGCCTGTGCAGCGCCTTTCGTGCGCAGTGATGCTACCTCTTGTGTCAGCACGAAGCGTCTCTTTACACCAGAGAAAGCTGCAGCAACAGTGTACGGCGTGAAATGGAATGCAAACTCCTGCCACACTACCAGTACCTATTGTAACTGGCTGATCCAGGTAACATGCCGTTCTGAGAGTCGAGACTGCGCATTCGCTCTTCGATTGTGTATTTCTACGATAGCTCCGACGCTTATTCTGAACCCAAATTTTACCCACGACCCACAATAAGAAAACAATGGCGCGCCAGTTATCAGAAGCATTATTACGAATCAAATGCAATTTTTAATATTTCGTCCCTGAGACGTCGAAGGCGTTGAGGCGGATAGGCTCTGAGCACTATGGGACTCAACTGCTGTGGTCATTAGTGCCCTAGAACTTAGAACTACTTAAACCTAACTAACCTAAGGACATCACACACATCCATGCCCGAGGCAGGATTCGAACCTGCGACCGTAGCAGTCGCACGCTTCCGAACTGCGCGCCTAGAACCGCGAGACCACCGCGGCCGGCGCGGATAGGCAACTCAGCTCTAAACCTTTGCCAAAGTAAATGGACCAGTGCATATTCAAGGGCCACCTTGTCAGGTGTACGCTAAAGAAAACATAGCTAAGTCGGTGATACTGGAATCTTGTCCTTTTCCACAAAATTTAAGCACATTTTCCTATAGTCCACAAACTCACAAATATTACAGTAAGGGCACATTCAGTCCTGCAAGGTAGGAGACAGCGACTATGCGTCGGAGAAATCAATATGCTTCCAAATTTTCAACTGTTGCGATTTTCTACGAGTGTCTTCTCAAAATAGCGTAAAACTGACGGGATGCGCGTTGGGAATGTTTTCATAGATGTACTTTCAGCAGAAATATACCATTCCTTTGGGAGTTGTAAAGAATACGGCAACAGTATACTCGCAGCGGGAAAACTGTAGTATTCGGCGCACAAAACTTGGAGCTGGTAAATCTACAAAGGAGGAGGAGTCCGAGAATGAAAAGCCTTGCCAATTGGGCAGAACTTACATACTGTTACGCGGACTGTTGCCCGGTTCTGCAGTGTCATCGAGCACCAATCAACGCTACAGTAAACCAATAAGCACTAATTTCACTATCGTGCGCATTGATTACTTGGCGATTGAATAAGTGGCTGTAACGAGATAGAGCCTCAAGGGCAACGACTTTTGGGAACAAATGGTATTTCCAAGGCCACGCCACACCCTTTGCGCCTGTAGCATTGTGAAGAGGTGGCCAGCGGAGTTTCATTAACACTTGCTATTTTATTTTACTAGTATTACCTCTCCCTTGTAGGACCATTGTTGTTCGCTTTGTTTGCTCGGTGCTGTTTGGCATATTAGACTTGGAGCGAGAAGCACGTTTCGTATTGAATGATTTCATGCAACACACATTTTCTACGAATAAGAGTTGAGATTTCTTTCTTTCTTGTACCTATACTGAACTCCTTTAACACAGTATATTCCTTTCACAATGATAAGATTATGTACTTTACTGCTAGAGGTACGTTTAATTCGAAAACGATTTTGAGTCCTTAAAAACGATTTTTGTTTATAGAATTATGTAGTGCAGTGGTAGTGAAAAGTTTTAGCTCTAGAGTCACTACTGAAGTAAGGGGGCGGTACCCCGGGCCGCATATGTACCGATCTTATTATTAACTGGTAACCTATATAAGTTACTATGTTTTGAGCCCTCAAAAGACTAACTGCTGTAATGACGCGATAAATTGGCCGCCGGGCCGCAAAGTTCTGATCGGTAAACGTCGGAACTAATCGGAAGGCTTCGTGTCCACTGTTCTCATCTTAAAATATTATGGCCTTTGCAAGTATTTATTACTACTGAGTAGGAAAAACTACAGCCTTAAGAACCTCTTAACAGTAGATGAGGATTTTGGATTTAGCTGTTATTTGTTAGATGCATATTATTATAAAATACAGCTGAGAACCGTGGGCCGACAAATACTAGATTCGGACTGCAGTTTGATGACCACCGATTTAGAGGTTATAACTTTTTTTTTCATTTATTTTCACCTGTGTTGTCGTTACGTTGCGAGTCCCAGAGTCCGACAACTGAATACCCCTCAAGATGCCTCTATGTCATTAATACAACATGATATTGCTTTAGACACCGGGAAAACAGGGATCCAAATTGAATCTCTCTGTATGCAGTAGTGTGTGCGCTGTTTCGTAACTTCTTGGCAGAAAAGCTGTATGTCGGGACCGAACTCGGAAAATAGCGTTTCGCGAGCTGTACTCTTATCGCCTAAGTATCCAGGCAGAACTCACGACCTGCCCTCACAGCTCTAATTGAAACTATATCTCTCTCCTACCTTCCAAATTTCACAGAAGTGCTAGTGCATACCTAGCGGGACCAGTACTCTTGGAAGAAAGGTTATGGCGATGATACGGCTTAAGCACAGCCCAGGGCACTGTTTTCAGAATGAATCTTTCACACTGCAGTGGAATTAGCGCTAAACTGTAACTTGCTGGCAGATTAAAAGTGTGTTCTGCAGCGGGACAAGGTACAGGTATCCGGACGCCTGGCTAAAGAGGACTTACAAGTTCGTTGAGCCCTCCATCGGTAATGATCGCGTTCCGTATGTTGCTGCACCACGTTTAGCCTTGATGACAGCTTCCACTCTCGCATTCAATCAACTGCTGGAAGGTTTCTTGGGAACTGGCAGCCCATTCTTCACGGAGTGTTGCACTGAGGGGAGGTATCGATGTCGGTCGGTGAGGCCTGGCACGAAGTCGGCGTTCCAAAACATCCCAAAGTTGTTGTATAGGATTCAGGTCATGATTATGTGCACGCCAGTTCATTACAGGGATGTTACTGTCGTGCAACCACTCCGCCACAGGCCGTGCATTATGAACAGGTGCTCGATCGTGTTGAAAGATGCAATCGCTATCCCCGAATTGCTCTTCAACAGCTGGAAGCAAGAAGGTGCTAAAAATATCAATGTAGGCCTATACTGTGATAGTACCATGCAAAACTACAATGTGTGCTACACAAGCTGGCAGATGACGTTCACCGGGCATTCGTCATCCCCACACCCTGCCATCGGATCGCCACATTGTGTACCGTGATTCGTCACTAAACACAACGTTTTTTTTCCACTGTTCAATCGTCCAATCTTTACGCTCCTTGCAACTGGCAAGGCGTCGTTCGGCACTTACCCGCGTGATGTGTGGCTTATGAGCAGCCATGAAATCCAAGTTTTCTCACTTCCCGCCTAACTGTCTTAGTACTTGCAGTGGATGCTGTGTGATGGTGTTGATAGATGTATTCCTATTACACATTCCGACCCTCTTCAACTGTCGGCGGTCTCTGTCAGTCAACAGGCGAGGTCGGCCTGAATGCTTTTGTGCCGTACGTGTCGGTTGAGTTTCCACTTCATTATCACATCGGAATCAGTAGACCTAGGGATGTTTAGGTGTGTGATAATCTCACGTACAGACGTATGACACAACCCAATCACCTGACCACGTTCGAAATCCGTGAATTCTGTGGAGCACCCCATTCTGCTGGCTCACGATGTCTAATGGCTACTGAGGTCGTAGATATGGAGTACCTGGCAGTAGGTGGCAGCAGAATGCACCTAATATGACAAACTTATGTTTTTGGGGGTGTCCGGATACTCTTGATCACATAGTGTGTGTGTGTGCGCTAAAGCTGTCGAAGCTATAGAGCTCATGAAGCTGCCAGCAGTAGCCAATGCACTTTGCGCAGCAGCGGGCGGGTCGTTTCGCACCTGATGTAGCCGCTCTGGCCCACGCGCATTCCGTCACGAACGGGGTTATTCCCCCTCTCGCACAACACCACGTCACCGCGCTGTTCCTCCTCCATCTGAACAGTAATAACTGAAGCCTGCATATACACTGCCGTGCTTCCGCCTAATGCCCTTCCCTCCTTTGTGACAACCAAAACTACCTCATCAAGCAGTGAACGGCGAACAGACCTCGAGAGAGGTTTGCTTTCTTAACTACCAAGTCCACTCGCCAACGGTTTTGGAGAACCCATTTTTCATAATGTCAACATTGGAAACACGTAGACATGTATGAAGGAACACACAATCCGTCTTTGCCAAGTGTGCCATAGCCGGTTGAAATGAATCTACATACATTGGAAGTCGGTTTTAGCCGGCCAGTGTGGCCGAGCGGTTCTAGGCGCTTCAGTCTGGAACTGCGCGAACGCTACGGTCGCAGGTTCGAATCCTGCCTCGGGTATGGATGTGCGTGATGTCCTTAGGTTAGTTAGGTTTAAGTAGTTGTAAGTTTTAGGGGACTGATGACCTCAGATGTTAAGTCCCATAGTGCTCAGAGCCATTTGAACCATTGTTTTGAAGTCGGTTTTGACCCAGGTTGTAATAATGTTCCTGCGGTTGATGTTATGCGTGTGCAAACCGAGATATATTACCAACGATGTTGTTTTTACATCTATATCTGTGGAAGGTGACACTTCGGCTCTGAGTTGGTGAAGCCAGCCGAAGTGGACTAGAACTCTTAGTTATCTTAGTTATGGTGATATACTGATTGGCAGCATAGCCGGTGATGTGGCTCAGAATGGAAGCTGACGGTGATTGTGAGTTGGCGAAGCCAGGGAGCGAGACTTCGCTAGACTAAATATAACTATAGTTATGACACTAATTTTACGCATATTTCGTTGCAATGAGATGTTTATGTCCGCCGTTTTAATGATGACGATTTGGGTTTCCTTCGGCAACGAGGTCGCTAGAGACGGAGCAAAAACTCAGGTTAAGAATGGATGAGGAATGAAATCAGCCGTGCCTTTTCAAATGAAACATTAGGGTTTTTGTTTTAAGCGAATCAGAAAAATCACGGGTAACTTATATCTGGATGCAAGGAGAGGGACTAGAAACGTATGCGCGAATGTGCCCAGTATCTTAACCGCTGCGCCACCTTGCATGGTTAACAGGTAGGACATCTGGCCACAAAATTAAAATAATGAAATAAATTTGCCGATTTAAGGTAAATAGCGGGGCCTACACAAAGGGGTAAACACTAGGAAAGAACGAGTCGAGTGAAGAACTGCTTGAACAAATCAAACTGGGAATTGGCGAAAAAGAAAGTTAAAAATTAAATATATAGATAAATTTACAGATATTTTTGCACTAAATGCATGTCACTTGAAAAATATATGACCAAGATCTTACTAAGCTCATCTTCTTCGTTGTGGAGGACTGATGATTCAGTCTTTCGGACATGTAAATTGGAACGTACAATGAATGTCATGTAGAGGCAAGTGTAGCATCATAGTCCTAATGTCAAACGAAAGGATGCGTATGTACTGAGTGCAGTGACTTGTGAGGTTATGTGGATACACAGGGTAACATTAGTTTTAGATATCAGTAATATTTGCAGCCGTTCTTCCTCAGTCGGTACGTGATGATGTTTATCGTCTAAAGCTTTAAAAAAATCAGTCTTTGTCAACTGAAAAAATGAATTAACTGTGCGGCACTGATGGCTGGGAGATCCCACCTGAGGAAGCTCGGCTACCGAGCTGCAAGTCTTCTCAGTTGACGCCACATCGGGTGACTTGAGTATCGACAAAGATGAAATGACGATGAGGACAACGAAAGACCCAGTTCCAGAGCAGAGAGTTAGTCAGACGTGCAGACCAATCAGCTAAGTCGGTCATCTTGCAACTGAATCATCATTTTTTTCTAACCAAACACGTTTCACTTATTCATACTAGGCTCGTCAATGCTCTGGATTACAGAGAAAATTATTTAGCTACAGGTATTTTGTTAGAATACCTGTACTGTTTCATGGCAGCATATTTAAACCATCGATTTAAAAATATGGGTGTGGTTTATCTCGTACTTTCGTTTTTATATTTTTTTGCAGATGTCCTTTGGCTCTTCTGCAGGCACTAGATGCACAAAGCACAGGATTTCGATTGATAGCGCCTACATAAAAGCCAATGGACACATGAAAAGAATAGAAAAACGAAAGGCAGAGAAATCAAATCCATTCATTTTTAAATAGATAACGTAATGTGCTCCCAGGGAACACGACACATCACCTAACAAAATACGCGTAATTAAGTAATTTTCTCTATGTTGCAGACCACAGATAAAGCCTAGTGTCTGTGTTCGTAGCGGAGCCGTCACCACGGCTGACTGACATGCAGACGTCCTCGGTTCGAGTCCTGATAATGTCAAAGACTTTTTGTTGGTGGAAGGACTGACTCCAGTGAATTCTGCCTTGTGTTGGCAACTGAGGAGCTACTTGACCTAGTAGTGACGGCTCCAGGTCACGCAAACTGACAGCGGTCGGGAGAGCGGAGCGCTCACCGTCTTTACTACATCCATCTACGCCAGTGGCAGAGGATGACGCGGCACTCGGTCGTTACCAATGAACCCACCACAGCCTATGGACGGAGTTTACGACAATGCCTAGTATGAACGAGTGAAACCTGTCCGGTTATGAAGAAAATGATCATTCAGTTGCAAGAAACAGGAATTATTTATGTGAGTAACGTAATTGGGTTTGAAATTAACTGTACCTGTTAGTAATAACTTCTAAGTATATCTATTGTTCTATTAAGCTGATATGTCTAATCCATACATATTAGAAATCAGCCAATTAAATCATTAAATGATGTGGCCTCTTTGAGTCGTGGAATAAAGTAGGCTTTCAGCAGTCCTCTCCAAGTGGAAGGGCCTTGGGCAGTTCTCTGACAGGTACTACCAGCGATATATATATATATATATATATATATATATATATATATATATATATATATATATATAATGTGTGTGTGTATCTTTTCCACATTTTCTGCCAAACGACTGAACCGATTTCAACCAATCTTGGTACACATATCCCTTAGTGTCAAGAAAGAATCGCTGTGGGGGTAAGAACCAACTACCTATCATATTTCAGATGATATGAAGTCATAAATAATGAGATTCGTGATTCACTGCCGCATCATGCATTAGGTTTAAATTTATTACTGCTGTGCTATTAACTGTATTCGCAATAAATTTCGCAGACAGTGTCCACATATGCCGCTAAATACACCTACAAAGTTATATCGTGATAGCGCACATGCTTCGGGAGATATGAGATGCCTGAAAAACTGCCGCGTTGAGAATGATGCATAAATTTATTACTTCGTAACTCCTGGATATGTAACTAAATATACTGTTTATAATTAAGTTCTCAGTTACATAAGCATTACAGAGAATTTGCATTATATGTACTGTGTTCCTTAATTTCGATACTGTATTTATGCATTTGTACATTATGCATGTTTGTTTTTGCGACTGTTTCATACTTTCAAAGGTGTTTTCACGAATAAATGGAAACGAAATTTTTTCGATAATACAATAGAAACAGAGTTCTTTTTTTTCGTTCATAATAGACAAGTGGCAAACTGAATATCCGGGCAAGAAAGGGCTGCCTGTTAGCATCATTATAAAATGACTTATAGATGACCGGCTGCTGTGGCCGAGCGGTTCTAGGCACTTCAGTCCGGAACCGTGCTGCTGCTACGGTCGCAGGTTAGAATCCTGCCTCGTACATGGATGTGTGTCATGTCCTTATGTTAGTTAGGTTTAAGTAGTTCTAAGTCTCGGGGACTGATGACCTCAGATGTTAAGTTCCATAGTGCTCAGAGCCATCTGAATCATTTGAACCTATCGATGAATAAATAGTTCCACTGTGACGGTCTTCTGTTCGGACATAGCCCACAAAGGAGAAACGAAAAATGTTTAGGGAATTGGGGACAGGAAACCACTCCTGACCACGTTGGTTATACCAATCCGGCACTGCTGCCTGTGGTTTGGGGGAAATTTGGCGTGCGGCTTCAATGCCCAGTGCGTCCATAGTGCGAGGCCAGTGTTTGGCCACCTCGCTCATTGCTGCCAGCGGCGCATGTGTGAAAGCGTGTGATGTAGAGGGCAGCATCGGAGATCCTGGGAGGCGACGTGTGAAGGCGCGTGCCGGTACTGTTGGCCGTGTGGCGTGCAGCGGTGCGCTGTGCTTTGCTGTGGTCCAGAGCCTGCCCTCCCCTCTTACGGTGACTTTCCTTCACCCACTTTCCCTGCAGCGGCAGCCGCCGCCGCTCGGCTCGCTGTTCTACCCGGTTGCCACGTCTAGTAGCGCAGCAACCGTCTCTACTGCATTACATATTTGTTTATTTATTTATTTATTGAGCCATCAGTCTTCTGATTGCTTTGATACGGCCCGCCACGAATTCCTCGCCTGTCCCAACCTCTTCATCTCAAAGTAGTACTTGCAACTCGCGACCTCAATTATTTCCTGCATATGTTCCAATCTGTCTTCCTCTACAGTTTTTACTCTCTAAAGCTCTCTCTAGTACCGCGGAAGTTATTCCTTGATATCTACAGACATGTCCTATCATCCTGTCCCTTTTTCTTGTCCGTGTTTTCCATATATTACTTTCCTTGAAGATTCTGCGGAGAACCGACTCATTCCTTACCTTACCTTATTAGTCCACCTATATTTCAACATTTTTCTATAGCACCACTTCTCATATGCTTAGATTCTCTTCTTTTCTGGTGTTTCCACAGTCCTCGTTTCACTGCCATGGAATGATGCATTTCACAAGTACATTCTCAAAAAATTCTCCCAAAAACTAAGGCCTGTGCTTGATACCAGTAAACTTCTCTTGGCCAGGAATGCCCTTACTGCCAGTAAGTCTGCTTTTGATGCCCGTCCATCATGGATTATTTTCCTGCTTAGCTAGCAGAATTCGTTAACTTCACCTACTTCGTGATCACCAGTCCTAACGTTAAGTTTCTCGCTGTTCTCATTTTTGCTGCTTCTTTTGCATTCGTATTTTTTTTCGATTAACTCTAAATCCATATTCTGTACTCATTAGACTATTCATTCAATTCAGCAGATCCTGTAATACTTCTTCACTTTCATTGAGGACAACAATGTCATCAGTGAATCTTATCATTGATATCCTTCCACCCTGAATTTTAATTCCGCTCTTGAACTTTTCTTTTATTTCCGTCATTGCGTCTACGATGTAATCGTAGATTGAACAGAAGGGGCGAAAGACTACATGCCTATATTACGCCCTTTTTGATCCTTGCACTTCGTTCTTGGTCTTCCATTCTCATTGTTCCCTCCTGGTTCTTGCATAGATTATGTATTGTCCGCCTGTCCCTGTAGCTTACGCCTATTTTCTCGGAAATTTGAGTCTCTCGCACCGTTTGACATTGTAGAACGCTTCTTCCAGGTCAACAGATCCTTTGAACGTGTCTTGATTTTTCTTTAGTCTTGCTTCCATTATCAACCGCAACGTCACAACTACTCTCTGGCGCGTTTACCTTACCTAAAGCGAGATTGTTCGTCATCTAACACACCCTCAATTTTTTTTCCATTCTTCAGCATATTATTCTTACCAGCAACTTGGATGCATGGGATGTTAAGTTGACTGTGTGATAATTCTCGCACTTGTCGGTTCTTGCAGTATTCGGAATTGTGTGGATGATGTATTTCCGAAAGTCAGATGGTATGTCGCCAGACTCATATATTCTACACATCAACGTGAATAGTCGTTTTGTTGCCACTTCACACACTGATTTTAGAAATTCTAATGGAACGTTATCTGTCCCTACCGGCTTATTTGATCTTAAGTTTTCTAATTCTTTCTTAAATTCTGATTCTAATACTGTATCCTATATCTCTTCTACACCGCCTCTTGTTTCTTCTACTATCACGTCATGAGACAAGTCTTCCCCTCATAGAGGCCTTCAGTGTAATCTTTCCACTCATGAGCTCTCTCCTCTGCATTTAACAACAGCGTTCCCATTGCACTCTTAATGTTGCTACCCCTGCTTTTACTTTCACCAAATTTTGTTTTGACTTTTCTATATGCTGAGTCAGTCCTTCCGACAACCATTTCTTTTTCTTCACATTTGTCATGCACGCATTTCGTCTTTGCTCTAGTGGACTTCTTATTTATTTATTCCTAAGTGACATGTGTCTCTGTACGCCCGGATTTTCCCGAACATTCTTGTACTTCCTTCTGTATTCCGCAGCCACAGATAACACGAACGCGCGGCTCTCGCGTGCATAAGGTACTATTTGGTTTTATTTTTCACTCAATCAGTGGGCAATGAAACAATGGTAACCGGTTTCGTCCTTCAAAGCCCATCTTAAAATGCTACAATACAGAACAGAAAAGCTTGAATTAAGACCTAAAACAAGTGCAATAATATCCCCTAGCTCTATTTGCGAGCTTAGTAAAGTGCTATTAAACTTCGGTAACATGATAAATCAGTCAAATCTAAAAGGCAGTAAGTTCTCGTAAATACGAGGAATTACAGTTACGAACAACTTAAATTGGAAAGAACACACAGAAAATGTTGTGGGGAAGGCGAACCAGAGACAGCTGCTAGCGCCCCAAGCGCGTTGCTAAAGACGTGCTCAGTGTTAGGAATGTGCCTGTTTCCATACTGTGACGTCCTCGGATCTTTTGAGTTATTCCGCGGCACGGACGAGGACTTTGGAATATGAATGTCGAATTTCCATTCATCCTCGCTCTGAGTATGAATTAGTTGCCGTTTGCAAGATGTCGATAGTTTATCGCAAGTAAAGACTAGATGACATCCTACTCTTATCCGGAGAAACTATCACGTAGTCCCTTTTCACACCTTTCGCCTTCCCCCTTTCCCACAGCTGTACGAGTTCATGAATAAGACATAACACACTGACAGGGAGAAGGCTGGAATGCACGGAAAACAAATTACGGTGAAACAATGACAAATACAGGCGTCACCAGACCCAGAATACTTCTCACCGTTAAGAACAAGACACTGGTACTTCTGGAGTGGTAGATATACAAGTTTACGATGTATGAAATTGAGAAAGGGATGTGCACTCCATGCCTATTAACAATACGGCCTATTTATTATATTGTGTAACAGTATTTCCAGCAAAAGTTACAGACCGTTGCAGTAAACAAATTGTTTTCAGATCTGTGGAAAATACCACACATTTCTTTCGCGTGTTCGATCAACTGGATAGCGCGCGACACATTTCTTTGATACGTTCGACCAATTAGATAGAGCAGCACCGTATTTCATCGCTCTTTGACAATATCTTGGTTACCACGTTACACGAAGACTTATTCGGAAAATGATACCCATCTTTTACTTATTGGGTTTACAGGTATCGTCAACAACAGAGAAGCCTTTACTTGCTAACGATTTTGTAATGAAGGCAACGAAAATTATTAGCTTAGGTCATAGTGAAGCAGCCGTCTTAATATCCTTAAATCATTTAGGGCAATGTGTAAGAGCCTAAAAGATTACGCCTGTAGCTGAATCGGAATGTCGACGTAATTAATTAACTTCTCATGGTCGGGGTTCACATTCACGCAGAATTTTTTAGAGGACATCATATTCGACTATCAGCTGCATTTTTTGTTTAAAATCCAAATATCGACCGTTTTCAGTCGCAGACCATCTTCACGGATTAGGGTTAAAACAGTTTAAGCCACAACATCACATCTGTCATTACTTAAACAATGGCCACGTCTCCTATGTAGAGCATGTTATTATTCCCAGTACACCGAACAGGAATTGCTAAAGCAAACATATTAGTGACACGCGGAACAAAGCAGTTCAGCTGAGCAGAAGAAAAACTGAAGAAACCGTGCGTTGATCTTCTCGAGAGGATTGCACTTAACTACGAATGGTTCAACCGTGTGACCACTGGCGGCGAACCTCGGGTGTTTGAGTACGATCCTGAGACAAAGAGGCAAAGTGAGGAGTGACACACTGAGACATCTTCTCGACCGAGAAAAGCTCGAATGAGCAAATCAAAGGTCAAAACAACAATGATTTGCTTTTTTGACAAAACAAAGCTGATTTGCTTTTCTGACAAAGATTTTCGCGCATAAAGATTTTGTTCCTACAGGACAAACTATCAACAAAGTATTTTACAAAGATGTCCTTGAAAGGCACAGAAAAAGGATGAATCGAATGAGCTTGGGCATTGCAGACAAGTGGATGCTGCACCATGACAACGCCCCATGTTACACGGCCACTTCCACCACGGAATGTTTGACCGCAAATGGCATTCCTGTTACTCCGCAGCTGTCCTGTTAACCTTATCCGAGTCCTCGTGACTTTTTTGTTTTTCAGAAATTGAGAAATGTCTTAAAAGGACGCTGGAGAATGTGATCAACATGTTAAATGCCCTGCCAGCTGAAACCTTTCAGCACTGCTACCAAGACTGGGAACGACGACTTCTACCGAAAGGAATTGCTTTGAAAGGAACAATATTTTTGTCTGAAAAAATAAATAAATTAATAAATAAATAGATAAAAACATTCGTAGATGGAAAATCAGTCTGATCACTTTTCTCATACCCGCCGTATGTTATAATTTTTCCGTATCAGCCCTATAACGAGCAGAAAAGAAACCAACACCTGTATTTTCGGCGTCTCGAATAAATCTATATTGGCTGTCGTCGTTCATCCTTCCCAGCAAGTGTGGATGAAGTGAAATCAGCTTTGGTCCAAGGATTATTGTTTCTGGAGGTTTTATTTCTTTAAAAAAAGAAACAGAGAGAGAGAGAGAGGGGGGGGGGGGGGGGTGGAGATAAGCGCACTAGTACACGTCAAATGTAGGTTTTTCCTTCATTTTAGGTTGAGATCCGTAACTTCAAAGCAATATTACTCATTACTACATACTCAGCTTGCGACCGTTAGTTACCAGCGGAGAGCCTAGTACATCGTCTGTACAGGGTACATTATCTGGAGGTGAATTTTTTTGGAAAATGTTATTTTTTCTACTTTACATGAAAGCCAAACAGAAGGCAGCACGGCGTCACGGGCTGGTGGCGCAGCCTCACACGGTACATCCACGTACCTGCCCTCTCAAGGCCGAGAAGACGGTGGGACGAAAACAATATCATCCCGGCCCCACGAAACTTTCCCTCCACAACCTTGAATCGCCGGCTCGCCTCGTGTTTCCTTTCTCAGTGGAGGCCGGCGGCATCCGCGTGGCTTGTGGTGTGTGGTGCTCTCTGAGGAAACTCTCTCTAGAGACCGCCCGTGCGTTCCAACGTCCAGCCGCTCGGGCACAGGTTGGGGAAGCGAGCAGTGTGGTGTGAAGTGTGTCTTTCTCTCGCCTTCATCTGTTTCGGGAGTCGCGGGGTTTGCGACAACCTGGTGGGAATTTGGGGGGGGGGGGGGGGTTGAGCTCTAACAAGTAAGTCATCAGACAATGGATCATATTTCTTTGCAATTGGTCCCAATTGGCGCGTAAAATTGCTCACCATTTCCCTCTTTATTCCAAAACAGAAACTGTAAAACCTGTCACTGTTCTTTTGAACATACGTGGCAAATAAAACCTGCTACAATGTTTCTCTTCAACAAAAGAAAAGGTGCACAGTTCCAGCGCTTTGACGTGCTACCTCATACATCAGCAGGTACGTATGACGAATCAACATCCACTTCTACTATCGCCGCGCGGAGTGGCCGCGCGGTTTGAGGCGCCATGCCAAAGATTGTGCTTCCCCTCCCGCCGGTTCGAGTCCTCCCTTGGGCATGTGTGTGTGTTGTATTTAGCATAAGTTAGTTCAAGTTACGTTAAGTAATGTACAAGTCTAGGGATCGGTGATCTCAGCAGTTTGGTCCCTCAGAAATTCACACATATCTGAACATCTGAACGTCTACTCTCTTATACAGGCTATTCGGAAATTTCCGTAATAAAATTCTAGGACTTGTAGAGGGGAGTGATAGATAATATTCTGAACTGAAACCCACGTCCGGAGACGGACCGTTTCGGTGCTCCAACCATTTGAAAACATGTTGGTAACGCGACCGTTTTTACAAGTAATTGATTTGGCGCGACTCTGTACAGAACTTATTTTACACTCCCACTCATTAACAGCCAGAGAAATTGTTCGTGTACTCGCTGAAAGGTTCTCTTCAAGGTGACATAGGACGTCCTTTTCCAATTAGAGTTTGCGGCGTCTCCTAGGAGCACCACAGTCACGCCTGCTGACGGTGAAGGCCGGCCGCGGTGGTCTCGCGGTTCTAGGCGCGCAGTACGGAACCGTGGGACTGCTACGGTCGCAGGTTCGAATCCTGCCTCGGGCATGGATGTGTGTGATGTCCTTAGGTTAGTTAGGTTTAAGTAGTTCTAAGTTCTAGGGGACTAATGGACGAACCATATTTTTGACGGTGAAGATACCCTTTCCGAAGCCGTTGCGTAATTGCGGAGAAAAGGATGTGCCATGGAGTCGGACTTTGTGGAGAACGATCTTGATAAAGGCTACTAGCAGCTCTTCGATTACTGTGAAATTCGTCATTCAGAAGGATCATGTCGGAATATTCTGCAAACGCGTTCTTAACCGTGTTGCTCTAACGCTCACAGACACGTGAATGAGGCTCGAATCAGGTCGGACAGGTATGATACAAGTCAAATGGCATCAGCCGATCCGTTGTAACCACCCGCCATCATGACTATCCTGTTGCATACCTACCTGGCAAACATGTTTTCAGACGGCTGTAGCATGGGAACGGTATGTTTCCGGACATGGGTTCCTAATTAAATTATCATGCACTCACTCCCCTCTACAAGCTCCATACACTCAGGGTGTAATAGGTATAAGGGCAGTTATTTTTATATATGGTACCTTAATATCACTATGTTGGTTGTTTTTCCTTTGCGTCTAATAGCCTTCCGACAAACACATCACAAACTATACGTCCTGATGTTTTCTACGTGGTTTACTGCACCACTAAGTGTTACCATGCCTGTCACTATAGACTCGTCGTTTCGCTTCCACGCGTCCACACTTCAACATGCGATCTGCTGGCCAGGAGAAAATAAGAATTAGTGGCTTGCTCATGCCACAAGTACTTGGAGGTACTAACCTATCTAAAAACATACAACTTGTAATTTGGAGGTACTAAGGAATCTAAAAACATACGATGCCTATAATAATTAGTCTGAAAACTACGTAATTACAGATGTAATGTTGTTCAGTACACCGTCCTCATTCACCAACAGAAGTATCTGCACTTACTCCCATTACACCATATAAGATAACACGAAACTGATTTCCTGTTTCAAACAAAAGTAATTCAGTTGTACCTTCAGCTGGGTTTTACGTAACCTGCAGTACCTTTTTTTCAAGTACTACATGCAAGATCTTCATACTCTCTCGCTCGCTATGTGAAAACTACTAGTCCTAAAGAGAAAACGAACAGGAACTACTTCTAGGAAATTTTATGTAGTTACATTTTGTGATAAGGTGCATTTTCGCTAGAGGCCGTAGCTCTCGAATTGTTCAAGAAGTGCCTTTCAGACGCGTTTTTCCTGAATAACTCGAAAAACTGTGGCCTCCAGCGGAAACGTATCCCAGTACAAATTTTAACTATCTTAAATTTCCTACATAAAGGTCTTGTTCATCTCTTCTGTAGAAATAATACGAGGGCTATTCGGAAAGTAAGGAAAACATAGTGAAAATCTAAATTGTTTTATTTGCAACAGTTAGCTATAACTTCCAGCTACTTATCTCTATAGTCGCCGATCCGACTTAGACGTATGTCGTAGCATTGCACCAACTTTCCAACACCCGCGTTATAGGAGGCAGCCGCCAGTGCTTTTCGCCAATTCTCTACGCTGGCCTACAGCTTGTTGTCTGTGCCAAAATGTTGTGTTCATAGCCAGCGATTCATGTGAGCAGAGGTGAAACTCGGAGGGAGACAATTACGGGCTGTATTGTGGGTAATCAAACATTTCCAATTGAAAAAGGATGAAGGAGCATCTTCATTTCCCCTGCAGAATGCGGCTGAGAATTGTCTTGAAGAAGGAAACGCACGGCAGTTATGTAATGTTGGCTGCATAGCTTCAGGCGAAATTTCTCACCACGCCCTCGTACATGGCGGGGGACACTATCGTTCTAGGTATTTTTATGTGCTCCCTGTGTGCTCAGAACTAAAAAAAGAACGACGTAACGTGATCGACGGGCATACTAGAGACACTGCCCAACACACCTGTGCAAAACTACAACAGATTTTCACTGTGGTTTCCATTTTGTGACTGATTGTTCCTTACTTTCCGAATAACCCTCGCAGTTTGCACGCAGCGAGCGAGAGAATACGAAAATCCTGCAAGTGGTGTTTGAAGGCGTTGTGGGCTGCATAAAACCCACTAGCAGGGGCAGCTGAATCACCTCGTGCATGTATGAACACCTGAACAATGTAGAGCAAAAGATGACTGTGAGACCTTTCGTAAAGAAGTCGTCCATGGTGAATTTTTATGCGGTAACTGTGAGCCAGGAAAAGACGTTGGCGGCGCTTATAATCTGGTTTCGTTTTGCCGCAGCAGACCACAAAAGCAGGTGTGGCCACGCCGGACACTCCATGCTGCTGCCTGTCAGTCTCTGCCGCTTTCTTTGGGAGCTGCCAGCCGAGATTGGATGCCACAATGCCTCCCCTCCTCCCTGCTTCGGCGCCAGCCGATCGACGGCCGTCAGTTTTAACGAACAAATTCCTCCGTGCACCAGTGTAAGCGGTTTATTTATACTGACGCAAAAAGCGTTGGCAGCAAAACGAGCACGGCCGCAGTTAACACAGACGCAGATGGCGCAGGGCGAGATTTTCCAATAATGGCTTTGTGTATCGATCGCACGTCTGCCATTTGATCCTTTTATTCAGCGAGTGCGGATTAGATTTAACGGATATAACGCACGATGGCAGCTTTTGAGATTAATTTACTGCCTCGTTCCTCGGTTTAATTTTACGGGAGAAGTTGTTCTCTGCATGCTGAACTAAAATTTGCAACTGGACCGTTGGAAGACCGCTTATAATCGACTGAAGACATTACGTTTTCATGAGAGGTCTGAATCGTATTTCAAACGGAGATGGCCGTGCGGTTCTACGCGCTACAGTCTGGAGCCGAGCGACCGCGACGGTAGCAGGTTGGAAATCTGCCTCGGGCATGGATGTGTGTGATGTCCTTAGGTTAGTTAGGTTTAATGAGTTCTAAGTTCTAGGCGACTGATGACCTCAGAAGTTAAGTCGCATAGTGCTCAGAGCCATTTTTTTCAAACGGAGAACTGAACTGGCTGGTGTTCTATGGAAGCAGATATTTCTGTGCCCCACCCGCCTCACACCTCTTTGTTACAGGCCAACAACTCCTTAATCCTTCTCTAAAATACGAAACTTCGGTTTGTCATTCTTTCTGTGTAATATTTATGAAGCAAACATTCCCTTTCATACTAAGTATTTGTTATATTTTTGTTTCATTGGTTACTCTGGTATCAGTAACTTGACATTTTATTTTTAGTACAACGCAAAACGTTTCGAGCCCGGCCTCCATACCTTTACAACTAGTTCTTTGTTGTAAATACGTAAACGGATCTAGATATTTTTAACGTATTTCGAAACTGATAGGATAATATCAAAATTAAAAATAACATAAACATATAAATTGACGCAATTTGACTCTTACCAGCATAAATAAACAAATTTGATTCTGCAGTGACTATCTCTTAAATGTCACAATGAGTAATAATGCTATTTCATCATTCACACAAGTGGAAAAAAAAATGAAAAATGTGTGCAGCGTCACAGTGCAAGCGGCGCTAAAACTGCCCTATTCCAATACATAACGAACAAATACATTTTTTAAATCTTGAAAATGGGAAAGAATGCACTAAGCAACGTGTTTGGCTCGTTTTCAGTGATAACGGCTACATTGCGGGAGAATTCCTACGTGACCATCATCTCGTTATTTCACAATCCGACCGCCGCAATGTTATTGGTACTGAAGCGGCTCCGTCCTCATTTAAAAGCTATCGAGAAGTGATAATCTTGCTTCTTAGATGTTTTTACTCTGCACCTTGCTAGCACAAGGGCTTGAGACAACATGTGAATCTACTTGCGTGTTGGTTTAATAAAAGAAAGAAACTTCTTAGTACCGAGCGAGGTGGCGCAGTGGTTAGCACACTGGACTCGCATTCGGGAGGACGACGGTTCAATCCCGCGTCCGGCCATCCTGATTTAGGTTTTCCGTGATTTCCCTAAATCGCTCCAGGCAAATGCCGGAATGGTTCCTTCGAAAGGGCACGGCCGACTTCCTTCCCCATCCTTCCCTAATACGATAACCTCACCTCGATGTTTGGTCTCTCTCTCTCTCTCTCTCTCTCCCCCCCCCCCCCCCCAAACAACCCAACCCAATAAGGCAATAATGATGTACAAACGACAGCGTTTCCAACATTTGATTCACAGAATGTCTCCAGTGGCCTATACCAAAAGAAAATCGCAATGTCCCTAGAAGCGCATGCAAAACGAATGACGTTTATATCTCTCCTTTCACCCTACGTTCCGTGGCAGAAAGTGCATACTGTACCAGTATCATCTCCCCTCTCCCCCCACCTCCTTTTTCTATTGCCTTCAGTAATGGTAGGTGGAATAACGATTGTTTTTGGTACTTTTCTGTAAAGATCCGAATTTTTCTAGTTGTATCGCCGTCATCACTGCGTGAGATGTAAATCTGGAAACGTCACTTTTTTTTTCCTTTACTCGTATCGGACATGGGTTCTCATGAATTTCAGAGTGCGGCTCTTTGCAGTGCACGGCGTCTTTTATGTGGAGTCTGTTGAGCTTTCGTGTGAAACCACGGAATACTTGTTCGAACGAGTCTTTTTATAACCGATTTCCTGAAGTATCCTTCGGTAAACAGTCCATGATCTACCTTCGATAAGGCTAGAACTGCGTAGTCGCTCTACCTTAACTCGAGCCGGAATGTTACTCATAAATACTTAACTTTTGCGACTGGATCAAATGACTAATTGGCGATCGTATGGTCAGACAATACAGTTTATTTTCATCCAAACCCATCCGTTTACTTCAATTGTTCCTTCATAACTGTACTCCCAGTCATCTGATACTAGTTAAATGAAGATATGCTTCAGCTGAAGCTGTAACTTTATCTAATACTTTTATTTCCTACTAGCTGTTTCCGGCCAGGGGTGGCTATGGCTTAATCTGGTTAAATGGAAAAGAAAGAAAATAAAAAGCGTACGTTTATAATATGTTTGGGAAATGTATACACGTATTAACCTCCTTCGGCCCCCTATCTATGTCCACCTCTTCCTCCTGCACTTTTTCCATCTCGTCCTCCGCCCCCCCCCCCCCCCCCTCTGTCCATCTGCTCTTCCCCCTTTGTTACTGTACATTCAGGTCCTGTAGTAGTATTATTCTAATCATAAAACAACTTTGATGTTTGCTAACAACATTTTTCATATGCCCTATGTTCCACCGAATGTCGAATATTCATTACCGTATTGTGTAAAAAATTTAAAACAAATCGGTTAAGAACTTTTCGAGATTTTTGGTAATAATGTATCCTCTTTATAATGGATCTTTGGGTCAAAACTTCGAAGCAGTTGGTGAAGAACATTCACAAATTCTTGATTTTGAACAAATGAACATCTACATTTTTATAGATTTCCCCTGTAATTATTAGACGTATGTTGATATATGTGGCGCTGTCGCAGGTATATAAAAACACGCGCGTATTCGGATGCAACGTTGGGTCAAAGTCTCAAAGCAATCGGTGAAGAACTTTCGGAGATTTACGATTTTGAAGAAAAAACGTTTACATTTTTATTTATATAGTTTTGTCAATTTGCACCTAATCGTTGCATTATCAAGCATTTGCATGTAAATAGTCGTACGTATACCGTTTGTGGGGCATATATGAAAATTTTATTGTTTGAGTTTCATGCTATGTAGGTGCGAAAGGTAACAGCCGTGATTCAACCTGATACGCGTTATAGTAATGGCGTATAGCATAGACAGTTGTATCTGTGGAAATGAAGTACTTCGCTGACTCAAAATGTCTTCTCTTCTGGTATTGTGAGACCTGCCGCATCTGTTTTCACTCATAAAAGGCATGCTTCTTGAAGGCGTCAACGATATCTGTATGCGGTTGACACTGCTATAACGTCAGTTTCTTCATGAGATACGAACTTAAGTTGCCAGGGACGGTACCGGCACTGAATACCCTACAAAAGCCTAAATTCTTGAACGTAGCGCTATTTGACGGAGTTTTCAAAAGAAACGACTTTCCGGCTATTGGTACGCCAGCAGGCTGTTATTATGTTGTCGCTCACTGGCCATAAACAAAACGGAGCGGTGTGCGCAGCTACGGCGTTGTGTGGAGCCGCTGTCGCTGTCGCCGCCGCGCCTGTGGACGCCAGACGCTATAGTATGCGGAACTGTGCGCCGACTTCCGGTGCGAGGCATGCAGTCACGCTCCGACATGGCTTCACCTGCAAGCAGCACTGGGTGCTCCGAGCTAGGGCTATGTATCGATACATCGATATGTTTTACAAAAAAGCTATCGGTATCTGTCTGTGACACATTTACCCGACATATCGATATAAAAACGCCAATATCGAGTATCAATACTTTTACTTAGTGTCATATTTTTTCGCAATTTTCGGTAAATATTTGAAATTGTTCTTTTGAAACTGTAATAGAACACAATTGTACTTTAACTGTGTTAAAGAGTCTTACTACTTTTTCAGCTTTCGTCACGTCCAATCTCTCTCTTTGACTCTGTGAAGCAAGTATAGGTGGCACAAATAAGTTCTATTGCACTAAAGGATGGCAATGTGAATAGATTAACAACTTTTCCGATGTGAAGAAATAGTACACCCGTTGCATTAAATGATTATTTTTAACGCAACTAGTGTGCTATTCCCTGACATCGGCAGTCTTCAAAAACACAGTGCTAACTTGTTGGTATGGAGAATATCTACACTACAGGCAACAAAAAAAAAAAAAAAAAAAATGCTACACCAAGAAGAAATGCAGATGGTAAACGGGTATTCATTGGACAAATATATTATACTATAACTGACATGGGATTACATTTTCACGCAGTTTGGATGCGTAGATCCTGAGAAATCAGTACCCAGGACAACCACCTCTGGCCGTAATAACGGCCTTGATACGCCTGGGCATTGAGCCAAACAGAGCTTGGATGGCGTGTACAGGGACAGCTGCCCATGCAGCTTCAACACGATACCACAGTTCATCAAGAGTAGTGACTGGCGTATTGTGACGAGCCAGTTGCTCGGCCACCATTGACCAGACGTTTTCAGTTGCTGACAGATCTGCTGGCCAGAGCAACAGTCGAACATCTTCTGTATCCAGAAAGGCCCGTACAGGACCTGCAACATTCGCTCGTGCATTATCCTGCTGAAATGTAGGGTTTCGCAGGGATCGAATGAAGAGTAGAGCCACGGGTCGTAACACACCTGAAATGTAACGTCCACTGTTCAAAGTGCCGTCTATGCGAACAAGAGGTCACCGAGACGTGTAACCAATGGCACCCCATTCCATCACTCCCGGTGATACGGCAGTATGGCGATGACGAATACACGCTTCCAATGTGCGTTCACTGCGATGTCGCCAAACACGGATGCGACCATCATGATGCTGTAAACAGAAAATGTATTCATCCGGAAAAATGAAGTTTTGCCATTCGTGCACCCAGCTCCGTCGTTGAGTATATCTCTGCAGGCGCTCCTGCCTGTGATGGAGCGTCAGGGGTAACCGCAGCCATGGTCTCCGAGCTGATAATCCGTGCTGCTGCAAACGTCGTCGAACTGTTCGAGCAGATGGTTGTTGCCTTGCAAACGCCCCCATCTGTTGCCTCAGGGATCGAGACGTGGCTGCACGATCCGTTACAGCCATGCCGGTAAGATGCCTGTCATCTCGACTGCTAGTGATACGAGTCCGTTGGGATCCAGCACAGCGTTCCGTATTACCCTCCACCGATTCCATGTTCTGCTAACAGTCTTTGGATCCCGACCAACGCGAGCAGCATTGCCGCGATACGATAAACCGAAATCGCAATAGACTACAATCCGACCTTTATAAAAGTCGGAAACGTGATGGTACGCATTTCTCCTCCTTACACGAGGCATCACAACAACGTTTCACCAGGCAGCGCCGGTCAACTGCAGTTTGTGTATGAGGAATTGGTTGGAAACTTTCCTCATGTCAGCACGTTGTAGGCGTCGGCACTGGCTCCAACCTTTTGTGAATGCTCTGAAAAGCTAATCATTTGCATATCACAGCATCTTCTTTCTGTCAGTTACCAAGCGAGGTGGCGCAGTGGTTAGCACACTGGACTCGCATTCTGCAGGACGACGGTTCAATCCCGTCTCCGGCCATCCTGATTTAGGTTCTCCCTGATTTCCCTAAATCGTTTCAGGCAAATGCTGGGATGGTTCCTTTGAAAGGGCACGGCCGATTTCCTTCCCAACCCTTCCCTAACTCGAGCTTGCGCTCCGTCTCTAATGACCTCGTTGTCGACGGGACGTTAAACACCAACACCATCTTCCTGTCAGTTAAATTTCGCGTCTATAGCACGTTATCTTTGTTGTGTAGCAATTTTAATGGCCAGTAGTGTATTTTTAACGCAACTAGTGTGCTATTTCCCTACATCGGCATTCTTCAAAAATAGGGTGCTTGTTGGTGTGTAGAATATCTAATAATAAATCAATACTTAAATATACAGTTCTAAAATCGGCATTATATTTGCAATGTGCAGCTCATATTTTTATATGACCAGATATTTTCTCCGTCGATATATCAATAAAATCGGCGCTGCTCGATACATCGAGGACCGATAATGATATATATCTAACATCGGTGTATCGGATTCCCGATATTTTTAACACTATTAAGAGCCCCCTATTCCAAGCCACTGACAGAGACTGTGTCATGCGCCGTGAGGAACTGCTAGAGCACCGTGTCAGAAGGTTCCAAGCGACTCCGCTGCGACTGAGATCAGAATACGAGACCACCAGAGCAGCGGGACGGAGTTTCGTAAAGGGCCTCCTCGTTGCAGAACGTGACGGAGTTGCGTACCGCTCGCTGTCGGAAGCAGATTAGATCAGAATGGCGCGCAATTACCAAACCACCGGCGGCATATTCCGAGTGTATCGGGCGCTTGAGTAACACAAAGGAGCGAGCATCTGCACTGTTTGTTCACGCCGAAGCCTCTCACTGCGCAAGTCTCGCGCCGTTGCCTATCCAGCTTCTGCCGGAGGAGTCCTCCACTTTGCGTTGTCGCTTCTATGTGGGGCAACCGAAACATCACGAACAAACACAGCAGTTGCGTTTCGTACAGAATAATATTGACTTCAGATGAGTGAATTAGTTAAAGTTCAATATAGTTCTATGAATACAGTGTGAATAACATAAAACTTGCACCGCAAATATTTCGATAATGAAAGGGGCCCCTCGATAAGCGGAATTCACAGATTAGTTTTAAATGTGTATTTGCTGACGAAAGGTACAAGTATTTCAATGCAACAATGGGTACTGACAGACCCACAACCAGAGTAGACTAAATTAGAAACCGAGCGAGGTGGTACGGTGGTTACACACTGGAGTCGCATTCGGGAGGACGACGGTCCAATCCCGCGTCCGGCCGTCCTGATTTAGGTTTTCCGTGACACACACACACACACACACACACACACACACACACACACACACACACACACACACACAACTAAATTAGAATGTCAACTTTGTTTGTCGCAAAAATCTGGTGGAAGTAGTTTACGAGGTATCGCAGTTTGAACATTGTAAACACGGATAGTTGTTTGTTCCATGTGGTAGTACAAACGAATATGAAATTCGTATATGTGCGTATATGCAGCCCTACACTATGTTACCCGTGTTCTCAAATCGGACATTGAGTAGGCCAAACGAAAGACAAACAAAGATGAATACAGAACCTCTGTGGCGTCTGACACGTAAAGAACCAGTGTATACTCAAAGCCGTTTCTCAAAGTGAACACCGTCAATACAAGCTTGCAATCTACCAAGCAACTATTGCTTCACTCGTTCTATCATTTCAGCGGAAATTGCACTGCAGGCAGCAGTAATATACCGTGTCAAGCCATCTGTTTAGTTTGGAGGGGCTGAAGTGGCTTATGTGTGTTGGCATATTTTTATTCGCATATGGTACAACGATGAACTGCATATTTCCTACATTCACCATAAACCATAAGTACATCCGCTTTCTTCGCGTTGGAAAATATCATCTTCCAAGCACGTCCTTCTACGTCCACTATCACACAATAACTGACAGAACTGTCGCAATGCAATCGCATTGTGGGTCTACACACAACACAATCTATACATACATAGCGTTGTTGCGTAAGCAATAGGATGGAACAAGCAGCTATCGGTGTTTGCAATGTTCACAATACGACAACTCGTTAACTATTTGCTATTGCTCGCTCAACAGACGCAACTGTCATTCTCATTTACGCTACTTTTAGGATTTTAATGTCAACATGTACTGAACCGCTTAGAAATTTGGAACTGTTGTAAGTAACTGCACTTACGTCAACAATTTTGGCCATGGAAGACGCTATCGAGTGTCTTCCATGTCCGAAATACATACGGTGCAAGTGTTTGGTGATTCACCCTGCACAACAATCAAAGATTCCATATGAAACTGAGAAAATGCTTACAGTGCACAAACAAATAAGAAGTGTAGAAAATACGAGGCAAGCCTCAAAGTAATTGAGATAAAATGCACGTACCCCAAAAGAACTCTAGCCTCGGTGTTTAAAATCAGTTCACAGAAGCCGGCCGGAGTGGCCGAGCGGTTCTAGGCGCTGCAGTCTGGAGCTGAGCGACCGCTACGGTCGCAGGTTCGAATCCTGCCTCGGGCATGGATGTGTGTGAAGTCCTTAGGTTCAAATGGCACTGAGCACTACGCGACTTAACTTCTAAGGTCATCAGTCGCCTAGAACTTAGAACTAATTAAACATAACTTAATTAAACCTTAGGTTAGTAAGGTTTAATTAGTTCTAAGTTTTAGGCGCCTGATGACCTCAGAAGTTAAGTCGCATAGTGCTCAGAGCCATTTGAAGCAAGTTCACAGAGAAAGCTTCAAGAGTGCGTGTAAACAGTACATGAAAAAGGCTGTGGATCGAGATGGCAGTGGTAGAGGAAATTTAAAAATATCAAGACATAAGATCTGGTTCCGTGAGTCGACTTGAAGACAATCGAGAGTTTAAGAATGTTTATGTGGCGACATCAACTTTTGAAAGAATAGGTAGAAGACCATTAAAAGAACTGGTGCAACATTAAGTAAGAAGAGAGTGGAGATCCCAGAGGAAGAACGAAGTAACAGAGGGGATTGGCGCAGAAAATGATATGGACGGTCAGACAGACACATTAGAATACTCGTAGTCTAGAATTAGGCAAACAATGACAGCATGAAATATGAAATGCCACTATTGCAGCACAACTGCTATTTGATGCTTCTGTAACACATTCTGGCAAGTGATTACTCATTGAAACGTTACATCCTTAGAGACAAATGATGTCTGTTTCAGAAATGGTCGGTTGTTCACGGGGCGAGATGACTTTAGAAAAAACTTAAAAGTCTCGATTGCTCTCGGTTTTTGTTTACCACAGAGTATGCTCTTGGGCACTCTCATACAGTCATCCAAAAAGTTGCTAGTTTTTCTGTAATCATTGCTGGTCCTATACACGGCATTACGACCGACAACCAAGACGTACTCATAATGGCAGTAATCAGTGTAGGCACTGCTGCTGCTGTTGACGTTGTAGCAGTTGCATATACTGCATCTGAGTTCCCGAAGGCTGTGATCTCTGCTGACTAAACAGATACAACCTATGAGCCATAGTTCAGTCATCGCGTTGGATGTAGACGCGTATCTTTAACCGGAAAACAGCCCGGCCGGTCTGAAGCAAGAAGATGAGACGCATTTGTCAGCTACAACTCGTATGCGCAGTAGATCCAACCACAGAGAATCACTGATCGTGGTGCTGTTATCTGATAAAGACTAGAGCTGTATATAGCAACCGGAGTTTTCTGAAACTGATTCAGCTCATTCAGCACACCGTATACGTCAGTTCGCGAGATTGCTTATTCACTAGATCTGGTCAGATATAATTATCATTATGATTAGACTAACGCAGAGAAATGTAAAATGTGCAGGTGTTACTTGGAATTTTTTAGTAACAAGCCTACTACGAGGGAACAACGTCTGTGTTAACTGTGTGAAAGGTCATGGGCTGTAGTTTGGAAGATATAACACTGCAGTCTTAATACGTGTATAACCGAGTTTTTCGAAAAATGGAGTGTAAAAATATAAAGGACCAAACTGTTCCGTGCTGCTGTACTACATTAATCTGTGAAATCTACGTACGTCCATTTCATAATAGAAAGCGGTAACTAACTAACGCTGAACTCAACGCGACAGTGCGTTAAAAAAGTACAGTTCTGCACTACGTTAGGTAGCTTTGGAATGTTCTTGCCTTTCTCCGACTTCCGAGCTCACTTGTTCAGTAAGTTATCATAAGGACACACAGTTCAACATTATCTCAAAACTACGGTGCAGCATGGCATTTTTCATACACAAAACCCTTGTCAGACGTGAAAGAAACGAAACCTGACAACCACCCGAGGTCTACCGGATGTACAGTAGGATATCGACAGTCGGATGGTTAGAACTCACAAGGGGAGGCCGCCAATTGTGAAATTCAGATTCGATTCATACTGCGCGTAATAAAAGCCCATGGCCAGAGGTGTAATGTGGCAAAGCACCAAGATGCACTTGTCAGCCTTTGTCGAGAATATCGACAGGTAAAAGAAATCGTTGCGGTAAAATACTCTCTACGATTAATAATTTTCTACAGCGTCGTGGCGCAGCGGTAAGCGCTCGGGTTCGTAATCCGAAGGTCGCCAGAACGAATCTCGCGCGATGCAACCTATTTTTTAGTATTTGTTTCTTGTAATTCAAATTTGTACACACACACACACATATATATATATATATATATATATATATATATATATATATATATATATATATATATCCCGGCAATCAGTTGCAACAATTGTGCATATAATAAGTTGTTGAAAGTCGTTTGTCGTGGAAAACCGTAAACAAAGTTGTATTTCACAAATGTTATTAATTGTCTTCATAATGTTAACCACGTATAGTTAATGGCAGACGTAGAAACGATATTCCGAAACGAATACGTATAGCGTAAGTCAAACGTTCGAATTAGAATAGAGACCCCACGAACACAAATTTTCTGTGGCAGGTATGCAATATAAACTCCGTTACTGGCTCGTCACACTTGAAGGACAGATGTCGAATGGGCCGAAACGAGCCGCAGCATAACAACGTAGTTGTCTGCTAACTTCGAAAGAAGGTAGATGCGGTCCCTAGCGCAACTTATAACAGCGTCGAAAATCAGTGAGGATGGGAGAGCTTTGGTACACCCTGTTAAACAAATGGAATAATGGAGGCGGTAAAATTGGAGAGCGACCCGCCTTCACCAACATGCATAAGTAATTCATTAATAGTTTGTGTGTGTGTGTGTGTGTGTGTGTGTGTGTGTGTGTGTACATTTGAATTACAAAAAACTAATAATAAAAAAAAAATTGCATGGCGCGATATTCTATCCGGCGACCTTCGGATTACGAACCCGAGCACTTACCGCTGCGCCACGACGCTGTAGAAAATTATTAATTGTAGAGAGTATTTCACCGCAACGGTTTCTTTTAACTGTATATTTTCTCGACAACGGCTGAGAAGTGCATCTTGGTGCTTTGCCACATTACACCTCTGGCCATGAGCTTTTATTGTGCGCAGTATGAATCGAATCTGAATTTCACAATTGGCGGCCTCCCCTTGTCAGTTGGATTTACGCGTTCTTTTGCGGCCCCTCTTTCTGCAGACCGGTGTGGGAGTTTCGTACCAGTGACGAGGCAGGCGGCCGCTGGACAGACTCGCCAACAGCGTCCACACGTGTTCCACAGCGACATTTGCATGAGATCGGTTGTCGGTACCGTTGGCGCGACCGCTGCCGGACGTGTGGTGTGCGTCGTGTCGCTTCGTGAGTTGGTGCTCGGCCAGAGAGCGACCGACGTGTTACCGGCGCGCTAGCCGTACCAGGCGGCACGCTTCCTAGTACGTCCTGTAGCCGGTGCAACACGGGTACCCTTGAGCCGGCTCTGTGTTTTCGTGACTGGGATGAGCGTTTCTTACAGCAATGCGCTTCAACAGAAATCATTTCAAAATGACCGTGTCACTGCTATGTTCGGGAGGCTACTAGCAGCATAATACAGCATTTGTAAGTAGGCTGTTTAGGTTTTAGTGTTGGTAACGCCATGTAGCGCTCTATATGAAAATCCCTGACTGTGCTGTGTGCAGTGGTGGTGGTTAGTGTTTAACGTCCCGTCGACAACAAGGTCATTAGTGACGGAGCGCAAGCTTGGGTTAGGGACGGATTGGGAAGGAAATCGGCCGTGCCCTTTCAAAGGTTCAAAGGAACCATCCCGGTATTTGCCTGAAACGATTTAGGGAAATCACGGAAAACCTAAATCAGGAAGGCTGGTTTGCATTGTTGGAATTTGTTATTGTAGTGTTGGGCAGTTGGCTGTTAACAGCGCGTAGCGCTGCGCAGTTGGAGGTGACCCGCCAGCAGTGGTGGATGTGGGGAGAGAAATGGCGGAGTTTTGAGAGCGGATGATATGGACTTGTGTCCACCAGAGAGAGTAAACTTGTAAGACTTGATGTCATGAATATATATATATATATATATATATATATATATATATATAATATATATATATATATATAATATATATATATATAATGACTTTTGAACACCAATAACGTAAATACATTGCTTGTTCTCTATCAAAATCTTTCATTTGCTAACTATGCCTATCAGTAGTTAGTGACTTAAGTAGTTAGAAACTTTTATTTAGCTGGCAGTATTGGCGCTCGCTGTATTGCAGTAGTTCGAGTGATGAAGATTTTTGTGAGGTAAGTGATTCATGAAAGGTATAGGTTATTGTTAGCCAGGGCCATTCAAAAGCAGGGATTTTTGGAAGTCAGATTGCGTTGCGCTAAAAATATTGTGTGTCAGTTGAGTGATGATCAGAATAAGTAAAGAGAGATCAGTCTGAGTACGTTCAGTTTTGCTCAGCTGTTTGAAAATCAAATAACGTAAGGGCTTTATCAGCACAGTAATTCACTGATTTTTCTAAGGGGACGTTTCACGTTTAACATTTTAACATGGTCCCCGCAACTTCCCGATCCCAGAGCTATAGTAAAAAGTATGGGAATTCACTCTCTGACTTAATTTCGTTGTTTTCTAGAAGGGCAAATGCTGGCATCTCAGCATCGTCTTAGACTGTTTTTCCTTAGCCTACTACCTGTTTGATGCCCCGCCCCCTCCCCGCGGACGGGTTTGAGGCCACCCGCCACGAATTCTACTCCTGCGCCAAGCTCTTCATCTCAGAGCAGCACTTTCAATCTGTACGGATGTATAAAAGATGGTGTCCTGCACTAAACACCGTCTGGATTTAATTATACAATAATACCATGAGGATACAGAGTGTTACAAAAAGGTACGGCCAAAGTTTCAGGAAACATAAACGCTTACTTTCCATGTTAGAGCTCATTTTATTACTTCTCTTCAAATCACATTAATCATGGAATGGAAACACACAGCAACAGAACGTACCAGAGTGACTTCAAACACTTTGTTACAGGAAATGTTCAAAATGTCCTCCGTTAGCGAGGATACATGCATCCACCCTCCGTCGCATGGAATCCCTGATGCGCTGATGCAGCCCTGGGGAATGGCGTATTGTATCACAGCCGTCCACAATACGAGCACGAAGAGTCTCTACATTTGGTACCGGGGTTGCGTAGACAAGAGCTTTCAAATGCCCCCATAAATGAAAGTCAAGAGGGTTGAGGTCAGGAGAGCGTGGAGGCCATGGAATTGGTCCGCCTCTACCAATCCATCGGTCACCGAATCTGTTGTTGAGAAGCCTACGAACACTTCGACTGAAATGTGCAGGAGCTCCATCGCGCATGAACCACATGTAGTGTCGTACTTGTAAACGCACATGTTCTAGCAGCACAGGTAGAGTATCCCGTATGAAATCATGATAACGTGCTCCATTCAGCGTAGGTGGACGAAACTAAAATGAGCTCTAACATGGAAATTAAGCGTTTCCGGACACATGTCCACATAACATCTTTTCTTTATTTGTGTGTGAGGAATGTTTCCTGAAAGTTTGGCCGTACCTTTTTGTAACAGCCTGTATAGTTTGATGATGATGATGAGGTCCCATATTCCGAGGAGCGTAGGGAACGATGCGGGAGACACGCACCGCTGACTAGGCAAGGTCGAAGCGGAGATGGTTTGCCATTGCCTTCCTCCGACCGTTATGTCGATGAATGATGATGATGAAGACAGCACAACAACACCCAGTCATCTCGAGGCAGAGAAAATCCCTGACCGCGCCGGGAATCGATCACGGGACCCCGTGCGCGGGAAGACAGAACGCTATCGCAAGACCACGAGCTGCGGACAGTATATACTTTATTCACTTCTTATTATTTAATTTATTCCTTGTCCTAATCTGATTTTTTAATATCTTTCAGCAAATATTCGATATCGGGCGTCGTTATACGATGACGCACTGGATCGGCCCCCGATGTCGCGGCCTTAAATTTTGATTACATCTTCCAAAAAAGAACATGTCTTCATTCAGTAGCTGGGTTACGAAGTCGAATGCTAGTTTTTTTAGCGTCATTTTATTACACGATGCATCATGATGAGAAAACATTTTCATTCTCTTTCCACGGTAATGCATCATTATGTTTTTGTTTCTCCTCTCATCTTTACGAATCCGGCCACCCCCCCCCCCCCCCCTTAAAATTAACACCCCAAATCCGGTTAACCATAACATCAGTCCCCGCCAGTCAGCATAAATGCTTGGAAAGAGAGCGAGACTGTAGATTACGTACTGACGTATGAAGCTTTACATTTATCCGTCAGCTCATGGGAGCTAGCGAACTACGCTCGTGTGTTGTTCTTCTGTGGCTTGAATGCTTGAGGAAAAGAATGGAAATGTAGCTACGAACTGGGTCTCCATTCTCAATACATTACGCCTCGCGCAACAGATCAGATTCAAGTACAAGGAAAACTCAACGACTCGGTGAAAGTTCGTAAACCTTACAAACAGGCGTCCATATGTAGAATGGCTGTTCATCATTCCAGACAACCAGCAAGAATTTATCAGTCGCCTCATTAACAAGAAGAATGCAACCGAAGTCTCTAACACGATGCTACCACAGTATGTGGAGTATTATTTCGAACGTTCAGGCACTTGTATATTTTTTTATTATGAGCACTCCGTCTTCAGGCCACGAGTGACCTACCGGGACCATCCGACCGAACCTCCAAGGCAACAGCCTTGTCGCAGTCGATACACCGGTTCGCGTGAGGTCACCGAAGTTAAGCGCTGTTGGGCGTGGCCGGCACTTGGATGGGTGACCATACAGCCGCCATGCGCTGTTGCCATTTTTCAGGGTGCACTCAGCCTCGTGATGCCAATTGAGGATCTACTCGACCGAATAGTAGCGGCTTCGGTCAAGAATACCATCGTAACGACCGGGAGAGCGGTGTGCTGACCCCATGTCCCTCCTATCGCATTTTAAAGCCTCCCCTTCAATATATATCCAGTTCTACGCAGGTTGCGAAGAGTGAACGATTTAGTGTTGATGCATCCTGGGCGAAGTTCTTCCACCCCACCTTCTCACCCAGTATTTATACCTGGCAGTATCTACGCAGGAGTCCGTAGACAAAGCGTCTCGCGGGAGAGCGCTGCCTGTGCGTGTGCGTTGGTGCGTGCGGCGAGAGGCCGGCGACGGGCACTGCCAACTCCCACGACGCACGGCGCATCCCGATGCCGCAGGGAGCAATGACAGCTGAGTGTGTCGCCACTCCACACTCCCACACACGCACCTCTCGCCCGCTGCATCCTACACTCGCGCTGCACGGTGCTCGCTCACTCGTAGGTCTTGCCACTTAGGTGCTAAACGCATCCAACATGCTAAATGCCGACAACCTTAGGGTATTTAAAAGAAACTGTCATATATTCCTGCAGGTGGTAGTACTGGTCAAAACTAGAAGAAAATTTCCTGAAATTACATTTCCTTAAACCAACAGTTACTTGTTGAGATATGGCTCAATCTGTCTTCTCATTCCTCTCTATCCGTTACGTAGACGTAGGCACTCTATGCAGTGCTGCTTCTGGTCACCAAGCATCCTGACACATCCTTCATCCCTTTCCGAAATGAATCACGCAGCGTTTCAAATACACCTACCTCCATTCTGACAGCCAAATACACCTACCTCCATTCTGACAGCGTCACATCCACAAGCTCTTGTAACGAATGCACACTGTCGATGGTTTGGGATACACCAATGCAATTAAATGTACCGCTGCCCGACGGGGACACCACGCTACCGAACCTTCCGTTGCCGGTGAAACATTATAGTGAGGTATCGTCGCTCGGTCCATAGCAAATGGGGTGGTGCCCAGTCGTGAATACACCACATTCGTCGCCTTTCTGTTAGGGTAACTTTCTACAACAGTACTAGTAATTCATCTGGCAGAAATCGGCGATCCACCGTACCTGTTAATCTGATAAACTGCTTTACCCTGTCAGTGTCATCTACAATCCCTGCCCAAACACTGATACTGATTACACCCTGATACCTCAGCTCCATGACTGCTCGAGATTTTCGTCCGCTTGCACGCGTGTATGGTGGTCATTTATTGTGACGTCTTTTGTAAATCCTGCCTCATCTGTATATAGAATACACACTGTTTGGAATTCCAGATCTTCAACCCATATCTCGACAGGTTCTAGTTCAAAAAATGGTTCAAATGGCTCTGAGCACCATGGGACTTAACTGCTGAGGTCATCAGTCCCCCAGATTCTAGTTTCCGGATACGTAATTATCATAACTTTTTTCTAGTTCTGATCGATATTACCTGTAGGAAATACGTAAAACTTTTACTCTATACACCTGTAGAAACATCTTCTGTGCACCACAACCCACCTTGTTGCGAGTAAAGGAGTACATAGTGTGCTAGTGTAACATCATCTTCCCCTTTCCCTATTCCATTAGTGGATGACAGCCAGATTTTGTATCTATTAGATTTTCTTTACGTTGGAGACATTATCACCAAGAGGCTTTTAATATTCCCTTTCACAATTTGAAGAGTGGATCTTGTCATCATGCACAACTTGTTTATCACTGAGAGTTTCAGCAATGTTCTCATACTGGCCAAACAAAGACGTAAGTCTTCTCTATTTCTTCCGTTAATCGATCTTTCTAAAATACTATACTGAAGAAACATACTGATAAAGAATTTCTCGTAGGTAAATTACGCTTCCTCACAAAGCGTCAAGTCGACTGCAGTGTGGAAACTGCTTTCCTTACGACTAGTTTTATGGAAATATAGATTTTACAGGTGGATATTACAGATGAAAAGCTCTTTTGTTTTGCAGCCAGGTAGCAGAAGACGAGAAGTATGACACTAGTTGAAATGTCTAATAATTTGACCTTCTGTACACAAATGCATAGTGTGAACAGAGAGAGATAGCTTCCGTTGCATTTACCAGACAACTTGGATACATCATTAACTGTGTTATTGCGCTTTCTTCAGGCATGTCTCATGTTGTTTTCGCTTCAGCTTGTAAGGAACGACGTATTGAGATCTTTGACGTAAGAAGGTGTCAGTCCTGTAGCATACAATCTATTATGCACCGTAAGTACATCTTCTCTTCAGTATACGGCACAGCGAAATTGTATCGAAAGTCTCAAAGTGAAGAAAGACGGCGTCTGAGATGTCTGTAGAGAGCATATCAACGATTTCCTAATGGAAATCGATTCCCTTCAAATAGTTATCTCCAAGAAAGCCATTAAAGAGAGCCCAAGAAATGTTTCACATTTCTACAACAAATGGAGCTTGCTAATTAAGTATTTGATTAGAGACACCAGAGCTGCAATCTGTATTAAAAGCTCTCAACAGCTGCGCCTTTTCCGATAGTTGTGAACTCTACTTTGCTCCAAAGATTTACGATAAACTGAGTAAGCTGTTTGCTACAAGGCCACTTCTCTTACATTATTACTTTGAAACGTAATAGTTAACCCATCGAATACTTTGACGATTGTGTTCACTGGTTTCTCGACTGCATAAAGAGCTGTGTGTCTCCGTATGGTGAGACCCTTGAGAACAGTACTAATCGCCGAAAACCGGAGTCGCCGTACCTGCTGCGCAAGTGAAATCGCGCGTCCCTTCGCCTCGGCGAAGTTTAGGTACGCCTGGGTGCTGTGATCGGTGCCGCCACGTTTCACCTGATCTTTCCACAAAAAGCAACTTTGTTCGAACAGCTTCATCGACGTGTCGAAAGAATTCTGATGGTAGGAGTGCCGCTTTCGGTGTCGCATTTAGCGACGCCTTGCGTAAGAAGCCTGACTGCTGCTTCTCTCCCACCACTTGCAATTTCATTGCGAGGCTTTGTAATTATTTTGCGATTATCGCATGACCGTGTGTTCCAGCTGTAAGATGGGAAACGTTTGCTTAACCTACGCGCCCGAGCCACTCTCCTCGCAGACGTCTGACATACCTGTCTCTCATTACACCTTTTGACTTGCAGTTCGTACCGAGAAAATCTAGTTGCGCCGTATTTTCACAGATTAGCAATAGTGACTATTCAAGAACGAGCACGCTACGGGAAATTACCCATTGCTCCAGCCCAACGACGTAGATGTAACCAATACACTTGCGAATAGAGACACTTCCTTCATCATAGCATGCGCGACTGAGTGAGAAATCAGAGGACTAGATTTACCGATTGCGGTACATCAGTAAAGTTGTTCTGACGGCGGATACACTTTGCTTGGTGTCTTCGAATGCTTCGCAAGCGCTTCCATGTTTACTGATGTGTCACTGATCTAGTAACAACATTCCCCCGCCTGAACACGTAACCACAAGGTCATTGGCCGTATGTGCGAACACCTTACGTCCGTCAGATTTTCCAGCAGAAAACGACCTCCAGTTTCGAGTTCAAAATTTTACTATGCTACACAGTATTACTGTTATATTTCTCATAAAATCACTTTTTAATCCTCATTTACACATTTCAGTTCTATCAGTCAGTCTCTTAGCTGATGGCTCATTTTCGCACGTTTGTCGCTGTAAAACACATGAAGTGTTACGCTTGTTAGGTCCCTCAATTTACTTATAACTTGATAGGGTAATGATTCTATGCGTATGTCAGAAATTGTTGCTAAGGCTACTTTCGTTTCAGTAAGGAAAGGAAAACTACCCAGAAAACCTCAACCTGCTTGGATTTTTTTTTTTTTTTTTGCATTATCCTACTGGAGGCAGAATGCCTTTTACCTTCTTTAGCTCTACTAATGACCTTACCCAGCCATCTGCAGAGGAAAATCAGCAGTTCAAACCGTAGTGATACTTAATGTTGCACCAAAACTTTTACTGTGGGTATTGAAAAGTAAAGCGATCATTTGAAATTTCGTTTGATCAACAACGTGGTCTATTACAACCTACCACTCGGAGAACCCAAGTGGCGTCTTGATTTTGCTTTAACCAGCAGAGCAAATCCTAGGTCCAACTGGACATTAAACTGCGTACGCGAGGGATGAGTCTAGAAGAGTATTACTGTGACAGAGCAGAGCTTCTAATATAATCCGCTAGCTATTACGTACGACGTGCACTTGTGATCCATAACAGATCATGTCTGTATAATAACAATCTTCCTTTATACAGGGAAGCGCAAAGATAAAACTACAGAGCGAAAGTATTTCACAAGCATATCAAAACACAGAATGGTTCCATTAGAAATAAATTATGCGCTGCACTTATACACAACTGTGAATACTGTTTACAGCAACAATACTAACTGAATACTGTATCCATGTAATATAACAGAGAAGTGAGTCGTCATTTGTTTATTGTATACTGCAGGACATTTGTAATATCGAAGAGCTCGCGGTGCAAGACATGTGTTTCATAGTAGCGAAGATGATCAAGGGGTCATACATAGCTCTTGAAGTATGTACATTTTAGAACCCATGTTTACCGGACATCTTTGCTTCCTTTTGGTCCATACTGTTACCTCTCAAAACATGGACTAGTTTCTTTTAACGCGCAATGTATTTTAAAGGAGGCTAAGCTTAATCCTTCTTTAAACGTTGTATATTGGGTACCAACTGCATGATGTTGTGTCAGCTCTATAACTCAAGATGCAACCTATAATTTCCTTGGGAGGACTTTTTTAAGGTGACGGCTGTTTTTCTCGAGACCTCGGCATTTGACTCGCCTTAATGAGGATTTCTTGTCTTTGGAAATACTATGTGCGTCATAGTACTGTTATGTTCCTTTGATGTCTACGTACCTTCCACTTTTCATATCCTCTGTACCCATGTACATACTGAACTCTAAAATTATTTGGGGCTTTCACACATTGTTTAATGATCACATAGGTTACGAATTTTCCCGTTAAGCAGATGATACCAACGACTCCGCCCACCGAGTCACAAATTACAGGAATCACAGCGGAAGGCTTGCGCTACGGGAGAGACGTTGACCGTGAAGCGGTACTTCGCACGTTGACACTTGGCTTGCTCCGGCTGCGTTCTCTGGTAACGGTATGGCGGCGCTGCAGGGCGAGGTGGTGTCGGAACAGGAGAAGTGGTAAACAGGTGCGGGACTTGCTATTCCGTCCGCCGCGTCTTCGGCAGGCGGCTGTCGGCCGCTGGGTCAGTTAGCCGCGGGACTAACGGCGTGCGCAGTCTTCTGCCAGCAACGGGAGGACGACGTCAGCCCGGCCCGCTGTACCGCACGCGTCGCCTTGGCCTTGCAACAGCACCCACCACCCAACACCCTGGGCAATCCCCGGCGACTGGCGCCTGGCGCCCGCCCACATCGTGACCAAACCTAGCGGCAGCGTCTAAGCTTTTCGCCTGGCGTGTGAGAAATTTAGAAAATTTGGTGTCGTCCAAAGATCGCGATGCCACGCCACAGTCGGCAAAGTCGATACCACAGACATTAGAAACGTCTCGCTGCAATCCACAACGACTCACGGACGAGGCAAAAGAAGACTCGCCCTCTCTCTCGGCACAGTGCGGTCAACGTGGAGCCGAGCATGGAAACGCTCTGTCCCATTTCGTGACCTCAGCTGATGCAGTCAAGAATTTTTCAGGTGTCAGATGGACTTGTACTTTTGTAAATGTGGAACACTGTCCTTCAGGGGAACAGCTTGTTAGTTAGTGCACCAAGTGATGCTTTAATAGTCAATGACAATTGTAAATTATCAAGCACTCCTCTGGCAAAGGATTGTATAAAGTGCATCTTCTTATCATTCATGTAATAAAGTGAATATTTCATGTGCTTTACTTCCAATGAACCATCTCCCAGAGCAATCAAAGATCACACAGTCATCTACATTATACCCCGCAAGCCACCTAATGGTGTGCGGTGTAGGGCACTTTTTGCACCACTAACTGAGCCCTCCAGCCCCGTTCCACGCGCAAATAGCGCTTGGGAAGAATGAACGTTGGTAAGCCTCCGTACTGGCTCTTTTTCCTTGAATTTTCTCCTCACGCGAGCCGTATGTAGGGACAAGTAATATGTTGTCCGACTCTTTCCGTAAAGTGCCCTCTCGAAATTTCAATAGTAAATCTTTCTGCGAAGCACAACGCCTCTCTTGTAACGTCTGCCAATGGAGTTTGCTAAACGATCCCGTGACGAAAACTGCCGCTTTTCGTTGTCTTGTCTCTCTGTCCCTTCTATCAGTCCTGTCTGCAAGGAATCTCAGAGATTTCGTATCCCGCCTGGTAGGCGACGCGTGGGTCTGCTCCTGTAAACTGAAGGGTAGGCCGAATGTAGGAAGCGAGTAGGAGCAGGTGAGGTAAAAATCTTTGGGTACTGATCTTAGATATGGTTTTACTATATCACAACATTATTAACTTTAATACATAACTTTAATGCCTAACTTAGCACTGGGGAGCACGTAGGTGCGTAGCCGGATGTATCAAAGCTCACAAAAGTTTCAATGGCAAAATCTGAAGTGGCTCACCCACTATGAAATAGAAACATTGTTGCTTGGTCGCTCAATAGTGTAGCTATAGAGTACTAGATTTCTTTTACTATGTATGCCCAACATGTCACATCTATTTAGGTTCAAAGTGAACTCCCAGAGGCTGCACAATTCATTAATTCTCTGGACGATGATGATGATGATGATGGTGATGATGATGATGATGCTGGTTTATGAGGTGCTCAACATCGTGCGCATCAGTTCCAATCTCGCCACTTCCCGAATGATGAGGAGATGATGAGGATAACACAAACACCCAGTCCCCTTGAGGAGAAAATCCTCGACCCCACCGGGAATCGAACCCAGGTCCCCGTGGTCCACAGGCAGCAATGCTAGCCACTAGACCACGAGCTGCGGACAGTTCTCTAGAGGTCATTCTGAAAATCGTTACTATATTTCGCCGACACTACTTTTTTATAGAACAACCGCTTCATCTTCGAACAGCCTTAGAGAACGTCTGACGCTTTCTACTGGATCATTTATACATACAGGGTGAAGTGAAATTGGCGCGCTCGGGCTTCGCAGCGAGACTTCTCACATGCCAACGATAAAAAAAAAAAAAAAAAGAAATCTGTCACAGAATTTCGTCCGGCGAGTACATCCGGCAGAAAAAGGACGTTAAAGAGTGGCAATCCGTCAACGCTGTAACAACATGTATGATAAGTGTCTTTGTAAGCATATAATAGCTATGTTGTATAGTTGGTGCAGAGGCGAGAACTTTGGATTAGCATGCAGGAGGTCAAGCGTTCGATACTAGGTTGGGGGGCATTTTTTTTATTTGCTAATTCCATTCTGACATTTCATGCTGTCATATACACAGTTTCTTAGGTCACATATATCCTTAATTTACAACATTTTATAAGGTTGAACATTACAAACACGTGGTTAAGCAAACAACAAACAGACAGCTGAAAGAAATGACCTGTCATAGAACAGAAAAATTACAAAAACAATATCAATTTCGAGATGCTGAAGATGATAGCACAGTACAACAACGCAACATCTACTTGTCATTTATACTACATGTAATATGAGTGCCCAGATGTCGCGCATTAGCTACCAGTGTCAATAATAATATCCATATTAATGTACACATGTTTATATCTCAGTTAGTGTCTCGCACATCTTCATTGTTTTTCGAGGGGATCATTTGTGTCGCCAGCTTATCCTTTCCTTTTCATTTATTCTCTCTCATTTCGCCTGAGAGTGAAAATTTCCGCATCCAGCCTGACAGCGGGTAAAATATCGACTGTAGAAAGTGAGAGTCAAGTTTTAGCTTCGCAACGAGAGCCGCGCGCAGAGAAATCTGCCGAGCCGTCTGTTGCGGAGAGACGCTTGGCTATCGCATTCACGCACCTGCGTAGCTGTCGCGTCCTCGCCGCATCTCGTCTTCAAAGAACACGATGCGCTATCCTCGCTTCAATTGCAACACGTGTTGCGGAAAAAGGAAATGTGCAACACGACTTCGGTTGCATGTGAATCGAAACGGTTGTCTGGTACTGTGCTAAGTTTTCGACGTTTCGTTAACAAGTAGCTTCATTTATCCTGAACTGTTCCACTGGTATGTCACTACACTTTCTAATAACAGTACGCTGGTAGCTCATCTACCAATACGCTATCGTAAAAGAAGTGATGGATGTCTTATGCCTCTAATAACACCAAAAACTAAACGCCAAGCTAACCACTGAATCGAAGCGAATGAGACAAGGTGCTTTAAAAAAGCGGGAAAAGAGCTAAATATAAGGGGCGGAAAAAAAGTTTTCGTTTTCGGACGTTGCTGAAACGTATATGTGCGACACCGATGAGGGTCTGCAAATACCGACGTGTAGGCAAGGGATTAGCGTTGCATTGTAACAGAAAATTTTTGATCGCCTCTTATCATTTCTAGATGAACTACGGTTAGCGAGATCTGGAGAATGCTATAAATTTCAAATGTGTAATCCTGGTCTCACATTTTTAGCCGATTGTCGCGCCACTTTCGTCGTATGGAATGGTGGGGTCTAACTAGAGAAATATATAGAGGAAAATCCTGAGTCTGGAAAGAGGTGTATGAAAGATGGATGAGAAATTCTATAAAAGAACTGTACCGTATCATGAAGACGATATCATGATAAAACCCGGAAGGGTTAGATTTGTGGATCATGTGATCAGGATGAATACAGATAGAATAACTAAAAGATTAAGGGAGGCAACCGGTAGGAAACGAGAGAATTAAGTGGATTGTTCAATTCTGAAAGTACTGGCAATAGATGGTGGCATCAGCTTAGTAAGGAGAGCAAACTGGAGAGGGAAGTACATACAGCAACCTGCCAGAGATCGAGAGGACTGAGAGCCACCAGTGGAGTAGACTGAGAAGAGAATACTGCAAACCTGGAAACAAGGTCAGGAGAGAAGATGAGAAAGGATGTGAGGAGGAGTGGGAAAGGTAATCTATGAAGAAGCTGCTCTTAATACTATTGAAGTCCTAGCGAGAGAAAAAAAGTACGTGTTCCTTAACGGCATGGTGATAGTCTTTCAACTGATTCTGTGAGTTGGAAATGTGGTCATGTCCCAGAAAACAAATATTTGAGGAGACACAAAAAACTATTTTACTTCACAGTAGGTTTAATCATGCTGCCATGAAGATGCCATGTAGTAATTAGTCCCAGGGTGAAACAATGCACACCGTTAGAATATACTTTAGCCACCGACTGTTGTTAGCAATAAAACTGGAATGTACGGAGATGACGTCCTTTTCGAACCGGATGATGATGGTGAGGCGGCTAGCGTTGTGTTTGCAGCGAAAGGGTTGTGTTATAAAAGTTTATATTACACATATTCATTGCTGCAATAAGAAAGTGTGTTACGAACACAAAGGTTTATACATAGTGTACCTACAACAGAACCACAAGCAAAATACATCAAAGCAGATGGTGGGTATGCTTCATCAAATGTTCAAATGTGCGTGAAATCTTATGGGACTTAACTGCTAAGGTCATCAGTCCCTAAGCTTACACACTACTTAACCTAAATTATCCTAAGGACAAACACACACACACATGCCCGAGGGAGGACTCGAACCTCCGCCGGGACCTATTCTTCATCTTTATCTTGTCCATCCTTCGCCGGCCACTAGCAGCTGTTATAAAAAGGTCATGCCCGACGAGAACATATTGTAGAATTTTCCTTACACCGTCCAGTTTCTTCTTTCTTGCTGGAACAGATTCACCACACGCTTGTTAAAGTGAACATGGCTCCTTCTGTAACTCAGTACTCTTCTAACGAGCACTACTGTCAATGGGACATGAGCCACTGTTGTAGCAGACGATGCGTACAGATACGAAGATCAGTTATCTCGAGTAAACGTAATTTCCAACTCATCGATTCAATTGGACGTCATTTCGGTGAACTGGGTGTCCCAACTTAATCCAGTAATGCAACAGAGAGAGAGAGAGGGAGGGGGGGGGGGGAAATCCCAACCACGTGTCGTTTCTGGCAAATCTTCACATAATTGAGCGATGAACGTTAAGTTAAAGGCAGATTGAAAAATTTCGATGGACCGGGACCCGATCTCGCTACCTCTCGGTTTCCAGACGCGCGCTTTACCTCTTGACCACCAAACTCGTCCGTAAGATATCTTACCCTTCAGGGAAACAGCGTATGGTCGTCAACTACAGTGCAAACTGCATGTTAGTGTACGTCGATTGATAGGGCAAGATTTTTATCCAGACCACGAGAAACACAGTTGATACGGGATGGCAGTTATTGAACTATATGAAAGAATATCGTCATACCTTCTGAATAATTTGCGTTAGGACGTTCAAACTCCAACGTTGGCCGCGGGGTATGATGGAATAAGGTGGGAATACGGTTTGGTTTAGCGACGAAGCCCACTTCCATTTGGGTGGGTTCGTCCATAAGCAAAATTGGCGCATTTTGGGGAACTGACAGTCCACATTTCGCGATCGAGAAGTCTCCTCACCCTCAACCGGTGAGTTTGTGACTTGCAACGTCCAGTTACGGAATAATCGGTGCGATATTCCTTGATGGCAACGGCGACTGCGGGACGGTACATGAAGGTGTGGAAAATATTTCATTCCCGTTATCCAAAGTGACACTGATTTCGACAAGATGTGGTTCATGCAAGACGTACTTGACTCCATCGAAGGAAGAGACTGATGTCCCGGAGGAGCACATTGGGGACCGCATTTTGGCTCAGGGGGTACCCAGAGACCGCTGACATGGGCCTCGATAGGCTGCCATATTCTCCGGATCTGAAGACACTCGACACCTTTTTGTGGGGCTGTATTGAAGACAAGATGTACATCAATGATACCAAAACCATTGCTGAGCTAGAAACATCCATTCGGAAGGTCACTCACAGCGTCGATGTTGCGACACTTCAAGGAGTCACGCAGAATTTCCCTATCCGTCTGCGCCACATCATCTCCAATGATGGCAGGCCTATCCAACATGTCATAACCTAAATCCGAATACCTCTAGTGACGTTCATATGTTGAATAAAGTGTGTGTACGCTGTAGTTTATAACTAATTTACGTTCGTTCATAAAGTTCAATACTTGTCACTCCGTATTACCGAGGGTGTGATGAAATGGCGGTCGGCCAGCGAGCGCCGTACTGTTCCTCACACACGACGTCGCCACACGTCACCTCCGGCACATGGGGGGAGCGCGCGTTCCAGATTGGCCGCGTGGTGCTCTCGGTTTCATCGCGGGTTTCTCTCCTCTCCTCCGCGTCTCTGGTTGTTTTCCCCACCCCGGCGCGGCCCTCTCGCTTTTTACCAGTGGGAGAAAGGCGAGTTGCTGCTGGCCAAGCACCCGCCGGCCACTGGCTGCTGCCACCACCAGCTAGCTGGCCGCGCGTTTCTCTCCGACACTCACGTCCTCATCAGGGCCAATGCTGCACGAGTATCAGCCCCACATACAAATTCAATGAAATTTGACATTATCAGACTGGAACTCGGGATCTATTCTGAAAGCTACTTTCTTATTCACAAATGTCTTCATCACATTTGGTGAACTTATGACAGTTTATCGGTTTCAGTCGGTGTGAAATCAAGTGACCACAATTGGCGCTAGATGACTAAACAAGAAACTGATTTCGATGATGAGACAGAAGAGTCGAAACCGGTAAACTATCATAAAGCCATCAAATATAGTAAAAAAATTTATAAATAACAAAAAAGAGAAATAAATGGTTTTCCACTGGATATTTAATTCAAAACAAGTAAAAGCTGCCTACAACATGAAGGTTGAAAAGAATGCCACAGTATTTTACGAAGCATGATTCTGTTGGAAACACTATTCGCTTATCTTCCTCCAAACTTTGAACGCAGATTGCCACTTATCCAGGGTTTTGCAGCTTGACTCGGAACACGAGCCACAACGTGACTTGGCATATAAGTGGCAGAAATAACCGTAGGATCGACTGGGAATTGAATCCAACCCTCGAGTCCAGTAAGCTGGCATCTACCAACTGAGCAACACTACTTTAACATAGCCGTAAATCGATTTGGCGGTAGTGTGGTTCCGTGGCCAAGAAGATAAATGTCAGACTAGAAGTCATTGTTCAGTCTAGACTAGGATATATTCTGTCATTTGTCGATTTTTCCACTTCTGGCAATGATTTTTCTCACATAAAAGATATACACTGGATAAGTCGCTTTAAATATCGGTGGAGCGGACGGGGCATCCCACCTTCAATAGGAACATTCCCAATAAATTGTTAAGGTTTTTGAAATTCTTTTACGTTACTTTCATATTTAACAGACACTTTGTCTCCCACTGGTTTCGCACTAGCACAGGTAGCTAGAGAACCCTCATATATATATATATATATATATATATATATATATATATATATATATATATATATATATATTGCCAATTATTGAACTATAGTTACAAACTAGGGCTTACACACACTTTATTCCACATGTAAACATCACTACAGATATTGCCGATTTAGGTTGTGATATTTCCGATATGCCTGCCACAATTGACGATGATGGGGCGCAGGCAAACAGCGAAATTCTGGATGACCCGCTGAAGCATCGAAACATTGACGCTGTCGAGGACGTCCTGAATGGTTGTTTACAGCTCAGCAGTGGTTTTTGGGTTTCTTCTGTACACTTTGTCTTTAATACAGCCCCACAACAAGAAGTCGCATCTGTTCAGATCGGGAGAATATGGCCGCCAATTGATTCCCATGCCATTGGCCTCCGGGTACCCCTGAGCCACAATGCGGTCCCCAAAGTGCTCCTCCAGGATATCAAACACTCTCGTGCTTCGACAGGGTCTAGTTACACCTCGCATGAACCACATCTTGTCGAAATCAATGTCAATTTCGATAATGGTGATGAAAACATCTTCCAAAACGTTCACGTACCGTTCGGTAGTCACCGTGTCATCAAGGAATATCGCGTGGATTATTCCGTGACTGGATAATGCACACTACACAGTCATCCGTTGAGGGTGAAGAGACTTCTCGATTTCGAAATGCGGATTCTTAGACCCCCTCCCCCGAACACACCAATATTGCTTATTGACGAACCCATCGAAATGAAAGTGACCTTCGTCGCTAAACCAAACCATACGTGCACATACTAATTCCCATCGTGCCCCGTGCCTAACAGTGGTTATGACGATTTTATTTTATATAACTCAATAATTACTGACCTGTATACATTACCCAATAAGACTAATTTTCGATAAGAAGGGAAACTAGACCGTGAGAAATTAAGAAAAGACGGGGTACGCAACTGACAATAACATACCTAATACGGAAAATAAAGAAGATATGGTAACTAGTTTCGTCCTCGACGCCGTAACCATAAGCTATAATGCAGGCAGCGAGACCTTTGAAGCCTCTGCACTATTTTCTAGCAGGTTCTGATAGTATCAGTGCCTCTCTTTTCAGAACCATCCAATACGGGCTACAGTTAAAAGAAGGTGTAATAGTCACCGGGTGTTGAATCAGGTACTACATTCCATAACTTGGTGCTTTTATTTCGAGAACAATGTTTGTTTCCATGCATGTGACTGATGCTCAGACCATTAAAATAGTGCATCCCTTTTTCTCGTGGATCTTAAACATTGAAACAGAATAACAAAACTTTTCGAGGAGGACGTTCAGCTTTGATATGTTATCTACTGCAAAGCCATTAGATGAGGTACAATGATAGTTGTCTTAGATCTGCTTGTTATTGTGAAATTCCTTTACCTACAAGCGTTAGGGCTATATTCAACTGATTTTGTCACGTGTTATACTTTCTGATGTCCAGTAGTACATTTCGCTTCCAGACGCACTACTCAAGAGTGAGGCAAAGGTAGAGCTCCAGACGTTCCTTCTGGAAGACATAGTCACTGGTACAATCAGTGAGGTTAACACCCTCCGAGTTTAAGAAGTGGCTCTCAATCGTGTCTGGAGGTGTCACCTGGCAACTTCGTTTTGCAATTCGTGCGGAACTCTACTGCCGTTGAAGGGGAAGAGGCTTACTTATCCCCACACGCCATCGCAGTAGAGTTACGCGAAGCGCAACGGGAACAAAGATGGCAGTTCCCGTGGGAAGGGGGCCCCTCTGCCAGCCAGATCCACGCCAAGACTGACTGCTGGCTGCTGGCGGCGGCAGGGCGTTATTAATTAGCTGCACGTAGGTAAGAAATGAAGCGTGGTGGCTCCGTACGCAAGACTGCGCTGGCGTCACCTAAGGCTCTGTTGACGGAAGGGGGGCCCGCGACCCGGCGTGTTGTGAAAAGCGGCACGTCCCACCCCAGATGAGATATGCCTCTCTCGGGCGGCCAGTTGGCCAACACGCAGTGTCACAGTGCAAATGCTAGCGGACTTCTCAGCGTTAGTCTGCGACGGTTCTACTCCGTTTAGCAAGGGCAGGCGTTCGACAACACCGTCCAAGTCTCGAACATGCCGTGAATTTCGTTTTTGTGATAAGCGTGCCTCGCTTGTTCAACTGTGTGGCCGAGCAGACGTCTGAACCAGCCAACAATCTGAGACCTCCCACGACTTCGTCACTGCACGTCAAGGGAAACTGGATCGAGCACGTGTTAGCACTGCCTGATCAGTGTGTATGAGGTCAGAATCGAGGAGTCGAAATCCGCAGCTCGTGGTCTCGCGGTGGCGTTCTCGCTTCCCAAGCACTGGGTCCCGGGTTCGATTCCCAGTTGGGCACGGGATTTTTCACTTGCCTCGAGATGACTGGGTGCTTGTGTTGTCCTCATCATTTCATCATCATTCATGAAAGTGGCGAGTTTGGACTGAGCAAGGGTTGGGAATTTGTACAGGCGCTTATAACCGCGTAGTTGAGCGCCCCATAAACCAATCATCATCATCATCATCATCATCATCGAGCAGTCGTGTACATAAATAGACCCCATGTGCATGTTGTGAAATCTTAAGACATCACAACGATGAGATTAGCTGCTGGCATTGCTACCCTCGAGAAAGGAAGACTTACAGGACCTGGGGAAGGGAATGAGCTACGGAGCACAGAATGTGGACTGAGAGTAAACCGAAGAAATAGGAATGTAATGAGGAGTAGCACAAATGAGATTTGCGTTAAAGTTAACATCAGCATTGAAATCACTATAATAGATGGAGTGAAGCGAGTAAGCTATCTCTGAAGTAAAAGAATACATTACGAACAAAGCAATGTGGATATAAGAAGTAGACTAGCGCAGTAAAAGGAAGTCTGACACTGTCAACCACAGGCCTTGAGGAAGAAATTTCTGGGTATGTACGTTTGTCGCACAGTATTGTGAGGAAGTAAACCATCACTGTGTGGAATAACGGAGAGGAAGAGAATATAAATGTTTTAGATGTGGTGTTACATAAATATACTGAAAATAAGATGGATTGATAACGTAATGTGTGAGGTGGTCCTCCGTAGAATCTACGAGGAAAGGAATATGTGCTAAACACTGACTGGAAGAATGCAGAGGATTATAGTACATGCGTTAAGACATCAGGGAATAATTGCCGTGTTACTAGAGGGAGCCGTAAAGGCCAAACACTGTAGGAATGACACAGAGAGGTGTAAGTCCAACAAATAATCGAAGAACTTGTATGTAAATTCTGCTTTGAGATGAGGACGGCACAGAAGAGGAAGTCCTTTCTGGGTGCATCAAACTATTCAGGAGGCAGCTGACAAGATAATAAATGTTGAGTGAGTCTTCAGCTTGTTATCTTGTCACATATTATGAAACACTACCAATATGCATGCGGACGCCGAAACATTGTTCCAGTTAGACAGGGGGATACGATACTTGTTTCGATGTTTATCAATATATGTCACTTACAAGACATGGGGAACATGTTCTGCATGTCAAACTCTCCAACAGTTGTTAGATGTTAGCGCACTGCCGGCCGTTGTGGCCGAGCGGTTCTAGGCGCTTCAGTCTGGAACCGCGCTGCTGCTACGGTCGCAGGTTCGAATCCTGCCTCGTGCATCGATGTGTGTGATGTCCTTAGGTTAGTTAGGTTTAAGTAGTTCTAACTTCTACGGGACTATTGACCTCAGATGTTAAGTTCTATGCTGCTCAGAGCCCTTTGAACCATTTGTTAGCGCACTCAGAATTTCGCCAAACTATTATTAAGTCTTGTAGAAGTCTTTCCAAGCTGAAAGCTTTGCGAGCGGAACTGCAACACATGAGATGCATCCGCAGCCGCAAGGGCAATGATATACTAACGAATTTTTCTCTTTGTTCCTCGATGTTGCTATGTTTCTGTTACAGTATGAGTACAACGTGCGTAATATGTATTAGAAATATTTTTACTTCTATTTCAGTAAATGTACTCCTACACGTTTCTTTTGACACATTATTGTCTCCTTCTGTTGGTCTTACACCGTCACATATGTGCTCTGCTCTTCAGTCAATGATCAGTAATTCAAAGCAGTTATAAACTTTTTTATGTGAATTCCTCTATTCACGTTGCTTCTCGCGTGTCTTCACATTACAAAATGTAATCTACGCACAAGGAGGAGAGGAGTAAACAGAAAGTACTGACACGTCAACGAAGCATTGACCTTTTCTGGTGCCTGAAGAACTTCACACATTCCTTTCCCTTTTTTTAATCTTTGCTTCCCGCATACCGGACTCAGGCGTGAAACTAACTCAGTGCCAGAGAATAAGCATCCTGAAATAGATAATCTGTTAAGTTATTTAATGTAATCAAGTTTTCGAACTGTTCGCTTTCCAGTTACATGCGAGGGGTTGATTTGAGATCATTCTCTTCGATTTCCCTCATTTTGTAAGTTCCTCATCTTTCTTAATATGAACAACAGTAATTCATTACTTCCATCACTTTGTATTTTTTCTGACCTTGTTTTCTCCGATTAATCATATTTCTGGGCATATGCGTTACCCTTTTTTCTAGATTCACAATACAGGCGATACGTATCAAGTTCTTGTTTCACGATGTAGAGTTGTTTTTGTTTTTGTTAAAATCGGAGGAGCGTTTCATTAAGGTAGAGCTGTAACGAAGAGAAGATTAGTTTGTTGACTCAGTACACACAAGACCTACACGGTGTAATCCATTACACCGTGACCACCCAACAGGACAGCTAGAAGTCGACTAATTTCCTTCCGATACGTCGAGGAAAAACATGCTTCAATCCACAGGTGAAGGAACCGTGACAAGTTCTTGCAGCGGATCTCGGCACCTGCCTACTACTTTGTAGAATGCCCGCCACGGAGCACGTGATAGTTGCAGTATTGGGAGAGAATCTCTCTGAAGAGCGGAGAGAATTTGTGAGGGTAGGTTATATGGATGTAAGTAACGCTGTAATATGTTTGTAATGGTAATATGTTTATAATGGTCCGGTTTTTTTACTGCATTTCGCTTCGAGGCTACGTATCTTCTCTGTCTACTTACCGTACATTAAATTTTAATTTTAAAGTTCAACTTAACTGTAATAGGTGTAGATGTGCTACCTGAAATGACTTACGAAAATTTGTGTCGGACCGCGACTCGATCCCGTATTTCCCGCTTGTCGAGAGCGGTCGGCTTACCACTTAGGCCATCCAAGGCCGCTCCTCGGATCGATCCAAACTTCCATATATCGCATACCAATTTCTTCTTACATATTATTAATTCATTTACTCAAGCTCACATATCTCGTCATTCCCCCGCAGGTATTAGTATCAAGACAACGAGAAGTCTTAGATTATCGTTGACATTTTTGTCACAGGACCAGCTTCGTCTTATATTTACATTTAATGACGAAGTATAGTTTCAAGCAGACAGCCTAAGTGGTTAGGCGACCGATCGCGATAAGCGTCCGGCAAAAACCTTTCTAGGCGCTTCAGTCTCGAACCGCGAGATCGCTACTGTCACAGGCTCGAATCTTGCCTAGGGCATGGACGTGTGTGATGTCCTTAGGTTATTTAGGTTTAAGTAGTTCCAAGTTCTAGGGAACTGATGACCTCAGATGTTGATTCCCATAGTGATCAGAGCCATTTGAACCATTTGAATAAACTTCCATGTGTGTGTCTCTTCAGGTAGTACGTCTACACCTATTACAGTTAAGTTGAATTTAAGGAATAAATTTGAATATTTGGACTGTAGTTCATCATCAAATTTAAATGCTAGACATTAATGTTTTATTTACACCTTACATTTCGCCGCCTTGACCGAGAATGCAAGGTGAGACTAATTACTAGACTATCACATTTCCTGAGCTTACGAGAATGGAATGGGAAGAAAACCTAATCCGCTGTACAGTGGACAGTACCCTCTGCAACGTGCTTCCCAGTTCTTTGAAAAGACTTAGATATAAGATTTAAGCCGAAACATTGGGCCTCGGACTGCCACAGAAAATCAGTGGTGATTTTGTTACGAAATCAGTTTTCATTGTTGTAAAAATACGTTATTTGCAGTATTTTGTTTAAATAATCCATTTCATCTTCAAAACTGCCTGCGCTGCATGTTATCAGACAGCTTCTGCAACTGGGACAGCAAGTGTTATCTGGACCGATCGGTATGTTCCGCAGTGCGATATATCGCCTTTGTGAGTCACCACTGGAACTAGTTTTCATCTCCACCACATGCAGTACCGGTTATCGAAAGCACGTATGCGCCAAACAAGACACTACAAGTCTCCCTGCGATTTCCCTGCTCTGACGGCCGCCGTGAAACGGTTACAGCTGTAATTGAGTGTCCGCGCGAGCAAAACGCAGCACAGCCGGGCTCTAACAACAGGGGACAGACCACCCGCCCAGGTGCCAATGGAGCAGTGCCCGGAGCGGTGGAAAGCGCAGTCCGGCGTAAATCAGAGCCCCGGAGTGTCGGAGCTGCAGGCGTCCTGCGTGGGCGGGGTGTGTGCGGAGCGCAGAGGTGAAACTGCGGCACGTGCTGTGCACAGGCAATGGCGGTGGCGGCTGCGGCGGCGGCGGCGGGCTGTTGCGAAAAGAAGAAACGATACGCCGTCGAGCCGAGCCGAGCCGAGCCGGCGCTACTGGCCCGCTTGGGACATACCAACAGCGCGCGAGCTTTCGTTTCTCCAGCGTGCGTGGGACACCGCGCCTCCAGTTGCGCAAAGTATTTTCGGCGTAGCGGCTTCCGCTGCGCGGTATTGTACTGGAGAAACTTGGCGCAGCTGAAACTGCGTACGTTTGCACTGTTGCTAACTTGGCACGTACTCCTAGTCTTATAAGTGTTATCTGGAAAGGGGAGAGGGGCTACAGCAGGGCTTCCCAACCTTTTCAGCTGGTGGACCCCTTCTTCAGTCGAAAATCCATGGCGGACCCCTAGTCTGTTCCCAATGATCCCCCCCCCCCCCCCCCCCGCTCCTCCCCGAAGTAACAATACTCTTTAGTTTAGAGATGAATGAAAACAACTCGGAGGTCAAAAATCGACTTATGAAATAGGTAGTGCACTGACAAAACACGTCTGATGCCTGGGGCCGCATACGTGCCAGCAAGAGCTGTGATTGGTCGACAAAGCTCGCTCCACGCCTGCGTAAAAGGTTTCAGTGCATCTACCGCCGTGAGCCGGCGCACAAACGACCCCCGTATTGTTGCGAAACAGTCGATCAGAGAAGCCGCTTTCTCCGGCACTAAGGCCCGTATTACACTATCAAATTTCTTTGTCAAATATCTTTGACCCATATCTTTGTCAAAGATATTTGATGGTGTAATAGGGAACTTTGTCAAATGTCGTCCAATATTTGATCAAATCTAGGGCCTCGCTGTAGATTTGATCAAAGAAGTCGCTTGTCTTCTGTTCACTGCAATGTGACATGTTTGATGTTACCACATGGAGCGCTAGCATCGCTGCATTCTGTCGTCTGTAGTGTTTTTATAAACATTGCGGGTAAATACAACTGGTGTGTGCCGACAAATACAAAATTAATAGAGATGTATGAAACTGATCAGGCGCTTTACAACGTGAGGCATGGTGAATACAAAAACAGATTACGAAGATAGGAGACCTAACCCAACCCTCTCCTGTAGCAAGGAATCGGAGTGTTACAGTGAGCCTGTCTTCTGCAAGTGTAGCAGTTCTTAAGTGAATATTGTGCTTTGTGATATGAGGATGCACTTCATTGAGCACATACAGAAATGTACGCTTATCCATTCTTAAGTAACTGATGTATGACTTGACGTCCTTCACTACAAGCTAACGTAACAAGTTTTCTTCAATGCTTTTATCGCGTCGTCGTAAAACCCACGGCTTCACCCAGCTCTGTTTCCTTTTTTCCCCGTTTCTCTTCCGCAAATGCACACAGTGCTATTGTGGTACATGCAACTGCTGCGGTTAATAGCAAGTGGTTGTTGTCAGCCATCTTGAACTTTGAAGTAAAATATGATGACAATGTAATAACCCTTCTAGCGCTACGTCAAAGACCTTCGTCAAATATATTTGACGGAATATTTTATCACATCTTTGATCAAATCTTTCACAAAGAAATTTGATAGTGTAATACCGGCCTAAACAGTGTATGCGTTCTCACTTAGAAACCGCAAAGGCTGGTTGGGAAAACGACCTGAAGTAAAAGTACACTTTTTTTCACACGAAAAAAATAGTGATGGATGTGATTTTCACATTTTCATTCAATAATTTTACTCATTATTTTACACGATTTGGTGAAAGGTGGCCGCGGACCCCCCAAAAAGAGCAGGTGGACCCCTAAGGGGTCCGCGGACCACATATTGCGAAGCCCTGCGCTAGAGTAAGCATCAACGTTGAGGTCATTAGGTGCAAAGCACTTGCAGAGAGGCTAAAATGGGAGGGGCGAGGGAGGGGAGAGCAGCAGAGAAGAGAAAACCAACGTAATACTCCCAAACAAAAGCTCTTTCGTGTCGTAATAACCCGAATGGTATTTCAGGCCGTAATAGTCATAAATTAATAAAAGAATTATTTGAGGTTCTATTTACTCATCCACGGTTTCATTCGTATCACAATTATATTGTTTCGAAAGTATGGTTCAAATGGCTCTGTGCACTATGGGACTTAATATCTGAGGTCATCAGTCCGCTAGAACTTAGAATTACTTAAACCTAACTAACCCAAGGACATCACACACATCCATGCCCGAGGCAGGATTCGAACCTGCGACCGTAGCAGTCGCGCGGTTCCAGGCTGAAGCGCCTAGAACCGCTCGGGCACCGCGATCGGCCGCTTCGAAAGTATTTCCACCCAGTTTTCTCATAGAACACTTGCAGCTGCTAACTTGCCATTTGCTCTTCCATCGGACCTCTCATCTATGCCTAATACACGAGAGATTCAGTAACATTGTTTCTCTGATATTACGGCGGAGAAGTTGTTTCTCCCTGCTTCTGAAGCCCATAGACACTCTGTTCAACCAGCATAGGATTTATAAACATCATCCAGCAATAAAAACCTAATATAGACTTCAAGTATAATTTGATCTAAAGTAGCAGTAAACGTTTGGTTATAAATATTAGTCGTTTCCACCACAGTGTTCTGAATATTATTGCTTACAAGAGCTTGAAGAGAGGATTTTTCATCACTTACTGTATATACAACTGGAACAGGAGCCAGTTTTGTAACGTTTGCCTGGGTGCTTCTCCACTTTGTAGCAAAACGTCTAAGTTCCACATGGTTATTTTCCTCTTATGACTGAACTACCATGCCATGCGAGGTACCCGTGTCTGAAGTGTCCTATGATTCAGATGTAGGATGAACTCTGTCGTCACTGGAGTGAATGTCTTCTTCAGAAACATGCTCCTAATACATAGAATGTTCATTTCGTCATAACAGCCATACAAAAGTTACTACGTTTGATATATAAACTGCTCCTGCACCGAACAGTTGAAGAACCATTACTAATACCGATAACTGATGATTTGAACGTAATAATGGATCTGCATTATTGTATGACTATAGCATTTCAACAATAAACAAGTGAAGACGTGCATTCTTATAAAAAACCATTCTGAATATATCTCGACCGTAATAACGAAATTTTACTATCAGTATTGGTGCATGTGTTTTTTCGGACATCCACATGATATGGGCCCAAGACTTACAAGTGAAACTAATTAAATTATAACAGAGGGGCAATTTTTTTTTCATTTGACCTTTAAGCAATGTAGAATGTATAGAAAAACAGTACTTTTCGAGCGCTGGTGTTTAAACACAGAAATTTAATGATCATATTGACCCGAAGATAAAAGGGGGTTAACAAATCATTCAAAACTTCAGAATTAATGGCTAATTGAGTGTTTGATCTGAGGAAATAATTTCTCTAATTAGGATGCTCGAATTAGAATCTCAGTTCAGTCGATTTCTGTACCTTGGCAAACCTACCATCTCACACGATTTGTACGAAAACTTGGCCTGGGATACGTCGTAAGGGATTAACCGCCACAAACATACTTTATTCTCAGCCGTTTCGCGGCTTTCCTTTGCGCAGCGCAAATGCTATGTATTCAGTGTGGTTGTTTTTGAAGGCTGAAAAGTTTCTCTAATATTGTATATTAATTGACACTACAACAAAGAAAACATTGCCGGAGACAACCGTGACGTTACCTAAGTATAAAATTACCCCAAAGATACAAGAGACGAGAGATGATGTCTCCAAGAACATTCACGATGAGCTTAGACATTTCAGTCCTTGAGCGTCTGTTTCTACAACTACGGTGTTCGGCAAGACGGAGCCAGCCGAGGAGCGTGAATCAGCGAGCACACCGGCGCCTAGGCTGAGCATGAGCAGGAAATGTGCGCTTCCGCCTGCACCGACTGTCCCAGGCGGGCGCGCCGTCGCGAGGTGAGATAGCGCATGCACGCGCCTTGCTAGCCGCGGGAACGTCTGGCGGCGCGTGCCCTATCACTGCGCAGCTACTGGAGAGGCCTATCGCCGCCCTGGCTGCGATACGACTCGAGCTGCCGATAAGCCAGTACGGCTGCTTGCTGATTTCCCAGAAGGACGCGGCGCAGTCACTTCCGAGCCCCGTGGCGGCGCTGCGGTACTTCTGGTTTCAGTCTCGTCTCGTAGCCAGTGACGAGATCCGCTGGTGACAGACCTATCCTCAGTGAAAGTGCTGTCTGCTTGTGAATAAATCAAAGAAAGACGAAAGTAATGAAGATTGGGAGAAATTAGGTGAGTGATAAACTTATCAAAATTGGGCACCACTAAGTAAGCCAAGTGAAATAATTTTTGCTATCTTGGAAGCAACATAACACAAGGCAGAAGAGACTATGCAAAGCTAAGAGTGCATTCATAGCCAAGAGAAGTCCACTAGTATCAAAAACAGGCCTTAATTTGCGGAAGATATTTCTGAGAATGTACCTTTGGAACACGGCATAGAATGGCCGTGAAACATGGACAGTGGAAAACAGAAACTGAAGAGAATCGAAGCATGCAATAGGAGATTCTTGAAAATAGGGTGGAGTGATAGGGAATAAAGAGATTCTCCGTAGAGATGGCGAAGAAAGGAACATATAGAAAACACTGACAAGAAGAAGGGACTGGGTTTTAGCATTTGTGTTAAGACATCATACAATGGCTTTCCTGATGCTAGAGGGAGCTGTAGAGGATAAAAGCTTTAAGGAAATACAGAAATACATCTAGCAAAAAAAAAAAAAAAAAAAAAAAAAAAAAAAAAAAAAAAAAAAAGTGAGAGAGAGAGAGAGAGAGAATGGAGTGCAGCAGTTTTTCAGACTGTCCTCATTATTCAGATTGTCATTGAACAAACAGTAATGAAAACTAATGGGGTATTTTGGAAAGGAAATTAATGATGGAAGGGACGGAGCTTCACCTTATCTGAGGGACCATACCAGCATTTCCTTAATATGACTAAGCGACAATGGGGAAACATGACTTTCCACTGCTGGTGATTCAAATCTTGGGGTGTAGATAGGACAAAAAATGCTCCAGAAACTATGTTTGGTGCTAGCTAATGTGTCTCTGATCAGAGAACGCCTGAAGACGACAACGAGTCTGTTTTCCAATATATTGCGGAGAAATTACGATGTGATCCGGCCGAACACTCGAGAGTAGGAAGAACTCTACAAACCTTAAATCCCTTTACTATTGATAAAAAAATACGCGACAAAGCTTTCCCTCTGCTTTATTAACTAACAATGGGTTCCACAGTTGTATTGTTACCCAAAAATAACTGACAACAACAATCGAAATGTGCCTAAAATGAAACCATACTATTTATGTCATTTTACAATATCTGTCTAGTAAACGAATAGTCAATGTTTAAGTTGCACTCTCTATTTGTTTCTGTCTGAAATGTACCCCCACCTTTATTCAACATATCATGAACTGAATGTAACTTGAATTTGTATTAAATGCGTAACGGAGGTCAAATAATTACCTGGCGCTAATTAAAATTTCCACTTACCTCGCATCTTGACAACGATATTGCATATTTCTCCAAAGTACAACAGCAAGCAGCAAGCAGGGAGCGTCTAAGCTATATTTTTTTCCTTTATAAATATATATTCAAACTGTTGCATGTGGTAATGCGTAATAATAAACAATGGGGTGGGGTGTGTAACTATTCCTGTGAAATGATATTCCAAGACAACGACTTTAAAATGAAATATATATTCAAAAAGCTGAGGCAAAGATTGTGCCATGTCAACACCAAAGATTGTTTAACAGTAAAGTAACTTGCTCTCTGTCTGACGTGCACATCGATAAGATATGAAAACGAAATGACATGACCACTTTACAAATGTTACGACAAATACGCTTATCTTTGTTTGGGAGAACATCAGTGGGTATTTAACAACTATTTCGACAAGAAAATGAATATAACTGCTCCTATAATTAAGGGAATTATTTCGTGGCGTACAAGCGAGTGATTGTTTATCGTACTTGAAGTGTCTTTTTCGAAGAGTGAAGCGTAGACTCGTATGGAACTCAACATGGACGATAAACGGTTGAGGCAAGAAGAGAATACAAGCTTTTGAATGGCGGATCTACAGAAGTCAAAATTAGATGAACATATCGAAAAAAACTAGGATGTGGTACTTAATCTAAAGAAGAAAAGATATATTTAAGGCAAAACTTGAGTAAAAGGAGAGACTGGTTTACAAATCACAGCCTGGGGCATAGAGGAATCGTCTGTTTCGTACTGTAAGGAACTATTTGGAAGGGGGAGGGAGGGGGGGAAGGAATTGTGGGGGAAGAGGAAGGCTTGATCTAAGTAAGCCGCTTGGAAAGAGTGTAGTTTACAGTAGTTACACAGAGATGAAAAATCTTGCGTAGAATCGACTAGCGTGGAGAATTGCATCAAGTTATGTAACAACATTAATGCATTTGACTACAATAATGTAGTTTACTGTTGACAGCAGCGTGAGTAACGCGGGATGATTTTTATTTTATTTTCTGACGCCACATTAGCGATGATGCCATATAGACTGGCATAATAGTTTATGTGATATCCGGTGATGACCAGTTAATAAGACTGGTAGTGAATCTTTATTTCATCAGCAGCTTTTGGTGGGTTTTGAATATTACTTGCTTAAAAATCATTATCCGTGACGAAAGATTCGAAGGTATACGTACAGCAAGAATCGTATTACAAAGTGTGTGCGGGTAAGAGCTCCTTCGCATCTGAAGCGAGCCTTCGACTATGTCTTTGACGCCTGCATTGTCAGGACAAACGTAGCGGTGCAGATAAGATTATTCCTACCTACCCTCTCCCCCACCCCTCCCTCTCCCTACTTCACAGTTGAGATGTCACCGCGGAGGGGAGCGATGTTTTCACGGCTGCGATAATTACACATGTGGCGTGGAGCTGCTCACCGGGTTTCACCAGTCAGCATTGGGGCCGGTTTCCCCTGGCGCGCCAGAGAAATCGACGCCTCGCAACGCGCCGGAACAAGCTTGCACGGCGGCGCTTTTAAAGTGCCAGCACGCTCTTTTGTTTCCTCGCTGCTCGGTGATACGTCAGCACTACCAATGCTACGTGTCGTCTCCTATCGTTACAACGCACACCTGTCAGCGATAACGGATGTTTTCGGGTTCCGTTGCAAGACAACGACTTCTGTAGCGAGTGTGAATGTACCGTCTTAAATCGGTTTCTTGTATATCGCGTCGTTGTACGCCTGACTTGCAGTACAGGGCTTATGCCAAGTCCAGATCTGTATTGCTAAACGGGTAAAAGGATCAGCCCATGCTTGTTGCGGTTTATCTGTCTAACGGCTCAACTGCTCCCCAGGCCGATAAAAGTTTTATGTTCAGTATTCAATAAAATTATTGACCAAATTTAAAATGTAAAATGCTCTCACAAACTACTCATTAAGAGGTACACTGAAGTGCGAAAGAAAGTGGTACACCAGCCTAATATCGTGTAGGGCCACCGCGAGCACGTAGAAGTGGCGCAATACGACGTGACATGCACTCGACCAATGTCTGAGGTAGTGCTGGAGGGAATTGGCACCATGAATACTGCAGGGCTGTCCTTCAGTCCGTACGAGTACGAGGGGTGGAGATCGCTTCTGAATGCTCCGTTGCAAGGCATCCCAGATATGCTCAATAACGTTCATGTCTGGGGAGTCTGGAAGTCAGCGGAAGTGTTTTAACTCAGAAGAGTGTTCCTGAAGCCACTCTGTAGCAATTCTGGACGCGTGGGGACTCGCATTGTCCTGTTGGAATTGTCCAAGTCCGTCGGTATGAACAATGGACATGAATGGATGCAGGTGATCAAACATGATGCTTACGTACATGCCACCTGTCAGAGTCGTATCTAGACGTATCATGGGTCCCATATCACCCCATCTGCACACGCCCCACACCATCACAGAGCCTCCACCAGCTTGAGCAGTCCCCTGCTGACGTGTAGGATCCATGGATTCATGAGATTGTCTCCATAGCCGTACTCGTCCATCCGCGCGATATAGTTTGAAATGCGACTCGTCCGACCAGGCAATATGTTTCCAGTCATCAACTGACTAAAGTCGGTGGTGACTGGCCCAGGCGAGGCGTAAAGTCATCATCAAGGGTACACGAGTGGACATTCGGCTCAGGAAGCCCATATCGACGACGTTTCGTTGAATGGTTCGCACGCTGACACTTGCTGATGGCCCAGCACTGAAAAAATGGTTCAAATGGCTCTAAGCACGACTTAATATCTGACGTCATCAGTCCCCTAGACTTAGAACTACGTAAACCTAACAAACCTAAGGACATCACACATTCCATGCCCGAGGCGGGATTCGAACCTGCGACCGTAGCAGCCGCGCGGCGCCGGACTGAAGCGCCTAGAACCGCTCGGTCACAGAGGCCGGCCAGCATTTTAATCTGGAGCAATTTGCAGAAGGGTTGCGCTTTTTTCACGTTGAACGATTCTCTTCAGTCATGTTTGGTCCCGTTCTTGCAGTGTCTTTTCCCGGTCGTAACGTCGGAGATTTGATGTTTTACCGGATTCCTGATATTCACGGTACACTCGTGAAATGGTCGTACAGGGAAAATCCGCACTTTATCACTACCCTTTGGATGCTGTGTCCCATCGTTCGTGCGCCGACTATAAACCATGTTCAAACTCACTTAAATCTTAACAACCTGCCATTGCAGCAGCAGCAGCAGCAACGGATCTAACAACTGTGCCAGACACCTGTTGTCTTATATACGCGTTGCCGATCGCAGCGCCATATTCTCACTGATTACATACCTCCGTGTTTATACACATGCACATACCAGTTTCTTTGGCGCTTCAGTGTACAACCTCATGTTTAGGCAGCGTTACTCATGTCGCGCAATCTCCAGACTTTATTCTTCCAGTAATTGAGAATGAGACCACTTAAGCAACTTTTAAAAACGTTTTGTATAATTTAAAAACCTTTACGAAACTACTTCTCGCTGACAGCCCATCCCAAATTGATGAAAGGGAAAAGTTTATCGCTTACTCATTTTTTACTGTTCAGGCAGTAAATCTTCAGGATCAAACGTGAAGTTTTAATTTTTTATTTCTTTGTCGTAAACTCTTTCCGGAATCCATTTTGCAGACATATACGACTGAATATACTGGTAAAAATTATACCATTGTATGACACATAGCTCACGAGATATGTTATAAACATTGAGATGCCTGAAAGAAAAGCTTTTCTTAAAACCCAGATTATAGTCGTCCAGCGTTTCATAAGGAGAGCAGTTAGTAACATCCAAAGAAGGCTATAAATAATTTCAAACCTTTTCTAATCTTTCTTTATTCTAATCAAAAACTGATAACACCAATATAAGTAGGGCTTTGCGTCTTCAACTAAAAAGGTTTTGCGTGCTTATTGTGAAATATTTAACACTCATAACACTTATATTTAACACTCATTGTAATATTTAACACTCATTTGTAAACTAATCAGACGTTTGAAGCTTTTCTTTAACAGGAGTTTGAATCTTTAAAGAATCGAGGGTAAGTGAGGGGGGTTAGCTACCTGGAGTGGTACAGCTGTAAGACAGTAGAGAAGCAGACGGGATGGAAAGAAAAGGAAAGTGGGATAATTGCTCGCTGTACACAAGTAGCTGATGCAATTCATGGAAGTGAGCAGCTTTGTTTCCTTAGGGCGTGTGTTCTACATGACTGAAGCTGCCGCTAATGCGTGAAATAAGCCGCTAATAGAAGAGACAGCATACATCCGCCATCGTACATTTGGCCGTTAACTGTGCATATCGCCGATAATTGTTCTCTTAGTCGCGTTGTGGCACCTCCCTTGACGCGATGCGCTGCTAACAGGGGGAGAGAAAGCGGTTGCGAAAATCCATATCCCTACTTACCCTAACATGTGTCGTTGGCGGTATGGAGGAGGAGGTTAGTGTTTAACGTCCCGTCGACAACGAGGTCATTAGAGACGGAGCGCAAGCTCGGGTTAGGGAAGGATGGGGAAGGAAATCGGCCGTGCCCTACCAAAGGTACCATCCCGGCATTTGCCTGAAACGATTTAGGGAAATCACGGAAAACCTAAATCAGGATGGCTGGAGACGGGATCGAACCGTCGTCCTCCCGAATGCGAGTCCAGTGTGCTAACCACCGCTACGGTCGCAGGTTCGAATCCTGCTCGGACATGGATGTGTGTGATGTCCTTAGGTTAGTTAGGTTTAAGTAGGTCTAAGTTCTAGGGGACTGATGACCTCAGAAGTTAAGTCCCATTGTGCTCAGAGCCATTCAATATTCAAGCAGGCTCTCGTGAAGATCCTGTTTCAAGTTCGTGTTACTTAAAGTTCAGGACTCTGTGCATGAAACAAACTTTTGACAGAAAATTACGTATTTTTTTCTATTGTTCTGTCCTACGATCCTCACTGTTGCCAATCTGTGCATCACTTATGAATGGACCATTGCGTCTTCCTCCGTTGACGGGTATGGGGGTTGGCTGTGGACGAGATGTGCGTGGTGGAGATAGGAATTCAGCGTTTCAATTGGACTCGAGATCGTCAGAGACGCAGCTCTGATGGTCAGAAACGGAACTCCTGCACAACGACACGAAAAGAACCATTTTAATCTCTATGAAAGGAACATCTCAGCCAATTAAGCAGTGCAGCGACACAACCACAACATTTTAACTGAAATCAGCAGACGTGAATATGTTTATCTTACGACTGCGCCACGTAACTGTACGTGTAACGACCGGAACGGTATGATATATTTTTTTCAGTTTTTCTTCCAGCATGCCACGCGCTGCAGACGTGTGATCCCTCAGATCTTGACAAAAGAAATATGAAACACTGCGCGACCATTTATTTCGACTTTGCCTCGAGACGGTTTGTGCCCTGTCTTACACAGAGAGAGGAAGACAAAGCGCCGGCGCCCACACGGCGACGAGGAGGGCCAGACAACAGATGATGGCCTGTCACGGGTGTCAGACGTGCAGCTTCTGTGGGCCAATCTGTCCGCAGCGCCGCGTGCGTGAGTGTGCGTGCGCGTGCGTCACGCACCCCGGCACGTCGCCGCATCTCAGGTTCCACCCGGCTGCGACACGCAGGCATTCCGACGCTGGCGGACCGCGCATGCGCAGAGGCGACAGCGCATAGTGGCACGCTCCAGAGCTGCGCCGCGCGAAATAACTGATAGCCACCCGGCGCCTACTTAGCTTGCCGTACAGGCGTTAATCTCGCTTTTTCTAGCAATCGCGGCGCCAGTAGGAAAACCCACCGCACACTCGTTAAAAAGACAAAGTTGAGGAAGATTACACTGCCATTTCTCATTATGCGAAAGTAACTGACAAGTTCGGCACCTTACCGTACACCACGGCATCATCATCACCAAACAACCGCGGACTGCTGCCCACTCTACCCGCCAAATCATTTGTGGAATTTGAAAATTTGTGGTAAGTTCCTATTGGACGAAACAGCTGAGGTCATCGGTCACTAGGCTTACAGACTACTTAATCTAACATACACTCCTGGAAATGGAAAAAAGAACACATTGACACCGGTGTCTCAGACCCACCATACTTGCTCTGGACACTGCGAGAGGGCTGTACAAGCAATGATCACACGCACGGCACAGGGGACACACCAGGAACCGCGGTGTTGGACGTCGAATGGCGCTAACTGCGCAGCATTTGTGCACCGCCGCCGTCAGTGTCAGCCAGTTTGCCGTGGCATACGGAGCTCCATCGCAGTCTTTAACACTGGTAGCATGCCGTGACAGCGTGGACGTGAACCGTATGTGCAGTTGACGGACTTTGAGCGAGGGCGTATAGTGGGCATGCGGGAGGCCGGGTGGACGTACCGCCGAATTGCTCAACACGTGGGGCGTGAGGTCTCCACAGTACATCGATGTTGTCGCCAGTGGTCGGCGGAAGGTGCACGTGCCCGTCGACCTGGGACCGGACCGCAGCGACGCACTGATGCACGCCAAGACCGTAGCATCCTACGAAGTGCCGTAGGGGACTGCACCGCCACTTCCCAGCAAATTAGGGACACTGTTACTCCTGGGGTATCGGCGAGGACCATTCGCAACCGTCTGCATGAAACTGGGCTATGGTCCCGCACACCGTTAGGCCGTCTTCCGCTCACGCCCCAACATCGTGCAGCCCGCCTCCAATAGTGTCGCGACAGGCGTGAATGGAGGGACGAATGGAGACGTGTCGTCTTCAGCGATGAGAGTCGCTTCTGCCTTGGTGCCAATGATGGTCGTATGCGTGTTTGGCGCCGTGCAGGTGAGCGCCACAATCAGGACTGCATACGACCGAGGCACACAGGGCCAACACCCGGCATCATGGTGTGGGAGCGATCTCCTACACTGGCCGTACACCTCTGGTGATCGTCAAGGGGACACTGAATAGTGCACGATACATCCAAACCGTCATCGAACCCATCGTTCTACCATTCCTAGACCGGCAAGGGAACTTGCTGTTCCAACAGGACAATGCACGTCCGCATGTATCCCGTGCCACCCAACGTGCTCTAGAAGGTGTAAGTCAACTACCCTGGCCAGCAAGATCTCCGGATCTGTCCCCCATTGAGCATGTTTGGGACTGGATGAAGCGTCGTCTCACGCGGTCTGCACGTCTAGCACGAACGCTGGTCCAACTGAGGCGCCAGGTGGAAATGGCATGGCAAGCCGTTCCACAGGACTATATCCAGCATCTCTACGATCGTCTCCATGGGAGAATAGCAGCCTGCATTGCTGCGAAAGGTGGATATACACTGTACTAGTGCCGACATTGTGCATGCTCTGTTGCCTCTGTCTATGTGCCTGTGGTTCTGTCAGTGAGATCATGTGATGTATCTGACCCCAGGAATGTGTCAATAAAGTTTCCCCTTCCTGGGACAATGAATTCACGGTGTACTTATTTCAATTTTCAGGAGTGTATAATGACTTACGCTAAGGACTATACACACATCCATGGCCTGGGGAGGACTCGAACGTCCACGTGGGGAGCCCCAATATTTAGTGTTTATAGAAAACAACAGCGATCTTATCACGCTTCCCTGGGGCACTCCTGATGATACCTTGCCTCTGGTGAACACTCACCGTCGCGGATAATATACTGGGTTCTATTACTCGAGAAGTCTTCGGGCCACTCATATGTCTGCGAGCCTATTCCGGACGCTCGTGCTTTCGTTAACAGCCTGCAATAAGGTACGGTGTCAAATCCTTTTCGGCCATCTAGAAATAAAGGAAACTGCCTGTTGCCCTTCATCCATGGTTCGCCTGAATTGCCTGCATGAAATACACAAGGGGTGCTTAATTCATCAGCTACGCTATTGATATAACAATAAAATTAAACAGCATTCAGGTTTCTGTTGTTATATCATGTAGATCAAAATAAGGAGCGTTTTCCCAAAACTCGCTTTCTGCAAAATTGCAATTTGTTCGGGAAACCCCGAAGACTGTATAGGAACTTGTATATAGATGAAGATTTTGTAGACTTCACATGTCATACATTAATTTTTAAACAGCAGTAGTTACTTCAATAAATCAAAACAACAATCTACATAGATATATTTAAAAAAGACCCTGAAAATATTTATTCCAAAACTTCAAAAAAATGGTTCAAATGGCTCTGAGCACAATAGGACTTAACTGCTGAGGTCATCTGTTCCCTAGAACTTAGAACTAACTACTTAAACCTAACTAACATAAGGATATCACACACATCCATGCCCGAGGCAGTATTCGAACGTGCGACCGTAGCGGTCGCGCGGTTCCGGACTGTAGCGCCTAGAACCGCTCGGCCACTCCGAAATTATTAAAATGACAACTATTCACGCCGGCCGCGGTGGTCTCGCGGTTCTAGGCGCGTAGTCCAGAACCGTGCGACTGCTACGGTCGCAGGTTCGAATCCTGCCTCGGGCATGGATGTGTGTGATGAGTGTTAGTTAGGTTTAAGTAGTTCTAAGTTCTAGGGGACTAATGACCACAGCAGTTGAGTCCCATAGTGCTCAGAGCCATTTGAACCATTTGAACAACTATTCACCCCACAAAAATTAGCTGCAGAAAGTGAGTTTCGCTGCATATATTTCGTGGCGGAGTTCTGGAATAACGACGGGCAGTGTGCGGCTTCTAACTGTGGAAGTAATTGGGTTTTGAAATAAACTGTTTGCTGAATAAAAAGCGCGACTACTGCAAATAGTATACGCCGTAAAAAACTCCATTTGTCCATCTTTCCAGGAAGCAGGGTTTGAAAAAAAAAAAGGGGTCCTCTTAATATTATCCGCAGCGTTAAACTTTTCGATACTCATCGCACGTGCTCCGACTCGTGAGAAAGCTCCGCAGAAAGTACGCCTCATGAAAACACCCGCTGGCGTGCGAAGTACGTCTGAGCGTTTCGGCACTGCGGGAGGCGCTCGTCGTCTGCCGCTGCGCCTGACGAAAGCGAGACAGCCCGCACACAGTGTTGCAGGCCGGCGCGCAATGTGGAACCGCAGACCAGGTAGGCTGCTGTTGGCAATCCCGGCCGCAGCGCCGAGGCGCGCTTATTAAACGTGGGGGCGCCGCGCAACCCTCAGCCGTCTGGCCTGCTGACACGGTTCCCAGCGGCCGCTGCCCTCGGTGCACACCTTGCACGAAGCGTGTCACGGCTCTCCGCGAACCCACAACTCTTGACAGCTTCCAGCAGAATCTACGTCTGCACGAATTCTTTCAGTATCCTAAGGTTCACGGTAAGAATGGCGGTTATCGCGGCAACAACCGATTTCCGGTTACGTCTGTCTTTTTTCTTTGCGCCTGTTTATCCTGGGTGTTAAAAGCGCTCGATATAAGCTCTATCTGAAACGACCGATTTTCGGTTTTTTATTCCTATTTTTCGCTGTAATAAACGTAGAAATCGAGCAAGATTGAAAAATTTTTGACTCCCTCAGTTACAGTATACACAGAATCAAAACGCTAAATTAATGAGCCAAATACACTCCTGGAAATTGAAATAAGAACACCGTGAATTCATTGTCCCAGGAAGGGGAAACTTTATTGACACATTCCTGGGGTCAGATACATCACATGATCACGCTGACAGAACCACAGGCACATAGACACAGGCAACAGAGCATGCACAATGTCGGCAAAGTGTATATCCACCTTTCGCAGCAATGCAGGCTGCTATTCTCCCATGGAGACGATCGTAGAGATACTGGATGTAGTCCTGTGGAACGACTTGCCATGTCATTTCCACCTGGCGCCTCAGTTGGACCAGCGTTCGTGCTGGACGTGCAGACCGCGTGAGACGACGCTTCATCCAGTCCCAAACATGCTCAATGGGGGACAGATCCAGAGATGTTGCTGGCAAGGGTAGTTGACTTACACCTTCTAGAGCACGTTGGGTGGCACGGGATACATGCGGACGTGCATTGTCCTGTTGGAACAGCAAGTTCACTTGCCGGTCTAGGAATGGTAGAACGATGGGTTCGATGACGGTTTGGATGTACCGTGCACTATTCAGTGTCCCCTCTACGATCACCAGAGGTGTACGGCCAGTGTAGGAGATCACTCCCCACAACATGATGCCAAGTGTTGGCCCTGTGTGCCTCAGGCGTATGCAGTCCTGATTGTGGCGCTCACCTGCACGGCGCCAAACACGCACACGACCATCATTGGCACCAAGGCAGAAGCGACTCTCATCGCTGAAGACGACACGTCTGCATTCGTCCCTCCATTCACGCCTGTCGCGACACCACTGGAGGCGGGCTGCACGATGTTGGGGCGTGAGCTGAAGACGGCCTAACAGTGTGCGGGACCGTAGCCCAGCTTCATGGAGACGGTTGCGAATGGTCTTCGCTGATACCCCAGGAGCAACAGTGTCCCTAATTTGCTGGGAAGTGGCGGTGCGGTCCCCTACGGCACTGCATAGGTTCCTACGGTCTTGGCGTGCATCCGTGCGTCGCTGCGGTCCAGTCCCAGGTCGACGGGCACGTGCACCTTCCGCCGACCACTGGCGACAACATCGATGTACTGTGGAGACCTCACGCCCCACGTGTGGAGCAATTCGGCGGTACGTCCACCCGGCCTCCCGCATGCCCACTATACGCCCTCGCTCAAAGTCCGTCAACTGCACATACGGTTCACGTCCACGCTGTCGTGGCATGCTACCAGTGTTAAAGACTGCGATGGAGCTCCGTATGCCACGGCAAACTGGCTGACACTGACGGCGGCGGTGCACAAATGCTGCGCAGCTAGCGCCATTCGACGGCCAACACCGCGGTTCCTGGTGTGTCCGCTGTGCCGTGCGTGTGATCATTGCTTGTACAGCCCTCTCGCAGTGTCCAGAGCAAGTATGGTGGGTCTGACACACCAGTGTCAATGTGTTCTTTTTTCCATTTCCAGAAGTGTAGAAGGAAACTTATTCCGTCCACTGTTCGCTGCTTTTCTCGAAATGTAGTAAAATGTTGGATACTAAAAAAACTCAGGAGCACTTTCCTACTGTTCTCATTTTTTAAACAATCATTTTTAATCGGACAACGTACCATGATTTGGGTACCAGGAATAGTCAGTACCAAAGGGTGAAGACTAATGGGGAAGAAATTTTCGTGTTAATTTGTCCGTTTCCAAGATAAAGCTACATTACGGAGACATAGACAGCAGATCAGGTATTTTTACTGTAAACTATGACTGAATTACTAAGTCATAAGTTTTCTCCTTACACTATCTCTTATGTTGGTGTCTCTCCTCCCATTTTTTAATCTTTTAAATAAATCGATAATTTTACTTCACTGTTACCGCACATCGAAAAATACTTCCGGACTAGAGACGGTGCCATTCTGTAATACAACTGATGTCCGACGGCGACAGCACTTAAACTACGCCGGCCGGCGTGGCCGAGCGGTTCTAGGCGCTACAGTCTGGAACCGCGCGATCGCTACGGTCGCACGTTCGAATCCTGCCTCGGGAATGGATGTGTGTGATGTCCTTAGGTTAGTTAGGTTTAAGTAGTTCTGACTTCTGGGGGAATGATGACCTCAGATTTTAAGTCCCATAGTGCTCGGAGCCATTTTTGAACTTAAACTACCATAAGACCAGATGGGGCAAGTCTCGCACGATGCATGTACCCGCATACAATCCAGTAAGCGAAGCTAAATGGTAACAGGTTCATCATTGTCTCAGTAATGCTCTACAATTCTTATGCCACGTTGCTCGTTTCTGTCAGCAGTATTATTAAAGTAGCACTATATCGCTCTTTCCATTTTCGATAATAGCGCAATATCTCAGAGAAATGGAAATTTTACGAGTAAAAATTACTGATCTTTTAGAAAACGTTCATCTTAAAAATTAAAAATTTTTACACTGCTGACATTTCTTTTTCTTAGTCGGTTACTAATTAAAAAAAAACCAGAAACGTATGCTATAACCGAGACAAAACACATACTGAAAAATACCGGTTATTCAGAACTAAAATAACGGTATCTGTTTTAACCGGTCGTTTTTCTCATTCCTAGTTCAACGTTAGATTCTCTTGTGCCCACAAAGACATAAGCCATTTCTCCCTCGCTTCAAACTGAATTGGAAAAGCGGGTACGCAACGCTGATGCGAAGTATTCGCAACTGAATAGTTACTGATTCTATGGATACGACGTTTCACTCTCTCTGTTAAATGCCACCGAAGAAAGCCATTGAGAGTGCATGTGATCAGTACACCATTCTACCTACCGTTTTGTGTTGGATTTTGAAACGGAATACCGTTCTTTCCTCCACAGTTTTCTCCTGGCTCGCTACAGAAAGACTGAGGCGACCCATTCCCAGTTTCCCCACAGAGGAAAATTGCTTGTCGATGGGTGTCATAGGCGTCTGTAAAGCTGAGATTATATATTTCTTTAGTCGCCAATGTGATTCACAGGTAGTATGCATCAACCACAAAAAATGGTAAGACGAAATGTACTTCCCTAATTTAATAATTTTTTCATAATGTGGGACCACAGTCATAATATATTTCTTTAAAGTCAGTACCGCCATTAGACTGTTTTTTATTTGCAATGTTACATTTATACGATCATGATTGCGGCTTGAAATTGCCATTATCAAGTGTTTTAATGTTATACAGTGCCTGACATGGCATATTGTCGTATTTAAAATAACTAAGCAAGTCAGAAGACTGATGACTCAAAAATTACTGACCGCGTAATATTGCCGAAACTATCATTATCCGCAAAACTGCTTCTATGTGGCGACGCACTTGTTGATTGCGTCACTGTAACAGGTGTCCACGTCATATCCGCAAGAAGATGCAAAGTCACTGAAGCATCAAGTGGTACGGAGAGCCACTTGCACCGGCTGGCTGGACCGGACTTTTGTGTTTCGCGACCCAGGAAGGGCACATTCCTTAACGAACGGCAGCGCAGCGTCTGCCGTTTGTCAGAGCGTGTAACGGCCGGGATGAGCGCCAGTTCCAGCCGCTAGCCCGAGTTTACAGTCCCGCAGGATTAGAAAGTGAGCGCGTGCTAAGGTCGACTGGTCCATTAGGTGGCGTTCCTATGGAGCCACTCTCGACGCTCTGGCTTACAGCTCTCTGGAATGCCGCACTAACATGGTTTTACATTTTACTTTACGACAGAAAAGAACATTGTGTTATGTAAGAGACCCCGAAAGAAAACAAAATGCATAATAAAATTATTTCTGTCTGCGGGTCCACTCGTCATTTCGTCTGTTGCTATTAGCGTCCATTAGTGTCAAATTAACCATGGGAAAACGTTCTGCTTGATAATCTGCAAATCATCACACACGAGTATTCGCCTTATTTGGGAGTCCGACATTTTTGACATGGAAGACATTGCTTTTCCTCCTCACTGAACGTTGACTTCATGTCATTGTACTCATCGCTACAGACAAAAGTAATTTAAACGATTGCTCCTGACAATTAGAGGGATGAACTATAGACCGTCTTCAACGTTATGAACTTCTGACAGGCCTTGTTTTCTGTGAAGTGTGAGAGTGAGCTCAAACAGACTGGACAGGAGCAAGACAAATGTCCTTTTTAATCGATGTGGAACTCGGAATTCCACAGTTTCGGAGATCGATCCTCATAAACTGTTCGCCGTGCTGGGTAGTCGTGCGGTCAGAGGCGTCTTGTTACGGTCACCGCGGCTTCCCCCGTCGGAGGTTCGAGTCCTCCCTCGGGCATAGGGGCGTATGTCCTACTTAGCGTAAGTTAGTTTAAGTAGTCTGAGATGACCTCACCACTTTGGTCCCGTAATACCTTACCACAAATTTCCACATTTCATTAACTGTTCTTTGTTTTACATGTTTGTTGTTTTAATTCTAAACTTATTCTCTGCAGTCTATAGCAAATTGTGTAAAACGAAGCCTTCGCAGTTTAAAAATTAATACACCTGTTTCATATGAGGTTCTACGCAGAAACGTCGGGAGAAGGAATACGTGGTAAGCCCTGACTGGAAGAAGGGAGAAGATGATAGATGTTATGATATTAAGGATTACCTTCCATTGTACCACATGAAGCCGTGGAGGACAAAATTGTAAGGGAAGACAGACGATGGAATACATCCAGAAAATAACTGAGGTTGGCACAGGAGATGAAGTAGCGAGCCGCATTAAATCAAAGTCTGATGCCCCCAAAAATATTTTTAAACGGTGTTTTTTGCAGTTTTTTAATTACCTAACTGTCCAAGATACATGATAAAACGGACCACACGCTTATAGTTTAATGAGAATTCAGCTGCGCAGTTTCGTCACTTCACGATGACCATCTAAGGCGAGATATGTACAGCATTATCGTTAGTAAAAAAAATAAAAATTAAAAAAAATACATGGAAACTATAGTTAGCTCGAAGCTAATTAATCAGACACGAAACTGGTTATTTATTTACATCTTATTCATTTTCAAACTGCGGTTGTTATTTAATCATCTGCACATCCCAAAACATAGTTCACGTAAGATTCAGAAACTTAGTTACGTATCTAAACTGCTATGCTTCGCACGGCATGAACGCATGGTGTACACTCCACAATGAGAACAATAAAAGAAACACAAAAACTGAGAAACTACTTTTTACAATATGCTTGTAAGCTTGAGACAGCCTCAAAATTTCTGAACGCCAACGGGAACCTCAAACGAAAATCAGCGTTCTGGATGAATTACTAAAATTTGGTTACCCTTCCTTGTGTATACAGTGTTGTATGCTTTTCGCTTGGATACCTTGACGCCTCTAATCACACCGTAGGTTGTACTATGAATCTAACAGAAGGCCTCCTGAGGTCTCTGATGTTATCGGCGTGTACTGGATACCAGAAGCTTTCCCGTGATGAGCACCACGTTCCACGCGCCACGTGTAGCTGGCGCGCCTCCTGGCCCAGCGGCTTGGTGTCTTCTCTCTGGTGGAAGCGACTTTCTCTACTCGGCTCCTCTGCTACGCTCACATACGAGACGATCGTTCCTGGATTCTTCGCTCGCCCGATTTCACTCGCGGCCGTCGATGCGACGGCGCTATCGCGTTGCAGCACGGAATACCGGTGAGCAACTTCGAGAGCACCTATTCCGTTCGTCTGGATTCGCTGAGAACAGGTGTACGCTTCCGTGGTTTTCGGGGAAGGAAGGAAAGAAGGAAGGAAGGAAGGAAGGAAGGAAGGAAGGAAGGAAAGAAAGGAGGAGGTTAGAAACTAACGGCCTGTCGACATTGTGTTCACTGAAGTTGGAGTAATAATGTGGATGGAGAAAAATGATTCCAGCACTCCATCGACAATAATGTCGTTAAAAACGGAATACCAACTCGGATAAGTGTGGTTTGGGGAGAGAGACAGAGTCGACAGTGTCTTCACTCAAGAAACGAAATCGGCATTCCCTTGAAGCAATTCAGCAAAATATTGAAAAACTAAAGCAGGATGACAGGGCAGACATATGTGGCCCTTCGTGCTGGAACAGGTGGTTCTAACATACCATCACGCCAGTACTGTGATTCAGTAGCAGTTGATCAGTTACCGAACAGTGTGGCGGACAAGCAGTTTCTAGTCCACGTACCAATCCCTTTATATAACCATTGGGATCTTACACTACAAGAATGCGGACATATTCGTCTGCAGCTGGAAGCTGAAACTTTTCCCTTTTGAAGATGGAGTAGCCAACGCTCGATACAGCGCTTACTGTAGTTACGATATTGCAGTGCCTCTGTTATTCGGAATTACGATGTAAAGTTGCTTCTGGCATGCATGCATGTCCGAAAGAAGATTGCATCGTACTTCTAAACAACACAGGCACTACAGTATCGTATTTATCCGCCGACACCGGGCAAGCGACTTCCAAGTAAAATGTCTCACCTGTACGGTAATAGATGTACGAGGACAGGTTGTAGGCGCTTTGGTTTCGCCATGAGTGGTGCACGGATAGCCGAAGCGATTAACGCAACCGCTCGCGATAAGCGGGAAATCCGAGTTCGAGTCCCAGTCCAGCACAGATTTTCATCGTGGTCATTCCATAATACAGCTGATGGTACAAAATGGCTCGATGCACTATGGGACTTATCATCTGAGGTCTTAGACTTAGAACTACTTAAAGCTAACCTAAGGACATCACACACATCCATCCCCGAGGCAAGATTCGAACCTGCGACCGTAGCAGCAGCGCGGTACCTGACTGAAGCGCCTACACCCGCTCGGCCACAGCAGCCGGCTCAGCTGATGGTAGTCCATATTTGCAATTGCGAATAAATTTGATGTATTACTATAATTGGTTCCGAAATGTTAGTTGTCCACAATTTTCCAATAGGCAAGCTTGCTCCAAAATGGAAAGGATCAGTTGATCAGAGGGTAATAAAACGAATTTCTCCATTTGCCGAACTAGTACACCTGTTTTGATCGAGGTGAGACGGATCCGTATAGCGCCTCAAAACAGGACTAAGACCGCTTTTACACGGCGTTCTCAAATCTGGTTCTCGTAAACAGTTTTCCCAATATGACTTCTCACTCCTATAACGAATTCTGGAAATTGCCGGATTTCCTCTTATACAATCTATCGTCGCTCGCATTTAAAAGGTTGACCGTTTCTGATACTTGCATGCGCTGTCGGGTTCCTACTTGCTTTTAAAAATGTTGGATAATCTGGACGCTTAGGACAACAACAAAAATTAGACTGAGCAAGAATTAGTCCCCCCCCCCCCCCCCCCCCCGGATTTAAATCAAGTGAATTAGCTAACACGTTGCCTACGTCAAACAACTGATGATCGCGAAACTGACGTGCGAATGGGTTAGCAAAACTGATTCAAATTTCAACAAGTAAACTCGTCTCAGCGCAAATAAGTTCTCCGAAATTCGTTTCATGTTTTCTAGAAGTTGTGTTGCGTGTAAACGTGGCATACGTGGATGTGGGTCAGCGAATATGGTGTTACTGGTGTGTGTTCAGGTAACAGTTTCAACTTTGACTGAAATCTTTCAGAGTGAAAAGGCGAAAACAAAGGTGTAGCTGGGCAGGCAGCCCTGCAAGGTGCTGGCTTCCTGTGTGTGGCGTGCACACACGGCCGTCACCTCCCACCCTCCCTCGACTTCCCCTCTCCCCACTTCCTCTGCATGGAAGGCGCATCGGACATCCGCGACCGGCGCTAGCCTTTGGAAGGCCAAACGCCCGGCTCCCTTAACCGACGTTTCGCTTTGTGAAGTGACGTAGTTCGGTGTTTACTGTCTTAGCTCTGCTCAGTGAAAGAAATTAGCAGAGATGCGTAATCACAAATAATTTTATTTTCTTGGCAATGTTTGTATGTGGAATAACATGATCCTCAATGCTGGACTACACGTATCACTGTTAATCCTCTTCATATAATCCAAGGCAAAAGTTCAAACGCACAATATGACCACAGGACATAGCGTTATTACTGATCAGAGACAATTCCAATCTAAAAGACTCCATGAAGGGACTGAAACGTAAATAGAAACGCGTGCTAAAAATGTGTGGAGAGGGGGAAACACGTCGAGGAACGTCACCTAGCGCAAAGCACTTCTTAGCGGAACGTGCTTTCTACTGCGGCCTCTCAACTTGTTGTACGTGTCCAAATTTTGTTGTAAAACTCGAAGAAGTTGGATACAGACGCAAGTGCATGAAGAGCTGACCCAATAGCCGTGAGCAAAAATAACTGTATGACTGGTTCAGTCGCCATCATGACGCTACGAAACTGGTACTGATGCACTAGATCTGGTTCGACCGCCAATAAACGACAGCGAACATCGAGCATGTGAACAGCACTGTGACCGTGAGTTTAATATCGGATGGACTGTGGATTGGCAACGATTCGGGTAAGCACTGTTTGCGATTAGTGCCAACTCGAATGACTGGCACGAAAGACTGGAATAAGCAACACGTGTGGAAAATTCTAGATATTTCACTAGCTGATCGAGACCCATATTTTCTACAAACCACCTTCACAGAGGGCGAGATCAGGTGCTTGCGGTTCGATTGAAAGTAGATAATGTAGGAACTGGTCGTTAAAATTCTGAAGGTATCAAGGACCAAACACAAGAGCGAAAGATTATCTGCAACTTGTACAAATATCAGACGGCAGTTCTAGAGTCTAAGAACATAAAAGGAAAGCGGTAGTTAAAAAGAGATTCAGGCAGGGGTGTACATTATCCCTGATGGTAATCAATCTGTACCTTGAGCAAGCTGTGAAGGGAACCAAGAGAAATCTGGAAATGTAATTAAAGTTCAAGGAGAAAAAGTTAAGTATTGAGGTTTACCAATTCATTGTAATTCTGTCACATTAAAAAGTATCTGGAAGATCAGTTGAACAGAACGGATAGTGCCTCAGAAAGTTATTACAAAGTTAAAAATCAAGAAAAGTAAAATAAAGATAGTGGAATGTAGTCGAATTAAATTAGGTGGTGCTAAGGGATTTATATCGGTAAATGACACTGTAGAAGTAGATGTGTTTTGCCGTTTGGGGCAGCAAAATAACTGATGGAGGCTCAAACAGAGAGAATATAAAATTGGGGGTGGCAGTTGCATAAAAAATTTCTGAAAAGACAAATTTATTTATATCGAATACAGGTTTAAATGTTACGCAGTCTTTTTTTAAGGTATATGTCTGGAGTACAGCCATGCACGGAAGATAAACAGTTAAGACAAGAAGGGAATAGTACCAGCTAAGGATTCAAACTCACATTGGTTTTACAGATAGTACTCTAAGCCATTGGCCCCTTACTTAGTTTGCATTTAACGCTAATATCTCGGCCAGCGCAAAGATCCAAGTGACTGGAAAATGTAAGAAGGATAAAAGAACCGACCCGCAATGTTACAGATGAATACCTTAACATCGGTTTGTTGCATAATTCTAGAGTATATTCCGAGTTCCAACACAGCAAATGTTCTAGAGACCGAAAAGCTTATGTTCACGTATCAGCACAGCTTTAAAAAGCATCGCTCGAGCGAAACTCAGCTTGCCCTTTTCTGACATGCTGTACAGCCAACTATGGATGAAGGGCAACTGGCAGATTCCATATTTTTAGATTTTGGAAAAGCAGTTGATGCGGTATCGCACTGCAGTCTGTCAGCGAAGGTACGAGTATACGGAATAGATTCCAAGATGTGTGAGTGTCTCGAAGACTTCGCAAGTAATAGAAATCAGTATGTTTTCCTCGACAGCGAGTGTTCATCGTAGAGAAGGGTATCGTCAGGTGTGCCCCAGGGAGGTGTGATAGGAGGGCTGCTAGGTTCTGTATACATAAATGATCTGGCGGACAGGATGGGCGGTAATCTGCGATTGTTTGCTGATGATGCTGTGGTATACGGGGAGGGGCCGAGTTTGACTGTAGGAGGATAGACAAAATTTCTAGTTAGTCTGATGAATGGCAGCTTGCGCCAAACGTAGAAAAATGTATGTTAATGCGGATGAGTGAGAAAAACAAACCCGTAATGTTTGGATTCAGCATTAGTAGTATCCTGTTGACACTGTCTACGCGTAAAGCAATATGAAATGCAATGAGCATGTGAGGATTGTGCTGAGAAGCGAATGGTCGACTTCCGTTTATTGGGAGGATTATAAGAAAGGGTGGTTTACCTGTACAGGAGACCGCATATAGGACGCTGGTGTAACCTACTCTTGACTACTGCTGGAGTGTTTTGGATCCGTACCATGTCGGACTGAAGGAAGGCATACCTAGGTTTAGAGGTACGAACAATTTAAATTGGACGGAACCCACAGAAAATGTTGTGGTGAAGGCTAACCAAAGGCTGCGTTTTATTGGCAGGGCACTTAGAAAATGTAAGGAGACTGCCTACACTACCCTTGTCCGCCCTCTTTTAGAATACTGCTCCGCGGTGTGGGATCCTCACCAGATAGGACTGACGGAGTACATCGAAAAAGTTCAAAGAAAGGCAGCACGTTTTGTATTATCGCGAAATATGGGAGAGAGAGTCACATAAATGCTACAGGATTTGGGCTGAAAATCATTAAAAGATAGACGTTTTTCGCTGCGACGGAATCTTCTCACGAAATTCCAATCACCAACTTTCTGCTCCGAATGCGAGAATATTTTGTTGGCACCTACCTACATCGGGAGAAACGATCACCACAATCCAATAAGGGAAATCAGAGCTCGTACGGAAAGATATAGGGGTTCGTTCTTTCCGTGTGCTATAGGAGATTAGAATAATAGAGGATTGTGAAGGTTACCAAATATGCAGCAACCAGTCGCAAAATCATGTTTTATCTACTCACTTTTGCAAATCGATTTCAACTGATTAACAGCCATCATCGGTCAATGTTCGACCTCTGCTTAAGACTGTATTATTACTCAGGGTACATATTGGTTGAAAGCACCGATGATAGCTGTTAATCAGTTGAAATCGATTTGCAAAAGTGAGTAAATAAAACATGATTTTGCTACTAGTTACTGCATATTTAGTGGTTTTACCACATAGAGCCCACCATTCATGAATTGTGAAGGTGGTTCGATGAACCCTCTGCCAGACACTTGAATGTGATTTGCAGAGTATTCATGTAGATGTAGAAGCCAATTCCGAGGCGGGCTGCTCGATTTGTTACCGGTAGGTTCGAACAACACACAGGTGTAATGGAGATGCTTCGCAAACTCGAATGGGAATCTCTGCAGGTAAGGAGACGCTCTTTTCGAGTACACTACTGATAAAGTTGAGAGAAACGGCATTTGAAGCTGACAGCAGCACTATCCTACTGCCACCAACATAAATTTCGCTTAATGACGACGAAGATAAGATACGAGAAATTAGGGCTCTAACGGAGGCATATAGATAGTCGTTTCCCCCTCGCTCTGTCTGCGTGTGGAACAAGGAGGAGGGAAACGGTTGTTAGCGGTGGCTTGCGTAGTATGTATGTAGACGTAGTTGTAAATGTACAGGAGAATGTTGAAGACTAGATTAGTAGATGGGATCACTAATGATGAGTTACTGAGAAGTAGTACACCAAGGACAGGTTGGTTGACGAGAAACGTCTTGAGACATCAGCAAATAGTTAATTTGGTAACGGAGGAACGTGTGGGATTAAAAACTGAAGACTAAAGCTTGACAAACGGGTGTAGGTTGCAGTAGTTGTGTAGAGGCCTCTGTAGGAGAGAGTACCGTGGAGATTGCAGCAGACTTGTCTTCTCGCTGAAGAAAACAACAACAACAACAACAACGTCTTTGTGTTTAGAAGATAACCTTTAGCGAACGACAGAACTGGGAAGTCCACCTCTTCCCGATTCACTTGCTCGTGCCTGCCACAGTGTTGGTAAGTCGTGCTCGAAGCACGGACTGTATGGTAGCGGCAGCAAGCAGGCTGCAGCTTTACACGAGAGAGACGCGCGCGCAGCGACTGCGCATGCGCGGCGACGCCGGACGGAGAAAACGCGGCCGCGTCGCGCGGCGCTGCGCCGTGATATCTGTGTCACGCCGTGCCGGAGAAAGGTGTCCGCGGGGTGGGCGGCATTACCCAGCCGTCCAGCCCCTGCGGAGCGGTAAGCCGTATGCTAATGGCGGCGCGCAGGTGCCGTGGGCGCGAGCGGGCGTTATCCAGCGCCGGTATTGTACCGCCGCCCTCACGCCTCATCCTTATGCAACACCGGCGAGGAACAACTTTTACTACCGAGCGGCTGTGGCTCCTCAGATGTTTCACTGTTTCTGGTTGACCTTCCGTACCTCGATCTTTACAACGTTGACGTCTCAGTGCATAGTATACTTTTTTGTATACGAGTTGACAGAGAACATTTAATAACCTGGGACGCTATAACTAAGATCCAAATAACCCAGCACGATTCCGACTTGGAAGGCAAATAGGCCCACTGTAAGAATCTTTAAATATTAATCTGATTCTTTTCACTAAAGCAACACACTGAAGTAACCCGTATTCAGTTGTCAACTAAACACTCTGCTTCAAGGCTGCTTGCGTCGCTGCCATATGTTATTCAACACTTTTCTTTGAGTTGTCAACACTGCACGTCTGGTTGGTTAGGAAGGAGATGATGTCTGTGATGTCTGAAGATGGATGTAATCCGGAAACGCGTAACATCTTCTAATAAAAGAGTCAGTTGAACATCTCGTGACTTTATTGCGAGTGTACAGCATTAGTTACCAATTATAAACACTCAAAATTGCGCTTAATATGTAAAGCAGTTCATATTTTTCACGTTGCCTTGGTTCAAATGGCTCTGAGCACTATGGGACTCAACTGCTGTGGTCATTAGTCCCCTAGAACTTAGAACTACTTAAACCTGACTAACCTAAGGACATCACACACATCCATGACCGAGGCAGGATTCGAACCTGCGACCGTAGCAGTCGCACGGTTCCGGACTGCGCGCCTAGAACCGCGAGACCACCGCGGCCGGCGTTGCCTTAGCAAGTACTTATCCACGTTCTGTGGTAAAACTCTTTTTTAATTTGTTATCAAGTTCTTTCTTTCTTAGAAGTCGACCTGGCGCCCGCAGTCCGCTCTTTTCGTGAAGTTGCAAATTTATTTTTAAATTTGTAGCCGGACGCTCTTCCTATCCTCACATTCGTCAGTTACGAAGGACGTTCCATAACTAACGCAACACACATTTTTTTCTGAAAGCAGGATGAGTTTATTCAGGACTCGAATACGCCACACTAATCCCTAGCCGGCTGTTGTGGCCGAGAGATTCTAGGCGCTTCAGTCTGGAACCGCGCGACCGCTACGGTCGCAGGTTCGAATCCTGCCTCGGGCATGGATGTGTGTGCTGTCCTTAGGTTACTTAGGTTTAAGTAGTTCTAAGTTCTGGGGGACTAATGACCTCAGATGTTAAGTACCATAGTGCTCAGAGTCATTTGAATCACTAATTCCTACTCCTTTAGCTACGCAACCTTGCTTTTCAAAATAATCTCCGTTCCAAGCCACCAACTTACGTCACCTTACAGGCAAATCTGTATGTTCGCATGGCACCACTCTACTGGTCAATGTCCTGCTGCATCAACAACCTTCCCATCATACACGTCCTACTTCCCTCGGATTTCACCCTTTACTGAGCCAAGCACATGGAAGTCGGAAGATGACAGATCTGGACTGCAGAGTGAACGAGAAATAAGTGTCCAGTGGAGTTTTACGAGCTCCTCTCGAGTTTGCAGGTTTGTGTGAGGCCCTGCGTTGCCACTGAGAAGGAGTCAGTGGCAACGACCACGCACTTTCCAACCTGTGTTGCGGCCGGCCGGCGCAAGGCCGATCAGTCAGCCCTGCGCGACTTTGTTGCAGTGATAACAGACACCTCGCACAACGACTCACCGTGCTTTTGTTCACTGTCAGTTCTACGAAGACATTCTGCAAGCGCCTATGAATATCTGCGATGCTCTGGTTTTCCGCCAAAAGAAACTAGATGACAGCTGTCTGCTTGGAACGTTTGCAGACGCAGACGTCTATTCTGCTGCCTTAAAAAGGCGTTACGGTAACGCCGCTACTCGACGGCTGGCGTTGAGATGTAGTACTCAACAGGCTCGTAAGATTTTGAACATAGATTTCTCGCGAACTTGAGAGGCGCAGCCTACTAGAGTAGAATTTATTTCAGCTGACAAGGGGACGTTGCGGACTGACTCTTTTCGACTTTTTCACCCATATCTAAGGAGTTTGAAATTCAACACCTTGACATCTATTATTTTTTTTTAAATCGAGATTAGAATATTTTCGAGCGCCCTTAACAATAAAAACATTTCTAGTTTATCAACAATTTGTCTTTAACGTAATATGTTTTTTAACGTGAAATCGCTGGTTCGATCTTCCTAGCAGCAATTTTTCCTATTTTCTGCTTAAATTTTACGTTTATTAATAAGTAGAAATATGAATTAACAAATAGAAAAACACAATTTTTTTCAAAAAATTACATCGAGTTTTGATCACTGGTAATATTAAAATAAATTAATATTTGATATAGACAATTGTGTTACATAACTAAAAAATACATCTCAGTAATACTATTCTACCTCTATAAAGAAGAAATTATTTAATTTCCTATATCATGTTTCACCTTATTCTGTAGGGAATTTTGACTTATTGTGAGTACTTTATTTTCATGTAAGTATGTGTCACTTTTATTAAAATTATTATTTAATCTTTGTTTATTAACATTTCCATTTGTTTATTAACATGGCATGTAAATAAAAAATGTTGTTGTTAATGAGATTCTAATCGATTTCACGCTTAGAAAGCTACGATGCTACGCACTTGTTGTTATTGAACTGAATCTGTTCACAATTTCAGAAAATCCATTAAAATCGTTACATAACAAAAGGTTAGTGTATAATCATTCCTTGTACCCTTGTTGTAGAATCCTCAGCTTCATCTACCGACCAATAAGTAAAAACTTGGAAAGGTTTTGTACCTAATAGCGTTCGGAAATCTAATCTCAAACACGATACTAAAAAAGGAAGCACCCAAAGGGGACCTACGAACTAAATGAAACCTCACGCCTTGATTGCGGTATGACATGCTATTTCAGTGGTCACAAAATCGATTGAAATTTACCAAAGACAGGGCAGGTTGAGCCAGCTTGCTCCCCCTTTGGCCTGGACGCATACACTGATTCGGTAGGGAAAGGTGCCACAAATCCTATATATCCTCCTCTGAGGCTAGCTGGCCAACAACTGTTGTAACTAGTTCCACACATGTTCTGTCGGGTACACATGTGGTGATCGCACTGACCACAGCAATACCCCAAAATCACGAAGATGGTGTTATGGGCAGTTTTTCTAAAACTACTCCGCAACCTTATGAATAAATAACTAATCGGAAGAAGATGCCAAAACCATTTAAATTAGTATTGCTGCATGAAAGTGCACACGCAGTTAAATCTAATACCAGTGACTGCAAAGTTAAATACTACAATTTCCTTTAATTCTGTACGGTGGCGAATCATTGTAGGGTTTTTCCATAACTTGGAATGACTAGCCAGCTATGTGTGTGAACAAGAGCTCCAAGGAGAGTATTGTGCGCAAACCATAAAAATGTTTCTGTTGAAAGCCAGGACTTAGTCAGGTGTGTGCTGGGGACAAAGCACCGCTTTTTGACAGAAACACGAAAATCCCACGCGGCTCCCTAGGGTGGCAGACCGAGAGAGTCCGACACACTGCAAACTTCCAGTGTGTGAGGAGCTTAAAGGATACCCTTTAGAAAAGATTAGATCTACGGAGAGAATAGCGCAGCCTGGGACATAGTCGTTGGGGATCGGAGGAGGTTACAGGTGTAGATGTTTATATTTTGCTGCTGGCTCATGACGATTACTTTCATAGCGGTGGCGCAGGGTCTTCAGTGCCAACAAGCCGCTGTTTCTATTGGACGAAATAAAAAACACACGTATAGTGAGAGAGAATTTCTCTCTAATGCCCCCTCTAAGAGAGAACTGAGCAGTATTTGTTAACCATGGCAGTTTCCTTAGAAGAAGAAAATTGTTGTAACTGTTGTGAACTTTTCATTCGTAAAAAGACTGAAAGTATACTGCTATTGGCTACGAGACTGTGGCGCTGGCAGAACCAGCCAGATTTTGCGGAGAAGAGGGGAAAGACTCGTCGTGTCAGAGGGAGACTGGAGATAGAGGACACTTTAGTACTGCAGAGGGAACTGTCTTCACTTTAGAGCTGAACTTCGCCACTACTGCGGCCATCCTCTGCACCCGAGTATCTGCAGAGTGGTAAGCATGGACCGCGTCTGCATACGTCGTGACGAGGGGACCTGGAATTTATTTGTTTCACATCAAAGCTTCGTTTTCTGAAGTAATCCACACAGCCGGCTAGCTGCACTCAATATGGACCTAGGCGAGAGGACCAGTACTTGTACGACTTTTTCTGCGCCTTTTCTTTAGGCTATCAACTTATTCAGAAATAATATGCCCATTCTCGCGGACACAGTTTTTGTATCATTGCTATTTCAAAATCACTCACCTGTGTCAAGATCTAATTGTTCAAATGGCTCCGAGCACTATGGGACTTAACTTCTGATGTCATCTGTCCCCTAGAACTTAGAACTACTTAAACCTAACTAACCTAAGGGCATCACGCACATCCATGCCTGAGGCAGGATTCGAACCTGCGACCGTAGCGGTCGCGCGGTTCCAGACTGAAGCGCCTAGAACCACTCGGCCACATCAGCCGGCTCGTCAAGATCTTTCGTCCTTTTGTGATTATCTGTATTGTTCATCCAGCGGCTAGAATCACATTAATTCGTCTAATAATAAACTGGATTGTTATATTGACCTCTAGTTTCATTTAGTAGGTTGGTGGAAACCTTTATGATCTACGTGAGTTTTGGTACCCATATTTCATGTTTAATTGGCACCCCCGTCCAAATCGGATGCATAGTTAGTTATACATACCGCGACATTGTTTTTTGTTTTTCAATTCACGTGATGTAGTGGGCAGTGAGCTGTTTACTGTATACGTCACCGGGTTCAGATATCATGAGTATGTTAGCACCTCATAACATTTCGAAGAGGCGTCCCATTTGTTGAAGAAAGGCACCAAGGTTCTGTCACATAAGTGGTAGCGTATGAGGCCGTACCGTTGCTCCGTCTGACATCCCTAAATCAATTTAAATACTGACCCGAAACACCCGGTGGATTCCCACAAGATGACGCCAGGAGTAACAATGACGTGCGCCTCCAAAACATATAAAGAAGGAGACGTCTGCCCAGGTTGCCGAAATACTCACCCTCGAAGACCATTCAGGATACAGAGAAACGCGAATTATCTCTGAACAGAATGCCACATGATTGATCAGCCACCTGTTGGTTTCCAGCCATGGCACCACTCCAAATGCAGCCGTTAGGCTGCGAATGGGACGGCAATATTACAGTCTGGATGCTGCTAATCTCTAACCAGCGGCGTGAAATGACACACAATGTTCCGCGGAGTCCTCTACTTGTCCTCGGATGGCAGGTGCAGGCGTGGAACAAAAATGGTTCAAATGGCTCTGAGCACCGTGCGACTTAACTTCTAAGGTCATCATTCGCCCAGAACTTAGAACTAATTAAACCTAACTAATCTACGGCCATCACACACATCCGTGCCCGAGGCAGGAATCGAACCTGCGACCGTAGTGGTTGCTCGGTTCCAGACTGTAGCGCCCAGAACCTCACGGCCACTCCGGCCGGTAGGTGTGGAACGAGCTTGGTGCACAGTGTGGTGATCCTCCATCGTGGTGGCCAGATGTGTTCGACTGCAACCTTGAAGGTGAATATGCCTGCCCTCACGTTCCATCCAGTCCAACATCGGACCACTGTCTCAGCTGAATTCCGTACAAATCTGAATATTGCACGATTCGACCAGCTAACCAAATGGAAACCCACAATGAAGCTCCTTTCAAACAGTTGAGACGCTGATAACGCTATCTCAGACAAGTACACGGTACCTCCGTGCCCTACACATTGATCGTTCAACATCTGACGCACTTCATGACGCTTATATACCTTACCAGGCCTGATAGCGACACTAATGCACTCTGGTTGCCGTTCTACCTGTTACAGAGAATTGTAACTCAAATCATTTACGTAGACGCCGGTGGCGCGTACATGCATAAAGTTACACAAAACATCCGACCATGTCTTTTGGGTGCTTCAATTTCTTTTTTTTTTTTAGGCAGTGTATTTTACTTTTTTTCGAATTACGTCATGTTGCTTTAGGAAATTGATGTTCGGACACTGAGCTTCAAATTCTATAAGTATGATAGGCATGAATAAAATCGAAGAGGGCCAGCTGTGTGTGTCTGCTTCATGTGGGGGCCATCTCCCCGCGTCGTGCAAAAGAGGCGAGCAGCAGCAGGAGGAGCAGCGAAAGAGCCCGGCTACAGCGACAGCTTCCGCCGCCCCACGGCGCGCCCTCCAAGGCCTGTGCGACAATGCCATGTAGGCAGCTGCGAGGCCCGTCGCTAATTGTCCGGGCCGCCTCCCATGTGGGACGTTCCTGGCAGCAGCCTGGCCTTGGGGAACCTTCCTCTTCCGCGGCCAGCAGTCGCCCCTACACCCCAAAATACTGCTGCTGCGCCGTGCAAAAGCCCAATGAGGAGGCTCTTCCACACACCAGTGACACTAGTCTATCATGTACGTCGATTCACTCGTAGGTAATACTTCCATTTCGTCCGCCCCATAAGGTCTAATCTGTCTAGTGTTAAACCTGATAAGCCTTTTATCTGAAACAATGTCGACATCCTCATTCTGCATTTCGCTCAATTTGATTTATCATACAACACAAATGACCGATGTCTGAATGCACATTTCATCATCAAACATACACGGCAAGCCACCATACCAAGCATGTCGGAGGCTACCGCCTACCGTTATTAGCCACTTCCTCTCCTTCTCCACTCGCAGACGGAGCGAGAAAAAGACGACTGTCCATATTCTTGCATCCAACCCCTGATCACTCTTATCCTGTCTTTACGGTACTTAGCGAGATGTACATGTTTTTAATGGCTTTGGGAACGAGCCCATACGGCCATTCCATCGAGGAATGTCAATTACGACAATACGGAAATGAGGACAGGAGAACGACCAGTCCCCGAGTGGAGGAAGTAACCGACCCGGCCTGGAATCGAACCGAGGCTCGTTCGGCTAGCAATCATTCGAGTTGAAGGTGTACGTTGGTGGGAGTAGAATTATTTTTCAGTCAGCCACAAATGCCAGTGGTACAAATTTTCTTAAGAGTCTCGAGATGACTGGATAGCTCCTATACTAGAAGATAGACCGAATTCGCAATGAAAAAAAAAATTCTGTTACAATTGGTGGTCGCCACACTGTACCACAATGTCCTGGGATAGCCGGCCGCGATGGCCGAGCGGTTCTTGGCGCCCAATTCGGAACCGCGCGACTGCTAGTGTCGCAGGTTCGAATCCTGCCTCGGGCATGGATGTGTGTTATGTCCTTAGGTTAGTTAGGTTTAAGTAGTTCTAAGTTTTAGGGGACTGATGATCACAGCTGTTAAGTCCCATAGTGCTCAGAGCCATCTGAACCATTTGTCCTGGGACAGAGGCGAAAGCTCTTACTTGGTCTTACTGCCTCACTTATTCGTAAGAGGCATCTTATGAACTGAGAACAGAAGGCACTGATGATGCTCATTTGTGCCTCCAGTGGTAGATGAAACCGATTAGCATCGTATTTTTCTACATCTACATCTACATCCATACTCCGCAAGCCACCTGACGGTATGTGGCGGAGAGTACCCTACAGGTACTCAGGGAAAGGAATGGGTCGAGTCCTCATATGAATCATCAACAATGCCAACACAGCACTACCCTCCACACGCACTTTCAGTAACCCCCTATACTGAGCAAATGCACTCTAGGCGTAACATTCATTTTTCGCAATAATGGTGCAAATGGTAAGGCTTGAGAGCACCTGTCCAATTGAGGCGGTTACACTGTGCAACAAACAACGCAGTAAGACTTTATTTTCGTTTACTGAAAGACAAAGCCAGAAATTCCAAGCTTCGCTAAATTTCAAGGAATGTAAGTATCTCAGATTTGCATACATAACGGTAGGCTAGATTCTAGATGATGCTGATGATGATGACTTTCCCTATCAAGATTTTCTTAAGGCACTGATAGAGTTGATGTTCAGACTCTCTTGAATCAGAGGACAAGGGAGCAATGTTTTTATGATCCAAGAACCAAGCATGGGTCAATCTTGGAATACGTTTCCTGATTTCTGAGCGAACAACTCTCAGCAAATTGAAGATTTCCTCACCACTGACTTCAACTACGGAGAAAGACATTTGTTTCTGGAGACCTGGAGACCTGTACCCGCTGTGTATTTAAAGAATAGCATCACAAGTATGTGCGTTTTAAATATGTGGTGCTGACGCATGTTGATATTATATTAAGTAATTAAATGACACGTATCTTTCTGAATGTATGAAGGCCCGTATTTCTATAATTTCAATCTTATTATGAATAGTATTGGTGTATATATTTCCCCATTCTGAAGGTAGGAAATAATCGAAACTTTTGACCTTGCGCTGCATTTCGTTTACTGACCAGCGAGAATAATCTATCTTGATTAATACTTATTTCTTTCCCTTGGTCTCTGCGTTGGTTTTACAATACAGTACAATACAAATACCATGCATTAATACAATCGTTTGTGCATAGCGTTGAAAGATATATTGAGATTCTTTCCATGTTACTGCATGTTCCCCAAATATCGCAGTCTGCATAAAAAAATATGTATATACGTTGATACAATTCGTTGTAGGGTACGACTATGCTTTATGTCACTCAAGATTACAGCAAACAGCTTTATAGACTGAGAGACACGTGAATGCTAGCGTTCGGTCGTTGACGAGTAATATCAGAAGAAAAGGAAACGAAATTGTTGAACAATTCACGATGTTACATGACGGATCCAGCTGCAAATGTTTTTGTGGATGCGCCCGTCTCAACAGAAGCGTGCCAGTTCCGATACCAAAAACAGTCTTAAGCTATTAATGGTATCAGAATATTCAAGGCTATGGAAAAGATACCACTGAACGAAATCGGATGAAGTGAAGCACCAACAAATTGATCGGAATCCGTCTGTGGGAATGTAAATGCAAAGAACTACGGACGTGACTCGAATCTCTGACCATACATATTTCATACGTCATGAGAAAAAGCAGAGGCCATATCTGAGAAAGGAACCTGCTTCCGAACCAGCGGATTGGTCTCAAGCAGTTTATATTCAAAATTTCTCGGTGTTACTTTAAGTACCTCTAATAAATTTAAAATTTAAATTTCTCTGCCCGATATCTCGAATACGATCTTCTACTCTCTTAAATGTGGAAGTGATTCCCCTCACATCTCGACTACAACGCTACAATGTCCCATCTGGTTAAGTACTTCATTAAGCTGGGTACACTGCAGGAGATTTTTTTTAACATATAATCGCCTCTGTGCCCTCACATTTAAAACATTTTGAAACTACCTCTTCAATCGACTTAAATTATTTATTTCGAATTAGTTCAGCAGACATTCATTAGCAAATCACTTTCCAGATTACTGCCTTAAACGGTGTACAGACATCTTAACAAAATGACCTCCAGCGAGATTTCTATAAACAAATGTGCTCCAGACTGCAATAGCCACATATCACATTTAACAGAGCGAAGAGGAGGAATAGTCATAATATAGTCCACCAGAAATTTGTTATTTCCGTATATTATTCCGAGACTCTGATTCAACAGCAGACTATTTCCTTCGCTTCTTTGAACAAGGCGTACTGCTAGCTTATGACTAGTTTCAAATGCTCATCCCAACTTCCAACTATGTTTGAAGAGTACAAAATTAACTAGCAAGGTTTACTTTCAATTTCTCTTAAGCCGCTTTCCACAGCTCACAAATAGACAATATCTTTTTGTTGCTTTAGTAAACCAAATCACCTCATATGATATATTAACAATTAGTCTTAGGCAGCATTTCATCCATGGTACTATAAATCACTGCAGTTGGTCAGATCTTGTTTTAGCTGACACTTTTAATATTACGGAATATTAAGGAATATCCCAGAGGGAGACCCAGAGATGAATACACTAAACAGATTCAGAAGGATGTAGGTTGCAGTAGCTACTGGGAGGTGAAGAAGCTTGCACAGGATAGAGTAGCATGGAGAGCTGCATCAAACCAGTCTCTAGACTGAAGACCACAACAACAGCAACGAGGAATATGTATTTAGTTTTTGATCCATTAAAAACGTAGAAAGTCACATGAGTAACACGATTTCGAGAAGAGTTCTTAAACGTTTCATTATCAAGACTATGGAAATGAATAACGTTCAGCAAAAACTGAAGTAAAGAATTAAAAATATCGAAATAGTTTCACAAATGTCCGCTGCTGTCACTGCACAGTTTCATGTAATTAGTCCGTACCGATATTAGATTATACTGGTCGTCGCTGGTTCACACTGAAATTAATTTCTATCTGTTGGCAAGGTACCGTGAATCTGAGAGGCTGTCATCAAAGACGTTGGCTTGAAATATTTTCAGAGTTTTTTCGATTTGTCCACAGAATTCCGCAGCTTTTTATCTGTACTTGCAATGGCACGTATATTAGGTAGTACACGGTGCTCTTCTGCGAAGCAGTTGATTAACTGCGGTGTGCATCGTACTGATTCAGTAATTCTTGCATGTCTCACTTTTCAGGTTTTCGAGTAATGTCATATTATCCGATTTAATCTGAATATTTATATTTGCTTCCTTATCGGGACATAAATACAAACGACAGTATTTTCTCAATTGTCATGACCGTAGACGCGTCATAAAATACTTCAGGCAGCAGTAACCAAGGATCAGTCTTTTAAATCTTTCTGTGATACTAAACCAATGTACAAGATCAAGGCACGGACATCAGCATTCTTTCATGGGTGGCAGTGCATAGTTGAACGAGGCGTGTCAGCTTCAGAAAATTATTTCAAATTTTGCCACGATACAGAGAGATTCATTTATTTATTTTGGAACTACTTCTTTATTTTAAATATTCTTTCCAAGCAGGGCTGGACATGCATAGTTGACTTCAGAGCATCTGTGGGTTTTGGTGAAGTAGAAGACTGGCACTGCGATTTAAGATCCACATCGACCTGTACTAAAGGCTCATTTAGCAGATCATTGCCTGAGAAAGACAGAAGACAGGATCATCGTTGAAAAAGATCGACTAAACACAGAGAGAGAGTTCCTGATGCTAGCTCAAGACCGTCACACGTAAAGACAAAAAGATTTATCAATGGTAAATAAGTCAGATCGATGGCTTCTATAATATCTCTGAAGTAACTCGTCGTTAAAATCGAAAAATGAATCTTTTGAGTATTATCGTTCTGTGACACACAATATTATGGTAGAAAGAGAGTACATTAGGTTGAAAAAATGCCGTGGAAGTAGGTAGATAATCTTTCGTACATTCGGGTCTACAGCCTCTGTGAATCCCTTCAAGGAATTAATTTTCCTGTGAAGGCTGCTCGTTTTTTTTCTTCTTTTTTTTTTAATAAACCATATTTCACCATTCAGCAGTAATAATTTCTTCCTCTTTGACATCACGAGCTCCATAAAAGTAACAATATTGTGCTTACAGTATGTTACGTGCCATACGTCAGTGTGAGAGAAAGCAACAAGTGACATTTATTAGGGAAGCTTTCAGATGTTCCCAGATAGTGACTTGTGGAATATAACGTGCGATAAGCGTACTTTATTGTTATGCAACTTGATGCTGCTCTATGGAGACAAAATATCTATTTGCTAAACAATGGAAGTAAGTGTTTATTTCAAAGTAAAAGAATGGCTTTCAGAAGGAAACGACTTCTTTTAAGAAGTGCATAAAATTTCGACTATTTTTGTTCTGACAAACAATTGGGTACAACTGGTAATTATGGTGGGAGGACAAATTAGGATACAGTTATATTATCCCCATCATTAGGTGCACTGCGACAATCACTGTACGCCAATGCCAGCTTCCTTTCTACGCCTACACATGAAGTGAGATTTCGCTACGTCCCGACAATCACCAAGAAGACACAGTAGAAACTGGACAGATAGAAGTGACACTAATAACAGAGCTACACAAAGCTCTGAACTGTTGGTATCGGTAGTACGTGTAGATGATGACAATGGTAGATTAGTTATATCGAGAGCATAGACTCACCAGTTTTTCCTCCAATAGATGGTAGTGGTGTTTGGAGCTTGAAGAGAGCGTGCGTCACTGAGTAGTATAGCCTTGTGCACACAGCGTTTCGTTTCACTGGCGACTCGTGTCACAGGATGGCCGGCAGAGTGTCCAGGTAATAGCAGTCGCCCCGTGTACCAGCAGGTGGTTCGCCTCTGACAGCATTCCCTCGCACCCCGCCTGGCTCCCGACACCGCCGCAGCCTTACTGGAACGAACGCCGTCGCCGGCCGCGCCTCGCTCAGCGCCGCGCCGCGCCGGGGGAGGGGTGCCGTGACGTCACCACTGTGACGTAGCCGCCCTCCGCCGCAGCCGCCGCTAACTGTACAGCGGGCAGCACCGCGACCACTTTCCGTTTCCAGCGGCCCGCCTGACATCTGGCGGAAATCCCCGGACATTATTGCCGAATTAAGAAGCCGAGCAAACAATGCTTCAGGCCGCTGGGATCCTCGGGATTTCACGGTTCCGGACACTGTAGAAAACTCGCAGTGCTGAAGCGGGAACCTCAATACCGGATAGACCGTCGCAGTTGCGTTGTTATTCAAACCACAGAAATGTTTTCAACACCAAACCGCTGGAGGAATTTCCAAGCACGATGAATGGAAGAGTAATCTAGATAGTTCACTTTCAGTTTGTCGATTGTTCTTTTATAATCTCCCAGTTACATGTTTCAGCTAAAATAGGAAAATAGAAAAGATCGATGGACTAACAGAAGACCTGAAAGAAGTAGCAGTAACACAATTTGGTGCACCAAACACAAAGAAAAATTTGGAAAGAAAATTCACCATTGGACAGCTGGCCTCACAGAAAAGCTCACGAAGCCCGGAACAATGTGTGTTCACCAAAGGAAAAGAGCTCGCTCTAAGAGCATGAAAGTAATAAGGGAACATAGAAAAGCCAAAACAAAACTACGAAAATGACGCGTGCACATCCTGTTGTCCGGTAGGACCCAAACCGGAAATTTACATACATTATTATGTATTTTTCTCTAAGACAGGTAGTGAATAACTGCGAATGTTCTGTAGACTGTCGCCACTGCGTACAACAGGCGATCTGAAGGTAATAAAATAACAATTAACGGCGTTGAAATAAGTGTATTTTCTAGAAATAAGGGTAGTGGATCGGTCCTAGTTCCAGTTTCGGTAGGAATACTCTTTCTCGTAAACCATTTCCGCCCGAGCAAATGATTTTCAAGGAATTTCATTGTAAATTTCATTGTACGTATAACTGCTGCACGTCTCCTTTTTTGTTTAGTAACTCATTTAGGTCTATGCTGGACCATCTCCAGACTACATACGAGTAAAATGATCAGACGAACATGGTACAAATCTGCCTTTACAATATGACAACTTCATGCTATAAAAAACTTGTCAAAAGTGATCATATTTAAGGATATGTTTGTGTGATGTTCAGCTGATCATGTTTTATAGTCTGAAGATGGTCCAGTACAGTCCGAACTCGATTGTTGAATAACAAATAAAAACAAGTGCAGCAGTTGTACATGTACTAAAATTCCTCAAATATGTTATAGATGCCAATGTTTGCTTACATACGTACAATAAAACGGTTTTAGGTTTTTTTTTCAGCGGAATGTCTCTTTCGTCACACCACTTTTTTTGATGCCAGTTTTGCAGCGAATTCATGGTTCGTGTATGGTCAGATAACAAAGTCAGAAGTCCCTTCGATTATGTTTGAACTTTTTCAACGCGATTTTGAAATGGTCTTTCTCGATCACTTTTAATCTAGAGGGAACAAATGCGGCACCCGGTCCGCATCTAGCTGCTTTGTATGTATAATTTCATTCAAGATGCACCATACCTTCTTATATGAGAGGCCTACCATCTAAACAACGTCCCACCCTGTACGACGAATTTTTACTAGCATTTGTCCACATTAAATTGAAGTTGCGCGTGTGGAACGTGTATAATCAGCAGTCCTCGTACCACCACGATATTCACTTATCCAGTAATAAATGCACTTGACTGCTGGTGCAAACACTTCATGACCTCATTTGGAACCATGGCAGCGATCTCTCCCCTCCACCCTCTTTTATTTAACTTTCATGTATTCACCACTGCACGATACATTTACCCGTTTCCAAGAATTGTGAAGCATCCGTTATCAACAGTAAAAACTTGCGCTGCATCTGTTTGGAACTTTAATCAAACCCGTTACCTGAATAAAACTTAACAACAACCACGTCGCTCTCTAAAGTATTCAGCTAGTTCGTAGAAATTTACCGGAGTTGTCAATCCAACAGGTCCAAAGTTACTATCCTCACACGCTCTCTGAACACCAGTGGACATCTTATCCGATGGAAATTGTTTTACAACCATTTTGGTTTTGTCTGCAAAACTATTTATTGTGTGATGTCTCCATTTTATTTCCTGTCGTCTCGTATATTCGTTCTCTGATGTTTGCGATGATAGAAGGGTTAGCCGTTGCCAATGAGCTAAAAGGAAAAAAAATATGTACAAGGGACAAAGTTATACGTAAACTGACTGGATCTATATGGGCAGCACAGCCTGAAGTTCTTCGATCGTCAGCAATGGGACTCTGTTTTCCAACCAAGTTGAAGTCACTTTACATGAGACAGTCAGTATTGTCGCAGGATGTGTGATTCCTACACGTGTCCATAAAATTACCTACTTGCGTCCGTAGCACCACCAAATATCAGCCACTATCTAGTCAAACAGAGAGGTACAACTAGCAAACCGGGTCATCCTTCTTAATGTATAATCACCAAGTCAAGGAAGAGCTGTATCCAACGCACAGTACCGCTAAAACGCCGACCTAAGACCCACCACTTATCTTTATGGTTGGATACTGTGAAAATACAAACCAGCATCCGAAAGTAGAAACCAGACAAGGTAAGCAGCTGCAGTACAGTACCTGAAGAGGACTTAATAGATTAAGAACGGAAGCCATAAAACGAAAAGTGAACATGGTTAAGATGACTAGTGTGAATGCGAAGAAACACAGGCGATTGGACATTTCCGTATATGCCCAAGGATGGAGCTTGTTTGCACGGCTGAAGACTTTTTATGCAATGACATTATAATTAAAACTGCAGAGTTATGGAAGAAGAGAATTTAGACGTTCTCGCCCGGAAATGGAAAGTAAGTAAGTAAGTATCTCGTGTATTGGATTACTTTACATTATTACTCGACAAAATACCTGGCCGTAGCGACGATTAAATTGGTTACGTGAATGGATACAGTCACGATAGAGTTCAAAGCAGTGTTAGATGTTGCCTCGCAGTGCAAGTACGGGAAATCATCACGGGAAAATGCCTTTGTGGGCAACCGCGACGGCTGGTGTTAACATCATTATATTTATCAGCGATGAGCAAGAGGGAAGAACGACAGCACTGACAGAAAAGGTGATGGAAAGCGAAAGCTAAATGTGGAAGTTGAGTAAGTCGATGGTGTGCCAGATACAGCAGGACGAAAGGACTCAAAGAATGGGATTCAGAGATCTAGAAGCAAAATACACAAAATAAATATCTTATTGATTACATCATTAAATATGTTTTAGGCAGCAATTACTCCAATATTTTGAGCAATGCATAGAAATATAAACTTTGCGAAAAAACGTCCCAGGATTTGTTGCACAGAATTGGACATTAAGGCTAACAAGGAAACTTTGACAAAAGATATTGGTGCCAGAATAAGAGAATCATCCCGTGGGCAACGCAGACGAGATAGTTTCAAAAAAGAAATACTGTATTAAATTTTTATTTAGTAATTCGGCATGAGAATGAAAGCGATTAATGGTTTATTTAGGGGAAATGTGGATCCATGCACATTTTACATTCATCTACATTCATACTCCGCAAGTCACCCAACGGTGTGTGGCGGAGGGTGAGTGAATGCTCTAGATATGTGACAGGAGTATTGTCAAACAATGGTGCCGGTCAGTGTTTACTTGTGGTGCTACGTGATGAATGGCGGATAGACGTGTAGTTATTCCAGTGCTCCGCATGTATAAGGGGCGATCAAAAAATTTTCGTTTGAGGGCGTTACTGCAACGTATATACAACGCGCGATTCCGATGCGGGTGTATAAGCACCGACAGGTAGGCAAGGGATTAGTGTGGCATTCGTGCCTTTCCCACTTTCGTGTAGGCAACGGCCTTGCCGCAGTGGATACACCGGTTCCCGTGAGATCACCGAAGTTAAGCGCTGTCGGGCCTGGTCCGCACTTGGATGGGTGACCATCCGGGCCGCCATGCGCTGTTGCCGTTTTTCGGGGTGCGCTCAGCATCGTGATGCCAATTGAGGAGCTACTCGACCGAATAGTAGCGGCTTCGGTCAAGAATACTATCATAACGACCGGGAGAGCGATGTGCTGACCCCACGCCCCTCCTATCCGCATCCTCAACTGAGGATGACACGGCGGTCGGATGGTCCCGGTAGGCCACTCGTGACTTGAAGACTGAGTGCGACATGCGTGTGACAGATTCGGAAACATTATCTATGACGATGTTTCTATCAAATGCATCGAAACAGGATCAAAGAGCTGTTATTCTTTTCTTGGCTGTCGAAGGGCAAACACAGGTAGACATCCATCGGAGAATGTGTAAGCGGCAACATGTCTTTCGAAGCCACTGTTGTGGGGTGGTATGCAGCGAGAGGTGCTGCTGCTTCATTATGACTCACTTCCTCGTACCGCAAATGTCATACGCGGAAGTTACTTCAACTCAGGTAGGTGACACTCGAGCACCCGCCCTATAGTCTTCTTCTCTGCCCACGCGACTAGCTCTTGAAGGGTCGACGATTCCTGTCGGGCACAGGATGTGCAGCAGGTATTATGGTGTTCTTGACGCAGCAGGACACGTTACCAACCGGGTATCTTCAACCTGATGTATCGGTGAAATAATTGCTTCAGTGCTCAGCGCGACTTTGTCTGATTGGCATGCCGATTTTGGACTGTACGGCCATTGAATAGAAACTTTTTTAGCGAATTTTATAATGTTATTGGAGTGTACTCTATTACTGTTGTCCCCTCCCCGTTTCTCGGCTATAATATGACTGTGGTGCCACCCTTACTATGTCTGCAGTTCATTTTGTCCCATACATAACGGCTATTCATCAGTACCTTCGAGGTTTCAGAAGACCACTGCATGAGAACTAAAACACTCACAGAACACAGGGCATCTCTGTAAGTTCCTATCATGGACATTTGTCACCTACCAAAGAAATCGCAACAGCAACCCGCTTTGGAAATCTGCTCACCTGCAGACGAGAAGTAATTCGATGCGACAATACAGAGCGGACGATTTGTCTAAGTGTTCTTATACGCTTGCTCCTCCTCCTGCAACTTCAGCACGGTGCCTTTTCCGAACGAAAACTTAGAGACATGCAATATCCTGTGTTATTTTATTTTAGTCTTATAGTTTTCGCGCACTCACCTTATGACTCAACACAGGTGATCATCAATAACCCTGTAATTACTGTCGCAACAGTATAGTTTTAGGAGTAGATCAGGCCGTCTTGTTCAGGCTTGCAGTGAATTTTTCTGTTTCTACATCTACATCTACATCCGTACTCCGCAAGCCACCTGACGGTGTGTGGCGGAGGGTACCCTGAGTACCTCTATCGGTTCTCCCTTCTATTCCAGTCTCGTATTGTACGTGGAAAGAAGGATTGTCGGTATGCTTCTGTGTGGGCTCTAATCTCTCTGATTTTATCCTCATGGTCTCTTCGCGAGATATACGTAGGAGGGAGCAATATACTGCTTGACTCTTCGGTGAAGGTATGTTCTCGAAACTTCAACAAAAGCCCGTACCGAGCTACTGAGCGTCTCTCCTCCAGAGTCTTCCACTGGAGTTTATCTATCATCTCCGTAACGCTTTCGCAATTACTAAATGATCCTGTAACGAAGCGCGCTGCTCTCCGTTGGATCTTCTCTATCTCTTCTATCAACCCTACCTGGTGCGGATCCCACACTGCTGAGCAGTATTCAAGCATTGGGCGAACAAGCGTACTGTAACCTACTTCCTTTGTTGTCGGATTGCATTTCCTTAGGATTCTTCCAATGAATCTCAGTCTGGCATCTGCTTTACCGACGATCAACTTTATATGATCATTCCATTTTAAATCACTCCTAATGCGTACTCCCAGATAATTTATGGAATTAACTGCTTCCAGTTGCTGACCTGCTATTTTGTAGCTAAATGATAAGGGACCTATCTTTCTATGTATTCGCATCACATTACACTTCGATACATTGAGATTCAATTGCCATTCCGTGCACCATGCGTCAATTCGCTGCAGATCCTCCTGCATTTCAGTACAATTTTCCATTGTTGCAACCTCTCGATACACCACAGCATCATCTGCAAAAAGCCTCAGTGAACTTCCGATGTCATCCACCAGGTCATTTATGTATATTGTGAATAGCAACGGTCCTATGACACTCCCCTGCGGCACTCCTGAAATCACTCTTACTTCGGAAGACTTCTCTCCATTGAGAATGACGTGCTGCGTTCTGTTATCTAGGAACTCCTCAATCCAATCACACAATTGATCTGATAGTCCGTATGCTCTTACTTTGTTCATTAAACGACTGTGGGGAACTGTGTCAAACGCCTTGCGGAAGTCAAGAAACACGGCATCTACCTGTGAACCCGTGTCTAAGGCCCTCTGAGTCTCGTGGACGAATAGCGCGAGCTGGGTTTCACACGATCGTCTTTTTCGAAACCCATGCTGATTCCTACAGAGTAGATTTCTAGTCTCCAGAAAAGACATTATACTCGAACATAATACGTGTTCCAAAATTCTACAACTGATCGACGTTAGAGATATAGGTCTATAGTTCTGCACATCTGTTCGACGTCCCTTCTTGAGAACGGGGATGACCTGTGCCCTTTTCCAATCCTTTGGAACGCTTCGCTCTTCTAGAGACCTACGGTACACCGCTGCAAGAAGGGGGGCAAGTTCCTTCGCGTACTCTGTGTAAAATCGAACTGGTATCCCATCAGGACCAGCGGCCTTTCCTCTTTTGAGCGATTTTAATTGTTTCTCTATCCCTCTGTCGTCTACTTCGATATCTACCATTTTGTCAACTGTGCGACAATCTAGAGAAGGAAGCACAGTGCAGTCTTCCTCTGTGAAACAGCTTTGGAAGAAGACATTTAGTAATTCGGCCTTTAGTCTGTCATCCTCTGTTTCAGTACCATTTTGGTCACAGAGTGTCTGGACATTTTGTTTTGATCCACCTACCGCTTTGACATAGGACCAAAATTTCTTAGGATTTTCTGCCAAGTCAGTACATAGAACGTTACTTTCGAATTCATTGAAAGCCTCTCGCATAGCCCTCCTCACACTACATTTCGCTTCGCGTAATTTTTGTTTGTCTGCAAGGCTTTGGCTATGTTTATGTTTGCTGTGAAGTTCCCTTTGCTTCCGCAGCAGTTTTCTAACTCGGTTGTTGTACCACGGTGGCTCTTTTCCATCTCTTACGATCTTGCTTGGCACATACTCATCTAACGCATATTGTACTTTGGTTTTGAACTTTGTCCACTGATCCTCAACACTATCTGCACTTGAGACAAAACTTTTGTGTTGAGCCGTCAGGTACTCTGTAATCTGCTTTTTGTCACTTTTGCTAAACAGAAAAATCTTCCTACCTTTTTTAATATTTCTATTTACGGCTGAAATCATCGACGCAGTAACCGCTTTATGATCGCTGATTCCCTGTTCTGCATTAACTGATTTAAATAGTTCGGGTCTGTTTGTCACCAGAAGGTCTAATATATCATCGCCACGAGTCGGTTTTCTGTTTAACTGCTCAAGGTAGTTTTCAGATAAAGCACTTAAAAATATTTCACTGGATTCTTTGTCCCTGCCATCCGTTATGAACGTTTGAGTCTCCCAGTCTATATCCGGCAAATTAAAATCTCCACCCAGAACTATAACATGGTGGGGAAATCTACTCGAAATATTTTCCAAATTATTCTTCAGGTGCTGAGCCACAACAGCACTGAGTAATTAGTTCTCGTACCACCGTGTTTTTGTGTAGAATTTGGTAACGCTCTGATGGCAATAGTTGCAATGTAGAGGAACTCTAGTGATCTCGGCGAGGCATCGCGAAAGAAAGTTACGTGACACGTAGCAACCCTCTCATCTCTGTGTAGCACTTACAGCCAACGTCTTCCATTGTTTATCTGAAATATTCAGATCTCTGTTTCCCCTCGAATGCTTACACTAGGGAAATTATTATCCGAGATCTTATCGCTTGTCCTATCATCCTGTCCCTTCTCTTGATACCTTCCACATATTTCTGTCCTCGTCGATTTTGTGGAGGACCTCCTCATTTCTTATCGTATCTCCCCACCATACGGAAGTATACTCTACAAGTGGACACACTAGTCATGTAGAGGATACAGTCAAGTTGTGAAAGCAGCATGGGATCCAGACTTATCAGCGGGCACAGGACACGCAAACGTCCAACTGATTTCCTGCGGATTTGCCTGAAGCACTGATTCCACGTATGTTTTCGATCTACTATGATACCTCATCCAACCATTACCCACCGTTCTTCAGTCATTCATTTGATTTGACCAGTTCAACATCAGTTAGAACGAATAGCACTTTTGCAGAATGAAGTTTTGCACTCTGCAGCGGAGTGTGCGCTGATATGAAATTTTCTGGCAGATTAAACTGTGTGCCGGACCGAGACTCGAACTCGGGACCTTTGCCTTTCGCGGGCAATTGGTAGAGTCTCGGTCCGGCAGACAGTTTTAATCTGCCAGGAAGCTTTAGTACTTTTGCAGTTAACACGGATGTACAACTGATGAATACAACTGGTACATATACCGGTGTCACACACACGTAACCTACTTTTCTTAAGTGAAACATCGTCGTATGAGGTGGAGCAAAGTTTGAAGCACTGTAATTGCATTTAGGATGGCGGAGGTTCAAATCTCCGTTAAACAAGCCAAATTTAAGTTTCCTTAAATCATTCCATGTGAAAAATTACGGAGCCTCTGAATAGACCAAGAAGAATTTCGTTAACCCATCCTAGTCCAGATGAACTAGTGTAATTATTCATACGTAGAGCTTGTAATAACAAGGATACTATTTTAAGTCTGGCGGATGACAATGTGTCCAAAGCGAAGTTCCACATAGTAGAAAACATCACCGTACGATAATTCTGAACAACAGTCTACTGCCGATACATGTAAACATGTTCGATGCCACCTTCAGTCGTTCCTCAATTCGTACACCTTAGAACTTTTCATTTGATTCGAGAACAGTGACCACTACGGCTTGCATTTTCGTTCTTTTTCAATACCATAACACTCCAAGTAGTATAATGGACGTGATCGCTCGCATACGAGAAACATGGAATACGGCATCAAAAGAAATCTCTTAAATCGAAGACAAACACCGGAAAAACTGTGTTTGCGACAGAAGGAAACCAGGAAATAGACAAAACTTCGAATGTATTCCGAGATAGCATAGACAAGAGTTCCGCTGACAGAGTATACTGCGTTGGCCAGATGTGGTAAAACAATATCGCATTAATAACACGGTTACCATTCTTTTAAGCATAAAATTGTAATTTGCCGGAAACTGTCATCCTGTAGACAAGATGTGACTCATCTCTTCTCGTTAGACAGTCACTGACTTTATAAAATCTGCCGAACACGTATGTGGGAACTGTAGGATAATTACGTACATGTAGGTGGAACACGGCGAGAAAAGCGTCGCTATGATACTCAACCAGCGTTAGTAAGAATCATTTCTAAGGATATGGAACTTCAGCTACTTGTACATTGTAGCTCCTTCCCCGCAGCTACGTCAGCACTGGTGCAAGTTCCAGAGCAGACCGATTGTCGAACGATTCTTACGTATCTAAACGGTATGTAATGACGTCATTTCCCTTGCATTGTTTTGTGGAGAAATACCACAGTTGACGAAATAACGCTCGGGACATCACGCATGCTGAGGTGAAAGCTTCCAGGGTAGACACTTACAAAACGACTTGGGATTACGTCTGGGCGGTTCCTTTGCTGCTGCATACCGCAACATTAGGGGAAATGCCAACTGAAATAACTGGACTGCGCAGGAGTTGTTAGTGAGAAGCTATGTCCTAATTGTGCACGCCACATAGAAGCAGCTGCGGTACGTTGCATTTCACTGCCGTTAGTGAAGACATGCAAGCACTACCTTCTACATCTAGGTGAAGAATCATCAAACTTATATGTAAGGTACTCGCTGATCACATGAAAAATATCTGTTGACTTCCAAGGGTTTATCTGTTTTCTTAACAGACTTATTCCATCCTAAAAAGGCATTATGCTTACTCTTTCAATATCAATTCAAATGTATTATTAAAAAAGCTGATAACCAAGTTAAGTATTCGCTAACAATGACTAACACCAATCGTACTTGAAGAATGATAATAACACCAACAGCTTATTGGAATCGAACGTTGTTTATTCTTTTTAACGCATCCTACCTGTTTCACCAAACAGTGTTATCTTCAGGCTCCAAGCGTAATGTGCCATCCACAACCGCAATGACAAAGACCAACGAAGTCTCCAAAGGGGAACAGTTCTCAAGCATGTACGCCAGTGTGTGCAACGAACAGAGTCGTATGCAGTGAGGCCAACTATACTGAGATGCTCATCAGAGTTTCAGTGTAAACCAGTTTCAGAAAGTCTCACTGAGCTTGTTAGATTCGGCTTTGAAGAACGTTGTCCGCTTTCCTCGTTTCCCACTGAAAATCAGATTTTGTAATACTTCTGCCCCCCTACCTCCTCCCACTCTGCTATAGTTCCACGTTGCTTAGTGTCATCATTGCAGACGATGAACGGAACCGCTACCTAAGGAACGCGATGTTAGTGGGAAGAAATTGCTGCGGCTTTCCTGTTTTAGAGTTCACTGCGCTCCTGCGAAACTGGTGGACGCAACCCGCTTAGCAAATGTGATGGTTCGGCTGCATCACTGCTGGCGTGAGCGACACAGTGATGAATAAGTTCGTAGCGTTTTTACGTAAGTGACAACAGACACATATAACAGAGACTTCAGTCATCAATAATACATTCTCCTTCTCAGTTTACAATAGTCTGCGAACACTGGGGTAGCTTTTCGATTTCCCGACTGTAGAAATCACGTCGTCATGAGGCGAAGAACTCGTCGAGCCATGATGGGAGTGCATTTTCATCTAGGAAGGAAATTCTTTGAAGTTTATTCGCTATAGAGGGGAAAAGGTGAAAATCTGAGAACACAATATCAGGTGAATAAGGTGGGTCAATTTCATTTCCCAACTGGACTGTCTAGTCCAGCAGAATGAGGGCGAGCGTTATCGTGGAGTAGTATCTCTTCACGCAGTCTTCCTGGTCGTTTTTTATCGGATTGTATTTCCAAGACGTCTCAGTTGTTGAAAATAAGTGTCATCAATGATGTTTACAATGCGGGGAAGCAGTTCGTACGTAGTACACGACACCGTCGCTGTTCCACAAAATGCATAACAATATTTTTTTGTGTAATGCACGCAGGTCTGTATTTGGGCTCAACCATTTCTTTACGTTCCTTTACTTTAGCATAAAGACACCATTTCACGTCACAGTAGCGATTAAGGATAAGAATGGTCGTTGTTGCTCACGAGGCTATTGATAACGAGCAAGACGAGAGGCACATTTGGCCAGTTGCTGATTTTTGTGATTTTGAGTTAGTGTTAGAGCATTTGGTACCGATATAGGCGATTTTTGGAGCTTTCCTACTGCATGGAAATGCCGCAAGATTGTGGAATGATCACAGTTCATCACATTTGCCAGTACTGGAGTAAAACGATGTGGAACATTGTGGATTAATGCGTTTAAACGATCTTCAACAATTCGGGAGGTCATCCTAATGTCAAAACGATCCTCCTTCAAACTAGAAGCCATTTTCTTGCCATATTCTGTCCAATGGTTTTATCCCCACACACAGCACAACTCTATTTGGCGTCCTCCGCTGCTGTTGCCCCTCTACTGAACTCAAACAGAAGAATATGTCGGAGCGATTTCTTGGCTTGGCACATCGTTTTCTATCATCCGCAGCTTCACTCATTGTTTCCAAATGTTCCAATATGTAAACTCACATAGCAACAGTCAACTACAAATTAAAAATGAAAATCGATAGATAAACCCATACCAACCGGAATACCAACATGTAAAAGAAAAACGATACGGACTTATTCACCAACCCAATATGTCTGAAATGGGAAAGTAGTGCGAGAAAATTACACAACCTCTGAAATTTCCCTCCGCACTACAGTTGTACTGTATGTTTAAGACAAGATACACAATTGAAGGGGCTTAGCGGAACACACTGCTAACGCACATGAGGGTACCTAGAAAAATTGGGAACCATGTTCAAATATTGTACTAATGTACCAAGCTAAATATATGTACATGTTCATCCCGGCTTACGCTTTAAGTGTAACCTGAAGAAAATATATATGGACATGGTGAAACCATGACTGGGTTACTCCTCCTCCCAAATACTCAGTCTCGAGCAACAGCTGATATGGAGGAGCAATGGATCGGAGTCCAGCCATTTTTTTGGTCAAAGAGTGCACGTTTCATTCCAACAGGATTTATGTACCACCCCTGAGAATGATAACACCTACTTTATTACATTATCTTCACAGGTATCACGCTGTGATACGTCAAAAACAACTCCTGCACTGGCTGATGCAATCCTTCGCTACGCTTTGAAGGGAGGGGTACCCGAACCGATAATAAAGGGCGACAACGCATGTATGTTTCTTGTAATGTCGAAGTCGCTGGTCCAGCTGACCTCGGAGCGTCACGCACACGTCTCCGGTGAACACGACTTGTCTGCCGACCTCAGACCAGCGACACGGGACGGGCTGCCGTGCACACGGCGACAAAGGTCACGCGGGCGGTGGCCGGCGCGAGCTGCAAAGTTCGAGGACGTCGATTACACAGTGTGGCGGGCCTGAAATTCTGTACGTGTCTCGTCAAGAGGCTTTCGCCGTACCTTTGTGTAGCCTCCAGTAGTTTGTTTTCTACTAACTTTTCAAATGTTGAATACAATATTTTACGAACATTCTAAGTTATGAAAATCACTGCCCAATGTGTGAACTGCCTTTCCCACAAGGATATCCGCAATAATTTCCACTCACGGAAGGAAAATTATATTGAACCAGATAAGGGGCATGCGGGAAGTGGGAAATAGGAAACATATTTTTTCTATTTTGCAAAAGCCTTTGATCGGGATGACAGCAAAGAGCTACAGACCATAATGACATACCTCAGATGGGATTTGGAGCCACGAATGCGTCTTCAGGAAGCTGTATACTAGGAGCCGAACAACAATAACGTCTTTTTTTTTGGAGAACATCATGTTCACTGTTGACTGTAGAAATCACGAGCGTAATTCGGAAAGTGAGTTCCGTTTGGTGATTAAAAAAGTAATCGAATGTATATAAAGGAAGCAATTTATTTCACAAAAATCTGTAACAGTTACACTACATTTCAACGTAGCCCCCGAAATTTTCCAGACATTTCTCATAGCGTGGTATACGTTTACGTAATCCTTCGTCATAGAATGCTACCGACTGTGTTGTCAACCACCGGATAAAATGTTCTTCTGTCTCTTCATCGTTGCTGAAGCGTTTACAGCCAAGGAACTACTTCGGATGCAGAAAGGAATGAAAATCGCCAGGAGCGAGGTCGGGACTGAACGGAGGATGGCCTTAAGCGTCCCAGCCAAAGCTCTGGAGGAGTCGTTTGTCACATTCGCAGTGTGTGGTCGGGTGTTGTGGGGAATGAAAACCATACCTTTTGAAATAACTCCTCTGCGCTTTTTCTGTACTGCAAGGCGCAATTTCTTATGAGTCTCCCAATAAATACGCTTATTGATCATTTTACCTCGTCGTAAACAATCACTCAGTAAAATGCCTCGTCAAAACACTGTGCGCATGGCTTTTCCGGGTGTCAGGAGTTGCTTGGGTTTAATCTTCCCAGGGGACGAAGTGTGCCTCCATTCCATCGATTGCATTTTCGTTCCAGTGGTGTCATAACCAAGTTTCGTCCACCGTGATTATCTGGAATAAAAATTTTTCGCCATCGTCACTGAAACGCGACAAAAAATTCAAGCGCGTTGCCCATCTGCTGCTGTTTGCGTCGTTCACTAAGAAGTTTCGGCATCCAAGGAAAGCAAAGTTTACGAAAACAGTTCACGAAATGAAAGTTGACGAGCAATAGCATCAATCGTAAGCCTATGGTTTTTCTTAATCATTTCTTCGGCTGCACTAACCAGTTCATCAGAAACCACAGATGGACGTACACTTCGTTCTTCGTCATGCACTCGATCGCGCTCTTCCTTAACTTGTCGAACCCATCTTCTCATCATTGAAGCACTCATTGCATGTTTCCATAAACCTCGTAGATTTGTCTATGAACGTCACTTAGTTTAACATTCTTAGCATTCAGAAAACGATTCACGTGCGTCGTGATTTTCTTTCGATGATGCCATTATAAACAATGACTACGGCCGACATACAACACAGAGCGAGCTCTAAATTGTGTAATTTCGTTCTGCTTCAACCAGAAATACTACTATCGATGAGCGGAACTGCGATCATAGCATTGACGCCGAGAAAAACAGAAACGGAACTTAATTTCCGAACTACTATTCCACTATTGTAATTTCCGTCTTTGGGCCATTTCCAAGTGGCATTGCAAAAGATTTTGCTTCTGCAGTACCGCTTGAAAATAGCCCCAAGGCCGAAAACGCAACAGTGAAATAAATAATGTCTATAGTCAACGGCGAATAAGATACCGTTTAAAAAATTCTACTTGACTGTCAACCTCAACTGTGAGAAGTTAATAACGTCGTCGACGTCTTACCCTAAACAGATGTAATATGAGTTGGTTTTCTGTAGAAAGAAATAACTCTGTGTTTTCTTTGCTTATTTTATTCTTTGATAAGTTTCATTTTATTTGAAAATACTCATCAATGTATTGGGTCAGTTTCCCTACTTACACAAAGACTTCAGAAAGGAAGTTACACATGTCGTCCCTCGCTAAAACAGTTGAACGACAAGATTGAAGATTGCCTGCCAGAATCCCGAAACATGTACTCTCTTCTGACACAGTTCTGCGGTATGGATAACACGTGCATCATTGCATCATAATGTGCGAGAAAATGGTGCGGCACCTACAAAAATGCTAGCAAAATTTAAACACGCGGGGCGGTACGATTATTGCGGAGGACGAAACGTGTATTCTGTCCGTATATGGACCAAATGTAACGTGGCGTCCAACTGTATTGAAATTGTTCCAACAATCTAAGTTCGCACAAACATGGATGATGCTGACCCGCCATACAGTCTAGATGTTGCACCCTGCGATCTCTACCTTTCCGATCTTGGGGGTGAGGGGGAAAAGAGATTTTCCAACTTATATTTTGAAGTTCCGTCGTGGTAGCATAGACATGCAATTGGGAGGACGGTGATTCAGAGTGCCACCTTGCCAATATTGCTGGGACAAGGTTGATTTTGTTGCCAAATCTGAACTTGTTCTCCGTCTATAGCTAGCTCATCGTCTACGAGGAGATGAACCCCTTTATTTCATCCTTCCTTTACCATGCAGTGTCTGAATGGCCGCAACGGAGACGCTCTGACTGTTCAATGTGCACAGAATCCGCTGTAGAGGCGGGAGAGGAACCGCAGGAATGGCGGTATGGGCTAACGCCCTACGCTTCCTGAGGTCTCTGTTCGCATTACAGTAAGCTGGCTCCGTCACGGTCGGCGGAACAAGGCACCCGTTGGTACGTGTAGCACGGCGGTCATTTAGCGCCTAAAAATAACACGTTAAGGTACGATTCCAATCAGAGGAATTATTTAAGGAAAACAGTCACGTTTCCATTAAAACCACACAGTCAAGTACATTCCGATTTCCTTCCAGCTGTAAGCTAACAACGACGCTTTTCTGAACACAAGATCGTTTAAAAACACGTCCTAAGACGTGTAACTGGTACCAAAACGAAAGTGTACAAATCCTAACACAGCATGAATTATACTGTAATCTTTTCGTAAGAGCTATCTTCTGTTGCATTCCAGTATATGTGCCATGTCATGTCCAAGTGACTGTGGTGATGAGTGGAAACAGTTCCAACTCTACCAACCAAAATAACACGTCTTTTTGTTATCAGGTATTGTATCCTCACCATTTGACTGCAATACATGTTGATAACTTACAGATGAAGACTTATAGGTCACAAATAAACACTTTTGAGGGAAAAATAAATTTCAGAAAAATAAAATCATTAAAATTTTTTTGTGCTTTGGCATATCTGTGACGTCCCTGAAACCACCTTCGTAGTTAAGAACGTTGTAGATTGTTATAAAAGGAAGCAAACTAGATGATACCAATCCTCCATTCCTCCAATTCCGACCGACTTTTGCTATGGAGAACAAATCTAACCATTTGTCTTCCATTCAGCTGTATTTTTTAATTCGATTTATTTGCAATCTATTTTCATCCTATTACAGCTTCATCTTCAAGTACGGCTATCAACGGAACATACCATCGCATTCATAGTTTGTTAATGTACTCTCTAGTGTGAGACCTATAAGACTGCTCATGTTTCTGAAGGTTTTATGCTGTTATTAAGAGAGCGGATCGAGAGAGGTGGGACAACGGTAACACACTAGTCTCACATTTGACAGCATGGTGATTCGAATCCCCGCGCTGCTATTGAGATTTACGTTTGACGGAATTTCCCTAAAGCTCTTAAGGCAAATACCAGGACTTTTCCCCAGTCCGGCCAAAAGACTGATTTTACTCCTGGCGTATAAAAGACGCCAGCGTAATAACAATAATTGTAGATAACAGATGTTCATTCGACCAGTGGGTTGCGAGCAGGCTGCCTTAGGTAGTGGACGTGCGGGCATAGTGTATTAACGCGGAGCGGAGTAGTGTCTCTAAATCAAGTGTTAGAGATGTTCTCCAGAATGTTCATAAGGCAAGAAAAGTTTGTGCAATGTTTGTTTCGCACACCTTGACTCCCAGTGAATAACAACGACGCATGGACGCCTGCTGCTAGTTGACTCGGATGCAAAACGCGAACAAGTCTTTCCTGGAAAATACATCGCGAGACTTAGTGTTATAAACACGAATGTATAACAAAACGACGCAGTGCAAAAATGGTTCAAATGGCTCTGAACACTATGGGACATCATCTCAGGTCATCAGTCCCCTAGAACTTAGAACTACTTAAACCTAACTAACCTAAGGACATCAGACACATCCGTGCCCGAGGCAGTTCGGACTGAATCGCCTAGAGCCGCTCGGCAACCGTGGCCGGCCGACGCAGTGCAGAAATTCACATCAAGAGTCATTGCTTTGACAACATAAGCGACTTTCAGGCCACTGTGACGCAGTGCACCGAACACTCCTTACGGTAAGTCTCTGCTGCTAACGACCCATGCATGTACCAGTGTCAACGACAGGAGTAAAATGGCCACGTGGCCATCGGCACTGGACGTTAGCGCAGTGGCCGCCGGTTGCATGGTCTGATGTACCCCGATACCTTCTTCATTATGCCGATAGGAGGAGCACAGTTCCATGAAACCTGCACTGCGAGGCGGAGACAAGCTGGCGGCGGCTTCATTATACTCTGGGGAACATCACGAAGCCATCAAGGGTGCAGCGGAACTGGTGCAAGGCAGCATGACGACCAACGGTTATCGTAAACTGTTCGCAGACCACGTACACCCCTTCACGACGATCATGCTTCCCGGCGGCAGTGAAATTTTTCAAGAAGATAATGCGCCAAGGCGCAAGGCCATGTGTGTGATGAAGTGGTTCGAAGAACACAGTGAAGAGCCCCCTCCTCCCAAACTCACCATATCTGAACCCTACCGAACACGCATAGGACGTGACCGATCATGGCGTCAGAGCTCATGGCCTCTCCCCGGAATTTACGGCAATTAGGTGCGGATGTGGTGCCAACTCCCTCCAGGGACTAACCTAGGCATCAACGTTTACATTCCACGACGCGTTGCCATTTTTATCCGTGCCAATGGCGGACATACCAGCTATTACATATGTGGTCATAATGTTTTGACTGGTCATTGTATATTAAGCCGGAATTTTGAAAATAAAAACCTGGAAAATTCTGGATTTTTAAGCTTTTCCGATGTCTGCTAAGTTGTGTAGTCGGTTAAACAACAATGTTTGCTGAGTTCTTCACGTAACTGATGATGAATGCTGGCTGGGATGTCGAGGGTTTCTTTTACATCACCATCTCAGCCGTTGTTGTTGTCGTGGTCTTCAGTCCTGAGACAGGTTTTATGCAGCTCTCCTTGCTACTCTATCCTGTGCAAGTTTCTTCATCTCCCAGTAATTGCTGCAACCTACATCCTTCTGACTCTGCTTAGCGTATTCATCTCTTGGTCTCCCACTACGATTTTTACCCTTCACGTTGCCCTCCAATGCTAAATTTGTGATCCCTTGACGCCTCAGAACATGTCCTACCAATAGATCCCTTCTTACAGTCAAGTTGTGCCACAAACTCCTCTTCTCCCCAATTCTGATCAATACCTCCTCATTAGTTATGTGATCTACCCATCTAATCTTCAGCATTCTCCTACAGCACCACATTTCGAAAGCTTCTATTCTCTTCTTGCCCAAAATATTTATCGTCCATGTTTCACTTCCATACATGGCTACGCTCCATACAAATACTTTCAGGTACGACTTCCTGACACTTAAATCTATACTCGATGTTAACAAATTTCTCTTCTTCAGAAACGCTTTCGTTGCCATTGCCAGTCTACATTTTATATCCTCTCTGCTTCGACCATCATCAGTCACTTTGTTCCCCAAATAGCAAAACTCCTTTACTACTTTAAGCATCTCCTTTCCTAATCTAATTCCCTCAGCATCACCCGACTTAATTCGACTACATTCCATTATCCTTGTTTTGCTTTTGTTGAAGATCATCTTATACCCTCCTCTCAAGACACTGTCCATTCCATTCAACTGCTCTTCCAAGTCCTTTGCTGTCTTGACAGAATTACAATGTCATCGGCGAACCTCGAAGTTTTTATTTCTTCTCCATGGATTTTAATACCTACTCCGAATTTTTCTTTTGTTTCCTTTACTGTTTGCTCAATATACAAATTGAATAGCATCGGGGAGAGGCTACAACCCTGTCTTACTCTCTTCCCAACCACTGCTTCCCTTTCATGTCCCTCGACTCTTATAACTGCCATCTGGTTTCTGTAAAAATTGTAAATAGTCTTTCGCTCCCTGTATTTTACCCCCGCCACCGTCAGAATTTGAAAGAGGGTATTCCAGTCATCATTGTCAAAAGCTTTCTCTAGGCCTACAAATGCTAGAAACGTAGGTTTGCCTTTCCTTAATCTTTCTTCTAAGATAACTCGTAGGGTTAGTATTGCCTGACGTGTCCCAACATTTCTACGTAATCCAATCTGATCTTCCCCGAGGTCGGCTTCTACCAGTTTTTCCATTCGTCTGTAAAGAATTCGTGTTAGTATTTTGCAACTTTACTGCCACTGAATAATCAAGACTGATGCCTGAAGCAACAGCTAAAATTAAGACTCTTAAATATCTGTAAACACTAGTGTAGGTTTCTTTTCCCTGTCAGTTGTATCCACACACGTTCCTTTATTTTAGGAGCCCGTGGATCGCTTGAGGTCGAGAAGTGGAGGATTAAGAGACGTCTTGGTGTCTTGGAAGTACACCGTAAGAGGCGTGCGCTGCGTAACCATGACGGCGCCTGTCGCGCTCCTTTGTACGTTCGTGCAGCAGTACTGCACGCGCGGATGCGGGGGCGTCGCCACTATCTGATGGCGCCGCGCCGCGCCGTACCTACACAGACAGACAGACGGACGGACGAGAGCACAGCGCGTGGGAGGAGGGGGCGCGTCCTTGGGAGGCAGCGCCACGCGGCGGGAACGCCCTCAGCCGGCAGAAACAAGCGGGATCAGCAGACAAAGGACGGCGAACCGTTACCAGGAGATCAGTGTTAAATATGACACTATAAATTTGTCCCTCCAGTTCAACATGTAATCTCTTTTGTTGCAAATAATCTTGCTCAATTTACGAGGGTTATTCGGAAAGTAAGGTCAGATTAATCTTTCCACAGATGTATCTGTAGTTCTGAGCGCAGACTGAGCCCTTGAAGATGTCTAGAAAATAGTGTCTTCTTCGAAGTGTGATTGCCTGCTGACAGATTTCGCCCGATTTCATGCAGCCCTGCATAACGTAACCGTCATGCATATCCTTCTTCGTGACACTGCAGGGGCTATGAGAACGCTGCGTCCTCGACGGGAAATTTTTGATCACCGACTACACAGCCCAGACTTGGCTCCCTCTGCTCATGTCAACCGCCTATGAAGACAGGATTTTGGCCAGAGCAGACAACTGGCGGAAGACTCACGCAGCTGGCTTCCATGACCAGGGTCTTCGGAAGTTGGTACAGCGCTACGACACGTGTCTACGTCAGAGCGGTGAGTAGTTGGAAGGTGTAGCTAATTCTTGCAAATAAAACATTTATGGTTTTCACAGTTGTTTCCATTTCGCGACCGGTCGGAGCTTACTTTCCGAATAACCCTCGATTCATGCTAAATACAAGGCGTGATCACAAAGTTTAAATTATCACCTCTAAAATTTAAGTTACGAAATTGACTTTTTGTTTCCATGTATACCTCTGTAGGTCTGGTACATACTGAAACCTCACGCCACGCTACTGAATCCTGCTAATAGAGAAACTAAGTAAAACGATGCACACTGCCGGACTGAGAGCAGCAGAAATTTTGCAGCTATGTTAGTTCAATCCAATGACCTCTTTAGCCACCTAAGCAGCATGGACCAGCTCTTGACGTATCAGAACGACACCGAGACAAAAGAGCAAAGCAAGCAGTAGAAAAGTGAGGTTGCACCATGGTCGGAAGAGGCAAGATGATACTGTTTTTTTTTTTCATTTTCTTTTCTTTTGGATTGCCAAGGTGTGGAGAAAACACAAAATTCCCGTAATTTATGAACCGTCACAAGAGTATGCAACAAAAATCTTCTGGTGAGGTTACGGAAGTCTGTCAAGACGACGAGTCACAGGAAGCTGTGCAAGGATTGATTTGGATCCACGACAACGCCCCAGTTCGTATTTCAGACTCCTCCCTCCCCCCCCCCCCCCTCCAGCCGTTGTATTGTCGTTACATAACAACCAGTGACGTCTTCTTCTTTCTTCAGAGGAGGAAACCATAGCATCATTGGAATTTCCTGAACAGCCAAAATGTGAAAAGCAGAATTTTACATCCAAGGTCTCGACAAAGCCATTCACAGGGAAAAAAACGAGCGGTAAATGTGTAGAGAAGTCTAGCACGTTAACTAAGGTTTATGTTCACAGTTTGAGTTTTTCGAGATGATAATTAAAACTACCACACGTACATTCTCCTCTGAACTATGCTATATATTCCGATGTTCAAATTAATACTGCATTTGCCTTCAGAATCATAAGATTTTCACCTCTAACCATCTGTACATGGCGTCATCAGTAATCCTGAAAAAGGGGAAGTTGAAAATTGCCTCAAGAAACCAGACAGAAAATGTGAGCGTATCCACGGATTCTGGAATTAAAAATCAGCATGAACCAGGATGGCCACTATTTTTCGTAACTAGTAGCCCCTTTCATACTCCTTCGACTGCAAATACTGCGCGCGTTGACTAGTAGAAATGTCAGACTTGCAAGTCGCAGTGAGCACATGTTACCGGACCTGGTGGCGTTTCTCGTGCAGACAGGCTTTCATTCCGGAATCCGTGAATGCTTTAAACTTTTCTAATTTGTTTGGAGATTTTTTAACGTTTGAGTTCTCGATTATTCAGAACCACCTTAACAGCTGTATGAGAATGTCATGATTCTGAACGAGCGGAAAATATATTTACATATTAAATAAATTGGCAGCCGAAGAAACTAGTTCTTATTTCATCATGAATACAATCAATAAAATTTTTTGCTTTAAGTCTGGTGCAACCGGTATACCCTGACTGATTTCAGTTACGTAGATTTAATTAATACAAAAAGCGCTAGTCTAAGTTATCAGCTAGTTTCCTTTTGTAGTACGATCGCTGGGGCCAAATGATTCATCGACGGTGCACTAACCATTAGAGAAGGAAGGAACCAAGCTTAAATTTCGACTTGTGGTTACGCTGAGATACAGATGTGGTACTATTCTCGGACTGAAACATAATTGGAAAAAGGAGTCATTGAAGAAACCGTCCCGTCACTTGCTTGAAGTCACATGGGGAGACCACTGGAAATTTGCATAAGGAATAATGTACTGGAAATATAGACATGAATGTTAACAAAAGTCATATATAAGCAAAAAAGACAAGCTTTTACGACTTCAGAGAGACAAATGACAAAGTGATTACGCGCTCGTGGCAATATTAACGATGTCAGTTGTAAGGCGTCAGGCAAATCCAACACCTTACATTAAAACCCTGACATAATAAGCAAATTTACTAGTATGTAACATAGCTCCGAATAAATCGTGACATGAAATTAACCAAAGCAATACAAGTAACGAGTGAGCAAATGGAATGCCACAGAGTAACACAAGAATGCCTAAATGCATGTCGTACCTTCCCACCGTGAGGCAGACGCAGTTCCGAGGGGAGAAACGAGGACAGAAGCCGAGAGCAGAACCGTGTTAAGCTAGATAAGGGAGGGGCTGGGCACCCACGCTGCGAGCCTACCTGTACGACTATACAACCAGCACGTTTTAGCTCTCCAGAAAAGCAGTATAGATCTTACGATAACACAAAAAGGGCCACTACCACGCGCAAGTTTTAGCGTGAGACTTTTTCGCGTGTCTGTTACATTAGGACAATCCTCCAGCCCATGTTAAAAGATAGAGCCCTCCAGAAGAACAGTATAGATCTCACGATAACGCTAAAAGGACCACACCAGCTGCAGGTTTTAGCGTGAGACTTTTTAGCGTCTCTGTTACGTTGCAAACTTTAAAAACATTGCCCCACCACGAAAAGTATAACGTTTCTCATTGGATATACAGAATTTTTGTAGGCGGAGCTTAAGGTTAACATTGAGACCCTGATTGGTCAGATGAAAACATAGCCAGATAGTTTTTTTTAAACTAACTTCGGTAAATTGTAGTAAGGAGAAGTTAGATGAATGTTAGTTCCGAGACGGCGAGCTGGATGGCTGCTGCGCCGGCCGCTGCCGCCCTGACGCTACCTAAACACCGACAAGGTAATGAACGCACGCGATGCCGCATTTTTGAGCGCATAAGGCTTCACTCAGAACTGCAGAAGTCTCATCTGTTACACCACCTTTTTGCGTAATACTAATGGTGATCGTTAATTAAAACTCATGGTGTTCACATTTGCCGCTTGAAGAACAGATCTGAAACGCGATGATTTTTCTTTTATATAGTTATTGAGAAGCCACATCAGCCACTGTAATTTACGACAAGTTAAATAAGTAATTAAAGATAACTGAGGGTCACTGTAGACCATTTTGATAGTTTTCTCTTTTGTGAAACTTAAATTAAACTTACATTATAGATGTGATATGGCATAGGTCATCCTTCGATCGATTGTAGAACTTGGAAACCCATTTAGGGAATATTCGTTCACATTTTTGTTGAACGCAGTTGGTTTTTACCATCCTGTATTAAAACATTTCCTTTTATCAATAGTGCAATTTATAAACGATGTTTTGTGAGTAGAATAAAATTTCCAATGGTAATCTTAACTGCTTTTTCGACGTTATTTTACCAGCTAACTAAAAATAGGAAAGCCTTGAACCCTTTCCACTAAATTTAGTTAGTATTAAGATTCTTTTACAGGGAGTGCAGTGGAGCTGACGCTGAGATCATTTAGTATTTGGTTATATCATCGCTAGTCTCACTGAACTCTTCTGAATTCTACATGTCATGTGTGGTCTGGCGTCTCCTTACCAGCAGCAGGTCCCAGGTTCAAACTAGTTAATTCCCTAAAAAACACGCTCAGAGCGTCGTTGCGCGAAAGTGGTAGGGAGACACAATATAGTACAATCAGACACCACCATGAATGTTTAGACAGTGTTGGTGCTCCTGTTCTTACCATGCATAGAAATCTCCAGACTGCTTACTGAGTGACACGTGCCACATAAAGACTTCGATGTAAAACGCTGGTCATCGTGAAGTAATTTATTAAGCTGAACCTGAACTGCGTCTGCGCACAGGATACCTGCAGCTGTTCACCCGCAGACGCCAGCGAAGACGGAAATCCTTTCCGGGTATCCTCTTTCCTCGTAGGTCTCCCCGTCAGGAGCGCTGTGCGTGACGGAGACGAAGAGTCCAGATGCTGGAGCGGATAGTGGCGTCTAGCCAGCTCGGAGCGCATTTTTGTTGTTCCCTAAATCACGCGGAAAACCTGGGGCAAAGCCCTCCGCAGCGCTCGGCACGTGCAGGCACCACTTCCCGTCTCCCTGCGTGCACGTTACTGCGATCTGTCTGGAGCTCTACAGAATGTGATTTTCACTACAGCTACCGTTCTCCGAGTAAGTATATTAAATAGTGGTTACGAAATGCGACGTACTTATATTTCTAAAAGCAACTTATTTCTCAGCAGATTTAAAAGTTCGTTTGCCTCACCATATACAGAAAAAGATCGCGAAGTATACAACATTCAGCTTTTCCTGTAATCATCAGTTCTTCTTCTTTTTTCCAATAATACATATTCCCGTCTGTTGATTCCAGCTGAAATCATTATGATGAATGTATGGGTGTTTCTCTCCTTTTTTTGATGTTAAAATCTTTTTAATACTCTGTCTCTTCCAGATTTCATTAATATACACGCATATAGTTTTATTCTAATATCTGTCTTTAAGGACGTAACACGATAACTGAAATATTAAGAGTCACATTTTCCTGTTTAAGGCAAGATTTTCAGAACAATCTCTTATTGTGCTAAGTTCTACTCAACAGTATTCTGTGGCTCTTTCATTTCGCAGCTGATTGTAGTCACAGACCGTTTTGGATAACTAATCCACTAGAAACTTACATAAACTAGAAGACCTTTTATATGTTAGAAGGTATCAAGATCTGTTGTGAAAAATTCAATGAAAAAAGGGATAATAGAGACAAAAGTATGAAACTTGTCGAAACATTATTTCGTCGTTTGCCTTCACACGATATTTCTTCGCTTTCTTTTCGTTCTTCTCGTTTTCTTTTCAACATAGGAGAAACACGGACACATTCTAGATTAATTTCTTGGCAGTAAGAGGTACACTCAAGTATTTATCAACTCGGCCCTTGGACGGTGGTCGCTCTGAATATTATAATCAATATTTTAAATATTTTTAACGAATTGTTATATATTAAAATCAAACTTATTGCTTTACATATGCAAATAAAAGTTTCCATTTTCTTCTTAACTTAAATACGGTAGCATCAACTCTTGAAACACACGCAATTCAACTTAGAACACCAAAGACATCGGAACCGATGATTAGTTTTGGACGTGACATGTAGTGCAGCTGCTATGAGGATGGGTGCCATACATTAAAATTTACATTTCGTTACGTGTGCTAATCCAATTCCATGATAGACATACACTCTGAAAAAAGACGACGCACAACGAAGGGATAGTCCGAATGTCGTCTTGTCGCAACGTTTCAATGAGTTTAATAGCCATCAGCTTCAGGTCATCTTCGCCTGTGGCAACCAAACTCATCGAAATGTTGCAACAAGACGACGCCACCACTATGCTGATCACCCGAGAAGATTTTAGCATCAAATCAAGATTTACGTCAGTTTAATGTAACAATTATTGTCGAGTGCAAAGTAATTATGTTTACGACCTCACCACAGAAGAGAATTTATTTTTTTCCTCCATCCGGTCATACGTAAGGAGTATGTGAGGGAACACTGTGGGCAGAGTGCGGAATTACAAGTAAGGTTAGTGCCGTTGCGGTACCGCGCAGTTTACGGCCTTTGACGGTCATAAACTGCCATCCGTTAGCTAGAAACGACGACTGTTATTTTCACTTCATGGGCTTCCAGTAAGCGGTGTTCCTCGCCCTCGTTATGGTTCATGTAAAAAAAAAATTGTCGCTTTGAACTATGGAGGTGGTGTGGCATTATGTCTTTTCGGATTGTACGCGAATTATAAAAACAATACCTACTGTTTTTATTTTTTAAGATCATTAGTGAACTGTGTATTAAAAGTCACAGGAAGTGCTATGCCATGTAAAGATGTGCCACGAATGTTGCAGCTAGACGTGGCGCAAGGCGCAAGTGGGGACACGATTATGAGCAGTCTATCGTAGACAGATGTGTAGTGAACATTGCACGACGCCGCCCATAAACCTACATTGAACGTGGGGCGACAATCGGCTCCAGACACGTGGGTCATAGCATATCGGAAATTACACAAGAATTTGGTTTACGATATCAACAGGGTCTAGGATGGGTTGTCAGTATCTCGGAGACAATGTTCCCACACGCGTAAACCGACGCACAGGACGATCACAAGTTTTTATTATTATTGTACGAGTATATGATAACATATTTCAATAAGCCAAGTGATAAACACGTCTCACAGTAAAGGATGCCCAAACAGTTGCATCAGTACACGGTGAACCCTCTCTTGTGGCAACGCACGTATGCAATCATAAATGTATTCTACAAAGGGTGTTCAAAAATTTTTGCACAATGGTCTCTAATTTTTTTATTCTTTCCAAGAGGAGAGTGAAATTTTTTGTGAACATACTTGGAACATTTATCTATAAGTTGGTGTATAAAAGTATTTTATTTTATTTACAGGTGAGCCATAAAGGAACGTGAAGTAGATGTGAGGTTGCGACAACGGTCGGTGATGGAGTTCCTCTTCAAGACCGGCGATGATACTGCCACATTGATTCACAGGAAATTGCTCCATGTTTATGGGGAGGTCACTGTGGGTCGCAGCGGTATCCAGAGGTTTAAACAAGGTGATTTCTCTCTACGGGACAATCCACGATGCGGTAGACCATCGACAGCAGTGAATGATGTGAATAAGGAGACCATTGATCAAATCATCCAAAATGACAGATGTGTGACGACACGACAGCTTCCTCAAATGACTCTTTTGTCATCACTGGTACAGTCACTAGAGCACAGAAAAATCTGTGCACATTGGGTGCCTAGATTATTGACAAGGGAAATGAAAACGATGAAGAAGAATGTTTGCAAGGGTCTCATGAAGACCTTTACTGAAAAGTGGAAAGAATGTTTTGACCGCGTCATTACCCAGGAAAAAACATGGTTGTTTTTGTCCGAACCTGAGAGCAAAACCCAACCCACGGAGTGGTGTCATCCGGGTTCCCCTCGGAAGAAGAAACCAAGATTTTACGAACAACAGGCCGAAAGGTGATGGCGTCCTCCTTCTGGGATCAGTGTGATGTCATTTTCATTGCGTTTTTGGAACCTGAGTCCACAATTAACCGAGACCGTTACTGTTTGTCACTGGACAAGCTGCGACGTGCCATCAAGACCCACAGACCACAGCTTCAAGGTCAGCTCATCAGACTGCACCATGACAATGCCAAACCCCATATGCCCTTGTGACGCAGGAGGAAATCAGGAAAATGGGTTGGAAAATTGTTCCTCGTCCGCCCTACAGTCCGGTCTTGGCTCTGTATGATTTTTACCTCTTTGGTCGTCTGAAGGCCCACCTGCACCGTAAAACATTTGATAGTGAGAAAGGCCTTATTTCCTGTGTCAAGCGATGGTGTAAAAGTCAATCCCCAAAATTTTACCAAAGTGCATTTACATCATGGAAAGGACCTTGGGCCAGTTGCGTCACAGTTGATGGAGGTTACATTGAGTAGGCTCAATGTATAGCTAAACGCTCCAAGTATGTTCACAAAAAATTTCATTCTCCTCCTGCAGAAAATTAAAAAATTTAGAAACAATTGTGCAAAACTTTTTGAACGCCCTTCGCACAATGATTGTCTGAAGCATCTTGAGCTTTTTGTTTTAATATGGCAATGGTTCTTGTAGCCCTGGAGAGCGAATAATTTCCCGCCACATCGTGTCCCATACATGTTCAAATGGTGAGAGGAATCTGATGATCAGGAGAGCATGGTAGTCGTTCTACACTGCGAGCGTCATCCTCTTAAATTACGGGACCATCCTATCCCTGTTAGCGGACACTGGTCAATTTATACTGTAGGAACACCAAATGTGACCGCGAGTTGTAAGTGATGGGCCCAAACACCACGAAGCCAGGGTGGTTCAAATGGTTCAAATGGCTCTGAGCACTATGGGACTTAACATCTATGGTCATCAGTCCCCTAGAACTTAGAACTACTTAAACCTAACTAACCTAAGGACATCACACAACACCCAGTCTTCACGAGGTAGAGAAAATCCCTGACCCCGCCGGGAATCGAACCCTGGAACCCGGGCGCGGGAAGCGAGAACGCTACCGCACGACCAAGCCGGAGATGGGTCATGTGTGTCGTGGGCGAATGCACACTGTAATAGGTGGCTTATCACGCCCGTGTCGTAGGCGTGTAGTCCACCACTCGTGTACAGACAGTGTCCACTCCCATCCTGAAGACAAAAGAGCGTCATTCCACTCGCCAGTCAACCGTTTCACGACACCAAAGTAGCATGGTTAGCGGTGTCGTGGTGTCAGCCACAACCAGCCAGATTCATACAGTTTCTTAACCTGGTGCAAGCAGGCAGTTCTCATTGATTTCTGACAGCACGTGCAACATGTGCCCAGTTTTCGTGTCTGGATGATGTTCGGTCGGCTACTGCTGCTCGTACAATGACGTTCTTTTGTACTGCGTGATCTACAGGCGTGGGAATGTTTCGCAGACCACTGCTGAAAGCGGCGACATATCACTGGAACACTGTGTGCCGCAGTCAGTCGATACGTCCATTCAGCTTCACACAGGTCCACAGCGTGATACCGTTCAAATGCCTGAAAATGTTCAATAGAAGTACGTACTCGTTGGTGGGACACGGCTGTATCCTAGAATGAATGTAGCAAACACTGTTCAGCTCCAAACAAAGCACGAGTACTGCCTACACAGTCAAAGCAGAGGGCCCACAGGGCGCAGAGACAGGCTTTTTGAGCGCCATCTGGTTGCCGATGGCCGATGGTAGTGAAAGATGAATCATTAACAAACAATCCCTCATTATCCAAATATTACACCGTGGTGCTACTGGCCGCAGCTTTTAATTATTAGAACAGATGGACCAAATAGCTGCTTATAATAATTAATCTTTATTCACAACTGACTCTTTCGACCTTTATCGCCATTGTCATGTACCTGCTTTTGGTGAGAATGTGAATATCATTTATATTAAGGTGATTATATTGTGCTCACGCCTAGATGATGTGACGTCCATATTACGTAGTTAATGAACTGTCTTATAACTGTCAATGTTTTAATAATATGGTAAATGATGTAAATATATTGAAAATAAAATGTTAATTATGGTGTGACAGTATTTCGACAGTTACACTCTTAAGACGCTGAAAATTTACGGTGATTATGCAAATGATCAGCTATATCATTTTACTAACTAAAATTACTTACGATTGTCTTCGGTTGTTGGATATGTAACTTTCAATTTATCCATTTGCGTGTTCTAAAATTCAATGAAGCTGAAGTACCTATGTCTAAATTCTGTATGTTCGTTTAATATTTCTAGTGTGTATATGAATCTATAATTCTCTTAGAATGTTCACTGCAAAACCTTTTGATATTCTGCGCAGAATCTCGACAATATTTTCGATTGTATCAAAAGGGTGATTTTTGCTTTTTGAAGAGGAGAAAGGAGGTCGAATGATTATTTTCGCGCTCTGTAATGTATTCTTTATACCTCACAATAAAAGTGAGTCCCATTTGGCCAATGTAAAAGCTATTCAGCTGACATATTTCATTTTATATATGCCTTGCCATATTTAATATAAATGACATTCGTATTTATACATATTCTCAAAAAATTGTAATCTCAGGTACTTGTCAGTTGCGATAAAGGCCGAAAACGTCTGTTGTGAATAAAGAATAAGCAGCTATTTGGTACATTTATTCTAATAATCATGTTATCCGGCAACATTATGGTGCTGGCCCTAAAGAAGAAAAAAAAATAGCAGTCCTTGATGGTGTTGCATCTTTTTTCCGGAATTGCCGCTGAAAACTTTCGTGTTTCCGACCAAGAGACGTCGTTGAAAATTATGACGCTTCGATGAGAATAGATGATGGGAGTGTATCTATTCGAAACGCAAAACCTTTTTGACGACCTCATTCTGTTGGAAGCGCGAGAACACTATAAAATTTGGTGTGTTCCCGCGCAGCTCTCACCTTGACAGTAGATTCTCTGTCTTTCTCATCAGTTTTGTTTCCGTTCCTTTTCGTATCTACGATCTCCGACAGCGCTTCCCCAATGTTCCAATTTCTTATCTCTATATGTTTCTACATAAGACTTCCAAGAATTTGTTGGAGCTCTTTCTAAATGATTTTTGACTTGTTTTGAACCATGGTATAGTTTTCAGTAATTCAAATGGTTCAAATGGCTCTGAACACTATGGGACTTAACATCGAACGTCATCAGTCCCCTAGAACTTATAACTACTTAAACCTAACTCACGCAAGTACATCACACACATCCATGCCCGAGGCAGGATTCGAACCTGCGACCGTAGCGGTCGTGCGATTCCAGATTGAAGCGCCTAGAACCGCTCGGTCTCACCGGCCGGCTTCAGTAAGTCCGTAAATTTTGTATGTCTTGTTACTAGAAGTCTGTAGATGTATGAATACAATTTAAGTCTTGTTTTCCATATGTCTGACGCGAGTCTGGATATTTTTTATGTTGTTTTTCCAGATTTCAGTCTGTAGGCATCACTAGTTCTATTTGGTCCGAGAGCCTCTCTCATAATTCTGCGTTCCTCTTTCTAAACGATTCCCGTACTTGTATGTGAAGTATGAGAATTTAGTTGCCTTACAGGGCTTCAGGTTTGACTGCGTTGTTGTAGCGCAAATTTTTTTAAGAGGCATTTGTTATTGCAGATGTCGTGAGTTCTTCCATAGACTGTCTTAATTTCCTGTGTAAGCGAATTCTCTATGCTATTTTATAGCCCAGTAGGATCAAGGACCTTGCCTGAGTATTTTGCAGTCTTTGTACATGTTTATTGCAGTGGTCTTCTGATTTGCTAATATGGCTAAATTGTCTGCAAAGATAAAGCATATAGTTATGTTGCACAGATATCCAGGAGTTTTGAATCTTAAACTCTTTTTTCCACTCTCGAATAGTTCTGTCCAGAACGATGTTTACGAGGAGTGGAAACGGGCTGTCTCCCTGACGGAAACCAGTTTTGATCACGAGGGAGTCAGATATTTCGTCCATAAATTTCATTTCGGAAACTGTGTTGGTGTAACAATGGCGTGCCTTCGGGCGTTCTGCCGAGATGTTGTTCCCATCTTATGCATAACACTTCTACGACCGAAGCAGCTGCCTTCTACACGTGCTGCGAGTTTTGCTGGGTCAACAAATGAGGATAACATCCGGAAGCACACCGTTAATCAACTGCGCCGAGCAAACTTGAGAGATCACATTGTAATTACGTTCAGAAGTTTAAGATCGAGTCATTATTACAACAAATTGTGGTCTAACAATTACGTGGTGCATTTATGAAGACCAAGAGCGTCGACTGAGAAAGGCCACCTTCGACGGAGCCTGAGGTTCCGTTGTCAGTAAAGCAAACTACGAACGTGGAAGTCGCAAAGTGGAGCTTTGTTTGAGATAATAAGTCATTATGAAAAAGCAACGCCGAACCAGAGCAACAATACGTAATTGTTGCGTCACGAGTTGGCAGCAGAGGACAATACGAGTGTTGGCACTTTCCCTGAGCTGTGCTGCGCTTCGCCTCGCCGCCGTTATGAGGAAGCCCATAAGGCGGCGGAACCACTTCTGAGCGGAGGCCAGCGTTTCCACCTTGTGGCTGCGGGGTTTGCAGGTTTCGTTCAAGTTTGCTGATTAACTAGCGTCGAAAAAACCACGCGGAAACCAAGGAACTATCATTTCACGGGAAGAAAGTAAAAACTGCTTCTTACACGGCATTTATGTGGGCCTGATTGTTCAAATCATCTGGTTGGGTAATGTGGAATTTCTGTCATTTAGTACGTGGTTGACAAACTAGGAAAAAACGGTGCACATCCTTAGAGCGGAAAAAATTTTCATTTTTGAAGGAAGCATATAAGCATTTGCCCTGGTAACGTCAGGAAACCATGGAGAAATCCATGTATGTATTAATGGGCAAGAGGTTAATTCTTGTCATCTCTAATGCAGTTTGTATGCCTTAAACACTGCGCCATCTCGATACCTGATAAGCAAAGGAAAAATGTGAGCTTTCCATACGATCAAGTTAACATTACACGTTTCTCAGTTTCCGAGTAGTGTAGTCACTGATGAAAAAAGCGGAAGCTCAGGCAGTGACTGAGTAAAGAACATGAAAATGAAGGCTTCGACTGTAAACAGTGGTAAGGGACAATCGATGAGAAACGGAGTTATTGCACGCAAAACGTGATAGGCGATGTGTTTTATTCATATACACTCCTGGAAATGGAAAAAAGAACACATTGACACCGGTGTGTCAGACCCCCCATACTTGCTCCGGACACTGCGAGAGGGCTGTACAAGCAATGATCACACGCACGGCACAGCGGACACACCAGGAACCGCGGTGTTGGCAGTCGAATGGCGCTAGCTGCGCAGCATTTGTGCACCGCCGCCGTCAGTGTCAGCCAGTTTGCCGTAGCATACGGAGCTCCATCGCAGTCTTTAACACTGGTAGCATGCCGCGACAGCGTTAACGTGAACCGTATGTGCAGTTGACCGACTTTGAGCGAGGGCGTATAGTGGGCATGCGGGAGGCCGGGTGGACGTACCGCCGAATTGCTCAACACGTGGGGCGTGAGGTCTCCACAGTACATCGATGTTGTCGCCAGTGGTCGGCGGAAGGTGCACGTGCCCGTCAACCTGGGACCGGACCGCAGCGACGCACGGATGCACGCCAAGACCGTAGGATCCTACGCAGTGCCGTAGGGGACCGCACCGCCACTTCCCAGCAAATTAGGGACACTGTTGCTCCTGAGGTATCGGCGAGGACCATTCGCAACCGTCTCCATGAAGCTGGGCTACGGGCCCGCACACCGTTAGGCCGTCTTCCGCTCACGCCCCAACATCGTGCAGCCCGCCTCCAGTGGTGTCGCGACAGGCGTGAATGGGGGGACGAATGGAGACGTGTCGTCTTCAGCGATGAGAGTCGCTTCTGCCTTGGTGCCAATGATGGTCGTATGCGTGTTTGGCGCCGTGCAGGTGAGCGCCACAATCAGGACTGTATACGACCGAGGCACACAGAGCCAGCACTCTGCACCATGGTGTGGGGAGCGATCTCCTACACTGGCCGTACACCTCTGGTGATCGTCGAGGGGACACTGAATAGTGCACGGTACATCCAAACCGTCATCGAACCCATCGTTCTACCATTCCTAGACCGGCAAGGGAACTTGCTGTTCCAACAGGACAATGCACGTCCGCATGTATCCTGTGCCACCCAACGTGCTCTAGAAGGTGTAAGTCAACTACCCTGGCCAGCAAGATCTCCGGATCTGTCCCCCATTGAGCATGTTTGGGACTGGACGAAGCGTCGTCTCACGCGGTCTGCACGTACAGCACGAACGCTGGTCCAACTGAGGCGCCAGGTGGAAATGGCATGGGAAGCCGTTCCACAGGACTACATCCAGCATCTCTACGATCGTCTCCATGGGAGAATAGCAGCTTGCATTGCTGCGAAAGGTGGATATACACTGTACTAGTGCCGACATTGTGCATGCTCTGTTGCCTGTGTCTATGTGCCTGTGGTTCTGTCAGTGTGATCATGTGATGTATCTGACCCCAGGAATGTGTCAATAAAGTTTCCCCTTCCTGGGACAATGAATTCACGGTGTTCTTATTTCAATTTCCAGGAGTGTAACTTGATAGGTCCATGATGAACGCATGCTTATGGCAACTTTTTGGGGATGTGTAAATGCAAAGAGTGGTAGGAGCCGTAAACATAGATGCCAGTAGTAGTAATGCGTGCGATGTTGGAGACAGGAAAATACTTTTCAGAGGGAATCTTTACGAATCTGAGGTTGATGTGCAAACTACGAGAGAGATAAAGATCCTGAATGTGTTTCCGAACGCAAATACGCTTCAAAAACTGTTTCTAATCAGGTAAGTGCGAGTATTTATTCAACCAAGTCAACCATGTTCTTTCCCTTACCTCAGTTTACGTGAATTTACGTGACAGGGCGATAGTGGAAATGTGAGGGGCGAGCTTAACTCCGTTTATGTGCTGTGGTAAGGTGCTTGTTACAATTAATTGTATAATGTGCTGAATCACAAATTAATTTTTGAGGTTGTTATAACTAATTATTACAAAAGTTGTTAATGCATGTCTTAAACCTGTATTTTTGAGAGGTTTTGCAGTAATGTTTCCTAAATTCGCCCAGCAAATAAAAAGTGGTAAGTCAATATCAATCCACTTAAGTGCACTCAGCTTTCAAGTACACACTGTGTTGCACCCATTAATCAATATTTAAGAATAATATTTTATTAGGCCAATAATATTTTCACGGTCGCTCCGTGACACTACACCTCAAACGCTTCAATTCTCTTATATTCCGGTTTTCCCACGGCCCGTAATTCACTTCTAAGCAATCCTGTTCTACACACATACATTCTCAGAAATTTCTTCCCACCTTGACGTCTGTATTCGATACGAGTACACTTGTTTTTGCTGGGAGTGTTCTCTTCGCCGAGCCTAATATTGTTTCCCTCTCATGTGTTATTTTGCTTCCAAAACAGCACAATTCCTTCACTTGGTGCACTACGTGGTCTCTATTCTGATGCTAAATTTGTCGTCAATCTTTTCCTGCTGCTCCTCAATTTGCTCCTACAACTTAAAACACACACTATTGAGTCAAGTAGCGCAATGGTCAATATTGGACTTCATTCTGGGAGGACAGCGGTTCTAATTGCGACCCGACACCCCGATGTTCGTTTATTGTAGTTTCTCAGTCTTCTTCTTGTATCAGGGCTCACCATCTCTTCCTCGGTCCACACACACCCCTTCCCCCGATAGGATTATATTCCACTGCTTGTCGAGGGATTCTCTGAGAAGAGCATCATCCCCATCCTGTTTTGGTTGGATTCAATGGTTGTACCCCCAGTTCTTTCCTTCTTTCTTCATTTCTTATTCTGCCTTCTTCAAATGGCTCTGAGCACTATGGGACTTAACATCTGTGGTCATCAGTCCCTTAGAACTTAGAACTACTTTAAGCTAACTAACCTAAGGACATCACACAACACCCAGCCATCACGAGGCAGAGAAAATCCCTGACCCCGCCGGGAATCGAACCCGGGAATCCGGGCGTAGGAAGCGGGAACGCTACCGCACGTCCACGAGATGCGGGCTGCCTTCTTCTGTGCAGCCTTTATTGAATAAGGAACTTCATTTCTGATGTTTCAAGCCGTCTTAAGTCTTTTGATCCTAATCTCTAACTCCCTGCAGTGTACTGTACTGTGGGTATGCCAAAACTACATAAAATTTCATTTTGGTTCCTCTTCTGGTTTTACCCTTCAGTATGCTTTTTAACGTGCTACATGTATGTTGATACGTGTTAATTTTCTTATTTTTATCTTTCTGTTCTTCTAAATTTGTATGACATGCTAAGCACTGGAAATGGAACATCTTTTCTGTTATTATTCCACTGAATTGAAGATTGTCAGAGTCCTTATGAGGTATTTTCCTAAAAAGGCCATTGTTTTTGTTTTTGTTGATATTTTGAGATCATAATTTAGGCCTGTATAGCTCAACCTATCGGGCGCAATTTATAGTTTGTCTTCACTGCCCTGTATGATTACCTGGTCGTTGTCAAAACGCATCGTATTTAGAAATTTGACTGGCCCAATGCTTATACCTTCAGGTCTCTGTCCTTCAGCCATCGCCTGACCAGGTCGTCGAACTAGATGTTGAACAGTGTAGGTGACGTACTACAGCTTTCTCTTACTCCATGTTTTTTTCTGTTTCTGTTTCTGCTGCCACCTCTTTGCCAGTATCTACTCATACTTTTGCGTTTATGAATAAAACTTGGTATACTCTTATGAAGTGTCTGAGGAGACCACGTTTCTCTAATACTGAGCAGAGCTTTTTTCTGTCGATGCGGTCACATGTGTTTTCAAAGTCGATTAATGCTAGGTGTGCCTCCATATTAAATGCTCATCTTTTTTGTAGAATTTGCTTCAAAGTGAAAGCATCACCGACACAAGATCTTCCTTTACAGAATCAGAGGTGTTTCGAAGCCTTTCATCAATTACTTTGACGTAGATTTTATATAAAGCATTCAGAAGACTGGTTCTCTTGTAATTACTTGCGTCATCTCTGTTCCAGTTTTTAAACAGTGACTCAACTTTAGAACATCTCCACCCTTATAATAGTTCATCTGTTTGCCAACACACGTCATACGGGTGGGGTATTTTGAATTCTAGAGATGTTCCACCATATATTATCAGTTCTGAGTTAATTCCATCTAAACAAGGCGCTTTTCTATATTTTGTTTTGTCGAATGCCTGTTTCAGTTCTCTCAGATCTCTTAGATCTCTTCATTCTTCTGCTTTCTCATCCGTGAGCTGTTCTGCATCCGGGTTAAACCGTAATTTCATGTGGTGATTTATCAAGTGTTCTGAAGGAAATGCATTATTGTGTACATTATCTTTGTTTTTTCAGTTTTCTTATTAGTTTATATGCTACTTCCTGTCTACCATGTTTATCATGTTCTGCTCTGCTTGTCAATTTATCCCACGAAGATCTATGTGTGATATCTTATTATTGTTTTGGTTTCATTTCTGATGCCGCGCGGAGTAGCCGCGTGGTCGTGGGCGTCCAGATACGGTTCGCGCGGCTCCCGCTGTCGGAGGTTCGAGTCCTCCCTCGGGCATGGGTGTGTGTTGTCCTTAGCGTAAGTTAGTTTAAATTAGATTAAGTAGTGTGTAAGCTTAGGGACCGATGACGTCAGCAGTTTTGTCCCATACGATATTACCGCAAATTTCCAATTTTTTTTTTTTTTTTTTCGTTTCTGATTTCATTATACAGCGTGATTTCTTCCATCGGTTGCAAACTCTAGGGACTGATCGATGAAGGATATGGAACAGAAAAGGTCTAGTGATCTTATGTCTGGAAATGCTAGAGACCCTTTATTCGATCATACATCGTTACAGAGACTGCGGTCTAATACGCGCTGTACCATGCATCCACATTTACAGTATGCAAACATCCTCCTAGAAGGTGATACTGTTCCTCATACGTCGTACCCTAGCGCCCTCTCTTGCTACAGTAATTGGTAATGTTGTGTCCGATTCACTTCTCTTGCAGACTCACATTGTAGTGGATGTGATACACCGTTGTACATAATGGTTCCGTATTCGAATCGATAGCTTGCCGACTTGGCGTTTACTTACGGAAAGGCAAATGACAGCGGGCGTCGGGCAGCAAGGTAGTATCAGGAGACCTGTCCCCGCTTACAACAACCACAGTATTCAATGTTTGCAACAGTGTTTCGCCGTTTATCTGAGGCAGGGACGTTTCAGGAAGCACGAAAGTATGAAGGACGTAGCCGAAATGTTTTGATACTAGACTTGGAGGAAAATGTGTTTAACACTGTGGAAGGCGATCGCAGTGTCAGTACCAGGCAGTTGGCCCGACAACACACGGTAAGCCAGGCGACCCTATGGAACATTCTCCATGGAAACCGTTATTACACTTATCGCTTACAGCGTGTGCAAGGCTTACTGACGACAGGCTTTCCACAAAGGGAGAAACCATGATTCCGGAATTGATTGTATGATTGAATAAATGATCTCTAGCAGGGAAACTATGCATTTCCGAAAGTAAGTTCACTAGACCTTTTTTGTTCCGTGTCCTCTTATCGATCAATCCTTGAAGTTTGTACGCGGCGTAAAAAATCACGCTGTATTTTCCTGTAGCTTTCTCAGTCTGTTTCCGCAAACACTTATTTTTCTTTTCTATGGTTTCTTCTCTCTCTTCGTTCCAAGTCTTAAGTTCGCCAGCATCACTTATTACACTACTGGCCATTAAAACTGCTACACCACGAAGATGACATGTTACAGACGCGAAATTCAACCGACAGGAAGAAGATGGTGTGATATGCAAATGATTAGCTTTTCAGAGCATTCACACAACGTTGGCGCCGGAGGCGACACCTACAACGTGCTGACATGAGGAACGTTTGCAACCGATTTCTCATACACAAACAGCAATTGACTGGCGTTGCCTGGTGAAATGTTGTTGTGATGCCTAGTGTAAGGACGAGAAATGTGTACCATCATGTTTCCGACTTTGATAAAGGTCGGATTGTAGCCTATCGCGATTGCGGTTTATCGTATCGCGACATTGCTGCTCGCGTAGGTCGAAATCCAATGACTGTTATCAGAGTATGGAATCGGTGGGTTCAGGAGGGTAATACGGAACGCCGTGCTGGATCCCAACGGCCTGGTATCACTAGCACTCGAGATGACAGGCATTTTATCCACATGGCTGTAACGGATCGTGCAGCCACGTCTCGATGCCTGAGTCAACAGATGGGGGCGTTTGCAAGACAACAACCATCTGCACGAACTGTTCGACGACGTTTGCAGCAGCATGGACTATCAGCTCGGAGACCATGGCTGCGGTTACCCTTGACGCTGCATCACAGAAAGTAGCGCCTGCGATGGTGTACTCAAAGACGAATCTGTCTGCACGAATGGCAAAACGTCATTTTTTTCGGATGAATCCAGGTTCTGTTTACAGCATCATGATGGTCGCGTCCGTGTTTAGCGACATCGCGGTGATCGCACATTGGAAGCGTTTCTTGGTGTAGCAATTTCAATGGCCAGTAGTGTACTTGAGTAAGACCACTGCCAATTTTCTGCTACCCTTCTTGTGAGAAGCGCTTTGGCTCTAATGACACCATAGTCGACGGTACTTTGAACTCCAACCTCTCGTCCTCATGCTTTGACTCCAAGGATAGCCTTCAAAAAATCTTTCGCCGACAACACAGAGAAAAGACTGCCTCGTTCGCAATTGAACTGGGATGCGTCGGTTGGATCGCATTATCGCCCCATCGCAATAAGAGAAGACACAATGGAGAGTGGTAACTAGCACCGTGCGAGATGGCAGCCCGTGGCCCGGGAGGGGCCTCAGGAGAGGGGGCTGGCTGGGTGCCTCGTTAGCAGCGGCCGTTCGCCGGTCGCCATCAGCCAAGGCCGCCGGAAACAGCGCCGCTGAGGCACATCTGCGGCCGACCTTGCCCAACCACGCCCGCTCCGTGGGGCAATCCGCGCACTCAGATTTTACAGCCAGCGCTTCGCGGAGCTCGCCATCACGTGATCCGTGGGCGGCCAACGAAGCGCGAAGCTGGTAACCGGCCTACGCCTGCGGTGCCCTCTCCTTCCTCGACACAACCGCTACAAAACCCACTTGCGGCTCTTCACCTCGTGTTTCCTCGTCTACAGCATACAATTTGTACAAAAACCGAGGAGGAGCAACAAGCATGGAAAACCAACAACGAAGTGCTCAGATAAAAAATGGTGCAAAACAACAATGCAGATTTCGGCATACTGTTCAATATAAACTGAAACGCCAAAGAAACAGGTATTGACATGAGTATCCAAAAACAAGGACAAGTAAACAGGCAGAATACGGTGCTGCGATCGGAAAGTTTCTGGCGCAGTTGTTAGATCGGTACGATGGTGGGTCATCAAGATTTAAGTGAGGTTGAACGTGATGGTGGAGTTGGCGCACGAGCGATGGGATACAGCATCTCGGAGGTTGAGATGAAGTGGGGATTTTCCCGTACGACTATTTCACGAGTGTACTGTGAACATAGGGAATCTGGTAAAACACCAAATCTCCAACATAGCTGCGGCCGGAAAAAGATCCTGCATGAAGGGGGCCAACGACGACAGAAGAGAATCGTTCAACGTGACAGAAGTGCAACCCTTCCGCAAGTTGCTTGCAGATTTCAGTACTGGGCCATCAACAAGTGCAAAGTGCGAAAAATTCAACGAAACATCATCCAAATAGGCTTTCGGAGACGAAGGCCCACTCGTGTACCCTCGATGACTGCACGACGCAAAGCTTTACGCCTCGCATGGGCCCATCAACACCGAGGCTGTTGACGACTGGAAACATGTTGTCTGGTTGGGCGATTCTCTTTTCAAATTGTATCGAGCAGATGGACGTGTACGGGTGTAGGGAGAACCCATGAATCCATGGACCGTGCATGTCAGCAGGGGACTGTTCAAGCTGGTGGAGGTTCTGTAATGGTGTGGGGGGGGGGGGGGGCGGGGGGGTGCAGTTGCAGTGATATGGGACCCCTGATACGTCTAGATACGTATGTAAGCATCCTGTCTGACCACCTGCATCCATTCACTCCACCAGGACAATGCGACACCCCACATGTCCAGAATTGTTACAGAGTGGCTCCAGAAGCACTCTTCTGAGTTTAAACACTTCCGCTGGCCACAAAGCTCCCCAGACGTGAACATTGTTGAGCATATCTGAGATGCCTTGAAACGAACTGTTCAGAAGACATCTAGACATCTTCACCCACTCGTACTCTTACGGATTTATGGGCAGCCCTATATATATATACCGCAGAAGCAAAGGTGCAAATAAAAGTTAAAAGTTCAGGAGTAGGATTAAAATCCGGGATAAAAGGATATCTATCAAGATATAATGATGACATTGCTATCCTCGGTGAACGAGAAAGGATTTCATGACTTGCTGAATGGAATGAACAGTCTAATGAATACAGGATGTAGACTGACGATAAACTGAAGAAAGACGAAAGCAATGAGCAGTAGCAAATATGAGATTGGCGGTAAACGCAATAAGTTAAGAAATTTTACTGTGCTGAATATAAATAAGTAAATGAGGCATGGTACAAGGATATAAAAACAGTTTAGCAGATGAAAGATGGTATTACTCGCCAAAAATCTACTGGTGTCAAAAATTGGTCTTAATTTGATTTCTGAAAATGTACGTTTGGAGTACATCATTCTATGAGAAAACGGAAAAGAAGAGGATGGAAACATTTGAGATTTGATGCTATAGAAGGGTGTTCAAAATTAGGTGGACTAAGTAGATAAGAAATGAGGAGGTCCTCCGCAGAAGCGGCTAGGGAAGGATTATACAGAAAAAAACTGACACAAAGGAGGGAATGAATGAAACGACGTGTCTTTGGACTACAAGGAATAATTTCCAAGGTATGAAATGGAGGTGTTGAGGTTGAAAACTGTAGGGAAAGATGAACAAAGTAATATATGCAACGAATAAATAAGGAATAAGGTTAAGAACTAAAACTTCCTGGCAGATTAAAACTGTGTGCCCGACCGAGACTCGAACTCGGGACGTTTGCCTTTCGCGGGCAAGTGCTCTACCATCTGAGCTACCGAAGCACGACTCACGCCCGGTACTCACAGCTTTACTTCTGCCAGTATCCGTCTCCTATCTTCCAAACTTTACAGAAGCTCTCCTGGTTCGCAGTAAAGCTGTGAGTACCGGGCGTGAGTCGTGCTTCGGTAGCTCAGATGGTAGAGCACTTGCCCGCGAAAGGCAAAGGTCCCGAGTTCGAGTCTCGGTCGGGCACACAGTTTTAATCTGCCAGGAAGTTTCATATCAGCGCACACTCCGCTGCAGAGTGAAAATCTCTTTCAGGTTAAGAACTGTTCTAAGATGAAGAGGTTTGCACAGCGGCGCAATTAGTTACGAGCCTCATCAAACCAGTTGAAAGACCCTCCACACCCCACAGCCTCCACCCCCCACCCCCCAAAAAAAACCCGAACCAACCTAGTTCTACACCTAAGACAAAACGCCAAGGTACATTATCACTGCTTGAGGCGTCGCTGAATGACAGAACAGAAATGGCGCGGGCAGGAGGGGTGTGGAGGGGGGAGGAGGGGGGGGGGGGGAGGAGGAGACTCGGACGAATGGGGGCCTGTGAATGATTTGCAAAACTTTTCTCCCTGCTGTTATTGTTAAATTTCGAGATCGGAGCCACTATTTCTAAACGTATTTCCGTAGATTTCCTCACAAGGCATCGATGCTATTTTGTTCCTCTCATTCAGGAAGAAAGTAAATTGTGCCACCGAGGTTAGAACGTTGTCCCTCCATCGTCTTAGGCAGCCGCACAGTCGTTACTATCGATCCTGCAGTATACAAATATCGATAATAACGTCAAATTTTTGCTGTGGGATGTACATCGTCCGTGGAGCTGCATTTGTAGAGGGACTGCAACGCTTAAGTGACTCGATGAAAAAGCTACAATTTTAACTGTCGTATGTAGGCCTGCTGCTGCGGTCGTCTTCGCCAGAGTGGTTGACAAGGGTAATCAGCAAATAAATGGTAAATGGACCATGATACCTGATAGACCTAACCAATATCACACTTTTTAGCAACCTGTGGTGCACCTTTCGTAGATCTTGGTCGACATTGCAAAAACAAATTCCATTTGGCCTCTATATGTACTTCCACATCTGTGCACCGCAAGCTCCAGCAGTCGTATTCTGGAGTTTAGCGACTGAAGTAACAGTTGCTCATTGACTATTAATATCCAGAATTTTTTTTACTAAAAATTTCGGTTTCTTCCATATCTCACCGTATAATGAGTGACATGGGGTTCATACTGTACCTGCGTCATTCCCTCCTTACCTCTAATTGTCATCCCCACCGTCCATACGGGAATAGTGCACGGGACGTACGTCGGCCTGTACGTCACCCGTGCAAGCCTAATTTTTCTATCGTGGTGGCTATTACGAGGAACACATTTAGCACAAGGAAAAATGTGTCTCGACTCGTTTTGAAGCGTTCACTCTCCGGATTGCAGGGGTAGGCCCTTACATTAGCGAAGCTCTCACACTAAGTAGAATAACCTATACCCAATAATGTAGTTTTTTTTAAAACTTTCGTCTTTCATTAAAAAATTTAGTAAAGATTCCGTACTGACGAAGATAACTGAACAATACACTGACGAAATTTCTGGAAATTATAGCCTCCGTGAATGAAATACACTTCTGAATGTACGATTCTCAACGTAGAATCTGTTCCTCGAGCAAGCAGGAAAGGAAGCCAAGGAAAAATTGTGAAAGGGAATCACAAAGTTCAGGGAGGGGAAACAGAAACTTTGAGATCTGTTAATGACATTGTCATTCTATCAAAGGCGTCAAACAACTTGTAAGAGAAACTGAACGGAATTGATACTGTCGTGAAGAGAGGTTATAAGATGAACAGTAACGAAAGTGAAACAATGGTAATGGAATGTAGTCGAAGTCAGGAGATGCTCAAGAAATTAGATTAGGAAATAACAATTTTAAAAATAATAGATCAGTTTTGCTATTTTGGCAGCAAAATAATATAACTGGCCGCAGGAGAAAGGATAGAAAATGCAGGCTGGCAATAGCAAGAATAGGAATTCTGAAAAAGAAAATTTTGTTAGCATCGAACATAAAATTGTTACGAAGTATTTTTCCTGAATGTATTTCTGTGGAGTATAGCCGTGTGTGGAAATGAAATGTGGATAAGAAATTCAGACAAGAAGAGAATGGAATCCTTTGAAATGTCATGCTACAGAAGAATGTCGGATGGAGATTAGATGAAGAGGTACTGACGGAAGACGGGAAAAAATAAATTTATGACCATGTTGACTAAAAGAAGGTTTGGTTGATAGCATATTTCTGAGGCAACAAGGAATACTCAGTTTAGTGATGGGAGAAAATGTGGGTGAGGAAGGAGAGGGCGGGTATGAATTTTAGAGGGAGATCCAGGCATGAACTGAGCAAGCAGACTAAGATGGATGCTGTTTTAGTAATTATCGAGAGGTGAAGAGGCATCCCCAGGATAGGCTAGTGTGGACAGCTGCATAAATCCGTCTCCGGACTGAAACTCACAAAAACGCTCTTTCAAGAAATCTGTCCCACATCTTCTATAATGAAATTTACGTGGACTTTCAATTCTACATCACCCCACACGAACATAATCGTTAGCCCTAAAGAAGACGAACACAACTGGTAATCTTGAACCGCTGAATTTTTGTTGATCGAAGAAATACGTAACTTCTGGAGTTCCAGCCCTCATTGGAGACAGTCTCTTGTGCTTATTCTGTCGAAGCGTTCATCGTCAAAAAAGTGAACTACACGTATTTTAACAATACGGTAGTTCCACATTGTCAAGTGATACGTCGCTGTGGCTCGGAAAATGGGACACTGAAAATAATATTCCAGATCTCAATGTTGTGAGTATTTCTGTAAAGAGAGAACTAAATTCGCAGAGTATAGTCATTGCAAGACGGGCCTACACTGAAAGACACTACGAAACTAGTGTCTGAGCAACACCTTCAATATTACTTTGTGAAGCCCGCGTAAGTTAATATACGCCTGACACGTCGGCTGCACTGCAAGGCAGCGCACGAGAAACCGGACACCACTATCGCAGGCCGCATCAGTGCTGCATTGTCGACGCTGTGCGTAATTAATGTGCTGCTCTACTTTGCCTGCCAGTGAAAAGTAGTTACAGCCTGCTCGTTACCTGCTTTCCTTGTTATGTCACATGTCTTACAGTTCTGTGCAACACTAGTACACACAGATAAAACGTTAGGGGAATTGTGCGTTCCAACGAAATCATTAAAACGAAAAATCGTTTTTGACTTGAAGAAGTACGACAAGAATTAGCACTTAAGTCAGTACGCATGCAGTGGCCGAAGAAACATTTTACCAATCATCGTCCATCCGGCCCAATTCAAAAGTACAGGCGGAGTGGGTTTGGTGGAATAATGAAAAAAAAAATTGTTATCTAACGGTAAAGCATTTGTCGTCATCATGCTGATCTTCATAACCATCAACAACATCAACAAGGCCGCGCGGGTTAGCCACGCGGTCTCAGGCGGCTTGACACGGACAACAGAATAGTGTAGCATCCGTTATATTGCAAACACGCTCACGCTCAGTAGTTAATACAAGTAGTCAAGCAATACGTCTACGTAAGACATACAGCCAAATTTAGAAAAACAACTTGTGTAAATAAAGACAAGCAGAGGTCGCAGACAAAAGAATGATGCGATCTCATAGACGAGAGAGAGAGAGAGAGAGAGAGAGAGAGAGAGAGAGAGAGATGCGAAACAAAAAACGAAGCCTAGCCTTCAAGTGTATCCCGATATACCATTTATTTCTTGGGGCTTTGATATTATAAGCTGAGAACACACGCGAAACTCCGCAAGAAAAAATTGCGAACGTTGCACTACCTTCTAAGGATCTCGTCCAGTTTACTCACATCGTACTGCGTTCAGAAATCAGCACAACAGTTGACAAAATCGGCTGCAAGAAGACTATCTCAACAGATGGCAGGCGAAATAGAGGCAGGTTGACTACGCTAACGGCTAACTCATTGTTTGAGGTAACTGCCTTTTCTTGGCGTGTAATAACGAAATGACCGATTATTATTATTTATTTGTATATAATCACAACCCTTTTGCCAATTTTACAAGCTACTGAAACAGTGTTGGGGCAAGATCACTTTTACCGCGGCGCAAGGTCACACTACTGACACAAGTTGAATTCAGTTATACTCTTAGGAAATGTAACACAGTGCATTAAGTACTGAAACACTTCTACATCTTATTGAATAGTATGTATATAGCGAAACGATCGTCGTATTCAAAATTAATTCAACTCAATGTTTCATTCTCAGAATTCACATAAATTTTCCACCTTCAAGGTTAAAGCAGTCCCTGTAACACAATATGTGGCATTTCCAGTGCTCTGTCCTCCTTTCTAGGAGGAGAAAATCGTTCAAATGGCTCTGAGCACTATCCGACTTAACATCTGAGGTCATCAGTCCCCTAGAACTTAAAACTACTTAAACCTAACTAACCTAAGGACATCACACACATCCATGCCCGAGGCAGGATTCGAACCTGCGACCGTAGCGGTCGCGCGGTTCCAGACTGTAGCGCCTAGAACCGCTTGGCCACTCGGGCCGCACAGATTTATCACATGGCGCTATAAAACGCAGTTTCCTCAAAAAAGATAAAATTAAAAAATCCAAACCAACATATCACACATTTCTTCAATATTTCGTCGAGCTTATATATAACATATTTCTGTTATTCTTAAACACCTTTTGCATTTATCAATAATAACACGAAGCTCTTAAGTTTGGTCATGATGAAGAACGTTAATTGAGTACAAACCAACAACAACAGTTGTATAGGTTTCTTGTGTTTGTGCATGTAAACTGTATTTGGATCAAAAGCAGTTGCCTAGGTTAAATAAAAGCGCAGAAGTGGCGCGAGCAGCTAATTTTTATTACTTATAAAATACAATTTATATTCTGTAAACACGTAAAATACACGTTAGACTAAGGCTGAGCGACGTACAATTCTAATTACGTGCAGAACAAACGGACGAAGGCCAAAGAGAAGTCGTCTGCACCTCAGTTTCTCTCTCATACATTCATTTACATTTCTTTTCTACCACTGCTACAAACACCATCAGTAATCCTACCATTTTCTACTTTTTATGTATTATACCAAAATAAAAACCGTAATTTTGGTAGAGTGCAGCTCTACGTATGTCGATACGTATAAGTTTGAACGTAAATCAAATGATTAGGCAGCGTATCTCACTACTTAGTTTGCCCCGGGTTGCCCTTTTATAAAAGATGGGATTGCATCGCTTCTCCCAAAAATTTGAATTTACTTCAAATAGTCTTTTAACGTATTGCTATCGCATGTAGGGAGTTGCTTATTTCAGCTATTCGCTTATAGGTGCCGACAACTGTGCTTTCAACAGTGGAATGTGTCCATGCTGTCTTCGACAGGTCCGTCAGTCAGTTTCAAAATACTTTGGAACGAGATACAGACGCTGACGCTGCAAGCCAGTAGCCGCTTCCCCTCGGCGTCATCACCATTAAAATCTAATATAAGCGATTGCTCAGATGGACTGTTACGACAAGGGTTGGTGGGAGAGTGGGAGGGGGGAGGAGGGAAGGAGGATGCGAGTGCAGGATGGAGGGGAGAGAAGAAAACAAGCTGGCTGTAGCGCCCGGCAGTCATTTGTTCCGGCAGGGGAGAGGAAAGCGAAACGGCGCATAATTGGTCGCTGCGCTGCGGCCCGTTACTGGAGCGCGCTGCGGAGTGCGCATGCGCGCCAGAGAGCAGCAGGGCTCCACATTCCGAGCAAGGACGGCTCGCAACCTTCTGCGGCCGCCTCGTAGCGACTGCGTGAACACTCGCCGACGGGCTGTTGCGTGCCTTGCTTTTGGTGCAGTCACCTACTGTCAGTCTTCTGCTCCAACAAAAGTACGGTTCGGTAGTTTCGGTACAGTACACGAATGCGTAGTAAATGGTAGGATTAGCGGTAGTATTTGTAGCTTGGTAGGAAAACAAACATAAATGAATGCGTGAGAGAAAAACTGTGGGCCGACGACATCTCTCTGTGTTTTGTTTGTTTGTTTTGCCAATAATTAGAGCTGCACGTCGTTCAGCGTTAGCCCATGTCTGTTTTATATCCTTACAAAATATACACTGCATTTTATAAATAATAAAAATTAGTTGACTACGTAACATCTGTACTTTTATATAACTACAGCAACTACTTTTGATGTACGTACAGTTTACATAGACAAAATAAAAAAATCTATATAATTATTATTCTTATTTTATATTTAGTAGAATATCCTTCACCATGATCAAAAGCAAGAGTTCCTGTTATTGATAAGTGCGAAAGTTGTTTCTGAATACCAGAAACATGTTTCATATAAGCGCGCTCAAGCACTGAAGCGATGTTTTATAAGTTTTTGTCTTGCGATTTTTTAAAAGTTTACATTTTCTTAAGGAAATTGCGTTTATTCGCGCTATATGATAAGTCAGTATTTTTTTCTTTACAATGCTCTGTTTCACGATACAAATCGACAATTTTCGAATGAAACACGAATTAAACATTGACAGTTTCAATTTTGCTATAAATGCTTTTAATTTGTAAATAACAGAGAGGAGGATAACTATGTAGAACAAATATGCTCTGCAGGTTGCACGGCCTTTTCTATCTCCTCACTCACTTTCTAGATGGTTCGCCACTCCCCTATTCTAGAGGAGTATAGTAAAACACTGATAGCATACACACCTAAACAAAGCGATCGAAATGAGATAACGCCCAATAAGTATGCAATACACCTTACGTACACGTGACGCGGCTGCGTGGTTAATTGACTAAAGCTACTAGAAATGCTATCGTAGTCTACTGCAGCCGACGGTAGTTTTACGACTCTACATACTAGACAGCGGCAAGATGTTAGTTTCCCCAGCGTTCGGTATCCTGACTGTTCGAATGTTGGCTCACTGCCTGGCTTTAGGAGCATTCGTTGTTATTTGAAACGTGTTGGCAATACATGTATCCACTAGGCCTCTCGTTCTTTAAGTGATGTAGCCCTCGTTAAGGCGATCACTATCACAACAATGTTCTGTTAAGTGAAAAAACACCGGCTTTAATTTGTTCTTTTACGGTTTAACAAACGTGCTAAACGACTAAAAGCAGCAAGGAAGACATGGAACACGTGGTGGATAAATTGCAGGAGGTGTACACAAGATACGGTCTAAAAATATAATTTCTAAATGGTATGTATATTGGTAAACAAGGAACAGATTTAATTCTCGAGATGAAATTTTTTTAAAAATGTGGAAATTTTAAATATTTAGGATCTATTATATCTAGTGATGGCATCTGTCACAAAGGTATTGTGCCCAAAGGAGCGACTCAAAAACGTGTAACAAAGTCCGTACCTCATTTGGAGCAATGGTATTAGTCAACAAACCAAGAAAAGGACGTTCCATAGTATTATTGAGAATCTAGTAACTCATGGTGCAGAAATGTAAAAGAAAGAACAAGATCAGGACTGTGGAATTACGTTTTATGAGAAGAGACCTGCATGTCACACGTGAAAATAAGGTCAAAACATATGAAATATGAAATAAGTGGAAGAGAGACAGTTCGTAACGAGCAGAGTGGAGAATAAAGGTCTCCAATGGTTTGGTCAGCCAGCCTGAGGGGGCCGAGCGGTTCTAGGTGCTACAGTCTGGAACCGCGCGACTGCTACGGTCACAGGTTCGAATCCTGCCTCAGGCATGCATGTGTATGATGTCCTTAGGTTAAAGTATTTCTAAGTGCTAGGGGACTGATGACCTCAGAAGTTAAGTCCCATAGTGCTCAGAGCCATTTGAACCATTTTCTTTGGTTTGGTCATATTTAAAGAATTAGTAATTACAGGTGTCTTACCAAGGAGTTAACACGGGTCCATTGGGGAAATAAAAGAGGATACCCATCTTTGTCATGGGAATCGAGCAAGGGTTGAGACGGGTTTGAGAACTTTCGATCGGAGCAAACGAGACTGCTGGAAGAAGGAAACGACTAGAGGGAAAAGTAAGGAAGGAGCAGAAGCGCAAGAGAAACAAGAAGATGACTTTAGTATCTGTCGGATGTAAATTTTTTTAAATGTGGTATATTTTCTCTGACAATGAAACTAGCAGATTTAATTAAATGGATAGTAGAACAACGGATGACAGATTCGGCCAGGGGATTAAATGTAGAATGCACAAGCTAAATCAACATTCAGCGTTAAGAAAATGGTACTAGCATTCTTGGTTTAAAGATCAGAATACCTCATGTAAACATTTTTGTTTGGACCGTTGCCCTGTATGGCTCGGAGACATGGACAGCAGGGGAGCCAGAATGGAAAACAAAACAGGCTTGTTGAGGCGTAATGTCGAAGGAGAGTCATGGACTAAGAGAATGACCAATGAAAAAGATTTCGGCGACAAATGAGGGAAGAGTTGGTTGTGTGGGACTATCAAGCAACAGAGGAACCGAAGGTCTGGATAACTATTCTGACATTGCCCCTTCACTGTGAGATTAATACTTGAAAAAAATACATGGTAAGAATGTATGAGAAAGACCCAGACTTCAGTACATCAAGCAGATAAAACAGCACCTGAAACCGACAACACACTCGGAACTGGAGAGGCTTGCAGAAGACAGAGAAAGAGGAGGACACGAATTGCTGCAGACCAATCTACGGATCGAGAACGAAAGGAGAAGATTAAGAAGAAGGAGAAGGGGTATTGTCTTCTAAATTTCCGCTTTACTCCACAACGCACCTACTACGTGATTCTTTCTGATGCTCTTTTGCAGCACTTAATACTTACCCCGTTTTCTATTTAGCAATCCACTGCTTCCTCTTTGACAGAGTTAAGTCGATGACCTGTGATATAATGTCACATATAATGTAAGTAATATAAAGTTTAAAATATCTGAAAAAGGGTGGGGGTTATAAAGACCTTATGACCATAACGTTTTGCACTAAAGACTACACTGTTGAGCGCCCATAACACCATATCCAAACACAATAACGTTTTCAGCAATGGGGAGGCACAATTCTTGGCCTTGTAGCAGGCAACAGCCCAGACTTCGTCTCAAATGACTTAAGAGTTGCCTAGAATACCTCAGTCACAGCGAGCGAAAGAAGACCTGAAGCTCCTTACTCAGGGCTACGAATCCAGTGTCCCATCTCTCTTGGTGAAGTAATGTTTGCACTGCTGTTCTTTCATAATAGTTATTACTGAAATTTGCCAAATTATGTAGCTAACGTTATCATTTTGTCTCGAGGACTTCAGCATGTTTCCTAGGGTAGAGAGTACCAGATGATCGATGCATTGAAAACAAGACTGGCGATTGCGACAGACTGCAGAACCGTCTTACTGCCACTAACGTGCATTTTGCGTAAATAGCGCGAATGTAAGATAAATCGGGGCTCACACAGAAGTGTTTTCCCTCGCTCCATTTGTGAGTGTAACAGGAAAGGTAATTACTAACAGTCGTACAAGATACCCTCGGCCATGCACCGTATGGTGGCTTCTGGAGTATGTATGTGGATGTAAAATACCGTACATCGATTGTTGAGCACGGCTGGCGCACCCAATTAAGCTCATTAACTATATTTCTGTAAAAGTTTGTTTCCATAGTGAGCAACGATTCCTTCTCTGAACACCGCATGTAAAAATCGGATTATCTGTTCCCTAATTAAATATCTGTATTTTAAGGAGGTGATGATTTACAACTTTTAAATATTTTTGAAAACTCATGTTATTACAAACCACCATGGTTACACAATAGGAAGACATCAATTACAGGACGTATGTCAGATAATGACAAGTTGTATCTACCTCAGTAGTAATGACAAACTGCTTCAAAACCGTAGCATGCGGGAAATCGCCCATCTCACATAGAAGGTAACGCAGGCCATCAACATCGATCGGAGAGAATAATATCCAGGCATTTCAGAAAGATAACCTGGAAGCACAGAGATTTTCCAACCATATAGACGTTCACACAGCAGTTTTCGAATGGCCCTGTTACCTAGGAGCGGGTTTCTATCGTCCAGGAAATGAACGACTGAGGGAAGGTTCCAAACGTTGTTTACACGGTCTTGGTCAGTACGCTGAAAAATAGTGTCATGCATCTGCGTCACTCTGAAGTGTAGTGCAGCACTGAAAAATCGTTAGTTGGCCTTCCATAACAATGTGTAACTTACTATTTGAAGTGGTAGTAAGAAAAGACAAGTGGATTCTTACAGAAAGTAAAGCCAGCTACCATCCGACTATTAATTAACCCATTTATCAAAAAAGAATTGTTCCGTTACCGCTTTAGAGACACTGGATCACTTAAATACAGAGATAGCTGTAACATAATTGAAATTATATTTACAAACATTCACATCATAGATTAATACGGAATACGGTATTTCTCACGTCCTTCTCGATTTTTTCCATTATTTTAGAACGAGAATTTTCTTTGCGGGTCAGAAGCCGATACAGATTTTCTTTATGGAAACACAATACATATTCTTGCTTCTGTTTTCATTTCTGTCTTAGCGGCTAAATTCCGCTATACACAATAAAGCATTACGGGAAACTTTCTGACAAAGCATTGAAATCGGTACTTCTAACTTCGACACCCAATAAGGAACAAATAGAAGAAGAATGCATGGGAAAAGAAGAGCTTGCGATTCAGAAGGAAAGACGTGCCAAAGAAAAAAAAAAGAGCGTTTTGTAGGAACAAAACGACTTAAGCTAGAGTTCATTACATCAGTGCCAAAGAAAAGGAAGGAACAGATCACACAGCTAAATGATTATTCTTCAGAGTGAGATTCAGACTTCTCACACCATGAAAGCTGCTCAGATATAGAAATGGACTTACTAGCTGGCGAAGAAGTATCCGAAGAAGAACAGTAAGACAAAAGCCTGGGACTTCAAAGAAGATTCTGAAGACCTAGCAAAGTACTACTTACTAGGTGCCTAGGTAGATTGGCCTCAGTAACTGAACTCTTTCGGATTACCCTACTATTCCTCCTGTCGTAGAGAAGAATTATTTTTATACAGGTATTTTTAAGCATCCATTTCACTATTGTGTTGGGTAACTTGGGTACGATATAACAATGTTAAAAAGGCTTATTTCAAGTGTTTTTGTTGTGTAGTCATCCATTTTTATCCGAATTTATTTCAAATGGAGCAAAGCCTGCACTGCCGTGCTTTACCACATTTTGTGGGGTAAAATAACGCAATTTCAGTTTTAGCTACATTGTAAGTTTCTCTGTAATTAGTTATCAGACAGAGTTGGAATTTGGATGAGTTGTAGATAACAACCGAATCTATGACTTTAATTTAAAATCGCGGGAAGATCTGCCCCCCCCCCCCCCCCCCTCTGATGACCTCAACATTAGAAAAACTGGAACCTACCCTGTGGGGAATCAGTGAAGGCTTACTGGGAAAATAGGAAAACACAAAGAAATAGGAGGTACTGAAGTTGTTACGTGGTCCTAGTTAGTCAGATACAAAAGGGAATAAAGTGTATTGTTCAAATGGCTCTGAGCACTATGGGACTTAACATCTGTGGTCAACAGTCCCCTAGAACTTAGGACTACTTAAACCTAACAAACCTTAGGACATCACACACATCCATGCACGAGGCAGGATTCGAACCTGCGACCGTAGCAGTCGCACGGTTCGGGACTGAGAGCCTAGAACCGCTAGACCAGCGCGGCCGGCAAATAAAGTGTACGTGTAGAACTTTTATTACTAAAACTAATACAATGTAGTATTTATGAATTCGGATAAGTTGTTAAGAGAAAGGGTGCTGCCGAAACGACGTAAGACTGTTTGATGACTGAAAGCTGACTGAAGCTAAGGGCGTATGCTGTTCTAGTGAAGGTGTCCAACCACGTATGAGGGCAAGCAATGAAGCTTTATGATAGATTTCGTTCGTGGGTGACGGGTGTGCGCCCACAGACAGTATAGCAGCCGGGGGTTAATGAACGCGACCCGGCGTGAAAGCTCATTAGGCTTCTCTGGTAGGAGCGAAAGTCGTGCCACAAACGGCGAGGGAACTGCGTTGTCCACGCACAGGCTGGTAACGTTCGCATCGCTGCCCCCTCTGTTCCCATATGCGACAGCACGTGCGCCCTGCTCCACTTCCGACGTAAACACGCGAACGCTCGCATCGGCCGGAACTAACTGCTGGCGGACTTGAGGCGAGACAGTGAGTGGCAAAGAAAACTCCCGATCCAACAGGAAATGCCGTAGTCTTGTTTGTCTTATTTGATAAAAACTTTATAAAGCCAACATCGACAATATTTCTTTATTTACAACAGCCGGCTTCGGCAGACTTCGCTGTAATCTTAAATTTTTCAAACATTTTTGTTATAAAACGTGTTCAACTTGGGTCGGACCCTCACGCCAAGTTGTAGTGTTAGTGGATAAAATGTGGCACATTATCCAAAGGTTTGTCATAAATAAAATAAAAAAGAACCTTATGTAGATATCCAACCCTTGTGTAATATGTAACATTTTATCTACTAACGTAATAGCTTGGCGTGAGGTTCCAACTCCAAATGACCACGTCTTACAACAAAAATTTTTGAAGACCTGAAGATGACAGCAAAGTCTGTCGAAACTGTTCGTTATACATAAAGAAGTATTATGCGATCTTGGCAGTAGCAAGTTTCTACCAAGTAAAACAGATCGCTCCTTCTGATTTATTATCATGAGAAAAATCAGTCAGTTTGAGTTATTGTTTTACTATGTGAGGTTCTAGACTAGTTTTGTACCCGCGCGGATAGCCGAACGCATTAAAGCGCCTTTTCTATGATACAGGGAGGCGAGCCTGCCCCGGATAGAATCCGCTTCACAGTTTAACGACGAGGGCTGGTGAGCCGGTCAGCTTGAATGTGATTTGTAGGTCGTTTTCCCACCTGACTAAGTAAATACCGGATCGGTGGTACCCAGGCACCGCCTCAGACACACGATACGCAAACGTTTACGAAACGTCCACACACTTGAACACACACTTAGTCTAGACGGAGACAGATAGGGTCTTTATGCTGTTCATTTTTTGAACGCAACCTACGACCAGCTTAGAGACAGAAGTGATAATACTTTCTGCAGGACCTGAGCATCATTTCGCAGGACAAAGTTCAAGCACTTACAGTGCAAGCTGTTACTGATTTGTTTCATTGATGGGGCTGCTAAGTGCTACACGACCTACTGCACTCACCTGACTTAAGCCCTCGTGAGTTCAAATCGATTTCTAAACTGAAGGAAACACTTCATGGCATTCTCTTCAGAACTGCTACAAATTCGTCGGGCAACAGACCGCGTCGCTCGAACTGTCAACACAACTGGCACTGCTAAGCGTATCCTACGACTTCCACATCGCTGGCGACGGGTTATACACAATGCTGGTGGCTAATTTGAAGGTCAGTAAAACATTGAAACACGCGTCTATTTTGTGCGAGCTGTAAATAAATAGTTGCCACTATTAAGGTTCGAACCCTCATATTTCTTTACACGATAGTTTCCAACTTTTATTCCTAACAGTCCTTTATAACAGGTATCGTATCGAATTATTTTACTGTTTACTCAAAGTTTTGGCCACATAGCTCACCAACACTTTCAACAGCTGCACGCTAAATAAGCACACAGAACGCAGATTTCGACAAACTGACGATAATAATTTGGCTGCAACATCCTGCCTGATTTACACAATATTTAAAAGTATACGTTTTCCAGGTTACCAGAGCTCGTGTTAACCCAGTATCAACAACAATCAGCAAATAATCTTCCTGACACTGCTCGTACCACCAGCAGCGAACAAGATAGTTTCCTCTTGAAACGCTACATTACTTTTGGAGTCGTCATAAGACTTTAGGACAAACAGACAAAAGAAAGAAGACTGAGCAGTTGTCTCTTCCGAACCTGCTCTAGCAGATTCAAAAATGAAGAGATGGAATGAGCATTTATTTGACAATAGGTTTGTCACCACTGTTGCCATTCCTTTAGAGCAAGGGGAATACATGAAATTTTATTCCTCATGTTGTATAAAATAGACAACGCGTACCTGACGATTCCAACGTTCGTTTATGCTCAAAGGCAGGTAGAACGTTGTTAAGGTCACGTAACAGATTACCGGCGACCGGATAAATTTTTTGTCTTGAGTGACTGCACGGTGGGAGGTTCGGAAGTTCAGTAAGATTTCATTTATTTACTTTAGGGTACTATTCAGCTGTTTTTCCGATAATCTATCGTGTACTTACGTTTGTAAAGACGCAAATTTTTAAAATTGTAATCTCAAATGATAATAAAATAATTTAAAATCTTTGAAAATTTAATCTCTCCCTCGCTGCCTGTCTGTCTTATAGATGGATATTTAAAAACGGAAGTAGAGATAATGGAGCAGATAAGACCAGTTATGCTAGGCTTCCCATCTAAACTTTGCGTGGACTATTAAAAGCCCGCCCACGATTCTTTAAAGGATCGAAATCCCATGTGTTAAGCTACTTCAAGTGGCTCTGAGCACTATGGGACTTAACTACTGAGGTCATCAGTCCCATAGACTTAGAACTAAAACCTAACTAACCTAAGGACATCACGCACATCCATGCTCGAGGCAGGATTCGAACCTCCGACCATAGCGGTCGAGCGGTTCCAGACTGTAGCGCCTAGAACCGCTCGGCCACTCCGGCCGGGAAAAGCTAGTTTTTACATGCGTTTCAATATTTATGACGTCATATTTCCTGAACTGTGTGTTGTACCATGATATACACTACTGAACTTTAAAATTGCTACACCACGAAGATGACGTGCTACAGACGCGAAATTTAACCGACAGAAATAAGATGCTGTGATATGCAAATGATTAGCTTTTCAGAGCATTCACACGAGGTTGGCGCCGGTTCCAACCGATTTCTCATACACAAACAGCAGTTGACCGGCGTTGCCTGGTGAAACGTTGTTGTGACGCCTCGTGTAAGAACGAGAACTGCGTACCATCACGTTTCCGACTTTGATGAAGGTCGCGTTGTAGCCTATCGCGATTACGGTTTATCGTATCGCGACATTGCTGCTCGCGTTGGTCGAGGTCCAATGACTGTTAGCAGAATACGGAATTGGTGGGTTCAGGAGGGTAATACGGAACGCCGTGCTGGATAACAATGGCCTCGTATCACTAGCAGTCGAGATTACAGACATCTTATCCGAAAACCATGCTTTTCTTACCATTCTACTAGGAGCGTTCAATAAGTAATGTAACACTTTTTATTCTGTTAGTGTGTTGGTTTTATTCAGGATTCCAATACACCATATTGTTCTCACACTTTTGGGTACAAAGCCTATTTTTCAACATAATCTCCGTCCAATGCGACAGCCTTACGCCACCTTTCTGCGAGGGCCATCATCCCCGAATGGCACCACTCCACTGGTCGACGTCGGAGCCAACGTCTGAACCTCCCCATCATCCACGTACTGCTTCCGGCGGAGTGCATCTTCCACTGGGCCAAACAGATGGAAGTCGGAAGGTGCGAGATCCTGGATGTACGGTGGATGAGTAAGACCTGTCCAATGAAGTACTGTGAACTCCTCTCAGGTGCGCAGGCTTGTCATGGAGAAGAGGTCCGTTTCCATTTTTGTGGCGACGAACACGCTGCAGTCGTTCCTTCAATTTCCTGAGGATAGTACAATACACTTTAGAGTGGATCGTTCTACCATGAGGGAGAACATCAAACAGAATAACAGCTTCAGTGTCCAAGAATACCGTCGCCATGACTTTACCGGCTGAAAGTGCGTCTTTAAAGTTTTTCTTCGGAGGAGTCGTTGTGTCGCGCCAATGCACGGTTACCCGTTTTGTTTGCGGTTCGTAGTGATTAACTCCTGGGACGATCATACAATGTAGGCTATCACGGCCGGTGTTGTCTTCAGTTGAAACTTCCGGGCTGAGAAGCCGTGGTCGATGTATATAATTTCCACCTAACGTTTCGTCTCCATCTGCGGAAGACATCTTCTGAGGCAGTAGCCGGACGACCTCAGAAGACGTCTCCCGCAGATGGACACGAAACCTTTGGTGGAAATTTTATACATCCACCAAGGCCTCTCAGCCCGGAAGTTTCAATTGAAGACCCTGTGACGATGTTCGACGAAAAATTGTCACTGTCAGCCTTGTAACGCGCAAGCTATCTCGGACAACGGCCTCTTTATCGTCTTCTGTCAGGTGGCGAGGGGTCTTTGAGTATCCCAATTGGGAGACTAGTGTGTCAGCACTACCAATAGAGGAGTCCAGTTGTGCAGCGAGATGTTTGATTGCGATCCGTCTACCACCTCTAATGAGAGTGTCCGCACGTTCCAACAATGCAGGAGCCACAGCTGTTCGCGGCCGGCCGACACGCATGAAATTCGACACGGTTGCACTACCTTGTTACTATGGTGACAGACGCCCCGCCCAACGTCTCACCGTGCTTTTGTTCACTGCCAGGTCTCCGCAGACATTCTGCAAGTGCCCGTGAATAGCTGCGATGCTTTTGTTTTCTGCCAAAACGAACTCAATGACAGCTCTCTGCTTGAAACGCACCTGCGCTACAGACGACATTTTGAAGGGACTTCTACATCTACATCTACATCTACATCTACATGACTACTCTGCAATTCACATTTAAGTGCTTGGCAGAGGGTTCATCGAACCACAATCATACTATCTCTCTACTATTCCACTCCCGAACAGCGAGCGGGAAAAACCAACACCTAAACCTTTCTGTTCGAGCTCTGATTTTTCTTATTTTATTTTGATGATCATTCCTACCTATGTAGGTTGGGCTCAACAAAATATTTTCGCATTCGGAAGAGAAAGTTGGTGACTGAAATTTCGTAAAAAGGTCTCGCCGCGACGAAAAACGTCTATGCTGTAATGACTTCCATCCCAACTGGTGTATCATATCTGCCACACTCTCTCCCCTATAACGCGATAATACAAAACGAGCTGCCCTTTTTTGCACCCTTTCGATGTCCTCCGTCAATCCCACCTGGTAAGGATCCCACACCGCGCAGCAATATTCTAACAGAGGACGAACGAGTGTAGTGTAAGCTGTCTCTTTAGTGGACTTGTTGCATCTTCTAAGTGTCCTGCCAATGAAACGCAACCTTTGGCTCGCCTTCCCGACAATATTATCTATGTGGTCCTTCCAACTGAAGTTGTTCGTAATTTTATCACCCAGGTACTTAGTTGAATTGACAGCCTTGAGAATTGTACTATTTATCGAGTAATCGAATTCCAACGGAGTTCTTTTGGAACTCATGTGGATCATCTCACACTTTTCGTTATTTAGCGTCAACTGCCACCTGACACACCATACAGCAATCTTTTCTAAATCGCTTTGCAGCTGATACTGGTCTTCAGATGACCTTACTAGACGGTAAATTACAGCATCATCTGCGAACAACCTAAGAGAACTGCTCAGATTGTCACCTAGGTCATTTATATAGATCAGGAACAGCAGAGATCCCAGGACGCTTCCCTGGGGAACACCTGATATCACTTCAGTTTTACTCGATGATTTGCCGTCTATTACTACGAACTGCGACCTTCCTGACAGGAAATCACGAATCCAGTCGCACAACTGAGACGATACCCCATAGCTCCGCAACTTGATTAGAAGTCGCTTGTGAGGAACGGTGTCAAAAGCTTTCCGGAAATCTAGAAATACGGAATCAACTTGAGATCCCCTGTCGATAGCGGCCATTACTTCGTGGGAATAAAGAGCTAGCTGCGTTGCACAAGAGCGATGTTTTCTGAAGCCATGCTGATTACGTGTCAATAGATCGTTCCCTTCGAGGTGGTTCATAATGTTTGAATACAGTATATGCTCCAAAACCCTACTGCAAACCGACGTCAATGATATAGGTCTGTAGTTAAATGGATTACTCGTACTACCCTTCTTGAACACTGGTGCGACCTGCGCAATTTTCCAATCTGTAGGTACAGATCTATCGGTGAGCGAGCGGTTGTATATGAGTGCTAAGTAGGGAGCTATAGTATCAGCGTAATCTGAAAGGAACCTAATCGGTATACAATCTGGACCTGAAGACTTGCCCGTGTCAAGCGATTTGAGTTGCTTCGCAACCCCTAAGGTATCTACTTCTAAGAAACTCATGCTAGCAGATGTTCGTGTTTCAAATTCTGGAATATTCCATTCGTCTTCCCTGGCGAAGGAATTTCGGAAAACTGCGTTCAATAACTCCGCTTTAGCGGCACAGTCGTCGATAACAGTACCATCGGCACTGCGGACTTCATGAAACTATAGGGGCTGAAGTGGCAATATTCGACGATGTCCTACAATAACTTGCGCTTTTTTCCTAATCGAAGTGGCCGAGAGAAAAATGTGCTCCAATATTTACTGAACGTCATCGTGATGATGAGTAGAGTAGCGATACGTTTCGTTAGGTACCGAGTCTCTAGACCAACCGCGGGTTGGGGAGCCTCTCTGGAGGCCAGTGACCCCGGAGTGTCCCGAATCGTCAGGTAACCGGTGGCCGGTGGCTGCGCGGCCGTACGTACCGTGGGCAGGATCTGCCACGCATCGAGCCAGATGGGTTTCTTGTGCAGCCCCTCGCACCGCACAGCAACGTTTACGGCGCTGTCCATCCCATTAGTCACGGTCCGCAGCTATCGACCGGGCCAGGAGATTTTTCCACTTAGCGTTCCTCCGCGCCCCGGCTTTCTTTTTTCACTCCATCTCACTCCCTTTCTCCAGGCGCTGCACGCACTGCCGGGGCCCTCCCGCACCCCACCTTCAATTTCTCTGTCTTCCGGCTAAAGAACGGAAATTACTGTCCAGTGTTACAGACGAACTCTATGAGAGGAAGCTACGCCTTGTTTCAGCTCCAGTCACGAGTCGGAACGCTTCTCCACTGTTGTGTGCGGAGAACTAGGAGAAACGCGGCAGACACCACCTTCATCAGAGGAATACGGGAGGGAAATTGTGTTATGAGTGAACTGTCTGCACTCTGTTGCGTAGAAGGGCAGAGAGCTGTATGCAGATAAATTGGGTTGATACCATATGCAATTAGAGACGAAAAAGAAGGAACTGAAGAAGCTCATAACTGAAGAAAACTAGGCACCTTGAAAGTGAGTAAAAATGTTGCTTCTTTGTGTAGAGTTGATCAGTATAATACTTTAACATAAGACATAAAATCGGGGTGCTACTAAAAGTCAAGTGAGAATATCTTAAATTATAAATTGCGACCACTCCAGACAGAAGTCTCACTGATAGCACAAAACATAGAAAAAAGAAAACACGAAATATCGAATCGTGAAGCTATAAAAAAAGCTCAACATTTATTGAGGGATAAAGCACGAACTGATGTAAAACAAAGCACATCATAGTAGACGCCTATCAAAAACAGTTTCAATGAGACTGGGAACGCTGGTGTCACTCGTCAATTTGGCAACAGATCAAGCAGCGGTTGGAGTAAATCGAAACGGAATATGCTGAGCTGAACACATACTAATGAACACATACAAACGGAAAAAGAAGAATCACATTGAAGAAATCAAAATAGAGCTGATAAAGAACAGAGCAGGATTCGGAGTTAGTAATCTTTTTACTTACTGTTCGTGTTTATTTTAACAATTATTTCTTACGGCTTCAAAAGCACTTTCGCTCTATGTGTGTGCCAATACAAAATTGCGCATATGCGTATGGTAGGTACAAGGGATGCTTCTGTGTCTTTATAAATGAAAAGTTTACAAAAAATTAGAAAGAGACAAGTTTAGAACCAGTGAACAAAACACCTTTCCATTTAATGGTCTCATCTCAATTCATACGGTTTGGCCAAGTAATACAGTATTTCGGAGATTATTTAAGCTGTCCACCCTACTACAGTTTCATTCCTAAACATTGTAAAGGGCCAAGTTATCCCTGACTTAGCATCATACAGATTATTCTCCAACATAATCGGATCTAATTTTCATTCCACATAACACTGTAGTCTACTGCGCTACACAGAGAAAACCGTGTATCAAAATATCTTCTTATAGTTTATTTTATTTCATCTGGCCTTCACCGTCTAACGGCCATTTAGGTAAATAATGACAGACAGTAAAAAAATTAATGATATAATATGAAAAATTACAAATACAGTTTAAAACGGAGGACTTCTTAAGGCTACTGTAGATTGACATGTATACAAATGATTGGACATTAAGTTTGGGTGATTTATAGGAAAAGCTAGAGAAACAGTGAAACAATTTTAACGATGAATAATAGAATTAGTGTACAAATACAAATATACATTTAACTAAAGTATTTGTTTCAATGTTCTCATATCTTTGGACCACATTCATGTTATAATGTCTGAATGATATTTCCGCCGTTGGGCGGTACAAACTTCTTTATTTGGTATTAGTACATGATTTCGACCTTAAGTTATTATCAGGCACAACACTGAAAAAATATTTATACAAATGCATAGGAAGTGAGAAGGACCAAAATGATAGCAATATAAAATGAAGTTTGTACAGTGCAATGGCGGAAATATCATTAGAACAAAGGTATTTGACATGCTGTATAATATTTTACTGGGTAAATCGACAAATATACCGTAGCTGTTGTAGCACCACTAATTAAGAACTCAAAAGAAAAGGAATAGGAACAACAGCGACAGAAACTTTAGAAGCCTAAGCTGCAACAACTGTACATATAGAATACCTGTTAACAGGAAACGACTACTGACATAGCTACCAATCACGTAAAAAAATGTCTGTTGATAATTTTCCTCCTCCATTGCAACTATTTAAACTCCGTAGTCAGCAAAACAGAATCTATTTCTTCTTTCTATTTACCTAGATATGTTTCGACACCGAGAGGTCATCTTCTGTGGGTCTCAGTTTATTACTGAAATTACATTAATTGTGAAGGTAGATTTATATAGATCGGCTTACTTCTAAGCCGTGTTTGGGGTCTGAGAGTATAAAATGCTTTCTGCTCTGTTCTGCATCTTCGATTTGTTTTCTGTTTCGATTGCAATTAGATACACCGCTTTTTATACGTTTTATTCTGCACTTTCGTCTGGTATTAAACTTTTTCTGAAGAAAAAACGAGATTTGGGAGTAAAATAATATTCACCGACAGACACTACGTTTGCGTGTAGGTAAATAGAAAAAAATTCGCGGAAGATGGAGATTAGAAAGAGAAATTTAATTCCCAAGGAAGGTCGAAAACGTCAACAGGAGCTTCCAAGCCCAGGAAGGATGTTTTTGGTTCATAATTACAGAAGATTCCAACTAAACACTCGGTTCGACGACGAATGAACTTTTCTACACCATAGACGTGAAAATTAACCTCGTCATCATCATGACAGGAGTAGCAGCATAACTGTCAACAGATTCTGATCGTCCTTGTTAAAAATAGTAGTAATAATAATAATAATAATAATAGTAAGGCTCGATGCTCGACACATTTAAAAAACGTAGAGAAAAAGTGAGGTTACAAAACTGTTTGAGAAAACAGAATTCTTACACCCAAGACAGAAATCACGAATCTGAAAACAAAATATGGTGAAACCAAAAACCAACAGGGTCCCGCACTTTAAATACCTCGGAGACAGCAAAATTGCCCCCAAAAAGTAAAAAATAGCGTTAGGGTTACTCCAAAAGCTAAAAAACAAAAAACGCGTCAAGATAGACAAAAATTCAGCACTACAACAGAGTCACAAAACCAAGAGTCATCTACGCAAGCGAAACGTTGGCGCTTAACAGAAAACACGAACTCGAAGAGATCCAAAAAAGACGAGAGAAAGGCTATTAGGTCAATTTTAGGACTGTGCGGGAGCTCCCGGTGGAGGTTCGAGTCCTCCCTCGGGCATGGGTGTGTGTGTTTGTCCTTAGGGTAATTTGTGTGTAAGCTTAGGGATGATGACCTTAGCAGTTACGTCCCATACGATTTCACACACATTTGAACAATTTTTCCAATTTTAGGAGCAAGACGTACCCAAGAGAGAGAGAGAGGCTACCACCAATGAAGACAACAGAAAAGTTTTCAAACTTCTAAATTGACATTGAGGAAATGGGAATGAAATTCTTTGGTCATCTCAAAAGACTATCAGAAACGTGACTGGAAAAAAGGATAAAAGGCTATGTAACATCGCTTAAGAACTCAACATGTCGGCTGAACGAAATTCGAAAGGGCCTCAAGAACTCTAACATAAGACCAGCCCACGTTTTAGAAACAGACACCATCACATGTAAAGTAGACAAATGGATAGTCACATGAGAGCAACCATAAAAAAAACCAGAACAGACCTGAGTGATCGAAAGAACGTAAACAACCTTCTCGGAAAGAATGAAAGACTACTGCAACAGCCGGTCGGTGTGGCCGTGCGGCACTTGGCGCTTCAGTCTGGAACCGCGTGAGCGCTACGGTCGCAGGTTCGAATCCTGCCTCGGGCATGGATGTGTGTGATGTCCTTAGATTAGTTAGGTTTAAGTAGTTCTAGGTTATAGGGGACTGATGACCACATAAGTTAAGTCCCATAGTGCTCAGAGCCATTTGAACCATTTTTTGAGCTACTGGAACAACAAGAAGAGCCTGAAGAAAAACTGACTGAGTTATTCGCTTAATGTGTTCCTCAACGTCTTCCATTTATTGGGAGGATTCGCTAATAATAATAATAAGGCTCATTGAATGTAGAGGAGTATCAAGTGGCAATCGTAAAAGAAGCCGCGGGCAGGTAGGGAGCCAGGAAACAGCAAGGCCGGCGAAGGGGTCACGGCGCCGCTGGACCGCCCCCGCCATTACTCGACGCGTGTGCGGCCGTCACGCTCTGTCCTGCACGACGCATTGGCATCCGTCGGCAGAAGAGGAGATTTGCAGTAATCCCGCGGTCCGTAGGTATTCGCTGATCGCGCCGTAGTCTGAGGATAATGGAATGTAGTCGAATTAAGTTGGGTGATGCTGAAGGAATTAGATTTGGAAATGAGACACTTATAGTAGTAAAGGAGTTTTGCTATTTGGGGAGCAAAATAACTGATGATGGTCGAAGTAGAGAGGATACAAAATGTAGACTGGCAATGGCAAGGAAAGCGTTTCTGAAGAAGAGAAATTTGTTAACATCGAGTATAGATTTAACTGTCAGGAAGTCTTTTCTCAAAGTATTTGTATGGAGTGTAGCCATGTATGGAAGCGAAACATGGATGATAAATAGTTTGGACAAGAAGAGAGTAGAAGCTTTCAAAATGTGGTGCTACAAAAGAATGCTGAAGATTAGATGGGTAGATCATATAACTAATGAGGAGGTATTCAATAGGATTGGGGAGAAGAGAAGTTAGTGGCACAACTTGACTAGAAGAAGGGATCGGTTGGTAGAACATGTTCTGAGGCATCAAGGGATCACCAATTTAGTATTGGAGGGAAGCGTAGAGGGTAAAAATCGCAGAGGGAGACCAAGAGATGAATGCACTAAACAGATTCAGAAATATGTAGGTTGCAGCAGGTACAGGGAGATGAAGAAGCTTGCACAGGAGAGAGTAGCATGGAGAGCAGCGTCAACCGAGTCTCAGGACTGAAGACCACAACAACAACATACCAAAACTCTCTGGAAATATCCCTCAAACAACGTCCGAAATTTTGTCTGTGTACTTCGGGTTGGGCTATATACATCTACACAATTTTTTTTCTCTTTAAGAAATATTTCCCTCTAGTAATGGATTCTGTACTGCAGAAAACGGTTGTCGCCTTACGAAGTCACGAAAAACAAACGGCAACATTCACGAAAACTGGAACATAAACCTCGAGAGCTACTGACAGAGCGAAAATCTAGTTTTGTTTTCTTCATAGGAGAATAAAATCAAACGTTCAGAATTATATGCAGACTGATATAATACTAAATTAGCAAAATCAGAAAAAAGGTTATGAACAAAGGCTGGACGAAGATTACTGAAGTGGACATAACATGAGTGCGGTAGCTGATAACTTACTTGTAAGAGACTACATCTCCTTTCTTATTATTAACACTTCTTACATACACGCTTCTTAAAATCATATTAGAAATTTAGATAAACGATACTACACTAAACAGGTGCAAGTACGAGAAAGTGACGTGGTTAGTAGTGCTAGAAAATTAGACTTATGACTATGAAACATATTTCTTGAAAAACCAGAAATAAGTATGCATACCGATAGGCAATGACAGAAAGTACTAAACTAACGGACAGGCTTTAAACATAAAAACAATACAATTTTTTATTGAAGTCTTAAATTACGATACTGGATAATCAGAGACATAACGGAACAATTCCATAGCCAAAGAGGAAATTAACTTTAAGTAACATCAGAGAATAGAGAGGATAAATCACAAAATCACATAAAACTTGCACGGGAAATATTGCGGAAATGGAAAGCGATATTGATGTGCGATTTTAAGAGAATGGTTTTGTAGTCAGGGGCTCGTATTGTTAGCCAACAAACGCACTGTAATAATACTTCCAAAGTGTATTTGTTACACAAACACACACTTTCAAATGGTTCAAATGGCTCTGAGCACTATGGGACTTAACATCTGTGGTCATCAGCCCCCTAGAACTTAGGACTACTTAAACAGAACTAACCTAAGGACATCACACACATCCATGCCCGAGGTAGGATTCGAACCTGCGACCGTAGCAGTCGCGCGGTTCCGGACTGAGCGCCTAGTACCGCTAAACATACACTTTCGTAAATGGAACAATGTCTATTGACATGAACGTAGTAAAAGTACGGTTGCAGGATTCCAGTCCGAATCGTTTATGAGCTATCGTATTTTGGAAAGCTCTCACACCGAAATTTGTATTATATCTGTATAGCACACAGTAAAGAGCAATACAAACTGTACAACGGCATACACTAGTCATGTGGTTTTAAAAAAGTATATGTTTGCGCATTAAGTATTATTACAATCTGTTGAATGGCTAACAATACGAGGCCCTGACTACCAAACCACTCTGTGAAAACTGCACATCAGTAGCACTTTCCATTTCCGCAATATTGGCGGTACAAGTTTTAGCCGATTCACCTCGTATAAAGCAACTTTGTAATTATACAGCATCACTGGTGCAATTGTCAAATATATTTTCAGAACTTCTTTAACATGTAAACACGGACTTCTTTTACGGCATCCTCTGTTGTGAAAAGGGACAAACAAACAGTAACGAATTCGCTAGACTAAAAAAGTAGATCACGAAATCATAGACAGACATTTCGTAAGTGACAGTACCCACTGATGTGGTATCGAAGTCAAGAATAACTAGGCGCAAATACCTACGTACACCTAATTGCTATAAAATGTAAGTACACAAATTAAAGCAGATAAACATAAAATTCTATGAATTATTCGCAAACAATTTGACGATTGGAGTTACAGCTGAAATAGGCCTATCTTAGTAAAGAAATTCAACTGAAGCAGCGGACTTTGGATTCACGTTATCAAAGACAGAATTCCACAGTATAAAAGAGATGCAAGAAAGTGGCGAACGGAAGACTGGTGGACGAAGTGTGAAATGAAACAATATAAGACAATATACAGCAAATCAACGCACAAGATTAAATCAACCTGTAACTTGCCGCGAATAAAGTGTCTTGTTTTGTTAAGAGATACACGTATCCATAAAGTGTTGCTGTATTTCACAAGAGACAAACGCAGTATTTAACAGTTCTGTAAGAAACTGAGTAAAGAAAATAAAATTATGAAGCATAATGAATTGGAGATATACCTGTGGTTTGAAACAGTATCGGATGAATGTAGTACACGTCATGGAAATAAACAATGGTTCAACAATGAATTACCGATGTATCAATGAGAGAGGGCAAACCCTCAGCAGACAGTTATTACTCATTTCGACAAATGGTAGAGGACAAATAATATTCTTTATAAGTATACTCAGTAACTTTCACTATATTAGGTTGTTTGTATTGCCTTACACCACTTTCCTACTAATATTTGCAAGCAACAGAAAATAATAATTTTCCCTGCACGAAAACGTTCTTCTTGCTGTTCGGATTATAATACCGTGGACGTCTACGTTATTCTATAATTGTAATAATACTGGTCGTAGTGTACAAAAGAGTTGTATTTCTGTCTGTTGGAATTCTTTCTGAAACACGTGAACAAGTAGATAAATTCGTATCGACGACACATTCTGTTCATTAAACGAGAATGAACAGAATTTAAAGTATTGTCACCGTTCGATGTTATATCACCTCAAGCCGTCTGTTACGTTTAAACCGCTCAGTTCGATTTTACACAGAGTACGCGAAGGAACTTGCCCCCCTTCTTGCAGCGGTGTACCGTAGGTCTCTAGAAGAGCGAAGCGTTCCAAAGGATTGGAAAAGGACACAGGTCATCCCCGTTCTCAAGAAGGGACGTCGAACAGATGTGCAGAACTATAGACCTATATCTCTAACGTCGATCAGTTGTAGAATTTTGGAACACGTATTATGTTCGAGTATAATGACTTTTCTGGAGACTAGAAATCTACTCTGTAGGAATCAGCATGGGTTTCGAAAAAGACGATCGTGTGAAACCCAGCTCGCGCTATTCGTCCACGAGACTCAGAGGGCCTTAGACACGGGTTCACAGGTAGATGCCGTGTTTCTTGACTTCCGCAAGGCGTTTGACACAGTTCCCCACAGTCGTTTAATGAACAAAGTAAGAGCATACGGACTATCAGATCAATTGTGTGATTGGATTGAGGAGTTCCTAGATAACAGAACGCAGCACGTCATTCTCAATGGAGAGAAGTCTTCCGAAGTAAGAGTGATTTCAGGTGTGCCGCAGGGGAGTGTCATAGGACCGTTGCTATTCACAATATACATAAATGACCTGGTGGATGACATCGGAAGTTCACTGAGGCTTTTTGCAGATGATGCTGTGGTGTATCGAAAGGTTGCAACAATGGAAAATTGTACTGAAATGCAGGAGGATCTGCAGCGAATTGACGCATGGTGCACGGAATGGCAATTGAATCTCAATGTAGCGAAGTGTAATGTGATGCGAATACATAGAAAGATAGGTCCCTTATCATTTAGCTACAAAATAGCAGGTCAGCAACTGGAAGCAGTTAATTCCATAAATTATCTGGGAGTACGCATTAGGAGTGATTTAAAATGGAATGATCATATGAAGTTGATCGTCGGTAAAGCAGATGCCAGACTGAGATTCATTGGAAGAATCCTAAGGAAATGCAATCCTACAACAAAGGAAGTAGGTTACAGTACGCTTGTTCGCCCAATGCTTGAATACTGCTCAGCAGTGTGGGATCCGCACCAGGTAGGGTTGATAGAAGAGATAGAGAAGATCCAACGGAGAGCAGCGCGCTTCGTTACAGGATCATTTAGTAATTGCGAAAGCGTTACGGAGATGATAGATAAACTCCAGTGGAAGACTCTGCAGGAGAGACGCTCAGTAGCTCGGTACGGGCTTTTGTTAAAGTTTCGAGAACATACCTTCACCGAAGAGTCAAGCAGTATATTGCTCCCTCCTACGTATATCTCGCGAAGAGACCATGAGGATAAAATCAGAGAGATTAGAGCCCACACAGAAGCATACCGACAATCCTTCTTTCCACGTACAATACGAGACTGGAATAGAAGGGAGAACCGATAGAGGTACTCAGGGTACCCTCCGCCACACACCGTCAGGTGGCTTGCGGAGTACGGATGTAGATGTAGATGTAGACGCATGCTGCGTGCAGACTTGAGAAACCGTGGGAAACTTCGGATTTGTACTTATGCAGTTGATACCCATATTCTCAAGCATGTTTTCGTTGCAGTTTGTATTGGATAATCGATAAGTGCAGTTTCATAAATTGGAGTTCTGCACTTCCTGTCGACCTTAGAACTATCCTTCCATCTGTTCCCGCTGTAGTAAATGTGAAACCCCGCTCTCGTAACAGCGATATCTAGATGACTCTTTGTCTTGAACCCCGCCCAACCTCTGAAAGCTCACTGTCTCTGGGGGCTCAACAACATCCCGTGGCCTCACTTTCACCGTCAGAGATGAGGTGAAGGGACGTTTTACCGCACAAGCGAACACCTGCGTTTTATTATCGTGATGGACGCTTCAGATGTCCGCCAAACAGTATTACGACTCTTTACACTCTAGCCAGTCGATACGAGGGCAACGCTGTCAAGTGTAGCACTATAATAAATAACGGATGGGGCTACTCGGAAAGTCAGAAGGGATAAAAAAATTCAATGCTACATTTCAGTAGCAGTATCAATCGTCTCTCGAAGAAAGGGTCACTGAAAAATAAAAAATAAATATGCCCTAGGTGACACTGCGCTTTGGAATACTGTAGGTAGTTCTCTTAAACATGCAGTTCTATAGGATCTCGATGATACAGTGTACTCGTACGAAACAGAATACGTTCTCGGGTGACGCCATACTATTTGGTGACACTCATAATGAATATCTAATGTTTTAATATTTCCAAAAACAACAAATTGGAACTATGTCACTTCATTCAAAAGTAATGCAACAGATTCCGAACAATACTAAACTACACCACACGGAGGGTCATTTATAGACTAGCATAAATGTAGCGACATATTTAATGTATTATTACCAATTCCGCAGATAAATAACATTGTCTGTGAGTGTTGATACCGGGCAGCTTACTTAAATAACAAGGTTATACACCGAAGGTTGAACTTGGGTCTGTCACTCCAATTACAGTAGGCAACTACAGGTACCCCACATGCAGCCAAGCGTGAAGGTCTTGTTGACTCGAAAAAACTTAAGTCCCATAGTGCTCAGAGCCATTTGAACCATAATTAACTTCTGAGGTCATCAGTCCCCTAGAACTTAGAACTACGTAAACCTAACTAACCTAAGGACTTCACACACATCCATGCCAGAGGCAGGATTCGAACCTGCGACCGTAACGGTCGCGCGGTTCCAGACTGTAGCGCCTAGAATCGCTCGCCCACCCCGGCCGGCACTTAATTATGTTATTATTATGTATATTTCCGTGAGAAACTGCTCTTAAACTGAGATTGTTTTTTGGTTGTGCTTACTTCCAGAAAGATTTTGGGCTACTTTTTATGTCCTATTTACTATACAAGAAAATCCGGATATGTTATTTTCCAATAAAATTAAATGAGATATCCCGCCGCAGAATTTCAGCACCTTTCCCAAACGTTAATGAAAGATCCAGTAAATGATTAGGCAGGGTTTGCTGGGGAACCGCCATACTCGTAATAATCAATGTGTGCGTAACAAGAGAGGAAAGTTATATGATTAGCGTTAAACGCATTGTTGATTATGAGGCCATCTGACACTGTGCATTAGCTATGTTTGGAGACGGATGGAGAAGGAAATAGGTCATTGCTATTCACGGGGATCATCTAGGTATTCGCTTGAAGCTATTTAGGATTTATCACGGAAAATATAGATCTAGACGACCAGAAAGGGATCTGAACATTGCTCCTTCCAAATGCGAGTCCAAGTGCTTCACCGCTACAACCCTTTGTTCATCGAGTTCGCAAATACACAAAAACACAAATTTTGTTTGTTTTCCGCTTGGTTAAAACATAGAGACTGTCTCATATTTGCATGACTAATGGAAGTAGTACACTCTACTATACTATTCATCCATTTGTAGTTGCACTTTTGGCTTTCGGGCCAATGTCAAACAGCAATCAAATATATGTGAAAATAAAACCTTATTAAGCCAAAGTTTGGTGAAGAATTTAATTAACATTAGAGAATTTCCCGAAGATTACAATTGCGATTGTGAATAAGTAAAAGAGTGCAGTTAAAAGTGACGAAAGCATAAACGTTCATTAAACAAACCATGGAGAAAATTTCGCATCAATTTTTATACTTCTACATAGCTTAATTCTCGTACCCCTGTGAAGATGATAGATGTCGCTACACTATTAATGTCAACGGCATTGAGAAACAGCAGAAATAGTTAAAATTGAACAAAGCTCCAAATCACGATGGAACTCCTACAGACAGAATACAGAATTTCTGGCTGAATAAGTCCTTTTTAACCATAGCACGCGGTAAACATCTGGAATATATGAAAGGTTTCCCACTGGTTGGAAGAAAGTATGTGTCAACCCTGTGTACAAAAAAGATTGTATAACTGATCCAGTACCATCCAATATCTTTAACATCTATTTGCTGGGGAATCTCAGAACATTCTGAGGTCAAAAGCAATCAAGAACCTAGAATAGGACCGTCTCCTCCATATCAACAAGCATGGATTCCGCAAATACCGGCAATGAGAAACCCAACTCGTGCTTTTCTCTTGTAACATCTAAAGTCATAGATCAAGGAAGGGAGCTGGAATATTTCTTGACTTTGGAAAAATATTTGACACAATACCACACCAATGCTTATCAAAGAAATTACTATTATAAGATCGTACAAAATGTGTGACTGGAACGAGGATTTCTTGGCAGGGAGGACGTAGCATGTTACCTTTGCTGGTGAGACATCGAAAGATGTAGAAATGCCCTTGGGAAGATTGTTGGGGCATTTGCTGCTCATGTTGCTTATTAATGACTTGGCAACCAATATGGGAAGTAATTTCAGATTTTTGCGCGTGATGCAGTTACCTATAGTGAAATAGTGTCTAGAAAAGCTCCACAGGTGTTCAGTCAGGTCCTGATAAGTTCTCAAAATGGTGCAAAGATGGCACCTTGCTTCAAATGTACAAAAATGTAAAACAATGCATTTATCAAAACGAAAAAAGGAATACTCTGTAAGTTGAAAACAAAGACACAGTTGCAGTATGTCAAACCATACCTAAGTGTACCGATTTATGGAAATATGCTTGAAATTATCGTGTGGGCTCAGTAGCAGGTAAACCAAGTGGCAGACTTCAGTTTATTGATAGGATACTGGGAGAAATGCGGTCAGACTGTAAAGGAGACTGTTCACAAAATACTTGAGCGTCTCGTCTTAGAACATTTCTTAAGTTGGATCCATACCAAGTAGGACTAACAGGGAACATTGAATGTATTCCAAGAAGGGCAGCACGAGTGCTCACAAGTACGTTTGCCCCATGGGAGAGCGTCACTGAAGCCGAAAAACGGCGACGAGCGGATGCATAAAGATAGATGCAAACTATCTCGCGATACCATAGTTGAAAATTACAAGAAATAGTACTTAGTAAGGAACCTAGGAATACACTACAACCTGCTACGTACTGCTCCCGTTCTGACAGTGAAGAGAATACTAGACTAATTACAGTGCACACAGATGGATTTCAGCAGTCATTCTTCCCACAATCCACACACGCGAATGGGACGGTGATAAACACGAGGGGCGTTCAATAAGTAACACTACTCTTCTTTTCTGAGAGCAGGTTTGTTTTATTATTCTCTCTTTTGGCTAGAAAACCCTATTTTCCAACATAATCTCCGTTCAGTGCGACTGTCTCACGCCACCTTACTGTATACTCGCATGGTACGACTCTACTGTTCGACGTCGGCGGCAACGCCTTGCTGCATCAATAAACTCCCCATTAGCCACTTTCTGCTTCCCGCGGAGTGCATTCTTCACTGGTCCAAACAGGTGGAAGGAGGAAGGTGCAAGATCCTGGCCGTAGGGTGGATCAGGAAGAAGAGGCCAATGAAGTTTTGCGAGCTTCTCTCGGCTGCGCAGAGTAATGTGAGATCTTGCTTTGTCATGGACAAGGAGAAGTTCGTTTGCATTTTTGTGGTGAGGAACACGCTGCAGTCGTTTCTTCAGTTTCCTGAGAGTAGTACAACACACTTCAAAGTTTATCGTTCCATCATGAGGAAGGACATACTAGGGTCACTCCAAAAGAAGTGCAAAAATATTTTTTTTAATCCATCTTTTATCCTCCATGTTTGAAAGTTTCACAGTTAGGAACAATATTTTCATTTCTCCGCATAATTTCTGTCCTTCTCAACTGGCTTACGCCATGTTGGAACCAGCGCCTGTATACCCGCACGGTGAAATTCTGGACCAACCGGTTGGAGCCACTGTTTGGCAGCGTGCACAAGGGAGTCATCATCTTCCAACCCTGATCCACGAAGAGAGTCTTTCAGTTTCCCAAAGAGATGATAGTCACATGGAGCCAGGTCAGGACTGTAAGGCGGGTGTTTCAGTGTTGTCCATCCGAGTTTTGTGATCGCTTCCATGGTTTTTTGACTGACATGTGGCCGTGCATTGTCTGGCAACAGCAAAACATCCTGCTTTTGCCGATGTGGTGGAACACGACTCAGTAGAGCTTGAAGTTTCTTCATTGTCGTCACATATGCATTTGAATTTATGGTGGTTCCACTTGGCAAGAGTCCTTCGGAATCGAAAAAAAAACCGTAGCCATAACTTTTCCAGCAGGAGGTATGGCTTTGAATTTTTTTCTTTGGGTGAATTTGTATGATGCCACTTCATTGATTGCCCCTTCGTCTCTGGTGAAAAACGATGGAGCCATGTTTCATCACCTGTCACAATTCTTCCAAGAAATTCATCCCCACCATTCTCCTACTGTTCCAAAAGTTCGCTGCATACCGTTTTTCTCGTTTCTTTGTGAGCCACTGTCAGCATCCTGGGAACCCAACTGGCACAAACCTTTTGTAACGCGAACACTTTCAAGTATTCTGCAAACACTTCCTACCCCAATCCCAACGTAGCGTGACAATTCGTTCACTGTGATGAATCTGTCAGTAGTCACCAATTCGTTAACTCTCTGCACAATGTCTGGAGTGTGTGCAGTACGAGGCCTGCCGCTGCGAGGACAATCCTCAATACTGCCGTGTCCGCTTTCATCACGTAACTTGTTCGCCCACCGAGTAACTGCACTGAGATCGACAGCAGCATCTCCATACACTTTTTCAACCTCTTGTGGATGTTTCCCACTGTCTCGTTTTTACAGCACAGGAATTCTATGACAGCACGTTGCTTCCGACGAACGTCAAGTGTAGCAGCCATCCTGAAGACATGCTGTGACGGCGCCACTCACGGGAACAGGTTGAACAAAGTTTGAAAACAAGTGGGAAGGATGTATCTAAACTCTGCAAAACTTTCACACAAGCAGAATGAAAACTGTATTTTTACAAAAATAGTGTGCACTTCTTTTGGAGTGAGCCTCGCATAACACGTTAAGCCTTTCAGAGTCCAAGAAGATCGTCGCCACGACTTTACCAGCTGAGGGTGCGGCTTTGATGTTTATCTTCGGAGGAGAGGCGGTGCGGCGCCACCCCACGGATTGCAGTTTCTCTCCAGTTCGAAGTGATCAACCAATGTTCCATTGCCAGTGACGATGTTCGACAAAACATTACCACGATCAGCCTCGTAACGCATAACCAGTTCCGCTGTTTACGGTCTTCTGTTAGGCGTCGAGAAACACAGCGGACACACAATTTTAAGTACCCCAACTGCTGGACGACTGTTTCAGTCCAGCTGCGCAGTGTGGTGTTTGATTGTGATCCGCCCATCGCCTCGACTGAGACTGTCAGCAAGTTGCGGCACCGCGGAAGGCCTAACTGTGTGCGGCCGACGGGCATGCGGGAGATCGGACAGGTTTGCGCGACCTCGTGGCGATGTCGACAAACGCCTCGCCCAATGACTCACAGTGCTTTGTTCACTGTCATGCCGCAAGCAACTAAGAACATCTCATATGTTCTGGTTTTCGGCAAAAGAAACTCAGTGACACTTGTCTGCTTGGAAAGGAATTCCGTTAGAGGCGCCGTATAGCGCCGCCACCTGTCGGAACTTCATGAAATTGTAGCGGCCGTAGCGAGAATATTTCACGATGTCCCCTAACAAAACCCGCTTTTTTTTTCAACCGAAATTCTCCAGGAAAAAAGAGTGTTGCGTGGCTTATTAATTTGTGGCACAATGGGAAATGACCTATACCCATGCAATGCACAGTGGTAGATGCACTTTTAAAATAAATCTATCGGTCTTATACAATACTGGCCATGAAAATTGCTACACCACGAAGATGACGGGCTACAGACGCGAAATTTTAACCGACAGGGAGAATATGCTATGATATGCAAATGATTAGCTTTTCAGAACATTCACACAAGGTTGGCGCCGGTGGCGACACCTACAACATGCTGACATGAGGAAAGTTTCCAACCGATTTCTCATACACAAACAGCAACTGACCGGCGTTGCCTGATGAATCGTTGCTGTGATGTCTCCTGTCAGGAGAAGAAACGCATACCATCACGTTTGCGACTTTGATAAAGGTCGGATTGTAGCCTATCGCGATTGCAGTTTATCGTATCACTACATTGCTGCTCGCGTTGGTCGAGATCCAATGACTGTTAGCAAAATATGGAATCGATGGGTTCAGGAGGGTAATACGGAACGCCGTGCTGGATCCCAACGGCCTCGTGTCACTAGCAGTCGAGATGACAAACATCTTATCCGCATGGCTGTAACGGATCGTGCAGCCACGTCTCGATCCCTGAGTCACAGATGGGGACGTTTGCAAGACAACAACCATCTGCACGAACAATTCGACGACGTTTGCAGCAGCACGGACTATCAGCTCAGAGACCATGGCTGCGGTTACCCTTGACGCTGCATCACAGACAGGAGCGTCTGCGATGGTGTACTCAACGACGAACCTGTGTGCATGAATGGCAAAATGTCATTTTTGCGGATGAATCAAGATTATGTTTACAGCATAATGATGGTCGCATCCGTGTGTGGAGACATCGCGGTGAACGCAAATTGGAAACGTGTACCCGTCATCGCCATGCTGGCGTATCACCCGGCGTGATGGTACGGGGTGCCATTGGTTACACGTCTCGGTCACCGCTTGTTCGCATTGACGGCACTTTGAACAGTGGACGTTACATTTCAGATGTGTTACGACCCGTGGCTCCATCCTTCATTCGATCCCTGCGAAACCCTGCATTTCAGCAGGATAAAGCACGACCGCATGTTGCAGGTTCTGTACGAACCTTTCTGGATACATAAAATGTTCGAGTGCTGCCCTGGCCAGCACATTCTCCAGATCTCTCACCAATTTAGAACGTCTGGTCAGTGGAGACCGAGCAACTGGCTCTCCACAATACGCCAGTCACTACTCTTGATGAACTGTGGTATCGTGTTGAAGCTGCATGGGCAGCTGTACCTGTACGCGCCATCCGAGCTCTGTTTGACTCAATGCCCAGGCGTATCAAGGCCGTTATTACGGCCAGAAGTGGTTGTTGTGGGTACTGATTTCTCAGGATCTGCACCCAAATTGCGTGAAAATGTAATCACATGTCAGTTCTAGTATAATATATTTGTCCAATGAATACTGGTTTGTCACCTGCATTTCTTCTTGGTGTAGCAATTTTAATGGCCAGTATTGTATATGTTGCGGAACTTATTAATATGTGGCACAATGGGAAGTGACCTCTACCCACGCAGTGCACAGTCGTAAATGTACTTTTAAAATAAATCTATCGGTCTTATAGTAGCAGAGTTCTCGAAGCCTTACGAAAACTCTGAGAAGCGTTTCGTCACAGGATTATTTGGTAACCGCGATAGCGTTACAGAGATGTTTAGCAAATTCAAGTGGCAGACTCTGCAAGAGAGGCGCTCTGCATCGCGGTGTAGCTTGCTCGCCAGGTTTCGAGACGGTGCGTTTCTGGATGAGGTATCGAATATATTGCTTTCGCCTACTTATACCTCCCGAGGAGAACACGAATGTAAAATTAGAGAGATTCGAGCGCGCACGGAGGCTTTCCGGCAGTCGTTCTTCCCGCGAACCAGACGCGACTGGAACAGAAGAGGGAGGTAATTACAGTGGCATGTAAAGTGCTCTCCGCCACACACCGCTGGGTGGCTTGCGGACTATAAATGTAGATGTAGATGTAGATGAAGCTTCCATCACAATCAGCTGCCCGATTCGGGTTCTCTTTGCTGCGCAATGCTCGTTGTAAGAGATTACAGCCTACACGGGCAGCAGCCACAGCACCATTAATTCGCAGTTAAAGGTTGATTAGAGCGATTTCCGCTCCGCCCTCGTCGGTGCTGCTGTGGCGTTTCTCGCCCTCCCACGCGCGCACGGGCGGACGAGGATTACGGAGCACGTGGCTGTCCGTGCTCTGTGGCCGCCCGTGATTGCCCCGTTAGCCACTCTCACGTAGCTCCCAACTGTGGCCGCAGCGGAACCTGCGTGCACGCCGGGAGCCGCCAGGAATGCCCATTACGGGATGCGTGAGAGCGCAAGGACGGTCCGCACGCAATGCGTGCCCTGTTGTGGTTACCCTTCAGGCGGCCGGCCATCGCACTGCGTGCGCTCTAGCACCTCGAGCTGATCTGCGTATGCCTGAAGGAAGCACACCACGAATGGAAGTAAAAGTATTTAAAATTTAAAATTTCTCGATATCAAGATCATACGTGGTATGCACAGGCATTCGCCGTGGTTCCCACTGAGGCGATAATATACACGAAGAAAAAATACAGATGATAAACGGGTATTCATTGGACAAATATATTATTCTAGAACTGACATGTGATTACATTTTCACGCAATTTGGGTGCATAGATCATCAGCAATCAGTACGCTGAACAACCACCTGTGGCCGTAACAACGGTCTTGATACGCCTGGGCATTGAGTCAAAAAGAGCTCGGATGGCGTGCACAGGTAGAGCTGCCCATGCAGCTTCAACACGATACCACAGTTCATCAAGAGTAGTGACTGGCGTATTGTGACGAGCCAGTTCCTTGGTCACCACTGACCTGTCGTTTTCAATTAGTGAGAGATCTGGAAAATGTGCTGGCCAGGGTAGCAGTCGAACATTTTCTGTATCCATAAAGGCCCGTACAGAACCTACAACATGCAGTCGTGCATTATCCTGCTGAAATGTAGGGTTTCGCAGGGATCGAATGAAGGATGGAGCCACGGGCCGTAACACATCTGAAATGTAACGTCCACTGTTCAATGTACCGTCAATGCCAACAAGAGGTGACCGAGACGTGTAACCAATGGCACCCCATACCATAACGTCGGGTGATACGCCAGTATGGCGATGACGAATACACGCTTCCAAGGTGCGTTTACCGCGATGTCGCCAAACACCGATGCGACCATCATGACGCTGTAAACAGAACCTGGATTCATCCGCAAAAATGACGTTTAGCCATTCGGCACCCAGGTTCGTCGTTGAGTATACCATCGCAGGCGCTCCTGTCAAGGGTAACCGCAGCCATGGTCTCCGAGCTGATAGTCCATGCGGCTTCAAACGTCGTCGAACTGTTCGTGCAGATGATTGTCATCTTGCAAACGTTCCCATCTGTTGAATCAGGGATCGAGGCGTGGCTGCACGATCCGTTACAGCCATGCGGATAAGATGTTTGTCATCTCGACTGCTAGTGACACGAGGCCGTTGGGATCCAGCACGGCGTTCCGTATTACCCTTCTGACCCCACCGATTTCATATTCTGCTAACACTCATTGGATATCGAGCAACGCGATCAGTAATGTGGCGATACGATAAACCGCAATCGCGATAGGCTACAATCCGACCTTTATCAAAGTCGGAAACGTGATGGTACGCATTTCTCCTCCTTACCCGAGACATCACAACAACGTTTCATCAGGCAACGCCGGTCAACTGCTGTTTGTGTTTGAGAAATCGGTTGGAAACTTTCCCCATGTCAGCACGTTGTAGGTGTCGCCACCAGCGCCAATCTCGTGTGAATGCTCTGAAAAGCTAATCATTTGCATATCACAGCATCTTCTTCCTGTCGGTTAAATTTCGCGTCTGTAGCACGTCATCTTCGGGGTGTAGCAATTTTAATGGCCAGTACTGTATGTAATACGATATGCTGCATGACTAGCGATAGAATCCAGGATCTACGGCACTGTTGGAGCACATAGAAACATACAGCGCGGTGAGAAAAAGCTATGGGATAGTGATATGCACATATGCCAATGGGAGTAGTATCGCGTACACAAGGTGTAAAAGGGCAGTGCGTTGGCGGAGCTGTTTTTTACTCAGGTGATTCGTGGGGAAACACCACTTGGGGTAGTTGTCTTGTCTAAGCCGCATTGCCACGGTTTGCGCGGCTGACCCCGTCAGAGGTACGAGTCCTCCTCGTGTGTGTGTGTGTGTGTGTGTGTGTGTGTGTGTGGGTGTGTGTGTGTGTGTGTGTGAGTTGTGGTTAGCGTAAGTTATTTAACTTAGATTAAGCAGTGTGTAAGCCTAGGGAGCGACGACCTCCGCAGTTTGGTCCAATAGGAACTTACCACCACCACTGAAAAGGTTTCCGATGTGATTATGGCCACACAACGGTAATTAACATACCATGAAACCAGAATGCACATGGGACATTTCATTTCGGAAATCGTTAGGGGGTTCAAAAGCGTACCGAGAATACCTAATTTCAAGCATGACCCCGCACCGCGGACAACGCAGTGGCCGACCGCCATCACTTAACAACCAAGAGCAGCGACTAGAATGAAATTTTCACTCTACAGCTGATATGAAACTTCCAGGCAGATTAAAACTGTGTGCCAGACGGAGACTCGAACTCGGGACCTTTGCCTTTCGCGGGCAAGACGATGTACTGGCGGAATTAAAGCCAAGAGCCGCTACGTTTGTGTAGAGCTGTCAGTGCTGACAGACAAGCAATACTGCGTGAAATATCCGTAGAAATCAGTATGGAAATACGACGAACTTATCTGTTGAAACAGTGCAGCGAAATTTGGCGTTGAGGTCTATAGCAGCAGACGATAAATCGAGTGCGTTTTCTAACAGCACGACGCCGCCTGTAGCGCCTTTACTGGGTTCGTGACAGTATCGCTAGAGCACTAGAAAACCATAGCCTGGTCAGGTGAGCATCGATTTCAGTCGTTAAGAGCTGATGGTAGGGTTGGAGTGTGGCACAGACCCAACGAAGCCATGGGCTCAAGTTGTCAACAAGGCACTGTACAAGCTGGTGGTGGGTCCACAATGGTGTTGGCTGTGTTTGTGTGGAATAGACTGGGTGCTCTGATCTAACCGGACCGATCACTGACTGGAAATGGTTACGTCTGTTTACTTGGAGACCACTTGCAACTATTCATGATCGTGATGCTCCCAAACAACAATGGAATTTTTATGGATGACAGGGCGCACGTTACCGGACCACAATTGTTCGCGATTGGTTTGAAGGACATTCTCAACGAGCTGAGCGAATGATTAGGCCACCCCCATCGTCCGAAATGAATCCCATCGAACAGTTATGGGACATGATCGAGAGGTCAGTTCGTGCACAAAGTGCTGCACCGACAACACTTTCGGAATTACGAGCGGCTGTAGAGGCAGCATGTCTCAATATTTCTGCAGGGGACTTAAAAATGACTTATCGACCCCACGCTACTTCGAGATTCTGCAGTATGCCGGTAAAAATGAGGTCTGATAAGATATTTGGAGGTATCCCATAACTGTTCTCATCTCAGTCAACTGTCACCCCGGTTACATTGGCGACTCACGGAGAGTGGACCAAATCGCCCTCGCTCGCAGGTACAACAACACTTTGCGGTCGACTAGTAAACGCTATCAGCATTTTACATTTTGTCGATATCAAGGTCATATCCGATGGACATAATTATTAGGCACAGTTCCCACTGAGCCGATACGATGTGCGATGTAATACGCAGCGCCATTCGCAAAATGACAAAGAAGCAACGTGCATTGGCGGAGCATACAGAAACATAGTTGAAGCGTCTTAACTGGTTCACAATGGGACTGCAGCAATACAGCACCGACACATCTCTCTGTCGTACCACATGGCACCACCTGCTGTATCCACACAACAGTGTCGTATAATACACGGGGGTGGGGATAGCCTAACATCGAGTCATCTGATGTGACTGGATAAAAGCTGTTTTACATAAATAAAGCAATACCAGATTCGTTCCTCTAATTAGTTTCTCTGTGCATATTTAATTTTTTTGTGTAAAAAGTTTAAAATCATGCCTTTCAGTTTCACAGCGTCTCCCATTCGAATGTAACGAAACTATTACGTAAAAAAATGAATTTTTCGGATTTTATACTCTCACATTACAGCTTGATAATAAATTGGTTTTATTTTCACTATTTCCCATAATTACTGTGATACTCTGCAGGTAAATAAACTTGTGCACGTATTTTGAAAAGTTTTCAGTGAAAAATGTAGTCGCTGGCCACTGTATGTTTGATGCATTTCAGGTCATACGTTGCTTCGTATGAAATGTGGCTAATGTATCGAAATTGTTTTTAACGTTGGAAGGACAGCCAAACCTTTTTCCCTCTTTCCATCCTCGAGTAAAAAGGTGGTATGCATTGGAGGCTGACTGCACTAAGTTTGGTAGCGATGCATCACAAGTGAAGCTGTTGCTGCCTGCTATGTGGAACTGCCTCGTGTTTTTTCATTTTTCATATACTGCCCAAACTAGCCAAAGGGTTCAGTTGGAAAAATCTGCACCAGTGCAGAGATCACCGCCCACTGCTACACTATCGATGGTGACTGATCTAGTAACGCTTCTTCTGAACGCACCTCAAGCTGAAACACATATTACCTTGGCAATTGAATGCTCTCTTAGCTTTATTAACTTGTAACCATTATTTACAAATGTATCTCGCTGAATAGGTGACTGTACTAAAAATAAACTTTTCACATCAAATTAGCTTTCTGTAATGAGTAGTTCCTCAGCAGGATAAATACCAAGTCTAAAGTGTATTTACTACTTTTTCAGAGTAGCCCATATTAGGTGCTCCAAAAGTGGGAACCGTTTGCACTCATTCGGTGGAATTAGTATTCGTGTTGAGACAATTAACAAGAAATTACAGCCGAACTTTTGTCAGGCGACTGTCAACAGCATCGATACAGAATGAGATTTTCACTCTGCAGCGGAGTGTGCGCTGATATGAAACTTTCTGGCAGATTAAAACTGTGTGCCGGACCGAGACTCGAACTCAGGACCTTTGCCTTTCGCGGGCAAGTGCTCTACCAACTGAGCTACCCGAGCACGACTCACACACCGTCCTCACAGCTTTATTTCTGCCGGTAGAGCACTTACCCGCGAAAGGCAAAGGTCCCGAGTTCGAGTCTCGGCCCAGCACACAGTTTTAATCAGGCAGGAAGTTTCAGCATCGATACACTTGGAGAAACGCGTGGTAAAGACTGTGCTGTCTTACAGTATATTTATTCACAACCGGTTTTGATACTTTATCATCTTCACAGTCGGCTATACACTTACTGGGTTATATGGTTTCGCGTTTTCATTGTTTTCTGTTGCTTAAGCCGGTATTATGGCCTGAAGTACCTTTTCCTGACGTTGGCGAGTCAGCTATGTCGTCTTTTCTGGTTGAACGGAATGTTGGGAAGATGATCAATGACCGAAACTGGTTCTGTGTAAGACAGCACGGTGCTTACCATGAATTTCTCCAAGCACAGCCGAACTGTTATATGTACAGCATTTTACGGGTGCCCCTCAGTAGCTGATTCTATTTTCTACTTTCTGAGCTTTAATTGATTATAAGTCTCAATAATGTCCTGTCCAGAGGAGCACATGATTGCAACTGGGACAGAAGTGCGATTCGTGTTGTCTTGCTCATCGGATCTCTACAGTGGGAACACGAGTGTCGCAAGGATAATCGTTGTGACCTTTACTACAACGTGCCTTATCGCATACTGTATTACCTCAGCGGGAAATACACAGTGCGTACTGAGCGGTAACATACGTACTGGAAACGCGTAGACGAGACTCAGTGAGGAACATCTTAGGGGAGGAAATACAGACCTGGAGAGAGCACAAAAATTGGAGAACAAACTACTGGCAATGGTATTGGGACAACTGTGGAGGGTCCATAAACTATATGCGCTGATTCCGAACATCGAGGAGCGGTTGAGGATGAAACATGTGAATTCCATCTGAGGTATTTTTTATTTCTTAAACGGACACGGGCCATAGCCCATGGATTTACAGCCTGTGGAAACACACACACACACACACACACACACACACACACACACACACACACACACACACACACACACACACACACACAGAGAGAGAGAGAGAGAGAGAGAGAGAGAGAGAGAGAGAGAGAGAGAGAGAGATAACTATAGTAGTGCCTGCCGGAGTGGCCGAGTGGTTCTAGGTGCTACAGTCTGGAACCGCGTGACCGCTGCCGTCGCAGGTTCGAATCCTGCCTCGGGCATGGGTGTGTGTGATGTCTTTAGGTTAGTTAGGTTTAAGTAGTTCTAAGTTCTAGGGGACTGATGACCTCAGAAGTTAAGTCCCATAGTGCTCCGAGCCATTTGAACCATTTTGAGCTATAGTAGTGGTAACGTATCAGGCGACAGCGGCACAGACGAAGAAGGGCTATTATAGTACAAGGACTGGATGTAAACTACTAACATAGGCAAGCTAATACACTAGAATTGGTAGATACTAACGCAGGTGAATATTATAGCCCTAGACATAAAAATGTACTGATCACTTCACGATCCCACATGACACAAACGGTCTCTCATTATTAAGATTAGTGACGAAATGGAAAGCAAAAGCTTTAGCTTACAATACTAACATCCCGTGAAATTATAAATCAGGTGGTTAGTTGGCTTGTTAAATTCCACTGACTGAAAATACTCAAGACGGCCTTTTAATGGAGAGTACAAAAAAGACGAAGCAGCTCAAATGCATACAGCAGCTTGTTAATCACCGAAATTGGAAACATCGACTAAGTGAATTTGAAGACACATTATTCTCGAGCAAAAGTAATAATAACGAGGGTTCGGGAATATATATATGAGCCAGAGAGCTACTGACATCAAACGCTAACATCTGGCTTACGAAAGACATAAGTGACACTTTAACGATGGAAGAAAGAACAAAAAAGGCAGAACTGTAGTCGTTTCAAACCTTGGAAGGAAGATAGTGTGGGTATTTATAACGCAGTGTACCAGTAAAATTAGTAACGACGTATATGTGAACAACGACACAGAGATTTGTAGAAATATGTGTATGTCAGAAGTACGGTCCTCGTAAACCTTATCAGAAGAGAATAGAAAAACTACAAATTTTGAAGTTAACGCTAACGAAATCGCTCCTTAGCCTGCTACCACCTGACCAAAATTTTGCTTCGGAATCATAGACAGCTCCGAAAATATCTGATAATTAGCAATTTATGTCAGCCTCCCTTGTACCACTACATTAGTCTATAAATATGAGTACCCCATTCTATCTCACTAGTTCTGCGCTCGTGCGTGCACACACACACACACACACACACACACACACACACACACACACACACATAAACATCTTCGGTTATTTAGTTATCTCCCCTTATATTTCCCACACAATTACAATTCATACAGTCTTTCTCCGCATTCGTTATTCTCTTCACTGGCATCAGAAACGAAATGAAAAATATTTCACTGGCTGGTATTTGACGACTGTAGTCACTTCCAATATCTTCGCGTGTTGCCCATGAGTAATGCCGAAGTGGCATAATGAAATTAGTATGGGGATCAGTTAACTTGTCCTTTAGTAAGTATAAATGACCACTGTTTCGATATTCCTAACGTCTCGATCAAAGACAAGATATTTTACTTCTGTCAGTTTTATGTAGATACTTGCTGTTAATGTACGAGATACCTATTGAAATAATCTTGTCAGGGATCTCCCTTGGCTGCCTGCACTATTCTGTCTCGTCAACTATTCACTTTTTTGTAGTAGTTGTAGTGGTAATGAATTATGAGAAGTTCTGGGCGTATAGTCTCCAACGTGGTGCTAGCTTCTCGATTTGATGCTACTTCAGAGAGTTATGGCTTACTGTCTACTCTTATTGACCAACCCACCTTGTCGGCTGGCGTCGAGAGGTTGACTGGAACCCCTTCGACCCTAGAAAAAAATTTGAATTTGTTCTCCACGAATCTGTAGACTTCCGTCATTAGCCAATGACGTTAGTCGCTGGCGACGGAGACTGCAAGAGCATTTGGAGACAGGCACGTTTCTCTGTCATTTACACGAAATAAAAATAATTAGAGCGATTTTAATTTGAATACCGAATGGCCTCTCGTTTAGCGAAGATTTCATTCTGTATTCAGTACGTTTTCAATTGTCATTCAACGAGCCGAGACCCGGCGGGAAGACCTGCAGTGTTATTTATAGCGTTCTCGGTACTCAGACGTGCAGAAGTAAATCACAATGAGCTCCGCGGACTCCTGCTGGGAAAGCACGGACGTAATATTCGAGTTTACTGCGTTCGGAGGGTGGACGTCCCCCGGCTGCGACCCGGTGAGTACGCAGAATACATAAAGCCAGGTGGTGCGTGCGCGCCGTCGTAACCGCTCGGCGGGCGAGGTGAACAGTCTGGCTGGATTTACATGACAAAGGCGGGTAGGCCGCGGCTATGGGCAATTCCAGCGATGGCAGCCCTCGATCAGCGTACTCCGGGTTCAGATCCGGGACGCGCTCTTCTGCTCCGAGCCGGGAACACACGCAGCAGGTGTACGCACTCTGCGTTGACACGCCACGACGTCTGCGGATTCGTGATGTGTGACCGCAGACCACCTCGCGGGAAACTTTTCGCACTTACATACCGACAGTCAAGTGCCACTAAAAACTAGGGAGTTCGTAATAAGACTGACGGGCGAAGCATACAATAAATTCCACCGCCATACGTTAGCGAAGTACACTGACGGGAAAAAAATCGCAACACCAAGAGGCAGTCGCGAAACATAAACCAAAGTTGGTAGGCGTGTTTCTACATCTGCAAGATGATGTCCAGCAGCGTAAGAGTGGCAGTAGCAGTGCCACTATGAGGCTGCTAATAAGGTTTGCTTTAAATACATGCTGTAACGAGCACGAGCAGAAGCTACCTTTGAGATTGAACACGATGAGTTAAAATCACTCAAAAATGCTTTTACGACGAGTTTGAACGAGGTGCTACCGAAAGAGAAGTCCATCGGTGTTCGGCGTATGGACATGGGCCATCTTACCGCATCTCCAGTAGCAATTTGAGCAGCAGTTGGCACCACAGTGACACAACGAATTGCCACAAATTGGTTACTTCAAGGACAGCTCCGAGCCAGACGCCCTGCAGCGTGCATTCCAGTGACCGCAAACCATCGCCATTTGCGACTTCCGTGGTGTCAAGCGATAGCTCATTGGATGATGGAGTGGAATTCTGTTGTGTTTTCTGATGAAAGCAGGTTCTGCCTGAGTGCCAGTGATGACCATGTTTTGGTTAGAATGAGACTGGTTGAAGGCGTGCGCCGAACCTGTCTCCGTGATAGACACACTGGACTTTCACCTAGAGTCACGGCCTGGGATGAGATATCATATGATAGCAGGAGCACTTTCTTGGTTATCCCACGCCTCCTCACTGCAAATTTGTGCGTCAGTCGGGTGATTCGACCTGTTGTGCTGCCGTTCGTAAACATCATTCCACGGAGCATTTTCCATCAGGATAACACTCGCGCACATACCGCGATTGTAACGCAATACGCTCTGCAGAATGCCGACATGTTGCCCTGGCCTGCTCGATCACCAGATCTGTCTCCAATCGAGCACATATGGGACGTCATTTGACGAGAACTCCAGCATCATCTAAAAACAGCATTAATCGTTCCTTCACTAAGTGTAGCATCCACGGGACTCCATTCCACAAACTGACATCCGGTACGTGTACAACAAAATGTTTGCGGGTTGGCATGCTTGCTTTCAACAGTACGACAATAACACTGGTTATTAATGTATCAGTATTTCATAGTTGCAACTGCTTCTCTAGCGCTTAGCCGGCCGCGTTGGCCGAGCGTTTCCCGGCGCTACAGTCTGGAACCACGAGACCGCTACGGTCGCAGGTCCGAATCCTGCCTCGGGCACGGATGTGTGTGATGTCCTTAGGTTAGTTAGGTTTAAGTAGTTCTAAGTTAAGTCACAGCAGTTAAGTCGCATAGTGCTCAGAGCCATCTGAACCATTTTTATTTATCTAGCGCTTACATTAATATGTGATGTTGCGACGTATGTACATAGACAAATGTATTCTTGAAGTTTTATCACTCAGCATGAATTATGTTGTAGGGTTGCGAGTTTTTTCTATAAGCATATTTACAGGCAAATGGTGGTAGGAAATTAGTGAGTTCATAAAAAGATCTGCTCACGAAGCATACAACAAATCCCACCGCCATACGTTAGCAATAAATATTGACGAGAGTCTTAGCAATTTTCGGAAGGACTAGAATTTTCTAAGTGGATCGAAGGCTTCTATTCAGTCATTCCTAGATCACACTGGTGTGACAGAAGAGCACAGCAAAAACGAGAGTGAACTTTTAAATTCCGCGATTAAAAGATTATTGATGCTGGAGAACCGTACAGACATAACTTCTTTTGGCCGCCACACAAACTCCCCTATGGAGGAAATAGAAACGAGCATCCATGACGATGAAAACCAACTGAAACTATTAAGAACAAATAAGTCGCCAGATCCAAATGAAACCCCAGTTCGATTTTACAGACAGCATTCTTCAGGTGTGGCTTCTTACCTAACATGCACCTATCGAGAATCTCTCTGCCAGGGCCCAGTCCTAAGCGACTGGAAAAACGCTCAGCTGACTCCGGTATGTAAGAAGTGTAAGGGAACGAATCTGCAAAATTACAGACCAGTATCTTTAATGTCGGTCTGCTGCAGAAGCTTTGAACATATTGTAAGTTACCTGGCCTGCTGTCGAGGCGGACTAAGCGGTTGCTGATCCTACGGCTCCAGTGCGATTGTTTACGTGACTGTGATCCCCATGAACGACTGGGTCGTCCGCCACACTTTTACGTTTTCAAAATCCTGTTAGTGGCACCTGAAGATGAGGCTTTAGTTTTCTAAATCGGTCGTGCAATAAATTTGAAATTATTGGCAAATGAAGCGGTTTTTTCTTCTAATAATGAAGGTCCTTGAGAGAGCAGTACTTCTATCCACCAAGGAGAACATATTTAGAAAGCATCGGTCACGCCCTTTTCTCGCACAGTATGCTGCGAACACTCAGCTTGCTCTTTTCTCGCATGATATCCTGCGAACCATGGACGAAGGGTAAGAGGCAAATTCCATATTATTGGATATCCGCAAAGTATTTGACACAGTGCCACACTGCAAAGTGTTAACGAAGATCAGAGCATGCAGAACTGGTTCTCAGGCACATGAGTAGCTCGAAGACTTCATGTAACAGAACGTGGTATAGGTCTGAAATAATTAAATTTTCTTTGAGACATTTGGGTCTCATCTTTCTCTAAGATAATGATGGAAGCTGAAGAGACGCATCAAAATTTGTGCTATGGCCAGGACACGAACCCAGAGCTGCTTGGTTGCTTGGCAGGTATGCTAGCAATTACACTATCACAGCATTACAGGCAACATAACTGCATGGACTGCCGTAGTGCAATGGCCTCCCTAATACAAACGTCAGTCCACATCTTCAGCTCATTTTCTCCTTCTCAGATCGTCACTATTACTGGGGATTTACTCCAATACCGGAGAGGCTTGGCAATAGTGATGTTAGCTATAGTGCTGTGGTGACGTAATGACTAGTATATCTGCCTACTAAGCCAGGAGACCCGGGACTAAGTGCCGGCCAAGGCATGAATTTTAATTCATTTCTTCAGCTTCAATCGTTATCGTAGAACCCAGTATGTTCGACATGCATGGCGAGTGTTCATCAGAGACAAAGGTAAAGAGTGTCCGCTTTTGTTCTCTCTTTCTCTTTCTCTCCCTCATTCTTAAGATTAGCTCTTACACCATAATCCTCAATTATTTGTTGGGTGTACCCCAATTTCTGTCTTTCCGTATAGTTTTTACTTGGTCAGCGCGACCCAACGGCCCGGGTTCGATTACCGGCTGGGTCGGAGATTTTCTTCGCTCAGGGACTGGGTGTTGTGTTGTCTTAATCATCATCATTTCGTACCCCATCGACACGCAAGTCGCCGAAGTGCCGTCAACTTTAGACTTGGACCAGGCGAATGGTCTACCCAACGGGAGGCCCTAGCCACACGGCATTTCCATTCACAGTTTTTAATCTCAACAGCTCCTTCTAGTACCATAAAGGTTATTCCCTGATATCATTACACATGTCTTGTCATCCTTTACTTCTCCTTGTCAGTGTTTTTCGTATGTTTCTTTCCTCGCCAATTCTGTGTAAAACCCCTCTTATCAGCCCACGTAATTTTCAACATTCTCTCTATACGTAAACAAATTGGCGCATATGGTGAGCAGTAGTCTGTGACCGTTTGCTGATTACGCTGCCGTGAACAGGAAAGTGTCGTCTTTAAATGACTGTAGCAGGATACAGGCTGACTTTTGTAGATTTTCTATCGCTGTGATGAATGGCAGCTTGTTCTAAATGTAAATTAATGGAAGTGAGTGTAGAAAACAATATTAGTGGTGTGCTGCTTGCTACAATTACGTCGACTAAATATCTAGGCTTTACGCTGCAAAGCGATATTAAATGGAACGACACATAGAGTCGGTTGTAAGGAAGGCGAAAAGTCGCCTTCGGATTATTAGGATAATTCTAGAAAAGTGTAGCTCATCTATAAAGAAGACCGCGTACCGAACACTTGCACAACCAATTGCTGAGTATTGTTAGAGTGCGCGGGATCCCAACCAGTTCGATTAAAGGAAGGTATCGAAGCAATTCAGAGGCGTGACGCTGGGTTTGTTAGTGGTAAGAACGATCAACACGCTAGTATTATAGAACTGCTGCGTGACCTCAAAAGGGACGGAAGAAGACGTACTTTTCGCGAAATGCTGCTGAGAAAGTTTAGAGAACCGGCATTTGCGATAGACTGCAGAACTAGCCTTCTCATAGACATCTCGCGTAAGGACCAAGAAGACAAAGTAAGAAAAATCAGGTCTCGTACAGAATATTATAGACAGTCTCTTTTCAACTGGTGCATTTGAGAGTGGAGCAGGAGAGGGAATGTCTAATAGCGTTGTCAGGTATCCTCTGCCATGTACTGTATAGTGGCACCAGAAGTATTTACCTATACGTAGATAACATAATGGTATAGACTTAATGGCCGATTCGGCCTCTGAATTGCTCATTCTGTCTTTTTAAAAGGATGCCAATATTTAGTTTCCTTCAGGGAACACATTGCAAAGCAATCTGTTTTCCGTCTTCCATACGTTGAACACAACTTGTCCAGTTTATTCTGTGTTTCTTATGAGATCTATAATTGACGCTCCTCTTAAAACCTAGGAGCGAAAGTCCTTCTGCATAGCAGAGAAACCTTATTTCAATTCAGTTTGTGTTAACTGGTCAGAAGTCAGAGTTCAGATTTTGCACTTGTACAACAATCATGAACAGCTTTAATTCTGTACATTTTGTGTGTCGTTCGTTTCGATCATTACGTTTCAATGATCATTGCCTTGTGGTATAGAAATTCATAAATATTTGAAACTTTTCTGTAACAGAGTGTCATTTTCTATATTTAAGACGACATCTATAACATTTAAAGTTGAACTAAATAAGCCCTCGGTAACAATTTTTAGTCTTTCTGACCAGGTTTCAACACTTCTATGAGTGCCTTCATCAGAGATTAAATTTTTTAAGTGGCATGACACGTATAAAATAAATATCAAGCCAGAAAGGCTTTAGTCACAAAAATTTTAAAATGAATACATGAAAGGCGAGCCACTGTGGGCAGCTCATACCTATAAAACCACAGGTAGCAACAGACTGTGGCTTTAAGGTATGAGTTGCCCACAGTCGCTCACCTTTCATGTATTCTTTTTAAAAATTTTGTGACTAAAGCCTTTCTGGCTTGATATTTATTTTATACGTGACATGCCACTTTAAATATTTAATCTCTGTTGAAGGCACTCATAGAAGTGTTGAAGCCTGGTCAGAAAGACTAGAAATTGTGACCGAAGGCTTATTTACTTCAATTTGTAAACGGTCACTGAACCAAGCAGCCATATTTAAAACTCTGACATTTAAGTAGACTTATTTGTTCGATTTATTTTATACAGGGCAGCTGCACCATCCAAAATGCTGTAGGTGCTAGTAAACATTTAAATATGCGGTTGCTGGGTTTCTTATAGTAACCAAACTTACTCTTTCCATCTATCGCCACGTCCACAACCCTCCAGCTCTGACTTTTCCTCTGCATTGTCCACCTATCAGCACCACACAGGAGAACGCTCCATACAAAATACTTTATCAGTCATCTTGAATAACAACCGCTTGGATGCTCTTCTAAATAATTTATTTAAGGACCGATTTCGCAGTCTTAAAGCCACACCATCAGGTCAGATGTGTTAAATCAGTATTTTCCTAAAATCTTTGTTCATATGGGTGCAGAGAACCCTACTTTTCTTATGAAACGCCTCTTTCGCCGTTGATATTATGCTTTTAATTCTTGTGATGCACTTCGAGTTGCTTTTATTCTCCTCGGAAGGTGTTTAAACTTTTGCACATGACCATAATGTTCTGCTAACATTTTTATCTTCTCCTGTTGCTGTAACTCTTGTGTTTCTTCTACTGATTTTCTTTCCATAGCGCTCTGCTTTAGCTTCTGTGACCTCAACTACTTACAGCGACTCTTTTTCGTCCGCTGCCGTCACCAAACTTCAAATACCGTATTTTTATTCCTATCCCCTTCTCGTCCAGTGGATATTTCCTATGCACAGATCGAAAAGGTATGTCGTACAGGCCAGTCTGATTTCTGAACCATTTGAGGATAACATTTCACTCCCTATATTATATCCCTAACAAAATGAAGGGCCAACTGCAACTCTTAACATTCCACACTGACCAAGGAGAACTCAGCCACAGGCACCTCACACTACTGGAATCTCGAAAATACTGTGGAGAACCGTAACGTCGCGAGACAGCACCCACATTCATTTTCCGAGCTCGCTGTAAAGTACTGGTTCACCCACGTGACGAATACCTGTTAAGTCTAATGGTGGCAGTGAACCCAGACGCTTCGAGCGCTGGAGAACTGGTGCTCTCGCATTCCGTAGCGACACTTGGACGGACCTGTGCAGGCCGCCATCATCCGTGCCGAATGGAAAGCACTACATTCCGTCTAGGCGCGCTCGTAAAGCGGAGGTGCCGTAGCTCACGTCCGGCCCGGGACGATTCCACCGCAATTACCGTCGCAGTGCCGGTATTTACAGCCGGCCGGAGAGATAGGTGGCGGCGCCTGCCCACGTCGTATTATAGGGAGGCACCCTGCCAAGGCAGAGCGCGCGCCCCACGAAATACGATAGCACACCGCGGCCGCCGCCTTGTCCATTACCGGCTAGCAGCGCGTAAGCGATACCTAATTAAATAAGTGAGCCCCCTGACTATAATTAAACGTGCCTAAGGGAGGCCTGGGGAGGGGCTGTGTGAGGGATGCCCTCCATCCGATACCTCTTAACGTCGGCAGTGGGCGTGAGCAGTAGTGGTGTGTTCCGTCTGGGCCGTACCTGACGTGGGACACCAGCAGCTTATGAGGGGCACCTGCAGAGGCCAGTGTTTACCACAGTCTGTAAGGAAACCGGTGTGCCATCCTGGCGTAAGACTGAATTTCCAAGTATCTCGCATATTTCTAAGCTTCAGTTCCTACTATTAGGTTGGTGCACAAGTTCGTAGCGTTTTTCCGTAAGTTTAATAAACGCGAAAGACAAACATAACAGACATAATACAATCATCAAAAAAAGTCTTGCATCACACTGGTTCCCAGAACTCCTGAATACAGACGTTGACTGTGGGTATTGTATCACAGACAAAGCCCCTTTGACTGTTCAGAGATGTCACTAAACCCGCCCAAAGATGTAAACAACCAAACATGAGCAGCGCCTAGTAGATGGAGGGGGTCCGACTGCCGATCAGTTCCAGTCATTCCACCAGGAAGGAGGTACACGACTCGTGTTGTCTGTAGTTCAACCGCGCCTACCGCGGTTCGATCGCGTCCGCATTGTTACTTAGAGCCAGGAAGGGTTCGCAAAAAGCGAAGTGTCCAAGCGTCTCGGAGTGAACCAAACCGATGTTGTTCGGACAGGAACTATCGATGACATGCGTCGCTCAGGCCGCCCAAAGGCTATTATTGTAGTGGATGACCGCTAGCTACCGACTATGGCTCGGAGCAACCCTTACACCAACGCCACCATTCTGAATAATGGTTTTCGTGCAGCCACAGGACGTCGTGTTACGACTCAAACTGCGCGCAGTAGGGTGCATGTTGCGCAACTTCACTCCCGACGTCCTAGGCGAGGTCCATCTTTGCAACCACGACACCATGCAGCGCGGTACAGATGGGCCCAACAACATACCGAATGGACCGCTCAGGATTGGCATTACGTTCTCTTCACCGATGAGTGTCACATATGCTTTCAACCAGACAATCGTCGGAGACGTGTTGGAGTCAACCCGGTCAGTCTGAACGCCATAGACATACCGTACAGCGAGTGCAGCAAGGTGGAGGTTCCCTGCTGCTTTGGGGTGGAATTATGTGGGGCCGACGTACGCCGCTGGTGATCATGGAAAGCGCCGTAATAGCTGTACAATACGTGAATGCCAATCCTCTGATCTATAGTGCAACCATATCGGCAGGATACTGGCGAGGTATTCGTCTTCATGGACGACAATTCGCGCCCCTATCGTACAGATCTTGTGAATGACTTCCTTCAGGATAGAGTGGCCAGCATGTTCTCCAGATATGAACAGTATTGAACATGCCTTGGATAGATTGAAAAGGGCTGTTTATGGACGACGTGACCTGCACGCCACTCTGAGGGATCTAAGCCGAATCGCCGTTGAGGAGTGGGACAAACAGTGCATTGATGAACTTGTGGATAGTACGCCACGACGAATACAGGCATGCATCAATGCAAGAGAACGTGCTACTGGGTATTAGAGGTACCGGTGGGTACAGCAATCTGGACCACCACCTATGAAGGTCTCGCTGTATGGTGGAACAACATGCAATGTGTGGTTTTCATGAGAAATAAAAAGGGCAGAAATTATGCTTATGTTGATCTCTATTCCAATTTTCTGTACACGTTCCGGAACTCTCAAAACCGAGGTGATGCAAAACTTTTTTTGATGTGTGTATATTGTCCTTCACTATTTACAACAGTCGGCCAGCGCTGCAGAAATCAGCGGTCTTGAGACAAAGAACTCCTCGAACCATGTTGAGTGCGCATTTCCATCTGGAAAGGAAATTCCTTGAAGACTGTTCGATAGGGAGCGGAAATGGTGAAAAATCTAAAGACACAAAATCAGGTGAATATGGTGGGTGCAGAATGACTTTCCAACCCAACTCCTGTATAGCGCTTGTTGTCAGCTTATCAGAATGCGACCGTGCCTGAATCTTATGAATCTTTTTGACCAATCTGTACTTACTTGTATTTATCACGAATTTCATGCCCAGCGCAAAGTCCCAAGTGACTGGAAAAAAGGGCAGGTGTCTTCTGTATACGAGAAGAGTAAAAGAACTGACTCACATAACTACAGATCAATATCCCTAACTTCGGTTTGTCGCGCACATCTTAACTCCCAAACAAAAACGACAGGTGAGTGCCTGCCGAGACTTGATTGAAATGTAAAATGTAGAAAAATCTTTTTTGGAATGAATCATCGCGTGTGACAAGACTAGTAACGAACCCAAGCGCTGTAATTCACTTGAAAGTACAACGCTTTGGCGACATAGCTAGCGTTCAAGACAATGTGACGTGCAAGGTGTACAACATCAGGAAAGCTGTGACTGTTTTACCTTTTAGTATAAATGTTATGTGCCTTGCACAGGAGGGGGAGGGCAACTATAACATGAAGCATTAAAACTATTGTGAACAAGCGAAACTAGTTTCGTGCTCCCATTACTCTGGTTTCTTTGATTGCTCTGGAAGAAGGCTCGACAAACTAGAACACATGAAGTATTAGTTTATTTTGTTACATACATGAATAAAATATTTACCTAACTTTACCACGCTCCTTTGCCACAGGACTGCTTGGTGACTTACAATTGTTATCGACTACGTAAATATCATTTGATACTTAGGTTAACAAACTATTCTCCTGCATTACAATACTCTACATGTACAAAAGTACATTTCATAACGATGTTTATGTAGTGTCTAGGAAGCCTGCATGCGCGGTTCGCTAGACAAACAATCAAACAAGTCGCATTAATGAATTTTATTACAATAAGAAAATTACAATACTTCATCATACAATGCTTAACTATCGCAATTATACAGATGTGTCACAGACAAAGGGCGACATACAAAATAATCACTCTTCTTCAGTACAGAGTGTCCCAAGTCGGTGCTACGTAGAGAGTACAAGCGAAGTGACTACTGTTGACACTTCTATCGAAGTCTCTAATCTTGAAGGTGCTATTCAACTGGGCCGTCACCGGTCGCTCGTGGCACTTATGTCCTCTTCACATAGGCGCCACTGCTGTCACGTGCCAGCGTCCCAGCGTGCGATTGGCTGACGTCTTCTCATAGCCTTCTCTTCTTTGTTGTTCCCGACTCGCGTGCCGGTGCTTGACTTAACTCCGTAAGAGTTTAGCAACTCGTTGGTCCTATGATGTTGATTCCTTCACATAACGTCACGAACTGAGGTTGGGCTCCTGCATGCTCAACACTATATTGACCTCGCTGTGACGGCCTGCCGTGCTGAGAGGCTATTTTCTGGAATGCCTCTCACGGTTGTTGCGTATTGCAGCGAGTCTTCGCTAATATTTGTAGTATCCATTCTAGTTGCTGACTTTGGTATGGCACTGCAATGGACGATACCACAAAAACCACCATCTCCACTTTTCTCTATATTTTATTATCGAGTTACAATACAAGATAGGTTTTGGAGTCAGGTAGTATGTAGACAATGCAGAGGCTGCATTATACGATAACTAAACCAATACAGAAATACTTTGTTCAGGATAATACACTGATTATGTAAAGACTTAAACAACAAAGAGATTCCATGTGTGATTATCAAATTACCATTTTTTTCTCTAGTTGATGTTGTTGTTGTTGTTGTCTTCAGTCCTGAGACTGGTTTGATGCAGCTCTCCATGCTACTCTATCCTGTGCAAGCTGCTTCATCTCCCAGTACCTACTGCAACCTACATCCTTTTGAATCTGCTTAGTGTACTCATCTCTCGGTCTCCCTCTACGATTTTTACCCTCCACGCTGCCCTCCAATGCTAAATTTGTGATCCCTTGATGCCTCAAAACATGTCCTACCAACCGATCCCTTCTTCTAGTCAAGTTGTGCCACAAACTTCTCTTCTCCCCAATCCTATTCAGTACCTCCTCATTAGTTACGTGATCTACCCATCTAATCTTCAGCATTCTTCTGTAGCACCACATTTCGAAAGCTTCTATTCTCTTCTTGTCCAAACTAGTAATCGTCCATGTTTCACTTCCATACATGGCTACACTCCAAACAAATACTTTCAGAAATGACTTCCTGATACATAAATCTATATTCGATGTTAACAAATTTCTCTTCTTCAGAAACGCTTTCCTTCCCATTGCCAGTCTACATTTTATATCCTCTCTACTTCGACCATCATCAGTTATTTTACTTCCTAAATAGCAAAACTCCTTTACTACTTTAAGTGTCTCATTTCCTAATCTAATTCCCTCAGCATCACCCGATTTAATTTGACTACATTCCATTATCCTCGTTTTGCTTTTGTTGATGTTCATCTTATATCCTCCTTTCAAGACACTGTCCATTCCGTTCAACTGCTCTTCCAAGTCCTTTGCCGTCTCTGACAGAATTACAATGTCATCGGCGAACCTCAAAGTTTTTACTTCGTCTCCATGAATTTTAATACCTACTCCAAATTTTTCTTTTGTTTCCTTTACTGCTTGCTCAATATACAGATTGAATAACATCGGGGAGAGGCTACAACCCTGTCTCACTCCTTTCCCAACCACTGCTTCCCTTTCATGCCCCTCGACTCTTATGACTGCCATCTGGTTTCTGTACAAATTGTAAATAGCCTTTCGCTCCCTGTATTTTATCCCTGCCACCTTTAGAATTTGAAAAAGAGTATTCCAGTCAACATTGTCAAAAGCTTTCTCTAAGTCTACAAATGCTAGAAACGTAGGTTTGCCTTTTCTTAATCTTTCTTCTAAGATAAGTCGTAAGGTCAGTATTGCCTCACGTGTTCCAACATTTCGACGGAATCCAAACTGGTCCTCCCCGAGGTCCGCATCTACAAGTTTTTCCATTCGTCTGTAAAGAATTCGCGTTAGTATTTTGCAGCTGTGACTTATTAAACTGATAGTTCGGTAATTTTCACATCTGTCAGCACCTGCCTTCTTTGGGATTGGAATTATTATATTCTTCTTGAAGTCTGAGGGTATTTCGCCTGTCTCATACATCTTGCTCACCAGCTGGTAGAGTTTTGTCAGGACTGGCTCTCCCAAGGCCGTCAGTAGTTCTAATGGAATGTTGTCTACTCCGGGGGCCTTGTTTCGACTCAGGTCTTTCAGTGCTCTGTCAAACTCTTCACGCAGTATCGTATCTCCCATTTCGTCTTCATCTACATCCTCTTCCATTTCCATAATATTGTCCTCAAGTACATCACCCTTGTATAAACCTTCTATATACTCCTTCCACCTTTCTGCCTTCCCTTCTTTGCTTAGAACTGGGTTGCCATCTGAGCTCTTGATATTCATACACGTGGTTCTCTTCTCTCCAAAGGTCTCTTTAATTTTCCTGTAGGCAGTATCTATCTTACCCCTAGTGAGATAAGCTTCTACATCCTTACATTTGTCCTCTAGCCATCCCTGTTTAGCCAGTTTGCACTTCCTGTCGATCTCATTTTTGAGACGTTTGTATTCCTTTTTGCCTGCTTCATTTACTGCATTTTTATATTTTCTCCTTTCATCAATTAAATTCAATATTTCTTCTGTTACCCAAGGATTTCTAGCAGCCCTCATCTTTTTACCTACTTTATCCTCTGCTGCCTTCACTACTTCATCCCTCAGAGCCACCCATTCTTCTTCTACTGTATTTCTTTCCCCTATTCCTGTCAATTGTTCCCTTATGCTCTCCCTGAAACTCTGTACAACCTCTGGTTCTTTCAGTTTATCCAGGTCCCATCTCCTTAATTTCCCACATTTTTGCAGTTTCTTCAGTTTTAATCTACAGGTCATAACCAATAGATTGTGGTCCGAGTCCACATCTGCCCCTGGAAATGTCTTACAACTTAAAACCTGGTTCCTAAATCTCTGTCTTACCATTATATAATCTATTTGATACCTTTTAGTATCTCCAGGGTTCTTCCACGTATACAACCTTCTTTCATGATTCTTAAACCAAGTGTTAGCTCTAGTAGGCAAGCATAAAGATCGTCAAAAAACTTCACACTAATGTACCGAAAGCCACCTGTCATTTTTAAGCATAAAATGTGGACTACATTGTCAATCGATCTGATGCAAAGAACTGACCTAGGTCTATTGTTTTCAAAGCTGAATTTATTTTCTTCTTTTCTTGTGCCTTTGTCCCGCATCGGCGCAGGTTCGGCAAGGTTATGAATGGATTTGGCATTGTTTAAGGGCGGCCGGATACCCTTCCTGTCGCAACAAAGTTAAACCTTATCATTCCCTCAAATACACCATCTTAATATGCAGCGTGAAATTTCAAATTGTATACGCCGAGGGATATTATACACGGGCGAAGCTTTCTACTACTAGATTCGTGTCGCTGAGTCTGATGGTCAAAATCAGATAAAATCTGATGTCATTTCGTGTACCTTAAAACCCATTATTCCATTCACATTGAGACTTCACATATGCGGAGAGCAGAGTTCAGCTGCTCTAACCAAAGATACAGAAACGTGTCCCTCGACAGATGAAGAGACTTGCGTTAAAGAGACCGTCAGACAAAAATCCAATGTTTTAATCTACTGCCTCCCAGACAAGGTACCGGATTAAGTCTCACGAATATTAGAAACTCGAGAAAGGCTGTTCATCAGCGTGGTACGTGCAATAACCCTTGATGTTACGATAATTTTTTGACAACTCACGATTATCTCCCACTGGATGGTCCTCAGAATCTTGCAGCCCTTCGCTTTCGCCTGTCTGGGCGGCAGCTGAGGCAAGCAACAAGCCGATGGTGCCCGGAGATAGGCGCTGGCGGTCCTGAGTTCGCGTCCTAGTTCGTGTAACGCCAGGCGGGTTGCGTAGTCCAGTCGTGTCGGCATGGCGGTGACAACACAGCCTGAGAAGGATCCGGGTTCCCAGCAAGCTGTCACTGATCATCTTCAGAACGTCGACGGCGTGAAAGGCAGGCAAGCAGCTCTTTGCGATCTATTAAGAAACCTGAATATACGTGCCTAGTGGCTGACCCCACTAATTAATGTTTCATACATCCTGAGCCGGACAACATTGTTTTTCAATCTATGCAGTAGTAGCAGGTAGGTACAAAAGACAATTTCAGCTCCTCGGCCACTCTCGGAACAGGAAAGCTCAAATAACACAGATCGCATCCTTTGAACAGCACTGTAACCGGTCTCCCAGACTCTTCGAACAAAATGGCTACAAAAAAAATTATTCCTATTATAGATGTTTCTGCGTGTAAAGAGGTCACGTTACGGAATTTGGAGCTGCTCGTTGGCTCACGTAGTGATTTAGGGGAAACCACGGAAAATCGAAGTTAAAATGGAAGGACGGGGATTCAAAGTGCATACAATTTCGTGCTCTCTACTGTATGAGGAAGCACTGCTAAACAGGAAGGGAAAACTAAATTTACTTCCTTCTAAATTATTGGATCTTGTCTTGCTGAAGGTAAAGGCAAATGTCGAAGGAAAGATCGATTACGTTCAGAAACGACAACTTCTGAACTCTGTTGCATTCGGGCGATGAAAGATTTCATTTGCGACAAATGAAAATTCGTACCAATGGCGGTATTCGGAACCGGGTCTTCTTCTTACAGGGCAGATGCGTTAACTGTCTACACCACTTTGGTACAGGGGCTAGACACAATTGCACGGAACACTCGAGTACGCCAGCCCCCTTAGTCCAATTTTAATTTGCCGCACACTACCAAAGTAGATCCCCTGACTCTTTTTCCTCTTATTGCTCGTGGCATCACGCTAAGTCCTGCACGAGTTAGGGCAAAGAGTAATCTGCAATGAATGATCATAAGAGTATAAACATTGAAGAAGGGGGGGGGGAGGAAGAAAGGATAGGAAAGGAATTAATGATATCAGCTGCATTTGGACTTTGTGCGGTATCACTGGCGACGAGCGAAAATGTACGCCGGACAGGAATTCGAGCCCGGGGTCTCCTGATTACTTTTTTTTTTGTTCTAGTTTTCTTTGTGATTGTTCGTCCTATTTCTTCGTGGCAGACGTTCCATAACACTTGTTGTAGTTCATCGTTGATCCATTAACTCAGTTTTTTTTTAGTTACAGAGGGCAGCTAACCCTCTGACTGAACACGCTGAGCTACAATTGCGTTAACCACTGCGCCACCCGGACACATTGTTTATCGCTAACGAATCCTGGTTCGGCACAAATTTTCACTCGTCGCCACTTGTCACAAAGCAAGTCCTGATGCAGCTGATATCAATGATCCATTCCATTTTTTTTCACCCCCGTCCTACTTCAGTCAGCATAACATGCTTCATAGTGGATTCCGCGTGCTAGCTTTTCCTTCGCGCTTACACTGCACTATCATATGATCAACAGTAGACATAAACCTCCCTGACGTCGCTATTTTGAGAAGCACTGGCGTCAGGAAGAGCATGGTGCCACCATATGCTACTAAGATTACTAAAGCCGATAAAACAATGCCGTTCTGCCGCCCGCTGTGACCGAGCGGTTCTAGACGCTTCAGTCCGGAACCGCGCTGCTGATACGGTCGCAGGTTAGAATTCTGCCTCGGGCATGGATGTGTGTGATGTCCTTAGGTTAGTAAGTCTAGGGGTCTGATGATCTCAGATGTGAAGTCCCATAGTGCTTAGAGCCATTTGAACCATTTTTACGCTGCCTAGGCTACGCACTCAGCTACCAACAACTACACGAATGTGTTATACTTAACAGCGCATCAACAATCTTCAGCGACAATTTTTTCTGGTTTTTTATTTATTTATTTTGTAACTGTATCGTGGAAATGGAAATGCCGTGTGCCTAGGCCCTCCCGGAGGGTAAACTGGTCGCCTGGTGCAAGTCTTTCGAGGTTACTTGCGTGTTGATGGGGATGAAATGATGATGATGATTAGAACCACACCCAGTCCCTGAGAAAACTCCCGACCCAGCTGGGAATCGAACCCGGGCCCTTAGGATTGACATTCCGTCTCGTTGACCACTCAGCTACCAGGGGCGGACAATTGTGTCGTGCTGTAGTATTAAATTCTGACAGTGACCCGCATATGAAGAAAATCGAAGAGGGTTAGTCCGTAAAGTCCCCTTGTCATAGCCGTACAAGGAAAGTAAAGTTGATACGTCAATAAAAGATAAAAATTATTTATATATAAGATATTCATCCGGGGTATATCACAGCAGTTACAGGGTACATTTGTGTTCCATCATCTTATTTTGTTCCTCAGTTATGTAACAAATAGTACACGCGCAGTCACCGAAATGACAGCCTGGCTACAGCTGGGAAATGGGGCGCGCAGCCTCCGTTTTGAAGGGGCAGGCTGGTGAGCGGCGGTGACCCGGGGGCTCCAGGGAAAGGGCACTGCCGGAACAATGGCTGGTCGCTTGTGGACCCGCGACCTGCGAGGAATGCCGCCGAGGAAGGAGACGCCTGCGCCGCGCCAAGGCTGCACTCGCGAAGCTGCCGACGCGTTAGCCGAGGCCACGCGTCGCCTCTGCTCTCACACGTGCAGCTGGCACGTGCAGGCATCTCCCAACCCTCTACCACAAACGTACAGTAGACGCAGCTTCTCCAGAGAACACTTTACTATAAGCGAGCACCGGCGAATTATTGTGCTTCCATATCTAACTTCACGAAAAAATATAAGTCACCCCTTATAACTCCGACCGAACACGCCTCGGAAGGCACAACGGTACCGACCGACCGCCGTGTCATCCTCAGACGATAAACGCCATTGGATGCGGATATGGAGGGTCATGTAGTCAGCACACCGCTCTCCAGGTCGTTGCCAGTTTTCATGACCAGACCCGGTACTTCTCAATGTATGTAGCTCTTCAGTTTTCCTCACAAGGGCTAAGTGCAGCCCCCTAGCCAATAGTGCACCACAGACCCATACGGTTACCGATCCAAGTGCTAGCCAAGCCCGATAGTGCTTAACTTAGGTGACCTGACACGAACAGGTTTTCCCATCGCGGCGAGGCACACTAGGCTCTTAGGAACGCTGCTGATGATGTAGAACTACACTCCTGGAAATTGAAATAAGAACACCGTGAATTCATTGTCCCAGGAAGGGGAAACTTTATTGACACATTCCTGGGGTCAGATACATCACATGATCACACTGACAGAACCACAGGCACATAGACACAGGCAACAGAGCATGCACAATGTCGGCACTAGTACAGTGTATATCCACCTTTCGCAGCAATGCACGCTGCTATTCTCCCTTGGAGACGATCGTAGAGATGCTGGATGTAGTCCTGTGGAACGGCTTACCATGCCATTTCCACCTGGCGCCTCAGTTGGACCAGCGTTCGTGCTGTACGTGCAGACCGCATGAGACGACGCTTCATCCAGTCCCAAACATGCTCAATGGTGGACAGATCCGGAGATCTTGCTGGCCAGGGTAGTTGAGTTACACCTTCTAGAGCACGTTGGGTGGCACGGGATACATGCGGACGTGCATTGTCCTGTTGGAACAGCAAGTTCCCTTGCCGGTCTAGGAATGGTAGAACGATGGGTTCGATGACGGTTTGGATGTACCGTGCACTATTCATTGTCCCCTCGACGATCACCAGAGGTGTACGGCCAGTGTAGGAGATCGCTCCGCACACCATGATGCCGGGTGTTGGCCCTGTGTGCCTCGGTCGTATGCAGTCCTGATTGTGGCGCTCACCGGCACGGCGCCAAACACGCATACGACCATCATTTGCACCAAGGCAGAAGCGACTCTCATCGCTGAAGACGACACGTCTCAATTCGTCCCTCCATTCACGCCTGTCGCGACACCACTGGAGGCGGGCTGCACGATGTTGGGGCGTGAGCGGAAGATGGCCTAACGGCGTGCGGGACCGTAGCCCAGCTTCATGGAGACGGTTGCGAATGGTCCTCGCCGATACCCCAGGAGCAACAGTGTCCCTAATTTGCTGGGAAGTGGCGGTGCGGTCCCCTACGGCACTGCGTAGGATCCTACGGTCTTGGCGTGCATCCGTGCGTCGCTGCGGTCCGGTCCCAGGTCGACGGGCACGTGCACCTTCCGCCGACCACTGGTGACAACATCGATGTACTGTGGAGACCTCACGCCCCACGTGTTGAGAAATTCGGCGGTACGTCCACCCGGCCTCCCGCATGCCCACTATACGCCCTCGCTGAAAGTCCGTCAACTGCACATACGGTTCACGTCCACGCTGTCGCGGCATGCTACCAGTGTTAAAGACTGCGATGGAGCTCCGTATGCCACGGCAAACTGGCTGACACTGACGGCGGCGGTGCAAAAATGCTGCGCAGCTAGCGCCATTCGACGGCCAACACCGCGGTTCCTGGTGTGTCCGCTGTGCCGTGCGTGTGATCATTGCTTGTACAGCCCTCTCGCTGTGTCCGGAGGAAGTATGGTGGGTCTGACACACCGGTGTCAATGTGTTCTTTTTTCCATTTCCAGGAGTGTATACTACACCGGCATCTGACCACCCACCCACTTATGTAAGCTGTAGCAGTGAACTGGTGTCTATGTACCAGTCGACTGTATAGGATAAATAGAATAAGACTGGTCGGCGCAGGATCGTGGCAGAATGGCAGAAAGGAGTAATAGTGTTCAGTCGTGTACATGAAAAACCGTGAGTGATATTGCCCCATTTGGTGATGAATCAATGTAGAGTGTCAAAAGTGTCGACAAGGTATGGTGTACCACTCTAAGAATAATAGACGCAAAAATATCGTAACTGACAGGTACCTGAAACGAGAGATGTGCTTGTCGATGACAATCAGTTTCAAACGCATGATGTCAAAGAATGCAGGCCTATCTCAACCAGCTTCCGCTAAAGCTACGACTTGGAATGGATATTTGGAGTCCGTTCCCTCGCAAAAGACCACTGCACACATAAAGCTCCACGTCCTCTATGGGCGAAACGACACAGACACAGCACCTAACAGCAGGCGTGTAACACAGGCGATACGCGATTCTGCGTCTTCTCGTATGAGGCATGGTGTGGATTGGACCTTTAGTCCAATAACGCGTTTAATTCGCAGAGTTTGGAAATTGCAGTCGAGGCTGCACATGGTTGCTGTAATGTTTGTCGTACGACGACTTGGGCCCGCTCATTCAGTTTACGGCTAACATGAATCGAGACGATAACTTCAACATTCTCGTTGACCAAGTGTTGTCCTTTTTTCTACATCTTCAAGACGTGTACGTTGGGGACAAAGTCATTTACACCGAGCGAGGTTGCGCAGTAGTTAGCACACTGGACTCACATTCGGGAGGACGACGGCCATCCTGATTTAAGATTTCCGTGAGTTCCGTAAATAGTATCAGGTAAATGACGCGATGGTGAAAGGGCCCGGCCGACTTTCTTCCCCATCCTTCTCTAATCCGATGGTACCGATGAACTCGCTTTATGGTCCCCTCCTCCGAATCAACCAACCAACTCTCGTTCCCAAAGATAATGGGCGCTTTCACAGGGCTGCAGGCATATGTTTCTGGATTTTAGAACAGTCTGCTACGCTACCGCAGCTTACCTTGCCCCCCGAAATCACCCAATCTTAATACCTTATACATAGTCCGGCCACATTAATGCGACCAACACTTATGTTCGACGTCAGTGTGTGATAGCCACCTACAGACGGCACATGGCAACACTATCAGTGGAGGATATATAAAGCGTCTCGGAGTGACGCGGACAACACTGCAGTCTCTATCGTAATGTGGAAACGGAGCGGTTTATCTGACGTCCAATAGGACATGATCCTTGGCTTGCGGGCCGAAGGGGCAAGCATTTCCGAAAGGGCTAAGTTCGCCATGGTTAATGTACGACGAGCATTGGAAAATGGCGCTATCCAAATCAGGCGCCGAGGCAACTGTGTTGCACAACGCGCCTTAGGTGACAGGGGCGAACAGCGGCTGCGGAGATGTGTACGGGCGAACAGACACGCAACTGTTGCACAACTGGCAGCTCAGATGAACCAAGGGGCTACTAACAAGTGTCTCCTCAATAGGCGTTCAGAAAACGTTGCTATGTATGGTCCTCCATAGCAGGTGCCTGGTTCGTCCATCCATACTGACTAGTATTCATCGGCGCCGAAGGCTAGAAACAGCACACCAGTATCGCATCTGGACGTCCACTGCGTTGTGACAAGTGGTCTTTGCAGGTGAATCACGTTTTATGCTCGATGTTGCAGGTAGCAAACACCCTGCAGAAAACGTCAGAAAGATACAGACTGGAGGAGTGAGCATTGTGCTGTGGGGAATATTTTCGTGGCATTCCTTGGGTGATCTGTTCATTGTAGAAGGTACAGTGGATCAACACAAGTATGCGTCTATCCTTGGGGACCATCTCCACTCACACGCAGTTCGTTTTTCCTCGGCACGACGGCATCTACCAGCAGGACAATGCAACGTGTCACAAATCTGGCAGTGTGTATATTGGATCAAAGAAAACCTAAATGAGTTTGCCGTACTCCTCTGGTCGCCAAACTCCCTGGATAAAAGCCCAATCGAGAGTCTGTGGGACCACCTCTATCGGGCTGTTCACACCATGGATTCTCAAGCGACAAACAGCGCAGCTGGCCACGACGCTGGAGTCGGTAAGGCTCCACATCCTTGTTGATACCCTCCAGAACCTCAATGACTCTCTTCCTGCACGCCAAGGCTTCGACAGGTGTTCACATTAATGTGACTTGGTAGTGTAAAATGTCTGCGGCTATCCTGAGCACTGGCTGAAATTTGGCAATTAACATCCGCGCTATTAGACAGCTCCGAGGGATCTAACCGTCAGTGAGTAGATTCATCCGGTGTTGGCGTACCGGAAGAAACTTTCGAAATGAGGCCGCTATCAACCACAGGGGCCTTATTTCATGGTATTAGCGTGACGTCTGCCAGGGATGAGTAATTTTATGTCCACTGTGCTGCTTTATTCTCGAATCAGAAACATACAAATTTACAGTAGCCATACACACACACACACACACACACACACACACACACACACACACACACACACACATTATAATACTTTGCAACCTCCAAGGCGCTTGCAGTGGCTTGCAGGAGATCAATCTTCGTGCAGGATGTAGGGCACAAACGGCACTGGAGCATGTGGCTTGTGGTTTGTTCTTGTCCACAATCACAGGACATATCTTCTGTTATGAAGCTCCATCTCTTCAGGTTGCCTCTGGATCGACCAACTCCTGAACGTAATCCGTTTAAAGATTTCCACACCAACCAGCTCTCGTTGTGTCTAGGTGGTAGTTCTTCAGTTTCTGGAGTCTGCAGGTGAGGCGTCGACGTCTTCCCTAACTCCAACCTTGCCTTCTGTGGTGAAATGGTGAGCTTTTCGGATGTTCTCAGGAAGCTCTTTCGCGATCTCAGCCGTTGCTGTGGTGGATAATGTCCGTGCAGTGGATGGGCGCTGTCCTGTTCCACTTTCAGTCTCTCCTTGTTGGCAGCCACTGTTCTGCGTATCCATGGTGGCGATATTCCACCAGGCAGTAGAGCTTATCACTTGGGGTAGGTCTTAAGCAACCTGTGATCAACCTGCAGGTTTCGTTGAGAGCAATGTCTACTTTTCTGGCATGAGATGACCTTGTACCAGCCTGGAGAAGCATATTCAGCAGTTGAGAAGCACAGTGCCATTGCAGAACAGCGAGTAGTTTGTGGATGATCCCCAGTGTGTCCCCGCTAGTTTGCGAATTAGGTTGATTCGAGCGGAGATTTTCATTTTGGTCTTCTTGCAGTGAGTTTTGAATGTCGGAGTTCTATCGAGAGTGACTCCCAAGTATTTAGGTGCGTGATGATGCTGGAGTTGGATGCCCGACCATACTGCTGTACTGACTGAAATAATTTCAGTCAAATGTATCCCTGCCGATGCCGCAGTTTTGACAAACTTTAGCCTACGTTGTAGCTGATCAGTCTCGAAGAGAGCGTGCCAGAGATGACGAAGCGGCCCCGTGTGTTACGTCCCAGTTGCCGCATCTTTCCTCCTCGACTGCAGGACAGCGTCCGCAGCAGCTGCGTCTTGCATCACGAGCAAGCCTGGAGCTGGATCTCGGGCGCGAAGTTCCGCAGCGACGTTGCGCTGGAGTCGGCTGCTCCCCGGCTAGGCGTGGCGCCCTAGAATGCCTGCGCGGCGCCCGGCCCGCGCCCCGCGCCATTGTGTCGTAAGCGGCGGGACCCGCCGCGGCAGAGGCTACGGAACTCGCGGACGCCCGGCCGCGCGTGGGCGGCGCTATACGTGGCTCGGGCTTTTGTCACGCAAATACCGCGAGCGCGCCGCTCAATGCGGGCTTGTTAGCGGCTCATCACTCGTAGGCGACCCCGGGACTTCGCGTTCCCGCGTGCGGTTACTCACGTCGTTACAACGAGTCGGTTGTGGTCCACGCATCTCATTCCAGTCGCCTTTACGACCCATCTGCGCAACTATGTCATCGCTATTTCATCACCCGCGTGCAACAACAGGAGTATTTATCCTAGCTCTGCTGTTGCTTGGTTAGTAAAAAAGGAACGCAGGAGCCACTGCAGCCATATCTACGGCTACAAGTACAATCCCTAGGCCACCTTATGCTGTTTGGCGGAGGGTACTTTTTATGTATTTCAGTCACTCTTCCCCCCCCCCCCCCCTTCCTAAGCCGGGCGGAGTGGCCGCGCGGTTCTAGGGGCTTCAGTCTGGAACCGCTTAATCGCTATGGTCGCAGGTTCGAATCGTGCCTCGGGCATGGATGTGTGTGATGTCCTTAGGTTAGTTAGGTTTAATTAGTTCTAGGTTCTAGGCAACTGATGACCTCAGAAGTTAAGTCGCATAGTGCTCAGAGCCATTTGAATCATTTTGAACCCCATTCCTAATTCCTGTTCCAACCGCGAAACCGCGAATAATTCATGGGAACAACGATTGTTGGCGTTTGGGGTAACACCTGCAGAAGCACTATGGGTCGTCCTGAGTGTGTACCCAACAGACATTACCTGTACGTTTCAGAGCTGTAGCATATTAGGTGAAAAAGGGAAGACAGGACTAAGTATAGGATATTACAAGCCAACAAATAACTGGCAAGAAACAGACCGAATGGGACACAACAGACAAGTATATTAAATGTATTCGCAATCACGAGTGCTCGCCTTACCATGTGGTTATGCGTACACCAACTTCCATATGTCGTCAACCGTGCGTCTATGACCCGTACACGCACATCCATTGTGTATATAGCCGTACGTTGTACTTGAAAGTCGCTTGCCCGGTATTGACAGAGAAATACGATACTGCAGTGCCTGTGTTATTCTGACTACGATGCAAAATTGCTTTGGACAAGCAGCGCGAAATCTGGGTTCGACTCCCGGTCCGGCACATATTTTCATTGTCGTTCATTCCATTTTACACCTAATGCTAGTCCTTAAAAGCAATTGCGAATACATTAGCTGTATTCGCTGCAGTGCCTGTTCCTTTGAACATGCAGGCACTGCGGCAACTTTGCATCGTAATCAGAATAACACAGGGACTGCAATACCACACAACAGACAAAGGTCGAGAGTATGCACATTCTTGCCGAATATTCGAGAGCGAATAATCATGAAATGTATAAAGCCGACACGTAGTACAGTCCACTGTCTTATGGTATGATCCGCTGTTTTACAGAGCATGGACCGTACCCACAACATCTCCATCGTGTTGGACTGAGTGACACACACATGTGCACATGTGGAGACATCGGTACAGCGGAGCACGTCACATTACGCTGCCACACGTTCAGACACATACGACCACAACGACCGACAGTGCCGTACGACAAAGGATAAGACAGCCGGACGACTGGTTAGAACTAAACACCAGGCACACAAAATTTCACAAGCACTTTACACAGCATACAGACAGGAACGACCGTACGTGAGACGGAGAATAAGGAATCAACCTATAACACAACTGAACACATAGAACGATTCCGACAACAACACAACCACTGACTTGCGGACGTCAACAAACTCTCAACAAAACAACATGGATACGTACAACAATATAAAAGTAAATACCAGAATAATAAAAAATATAGATGAAACTTCCGAGGCTCACCTCCAACAGGAAAATCCATGTCATTGCCAGTAATTATACCAGAATGTCGTACTACACTCAAAGGCCGTCTAAGCTGTAATTTTCCCACAACAGATCATTTTCCATAATGTATTACTGGAATCTGCACTGAAACAGTAAAGGAATATAAGAAATGTATACTAATTTATTAAATTATTATAATGAAAATTCGTAAATAACATAATTCAGTAATATTTGTAATTAGATGTAAGCAAACTGCTGCTCCATCTGGGACGAGCTCGAAGCTGTATTGACATCGGTGTGACTCCAGGCCTAAGTGTGCGGTTTTAGAGCGTAGGACCCAAGGTTCGAATCTTGGGTCTGGCAGGAATCGGAATTTTTTTGCATTACGTAGGACAGTTGTTTGTTTGCATTGAGCTAAGATTTATTAGTTTATTTACCGTCTTCGCTGGGTAACTGCAAAGTACAGTATAACAAAACCCTACCGCATTGCGTGACAGGTAAGTAAGTATAAGCTTCCGAACTGCATGACTAACATTAAATAACTCACGTTTTCTTTATTATCTGAAGTCTGTACACAAAAGGGAAGGGACGAAAGGAAAGAAACACAAAATAAGAACAATTTTTGCTTGCTTACAGCGAGGACAATAATTTTTTAAGTTCGCCGGCCGATGTGGCCGAGCGGTTCGAATGCTGCCTCGGACATGGATGTGTGTGATGTCCTTAGGTTAGTTAGGTTTAAGTAGTTTTAAGTTCTAGGGGACTGATGACGTCAGCAGTTAAGTCCCATAGTGCTCAGAGCCATTGTAAGTTCAACGTTTATAACACAACACATTCATAAAAGGTGTTAGAAAACAGAGTAGCCTAGCGTAACGATCAGTACCATTGTCCTCTATCGGCGAGAGTAGTAACGACAAGCCCAATCGCTGCACTTGTGGCAAGATACGTCATCTAGTCACGTCACGTGTTCATCATTGGCCTTCACTTTTGGGGTATTTCCCGCCATCTGTGGCCATATGCGTCTTATATTAAATATCTCAGCCTCGCTTCAAAAGAATCACTCTATATTGGCTTACTCTTCTACGAGCTTGCGCACCCGCAATTTGGCAGTGATCCACATCGTGATGCAGAACGCCTCGCTCGCATATTCTGCCAGTAGAGTTATATGAGCATCTGCGTGACATTTTCTCACTCACTAAATGAACGACCAATCTTATTTGGACCTTCTCTATTTTCTCTGTCCATCACATCTTGTACGAATACCAGACTGACTGGTAATATTCAAGTACTGGTCAAGCGAGGGTTTTGCAAGCTGCTACTTCGTAAGCTGCTCACATTTCTTGAGGATTGTTTCAGTGATTCTCAGATTGGCATCTGCCTTACCTCTGACTAGTTTTATTTAGTCTTTTCACTTCAAATAGTTCCGCACGCATACACTTGGAAATTTTGTGGCTGTGACTATTTCCACTGATTGGTCAGCAATTATGTAACCACACGAAACTGAGTTTTTCCCCATATTTATGAACAATACGTTACATTTGTTTATGATAACGGAACAAAACTTCACAAGCCAAGATCGCTGAAAGAGCATTTTATTGGATGACCGGTATCGACAGAGCTATGCTAATACCATCGGGTTTATGCCTTAAAATTTTTACAATACGTTACCTATGTTACGGTATAAGATCCGGTGATGACAGCATAGCTCTGTCGAAACCGGTCATTCATTAAGATCCTTTTTAGTGATCTTGACTGGTGAAGTTTTCTTCAGTTATCATACATTGCAGATCGCCCCCACACTGAGCATGTCACGAATATATTTGTTTATGTTGAGGGGCAACTGGCAATACCTGCATAGAGGTTCGCTCGTCTACAGGTCTTATTGTGTTGCACTTCGCTATAATTTTTTAGTGTTACGACTTCCCTGTATACAACAGCATCATCCGCGAGAAGTCTCATCCTTCCACTGTACAAATCACACCAATACCCAAAAAATGAGAAGTTAAATCCACAGAATTACAAAATTATATGCCTAACATCGACTTGTAGTAGGTTTTAGAAATATAATGTGTTCGAGGATTATGAGTTAACCCGTAGAAAACGGCTTATTGACAAATAGCCAAGATGGATTCAGAAAATATCGTTCTTTTGAAACACAACTAACTCCCTGTTCTCGTGAAGTAATGACTGTTACCAACAGGGGATTTCAAACAGGCTGCAAATTTTTAGATTTCCAGAAGGCTTTTGACAGCGTTCCTCACAAGCGACTTCCATTCAGGCCGAGTGCTTATGGAGTATTGACTCAGCTGTGCGACAGGGTTCGTGATTTCCTGGCAGGAACGTCAAAGTTCGTACTAATCGACGGTAAATCATCGCGTAAAACAGAAGTAATAACTAGCGTTTCCCTAGGAAGTGTCCTAGGCTCTCTGCGGTTCTTGATCTACATAAACGAATTAGGAGAAAATTTGAGTAGATTGTCTGCAGATGGTGTTTCATTTACCGTCTAGTAAAGTCATGAGATGTACAAATACAACTGCAAAGTGATATAGACCAGATATCTACATTGCGCGAAAAGTGGCAATTGACTCCAAATAATGGAAAGTGTAAAGTCATCCACATAAATACTAAAAGGAATACTGTGATTTATTGGCAGGACACTTAGAAAATGCAACTGGTGTACTAAAGAGACTGCATGCACCACGCTTGTCCGCCCTCTTCTGGAGTACTGCTGCACAGTATAGGATCTGTATCAGATAGGACTGACAGAAGACACTGAATAGTTCAAAGCAGGGCAGCTCATTTTATACTATCACGAAATAGGGGAGGGTGTGCCATGAATGTAATAGGCGAACTGGAGTCGCAATCATTAAAATAAAAGCATTTTTCGTTGCGGCAGGATCTCCTAACACAATTTCAATCACCAACTTCCCCCTCGCGAAAATATTTTGTTGGTGTAACCTACACGAAGACGTGATCATCATAATAAAATAAGAAGAATCAGAGCTACGTTGGGAAGATTTAAGTGTTCGTTTTTCCCACGCGCTGTTCGAGGGTGGAACGGTAGAGCAATAGCTTGAAGGTGATCCGATGAAACCTCTGCCAGGCACATAAGTCTAAATTTCAGAGTCACTACATAGATGTCATAGGTCATTTATAGATATATTGCGGAAGGTAATGGCCCTGTAACACACTTTCGGTGTAAACCAGAAGTTACATACACATCTGAAGGTTTCTCCCCGTTGAGAATGACATACTGTGGACTGTTTGCTAGTACCCCAAAATTCCAGTTACACCGCCGGTCTGATATTCCGTACTCTCGTATTCTATTCATTAGGCCACAAACCAGGATTCTGTCGAACGCCTATCGGACGCTACTGCTTCCTGTGTCTCGTGTGAGCTGAGTTTCACCTTTACCGGAATACTGGTTCTATATTTATCTTTATTTATATGTCCTAGAGAAATAGTTGTGATCATGGGGAGGATAATGGAATGTAGTCGAATTAAGTCGGGCGATGCTGAGGGAGTTAGATTAGGAAATGAGACACTTGAAGTAGTAAAGGAGTTTTGCTATTTGGGGAGCAAAATAACTGATGATGGTCGAAGTAGAGAGGATACAAAATGTAGACTAGCAATGGCAAGGAAAGCATTTCTGAAGAAGAAAAATTTGTTAACATCGAGTATAGATTTAAATGTCAGGAAGTAGTTTCTGAAAGTATTTGTATGGAGTGTAGCCATGTATGGAAGTGAAACGTGGACGATAAATAGCTTAGACAAGAAGAGAATAGAAGCTTTCGAAATGTGGTGCTACAGAAGAATGCTGAAGATTAGATGGATAGATCACACAACTAATAAGGAGGTATTGAATAGAATTGGGGAGAAGAGGAGCTTGTGGCACGACTTGACTGGAAGAAGGGATCGGTTGGTAGGACATCGAGGGATCACCAATTTAGTACTGGAGGGAAGCGTAGAGGGTAAAAATCGTAGAGGGAGGCCAAGAGATGAAAACACTAAGCAGATTGAGAAGGATGCAGGCTGTAGCAGGTACTGGGAGATAAAGAAGCTTACACAGGACAGAGTAGCATGGAGAGCTGCATCAAACCAGTCTCAGGACTGAAGACCACAACAACAACAACAACAACAACAACAACAACAACAACATGGGGAGCTTATAATCTGATTTTTCTTAAAATTTGTTTTTGATTGCCGGTCGCTGTGGCCGAGCTGTTCTAGGTGCTTCAGTATGGAACCGCGCCTCTACTACGGTTGCAGGTTCCAATCCTGCCTCGGGCATGGATGTGTGTGATGTCCTTAGGTTAGTTAGGTTTAAGTAGTTCTAAGTCTAGGGGACTGATGTCCCACAGTGCTTAGAGCCATCTGAACAATTTGTTTTTGATCCCGATCGTTACATCTGCATAATAACACTACATGGACACGGACCATTACACTATGAGTGGCAAAAGGACAAGAACAGGGGCAGGATGATAGGACATGTATTAAAAGCTGCTTAGCTGGAAACTGTGTAGCGGTTTTATCTACTTACAAGGTACGTTAGAATTTGCACGAGAGATACATCTTTCAGGCAGTAAGCTTGACGTTGCCATAGCAATACTTGCGTATCCACTAATTCTGAATCCTGATACCGTCTTACTTGCTGCAGAGAAAAGAATTGTAAATGATGGTCACCTAGTACAATCAGTATTAATTTGTGGGATTAATGTGAGTGAAAAGGGCATTTATCTCTATTCATAGAAGCAAAATGGATCACGTAACGGAAAGAGCTCATCATCTGAGAAATTTCTAACCATGTTTCTCTCCTGCAGATTGTCGTGGTCGATAAATTAACGAGCTGTTACTATGAGTCTTCTTCGCAGATGATATATGAGATCAAAGAATGTTAGTTCGTCGTTAGCGCTGTGAAAACAGCTGCCAGTCGCGGAAGAAATATAGCGTCATTGTTTTAGGACGTATATGTTTCCAACCGCTGTTAAACCAAACGTGCATAATTATGGAGTATGGTATTGTATGTAAGTAATTTATATGTCTCAATTAATCTTTCAATATTTATGGCTTCGTGAAAAGAATAACAGTCCTACATTTTTCTATATCAAATATTTCAACGCACGCACTTCCTCGTAATCGATCATATGGATGGAGTCTGGAAAGAGTATCGATAACAAATTAGGTTCATTTATGTTTGCGCTGTGCATCTTCGTTACCTCTTGGCATATCCTTTACAGCCTACATGCCCGCTGCTAAAATTACACTCAGTGAGGTGACTGGAGTCACATAATCGATAAATGTCGAATGTCCACGATTGATATCGTCTGCTTTTCCATCGGTTCCAACCTTAACTATCAGATTACACTTTTCACTGCGCCACTCATGTCAATGAATGAAACTATTTCAAACTAAATTGTACATAAGATTACGCACCCTCTTTCGTAAACGTGAATGCACTATCACCGCTAATTAAGACGGACAGTAATCGAAAGCAATAAGTTTCGGTCGATGTCATCCGACTTATCCATCACCAACACCCGTCAGCCACTTCACCAATTGTCACCACTAACCACGCGCATTTTACAGAATCCTGGCTCCAATCTATATGTACATACACTATTGTGTTTTGTACGAAAAAGAACGAAGTGTTTTTTTTATAGTTTTATCAACTGGAACGTTTCAGCAGAATTATCTACATTGCCCAGAAACTATTAAAAGGCACGCAGCGCAAAATACAAGGATGTTTATTTTACAATGGGGACCTAACATGTTAAGCAGACTATAGAACATATTGTCACAGAGTTCTTGTCTTTGGTGCAACAATGTCACATGGGGTGAAAGTATGAAGTGGAACGTCTAGTACACAGTGTTTCAGTTCGATTGCACTTATAGGCACCTCTTTGAAACTTCTAATTTTAACTGTAATGTTGTTTCACGATTTCAGAACACTCGCAATGTACGCATCGCCCAAAAAAAAAAAGACTCCAGCGACGATGTCGAATTTTCTAAGAATGGCGTAACTGCCTTATGGGTAGTTTATAGTGATGTCAGGTTTCAATCATTCATTCATACCCTATTTGTTTGTGAATAGCAATTAATAAAATGCACAGTACAAAATGTAATGATTGTATGACTATGGCCAAATACCTATAACGAAAAAACAACCTTCTAAAATATGAACCTCCACATGTACAAAGACAGGTAAATGTGTCTTCATTACTAAACAAGATACGTGATACATCTTAAGTATGCTGTCTTAATGCCCATGAACAGGAGTTAACACAATTCTAACAATCGTTTCCATGCAGAGATATTCACATCACTGGTTGAAGGGATCGATAAATGGCTGCCTAGATGGACGACGTGTATTGGGATAGCTTGCCGCGTACACCGTACAAGAAAGAACTGCATTCTTCCTACACTCTCCATACATCATCAACATGGCAGGTTTTTCTGTATTTTTAAATCCCATCGTCCACTCACGACCTACTGCTTGGAGTGTCACACACCAATTTCCGAGCAAGTCTCAATGCACTCAAAGAACACACAGTCACACTGTAAGCAAACATAACAACATCAAACCTTTCAACTAAGCAGGTTGAATGGCATAAAAAGTGTCAGTACGGAAACTTTTCAAAATACGATATTTGGTAAACGAGTCGCAATAGAATCCTGCAACAAACGCCACAGATATTTCATTTCACCCTACTTTTAGTGTGTTAATGTCGATAGGCTTTGTTCCACATGCAAAAGTGTATGTTTGCACAAAAAATACATTTTCTAAGTGTCATTACAACCTGTCGATTGGCTAAAAAGTACGAGCTTCTGACTACCAATCCACTCCGTGAAAACCGCTCGTCAAGAGCACTTTCTATTTCCACAATATTTCTGATGCAAATTTTAAGTGATTCGCCCTGTACAAAGACACTGACAGAATTATAGAACTAGTCTGAGAAGGATGGGACAGGCAGTTGGCCGTAGCCTTAAAGCATTTGCTTTAAGTAATTTAGGAAACCAAGTGAAATCTATATGAAGATGGTCTGATGGAAATTAGAGCTTTCGTACTCCAGAATACCAGGCCAGTCTGCTTAAAACAACGCCATCTCAGTCTGACATTCAACAAATATTGTTCTCAATATTCTGAGAGGAAAACTTGCGTTTTGTCCTTGCTTTCAAGAAACTGGAACAACCTTACTGCTTCAGAGTTGAAATCTAGCAGTGTATGTATGCCCAAAAGCGGACACTGCTGAGCGAGTCTACGAGTACATTGATTTCTGGAATAACGAAGCGTTACTATTGAGAAGGCTAGGAACAAGTTTGTGTCCTCGTGCTGTAGGAATGTATACGACTAGCAAAGTTTCCTGCGACAACTCTTGGCCTGCGAGTATCGGAGACCGGGAGTTCCCCAGGCGTTTCGCCGCGCCGCCCACGGAAGCGGGCTAGCAAACTGATTCCTCTGGCGAGCGCTCTCCACACCTGCCCTCCAAGGACAGTACTAATTGCGGGACCCTGCCCAAGTCATGCGTATCCCAGGCGAGGCACGCATCAGTTTTCCCCGCCACACCGCAGAATGTGAATCATCCGTTTTTCCCCATTTGCATTACGGCAGCTTCATTTGGCTTTAATAGAGCAGGGTACTTGTACCTTCCTGCCCAGAGAAAGACGGCTCAGTGATGAGGACAGTGGATTTGGAGGCGGAGGGGGAGAGGTTTCAAACGTGTAGCCATCCTATATCCCGACGGTATATCCTGCCATATACTAGATTCAAAGTCATCTTTGAGAACAAGCGACCGTCAAACTGAATTGTCGTTAACTAAACAAATTAAGAAAGTAAATTCATTTCTAGGTGACTAAGTGTTGCTTGGTATATATTTATTACTGTCACAGATTTAATTTCACCAGTAGGTCTACATATACTTATGTTGATTGAATAATTTAAATAATTAAGGTATGGATCGGAATTAGCTACCTGTGAAGCACAAAAACTGCTAACATCGGCAGTCGAAAAGACGGGATTAGAGCAGCCAGCGAGTAAAAAAAATTAATAGTTTTAAGATTCAGCAACACCAGGCAATTTGCAGATCTACAAAATCGTCTTCAGAGATGTAATTCGTGCTAAAAGTCTTTGTATTTTAAACAAGCGACATAGCGCACTTGTGACCAGTTATTACCTAATTCTACTTCATGTGCAGTTTACGTACTCCAATGATAATTAACACATTCGTAGAAGTAAATACATTTCCTAACGGAATGAAATTTTGTTCATGGGTACATCTGCTACCTTCTTGAGAAGCTGGTCCTTCTTCAGTGGTGCTCAGTACACACTAAAATGAAGACAACCGTTAAAGAAAGCTGCAGCACCACGTCCGAAATTTTCATGTGGAAAAAGCAATAGTAGAATCCACAAAGATTTATTCTGAATGACTATTATTACGAAACGCTGCATTCTCATACAACTGCGATTTTAACATGCGTGTGTGAGGTACGATTACCAATCGCACGAGGATCGTACGATTCGTAGAAAGATGCTGGTATCTTCCCGGATGTCAGTGCATCTCTGGCTAAGGGAACAAGGATACTCTGATGGCTCTGACTTTACGATGGTGACTCTGAAATCCAGGGAATGAGATTCGGTGGCAATGAACAAGTTTGAAAAACAAATAAATCTAAAAGAGCATCCACGCGAGGAGTTGGTGAAGAAGCAGAAAATGCTGTAGGGAAATGGTGCTACCTAATATTAACCTGAAGATCTATACCTGAATAACAAAGCCAGTTTTTAAAAACGTGGTATTTTCAGCATAATAGTCACATAATGTATCTTGATATACTCACGAGCAGGTCCAATACGGACTTGGGGCTCTTGGGAGGATAATAATGGACAGCGGTACACGAGGGAAAAAAGGAACTGAAAGGAGCATCTGAAACCTGTGGTGTCACCGCCAGACACCACACTTGCTAGGTGGTAGCCTTTAAATCGGCCGCGGTCCGTTAGTATACGTCGGACCTGCGTGTCGCCACTATCAGTGATTGCAGACTGAGCGCCGCCACACGGCAGGTCTAGTCTAGAGAGACTCCCTAGCACTCGCCCCAGTTGTACAGCCGACTTTGCTAGCAATGGTTCACTGTCTACATACGCTCTCATTTGCAGAGACGACAGTTTAGCATAGCCTTCAGCTACGACATTTGCTACGACCTAGCAAGGCGCCATATTCAGTTACTATAATTACTTTATGAATCATGTACCGTCAAGAGCGACGTTCATCATTAATGGATTAAAGTTAAGTATCAAACTACTTACGTCCGCTTTCTGAATTCTCATTCCTTGTCATGTTCCAGACCTCACGTCAGTATAGTTCCTCCCTCCTCACGCCAGCTTGCGTGAGCTAAAACGCGTGCATTTCGGTCTCCTCTCGTAACACGGTGTTGGCTCTTCAGCCAACACTAAAAAACCAAAGGTACATTGAGAAGATACTATTACCAGATGGTGCGTAGTGTACTCACCAATTAAATAATTTGAAATTTTACGTATTTTCAGTGAGTCATGGGGAGGCAGAGGACCATAACGGCTGTGATTCTAACTTCATCGATTTGTCAGACCTTACGTTTTCTACAACTCCTTACATCAGACTGGATGAGGGTATAAAAGTCATCTGCGTTGTTGTGGTCACTGCTTAACATTGAGATCAGCTGCGCGAGGTGCTCCAGGAGACGACGTCATTGGGTTTTCACAGAGACGGCGCCCATTCGGATTCTGAAGAGCTTCCGAGGACAGGCCACGCACATACAGCTGCGTCTAGCATCCGGTATTCTTAGGACGTTGATGTTGGCGTCTCAGAGGAACGCCATTACGTCTACGTTGTGTCTGCGGTGTAGGTGCACAGGGATTTTTTCAGTGTCTCGAACAATCATTGACTGAACACTCCTCATGATGCACAGATGCTTGTCTTCTTGGAAAAGCTTATTGAAAAGGCGTGTCATGATAGAGGTTACATTTCTTGTGCCCGTCCGTATTAGAACTGGCGATTTCCCTATTAAATTTCACGGGGTGCCTATTCAGACCCATTAGGGGATACAATGAAATATCACAGATCACGTAAAGGGTGGAGGAATGGAGATTAAGAAACAGCGACGCGTCGATGAGGACATCATTAAAGGTGGAGCACATCACTCACATTTCTCATCGAACAAACCACAACACCGTTTGCTGAGCCTCGGTACACTCCACTGACCAATACTTTCGCACACAAGGGCGTTGTGTTTTTAGCGTGTCACATGCACAGGTAAGTCGTCTTCCTATAAATCTGGTCTTGTTGCTGTTTGCTAAGCTCGTCCCGCTTGCGTTGTACCCACCTGGTTGTTCACACGTAATTTCTAGCAGTAGTATCGATCACCTCGCGTCGCGTACTGAAGAGCTCCACCCACATCGTTTTCTAACACTTAATTTTAGTCAATTTAAGTAAAAATAGTAGCCACCTAGTGGCGTAACTAGAGTATGGCAACCGGGGCACGTGTCCTTAACGCCGTTTCCGTGCGGGTGCGTTTGTAACAGAGGAAAAAATAAAAAAAAAATGGCTAAAGGAAAAGAACTATAGCAGTAATAGCAGCAGCAGCAGCAGAAGAAGTAGTAGTAGTGATGGTGGTGGAAGAGGAAGAGGAGGAGGAGGAGAAGGAGGAGGAGGAAGAAGAAGAAGAACGGCACCACTGGAGGAAGCTGAAATGGGAAGCAGGCAGAGATGCCAAAACGAAATCATGAAGAGGTTCAGACTCAACTTTGTTGGACAACAGTTCCGAAGGACCTAACTAGCTTTGGCACGGAGACCTCTGTGTGTGGCTTTCGGTTGTCGATGGAACCACTTTCATTATGACAAGTGAGCCAACCCTACGAAAGTGCAAAGAATATTTTTTTCTGTTTTTTTACGCCTTTGCACTGATTAACAATGAAAAAGGAAACACATTGTATTGTCAAGCAATGTCAATTTGAACTGCGTTTTATTTCAGGTTTTGAACTTTTTTTTCTCAGAGTAGCATTTGCAACCTACGTCCTCAATTATTTGCTTGACGTATTCCAATCTCTGTCTTCCTCTACAGTTTTTGCCCTCTACAGCTCCCTCTAGTACCATGGAAGTCATTCCCTCATGTCTTAGCAGATGTCCTATCATCCTGTCCCTTCTCCTTATCAGTGTTTTCCACATATTCCTTTCCTCTCCGATACTGCGTAGAACCTCCTCATTCCTTACCCTATCAGTCCACCTAATTTTCAACATTCGTCTATAGCACCACATCTCAAATGCTTCGATTCTTTACTGTTCCGGTTTTCCCACAGTCCATGTTTCACTACCACACAATGCTGTACTCCAGACGTACATCCTCAGGAATTTCTTCCTCAAATTAAGGCCGGTATTTGATATTAGTAGACTTCTCTTGGCCAGAAATGCCTTTTTTGCCATAGCGAGTCTGCTTTTGATGTCTTCCTTGCTCCGTCCGTCATTGGTTATTTTACTGCCTAGGTACCAGAATTCCTTAACTTCACTGACTTCGTGAGCATCAATCCTGATGTTAAGTTGGTCGCTGTTCTCATTTCTACTACTTCTCATTACCTTCGTCTTTCTCCCATTTACTCTCAAACCATACTGTGTACTCATTAGACTGTTCATTCCGTTCAGCAGATCATTTAACTATTCTTCACTTTCACTCAGGATAGTAATGTCATCAGCGAACCGTATCATTGATATCCTTTCACCTTGTATTTTAATTCCACTCCTGAACCTTTCTTTTATTTCCATCATTGCTTCCTCGATGTACAGATTGAAGAGTAGGGGCGAAAGGCTACAGCTTTGGTTTACACCCTTCTTAATACGAGCACTTCGTTCTTGATCGTCCACTCTTATTATTCCCTCTTGGTTGTTGTACATATTGTATATGACCCGTCTCTCCCTATAGCTTATCCCTACATTTTTCAGTATCTCGAACAGCTTGCACCATTTTATATTGTCGAACGCTTTTCCCAGGTCGACAAATCCTATGAACGTGTCTTGATTTTTCTTTAGCCTTGCTTCCATTATTAGCCGTAACGTAAAAAATGCCTCTCTCATGCCTTTACTTTTTCTAAAGCCAAACTGATCGTCACCTAGCGCATTCTCAGTTTTCTTTTCCATTCTTCTGTATATTATTCTTGTAAGCAGCTTCGATGCATGAGCTGTTAAGCTGATTGTGCGATAATTCTCGCACTTGTCAGCTCTTGTCGTCTTCGGAATTGTGTGGATGATGCTTTTCCGAAAGTCAGATGGTATGTCGTCAGACTCATATATTCTACACACCAACGTGAATAGTCGTTTTGTTCCCACTTCCCCTAATGATTTTAGAAATTCTGATGGAATGTTATCTATCCCTTCTGCCTTATTTGACCGTAAGTCCTCCAAAGCTCTTTTAAATTCCGATTCTAATACTGGATCCCCTATCTCTTCTAAGTCGACTCCTGTTTCTTCTTCTATCACATCAGACAAATCTTCACCCTCATAGAGGCTTTCGATGTATTCTTTCCACCTGTCTGCTCTCTCCTCTGCATTTAACAGTGGAGTTCCCGTTGCACTCTTAATGTTACCACGTTTGCTTTTAATGTCACCAAAGGTTGTTTTGACTTTCCTGTGTGCTGAGTCTGTCCTTCCGACAATCATATCTTTTTCGATGTCTTCACATTTTTCTTGCAGCCATTTCGTCTTAGCTTCCCTGCACTTCCTATTTATTTCATTCCTCAACGACTTGTATTTCTGTATTCCTGATTTTCCCGAAACATGTTTGTACTTCCTCCTTTCATCAATCAACTGAAGTATTTCTTCTGTTACCCATGGTTTCTTCGTAGCTACCTTCTTTGTTCCTATGTTTTCCTTCCCAACTTCTGTGATGGCCCTTTTTATAGATTTCCATACCTCTTCAACTGTACCGCCTACTGCGCTATTCCTTATTGCTTTATCTATAGCTTTAGAGAACTTCAAACGTATCTCGTCATTCCTTACAACTTCCGTATCCCACTTCTTTGCGTATTGATACTTCCTGACTAATGTCTTGAACTTCAGCCTACTCTTCATCACTACTATATTGTGATCTGAGTCTATATCTGCTCCTGGGTACGCCTTACAACCCAGTATCTGATTTCGGAATCTCTGTCTGACCATGATGTAATCTAATAGAAATCTTCCCGTATCTCCCGGCCTTTTCCAAGTATACCTCCTCCTCTTGTGATTCTTGAACAGGGTATTCGCTATTGCTAGCTGAAACTTGTTACAGAACTCAGTCTTTCTCCCCTTTCATTCCTTGTCCCAAGCCCATTTTCTCCTGTAAACTTTTCTTCTACTCCTTCCCCTACAACCGCATTCCAGTCGCCCATGACTATTAGATTTTCGTCCCCCTTTACATACTGCATTACCCTTTCAATATCCTCATACACTTTCTCTATCTGTTCATCTTCAGCTTGCGACGTCGGCATGTATACCTGAACTATCGTTGTCGGTGTTGGTCTGCTGTCGATTCTGATTAGAATAACCCGGTCACTGAACTGTTCACAGTAACACACCCTCTGCCCTACCTTCCTATTCGTAACGAATCCTACACCTGTTATACCATTTTCTGCTGCTGTTGATACTACCCGATACCCATCTGACCAGATATCCTTGTCTTCCTTCCACTTCACTTTACTGACCCCTACTATATCTAGATTGAGCCTTTGCATTTCCATTTTCAGATTTTTTAGTTTCCCTACCACGTTCAAGCTTCTGACATTCCACGTCCCGACTCGTAGAACGTTATCTTTTCGTTGATTATTCAATCTTGTTCACATGGTAACCTCCCCCTTGGCAGTCCCCTCCCGGAAATCCGAATGGGGGACTATTCCGGAATCTTTTGCCAATGGAGAGATCATCATGACACTTCTTTAACTAAAGGCCCCATGTCCTGTGGATACACGTTACGTGTCTTTAATGCAGTGGTTTCCATTACCTTCTGCATCCTCATGTCGTTGATCATTGCTGATTCTTCCGCCTTTAGGGGCAATTTCCCACCCCTAGGACAAGTAGTGCCCGGAACCTCTATCCGCTCCTCCGCCCTAGTCTTCGGCCGCCAATGCTGATTGTTTATCAAAATTTAGGCAGTGGCGGGGATCGAACCCGGGACCGAAGACGTTTTGATTACGAATCAAAGACGCTACCCCTTTTTTTTAAATCTCAGTTTGTTCGCTTTTTTCGTTGCATCTGCTCGGGGCGGACGTCGTAAAACATCTATTTATGTTCGTTGTTCATCGATTGACTCAGTTTTTTTATTACAGAGAGCGCGTAACCCTCTGACCGAACACGCTGAGCTACCGTGCCGACTTCCCTTAGACCACGGGTACCCTTTGAACTGTATAGTACGAGACAAATGATTATTCGACTTTGTAACGTTTACTTGCCGGCCAGGGTGGCCGAGCGGCTGTAGGCGCTTCAGTCTGGAACCGCGTGACCGCTACGGTCGCAGGCTCGAATCGTGCCTCGGGCATGAATGTGTGTGATGTCCTTAGGTTAGTTAGCTTTAAGTAGTTCTAAGTTCTAGGGTACTGATGACCACAGCAGTTAAGTCCCATAGTGCTCAGAGCCATTTTTAACGTTTACTTCATTGTAAAGTCATGTTGATCTTAATAATGGAATAAACAAGCAAGGCAACGATGAGGATTAAGGAAAATGGAAAAAGGAGGTTCTTAAAGCACTATAGCTTCCTCCCCCCCTCCCCCACCCCCCCGTGCTGTGACAGTTTGCAACACATCATTGTTCTGACTGGCTGACTGATAGTGTAACACTGATTAAAATATGGCCAAACCATCATTTTCCTTTAACTAATGTTAGACTAATCTGTCTGTATGTACAGGGTGGAGCATTTTAATCCATAATGGGGAATAATTCGAGATGGAGACGAGATACAGCAAAATGTTTTCGATAAACGTTGTTGTGGTGTCACCGCCAGACACCACACTTGCTAGGCGGCAGTCTTTAAACCGGCCGCGGTCAGTTAGTATACGTCGGACCCGCGTGTCGCCACTATCAGTGATTGCAGACCGAGAGCCGCCACCCGGCAGGTCTAGTCTAGAGAGACTCCCTAGCACTCGCCCCAGTTGTACAGCCGACTTTGCTAGCAATGGTTCACTGTCTACATACGCTCTCATTTGCAGAGACGACAGTTTAGCATAGCCTTCAGCTGCGTCATTTGCTACGACCTAGCAAGGCGCCATATTCAGTTACTATAATGACTATCTTCAAGAATGTATTCTGAACAGATAATATTGTGAATTATGTACCGTCAAGAACGACGTTCATCATTAATGCATTAAAGTTAAGTATCAAACTCATTTCGTCCGCTTTCTGAATTCTCATTCCTTTCCATGTTCCATACCTCACGTCAATACAGTTCTTCCCTCCTCACGCCAGCCTGCGTGAGCTAAAACGCGTGCCTTTCGGCCTCCACTCGTAACACGGTGTTGGCTCTTTTGCTAACACAAAAGTTGTAGGTCGCTAAGAGCGTCACACTTTGGTGCTAATGACTGTGTCGTTGAACGTGATTTTGAAAGTAATTTGCAGGTTAAAAGGACTTTTTTTTTGGGGGGGGGGGGGGGGGGGAATATCTGATTTAAGATTTGAATAGAGTGGCAAATATTACGTATGAAATGATACATCATTCAAGGTCATGGAAACGCTCAATGAAGATCAAATAAGCAATATGTTTTCAGTTTTAGTAGCGATTAGCTTGGAATAGAAAAAGGGCTAAAACAAAAAAAATAAACAAAAAAAAATAAAACCAAAAAATGTGAGATACAAACTGGAAGTGGCATACCGAGGAATGAGCACTCAATCAACGGCTTTAACGTCAACAATCTAGAGCTACGTTTTATTTGTAGTTGTTCTGTCTTGCAAATGTCAAAATAACATTTATACGTTTTGATGCACTTTTTTTCCAGTAAACAGGTTAATTAAAACACAAAGTTCAAATCTCTCTTCGTACCTCCAAATCCGTTGTCACAAGTAGGGGTCTCCATGAAACAAAACACAATTTCTAATGACATTCGATAATTACCTTTAAGATAATGGTTACTGGTAATGACACGTGACCCTTTATGTTCCTTCCAGCTTTTATCTAACATTGTATTTTGCTGTATTCCTACTCTATTACAAATTAATCTCTACTAGAACAAAGAACATATTTGCTACGTAAAGTTTTTTTTTTTTTAATTACCGCTACCAGTTTAAAAAACCTTTACATGTTCCTTGAGACAGTCAGGTCGAAAAATAGTCAAAATGATTTCAAACATATTTGTTTGTTTGACTTTCTTTGAACCTTGCCATGACCTTTAATAATATATCATTTAATACGTAATATTTGCCACGCTATTGAAATTTTAAATCAGATACCAACAATTATATAAAAAATTTTGCTGTATCTGGTCGCCCCCGAGTTATGGATTACAATGGTCTACCCTGTATATGTGGTGCCTATTCTCTCGATTAGTAGTGCGTGGATAAGTTGAAAATTTAGGTCTGTCCGTGCAGTTGCTACGACCAATGTGTCCTGGTGGCCCAGTGGTCAGAGCATCTGCCTAATAAGCATAAGACCCGATCGGGGCACGAATTTTCATCATTCTCCACTGATTTTAATCAATTTTCGCTTCCAGCCAACGTCTGTAACTCCTTTGTGTCTTAATGTGCCTGTAGACTCATTCGAGAAAACGAAAACTGTCAAATGAACAAAGAAGATGCTCCCGTCTTATGCGAACAGACTGACACCCACGTGAAGAGGGTGATGTGCTTCGTGTAACAGAGGCGTAATTTGCTCGGAACAGATTGATCCAGTGACCGGCACGGGCGGATGTCGGCTGCCGCAGCCGGTTGAGCGGAGAAGACACGCAGAAGGGAAAGGCTGTGAGGACAAGAGGCTGAGGTCGCACCGTGGGAAGGCCTCCTGGCCCGTCCCGGACACTTGGAAGTTCGCAGTGGACCGGCACCCGCGACTGCACGTGCTCAGTGAAGCCCCTAATGGCGCGTCAACACGACACGCCTGCCGGCGCAACCCAGGGAAAAAGCACTGCGCAAAAGAAAGTGCTGACGGATGAGGTACTTCGTAGCACGGGCGGCCACCCGTCCAATTGTCATAAGAGCTGCTGCCCTGGAGATGCCATTACACGAGAGGATATTTTTCTGAAGTTCGGAATCAACCGTAACGTTCGACGAAGAAGCTTGAAACATCTCCGCGTCAAAATGCCATTCCGTCTCGCCTTTCCAGTTATAAGTTTGAAAGCGAACTATTCCGTTTTTAACTCAGGCACCCTGATGGCCTGAATTTCTTTCTTTTTTTTTTTTTTTTTATTCCTGGAGTGTTTCCTGTGCCAAATACAGGGTGAATTCAGATTAGTAGCGGCAACTGACACGGTTGAAATATGCGGCCAGACAGCAAAAACATTCCAGTAAACATGGTCCGCGAACGAGGTGTATGAATGACAGCTGTGAATACCTGGTTACCAGCGGCCAGGCACTGCAATATTATATACAAAGTGAGTCAAAAACGACTTTATAACGTTGGATGGATGCAAAAATTTACTAATAGAACTTACAGACTATGTAGATGTGCCGTTTTGTAGCAAACATCCTCAAGTTTGAAACTTCCTGGCAGATTAAGACTGTGTGCCCGACTGAGACTCGAACTCGGGACCTTAGCCTTTCGCGGGCTAGTGCTCTACCATCTGAGCTACCGAAGCACGACTCACGCCCGGTACTCACAGCTTTACTTCTGCCTGTACCTCGTCTCCTACCTTCCAAACTTTACAGAAGCTCTCCTGCGAACCTTGCAGAACTAGCACTCCTGAAAGAAAGGATATTGCGGAGACATGGCTTAGCCACAGCCTGGGGGATGTTTCCAGAATGAGATTTTCACTCTGCAGCGGAGTGTGCGCTGATATGAAACTTCCTGGCAGATTAAAACTGTGTGCCCGACCGAGACTCGAACTCGGGACCTTTGCCTTTCGCGGGCAAGTGCTCTACCATCTGAGCTACCGAAGCACGAATAGCTTCTGTAAAGTTTGGAAGGTAGGAGACGGATACTGGCAGAAGTAAAGCTGTGAGTACCGGGCGTGAGTCGTGCTTCGGTAGCTCAGATGGTAGAGCACTTGCCCGCGAAAGGCAAAGGTCCCGAGTTCGAGTCTCGGTCGGGCACACAGTTTTAATCTGCCAGGAAGTTTCATATCACTGCATCGTGAAAATGTCATTCTGGATCCTCAAGTTTGATTCATGTAGTGCATCAGTACCGCATCCAGTCCGCCTCCATAGCTGAGTGTCCAGCGCAGCAGAACGCCATGTGAGGCAAACGGGTCCGATTCCGGACGGGTCTGAAACTTTCTCCGGTCGGGGACTGGGTACTGTGTTGTCTTTATCATCATTTCATCCTCATCGACAAGCAAGTCGCCGAAGTGGCGTCAACCAAAAATATTTGCACCAGGCGATCGGCCTACCCGACGTGAGGCCCTAGCCACACGGCATTTCATTTCATTTCATTTCACTAACCCAGGGCTTCCCAAAGTGTGGTCCGCGGATCCCTTAGGGGTCCGCGGCCACCTTTCACCAAATCGAGTAAAATAATGAGTAAAATTATTGAATAAAAATGTGAAAATGAAATTCACCATTTTTTTTTCGTGTGAAAAACATGTGTACTTTTACTTCAGGTCGTATTCCCAAGCAGCCTTTGCGTTTTCTAAGTGAGAAAGAATACACAGTTTACTGCCGGTGAATGCGGCTTCTCTGATTGACTGTTTCGCAACAATACGGGGGTCGTTTGTACGCCGCCTCACGACGCTAGATGCGCTGAAACCTTTTACCCATGCGTGGAGCGAGCGTTGTCGAAGAAGCTCTACAGTCGCATTTATTAGGTGAAAACGCTGCCAGTAACCGATTGGTTGCAATATCCTGTGAAATGGAATAACCAAGAAGCGTAAGTACAACGAAAGCTATTTAGAAATGGGCTTTATGGAGACAAAGAAGGGTAAGGCTTAGTGTGTAATTTGTGCGCGAGTCCTTCCGAACAGTCCAATGGTTCAAGTTAAATTGCATCGTCATTTTGAAGGTATTCACACGGAATTCCAGTCTAAAGACATCATTTTTTTCAAAAGGAAGAGTGCTGAACTAGCTGCTTCTCAGCATTGCATGAAAAATCATGCAAAAACAATTAATAAAAATTCATTGAAAGCTTCTTTCTTGTTTAGTTATCGAGTGGCAAAAACAGGCAAAGCTCATACCATTGCAGAAAATCTCATAAAGTCTTGTGTTAATGATATTGTTTCTTGCATGCTACCCTTCAGTCCGGAAACGCGCGACCGCTACGGTCGCAGGATCGAATCCTGCCTTAGGCATGTATGTGTGGGATGTCCTTAGGTTAGTTAGGTTTAAGTAGTTCTAAGTTCAATGGGACTGACGACCTCACATGTTAAGTCCCATAGTACTCAGAGCCATTTGAACCATTTTCTTGGATGCTAGACGAATTGGGAATATGGCACGCGCATTAAGAAGCTTTCAGTTCCCATGGGTTTCGCTCTGAAATTTAAAGTTACTGTGCTCTTGACTGACGAGGGGTCCGCCATGGATTTTCGACTGAAGAAGGGGTCCGCCAGCTGAAAAGGTTGGGAAGCCCTACACTAACCCATCCGCCACCAGGAGCGCCAAGGTAGTGCACAGCTACAATAGTTACTTTCACTGGTACGGAATGTACTCCACTGCATCTATTTTGTATCTAGATATGCTTGAAAACTTTTTAATTCCACGGATCGATGAAGATGACCGAGATGGGATGGTTTACTACCAGAAAGACGGTTCGCCATCTCGTTGCCTCACGGAAGATCGAGGTTTCCTCGATAATAATTTCCCAGTCCGGTGGACTAACCGTGAAGGGCGCACTTGCATGGCCATCTCGCTCTCCAGACTTGACAACACTGGATTTCTTTCTCTGTGATGTCATTAAAAACCGTGTGTATGTTCCTCCCCTACGAGCCAATTTGGCCGACCTGAAAAATCGGATCTACGTTGCCATTGCTCAAGCTACATCCGGTTTGCTGCGACGAGTGAGCGAAGGAAGTGATTACCAATCGGTTGTTCACAGCATCGCAAATGGTAGTAACATCGAACCAAAGTGACACTTGTTTGTGAAAGTTGAGGTTTTTGCTACAAAATGACTCAGCTACCGTTTCTGTCAGTTACCTCAATAAATTTCTATACCTTTCCGAAGTTGTAAAGTCATTTTTGACTCACTCTGTTTTTTTCTAGTTGCTGTAAGTGTACTCACAGGAAAATTTTTCGACTGAGTCCCCAACTAACTGAGCAACGGAGATGATGATGCTCTTGTGTGATCTCAACTGAGCGTATCTGGGACGCCATGGAGCCTGGCGTGCGGTGACCAATCTTCGGGCGCTATGGTCTTTGGTTGAACGGTCAATGGTCACACACTTGACATTACACGACCACCTTCAGGGCTAATGTTGGCAGTACGCTCTACTATGCAGCTGTGTCTAACTCAGTTCTACGTAAGTGTATTTCTTATTTGAGTCGATATTTTACAAAGATATATTCTGCGACCGTCCGACACACTGCATGTTGTCATGCAAAAAGCTAATGGTACAATAAGAATCCTGTGATGCCAGAGGTAATTGATATATTTGGTTATATAAAAATAACTTTGGAAAAATACATGTTCATAAAAACTGGCTATTTCGTGCTTCAATATTTTCATCCTACGCATATGAATTTTAAGTTCAGTCAATTAATTATTTGATGATGCCCCGGTGATTGCTGTTATCAAAGATGTAAGCTTTTTGGTTTCTGTGCTATATCTCTATTCTTGTTAGTTGTGCTTGATGAGAGCGTAGTTGTAAATGGAGCTGGTGTGCTTTTTTGTGAGACTACTGAAGGCAGATGTATTTTTTGTTACTAGTTCAGAGTGTGAAATATTGCTGGTTATAATTATTTCAAACTTCAGAAACTTTATTTTGTTCAATAACGTTTGAAAGCTGTCTGACTATCACAATTTTTTCATCAGTTAATTTCACAACACTTTCACCGGTTAATATACCTTCAAAAGAATAGAATCCACGACCAGCATCATGCCCTACAGGAGACAATGGAAAAAGCAAAGAGATAATCAACTAAGCAATAACTTACAATGTTAGATGTAGGTGCGCAGTTCGACACGACTAAATTAAAAATAATTATCACTGTCTGGTTAGACAGTTAATTGAAGATTGAGCACTAGAGAGGTGCATTAGAACGTATCACAGGCATCTGTCAGGACCAGATTTATGCCTGTCAGCTTTACATTGGTCACTGCCAGGTGCTTGAGTGCTGATGTTCCGAAATTTTCAAAACTGAACTGTTTGGCATGTTTTCATAACTGGAGAAAATGCCAAATAAACATACGCAAGTAAACGACCCCAGTAACCGCCTTTTCAGCAAAAAAAAAGGGAAAAGTCTTTTATCGGGAAACGACGCAAAATACACGAAGCTTTGGAGTCTCTCTCGACATCAAGCATGGTATATGGATGACGCGTTCCCTATATTATTATGTCCTATGGGGTCAGTTCTCCATTTAAATTGAACGTAACCGTCACTCAACACTAAACGTGAAAGGAAATTCTTATATTCTATTTTCAAGCCCCCAACGATTTCGCAAACTGTTGTCTATCACCATCATGAAGGGCTTGCTGCAACAGAAGCCTCTATGGTTTGAAACACAAACATCGCCACAAAACACTATCAAACACATCAAAAATAGACTGCGAGCGAGCAAGCGAGCTGTCTGCGCCAGGGAGACCTCTGCCGGCAACCACATCAACTGAAATCTTCTAACTGGAGTCAATGTAAATATAGGGGTGGGACAAAATTATAGAAAGACCGCGAGAAATGCATGCTTCAACCTACAATATGTGATCAAAAGTATCCGTACACCCCAAAAAACATACGTTTTTCGTATTAAATACGTTCTGTTGTCACCAACTACCAGTTACTCCATATCAGCGACCTCAGTAGTCATTAGACATCGTGAGAGAGCAACTCACGGACTTCTAACATGGTCAGGTGGTTGGGTGTCACTTGTGCCATACCTCTGTACGCAAGATTTCCACAATCCTAAACATCCCTACTTCTACTGTTTCCGATGTGATAGTTAAATGGAAACATGAAGTAACACGTATAGCACAAAAGCGTACAGGCCAACCTCGTTTGTTGACTGACAGAAATCGCCGAAAGTTGAAGAGGGTCGTAATGTGTAATAGGCAGACATGTATCCATACCATCGCACAGGAATTCCAAACTTCTTCAGGATCCATTGTAAGAACTATTACAGTTAGGCGGGAGATAAAAAACTTGAGTTTCACTGACGAGCGGCTGCTCATAAGCCACACATCACGCTGGTAAGTGCCAAATGACGCCTCGCTTGATGTAAGGAGCGTAAACATTGGACGATTGAACAGTGGAAAAATGTTGTGTGGAGTGACGAATCACGGTACACCATATGGCGATTCGATGGCGAGTAAACGTCATCGATACCTCTCCTCAGGGCAGCACTCTGTGAAGAATGGGCTGCCATTCCCCAAGAAACATTCCAGAACCTGATTTACCGTATGTCTGCGAGAGTGGAAGCTGTGGTCAAGGCTAAGGGTGGGCGAACGCCATATTGAATTCCAGCATTACCGATTGAGGGCGCCACGAACTTGTATGTCAATTTCATTTAGCTGTCCGGATACTTTTGATCACATAGTTAGATACAAATGCTAGCCAAGTCTGAAGGTTGCGCTGTTGTGTTTGACAATGATCGGTACCTGTTCAGTGTCCTCAATATGTTGCAAGTGACAGTTGTCGGAGCTAAGACAATTCAAACGTGGGCACGTTGTTGGTTCTCGTAAGGTCGGTGTTTCCGTAATCAGGGGAACCGAAGTGCTTATTGTTTCAAAAGTAACCATATCGAAGATTTATATCACATAGAGGAAACGCGGAAAATCATCACCCGCTAAGTCACAACGCGGACGAAAGTGCGTGCATAGTGATCGCGACCGATATCATTTAAGAGTATTTCGACGAAAAATAAGAAGACGATAGCTGCAGAACTCACTGACAGAACCAAAACGACACGAAGGGAGTTGAAAAAGCTGGAAATTGCAGGGCGAACAGGAATTCAAAAAACACGCATGCAAATTCCCGTAACAGGAAAACGTGTTGGCGAAGTCATGAATCCTCGAATATGGAGCACTGGAAGAAAGTCATTTGGTCGGATGAGTCTTGTTTCCCACTATTTCCCAACTGTGGGCAAGTTTACATTCCAATAGTGAAAATGGCGGCGTTTCGGTAACTATTTGGACAGCCACATCGTGATACTCCAATGGGCCCCGTGGTTACTATGGAAGGTCGCATTATCAAATATGATCCAAATGGCTCTGAGCACTACGGGACTTAACATCGGAGATCATCAGTCCCGTAGAACTTAGAACTACTTATACCTAACTAATCTAAGGACATCACATACATTCATGCCCGAGGCAGGATCGAACCTGCGACCGTAATGGTCGCGCGGTTCCAGACTGAAGCGCCTGGAACCGCTCAGCCACTACGGCCGGAAGGTCACATTAGCGTGATTGTGAAATGATGATGGTGTTTGGTTTGTGGAGCGCTCAAATGCGCGGTCATCAGGACCCATACAAAGTCCCAATTTTTACACAGTGCAATCTTTACAGAATCCAATTTAGCCACTGGCACGAGTGATGATGTGAGGAGGAGGAGGAGGAGGAGAACAACACAAACACCCAGTCCCCGGGCAGAGAAAATCCTGAACCCTGCCGACAGTCGAACCCGGGACGTCGTGATCCAGAGGCAGCACGGCTAGCCACTAGACCACGAGCTTTGGACCTGATTATGTGACGATTTTGGCTGATCAGATCCATCCATGGTACAATATTTGGTACCCAGTAGTGACGCTGAGTTCCAAGGCGACAGGGCCCATTTTCACGCAGTTTTCATCGTCCAGAGATGGTTTTGTGAGCGCGAGGATGAATTTTCGCATCTCTCCTGGTCACCATAGTCACCAGATTTCAGTATTATTGAGCCTTTGTGATCTACTTTGGAGAGAAGGACGCGTGATCGCTGTTCACCTCCATCTCCGTTACCTGAGCACCGGTGCATGTTATCTGGCAGAGAAGATGCGGAAGCGCTGAGCAACGCGCCTGGTACAGACTTCGTGCGTAACAGACCGCTCTCTCTGATACGGCTCTCTGCAGGGGTTACTGGATCAAAGGCACGAGAGGTATTAGCAACAGTTTTTCTCTGCAACTATTTCACAGGAAGAATGGTGTAAGACTCCCTTGAAAACAATACAGGGCCTGTATTTACTCATTCGCAGAAGACTGGAAGCTGTTTCGATCTCAAAGGTTTTCCTACAGCGTCTTACGCATGATTAGTGTTGTGTTTTTGGTGTTTCCATATTTTGTGTTTAGATGCTACGCTTAAGTAATAATTTACACGAGTTTCTATTTTCGTTTGCATGGAAGACCTGGCCTTGCAAACATCTTGTTTTTTTTCTCTATGAATAACTACATTTCCCTTCCATTTTTCGAATATATTACAACCACAAATTTGTGGGAACAACCCTTCAACTTTACTTCCGGAGATTTATTATTTTCTGCGCGTTTTATCTATTGCCACCTATTTAAATTTCGTGTGGTACTGGACACCACCCATGTCTTTCGGTTTGACGAGAGTTCAGTGACTCGTGTGTTAACAGGACTGCTATTTCTCATTTGCCGTCACCAGGTTCCTCAAATACTGTTCCCTGCTACAGCGATCACGAAAAATCTAGAGCCGTCTCTACAATGGCAGCAGAGGTAACTATACAATATCGCTTGAGGCAACATCCATGTAACAACACATCGATCAACCATGACAGGAAGATGAAGATAATGTTTGACGTGGCTTAAGCGAACTGTAGAGGCTGTTCTTAATATCATGCAGCGAATATAATGCGAAAAGTATCGAAGGCAATTACGTATGACGCGGAGAATCTTGTTTTGGCACTGTATAAGATTATGCTAAACTCAGCCGATATATATCAAGCGAACGGAAAGTTCATTTCAAAATGAGGGCTTTACTTATGAGCGGTGCAGGCAGATTTAAATTGGAAACGAAGTTTATTTCTCTTGTTACGCAAGTGGAATGTTTTTCTCATCGTAGTGCTTGCATCTAGACGAGTCCTACATATCGTCCGGATGGATCTCTCGCGGTTCGAGCTACTGCTCGGCTTACATTCGTGCTCCTGACTCGCTTTCCGAGACTAGATCCGCCGTTTTGTAATCACCTCGTGATCGGAAGCTAATCTCGACCTCCTTTTGAAGCCGGCTGCGCGGCCGGAATGAGTAGCTAGGTTGCCAGGCACGAAGAAAGGTTGTAGCTGGAGCACTGGCGCATGTTATCTGGCAGGGAATGTGTGGAAGCGCTGAGGGGCACGTCTGATACGGAGTTCGTGCGTAACAGCCCACTCTCTTCGATACGGCTCTCTGCAGGTGTTACTGCATTCAAAGCTCGAGAGATATTAGCAACAGTTTTTCTCTGGTGAGAATGACTCGGTAGCTAAGAGCTTCGAATCCGAATAGTGATAAAGCGCTTCCAAATTTGCTCGTAAGAATTTACGAAATAAGACTCCAAGAGAGGGAACTTAGTGTTTCACGAAATCCTGTGGTAGTCAGAAAAAATCTTTTACATTCTACCTTGATTCTTCTATGCAAGTCATGCAAAAGAGTGACGGGCAGTGATGTTTACTTGGTTATATTCTTCTCCACACTAACATAGGCTGATTCAGCGACTTGAATCTCAAAGGATCTCAATACACATTCCGATGTAACCGAGCCATAAGCTTCCTCGGTATCTATGAATCGCAGATAAAATACTAATTCATTCGCACTACCACGTTCTACACATTTCTTTCAAGAGTTGTTAATGTTCCATAGTGCTACCTCCACTTGTAAACCCAACTTGTTCCTGTACTTGGTTAAAGTCAGTGTTTTCCTTCTGAGAGGCTGGTGATGATTTCAGTGAGTATACACTGAAGCGCCAAAGAAACTGCTACACCCATGCGTATTCAAATACAGAGGTACTGTATGTAAACAGGCAGAATCTGGCGCTGCGGGCGGCAACGCCTAAATAAGACAAGTGTCTGGCTCAATTGTTAGATCGGTTACTTCTGCTACAATGGCAGGTTATCAAGAGTCAGTTATCTAGTCAGTTTGAAAATGGTATTATAGTCGGCGAAAGAGCGATGGGACACAGTATCTCCGAGGTAGCGATGAAATGAGGATATTCCCGTGCGACGATTTCAGGAGTGTACCGTGAATATTAGGAATCCGGTAAAACATCAAATCTCAGTCATTGCTGCGGCCGGAAAAAGATCCTGCAAGAACGGGACCAACGACGACTGAAGAGAATCATTCAACGTGACGGAAGTGCAACCGTTCCGCAAAGTGCTGCAGATTTCAATGCTAGCCATCAACAAGTGTCAGCAGTGTGAACCATTCAACGGAACATCATCGATATGGGGTTTCGGAGTCGAAGGGCAACTCGTGTGGCCTTGATTACTGCACGATACAAAGCTTTACGCCTCGCCTGGGCCCGTCAACGCGGACATTGGCCTGTTGATGAGTGGAAACAAGTTGTCTGGTCGGACTAGTCTCGTTTCCAATTGTATCGAGCGGACGGACGTGTACTGGTATGGAGACAACCTCATGAGTCCATGGACCCTGCATGTCAGCAGGAGACTGTTCAAGCTGGTGGAGCCTCTGTAATGGTGTGGGGAGTGTGCAGTTGGAGTGATATAGGACCCCTGATACGTCTATATACGATTCTGACGGGTGACACGTACGTAAGCATCCTGTCTGATCACCTGCATCCACTGTGTATTCCGATGGAGCTGAGCAATTCCAGCAGACAATGTGACACCCCACAGGTCCAGAACTGCTACATAGTAACTCCACGGAAGACTTCTCTGAGTTTAAACACTTCCGCTGGCCACCAAACTCCCCCCCCCCCCCCAAAATGAACATTATGGAACGTATCTGGGATGCCTTGTGACTTGCTGTTAAGAAAGGACCTGCAACCTCTAGTACTCTCTCATGGATTTGTAGACAGCCCTGCAGTATTCATGCTGTCAGTTCCTTCCAGCACTACTTCAGAAATTAGCCAAGTCCATACCACATCGTGTTGCGGCACTTCTGCGTGCTCGCGGCGACCCTGTACGATATTAGGCAGGTGTACCAGTTTCTTTGGCTCTTGAGTGTACATCCACTTGTAAAGCCAATTTGTGCCTTTACTTCGTTAAAGGACTGGTAATGATTTTAGTGAATATGTTATACACTTCGATGAGGAGGCTGATATGTCTATAGCTTTTCACGTCTTACCTGCGTCCACTGCTGTGAAATAGAACAATTATGGCATTCCCGAATGATTCTGCCGCTCTGCTGCAACGGAATTTACGCTGTTATGAAAGTTCCTGGCAGGTTAAAACTGTATGCTGGGCCTTCCGTGGGCAATGTTCTTACCGGCTGAGCTACCTAATGATGACTGCAAGATCGGAGCTCTTGATTTTACTCTCGCCAGTTCCTCTTCTGTTATTTTACAAATTTCACAGTAGCTCCCTTGCATACCTTGTTTGAGTATCAAATACTGAAAGGAAGGATATGCAGAGATGCGTCTTAGTTGTAGCCCATGGGGTTGTTTCGAAAATACCTATTCTTCCAAGGTGCACAGAAGAGCTTCCGTGAAACGTGGAAAGTAGAGGAGAGGCTTTGCCAGACGTGAAGCGGTGAGCGCAGATTGTGAACCGTGAGTGGATACCTCAGACCGACACACAGTTTTATTCTGTCAGGACCTTTCAGTTATAGCATTACTTGTATGCACAGGTTCATAGGCAATGTGAATTTCTTGAGGGAATTCCCATCCCTTATAGGTTTCAGTATTATTTTGAAATGAACGCTTCATTTCGTAATTTAGTAATTAACTAATTTCAGCCACTTGAATATTATCAAGTTGTTACGTATGTAGCAAGATACTTTCCTCACATGCGTGAGGAGGAAGTAAAATATTATGGCGTCCCTAACATGGTTTCGCGCTATAATATGAGATAAGAGCACAAATCTCTGACGTGAAGCTCATATATAAACTGAATAAGCCCAAGGAGGCAAAATTAGCTAACTGATAAATTATGAAATGCAGTGGTTACCTAAAGAAAAAAAAATTGTGGCAGTGCTCCAGTTTGGAGTAATTTTCTTCCTGGACATATCCGGAGTTAGGCGTAACGAAGTAAGGGAGAGCAATAAGTGACCCCACATCGATAACGCATGCAATAAGAGAAACAGAGGAACCCAAACGTGGAAAGTCAAGCTTCTTGAAAAAGATACATCCCGTTTCATAAGACTATGTCTTCTACATGAATGAAAATAAGAACTTGCAGTAATTTTAACTTACGATTCGAAACGGAAAATTTACCACGGCGTCAGCTGTAAGTTTCTGGTACATTTGGTTGCCGGTAGAGGTCTCCCTCCTTGGCGCAGATAGCCCGTTCGCTAGGTTGTAGGACTCACTTAGCTGGATATGCTGGAACTTTGCCTTTTTCATAATTGTGAGAACGTGTCGAAAATTTTATTATACAACCGGACGGAGCAACACCGCACTGGCGCCTGCATGCAAAAAGCATTTCTTAGCAAAGAGCTGCCTCATCTCCGAACGGGTCCTAAGTGGCGTACGCATCACGAATTGGCTTTAACGTTTCCATAATCTCACGGTGTGCCTGTTTTTTTGGGAGGACATTGGGGGAGGAGTTGTGAAAGACCTCTGTACACCTGCCTTCCCTTACAATAAATGTGGGCACAGCAGCAGCGGTGAATCCACCAACTCCAAGCTTGCCTGCAGACGTACGGAACGAGTTTGATTATCGTCTGGATGTTTATCGACGGTCCTGTCGACGGCACACTGGATATTTCTGAAAGTCAAATGAAAACTATGAGTCTAAACGTAATTCTAAACTATAACCCGAGACTGCATTTGCATGCATATAAAATCGTGTGGTTCTTGTGAAAATAAAAACTTCGTAAGGCTATGCTTAAGCTAATATTTACCCCCAGTTTCTATCTTAAGTAAATTTGTCATCGTTCCAAAGATTGGTCTGAACGCTTTACTGCTTCACTAGCATGGTCCTTATGGAGGTGGTATGCCATTGCCTTCGAGCGACGTTTGAGCTGACTCACACAGCCTGTGGTGGGGGTACCTAAAGGTTAACGTGTACTCCGAGCAACGGTAAAACTCAGCAGTTTTGACGTTAAAAGATATTGCCAGACCTGAATGAAGTGAGAGATAAAAATCCTATGATCGATCAGGTATTTAACCCGACACCTTCGGATTTATTGTCTCTCATTTAGCCACCGAGAAGATATAGTCTTGTGAAATCGGAAGAGTTATTTGAAGCATTATGTATTATTCATGTTACAAACGAATAAAACGGTCACCCAGCCAAGTTTCGGATTGCCTATCTAATGGCTTAGCACATTGGACTCGCATTCTGGAGGACGACGGTTCAAACCCGTGTCCGTCCGTCCTGATTTAGGTTTTCCGTGATTTCCCTAAACCGCTTCAGGTAGATGCCAAGATGATTCCTGTGAAAAGGTACGGACGACTTCCTTCCCCATCCTTCCCTAATCCGATGGAACCGACGACCTCACAATTTGGTCCCCTCCCCCAAATCAACCAACCAACCTTACATTAAACCTTTAACACAGTAAGTCATCTACTAAAGTTAGAAACTATGTGTACGTCTTGCGGTAGAGTAAATCAGGCGCCGCAAATACCCAGACTATATTTGCCCACAACTAGTGAAGGAGGACAATCACAGGCCTACAACAAACTTTGCAGATAATTTCAAATTTTCTCGAAACTTTTTGTCCCTGAGATTACTCCACAAATTAATTAAAGGAAATAGTGTGTCGCTTACTACATTTTCGCTGTTCATACAGCAAATCCCCAGCATCAAGCATGACGTTTTAATTGATTACTTCTTTACTGATAATTTTACTGGCAGCGCATCTCTTAAATAGTATTCGACATAAACCCCTAAATGTACCTGCGAAATTATGTCACTGTATGACACATAGTTCAGGACAGCTGACATCATAAATATCGAGGTGTGTGAAAAACTATGTATTATTTGCAAAAACAGGTCTTACGTAAGTACAGAAAGGGGTTATTTACTTCTATAATTTACGTTTCGGTTTTGACTTTTTCGTCAGTCAGTAATCAGGAACTAATCATACCAAGATAATTAGGCTCCTGTGTTTTCAACTAATTTAACACTCATTTTAAAAATAATCAAATGTCTGCAGGTGTTTTGTACAGGGGAGTCGTTTCTACACTCCTGGAAATGGAAAAAAGAACACATTGACACCGGTGTGTCAGACCCACCATACTTGCTCCGGACACTGCGAGAGGGCTGTACAAGCAATGATCACACGCACGGCACAGCGGACACACCAGGAATCGCGGTGTTGGCCGTCGAATGGCGCTAGCTGCGCAGCATTTGTGCACCGCCGCCGTCAGTGTCAGCCAGTTTGCCGTGGCATACGGAGCTCCATCGCAGTCTTTAACACTGGTAGCATGCCGCGACAGCGTGGACGTGAACCGTATGTGCAGTTGACGGACTTTGAGCGAGGGCGTATAGTGGGCATGCGGGAGGCCGGGTGGACGTACCGCCGAATTGCTCAACACATGGGGCGTGAGGTCTCCACAGTACATCGATGTTGTCGCCAGTGGTCGGCGGAAGGTGCACGTGCCCGTCGACCTGGGACCGGACCGCAGCGACGCACGGATGCACGCCAAGACCGTAGCATCCTACGCAGTGCCGTAGGGGACCGCACCGCCACTTCCCAGCAAATTAGGGGCACTGTTGCTCCTGGGGTATCGGCGAGGACCATTCGCAACCGTCTCCATGAAGCTGGGCTACGGTCCCGCACACCGTAGACCGTCTTCCGCTCACGCCCCAACATCGTGCAGCCCGCCTCCAGTGGTGTCGCGACAGGCGTGAATGGAGGGACGAATGGAGACGTGTCGTCTTCAACGATGAGAGTCGCTTCTGCCTTGGTGCCAATGATGGTCGTATGCGTGTTTGGCGCCGTGCAGGTGAGCGCCACAATCAGGACTGCATACGACCGAGGCACACAGGGCCAACACCCGGCATCATGGTGTGGGGAGCGATCTCCTACACTGGCCGTACACCTCTGGTGATCGTCGAGGGGACACTGAATAGTGCACGGTACATCCAAACCGTCATCGAACCCATCGTTCTACCATTCCTAGACCGGCAAGGGAACTTGCTGTTCCAACAGGACAATGCACGTCCGCATGTATCCCGTGCCACCCAACGTGCTCTAGAAGGTGTAAGTCAACTACCCTGGCCAGCAAGATCTCCGAATCTGTCCCACATTGAGCATGTTTGGAACTGGATGAAGCGTCGTTTCACGCGGTCTGCACGTCCAGCACGAACGCTGGTCCAACTGAGGCGCCAGGTGGAAATGGCATGGCAAGCCGTTCCACAGGACTACATCCAGCATCTGTACGATCATCTACATGGGAGAATAGCAGCCTGCATTGCTGCGAAAGGTGGATATACACTGCACTAGTGCCGACATTGTGCATGCTCTGTTGCCTGTGTCTATGTGCCTGTGGTTCTGTCAGTGTGATCATGTGATGTATCTGACCCCAGGAATGTGTCAATAAAGTTTCCCCTTCCTGGCACAATGAATTCACGGTGTTCTTATTTCAATTTCCAGGAGTGTATAAGCAACTGTGGGTGGGAGAGCGTCACTAGCGACTAAACGATTAGACGACAGTCGACAGAGTCCGAGTTGCACTTCTGAGCCTGTGTGGTGCTCGTTCCCGCCTCCATCTACGCCTTCCCCAGGAGCACACTAGTAATTACGGCTCCCCAGCCTATCTAGTGGATCGGAAGAAGTAATTACGCTTTCCGCAGAGTCCGCTTTGCGAGCTGTCCGGTAACTCGTCTGCGGCGCGTCCTTCCCCGGCGTGCCACATGAGTGAGCCAGCGGACGCGCGCAGCCTCCACCGGGAGGGAAAAAAACGACAGAAAGAGGACGCTACCTCCGAGGCTAGCTGGTAGCTGGTAGCTGGCGGTAAATTGAGGGCCACCGCTGCGGAGCGATCGTCCTTAGCCGCGGCCGTGACCGGCCTTGAACCCCACACACCCTCCCCTCCTTTCTCCAGCACTCGATGGTCCGTAGAGGATCTGAGCGGGAGGACAAGCCGCGCCGATTGGCCGGGATCTCTGCAGGTCTTACGTCCCTGCCTCACTCACGCCAGATAACTGTTTGGATCCTCTTCGGCTCACAAGAACATATAAAGGAGTTCCTTCCTTCGAACCTCTGACGATATATCCATACCCACATGACTATTCTGCATTTCACACCTAAGTGCTTGGCAGAGGGCTAGTCTGATCACTTTCACACTATCTGTCTATCGTCCCACTCTCCAACACCGCGCGGGAAAAACGAACTCTTAAATCTTTCCGTGCGAGCTCTGATTTCTCTTGTTGCATTACAAAGATCGCTTCCTCCTATGTAGTTCAGTGCCAAGAAAATATTTTCGCATTCAGAGGAAATCGTTGGAGGTTGAAATTTCGTGGAAAGATCCCGCCGCAACTAAAAACACCTCTTCTTAAATGACTGCCACCTCAACTCTCCTATCATATCCGTGGCACTCTTTCCCCTATTTCGCAATAACACAAATCGAGCTGCCATTATCTGAACCTTTTAGACGTCCACCGTCAAACTTATCTGGGAGGAATCCCATCTGCACAGCAATACTCCAAGTGGCGGCGGACAAGCGTAATGTAAACAGTCTCTTTAGTACACCTGTTGCATCTTTCAAGTGTTCTGGCAATAAATCGCAGTCCTTGTTTTACCTTCCTCACAACTTTATCTATGTGATCGTTCCAGTATAATACAGTACTTGACAGTTTGAAATGAAAGGAAAGAAATATGATGTTTAACGATTCGTCTGCCAAGGACGCTGTGTGTAATTCAGTAAAGTGTTGTATTTACGAAACAGCTGTAGTTCTTCCTTTTACCAACCTCTAAACTTTCTTCAAAAGTTTGCTTCTGTCAAACAGCAAAACGAATACACCTATCTTCTCCCAGTTAGGTTTCTTTCTGTCTCTGCATTTCTCGATGAGTCACGCTACTTTCTTTTTATGTCCATTTCTGTGTTTCTACAGTGTTCCTCTTTCTTCCCTCTTCCGTGCGTTCTGTGATATCCATTACTTCTAGCGCCGACAATTTAAATCCATCAGCCTGCATTTTTTTTCTTTCTTTTTTTTCTGCTTTCCATGAACGAAGGTAAAAGATTTTTTCTCTTACAAAAACCACTGTTCACCACTAGTTTTGTCATTGTTACTTATAAATGTTGGATTGTACACTATGTGATCAAAAGTATCCGCACACCTTACTGAAACTAATTTCGTGGCGCCTTAAATCGGCAATGCTGGAATTCAATATGGTGTTGGCCCACCCTTAGCCTTGATGAAACATTCCACTCTCGCAGGCATACCTTCAATCAGGTTCTGTGAGGTTTCTTGAGAAATGGCAGCCCATTCTTCACGGAGTGTTGCACTGAGGAGAGGTATCGATGTCGGCCGGTGAGGTCTGGTACGAAGTCGGCGTTCCAAAACATCCCAAAGGTCTCCTATAAGATTCAGGTCAGGATTCTGCAAAGACCAGTCCATTACAGGGATGTCATTGTCGTGTAATCACTCCGCCACAGGCCGTGCATTATGAACAGGCGCTCCATCGTGTTGAAAGATGCAATCGCCATCCCGGAATTGCTCTTCAACAGAGAGAAGAGAGAAGAGAGAAGGTGCTTAAAACATCAATGTATGCCTGTGCTGTGATTGTGCCACCCAAAACAACAAGGCGTGCAAGCCCCCTCCATGAAAAAAGCGACCACACCATAGCACCACCGCCTCCGAATTTCACTGATGGCACTACACACTCGGGCAGATGATGTTCACCGGGCGTTCGCCATACCCACACCCTTATATCGGATCGACACAATGTTTACCGTGACTCATCACTCCACACAACGTTTTTCCAATGTTCAGTCGTCCAATCCTTACGCTCCTTACACCAAGCGAGGCGTCGTTTGGCATTTACCGGCGTGATGTGTGGCTTATGAGCAGCCGCTCGACCATGAAATCCAAGTTTTCTCACCTCCCGCCTAGCTGTCTTAGTACTTGTAGTAGATCCTGATCTAGTTTGGAATTCCTGCGTAGTGGTCTGGATAGATGTCTGCTTATTACGCATTACGATCCTTTTCGACTGTCGGCGGTCTCTGTCAGCCAACAGACGAGATACGCCTGTACGTTTTTGTGCTGTACGTGTTCGTCAACGTTTCCACCTCACTTTTACATCGAAAACAGTGTACCTAGGGAAGTTTAGGAGTATGAAAATCTCTTGTACAGACGTGTGACAAGTGAAACTCAATCATCTGACCACGTTCGAAGCTCGTGAGTTCCGTGGAGCACCCCATTCTGCTCTCAAACAATGCACCTAATATGAAAAACGTATGTTTCTGGGGCTGTCAGGATACTTTTGATCACAAAGTGTATATTCCACCTAATCACTCTTACCAAAAACTGGTCGTACAGAATGTAATGTGAAATATAGTATATGATCAAAAGTATGCAGACACCCGTGCGTAATGCAGAATTGACCACCAGATGCCACGAGAGCCGATCCCGCCTATATGAAAGGGAGCGGGAAGTGAATTGTGTTCTCAGTAGGGAAGCAGTAACAGCAGAATGGGTCGAACAGGAGGGACTGGTGACTTCCAACGAGATATAGGCACTGACATCACTTGAGTAACAAATCCGTGAAGACATTTGAACCTTCCCAAAGTTACCCAGCTCGACTGTCGGTGATGTATGTGTGATGTGGAAACGTGAAGCAGAAACTGCGGCTAAACTGAGGATAGGGAGATCTCATGCACTGTCAGACACTGACCGTTGAGCACTGTGGAGGGTGGTGGGAGAAAAACACACGAAATCAGGCGAAGGACTCACTCATGCATTACAAAGTGCTGCCAGCAGTCCACCTAGCACAATGACTGTCGAGCAGCCACTAGTCACTGTAGTTAATTCCAAACGACGCTTGAGGTGATGTAAAGAGTGACGCCACTGGACAGTGAACGACCCGAAACTAGTGATTTGGAGTGATTAATCACGCTACACCCTCTGGCAGTCCAAAAATGGTTCAAATCGTTCTGAGCGCTATGGGACTTAACATCTGTGGTCATCAGTCCCCTAGAACTTAGAACTACGTAAACCTAACTAACCTAGGGACATCACACACATTCCATGCCCGAGGCAGGATTCGAACCTGCGACCGTAGCAGTCGCGCGGTTCCGGACTGCGCGCCTAGAACCGCTCGGCCACCGCGGCCGTCTTCTGGCAGTCCACCCACTTCGGATCAAGCGTAGTGCCAGTGCACTGTGGCGACCCGATACAAGGATATGGCCTTGGCGAATGCCTGGAGAAGTTTACGTGCCGACATGTGTAGTGAGAGATAGCAGAAAACTACGGAGGAAGTCGTTTTACGATATGGGGATGTTTTTCGTGGTTAGAATATGGCGTCTTATCTCGCTCAAGCAACCGCAAAAGTTTCTCGCTGTTCTCATTTCTGCTACTTCTCATTACTTTTGTCTTTCTTCGATTAAGCAAAATAAGGGCTAAAAAATCGCATTCTGATAAATAAATGCTGCTGTTTGAATCAGATAGTGAAGATCTCGACAGTTCTGGATTTAGAGAACGAATTTTTTACTCTGCTGCGGAGTGAGCGTTGTTTTGTAACTTCCTAGCAATTTAGAACCGTGTGCCAGACCCGGAATTTTGCCTTTCGCGTGTAACGCTGTTACCAGCTGTGTAGTCAGGAGGCTCTGGGGGCCGCACATGAGTCGTATGTGGATAGCAGATTCAGGATTCGAGTAGCGATCCGGCACACGCTCAGTTGCTAGGTGGTTTCAATTTTTGATTAATGTTGAATTTGTGATCAATGTAAAAAATATTGTTTGTGCCTCAATTTTTCGAAAGCCAGTGGTTGGAAATGTTCGTTCTCTAAATTCACCGCGCTTTAACACATTAAATATGAAAACAGTTACTGAAGTACCATTACCGTTAATGCGGTGTCGATAACGAGATCATTAGAGACGTATGTCTCATGACATGACAGGGGTATTGATGGAATCGACTGTATTCTCTTCAAAGGAACCACGTCAGAATTTGCCTCCAGTGGTTTGAAGAATTCATAGAAATGTAAGCCTGTTTTGCTCGACGAGAATTTTAATCCCGTTACAAAGGAATGTGAGACCACCTCTTTAACTGCTATGCCATTTCACTCGGTGTAACAGTTTAGGATAGAAAAAGAAGAGACCATGATCTTATTTACAGATTCTGAGCTATGTAACTGCTGTGCTTTCTCAGCCAGCTACAAAATAAGCTAAAATATCGAATTTACACTTTTTTAAATCACGAAGACAAGGATTCGAACGCTGAATTTCTTTCCAGATTCTTGATTGAAGAAATAGACCAAAAACAAGCAATAATGAAATTGTTAACCAGTAGGTGACCCGCCGACATTTATCTGACTATAAAAATATATGAGTGTGTAACAACTCTTTCCATTATCAAATATGTTATCGCGACTAGGAAAAACATCCACAATCACGGGTTAATATCGCCCCAGAAACAACTGGATTTATGGGCGCGTTTCTCAAGTCATAATATGTAAATATTGGTCCGAACCCTACGTATTGCACCCACGTGTATCCTGAATGTAAATTAAGTTTAAAAACGACATCCACAAAGGCATGAATCATTTCTGCCACACACTATCTGTGACTAGCGCAGCAGGAAGCCCTAAAAAATGTTACGATAACAGGTATCCTATACCATGCATTAAAGGGATTCTCAGAGTATACATGTAGAAGATGTAGGGTGCCAAAACGGTGCAAAATAGTAGGTGGGAGCAGATTACGTAACAGTGACCAACAAAAGGTTCTGGAGCAGGACATGTGAGCGACGAAAAAGAGAAGTGGGGATTAATTATGCCGGAGGATACGAACATTCGAAATCTTTTCAGTATGATTCACTAATTTCACTCCATCTCTTAGTGAAATATTTTCCATACAGCTTGCAAAAGATATTTGGAACTGCTGGATGGAAATTCCCGAACGCCGTTTTAGTCATCTGTCACTGGAAAGGAAAGTCTTTAATCGCACACGTTAACATTTTTCCTTCTCACGGCGTGAATGCTGAGTATCAAGTGTAAATGGTTTCGTTGGTCAAATACACAGTCTTCAGAAAAATGTAGAAACCATATGGACGTCCCTATTCGGTTTAACGTTAACTTCTGGAGGTTTCCACAGCGTTGTTAGAATTATAATCACAGCCCGATCCACGGGTAAAACACTGCTCCATGAAGTGACGTGTTTTACGACTGCCACGCGACAAGGGCTTAAGGGCCGTATACAACCGAGGCGGTCTCCGCTTTGGCGTTGTCACCCATGGCGCCTTTCGACTCTAATTAGGCGCAGTCATGAGTCTGCCTTAGCTGCCGGCGTTCACGTATTGTGTTACAGGAGGGAGGAATTTATTGTCCCGCAGACAGTAGTATCCGCTTCCTCCTCCTCCTCCTCCCTCCCCCCCCCCCCCCCTACCTTGTCGTTAGCTTCCTCGGACTCGCGTTATAAATTTCGCCTACGCATTTTTTGTGCTAGCCATAAATATAACACAATGCATATCGCTTTACCAAAGAGGGCAATGGATGTAATTTGTATCTTGCGTAACCGTTCCTCCTTTGTATACGATTTCGTATGGTTTTATGTAAAACAGGGCCATTAATCAAGATGAAAAGTAGAAACGCGTGAGGGCTATATGTTAGAGTTGTTCGAGGTAGACAGCGGGTCTCGGAGAACAGTTTTAGGCGTATGTTCTCTTGAAGGTCGTTCTCGCAACAAACAGACCGAGTTGGCCAATTCGTAAATTCATAATACCGCCTTCCTATCCGGAAGGAGTGGGAATAAAATACTCGTCGAGCTATATTGATTTTGGTTCCGTGGCACTTCACTAAATTACTTGGGCTGAATGACAATGCGGTTCCTCGAACAGCTGAGGGCTAGTTCCTTCCCCCGTCCATACCCTAGTAAACGAGAGCTTCGTCTCTGATTTTACCTAAATTTGTCATTGTCGGATAGGATTGCTTAAATTCTGTTACTGTGGTGCAACGTTTATAAAGTACCATTTTTGTCAGCTCTCTTCAAGATTTATTCCACTACTGATTGGCACTACTCGTTTCGGCAGCATGCCTTCATCAATTACTTGTTATTTGTACATTAGTTGTTGTATTACCCATTCTTGTAAATTGCACAAAATTTTTGTTGGTTCTACCACTGAAGTTATAGACCAAAATAAAATTTTAAAAAAACATAGGGAATGTTTGTCCAATAATGGAATACAAACGTGATGAGCGCTTGTCCCATGAACTAAAAAAATAAATAAATAACCTTCTTTTCTCTAATACTTAAATGTGAGGAGGTGCAAAAAAAATCAGGCAAACAGATGCAAATAACTGTTTTTTGAAACCCTTGACCTAGATCTCGGTAATTTTAAAATTGTGTTCTTCAGAACATATAATGGATCTTGTGCCGTATATCTTCTGAAGAAATCTGGTTTAAATTTGTCAAAATCTAGAACGATGGTGCCAATAAACCTTCAGTTGCAATTGCTTGGCTTATTTTTTCAACCACTCAAAGTTTACCGCCGTACAGTTGCAGAATTTGCAGCCCTGTTTAAGATTTTATTAAATAAACTGATTATAACACTATATGACATGCGTCATGATGCAATTATGCTTCTACAAAAATAGTTGCATCCATAGAGTACTTATTATCTTAACAGCAGCAGAGACTTTTACAAGGTCCAGCCATTGCGCTCTAAACAACTGTATGACAAAGAGTGAAGCGATATCTGTTCTTGTGCACTGTACTTACATGCAAATAAAAATAGCTTAGAAATTATTTAAATAATACAGTTCACCGAATGTTGCATATTAACCCACCCGGACGGGCCGACAATACTTCGGAACATAACGTCAGTGGCATACCCAACAGAGAATTCCTTTAAATTTCATAGGAATCTATAATATGAAAACTGATTTATGTGTGAAAAGTAGGCAACTGATGCTGTCGCAATGCGTCGTGCCTATAAATATTGGAATAACAACGTGACTGATGCTCAGAAACCTTTCTTTTATGAATTTTATCACTAACGTCATCGATGTCGACAAGAATTTCAGTACTATCCTTAATTAGGACGCAAGATAGACCTTCACCACCGTAGTCATTATTTTTGTGTTGCAGATCTTTGCTTCCGTTTCCGGTGTGCACACAGCAAAAGAGTGCTCCTTACATTATGTCGTTACATCCGACGTCCAGTGCGCCTGCCATCTCTAAAAAACTACTACACCGAACATTGTCTATAATCTATTTTGCATTTCTACAATTTGTCTGCTCTGCTACATCTCTATTTTGCTGCTTCTTCTGCGCTAACTTCACTGTTTCTGGATTTATTGCTGCTGTTGTAAATATTCGACCATACCGTCCATGTTCCTCCTTCTGATATCTTCTGCTGTAATTCCTCACTGATTCTTCTTAGCACTCGTTTATTTTGTACTTAAACTGTCCCCATAATTTTTAACTATCTTCAGCAGCACCACGTTTCAAAGCCTCCCATTTTTATTCGAATTTTCAGTTGTCTAGATATCTACTTTGAGGGCCTCCTTTCTCATTTGTGTTTCAATATTTGATATGGCTACACAAACTTCATCCGGTCCAGTCTGCATGTGATATCTCGCGTCGGTCATCCTTGTTAATCCTACTTCTTGGACAGGAGAATTTCTTCACTTCTTCCACTCTCAAGTCGTTCGAAATTTTGATTCTAAGACGGTATTTTCCTTTCTGTTAATCTTCATCAGCCTCGTATACACTCTGCTTGCTCGTAAGCCACATCCTATGCCATGGGTGCTGTCCGTTCTTCTCGAAAGGTCATCCGAGTCTTCCTCACAACTGGCCACAGGGACTATAATATTAATTCAAACTGGTTATTTCAAAACGTATGTTAAACACCACAGAAAATGCCGTAACCGGAAGTGAAAATTAACGTATTTCTTAACAGCGGCAGAGTTCATGTTTTACGAGTACAGCTGTGACAGCATAATACAGAACTTGCATAGAATTATTTAATATGGTCAATTGCCTAGCAGCAAGCCGGTAAATCAAAATGAACCGTGGTCTTCCTGCGCCCCTGGAAGAAACGCCTCCCTCCCCCCTCCCCTCTGCCCCATAAAACTACCTTTCTACACGTTTTCTACAAAGATTTAGCAACTTTTATAAGTGTGAAGTGTGTAAGCAGGTTTAATTAAATCGAAGCGTTATTGAAAAATTTTACCCAAATCAACTAATCGCGAAAAATATTGCACATAATAAATTAAATGCATCATTGTTGTAAATAAATCACGAATTGCAAAACATTTCAAAATAAAAAGAAAGTAAACTAAGCACACATGTATTATTGTTTGTAGCAACTAATTTTCATTGGTTTCACGAATATGTATTACGAAGAACAGATTGTATTAACTCTTCGTAAAATAATATTAATAGTGCACAAAAATACTGATCAGAAATAAGAGAGAAAGGGGTATAGTTGAGATTTAAGAAAATACCCCTTTCCAGGTGTTGTGTTTTGCTTTGCATTTCTTTTGCTTTGAGCGAAGCAATCTCATTAATCACGTGGCTGACGTCACGTTTAGTAGCCCCGTAGTTTTACTGTCCACACTTGGCCTTAAACAGTCTTTTTATCTTCCTTAATTCACTCAGAACTATTTCGACGTTTGGGTAAGCATTTCTTGACAACAATTTAATTCTTTAACTATTTTCAATGCATTTCAAAATATCTGAAGAAGAACAGAACACACTTGAAACTAGTTGTAGTTAATGAACAAATAGATCCAGCCTTGTGAATAAGAGCGACTTGTAAAGAGGTGCATATCTCTCATTTTCATATTGGAGAACCTTTTTTATGTTTCGGCTGCAATCATAGCGTCTGCTCTGTTAACCTACTGTCTCGCTTCACGATACTAAATCCATAGAGAAATATTCGTTAATGAAACTATGAATAAATGGTAAATTACATGCATGGGCAGTGAAAAGTTGCAGAATATGATTGTAGCGCAAGTTTATAGAAGTGGTTTCTTATTACTGAGAGTGTACTTGACAATAACAGAGAAACGATGATTCGATAAGCTAACGGGAAAGAGGCAGAAGGCGATGCGGGAAGGAAGAGACAAAGAAGGACCATAAGAAACCTACAACTTTCATAGAACACATGTAGTGATTTCATGGCTCGTTTTACAACAAGAAAGATTAGGTAAGCATCCAACTATTCGGCATTGCGCAGCTTTAGACGTTCCTTATTACCAAAATTTGAAAACTCGCCTACGCTTTTAAAATGTATGTAGGTACATATTCAGTTAGCTCCTGGTCACACAATAGCTCTTACTAATGAAGCCAAAAGTAAAATATTTCTGCTTTCACATTGTAATCCCCTTTGCATCCGAAGTCTTCAACGTATACAGTAACAAAAGTTATTACAGAAGCCTACCTCCGCATGCGGTGAACACAGTAACTTAACAGCTGGAAGCCAGAAGCCATCTGTGACACTTACCTGCAAAAGATAAAAAAAAGTACAGTATTAGTAGAGAATTCTGACAATTTTCATAACACAAACAGATAATACAAATAATGAGTAACGCGAAGTGACACATTTAATTTCCATTCTCTGAACCTGTATCATGCAACATATACACACAGTAAGTAACGTGTCCTGTGCTACAAATTATGTAGCTATACAAGGGCTGGAACGTTCCTCCATACTGCAGAGACGTCAAGACGATTCTAAGGGTACGTAACAGCTAATAATGTGTGGATAGTAACAAATATATATTCATGCTTGATATTCGAGTGGAGATATATCAGAAACTGGTAATACTTTTTTATGTAGTCTACGGCCACATGTGTGTTTATCAGGTGAGTTCCATTTTAGAACCTTTCCAGTTGCAGTGATTTTCTTTAATAAGTATGTCATGTTCCAGCACCTAACAAGGGAAAATTTTTCAACTACCATTACGGTTCCTTTGAAAAGGACGCGACCGATTTCCGTATTCGCCATTCCCACAAGCTTAGTTTGTGATTCGCCTCTGACTTCGATGCCAAAGAGACGTTAAGCCGCGATCTTCCTTTCCTCTACCAAAGTATTCTATTGCACAATAGTAGCCTGCAATGAGAAGGAAATTGTGGCATGGTACCTAGAGGCCACACACACAGTTCCGCCGGGAAGATAGTGATGACTTCTGAATGTCATCTACTTTGTGTGTGCGCAGTCACTGAAGCCTCACCTCGGGTGCAAAGTTTAGGAGTGACAGGGTGCAAGAGGTAGTACTTGTAAAGATAAATACTGAGGTTTAGGCATTTTTTTTATCACTGAATCGGTCTTAACAAAACTCTGGACATCGATGTTTATCGTAATTAAGAGGTTGAAAAGTGACAATTTCTGTTTTATCCTGTTACATATATTTCATTGTAATTAATTTTTACTATACGGGGTTTTACCGTAAGATCGTGCAAAAATGTATCAGGACAAAGGGAATGATCGACTGAACAATATGAGGTAGAGAACCTAGGGTCGGGGAAGACAGCTTAAGGAGCTATGGAAGTAAACTTGTCTACCACTTTATCTAGCATTCCTGTTTTGTGCTTATTTGCAACTAACATGCGTATAGGTTTACACGTATCTGTTGTGTTAATCTAGCGTACATTCTTTATTTCCTGCAAGGAAACAAGGAGAACGAACCTGATTACTAAGAACTCATGATTCAGGTTTTGTTTACTTTACTTGTCCATGAGGTGGCTCTGTTGTATCGTATTTACATTTTCCTATGACAGAACGTCCTATGAATCAGCGAGAGACTCATTCATCACTCAGTGCGATAGAGCAGTACGGTACAGTTTCATAGAACTGACTGACATGCGCCATGTGTAAGGGGAAGTACATTGAAATGCTCTCAATGCTGAAAGGCTGTCCAGCGATCGATTTACTAACAGACAACATCCGTCACGAAGAGTGTTTATTTCTTTCGATCGACCAGTGCGGGAGACTGGCTCACTGGAAAGAAGAAACGAGGGACCTGACAACATGCGGACCACTCTCACACCCGATTTTGAAGATGTTCACCGATGTTATGCTTGCATTAAGGTTGGTGGGTTGTGTGGGGGAAGAGACCAAACAGCGAGGTCATCGTCTCATCGGAGTAGGGAAGGACGGTGAAGGAAGTCGGCCGTGCCCTTTCAAACGAACCATCCCGGCATTTGCCTGGAGCGATTTAGGGAAATCACGGAAAACCTAAATCAAGATGGCCGGACGCGGGATTAAACCTTCGTCCTCCCGAATGCGACTCCAGTGTGTAACCACCGTACCACCTCGCTCGGTTTCTAGTTTAGTCTAGTGTGCTAACCACTGCGGCACCTCGCTCGGTAGCATTAAGGTTGATGGCCGTCAGCTGCAGCACATTTTGTAAGGTGCAGTACAAATGGTACTTTCATTGTGTCAGTGGAGATATCTGCAGTTAACTGTACCTAATGGAAATAAAAAACTACACAGTAATGTGATTTTATTCCTATTATCTTCTTATCTGTTTTCTCTGACACCAGGTTCCCTAACTCAAATTGCTCAGTGGAGCATCTTCTGCGTCCTCATAAATTTTTGCACGCTCTTACGGAAACACTCTGTATGTACAGGGTGAGCGACATTTATATCGTGAACTGTTAAAGGTATCGAAACCAGGTATTAGGCCAACGATAGTACGCAGGAGAGAGCGTAATCTCCTTAGCTCTTGCATCAACCGGACTGAGACAATTAAAGTTTTTTTTAAAGGAACGATACACCTTGTTAACGACAATCGAAAGCCCTTGATAAGAGGAGTACGGTGATGTAACGCATATTAATGTTTGCGTTGAAATTTTTTGCGAAAAACATCGGACAATGTGCTTAAATTGAAGGGCAAAGAGGCAGGATTCGGCTATTTCAGCGTAAACACCTCGAAGTGTGGCTCTCACTCCAGGCTCCGCCGTTGTATCACGCCCTTCGGCTCTTTTCGCGTTTTCAGAAAAGCTGTCCGCAGTGTGTACACACATTTGAAACACATTTTTCTTAAGGCATTCTTGATACGCTAGACGTTAGCATGCAGTTCCAGTTATAAGAATAATTGCGTGTAACAATAATGTATAAAGTAAGTGCAAAACGAAATGCCTTTGATCTTAGTAGCATAGACCTATTACATTCTTTTCCTGCTGCATGCAACGACGGCGATTGGCATGACGGTCCACTTGGTTGTGTTTATACCGAAACAACCGATTCCTGGCGTCTTGGCACTCAGTTTTAGCTCAGATACTTCTATATTTACATAGGGCGCGGGTGTCTCTCCTAAAAGTCGTCAGGCGAGTTTCGTTTATACTTCGACAGGTATTTGCAGTTTCTCTTTTGCAATATATATATATATATATATAGAGGCTGTTTCGTTCCAAAATCTCTTAATGGTCTTAAACTGCTAAAATCGCAAGCCTTTTTTTTTTGTTTACCAGAATACCTGATTTATTTGAGAAATTCAGTGATAAATACCTTGGAAGATCTTTCAGGAACTTGCGGATTAAAAACACAGTGAATATAGGAATTTTTTTTTACTTTTGCTGTTTTTTAGGTCGTTTGAATGGTACACCCGACAACAAGTTTTTTCCACTCTCCGTCCAGTATGACGTAATCATCGCGTACTGCTTGGTGCGGCGGCGGAGAATGGCGTAAATTTACGGGCAATGTGCCACTGAAATGGCCGCATCAATAGCATAGAATTCCCCGTATACATTGTATTTTTGCTCTTTAGTTTCTCGACATTTGTACGAGAGTTATTTGTCTCATACATGTATTGGATTCTGGTGCAGAAATACTATAATACCAATTTAGAAAGCTCTACACAACTTGACCAGGTGAAGGGATCGGTTGGTAGGACATGTTCTAAGGCATCAAGGGATCACCAATTTAGTACTGGAGGGCAGCGTGGAGGGTAAAAATAGTAGAGGGAGACCAAGAGATGAATATACTAAGCAGATTCAGAAGGATGTAGGCTGCAGTAGGTACTGGGAGATGAAGAAGCTTGCACAGGATAGAGTAGCATGGAGAGCTGCATCAAACCAGTCTCAGGACTGAAGACCACAACAACAAAAACAACAACAACTACTACAACAACAGTGACCTTTGTATTTTTTTGATATGTCATTCAAGCTTAAGTAGACAGGGTTTTTGGAAACGAACAACCGTTGCCTGACCCTTTTGTTGTCACATCAGAATTTATATAGTCCTTGCAGATGCCTCAGCCAGGTACATGTAAAAGTGCAGTTGTGGCACTATCTGTACAATGAATCGCATCTTAACATCTGTCAGTTTCCTCCTGAAATACCAAAGACTAGACTGAAGCACAATTGCTTCTGCGCGTTAGCGTAGCAGCGTTACGTAAGACGATAAACGATGTGTGTGTAGAGCTTTCACTAGTAAAGCATACAGCGCGCCTTGTTGCGCTTTCCTGTCACGAAGCCAAGTTACGATCAAATGTCTCGATGGCCGTGGAACAACAGTGCGAGTGGAACGCAACCTCCGCTTCCCTCTCTAACAGGAACACCCGCAATCCGCTCGCAACTGCTCGGCAGTACCGTTTACACTTTACGCCAGCGCAATTCCGTTAGTCGATATCTTTTCTGACGTATTTGCACCATTCGTTTCAATGTATCCGTGGTATTTCCACATGCACGTAGCATGTCTTTTACAAGCGTCTCCTCTTGCTTTTCCGGAGGAGTCGTTACCCCAACTCAAGTTGGAGACGCTCTAACACACGCCCTATAGCTCTGGTCTCTCCCCATGCAATTATCACTCCTTCAATCCCTTAAAAAAGTACTTGAAAGGTCGACGATTCCTGCGGACGAGGAAGTGCAGTAAGCTACTCCCGAGGTCTTCACAGAGCAGGACACGGTGTTTTACCAAACGGGTACCTTCAGCCCGGTGCGTCGGTGGGATGGTTGCCTCGATGCTCACGGCGATTGCGCCTGACTGGTATAGCGATTCTGGACTGTGCGGCCTTCGAAAGGAAACTTTTTCACTGTGTCTTCTACTTTCCCTGCATATTCTGAGACCGCGTGAGCAGATGATACTCAACTACAGAACGAGTCACAGCACACAAAAATCACGGCATGCTGATAAAAAAACAGCGTAAAATGATATTTTTAACATCTTCCTGCCTTTGTCTGTTAGCTTTATATTGTCACGTAGAGGAAGGTGTAATTAGATGAATGACGAACAGTAACTTCACTTATTGAAGGTTTATTCAGCACTTGCATATACAAGAGCGCGAAGCTTACTGCCTCCGGCCAGAACAGATACAGTATGTATACGGCTACAGAACATTCCAGTACAATGATTCTTGACATTTGTGGATACCTCTAGAGTGTACTCGAACCGAATATAGAAATTAAAACTGTACAGTCCACGTGAGTTTTGAACTCACGAGCCTCCATGCAACCGCTTTTTTTTTCAGTTTTCGTTTTGTTCGCCTTAGTTCGGGGCGGACGTCGTAAGACATCCATTTAAGTTCGTTCTTAATCTGCTAACTCGGTTTTTTTTATTACAGAGTGCACGTTACCCTCTGACCGAACACGCTGAGCTACCGTGCCGGCATCATTTAGTATCATAAACACTACACCACGGTGCTATTCAGCTTATTCTGCGACAATATCATTACTACAGTTTCTATCATGAATTCATTAACGAGCTGCGAATTTCGTGCTCAGTGAACAAAGGCGAAAATGTTATCCAAAAAAAATTCCACAAGAATTTGATCCCAGCACAAAATAAGATACGCCATAAAGGAAGCGTTCTGCAAGTGCATATAGTATTCCTGTGAAGTAAAGGCTAAGGTAATACTGCTAGTTTTTTTTGGACGAGTCCGAATTATTCCTGCAGGTGCCATGGATCAGTATACATACATGCATTTGATTTCACTGTTTATTCGATGATCACGTAACAATAAGTGTTACTTTGACGAGAAAGAGAATTCTTTGTCAAAAATTGATTTCACTGTGTTCGGTAGCAGTTAAGTTACAGTTTACAGTTCGCAAACCACAAGTCGGTGGTAGCATGCTGCCTTATTTGCTAAATCATTTACATGACAACCGCTCTTACTTTGTTCACAAACGCCTATATCAAAAAACATTGCAGCAATACGAAAATTCTTTGGAAACAGAAGGGTAAAGCAATTTAGAATAATGCATCACGTCGCAATTTCTTCCTTCCAATAACTCTCGATGAATAATGTCGCAACGAGGAAACCAACCACCTTATCACTACAAAATTTCAAATCAAATCTGTATTTCACACTACGCTACCGAGAAACGTCCCATAAGCCATAAGAGATTAACATACATTGCAATTAATGCTCTGACATCAAAATTGAAGACGTGAGTAATGTCCTTTGAAAGACGTCGTTCTGTATAACATATTAAAAGTCCCGACTACCGTGTGCCATCGAAAAAACTGATGAAGTAATTTAGGAGATGAATATTAAGGATGACAAACGCTAGAATTCTAAAAGCAGATCGCAGCATTAGAACAGTGAAACTTATTGGCCATGTTCTTGTGAAAAACATCTGAGGATCTGATCGCATACATTGGATGTAAAAACGATAAACCTAAATTGCAAGTCAGGCACCGCGTGCAGAAATCAGAACCTTCCTAATAACTGTTCACTGTTTTATCATTATATGTATTGACGTTCACATGGCCTAAAGAAAGCCTGTCGTAGCGATATCCCACTCCCGACGTTGTGTTTCAGGTATTATTCACAAACCGGGAAATGATTACTTTCTGTCGTGTGTAAGCGAGTCCAACTCGAAGCACTCACGTAGCCTTGTTTGAAGAGTTTTTACAGCTTAGGACTTCCCAGCGGCGTATTCCAGTCCAGGAAAGAATGGTACCCTGTGGGATGGGATGTGTTGGTCACAGCGCAACGCCCACGTCACTGCAAAGCCGCGCCCGTTTTTCTGCGGTTTCACACTCGATCTGTGGAGTGATTCACTCAGGGTTAACAACCGCCTCCATTGCCTGCCGTGACTTGCAAGTGGCCGCTATGTCGCCGTAACAGGTCTAAGGCCTGTCTGCCACATACTGTGGCCGTTTCTGCGAAGAATCCGGTGCCTAATCACACGCATTATTCTTTAACATTTTATTTTGCAGTCCAAGAATACATTTATCTATTACAGTTACTACTAAGAAATGACATTCACTCTAACTTTGAAATAATCCCCGATTCACACATTTACATTCATCAAGGCTACCGAGTAAATTCTTTTTGCGGCCCGTTTGTAACTACTCGTACTTTATACAACGGGCGAAACGTGCTTCCAGAAGTAGAAACAGGAGCAGCCACCTGGCACATTAGTGCTCCTCTGGACACATGCTGGTGATTCTTTTTCATACAAGCAAACTCCGACAAACACATATCTACTACAGAAATGAAACTTTTTACACCGCGATGCAATGTACGCTGCGTTAAAAAAAATTCAGACTGGGATTTTTGTCAAACACGTGCTTTTAATGGATACTGATGCTCCAAGAGAAGAAGGAAAATAAAGGAAACATGCCGACGTGCTACAAAAGCCAACGGAAAGCTTTTAAAATAATGCTGCTTTGTTTTTAGCACAAGTGAACAAAGTATACGTCTCACAAAAATTCCTTTGTCCTCCAGTTTACAATTAGAATTAATAGAAGGAGCCAACAATAATGGAATACACTACGTTATCTCAATCAATATAAACTGGAAGACTTTGCTGTACCTACATTTTTTATTAATATACCTCCGTGAGATATACCCAATAGCTCAAAGGCTGTTTGATTTGCCGAAATTACAAGCATTTTTGCTACTGATTTTGATCAACAGTTACGTACATACAAAGTAAGTTACGTATTGAAGGAAATCACTCCCTGATGGATAACTAATGACTCTCGTTTGCGATAAACCTCAGTACATGTTTACAGGTTTATATCTTTCTCCGGGGTGATGTCGAACACAATGGTGATTGTTGCATTATTAATTAATTGGAGGACATCTTCTTTTTATTTTTTTAACCTGGAGGAACATCAGCGCTCTGATGGAACGCATGCGAAGCGGTGTGGATAGGTTGGGGTGGAAAGTGAGGGCTAAACGTAACTAAATTACAGGAATCCTTTCCTGTGGGTGGAAGAGTGGTCTTTTATTTTCACACATGTTGTGCAAGTTCGCTGTCTGAATTATATCATCGTTATACAGTAAAATGCTCACTGGAAAAAAATGCATGGGAAACGTCACTTTTTATTTATATAACACTCAAGGAGATTTATTTTAATTTATAAACGGCGTGTAATTTAATACTTTTTACTGTATTTAATAAATGTTATATATTTTAAATCTCTCTGGCATATGTGCGGACGTAATGTTACCGGTAGTAGCCCCCGTCACACGTCACAGGCCAGCAAGGTAGTTAAATAATAACAGAGGCGAAATAATGGTGCTATGGAACAGAAAATTTAAAAATAGTCTACATATACCTGTGCATGTTCCAGGGTAGTTCTGGAACTCCTTGGGAAATTTCAGGCAAAATTAGTTCATACAATACCATCAGTAAAAAAAGGTATTGTGCGAGGAAGACGGTCTTGGTACGCCTAAAATTGGAGTTTAAAAGAGGTTGGAGCCGTAAAGTAAATGAAAACTACCCATATTAGCATCAATTCAAACGTTTTCAGAGTCGCTTGTCTGACTGGTGGTGAACCTGATGGCATTTGAGGCCACATGTGATGAACCTGATGGCATTTGAGGCCACATTTAGTTCAAATGGTCAAATATGTGTGAAGTATTATGGGACTTAACTGCTAAGATCATCAGTCCCTAAGCTTGCACATTACTTAACCTAAGGACAAACACACACACCCATGCCCGAGGGAGGACTCGAACCTCCGCCGGGACCAGCCGCACAGTCCATGACTGCAGCGCCTGGGACCGCTCTGCTAATCCCGTGCGGCGCCACATTTAGTAGAGTATAACGAACAGAACTCTGGTTTCTAGCACGTTTAAGCCATTTCGGTTTTTAAACTTAACTCGCACATTTAAATAAAAATTATTTAATAGGGCACTACGGAAGATCATGAGAAATAAATAACTAAGCAATGTCAGATGATCAGAATATAAATAAAAATAATAATGAATACGTCATTCGATAGTACCATCAGTAGTACTCCGTCAGCGGAGATTACTTATCCATGCTCTCTAATTTATATCAGGGGCCTAGCAAGAAGTACAAGTTGAAGTTAGTAAAATATTAGAAGACAACAGAGTCCTTGATATGAAGCCAGTACTATTACACTAGCAATCAACTTGTCTCATCTACATCTGATGTATGACAACGAAGTTACTTGCTGTCATGCTACGACTCCTAACAAGCTATGCTCAAAAAAATCGTCTACAATTGAAAAATATAAATATTTTTAAGTGTTCAGGTGTTTCCCCGCTATTGAAATTCAATATGTAATTAACATTAACCTCACAAAAGACGATCTGAGGCAAATTATAATTGACTACCTCTCCGTATTTCGAAGAGAGCATTCTTCCCCAATCTTGCAAATATCACGACGGAACTTATGTTGGAATTCTGCAACTTCCTGCAGTTGAATATTAAACTGCAGGACGCATAACAAATAATGTCCTACATTCTGCATCTTTCAAGGAAGGCAGTGCAGATGGGAAGGGGATGGTGTAGGGATTCTAAACAAGTGTAGTACAGCTGGTTTGAATTTGGCGAACACAATCGGCAAGACTAAGTGCAATCAGTATTTACAACAATTAGCCCGATGGAAAAATGCTGTCAACACAGAGGAAGCGCCTGGACACAGCAATCCTCATCGTACTGAGGACAGACCCACGAGATCTCATTGTATAAGCAGACTGTACGTCTCTACGGCCGTAGGAATACTTCGTGTTCTCAATCAGTTCCACTTGATACGGATTACGGATGTTGAAATTCTTGCTGACTTGCCAAGGAAGTAGTCCCAAACGCCGCCTCAGGCGATGATGCGACAAGCTACAGCCAGTTAGCTGACCACAGTGACATTTAGTGAGCAGCTGACGTATGCACGCGTCACTCCGTCCTTGTGGTCAGAGGCTGTGTGCTAAGCAAATGACTAGGCCCTCCGAGATGTGTCGTCACACGTTCATAGACAGGCCCGTTATCCCAAAATATCCGGTACACGAACACCGACACGTCCTCTTACTTCCCAGTCACGTCCTCCTTGCGTGTCTTCCACCTCCCTCTGTGGTTGGGGAAAGAAATTGACGCTACACCCTACCTCGAGAATGAGCAGTTTCGGACTTCGTATCGTGGTGCGGCGTGCTGCCTGCAGGGGATGACGGACATAATTAAAGATGTTGTTATCCGGGAACTAACTAGACGGTTATGAGTTTCCTCATGTAGCATTTGATGCAATACATTGTTATGTGAAACCCTGCCTACTTTCTCATTTCCCTACAGGCATATGTCAGTTCTGGTCGTCATTCTAACTCACAAGTAATTAAAACCGCTACATTCAATACATGTCTTCCTCTTCCAGCAAATATGTGTCGGAGACCTCTTGCTATTGTTTTCTACTTCAGGAACTCCATACTATTATGACATACATCTATATCTACAGACGTAATTTGCAGGCTACCATATGGTGTATGGCTGGGGGAAACCTGTACCATTACTGATAATTTTCCTTCCTGTTCCACTCGCTAATATAGCAAGGGAAAAAAGACTATCTATGTGCCTCCGTAAGAGCTCTAATCTCTATAATCTTCACGGTGCTTACGTGAACTGTACTTTGGTGGCAGCAGATATCGTTCTGCAGTCGGCCTCAGATACGGAATCTCTAAATTTGGTCAATAGTGCTACCCGAAAAGAAAATCGGCTCCCTCCAGTGATTCCCATTTGAGTTCCCGAAACATCTCCGCAATACTTGCGTTACCTACCGGTAACAAATATAGCAGCCCGCCTCTGAATTACTTCAATGTCTTCCTTTAATGCGACCTAACGTGGATCTCAAACATTCGAACAGTATTCAACAATGACTCACGCTAATGACATATATGCGGTCTACTTTACAGGTGAATCAGGCTTTCCCAAAATTCTCCCAATAAACCGAAGTCGACCAGTCGCCTTCCCCTACCACAGGTTCTCACATGCTCGTTCCATTTCATATCGCTTTGTAACGTTACGCCCAGATATTTAAACGAAGTGAGTGTGCCAAGTAGAACACAACTAATGCTCTACTCGAACATTATGGATGGTTCAAATATCTCTCAGCACTATGGGACTTAACGTCTGAGGTCATCAGTGCCCTAGACTTAGAAATACTTAAACCTAACTAACCTAAGGACATCACACACATCCATGCCCGAGGCAGGATTCGAACCTGCGACCGTACCAGCAGCGCGGTTCCAGACTGAACCGCCTAGTACCGCTCGGCCACAACGGCCAGCGAACATTATGGATTTGTTTTTTGTACTCATCTATTTAACTTAAATTTTTCTACATTTAGAGCTACCCACCTTTCATAGTGCCTATTAAGAATTTTGTCTAAGTCATCTTGTATCCTCCAACAGTCACTCGACGACCACACTTTCTCATACACCACAGAATCATCAGCACACAGTCGCAGATTGCTGCTTACCGTGTCAGCCAGGTAATTTATGTGTATATAAAATAACAGCGGTCCTATCACACCTCCCTGGGGCATTCCTAGCGATACCCATGTCTCTGATGAACAACTGCTGTCGAGGACAACATACTGGGTCCTGTTACTTAAAAATTCTTCGAGCCACTCACATATCTGGGAACCTATTCCGTATGCTTGCGCTTTCTTCAACAGTCGACAGTGTGACAGGCTTTATGGAAATTTAGGAATATGGAATCCGCAGTCTCAGAAGAGATAACGACTGTTGAAACGCAGTGAATAGAGGCAAACAAAATGCACCTAGGAAAACAAATGGAGACAGTTAATGTATAGGTCTCGATTTTCCAGTCGAGTGAAGTCTTCCAATAGGCGTTATGTTTCATGGTACGAAACTCGATAGCATATTAATTCAAAAGGGACACCAATGTGATCAACTGCAGACAGATAGATTATTGTAGCCAACGCGTGCTTTGCCAGCAAAATTTATGTCGCTCATCATATCTGTTCCTGAGGCATGCCATAGCGAAACTTTGGAGGAGATGATGACCGGTTATTACGAACATTAGCTCAGACGAAAGAACCAGTCTTGCCGTTTTCGGAATAAACACTTTGCAAATTTTTAAATGTAAAGAAATTACTAACACGCAAATCGGGACGGTCAAGTGCGAATCTGAAGCACATCTGCACCGGAAATGAGTCCATGGGTCAGTCTCTACATCTCTGCCTCGTTGCAATTACTCTTCATGCCGTTACAGTGTTTGTTTACATCGCCAGAAACATACGTGATAGACCAATGCACGTGATACTTCGAATCGTTGGCAGTCAGCGGTTTAAGTAGTTCCCTCGTTTTCCAATTGCAGGAAATCTTGATGAGTCTTATTTGCTGCATTAGGCCGAAAGAACTGTTTCGTAATCGAAAAAACAATAGCTATCACCGCACAGGAAAGATCAAATGATGCATTCTGCATCAAACAATCTGTGACAGGATATGTTTTGTGGTTAATATTGCCTCTTCCAATTTCCTAAGGTCATGGATAATCCCTGAACTTCGCCACCTGTCTAAACTTTAGCAGACAGTGCCATCTGTGTGCAGGATAAAGTCTGCTACTGATAATCGTAGGCATTTCCAGTCGAATGATCAAATAAATATTTTCTCCCAGGGGTGAGGTGCTGACACATCAGCTTGAGAAATTTCATCAATGTAAATAGTTTTTTTATCTATTTTCTCACGTAGGAAGTATATAATAGTATTATGTGTGAGAGTACGAGAGTTGTTTCACTAACTAACCTCCAAAATCTGTCCAGACTGCTTTGAATTAAGGAACAGTAAGTAAAACAAGACCTGACAGCTAAAAATAAATGCAAGGGAAAAGTATTCCTTTACGATTAGACTGTTATGGTGTCCGTACACTGGAAGAGAGTAGTGACCAGTTTCCCAACAAGCTTGAAGAGAACGCTGGAACATTACACATTTGCTAAATACTGAAACACGTCAGTGTTTAGACTTTAAGTATTGCTCACCTTTTCATCTATTGAGTAAAAAATATTATGAAAATTCTATCCACACAAGTTCGGACCATTGAAAATTTAGGCTCTAAATGACAAAGATTCTGACTGGTAATCTGATACTTTATTGGAGCACTCAAGAAGACGATAACTGCTGAGAATTTAAAGTCAATTGGTTAGACAATACAGAAAAAAGGCCTGGTTCGAACCGCAATTACGAGCAGAGAGATCATCCCATTTGGAACACTAATATGGACTCCAGCACCTGACTGACAACATAATCTGGAATTTATAACAGCAGGTTTGTGTTAGAAAAGGAGGTTGCACTGTGTCTTGTGTTCTGTTGTTTAGGCATATCTCTAAATATCAGATACAATGTTAACGGAATGGCACAAGATCTAACACATTTCTTTCTATTCTTCATCACCCAACGACGACGCAAGTGCTACAAGTTTCTACCTTAAGTTGGTGGCGCAACGAATTTAGTTCGCCCGGGGACGTCCTGGTTTTTCAGCTTTGGACGGCTGCTATCTGCTTCCATCAACGTAACCTTAAGGCCCCGCACCTACCCTCCTCCTCTTACCACCGCCATTTCCCCGTCGTTCTTCCGTTACGAAACAGGCTTGTGCTCCGGAAATGCCCGTGAAAAACATATTATGTTGTACGACCTTGGGGACATTTCTTAATGGCTGGTGGATATTTCTTATTTTGGACTTGGTGCGTCATTCCTTGTGGGCGACTCTTTCCCGATACTGAATGCGCAAACTGATTCTGCGGTAGTTTGAAATAGCAGCACAAAGACGTCAACACTTCTGTTTGACCGTAAACAAGGCTGTAAACAGGTAGTATGTTACAAGTATAGTCTCCAATACGACGGAACTGTACTTTGCGATGGATGTATGTTAAAAAGATATGAGAGCAACATCGGGTAGTATTCCAAATAAGCTAGGTAGTACTGATAATGTTCTTAGTTCACTTACACATATTGTAAGACGAGGTGAGCAACACTCTCAGGATGTCCGATAACTACGCATTTGCCTCCAGGACGATATCGACACTGTATCATTTGAGAGTTTGGTAGAAGGACTTTGAGGGCATTTATATGAATACTTGGTGTCTGTTCATTAAGATATACTCGAAAGACACTACGTGGAATCGACATCTGTGATACATGTTATTTTAATTGAAGGTGGAGCGGGGAGAAAGGAAAGGAAAGGAAAGGGAAGGGAAGGGAAGGGAAGGGAAGGGAAGGGAAGGAACTCATGGCTGCATAGGGACCGTATGTGGAATCAGCGACGAGTGAAAATGTGTGCCGTGCTGGGACTCGAATCCGGCGTCTTCAGCATACTAGGCAGTTGCGTGCGCCACCTGGAAACACTTTTAATCGCATATGGGCAGATTGTCTCAGTCGACCCACATTCCCACTTGGCGTCACCACTTACCCACAGTCGCCGCCCATGTCCTCTGAACAAGTCCGAAAGAAGGCGCCACTCTTTCATGATGTGCCTCGATGGTCTATGAATCCACTTCGAATCGGCCTCCATCGGAAATCTAAAACTACCGAGCGCGGAGGACATCGACGGAGACTGAGGGTAAGCGGTGGTGCCAGGTGGCGATGTGAGCTGGCCCAGGAGGGTGCCGAGGTAGTCCATGCATGCGGCATTAAAACTGTGTCCAGGTGGCGCAGCCCTTAACGCAACTGCCTAGAATACAAGAGATCCCACGTTCGAGTACTAGTCCGGCACACATTTTCACTCGTCGCTCCTTAAAGACCCGGTCCAATGGATATGATCAGTGCCTTTCCTTTCTTTCCCCTCCATCTTCAATTTACATAACATTTGACAGCATTTTCATATGAGTTGCAGAATGGATTGGTTTGTGGGGGTTAAAGGGACCATTGCAGAATGGAAGTCAACCCTATATTCTGACAAATTAATGTAATTGTTCATGGACGAGAGAAAGAATACGATGGTGTCTTGTTACAGTAATAGCGTTTGACGTCTAGAGCCCGTTACACCATTTAGATACCTAGGGAGTGTGATAGAAAACGATACGAACTGTAAAGAACATTAGAAATCGGCAGTAGGGAAAGCGAATCATACACCTCGATTTGCTGGGTGAATCCTGAAAGAAATGCAGTGCATCTGCTGAGAAATCCGCAATGAAGACTCGTCCAACCTACTTTTCTACACCGGACCAGTGTTATAAGGTGTGGCAGACGCAAGACACCAAAGGAAATAAGAGACGCATTGCTAGGATCAACACACATGAGCATAGACGGTACGAAAGTGGAACATAGAAGCTCAGTTTTCCGAAGCAATTTGTTTATCATTTTTAATTTTCAGTTTTATTCCCTGTTAAGAAGTGTTTTTTGTGGGTAAGTGGCAAAAAGAGGGGGGCGCAGTGGTGAGACACATTGACTGGTTTTTGTGAAAGCGGCGGTTCATATCCCAGCCCGAACATCCAGATTTATATTTTCCACGATCTCCATAAATCGGTTGAAGCGAATGCCGGGATGGTTCCTTTGAAAGGGCACGCCCCGCTTCCTTTCCCATCCTTCCCGATTTCGAGCTTGTGCTCCGCTTCTAATGGCGTCGTCGTAGACAGGATGTATTTCCTTGCAGCTATTTTAAATATTGATCCTTGAAGGAAGAAGACTTTGCTCTTTCGAACAAGTTTAAAGAAAAAGTTTACAAAGAAAATTGGGTAATAACTGTACAACCTGCATCATGTACCGTCTGTGTGGCTGAAGACAAAATGATAGCAGCAATTACGCTGTACATAAATGCACGTAAGCAGTAATTTTCCTCTCACTGATTACGCGAATGTGAGAGAACAAGAAGCGCCTAATATTAGTACGTAGTGTCCTCTAATATTCACTGTACACTGGCGGTCAGATTACCCTCAGCCATTAAGACAGGCGGTGGCGTTAAGCGGCAGTGAAAGAAACACACCCTCTGGACGTAAACTCTGCTATGTAATTTTTTTCTTAAGTTTTCAGGTAAATGCTGAATTTCTTCTAAATCTTTGTTTCACTTAAAGCCGACTCTTAAACTGAAATAATAGAACAACCAAAAAAAAGAGGAACGTCATATATGTCGCCTGATACTACGTGAAAATACTGTGGAGCAGTGCTTAGATCCCGATGTAGTACGGTATATGATTTCATGTATCGCATATATGTCTATGGTTTATAACAAACTCAATTACGAACGCTGATTTATTTGAAGAAGAACAGCTACGGAAGTAATGTTTCTTTTTTTGATTGCAAATTAAGGATATTCCAGACTGCATTTCTTACAGCGTGATAATTTGCTGATAACAGAATTTGGAAATATGAAGAAAAGTTCGATCTAAATAACTGTAGTACTGAAACATAATAATTTTCTCTGAGTAAAGTTCGAAAAGCGCATAAACAATCGGGTTCACAGACATAAACCCTATCAAGGTCCACTGCCAAAATAATTATTTATCTGGAGCAAAGAAATAATGAAAATAAAGTATGTGGTACACTTTCAAAAATGAAAAAAAAATGCAGACGCACTCATACACTCCTGGAAATGGAAAAAAGAACACATTGATACCGGTGTGTCAGACCCACCATACTTGCTTCGGACACTGCGAGAGGGCTGTAAAAGCAATGATCACACGCACGGCACAGCGGACACACCAGGAACCGCGGTGTTGGCCGTCGAATGGCACTAACTGCGCAGCATTTGTGCACCGCCGCCGTCAGTGTCAGCCAGTTTGCCGTGGCATACGGAGCTCCATCGCAGTCTTTAACACTGGTAGCATGCCGCGACAGCGTGGACGTGAACCGTATGTGCGATTGACGGACTTTGAGCGAGGACGTATAGTGGGCATGCGGGAGGCCGGGTGGACGTACCGCCGAATTGCTCAACACGTGGGGCGTGAGGTCTCCACAGTACATCGATGTTGTCGCCAGTGGTCGGCGGAAGGTGCACGTGCCCGTCGACCTGGGACCGGACCGTAGCGACGCACGGATGCACGCCAAGACCGTAGGATCCTACGCAGTGCCGTAGGGGACCGCACCGCCACTTCCCAGCAAATTAGGGACACTGTTGCTCCTGGGGTATCGGCGAGGACCATTCGCAACCGTCTCCATGAAGCTGGGCTACGGTCCCGCACACCGTTAGGCCGTCTTCCGCTCACGCCCCAACATCGTGCAGCCCGCCTCCAGTGGTGTCGCGACAGGCGTGAATGGAGGGTCGAATGGAGACGTGTCGTCTTCAGCGATGAGAGTCGCTTCTGCCTTGGTGCCAATGATGGTCGTATGCGTGTTTGGCGCCGTGCAGGTGAGCGCCACGATCAGGACTGCATACGACCGAGGCACACAGGGCCAACACCCGGCATCATGGTGTGGGGAGCGATCTCCTACACTGGCCGTACACCTCTGGTGATCGTCGAGGGGACACTGAATAGTGCACGGTACATCCAAACCATCATCGAACCCATCGTTCTCCCATTCCTAGACCGGCAAGGGAACTTGCTGTTCCAACAGAACAGTGCACGTCCGCATGTATCCCGTGCCACCCAACGTGCTCTAGAAGGTGTAAGTAAACTACCCTGGCCAGCAAGATCTCCGGATCTGTCCCCCATTGAGCATGTTTGGGACTGGATGAAGCGTCGTCTCACGCGGTCTGCACGTCCAGCACGAACGCTGGTCCAACTGAGGCGCCAGGTGGAAATGGCATGGCAAGCCGTTCCACAGGACTACATCCAGCATCTCTACGATCGTCTCCAAGGGAGAATAGCAGCCTGCATTGATGCGAAAGGTGGATATACACTGTACTAGTGCCGATATTGTGCATGCTCTGTTGCCTGTGTCTATGTGCCTGTGGTTCTGTTAGTGTGATCATGTGATGTATCTGACCCCAGGAATGTGTCAATAAAGTTTCCCCTTCCTGGGACAATGAATTCACGGTGTTCTTATTTCAATTTCCAGGAGTGTATTAATAGTGTTAGTTTTAAATACGTATCGGAGCACAATTCGTACATTACTTGAAGATATTCAGCGCGGTGGGTGATGAGGCGTATCTCAGTCGATACAAATCTAAGGGGTACTAGGTTGGCAGTGATAGCTTTCCCTCACTGTCAACATAGTCTGACTGTGTTAGCAGGCAGCACTGAGTTTAGCGCCTCGTCTAATTTTGTATACGAAAGTGAAAGTGACTTCCTGACTTTAACGACACAGAAATCAATACTCAACACACTGAAGATAACACAGAATGCCAATCACAACGTCCTCGTACGTTGTCTTGCATGCTGCGCTGAGGTTGGTTGCGGCCCCAAACAAATGGATGTTGTTCCAAGGACGTACACTATCTTGTGACGGTTCCTGATTCTGCTTATCCCATCACGAGAGTCGAATGTCTTCTTGCTGTGCGCTATGGAACAGCAGTGCATAGAGCAACATTCTTGATAATATGATGCCTACTATTTCGAACCTGAGTAAGTCTACGGGTGCTCCATATCTGTGTGAAAACTAAGGATGTCCGTACATACAAATCGTTCTTTTAACAAGAATCTATTACATGAAAATACTCTTCCATACTATCTTTCAGTTACACGTTTTAATTGGGAGTAACACTCAAAATACAGGAAGGATATTGACGGTGGACGTGGTTGTCTGAAATTTAAAACAGCGAAACCAATTCACACAGCATTATGTGTGGTACGTCGACATATCTCATCTACTTCACTGCAGGAAACAAAACAATACATGCAACGCCAAAGGTATGTTCGTTATTCGCGGTAAAGACGACAAATCAGTGCCACATACTACGCGGATAAAAACTAACAATGTAAACTACTTGAACAACAGAAAGCGCAATACTCTCCAAATGTTAGTGAAAATGTTATCTATTTACAGTCTGAACTATTCATGAACGTATGAAATTCCGTAAAACCCGCATGAAAGCTTACTTTTTTTTTCTTTTTGCGACATAGTCGCATAGCTAGTTTGCTCTGCTGCGGTTGCTTAATCTGATCGGGTTACAAGATCGAATTTTTGTGTTACTATAAGCCAAGTCAGGGTACCAAAATTCCCCTGCATTTTTCAGAGCTCGGAATTTGCACATGGTAAGGATTAAACGGTAATATATAATATAAATTAATGAAGAAAATGTCAACCCATACACTGGAATTTAAAGTGAATATTCCTTTCAGACTTTGCAGTTGTTCGTGCGGTATACCTGTGTTCAAAGTTCAGCAGCAATTTCAATGCGAAGCATGTGATGACGATTGTGAAATAAATTTATGTTATGTGTTACAAAGTGCTTTCAAATCAATAGACTTATTCACGAAGCACTGGATATTTAACACTTGGAGCGGCAACTATACATTCTTCACAAATTTCGGGTGTTATAACTTTGGGTATACATTTTATCTATGAGATTGCAAAATAACGTTGTGTTATCTAAACATTTGTGAAGGTGATTCTAAACAGAAAATGTATCATACACATTAGATCTAAGTGTTTCAGGAGATATTCAAGCGACTTTAAATGTCGGAAAAAACATGAAAATGTGATACTAGCCGTTGGCTTTGACAACTGACGAAGTAAATATACGTCAAACGACGTAAACAGCATGACGACTCAATGTCATATACTTGGCTACATTCAGAATCGTAAACAAACCGTTCCCTTCTGATTACGAGAATTTTGTGCATCGAGAAAAAGAAATATTTCGAGCTATAACTACAGTGCTCAATCACAAATTGATAAGTGAAACATTTATCAGAACGAAAACTAATTGAGTACTGTATCGTAAAGGAAGAGTTTAATTAGAAATCAATATCAAAGGTTCTTTAGCTATACAGCTGCTGAGATGCGCAGTATACATCAGTAGTAAATCGAAATATTATCACAAAGACAACTTCAACCATTTATCAAGAAGAAAACGAAATTCATGAGGAAGAGTTTTACAGCTGTAGTGATAACCATTATCGATACTATACATAAAAATGTATATTTTTAGTAAAGAAAAAAGACTGATAAATGAAGTGTTGGAATTCCGGTCGAAAAAGATGCACTATTGTTCCTCATGCACATCAGAGATTAAAAAAAGAATTTTTCTACAAACAAATGAAAATATGACAAGGATCAACTCTATAAAGCAATTAAATTCAAAATAGAAAATACATACCACGAAGTGACATCGCTGCAGCCGTTACGCTGATATTTAGTCTTTGACCGGTGACCTAATGGTAAGTATCTATGTAAAAGCTACTAACGGGAGTTGAACATATCACGGTGCGATGCCCCGAGCTCCAAGAGGTAGTATCTACATCAGCTACAAGGCAAGAATATGTTATTTGCATTAGCAAATCAGTCGTATTATCTTTGTGTTATATGTATGGTGCGCTGGCAAAGACATCAGTACACGGATCGCACGCCGCCGCGAGATGGCATGACAAGCTAGAGAAACAAATGACCGCCGGAAATAATGGCCAGAGGCAGAGAGTGGAACAGCGGCAAACGAGAAGCGATTCTCTTTTGTCTTGCTCTATAAACCCCCTGGCAGTGAATCTCCCTTTTTACGAGCTGATAACGATCTCAAGCACCCGATTCGTTCTCTCTTTCTTATGCGCAGTCGGCCCTGTTATGGAGTTAGTAGTGCGTTAGCAGTGAAGCTATGATTCTTTGTTGCTAGCCCCTGGCGCACAGAATACGCTAAACTCGCTTCATATTTCCCGCTCGTCAGCTAATTAGTTATTCCGTCCAAGAGTGAACGAATATCCGACAGGGAAATTACAGGCTGGTCAGAAGTCTGAATCTCACAACATAACGAACACACTAGTAAATATTTCACATGTGCCGTTTCCTAAAATTTGCGCCGAGACACATCTAAATTATGACTTCCTTAATTTCCATCAGACACGTAGTAAAGTAAATTATTTCATCCACTTAACTCCTTTTTAAAGTACAACTACCGAATGTGTGCCAAAAGATACACAAATTTACGGCGTGCATGCTTTTCTAACCACAGTCCTTCGTTCCACTTTTTTACTGCAACAAATTTACACTTGATAGTTCGACATTGCCTGTAGAATTAAAAAATCGTCTTCAACTACAGGGTAATATTAATAAACAGATATCTGCACACACAGAAAAGAATAAAAGATGAAATTCATCGCGGAAGGGTACAATGTTATACAGTGACTCATCCGCTCGAAAAGCATTAAAGCAGTTGGCAATGTAAGCAACACGACAACCAAACGGTTGTAGTTAAGATCATCATGTCCCCTCACTCGACAACAACAACATTTTCCAATTAAACCCAGAGCCTTATTATCTGATGACTAACAACTTATCCTGTCAACTTCATGGTGTGTTATTTAAATTCCAGAGGCAAAAAGCCAATTCTGGGTCTCGAACTGAGCTGCACTTTAGCACTTTAGCTAAAGTGTTAAGACGAGGGCCAGTGTCAATAAAGCCGAAGTGATCCTCAGGACTGATGCATCATCGGAAAACTGAGACTGTTCGGTGTGCAACAATTCCGTTTGGCACCAGTAACAACTTTCCTCCCGACCGAACCGTTTCTTTGGGAATCAGAGGCGTGGATAGGTCCATTACTCGAACGTGCCTTTTCAGGAATGGAAGTCAGCAGTCAGACTTCTCACTCCAGGAGTGATATCAATTAGGCTGATAGTTCACAACCCACTGAAATGGAAGAAATAGACGATTATAAAACGCTTTTGCTGGAGCTTTTGAAACGTCACAGCCACATTTTAAACATAAAGCAACTCTCAGAATCAAAAATGAATAAAGCTATCACTCAGCTTAGTTAATTACGTAGTGTTGTTTTCGATGGATCATTTGAACGATAAATTGTAATCATGTGCGACGATTCACATAGCAAATTAATTTGTAAACATGGCTACGTGTTGTTTTCATTATTCTCATTAAATATACAGAGGTCAGTAATTCCTACCTACAGCTCTTCACACATTACAATTATAGGAATTCTTCTACGAAGACAAGGAGCTGTCAAGCAGAATTTTTTTCAGTTTGTTTCAATATTTTACTTTGCTGTCTGTCAGGCGTTTCATATCACTGTGTAACTTATCAATAATGCTAGTTGCGGCATTGTCCAATCCCTTTTTGTGCTAAAGACAATTTTAATGTGGAGTAATGTATGTCATTTTTGCTTCTGGTATTGAAATTATGTACATAAGTGTTCCTTCTGAACTGCAACGGATTATTTACGGTGGAAGTCATGAGTGTACAAATAACCTAGCAGACTTTCTAATTCCACTAATGGCTAAGTGTTGCTAAGAGCTAGAAGGGTCGAGCTCTGTTTCGTCCAAGGGCAGTCCTTGATAATACTGAGATCAATAGTAACAACGAATTTTATAACAGTTTCTTCTTTCTGAAGGATAGAGCGTTATCTAGTCTCCCATGATGGATAGCTTTCGATCTCTTGACTTGACACACATAGTAATGGGCTTAGGGAACTCCGAGAAACTTCCCGCTTCCGTCAATCGCCGTTTGGTTTTATTAAAAGGTATCAAACACGAGTCGCGTCTCAGTCGGTGGATGGGATGAATCGCCGCAGAGGTCGCGGTCCAAGTCATGCTTGAGTTTCACATGTTTATTGTGGATCATAACTGAGCTACAACTACGAAAATGCGTGATTGAAAACACTACTCACTGCAATTGATGTCCGCAGCTCGTGGTTTAGTGGCTAGCGTTGCTACCTCTGGATCAAAAGGCCCCGGGTTCGGTTCCCTGCCGGATTGGGCATATTCTCTGCCCAGGGACTGGGTGTTTGTGTTGCCATCATCATTTCATCATCATCATTTCATCATCACCATCATAATTCATGACCGTGACTAGACTGAACTGTGTAAAACTTAGACTGTGTAAAAATTGGGACTTTGTACGGGCCCGCCCGACCGCTACGGTCGCAGGTTCGAATCCTGCCTCGGACATGGATGTGTGTAATATCCCTAGGTTAGTTAGGTTTAAGTAGTTCTAAGTTCTAGGGGACTGATGACCTCAGAAGTTAAGTCCCATAGTGCTCAGAGCCATTTGAACCATTTTGTACGGGCGCTGATGACCGCGCAGTTAAGCGCCCCACAAACCAATCATAATCATCATCTGTAATTGATACTATCACAAGACCCGAGCAAAGAACTACCGAGGAATCTTACATTGAAGTACATACTAGTAAATTAATTGTTAAATCCATGAAACTTCTTCTTAATGGGACAGCAACAACGTAAGAAGAGATGCAATATGTAAAAACAAGATCTGAAACCTTTTTTCTCTTTCTTTTTTTAATTTGTTTATAAATATTCTCTGTATTCACATTTCGTCACACCACACACATCTAATATATAGTCTAATTCTGCTGTAACTGATCTAGCGTATCAAGAATGACGGTAAGAACATCTACTGCCATGTGTTGTTACAAGTCTTTGAAGTTCTGTGGTAGAACTGGGACATACTATTAGGTAATACCAGACGAAAAAAAAAATTGCCAAGTGTCAAGATCTGTGAAAGTGGTGGCCACTTGCTTAGCACCCAGTCAGTGGTCATACCTCACAATACGTTCTGTTTATTGACGTGGTAACGTCTGTTTCAGCTAATCTCGTACACAATTGCGGAAGTGTGAATGGGTGCCATCTTGTTGAAAGATGAAATCGTTGCTATTAGTTTTAAGTTGTGTCATGAGCCACAACTGCAGCATTTCGAGACAGCTGATACTCACCACTGTCAGTTCTCTCAGCCAAGAAGAAGGGTTCACAGACTGTCCTCTTGGACACAGGACAGAACACGTTCACCCTCTCGTAAACTCGTCACGGAAAGCTATTTGCACACGCACATCCGACTACCAAAGGGCAAACTCTAGCACGCTGTCATTTTCAGCAAATAGGTCGCTGGCGCCCTTATCGGCGGTTTTGCAAACTAATTTGCCGGCACCACGCTCCATGAAATCTTGGAGGCTGATTGTTCTCGTATTTTTTCATTCGTTACATTATGTTTAGCCCTTTACCTGTGGCGATTTTTTAAAATGTTTCATGGACTTCATTATCACCCTGTACTGGTGATGTGACGTACATATAAAAGTTTAAGTTGAAGACGTGCACTGTATTTCTCTGCTGTAGAGTTTCGGTGTTCATTAAGTACTGACGGAACACGAGGTATCACCATCCAGCTGACGCCCGCACAATAAGCTATAAAGCATGTGTATAGACTTCATGATTCAATCTAAACACACGCGTTTTGCGTCATGACCTTCCTTCTTCTCAGCTTGTTTGTGGAGAAGGCGCCTACTTCTTGTCTCAGAACCCGTCTGTCAAGGATTTCATAGAAGTAATTATTAACTGAAAGACTCAACAATATTTTTTCCTTTTGTAGTCATCTTATTAAGTAACGCTGATCTAACCATCTCTCGACACTGCGTCGTAAGATGCGCTTTACTGTAAATGTTACTACATGTCATAACAACAAATACTATCTAATTGACAGGATAAAGAAAGTTCCCTTTTCATTACCGCGCAACCAGTGCGGATTAATATTCGCTTAGCTTTCAATAGCTCAGAATCGTTTTACAGTACCAAAATCAGCCAGTAAACATTGAATAGACATTGTTATAAGACAGAGAACTGCAAAGCAAACCTATACGCACGTTGAGTAATGAATTAAGTATCGTGCTTTTCTCAGATCCATAGCAGTAGCTGCGGTTGATGATACACCGGGAAATTAAATCTCATCGCTACAGTTTGTTCAGGCAATGGCTTACAATTATCTGTTAAAAATGGTCAGCTCGGCACGTGTAATTAAAGGATGTGTTGCCAGATATGTAATGCTCATAATACTGAATTTCTAAATAATATCCTTGAGCTTGAAATTATGATGTTCCCACTACAGCATCGAATTACACGCTTTGAAATAAGATCGAGTACGAACCTCCTTCATGATATCGGAGTAACGCAAGACAAATCTACACGGACGGCTGGAAATATATAGTAGCAAAAAGTTTCATTTATACAGACACTACAACATTTCAGGCTGAGCAGCGCACGCTGTATACCTCACAGAGTCGATAATAGAAACGAAATTACTTGCAGTACCGTCTTTAACACACACAACAAGAGACTGGAGACACCTTTGCTGTATAATAACACCTCTGTTGTACCTAGACACTACTGAAGAGCAGCTCTGAACAACGGCAGAATCATCCTTTATCCAAGGTGCTTTAAAAGTGGTGTGAAGAATAACCGAGGGAAATAGACTCGCTATAATCTGGGTAACAGCACATAACATTTCCGGTAACAAAAATGGAAGGCGAAACAGCTAACCACACAAGCAGTTTTCCGGGGACTGTCCAATAGAGGAACCGCATGAACCCTATTGCTTCTCTTAATATTTCGGTCGTATGGCTTACTGCCGTTTTCAGATGGAGTCGACAGAGTGAAGCTCCAGAACACGCTCCGTCCTTTTAAACCGCAATTCACGGCACTGCGCGTGCGGCCAGAGGTACACAAGCGCCAGAGATGTTGATCTGCAGCAAAGAAGTATGCATAAATTGAATCTGTGACCTCGCGGTCGATCCATACTTGATTCGATGTACCATTGTGAGTAGTGCTGTAGGAAAGTCTCTGCTAATTTATTAAAGAAAGAGCCGGTTTCCATGTTTTGTCCTTGCTGAAACCGCTATCTCTATAATTCTACGTCAAGCCGATTTCAGCTGTTTCGTTCACCGCTGAGTGCCAAAAAGTTGAAGTCCACGCTAGATGTCCGATATTTTCATACCCTTGGTGTGGCTGGTATAGGTGAAGTGCTCTGCCACAGCCGGTTTGCTGGTCTATAGCAATCCGGTGTACCTATGGTGTTGCATGCATCTTTCATCGGCTGTACGAATCGACTGGCGGATATACTAAAGATTACAGTCGCAGGCTTGCGGTGCATCAGGTAATCCTTAACTGAACCCAAACGTCTACTTTCATCGGTTCGGTGGAGTGCGAGAAAAACTGCTAAGTTTGTGCTTGGAGAGGACGCGAACTATTCTTGACGATACACTTCCGAAGCATGGCATAAAATCTGTGTGTTTAAATCTCTCTGTCCCTTCTTCCATGTTCCTTAAGCATGGAACATGTCTTGAAAATACAAGAAAATGCACGCAGATACTATGTTTAGACGACTCGTGAACTTAGGTTACATATTGCTTACAAACTCAATGACGTTACTGCATAAGAATGACTTCAGAAGCACAGAACTGCTTGAACAAAATTTGTTTCGAGATACAGTTAGAAGACTTTTACTATCATCACCACCACCCAGTACTATCGACATCGTCCAGCATAACTGTCAGTTATTTCTGCTGCTGTTGATAATGGGGTTAACGAGATTAAACACGTTATGTCGTCAGACTCCCATTCACCTCTCTCCCCACTCCCAGGGAGCAATCAGAGTACCGCACCTGTCTGTGTCTAGAGTAAACCCTATGTTCACGTGTGTTAAATGTTGCGTAGCGTGCATCTGAAACGGGACGTGGGTAACAGCTCGGTATTCACCAAGGTGGATGTGAGAAACCGCCTGAAAACCACATCCAGGCTGGCCAGCACACCCATCCTCATCGTTAATCCGTCGGCTGGATTAAAACCCGTGCCAGTATGCCTCCCCACCCTGGTTAAAGGCCCCCGTCTACACTTTCCCAATCATTATGATTTTCTGTGACCCATGTTGCTTCTGGATATTTTACAATGTTATCTACCCACCGTCCAATACACCTACTCGGTGCTTTCTCATTTCTTTGAATTCAGCAATCTCGTTGGTCTCTGTGTTATTCATTCGCATGATAAATATCTCGCTCACCTGCAAGTGATTTTTCCTTAGACTGATTCCACTGCAACATAGAATTTTGCTGTCATGATTACGACTTCTAGTACGGACTCTGTCTTCTGAAATACACTTCTGGAAATGGAATAAAGAACATATTGACACCGGTGTGTCAGACCCACCATACTTGCTCCGGACACTGCGAGAGGGCTGTACAAGCAATGATCACACACACGGCACAGCGGACACACCAGGAACCGCGGTGTTGGCCGTCGAAAGGCGCTAGCTGCGCAGCATTTGTGCACCGCCTCCGTCAGTGTCAGCCAGTTTGCCGTGGCATACGGAGCTCCATCGCAGTCTTTAACACTGGTAGCATGCCGCGACAGCGTGGACGTGAACCGTATGTGCAATTGACGGACTTTGAGAGAGGGCGTATAGTGGGCATGCGGGAGGCCGGGTGGACGTACCGCCGAATTGCTCAACACGTGGGGCGTGAGGTCTCCACAGTACATCGATGTTGTCGCCAGTGGTCGGCGGAAGGTGCACGTGCCCGTCGACCTGGGACCGGACCGCAGCGACGCACGGATGCACGCCAAGACCGTAGGATCCTACGCAGTGCCGTAGGGGACCGCACCGCCACTTCCTAGCAAATTAGGGACACTGTTGCTCCTGGGGTATCGGCGAGGACCATTCGCAACCGTCTCCATGAAGCTGGGCTACGGTCCCGCACACCGTTAGGCCGTCTTCCGCTCACGCCCCAACATCGTGCAGCCCGCCTCCAGTGGTGTCTCGACAGGCGTGAATGGAGGGACGAATGGAGACGTGTCGTCTTCAGCGATGAGAGTCGCTTCTGCCTTGGTGCCAATGATGGTCGTATGCGTGTTTGGCGCCGTGCAGGTGAGCGCCACGATCAGGACTGCATACGACCGAGGCACACAGGGCCAACACCCGGCATCATGGTGTGGGGAGCGATCTCCTACACTGGCCGTACACTTCTGGTGATCGTCGAGGGGACACTGAATAGTGCACGGTACATCCAAACCGTCATCGAATCCATCGTTCTACCATTCCTAGACCGGCAAGGGAACTTCCTGTTCCAACAGGACAATGCACGTCCGCATGTATCCCGTGCCACCCAACGTGTTCTAGAAGGTGTAAGTCAACTACCCTGGCCAGCAAGATCTCCGGATTTGTCCCCCATTGAGCATGTTTGGGACTGGATGAAGCGTCGTCTCACGCGGTCTGCACGTCCAGCACGAACGCTGGTCCAACTGAGGCGCCAGGTGGAAATGGCATGGCAAGCCGTTCCACAGGACTACATCCAGCATTTCTACGATCGTCTCCATGGGAGAATAGCAGCCTGCATTGCTGCGAAAGGTGGATATTCACTGTACTAGTGCCGAGATTGTGCATGCTCTGTTGCCTGTGTCTATGTGCCTGTGGTTCTGTCAGTGTGATCATGTGATGTATCTGACCCCAGGAATGTGTCAATAAAGTTTCCCCTGCCTGGGACAATGAATTCACGGTGTTCTTATTTCAGTTTCCAGGAGTGTATATATACCCTGTCTCTCTCAGTGATTGCCAAGATGCATCAGAAGAGGGACAAAAAAAATCGAATTGAACAGAGGATTAGTTGGAGTGGAAATCGTAAGATGCTCAATACACTGACGAACCAGAACCAAATTGGTGCCGGCCGCGGTGGTCTCGTGGTTCTAGGCGCGCAGTCCGGAACCGTGCGACTGCTACGGTCGCAGGTTCGAAGCCTGCCTCGGGCATGGATGTGTGTGATGTCCTTAGGTTAGTTAGGTTTAAGTAGTTCTAAGTTCTAGGGGACTAATGACCACAGCAGTTGAGTCCCATAGTGCTCAGAGCCATTGGAACCATTTTTTGAACCAAATTGGTCACTGCCCACAACAAGATTGAAAGCCACCTGATGGTTTCGCGGGCCCGTATTGCTGTGAGGAAAGTGCATAAGCAGAGAAGAGGCGAATGGGGAATGATTCAAGCAACGAATGAGGAAATCGGCTGTCAGAACGACTTTGGGAAACGGCAGATTGTTATGCTCCGGCATCGGGAGACGAGAATCTCGGATACGCAAAGACTGCTACTGTCGAGCACCTGCGGAAAGTGGTTGAAGAACGGTGAAACCACGAGTAGGCGACAAGGTACTGGACGTCCACGCCTCGTGGCGGAACTTGGATGCCGAAGACTTGTCCACTCTGTAAAGGAGGACACACAGCGATCTGAAGGCAGAAAATAATTAATGCTAGTGGAGGCAAAGGTATTTCCGAGCACGTCGTTCAGAGCACAGTGTTGAACACGCGGCTCCCAGCCGGGCGACGAGTCCTGCGTGTTCCCGTGTTGACGCAACGACAGCGCCAGCTGCGACTGTGATGGGATCATCGAAACTGGTCCATGCGTCAGTGCAAAGTGTCGCGTTGCTAAAGTGTCTATCCAGTTTGGCGAAGATATTGTATATGTTCTTTCGTACTGGAAACAAATAGTGATCGAAATTACGTCTCACGTCACTGACTTGAGACTGTAATGCATAATATCCAACGTCTGACCTAATCGAGCTGTACAAAATATGGCTTAATGAAGTCCTATGGACTATTTTCTTGCGTTACTACGTCAGCTCAACCTCGACTCCGCGGGAGCGTGGGGATACTACACGGTGCGTGGACAAGGTATCATCGTGTGGCTGATACGTTGCTTTTTTTTATTACTTTTTTTTATTGACCAGTACAACCGATCTGAGAAACGCTCTGAACAGGAGAAGGAAAGTAAAGGATCCTGCGCTGAGAAGTATCAAACATTTCCACTCAGTAAGGCCAGACGAATTATAAATTTACTGCGGTTAACTGATGATACTGAATGTTGTTAGAGTGTGTCTTGAGCGTGGGTGGAGGCTGTATGGCGGCAGAAGTACGAGAGGTGCAGTCGTAACTGATTTCCATGTGGCGAAGTTCAGGGCCGTGTCCTTGACTGGTGGTGAGAACCGTCTGGAGGAAAAAAAGAACAGCGGCGACAACAAGGACTGAGAATCTTGCTGGCGCCATGTTTAAGTCGATTGTTTCGCCATTGCGTCACCCTCGCAGAGTGCAGGCAGCGCTTATTGGTTGTGTATACCAAGGGCGCCGTACGGTTGATTATCTACTGATAGCACAAGTACAGTACTCCGATGTGCCTGGAGCAACGGGTAGGAGGAAGAAAGGAGAGTCTCTCTTGTTCGCATTGACTTGCTTTGCGTTATTCCTACCACGCAAACCGTGTAGTTACGGGTAAAACACAATTTCACATGCAACAAATGTGCCCCTCCATCTGTGAGATATTTATACTGCGTATTGACAGAACAAGGTCATTATAGACGAAGCAGAAGCTCGCATTGCGAAAGAAATGCGGCTGTATCATAGTCAATGAAACCTAAATCAGGATGGCGTGATGTGGATGCGAAACCTGCACTTCTGGAATGTCCAAATAAGCGCGCCGTCTCGCTCGTTTTTATTACGGAACTTTCACTGACTTGTAATAGTTCTAGGCGCGCAGTCCGGAACCGTGCGACTGCTACGGTCGCAGGTTCGAATCCTGCCTCGGGCATGGATGTGTGTGATGTCCTTAGGTTAGTTAGGTTTAAGTAGTTCTAAGTTCTAGGGGACTGATGACCACAGCAGTTGAGTCCCATAGTGCTCAGAGCCATTTTTTTGACTTGTAATACCGTGACTGGAAGAGAAAACAACGAATAGTTGTTTCTAATATATGTCTATGTGTTTTTCTTTTCTTTATTGTTTTGGGCTGGCAGCGGCACATTGCCACTCTTCAGCTCGATTTATATAGTCGACTCTTGCTAATTTCAGCCCCGATAAATCGAATTCCTCGATAAACAAAACTAATTGCCTGTCTCGGAAAAAAGATCTCGGTACATCGAAGAGGTCCTGTGTGTTTGGGTACACTCGGTAAATCGAAGCGATTATCGTGTCATACCGTCAACAAACTCTCTTTAATTCTTAAAAGGCATCATATTTACCGTTGACTGTATAAAATAAAATATGTACTCATGTCAGATAGTTTTATATTCTGACAGACTGTAACTTTTGCAGTGTTACTTGAAAATGGCCAAAAGGCCGAAACTGGAATCGCAATAATAAATATTTTATACAGTCCACGGCGAGTATGATGTCTTTTAAGGAATATTATATGACTGTGAATCAAAACTATGAGAAGTTACTCTTTAATTCGAAGTTAGCGTTTATCTAACACTCGTTAATTCGAGTGTTTTCGTCAGCTGTTTTGGTAATTGTTTCGATATTCAACTCTTCACAGGCATTTATTTGTGATATCAATAATGAATATCGTAGTGCAGTACAAAAACCAATTGGAAAATGACTTCGTAGAAGTCCATATGCTCGACTTTCGCTGTACCATTCGTTTGATTTAGGGTAAAATGTGACACTGGATGATTTCCTACATTTTAACGATTATATGGGAAGGAGAAGAAGCAGATCCGATACCATCTGCGATTCCAAACGAGGGAAAGTCTTCTTTGCAGCTGTTGTGGAATATGCAGGGTGGGTATAGTTAAACTTTCGCTACTTGAGAGGCCCCCACGAAAACGAATGACCGTTGGACAATGACACTTGGTGGAAGCTTTCTTAAGAGGTACAACGAATAAACCATGGAAGAAACACATTATACTTTCGAAAACACACACCAACATCTGTTAATTGAGTGCCACGTTCACGTTCCACGCTACAAACGTTGCTCAGTGCGACGATCACCTACAGCGGCGACAGCCTGGGTACCATTTCACACTTATTTGAATGGTGGACCATGGGATGTCTAGCCGCCGTGACACAGCTCCGCCGCGAAGGATTAGCAGAGCGGTCTGAGGCGCTGCAGTCATGGACTGTGGGGCTGGTCCTGGCGGAGGTTCGAGTCATCCCTCGGGCATGGGTGTGTTTGTGTTTGTCCTTAGGATAATTTAGGTTAAGTAGTTTGTAAGCTTAGGGACTGATGACCGTAGCAGTTAAGTCCCATAAGATTTCACACAAATTTGAATATTTGACACAGCCCCGGCACTGCGCGAATATCACGCATCGCGTCCAGTTTTCCCAATAACTTCTACGATTTCTGGTGCAATTCGCCATCGGCCTCTCTCAGGAGCAACTCCCAAACCGCCCGCTAATTCGACTTCCGAATCGCGTTTTTCAACCTCAGTGCGGAGAGAGGACCTCTCTGTATTCCCGCAATGCGTCAGTTCTCGTCAAGAGTATTGCAGTACTGGTGTTGTTTTGAGACAGCAGCTTTACGAGTAAACCCCTGCTCACCTTGTCCAGACCCTTGTTGCCTGTCTGCAGCTGCAACGCACACTGATGTTTGTGTTTCAAGCCTACCTCGGCGTACCAGCACCTGCAGCTAACAGCAAGTCATGACACTAACACAGCCAACAACGCGAATCCTGTAGTGCACAGTCTGAATATCAGACGTATAAAGTTGAGTTCCCACACGGCAAATAGTTTTCCGTCTGCACTGGCTCAAGCAGTGAAAGTTTAATCATAACCACCCTGTATACACTTAGAACAAAAATAGAAAATGATTTAGTTTTGGATTTGGTCCAGCCCAAGCGTGCTGGAACTCACTGAATCAATGCTCCTATTTAGACTGTAATGAAGACTACAAATTCAAAACGGGATGGATAAATTTTTGTGAAAAAAAGCGCGTTTGCTCTGGATAGGAGGTTTGTGTCAAGGCTATTATCTGACGAGAGGTGCTATGTCCTTAAGTGCTCCCGTTAGGTTTCTATGGCCGCTCGTAGATGGAGTTCAACCCATGAGGAATGTCGATATGCGCTAAGTCCACTTTCTACCACTGGTGCTCTGCTGTTGACATTTTTTAACGAAGATGCTGAGGTTATGACGTGTGGTGGGTCTGAATGAATGGTCCAAAAGCAATTAATAGACAATGTGAAAGTGCAAGTAAGAGAATGGCGGAGAAGAAAAAAAGTGAGTCTGTTCTATCAAACAAGAAGGGAAAGAAAAGGGAAACGTCACAAGCGACAGCCAATCGTGCAGGTAAGGGATCAGTAGATTAAACGTTAATGGTCCACAATGAGTAGCTACGTGAGACTCTTATATTTGAAAATAAATTTTATAATATTTTAATATTACAATGTGTCGCAGAATTTGGCTTTAGGTTACCTGCAAATGAGGCTATTATTGTCACTCCTTGTCATTGGAGCATAAGACGAACTTATTTACTACGCTCTCTAAAATAAACCGGCTAAATACACGTTCCTAATGATGCTCATGGATGTTATTCCGGTACAACGTCGGCGAAATGGAAAGTACGCCGATCCAACGGAAAGTCGACTCCAGCGTATGTTGATTTTCATCGTTCCTGAAGCAGAGGGTGCACATAAACAGGTGCCTAAGAAGACCTTTAAGGATGTTTCCGTATTTCAAAGAGAAAAAAAGAGGTCATGCCACAGAAGAAAAAGACTAGTGATAATGTTTTCAAAGACAAAAGAGGTGTAGCATTCAATAGAAAATACGCAGATGAAGATTCCACGTCGTCTTGCTATTGTAATAATTGCAGAAACAATACAGGAACAATGGACTTAGCCATTTTCAAAACTTTAATTTCCTTTGTGATTACGGGCTTACTAGTCGTTCCGTTAAGACTCTTGACTTAGGTACCAGGTGACAGCGGCCTACCGTGTGACTTACTTACGTATTATTTGTATGAAGGCACTCTGCACGGAATAAATGGGTTTTCTTTCAATATCTCGAACTGTTCGTTTTGGTATGTTGCTCATTTTGAATTTGTTTGTAGTCTTCTATTTTTTAAGTCCACCCTACTCAGTCAAACATTAGAGCCTGCACTGGAAAAGCATAGTTTAAGAGTTGACTTGACGAAGTAAATGGTGACAGATTGGTGTTTAACGTCCCATTGATAATGAGACGAGGGTTACGACGAGTGCTGGTGATCCCGCCATTCTGCATGTTGTTTTTAGGCGGTTTCCCACATCACACTAGGTAAATAACGGGCTGGCACCACTTCACACCTCACATACTCTCGACGAAAACATTTAGGCATCGTTCCCATATTTGCGCGTACTTTTACTCTATGCACAAGCAGATTCAGATACATAGCTTTTACCCACTGGGAGTGGTGGCGTAAGGAAGTGCATCGGCCCACCAACTTTGCCCAACCCATATGACAATGCTGACCCCGTAAAAAGAAACGGGAAAAGACAGAAGAAGAAGAAGAAGAAGAAGAAGAAGAAGAAAGAGGAGGAAGAGGAGATATATATATGTGTGGATAGCTGGCTGACCACTGCGTCACCTCGGTGGGTGTGCTGGGAGGATTGTGGTGGGAAATTATTTCGTGAGTTGGTATGTAGAAAAGTATAGTGTGGGAAAGTGGGCGGTAGGAGAAAGTGAATATTCGATAGGGGGGATCACTGCGGAGTCCAGGGAAGAGGAAAGAAAAGAATGGGGTGGAAGCGGAGTAGAGAACCCTGATGTTCGATAACGTAGGGCGGAATGGGTTGGATTTGACAGAAAGGATGAATTTCACAGCGAGTCTCGATATTTGGGAGAGGGCGGCTGTGGAAGTTGCGTTGCCAGTGTATATGCTGAGGTCATCGGTCCCTAGACTTGCACAATACATAAACTAACTTATGCTAAAATCAACACACACACACACACACACACACACACACACACACACCCGAGGAAGGACTCGAACCCCTGGCAGGAGCGGCGCGCAATCCGTGACGTGGCGCCTCTGACAACGTGGCCACTCCGCTCGGCTGTTGCATCAAGCTTCACGTTTCAATTCATACCTTCTGTAGTACTAATTCCATTCGCATAAATTTCAAAGACAGTAGCCAGGTATATCGCTGAATGTACCTACGCACGTACCACTGCAGGACACGTAGTTCAACAGACATGATGTAAACAGTGAGGCGTGTGAGAAAGTCCCACATCACGCACGAAGTTTTAATACATTTACTCTTTACTACTAAGACACTCCTACATTGGACCCCACCTAAGGAAATCCCTGACACCTGGCAGGGCATTACGGCTTTCAACTGAGAAGTAGAAAGCAGATGTAGGTGAATACTATCGCCCTCTATAGAAATATGAACAGGCGTTGCCAGTTGCCATATAGACGCTTACAAAATGGTTCAAATGGCTCTGAGCACTATGGGACTTAACATCTGAGGTCATCTGTCCCCTAGAACTTAAAACTACTTAACCCTAACTAACCTAAGGACATCACACACATCCATGCCCGAGGCAGGATTCGAAACTGCGACCGTAGCGGTCCCACGGATCCAGACTGTAGCGCCTAGCACCGCTCGGTCACGGCGGCCGGCAGACATTTATAAAATAGCGTTGTAGACACACGCGAAGCAACTGCAAAATGTTGAAATGTGTGTCAAATCTTATGGGACTTAACTGCTTAGGTCATCAGTCCCTAAGCTTACATACTACTTAACCTAAATTATCCTAAGAACAAACACACACACACACACACACACACACACACACACACACGTGCCCGAGGGAGGACTCGAACCTCTGCCAGGAAACAGCTGCACATTTAAATTTGTTCATTAAGCATATTTCTTTGTACGACTGTTGCACAATTTCAGAACTGTTTTCACGAATACATGGAACTGAATTTTTTTTGATATTACACTACAAACGAAATTCATATTTTGTTTTCGTTTATAATAGAAAACTCGCAAAATGAGAAACAGGGACATGGTAGGTTTGTCAGCTAGTCTGTCACACAAATGGTGCATTCAAGCTGAGGACACCTCTCAGCCACAATTTGAAGTAACAGCGGCACCAATCTGTCCCTCAAACGGGCGATAATTTCCAGGTTAAAATCCAAATGGGAACCAAGACGGCCGTTGGGCCGCGCTAAACTTGAGGCCAATTTTATATTCTACATGTAAACTCTCTTTATTTCTAACATAAATATGACATGACCTGAAACTGAACAAAGGACATGTGGCTGCTAAACTTAAATGTTTCCTGTTTGATTAGACGAAAAGCAATCTTCATTTGCGCCAAACAATGACAATTTTCTTTCCAATACGCCGAAGCGCCTCTACATTTTGCACTAAATTTTTGGGACCACCACCATATAATGTTAAGAGCTCCTTATACCGACTATTTTCCAATTTTCGTTCTGTATATATAACCATTATGCTATAACAGACCAGAAATATTGAACAGCCTTTATTATGGACAAGCAATGTGCCACGAATACCGATGAATGCTATCGTTTCTCAGACAGAATGAGCAGGAACGGAATTAGACCGATCATGTACGCACAAACAGAAGGAAAGGGAGAAAAAAGGTTTTCAAAGCCTTTGTTGCCCGCCCCATTATCAGGTTAGACCTAAACCACGCCGCATTAACTGTTATCAAGTTATCTTTCGTATTATTCTGATAAGCGTAACTAATCTGAAAACAGTTGACCATTTCGAATCGTACACTCTTTCTGACTTAATGATCGAGTTAAGGAAAAGTGCTTCGCTTTTTAGAACATTTTAGGCGTATTGTGTGTTCGGCATTAACTAGCAGTACTCCACCGACCTCGAAGGGTGAAAAACGAACAATTCTGCGACGAAAACGGACGCGAGAGAAGCGAAAACTCCCGTCGTCATGCCGCTTTATGACCGCTAATTCGGACCTGTTACGCGAACGTCCTCCGCTGGAATAGCGGGAGAGGCTCTTCGCTGTCCGACCTCCGACCCTAACTTTCACTCTCCGCTGCGGTGCTAAGCGGTTCGCTCCCGCACTAGGGACGCGTGCTGCCATCTATGAGGCGGCCTCTCAACTGCATGGCGCTGCTGTGCACGCCAATCGCTGGAACTAAACCGTGCGCGAGGCAGCCGGCAAAAGTTGAGTATTTAATTTCCGAGAACGCGGTTATCATTACAAACACTCCAAGCATATCACAAAATTGTAATTCAAAAGCTATAAAACCCAAGACTGAATCTTTCATTCAAATAAACACTGATTTCGTATTAGGAGAACTAATCCTCCGATGGCTATTACATGCTAGGTGATACGCTGACGTAAGACAATGATGTGTCCAAAGGCGTCACGCTCCCCGACACTTGCATACCACAAATGGTACAAAAGACACTTTTTGGAAAATCGAATTTCATAATTACGTAACATTCAAATTTTTAAACACAAAAAGCACCAATTACGGTGATTTCTTTAGCTTCACAAACCTGTTACACAGTATTATTGCTTGCTTGTACAGGGCATGTTCAGGTGATAAAACAGGACACAAGCTAGGTTATATCAATATTTGTAGACCACGCTCACCAGTGCTGAGATTTGAAACCTCATTCTGAATCACGTTATGGCGAAACAAAGTTCCTGCATTGCGAGCTACTAATTTTAACAACTTACCGACTTATTATATTAACATTATATTAGAACCACAATTGACATTTTTGCTGCGAAATTCGAAATATTAATTCACTATTTAACAATTGGCCACGTAAAAGTGGAACACGTCCAGGTTGAAATATCGTATTTCCTTCGACGTATTCCCGTTTTTTGCTACATTTTGATTCATCCAGGTCACAGTCCATGTAAGCCTGGGACACAGCTTATCAGTTTGCAAGAAAGCATTTCGCTTTCAGGCGGTTCTCAGAAACACATGTAAAAAGGTTGTTATGCCTTTATCTGACATGACATACACATTTATCCATTACGTTCTGTTGTTACGCAAAACTGAGGTTCATGTTTTATTACTACAGTTTAATACAGCATAAATAGTGAGACAATATTAACATACGAAGCAGATTATAACGAAAAACGTTAATAATTAAGGAAATTGTTGAAGGGAATCGGATAATTTAATAATTTTTCCTTAAAATCTTCGTAATTCCTTGAGTTTTCGACGTGAGGAACGATATAAATTCCCTCTTCTATACTGATTCTTAATATCAAGTACCAAAATTATGCTACAAAACATCTACAACTCCATGCATCACATTCTGCTACTAAAGTTTTCAATTGACCCCCCCTATTATTAATGTTCTGGTAATCAGCAACATTATTCGTGATGCCTTTCTTGCATTTTTGAACTAACGTTAGCTAAATTATGTTTAATATGGTATGAAATTGTACATTTGAGGGCTTGGAACTTGTGAAGAATAACGTACTGATGAAGGGCAACTTACAGTTCGCTCTAAAATGTAAATGACTCTTCTTGTTTGATTCTTTGAAATGGTACTTTTTCTGTTTCTTATCTTATTTTGTAAAGCAAAAGAAAATTAAAAATTGGTGCCACGTCATATTCTTCTGACTTTTTCCCATTACAAAGGATTTTGTGTCGAAATAGGAACGCGGAAAATGTTTATTGCGTAGATTTGCATGGTCGTTTGCCTTAAAATTGTTTGCTTTTAAAAGAAGGGCCGAAACATTCCTTTTTACACTATCTCGCTAAAGCGCATCTTTTCTCAAAATAAAAACTATGACGAACGTGGTGCCATGAAAAAAAGAAAGAAAAACCGAAAGTAAAAAGTCATGTGCTTGTCGATAGATATGACCGACAGTTACACTATGTGACCAAAAGTATCCGGACACCTGGCTGAAACTGACTTACAAGTTCGTTGCGCCCTCCATCGGCAATGCTGGAATTGTGTTGGCCCACCCTTAGCCTTGATGAAACATTCCACTCTCGCAGGCATACGTTCACAATAAGAGGTTGGGAGGGTTCTTGGGGAATCAAATGTGTGTGAAATCTTATGGGACCTAACTGTTAAGGTCATCAGTCCCAAAGCTTACAAACAACTTAACCTAAAGTATCCTAAGGACAAACAAACACATCCATGCCCGAGGGAGGACTCGAACCTCCGCCGGGACCAGGCGCACAGTCCATGACTGCAGGGCCCTAGACCGCTCGGCTAATCCCGCGCGGCTTCTTGGGGTATGGCAGCCCATTCTTCACGGGGTGCTGCACTGTGGAGAGGTATCGATGTCGGGCGGTGAGGCCTGACACGAAGTCGGCGTTCCAAAACACCCCAGAGGTGTTCAATAGCATTCAGGTCAGGACTCTGTACAGGCCAGTTCATTACAGGGATGTTACTGTCGTGTAACCAGTCCGCCACAGGCCGTACATTGTGAATAGGTGCTTGATCGTGTTGAAAGATACAGTCGCCATCTCAGACTTGCTCTTCAACAGTGGGAACTAAGAAGGTGCTTAAAACATCAGTGTAGGCCTGTGCTGTGATAATGCCACGCAAAACAAGGGGAGCAAGCCCCCTCTATTAAAAAAACGACCACACAATAACACCACTGCCACTGAATTTTACTGTTGGCACTACACTCGCTGGCAGATGACGTTCACCGGGCATTCGCCATATCCACACCCTGTTACCGGATCGACACATTGTGTATCGTGATTCGTCACTCCACACAGCGTCCAATGTTTACGCTCCTTACACCAACAGAGGCGTCGTTTGGCACTTATAGGTGTGATGTGTGGCTTATGAGCAGCCGCTCGATCATGAAATCCCAGTTTTCTCACGTCCTGCCTAACTGTCATAGTACTTGCAGTGGATCCTGATGCAGTCTGGAATTCCTGTGTGATGGTATGGTGACGTCGGCGGTGTGTCAGTCAACAGACGTGGTCGGTCTGTACGCTTTTGTGCTGCACTTGTCCTTTCAAGTTTTACACTTGACTATCACATCGGCAACATTAGAACTAGCGATGTTTAGGAGTGTGGAAATCTCGCGTACAGACATATCACCTGGCCGCGTTCGAAGTCCGTGAGTCCCGCAGACCGCCCTATTCTGCTCTCTCACGATATGTAATGAGTAATGTTGCAGTAGGGAACAGCACAATGCACCTAATATAAAAACGTATGTTTTTGGGTGTGTCCGGATACTTTTGAGGACATAGTGTAGCTATGATTCTGATGGACCAAGTCGTATATCCTCGTACAATGTGTTTCAGTGCACGCTTGATTTTAATGTAGCTCTACAAATAGTTGAAACAAATATGGCCTGTGCCATTCTCACTTTTCGGGCATAACAGGAAATTTTTTCAAGTTTTAGAAAGCCTTTCGTTCTGTTTCAGTGAGATGTTTGGTATGGATCTTCTGCATCACTGACAAAAAACTACATTTTTCGCATTCCCTTCGGTATAAATTAGTAACACGTTTACAAGACTAATACAGATATCAACAACAATGAAACAATTGAACAGTGTCTCAATTAAACCATATATAATACTTATTTCTTTATGTAGTTTCCTTTCAAGTCAATGTGCTGTGTTTGTTTTCATATTCCGGTGGGTACATTTCATTGCTTAAGTTTGAACCTGAAAGGGCTAGCGAAATATCTCTCTAGCACTACAACATTACCTATTTCTTTATTCAAATCAGAATATTTCTCAGTTAAGAGCTTGTTCAAACATGGGAGCAGATGGGATATGATTGTAAAGTCCGATAACAGAGGTGGGCATTTGACCAATTTGTTCATCGATGTCCTCAATTTTCTGACTGGTAAAGCACTTATGCTTCGTTGGTAATCCAAAGCATTTTGCACTCAATTAGCCCAGAAGGTTTGCGTTTTGCTTACAGGGTATTGTTGTACTCTCCGGGAGTTATGAATAATAAGTATCCCTTCTGAATCCCAGATATCACTGGCCTAACCAGATGAAACTAACTTTCCATTTTTATGGTGCAGAACCGTTCGTTTCCGGCCAATGCTTTGATTGCAGTTTCGTTTATGGTGTGAAACCGAGTAAGCCTGTGTAATTCGCTGTAAGAACTCGGGGCACATATCAGGTAGGCACTTTCTAAAATGTTCCGAAGAGTACTGAGAAGTAAGTTTTTGCATCGGTCTTCCGTTAACATTCAATTAATTTATAGATCATGCAGTACAAAGCATTCTCATAATTAATTTCTTGCTTAAGAAGCTCTCTTCATCTTAATATTCGTACGGTTTTAATCGCCGGTCGTGCAATAACCTTATCCCCTTTTTTGGTATATTTATTTGTAGTGGCAGTTTCAGGACACACATTTCATAGAGCCTTTTCAAGTGAAGTGTGGCCACATCTGAACCCAGCCACTCTTTTATAAACTACTCTGAATGAAGGAACATACTCTTTTAAGGGTTCACCACCTTAGATTAATTTATGCTGGCGATAAACGATCCAAAGAATTGTATTCCGACTTATCCATCTAAATGAAAGATGTTTGACATCAGTACGTTGCCCAAAAACCTCTTCTTGTTGTAGCAGAAGAAAAATTTAATTTTCTGAAGAAGCCACTTCGCAAGAACGAAGCAGGCTACTAATGCACTTCAAAATTGAAGCTGTTCGAATAGTACGAAAATAAACAGCCCTGGTAACATAATACTGAAATATCCATACAGCTGTTTACCTATGACGCCTGCCCGAAATGAAAAACAGATATCATTTCTATGGGAACTAGAGATCCGCCCTGCCTTCGCGCGGGTAGCGTTAAGTGTCTGCGACCAGGCGAACCTGTCTCGAATAGCACTAATATGTTCTCTACTCAAACTTATCCCGTGACTCAGTCTATGTAGCAGCGAAAATCGTATCAAAATCCCTACTGTAGTTAATCAGACAAGCCTTCACATATGGACAGAAAATGGGGAGGGAGGGGGGGGGGGGGCGTGAGGGACTTTGGCTCAAATGGCTCTGAGTACAGTGGGGCTTAACTTCTGAGGTCATCAGTCCCCCAGAACTTAGAACTACTTAAACCTAACCTAACCTAAGGACATCACACACATCCATGCCCGACGCAGGATTTCAACCTGCGACCGTAGCGGTCGCGTGGTTCCAGACTGTAGCGCCTAGAACCGCTCGGCCATTCCGGCCAGCAGAAGGACTTTATACAGGGTGATTAGGTAATTATGCTACAAATTTTCAGGTTTAAGGAAAAGGGTTGGTTGGTTGGTTGGTTGATACGGGGACGAGCGGACCACACGGCGAGGCCATTGGTTCCATCGGATTAGAGAAGGATGGGGAAGGAAGTCGTCCGCGCCCTTTCGAAGGAACCATCCCGGCATTTGAGCCAAGTGATTTAGGGAAATCACGAAAAGCCTAAATCAGGATGGTCGAACGCTGGTTTGCCGGCCGCTGTGGTTCTAGGCGCTTCAGTCCGGAACCGCGCTGCTGCTACGGTCGCAGGTTCGAATCCTCCCTCGGGCATGGATGTGTGTGATGTCCTTAGGTTAGTCAGTTTTAAGTAGTTCTACGTTCTAGGGGACTGATGACCTCAGATGTTAAGTCCGATAGTGCTGAGAACCATTTGAACCGAAAGCGGGTTCGAGCCGTCGTCCTCCCGAAAGCGAGTCCGGTGTACAAGCCACTGCGCCACCTCACACGGTATGGAAAAGGGTAAATGTGCCAATCTGAGGTAAAGGTGTAAACGACCTAGTCGAAAGTTATAAGCGAAAATAGTGCTGATACCTCCGACAATGGAGCTCTTCCGCTGCAAACTCTGTGGTTTCCGTATTTTGGAGGAGGTGGAATGGACCAAAGCAAGAAGAAAATCTTCTATGAAACATAGAAGATACATACCTTAAAAACTACAGAACTTGTTCAGTAGGCGATACGTGTTTCACAGTAGCAAAGATGAGCAAGTGCTCATAGTTCCTAAGGTGTGCACTTGAGAGCCCATATTTACTTGACATTTATTTCTTGTTTTGGTCCCTACAACGTCCTCCCAGAATATGGAAAGCAAAGAGGTTGAAGTAGAAGAGGTCCACTGTCAGGGATACCAGACTGATTTTCACGTATAACTTTCAAATGTGTCGTTTCCGGACTTCAAATTGATACGTAATCCGTGACGTCTGTAACATCATCATGGAATCACTTTGTATGGATAAACGTGTGCGAAAACTCTCAGTTTTCGCAGTTTTCGCACAATGTCATAATCACATGGTTGGTTTGTTAGCTTTCGTTAGGAAAATTGATCTATTCTTCTTAAAATTAAACAATATGGGATGAGCTCGATCATCTATTACACTAAAATGTGAAAAATTACAGGGCTGTGGCTACCTGGTTCAGTTGGGAACAGAGTTTGCAAAATTAAGATACTAACTGCGGCCGGCCGGAGTGGCCGTGCGAAACTAGGCGCTACAGTTTGGAGCCGTGTGATCGCTACGGTCGCAGGTTCGAATCCTGCCTCGGGCATGGATGTGTGTGATGTCCTTAGGTTAGTTAGGTTTAAGTAGTTCTAAGTTCTAGGGGACTGATGACCACAGCCGTTGAGTCCCATAGTCCTCAGAGCCATTTGAACTATTTTTATTAACTGCGCTTAAACCTAAACGTGTGGTCTTAAAAAAAAATTGAAAATACAACGCAGTCTGGCAATAACAACTCGGTGTGCCTCAAGGCCTTGGTGTACGTCCTTCAATTGGACGGTAATTAGCGACTTCCGTGTCGCTAACCTGCTCCAGCAATGTGAAATAGCAGTGCCTGTGTTATTAAAAAGTGCGAAGGAATGTTCCTCCGGGCATTCATTCACACACGCATGCATGCATGCACGTCCGGAGGAACATTCATTCGTACTTTTTAATAACACAGGCACTGCTATTTCGTATTTATTTTCCAATACTAGGCCCTCGACACTCAATAAACATGTCCATATGTCCTTCTTGGAGGGAATATAGGTAACGTAGGAGTGCAGGCTGTGCCAGATGCACGACTACATGCAGAAGTTTGGATTTGGTCATGGTTCGTGCACGGATAGCCGATGCAGTTAAGGCGGCCGCTCGCGCAACGCGGGAAATTCGGGTTCGAGTCACGGTACGGCACAAGTTTTCATTGTTTTCGTTCCAGTATACAGCAG